>NC_143558.1:10000000-14800000 GCF_054136105.1 Typopeltis vanoorti
AATTTACATATTAAAAATGTTATTTTCACTTAGTAAAAGTCAGCAGACGACAGAAGGCAAACGAAATGGTCTCTGTTCACAACAGTAATCAACATTTTTTCACAGATCAGAAAAAGTTCAGCTTTGTATCTATAATAAATAAATAATTATGTTATTTTAACAGAATAAAATAAGATTTGCAAAAAATAGTTCACCCGCACCACGAACACACAATAATAAAAGTTTCGTATCTCACAGAAATAACGCGCACAAGCATACGATACACTGCCCAAACGAGCAGTGTCGGAATCACTTGTAACCTGCAATCACAAGCGCAAACAAATATCGGCGAGACTGGCTGCAATTGGTCGAATCTGATAATATCAACACTGCGTTAGATCGCAGTGCATTTGTTTCGTAATCAAAAGCATTAATCGAACAATTCCAATTATTAACTATTCAATCACTGTCGAAACATAAGCTGTAACCTTTAACATGTTCTGTTGCATTTATATGACGTTGTAAGCATTGTTATTATTTATAAACACAAACAAAATTTAATTTTTTCGTTTTTTCCTTGGGGGCGCTGCAGTGTCGCAGTGCTTATGTACGGGCCGCCACTGGTTATAAGGAATAGAAATCCTCGACACTGTAAAGGTAAAAGGGAAAGATCTGTGTATTATTTATTTAGATTTTCATAACATTTTTCTTCTTATGCAGTGAAAGTAATATTTTATTGATCAGTGACTTTCCTAATTTCTGTTTCGTCTTAAAAAGGTCTAAATATTCTTTCTTACTTTGATATTACTGGTTCTGTTGATGGAATGTTAATAAACTATTAACAGAATAGTTAATAGGAATATATAAATAGTTAACTATAAATATTAGTTGGATATAACTATTATCCCTAAATATTCTTAAATGTGGTGCTTTTTTCTCCCTAACCATCCGATCCCAGTTTTGTAACAATTAATATTCCATCTGCACAGCCTGTAGGAAGAAAGAATATTAATAACTTTGGAGAGAATAAAAAAATTTTAAACGCTAAGTATAATCGAAATAATAAATCATACAGAAAATATTTTTTCTTTCTTCTTTTTTTTTTTTTTTTTCATATATGGGATTGCCATGAAACATGATTTCAAAATTTCTTGCGATGAATTGTCTGCACAAGGGGAAGTACTAGCAGAAATCAAGAAGTATTGTAGTGTTGTGTGTGTGTGTGTGTGTGGGGGGGGGGGGTGATGTCGTGATCTTACTTGGTTCAGCACAAATTACCTACCACCCTAGAAACCAAATATCCACCATTGGTCCTCTTAGCGGGTAGGGCCTATGCGGCCATTGACTTCGTAGAGTCAGGGCCGGCGTTACCGTTGCAAAAGTGAAGGCAAGAAAAATTAATATTTGATTTTCATATATTACATAATGTACATTATTAATAAACCATGTCAAAATAATTTTTATTTTTTATATTTAAAATTTCATTTTAAAAAATATCCAATTTGTGAAATTTGGGGCGCACTTGTAAACTTTGCCTAGAAGAACGAAATATGTTAAAATATATTTTGTTCTTCTTTATAATCACTTACATAGATAATAATTGAAAAAACGGTGTGTAAGTTAAAACAAATTAAATATATTTTAATATTTTCTAAAACTTATTTTTCTTTAAAGTGTTACGAAAAAACTTATATTTCCAAAAATATCTATTGCTTTTATTTAAAACTATAATTAAAAAAAGAAATATTTTGAACAAATGAGAAAAAAAATGACAAAACTGAATCGTTGACCTGTGTAGCTCAGTAGAAGTGGCGTTTGCACTCTACAGCGCTTGACCGCACGAAGAAAGGATTTGGTGGCTCGAATCTACTCGCCGACTAGACGAAATTTTTCTGTCTTTTTTCGGCCGGTTCCCGAGTTAGTCGATTTCTGGCACAGGCTAGCGGGTTTTTTCTCCCGGAAACTCGGGTTTTTGGTCCCGTAAACTCAAGAAAATCGACCGTAGAACCCACACTATTTTCAGACATTAAAGATATTGTGTTAGGGTTAGAGACCACGAGATGGCGGCACTAGCTTGCCGCCTTCTTCATTGCGTACCGATGAATCAGTGATAGCCTTGGGCCAGCTATCTCTCTGATTGGCTACCAGTGGAGATTGAACTGCCCACTCAGTCTCCAAAGTTAGATAGGGTAAAACTGCTCCGCCTACTCCCTATACGGGAACAACATAGGCATTAGCTGATTTAAAAAAAAAAAAAAAACAATCGGCCACTCTCATTTTTACGGGTACCGCAGTACACCTGTTTAAAGAAATTCATCATGTATGTTTATAGTGGGATTCAAAAAAAAAGTGTTTCGAACACAGATGACACTCACTTGGCCAATCAGGACATATTTTCGCAGAAGATACAAACTATTTAAATTTGTGATTTTTCCCCTTTTTAATATGAGGATCTATTTATTCTCAAGGCATATGGAAAAGGCACTAGCTTGCCGCCTTCTTCACTGCATACCGATGAATCAGTGATAGCCCTGTGCCAGCTATCTCTCTGATTTGCTACCAGTGGAGATTGAAGTGCCCACTCAGTCTCCATAAGTTAGATAGGGTAAACGGCCCCGCCTACTCCCTATACGGGAACAACATAGGCGTTAGCTGATTTTTTTTTACGTTTCTTATTCCAAAATATATTTTATAAATAATAATAAAATAAAATTTGTATGTATTTCTATTTTATATTGTACTTTTACTTCATCAAAAAAGCTATTAAAAATTCTTTATTTTCCATATAAGAATTTCTACAAATATTTAGAAATATATTCGCCGTTGATACATCAAGATGGAGTGAATACCTTTCAGTTTTTTTTTTTTTAAATCCACAACGTACAGTACATTCTATAACAGTCTGCATTGAGAAAATTAATAAATTCATAAATTAGAATAATAATAATTATTATTTAATTTGTAACTTATCCATCATTGTGTGACAGGTACAAATAAGTATACGAAACTCGTGGAAATGTATGAAACCCAACTTGTTAAGCACGTTACAACTCTAGCTGGTTGATTGGCCTCGGACAGCATAGTGTGAGGAACAAATAGCCATTGCACACACACACATTAATAAGAAGCAGGACCTCCTTTCGCTGCTTCATTCTTCCTGCAGGCATGTAATGAGATCCTCAACTATTCCGGGGCGAACTTGACCACACCCGACGCTCCACTTCATCCTACAGATGTATAATAAAACTGACATCAGCGCTGTGTGCAGGGCAGTCGAGAGTAGTCAAGCAGAAAGAGATAACGGGGTCAGTTCCGTAGAAACGCCACACAGTAAGAAGCACTGCATTATCCGGAATCTTCACATACATCTCGACGTTCAACGTTCGTGACACTATAAGCCGAAGTCCGAGGCCAAACCAGAAAAAACTGGACAATATCATCAAACCACCACTTCAAAATTTCATAGTTGGAGTTAAATTGTTAAGAAAATCAAAGATAAATGTCGACTTAAGAATCTAATCGAGTATTTAAATCTGGATTCTGTGAGACATGAAAAGATAAATGTCGACAGAAGGGTGAACGCAAATATTTAAATCTGGTTTCTCTCAGATATGAAAAGATAAATGTGGACTGAAAGGCCTACTCGAATATTCAAATCTGAATTCTGTACATCATGAAAAAATAAAAGTCGACTGAAGAGTCTAGTCGGATATTCAAATCTGGTTTCTCTCAGACATTAAGAGATAATTGTGGACAAAAGGGTCTTCTCGAGTATGTCGATCTGTATTCTGTCAGAATGAAAAGATAAATCTCGACTGAAAGGTCTACTACTCGAGTATTTAAATCTGCATTTTCTCAGACATGAGAAGATAAATGTCGACTGCAGGGATTACTCGCATTTTTAAATCTGGTTTCTCTCAGACATGAAAATATAAATGTGGACCGGAGGATCTACACGAGAATTGAAACCTGGATTCTGTACGTCATGAAAAGATAACGTCGACTGAAGGGCCACTGTGAAATTGGCGCCTTGGCCAGTCGTTCACAATATGAGTAATCGTCTGAGCCACGGGCGAACAATCACAAGAAGGGTGGTCTAACACCCTCCATTTATGTAGTAGGTAGCCACATCTGCCCTGATTAGTTCTGATCCTGATTCTTGATGAACAAATCTTCCTAAGAAAAGCAAAACCAGGTTGCAGATTCCAGGGATCTTCTACAGGACGCCGATTTTTTGGAGATTGTTGGCCCAGTATTCTCTCCACATGTCAGATGTTGATGGCAGGGAAGATGAAGAGAGTTCGTCCATGAACCAGAAAGGCTTTCTATATTTTAGGGCGCGGACTTGGTGGATTTATGAGTCTGGTGCAGGGACAGGAGCGGATTGCTCATTACTTTATTACATTTTTTAATCGAGGCTTGTCTTCTCCGTATGCTTGGTGGAGGAATGTTAGATGCCAGGAAAGAGGGGTGCTTCTCGCTGTCCCACTAATTGTGCGCATGGTAGAGTTTAGCTGGGTGTCTATAATGTTAGTGTGTGTGTGTGCACTTCTTTCCCAGACAGGAGCACGATATTCTGCTGCAGAGGCTGCAAAAAAGTGCTAGCCCAGACGACCTTAGGACTTCTTCACCAGAACCCCAAGTTGTTCCAGCAACCCTTGAAATGATATTGTTTCTCGTTTTAATTTTGTTGGACAAGTTGGTGATATCCTTTTATAGGATAGTCTTCTATGCAGGCTCACTCCAAGGTATTTCGGGTGAGGCTCGTGTTCTACCATTTTTCCACAGAAAGAAAGGTTGAGGTGTCGATTCGCCTCTACATTATTCTGGTGAAATACTGTTGGACACAGTTTTTGTTAGATTTGACTTCAAGTACCACTGCTTGAAGTATGACCAGGATGTTCAGGTCTGTGTTCAAGGTTTGCAAAGGAGGCAGATTGATGTGGGATCGTTAGCTCATCAGCGTGCATATTATTATTATTATTATTATTATTATTATTATTATTATTATGTCACATCCGGAGTGTACAATGACTCATCTAGGGAGAGTGTGCCAACAGAATGGAACGATTGAATCCCTTCCAGCTACTAAATGCAATTAAACTTGCTTAACTTTTTGCGTGAGCTATTAGTAGCAGAGGCTCTACCAATCGACCAACCTTTGCTGCTTGAGCTGGTATGTGGTACGTCGTACAAGTAGATGTTAAAGAGTAAAGGAGATAACATAGAGCCCTGTAGGAGACCGTTCCGAAGGAATCTGGACCTGCACATTTTTCTGCCGATATGGACCAGAATCTTTCTATTGGAGCGAATGGAATTCAAAAAGCTGGAAAGTGTTTTTGAAGCTTATAATATTTCCTAGCTTTAGGAGTAGTCCCCTGATCCAGACTGTGTCAAAAGCTGATGTTAGGTTAATGAAAGTGGTTCCGGATTTTAATTTCTTCTGGAAGCCTGTTTCAATCTGAGTTGTCATGGTAAGGACCAGGTCACAGCAACTTCTTCCCGGCCTGAAACCAGCTTGTTAAATCGAAAGTGCTCTTTCGATGATTCGTGAAATTCTATTAGGGAGAATTTTTTTCAAAGATCTTAAAAGTGCAGCAAAGCAAGGAGATAGGTCGTAGAATTCTGACATCACTTGGATCTTTACCTGGTTTGGGCATGGCAATTATTTTGTCTTCGTGCCACAGATTTTGTAGTTTTCCAGTCATACATTTTGAGAAAAAAAGCGGCCATCCATATTTCGCCTTGTTCATCGAGATGCTTTAGAAACTCGAGGAGGATACCATCCACTCCTGCTGCCTTGCCATTCTTGGTGAGTTTTAAGGGTTCCTGTAACTCTTTCCGAGATACTGGGTGAACATGTTCAGGAAGCTCGGGGCCACTCTCAGACATGAAAACATAAATGTCGACTGAAAGCGCTACTCGAGCATTTAAATCTGGATTCTGTCAGACATTAAATAATAAATGTCGACTGAAGGGTCTACACGAGAATTTATATCTGATTCTCTCAGACATGAAAAGATAAATATCAGCTGAAGGATCTACTCTAGTATTTAAATCGGGATTCTGTTCAGACATGAAAAGATAAATGTCGGCTGAAGGGTCTACTCGAGTATTCAAAATTCGATTTGGATCCAGGCACATATTTTGTAGTTTTCCAGTCATTATAATTTTTGAGAAAAGGGCGGCCAGCCATATTTGGCTTTGTTGACCGAGATGTTTTAGAAACTCGGAGAGGATACCATCCACTCCTGATGCCTTGCCATTCTTGGTGAGTTTTAAGGCTTCCTGTGACACTTTCTGAGATACTAAGTGTACAATGTTCAGGAAGCTCCGGGCCAGTCTCAAACATTAAAACATAAATGTCGACTGAAAGGTCTACTCGATAATTGACATTTGGACTCTGTCAGACATGAAAAGATAAATGTCGACTGATGGATCTACTGGATTATTTAAATGTAGATAGATTCTGTCCGATAAGAAATGATAAATGGTGACTGAAGGGTCTTCTTGAGTATTTATATCTGCATTCTGTCAGATATTAAAAGATAAATTTGGACTGAAGGGTTTACTCCAATATTTAAATCTGGTTAGATTATGTAAGACATGAAAGATAAATGTCGACTGAAGTGTTTCCTCAAGTAATTAATTCTGGATTCTCTCCGATATTAAAAGATCAATGTCGACTGAAGAACATACTCGAAGATTTAAATCTGGATTCTGTCAGACATGAAAACATAAATCTGGACTGAAGTGGCTTCTGGTGTATTTAACTATGGATAGATTCTCTCAGACAAGAAATGATAAATGGTGACCGAAGGGTCAACAAGAGAATTTATATTTGGAGCCTGTCAGATTTTAAAGATAAATGTCGATGTTGAATGGTTCGGGTATTTAAATCTGGATTTTTCAGACATGAAAAGATAAATGCCCAAGGAAGTGTCTAATCAAGTATTTAAATCTGGATTCTGTCAAATATGAAAAGATAAATGGTGACTGTTTAGCATCAATCCAATTCTTGACATTCTGGTAACTTCCATCCTGCAGAACGGGAGCAAGTTCACATGTAATCGATTAAAAAAACGTCGACGATCTTACTTTGATAAATGGTAGACATGTTTTAAAGATCTTAAATCATATTAAATATTCTTCCTCAAAGATCTCGATCTGTCTTTGAGGAAGGAGATTTGCATAGTAAAAGATAACGAAAATGGGTGTAACCTGATAAACTTACCTTAACATTTATTGGACTAGTTTAAATCAAAATTTATTTATTTTTCATGTTTCTGATGACAATCATAGTACAGTGCGGTTCTTCTTTAACATTGCAACATTAATATAATTTGTATCTCTAAACGATACATATCATATTAAACCCTTAACATACAAAGACGTGTGTGACACGTCTTTTGTTTATTGCACCAAAATTGATTTTGGATTTTGGTTTCACATATAAATACAACACAACCGAATTAGACGCTAGACAATTTTGTGCGTCTTTCCTATCAGCCGAGAAAAGTTGCCAACGGCATATATCGGCTATTTCGTTTGCGTCTGCACAAATTCATCATTATTTTCAAATAATGATGAATTTGATCCAGGAAATTAGAAGCCTGTGTAGCTCAGTGGATGGGGCGTTTGCACACCACCGCGCTAGGCCGCACGAAGGAAGTCTTGGTTTCGAGTCTAGTCGGCGACTAGAGGAAATTTTTCTAAGCCTTTTTTCGACCGGTTCCCGAGTTAGTCGATCTCTGGCACGGGCAAGCAGGTTTTTCCTCCCGGAAACTCGGGTTTTTCGTCCTGTAAACTCAAGAAAATCGACCGTAGAACCCACATTATTTCAGACATAAATATATTGTGTTAGGGTTAGAGACCACGAGATGGCGGCACATTTGAGCCGTCTCTCTTCACTGCGTACCGCTTAATTAGTGATAGCCTTGGGCCATCTGTCTCTGATTGGGTACCAGTGGAGATTGAACTGCCCAGTCAGTCTCCAAAAGTTAGATAGGGCTAAATGGCCTCGCCTACTCCGTATATACGGGAATAAAGAGGCGTTAGCTGATTTTTTTTTTTTAATTACTCTCGCCCAAACCTCGCCCAACAAATTGGCAGAAAAGCGACCGCTTTCTGATTTTTAATTGGTACGTTAAGGGGTTAATAGACAATGAATGTTGCAAAGTGGACTGTTTATTATCTTGTAATATTAATTTTTCTTTTGATTAATTTTACACTTCCTGCCACCTGTTAGAAAAACACAGAAATTCTTAATTTTCCTAGTAAATGTGGTGAAATACGATATTTTGAATGTGAGAAAAATATCCCAAATACAGAACGAAAATAGAATATACGCGAGTGTCCTCAGTGGGTTTTATTTTAACTTGCCTATGTTCTTGGCACAGGAGAGATACCTCCAAAGAGATTAAAGGTTCTTCAACAAATGGTGCAAACCACCTATTATCTGTTTCATGACACAGGGGCAAATTAAACCCTGTCTATTTTTATAAAATAATTCTTTGGTTTTTATAGTTCACAAATAGGAAGGGATTGATCTGACTAAACCGATGCTGCGTAGGCCAACTTGAGGCGGTTTATCAGTTCCCTGAGAGTCTTACCACTCCGGCCAGGTTCTTCCTCCATTTTTCTGTTCTTTTGGTTCTCTAATCAATACTTATTACATGATGTCCTTGTGATCATTTCGCCTCTTTTGTTTTTAGCTTTCTTTTTTTTTAGGACAAGTGTGATGTCTAAAGACCTTTTAAGCACTACCTCACGGTTATATAGTCCATTGATCGATTGAGGTCTCTTTATAATCTCCTACTATCACACTCCCTTTTGATCTCTTCCACTATCACTATTTGCTGACCCTCAACACTCTTTTATAATATAAAGACTAAAATATCCAGTGATTATTCTTAAAAATACCTTCGATTCCTTATTGCTACAAATATCTCCTCTGTTAGTCAGGTTTTTGAAATTATTTTATCATTATACACGAGGAATTATTTTGAAATTCTACAACTCTTATCGATTATATAATAATTAACGAAGGTCATATCGAATGGTGCTGTAGATTGAGATTGTGCATTTGTAAATATATAAGCCACATATGAGAATTCGAAATACTCAGAGATTTTTACGGAGAATGAACTTGTGCAAATCGAAACCGGAGTTATTGTATCCTGAAAATGTGGAAAACGCATATGACAAGGTGCCAAAATAAAGGTGTTCAAAACTATTTTGATTTAAATGGACTTAATATTGCGCTGAATTGTTTTTGTACAGCGTGAAGAATGTTTACAGAAAATTTAGGTGTGCCATCTCAAACAGTGAGCATTATTCTAAGGATGGATTGATCTGGGATTTGTTTAAGAGCTGCTTTTGTGTAAAATATATTTAAGAGGATTCCTAGTTTATTGGATGCTGAGGAGGCTATTGACATGATGCATTTGTGGTGCCAGGAGAGTCTGGAAATGAATGTTAGTCCAAGCAGAGACTTCTGATCTTATTTGATGACATACGTTACTACGGGTAGGGAGGATCATCTGAGATGTTTACGACAGAACAGACAAGACTCTGTTTTGGTGACATTGAAAGTTGCCAGATTGGCTTCGCTCCATTGAAGAATGAAGAATAGTACGTAGATTAATATTTAAGTCACTGGCTGTAGATAATCTTTATGCCTGGGATGTCGATGCACTGCCTGGTTGGACAAACGAGTAACAGGATTGGAGAGCGTTGTCGTCTGCACAGCTGTGAATGTGAATAGATTGCGAGTAGTCCAATTATCTAATACTGAAGAAAGAGAGCACGTGATAGGACGGAATGATTTAGTTCTGAGTTAGAAGTTGCGTCCGATAGCTTCTACAGGAACACGAATATGCACAAAAACGTTCAAAACATGTATAATCTCTATCTACAGTACCATGCAATATGACCTACGTTAATTATTATATAATCGATATAATTTATAGAATTTCAAAATAATTCCTCGTGTATAATGATAAAATAATTTCAAAAACCAGACTAACGGACGAGATATTTGTAGCAATAAGGAATCGAAGGTATTTTTAACAGTAATTACTGGATATTTTAGGAGTTCATGTCTCTTATTATCTGTCTTTATAGTATAAAAGCGTGTTGGGGGTCAGCAAATAGTGATAGTGGAAGAGATCAAAAGGTAGAGTATGATAGTCGGAGGTTATAAAGAGGCCTCAGTCGACCCATTTAGCTACATAACCATGAGGTAGTGGTTAAAAGGTTTTCAGACATCACTCTCGTCACACCTGTCCTAAAAAAAAGAAAGCTATAAACAAAAGAGGCGAAATGATCACGAGGACATCATGTAATAAGTATTGCTTAGAGAACCAAAAGAACAGAAAAATGGAGGAAGAACCTGGCCGGAGTGGTAAGACTTTCAGGGAGATGATAAACCCCGTCAATGTTTGTCTACGAAGCATCGGTTTAATAAGATCAATCCCTTCCTATTTGTGAACTATAAAAAACAAAGAATTATTTTATAAAAATAGACAGGGTTTAATTTGCCCCTGTGTCATGAAACAGATAATAGGTGGTTTGCACCATTTGTTGAAGAACCTTTAATCCCCTTGGAGGTACTCTCCTGTGCCAAGAACCAAGGCAAGTAAAAATAAAACCCACTGAGGATACTCCCGTATATTCTATTTTAGTTCTTATATTTGGGATTTTTTTCTCACATTCCAGATATGGTATTTCACCACATTTACTAGGAAAATTAAGAATTTCTGTGTTTTTCTAACAGGTGGCAGGAAGTGTAAAAATAATCAAAAGAAAAATTAATATTAGAATATATTAAAATGTCCCCTTTGCTACATTCATTGCCTATTAATATGATATGCATTGTTTAGAGATACAAATTAAAGTTGCAATATTAAAGAATAACCGCACTAAACTGCGATTGTCATCAGAAACATGAAAAAAAAATCAATATAGATTAAAACTAGTTCTATAAATGTTAAGGTAAGTTTATCAGGTTGCACCCATTTTCGTTATCTATTTCTATACAAATCTCCTTCCTCAAAGACAGATCGAGATCTTTGAGAAAGAATATCTAATATGGATTAAGATCTTTAAAACGTGTCTACCATTTAGCCAAGTAAGATCATCGACGTTTTTTTAATCGATTACATGTGAACTTGCTCCCATTCTGCAGGATGGAAGTTACCAGAATGTCAAGAATTGGATTGATGCTAAACAGTCACCATTTATCTTTTCGTATCTGAAAGAATACATATTTAAAAACTAGAGTAGACCCTTCAGTCGATATTTATCTCTTTATGTCTGAGAGAATCCAGATTTAAATACTCGAGCAGACCCTTGAGTCGACATTATGTTTAGATGTTGTACAGGTTTCGGATTTGAATACTCGATTACACACTTCACTCGACATGTATGTTTTCATGTCTGACAGAAATACGATTTAAATACTCGAGTAGACCCTTGAGTCTACATTTATCATTTCATATCTGAAAGAATCCTGATCTACATACTCGAGTAGACCCTACTGTTCACATTTATCTTTTCAAGTATGACAGAATCCAGATGTAAATATTCGATTACATTCTTAAGTCGCCATTTATCTTTGATTTTCTATTTAACAATTTAACTTATATTTAACGAATTTAACGAATATATTTGAATAATTTAACGAATATATTTCTAAATATTCATAGAAATTCTTATATGGAAAATAAAGAATTTTTTTCATAGCGCTTTTTTTGATGAAAAATACAATATAAAATAGAAATACATACAATTTTTTTTTATTATTATTTATAAAATATATTTTGGAATGAGAAACGTAATTTTGAATATTTTCCATATGCCATGAGAATAAATAGCTCATGATATTTAAAAAAGGAAAAAATCACAAATTTAAATACTTTATATCTTCTTCTTCTTCTGCAGCTTGTCCCACTTAAGTGGGGTCGCTGTTAATAATGAGTCTCCTCCACAACCTCCTGTCTTGGGCTGTCACCACATCCAAGTTCTTCATCCTCAAGTCCTCTTCTACCATCTCCTTCCATCTCTTCTTTGGCAGTCCACGCTTCCTCCTTCCTTGCACATCAATTTGCATGACCTTTCTTCCAACATATTCGTCCTCCCTTCTTATCACATGACCAAACCATCTCAACCTTGCCTCCTGTATCTTCGCTCCTAAGTTCGTAACTTTCACTGTTCCCCTCACATAGTCATTTCTCAGACGATCCTTTCTGGTCACACCGCACATCCACCTAAGCATTCTCATCTCTGCTACTTCCATCCTGTTGATGTTATTTTTCCTCAGGGCCACAGTTTCCATAGCATACGTCATAGGTGGTCTCACTATTGTACTATAGGTTTCGCCTTTCAGATTGATCGGCACCCTCTTATCGCATAACACTCCAGCCATCTCCCTTCAGTTCCTCCAACTCGCTTGTATCCTGCATCCCACTTCCTTCTCATCCCCCTCCATCTTCTTCCACTGTTGAACCTAAGTATCTAAAGTCCCTCACCTTCCTGATGATATTTCTTTCCAGCTCCAGATCTGTCTAGTGGCCGTCGTCCACTTTGCAACACATATACCCTGTTTTACTTCTGCTCAGTCTCATACCTCTCTCTTCCAGTACTTTCCTCCATCTTTCCAGTTTAGCTGTCACTTCTTCTTTTGAATCTGCACACAGCAAGATGTCATCTGCATACAACATTGTCCAAGGCGCATCTTTTCTCACCTCCTCCGTCACCACCTCCATCACAATAATAAACAGAAACGGATTTAATGCTGACCCTTGATTTCAACTGTTACTTGAAAACTTTCTGTCTGTCCCAGACAGGTTCGAACTCTTGTGTTCACATTTCTGTACATCTCCTGCACCAACCTGACATATTTCTCCGGAACCTTCTTCTCCATCAGACACCTCCAGACTTCTTGCCTTGGTACTCTATCATATGCTTTCTCCAGATCAATAAACACCAGATGTAGCTTTCGTTGTTTCTCTCGAAACTTTTCCATCATCTGCCATAACCCAAAGATAACATCTGTCGTTGATCTATCAGGCATGAAACCAAATTGTTCCTTTACAATCTCCACCTCCTTCCTCAATCTTCCATCAAGAACCCTTTCTAGGATTTTCATCGTGTGAGACATCAACTTTCTTTCTTTGCTTCTTTTTCCTCTTCTTGCACCCCCCCCCCAATGCTATTAGAGTATTCCAGGGCTAGGGTTGAATCTTTCCTGTCTTGCTAAGTTATTTCATCTTATGCAGCCAACGAAGGAGGCAAGCTAGCCTCAATAGGTGCCGGTCCCAAACTCGGATAAATGGCGAGGGTTGACGTCAGGAAGGGCATCCGGTTATAAAACTTCCAGCTCTAGCTATGTTCTAATGCAGTGGTCTCCAAACTTTTTTGATCGCCACCCCCAAGACAGAAAAAATAAATAGCGCGTACCCCCCAATTGATTGAGCAAAAATCTATTGTAATAAATATTATAAAGAGGAAATATACCTTGTATTATCATATAATAATTAAAAACTCTAGATATTTTTACACATTATTTTTATTATTAACAGCTTACAAACATATTTATTACAATATTTAATGTGAACAATGGCCTTGCATTTCTTTCATAATTTCTTGAAATTCTGGTTTGATGGCTTCTGATACTGCGATACGTTGCTTCTTTAAAGTATTTTGCAATGATTTCTATACGTCTACCAATAGTATGTGCTGATAAGGGAATACATTTTAGTTTATCTGCCTATTCTTTTCCATGGATTATTTCTACCATTTTCATGGCAGTTGGGAGTACAAATGTTTCCCCGATGGTGTGTGGCTTTTGGTCTTTTGCAATTAAGAATGCAACCTCAAGAGATGCCTCCAAATATTTATCGTTAATTGTAGTGAATTTTTTTAATCTGTTGGATTGAGAATTACATGTCTTCAAACATCGTTCAAAGAATTGTAAAGATTTGTGTTCAGGATGCTTAGTTTTTAAGTGTCTTACTAATAATGATGGTTTTGACGTGACGTTCTATTTTCATGTTGTGTTCTAATCTGCCATTTTGTTTCAAGTCACTCTTATTAATAAAACAACTAATTGCAAATTGATCACCGATCCAAAAGTAGGGAAATTTATAATTATACTGCGCCACCCTATTTTTAGATTAGTCTATATAACACAGTAGGATCAATTCTTAATTAAGTTAGCAGTCTTCTAATTTAGGCCGAATTATTTACTATTCTACTTGGGGCACCCGCAAGATTCCAATTTTTTATGAACGGTGCAATAAAATGGAGTTCAGGCAAACACAGTATTTAGATTAATAAAATAAAACATTTAATATATGATATATAACAAATACAAGAATTCTACTTTTAAATGAAACAATACAAATAACTTAATACATCTTGCTAAGTCACTCATTCCAATTCAATGTTCTAAACTTTAACATACAATTCACAGCTTCAAAATTACAATCTTTCTTAACTCAAGTTAATAAAACAAAACTTCTCATTTGATCAGTCTGCACATATCTATCAGTTGTACTTAATGTTTAAATTCACAGCAGGCACTAATCAAGGTAGACATTATTCCAAGCAATCTTATTTCGGACCTTGAACTTCGAAGATACGCTATAGTTAATGTTAGAATAAACAAACATGTATGACTACTCTTACCAGAGACAATCTTCAATACATCAATTTATTGTGAGCACACTTATGAATTAACTTATTTAAGCTAGCGGAACACATTAAATAAAATTCTCCAACGCTTTAACTGAACTATTGTTATTCGCGCTTCACTACTCTAAACAACAGCAATAAGGTACTGATATCTTTCCTTGTTTACTTTTCTCCAACTAGTTAAATTCATTATAATTCTTCTCAGGGCAACATTGAATTAAGACGTAATCCTAGACTAACTGGAACTAATCAGAATTTCCCATTGAATGTCCAGTTCTTTATTTATCCGATTACGACATCAATTTTCCTCTACAACAACAGATGATTTCACTTGCAGCTGAGTATATGATTCACTACGTTTTTGCTCACTTCTAAACACTATTCTCATGAATTTCTGCCCTAAAGAATTTATAATTTTCTTTCACTTCTTTGCTTGTATCCTACCTTCCTTCAGGCTCCACAAAACTCTCTCCTTTCTCTAATTAAAATTCTTATTGCCCCTCTTTCTCCTTTTTGTTCCAAGGTCACCACTCTTCGACTCGTGCTTGTTTATTTCATGCGTTTCCATGACAACCAATGAACGCAAACATTTCGCTAATGTAATACAACGCTCCACTACTACATAAGTGATTACATAACGTTAAATTTTTACAAATAAGAATAAACAGAATATTTGAGCTATTTAATCAGCTTTTTCATTACGTATACAATTATTTATAATAACACTTTTCGTTACTTTATATATATATATTTTAGTTATCATAAATTTCTACACATATTATTATTTAATAAATTAATAGTAGGTTAAGTTTAGAATAAATATTTAAATAGTAATCCTTAATTAAGGAACAATAAATAATTTTTATACAAATCATGATTAATATATAATAAGCAATGTTAAATGTGAATGAAAAAAAATAAATTACACAACATAGTTTCATTCACAATTTAACAGTTTCATACTTCCCTTACAATATTTAGCGTCTCATGACACAATACACATGTAGGACGAGGTTCATTGTTGACTATCGTCGATGTAAATCCCCATTTCAAGTAGTATTCATGATAATTTCTAACTTTCTTGGGCAAGGTTTTGTTAAGTTTCAGATTAATGTTTTTGTCACTTAATTTGACTGATAACGAACTTGTTTGAATAGAAGAATCAATCGTATCTTTTCCCTGTTGTTCGTCTGATGTAGAAGTACTATCATAATTATATTCAATTCGCGGTTTCTTTGGAGGAATTTTTTTAACCATTTATCCATTTTGCGAGGGTTAATTTGTAAAATTTAAATATAATTCATTTACTATTGATAATATCAAACACTTTTAAAAAATATAAGCAATTTTGATGATATTAATTCACTATTTCTAGTGTAAACGTAAAAGTAAGCACAAAAAAGGGGTTGGAATTGCACAGAAACAATATATACTAAAAAATCGTTAAACTTACTACTAATAGTCAAATAATTAATACAACTGTGGTGTCATCTGTAGATAGCAGGATAACTAAGCAATTTTCCTTCTCTAGTTGGGCTTGTCAACACTAGGAAGCGCTACAAACAATGGCAATGATAAGAAGTAAGAGATTTACTCCCTAGTGTTAAAAAACATGACAGCTTTGCCACGGACGATTATGTGTGCAAAGTCGCCCAATGTGCGCTACTCGCAAATTTAAGTTTACAGGATCTTTATAACGTCTTTGTCTATATTAGATATATGTTTAATTGGTGAAAGAAAGTAATTCTTTATCTTTAATTAATTACTTAATTTTTTTCCTATCAATATAAAACTTTTTTTGACGTATCCCCACGTATCGACTCGCGTATCCCCTGGGGTACACGTACCACACTTTGGGGACCACTGATCTAATGAGTCAAATTTAAATACTTTATATACTCTGAGAAAATAAGTCCTGATTGGCCAAGTGAGTGTCATCTCTGCGTTCGAAACACACTGGTTTTTTTTTTTTTTTTTTTTTCAAGTAGGTGTACTGCGGTACCTGCAAAAATGAGAATTGACCGATTTTGTTTTATGTCATTTTTAACTCATTTGTTCAAAATATTTTTTTTTGAATTATACCTTTTAAATAAAAGTTATACATATTTTTGGAAATATAAGTTTTTTCATAAAACTTTATAGAAAAATAATTTTTATAAAATGTAGCTCAGTGGATGTGGCGTTTGCACACCACCGCACTTGGCCGCACGAAGGAAGACTTGGTTTCGAGTCTAGTCGGCGACTAGAGGAAATTTTTCTAAGCTTTTTTCGACCGATTCCCGAGTTAGTCGATCTCTGGCACGGGCAAGCAGGTTTTTCCTCCCGGAAACTCGGGTTTATCGTCCTGTAAACTCAAGAAAATCGACCGTAGAACCCACATTATTTCAGACATTAAATATATTGTATTAGGGTTAGGGACCACAAGATGGCGGCACATGTGAGCCGTCTCTCTTCACTGCATACCGCTTAATTAGTGATAGCCTTGGGCCATCTGTCTCTGATTGGGTACCAGTGGAGATTGAACTGCCCACTCAGTCTCCAAAAGTTAGATAGGGCTAAATGGCCTCGCCTACTCCCGTATACGGGAATAAAAAGGCGTTAGCTGATTTTTTTTTTATATTTAATTTGTTTTAACTTACACACCTTTTTTCAATTATTATCAATGTAAGTGATCAGTAAGAAGAACGAAAAATATCTTTCTTGCTTATTCATTAGTAATAGTAGTTAATTGCTTGCTACCATAAACAGTCACTTTATTTTCCATAGTGCTTTATCCAGGTAAGTCATTTGTAATTACAAGGGCGATACGCTAGGCCTACAGCCGCTAGTATCGCCCTTGTTTGTTTCTTATGGTGACGTTTTATTGCTGGTAGACACCTAAGAGTGTCTATGGGATTTGCTAGTGGACCCTCAAAAGTCCACAGGATTATCTTTACCTGCTCGGGACACTTGAGAAATCTCTACTCTTTCTCCATCTCTGTGTTAACACATTTTAAATTATTGAAATGGCAAATCTTCTGAATGAGACCAAATTCGAGGAAGTATACATGGAATTCCTTAGACTAGGAAAGCTGCTGAGTGATAATTGGCCGGGAAAAGTGAAATTGTATGACACTTTTCCCCCGAATGTGTCTCAGGCGTTGTTGCTGAAGATCATTTAGAATCGGTGCCTTCTACTCCTTCAGACTTTGTAGAAGTGCGCGCACGCAAAAAGCGAAGAACAACAGATGAACCGCACAATGATAATACTGAAATGGAAAAGGATTCTCAGGGTTCGGACGATGCTATTTCTCCCAAAGAAAAGATGCCTCCGATCATCCTTAGAGAAAAGCATAAGTGGGCAGCTTTAAGATCCATGATGTCCAATTTGCATATTGGCTTCATTAAGGCCAAAAACATGGATGAAGGCATAAAGATCCAGCCAGCAACAGGGACAGACTATAGACGGTTGACCAAAGAACTGGACGACAGAAGCATCCAGTATGATATCTTTGCGCTCAGCTCCGGAAAAAAACTTAAAAGTAGTCCTTCGTGTTGTCTGTGAAGACATTGACACAGCAGAAATAGCTGCTGACCTAAATTCTCAGGATCTGCCTTTAGTCAAAGTCAGCAGAATGTACAAAGCAGACAAGACTCCCATGCCATTAGTCCTTGTTGAGATTCATAAAATATACAAGGATATTTACAACTTAAAAACAGTCTGTAGTCTCATCGTCACACCGGAACCACTCCGTGAAAGATCATCTTCTGAGCAGTGCCACAGGTGCCAGAAGTTTGGCCATTCCCAGAATCTATGCAGAGTGGAATACAGATGTTTAAAATGTGGAGACAGCCACCCAACCAATACCTGCACAAAGCCGAGGACCACCTCGGTCAAATGTGCCATCTGCAGTGGCCCTCCTCCTGCGAACTACAAAGGATGTACTCAGCACCCAAAGAACAGACAGGCAATCAATCAGCCTTCCTCCTTTAGTAAAAGAACACCAAAGGTCCAGATATCAAAACCGGAGACTCAGCGGCCACAGTCGGAGACCTCCAATAATAGAGACACCCGAAAGCAAACAAGAAGCTATGCCGATGTGTCCCGTACAATTAGACCAATTCCAGAACAAAATCAACCAACAGCACCTAGAAACCTAACAGCTGTTATTACGGCCTCACTAGCAAACATGCTACAAAATTTCAGCCTATCAAACCCTACTGAAACCTCCACTAAAAGATTTCTTCGTGAAACACAGGTCATCCTCACAGCTCTCATAAATGAATAGTAACAAACTCATTCCAGCTTCTCTTCAGATAGTTGCTTGGAACGCAAATGGCCTGAAAAAAAAAATTCTGGAACTCCGAGACTTCACATCTAGGTATCAACCAGATGTTATTTTAATCAGTGAAACTCATTTAAAACCCTCAGACAATCCTACAATAAGGGGCTATCACCTATACAGAAATGACAGACTACTCTACAGAGGCGGCGGCACTGCCATCTTCATTAAAAATTACATTAAGCATCACTCTGTCAGCATTCCTTCAACCACTAACCTTGAGATCACAGGAGTGGAAGTAGTCACCAGCTCCACTGGCAAACTGAAAATCTACTCAGCTTATAACCTTCCCCAAAAATCTCTACTTCACTCTGATCTAAATGCCATCTTATGCATCAGAGAGCCCACCATTATTTCCGGGGATCTGAATTCCAAGCATCCTGCATGGAATTGTACAACCACAAACAAGAATGGTTGCATCCTTTCCGATTACTTAGGATCAAGCAACGCTGTTGTGGCAGGCCCCACCGAACCAACTCATCTCAGTACGTTCGGCACTGCTGACATCCTGGATATAGCTATCCTTCAGGATATTAAACTTCAATTCAGCATCGTATCAATGGATGAACTATCATCCGATCACAATCCAATTCTACTACAGCAGGGAAATTAAGAATACCTATGTCCTCCTTCTCACTCCTACATTGCATGGGAAAGACTGTCATCAGCACTCAAGGATTATATTGGACCTGTTTCTCACATATGCACAAAAGAAGTAGAAACTGCAGTTACAAATCTCACACAACAAATTAATTCTGCTATAAAGGTAGCTTCCTCCTACAAATCTGCCCGCAAGCCAGATCGTTTGCCTGAAGACATCAGGAAGTTGATCAGAGGCAAAAACAGAGCAAGGGAAAGATTCCGTAACACGTGTGCACCACAACATAAAATAAATCTAAACAGATTAAATGGGGCAGTAAGAGATGCACTCAAAGCTCATAAAGACCAAGTCTGGGATGAAAAGTTATCCTCCATTTCACCTACTGATCACTCCATCTGGAGACTACTGAAAAATATCAAAAACAAAGACAGATCCCTTCCCCCAATGTTCTCTGACCAGGGCCTTGCTCACACAGATGTAGACAAAGCAAGTTATAGCATACAACTTAGAGGAGCAATGCAGGCCTTCGTACGGATACCTTGACTTTGACCACATATATAAGATTCACAGCAAGGTCAGACACGCTCTCAAACGTCCTTTCTCCAGCACTGACCATATTGCACCAACATCACCTGCTGAGATATATTACATTATTTATAAATTAAAGAACAAAAAAGCTCCTGGACCAGACGGCATTACTAATCGGGTTATTAAACTTCTGCCCCGAAAAGCAGTAGTGCACCTGACCAGTATAATAAATGCAATTTTAAGATTTCACTATTTTCCTTCAACCTGGAAACTGGCTGACGTAATTCCTATACATAAGCCAGGCAAAGACCCACACCTACCGCAAACGTATCGTCCAATCAGTCTCATCTCAAATCTGGGTAAGGTTGCAGAAAAGGTCATCCTCTCACGACTGCAAACCTCAGTAAATGACCTAAATATCCTCCCTAAAGAACAGTTTGGTTTTATGCAACACCATAGTACTATCCAGCAAATCCACAGAATTGTCAAATACATCACCACCAGCTACAACTGGCACCAGTGCACAGGCACTGCTTTCCTAGACTTATCCAAAGCATTTGACAAAATCTGGCATTTTGGACTCCTGCACAAACCTATCTCAGCCGGTATCTCACTAAAAATGGTTCATTTAATCCAATCATATCTTCAGAATAGATCAATGCAAGTAAAAATCAACGGTTCTACATCCTCAAAGCGCCACATCTTTGCTGGAGTGCCGCAGGGATCTCTACTGGCTCCATTGCTGTTCTCTATATAGTGTCAGACATCCCGCACAATCCGATGTCTTTCATCATGGCCCTGTAAGCGGACGATACGGCAATACTAACCAGATCTCTCAGACCCCTTTTCATTACCAGAAAGCTTCAAGAAAACATTCTAAAGCTGGAGGGTTGGTTCTCTAAGTGGAGATTGGAAGTCAACCCCCAGAAAAGCTCAGCCGTTCTTTTCTCAAAAAGGCCAATGTCTCCAGTAGGAGATGTGTTACTATTCAATACTAAAATTCCCTGGCAGACAGAAACAATTTACCTGGGTGTAATTCTCGACAAAAAGCTATCTTTCAATCAGCACACTAAGTCTGCATGCACAAAGACATCTAAAGCCATAGCTCAGATCTATCCGCTAATTAATAGAAATAGCAAGCTCAGCAACAGAATCAAATTGCAACTATACCAGACGACGATTCATCCTATAATCACCTATGCCTCTCCGGCCTGGAGCCACACCTCTAATGCTAACATTATCAAAATACAGCGAGTGCAGAACAAGTGCTTGAGAATGATTCTGAACGCACGGTGGTATGTTAGAAACAATCAACTCCACAGAGACACAAATATTCCTTATATTTTCTCTTTTCTACGAGCCTTAGCAACCAAGTTTTTCTTGAAGAAGTCCTCACATCCCAACGATTTGGTTCAGCAAGCTGCAGCATACGATCCAACGGACATATTCAAATATAGAAGACCAAAATCTATATTAGCCTCCTTTATTGATGCATAAACTCCAGGTCCATTCAGGGAGAGCAATCTGCTCATAAATTTTACCTTCACTGTAACCACGACAGATAGCGGGGAATATGAAAAGCATCTTGCTTCACCCCTAAAGACATAAATGTCAATTGTCAGTCAACCTTGATATTCCAGGTCTACCTACTCACTGATGATATATATATATATATATATATATATATATGTAGAAAGTATTTTTACCTTGGGTATAAATATGTTAAAGATACCAAGTAATTTTAAACCTGGTTTTACTCCATTTCCCAAGTAAGCAAACAGACTAAAAGTCAAGTTTGCGCCTGCAATTGATGCAAGTCTAACTGATCCCACAGGTAGTGCAGGACCAGGGCAACTCGTGGCAAGCTCTGTACTACTAAATCTTGGTATTTCTAATTCTAGCCTAGCTCCCACTGACGAGACCTCAATAAAGGTCGAAACCGGTCTGGGTAGTGGCCCCTTGCCTTTAATACAAAACATCATACATCCCCTTCTTGGAGATGTGTTTTGGCATTAAGGGTAAATATCAAGATTAGTGATCGGATCTTGTTCCACCTTTGCCACGAGTTGCCCTGGTCCTGCACTACCTGTGGGATCAGTTAGACTTGCATCAATTGCAGGCGCAAACTTGACTTTTAGTCTGTTTGCTTACTTGGGAAATGGAGTAAAACCAGGTTTAAAATTACTTGGTATCTTTAACATATATATATATATATATATATATATATATATATATATATATATATATATATATATATATATATATATATATATATATATATATATATATATATATATATACATCTCTTAGGAGCTGAGTTTTACATTATGAGAGAATATTAAAGTTAGTGACGGAGCTTACTCCACCTTTGCATTGATTTGGCTGGTGTTGTACTACCCAAGTGATCATTTACACTTCGGCTCGCCGTTAGTTTTTTCGGCATGAAACCCTATGGATTTCGATTCGAGTTTCGTACCCGGCTATAAAAACATAAAGGGATTTACCATCTCCCTTTCTATTAACAGTTAGCTTCATTTCAGGGATAAGGTTATCCGTGACAGACTTTACTTTGAAAATTCATCGACTGTATGTGTAGGATTCACTCATCACTCTACGCTATTCTTCGCATTTCTGCCTATATCTGAGGTAGCTGGAAACATGTTAGGAGTAAATATCCAAAGATATATCAGATATCCGATGTACACACCAGCTGGATCAATTGATAGTCCAGAATGTGATGTATCTTTATTGCATAAGATAATTTTAAGAAGGCTATAAAGGTAACAGTTGCGTCAGCCCGGAGACACCACTATTATAAGCACAGGTAACTATTTTGAAGGAATAATTAATGATTTAATCCTCTTCTATAACCTAATTGAAATAGTATTCATGTCTTTCTAAAAACATGTGGCATGCAAACCCGATGTGTAGCTAATTGATCAGGAAGAAATTGCAAACGCTTCCGATGTGTTACTTGGAAAATCTACAATATGTAGTGGAGAGAAGAACAGTTGATATTTTCAAGGCTTGTGTTCCGTTTGAGTTATTTTTGTATGCGGAAGGAGTAAAATATATCGGTGAATATCGAAGAATTCGGAAATATATCGGAAATGACATCTGAAAAATGTGGTTGTTCAGGCCGGGTTTTCTATTTTCGGAATTAATATGAAAGAGTTTTGAGGGAAAGCCTTTTCCTCAAAAGTTTCCATCAGAAACTCTTGCGAGCCACAGAGCTTCGTATATAAAGGAGGACGCTACAAGAGCTTAGAGATAGATAGAATGGAAGAGTAGATGAGAATCTGAATAAGTAAGTTTGAAGCTGTAGTGTGTGCTCGCTACAAAATGAGTCAGATGAGGAAGAATTGAGTGTATTGAGTGAATGATGTTGTTGAGAGCGTCGTTTTTCAACGTTGTATCGGGTTTTCACTTTGAGGTAAAAACAGAGTTGTCAGGTGTAAAAAAAAAAATCCATTCCTTCTTTGTATGAGGCCAGCTAACTCCATCTTAGTTCAAACACCCCTAAATGGTCCTTTAAGTTATAAACGGGCATCGAACCAAGTCGATTCTCGACTTTAAGATGTGTCGAGGACCAACGTCATCGACCAGCATCATCATCAGAGAAGGTGGTGAAAAGAGACATGTTAGTGACAGAGAGAGAGAGAGAGAGAGAGAGATAGAGAGAGAATGATAAAGAATATAAATATATCCGTATTGCTATATATGATTATTATATACTTATATTATGGTTTTAGAAAGGGCTATGAGGGCTAATGAAATGTAAACTAAAGTCTCTCGTAAGAAATTGTGAAATCCGCCTATTTGAATACCAAATTGAAATACAAAATAGCTATTGATGCTACGTCTGTGACATGTAGGTCTATATGCCCGAAGGTCTGTAGTCTGAATCCACGGCTCATCGCAAAACACGTTTTCAGTGGAGTTGTAATAACCATAAAAATTGGACAAGACACCAATGGGCGAAACTTTACAGATGAAAGTCGTTTTAGTCTTCCTTTCGATTCTAGAAGACAGTTGATCCGACGTGAAAGTGGTACTGCTTACCATCGCGAGAATGTTCTTGAAAGGGATAGATGCGGAGATACTGGGGACATTGTGTTAGAAGGCATTATGCCATGGACGCACCGAACTCCAAGTTCTGGAATAAGGGACTGTGACTGGTGAACGATATTGCAACGAAGTTCTACAACTTCATTTGCGATTTTTCCTGTCTCCACATCATGCGGACGACATTCTCATGGTCTTTCAAGGTATTCCGATGTCTCTTTTACCTATAGTTTGCTCATTCTTTTCGCAGCCTTCCCTCCTCTATTCTTTGTATATGCTCTCTGCAATTCCTTTGATATTCTTTTATTTAACATTTATTCCTTCTTCATTTCATCATTTCGTGTTCTATCCCTTCTTATACATCCTTTAACTACTCTAAGAAATTTCATTTATTTCAGCTGAATTACAAGAATTGTATTTAGCAATTTGTAATTGTATTCTATTCTTTCATAATTGTTCTCTATATCCAATTTTCTGACCCGTATAGTGCTGTTGGTACTGCTATGACTTTATAAAATTTTTATCGTGTTTCCTTTTTTTCCCTTTTGTTGTTGGTCATTTTGCAGTCCTATATCAAAACCCACTGACTCGGTGGGTTTTGATATAGATTCCTAAGCCTATCTTCCTGGAGCAGGCAAGTTTTGTAGTTTGTTTCTACATTTTTTCTTTTCTTTAGATTCTCGTGCTGTTTTGTGATTTCCATCTTGCTTTTATTGTTCTCCTTTAGACTACCAGGGAATGATTTGAATATGAACAATTTCCTCTACAAACTGTTGTGAAGATCCTTTTTGTTAACGATGATATAGTCTATTAATGCTCGCAGTGCTCTGGAGCTGCAAGTATATTTATGAATATCTTTTTTGGGGGGAAAATGTGTTCATTAATTCCTTTGATTTATCACCAATTTGTGAATTTTTTATTCCAAACGGGATGATAAATTTCTCGAATTATTTTATTTTGATTTTAATGTTGTTCTCCATATCTACCTAAAATTTGTAGGTAGATATGAAGAACAGTCTTATAATTCATTCCTGACTCTAGCATTTGGTCTCTTGCAATTATTAAATAATAATTTTATTGCAGTGTCTCATGAGATTTCTAAGACATTCCAAAATATTTCACTTTTTTTTTAATTTTCTTTCTTCTAGAGCTTATATTCCTATTACTGGTAGGAATCGTCTTTCAAATTTGAGTCCCACAGTTGCTAAACTTTCGTTAATAAAAGTGTAGCTCCTAATTCTAGTCTGTAATTTTGATCTGAAAAAAAAAAAATAAAATAAAATAAATAATCAGCTAACGCCTTTTTATTCCCGTATACGGGAGTAGGCGAGGCCATTTAGCCCTATCTAACTTTTGGAGACTGAGTGGGCAGTTCAATCTCCTCTGGTACCAATCAGAGATAGGTGGCCCAAGGCTATCACTAATTAAGCGGTACTCAGTGAAGAGAGACGGCTCGGATGTGCTGCCATCTCGTGGTCCCTAACCCTAACACAATATATTTAATGTCTGAAATAATGTGGGTTCTACGGTCGATTTTCTTGAGTTTACAGGACGAAAAACCAGAGTTTCCGGGAGGAAAAACCAGAGATCGACTAACTCGGGAACCGGTCGAAAAAAAGGCTCAGAAAAATTTCCTCTAGTCACCGAGTAGACTCCAAACCAAGTCTTCCTTCGTGCGGCCAAGCGCCGTGGTTGGCAAACGCCACATCCACTGAGCTACACAGGCTCATTTGATCTGCTATTTATCTTTTTTTTTTTTAAACTTTTTATTGAGTTCTGTTTCTTTCCTAGCCAAGCCGCTAACATTCCATGTCGCCACATGGAATGTTAGCGATGTTGTCCTTTCCAAAAAAAAAAAAAAAAAAAAGCGTCCTGCTTTTCCTTTGAACGCTTTTCAGTGTATCTGTTTTTTCGAGAAGAGGTTACCAAATTCTTGCACAACCCCCAGCCTGAAAGGTCGGGATATGTGTCTTAGTATGGCACCTCTCCCTTCACCTGTACCGTTAGGGTGGTCTTACAGCCTGTAAGTTGCAGGTAATAACGCTACCTCCGGCCCAGCACTAGGGTCATTGGTACACGTAAGCTCCTCACTACAACAAGGTGAAGACGACATTGAGAATACGGTTTCTCCACCTGCTCTCCTCCAATGTAAGAAATTACATTCAGAAATCAGGAAAGACATCATATAGGAAAAGAAAAACTATACATGCGAATAAATGGGAAGAGATAGTCTTGCTGCGAAAAGGCACACTTAAAAAAGGAAAAGGCCTCTCGCCAGGAAGATTTACAACTGGAATCTCCTCCACTTAGACATGAGGTTGAAAGGTCAAATAAACAAAATTAGGCCCCAGGTGCAAATGGAATCCAAGCAGACTTAATTAAGATCATATGGAAGAAAGATGGAAGAAGTACTTGTCAAAACAATAATATAAAGTACAATTCTCGGAGAATGAAAAATGGGTCGACCCTCAAAAAGTTGGATGGAGTCTGAAGCGACTGCTGTTCAAAGAGTTGAAGCCTCCACATGAGCAAAGCATATAACACAACCAACTTGCAAGGACTGGTGCAGCACATTACCAACGAACGGAGGGACCACACAGCATCCGATGATGTCCAATTAATAGCTGGATGGATGGAATGCAACTGAAATCGGCATTCCTTTCTATTTAAAGAAATACTAAAAATAATATTTTATTTTAAATAAAAGTTATTTAACCGTGACTTCGGTTTAGAGGAATTTAATGCTTACATTTGCATTTTGGGATTTATTGAAGCAGATGCTCGAAAAATATCCTGATGGCGCTTTGGGTTTGCCAAACAAGTTTCTCTGAACTCTGAAACATAAATAAAAATCATAACTGATCATTAGGATTATAGAGCAATGCATCATTTTCTGTAAAGATTAGATAGAAATAATCAAATAAAAATGTCACAAGGGGAGGATATAATTCTGGCCCGAAACAGGTTAAATAGGTGATTTGGAAAAGAAAACTTGTGAAGCCTAAATGATGCCAATAATGCATAATTTCTTGTTTCAGTCTAACCGGTGAAGAAACTAGCGGAATATCATCTTGTACTAGGCAGGGTGATCGATTTAGAGAGCTTTACTAATTACTCAAGCGTTGATTAGTATCCAGCCTGTGATAGGAAATGAGGATTAAGTTATCATAAAATGGTATTAAAGAGTCTCCGTTTCATCTAGCATTTCAACAAATTCATGAGAAAATAATTCAAAAATCTGACAGAATTCATTAAATTTTGTACTGAAACGTTCAGGAACAATGGACGCGAGCCAATTACTTTTGCTAAACTAAGGCAACACTAGCGACACCATGCGTTCATTGTTATGGTATCCTATTTCATAAATTGCTTTTGCATCGGTTTTATGATAGCCAAGATTTTCTGCACTTTTCCTGTCTTAAAAAAGAAAGAAAGAAATGCTTCCAATTAATGAAAGATTTCTGGAGGAAATTGTCAAGTCCTATTCCTCTCGTTTGAGATTACTGCACCACAATGACATCGATTTTAACGTAATTGGTGAATGTTTATAGACGACTGTAGTAAATTATTCTCACATTCATGCTTAATTTGGAATGTTGTAGGACTCCGATCAAATACACTACAGAAGAAAACAATTTATTAATTTTTGAAGGACTTTCCTATTCCTCCCCCATTGACTAGTTATTCAAGGCCTTTATACTCATTTTATTAGTGCACGTGCATTCTTTATATTTCTTCCGGTAGTTTTCTGCTCGTCATCAACGAGGCAATGTTTCTTTTTTTAATCAGTGGAAATTTATAGCATCATCGATAGCCTTCAGAAATTTAAATGCCGTTGCGTTGTAGAAAAAATATCGAAATAAAGCATACCCACAAAAGAAATCCTCCCCCCCCACCCCCCCCCCCCCCCACCCCCCCCCCCCCCCACCCCCCCCCCCCCCCACCCCCCCCCCCCCCCACCCCCCCCCCCCCCCACCCCCCCCCCCCCCCACCCCCCCCCCCCCCCACCCCCCCCCCCCCCCACCCCCCCCCCCCCCCACCCCCCCCCCCCCCCACCCCCCCCCCCCCCCACCCCCCCCCCCCCCCACCCCCCCCCCCCCCCACCCCCCCCCCCCCCCACCCCCCCCCCCCCCCACCCCCCCCCCCCCCCACCCCCCCCCCCCCCCACCCCCCCCCCCCCCCACCCCCCCCCCCCCCCACCCCCCCCCCCCCCCACCCCCCCCCCCCCCCACCCCCCCCCCCCCCCACCCCCCCCCCCCCCCACCCCCCCCCCCCCCCACCCCCCCCCCCCCCCACCCCCCCCCCCCCCCACCCCCCCCCCCCCCCACCCCCCCCCCCCCCCACCCCCCCCCCCCCCCACCCCCCCCCCCCCCCACCCCCCCCCCACAAGCAATTTGGATTTCGATGTCAAGAACGTATGTGAGCTTCAATGATACGAAGCGATATTTATTTATATTTGTTATGAAGTAATTTTGAATTCTATGTCTAGAAGATATGTGAGCTTCCATTTATGAAGCGATGTATATTTGTATTTGTTATGAAGTAATTTTGAATACTATGTCTAGAAGATATGTAAGCTTCAATGTTACGAAGCGATGTATATTTGTATTTGTTATCAAGTAATTTTGAATTCTATGTCTAGAATATACGTGAGCTTTAATTTATGAAGCGATGTTCATTTGTATTTGTTATCAAGTAATTTTGAATACTATGTCTAGAAGATATAGGAAATAAAAAGAAATATGGATGGAAAGGTGCGGCGGCGCAGTAGTGTAGGTTCGTTTCTAATGTGCACATCTTTAAATTAAAAAAAAAATATATTTTATGGCTGTGTATTTCTCAGTTAGGTGCGTCTTTCAAGTCAAACGTGTCTATTTTGTGTCGAGTATTTTTGCATTTGACATAATTGGTTTGTATTTGGTATCAGATTGTATGATTAGGCATCGTTGCAGCTAAGCCTAATCTCGCTATTGTGACAGCTTGTGGCTGTTAAATATTTTTTGTAGCTACGTATGTAAATCCTTGTGTTAGATATTTTTGGTTATTCATATAATGACGTGTTTGATGAAACATTTTGAGAATGATATGTTATAGTGATCGCGTTCTTGTTGTTAAGCCTAATACTGCCATTCTCTGAGCATATATATACTGGATGTTAAATGAAATTTATTGATTATAAGTGTATAATACTGAGATAATTATTTCAAGCAACGTATGTAAATTTTGTTAGGTATTATTTAATGTTGTTTAATATGAGTATTTTATTTTAAACTTTTCGGAACTCAATATGATAACAAGATCACAGACAATTTGTTTGAAAGGGCACAATCACACACCTAATATATTATCTGTTTTTAATAAATTACTTGCTAGTGAAAGTTTGGTGGATGTAACATTATTGTGTGAAGGAATGACCCTTAAGGCTCACAAAATAGTACTATCTGCAAGCAGCACTCTTCTATACAGCTTATTTTTAGAGAACCCAAGTAGTCATCCTGTTGTGACATTAAATGATATGAAGTTCAACGACTTAAGGTTGATGATCCAATATATGCACCATGGTGAAATTAATATTTCATGGGATATGATTCGATCATTGTTAAAATCTGCAGAGATCCTAAAAATGAAAGATTTTTTGGAAGTTGCTAATAAGTACAATGATTCTGTGGAAGGCATACAGCAGAGCGCTTTAGATTATGATCGTCATGAAGCAGGGAAACCGATCATTGTTCACTTGGTTGCTGAGGGTCAACTGTCAGGTGAAAGTGTGCATACGGGTGTATTGTCTTGTTCAGTGTCTGATGCTACAGTTGATTCTCACCTAACAGTCACAACCTTGGGTAGTGATGACAACAGTCCTTTCTTCAATTCAGGTGAATGTGTGCATAACGGTGTGTTGTCGGTTTCTGATGCTGCAATCACGGTTTTTAGCGGTGATGATGGTCCTTTCATCAATTCAGGTGAATGTGTGCATGGCAGTGTGTTGTCGGTTTCTGATGCTATGGTTGATTCTCACCTGCCAGTCACAAACTTTGGTATGTCATCTGAGTCAGCCAAGCCATTTCTTCTGTGGTTGCTGGTGATGTCAATCCAGATTACTTAACATCTTGTGTTTCTATAGTATCCCCTCTGGAATCTGATGTCAAAGTAGAAACGAAAGACTGTGTAGTCCATTCCACATCTTCTAATATATCAAATGTTTTGCCTGTATTAAGTGACTCGTATGATCGCAGAAGTTTTAATGTAATATATGATGATACATCTGGTTTGACTAATATCCCAAGTTTAAGTGATCATCATGACTTCGCAGTTAGCTACCATCAGTCACATAGGGAACATACATGTTTTATACAGCCATATCCCAATGTATCGGATAGAAGCATGTGGAGTAGACTGTGTTGTGCAAGTTCTCCTGAAACAAATGAACGGACATTTTTAAATGACTGTAATATATTTTATAATTTTGATCAGACCAAATTGTATAATCTATCTTTTAGAATTCCAATATGTTCTAATATTTTTTATGGAATAGGAAGTATGGGGGGATTAAGAATGACAAAGTATGAGAATGACAGAAGTGAATATGTGCATGGCATAAATAGTGCAGAAATAGATACACACATATTGCTGAGTGATATACTAAAGAATGTGAGAGAGGTTCAGGAACAAAAACAAGCATCAGTGGGAGTAAACGATGCCAAGTTAAGAAGAAGCAAAAAAGATGTTGTGCTGTATGGGAATTCTATAATTAAGGGTGTGAAGGATGGTAGAGTAATTAAAGCGTGTTATCCAGGGTCAAAGATTAAGGATATAACTAGGGCTGTGAAATTGCAGAAAGCTAGAGTGAGTGAGATTATTGCAGTTATAGGGACGAATGATCTACGTAGCGAAAGATTTTCTGTAAGACGGGATTTGAAGAATTTAATGATTGCAATGAATGCAAAGAGTGAGAGTGGAAAGATCATGAGTGTGCTACCACGATTTGATTGTGATGAAATGAACAGAAGAGCAATTATAGTAAATGGAATGGTGTCCAGATTGTGTAAAAGGTTTTGCAAAGAAATGAAACTGAATATTCATTTTATGAATGTCTGGGATGAGTTTGATAAAAGGAAGGAGTATTTTAAGAGAGATGGTTTGCACTTAAATGGATTAGGAGCTTGGCATTTAGAACATTTATTGATAAAGGACAGAGTAAAGGGTCATAAACAGGGAGATGGGATTTGCTAGGGAGGCAGGTGATAGAGTTAGCTGTAAATAGTACTAAGGTCATTAATCGTTGTGAAACTGGGATTAATTGTTCGCAGAATGTTAACAGTAGGCAGAGTGGGGTAATTCGCACACAGGGATATTATGGGAGGAAGGGTATATTGCAGTTTATGTATACCAATGCTCGAAGTATTAGGAATAAGTGTGAAGAATTTTTGTCATTACTTAGTACAACATGGCCAAAAATTATAGGAATTAGTGAAACTTGGTTAACCAAGAATGATATAGTTATTGGGATTGAATGTAAGGGGTACAGTATTTTCAGGCAGGACAGAGATGACAGAATGGGGGGAGGGGTTTTATTAATGATAGACGAAACATTAAAGCCAAAAAAGATAGAAGTACCTCACTGTGACAGGTATGTAGAGGGCAGTTCATTAGAGGCTGTTTGGTGTGAGATAGAGATTAACAAGGCGAAATATGTAATTGGTTGTTGCTATAATCCAAGGGGAATAAGGGAGAATATAGATAGTATGTATTGGCAAATTAGCACGATGAGTAAAGGTCAAGTAATTATTATGGGGGATTTTAACTTTGGGGACATAGATTGGGGGAAGGAATGGTCACAAGGAACAAATGAAATGGAGTTTATACAATTGTTAAGAGATAATTACCTGAGACAGCATGTGATGGAAGGGACAAGAGATTCTAGAGTGTTAGATCTGGTCATAACATCGGAGAACATATCAATAAGTAATTTAGTTACAATGTCTCCACTTGGGGAAAGCGATCATGTGGTCTTGACCTGGGAGATTGAAAGACGTACTGAATATTCTATTAAGAATGGGTATATGTGGAATTACAAGGCTGGTGATTATGGCAAGCTGAGAAGTCAGCTTTCAGCTGTATTATGGCATGAGAAATTCAAGGGGAGAGATGTTGATGGTGCGTGGGAGATTCTCAAGGAGTATTTGAAGAAAGCTGTATCAGACTGTATTCCCAGAGTCAGAAGGAGAAACCAAGTAGGAATAAAATGGATGACTAATACTATTAAACAAGAATTGCAGATAAAGAAAAGGTTGTGGAAGACATATAAAGAAAAAGGTGATGAGCGTTCCAATGAGCAATATAAGGTACAGGCAAAGAGAGTAACCTGTATGGTAAGGAAAGCCAAAGCTAATTATGAGAGGAAGCTAGCTGATGAATCCAAAAGAAACCCTAAAGAGTTCTTTCGCTATGTGGCTAGTAAAAGGAAGAATATCCATGGAAAGATTACTTTAAAAAGTGTTGATGGTAAGGAAATTACTGAAGCTAATCAAATAGTTGAGTTGCTTAGTGATCATTTCGCAAAAGTGTACCATCTTCGTAGTGATAGTGCAGTGTCAGATGTGCCATTGACTGATGAGAGTATAGAGATAGATGAAATTGAGGTGCTTAATATATTAAAGAACCTTAATGCTAACACTGCCATTGGGTTAGATGGCATATCGGCCCATGTGTTACGAGAATGTGCAAGAGAATTAGCAACTCCTCTAACCAGGATGTTTAATTTAAGCCTCAGTTCTGGTAAAGTGCCAATAGAGTGGAAAGAGGGGAAAATAGTTCCATTGCACAAGGGAGGCTCTAAGACTGATGTTGCAAATTATAGACCAATCAATATATCTGGAGTGGTGGTTAAGATTTTGGAGAAATTAGTTGAAATTAGAATTCAGGACTGGGTGGACAGCAATATGATACTTTATAAGGGGCAACATGGTTTTGTGAAAGGTAGGTCTTGCCTAAGTAATTTACTTACGTTCTATAATAAAGTAACAGTGGAGTTGGATGAAGGAAATCCTTACTCAGTGATACTGCTTGACTTTGCAAAGGCTTTTGACAGGATTCCACATGGAACTCTGTTACATAAATTAGAGCAAATGGGTTTGGATCCGAAGATGGTGATTTGGATTAAAGGATGGCTGGCGGACAGATATCAAAGAGTGGTTTACGGAGGAGCTGAGTCCAGGAAAAGGCAAGTGACTAGTGGTGTACCTCAGGGCTCAGTTCTTGGTCCTCTATTGTTTAATTTGTACATCAATGATATTGGAAATACCTTGAATGGAAATATCCACTTGTTTGCTGATGATGCAAAATTGGGAAGAGCGATAATCAATTCAAATGATGTGGATATTTTACAGGATGACTTAAATAGGCTGAGGCTATGGACTGAGGTAAATGGCTGTCAGTTCAACGTGGCTAAGTGTAAGGTGATGCACTTCGGGAGGATGACATCGCATGCTGTTTACTATATTAACGGAACTGAACTGCAGGAAGTTGATGAGACAAGAGACTTGGGAGTTATTGTAGACAGAGAACTTAAGTTTAAAGGGCATATTGCTAAGATTGCCAAAACATCACATCAAATTACATGGTTGTTGAGGAACACACTAACAAGCAGGGATAGGGAAGTTATTATTCCACTCTATAAGGCATTAATAAGGCCGCATTTGGACTATTGTGCACAGATCTGGTAGCCAGGATTTCTTGGTGAGACGGAAGTGGTAGAGAGGATTCAGAGGCGGGTTACAAAGATTGTTGCAGGTCTGTGGGATGTTCCCTATGAGGATAGATTGATGATCTGTGGGCTCCAAAAACTAGCTGATAGACGTAGGAGAGGACATATGATAGAGGTATTTAAATTGTTAAAGGGATTTTACAGGATTGATACTGATGATATTCTTAAGACCAATACAGGATGTGAGAGAACGAGGGACCATCCCTGGAGATTGTGTAAGAGTGTGGTTAACAAGGGTGTTAGGACTAGATTTTTTACTTGGAGGGTTGTGAATGGGTGGAATGCTTTGCCAGAACTGGTTGTGAATGCTTTAACTGTGAATGAATTTAAGAAGAGGTATGACAGGTATTGTGTAAATAATGGTTAGTGTGTCAATGTTGGGTCTCCCGCGATGAGTCTTTTGACTCCATGGAGACACCGTTAAAATAATAATAATAATAATAATAATAATAATATGTAAGCTTCAATGTTACGAAGCGATGTATATTTGTATTTGTTATCAAGTAATTTTGAATTATGTCTAGAAGATACGTGAGCTTTAATTTATGAAGCGATATTCATTTGTATTTGTTATCATGTAATTTTGAATACTATGTCTAGAAGATACGTGAGCTTTAATTTATGAAGCGATATTCATTTGTATTTGTTATCATGTAATTTTGAATACTATGTCTAGAAGATACGTGAGCTTTAATTTATGAAGCGATATTCATTTGTATTTGTTATCATGTAATTTTGAATACTATGTCTAGAAGATACGTGAGCTTTAATTTATGAAGCGATATTCATTTGTATTTGTTATCATGTAATTTTGAATACTATGTCTAGAAGATATGTAAGCTTCAATGTTACGAAGCGATGTATATTTGTATTTGTTATCAAGTAATTTTGAATTCTATGTCTAGAAGATACGTGAGCTTTAATTTATGAAGTGATATTCATTTCTATTTGTTAATAAGCAATTTTTAATTCTATGTCTAGAAGATATATAAGCTTCAATGTTACGAAGCGATATTTATTTTTATTTGTAATCAAGTAATTTTGAATTCTATGTCTAGAAGATACGTGAGCTTTAATTTATGAAGCGATATTCATTTGTATTTGTTATCAAGTAATTTTGAATTCTGTATAGAAGATATGTTCGCTTCAATTTATGAAGTGATATTCATTTCTATTTGTTATCAAGCAATTTGGATTTCGATGTCAAGAACGTATGTGAGCTTCAATGTTACGAAGCGATATTTATTTTTATTTGTAATGAAGTAATTTTGAATTTTATGCCTAGAAGATATGTGAGCTTCCATTTATGAAGCGGTATTCATTTGAATTTGTTATTAAGTAATTTTGAATTCTATGTTTAAAAGGTATGTGAGTTTCAATGTTATGAAGCGATATTCAAATTTATTTGTTATCAAATAATTTTGAATTCTATGTCTAGAAGATAAATTGAGGTTCAGTTTATGAAGCGATATTCAGTTGTAATTGTTATTAAGTAATTTTCAATTCTACGTCTAGAAGATATGTGAGCTTCAATGTTACGAAGCGATATTCATTTGTATTTGTTATCAAGCATTTTTGATTTCGATGTCAAGAAGATATATGAGCTGCAATATTGTGAAGCGATATTTATTTGTATTTGTTATTAAGCAATTTTGAATTCTATATCTAGAAGATATGTGAGCTTCAATTTATGAAGCAATATTCATTTGTATTTGTTATTAAGTAATTTTGAATTTTATGTCTAGAAGGTATGCGAGTTTCAATGTTAGGAAGCGATAATCATTTGTATTTTTTATCAAGCAATTTGGATTTCTATGTCAAGAAGATGTGTGATCTTCAATGTTAAGAAGCGATATTCATTTTATTTGTTATTAAGCAATTTTGAATTGTATGTCTAGAAGATATGTGAGCTTCAATTTATGAAGGGATATTCATTTGTATTTGTTTCAAGTAGTTTTGTATTCTACGTCTAGAAGGTATGTTAGATTCAATGTTACGAAGTGATATTCAATTGTGTTTGTTATTAAGCAATTTTGAACTCTGTATAGAAGAAATGTTAGCTTCAATTTATCAAGCGATATTCATTTGTATTTTTTATCAAGTAATTTTATGAATTCTATGTCTAGAAAATATGTGAGCTTCAATGTTGGGAAGCGGTATTCATTTGTATTTGTCATCAAGTAATTTTGAATTCTATGTCTAGAAGTTATGTGAGCTTCAATTTATGAAGCGATATTCATTTGAATTTGTTATTAAGTAATTTCGTATTCCATGTCTAGAAAGTATGTGAGCTTCAATGTTACGAAGCGATATTCATTTGAATTTTTTATTAAGTAATTTTGAATTTTATGTCTAGAAGATATGTGAGCTTCAATTTATGAAGCGATATGAGTTTCTATTTGCTATCAAGCAATTTGGATTTCGAAGTCTAGAAGATTTGTGAGCTCCAATGTTTTGAAGTAATTTTGAAGTCGATGTCCAGAAGATATATCTGCTTGAATTTTATGAAGCGATATCAATTTCTGCTCGTTATGAAGTAATTTGTATTTCGATGTGTCTTGAAGATATGTTAGCTTGAATGTTATGGAGGTGTGAAATTTACAATTTTATAAATTTCACAGCTCCATACAATCTTGTCTATCTGTTGTGCCGTTGTAAGATTTTTATACTCTTAAATCTTAAATATTGCTTAACTCTTCTATAGTAAAAGTTATTTTCTTTACTTAATACGTTGATTTGGCCGATCTTTACACATAAGAACGATGCTAATGGTTTTGGTGAGAAAGGGAATACTAATGGTCAAAGCCAATTCCTTTGTCTCCACACTGGTTCTAATTCCTTTTTCGGATTCACGGAAAATTTATTTTTCACTGCTCCACCCCGAATCCTAAATTAACACAGAATGTAGAATCAAGGAACCAGAACACAGTTAGCGTACAATCTTAAATTACTATAATTTACGTTTGCAGTTGTAGCCTCTCTATAAATTAATCTCTCGCTGTGGCCCGTGTTTTATGAGCAAGTACAATAGAGAAGAAAATCTGAAACTCATCAGTTAAATGAAAAGAACAAAACCTTTAATTCAATTTAAACATATTACACATTATGAATACACTCTGATTAAGTAATCTGCAATTGCTAATTCATGAGCACTAATTACTCAGATTCTCTATATCTATCTTAGCATGCATGACAAAGACCTTCATTTATGATTTACAACTTATACTTGAAAGATCACACTTATTCATCAATACTAAAGACATTTGTTAGCTGAATTATTAAATTAGCTTCACGTGCTCTCATACAATTTCTCTCACAAAACCCTCATAACTTATCAACCATTAAAAGAGACAATTCCTAAGCTCCAAAAAATACTCAAAATTCTCATAACTTACTCTATCATTAAAAGAAATATTCTCTAGAGTCGTTCCTAAAATTTACAGATATTTTTCTAATACACATTTACATATAAAAAACATAGATTGTACGTTATCATTTGCTGGAGAACTATCTGGCCATCTTACATATCTCGTCTGGACAATTACTTTTGACTTCACGTTCCTTCTGCTTTTTCTGAGGCATTCTTGAAGGGTTCAATCTGCACTTACTGCTGCCGCCGAAAATAGTTAGACGTTGTTCTCTGGTGAACTCGCTCAACATCGTAACGATATATATCTCCTTAAGCATCGGTGAATATCTTCTGCTGGGCTAGTCACCGAGCGGTAAATTTTTGGGAAACCCACGGCAAAGTTCCTCAGTCATTGTCTCGAATCCGCGGGGGACGAGGAGGCTCCACACTCAACAGCAAGAAGGCACGAAATCCGCAGTGTAAGAGAGCATTGGCATAAGAGTTTTTTCTCGCCCTGAACGACTTTTTAAATTGCGCGCCACACGTTCACACTACGTCATCGATTACTCCTATTTTTCAGCGTCACCTCACATCACCCAGTACTGAGCACCACACACGGAATTCTTAGCGTACTCTTCCGAGCGTATAAGTGGGAGCGGGAACTATTTGCTTACGAAAGGGGTGCACCTGTTAGTGAAATTACAAGTGTCTAGTATATTCTGATAGATCAATAATTGATTCAAAAATGTAACCCCATTAAGTCTGAAGGAAACGTAAATTCATTTAATTTTTGTTTCATTCAGAACTTAACTGAGCCATATGAATTTCTAGTCTTTATGAAGCAATTTGGATTTCCATGTCTAGAAGACATGTGAGTTTCAATTTTATGAAGCGATGTGAATTTCTGTTTGTTATGAAGCAATTTTGAATTTGATGTGTTGAGGATATGTAAGCTTTAATGTTTTGAAGCGATGTGAATTTCTATTTTACATGATGCAATTTGGATATCGATGTGTCTAGAAGATATGTGAGCTTCAAAGTTATGGAGGTGTAGATTTCAATTTGGATTTTGATGTGTCTTGAAGCTTCAATGTTATGAAGCGATATGAATTTATACTCGTTATGCGGCAATTTGAAATTCGATATCTAGAAAATATGTAACCTTCAATTTCATGAAACGATATGAATTTCTAGTCGTTATCAAGCAATTTTGATTTCGATGTCAAGAACATATGTGAGCTTCAAAGCTATGAAGCGATATTAATTTCTATTTGTTATGAAGCAATTTTAAAATCGATGTCTAGAAGATATGTGAGCTTCAATATTATGAAGCTGTAGTTTGCAATTTGGATTTCAATGTGTGTTGACGACATGTGAGCTGCAATGTTATGAATTTTTAGTCGTAATGAAGCAATTTGAAATTAATTGTCTAGGAGATATATGAGCTATAAATTTATTAAGTGATGTTAATTTCTATTTTTTATCAAGCAATTTGGATTTCGATGTGTCTTGAAGATATGTGAGCTTCAATGTTATGAAGGGATATGAAATTCTATTTGTTATGAAGCAATTTGCATTTTGAAGTATTTTGAAGATATGTGAGCTTCAATGTTAGGAAGCGGTATGAATTTCTACTCTTTATGAAACAATTTGGATTTCGATGGCAAGAAGACATGTAAGCTTCAATGTCATGAAGTGATATGAATTTCTAGTCGTTATGAAGCATTCGGAATTCCATGTCTAGAAGATACTTGAGCTTCAATGCTATGAAGCAATAGGTTGCAATTTTGATTTCAATGTGTCTTGAAGATATGTAAGCTTCAATGTTATGAAGCGATATGAATTCCTACATGTAATGAAGCAATTTGAATTCGATGTCTTGAAGATATGTTAGCTTCAAAATTACGAAGCGTTATGAATTTCTAGTCATTATGAACAAATCTGGATTTCGATGTCTAGAAAATATGTAAGCTTCAATGTTATGAAGCTACTAGTTGCAATTTGGATTTTGATGTGTCTTGAAGAAATGTAGGTTCAATGTTATGAAGCGATATTAATTTTTATTTTTTATTATGCAATTTTGAATTCCAAGTCTAGAAGATATGTGAGCTTCAATGGTATGAAACGATATGAATTTCTAGTCGTTAGGAAGCAATTTGGATTTCGATGTCTTGAAGATATGTGAGCTTCAATGTTATGAAGCGATATTAATTTATACTTGTTATGAAGCAATTTGAAATTAGATGTCTAGGCGATATGTGCACTGCAAATTTATGACGCGATATTAATTTCTATTCGTTTTCAAGCAATTTGGATTTAGATATCTTGAAGATGCGTGAATTTCAATATTATGTATCTGTTTGAGTTTGGAAGTGTAACTAAGCTATGAGTTCGATTTGTCATGAAGCTATGTGAATGTAGATGAAAAGATTATTATTATTATTATTATTATTATTATTATTATTATTATTATTATTATGTTATTATAACGGTGTCTCCGTGGAGTTAAAAGGCTCATCGTGGGAGACCCCACATTGATACACTAATGTTTATTTACAAAATATTTATTATACTTCTTAAATTCATTCACAGACGAAGCATACTCAACATACAAAGCATTCCACCCCTTTACTAACACCCTTTTAACCACACTCTTATATAATCTCCAGGGATGGCCCCCTCGTACCCTCCCTTCCTGCAGTGGTCTTAAAAATGTCATCAGTATCAATCCTGTGAAATTCCTTTAATAATTTATATGCTTCTATCATATCTCATCTCCTACGTCTATCAGCTAGTTTTTGGAGCCAACAGATCTTCAATCTATCCTCGTAGGGAACATCTCGGACCTGCACAATCTTTGTAAATCGCCTCTGAATGCTCTCCACCATTTCTTCATCACCAAGAAAACCCAGGTGACCAGATCTGTGCACAATAGTCAAATGCGGTCTTATTAATGTCTTATGAAGTGGAACAATAGTTTACTTATCCATACTTGTTAGTGCGTTCTTCAACAACCATGTAATTTGATGTGATATTTTCAATCTTTGCAATATGCCCTTTACACTTAAGGTTCTCTGTCCACAATAATTTCCAAATCCCTTGCCTCGTCAACTTCTTGTAGTTCTGTTCCGTTAATATAGTAAACAGCATGTGATCTCATCCTCCTGAAGTGCATCACCTTACACTTAGTCACGTTAAACTGACAGCCTTAGCCCATACCGTCAGCCTATTTAAGTCAGCCTGTAAGATATCTACATCATCTCAATTGACTATCGCTCTTTCCAATTTTGCATCATCAGCAAACAAGTGGATATTTCCTTTCAAAGTATTCCCAATATCATTGATGTACAAATTAAACAATATAGGACCAAGCACTGAGCCTTGAGGTACACCACCAGTCACTTGCATTCTCCTGGACTCAGCTCCTCTGTAAACCACTCTTTGGTATCTATCCACAAGCCATCCTCTAATTCAAATCACCAGCTTCGGATCCATACCCATTTGCTCCAATTTGTACAACAGACTTCCGTGTGGGATCTTGTCAAATGCCTTTGCAAGGTCCAGCAGTATAACTGAGTAAGGATTTCCTTTATCCAACTCTACTGTTACTTTATTATACAAAGTAAGCAAGTTACCAAGGCAAGACCTTCCCTTCACGAAACCATGTTTACCCTTATTAAGTATCATATGCTGTCCACCCAGTCCTGAATTCTGATTTTTACCAATTTTTCCAAAACCTTAACCACCACTCCAGATATATTGATTGGTCTATAATTTGCAACCTCAGTCTTGGGGCCTCTCTTATGCAGTGGAATTATTTTCCCTTCTTTTCACTCTATTGGTACTTTACCAGAACTGAGGCATAAATTAACTATATATGAATTTCGATGTGTTTAGAAGCAATGTGTCTCAATATTATGTAACTGTGCGAATTTCGATGTTTTTCGAAGATATGTCATGAAGCTATGTGAATGTTCAAATACACTGCTTGGAAAGAAGTCAAGACTCCCCCATTTGAAAGGTGCATCGTGCCACGTGTTTATAGCTGGTATTATTTGGAGGAATATGATACTCCTATTACAACGACTCTTGAGACAGTCGTTGTAATAGGATGCCATATTTCTTCTATCTCTTGAACAAACTGGATTTCGTTGTCAACTGCGAAGGGTGTCAGCTGGAACTGCTACCCGTGATGGACGACCCAGTACACCCAGTGAATCTGACCGATGAAAAACTGGGAATCCTCCGAAAAAATATTCAATTCGAAGTTCCTGGTATCGAGTGAAACACGAATCTGCACAAAAACGATAAGAATCAATGTTCACAACTTTGGTGTTCGTGGTAGGACTGCAATATGCGAATCCCATATTACCTGAACAAACATGCAGCGTCATCTTCACTGGTGCAATACCATATAACAGTGTTACATGGAAGCTAGGAAAGCTGTGTTATGAAGCAAGGAATCACCCTACATTCTCTACCGAGCAGATGGATGACTTCAGTGTGGTAAATGTCAAGTGAACTTCTCTTACTTGAGTGTGTAACACCAACTATGAAATTCGGAGGTAGCAGTGTGATGGTATGGTCCTGTTTTTCCTGGTGTCAGATCTCTGTTTATGGTACCATGAACAATGAACAACGACAGGAATGTGAAGATGCTGGAAAATGCAAGGCTCCACTTTATGGCGTTTCTATGGAACTGACCATTGTATAAAAATAGAACAAAATCTAAACAACAGATCATCCCACAGAAGTTCTGTTGAACAACTGTGGGATGAACTAGAGCGTCGGATCAAGCGATATCCAATCCATAACAACCTTTTTATATGCCTACTGTAAGACTGGTCCAAAATGCCCATTGATTGCTAACGTACGATAATTAATATTAAGCCTCCTAGGATTGCGGTAGTCATTGCAGCAAAAGGAGCTTTTACATCTCATTAAGGTAGACGCCACGGCTGGTTTTGACTCGTTCTATAGTGTTCGGTGACTTCTTTCCAAGTAGTGTATTTATGTGTAAAAATCTACATGTTCCGATGTTTGAAAGTGTGAATTCATGTTCTTCATGTGAATTGTAATGATTGACATGAAGCTATGTGAAGTTTTATATGTTTTATTGTAAACTTCCACATGAAATCGGAGATTTACGATCTGTAAAAATTCACATGAAGCTGGGTTTAATTTTTTTTATGTTGAAAACCTATCCAGAAGATGTAGGTCAACCTACAACACACTTCTACCATGGATGGTCAATAAGGAACTTATTCACATTTGATTTGAAAAGCTGTGAATTGCATACTTTAGGAAACAAATGTCATGGTAGATTCTTTCAGAAGGCATCTGTGGAAAGTATTTTAAGGAAGAGAAAGAAAATTTTGTTCTGTTGGTTTGGAGTTGAAGTGAGAGGATGTTGATTGGCTGATGAACTTGTTTGGATAGAAAATTGCAAGAACGTTGGTGAATTATTGATGCTATATGAATGTGGAAACTGAACGTCTATGCAAAAGTGAGTGAAGTGTGTTAGAGTAGTGTCGCCAATTAATCTTACTGCTCCATTCTGTATGGAAACCACTGTTTTAGGGAGCTGTTAGGTGCACCATCCCATACAATACAGCAGCATTCAATGGTTGAGCATATTTGTGATTTGTTTAGGGTTAGGAGCTGTTTGGAATTAGTAATATCTCGAACGAAAGACGAAACCCAAATTTTGAATGCAGGAGAGGCATCATTTGTGATATGTTTGTTCCAGGGGAGAGAGAGAGAGAAGTAAACTTAGAATTATTCCATGAAGGTAAATCTCATCTTGAATGGAGAATTGGTATTGTGGCGAGATTGGAAGAGCCTGGTTCTTTTTTGTGAGAAACAATGCAGAGTTGGGTTTTTCTAGCATTCAAGTTGAAATCCGTATTTCGATACGGATTTCAACTTGAATGAAGTCAGTGAAGCCCAAATATTATTTGGACTTCATTGACGAATGTTTTGGAGATCGAAAATGAACGTAGTAGTGTTGAGAGTTCCGCAGGTTGTGTAGATTAGTGCTCTGTAAGTTTTGTCAAAGGAAAAGAAGTGCGATGTCGTGCTATCTGCAAAACGGTGTACTGGATTGACAGTCGTCGGATCTTTTATATTAAATAATAAGAGAAAGGGCGAAAGAACACAACCCTGTGGAACCCAATATTAGTTGTATAGAAAAAAGACATGGTCCTGTTCACCATCATTCGAAGAGAACGTGAGAGGCAACAGAATGGTGGGCATTTCCTTAATAAACCTTTGTGAAAACTCTGTCAAAAGTCTTGGAGATACCAAGGCAACTACTTCAGATTCTACAGACCTTTCTTGGTCTTTGTCCAGGGATGAGTAATATAGGTTAGTCGATCCTCTGTTGATTCGAAGTGATGGAATCCATATTGTCAGTCATTTATTACAATAAATCATCGAGAGTATGCCATGCGCACGAGAGTCTTCAAGACAGCTTAGGAAGTTGGGTTTTGATGATTCTTGCCATTACTTTAGAAGGAATTGGGGTGAGCGAAATTGGACGGTAGTTTGAACATAAACATTTGTCAACCTTCTTAGGAATCGGTTGTAAATGGTCTGCTCCAGAGTTAACGGGAGTTTACTCTAGAGCAGACTCTTAGAACAATCCGAAGAATATCATCATGGTCAGGAGACTTTATGGTATAAATTTGGGCATTTTTATCTGTTTTTGGCAAAAGGTCAAACTCGGCATTTGGGCACGATGCAAGTTTCCTGCTTTTAGCTCCCTCAAAATCATTTCTCGATATGGGGATAATTTTGTTGCCTGTGGGTTTTTGTGTAATTAGTACAGGAAGATGGAGTCATCGATGTAAGCCAGTTGCGGTATGCCTGACTCTTCTTTTGCACACAGCCTTGGCACATCTGTGGGAGAAACAAGGCTTAGATGGGAGACTGGAATTTATGTGGAGCGGAGAATAATTTTTTCCACGTTGATTAAAATTATTCCGGTTATTCGACAACACTTAGGTTTGGCTCATATTGCTGGAAACAATATTCTGATCAAGGAAATGAGGTATAGGAAAGCCAAGTGAGACGATCCAGCAAAGATCGCCACACTTGGCTTTTTTGTACTGAATACAATGTGTGGATGTGAATTTGTGTATGCAGGTTGGATGGAAAGCACTATCGTGTGAAAAGATGCGGAGAGGATTATTAGAGATTGAGAGTAGATAGGACAGGGCCCTGATATACTCCTACATCGGTGATGTAACTGGAAGAAAGGAAGCCTTCAAACCAGTTACAGATGGTGGCAGGTAGCAATTTGTTTAGCAGACCTTGATGTAAGACACTGTCTGGAAATGTGGAGAACAGTTTCTACTAACGTTTCCACAGCACGTGTCAAGGTGGGCGACATAAGCTAAGGGGTCGGCTGTGGATGTTGAATGTTGGAATCCATACTGCTGGTTGCTGATTAAATGGTGGAGTGGAGAAAGTTGGTTATTGATGATTTTTCCATTAATCTGGACAGACTTCAGGTGATGGATATTTGTCGGTAGCTTGACAGTAAAGTTATATCCCTTTTTCCTGGAATAGGTTTTGAAGTTTACAGATTCATCTAAGTTGGCATTCTTCAGTGGTTTTCTTCACACGTTCTAGAAGTAGTAAATTTACATTTATCTAAATTTACGACTTTCAGTACAAAAAATAGGTCTTTTCTAAAAAAAAATATTTCGATTAATTTTATGTAGAAGCGGCCGATATTTTTATAAGGCAGTGTTTTTTTAGTTCATTCCTTGACAAAAGCGGAATCACGTGTCTTACTTGCTTCAACTATAACTGAAACAAATCCAATCAACTATAAGTGTGAATTTTTTTTTTAAAAAAAACGTAACTTTGGTAATTAGGGATAAGTCAGATTCTACAGACTTTTCCAAATTGATGAGTCACTATTTTCGTACATGATTGTCTACTTTGTCAGATTACTACAATAAACTCAAATATAAAAAAGTATTGACACACCTTATTATTCTATTAACATAAAGATTTCTAAACAACCTGTAATTTATTATTATTTTTTAATTAGATTCAACACGTGACAGACGTTGTTTGCAATGAGCTATCGTGAGCGTGTCCCATTATTACAGCACATAGCATGTTTTGTTTCAAGCCTTATTCATCCACACGTAGATATGCTGCCCACTTGATTTAGTATCAGGCCTTTGTTTTTATTATAGCTTGAATTCAACGAAGTTTCAATTCTTTTTATGTTTTCTCTTTTGGATACTTAGAAAACATTACAAAAATAAGTAGGAAAACTATCTACCAATAGAGTCAATAATAAAAAATCTTCTACTTATAGCTTTTATAGTAGCTAGAGATCTTATAGCTAAAATTATTTTTTTTGGAAATCAGTGGGTAGCTGGTTCAGTGGGTTCACCCTTTGATGTCATCGCAACCTCATGCCTATCGATGATTTTGAAGACCTCAAGGATAGAGTGGTGCACAACTGTTGTCATCTCTTTGCTTACTGTATGCGAGTTCTATGGTCGATTTTTCTGGTTGCTGGCAGGAAAAATGCCAAAGTAAAACGTTCTAGCCAGTGAATAGAATCTCGTGTATAAATGTGTTTCCTGGTAGCCTAGTATTCTGGCAGCTGGTGGCCAGAAAGCAGAAAATGTTTCCAATAGGCAACATTGTTACCCTTCTGGAAAAGATCATCTAGTTGCAAGCGTTCACAAGGATTGTTGTCTGCCTTGAGGGTGAAAACGTCCTTAATTTCATAATTTGACGAGAGACAGCGCCACTGGTAATGACCGGTATTGATAATATTTAATTACTGAAATCTTCACATTTCAGTGCTAGTGATTAAAATTGAAATAATTTTTTTATGCAAATTAAACTCAATAATTAAAGCATTACTGGTTTAAGTTCTGGCAGTTTTTTTGTCGATGTTTATTGCAGGACTACTATGCACGTAATAATATGCCAAAATCGCTTTATTTATAGCTGAACTTGCGTCTGTTTCCTAAACCCTGTAGGTTCCAGTATATAAATTTAAAAAGATCTACCTGTCCTTGGTTTTTTGAACATCTTTTGCAAATACCTTTCAGCTCTATTTCCATATCGGTTGCATTGTCATCAGTGGACAGATGCATTCTTCTGTGCACTGGAAGGATAGCTGCAAATGTCTGCTTATGTAAAGATGAAGGACAGTAAGGTATCAGCATTTTATTAAAAAGCGTAGTCAAGCAAATGTCATAACGATCGAACTTTATGGATTTAATTTAGATAATAAAAATAGTACGTTATGATCACATGTACAGTTTTTTAATATCTTTATGCATACAAACCAGAAAAAATCGAAACAAGGTACCACTTTTTAATGATGACGTGCAATGACTAGTTGCTGAAAGTGTTTTGGCTGAAGTGTTACCTGGGTTACCTAAGTAACTCACGGAAGCCACAACCACACTGGAATATTCAAGGACACGAGTAATCTGTTGGGGCCTATTATTTACTCACGTGCAGTCCATTATAGAAATAAATATTTGGACAAGCGTGATAACATCTCTTGTACGGCACACGATTTTCAACGCCCTTCTCTTTCTCCAGGAGGTGTTTTACTTTAAAAATAATCAGCTGTCGGCTACTATAAATTCATGTTGCGTGCCATAGGAAGAAGTAATCTTTTTCTATGATTACTCAATAGCAGTCTCTGACAGAATAGATTGAAAACACAGTTTTCGATACTCACATAAAAACACAAAATGGCCGATTCTGAAGGAGTGCATTCGTCAAAAACTGGACCAATTATTTGACTTTCAACTGAACCTCATTAGACTCCCTCTGTGAAGAAACATGTTTACAATAACCTACTACCAAGAATGATGAAGGAAATGAAAGTGAATTAATCAGCGCATCTGTGAGTAAATATGTTATGGTCAGCCAGTGCCAGGTGTTTGAATACGGACTCTATATTTGCTGTTTTAGGTACACTTTTTCATATTTACCAACTGACGATCAGACATGTTTACTGTGCTTCCAAGGCTTTGGCAGATAACCAACGAAGTGTTTAATTAGCCTGTACAATGCTAATTAAACAAGTTGTTGAAGTTGTTCAATTAGCCTGTACAAGGCATTGGCTAGTCTATTGCCACAAACATCAATTTCGCACTTCTTTACACCTTCAAACACACCTTCGGTTTGAATTGCCCTCATGGTTCTTACTATTCTTGACCGAACTCATGTCCTTTCTATCGAACGTCATCGTTGTTAGCGACTAAACTACAGAGGCTCCCTCTGAAGTCAGAGTATCATTGATTGTTAGCAGGCAGTCATTTAGAATTCATTTGCGAGTGCCAGGGTCTTCAATGAGTGAAATTTGTTTCAAGCCATTGTCTATTCTTCTAAGAACACCTACCAGGAAGTGGTAGGTTCGAATTCCATTGGCAGGTGTGAACCAGAAACATACTTGTATTCTCTGAAGGAGTACATTAAAGAGTACCTGCATATTAGTTTCTCTTTTCCCGAAATGAATTGCATATTCATGTAAGTAATTTTACTAGTATTAGTTCATATACCACAGTTCTTTCAAAACTCATGTACTGCGGGAATTCTTGGCCATTTCGATGATAACAGTGTACAATTCCACCACTATGAGTATGACAAACTGTGAGTAAAATACTTTTTGCTACTTTTCGCGAAATCGGTCTTTAGAAGAGACCATGAATCTGCATGGGATGGGTAGCGTACTATGACCAACGTTCGAATATCAAAATTGAAACCTTAAGTGGGAAAAATCTAAATGAGGTTCAGGCCGGTTTGCATGAAATTTGTTGATCGCAGAACACGGCACGGTCAAGGGTAAGCATCTCTCTCTCTCTCTCTCTCTCTCATCTCTCAGATGATCCAAGAAGTGGCAGGTTAAAGACAGCAACAGATGACACCTTTCTGGCTAAACTTTTGAAGAGAAAATTGCTGAAATTGAAAACCAAGCTGGCTGATAGAAGACCACCAAGCAGTTCAAAGGAGGTTTGTAGAAGACTTCTGCATCGTTATCAGATTGAAGACCAACGATTATTGAAGAACTTCGCATAGACCAAACCTCCATGAAATTCCCTGGCCACAATCCTAGAGCAACTTTCTTCCTAGAATAACATGAAGAATCTTGTAGATGGCAACAGCAGTTTCAGTACGAACACTTCATCAGATTTTGTTTGAAGAAAATCTTCCAGTCTCCACTCATCATGAGGTTTAATGGATTAAATACAGCACATATAAATGATTAAACATTAATAACTCTATTCATCTCAGTCACTGAGACATCGGTGATTGAGATGATACACATACAAACTTTCCCATCATCCTCTCATTCAACGACATGGTGGTGTCCACGCCCTTGTTAACAGAGCCACCAATCTATGCTCTACCAAGGCTGAACTTTCCTTTATTCATCAGTCTTTCCTGTCCAGCAGCTACATTGCCAAAAAGATCAACATTACTTATTCCTCACATACCTATCAACATGCTGTCTGTAGTACTGTACGCCCACAGATGCGAGACCCTTCCACACTTCTGCGCATGTCAGAAGATATTAGAGTAATTATTGTGTTTTGTGGGATGATTGTTTATTATTATACGTCGGAATATTAACTTCTCTTTTATGAGCATTGTAGTTTTTAAAGTGGTAACTATTTTGCTTGTACAACAGTTGGAAAATTTTATCTATAAAGCACGTGATTTCATGTTTTGGTGACCAATTCGTATTATTGGTCACCAAATCCTTTATTTATTTATTTCTCCCCTTAAGCATGAATTGACCATTGTTGGCACATTGCCAAACTCGGTTCTATGAAGTATGGGCGTACAATAGTGTTATCGTTGTTCTTTATACCCGAGGCAACTCAAAAAAAGCTAGCTAAAAATGTACAATCTGTGAACCACTGTATTCAAACCTTATCTAAAGCTTTCTAACACCGTCTTTATCTTTTAATAAACTTAAGATAAAAAAAAATCTTTCAGCTACCTTTTCGTTTGGCAATTCGCACAAAATGAAGCCCGTCGATTTTATTTTTTGTCAAACAGAGATCATCGAAATTTTAACGGATATTCGAGTTGGAGTGAGCAAATTAATTCACCTTGTGACAACTGATAATTGACATTTATGTTTTTAGAGGTGAAGCAAGATGCTTTTCATATTCCCTGCTATCTGTTGTGGTTACAGTGAAGGTAAAATTTATGAGCAGATTGTTCGCCCTGAATGGGCATGGAGATTATGCATCACTAAAGGAGGCTAATATAGCTTTTGGTCTTCTATATTTTAATATGTCCGTTGGATCGTATGCTGCGGCTTGCTGAACCAAATCGTTGGGGTGTGTGGACGTCTTTAGGAAAAACTTGGTTGCTAAGGATTGTAGAAAAGAGAAAATATAGGGAATATTTGTGTCTCTGTGGAGTTGATTGTTTCTAACAAACCACGGGGCGTTCAGAATCATTCTCAAGCACTTATTCTGCACTCGCTGTATTTTGATAATGTTAGCATTAGAGGTGTGGCTCCAGGCCGGAGAGGCATAGGTGATTATAGGACGAATCGTCATCTGGTATAGTTGCAATTTGATTCTGTTGCTGAGCTTGCTATTTCTATTAATTAGCGAATAGATCTGAGCTATGGCTTTAGATGCCTTTGTGCACGCAGATTTGATGTGTTGGTTGAAAGATAACTTTTTGTCGAGAATTACACCCAGGTAATTTGTTTCTCTCTGCCAGGGAATTTTAGTATTGAATAGTAACACATCTCCTGCAGGAGACATTGGCCTTTTTGAGAAAAGAACGGCTGAGCTTTTCTAGGGGTTGACTTCCAATCTCCACTTGGAGAACCAACCCTCCAGCTTTGGAAGGTTTTCTTGAAGCTTTCTGGTAATTAAATGGGGTTTGAGAGATCTGGTTAGTATTGCCGTATCGTCCGCATACAGGGCCAAAATGGAAGTCATCGGATTGTGCGGGATGTCTGACATGTATATAGAGAACAGCAGTGGAGCCAATAGAGATCCCTGCGGCACTCCAGCAAAGATGTGGCGCTGGGAGGATGTAGAACCGTTGATTTTTACTTGCATTGATCTATTCTGAAGATATGAATGGATTAAGTGAACCATTTTTAGTGAGGTACCGGTTGAGATAAGTTTGTGCAGGAGTCCAAAATGCGAGATTTTGTCAAATGCTTTGGATAAGTCTAGGAAAACAGCGCCTGTGCACTGGTGCCAGTTGTAGCTGGTGGTGATGTATTCCACAATTCTGTGGATTTGCTGGGTAGTACTTTGGTGTTACCGAAAACCAAACTGTTCTTTATGGAGGATGTTTAGGTCATTTACTGAGGTTTGGAGTCGTGAGAGGATGACCTTCTCTGCAACCTTACCCAGATTTGAGATGAGACTGATTGGACGATAATTTTGCGGTAGGTGTGGGTCTTTGCCTGGCTTATGTATAGGAATTACGTCAGCCAGTTTCCAGGTGGAAGGAAAATAATGAAATCTTAAAATTGCATTTATTATACTGGTCAGGTGCACTACTGCTTTTCGGGGCAGAAGTTTAATCACTCGATTAGTAATGCCGTCTGGCCCAGGAGCTTTTTTGTTCTTTAATTTCTTAATAATGTCATATAACTCGGCAGGTGATGTTGGTGCAATATGGTCAGTGCTGGAGATAGGAAGTTTGAGTGAGTGTCTGACCTTGCTGTGAATCTTATATATGTGGTCAAAGTCAAAGTTTCCATACGAAGGCCTGCATTGCTCCTCTAAGTTGTGTGCTATAACTTCTGCTTTGTCTACATCTGTGTGAGCAAGGCCCTGGTCAGAGAATGTTGGGGGAAGGGATCTGCCTTTGTTTTTGATATTTTTCAGTAGTCTCCGGATGCAGTGATCAGTAGGAGAAATGGAGGATAACTTTACATCCCATACTTGGTCTCTATGGGCCCTGAGTGCATCTCTTACTGCCCCATTTAATCTGTTTAGATTTATTTTATCTTGTGGTGCACACGTGTTACGTTATCTTTTCCTAGCTCTGTTTTTGTCTCTGATCAAGTTCATGATGTCTTCAGGCAAACAATCTGGCTTGCGAGCAGATTTGTAGGAGGAAGCTACCTTTATAGCAGAATTAATTTGTTGTGTGAGATTTGTAACTGTAGTTTCTACTTCTTCTTTTGTGCGTATGTGAGGAACAGGTCCAATATAGTCCTTCAGTGCTGCTGACAGTCTTTCCCATGTAATGTAGGAGTGAGAAGGAGGACATAGGTATTCTTGATTTCCCAGCTGTAGTAGAATTGGATTGTGATCGGATGATAGTTCATCCATAGATATGATGCTGAATTGAAGTTTAATATCCTGAAGGATAGCTATATCCAGGATGTCAGCAGTGCCGAACGTACTGAGATGAGTTGGTTCGGTGGTGCCTGCCACAACAGCGTTGCTTGATCCTAAGTAATTGTAAAGGATGCAACCATTCTTGTTTGTGGTTGTACAATTCCACGCAGGATGCTTGGAATTCAGATCCCCGGCAATAATGGTGAGCTCTCTGGTGCATAAGATGGCATTTAGCTCAGAGTGAAGTAGTGATTTTTGGGGAGGGTTTTAAGCTGAGTAGATTTTCAGTTTGCCAGTGGAGCTGGTGACTACTTCCACTCCTGTGATCTCAAGGTTAGTGGTTGAAGGAATGCTCACAGAGTGGTGCTTAATGTAGTTTTTTATAAAGATGGCAGTGCCGCCGCCTCTGTAGAGTAGTCTGTCATTTCTGTATAGGTGATAGCCCCTTGTTGTAGGATTGTTGGAGGGTTTAAATGAGTTTCACTGATTAAAATAACATCTGGTTGATACCTAGATGTGACGTGTCGGAGTTCCAGAATTTTGTTTTCAAGGCCATTTGCGTTCCACGCAACTATCTGAAGAGATGCTGGAATGAGTTTGTTACTATTCATTTATGAGAGCTGTGAGGATGACCTGTGTTTCACGAAGAAATCTTTTAGTGGAGGTTTCAGTAGGGTTTGATAGGCTGAAATTTTGTAGCATGTTTGCTAGTGAGGCCGTAATAACAGCTGTTAGGTTTTTAGATGCCGTTGGTTGATTTTGTTCTGGATTTGGTCTAGTTGTACGGGTCACATCGGCATAGCTTCTTGTTTGTTTTCGGGTGTCTCTATTATTGGAGGTCTCCGACTGTGGCCGCTGAGTCTCTGGTTTTGCTGTCTGGGCCTCTGGTGTTCTTGTGCTGAAGGAGGAGGGCTGATTGATTACCTCCATCCGTCTGTTCTTTGGGTGCTGAGTACATCCTTTGTAGTTGGCGGGATGAGGGCCACTGCAGTTGGCACATTTGGCCGAGGTAGTCCTCGGCTTTGTGCAGGTATTGGTTGGGTGGCTGTCTCCACATTTTAAACATCTATATTCCACTCTGCATAGATTCTTGGCATGGCCAAACTTCTGGCACCTGTGGCACTGCCAAGAAGATGATCTTTTACAGAGTGGTTCCGGTGTGACGATGAGACCACAGACTGTTTTTAAGTTGTAGATATCCTTGTATATTTTATGAATCTCAACAAGGACCAATGGCATGGGAGTCTTGTCAGCTTTGTACATTCTGCTCACTTTGACTGGGGGCAGATCCTGAGAATTTAGGTCAGCAGCTATTTCTGCTGTGTCGATGTCTTCACAGACACCACGAAGGACTACTTTTAAATTTTTTTCTGAACTGAGCGCAAAGGTATGATACTGGATGGCTCTGTCGCCCAGTTCTTTGGACAACCTTCTATAGTCTGTCACTGTTGCTGGCTGGATCTTTATGCCTTCATCCATGTTTTTGGCCTTAATGAAGCCAATATGCAAATTGGACATTGTCGATCTTAAAGCTGCCCACTTATGCTTATCTCTAAGGGTGATCGGAGGCACCTTTTCTTTGGGAGAAATAGCGGCGTCCGAACCCTGAGAATCCTGTTCCATTTCATTATTGTCATTGTGCGGTTCATCTGTTGTTCTTCGCTTTTTGCGTGCGCGCACTTCTACAAAGTCTGAAGGAGTAGAAGGCACCGATTCTAAATGATCTTCAGCGGCTACGTCTGAGACACATTCGGGGGGAAACGTGTCATACAATTTCACTTTTCCCGGCCAATTATCACTCAGCAGCTTTCCCAGTCTGAGGAATTCCTTATATACTTCCTTGAATTTGGTTTCATTCACAAGTTTAGCCATTTCAAGACACAGATGGAGAAAGAGTAGAGATTTCTCAGGTGTCCCGAGCAGGTAAAGATAATCCTGTGGGCTTTTGAGGGTCCACTAGCAAATCCCGTAGACACTCTTAGGTGTCTACCAGCAATAAAATGTCACTATAAGAAACAAACAAAGGCGATACTAGCGGCTGTAGGCCTAGCGAATCGCCCTTGTAATTACAAATGACTTACCTGGATAAAGCACTATGGAAAATAAAGTGACTGTTTATGGTAGCAAGCAATTAACTATTATTACTAATGAATAAGCATAAATATAAATCGCTAAAAACATATCAAACCAATTCATAATTCATCATTAATAATACACGACACTAAACACTAACACACGATCCGCCATTTTCATTCCACTCATTTACCTTGTGTTGTTTGTGTTAAGAAATTTATATTATCTTGATGAATAATATTTAAGGGTGTGTAAGTATAAATATTCTTTTAGAATTTTTTTTTAAAATATTCTTTTTTAACTAAGTTTAACTTTTTATAAAGCATACGTAAACTCTCATTTATATTATAATTTCAAAGAAAAGTTTCAAATAAATCAAATAGAAATAACTAAATACAAGCGCTATGGTAAAAAAAAATTTCCAGATTCATACGAAAAAATTGAATTGAGGTGGACGTATGACTTGTCTGTTAACACCAGTAATGAAATATAAGTTCATTCTCAGTGAAAATCAATTTTCTTTGTAGAAACGAGGTAAGGAAATATGCGACATTGGCAGAATTGTATTTACGGCCACAGAATCCATTGATTTGTTTGAAAGTTTTCTCAGAATATTTCCAGCTTGCTCGCTTGTGGTTTATTATTTTCTAAAAGCACGCAATTGGATTGTGGTCGTCAACATTTTGCTCTGATAGTTTCGCTCAGACATTGCAATGAAGAAATCAGATCTATTTCGATTTATTGCAGCCGTTAAGATCAGCGTTTCACACTAAGATCCATTACTTGCTGTTGTAAGAAGACCGCTGTGTTTAAAAATAAATAAATATAATCCTTAAGATACTTTTAAAAATAAACATTACAAAGTAGCGATAAAAGACCACCTATGAAAATTAATTTAAAGTGAAAAACAAACCCCAAAAGCGATTGTTCCATTTAAGGTAATAACAACAAAAAATGTATACTAGAATGCTTTAAAATGATTGCTATTTTCCTTTTGATTTCTTGTAAATTATAATCTACTAATCAACTAAACAAAATCTCCATAAGTTGCTTAAATTCAGAGTGAAATGCGATAATCAATTAAGCTATCTTAATGTGTAAAATCATGTGAGCCCTGGTCGATTTTTTTTGAAATTCCGAGATAAATTCGTAAGTTTAGCTCTTAAAGATCGATTAACTCCTAAACTGGTTGTAGAAAAAAAAGCTTAACCTTATTAGAGGGCGCTGTGTAGGCAGACGGATGCACGTATGCTGTATCGCTGCTCCTGGTTTTATAAGTTTGAAGTGTTATTTAACTCATGTTTTTATTTGTTTTTATTAATTCTACTAGTCTGAAGGCAGGGACGTCCAAATCACCAAAATCGGATAAGTAATATTCAAATTTTCAGTGTTGGAAGATCATAGAGTGTACTGCAGTCACCAGCCAACGAAGAACGAAGGACGTCGCCATTTTAAAAGTCACACTATAGTTGCTAACGGAAAGAAAGGCTAAGGTCAAGCACAATAAGCTGTAACAAGTGCAATAAGCCATTAAGCGATGAAGAGGATGGGCAGCATTGTTCTGGATGTAACAAACAACAACACTTCCACTGTTCAGGAATCTGAGAAATCACGTGGAAAGCAAAAGGAGCCGTGAAACGGACCAAATGGCGATGTCAACAGTGCCGTGAGAAAACGAAGAACAAAGACCAGACATCAAAGAAAAGTAACGACGAACATCAAGGTAAGCCGCTTGCGGATCCTAAAATTACAGATAACTTTGATTCATTTAAACGCATGGTGAAAGACTTGCTAAATACACACATGGAAGCAATCAACAAAAAATTTGACGAGTATGAACATACAGTTCAATAACGAGACCTCTGAAGAAATGTTAGGAACCGTCAGAGAAATAAAGACAAAATTAACGGTAGCGATAGAAACGCAAGAAACACTCCAGCGCGAAAATCAAGAACTGCGGAAAGAAGTAAATACACTCAAGTGTCAAATGGAGCACATGCTATAAAAAGAAAGGAAAAAAAGAACTTCAAATTGAGGGAATAACGAAAGAAAATACAGAAGACCTAAGCAAAATAATGCAACTGATCGCCAGCAAAATTGGAATTCAAATCGCAACCACAGATATCACCTCTATTAACTGAGGCCCACAAAAAAACAAAAAAAACAAAGAGAGACCACCACCAATCATCGCTTGTTTTACCAACAGAAGTCTGAGAGACTCCATCTTTACAGCAAGCAAGAAAACAATGCCGACAACAACGATCCTAACTGATAAGAAACTCCCAACACCAATCTATATAACTGAACACTGGACTCCATACTTCAAAAAATTTTATACCAAGCAAGAAGACAAAAACAGAGAAAAACTACAAGTTCCTGTGGACAAAGAATTCCCAGATATTTATGAGAAAGAATGAAAACACTCGAGTATACATAATTACAAGTGAATGCGACTTACACTGACTACCAATATAAAACACTAACTTTTCACATCCTAAAGAATAAGATTAGAACTCATTTAAAAACTATATAATGGAGATCTCAAACATAGGTGAACATATCCAGTCAGACAACATAAACTTCAAGGTCTTTGACTCTTTGAAGAAATAGTCAGACAACGTTTCCACCAATACCAACTTCACTATCATACACACAAACATAAGAAGTATAAAAAAGCACTGGCTTGCATTGGTAACACAGCTCAATTATACCATGATAAACATAGATGCGCTAATACTGACCGAAGTTGCAATAAACGACACAGAAATTTACGCATACAACATAAATAATTATCAAACCTACAACTTATGCAGACCAAACAAAAGAGGAGGTGACATTGTGGCATTTATCAAAGAAAAATACAATGTGACTGAAAAACAAACTCACTTCGAACATGCCGAAACACTAATTTTGGAACTCATAAACAGCCATAATAGTATCAAATACACAATAAACACAATATACAGACTCCCAGATAATAATCCACTCAGTTTTCTTCACGAGTTAGAAACATGGCTAAGCGGCATCGAACCCCGTACAGCACACAGGCTCATCCTAATAAGAGACATTAACATAAATACGCTTGACCACGCTTCTTCAACCACTAACACATATCTAGATATACTAAGTCAGTAAAACATAAACCCTACCATTAACTCCCCAACAAGAGAAGAAATACCTCAATAACTCACTAACAAAATCATGCATTGATCATATCAACATACGGGTTCCCATCCATACATATACATCATCAGTAATCAAAATTGCCGATCACTACTTTGTCTCAACTTCGTCTTATTACATTTCCTAACCCCCCTCCCACCACTACAAAAGTCAACAAAACTCGATCATACTAAAGAGCATTGTCGACGATAACCAAGTCAAAAATACAGACTGGAATTGCCTACTTAAAATAAATGATCCGCTAACATTATACGAGAATTTCCAACTAAAGTTGACAGAAATATACAAAAAAGCAACAAAACCTACACAAAGGGGGCGACAAACAGACAACAATCCATGGATAAATGACGACATACTTAATACTATTACTGTAAAAGAAAATCTATGCAAAAAACTCAAAAAAGTCACCCAGTAACACACATTTACAAACCTAATACAAAAACACAAGAAATCAACTAACAACAAAACTTCGTGGGGCAAAAAGACGCTACTACTTCAAAAAATTCATGGAATATAACGACAACATTAAGCAAACATGGGCTACACTCAACGAATTAGTAATCCGAAAAAAGAAAACTTCAGCACAAGATTTTATTGCAAAAAGCTTCGGTCAGGACACAAACCAAGAGGAACTAGCAGACTCATTCAACCATGCTTTCACAAACAACATCACACAACTCAAAAAAGACAAACTACCAACGATCAACAAAAAACTACCGACACAAAGTCAAAAACAAGCGATGTATTTTCCACCCGTAACAAAACAGGAACTGAAAGAAGCAACCCCTACAACTAAAACCAAATACCACTCCAGGAATAGACAAAATAAGACTCGCAGACCTTATAACACACTTTGAACAAATAAATCCAATACCTTTGAAATTCGTGAACATAATATTCGACACAGACATTATTCCACAACAACTAAAAACTGCAGTAATTACGCCAATATACAAACACGGCAAAAGAAACGATACTCAGAACCACAGACCAATAGGTACACTACCAGTCATCTCAAAAATTCTAGAAAAAATAACACACACCAGAAGACATCGCTATTTATTAGAAGACATCGCTAACACAATAAACAAAGCTCTCGACAAAAACAAGTACGCCGTCCTTATACTGCTGGACCTAATCAAAGCATTTGATACACTTGAACATGGCATACTACTCACCAAACTATACTCAATAGGTATAAGAGGAACACTGCATACATGGTTCAAGAACTATCTCTCAAACAGAACACAAGTAACAAAAATAGGTACATGTCACAGTCAGAGTATACAAATAAAACACAGTATACCTCAAGGTGCCATATTATCACCCACTTTATTCAACATATACATTACCGATGTTCACATCATATCCATAAGAAGTCAAATATTTCAATACGCAGATGACACTGCACTACTAGCAATCCACACAGACATTAACACAGCTCTCTCTCTGCAAAGCACAACAAGACCTAAATGAAATCACAACATACTTCCACCAAAACGCAATTCTAATCAACGGCACCAAAACACAGATGTTGATAATACACAACCCAAGAATCATACGCCCCGCATCACTATCGATACATTGTCACACATATCGCTGCATTAACAACAAAAATACCTGTCAATGTTCCGAAACGCAAAATGTCACGCAAAATACCTCGGTCTCTATATAGATTCCCACCTTAAATGGACAAAATATATAGAATATCTACACACACCAAACTCCGGATCATCACAGCAAAACTCTTCAAAGTTATTCCATCCAACATAAAAAAACTCCTATATTTGCGAATCCCTACTCAGATACGGAATAACAGTCTATGGAAATACATCAAACAGTCACCTAACAAAATTAGAAACATTACATAGGAAAATCGTGTCAACAGTGATCTGTACACCTTACACGCAAAAACCAATATTCGACCAGCAGATGGCGATACACGGAATCCTGAGCATTAAAAACCTGAAACACTCCATAACATTAACAAGGAATTACTTCAACATCACCTATCGAAACAACAGAGACACATATCGTATAACACGACCTACAACAACTCTCTACATCCCCACACCCTTCCACAACTCATACGGTTCTTTTGTGAGATCGCATCAGATACCCACGCAACTCAATAACCTACGAAGAAATTTAAAACACGTAGACAACTACAGAACATTAAAAAACGAACTCTGGAAAATATACCAACAAAGTCAAGATACCATTAACACTAATATACACATCACAGATCACCAGCATCCAATGCCAACATCCCATACATAAACAGTAGAAACAACAACATAAATAGTGAAGGCTAAATTCCACTCTCTTCATAAAAGCTAACCCAAGCTTCGAAGTAGGTGGGATTAACTTGCCTCACTCATCTACGAGTAATCCTTATAAACAAATGCAGAAATTTGTTTGTATAATTACTCTTTCTCAAACTTTGAAGAAAAAAAATATACAAAAAATTCTGTATAATCTTCATTGTTAATATCAGAAGAACATGTGTTGTAAATACATAATATAAAGGCAAAAAAGTATTTTTGAAAATTTTAATTGAAATTCAATGTAGAAATTGCAGTACTTAGTGCTGAACTCTGTAAAATTATAAGGTGCAATGTCACACAAGATGTTTCTTGTATGTATAAATATGTTAGCAATCAATAAATTATCATTATAATTAAAAAATAAAAATAATAAAAAAAATTATTTACATAATGGATACACAGTCAAAAACAACATATCATTTAAACAATTATTTGACTGATGATACAGAACAATTCAGATTCTACCCAAGAATCTAAGAATAGTCCGTCAGGTAGCGTCGTAAAATATGGACTGTTCCAAGCAATGATGTTTTTTGTAGGTCATATGGGGTCATTTCGTTGATGTTTAATTGCTGGTAATAGTTGGATAGCGTCTTTGAAGTTGCTCCAAGTGCACCGATAACTATTGGGATGACTTTGGTGTATTTAAGCTACAGCCTGCCAACTTCAATTGCCAGATCTCGATATTTAGTGATTTTTTCCAGTTCTTTGTTGTTGATGTTGTTATCACTGGGTACTGCGATATCGATAATTCAAAACCTGTTGATGTTCGATAACTGTGATGGCAGGTCTATTGTGTTCCAAATGGCAATCAATTTGTATTCGAGAGTCCCAGAGGATTTTTGCTGTTTCGTTTTCCAATACAGTCTCTATTTTATGCTGCCACCAGTTATCAGAAGTAGGAAAGCCATATTTTTTGCATACGTGCCAATGCATTATTTCGGCCACTTTGATCATGGCGGTATTTATAATCAGTTTGAGCTATTTTGCTACAGGCACGAATTAGATGTTCTACAGTCTCATCTTTCTGATCGCATAATCTGCATTTGCTGTTATTATTGATGTTCGAAATTTTTGCTTTCAGTGCATTAGTTTGTAATGCCTGTTCTCGAGCTGCTAGAATAAACCCTTCTGTTGGCTATTTTTATATGTTCATATTGTAGCCATTGCCACGTCATTTTCTCCTCAGTATCTCCACGAAATTGGCCATGCAAAGATTTATTTTTCCAGCGCACAAATCGGTTATTTTGTTGTTCCTTTTTGTAATCGGATTTGTTTCCTGTTGCTTTCAGAAGACCTTCTTGTATAATTGCTTGAAGCATTTGCTCAGATCTATTGTCGATGTAACTTTTTAAGCTAATTTCTTCTTCTTTCACGGTCTGTACAAAACAACATGAAACAAACCTGGCATCTGATCAATGAGATGCTAGATTTTGTTCCCAACACCACCGCCTCGAAACCATAAAACACAGCTTCATGAAAGACGCAAAACCTATCCAACAACTAGCAAATGACTTTAACTAATACATTGCAGACTCCATCCAAGAACTGCACAGAAATATTCCCCCAATCACAAAACGAGACCCTCCACTTGGACCGCGATCAAAACAGACATTATGGTTCCCAACCATAAAAGAAGCAGAACTTCTCTCAGCAATGCATCAAATCAAACCAAACAAAGGCTCAGGAATTGATGGTATCAAACCTAAAGATATAAAGCAACATGCAACTAGTTTAAGTTCTATCCTACTAAAACTAATAAATGAAATATTTAAAACAGGACAGATACCAAGTATGCTAAAGACCGCCATAATTACACCCATATACAAACAAGGAAAAAGAAATTTAATCAGCAATTACAGACCCATAGCAACATTACCAATTATCAATCAAATTATGGAGCGAATCATACTGAAGAAACTCATAACATACACTGAGATCTTTAATATTATCCCCGAAACACAATATGGTTTTCAGAAAAATAAGGGAACAACATCTCTCTTGGAAGACTTTACAGACGTAATTAATACCGCCTTAGACAAAAACAAAATAGCCATGGTAGTCTTTATAGATCTAACCAAAGCATTCGATACACTTACACATCAAACCTTGTTAGAAAAGCTGAGGCATATTGGAATAGACGGGCCTCTTCACAGGTGGTTTACAAACTACCTCCAAAATAGAAAGCATATCACACGTATCGGATCAAACTGAAGCAGAGAGCTACCAGTAACCTGTGGAGTGCCACAGGGAGCTGTACTCTCCCCAACTCTATTCAACATTTACACGCACGATATTAATAAGCTACCTCTTAAAGGTAAGATATTCCAATACGCCGACGATACAGCAATAATATCCATCCATAATAACGCAAGCATAGCCCAAACAAATATGCAACATGACATAAATCTGATCATATACTGGCTCACGAAAAATTCCATACACCTAAACTCAGAAAACACAAAATTAATGATATTCAGAAATCCACTGACTCGACCAGTTGATAACAAATATATAACCATCCAACGTCCACTTTCCAACATAAAAAACACACAGAACAGCAAAACCACTACAATCACTCAGGTTGAAACAATACGATACCTTGGAATTTACTTCGACTGGAATAGCCACATAAACCATCTACACAACAAACTCTGAACAATGTGGAAAATTCTATAGGTTAAAAGACATAGTTCCCGCACGCCTAAAAACCCTAATATACAAAGCACTATGCCAAAATATACTAAGATACGCTATAACAACGTACGCTTTCTGTGCACCCTACAAATTAAATAGATTAATGTCGCTACAGTACAAAATGATAAAACTGATCTTTTGGGAACAAAGAGAAAATAACGACCTTATATACATTGCAATGTCAGAACACAAAACACTGACAGCAAACATTTGTATATCACTATGGAGCTTTGCTAAAACATCATTTCGATGCCAACTACAGCACAGTCAGAAATATAGGTCAAAAATAAATAAAAATATGTCCCAAAATTCACGCAAGAAGTAATTTTGATAGATAACACAGGTTTTTAATTAAAAATTGTAATTTCTTATTGATTCATAAAGTACACAGTATAGGGTTATGCATGGAATAGCAGATCGGGTAAATGGCCTCCACAGCTTTGCTGGCACATACGCACTCTTTTGTCGAAATTTTCCATGACCGTTTTGCATAAATGGCTGAATTTCATTGATACAGTGCTCAATTTCCTCTTTCAAGGCGTGGGTGGTCGTGGGCTTGTTGGCATAAACCTTAGACTTCAAAAAACCCCAAAGAAAAAAGTCCATACTAAGGGCATACTATGAACAAGAAACACTCACCCAAAATACCATACAAACTTAATGAAACACAATATATTCGTTCAGGCTTCCAGTTCAGCGACGCATCAATACATTCCAAGTTATTGTGTGTGTGCGTGCGTGCGTGCGTGCGTGCGTGCGTGCGTGCGTGTGTGTGTGTGTGTGTGTGTGTGTGTGTGTGTGTGTGTGTGTGTGTGTGTGTGTGTGTGTGTGTGTGTGTGTGTGTGTGTGTGTGTGTGTGTGTGTGTGTGTGTGCGCGTGCGTGCGTGCGTGCGTGCGTGTGCGTGCGTGTGTGCGGGCGGGCGGGCGCGAATTTCTCGATCATAGATTTTCTAGCTTCCCAACACAGCAAAAAAAACCAATAAATAATAACCAACTGGTGTCATCCTCAGATAATCTTACATATAAGCTTCGAGGATGAAAGCAGAGAAATTAGTTCTCATCCAAGATGTATCACATGTAAACCAAAGAATGTAATGTACGTATCACATGCAAACCAATGTATGTAATGTATGTATTATATGTAAACAAATGTATGTAAAGTAAGTATCATATGTAAACAAATGTAAGTAATGTATCATATGTAATCAAGTGTATGTAATGTATGTAATAACTGTAACAAAAGTATGCAAAATAGAGTGATTATATCCATTGATATTGTATATATAGAGTGTAAAATTGCAAAGAAACATCTGTAATAATCATCATTATGAATATTATAATAATATACGTTGTAAACAGTTAAAGTTATTATTATTATTTTTTTAAAAAAAACTTTAAGTACGAGAAAGTATTTGTTATGAATAATTGTCTTCATTTAGTGTATGTAATTTATCTGAGAAAAAAATTATTATTATTATTATGATTATTATTAAAGAGCCTGTGTAGCTCAGTGGATGTGGCGTTTGCCAACTATGGCGCTTGGCCGCACGAAGAAAGACTTGGTTTCGAGTCTAGTCGGCGACTAGAGGAAATTTTTCTAAGCCTTTTTTCGACCGGTTCCCGAGTTAGTCGATCTCTGGCACGGGCAAGCAGATTTTTCCTCCCGGAAACTCGGGTTTTTCGTCCTGTAAACTCAAGAAAATCGACCGTAGAACCCACATTATTTCAGACATTAAATATATTGTGTTAGGGTTAGGGACCACGAGATGGTGGCACATTTGAGCCGTCTCTCTTCACTGAGTACCGCTTAATTAGTGATAGCCTTGGGCCATCTATCTCTGATTGGTACCAGTGGAGATTGAACTGCCCACTCAGTCTCGAAAAGTTAGATAGCGCTAAATGGCCTCGCCTACTCCCCGTATACGGGAATAAAAAGGCGTTAGCCGATTTTTTTTTATTATTATTATTATTATTATTATTATCATTATTACGTGACATCTCCACAGAGTCCAAAGACTTATCGAGGGAGGGCACTTACTCTACAACTCTCCATCTCCACCATTCAAACCACCAATTACAGATAATAATATCATCTACACCAACGCCATCTACAATGGATTTGTTATCGAAATCATTATAAAAATATATATTTTATCTTGAGTGCTTCATGGATCAGTATATAGTTTCGTATGCTGAAACATAACTGCATCAAACTTTTCTATCCTTAAAAAAGTTTTCTAAAAAAATCTAACAATGTAAATTAAAGACTTAATTCGGTATGTTAGTCAAGTAAATAAAGGTTTAATAACCTACATGTTTCACTGACTGATATCTGTCAGCATTTTCAGGGATACACTGGTAAGCAATGGAAAGTAACAAAAACTAAGAAACTAACCGACAATTCTAAAAATTATATAAAGTTATCACTGTGTGTGATACAGTACGCGTTTCGCAAGTACAACGTTTTATTTGTTGAGATATTTATTGTATTTTTCATGAAAGTTCATTTCTTTTTGGTTAAATGATCTGATTAGAGTTTTCCATATATCTGGTAGGATTATTCCTAAATAGCTACCCTACAAGACTCATCAACAAGATTCTCTTTAATGACATACCACAAAGACAACGAGATGAAAACCAATACATCAGTTCTATAGCAATTCCATTTATTAGTACCATATCCAAAAAAATAGCTCTGCTTCTAAAACCATATAATATCAGAGTAACCTTCAAACCTTTGGAGACCATTCAAAAGTTTATAAGATCCGCGAAAGATAGCCATCCTTACTACAAATACTCTGGAGTTTACAGCATACCCTGTTCATACGGCATCAATTACATCGGACAGACATCTAGAAGTTTTGAAACAAGAAAGAAAGAACACATATGCTATGTAAGGAATAGCCTATGTGTTCTTTCTTTCTTGTTTCAAAACTTCTAGATGTCTGTCCGATGTAATTGATGCCGCATATTAATTTATTAATACTAGTGGTCAAGAAAAAAAGACATAATATCTAACAATGTAGTTCACACTAAGCTCTAAGGTTTTGAAGAAACGATACCGTCGGGAAATAGACCTGGCAGAGGTCGCAACCAATCAGCTCACAACAAGTCAGTGAAGTTACTTCTGCTGTTGTGAAGCAAGCCATGAATAACAGCGTTGGTTCGTGTATCAAGACACGTGAATGTGCCTTACACAACTGTCTGGAATCTCTTTGGGAAGATTTTGCATTTGTACCCATTCGAGATAACCCTGACACAGAAGTTGCGCCCGAAGGACTTTGAAAGTCAACTGACATTCGCTTTAACATTCCTTGTTCAAGTGGAGTTGGACACTATGGTCGTGGATGATTTCGTGGGGAGATGAGGCTCTCTTTCACCTGAATGGAGCTGTGAATGCCCATAATTAATCTACTCTTCATCCCCATTCGTTCCAATTTAATTACCAGCTTGTCATGTGGCAATTTATACCACTAAATATACCACTGTTTATGCAACCCCCTTATCCAACACATTTTTCACTTTATTATAAATAGTAATCTGATTGCTTAAAGCACGATCTTCCTTTAGTAAATCCATGCTGGCCACCCAAGAGTATTTTTCTGTTGTCAACCCAATTCTGAATCTTGGTCCTAACTAACTTCTCTAATACCTTAACCACCACTCCAGACACACAGATTGGTCTATAATTCAATGCCCTACCCTTATCACCTCCCTTATGAATGGGAACAATTTCATCCTCTTTCCACTCTTTTGGAACTTGACCCAGTGAGAGACTCATGTTGAAAAGATATGCAAAAGCTGTTGTTAACTCTCTGGCACATTCCCTCAAAACACGTGGTGAAATAGCATCAAGTCCCACAGCCTTATTTACATCAAGTCTATTCAATTCCTCATATACCTCCTGTTCATTTACTAACAGTTCCTCCTCCTCCTCCTTTCCCACTGCTTTCAAGTTTTACATGATGTCTCATTTATAAGAATGAAATATCTTTATAAATGGTTCATTGAATATCTCAACTCTATCCTCCGCAGCAGTTATCATTCCTCCGTTTTCACCAATTGATCCTATCCTTCCATAATCATTCTTTCTTCTACTGGCCACATATCGAAAAAAACTCCTTAGGGTTTTTATTTTATTTTATTTTTTTGCTGATTTAGCCAATTGCTGCTCATACCGCACTTTTGCTACTGTAATCAAGCGAGTCACCTTCCTCGCCTGCTCTTTGTACTTTCATGCAACTTGTTGTTATAAATACTCATCTTGTGTTTCTTCCATAACACCTTCTTTTTCAGATTGCATACCTATCTTGATTCGTCCATTTCACACCTGCTCTATTTACCCTCTTAATCTTTGGAATACACTGATATTGCCTCCACTAAATAGTTCTTGAGTATGGCCCAAGCAGCATTGATATCCTTTCCATCCAGTTCTCCTTTCCAATTTATTATCACAAGCTGTTTCCTGAGCTTTTCATAATTACCAGTCTTATAATTCCAAGTATATCCCTTTCTAACAGACGGCCTCGAATCATTGGTCACTCTGCAAGTGTTCATCTCGTAATCACGTTCACCAACTGGTGGAAGATTTGACACCTCATTTATCATAACATCATCTGATGAGATGATCATCATGAGAGGGACGTTATCTTTAAGGGTAGCTGAACAACGGATACAGTCTGACCACCAGTGTTCGGTATTTAAAGATAGAATAAAATTCACTCAACTATAATACTTTGGAGTAAATTACTCACTTTTAGAAAGAGTACTGTACAAGCTGTTAAGTTCATCGTTGCCCTATCGAGGCTATATAACTGAATTTCTTTGAAAGCGGATTAATATCCTGATAGGGCGTTAAATAATAATCTTTAGAAAACATTTAAAAAATATCCGAAATTATTGATTACATTTAAAAACTGTAAAGAAAATCCAACACCATAGATTATTATTCTTATAAACATATATAATGATTAAACGCCTTCATACTAATAAATAATATATTGTTATCTGATTGATGAATTTAATTTTGAAAAAAAATTGATCTCAGATATAATCAATGAAAAACATCGTTAGGTGGAGCTGCAAGCAACAGATTTCATTAAATTAAGTACACTGTAAACATTTTTCTCGGAGTCGCGAATGCAATCTTATTTAATCAACCGCGGCTGATATTAATGTTTCGTGCATGTTTGTATTTCGCTCTGCTAATAAAACATCGAGCTCTCATCTCTTAAGTATCATTTTTACGATCCATATACAGTTTCAAATAACGATCTTTGGAGGTAAAAAATGATCCAATCTTCACGCGATATAGGAGGATTATTAAACGACTTAGTACACACATTGACTTGCCCGTAATGCATACAGAAACTTAGTTATGCTCTGTGAGTAGCGCTTGTCTTAGCGATTGGTCCATTTAGCGGATACTGTACAGTATATATCTATCGGAAATCGGTTTGATCTTCTCAGGACTGGTGCACACTAATTTATCTTATATATTCTTAGTGAACTTGCAGATGTGCTTGTTCCCTATGGAGGTTTGGGGGACAGCCCACTTCGTTTATTTTCTCTCTAGCTTTGTGCGAGATATTTTACAACAACCTGATCCTATTGTGGTAATACAGTCTGGAAATGGTACGTGGTATATTCCTATATATTTTAATGGATTCAATTTATTTCAATAGCTGGTAAAGATCTTAGGCTAGTGCAAGAATATTGCTTTTAAACATGGCAGTGAAATCGAGTCGTGTTATGTGAATTCAATCCACGAAACCATTTAAACCTGTAATACTTTAATATTAGCAAACATGGTTTTGAATGTAGTTAAACTAACCCTTTAAGTAATCATTTCAACCTTTACTGAAAACTATCCCAGTGCGGGAATTTCGATGTCCCAATAAACCTACAAATGTAATTGAAGAATGAAGTTTGTTTTATTTTCTATGAACAGTTCGTGAAACAACTTCTCTGTTGTTCTATGAACAAATTAGAATCTTCCCCTTAAGCACGACCATCTGCAACACAAAAGAATTGAAGTATATTTGGATGGCAGATCTCCACACGATCCAGACAATATGAATTCATTTGTAAGCGGGCACATTTATTTCATTCTAGAGCTGCTAATGAAATAGATGTGGGCAATAGTGTGCGAAAAATACCACATTTCTCCGAATAAAGTCCCCACTAAATACATTTTAAATTTAATTCCTTTTCCAATCTAAATTCATAAGATACTCAATGATGGTAGCGCAAGAAAATACGGAGAATTTCTAAAATGTCCCATGTTTTTGAATAAATAATGAGAACTGATTGGAAAAAATAATGTAAACTGATCAACTAGGCTGACCACAACTCAAAAATTAAACAAAAGATTACTTAAAATAATTGAGAATAAACTGCTATGCGCTACGATTTAGATGTTGTTTCTGCCAAGGTGGATGAAATAACCAGACGCTATTGAGAATTTCATAGAAATCGTAGCCAGTTGTCTCTTATTCATTTGTTATATCTCAAATTTATCTAAAATGCTTTTTTTTTAATTTTTTTTTCTAAACTATTATTAAAATTATTATTATATACTTTTTTGTTTTTAACTTTTTTAAGATAAAAACAAATGCAATTTTATTAAAAATTGCATTTGTAAATTGAATTAAAAATTGCATTTAATAAAATTGCATAAAAATTCAGTTTATATTAAAACACCATTTAGTTATTAAAATAAAATAACTTCAAGTTATGCATAGAAGCGGCATTTGCACTCTACAGCGCTTGACCGTATGAAGAAAGGATTTGGTGGTTCAAATCTAGTCGCCGACTAGAGGAAATTTTTCTAAGCCTTTTTTCGGCCGGTTCCCGAGTTAGTCGATCTCTGGCACGGGATAGCGGGTTTTTTTTTCGGAAACTCGGGTTTTTCGTCCCGTAAACTCAAGAAAATCGACCGTAGAACCCACACTGTTTTCAGTCATTAAAAATATTGTGTTAGGGTTAGAGACCACGAGATGGCTGAACTAGTTTGCCGCCTTCACTGCATACGATGAATCAGTGATAGCCTTGGGCAAGCTATCTCTCTGATTGGCTACCAGTGGAGATTGAACTGCCCACTCAGTCTCCAAAAGTTAGATAAGGCTGAACGGCCTCGCCTACTTCCTATATACGGGAATAAAAAGGCGTTAGCGGATTTTTTTTTTTAAGTTATGCATGACTTGTTATTTTCGAATTGATGAGTGACCTATTTTGATGTAAACGGACGTATTATTTTAGACTGAGCCTGATTAGTTTGTTTAAAAGGTTTTTCATGAAACGCCCATTACACTGGCGCAGACACAGTTTCCTACTGTCTCACCCCTCTGCATGAAACATGCAAGAGGTCTAATGGCTGGCAGGCCCCACCCGCAATGAGGACCAGTGGTGGATTTATGGTTTTACTTAGGGAGGTAGAATTTCAATCTGTGGTTAAGTGATTTCGTGACACTCCTTTTCCCTATCATACGACAGCTAGTTGTATTTTATTGCTGGTAGACACCTAAGAGTGCCTACGGGATTTGCTAGTGGACCCTCAAAAGTCCACAAGATTATCTTTAACCTGCTCGGGACACCTGAGCAATCTCTACTCTTTCTCCATCTGTGTCTTAGCACATTTCTAAATTATTGTTGTCATGGCAAAACTTCTGAATGAGGCCAAATTCGAGGAAGTATACTTGGAATTCCTCAGTCTAGGAAAGATGCTGAGTTATCATACCTTGGAAACAGATACAGAGTTCCAAATGGTCAAAAAGAAGAAGAGGAAAATCTCCACCAATGTGGAAGAACCCAAAACATGCCATAGAGTGGGATAGAAGCACAATTCCTTACATGGAGGAGGACTTCCGCTCCCGAAATTTTAAGGAGGCCACAACAGTTGCCCGCTGTACACAAAACCTTAACAGGAACCAAGGACTAATCTTGCCCGTGATCTGGAAGACCCTTATCAGATCCTTCAACTCGCCAGAACTGAATTACAGTGCCAACTATAGAACGTTCCTAAATAACAAGTGAGATTATCCACGCTCTATGAATGTATTGTACGCGCTCTGTTCTTTGTTTAATATAATTGGAATCGGTTGATTATAGTTTGTAACAGTTTTTTACTTTTTAATGCCGTACATCAGTTATGTACCCTGAAGATGCCAACAGACTTAGTTGGTGAAACTAGTTGGTATAACTTACTTGTTATATGCACTTGATCAATATAATCCCAATAAAAGTATTTCCAGAGCTTTTTGGTCAAGAAAATTAAACGTTTTTTAACCAAAATAATATATTCTTACCTGAAAGACAGATATATGATGCAGGTCAGGGTCGTCGAAACGGTTTCGACCAGACGCAGGATCTCGTCAGGCGTACCTCAGGGATTTCTTCTGGCACCTCTCCTGTTCTCAATCTATGTAGCGAACATCCCTCTGAACCCAAGAACAATATTCACTGCGTTATATGCAGATGATACTGCACTGATGGCAAGATCACTGAGCCCAAAACTGGAAGACTAAAAGACTAAAACTAAAACTAAAACTAAAACTAAACTAAAAGACTCCAAACCAGCATACATATTTTAGAAAAGTGGATGGCAGACTGGAGGATCCAAGTTACCACCAGAAAAGCTCAGCCATACCGTTTACTAGAAGGAGAACCCATACCATGGAGGATATTTATTTATTGGGAGTAAAGATTCCATGGCAGACTGTAGTTAAATATCTTGGAGTGATTCTTGATAGTAAACTCCTATTCAGCAAACATATTAGTTACATTACCTCAAAGACATCCAAAGTCTTAGCACAACTCTACCCTATGATCAACAGACAAAGTAAACTGGACACGCAAACAGAATTAACAATTTACAAGATGGTAATTCGACCGCTCATCACTTACGCATCCCCAGTGTGGAGTCACACCGCGAATTCAAACATTCTAAAACTTCAGAGATTTCAGAATAAGTGCCTGAGGATGATTCTGGATGCCCCTTGGTTTATAAGAAACATCCAGATCCATAGAGAAGTTAATATCTCTTATATCTCTTCCCTTCTCCTAAATCTAGCTGAGAAGTTCTTTACCAAGACAAGTAACCATCCAAACCCGTTAATCAAGGAAGCATCGGAATATAATGATGTAGAAAGTTACAAATATAAAAGATCAAAGTCTATCTTAAGTTCAGCTGAACACAACTAACTTCACTGCCCTCAATGGGCAAGCATATAGTAGCTCACAAACACTTCATTCAAAGTTCTTTCATTACAAGACAAAGGGGAATATGAAAAGCAATTTTGCTTCACCCATCTAGCCAGAAATGTTAATGTTAATGTTAATTTTCGACGTTCTACGATTTTATCCATGAAATCTGCTTATGAAGTTTATTTTCGTATATGAAATTATGAAAATGGCTGTTAACTCGTTCTTAAGTGTATGATAAAATATTTTAGAAAATAATTATAGCAGGTTTACTTTGATTGATTATGCAAGGGCTGTATTTCATAGTTATCCTTCTCTCTATATATATTTTTTCATTTTTCTCAACGCTAACTCGCATGTTTTCATTTATAACAGAGTCCAAACATAACGTTTTGTCCTCGCTTCACAATGCATACATCAAGATAATTTTTCTCCCTTCTTGGACGTCTGACACACTCCTTTCCAAAGTGACCACTAGGGGTCCGCATAGGTCCAGATATGTCCACATCTTCTATTTTTCAGACGACTGCTCGATAGAAGGAAATATTTTTAATGACGTAAGCTGTTATTTTAGTCATATATAAACTATTAATATATATAACACCTATATAGTTCTTCAAAATCATTTTTGAAATTATTTTAATGACAACAAAAATGTTTTAAAGTAATTTTATTTTATATAATTGCAATTTAACGAATTTTTTTTCTCGAAAAATATCATTTTATAGTGACACCCTTCGTAAATTTTTTGAAATAAAAATATTGTAATGTAATGATAGTATTAAATAGTAAATACACCCATATTTCATAGCCAAAATTTTAATTTTTTAATTTAATTTAATTTAATTTTAATTTAATTTAATTTAATTTTAATTTAATTTAAATACCAATTTAAATTTCGAAATCTAAATTGGTATTTATAGATATATAAATAAAAATCTAGATGCATCCATAATATACTGCAAAAATATTATTGAAAGTAATAAAATGAAAAGTTTGAATTTCCATAATTTGTTATTTAATTAACCATCTACTTATAGTTCACTTATAATAAATTTAACTTTCTGACAGAGAGTTGCTATTTTGTAGAATTGTAATTAGTCGAATTGTGAAAAGTATTAGGGTTAGGATTTCATGAGAGAGTGTTGACGGACATGTACTGTTTTTATTTTCAAAAGTGTTTAGTGATTTTCACATTCCACTGGCTCCTACCCAACTCTAAACCTACTTTCTCTCCCTCTGCACGAAAAGTGCATGAAGACTAATGGCTGCGTAGGCCCCACCCGCAGCGAGGCCAGTCGTGGATAGTAGGTTTCACAGGAGGTAGGAATTAGAGTTGAGGCCAAGTGAGAACACGACACTCCCTTCCCAACACTAAGCGTTTTTAGATATATAGAATTTTGCTAGTAGACTTTCCGGTCTACAGGATTATTTGAAAACCAGATACTCGATCGGAAATATCTCCAACCAGACGGCACCGGTCGTACAAGTATGGAGAACACAAATGATATTATTCAGAACTTAAACAGAGATCAAGCACTTGACCTGTTTAAGAAGCTGTTGAAGAAGTTCGAATCCGAGTGGCCTGACTTTCAAAATTTGTGTGCTCAGACCAACAATCCCGAAATAGATTATGAGGACGCAGAGAGTGAAATCACAACTGTCCCGTTAACTAAGAATCCTCGTCAAATTGATTCTCGGTGGGAACACGCAACTGAAAGATGAAAGACAGCAGATGATCATATGGAGGAGGACTCAACAACACAAAATGTCCTGGGCAACAAGGAAAGAGTTCCCCCCCCCCAGTTATTCTACGGGACTAGGGAAACTGGAGACCTCAGTCTCAGAGATCCTCAGGAACAAACCATCGCTTACTCCTGGGCTAAAAACACAGAGGAAGGGATGAGAATCCAACCTAACACTGTCACCGACTACCGAAAGATGACAAAAATGATGGACAATTCTATGTTGCCTTATCACAGCTTCGTCAAGGCGCATCACCTTGAAAGAAATCTCAAGGTGATGCGCTGCGGGGTTGCTGAGGGCATCACAACTGATGAGATCACTGCAGACCTCGTCAATCAGGGCCTGACCCCAGTTAAAGTAAGCAGAATGCTTAGATCCTAGAAAATGGCAATGCCTCTAGTTACTGGTAGAAATTAGCAACATACAGAAGCGAATTTAGGAGTTGTCAGCTCGGACTCAAAATTCTAATTGAGTCGCTCAGGAAGAAGGCATCAGCAGGGCAGTGTCATAGATAACAAACGTTCAGCCATACCCCAATATTATGTGAGGCAGAATACAGGTGTCTGAAATGAGGTAGAAACCATGAAACCAGCATCTGCACCGCGCTAAGATCCATGCTGGCCTAATGCGCAAATATCAGAGGACCTCATCCAGCCAATTATAAAGGGTGAATTCTCCACCCAAAAAATCGTGCCACAATAAGAACTACTGAGCCCCCCCCCCCAAAAAAAAATGACATTCTTGGCAACCTGAGTGGTCATCTTTCAACTCACATAAATCCAATCCCAACAATTTGAGAAAGAAAACAACCCCCAGCCACAGCCATAACCTACAAGCAGATAGTACGTTCTAAAAATACATCACAGGAACAAACAAGCCCCAATCTAACAGCAATATTAACTGCCTAGAGATGAAACATGTTTCATGAATTCAGTAAAACCAGTCCATCACCAACCTCCACAAAGAGATTCCTGCAAGGAACTCACTCTATTCTGACATCCCTCAGTCATGAATAAAAACGAATTGAAACCCAACTTCCTCTTGATTACTGCCTGGAATGCAAATAGACTGTTCAACAAGAATCTAGAGCTGCAAGAGTTTGCGCACAGGCACATTCCAGATATAATACTAGTCAACGAAACGTACCTCAGACCAACTAATAATCCAAAAACGTAGAAGTTATTCCATGTATAAAACAGACAGAGTAGGCATCAGAAGTGTAGGTACTGCCATCTATATTGAAAACTCTTAACCAACTTGCAAACCATGAATCTGGAGGTAACCGGCATTGAAGTGCACACCAATAATGCTGACAGACTCAAGATATTATGTACCTAATCAGAACCAAAAAACAAAGCTAGGAAGGGATACCACAACACAAGAATCCATCAAAATAAAACAACTATAAATAACTTGAACAGACAAGTCAGAGACACTCTTCAAAAACACAGAAATCAAGAATGGGACAAAAAACTATCATCACTCAACCCAGAGGATCATACAAAATGGAAATTCTTAATGGAAATTACTTTTGGTACGAAGCATCCTTCGTACCAAAAGTTAGTCTTTTGGTACGAAGGATGCTTCGTACTTCGTACGTTGGTCTTTTGGTACGAAGTCTTTTGGTTACCCCATCCATACAGGCTAATCACGGAATGGCACACACCGATAAGGAAAACGTCGAAGCACTAGTGGATAGCTTGGAGGAGCAGTGCAGACCTTCGTACGAAAACCTAAATATTAATCGCATTTATAATGTCCATTAATAGGTTAAGCACACCTTAAGACAAACAGAGGACAACTCAGACCGCATCACCACACTGCTCTAGCAGAGATAATCATCACAAAACATTTAAATTCTAAAAAAGCTCCTGGTCCAGACGGTATCACCAACAAAATCATATTCTCTTCGGAAAGGCCATAGTGCATTCAGTTAATATAACTAATGCAATAATAAGATTTCAACCCTTTTCCATAGCCTGGAAAACTGCTATCATACCTATAAAAAAAGCCGGGATATAATCCCCAACTCCCCCAAGGTTAAAGACTCACCAGTCTACTATCAAATCTAGCAAATATTACTGATTACTGAAATTTTTGATAATTACTGAAAACGTCATCCTCTCAAAATTACTAGAGTCAACAGAAAAACCAGGAATCATTCCTAATGAACAATTTTGCTTCCGACGAGAACAATAATACAACGAATCCACCGCTTAGTGGAACACATCACACATGGATACAACTGGAACCTGCGCACCGCCGCGGTATTTTAGACGTTGCCAGGGCATTTGATAAGGTCTGGCATCAGGACCTTCTCTACAAGCTTATAATAGCAAACATACCAACAAATCACATAAGGTTAATAAAAGCATATCTCACTGAAAGATACTTGCAGGTGAAGGTCAACAGAATTGTATCATCCAAATGCAGTATTCAAGCAGGTGTTTCACAAGGCTCTTTTCTAGCCCCTATTATTCTCAATCTATGTAGCAGACATCCCACAAAGTGCCAACCATTACAGCCCTATACGCAGATGACACGGCAATACTAGCAAGATCTCTCAGCTTCCATCTGGCAATTCGGACATCAGGACAGTATCTCTTCTCTGGAGAAATGGTTCCTTGTATTGAAAGATCTAAGTAAACCCTCACAAAAGCTCAGCTATACTGTTCTCCAGAATGAAAGTCTCCATCAAAAATGACATCCAGCTTTTTGGAGAAAAGATTCCATGGCAAACAGAAACCAAACATATCGGAGTACAACTCGACAAAAAAAACTTCGATTTAATAGCCACATCAAACTCATAGGTTCTAAGACATCGAAAGATCAACTCTTTCCCATGATCAACCGCTGGAGTAAACTAGACATACAAAACAAATTATTAATATACCTGATGGTGATACGTCCTGTAATTACTTACGTCTATCCAGCATGGAGCCATACTTCTAAACGAAATATTCTGAAACTAGGGTGAATTCAAAACAAGTTCCTGCAGATGATTCTGGATTCCCCATGGGTCATTAGAAACTCCGAGATCCAATCTGTCGAGAGACCAAAAGTCCATACATCTTCTCCCTTCTTCGCGATCTAGCTGAAAAGTTCTTCACCAAGGCAAGCAAGCACCCAAACTAATTAAAACTACAAGCCTCCAACTACAATGAAGCAGTCTACTGCAAACACAAAAGACTCAAATCAGTTCTACTCCCAGCTGAATACAACTATCCCCACTACCCACAAAGGGCGAGTATAAAGCTCAAAACCATCCCCTCCCCATATTCCTTATTCAGACAAAGTGGAACATGAAATGCATGTTTACTTCATCCATCTAGTCAGTAACGTTGTGGTTGAGCTATTTTGTATATGTTTTTAAAGCTTTGTCCTGGTTTCTAATGAAAAACGACATATCGAAATTCGTAGCTTTTTTATTTTTTATATTTTGACTGTATAATTATTAAAAAAAATCAGCTAACGCCTTTTTATTCCCGTATACGGGAGTAGGCGAGGCCATTTAGCCCTATCTAACTTTTGGAGACTGAGTGGGCAGTTCAATCTCCACTGGTACCAATCAGAGATAGATGGCCCAAGGCTATCACTAATTAAGTGGTACGCAGTGAGGAGAGATTGCTCAAATGTGCCGCCATCTTGTGGTCCCTAACCCTAACACAATATATTTAATGTCTGAAATAATGTGGGTTCTACGGTCGATTTTCTTGAGTTTACAGGACGAAAAACCCGAGTTTCCAGGAGTAAAAACCTGCTTGCCCGTGCCAGAGATCGACTAACTCGGGAACCGGTCGAAAAAAGGCTTAGAAAAATTTCCTCTAGTCGCCGACTAGACTCGAAACGAAGTCTTCCTTCGTGCGGCCAAGCGCGGTGGTGTTCAAACGCCACATCCACTGAGCTACACAGGCACACTGTATAATTATGGATGAATAAATTTCAGAAGTATTTAAATTAATACTGGGTTTACAGTAAATTTATTTTTGCATATAAATATTATGTTTAGTTAAGCTTTATAATAATAATAATAATTATTATTATTGTTATTATTTTCAATTATTAGTTTTAAAATCGATATCTTATTTCGACACTTTTTAAATTTTCAAAATGCATGTAATATAGTTGAATCTGAGAATTTAATCGATATCATAGCACAGGCCAACAAATTCACAGGCTAATCGAATACATCACCAAAGGGTACAGCTGGAGACAACTCGCCGGTGCTGTATTAGTTATTGCAAAAGCTTTTCACAACATTTGGTACTATGGACTGCTGTATAAACTAATTATTTCTAACATTCCATTGTACATTATACTATTAATCAAGTCATATCTGATGAACAGAAAGATGCAGATCAAAAAAATAAAACTATTTCAATCCAACGTAGAATTTTGACTGGGGTTCCACAAGGATCCTTAGGGGTACAGATTCTATTTTCAACCTACATGACAGATATCCCGCATAACCCCATGTTATCCATTATGGCCTTTTAGGCAGATGACATGGCAATATTCGCCAGATCATTTCATCCACACCTTGTAACTTCCAGATAGCATTCTAAAACTAGAACAACGGTTCTCTGATTGGAGATTGCAAGTTAACCCTCAGAAAGTACAGCTATACTCTTCAGTAGAAGATCAGCATCTCCCAAAGGGGACATCGTTCTGTTTAGTACCAAACTGTCCATGGCAAATAGAAGCCAAATATCTCGGAATACTACTAGATTAATACCAGATGATGATTCGTCCTATAATTACATATGCCTCTCCAGCTTGGTGCCATACCTCCGGTGTTAACATACTTAAATTGCAACGAGTGCAAAACAGATGTTTACGAATGATACTAAATGCTCCATGGTTCGTCAGAAATGTTCAGATTCATCGGGACACAAATATCCCATACAACTCCTCATTCTTACGCTCTCTAGCAACAAAGTTCTTCTTGAAAACGACTACACACACCCTAAAGAACTGATACAAGAAGCTGCGAACTACGATGAAAAAGACCTAAAGCCATTTTAATATCCAATGATGCTATGTAACTCCCTTCCCCTGCTCTCACAGGCAAGCTAAATGCTCATAAATTTTTTCCCATTAGTGTCTCCTAGATATCAGACAGTGGGGAGTATAACAAGCGGTAAGCTTCACCCTCTGAATCAGAAATGTTCTGGTTAGGTTGATATTAACATTTCCCTGATTATGATTTGTTTGGTTGACCGAATCGTTTGGAGCCAGTGTAGCTCAGTGGATGTGGCGTTTACCCATCTTGGCCTCAAGAAGGAAGACTTGGTTTCAAATCTAATCGGCGACTAGTAGAAATTTTTCTAAGCATTTTTTCGACCGGTTCTCCAGTTAGTCGATCTCTCGCACGGGCAAGCGGGTTTTGTCTGCCGGAAACTCGTGTTTTTCGTCCAGTAAACTCAACGAAATCGACCGTAGAACCTACACTATTTATGTAGGTTAGGGACCACAGATGGCGACACTTATTGATCTGTCTCTTCATTTCTTGCCACTTAATTAGTGAAAGTCTTGGGCTAGCTAGCTCTGATTGGGCACCAGTGGAGATTGAATTTTCCCCTCAGCCTCCAAAAGTAAGATAGGGCTGAAACGGCCTCGCCTACTCCCTATACGGGAACAAAAAGGCGTTAGATGATTTTTATGACCGAATCGTTAGTAGGGCTGCGAATAATTTAATTTATATAATTTAATTTATATTTTTTAATGTTTTTATAAGAAACATTTTTTCTAAAATTAGTATTATGTACTTATTATTTTTAAATGCAATTTTATTAAAAACATTTAGTTTTTAAAATGAAAAAACTTTAAGGTAGAATTTTAATCGTCTTTAAGTTGAAGACAATTAAAAATCAATCCTTCCAAATTTGTGCTAGCAGTTATGTAATTGAAATAAAATGGATTCTATTCATGATTTTTTTTTTTATGTTTATCATTACAGTTTAGGGAATGCAAGCCCCTGTCCATCAGATGGGTTCTGTTTCTTCCATTTAAGAGCTGCACGAATATTTTGCCTTCAGATCTCTTTTCATCCTCTCGTTGTCTCTATGACGTCACAGTGGTCCATCTCAGTTCCGATAGAGACGAACTACCAAATTTCGAAATATTTCAGGTAGTATAATCGTAATATGGCTTATATTTTTATAATTTTGGAATTATTAATATAATATTACACTGAGTAGCCACTTTATTAGGAACATCTTCCCAATTTAAGAAAATAGACCATTCCTGAAGATTAAATCATCGCCACAGGTTGCTATATAAATCAGGCATGCGGCTGTTTGTGTGTGTGTGTGTGTGTGTGTGTGTGTGTTGATGCATTAGAATACGTAAGTGAATTGAGTGTGGTATGATTGTTGGTGCCGGTATCCCACAAACCTGACAGGAATGGTAAACCAACCCGTCAGATTACAAATGAGTACACCAGTAGTGGAAAGAACATCGTGTGGGAGCGCATGCCGTGACGGATGGGGTATAGGAGCAGACGACCATGCCCAGTCGCAATGCTATCAGCTAAGAACAGGAAGATGCGGCTTCAGTGAGCACGTGATATCAGCACCATGAACAGATGAGGACTGATCCGACAAGTGTCAGTTCGTACTGATGGTAGAACCAGAATGTGACAACAACAACAACAACTTGAGGCCATGGACCCTTCATATCAAGTTGTAACAGCTCAGGTTGATGGTAGGATGTAATCGTTGCTGACGTTAGTTCCCCTGATACTATTTGAACACCTGTTATCAGAGGCAAAATTCGATAACAGTGATTTGAATGCTGAAAAATAGACACAATATTCTATTTTTGATTTTATTGAAGTTTATTCTGGAAACTTTGAAAATGCTTAATGAAATGTTTATTTAGGATTTCTGCTAATATTTTTTTCTCTTGTGTTCAATTTTGTTTTTGTAAGGAATCAATTTATGTGTCTAAATTTGGAACAACTACTCGAAACGATGCAAAATTATTCCACCAATCACAATAAATAAACTCCGCACAGCATTCAAAATGACTCGAGCCAGTTGCCATGGTAACGAAATATCTTGCTATGTAAGAATGCAATTGCAAATGCTGTCTATTGACTGAATTAGTTTTTACTGTAAGTTGCAATTGGAATCAATTTGTAATATCTATTCAGAATCCAACTAGAGATATTTACTCTGTTTATTTAGACGTAGAGCAAGGGAATCAGGGTGTTATTGTACACAACATACTGACATCAAAACAGCAGATATTTTTTTACTATTTCAAAATGTTTTATCTGTTTCCAGATCCCGAATGAACAATATACGAAGCCGTATTTTAATAGGTGGTATTCGAAGGTAAACCATTTCGAAAATAAAGACGTCCATATTCCGAAAAATAGCAGCATTCTTAGTCTTAAAGGGAAATGTCTAAAAGCTGCCGCAGTTAATGTGAGTTGGACTTTTCAATTTTATTCCATTTTTGGACCATGTTTAATCTTCCGCGGCTTATTCACAGATTTTTAATATTGAGATAAAATTTTATACAAGACAATTTTCCATTTTCAAATAGTATATCAGTAATTCAACATAACTCTCAATGGGCTAATTCCAATTGGTTAAACCATTGGTTTCGTGTTCAACATGTACTGAGTAAGTGAGCAATCGATTTAAAATATTTACAATAGATTTCTATGTCCTTGAGACTGAAATAATTTACCTGAGAAGATTAGCAAGCAAACAATGGACATACAAAAGTCTTTCAGAAATACATTATCAATTATTTACTTGGTCCATACTTCCATATGATCATTCTACTGGCATAGACTTTAATCGTGCTTGTAACAGTGTTGTGTGTGTTTAGCACATGCAATTTAAACTGACTCTCACATCGCATATTTGTTCTTACTGAATACTAAATAGCACAAATCAATATGATATATATTCATTCGTTCCAGTAATTTTAATGTGACCGCTTATCTCGAAGTAACTTTTACGACGATAGATCTCCAGAAGAACGATCGTTATAGGTCTCTTGTCAGCAACTAGAACTTTCTCCAGGTGTTTTTGCTAATCGATGTGTATCACAAGTGAGTAGGTTTTTCCACTTCTTGAAAAATAGTTTTCACCCCGTAATCAGAAATATCGACCTTAAAACTCACATTATATTTATAAAATAATGCTAGTTAGGATTAAGAACACAAATGGAGGAAGCTCTCATCCACTAATCTTCAGATAATAATCAAGATGGAGACCAGTTGCCAACCGATTTCCAAACAGTTAGACCAGAGGGCGCCACCTACTTCCTTTGATTGGTAAAAAGTGTGTGGATTTATAGTTTGTCTAAATAATTTCAGTTTTAAATGTATTATTATTATTATTATTATTTTAACGGTGTCTCCATGGAGTGAAAAGACTCATCGCGGGAGACCCGACATTGACACACTAACCATTATTTACACAATACCTGTCATACCTCTCCTTAAATTCATTCACAGTTGAAGCATTCACAACCACCTCTGGCAAAGCATTCCACCCATTCACAACCCTCCAAGTAAAAAATCTAGTCCTAACACCCTTGTTAACCACACTCTTACACAATCTCCAGGGATGGCCCCTCGTTCTCTCACATCCTGCATTGGTCTTAAGAATATCATCAGTATCAATCCTGTAAAATCCCTTTAACAATTTAAATACCTCTATCATATCTCCTCTCCTACATCTATCAGCTAGTTTTTGGAGCCCACAGATCATCAATCTATCCTCATAGGGAACATCCCACAGACCTGCAACAATCTTAATGTTATAATAGTATAATAATAGTAAATTATTTTAATTGTAAAGTAAAATCATATATATTGAGACTTGTGTGTTTAATTAATGTATGATAGGTATATTTTAAGGAGAAAATAGAGCACAGAAAATAATCCAGTAAGCTCACTAAGCATTCTCGCGAGCTACATTAATATTACAAGACTACAACTACAACACTAACCACAGGTTCCATATATACCAATGCTTGTTATGTGGCTTTTGCATATTATGATTCGTATTACACGAAACCTCTAAGAAGTCCAATGACTCTTTGAACGTGTTGGAGATATCACGCATCCAAACCTGGTTCTGCTTGCATTTGATCCATCATGTACATGCAACACTACTATCTACACACAATGCCACATTTCATCGACTATACACAAAGCCATCTATAGCCATTAATGATACATTTTGTTAAATTGCGTGTATTTAGTGGCCCATTTTGCCTGTACGGGGGATGAAAAAGCCGATTTTCTGTAAGAAAAAAAAAACTGTTATCTCCTGAGTTTGGCTAACTCTTCTTCCTTTGAAAAAGTCCATGTAAAGATTCCTGTCTTCATGACGAGAATCGAACTCAGGGATGTTCGATTCTCGTCTATATGTTACTACCAATGATCTACATTAACACCACCTACTGACCACCACAACTAGTATTTTTTTGTCTGTAAATTGCGTGTGTTCTGAAGGGCCGATTTGTCTGTACACGGGATGAAAAACCCGAGTTTCTGAGAGAAAAAACCCTGCTACCTCCGTATATGATCAGTTAACTCACCTTCGATTGAAAACGTCCATATAAAGATTCCTCTCGTCACGGCGAGAATCGAACTTAGGCCTTTTTCAGTCGAAGTGCGCAACGTATAGTCGTTCTTCCAATTGCGCTATGGGCACAATGTCCTGTCATTCTTCCAACTGCCTAACTAAGGCTTATTACAAATGTAAATTGCGAACACAACTTGTCCAAAAATGCTAAATATCTAGTCTTTATTTTCATTTCCGCATTAACAAGCTGATTAGGAAAGGGGTCTGCGTATTGTGATAGGGAAATCCAATCCATTTGCATGTAGCCAAAATTTCATTTTCATGCTATCACATTTGCAAAACCCAAAGTTACGGACGTGTGGTGTTGGTATACTGATATGACGGTTCTTTTAAGCATCACTGGGTTCTCTCATTCCCACCAAACACATATTGTCTGCTAAATCTTCTCTGCAAATGGTTTCGGGCCACGTTTTGCCTCACATACTGACATTGTGACCCTATGGATGAGGACCCTTCCAGCGAGACAGCATCCCATATCACGACTCGAACTGTGCAAGCATAGTTCGAAGGGCATGTCCAAGCACTCTGTGTGAACCAACGGCTGCCTGATTTGAATAACACGAAACATTTGTTTAATCATATGAAACGCAGCATCTGGGGTTGACGACCGTGCTTCGTTCGGTGACTTATATTTGGAAGGTTGTTTTATCCGTTTCGCCCAGAATATCTCGTAATCTTCGGTGGTTTAGTGGAGTCAGTACCCAGACGGTGCAAGCATTTTTATCTTGATGAAAGGGGTGCCCACGCTACTAGCTAGCTGATAATGTTTTGGCTCATATATATATATATAAACCATGTAGCCAAAAGTATCCGGACATGCCTAGCTGTACGTTGCCTCGCCTGTATAACGCTGAAACACGTCCATAACACTCTACAACCATAGGCATTAGCAGTGTAGACATTATTCGACCATCAGGATGAGTTGAAGAAAAATGTTAACTCCGTTCGAACGTGGTATAACAGTCGGAGCCCACAGGTTTGGTCAATCGGTCCAAGGGATTTCCGCCGCATTGCACGTAACCGGAGCTACTGTCAGCGAGGTTAATGTGAAATGGAAACGTAACTGAACCACCAAACCCCTTTCCGGAACTTGTTGGCCGAAAAAGCTGACAAATACGGACTGGCGCACTCTCAAGCGTGTTGTAACAGTAAATCGTCAGTGAGCCTTAGCAACCATCGTAAAAGACTTGCGCGTGAGCTCTGAATGGATGCCAGTGACAGAACTATTAGCCAGCTGGTGTTTGCTCTTTGGTTTCATGGTCGTGCTGCGGCTCCCAAGCCCTTGATTAAACCTTCCAATGTCCGGCGTCGTCTGGAATGGTGCAAAGAACGCCGTCATTGGACTGTGCATCAATTGAAGATGGTCCAGTGAATTGATGAATCGTAGTACATGATCTGGCAATCCGATGGACGTGTCTGTACCTAGCGGATACCTGGTGAACGATACTTGCAGGAATGTCTTGTATCGATCTTAAAATTTGGAGGCGGTAGCATAACGGTCTGGTGCTGTCTTTCCTGGTTTGGAGTAGACCCATTGGTTTCTGTCTCCGGATCTTTCAACCTGATGCCTACCATGAAATTTTGGACAATTCCGTTCTTTCCACACTGCGGCAACAGTTCGGACCAGGCCCTTTCCTGTATCAGCACGATAACACAGCTGCGTACAAAGCAAGGGTCTTGGCATCATGATTTGAAGACCTGGGGTGGAAGAACTAAACTGTGCAGCCCAATGTCCTGATCTCAGTCCTACTGAACATCTTTGGGACGAGATGGTGCAAAGGTCGCGTGCCCCAACTACTCGCCCAACAACACTCGTAAGCTGTGTTGAACTCTGAATGATCTTATGACTTCATTTCAAGAGATCATACAGATTTCAACAAGTACACCTTTACATATTAAATTGTTCACAGTAGAAAATACTTGCATTTTGGTAAAAATACAGATAATATTATGTTTAAAGTGTAAAATTATTAAGGTAATAAAATATAACATTTAGAAAGAATCAGTTTAGAAAATTATAGAGATGCATAACAGTTTTGGAAGTATATTGTATTATTTAGAAGTTTTTTTTATGAAGTTATAAATCAGAATTCAATATTGTAAAGTGTAACTAGATTTTGCTTAAATATTCGACTGGTTTAAATGTAAGAATGGGTCCAAAGGTTTGGTACGTATTAGTGTAAGCGCCTGAGGCTGTGTGATACTAGGAGCAGGTGTGCTTAACAACAGCCACGTGATTTCCTGCTGCAGAAAAAAAGTGCTGAAATCATTCAGAGTACGAGACTAACATAGCTCCGCACAAGGTGTTTCAGGAGAGGATAGGGGGCGCTATGTGTAGGGTAATATAAGGAATTGCACGAGGAGGAACAAGGCTTTTTTTTTTCCGGGATCTCGTGGTCGAGAGAAGAAAGTCCAGATAGCTGGTTCCAGGCTGAACGGCGGGAGATTTGAATCGGGCAGTTCCTAAATCTACGGACGGAGTTTCCAGCGCGACGCAGCCACCGTTTTCATTATAGGCGGGCGCTGAGTTGTCGATGTTCCCGTGGAGTGCTCAGATAGCGAAGATAGCCAAAGTGCGTATTGAGGACAGCCACGTTGCAGATACAACATGCCCCACGTTGTCCATAACAAAGAAGCAAGCCTCAGACCCATTCAAAGCTCCATGTGAAGGTAATGTAGAAGTTTCAGTATTTATGCTTTGGAAGCCTGTGAACGAATGAAGAAATTGTAATACAGGAGACTAGATAAGGCAAAACTATATAGACTGGTGACTTTCAAGGAATTGTTCTATTAGGCTTAAGCCTGAATTCGAAGTTAAGAGGAGTCTCGTAAAGCGCAGAGACAGAAAGTGTTGTGTGAAATGTATTAGATGACATAAGTATAGGCAGTTTGCCAAAATGAGATTTTATTGGTTCTGGGATAACCCTGAACAAGACTAGTTTTTTTAATTAATATTAATGTAAGATTGCAATCTTTAATAGTGTGAATATTTGTGTAATTAATTAATGTGTATTCATGTTATAGAATAAACATGTATTCTTTTTCTAAATTGAGTCTTGCCTGATTAAGAGTGTCAACTCACCGCCCTAAAAATACGTACTTGTCGCGGGAGGGGAGAGTTAAAGTAAGATATTTTGGCCACGACTGACCAGGAGAGTTAACGGGTAGTTACAAATCTGGATTATTGGAAGTATCTCCCTGAGTAGTATAATTTATTATCATAGGGCATAAGCTGGCGCAGCCATTAAACTAAATAAATGTTTAGTCTAATGTGTTTATGCTTGAAAAGGAGATAGAGCCAAAATCCGGGTTGATACTTAGAGTAATTGGTTTGCGAAGTTGAAAGGTACGTAATTAAACTAATTTATATAAATAACGACGCAACAGCTGTTCACCATACAACTGGAGGAATGAAAACAAATTCCAGCAGAAATTTACCAGGACTTAGTGAAGAACCTACCCCAAAGATCAATGACTGTAATACAAGAGAAAGAAGGCCCGACCTTTTATTGATATCAACGCTGTAGCGATGGGAAATAGAAACAGTTGCTGTTCGGGTACTTTTGTCAACATGTGTGTGTTAATGTTGTTTCCTTTTTTTAACAGGTTCCAACTTTATTTCATATACTTAACGATACGAATGGTCAACTTATTCCTAATGGAGGAAGTGAGTCCGATTTCTTGCAGGTATTTTCGGAAGGTTTGAAATTTAAGTAAGTGTTTCTTGTATATTTGAATTACTGTAATAAGCAAACAAACAAATAATTATATAATCTTTATGATAATGTTATATTCGACCACTGAATGTTATTGTTATTTATTATTATTATTGTTATTACGGGCGACTCCAAGGAGTCCTTAGATTCATCGAGGGAGGCCCTAAACATCGTGTCCATCACAACTATTTGACATTCACACAGTATCTATCATACTTTGCCTTGAACTCATTCACTGTCATGGCAACCAAAACAGACTCTGGCAGCTTATTCCATTCATTCACCACTCTAAAAGTAAAAAACCCAGTTCTAACACCCTTACGAACCACACCCTTGCCCAGTTTCCATGAATGCCCCCTAGTCCTCCCACCACCAGACCTGTTCTGAAAAATATCCTCTGAATTAATCCTACAGAAACTCTTCAGCAATTTGAATGTCTCAATCATATCTCCTCTTTTCCTCCTATCAACCAATTTCTGCAACTCACAAATCTTCAACCTGTTTTCATAAGGTTCATTCCATAGACCTGCTATCATCTTGGTCACTCGCCTCTGGATCCTCTCAACCTCCTCCCCATCAAGAAGAAACCTAGGTTGCCAGATCTGGGCACAGTAATCTAGTGGGGTCATATCAAGGCTCGTTCCAGAGGAACAATAACTTGCTTATCTCTGCCCGTCAAAGTATTCTTCAGCATTCAAGTGATGCTGAAGAATACTTTGATGAGCTGATTTAGACACTTTTGCGATGTGCCCCCCACCCCTTAAACTTCAACTCAGTATCCACCAACACTCCCAAGTCCCTGGCCTCATCAATCTCCTGGAGTACAGTTCCACCAATGTGATATAATGATGCTAATCTTTTCAACCCAAAATGCATAACCTTACATTTTTCCATATTAAATTGACATCCATTCTCCTTTGCCCAGACCACCAATCTGTACAAATCATCCTGCAAATTTCTGACATCTTCTGCATTCACTATTTCTCTACCCAACTTAGCATCATCAGCGAAAAAATGAACCGTTCCTCTCATATCCTTTCCTATATCATTAATGAACAAAATAAACAGCAGTGGTCCAAGAACAGAACCCTGCAGCACACCACTAGTCACAGGCCGTCTTTTGGACTCTACTCCTGAGTAAACTACTCTCTGATATCTCTCGATCAACCACCCTCCTATCGATCTCACCAACCCTATATGCATTCCCATATATTGCAGTTTACGGATTAGACTTCCATGTGGTATCCTGTCAAAGGCCTTAACCAGGTCCTGCACTATCACTGTAAACCCATTACCGTTATCGAGTTCAGCCATCACTGTGTTATAAAACCTGAGCAAGTTACTGAGGCATGATCTACCCTTCACAAAACCATGCTGTCCCCCATGCAGTATCTCATTTTCACCAATTAATTCCTTTATTTTTTCCTTGACTACTTTCTCTAAGACCATGATAACTACTCCTGATATGCTGATCGGTCGGTAATTTGCAACAGCAGTCTTGGATCCTCCTTTATGTAGTGGAACTATTTTCCCCTTTCTACCCCTTCGGGACTAAACCAGACCCGAGACTCAGATTAAACGAGTAAAGGGTACTGACAATTCTTTAGCCGTTTCATGTATGACCCGTGCTGATATACCATCCAATCCCACAGATGTATTCACATTAAGGTTCTGTAAGAGACTATTTTCCTCCACTTCATTCATCACAATTCCCATATAAACTAATGGTTCCTTCATTCCTCCAATGTCACCACCTGGATGATATACTCTTGCAAAGTGCTCACTCAGTAATTCCGCTATATCGACTGATTCAGTGACCTCCCTACCATCGGCGTTCCTTAAAATCATTCTGCCGTGTACAGTTTTTCTTTTACTAGCAACATATTGAAAGAACTGTTTTGGATTCTCTTTTGCTTGCATAGCTAGTTTCCTTTCATAATCCGCTTTTGCTTTTTTTACCACACTCGTTACTATTCTGGCCTGCACTTTATACCGTTCGTGTGCCTGCAGGTCACCTTTCTCTTAAAATTCCTTCCACAGTTGTTTCTTTTTTTGCAACTCAAGTTTAATGGTGTTATTCATCCATTTAACCTCTACTTGATTTACTATTCGGACTCTAGGTATACAGTCAGCCATAACCTCCTGCAAATGCTCCTTGACCAAATCCCATGCCCTATCAACATCCAGCTCTTGTGGTTTTACATGCCATGGCACTGAACCAAGCAATCTCCTAAGCTTGTCATGCTTGCCAGCACGGTAATTCCACATGTACCCTGTCTTAATCGAAAATTTCACACATTTAGCTACCTCCCAGGTCAAGACCCTATGATCACTCTCACCAATAGGTGGTAACATGGTCATATTCCTTACAGTCAAATTCTCAGATACTATTTCTAGGTTAAGCACTCTCAAACCCCTAGTATTTTCCATTACATGCTGTCTCAGATAGTTATCCCTCAGTAATTGAATAAAATCTAGTTCCTTTCTCACATGTGTCCTCTCCTTCTTCCAATCAACGTTACCATTGTTGAAATCCCCCATAATAATTACCTGCCTTACACTCATTTCATCAATTTGCCTATGCATACTATCTCCACCATCTATTCCATCACCTGGTCTATAGCAGCACCCAACTGTATATTTTATTCTGCCAGTCTCAATCTCACACCAAATGGCCTCAAATGTGCTCTTTTCTCTATCCTGCAATTCAACTTCTATGCTCCTTGGTTACAGTTCATCAGCTATCATCAATAACACTCCTCCCCCATTTTATTCTCTCTGTCCCTCCTGAACACACTATACCCTATACATTCAATCCCACTAGCTATATCATCTTTTGTCAGCCATGTTTCACTAATGCCAATAACCTGTGGCCAGGAAGAGTGAACCAAGGCCAAAAATTCTTCCTTCTTGTTCCTAATACTCCTGGCATTAGTATACATGATATGCAGAAGCCCGTTAGTCCTACCCCTATCTTCATTCGTTATACTAACTATGCAATTCTGATTTCCTGTCCTTTGTACTGGCTTGGGCACATTATAAGCATTCTTACACTCAACTGCCTCATTGATTTCTGCATATCCACTTCCTCCCATCCTTAATATTTCTAGTTTCCCTGATTTTGCACATCCACATTCACTTCACTCAGAAACACTCTTTCCAGCCTTCGCACACTAAATCCACTCAAATGTAAGCCATCCTCTTGTACAAATCCTTTCACCCATCAAACTCGCTCCACACGTCCACAAACTCCACACCACACCGTCTGCATAACCTGCGCATAAAGCCATTTTCGATTATAGTCCTCTTTCTAAACTCCTCTCTCGTACCGCGGAAACAGACTCACTATCCTAACTCCGTCACTCTTTTCTTTCGCTACCGCTAATAATTCCTTCACCTCCTCTCTCATTTCAAATTTATCTCCTTTCAAATCATTCGTTCCCGCTACGACTATCATTTCTTTCACCCTCTGTTTCTGAACTTTAATACTCTCACTTGCATCCTTAATTTTCGCACCCGGTAAAGTACGATTTAGTTAAACTCTCATCCATCACACCTCTTGCTAACGAGTCACTGTACAACACTCTTTCCTTCATTACTGAAACAATCCCTATCATACGCTTATTTTTCCTTTCGTACACTTATTTGCAGTGGCGTTCGGGAAAAAGTTTTGCAGTCTCTCCAACTGCTGCTTCGCCCCGTGTATTACTCTGCGTAACCGTGCGATCTCACTCATTACAGCTAATTTCTCATTTCTTTCATCATTCAAACCATTTTCTCTCTCTGCATAATTACTTTCACACTCTCTTTGATCACCGCTCTCATTGCTATCTTGTACAACATCAGTTTACTGTCAAACTGCTATTTTCTCACATTCTGGCTTTCTTCTACAACAACTATCTCACGACCTGACTCATACTTCAATTCCTCACTTTCCTTACATTTTCGGCACTGTCTCCCACTACTATCATCTATCCAAATTCCAGCCTCTTCCGGGAATGCATACATATCACACTGGACGAATTCCTTAACATTCAAGTTTGAGCAAAGATGGCGAATTTTTGGTCGTCATTGTTTTTCGTCGCACTGCTATACTATCAGTCGTAACTACCAGAAAACTACTAAATACTACTAGAAATCACACCAAAAATCTCACAGACACACCAAGCTTCCAAAAACAAACAATACCACGTCAAGATTAAATCAATATTGCCAATTTATTCTCAAAATAATACTTATCTCTTCAGGAGCTCTCTGCAAACACTACACACCGTGAACAAGGAAACATCGATGTTTCCTTGTTCACGAAGCCAAAGGTCAGGTCGGCGAAACTATCAGGCTACATTTCTGTACAAATCTCAGACCAATTAAAACCCAGTTTTATGTTTGCTTGTGTAGATAATTTTTATTTATAAGTTGGCAATAAATCTTATCATTGAAACTTATTTCCGTAAAATATTATTTAACCAGAAAACAAGTGTAATTGTAATAACAGCTTAGCCTAACTTTCATCCCTGAATGGTCCAAGTGGATGTCGTATCCGCTCTGCAATCAACAAACCATGGATGCATTTCGGTGCCAAGTGTTACTGGAGGTCTGGGGTGGCTTGATAAAGTTCCATGTTTGATCTTTTGCAGCGAATATTTTTCTGATTATCTAAACACTCAGTCAACCCACCCAATGTGCTGTAGACTTGTATTCTTTTATGGGTAGAATTATCTCAGTGTTTAATTAGAAATAAAATGACATTGCCAGTGTTTGAGCTTTTCTTTTCGTATATTATATTACTGTATGTATACACTTTTGTTAGGTATTCTCTTGTGATACCAAAGGATAATGACTGGGGCACAAAAACCGAAAACGGATCCTGGTCAGGAATGATAGGCTTACTGGTCAGAAAGGTAACGTCATCTAGCACTGATTTCTTAATGTTTATTGGATGAAGATAAATTTAATTTAGGCGGACGTTATTATATATATATTTTAATGCATTATTGTTCTACGAACATGCAGTTAATCTGTAAAATGGCACTCCGTGGCGAAAGTATTAGAAATATCTTCCCGATGAATGTATGCATCAATTATCGGACATTGCCCCGGTTGTGATGTAACTTGGACAATATTTGAGGATTCCACGCTTGCAAATCGAGGAACAGTTGGTTAAGATTGTATCATACTCAACCAATATCCTTGTTCTATTCTTGGTCAGTAAGTGCATATTAAAGTCATTTGACATGTTTTCAATTTGTTTATTATATTTCACTGGTTTCAAATGTTATTTATGCAAGAAACTAAAAAAAATAACTTTTCAGATATTCTCGAAATAAACCAGTTTTATATGATTTCGGCTCGCCTCCACCTCTTAGTGGAGACTTTGCTAACAATGGCATTTTTAACCTTCTGTTTTTTTTTTTTTTTTAATCCACAGGAAGCAGATCTCATCTTTGAACTAGTCACAATTACTCAATCTAGACTCGAAGTAGTAGACTTCTCTTATCCATACACGTTTGATGCAGTTAATTTTATGGTCCGTGAACCAGGACTGAAAACTAAAACTTTCGTCTATTTACGTCCATTTGAGCAAATGGTAAGTTAAATGTATTTTAAATTGAATAACACTTTATCTATATATATATATATATATATATATATATATATATATATATATACACATGGATAGCGTGAAATGGTTTTTATTATTTTATTATAAATGTTATCTTTTTAATTCAATTATCATTACCATCAATTTCAATTAATTAATCAATCAATTATAATTTCTTACGATTTTTCGTATTTATTGTGTTCAAGTGAACTGCTTAAAGGCATGTAGTAATTTTACGTTATAAATTAATTTTAATTCTCTCTCATGTCTATTTTATGTTTATAATATTGTGTTTAAATTAATCATTTAAAAAGTAATTTTAAATATATTTGATCATCCTCTGTTTTATCTATACAAAAAGCATTTTTTTCTGATAATATTTTATTTGGTATTATATATTATATATCTGTATTACACACACGCAATTTAAGCAAAATTACTATTGTTAGTGGTTGTAGGAGGTAGAGGACGCTGTGTGTATTTTCTTCATATCCATTATTTCTGAAATAAACTGTTGACGTGATAAAGTTAATTTTTATATACTTTATATTTATTTAGAGGTATTTCTGTGAAATGTTATTTCTAGTGAATCGTCAGGTCGGTAATCTCAATATCTCCTCGACAGGTGTGGTTTACGCTTATCATTTCGATGATAGTTGGAATGATCATAATTTACGTTGCTAGTACTTTAGTTCATCGTATCTTCAAATACAAAGTAATATCCGTCAACATAATCATGTGGTATATGTTTGGGTGTTTAGTTGGACAAGGTAAGCGATTGTATCAATATATTTTCATATATGATAATTTTCTTTCTTATATGTAATTTAAAATTTCTATTCCTTATTGATATTAAGCAAATAAAGAATTAAATTTTGAATCGGTTAAAAAAGTACGTTCTGTTTCATTGCAACATTCGTTTATTTATTTATTTTTTTTTTTTAATGCCGCACGACAAAATACACAATTTACGTGACATAATACATTTATCCCAGATTTACAAGTGGTGCTAAAAGGGGAGTAAACACCATACACTCATAATAGTTTGTTTTTAGCAGAGTGGATAAGAGTGGATAATAATGCCTAGTTTTAGGATATGAGGAAGTTATTGTTTTATGTGTTATGTATTGTGTTATGTTTAAGCATAGGCTAGAGGTAATGTCAGTCCACATTAAGAGATCTAATCCTTGCAGATGATTTGTGTCTTACTGAAGGGGAGGTGAGATAAGGTCCCTTTTTCCGAGAGGAAACGTAACACTGCGTTTTGATGGTATTGGATGCTACATATTATCCTTGACACATTCAAGGATGGTATGGAAATCAGTGTTTAGACACTAGTCGAAGATTCTCTTAAAGTCTGTGTTTCTTGAGTGCTACATGCTTTGTCGGATGCGTGGAATGGAGTGTGTTGTCATCAGCAGAGCAGTAGACGATTACTGTTGACTGAGAGTACGTCATCTATGTTGAGCAGAAAGAGAGTGAGTGATAGACCACGGCCATGAGGCACTCCTGCATTGGTGGTGAAGCTCGAATGGGGATCCATCTACCCTACATGAAGTGAACGAGTACAGGGAAAGGTGACTACCTAATTATGGAGGATGGCAAGCAAATGAAAGAACTGACAGATTACATTTCGAGGACTGACACGGAAGCAGTGGTTTGAGATTGGCAGAATCCATACCGGTCACTATTAAGTGGTAAGCTTCTAGATATCGTGGAAGTCGAATTCTGATGACTTTCTTCGTTATTTTGGAAAGGACTGAACCGATGAAGATTTGTTGGGTTGCATGGCAGAATTTTCTCCTTTTTAAGGAATAGGTCGGATGAATGCTTGACTCCATCCACTGAATACTGCCGCCTGAGTGAAGAAGTGATTCCTTAAAGACGACAAAGAGGGCAAGTGTTAGTTCTTGAGCAGTGCTCCAGAATTAACAGCTGTATTCTTCTGAAATGGTGTTTTTTCTGAACACTACAAGATATATTTGGTGCTCAGTTCCTGCTTTGATAGGAAGCAATTTGCCTTGGCTAACTCTGCAGAAGTTGGAGTAGAGCAGTTAACTGGCTCAGCTTTATCCTTAGGGGGGGCTTCAGTAGTGGTGGCATATGGATGAGCTAGACAAAAAAAGGGGGGAGCACAGATGAGCAAAAGCTGAATCCAATGGCTTTGCAACGGTGCAGACGACATGGCTCCATTTTGAATAGCAGGTGAATTTTTTGCTACTCGCCCTCGTGAAGTCATATTTGGATTTGCTGATGGTTGCTTTACATTTATTGCGTGTTTAGCACAGGCTGAACACGAGGATGAGGTCCTTGAGGCAAGCTACCTGCAGTAAGCAGATTTTTTTTCCTACAATTGCTTTGATAAACATTTTATTAAACCTAGTCTTGGAAAGCCAGGTAGAGTTGTGGCCACATACGGAGAGGACTTCACTACTTGGCAGTTGGTCCAAGAAACTGATGAAGAAATCGATATGGTTCCCCGAAGTTGGAGAAACGTAAATAGAGCAGATTAAATATAACTGAATACTACAAGGAAAGGACAAGTTGGGAGTGGTTGGAGGAATAGCGTCAAGACAAGCGAGAGAAATTCTGCACAATGTTGTGATCTGAGTTACTGATCTCAACCATGATCACGGTAACTCAATCTTAATACATGCACATCCTTTGGATTATGACTTAAATATCCGCTTTCTAGCCAACAGGATGTGCAGTTGGGATCTCAGCGTCTGTACACGTGTGTGCACTTGTAATTTTAATATATTATTTTTAAGTTTAATATCTTATTTTATTATACATTAATTGACTCATAGGTATTTTAGGTATTTCTAAAGCCCACTGTAGAATTACAATTCTTGGTTAATGTACGATTTTAAAATTCTGGAGCAAGTTAGCCACAATTCCTACCGCGAAACTGCCGTTACGGAGATATGTGGAATTTCTGATAGTGATACGCGTGGTATCTCATGGCTTTCTTATACAGGGTGGTTCAAAATTCCATGTACAGACTTTGAGGGGAGATAGAGAACATCAAAATCAACCATATTCACATAGGAAAGTATGACCGGAAACGCACCCGAAAGGTGGCGCTGTTCGCCAGCGCTACAGGTGAGCAATTGAGCTTCCTCGTTCAAGCGTTCGACGTCGTACGAAGAACATGCGTCGTTTTACGAACGCTGAGATGGCAGACATGCACCTCGTTTGTGGGTAGCTGACTGTAATTGATGATCCGCTGTACGAATGTATCGCGAAAGGTACCCAAACAGACGTGTACCGCATCACCAAATATTGGCGCATTTGCATCAGAATTTGTGTGACAAGGATCATTCAGGGATCGTAGGCATGATAGTGGGCTGCCACGATCGGCGCGAAATCCCGCCATGGAAGAGGAGGTGTTGCATGCGATGGACAATAATCCAGAGACAAGCACACGTGCCATAAACCCGGATCGTGTCTGCCATCTCAGCGGATCCAACTAGTGTTTTCTTCACGGATGAAGCTTCATTTACCTGCGAAGGGTGTCTTCAATCACCACAACGCTCATGTGTGGGACCATAAGAATCCACACGCTGTGCGATCACATGTTGCACAACAGTCGGCCCATACATGTTACTACCCCGACTGGACTCCCAGAAGTATTGGACCTTTCTGGATGACGTTCTGCTGGATTTACTGAACAACGTTCTAATGACTGTGCGTTGGCAGATCTGGTTTCAACACGATGGGGCTCCAGCCCATTTTGGCATTTCTGTGCATCAGTATTTGGACAGGTCCTTTGGGGCTCGATGGATTGGGCGTGGTGGACCCGTCGCATGGCCCCACGCTCACCTGATTTATCGAGCATTGATTTCTTTCTGTGGGGGAACCGTTAAAGCCATGGTGTACGAAACGCCTGTTGCCTCAGACATAGACCTCGTGGCAAGAATCACTATTGCCGCTGCTAATATCCGGGAAACTCCAGGTATTTTCGAAAATGTACGACAATCAATTCGTCGTGAGTATCAGGCATGCACCACTGCTAATGGTCGTTACTTTGAGCACCTCATGTGAAACCATATTATGTATCCAACTACCATTGAACGGTTAAATTACGCCTAGTAACATTTTTTACTGCCTTGTGTTATTTCTGTATCTGTGTGTCCCTGTTAGTACCTTCCGGTGGCGTTGCCGTTTATGCATTCCTATGTGAATATGATTGATTTTGATGTCCTCTACCTCCCCTCAAAATTTGTATGTGGAATTTTGAACTACCCTGTATAATAGAGATATATTAAGAAATTACTTCCTGAAGCTCAATAGTTCAAACGACTGCAAGGTATGGATTCCGCCGATGTTGATCAACAGAGATTCTGCTCAGTTATGTTATTCATCTCTGGATAAGTAACACTGAAAAAATTGGAGAATATCAAGGCCAGTTCGGCACAAGGGCCTGTCAGGTAAGCCCTCATTATTTGATCTATTCTCTGATTTCTGAATTGGGTTGCCAGTTTCCTCACTGTATGCGGATTGTGCGCGAGTGTGAACGATTCCTGCAATCACTTTCTCAGGCGTTTAGTTTCGGATGCCTGCAATTTCTATAAATATTTCCGAAAATAACTAGCTTACGAGTTTTATAGATGAATTCTAAAACGATCTCCAAGATAAAGAATTAAATATTTTTGATAAATCGATTATTCATGTTGAAATATTTGAAACGGAAAACTCCACAGAGATTGGGATGTGAAAATTAATCATTTACAAGCCGACGTTTCGCCAGCTTGAGCTAGCGTTATCATAGGGACATCAACAATACATACTAGTACCTCTAAATAATGCTAGCAAAACGTCAGCTTATAAATAATTGATTTTGAATAGTAAATTATTGATTACAGTAAATTCGACATGAATGATAGCGACAGCAACAGAAATTTGAACATGCATTGCAAATTCTTTGACGAATCTAAATTCTCATTCTATATATGATGATTTTTCAGGAGGGAAGGATTCTATATGGAATTCTGTATCGTTGAAGATTTTGTGTGCTTCTTGGAGAATTTTTGCCTTGGTTGTCACCTTCAGTTACAGTGGTGCCATTTTGTCGTACATACTGATTCCTGAACGAGAGTCTCCAGTGGATACAGTTTACAAGCTTTATGAAGCTGTGTCAGAGGGGAGATATGCATGTGGAACAGGAACAGGGATTTCTTTGTATACACTTCTCACAGTAGGTGTCTCTTTACTTGGATTTATTCATTTCACATTCTTTACTTGGTTTTAAACACGCCTTAAAAACCAGTCGAATACAAATGATATTTTTGGCATTTCAGGAGGCAGAAAGTGGTCTGTTTCACACCTTAGGAGAACCAATGCTGAAAGATCCAAAAAACATTGTCAATTCTGAGAATGAAATATTGGAACGCGTCCTAAATACGAACTACGCCTACATATCCAGCAAGAATTATTGCGATAAGCTAATGATGCAGTCCGGTCAAGTTTACAAGTTGCTGTTGTCCAGAGATGAACTTTTGACTGAGATGATTGGGATTGCTTTCCAGAAGGGTTCATCACTGAAAGAACCATTTGATGAGATGTGAGTTTTTTTCCTCAAACATTTTAGAATAAACTGCTTTCGAAGTTGTCAAACAACTCAGACAGTTGTTTCCTGTACGTTCCTTTTACAATTTTCTTACTCTGTTAATCCTTCTTTGTGCGTTCTATTAAATCATCAAATCCAAAACTCCCTGCATCTTTCAATAGTGGCAGATGGAAGCGAGGCTATAACCCTAACCTCATATTTGTTAGCTCAAAAATATCCAACATCTGTGTTAAAAAGGTTTTAAATCCGATTCAACATACTCAATTCATGAGTATGTTGAATCGGACCTATAATGCTTCAATTCAACCCAGCAATTATGCCTAACACCGTCCTTTACAGACGACGATTTTATTTCCAAAAAGCTAATTAGAAGAGTTTCATGGAAGATCTTGACCGCTCCATAGAAGTCCCTCCAAGCCCTCAAAAGTATCCAGAATTCATAAAAATACTGAGGAAAATCTCCACCAAACACATCCCCTGAGGATGCCGCACAAACTCCATTTCAGGCCTTTCCAGTGACATACAAGCCCAGTATGCTGATTACTTACAACTTTACAACACCAATCCCTTCTCAGAAGAGACAATCCAAGCAGGAGAAAAATTATGCTCCAAGATGGCAGAGGAAAGGCGTTCCTCATGCAAAAAAGAAATAGAAGCCCTTGATATGACCTATAGTATCAGAAAGGCATGGAACTTTATCAGTAGAATTAGGAAGGATTTCACTAAGCCATATGAGCATCCGCAGGTAACAGCTAATCAAATTGCTCACCGGCTGCTGCTGAATGGAAAATTCACTGAAAAACACACAAAAAATAAGATACTTAGAACCCCAAGTGAGGAACAAAATATGATTAACTCAGATTTCACCATCACTGAACTCAACGCTGCCATAAACCTATTAAAACCTAGAAAATCTGCAGGCCTTGATGATGTCTGTAATGAACAGATTAAACATTTTGGAACCACGACTAAAGAGTGGTTATTAAACCTATACAACACAGAACCCTAAGGATACCAACTATCTAGAGGCATGCCAAAGTGGTGCCCTTTCTGAAACCAGGGAAAAAACCCCCAACCGAAGCAAAAAATTACAGACCTAAATCACTACTCAGCAACCTCTTTAAATTATATGAACGGTTAATTTTGAATAGGCAACAACCCCTAATCGAGCCTCATCTTATTGCTGAGCAGTTTGGCTTTAGACCAGGCAAATCCTGCATATCACAAATTTTCAACCTCACTCAATATATAGAAAATGGTTATGAGAAAAAACTAGCCACAGGAGTAGTCTTTGTAGACCTAACTGCAACATATGATACCGTAAACCATCTCACACTCAGAAATAAAATATACAGAATAACTATAGACTGTCGCCTTGTCCTCCTGATCCAATCACTCTTGGAAAACAGACGCTTTTACGTAGACCTTGGGAGTAGGAAGAGCCGCTGGCACCACCAAAAAATGGCCTCCCCCAGGGAAGTGTGTTATCACCATTACTTTTCAACATCTACGTCAATGATCTCCCCATCTTTCCAGGAACTAGAAATTTTATCTATGCTGATGACTTTGCCATAGCTACTCATTCAAAAAATTTCAAGTCCATTGAAACTACTCTATCACTTGCCTTAAATAGCCTAACCACATACCAGCAATCAACTGAAACCCCTTGAAAACCCAGACTGGCCTTTTCCACGTTAACAATAAGGAAGCTACAGATTTCTTGGGAAGGCTCTAATATAGAACATTCCTGGAAACCAATCTACCTCGGTGTGACTCTCGATCGCACCCTCTCACACAAAACCCACATAGAAAAAACAAAGGCAAAAGTGAATGCAAGAAATAACATACCAAGAAAGCTCACTTCCTCCAAATGGGGGTGCAGACCCTAGCACACTGAGATCTGCCTTGGCCCTTTGCATATTCCTCTACTGAATATGCCTGCCTAGTATGGTCCAGATCCTGCCATGCTGAAAAACTTGACCCAGCATTGAATGAAAGCTGCCGCTTAATTACAGGATGCCTGAAACCAACGCAAAAAAACAAAGGCAAAAGTGAATGCAAGAAATAACATACCAAGAAAGCTCACTTCCTCCAAATGGGGGTGCAGACCCTAGCACACTGAGATCTGCCTTGGCCCTTTGCATATTCCTCTACTGAATATGCCTGCCTAGTATGGTCCAGATCCTGCCATGCTGAAAAACTTGACCCAGCATTGAATGAAAGCTGCCGCTTAATTACAGGATGCCTGAAACCAACACCACTAAAAGACATGTATACTTTGGCTAGTATTGCATCCCCTTCAATTCAAAGATCTGCATTCTCAGCTGATAAAAGAAGCAGACAAATGAATGATAAACGCCACCCACTGTTCGGCCAGACCTCAGTGCCCCAAAGACTAAGATCCCGACATAGCTTCCTGACAACAGTTGAACTACCTAAAAACCTCCCAGAGACAAGACTTCAACAATGGCTTGCACTATATCCTGAAAATATTCCAACAGCCGAGCATCTTCGACATGGTGCCCACTTGGACTGGAATACTGGGAAAAGTCTAAACAGACTCCGGATGACAGGACGCTGCAAACAAAACCTCATCAAATGGAGCTACCTGACCAGCCCAGACGATTGTGAGTGTGGGACAACCCAGTCCCTGGAACACCTTCTTTCTTGTCCCTTTCTTCCATCGCCTTGTGCAAAAGAGGACCTTATATCCTGCACAGAAAGAGCAGTTGATTATGCAAGATACTGGAGGAACATCTGACCATGTTTATTGTATATAAGTTATGTATAGTTTCCTGTTTTTCATATTTAATTATTATTCCCTGTATAATTCACCTACCAAATCTAAGCTAATCTCATTGTAATGTATTCTAATTTGTTGTAAATCATGTTTTACCACTTACTAATGTACTACTTGTGTTTGGATACGAAATAAATAATCATCAAAGGAAATACAGATGGTGTTTTTATTGTTTACAGGGTAGGAAGATTGGTGGCCAGTGGGATTGGAGAGAAGTTCATGCAGGATGAATTGTTCAAATACTTTCTGAAATATCGACAAGTGGCTCCATCTAGCGAAGATAAAATGCCACGAGCACTAACTCTATGGGATGTTGAAGGTTCTTTGTGGCTATTAGTTGTTGGCTACGCAGCAGCTATTTTGGCATTTTTCTCAGAAATTTCTGCAGGCAAACTCGCTTCTGTCAGATGCTCCAATACCAAATCTCGAAAATGAGATTGAACGAAGACAAATTTCTCTTACCATTAGGTTTACTTTTAAGAATTTCATGTAAATAACAAACCTTTACGTTGTCCAAATAAAGTCAAAATGTATATTATCAAATAAATACGAATTCAGTTAGTGTTCCGAATTCGTATTTCTTGTGAAACTTCTTGTATTTTTTTTATTTTATGAATTTGTGATTATTACACAAATTATTTAATTTTCTTTAAACTCCAATGTGCAACTTGGAATTGTGTGTGATTTTCCTTTAATACTATGCCCCAAAAGAAATACAACAGCAATTAAGGATGTCACAATGACAGGTGTCGTTATAACTGGACGTCAACAGAGTTATATTCGAGTTGACGTGTCCCAAGTTGTAAATCTTTTAAACAAAGAAATGTTATCTTTCTTAGCATGCGAAAGATTCTCTCCATGGCTCTCTGAAGATTGGACCATCTTAGGTCAACAATCAGTGATAACATACCGAGATGGAAGCACAAAGAGTCAACTCCAAGTGGTACCTGCAGTGGATACACCACACTCACCGCAGGGTGCTACGTAAGATAATATGTAAGAACCTCCGTTCGTCAGCTGAAACGTTGAATGCGGAGATCCCGGCATCCACTGGAATACGAAACCGCACAAAAACATTCAGAACCGAGGCTCACAACGTGGAGCGTGTACAGTATGAAGTGGAAGCTTGGAAAGCTGCGTTTTGAAGCAATGAAACATGCTACACTCTCTACTAAGAAGTGGGACGGAAGTAGGTGTGGCAAATGCCCAGTCTTACCAGAGTACGTAGCCCTAAATCTACTAAATTCATTGGTGGTGTGATGGTATGGACTTGTTTTTCCTGGTTTGGCCTAGGACCTCTATTTGTGGTGCCCCAAACACTGCATTCTGAGAGGTATCTGAACATTCTGCACAATGCAATATTTACTACTTTGCAGCGTTTATACGGAACTGACCATTGTCTCTCTCAGCAAGACAAGGCACCGTGTCCTAAGGCTGCTGCTGTAACTGCATGGTTTGTGGACATGAACCTCGCCACAATTGACTGGCCTCCATAGAGCCCTGATCTCAACCCAATTGAACATCTATGCGATGAACTGGAGCATCGGGTGAGGTCAAAGGATGTTCGCCCCATAACAGTTCAGAACTTCATTGCATGCCTACAGGAAGAATGGTCCAAAATTCCCACTGATCGCCATCGTACGCTGGAGTAAAATATGCCCCGTAGGATGCTGCAGCGAAAGGAGGTTCTACATATTATTAAGCTGGGTGCTGTGACTGTTTGGTCCACACACTATGGTGTCTGACTTCTTCCCAAGAAGTGTACATTGCACTCTATAAGTTCCATTTCCCCTTATAACTATAGCGTTCTAAATTGCTCTTCTCTTAACAGCTTGTCATATATTTTTCTCAGATCTGCAAAACTTAAACACAAGTTTGTTTTCTAACAATAAATAAAATGTCTTCTCCAGTATTCTTGCATAAATCTTACCCGTAAATTTAGGGCAAATTCCTCTGAAATGCTCACATTCAGCTTTATTTCCCTCTTTGTATATGGGTACTATAAAAGCTCTACTCCCATCATTCGAAATTCAACCTTCTGATCCCTGAATTATGCAGTGTAGCCACTGAAAAACTTTTATACCTCCATATTTAAGCATTTCTAGTTGAACATTATCTACTCCAGGGGACTTACACATTTTAAGCTTCTGATGGCTTTTCTACCTCAAGTATTGATACGTACTGTTTGCATTCTCTTAAATATTCTCCACCATTGTTATGTTTGTATGTTACAACTTGCTCGACTGAATAATCTTACAAGGTAATTTCTCCAAACATCAAAGACATCTTTATCTTCAATTTTCACATCATCATTATCATCTTGGATTCCTTTTACAATACTCCTTCCTCCATTTCTAAGCTTCTTCAATAGCCTCCAGAACATTTTACCACTTTCTGATATTTACTTAATGTTCTTACTAAAGTCTTTCGTGACTGTCATTTAGTTCCTTTACATACACACATCTCTCTCTCTTGCATTTTTTCTGTATTCTTTTAGGACACCTGGCGATTTTTTTTTTGTGTAAAACTTTCAAGATTCTTTCTTGATTTTCAAGATTGCTGTTTAATTTCTTGCATTCACATGCCGCGACAAGAATCAACGTTTTCTTCAGCGTTTGCCTTTGAGACTCCAAGATTTTTTTCTGACATTTTTTTTCTCTAAATCATTTATTTATTTTTCTTCGAAATATGTCTGGAGATATATGTAGTGGAATCTACTGTTCACGTTTCTCTATTTTAATTCTTTTTAAAATCTCATCTTCGTTATACCTTTATTATTCAATAAAATATCAACTTTATCTTGCTTAGTAACTTCTATTTTGTGTTCAAGATTTAACACTACATGCTTCCGCTTTTTTTTCTACAAGAATTTTCTACATGAGCCTCTCTCTTCCATGTTATACCCATATATTTCACTAGTGGATCTTCCCATCTTGTAGGTGGCCTTCCTAGTTTCTTAATTGTTAATTGAGTAATCTATATGGCCACCTGTTATCTCTGAGTCTGGCTATGTGACTTGCCCATCTCATCTTGCTTTCATATACTGCAGTTACCACATCTTTTATGCCTGATCTCTTTCTTAGTTCCGCGTCCATGCTGATGTGAAAAATCCTGCGTTCTATTGGACGCTGAATTATTCTGGGAGTCTCTTCTTTTCTTGTCGTGTTCCATGTTTCTGATTCATATGTGAGTGTTGGAAGAATGTCACTATTAAATAGTTTTGCCTTCGCAGAGATGTCAAGATTTGGATCAGTAAGTGTTTCTTTTAGTCTGTTGAATGATAGCCTTGAAGCTGTCTTTCTTTTTGCTAGTTCTCGAAATAAATCGTTATTCATTTTTATTGTTTGTCCTAAATAATTGTAGGAGTCAACTTGTTCTATAGGGAAGTTATTAATACATAGGTGACTGTCACTTGTGTAGATGTTTTTGATCCATTTTGTTTTTTTCTAGATTCATTTCTAAGCCTATCTTACTGCTGTTTGTGTATATTTTGTCACACATTTCTTCTTGGTCTTTTGGGTTGTGGAATATCAGTACTAGATCATCGGAAAACATATGGATTTGTAGTTTTTCACCATCTATGCTTATTCCTCCGTTTAGGGCTATTTTTTTTTTTTCAGAATGTAATCTGAAGTGCTGGTAAATAGATTTGGGGAGATCACATCGCCTTGGAGGACCCCTCTCTTTATATCCATATTTATAGGTTGATCAAACAGGGTTATTTTTGTGGTCTGATTTTTTTTTTAAATTTTTTTAATGTGGACCCTACTTACATGTGGATGTAAGGTCCACATTTATTTCCAGTAAGGCACTGATGACTGCATTGTGTTCTATGGTGTCAAATGCGTTTTTAAAATCAATAAAGAGGAAATATAGAGGGATTCGGTATTCTTTGCATTTTTCTGTTAGTTTTGAAATGATCTGGATATGATCTATTGTGGAGAAGCCTCTTCCGAATCCTGACTGTTCTCTACTAAAGTTGTCTTCGAGAGTGTTTTGGATTCTGTTCAGTATTACTCTGTTCATGATTTTATATATGTGAGAGAGAGTAGACAGGTGATTGGACGATAGTTTTTTGTCTTCCTTATTCCCTTTTTTGAATAGAAGTATGGTTTTTGAGGTCTTCCATTCCTCTGGAATCTTTCTTTCTTTGAAGTACCACGTGAATTAGAAATTTTTGATACAGATTAACATAACTTACGCAGTATATATGCGCAATACTTGGTCACGTGCGTCACCACGTGTTCTATTGCAACTATTTCAAAATGCTGCTTATCAGTACTCGACAACAGTGTTGATCACAATGTGGAAAACAAAGGATCCTTCGTAGTTCGATAAAGGGCTTATTGTGGGTACCCATCTGGCTGAAGCCACGATTTTGTAAACAGTAGAGCTGATTGGTTTCTCACTCGACGAGATATCCCGGGAGTTTAATCAGTGGGAAAAAATCCACATTGCTTGTCTATGAGGTGTGACTGTGGTCCTAAGACAGTCTGTCAAGAACGAGATCGCCTTCGTCTAAGAAGGCTTTTTATGGACAAACAGAATTGCAGTAATTGACCAATTTATTGAACCAAAGCTGTTCCCGACTCGTATCTCATTGAACACTACACAGGAAATTGGAGAGGATCGGTAGTGGTAGTTGCATGCATATACAGAAACCACCGATTTCTGCGAACCAGAAAGTTCGTCTATAGTGGTGGCAGGAACACGGCGACTGGACACTAAAAAAAGTCATGTGGTCCGATGAGTCATGGTACACCTTTGTTCTGCACTGACAGTGGATAGAGTTTGATGGGAGCCTCATTAAGCAATGAACAACCCTGCTTGCCTTGCAAACGTAACTCAAGGTGCTGGAGATGGTGTCATGGTGTTGGGCATATTCTGTTGGTACGAAAGGGATCCCCTGATATTGCTGAAAGGTTGGGTGTCTTCCAAGGATTATCTGAACATTTTTGCAATCAAGTCCTTTCTGCATTGTTGACGTTTTATCTAGCAGGTGATGGCTGTTTCGTGGATGGCAATCCTAATGTCCATGGCATCAAGAATTGTTCGGCAGTGGTCAAGCTAGCATGACAGTGACTTCCACCATCTTCTCTGGCCACGTTCGTAAGCCTGGATCGTACTCCTATGAAAGTATAAGGGACATGTTAGAAAAACAGATCAGGAAGCAAAGTCCTTTTCTGTGAAATATGACCCAGTTAAAGGACTGTCTGGTGAATGCCTGGTATGTTGCAGATGCGGGAGCAACCACCATCTTGTGGAATCTATGTCAAACTGCGTATGTGCTGTAATTTAGGCCCGATGCGAGACTAAATAAAAGTTTCTAATTTAGTGGCCGGTATTTGTGTAACAAACAGCTCTTTCCCTCAATTACGTAATGCAATTTTTAGGATTTCTTAACTTCTTAAATATAAAAGCAAGTCGGGGAAAAAACAGAGCCTTATGAAAGTTTTATATTTAAAACAAATATATATCTCCTTGATACTCCCGCATGTCTGTTCATTCTTCAAATCAAAATAACATGGTTCCTCTCTCTAATCTAATTCCAGGATGCCATTTCTGATATAATCAGATCCTCTACTGATGCTGTGATGAAATCGAAGCTCTTAAACATTAAAGTGATTGTTTGAGCACTCCATGGTTTGTGAGACGAGGAGGAGGAGGAATGCTGTAGTGTGGCTAGCAGAACCATGAAATGAATTTTAGATCAGTGCAGTAACTTAGTTATTAAAATATGCAGGGAAGACAAATGAAAAAAACATCATCAAGGAAACTGCTGCATTAGTGAAGAATTTCCTAGTTTACTGCAATGCATTGAATAAAATTTACTTTCAAATCTTAGATTCATGATTTTTGGAAATCTCCGAAAATTATATGCGTTCACAAACTTGTGTGTGCAGTGCTGTACACGGGCACATTGAACCTGACGATCGCAAAGAATTTCTTTTTTTAAGTGCCTCCGTAGCGTAATTTGGAACAATGACGGTACGTCGCGCCCTTCGATTAGAAAAGGCCTAAGTTCGATTCTGGTCGTGACGAGAGGAATCTTTACATGGGAAATTTTCAGAAAGTGAGTTAGCCGATCTCATACGAAAGTAGCAGAGTTTTTCCCCCTAAAACTCGGGTTTTTCATCCCACATACAGACAAATCGGCCTTCAAACACACGCAATAAATAGAAACAAATACTAGTGGTGGTGGGCATTAAATGGCGTTGGTATAGAGGATGATGATGGTAGTAGCGATTCGGTGTAGAAGTTGGTGGTGGATTAAATTATGGAGGCAGAGAGTTGTAGAACAGGTGCCCTCCTACGATGAGTCTCTGGACTCCTTAAAGGTGTCATGAAATAATAATAATAATAATAATAATAATATAAAAAGGTAGTTTAAAAAGGTACTTCAGGAATAAATAACGTGGTCTAGTATATCTTCTTACTACATAAGAATAGTGATCCTTTTTCCCTATTATTGCTTCTTCTATTGAACTACTCGGGCCTTGTAAGATCTTTTCGTCGTTGAAAGTAAAGCAAAATTATCAACAAAAGTATCCATTAGATACAGTGTATTTCCACTCCCTCTGATTTCGTTGGAAATCAATAGCGGACTTTTCTGTGCCTCACCAGTGATGTATTTCAATTTGTGTCTGGTATTGCCACGACATCAAGGATTTTTAAAGTCCGCATTTTGCTTATCAACGGGAAATCCTTCATGTTTTTCTTTTCCATCTCCACCCGGCAAACGGTGGCGTTAACGACAACACCGGATGCAACGTCAATGTTAATAACCATCCACGGGTGTAATCTGTGACGTTGGTCACGTGGTCTAATGCTTGCGTGAGCCCTTTTAGCACTAACGTTGTACTCACCTAATATTTCTCTGTGCTTCCTGTTATTGTTTTCATATTATCTGATAGCTTTTATATACTCTTAGAAAAATTACATGAAAAACAAAGTTTGATATAATTAGGAATGAAGAAATATACAAAACCAGTAAAGCCAAAAAAGTAAAGCAAAAAAAAAAAAAAAAAAACCACAAACGTGTGTAAACACAACGGGGGGGGGGGGGGGGAAGGAAATAATAATCAGCCAAATAGAAACCAAATGCTAGAAGACCAGTTGGAAGACTGTGAAAACTAAGATGGATTGCAATTAACATTGTTGAGACAGAAGTTGAAAAAAAAAAAATGTAAAAAATTAATTAAGACTCAACCTGGAGAAATACAACCTCGATCCAAAAAGAAACCGAACTTTCCGAAAATAGAAGAGACTAGTAGCGCCACCTGTTGTATCTTTTTATTGTCGAAGGCGGCAACCTTCGTTAGTGTTGTGTCAACTGTTGATGACATTTGTTTCATTAGAAGCCGAGTTATAGTGCCAAGAGCGACAGTGTGTTTGACGAACGGTCGGTCATCACGATATTCATGATGTACGCGACGAATTATCGCCATCAGTCGCTTCAAAAATTCCAGATAAAACTCAACATTGACCGTTTGACCAGGCGGAACGAATTCTTTGTGGATATTGCCGTTGGAATCGTAGAAACAAATCAGCATTGTCTTTACTTTTCACTTCTCCAAGCGACTTTTTTTTGGATGCCCCTCTGCTGGCGGTCTCCACTCTGGCGATTTGTTTCGGACTCATACTCAAAACACCAACGTCTCGTCACCAGTAACGATCGTTTCAAGGAAGTTTCAGTCTTTATGAGGTCCTTGCAGTGTTCAATTCGATACATTTTTGGTCGTCGGTCAACTTGTGAGGAACAAATCGCGAATTCCATTTACGAAGGCCCAAATTCTCGGTCAAAATGTTGTGCACGGTTGATTTCGGAATCCTCAATTCATCTTCAGTCAATCTCACAGACGATTGCGGGTTTTCTTCGATGAAATCACGCACTTTTTTGGATCTGAACTTCGCTCAGTTCAATTTTTGGACAGCCCGGCTTTTCGTCGTCCTCAAACGTCTCACGACCACTTTGAAATCGCTTAAACCACTCGTAAACTCGAGTACGGGAGAAGCATTCATCACCGTATGCTTTTCGAAGCGTTTGATGCGTTTCGGTAAAAGTTTTACCACGTTTAACACAAAAGTCAATCGCAGCTGTCTGTTTGAAACTCATTTTCCGACCGTTCGTCAAAACACACTCTTGGTACTATAACTCGGCTTCTAATGAAATAAATGTCATAATTCGACAACAAAAAAGACGCAACAGGTGGCACCACTAGTTTCTTCTGTTTTCGAAAAGTTCGGTTTCTTTTTGGACAGAGGGTGTAAAATGCGTCTGTCCTGTAACTTTTAAAATTCTGAGTCACGTGATTTAAGGTTGCTGTTTCTGTTCAAGGCGAATTTCATATGTGATAAAGGAAAGCTTTTATTATCTGAGAAGTGGCAAATGTATTTTTATTGTCACCCACAAATATCTAAACGTATAGCACCTTACATGGCCTTAGAATTTTTATTCTTATTTGATATTCTTAAGTTTTAATTTTTTTAAAAAATTAACTTCCTTACAACTTGTAATTTACCTTTGTTTACCGCTGTTTTATAGTTAACTGATACTGTTAAAGTCCGCTATCGATTCAAAAAAATCGCGCAGTCTCAAACTGTCAGCACCGCTGACATCTTCCGGTAGGCATATTGTTGCAGTTCCGGGAAGCTCGGTCCAAACGTACGAGTGAGGGAAGTCTTCTTCTATGCAGATTCAAATCAACAAATCTAAGTAAAAAAATATGCAAGATTTTTTTCGTTTTGATAAATCTATTTTAGCATTTACATTTGTTTAAAATTTTTTGACGTTTTTATCAAGGGGAGCGCAATAAAAAGCTTTTTGTATAAAGCCGCTGTCAGCGGCGGTAAACCTAAACATTAAAAATTGGATCCACACCTAATCTTGCCTGGCATTCTCAGTCTGATCTTGTCTGAAACCTGGGTGAAATATAGCTTTCACAACTGAAAGCTGGCGTGAAGCCTTAGGAAACTAAACCCAATTTTAGGCCAAATGTCAGTTGCTCCTGTAACCAAGTGTTTATTGCACAAATTTTCATTTTCAAAAAATATAAAGCCCGTGGTATTCTGAATTGATATTTTCACTTTGGGGGAAGGAGGGCCACAGCTTTAAAAAAATTTTCATACCTGGGTTATAAACCAAATATCGAGTTTACTAATTTTTTATTAATATTTTGTTTTCAAAAACACAAAATCGTTTTTTGAAAATAATAGCTATTGCAGTGTTTTTGAGCAAGATTTCTCTCCCCCCCCCCACCACCACACACACTTCCGTAAACAGAACCGTATGATATTATGCATGGTATAATGCATGCATTTATTCCAGTCAAATAGCCTCTTTCACCAGAGGTTATTTCAGTGTGCATATGTAGGCTTAAAGTACTGGTTAAAGCATCATGAAAGGGAGATCAGTGACATCCCTCTGGGATCTGAGGTCTCATCAATGGGAGTCAGATCCAGAAGTGATACTGAGGTTGAAGTAATGCAGAATATAATTTCTTGGCATCTTTAATTTGTAGTATATTGTTGTGTAGTTACATTCTTTCGACTGTTTAGGAGTAGCTATATATATGCAACACTGTGTTCACGGGGATGGTTTGCCTGCTTGTGGGATGAAAAACCCCAGATAAACTGGGGGGACGGGAATCCTGCTGTCCATGCCCAAGACTAGCTAACTTGGGCATGGACAGCATGGCCGAGGAAGATCCTTAAGCTCCTCAACTCGTCGACGGTGATCGAATCTAGGACACTCCTTCCCCAGTCATATGGTTGCGAAGCGCAAAGCCACTAGGCTAACAGCGCAGACAATTTGTAGTATAATTAAGTGGAAAAAAACTTTCAGCGTCTATCTCTAATCCAGAGTATTTTAGTAATATGTGACACGTTTTTGCTACTATATGGAAATATGACTTCTGCATTACTTTAACCTTGGTGTCACTTCTGGGTCTGGCTCCCACTGATGAGACCTCAACAAAGGTTGAAACCAGTCTGCATAGTGGCCCTTCCCCATAATGCTTAGCACTATACATGCTTTCTTTCACAGAATGCATTAAACGCTCATCATTACTTAACAAATTTCAAAACTTTCACTTATGATACATGCATTGAACTGATAGTTCCACTTATCTGCCCATTCATACAATCTCTTCAAGTCATATTGCAAGGCCGTAACATCCGCTTGACTCTGCCATGCTCTCACATCTGGGGTGACACACCATACCACTCTCTCAGAATACTAGATTGCATCCAGAAGAAGATACTGGCCTCACAGATGACTTCTCTCACAAAGTCCCTCCAATCACTTTTCCAGAGATGCTCTGTTTCTGCATCATGTTTTTTCTGTAGGCATTTCCATGGATGCTATTCACACATGCTCCTGTAATCATGTTAGAACACACGCAGGCGCTAGTCAACATCCATATGCTGTTCAACTGCAGACCCACTGAACCAATTTCATTCTCTTCCTTTATTCTTCCTATTGACTACTGTCCTTTAGAGCAGTCTTTCCCCATACTGCTCTCCCAAAACATACAACCTTTAACTCTTCATGAAACACATTAATTCCTTTCTCTAAACACTTTCCCACAAAATTCACTGTCATGCTGTAAGTCTTGAGACCTCTCATGTGTAGGTTGATATATTAAAACAGTGATATCTATTTTGTCTGTGAAGATGGTGTATGGTTGAACCAAGATGGTCTTCGCTCCACTGGGGATAATAACTTGTTTTGGTCTGTATATATTGTCTGCTCTCATATGAGAAATATTCGTAGAATTGCTGTCACCAGCAATGCTGTGATTAGGATTTGAGGTCAGGAAAAAAGAAGGGCAGTCATGTATAAAAGAAAAACACTAGGAGAAAGAACAGCATCCTAGGGTACTCTTACATTAGTAGATAATTTGTGAGGAAGAAAGCCAATATTCCATAATAATATTCAGTGAGTAGTTAGAAAAGACGCAGAAGCAACATTAGTTTGCTTAGAAAAGCGTCTATAGTGAATTCTTTCAAATGCCCTGAAAATGTTAAATAGTAAATAGTAAATCTCTCTCTCTCTCTCTCTCTCTGTCAAAAATAAAAATAAAATAATAAAATAAAATTAATTAATTAAAAAAAAATCAAGGGCAACATGGAGTTGTTTCGTTTATTTATTTATTTTTCTTCCAAGAATGGTAGGAGGTAAACAGTCTAGACCCGTTATAAGGTTTAGTGGAATAAATGAATAATGAATTCCAACCACAAGTAAATCTGAATAGCCAGTTGTCTAAATAATTATTATGAGAATTGAAGAAAAGCTCAATGACAAGGTGGAGGTGACTTCATTTTTAGGTGAAGTTGCAGTGGTACCAGCAGGATGCAAAAGAGAAAAAAGCACGTGAACCAAATGTTATGACCAGTGGTGATAGCTAAGGAAGAGATGTTTGGATAAGAAGCAAAAATTTATTATTATTATTTTTTTTTTGTCTCTATGAAATCATCAGACGATTTTGTTGGTGATTGTTTCCTTGCAGTTGCTACATACTTTTCTGTAGGCGTAAATTTTGGTTGAGGTGTTTTGGTGCATGACATGATATTTTGTGTTTGGACTTCCCTGGCGTGCTTGTTGAAAAACTGATTTAGATGAAGATTTTGAGAGATTAATGAAAATTCAATCATCAATCTAGCAAGAATTATGTTAGCTTAATTGGAAGAAGTGTTCTTGTAAGGAGAAGGAACTATAGAAAAGACAGAAATCGCACAGCTCATTCACCATATTCACTCCAAAATCATTAGAATAAGTGAAACCTGGTTGAATGAAGATATTTTAACAGGAATAGAAATGGAAAGATACAGTATTTTTTGCCAGGATAGAAAGCGCCAGAAGGGAGGAGGGAACGCTATTGATGATAGCAAGGGAATTAAGTCTACATAAAGTAGACATGGAAGGAGGAAATAGTGGAAATGGTTATGACAGGCAGTCATATTCAGTTGAATGTTGCTATCATACCGAAGACGTGAATGGTGGTGATGAAGAAATGTATAAACAACTTGGATTAGTAAACAAAGGAAGGATAATTATTATGGATGATTTTAATTATGGTAGTATAGATTGGAATGCAGAGATAGCATTTGGAAATAAGGAAAATGAATTTCTCAAGTTTTTGAGAGGTAACTATCTCAGGCAGCATGTAAAGGAGGGTTCGCAAGGATTGAGAGTTTTAGATCTGATCATATCATCAGAGGATATAATTATGAGTGGGGTTTCACACTTTTCTCCAGTTGGTGAGGGTGATCATGAAATGATCATCTGGGTTGTGGCTAGCCATATGCAGGCTTTTGCGAGGAAAGGATATATGTGGAATTATAAGGCTGGTGATTATGACAAGCGTAGGAGACAGCTTGAAACTATAACACAGAATGGGGAGTTGGGTGGTAAGGAAATAAATGCTACTTGGGAACTGACAAAGAAATATATGTATAAAAAAAAACAAGCCAGGAGAGTGACTCAGTAAGGAAATCCAATGTGCAATATGAGCAGAAATTGGCAAATGAGGCAAAGAAAAACCCTCGAGAGTTTTTTAGATAGGTGGCAAGTAGAAGGAAGAATGATCATGGTCAGATGATGCTAATGGATGAAAATGGTAGAGTGGTAACTGCTACAGAAGTCATTGTTGAGGAATTCAGTGATCGATTTATAAGGGTATTTCATCCTGATCAAGGTCGATTCATGAGGAATTTAATAAGGAATTAATTGTGAGTGAGCAGGAGGTATTTGAGGAAATAAATAACCCTGATGTCAATAAGCGATAAGACTTGATAACATATCCCCATGCATCTTAAGGGAATGTTCCAGGGAATTGGCAATAGCATTGGCATGCCTGTTTAATAAGAGTCTTGCAACAGCACAGGTTCCAAGGGAGTGGAAGGAGGATAAAATTGTTCCATTGCATAAAGGCGGTGATAAGGCTGTACATTCAAATTATAAGCCGGTCTGTGTATCTGGAGTTGTGGTGAAGATACTAGAGAGAGAGAGAGAGAGAGAGAGAGAGAGAGAGATTGGTGAGAAGTAAGATACAGAAATTGGTTGATAACAGCAGTATTCTCTGTGGTTATCAGCATGGGCTTGTTAAAGTGAGAGCGTGTTTTACTAACAAGGTAACAAATACCTTGGACAGTGGAGATGCATATACAGTGTACTTGGATTTTGCAAAAGCTTTTGATTAGACTGCCATACGATAAACTTAAATAAATTGAAACAGATGGGGTTGGATAAACAGACTTCTGAGTTGAATCAATGACTGGCTGTCAGAAGGGTATTAGAAAGTTGTATACGTAGGTACAGTATTCCAAACGAGGAAGTTCACTAGTGGTGTATTGCTGGGATCAGTTTTGGACCGTTGCTGTTCATTTTGTATATTAATGATATTGGGATTTGTTTAACTAGTGATAAGTAGCTGTTTGTAGATGATGTAAAATTGGGGAGAGCAATGCAGAGTCAAGCAGCTGTTAATGCCTTACAAGAGGCCTTGAATAGATTGCATCAATGGGCAGGTAAGTGGAACTATTTGTTCAATGTTGCAAAGTGTAAGGATATGAGATTTAGTAAGCAACGATGGGATGAAAAGTATACACTTGGTGGGGAAACTTTAATGAAGGTAGAAAATCTAGGAATGATAGTTGACAAAGGCCAGAAATTCAAGGGCCACGTTGCACATGTTGTGAAGACACCACATCGGATAATGGTAATGATGTGGAGGATCCTGACATGGAGAAATAGAAAAGTTATAAGGCCGCGTGTGAATTATTGTGCACATATTTGGTCCCTGGGTTTTCATGGTGATGAGGATATGTTGGAAAGGATTCAGAGAAGATTTACAAAGGTATCCAGTGATTTTTGGAATGTAGAGTACAAGGATAGATTGAGAGAATGTAAGTAGCAAAGCATTGTGAATAGCAGGAAGAGGGGGGAAGATATGATTGAGACATATAAGCTATTCAGGGATTGTTATCAGGTTGACAGGGAAAATATTTTTCATAGAATGAGAGAGGGGGTGTAAAACAAGAGGCCATCACTGGAAACTGTATTAAGATGGTGTGAGCAGAGGAGTGAGGAGCAGGTTCTTTGCGTGGAGAGTGCATTGCCTGAGTGTGAATGTAGACACATTGAATCAGTTTAAGGCACAGTTGAATGAGCATTGTGCACAGTAATGTGTGTGTACCTACTATGATGAGTCTCGGACTCCGTGGAGGTCAGGTGATGATAATAATAATAATCACAATTCTTTAGCAATCTTTGCTGACAAATATCAAAGTTGTTAGTGGCATGAGAATGGCATCTTGTAAAATAGGTAATTTGCACCAAATTATAATCAGAAGTACAGGGTGGACCAAAAGTTACAAAGGGGTTTCAATATTTAATAACACCTTTATTTTTTGTTTTAAATTTACAATACCATTTGTAAAATAAAAATATAAATAAAAGAAATATAAATAATTAAAAAAATAAATTTAAAAAAGTTATTAAAACTTTAGATCCCTTTCGTGACTTGGCCCATCCTGAACAAGGCTGACAACCACAGTATACTTGGAAAATCTGTTTTGGAAGAAACATTTCATAATGTTGAATTAGAAAACTGAAGCGGCATAGAGATAAAAATTATCAATGAAGTTGACCTTACTGTTCAGGTAGTTTGAAGGGTGAATAAGCAAGATTCAGGAAAAAACATGAGCTGTTGGAAAACAGGGATAGCAACAGAATTGGAAAGAGTGAGGCTAGGGAAATTTCGGCCACAACAGATCAAATGAGGCAACTCAAGTCTCTGAGCTTGCATATCCGAAAAAAACAAATGTTCAAATGTCATCTTTTATAGTGGCATATGAATCTAACAACAAGTTGAGTTGTACTCGTATTGATGCTAGATAAACTTCTATTAGAGACGAAAGCCAGATCCTCCCACACACACTCAAGACCAAACATTCTGGTCACTGCTTGAAGTGACCAAACAAAGTTGGTCACTTCAAGCAATGGTGCAGTAAGCCAGCGCTTCCCAAACTGTGGGCCGCGGCCTCCTTCGGGGATGTAGGTTTTGTGAGGGGGGGGGGGGGCCGAGAAATAATGAAAACAAATTTAAAATGTTTTAAAACTATGTAGTTTTTTTTATTTTAAATGAAACGTATTTAATGTTATTTTTTATATTTTAATGGAAAAATTCACGCATTGGTGTTGGTTCACAAACTTTGCTTCCTGCGTATTTCGGCGCTTAATGAATATTAGTAAATATTGCTTATTCATACGTTTCATTTCAAAGCAGTGGTTAATTGTATTTACTTCGAATGCTCTCCAGGGAAGCTCCAAATCTTCCTGTCCCTTTCATCACACGTTCGTAATCAGGGACTGTTGATATTGACTTTATATACATATCAAAACTCGTTTTATATTATCACTGTCATCCGAGCTAGTTTTCTGTTACCAATGAAAGTTTCGCATATACTTCACACATGAAAAAAAAAAGCTTAAACAAGTTCATGTGGGGAGATAGTAACTCGCTTGCAGTGGTAAACAACACGCCCTCCCTAATAGCCACTATACTGCAGAGGCAATCAAAACAAGTACTTTTATTATGCCAGTGAATAAGGTATGAGGAGTCTGTGTAATATATTTCTCAACAAATAGTGCAATTAGAGACAACTGGGATAAAAACGCGCTAATTAATGAATCGCATGTCCCCTCATACAGAAACTATGCTGTATAGACTGAAACAAAACCATATGTTGCATGGGCAAACACAGTATCTAACTAAAAACTATTGTTATTAATTAGATGTGTGTGAGTTCGATTTTCCAAGGCAGCAATAAAATTCAACCGAACGTGTTAAAATTCGTAAAAGTGTTAAAACTAAGTAATATATATATATATATATATAATGAATGTTATGTCAGTTTCACATATGGAATTCGGTTGAAGAGAGTTAGCATTTCAACTCAATTGTCAGCTGTGCTTTTATCTTTCGGTTGCGCGATCTTTTGTTAATACCGCACCAATCATATGCACGTTTTAATAACCTGCCTTTGCTGTCTGTTTCGCGTTAGGCTTAATTACCGTAAAGGGAGAAAAGTCACAAAAGAGAAAAATGTTCCTGGTCCGGGGATTCCCTTATTCAGGTAATATTCACTCATTTCATGTTGTCAGTCTGTGGTGTGCCAGTATCGGTAAGTGGTGATATTATTTGATCTATTCTACGTTAAAAAATTTAACCCTGAGATGGATAAGTGGCTGATAAAAAAATTAAAAAAAAAATCTCGCGAACAATCAGAAGAAGCAGAAACAGACTCAAAAAAGGAGAGTATTTCATATTTTACCAGAACAGCCTGCATCGTCTTCAGAACCAAACGGTAAGAGGCAAAATATGTAATACATGCATTTGATTTTTGCAATATTCGCTGTGTATGTTTTGTATTGAATATAAATATTATAATAATATATCTCTCTATTTTAATATTTTTTTTTCGAGGGGGGCCGTGAAATATTTTAATTTTTGCAAAGGGGACCCTGACATCCAGAAGTTTGGGAAGCACTGCAGTAAGCAAAGCAGCAGGATCTCACTAAGCAGTAGTCATCTATCGCCAGGATTATAGAAGGATGCAGAGTCTTTTTACATGTTAACCCTGGTTAGCCTACTAGAATGGGTGAATTGATCTCTGCTGCCCAAATCTGTAGATTATGGGTTCAAATCCCTATGACATAGATGTTTGTGAAAGTCTTTTAATAACAGATGGTATTCATTGCCTGGCGTTAGACTACTAATTCTGATTGCTGGGAGCTTGAAATGTTCTTGGTTTAGTTTCTAGATTAGAGTTTCCAGATCGTCGGCTGTACTCAGTGTGTTGTAGGTTTCCAACCTTTCAAAGGTGGGATTGACCTAATGAAAAAAATTGATTATTTTATGTAAAATTTAAAGTTCACGTGGTTTGCATCGTAGTTGTTAACTGTTATTTTACAAGAATATAAATATTAACTCTGAGTTTTCCTTGAAGGCTGCCAAAACAGAAATTATTTAGATTTGTTTTGTTAAGTATGGAAACTTAACAAAACAAATCAAAACAATTTCCGTTTTGGCAATCTTTAAATATTCTTTGAATTAATTTGAAATAACTGGGGATAGAATTTATTACTGTCTTTCATGAGAAGGGTGTTTGAAATTTTGATATAGCTAATTTAACAAAAGATAAAGTATTGTAATTTGCAGTGGTGGCGGCTCGTGGTTTGAAAGCGTGGGGGTGCTGCAACTTTCGAAATATGCATACATGTAAGTACCGTGTATACGTGTTTGAATAAAATATCAAAATTATGGTAAAAATTAAAAAAAAATTAAACACGAAGAAATATTGTTCATTATCGATAAAACAAAACCAATTCCTTTAATTGTAATTAAAGGAATGGATTTACAATTTTTGGACATTACAATTAAATCCTTTAATTGTAATGTCCTAATATTTAAAGAGACGGAGTTAACACTCTACTACTGGCGTAAACTGCATATAAACAACAGTGGAACTGCTTGACGGACAGTGCCGCATTACGCTAATAACTCGCATCTCACTATGACGTGCATATGCTTGCGCGCGTAGCAACATGACACTGTGGTAAACACAATGCTGCTAGCACCCTCCTAAGTGCTACAAGATGGATTTTTATTATTTTTTTATACAAAATAAGAGAATTGTATAGGATTGTTGATGATAAAATTAAATATTACAAGCGAATATAAATAAATTAATAAATATATTTATATATCGAGAAAAATTGGGAGTTCTGCAGTGCCAATGCACGAGCCACGGGGCTCAACTCTCTTATTATTATGAATATAATTACGAATTATTTTTATTTAAAATATGGCATTATTCAAAGCAGTTACCCCTCATTATTTTTTCTGTTTGTCATTCTTTATTGCAGAAAATTCATGGAAACTGAATTTGCGAGTTAACTTAGAAGTTATTTTACAGAAAATTGAACATTTCAAGCTTCAGAAATTTCCATAACGTCTGCTCAAAATCGTTCCAGAATTGTCGAGAAACATATTGGAAATGTTTATAATAAGATAACCAATTTTAAAGATACAGATTAGTCAACAAATGGAAAAATTGCAGAAATATATGTAGAAATGACTTTCGGATGAAAGGGACAATCACAAACATTTTTTATCTTTAGAAAAATATAAATGAAGTACTTAACATAATCAGCGGAAAATACAGGAGAAAGTAATTCATGAATCACAGATTTCGATTAGTTCGATTATGTAAGTCGGCGTTTTTCAGTTGTCAATCATCTAAGTTGATTTTTAGAATGCGTCAGCTTTAGACGCGTTCACTTAAACGATCTCATTCAAGAGAAGTCCTTCATTTGTGAAATTTGTGCGAAAAAATGTTCAGGTAAGTGGAGCCTCTTAAATTCACTCGCGATGTCACATTCAAGACAAACCTTTCACTTGTGAAATATGCGAACAAAAATTCTCACAAAGCAGCGGTCTCAAACAGCACTTAAAAGGTCATACTATTGAGAAATCGTTCGCTTGTGCACTCTGTCAAAGGACATTTTCCCGAAATAGCAGTCTGAAAGAACACATGAAAGTTCATTCTGGTGAAAAACACTTCACTGTGAATTCTGTGGTAAGAAAGTTTCGCAGAACTCCCATTCCAAAGAGCACTTGTAGGTTCATACTCATGAGAGACCTTACTGTTGTGAAATCTTCGAAAAGAAAGTCTCACAGAGCTCTAAATCTCAAAGAACATTCAAAGATTCATGCTAGGAAGAAACCCTTCAATTGTGAAGTCTGTAAAAAGAAATTTTCACAGAGTTCCCATTTCAGGAAACTTAAGGGTTCATACTCATGAAAAACCATTCGCTTACGAAGTTTGTGATAAGAAATTGTCACAAAGCTACAATCTCAAAAAGGACTTACGAGTTCATACTCGTGAAAAGCCTTACACTTGTGAAGTGTGAGAGAGGAGATTTTCACAAACCTCCCATCTCAAAGAACGCGTAAAGATTCATATAAGTGAGGCACCTTCGCTTGGGACATCTCAAAAATAAGTTTCAGTTCACAAGTGTTAGAAAGCGCCTATCTTTTAGGCTCAAGAGAAAACCAGTTGCGAAATCGAATTTTTAATCCGGTAACTGATTCCAACAACCATTGGAAATTTACTGTCAGTCAGCAGAATCCTTTTGGTAGTAATATTCGTGCCAAGAGACTTCCCACAGTCGCGTCCTTATAGATTCACAATGAAGGATTCGCAATTCAAAAGCGTTGTTTAGTTGTAAAATTCTTAAAAAAAATCCTAATCATTGTGGCTTCAGAAGACATTTAATGGTTCATACTGAAGAAAGATCTTCTGTTAAGACATCTGTGAGCAAATCCTTAGAAATATGCAGCCACACGTTTTGATATTCTGTGAAATGTTAGCTTTTCATGTTAAATGTAATCGATTGTTGGTTTAACAATAAAACTATTCTGTTTCATTTTCAGTGATGCTGCTTTGTGCATAAATACCGTAAAATTTTTTGAAAGTCATATGACCCAATTTTCAGATGAATATGCGTTTTGCCTGTATTATCACCAATTGTAAAATGCAATATGTTAATTTATTATTATTATTACTAAGGCCTTCATGGAGTCAAAAGACTCATCGCGAGAGTGCCCGTCTAGGAAACACAAAGTCTATCATACCACTCCTTGAACTCATTGACTGTTCTTGCTCTCACCACTCTAGCAGGCAATGCATTCCACGGTTCCACCACCCTCCATGAAAAGAAACCACTCCTCACCCTCTTGCTCACAGTTTTCTTTCGTAACTTCCAGGGATGGCCCCTTGTCATCACTTCTTCCCGCTGTTCAACCAAGCGAAAGAACTCCCCAGTGTCAACTCTGTAACCACCTCTCAACAGTTTAAAAGTCTCAATCATATCACCTCTCCTTCTTCTATCCACCAAACTCTGCAGTCCACATTCCCTCAGCCGATCCTCATAACAAAGATGGTTTCAGGACTGTACAAGGATAGGTATGAACCTATCCTTGTACAGTCCTGAAACCATCTTTGTTATCCGCCATTTAGACATTTTTAAACAATCTCCTTAATATTTTTGATACGATTTTAAACCTCACAGTAGGACTGTTGTTGTTTGTATACTTTTGGTGTATACGTGCGTATGTCTTCCCTTTAGCCTCCTACATAACTGATCCTGTGTAGCCTTTCACATGGGTGTGTTGTACTCATCGTGATGTTACAACTTCCATAGTTCTTCTGGTGTTCGATAACCGGTTAGGAGTTTTAAGTTGTGTGGAACGTGGTATAGGTCGATGTGAATCCGTCGTCTTTGAACCATAGACTTCTTGGAAAGAAATAAATGGACAACCTCCATAAGCAAGGTGAGTCGTGCCATGTAATGAGTCACGTGTTTGCAAACGGTATAAACTGAAGGAATATGATTCTCGCGAGACACTGCAAGATCAAATCCGTACTTATTTCTGCAAAGAGTGATTGATGAACCAGCAGATTTTGTTCCAAGAATCTAAGTTATTTGGTGTTTCTTCCGATATGGTCGTTCCGTTGCAATGAATATATTCGGAACCATGTAACGATAATTTAGAATTAAAATGTAAGAAATCTTCCATAAGAATTGATTGCGATCCAGATCCTGTCGCGCTTCTTCATGTAAAACAAAGAAGGACGGTAGCTGGGAAGAACTGACCTTAAACAGTTTAAGTGGACTTTTTCCTTTCTCATGTTCTGTTGTAATGAAACAGATATCACGGGTAACTCCAAGTAATAAATATATGGAATGTGAATATAAGTGTATTTCCTTATCTGCTACTGGTTTTCGAAGTCAATATAGCTGCAATAATTATGTTGTACAAAGCAATCTGACTTGCTGTGGTGCATTCTGAAGTTTAAAAAATCATTGAATGCAAAAATGTTCTTTAACAGAACCTCATCATCAAATTCATCATCAGAGAATTAAAAAAGTGTTTTTTAATTCTCTGATGATGACCGGTGATATAAAGAAGTAGTTGGTATTGGAAGAGACTTTCACTACAGTCTGCTATCTACGCTTTTTCATCATCTAGAGGGGAAGAAAAAAGATAATCTTGAATATTTCAGATATTAATCACAACTCATTCCTCTTTTTATGTACTGGATAATGCATCCAGTACGTATCTGCAGTTTTCCCTGACTAAATCGAACTACTGTGTTAACAAATTTTGCGTGAAAATTAGCAAACAACATAAAACATGAAAAATATCGGTTGAATTATGGAGAAACTATAGAACAATTAAAACATTTCAACTAAGTAAGCACTGGTGAATTTGGCAAATCAAATATGGTAACATATAACTGTTATATAATATATAACACGAAGAAGCGATGGTAGTATTGTGGAGACAGGAAGTAGTCAAAACACTCAGCTAGCAGTGATTCTAACTGTGGTTCAAACTAGTTTTTAATATGTGGATATGAGAGTCGGATTAGAAACAGAGATCAGCTATTGATTAACATTTAATCTTAAATATTGGCTTCTGATTATCATAGTAATAAGCATTACGTTTCTACTGAAAATGAAAAACAAACGTTTTCAACCTTTTCACAATCTGCAATATTTTTAGTATGGTATCACTTCACAATAAAGAAATATTTCACAAATAGTTTGCATATTTAGACTCGAAGAGTTTATCATGTTTATAGAAAATATTTCGTCCAGTTATTTAGATCAATTGATACTGCATCCTTCTACCATTTCCATGGCAACCATGATATTTACTATCCATACATCCATCTGAAGCTTCAATTAAAAATCGCTTTTCAAACTGATACGAATGAAAAAAAGAGATATCTGAAACAGTGTACGTTATCCATCCTAACTTCATCCTCTTGAAAATATGATAAAAACATGGAATTTATTATTATTAATGTAGGCATCTATGCAGAATTAAGGACTCATCCAGGAGGACCATGGAAGGTGTATTCCATGATACCGAGCATATAGCTTCTTAAAAACCACTCCTGAAACTCACTCGCTATGCTGATGCAGGATATTCCACTCACTGTATGCTATAAAAAGAAGTTGGACATCACGTTTTCCTCACCACAACCCTTATTCAGAGATGATCTGCAGTTTACCTTCAAACCTGCCATTGACCACAAACTCTCAGATGTATCTGTTCCGTAAGAATCGCTTCACTTCTATGTATATATCATTTTGTTACTCCTTTTGTCTATAATACTTCGAAAACTACTGTCTTCATATGCAAACTTCAGCCAGCAATATGGGATCTTTATTAGCGTGTTGTAACCTTTTGGACTATTTCCTCATTTCCGTGGAACTGTCCTTGACCATATATTGACACAGTAGTCCATATGCGTCTTATCAAACTTTGTAGATTGGAACCTTATAAAGCTTTGGGAAGACTATTGTTATTTGTTAAGTTGATCTGCTCCATAAATTCACACGGTAATAGCTCCAAATAACTCCCTACATATTAGTTTTGTTTTCAACATTGCAGTTATGGAATAAAGCAAGCGATGGCGCGTGTCAGTTAAAGAAAACACAAGTGATGCTTCTATTTTCATTGTCTTCTATTTCTGCAACAACAAACCTTCAGAATTTGGACCATTCAGATATGTAGTTAAATACAAGATTATTACCAAATATTGAAAACTCTTGCCCTGTTAAAATTAAAATGCTATCGAATTACCACGTGCATCGTTGAATGCTAACTGTCAGTTTTGATCTGTTTTAGAATGGGTGAAGATCCTGTTGTAACTCCGGGCATTTCATGGATCATAGCCTCATCAACAGGTGCCATGTCATACGCAAGCACCGTATTTACTCGAATATAACTCGCCCTCGGGTATATCTCCTACCGTTGATTTTACTTTACGAAAAAAAAAAATTCAATAGTTTAGTTTGCATACGAAAAAAGTTTAAAACTTTAAGAAATAGACAGTGAATGTTGTTACGGCAGTTTCAGACATTTTGAAATTCGGTTGAAAAGATCAGCATCTCAACAATCGTTGAGATGCTGATCTTTTCAATCGTCGGCTTGCCTTTGTCGTTGAGTCAAGCGATCTGTCTTTTGTTAATACCGCACCATCATATGCAGAGAGATGGAAGGAGCCAGTAGAGGAAATATGGGAGTAAGAGCATTGACTTCTACTCGATCTTGGATTGTGCAGAGGGTGAAGTAATACTAACAGACGATCATTAGAACTGTTACGCAAGTGGATTTTGATTGCGTTGGACATGATTTCGCCAGAAATAATTAATGTAATTGCAGAATAATTGTCGCTAAAAATGCAAATATTCGTGTGATGGTTATCGGCTGACCGCGTAAATGATAATAATTAAAAATTAAATGCATTCATTTTATAAATAATGTGAGCAATTATAAATTATAATTATTACTGAGTATTTAATTATAAACGTCAATTTAGTTTTTTTCTAAAAAAAATAATTTCCAAAAACTCCCGACATATCTTGAACCAATTTTTTAACTATAATTTTGGGGAAAAAAAGCGAGTTATATTAGAGTAAATGCGGTATTCAATGAAATGCAGTGCCAAGGTCACTTCAACGGGTGCCGAACTCATCAAAAATTTTGATGAGATCGAAAATACCACTCTCTTACTGAGTGACCAGAAAATACCACTTAACTCATCGTTCTTCACCTGAATCACTCAGAGACAGGCACTCATCTGATACTTTTCTCCTAACGGTAGAACTTATCACAACTCCCATGAAGACTAAAGATGAACATTATCAAATCGTCTTCAGTGGGACCACTAAAGCGGAATCTGCTAAAGTGCTTGGATTCGTTCCCTCCAAACATTCCAAGTGATCAAAGAGATCACTCTAAATCTAATGAATGATGACTCCAAAAGTATTACCAAACACACGAACTTGAATCGCTCCAGGTCAGGACAATCAGCGGTTGCTCCTCTCGATGATATGCCAAAATCTAAGAGCATGGAGCAGAACAGCTCTACTCCCAACAAAGCCTGGAGACGAACAATTAAAACGTCATCAGTAGAGCTAGACCACATTCCAATTAATGGGGTCCACTACTAAACAAGGCAACCACCGATATCTCTCTAACTTAGATGAGCAACCACCTGAAAGACCATTTTAACTCTGACTGAAGGACCTGATTTAGGCCATGTTAATAGAAGGCATGCAGTGATCAAGACTACTTTATAAGCAATCGGAGTAGATGATCCTTCAAATCATTCTAACGTGATTGAGTCACCCCAAACCCGTTTAAAATAATTAATCCTCGATAATTCCCGTGGTGGGTCTACTCAGTGACATGCAAAAACTCAATACCGAGCAAACTGCTCATCTAGGACAACAGAATTGAGTAATACTATGGCAAGTATCCTCTGAAATGAAGTGATCAAGACCACTTCATCGGAAATTAATGCTGATATTTTTCAGAGAAGGCTACCACAAATAGGATCAGAATTAATCGAAAACGCGTTTATGAAGAGTTAATTAATTAGATCTTTTTTTTCTAAGAAACAACCAAGATTTCTTCCAAATTTAATGTGATCATACAAACACATTCAGATTTGTATTATCACATTAACTTGTATTATCCAACAAACAGACTCATCCCATCTAAAGACAATCACAAACATTCTTCACCATCGCGGAACTCGAATCCGTAAGTAGTTGGTTGGAAAACAAATACACTAACTACTTTCTCAGCCAGGCTGGCAGATATTTCTATAAAATAAAATAAAAAAGACGTGCGGTTGATGGTTGATTCTGAAGTGAATTAACTGACCCAGTAAAAATCTGAATTTCATTTTCTGTTGCGGGAGTTTAATCGTGTTACCGAAGATAGAGTTCCGTGGCTTTTCTTCATACCACGATTGCCGAATTATTCACCCCTTAGTAGTGTAAATGATTATTAGCCTCTCATGGCTGGGATTTATGCAAAACAAAAAGTGTTTGGAGAGGTATCAGTTACACTGCTATGAAAGAAGCCAACATACATCCCGGTCGGTTGAGGACGAGGAACATTCGCCGAGGACTTCATTACATGCAAACGGAAGAATAGTCTAAAATTCCCATTGATCGTTATCGGTGGTTGAGGAAAGTATGCTTTTTAGGATTGCTGCATCGTCACAGTGAAAGAAGGTCCTACATATTATTAAGGTGGACACCATGGCTGTTTGGTCAATTCCAATGGTATTCCTTGACGTTTTTCCATGCATTGTGCATCTGATATGACTTTCATCACAAGATAAAACACTTCATTTTGCTGACAGCAAGCTCGACGAGCCTTTTGCATTTTTCGTTTTACTGAACTTCAACTGCGTCATAGATAACCAAGGCAGAACAGGCACTGAATGTCTCCTATCTGATCTTTACAAAAACGATATGAAAAAACAATGTGGATACCAAAAAGAAGCCTTTATGATATTCATCCATTTCTAATTATATATTAAAAATGCTGATATATAATTAATATTTTGTTTCTGTCTTCTAAACGATCCTTTTACAGTCCCTTCGCATATGCCTACCACACGGAAATGAATTCAAAGTCAGCTTCTCCCAAACAACAAAGATCAAACTCCGCCACAAAACGATTCTCTCATTGCCGTCACTACACACCCTGTCGAATATAATTAAGAGGATCGTCTGCAAAAAGAGAGCTAATTCTTCACCAGAAGATTCACCAATTAATTACTTGTGATACTGTTCATCCACAGGATGGCTAAGACACCATACCAACCCTCATCGTAGTTTTTTTTTAACAAACTACTGACAGTATCACGACCATCATCAGCAACTAGGGAAGAAATTGACCACATTCTCATTTCACATTCCGTAAATACGGAAATACGGCACCATCAGAGAGCATCTGCGGTCGGGAGAAAAAAACGAAGAGTGTGTCATATTCACCACATGACTTCCTGGCAGGTCTTCGAACATCGGACGGCATCACGATCAGACTGGCGAGATCATCCTCGATGGATCTTCTTCCGTTTCTTAGCTGGTTCATCACCAACTAGGGAGGAAATTAACCACATTCTCCATTCACATTCCGTAACTACGGAAATGTGGCACCATCAGAGAGCGTCTGCGGTCAGGAGAAAAAAACGAAGAGTGTGTCATATTCACCACATGACTTCCTGGCAGGTCTTCGAACATCGGACGGCATCACGATCAGACTGGCGAGATCATCCTCGATGGATCTCCTTCCGTTTCTTAGCTGGTTCATCACCAACTAGGGAGGAAATTAACCACATTCTCCATTCACATTCCGTAACTACGGAAATGTGGCACCATCAGAGAGCGTCTGCGGTCAGGAGAAAAAAACGAAGAGTGTGTCATATTCACCACATGACTTCCTGGCAGGTCTTCGAACATCGGACGGCATCACGATCAGACTGGCGAGATCATCCTCGATGGATCTTCTTCCGTTTCTTAGCTGGTTCATCACCAACTAGGGAGGAAATTAACCACATTCTCCATTCACATTCCGTAACTACGGAAATGTGGCACCATCAGAGAGCGTCTGCGGTCAGCAGAAAAAAACGAAGAGTGTGTCATATTCACCACATGACTTCCTGGCAGGTCTTCGAACATCGGACGGCATCACGATCAGACTGGCGAGATCATCCTCGATGGATCTCCTTCCGTTTCTTAGCTGGTTCATCACCAACTAGGGAGGAAATTAACCACATTCTCCATTCACATTCCGTAACTACGGAAATGTGGCACCATCAGAGAGCGTCTGCGGTCAGGAGAAAAAAACGAAGAGTGTGTCATATTCACCACATGACTTCCTGGCAGGTCTTCGAACATCGGACGGCATCACGATCAGACTGGCGAGATCATCCTCGATAGATCTTCTTCCGTTTCTTAGCTGGTTCATCACCAACTAGGGAGGAAATTAACCACATTCTCCATTCACATTCCGTAACTACGGAAATGTGGCACCATCAGAGAGCGTCTGCGGTCAGGAGAAAAAAACGAAGAGTGTGTCATATTCACCACATGACTTCCTGGCAGGTCTTCGAACATCGGACGGCATCACGATCAGACTGGCGAGATCATCCTCGATGGATCTCCTTCCGTTTCTTAGCTGGTTCATCACCAACTAGGGAGGAAATTAACCACATTCTCCATTCACATTCCGTAACTACGGAAATGTGGCACCATCAGAGAGCGTCTGCGGTCAGGAGAAAAAAACGAAGAGTGTGTCATATTCACCACATGACTTCCTGGCAGGTCTTCGAACATCGGACGGCATCACGATCAGACTGGCGAGATCATCCTCGATGGATCTCCTTCCGTTTCTTAGCTGGTTCATCACCAACTAGGGAGGAAATTAACCACATTCTCCATTCACATTCCGTAACTACGGAAATGTGGCACCATCAGAGAGCGTCTGCGGTCAGGAGAAAAAAACGAAGAGTGTGTCATATTCACCACATGACTTCCTGGCAGGTCTTCGAACATCGGACGGCATCACGATCAGACTGGCGAGATCATCCTCGATGGATCTCCTTCCGTTTCTTAGCTGGTTCATCACCAACTAGGGAGGAAATTAACCACATTCTCCATTCACATTCCGTAACTACGGAAATGTGGCACCATCAGAGAGCGTCTGCGGTCAGGAGAAAAAAACGAAGAGTGTGTCATATTCACCACATGACTTCCTGGCAGGTCTTCGAACATCGGACGGCATCACGATCAGACTGGCGAGATCATCCTCGATGGATCTCCTTCCGTTTCTTAGCTGGTTCATCACCAACTAGGGAGGAAATTAACCACATTCTCCATTCACATTCCGTAACTACGGAAATGTGGCACCATCAGAGAGCGTCTGCGGTCAGGAGAAAAAAACGAAGAGTGTGTCATATTCACCACATGACTTCCTGGCAGGTCTTCGAACATCGGACGGCATCACGATCAGACTGGCGAGATCATCCTCGATGGATCTTCTTCCGTTTCTTAGCTGGTTCATCACCAACTAGGGAGGAAATTAACCACATTCTCCATTCACATTCCGTAACTACGGAAATGTGGCACCATCAGAGAGCGTCTGCGGTCAGGAGAAAAAAACGAAGAGTGTGTCATATTCACCACATGACTTCCTGGCAGGTCTTCGAACATCGGACGGCATCACGATCAGACTGGCGAGATCATCCTCGATGGATCTCCTTCCGTTTCTTAGCTGGTTCATCACCAACTAGGGAGGAAATTAACCACATTCTCCATTCACATTCCGTAACTACGGAAATGTGGCACCATCAGAGAGCGTCTGCGGTCAGGAGAAAAAAACGAAGAGTGTGTCATATTCACCACATGACTTCCTGGCAGGTCTTCGAACATCGGACGGCATCACGATCAGACTGGCGAGATCATCCTCGATGGATCTTCTTCCGTTTCTTAGCTGGTTCATCACCAACTAGGGAGGAAATTAACCACATTCTCCATTCACATTCCGTAACTACGGAAATGTGGCACCATCAGAGAGCGTCTGCGGTCAGGAGAAAAAAACGAAGAGTGTGTCATATTCACCACATGACTTCCTGGCAGGTCTTCGAACATCGGACGGCATCACGATCAGACTGGCGAGATCATCCTCGATGGATCTCCTTCCGTTTCTTAGCTGGTTCATCACCAACTAGGGAGGAAATTAACCACATTCTCCATTCACATTCCGTAACTACGGAAATGTGGCACCATCAGAGAGCGTCTGCGGTCAGGAGAAAAAAACGAAGAGTGTGTCATATTCACCACATGACTTCCTGGCAGGTCTTCGAACATCGGACGGCTTCACGATCAGACTGGCGAGATCATCCTCGATGGATCTTCTTCCGTTTCTTAGCTGGTTCATCACCAACTAGGGAGGAAATTAACCACATTCTCCATTCACATTCCGTAACTACGGAAATGTGGCACCATCAGAGAGCGTCTGGGGTCAGGAGAAAAAAACGAACAGTGTGTCATATTCACCACATGACTTCCTGGCAGGTCTTCGAACATCGGACGGCATCACGATCAGACTGGCGAGATCATCCTCGATGGATCTTCTTCCGTTTCTTAGCTGGTTCATCACCAACTAGGGAGGAAATTAACCACATTCTCCATTCACATTCCGTAACTACGGAAATGTGGCACCATCAGAGAGCGTCTGCGGTCAGGAGAAAAAAACGAAGAGTGTCACATATTCACCACATGACTTCCTGGCAGGTCTTCGAACATCGGACGGCATCACGATCAGACTGGCGAGATCATCCTCGATGGATCTTCTTCCATTTCTTAGCTGGTTCATCACCAACTAGGGAGGAAATTAACCACATTCTCCATTCACATTCCGTAACTACGGAAATGTGGCACCATCAGAGAGCGTCTGCGGTCAGGAGAAAAAAACGAAGAGTGTCACATATTCACCACATGACTTCCTGGCAGGTCTTCGAACATCGGACGGCATCACGATCAGACTGGCGAGATCATCGTCGATGGATCTTCCGTTTCTTAGCTGGTTTATTACCAACTAGGGAGGAAATTAACCACATTCTCCATTCACATTCCGTAACTACGGAAATGCGGCACCATCAGAGAGCGTCTGCGGTCAGGAGAAAAAACGAAGAGTGTGTCATATTGGACACATGACTTCCTGGCTGGTCTTCCAACTTCGGACTGTATCACTAAGTGGGTAATTGAAGTGTCGACTTCCGGGCTCCTCTTCCATCTTCGATCTGTACAACGAAGTGGATGATCGTACAGTCGAATTCATGACTCCTGATCTAATTTCGGACTGGATCACAAAGTGGGTGATTGAAGCCTCTGCTCCCTGTCTGGTCTTCCAACTTCGGACTGTATTACGAAGTGGATGATTGAACTCCCGAGTCCCTGGCTCCTCTTCTAACTTCGGATTGGATCATGAAGTGGGTGATTGACGTCTTGAGTCCCTGGCTCCTCTTCCATCTTTGGTCTGTGTAACGAAGTGGATGATCGTACACTCGAGTCCCTGTCTCGTCTTCCAAGTTCGGACTGTATCACTAAGTGGGTAATTGAAGTCTTGACTCCCTGGCTCCTCTTCCATCTTCGGTCTGCATAATGAAGTGGATGATCGTGCAATCGATTCCCTGTCTCATCTTCCAACTTCGGACTCTATCACTAAGTGGGCAATTGAAGTCTCGACTCCCTGGCTCCTCTTCCATCTTCGGTCTGCATAATGAAGTGGATGATGGTACACTCGAATCCCTGGCTCGTCTTCCAACTTCGAACTGTATCACGAAGTGGATGATCATAAATTCGAATCCCTGGCTCATCTTCCAACCTCGGATTGGATCACAAAGTGGGTGATTGAAATCTCCATTCCCTGGCTTGTCCTCGAACTTCGGACTTGATCACGTTGTGATCAACTTGTCTTTTTTACTGGATGTATCTTCTCCCCCTTGTTAGCTGGTTCATCTCCAACAACTGAGGAAATTCATCATGTTTCACGTTCACATTCCCGAATTACGTAAATTTGGCACCATCAGTGAGCGTCTGTGGTTAGGAGCAGGAAATAAAGAGTGTTTCGTGGTTTTTGATTCGGATCATCCCTCCCTGGCTTGACTTCGAACTTTTGACACTATCGCAAATGGCGTGTCGGCGGGTTATTGGGTACATCTATCTTTTGTAAGCTGGTTTGTCACCAACTGCTGAATAAATTCACCCCATTATCCTTTCACCTCACTAGAGAATTGGGCTCACTCAGAGAGCGTTTTTAGTCGGGATCAGAAAACGAAACTGTTTCAGCTCTAAGTAAATATAAATGCAGTCTTCCTCATGCACGTTTTTTATATACTTGAATCTTGCGATTAGATGAGTTCCCTCTTTTTATTTATCAAATTTGAGTTGTGCTTTCCAAATGTTCATTTTCCAAAATCTGGTCCGTATAATTCTGAGATTTCTTTTATACTACTTTTTTTCTATTTTGCTTTGTACTCGGTTCAGTAGTAATCTCTTTCATTGTTTTTTTTTTTTCTAAGTCAGAATCGTAGATCAATTTTACTTTATCCATTCATCTTGCTCTGTCTCTTTCTGTCTCTGCAACATTATAGTTGAGTTTCTTTGATCTGGAATCGCGATACATATTATGTTAAGTGTTGTTGTTGTTTTTTTCTGTTGGTTCCCGTTTGGCGCCACCCATCTTCTTCAGCGAATCTTTGTGTGTCATGACTTTCGTTGGTCGTAGTAATTTGTCGACCTGAGACCGAATAATTCTGATGTCACTCCAGGGATGTACTTATGCATCTGCGAACGAGGCGTTGTGTCCCGAAAAATTAGGGCCAATTTAAGGGCCCAAAGAAAGAGAGAGTTGTCACAGAACAACTGAGGGACAATCCCCTCATATATATGGATTTTTTTCAGTTGAAGAGGAGTTAGCCGATCTCATACGGTGGTAGCAGGTATTTTCTCTCAAAAGCTCGGGTTTTTCATCCCGCTTTAAGACAAATAAGCCTTCAGGACACACGCAATGTACAAACAGAAAATTAGTGGTGGTGTGCAATAGATGGCGTTGGTACAGTTGATGATTATAATTGAGGTCCGGAGTAGTGGTGGAGAACGAGCTGTGGAGTAGGTTTCCTCGCTCGATGAGTCTTCAAACTCCTTGCAGGAGTCTCGAAATAGTAAATAATTAATAAACAATAAATAAATAACTTATGGAGAAAACAGTTATTTGATCATGTTTCTAATTTGTCTGTAATAATGGAAATGGTAAATTCAGAGTCCTGAACCATATTCGACTCGAAATGCTAAAATTAGCAGTCTGAATGCACAGTTAAAAAAATTTATGAAAAGATCGATTGAATATTTTGTTTTTGAATAATTCACTCAAAATACACTTGATCAGAATGCAAACACGCCTGAGTAGAAATTTCTGAATGAATGCAATAAGATGTTGGCGGAAATAGTTTCAAAAACTTTAAATATTCAAGTTCTACATTGAATCTGAATTGAGGGAAAGAAATCTTATAGTGGACTGTGACAGTATTCAAAGGGTAGGAAGTAAAAGATGATTCTACTTTACACCTGATATGTTACGATAAGATTGCACGATAAACCAAAACATTAATGTATTTTTGGTACACAAATACATTTAATGTTTTGGAACATAAGTTATCATTCTTTGATTAGATGTTTTCTCCAGCTAGCTGTCTTAAACTTGGTGCAGAAATACCCTCTTAAAATAATTTAATTGGAAGAGATACGAACGCAATCCCTTATAGTGGATACAATGGATATAATGCATGAATAGTAAATGGATTTAGACCAACTAGTGCGATAGAGTAAGTTATAACTATGTTAAGAAGAATGCTAAATATGAACATAAAGATTATACAAACCTTGTCTACTTCCGTGTATGCCGATAATGGGAGAGTAGCTGTGTGACTCCCGTATGATCCAATGGGAAATCGTTCAAATAAACACCAACGCGTAAATGATGGTGGGTGTAAAGGTCTCCTGAAATGGGTGAAGAGCTTTTATCATCTAAAGTGCTTATTACTTTAGCGGGGATCAACTATTAGGTGAAATGTTGACTTTATATGGACGTAATCAAAACACTCAAACGGATCTCTCTCATTACCCAAATCCAATTCTTATTCCTTGGGCCAGTTCGTAGCCACTGATCGCTCTCTTTTATTTAGGCGACAACAATGAGGCGTCAAACAATGAAGAACGCTGAGAACTTTGCAAAACTTTATTTTATGTGAGTATTTGTTGAATCACAGAGTTTGGTTGTGAACAGTGAAATGACAACTAGTTTCCATAGTAACAGCGCCATATTAGATCAGAAGTAGCAATGGTTAGCAATACGAATAGATAATATTTGAATCACGTTTCTTGGACACATCCCATTCCACTGTATGTTTTTCTCCACTCAATTTTTATTTCATAATTTGAAGGCTGTTGAGGCAAAAAAAAAAAAAAAAAAAAAAACACCTTGCTGCCATGTAATACTCATTACAAGTCCATGAAAGCATCACCACAGGCCTGAAAGATATCCGCATTATTCATTGCATGAAGGGTATTAGACTATAATTTCAAATTTCTTGTTGCTTCTCTGCACGTCAAATTGAGCACATAATGTTGGATCGCGAATATTTTTATCGTATGAAGTTGAGATCAAGAAGACAGATCCCATAATCGGACGCACAAACACAAAGGGAAGATGAACTTTTTGTTTTGACTTGTCTAAAAATATTATCTTTCTCCATACGTTTGTGCCCAAGTACGAACGCAAGCTTCGAATTTCATGAGAAATTCATCTAAAGTGATACAATATATTGGTTTTCCCTGCTTTGTAAAATTGCACGCACACACTCACTTACAGATGAACCCTTTTAAGAAAGGAATTAGCATTAAGAATGCCTTCTTTTATTCGTCAAGATATGATGACAATCTTCTCAGTGGTTGAATTCCTATGAACAAATTTACCACAGCGTACCATGGACGGCAAAGCAAACCAATAAATCAGTGATAGACAGAATAAAGCCAGATTGCTCCCTTGAAATCATCAAGCAAAAATTGTCGTACTTCACACATATTACCAGCAAATGACAGTCTGGAGAAGACGATGATGCTTGCTAAAGTTGATGGAAGCAGGAGAAGAGGAAGACCAAGAATTAGATGGGTAAATGGAGTTAAAGAAGCAACTGGAGTGCGCTTGGAGTTCTGAAAGACATGGTCAGGGACAGATCGGAATGGAGAGTGTATGTTCCTGGAGTCGCTAGGAGTCGGACACGAGTCGATGGATCATAACACACATAACAGACACATGGGGTAAAACAGCACTTTATCATTACGAGAAATACAAACACCATTGATTTGCTAAGGCCTTTGAGCCTCGTAGTACCATAAAAGAATAAATATGTAACAACTAAATTACATCATTAGTATGAATATCATGTAATTTCTGACACGGGGGTAGATATTATTCATAATGACTATCACTGATACCAAAAAAGTATCACTTTCGCCCAGCAACAGAAAAATCTGTGGCAAAACTCACACTGTTTTATGCATTAAAACCAGTTATTGGCATTAAAAGGAAAATACCCGGATCGAGCAATTATTACTGTCACAACACATCTATGGATATTCGTATTCCTTTATCAAAGAATCAACTTCATATCTGAATGCGCATTCATTATTTTCTATAATTTATTTTTTTAATTTTTTTTTTAAAGTCTGACTTTCAAAACTCCGTCCGTAAATTGAGATACGCCAGTCCAGTTATCTGCATTGCAGTCCTGATATTCCACGCGTGAGATTTAGATTAACCTCTTCTAACTCCTCGCTAAAAGGGGTTTTACCTTTCTGTCTCTCCCTTTACAGAAATCATTACTCTTCCCATTTTGTTCATATAATTATTGCAGATAAAAATAAGGAGCCTTTCTAGCGCTTCGTTTGTAAAAAGAAAGCCTGTTTAAGTGAGCATGGTGAATCCATTGCAGCGAAATGAATAACCAGTGTGAAGGGAGTTTGGTTTTACTATTCGAAGTGCTTTTTAAAAGGGGAATGCTCAAAATAAACATTTGTTTATACAGGGAGCTTTCGTGGGGGCAGGGTTGAGGAGAAAGAGAGAGAGAGTATTGGGATCCTTCAAGTTATTATTAGCAGAGTCCATTTATACCGGGGGGGGGGGAGGTGGAAAGTTCTGGTGAATATCCAGAACAAAATTCACTTAACTGTATATCTTCTTATATATCCTAAAAGAAAAAGAGCAAATTATTACAATTTGATGAAACACAGGGATTTAAAGGGGGTTATGATATGTACTTTCTTGTGATTATATCAGTTGCTTTAATATCATTTTAATTGTAGGCGTTTATCAAAACATTCCAGCTTCCCCATCGTACAATGCAACAGTCGCTCATACGATGGTTTTAACAAGTGGCTACCGTGAAACAATCGCTGCGCGTTTCCGTGGCTTTCATATACAACGTTCGTTGCACATTACATTTCTTTGTGTTTCGCTGGCTGTAAATTGTAATTTGTTTATAGCTAATATTTTCGTTTATAGTTGTTCATAATGTCATAGCTTTGATAAAATTTCACGTATGGTTGCTATTGCTTTCAGCTTAAAGAAGCCGCGTAATCTATCGCATTACCTACTGAGAATAAAATGATTAAATTTGTTGAAAATGGTGTACCGCAGAGCGGTACACCATTGTCATATTTACGGATAACTACAGTTATCCGTAAATATGACAATCTTATTGACGAAGTCAGAAAACTTTGAATGTTGTCGATTGGTGTCTAAACAGGTCAGCGTGTTCCTATAAGCCATGCGATTCAGAATAAATTTTATGTTTCTGAAAATTATTCTAAATATTTATTTTGCGTAACTGACATAAACGAATGCTTTATTTTCGTCATTTACGCACATATCGGACTACTTAAAATATTTGGCATTACATGCTTTCTGCACGTGATAAAAAAAAAGGAAGTGATTCACTATGCGATGAAATTCGCTATACGGCGGTGGTCTAGAATTTAACGTGTTGTATGATCGGGTAAGCATGCGTTGTTATTATGATTATTATTATTCTACCTCCTTGGGATCAATGATTCATATTCGAAGGCCGTCCGTTACACACACACGTAGCTCATCACACCGTGGCTTGAATGCATTCCCTGTCTTCACACCCACCGCACTTCCAGACAACGCATTCCCACGCCCTCAACTACCACAAAAATAAAACTAGTTCTTATCCATTTACTCGCGACCTTTTCATACAGCATCAGAAACATGGGTGTTTGAGCGTTTGCAGATATGTTATCCATGTGGTTTCAGTTGCTTTAATATCATTTTTGATCTAGGTGTTAATCAAAACTTTTTCATCCCCTAGTGATTCTCCTCTTCTGGGATATCTCACCACCATACCCAACTTGCCGATGTGTGTCGGACAGCCAATCTCCAGACGAGTGCGCTAATGCATTATCCAATCCCCCATCTGTTCCACTTTAATTACTAGTTGTTATGTGGAAATCTATCAAAGGATTTAGCAAAATCTAAATATACCACGGTGTACGCACCCCATTTTCCCAATTTACCAGTCTCCCTGTTATAATAAATAATCATATTGTTATAACTCGAATTTTCTTTGATAAACCAATCTGTTCATCAAAGAGAATATTGTTATAATCAACCAAATTCTGAATCCTGGTCCTCACTAGCCTCTCCACTAAGTTAACTAAGTTAGCTTCGAATAACAACCTATGTAATTCGTAGCCATAGTCTTATCGCCCACTTTATGAAGGGGAACAATTTTTTTTCTCTTCCCAATCCTTTGGAGCTTGGGAAAAATCCAAGAATCATGTTAAAAATAGTAAACTAAAGCTGTTGTTAACATCTTGAAACAATCCCTCTAAACACGCGATGATATATATATCAACAGATCCTATATTATGATTGATCGAGTTTACTGACTTCCTTATGCATACCTTCACTCACCATCAGTGTTCTCCTTTCCCTGAACTAAAGTTCTGCAGGATGTTATTTTCACGACGGTGAAATACCTTTATAAAATATGTTCGTTTAACATCTGTACTGTATGCTGGTCTTGAAATTCACGCTTGCTCTTGTTATCATTCAGGGAATGAGAGGTGTGATTGAAGTCTGATTAGCGGAATAATGAATTACTGACCATTTAAACTGTGCACAGGTAACCCTAGTTTTTTATCTTTCATAGCACGAGGATTTGAGGATTGGTTAATAAACACTGGTTTTGTCATGTAATCACCTGATGCATTACTACAAAACAGTAGAATAATTTTATCTTTGGAAACTTTCAATCCAGGAGCTGATCTTTCATTTTTCAACATATAGGTGCGTTTTTGCACTTTTTTCCAATATAACCCGGATTCATCCGCATTGAACACCTGGTCTGCACTATAAATGTTTATAAATTTTGAGAGTTTTTTGTTTAATAAGATTTCCATCCAAAGGAATTTTCTTTTGAGGTGCAATCTTCTATCGAAATCATTAGAGATTTCTCCATTTTTCCATTAGAATATCACGTACACGAGCAACGCGCTTTGCACTTATCGTTGACCCAGCAATAAACACTTTCTCGGATTTTATGTTCATTTTGTTTGATTGTTCGAATTGTTGATTCATTTAAATTCAAAGTCTCTGCAAAAACTCCTGGTTTTTCTTCATTTTTCAACCGATCCAAGATTTGGAATATTTTTCTTCGAGAGAAATTAATTTTGTTTTCAATGTTGTTTTTTTTCCTTTCGTTGCAGTTTGTGGCTATTACTATAAAAATATTTTTTTATATAAAAAAGCAAGCATTACATATTGTATGTAACTCTCCAGAAAATAAAGTGTTCAGCTTGAGATGAACACACTTATGATTTCTAATGCACTTTCCTGGCAGAAACGAGGACAATTTTCAACAATAAACGTTTTATAAAGTAAACAATTGAGGTACATGCGTGCTAAAGGGTATTTCCCCTAATATAAATCCGCTACTTATAATTACATGCGGGATACAGGCAGACACAAATTTAACGAAGATAAAATTTGATTTTTAAGTCGCGCGGTGAAAGACATATGAAAAGATAAAGGGTTACTACAATTTGTAGACCGTGTTTTTATCGGAACCGTGTTGTATAAGTACCGCGTTCAACAAGGGTTACTACAATTTTAGACCGCGTTATATCGAAACCACGTTGTATAAGTACCGCTTTATACGAGGGTTACCTGTATTTAGAAATTTATGTACATTTAATCATACAAATACAACATTTATTTTACAAATGATATTCTATCTTTTTCAATTTAACTACTTGAATACAAATTCTACCCTACGGTTCTTCTTTATGAACTGGTCAATAACATCGTCTTAAAAAGTTGGTTGTAACTCAATTTTCCCAAGCAACACGCACACTTGTAAAGGCTGGCTGAAGCTCACTGGCTAGGGCTACGTTGACTGCGTATGGTCTGTGTTTAAGCAACAGGATGAGATGACGTGGAGGGAGCGGAAATGGCTATGCGCGCGCATGAAATCACAGTGCTGAAACGAGCACCTGGATGCTCCCATAACCGAGCAAGCCAAGGTAGCTTGACTAGTGTAGGCCTTCGATACACAACGCAAAGCTCAATTGTTGCCGCGCAAGCTTAAAGCGTCTTCTGTCTAAAAAAATAAAAGCCTAAATGGAATGCTTATAAATGCGTGCATTTATTAACAAATAAATATTAGTTCTTTCTCTCTATTTTTTGAAACTTTAAGCCTATCCTTGCAATGCCAAAGAAGCGAAACTGCAGTCTTAATGACGATCTCCAGAAAGAATTCAAGTTTATTAAACTCCACAAGCTGTGTAGTGATTGAACCCAAGTGGTAAGTCAACATTGTATTGTCTATTTTTCCGTTGCTCATGGAGGCAGAAGCGACATCAACCAACATCTACGTAGCCAGAAACATAAGGATGCTGAAAAGACTGGCTTCAGTTAAAAACATCAGCTCGTTTATGGTGATGGTGATAGTGGAGGCAATAAATTTGCAGCAAGTGAAGCTCTTGTTGCTTATCATACTGTGCGTCACGATCAAAGTTTTCGCGCAGATGACTGCCTGTCGGCATTGATAAATAAAACGTAGGAACAACCCTTTTCTTCAGCACGTACTAAATCAGAAAGAGTAATTACCACCGTTTTATCACCATACGTAATGGACGAAGTAATAGAGGACTTGAATAAAACAAAAAACATTACAGTCAGTTTAGATGCATCAAACAAAAAAGACTTCAAACTTTTTCCAAACGTTGTGCGGCACTTTTTGCTAAATTGTGGTGTTCAACACAAAATTATACTTTTTTTCTTCACCTGGTGAAACAGTGCGAAAGTACTACAGTGTGCTATATTGAAGGAATAAGTGACAAATTTGCTTTACAAGACAAAATTGTTGCTTTGTGTGCAGATAATACGAACACCAATTTTGGTGGTTGAAAAGACTCGGCAAAAAAAAACAAAAAAACTTGAAACTGAACTGAGGAGGCAGATTATCGGTACTGGCTTTGGGGCACACATTGCACACAGTTGTCTCCAGTGTGCTGTCGACTGTTTACCTATTGATATTGAATGTGTTGCAGTGAAAGTATACAAATACTTCGATATAAACAGTCAGAGTTGAAGAACTGAAAAAAAGTTTTTGACTTAGCAGGGAACAATTAAGCTAAATTGTTCGAAATTACGAAATACAAGATTTTTGTCCTTGGGTCCATCAATTGACAGAATTTTAAGCAAGTTTGGGCTTCGTTCTTATTTTCTTTCTCGAGAAAAATGCCCTGTTATGTTGCGAAAATTGTTTGAAGATTCCTGTTTGAAATTGTGGTTGTCTTTGGTAAGAGATCAAGTATCTACGTTCCAAACATACATTAGCTTAATTGAGAAAGAATATTTCAGCCACAGAAGTAGCCATGAACATTGAAAATCTTGTAAACAATTTAGGGTCCAGAAAAAGTGAAGTGTTTGTAACTACTATCGTCAAAAAACGACTGAAATTGTTAGTAGATTCTGGAGAAATTAATGAGGCTAAATTTTTTGAGGTAGTTGAGAATTGCTATGAAACCAGCTTCGAATATGTCAACAAATGGAAGTGCAGTTTAGGAAGACCTAAGGAAGACACCTGGATGGAAAGAAATCAGAAGAGCCTGAACGAGGAACTCATCACTCGCACAGAAACAGAAGAAACTCGTGTATTCGATCAGCAGACCCTCATAAAATCTATAATTGTGAGGCAGTTGGATACGCGGAATAAAGAAAACATTCTTGTATCTGATAGATGGGTATAATTTTTTTTCTCAAATGAGCGACATTCGGCTACTCTTTCAAGACTTTTGTAATATTGTAGAGTTTATTCTTTGTCTTCCAGGAAGTGCAGCACCTGTTGAGAGAATATTTCCTGTTATGAACAGTATGTGGACAAAGGAAAAATCTAGATTAAGTGTTGATACAATGAGGGTTATGTTAGTTGTAAGATAAAGTTGTGTCTTGAAGTGTGAGAAGTTTTATGATAAGGTGTTGAAAAGCGAACTTTGCTACATAAGATCACTTCACCGGAGTATATTCATGGTACGATCGTTGTGAAATATAGTTCCCCCCTCTACGTCTACTAAATTTTTGTATGGGTTCTGGCACTGAAGAATAAAGGTAAGCTCAATATGTTTATGTCATAAAACTTTTTTTATCGTCTTACTTTTTCATGAATACAGAATATTACATAACCCCCGTCCCGTTTTTGCCATCCCAATGTCCTGTTGTTGTCTGAAGGATATATGGTCAGCATATCCATGACTGATAATGAGCTTGAGGCTATCGCTGAATCAAGGGTTTCAGGGGATGACTCTGGCAAGGATATGCCATCTCCTTATTCTAACTTCTAACAAATATATATTACGTCTGAAATAGTGTGAGTCACACAGTCAATTTTTTTGAGATGTGAGGTTATAAACATGAGTTTCCAGAAGAAAAAAAGGACTAAAAAAATGAAAATCTTCTGAAACGGGCCAAATAAAGGCATAGAAAAAGTTCCTTCTAGACAAAGTAAAATCTTAACTATAATGGTCTATCCTCAAGCGGTCTAGCGCTGTACAGACAAACCTCATTTTGCAGAGCTATGCAGACACCAAAATTCATTTCTTTTTCCTTTTACGTATTATGCCTAATGACCTGTTACGATTCGAAACCGGAACCGTCTCAAAGATAAGGTGGTTGGCCTTATGCTTCCGATGTGTCTTATGTCTGTAGATGCGTGTGTTCACGGGACCGGTTTGCTTGTTCTGAGAGACGAAAAACACGAGTTTCAGAGTGAAAAAAAACCCTACCTCTGTATGAGACTGGCTAACTCACCTTTAGTCGAAAGAGACCAGACAAAAGTTCCTGACGTCACTGATGGGCATCGAACCCAGGTGTTTCCGATCAAAGGGCTTCGTTTATACTGACTGAGCTATGGGGGCTCCAAACTTCGTTTATTTTTCCTAAAAATAATGTTAAATTAACTAAATCCACTAACGCATTTAATTTCCTTAAATTCTCCAAAAATAGTAAGCAAAGATGTTCAGGGTTAACTAACTTTTGGAAACTGGAGCAAAGCTAATCTCCATGTTAACTACGATCGGCAATCACATGTAGCTGGCGAACAAATCCTTTAATTCGATTTCTTTTAAAGCACGGAATTAATATCAAGTTATTGTTTATTTAGTTTAGAGTTCATCTTGATATATTATTTAATTCAGGTTTACGTCTACGGACTTATATACCATATATAAAATAATTTAAATTTTACGCGCAATAAATGCTTGTAACGGAACATCATACTTCTTCAAGAATACTTGATCCGAATGAAAGGCGTTTAAAAATAGAAAATATAAAGGTAATGAGACGATTTTGGAACCCTCGTGAGCAGGGCCTTTGAATGTGTGGTGGTCTTGGAAATTCGTAAAGAAACGAAAGCAGTCTTCAGGTATGCGCTGTGAAGAAGTGCCAAAGACTTCATCATCATCATCAAATTCCTGCCATGTACCCTCAAGGGGTGTACAGGATATGACAGTACTACATGAAAAAATTACATCATTACTAACTTCCTATCTACAATTTTCGTCCAAATCAGTCTGTTACTTGTCAAGACTCCAACATTATCAGATCTTATATTTCCATCGTCTAAAGCACTTTGTACCGTATCAATCCACCTATATCTTGGTCTTCCTCTGGGTCGTTTTCCTGCCAACATGGCAGAGAACACTTGTTTTGCTAATCTTTCCTCGCCCATTCTGTTTAAGTGACCATACCACCTGAGATTAGCTCTGCTAACGCATTCCTGGATGCCGACAATGTCAAGTTCTTTCCTAATATCCTCGTTTTTAATATGATATTGTCACTGGTGCCATCTTTTCATGCCTCTAATCTTTCTCAGGACTGTCCTACCTGTGGTCTCTCTAGTCTTTAGCCAAGTGTTTTATTTCTAACTCAGCTCTCTGATCCATAAGTTAAAATTGGCTTGAATACTGTCCTGTATACTGTTTTGACTATTTTCTTTCTTATTCCATATAAATTTATTCAGTTGACTTCCGACCGTACCAGCTTTGTTGATTCTGTTGTTTATTTCGATATTTACTTTACCATATTTACTTGTCGAAGACTGCAATGAAAATAAATAAATAAATAAAATAACCCTAACCTTATATACAGCTCCTTATGGTCAAAAATCATTCAAAAATTTAGAAAATAAAAATTTACAGTAATTTTAAACAAGCACTTTTTTTTCCTTTCATTGAAACAAACTGGTACTTCACTGCATGAATTTATTTTATAAAATCAATTTGCATTCTCTTGGTATTATTATTATTATTATTATTATTTTGTCTTTCTTTCTTTATGCTTTACTTGTTACGTTCTGTCCTTGAATATATTCTACACCAGCGCTTCCCAAACTGTGAGCCGCGGCCCCCTTGGGGGAAGTTAGTTCTTCTGAGGGGGTCATGAGATGAATTTAAAATGTTTTAAGATCATGTCAAATGTGTCTGTAAGATGCTAAAAAATGTAATATTTGCATTTGATTTTTGCAAATATTCGCTGTGTATGTTTTGTATTGAACAAAAATACAATAAATATTATAATAATATATGTCTGTATTACGATTTTTTTTTTCGATGAGGAGCGTGAAATATTTTCATTTTTCCAAGGGAGCCTTTACATCCATAAGTTTGGGAAGCACTGTTCTACACAACCGGACACTGAGTTAGATAACTGTATTTAATGCCGTGGATTCCGAATAGGCAGGCAACTGCCTATACCGATGCTCTTGAATTCCTTGTGCATGGTTCGGTGAGAGCCAATATAAATTGGGGAACAGGATGCTCCCCAGTTAGTGCGATTGTGTCCAAGTGAAATGATTGGTTGAAGGGAACTGACGGAGTTTGTAACATAATGCCATGTTAATAGGCCTGTGTGTTCGGCAAATTGTTGACAAATTGGAGCATCCCTACTCTTCCATACTGAGATGGAAGAGTAGGGAGTCAACTGCAACTGATATCCGCAATGGGCGACCCACCACATTTAACGAACATGACGTAATGGTGCTACGAAGGATAATATGATGGATAATATAATATAATATGTACGTATATAAAGATAATATGTTTACCGGGAACTCCGCGGTCGACACGTTGAACGCGGAGTTCCTGGCATCGACTAGAACAGTCGATGCAAGGAACTCCACGAATCTGCACGAATCTGGGTTTCCATGGTAGGACCACAAGATGCAAGCTCCACATTACCTGAACCAAGCAGCATAGTCTACAGTGATCCAAAGAGAGTGTAAAATGGGACGTGGAAGATTGGAAAGCTGTGTTATGGAGCAACACCCTCTACTGCACAGATGGTCTGGTGTGAGTGTGGCAGATGCCTGGTGAATGTCTCATCCCAGAGTGCGTGATTCCAACTATGAAATTCAGAGGTGGCGGTGTGTGGTACGATTCTGTTCTTCCTGGTTTGGCTGAGGACCTCTGTTTGTGGTGGTACGAACATTGAATTCCGAGGAGGTATCTGATCATTCTGAACAATGGATAGCTTCCCACTTTGTGGCTTTTCTACCGAACCGACCATTGTCTCTTTCAGCAAGACAATGCACCAAGTCATAACACTGCTGTAACTGCGTGGTTTGCAGATAATAAAAAAAAAAAACGATTTGTAAGCATATGCAGCGATTCATCCCATCCTTATCAGTCAGTGCCAGAACAGCAACAGTTAAACAAAATCTCGATTATACTTTTACGGTGCTCAATATATGAACAATGAATTCCCCAGAAGTCAGAGGGAGCCAAATCTGTGGAATAGGGTGTATGTTCCAACAATTCATAGCGCAGATCCCTTAATTTTTCCCATTGCCAAAAAACCTTGATGGGCAGGTGCATTGTCCTGATGACAGATGATTTTTTCTTCTGCAAACCGGGTCTTTTCTCACGAATTTTTTGTCTAGTTTGGTTAAAAGATCGGAATAATAGTCCACAGTTATTGTTTTATCCTTTTCAAGATAATTAATAAACAAAATGCCTTTAGCATCCCAAAACACCGATGCCATAACCTTTCCTGCTGACGGAACCGACTTTGTCTTTTTTGGCGCTGAATAACCGGCTTCTGTCCACTGTTTTGACTGCTGTTTGGATTCTGGTGTGTAATGGTGAATCCAAGTCCCATCCATACTAATAAATCGACGCACAAAATTAGTTTTATTCTTTTTAAAACTCCAAGCTCTGTTCAGAGATTTTCATGCGAATGCGTTTTTGATCTGCGTGGTTCCCATCTTGTGCTAAGCTTTTTCATATGCAATTCTTCATGCAAAATATATCGTACACGTTCTTTTGAAATGCCTACAGTCTCAGCAATGTCACGCACTTTGACTCGTTGGTCATCCAATACCATATTCATGCACTTGATCAATGATTTCTGGTGTTGTTACACTTTTTGGACGTTGTTCACGTGATCATCTTCAAGGCTGGTACGTCCACGATTAAACTCGGCAGCCCGTTTCTGAATTGTCGAAAAAGGATAAGAGTTCCTATAAACTTTTGTTAACTTCGAATGAATTTCTGTTGGTGTTAAACCTTCTTTTACAAAGAATTTTATAACTGCACGATACTCAATTTTATCCATTTCTAGGGTTACAGACAACACTTTTGCTTCAGACAGCTGTATAAAACAAACAACTTGATAGAATAACTTGCAATTTTACATGAATGCTTACGACAGATGTACCAACTTAGAAAATAAAAAATCTTACCGATAGTGTTGCCATCTATGATCGTGGCCGAGAAGCTTTCAGACCACTCTTGTAAAGACATCAAAAGTGATATAATTACAATAATTAAAATACAAAATTAGGGACACGGTCTTAATATATTTCACAAATGAAGTGCATTTCGCGCATATACTGAATTTATTAACCCAAAATACATAAATATACAACTTTACTCAGAAATAGTCATAATATTGGTTGCTGTCCTATATCACTTCAGTAAAACTCCGGCTTTACTAGAACTCCAAAAGCCGTGTATATAAATCTCTACATCAAACGGGTGTTTGCATCTGTTTAATCCAATGCGATTTATTTTTTATTACCTCATTATTAACATTTAAAAAAATTATTTGTACTAAATTATTTTGTGGATTATATATCAAAATATCCGCGCAGTTAGCCTAGTGGCTTTGCGCTTTGCAACCATGCGCCTGGGGAAGGAGTGTCCTTGGTTCGATTCCCGTGGATGACATGAGGAGCTTAAGGATTTTCGTCAGCCATAGTCAAGTTAGCTGGTCTTGGGCGTGGACAGTAGGATTTTTTCCCCAGTTAATCCTGTGGTTTTTCATCCTGCAAACCAGGTAAACCGGCCTTGAGACCTTAACACTACAGGACATAGAATACACCAGGGAATATAGAATACATAAGGTCTGACTACCTTATCCTGTGAACGGTTTGAGGTCAGGTGATTAATAAACTCTCGACACCGCGAGGTAAAAGAGGAAAAAAGAAAAATGAGATGAGATATCAAAATTCTTTAAAATATGTGCTTTCTAAATGACAGAACAATAAAGGAAATATATTTGAATTGGCATCCCGGGGAAGATAAATGGTGGAAAGCAACTGCCACCATTTCGTTGTTCCTAAACCTAACATTATATTGTCTTAAATAGTGGATTTTCTTAGGTGTCGAAACACTCATGACAATAATTTTGCGTAAAGCTGCTTAAAAACACTATTGCATACGCTTCGCTATTTTTCGGTTATATTCAATAGATCTTCGAAGTAGTTTTTATGTATGGGAGAGAGAAAGAAGTCAGATTAGGTCAATTCTAGTGAATGTAGGCAAGGCTGTATTTCTCACACTTCAAAAAACTCCTCAATTCTATACGTGTATTTAAGATCATCTTCTTGTAAACTTCAAGGAATGATGGTTCTCAAAATTAGCATTTTGAAGTCAATTAACTGGCTTGTTTTCTATAATCTACATTTAAGAAATAAACAATAACATGCGATTAGCCTAAGGGAGGGTTTTAATTTGCAGGCTTCCTTTCAAGCGGTTAATGGAACTGAATTTTTTATTTTCTGTGATGATAATGAGCAAAGAAAGATTAATTTTTGTTATGGTTTATTAAGATTAATCGTATTATTGATTTAATCAACATTCTAAACACCTTGGTTATCGAAATTTAATCACTCGTGAGTTTACCAATTATTCATCTCTGAATTATTCAATTCACTTCAAGATTTCGAATTAATCGGTTGGTCGATTGGAAGAGCCCCTGCTACTAATGGCTCCCAAAAAGTTAAGCAAGTTTGAGCGCGGTTAGTAGTTGGAAGGGGTTCAATCATTCGATGCTGTTGGCACACTCTCCATCGATGAGTCTTTGGACTCCCTGGAGGTGTCACATAAAAATAATAATAATCCATTTCCAAATCCAAATCCAAACAGCTTCAACTCTTAGAAGACCTCACTAATTTGTTGAAATCTGCACTAGATCGCAGATTCTGCCACCCTTACATCCAGTTTCAATGGGATGTTACCAAAAAATGGAAAAAGTCAAAATGGCTCTTTCCATGTTTCGTTTGGTTGTTTTCAGTTTCAAGGTGGGGTTGCACCTTAATTGTAGTTCTTTCTAAGCGGGTTGTTGATTTGCTTTTAAATAATGGTTAAAAATCATTAATGGTTAAAATAATAGTTAAATACTTTCCAACCTGCTGTTATTCTAAGCTGAAATTTCATTATCAAGTTTATGGTTGATTGATTTGTCCTAAATATTTTATGAGCTCACTGTTTCAATATGTCATTGATAATTTTCGATTTCTTTTCGTTCTTGATATTTTCATTATACATTATTTTCGATTTGTTAATATTTATTTTCAGGCTTATCTCCAAACCTCATTTAATTCCATAATCAACGTGTGCTAGTTAGTTTGCTGTTGCTATTAGTATGATATCAGCGAATCGTTCATTTCTTAAGTATTTTCCATTCGTATTCAGTACTCTTTTTCTCCCAGTTCAGTTTTCTCATAACATATTCAAGGACTGTTAGCAAATAATTTGGGTAAGATAGAGTCTCCATGAACCTCTCTCATATAGAGTATATGATTTAATATGCCAGCCAGGTTGGCCGAGTGATTAGCATATCCGCTCTCCAGCCAAAAGGTAGCAGTTTTGAATCCCACCATGGACATGGATGTTTGTGATTATCTGTGAAAATACTAGTGGTGGGGCAGTAGATAGCGTTGGTGTAGTTGCGGTTCGTTGTAGTTGGTGGAGACAGAGAGTTGTAGAGTAGGTGCCCTCCCTCGATGTGTTTTTGCCCTCCTTGGAGGTGTCACATAATAATAATATGTTGATAAAAATATCACCTATTCCTATATGTTTTAAAGCTTCTCGCATTTTATATGGGTCTATTGAGTCGAAAGCTATTTCATCATCAATGATAGCCAAAGAAATTGGTATGCTCTATTCTTAAGCAGAGTAATGGGTTTTTGTTTTTTCAATTTCAACTTTTAGGGGTTGCGGAGAAAGTTGAATTTACCCAAAAAACACCTCTACATGCCTTCAGCTAAAAATCACCTCCCAGAGAAACCCGTTAGGAAAAATCTAGAAAATATTCTTCCAGTTGGGTAACAAGAACTGAATTTGAACTTTCTTTTGGCAGCATTATGGAATCAGAAACATTGTCACAAGGATACTTAGACAGCTGTTCTTTATTCCTACTAATAAAACTGCAACTATTTAAAGTCTCAACATGTCGAATGTTGATGAAGTTACATTCATTTTACAGTAAATGTCCACAAATGCTGTACAAAAAATATCAGTGAAAACAAAAATATATCACGATGTCAAAAACTCAACGATGTAAGAGTCTTAATTGAGTTCGACAGAAAACTCGTTTTTAATCCAGCAACTCAAGAAAATCGATGGCAAAACTCACACTTCAGAAAATTGTATGTGGTATTCAATTTGAAGGTCATCAGGCAGGCTGTACTGTCCTGCCTAGATGCCATTAAAGATCATTACTAGCCTTCAGCCAGCTATGTTGGAAAAGGGTGGAGATTCAATACTCACAAAACGTCTTTGCTTACTCCTTTTAAGGAATAAAAAGAAGTACCTGATTTACTTTTATATTTTAATATTTCTTACTAAAAACGTTTTCCAATGAATTACATTCACCTCTCGACGCTTTGCTATCATATTAATTAGAAATAGTTTTTAAAACGATATGCATTACAACTAATTAGTATTCTTTCAGTGTTTTATTTTTTTAAACTTATTTTATTTTTTATTTTATTAAAATAAATCAAAAGCCCTGTGTAGCTCAGTGGTAGTGACGCTTGCGTCCTCTGCGCTTGGGCACTCGAAGTTAGACCTAGGTTCTAGTCTAGTCGCCGACTGAAGGAACTTTTTCAAGCCTTTCTTCCACCGATTCCCGAGTTACTCGATCTTCTATGGCACGGGCACGCAGGTTTTTTCTCCCGTAAACTCAAGAAAATCGACCATACTACCCACATTATTTCAGACAGTAACATATCTTGTTAGGGTTAGGTACCAAGAGATGGCAGCACTTGTTTGCTAGCCTCTTCATTAGCGGCTGCTGTAATTAGTGATAGATATGGACCAGCTATCTCTGATTGACTACCGGTGGAGATTGAACTGCTCACTCAGTCTCCAAAAGCTAGATAGGGTATAAAGGCCTTGCCTACTCCCTATAAAGGAATAATGCATTAGCTTTTTTTTTAAATAAATCTAGCCAGTGTAGATCTTTTTCACTCACGTGAATGGGAGGGAGGATGAATAATTACAATCATCCTATTCTATTTCCTCAGCCATAAGGCTGGTGGGGGTAGCTATACGCTACTATATTAGGGAGGCCATAAACGTGTGTGCCTCACTGGAGTTCACCTGATTTGAGGGATGAAAAACCCGAGAAGACAAACCCTCCACCACCATATGAGACCGGCTAACTCACCTTTAATCGAAAGAGACCAGAGAAAGGTTCCTCGCGTTACTGACGGAATCGAACCCAGGTATCTTTCCAACCAAAGGGTTTCATCTATACTGACGGAGCTAGCGGCTAAATTGCAACCATAAAAAAAGATATACTGTATTTTGTTAAATCATATTTGCTTAGTTTCATTATTCTTTATCATTACTGACATGATATTGAACGCCTCCGTAGCGCAGTTGGAAGAACGAGGGTACATTGCGCCCTTCGATTAGAATAGTCCTAAGTTCGATTCTCGTCGTGACGGGAGAAATCCTTATGTGGACTTTTTCAATCGAAGTTGAGTATATATATAATATACAGTATATATATATATGATGCCATTTTGGCATAATGTTAGATATTTGTTTTTAAGCACTCCAGTTAAAAGGAATCGACAAATTATACCTTTTTGATAGCTATTATAAATTGATAATACCTATCTAGGAAGTTAGGATTATTACTATGGGAATAGACAAAGAGGTTGCATATTGATAGTAATCGCTCAGAAGTTGAAATGCTGATGGAAATAATGTTCTGCCAATCATTACGTGGTGCATTCAAAGCTGGTCAATCAAGAGCAACTAAATCCTCTTCCTACACCCGGACCTGTTCATATTATTTAGATTTATTCCTTGCCAAATTACACTAGATCATGAAATTAGAGGAAACTATCGAGGAGTGAAATAACGTAGGCAGCAGAGGTCCAGATGACACTTACCCCCATCAGCAGAAATGCAGAACCTCTGGGGTATTATTACTAAATGGTAGATAAGTTTCGGGTCACTAGAGTGATACCAGCACTTTTATTTTGAAGCTTGAAGTGATTAACAATCATGCTTGGATCGACAACAAACTTCAGTTACTTTCCCTCATTTCTTCCAACACATAATATGAGTGATGTCTTCAGCATTACATCAAACATCATGGATTTATCCAACAGATCTTGTTTGGAGGGTTATTCTACAGATGGGCCACTGGATAATTATACTAGACTGAACCTAATGGTTGATTAATGAAGTTGGAAACTCAGATTGAAGCAAATAATCTTTCTACCACTATTGTGCAAACTGTGCCTGGGGAGAGTCCGAGAAGAGCAATGAGGACTCTACCATTGCGCCATAATTTTTACGACTTGTGTGAAATTTGAAATGTGTGGCTAAATGCCAATTGCGCTAACTTGCTACCATTAACAAAACTGATCTCAAAATGTAATGATCCTACTTTGTTGGTACACCAGATAAATTAGTAGCATTTCTTGAAAAATTGCCCACAGAAATAATTTCTTTCCCCCAACAGAACCATTTATGACCTTGGTTTTGTTAGAAAATTAATCTGTATGTACGTGAAATCCCATGTTTATGAAGCGAGAATAAAGTAATCATATAGGGAATTCAAGTCAAATTCAGTATTCACCATAACTGAGTGATAGATTAGTAATTAGTCGATTCCAGAAGAAAAATGTGCACTGCCATTCATCGCATGCGCATAAAGCGTTTAAATTCGCATACAGACATTTTTATAATACGTATGTATATTCTGTTTACTAAGCGAAGTCTTTTCATTAAAGAACTAAAGCTGATAAAATTTGTTGCAATGTCGTCAACTTGAAGTGAATCAAAAAGATTGATTCATCTCTCAACTTGCTGAAATTGACGAAACAACTTTTAACATCTGACCAAACATTTATCGGCACTTTTATTCCATTTGGGCAAATGAATCTGTCGTTTATTCTCAAAAGGAAGTATGCAGAACTCTTTTAGCTTAACTTTTTAAAGGCAGGTGGGCAGCTGCTCTTCATTCGCATTTGGAGTGGCTCTCCACCTATCTTCAAAAAGTGGTCACTCTCTCTCTCTGTCCTAGTTTGCCTAACTTGAGAAACGATTGAAGAAAGGCATAAAAAAAGTTCCTCTAGTTGGCAAATAGAATTAAGCCTACAATGGTCGCTCATTAAGCAACTTAGTGCTATGAAAGCAAATGTCATTTCCACAGGCACCTATCAAAGATCCAAACCATAGTGGAATTCAAATCTACTCGAGATTTCGGAAAAGCTTTAATATGCCAGGGCATTGATTCCATAAAAGATTTTAAGAACACTCCACATGTATTCTATTCTAGGTGAACATGAATTCCTGCAGCTCCATCATATTTCTTTGCAATGGGTTTTTGTCACAGATATTTCATTTAACCGCAAGGAACTACAATTCACCATCAAATGCAAAAATTCTGAACTGCTGCATCCCGTTTAGAAAGTACTAGTATTGACAGTGGTCAATACTAGTACTTTCAAAGTAAAAAAAAAAAACCTTCCAGTTGCTCATTATATAGGGTGGCCATAAAATAACTTTCCCTCTTTGGAGGCATCTGTAGCTAAAACCAATAAACGGAATGAGACCAAATTTTATATTGACACTTTTGAAGGCATGGGGAGATGAATTCCGCGAACAAAAGATTTAGTACCAAAAGTCGCCGATAGGAGAAATTTTGGTGCTGGAGGAGCCGAAAACAAGCGGATAATTACAGTAAAGGCAGATAAAATGGAATAATATTTCGACGGTGTAAGCGACAGCCGTGCCACTCATTCCAGCTGGATATGTGGAGCATTACGATAATAATAATAATTAAACTAAAACAACAATTTGCGAGAGACAGAAATTAATGTAGTGATTGAACTCGCAGGAAATAACGTTTTATTCATCAGAATCAGGGTCCCCTGGACCACATACACGATTTTCAATGTGCTGACCTTTCTTGTGTACAACAAACTGCATCTGGTGTGCGATATGCTCTACAGCTGAGTGTAAGGAGTCGGATGGGATGTTCATAATAGCCCGTTTTATGTTCTTTCAAGATATGCAAGTTGAGAACGGCACCAACATACACAAAGGATTTCAAATACCCCCACAGCCAAGTCACATGGAATGACTTTTGGCTGCGAGTTCAATCACTACATTAATTTCTCTCTTGCCAGTTGTTTTAGTTTAATAACTATCATTGTAACGTGCCACATATCCAGGGGAATAAGTGACGCGGCTGTCGCTTACACCGTTGAAATGTTATTATTCCATTTCATCTGCCTTTAATGTAATTATCCGCTTGTTTTCTGCTATGCCAGCGCCAGTTTCACATATCGGCGACTTTTGGTACTAAATCCCCCCCCCCCCTGAATTCATCTCCCCATGCCTTCAAAAGTCTCAGTATAAAATTTGGTCTCATTCCGTTTATTGGTTTTAGCTACAGATGCCTCCAAAGAGAGAAAGTTATTTTATGGCCACCCTGTACTATGTGGTAAAGGAAGAATTATTGGAGCTTTATCATGTTGACCCTTTGGGTGCCTCAGAATATTGAACTGCTTTTGGTTGCATGCCAATTACTTCTGTTCATATAATTTTTGAGTATTCCCGCACTTGCACATCACTATCCATTTATTTATCTCTCAGTACCAAGTCTGCAACAATTCCATTTCCTTTGCTTTTTTGTGATTCCAATCTATTGTTTCCATAAGGATTATATAATCTTAAGCACATTCCAAAATGTCATTCTGCTGGCTTTCATCTCATGCCAGATAGCTTCAATTAATTGCATTATCTTGCACTCCTCAACCCTACCTTTTGCAGAACTTATACCCTTGTTGCTTGCAAAATCTGCCGGCCTGGTTGGCTGAGCAGTCAGCGAATCCGCTCTGCAGCCCAATGGCTGCGGGTTCGAATCCTGTCGTTGGCGTAGATGTTTGTGATTGTCTCTGAAGATACTAGTGGTGGTAGCAGTGGTAGATGGCATTGGTGTAATGAGTGGTAGAGACGGAGAGATGTAGAGTAAGTGTCCTCCCTCGATGAGTCTTTGGACTCCCTGGAGGTAATAATTCCACCATTACATTAAAATATATCCCACCATCAACAAAGCCTCAATAATATCCATCCTTTTTTTTCAGAAATGACAATACTACCAGTACCAAAAACCCCTCAATCTTTTAATTGTGTAGTGTTTCATGTGGATAGAAGACCCAAGAAACTGCATTTAGCATTCCTGTCATTTTATTCTTGTACTTGCTGAAAGGGTACCTACACACATGATCACCTACTTCACTATTGCATTTCCATCCTCTCACTTAACAAGTTTCTCCAGATACCAAATTTCAAATCATCCATCAATCATATACAAGTCCTTTTGTCCATCAAGTACACCTAATACATCTAAAATCTACATACATTCTTCCTCCTGCACAACCTACACACTGACTCATTGCAATCATGCCTCAATTCATTCTTATCATACCATGGGCAACAGACACAATCTTGACTCTTTTGCTCTTCTTTATGCTGCTTCCAGTAATTCTCATAGCACCTTGCATCTACTTTTCGTTTTTTAAGTCATTCATTTCTATCAAAACTATTATTTTTTTTCACTTTTTTTTCTCTTTAAACAGAATCAATGTGCTTAATCTTATCAGGAAACTAAAACTGAATAAAAATTAGATTTATCATTATAAGTGACATAATTTAGGGAAGTTAGCACCAATGCCTATATGAAATACTACTGAAAATATAACATCTTGCATCTGCTTTCATTAGCAGACAGAGAATCAGAATTATAATAAGGTCTGCAAAAGTCCTGAATATTTCACTGACTAATAGTTAATTTGTTCTTTAGAAACCAATAGACAGACAAAATCAGAAAGTGATTTGTTACTTTAAGTTTGGCCTATATAAGTGGGACAACTAGTACACCTTCTGCAAGAAGAGAAGTGATAATTACAAAAATTGATCGCTTGTAATCATAATATAAATAAAAATTTGCTTGCTCATATTTACACAGAGAAATAAACAGGTAACCGACCTCCTTATATATGAAGTGTACAAATGAATGACAAGTTTATGAGATGTTTACAATACCATTTTTACAGCTAATTTTCCCATCCATTTCATACAAATTTTATATATAAATATGTTTCTTTTCGCAATGTCTTCAGCCAGTTTTCTGCATTATATTCTCATATCATAATTTTGTTAATTTGTTGCTTGGTGAAGAATAGCGACAAGTAAGATGGATTATGCACAGAGGGATTACAAATTGGGCATTATCCATATAAAGTGGTTAGCAAACCTTGTCTATCTTTATCCAGTCACATGAAACTAAGAACCCATGGGAAACGGTAAACAATATAATTAATAGAGCTTTTAAAAAAAAAAAAAGAATTTCAGTTTTCTAAGGCATCTCTTGCCATAACAATCTGCCTAGATCTTCCTCTGCTTCTTTCAACAGCTGTTTCTTGCCATTCTAGCTTGTTGTGATAACGTTTCCTCTCCTATTCAGTTTAAGTGACCATACCACCTGAGGTTGTGTGTGTTAAGGCTAAAATACTAAGAGGGCATCATGTTGGAGGTTTAATGAAATATTTATAGCACTAGGATAGGATTAAAACAAATTTTAATGCTTCCAATATTTCATACCAGTCACTGAGACATCTTCAGAGATTACAAATAACTCTCGTAACACACACACACACACACACACACACAGAGAACACAATACTAATTGAAACACATCGGTGACTAAAGTCCTATCTAGGTGGTGCCCCCTCTATGGGTGTTTGTAGGCGGCCTAGGATGTAAACTGGAACCTCTGACAATTACTGTTTCCCAAATTTTGGGAAGTTTTATGCATCTGTATTTATTTAAATTTGAATATCACCATTGGCTTGTCAAGCTCTCCATGATACTCAATCCTGAACTTTGGTCCATTCTCTCAGACAGCTCAGAAGCTTCTGAACAAAAAGAATTCCAGAAAATAAAAAATAAGCACATCAAAAAGTATAACAGTCTGTGTAAATTTAAATCATAATTGCAAATTCAACCACTCCATACAGTAGTGAATCTATTTTCAAAAAGTCTCAACAAAGTTGTCATCACCCTAAGCCTCAGCCATTTGAATTTATTTAAATTTGAATATCACCATTGGCTTGTCAAGCTCTCCATGATACTCAATCCTGAACTTTGGTCCATTCTCTCAGACAGCTCAGAAGCTTCTGAACAAAAAGAATTCCAGAAAAAAAAAAATAAGCACATCAAAAAGTATAACAGTCTGTGTAAATTTAAATCATAATTGCAAATTCAACCACTCCATACAGTAGTGAATCTATTTTCAAAAAGTCTCAACAAAGTTGTCATCACCCTAAGCCTCAGCCACAATTTTGCTGTCATACTGAAAGAAGTGCCATTGCTAGATATAATGTACAACATAGAAAGCAGAATATGTCGCCTAGCTCTGGAAATAGCCAACATCAGATTTGATGTCGCCAATATCTTCTCCCAGTCGTCGCCTCCAAAAAGTAATTTATTTTCAGGTCAGCATGCTGCTCTCAGAAAGTTATAAAGATAAAAGTACAGTACTGTCATCACCAGAGCTGATAAGGTAATGCCACAGTCATCCTTACCACGGAATATAATCAAAAAATGGATATTATTCTCTGAGATCATGCTACCTACATCACACTAGATCACAATCCCACAAAAATGCAAGTATAAAAAAATTAAAAACTTACTTCAAAAAGTATCTTCCTGGTCGCCAGCCATTACAAAAAAATTCAGACCCTTTGGTTCTCATAACTCCTCTGGATATATGGTTCACTTAAAATCCACAAACCTAATTCCCCCTTAGACATTTAGCAGATACCACTGATGCCCCATGTTAAAAACTGTCAATAGGATAACTCTCTTACCTCCTCCGCCCAATGGACTTACATCCTATATAAAAACTTACCCATTTTACAACCATGACTGAAAATTTAACTTTAAATAATACAGATATATTGGTAAGCTTTGACATCACCTCAATATACACCAATATTCCCTTAAATGATACCTTAACTCTTTATTCCTTCTGATATCTTAGATCTCTTTTCCTTTCTCATCAATTCTGGTTATATTTCTTGGAAGAAAGATCAAAATTTACAAACAAACAGATAGAGGGAACTGCAATGGGTATCCCCCCTCTCAACCCCTTGCCAGTTCTTGCCAATTTTTACATGGAAAATTTTGAATAATGGGCCATAGACTCAGTCCCTCTCAAACTTTCTATCTGGCTAAGATATGTGGATGATGTGTTCTCTAGTTGGCCTCATGGCCCAGACAAATTAGACTCCTTCCTCAGTCACCTCAATAGTCTAAATCCGAGAATCCAGTTTACAATGGAAAAGGACAATAATAGTCTATCCTTCCTAAAGACCTTAGTAACACACCCTCCTAATGGTAACGTTTCCTTCACTGTAAACAGAAAACCCACTCACAGGCAGATACATTCACAAACTTTACCACCACCACCACCCCTCTCAACAATATGGCATTATAAAAACTCTAACCAATAGAGACTATAATCTTTGCTCCAGCAGAACCTCTTTCAACAAAACTCTATCACATACACAACACCTTCCTTTTCAATGACTCCAGTGATTGCAGAATTAAAAAAAATAATCACTTCCTCCCCATTTCTTGGCTATCGCTTCAGAAGGATTTCAGAAATGCCATCAGTATCCACTACATCCATCCATGGGACATCGGCAAAAATAGCCAGATCTTTACAAAAAGTACAATCTCTTAAGTTTCCAGTGGGGCTTAAAACTTAAAAAACCCACCGGAAACTTACTACCCTTATCCATTCCACCAAAGATCAGCTCCCTCCTCTCTCTCTCTCGGTGCCTGGATTAAATAAGTAAGCTGTTCCAGTAAGTTGGCTTACTTTGAACAGACAGATAGATCAGAGACCATTCATTTAGAAGAACATAAATCATACATTTGCAATCACGACTATGATTAATCTTCTTTACTATGGTGGATTTCTTCCAGGAGATCCTGTCCATGTATAACAGACAGGATCTCCTGGAAGAAATCCACCATGCTCCACCATACTAAATTCAAAAGAGACTGTTTTTAGAATTTGAGGCAGCACTCAGAAATCAATATTTAAATAAATACAGATGCATAAAACACCCCAAAATTTGGGAAACAATAATTGTCAGAGGCCTGTGTAGCTCAGTGGAAGCGACGCTTGTGTCCTCTACGCTTGGTTGCTCAAAGTTAGACTTAAGTTCAAGTCTAGCAGCCGACTGGAGGAACGTTTTCTAAGCCTTTCTTCGACCGGTTACCGAGTTAGTCGATCTCTGGCATGGGAAAGCGGGTTTTTCCTCCCAGAAACTTGGATTTTTCACCCTGTAAACTCAAGAAAATCGACTGTAGTACCCATATTATTTCAGACAGTAACATATCTTGTTAGGGTTAGGTACCAAGAGATGGCCGCACTTGTTTGCCAGCCTCTTCATCGACGGCTGCTATAATTAGTGATAGACATGGGCAGGCTATCTCTGATTGGCTACCAGTGGAGATTGAACTGCCCACTCAGTCTCCCAAACCTAGATAGGGTATAAAGGCCTCACCTACTCCCTATAAGGGAATAAAAGGCATTAGCTGATTTATTTTTATTTTATTTATAATTGTCAGAGATTCCAGTTTACATCCTAGGCCACATACAAATGCCTACAGAGGGTGCAACACCTAGATAGGACTTCAGAGTCACCCACGTGTTTCATTTAGTATTGTGTTGTGTGTGTTACAAGAGTTATTTGTAATCCCTAAAGATGTCTCAGTGACTGAAATGATATATTGGGAGCATTAAAATTAGTTTTAATCCATTCCTAGTGCTGTAAATATTCCATTAAATCTCCAGCATGACTACCTGATGTTATTAATGCTTGCTCACTCTGGAATGCTAACAATGCCAAGTTGCTTCCTGATATCCTTATTTTCAATATGATTCTGCCATTTCTGTCATCTATTATTCAACTCCCTAATCTTTCTCAGAACAAATTCCAAATCTGAGGTCTCCAGTCTTTACTTCCCAGTGCTCAGATCCATAAATTAAAATTGGATTGAACATTGTCTTGTATATGGCTAGTTTTGTATTTTGAATTTCTCTCTTATTTCATAGAAATTTATTAATTTGACTTCCTACCATACCATCATCATCAAATTCCTGACATGTACCCTCAAGGGATATACAGGATATAAGACTAATGAAAAATTTACATTATTACTAACTTCCTATCTACAATTTTCCTCCAAATCAATCTGTTACCTGTCAAGACTCCAACATTACCAGATCTTATATTTCTATCTTCTAAGGCACTTTTTACCGTATCGATCCACCTATATTTTGGTCTTCCTCTGTGTCTTTTTCCTGCCAACCTGTAAACTTATATCTAAACTTAAAATGCAGATTCTGGTTATATTAATCACTGTTTCTGAACTATTTATCTTAAAGACCTTATACTGACAACCACTGTTTGGCCTGAACCCAGCTTGTTCTTCCACAATTTTTCTTAGCCTTTTCTCATGTATAGTTGTATAAATCTTACTAGGAACATTCAGTAATCCTCACATTAAAGTTTCATTTCCCTTTTTATAGATGGCTACTACAAGGGCTCTACTCCATCTTGAATTCAACCCTCTGGCCTTCTGAATTATGCAGTGTAGCCAAAATAAATCTTTTATACCTCCATATGTGAATATTTCTGGTCAAATATCATCTATTCCAGTATACTACATTTGATGCCCCCGCCCCTGCAAAGATTGATATGTTCTCCTGATTACATTCCTCTTGAATATTTTCTACCACTGTGCTGTCAATACTTTCCATTTATTGATGTTGAAAGTTTATTTTTCACTTGGTTAGACTATAATAAATTTAGTTTAATCCTTTATCCAAGTGTGAGCAAACAAAGTTTGCACCTGAAAATATCTTCAGGACTGGGGTAAGGTAGTACAACACCGGCCAACTCGCAGCAAAGGTGGAGCAAGCTAACATCACTCCTATCTCAGTATCTCCCACAATGCAAAACACATCTCCTTATGGATATGCATAATATAATGTTATGAATTGAGGGAAGGGCCACTACCCAGACTAGTTTCAACCTTTATTGAGGTCTCTTCAGTGGGAACCAGGCCCAGAGGTGGAGATACCAGGCAGAAGCAATGACAGGTCATCCTTACCTATAGGAGTTGCCAAACGGTGTGCCACCTTTTTATTAAATTACTCTAGATTTAGAGAAAGATGTTGAAAGTTTATTTTTCACTTGGTTAGACTATAATAAATTTAGTTTAATCCTTTATCCAAGTGTGAGCAAACAAAGTTTGCACCTGAAAGTATCTTCAGGACTGGGGTAATGTGGTAATGGGAGATAATGAGATAGGAGTGATGTTAGCTTGCCCCACCTTTGCAACGAGTTGCCCGGCGTTGTACCACCCTACCCCTGAAGATACTTTCAGGCACAAACTTTGTTTGCTCACACTTGGATAAAGGATTAAACTAAATTTATTATCATTTATTGATCTTTCAAAGTAATTACTGTGACATCGAGAATATATTTTCACTTTCCATGTTATCATCTCTGATTCCTTTTATAGCACTCATTCCTCCATTTCTAAGCTTTTTCAATAGCCTCCAGAATGTTTTGCCACATTCCCGATTTTATTTTACAATAGTCTTCCAAAGATTTGGTTCTAGTTTTACACATTACAGAGTAAAACGTAAGGAAGCAAGTATTCTCTCGGAGCACAAGATGACTTACTTGCCAAGAACTTACATGCCACCTTACCACATTCCCCTCTAGCTGAATCTCTCATTATTGTTTTCAGAGTCTGGGAATGGATCTTCAAGGTTTATTTATTTTCTTGAAAACTGGATGAAGGAACTGAAGTGAGAAAACACTACAGCTGTCACATTAAAAATGAATGAGAATTCAACACCAAGTGCTGATGAGATATCAGCACAGATCATAAAAAAGCATTCAGCTGAACCAGTGATGCTACTGACCTGGCTGTATAATTTGAGTTTCAGCACAGAAATATTTTACAGAAATCGAAAGAATGAATGAAAATCCCATTGCATAAGGGTAGTGCAAAGAATGTTGTTCTAACTATCGACCCATCAGTATCTCTGAAGTGGTAGTGAAGATCTTGGAAAAGTATGTAAGAGGCTGCATGCAGAAATAGGTTGACAGAAAATCCATACATTACAATAAACAGTATGAATTTGCTAAGGGACAGACATATTTGAATAACTTGCTCCCATTTTATAATAATGTTACAGTTGAGTTATACAAGGGGAATGGATGCACTATGATACTTTTGGACTTGGCTAAAGTTTTGACAGGATACAACATGAAAGACTATTGCATAAGTTGGAGGATATGGGACTGGATTATCAGCTATTAACTTGGATAAAAGGTGGTGTGGGGAGATGTGGCTACAAGATTTAAAGTGTTCAGCAGTGTGCCCCAGGGATCAGTCATTAGTTGGTCCATTGTTATGAACCAAGGACTTTAGATAGGATGTGAAAGGAGGGGAATACTGCTATTAGTTGATGATGCAAAGATAGGCAGGGTAATCAGGAATACAAATGGTATGCAGTATTGCCAAATGATCTGAATAAGCTGGAACTGTGGGCAAGTGAAAATAGTTGTCATTTCAATGTCAGTAAGAATAAAATTATGCACTCTGTGGAATGAGATATCCAGAGGTATATTATATTATTGGGATAATGTTAGAAGAAACTGACCAGGCTAAGGATCTTGGAATTTTAGTAACAGGAAATTGAAGTTCAAGGATCATATAGTAAAGATTGCAAATACAACTCAAAGGATAATTGTAATGCTGACATAAATGTTGATATGTAAAGATAAGCATTTTGACAATTTGCAATGCTTTGATACAACTTCATCTGTACCATTGTGAGCAGATCTGGTCTCCTGATTTTCGAGGTGACACAGAAATAGTGGAGAGGGTACAAGAGTGTGTTAAAGATCACATCGACAATGGAATGTAGATTTTGAAGAGCGAGAATTTATAGTACAGATGCTAGTAAACGTAAAAAATAGGTGTGATATGATAGAGCCATACAAACTTCTGAGAGGATAATAGAGGCAGGACAGGATGAATTTTTAATTTTATGGAGGGCAGGAGAATATGAGGGTATCCATGGAAGTTGGGAACGAGTGCAGTCAAGAAAGGGACGAGAACTAGATTATTCTCTCATAAAGCGGTGTGTGACTGAAATGGCTTCCCTTTGGAGGTGGTGATGCAGATAATGTGAATAAATTCAAGAGAAGGTATGACAGCTGGTGTAAGTAATATGTGGATGAGCCAGAGTTTTCTGGTAATTATTAATAATAATATTTGTGCATTTGAATCTACAGTTCACCCCTGAAAGTTGCTCAACTTTCTCTTTTAAAACTTTCAAATACAGTTTTTTCCTTTTTTATATATTCGATTTTATACTTCTGCTTAAAACAAAATGATCACCTTCTATTTCAAATCCTCTGTATACTGCCAAGTATACAAAGGATTTAGGAAACCATTGTGTTAAATATACTGATATATTCTCGGAGATCTATCAGACTAATTTTTTGTTGTTTTTATTTTAAATAATGAAAGATGAAGCCATTAGTCTGCAAAAACTATAAACATTCCCAAAAGATTCGTGATCATAGAAAGATATGATCTGATTCAATCTGATTTCTATAAAAGCTAATTTTAGAAACTTAATAAAGTTCATAGCATTGAAATGGTTTACAAATTAACAGTGTAACCAATAATTCTCTTTTATTCATACTGGTCCATTCAAAAAAAAGGAAACACTGTAGCCATATGCATTTTTTGTCACATGTATATATTCAGCAGTTCTTGAAATCCTGGTTAAATGATAACTGTTCATTTTCATCAAAAATATAAATGGCTTAAAATAAAAAATAAAAATTTGAACAAATGACAGTAGTGTTATTTAATGAGAAATAACAATGAAACATATTTCAGAATACTATATGAGCCCAGATTTTTTTTTTTAAATATTATATATTTAGTCCTTCAGTATAAAACATTTTCAGCATACACAGAGGGAAAAAAAATATATATATGTATATATATTTATTTATTCAGCTGACATGCTGCATCACAATTTTAGTGTACATTTAGTTCTTATATATCTTTAAGAATAAATTCTTGTCTAGGCAAATGAAACTTCATTAAATAACATTTTTAAATTATATCTCTACAAGAACCATACATCTATCATATTCTCTTTGTTTAAACTGCATATTTTAAATTTTTTAGTCTTCTCATTTTAGTCCCATCCACCAAAACATAAAATTAAGCATAGTCAACAGAATATTCTTCAAATGTACAGTTAATTCACAGTGAACTTTAGCCTTCTTCTAAGATAGCTACATCTTTTACTTCTTTTCAATTACAAGTCATATGCTCCAAAAAGAATACTAATATCTTTGAAATAACAAACTCCTGAAGTACATTGTCTATTATATTCTGTATAGGAGATAAAATTCATCCTTAATATTTTTTCTGAGATAATCTTAAATTAATTTTGTCAACAATGAAAGAAAAAAGTTCCCAGGGTAAATAAACAACTTATAGAACATGACTGGAATTATTTAACATTCCATATAACTGAACTTACTCTTTTAAAAAGAATAACATTCTCTCTCTCTTTCTTTCTATCCAAAGCTCACCACTGATGTGTTACAGAAAATTTACTAAGCAAACTTTCCAACATGACCATAAACTTTTCTTAGTGCCTATGATTTCATTATAGCGAGAGTTAACTGTATGTATAAAGGCTTTTTTCAATTAGAATTCAACATTATTTTTATACTTTTAATAGAAGAGTTGTTATAGTATATAGAAGAACTTTTTCTATTACTAATTTAATCTAGTAAACATTCTTTCACAAGAATGATTGAATTTAATGATTTAAGTATCTTTCAACTAAAGTAACTATATCTGTAATTATATCTTAAATGACTTTAGTAATTTAAGATATAATTTTAATACATATTATGAAAAAAAATTAGGATTTTTTTCTTTCAAAATTTAAAAATATATAACACATGGTATTTTCAATCAGACAGTAATAGCTTTAAAAAGCTAAAAAAATGGGCTTTTTAAACTAAATAAAAAGTACAAATTAATCCAAAATTTTTAATAGTGTTGTATATACAATATACTGCTAATACACAGCTTTCGCCTGATAATTTTTTAAACCTGGGTATATTCAATAGGGACAGCCATTAGACCAATGTCCTCTCTGACCTACAAAAAATATTAAGCAGCACAATCAATCATTTCAGAAAATCAATTATATGACATATTCATAATAAATAATGATGTATAAAAAAATATACTAAAGCTTAATTATTAAAAATGCAATTTTCTAAAACTACTACAACACACTTATCATCCTATTATCAAAATTATCATCCTTTTTTGTGGTGATGATGAGGCGAGAGATGAAGTGGATGCAGAGTAAAATGAAGAGAATTGTAGATATGTATGGAAGAGTGAAGAAGATGGAAACAAATGAAGTTGGTATGAAAGAGGTAACAAAAGACTCATGAGTGGCATTGTACGAGAATTCAATTACTAGAGATGTGGTAAATGAGAAGATGACTAAGGTTTGTTTTCTGGGAGTAAAATGAATAGAGTGATTGAAGCACTGGATATGAGGTTAGTAAGTGAGCAAAAGAGTTGGTATGGTACCAAGAACAAATGACTTGACTGGAAACAAGGAGAATGTAAGATTACATATCAAGAGGTTGTTGAGAAAGATAAAAGATAATAGTGTGATAGGAAAGGTAGTCAGTGTGTTGCTCAGTCATGACAGTGATTAGATGAGGCATTTGAATGATTCTGGTGTCATTTGGAGGGATTACTGCTGGAAGGGAGGATAGTAAGGAGTGCAGAGAATGAATATGAGCAAGTAAGAAACAATGTTGAAGAGTAAGGAAGGAGGGATTGAAGTGGTGCTTATGAGTGGAGAGACAGGTAGCATGACAGTAGAAAATGAGAGAACAAGTATGCAAAGACAAACAGGGAATCGAGGAGACTCAGGGTGGACAAGGGAATACAGCACCAGAAAGGTTGAGACTCAAAGAGGAGGTGAACGTATGTGTTTGTAGACTAGAATGGAATGGGATGGCCTGGGACATAGGGAGAACAGTTGGATTTGAAGAGGGTTCTGGGATGAGTAAGGAGTATAAGAAATGGCTTGAGGAAGGTATGGAGAAGTCACATCAAATAAGTGGCATCAGTTAAAATTGTCATAGATCCAGGAATGAACTGTTATGTTTGTCAGAAGTATCAAAAACAAGGGAAAAGAAATGATTGCATTAGGATGACATCCTGACAGGAATAGAGATGGAAGCGTATGATGTTTTTCATGAACAGAAAAGGTAAAAAGGGAGGCAGAGGGCTACTGAATGATAAAATAAGATTTATGTCCATAAAAAGTGGAGATGCAATGGGGAAAAACAGTGGCAGTGGTTTTGAGAAATAGAATGAAATACTTAGTCAGATGTTGCTGTAAACATAGTAATGTGAAGTGTATAGTGACAATGGGTGATTTTACTTATGGCAATACAGACTGGGATGATGAGATGGCAACTAGAAATAAAGAAAATGACTTTCTTGAGTTTTTGAGGGACAACTGCCTCAGAGAATATGTAACAGAGGGAATGCAAGGATTGAGGACTCTGGATTTGATCATCTCATCAGAGAATGTCATTATAAATGAGGTGTCAAATAACCTCTAGTTGGTGAGAGTGACCATGAAGTGATTACCTAGGGTGGCAATCATGTGAAGACTTCTGTGAGGAAAGGTTACATGTGAAACTATAAAGCTTGTCATTATGAGAATTTCAGAAGACAGCTGCAGCTGTAGCATCAAATGAGGAGTTGGGTAGAAAAGAGATCAATGCTGCTTGGGTACTATTCAAGAACTATCTGGAGAAGCAATGTCGAAATGTATTCCAAGGGTCAGAAATTAAATAAGGTATCTGTGAAAAGAGATTAAGTATGCAATACAGAGAAAGAAAGCATTATGGAGACAACATAAGATAAGAAGTAATAATCAATTTCATGAGAAGTATAAAGAAAAGGCAAGGAGGATGACTCGGATGGTAAGGATAGCAAAAGTGTAGTATGAGCAGCAATTAGCTAATGAAGTAAATACTACGGATATTGTCCAATATTTTATATTGAAATACAATATTTTAATTATTTTCAGTATTTTTATACTGAAAATAATTGCTCAGGGGCTCACTTTAGTGAGTAAGGGCATGGCAAACCTGAGGTACCTGATGCAGGACTATGCCTTACTTCATGTAATATACATCTGTTATATTATCTGTAGACTGGTCTCTCCTCTTCCTTCCTTGCTTCTTTCTTCTCTTCTTGCTCCTTACCCCCAATGCTATTAGAGTATTCGAGGGCTAGGGGTGAATCTTTCCTATTTTGCTGTGTGATTTCATCTTATGCACTATTGTGAGGCACTAACCCATCTGTCATGGTGCTATAAGACCAAATACCTCCCCATGAAGACAATGCAAATGATGAATAAAGTAGGAAAATTACATACTGGCTCGTCTGTCACCCAGCATAAAAAAGGGACGAGCCCTTGGGCTTAGGTAGAGGGTCTAGGTCAAAAAATATGATACAGTCCCCACTTGCTGCAATGAGTCCACCTACAGTGCACAATGATAGAAGGATATTAGTAGGAACATATAACTGCAAATCTCTACGAGATGATGATAGATTGGAAGAACTGATAAAGGAATTGGACAATATAAAATGGGATATTGTGGGCCTTTCAGAGATAAGAAGGAAAGAAGAAACTCTCATGCGATTAAAAGATGGACATCTACTCTACCACTGTGAATGTGACAGAAACTCAACTGGTGGTGTAGGATTCCTAATAAATAAAACAATCAAGGACAATGTTCTGTTTGTTAATAAAATAACATCAAGAATAGCTGAACTAAGTTTCTTCATAAATAAAATATACCAACTGAAAATTATATAAATATATGCCCCAACTATGGAGACCATCCAGATGAAGAGATAGAAGATTTCTATGAAACATTAGAATCCACATTAAATAATTCTAAAGAATTCTACATAATTATAATGGGTGACTTTAACGCCAAGATTGGAAGCAGAGATGACCATATGAACTACATCGGTAAATTTGGATTTGGATAGAGGAATGAAAGAGGAGAAAGACTTATTGAATTTGAAGAAGAAAATAACCTCTTTATTATGAACGGTTTTTTAAGAAGAAAATCAACTGAAAATGAACTTGGAGAAGCCCAAATGGACAAACTTACAATGAAATAGACTTCATCCTCTCCAACAGAAAATATATAATAAATAATACCGAAGTGCTTAATAGATTTAATTTGAGTCTCAGGTCTGAGTTAGTCCCATGGGGATGGAAAGAGGGGAAAATAGTTCCACTGCATAAAGGAGGCTCCAAGACTGCTGTTGTAAATTACTGACCAAAGCATATCAGCAATTGCTGTCAAGGTCTTGGAGAAAATAGTCAAGAGGAAAATACAGGATTGGATAGATGAAAATGGGATACTGTATGGGGGACAGCATGGTTTTGTGAAGGGTAGATCATGCCTCAGTAACTTGCTCACGTTTAATAACACAGTGACGGCTGAACTGGATAAGGAAATGTAATGGGTTTACAGTGATTCTACTGGACCTTGCTAAGGCCTTTGACAGGATACCACATGGAATTCTGATCAGTAAATTGCAGCATATGGGGATGGATATAGGGTTGGTGAGATGGAGAGATATCAGAGAGTGGTTTATTCAGGAGTAGAGTCCAAAAGACAGCCTGTGACTAGTGGTGTGTGGCAGGGTTCTGTTCTTGGACCACTACTGTTCAATTTGTTCATTAATGATATAGGAAAGGATCTAAGAGGAACTGTTCATTTGTTTGCTGATGATGCAAAGTTGAGTAGAGCAATAGTGAGTGCACAGGATGTCAAAATCTTGCAGGATGATTTGGATAGTTTGGAGGACTGGGCTAAGGAGAATGGATCTCAATTTAACGTGGAAAAATGTAAGGTTATGCATTTTGGGGCGAAAAGATTAGCAGCAGTATATCACATTGGTGGAACTGTACTCCAGGAGATTGAAGATTCCAGGGATTTGGGAGTGTTGGTGGATAGGGAGTTGAAGTTTAGGGGGAACATCGCAAAAGTGGCTAAATCAGCTCATCAAATCATTTGGTTGCTGAAAAATACTTTAACAAGCAGAGACAAACAGGTTATTGTTCCTCTGTATTGAGCCGTGATAAGATCCCATCTAGACTACTGTGCCCAGATATGGGCGCCAGGGTTTCTTCTCGATGGAGAGGAGGTGGAGAGGATCCAGAGATGAGTGACCAAGATGACAGCAGGTCTATGGAATGAACCTTATGAAAACAGGTTTGTGGGTTGCAGAAATTGGTTGATAGGCAGAAAAGGGTGATATGATTGAGGCATTCAAATTACTGAAGGGTTTCTATAAGATTAATTCAGAAGATATTTTTGAGAATAGGACTGGTGGTGGGAGGACTAGGGGCCATACATGGAAGCTGGGCAAGAGTATGGTTAGTAAGGGTGTTAGAGCTAGGTTTTTTACTTGGAGAGTGGTGAATAAGTGGAATAAGCTGCCAGAGTCTGTTGTGGATGCATGATTGTAAATGAGTTCAAGGCAAAGTATGATCGATACTGTGTGAATGTCGAATAGTTGTTCTTGACATGATGTTAGGGACCTCCCTCGATGAGTCTATGAATGCCTTGGAGTTGCCCGTAACAATAATAATAATACAGGAAGTGACCACAGACTAGTAAGGGCAAAAGTATGGATCAACAAAAAATGGGAACGAAATAAGCTCATAAGAAAAAAGTCCAATTTAGTGAATCTACAAAACCTCTACCACAATAAAAGCTGTTATAGAGAATCACTCAAAAATGAACTAAAAAAGTTAATCACAGCTATTACCATCAATGATGCTAATGAAATCAAAAATACACAAAACAAACAACACTCAAGGAATTGGTAGGTCATTCCCTTCCTACATAAAAAATACACAACATTTCATAAACAAAATTAAAAACATTATGCTCAATGACCAAGATTTATTAGTCAGCTTTGACATAACTTCCCTTTTCACCAATGTCCCAATCAATGAGATGAATCTTGCTCCTACAGAACATATTTCCACACGACATCACGGCCCTCTGCCCACATACTCCGCTCCGGATATTTTGTGTGGCAGAACAATTTTTACCTTCAAAAAGAAGGTAGAGGCATGGGCTCACCACTCCCCCCCCCCCCCCCAATAGCTAACTTTTATATGGAAGACTATGAGCAATGAGCTCTAGATTCGGCAAGCCTAAAGCCCAAAATTTGGCTCAGGTACGTCGATGATATTTTCACTGTTTGGCCCCACAGCTGCGAAGCACTAAATACATTCCTTAGCCACCTGAACAAGCAACACAAACGTATCCAATTCACCATTGAAATGGAGAAAAACAACTTTTTTCCGTTCCTAGACACACTCGTCACAAGTCTTCCCTTAGGCTGTCTCTCCTTCTCAGTTTACTGCAAACCTACACACACAGGGGTCATAAAAACAGAGTTTATGACCCTTAAACACAGAGCTTAAACTATGTGTTCAAATGAAAAGCTCTAAACCAGGAATACGAGACTATCAACCATACATCTATAAAAAAATGGATACAGTAAAAACTATTCACAAGATCCTCCACAGAGATACCACTAAAAACAAAAAAGATTTCAAGAATGCCATTGCCATACCTTATGTTAGAGACATTTCTGAAAAAATAGACAGAACACTACACAAATACAACATCAAAACCACCTTTAAAACCCCCCAAGATTAAGACACCTACTCAGTTCTTCCAAAGATCCTCTTCCACACCTAGCCCACTCTAAGGGTTTACAAAATACAATGTACATGTAACCTACCATACTGTAAAATTCGATGCAGTAGGAATTTTTTTTCTTAACTTTGCTTCGACTTTTACAGAGGTGACGAACATTGTATATAGAAGGATATCGTAATTTAACATTGATTGTGGATTTTTGGTATTACGAATTTTGTATATAAGGTTTATATTGACTGTAGTTATAATAATTTTGTGATTTGAAAAACCATTGTTAGATTGTGATAGAGTGGAAATTTATGTATTCCTATCTTATCACAGTCTAACATGCTTTTCCAAACAAAGAATGAGATAAATACAGTAAATTGCCTCTAAGTGTAAAATAAGTAATGTGTATATATGTATCAAATGTGTTCTGTTATGAAAAGGTTAAATAAGTATGTATTTTGTGCCATTCATGAATGTGGTTAATTTAATATTGAAAGTGTAAAACATTAGCAGAGCATTATAAAACATGTATAAAAGAGTTATGGAATGTAAGCACAAATTCAACAGTTGGGGGGGAATCAAGTCCAAAGGTTATGCAAAGGAACGTCTCGCCCCAAGTAAACAACGTGACATCGGCGTACGTGTGATAAGCAGGGCAGAGAATGGACGCCATGACGTAGTAGCACGTGTGAGTTGGCTGGACATCGAAAGGGGCGTGAATCGCCGAGAAAGAATAAGTGAAATATAAGGGTCATGTGACCCTGTAACAAGGCTTTTTTCCCTGGATTTCCTGTGTGTTCGTCCCTCATGGTGGCAGAGGGTGACGGTGCCTTGATGTCGGACGGCTCCCGATAGGCAGCTATGGTCTTGGCGGCCGTATTCACCACGAAAAGAAACAAGTCTGGCTGTCCACAGAAGGCCAGTTTCCTGTGAACCTATGAAGCACTAAAGAACCGAAAAGGGAAGATAAGTAGACTTTGTTTGTGTTTAACAGAATATGTGTCATGTTAATATGTTATGGAAAAGGAACATTAATGTTATAGGATAAGATTGTATTGCTATCAGTTTAGAGGGATATTGAATTTAATCTTACTATCTGTCGTTGTGTTTAAGTTCGCTTTTATATTGAATGAAGTTAAGGATATGTTAGAGTAAAGAATTGGCATAAAATAAAGAGATTGTGAAAGATATGAATGTTATCTTGTGTAGTCTGACAGAGCTACGGAGTTTTAGATTGATTGTGATAATAGTACATCATTAATGCATTAGCAAAGGTTAATATAATTCTTACTTTAGGAAGCTACTGTATAATATTTTATAAGTGTAATAGTAGTGTTTGAATTTTATATACCTTGTCTGAAACTCCCTTAAGATGGGATTTAATTTAGTGTTATTATGTGTATCAACTTTGAGTATAATAAACCTTGCTTTTGATTCTAACAAAGACTTTCTGTGATTTCTGGAATCCGATGCACCGCTTATAAAATATTAATGTGAACCTATGTGGGATATTTGAAAAGGGTATATTTTGGCCACGTCTGCAGTATTGATAGGTATCATTAAGTACTGTCCAGAGATTACCTCTTGGTTGTTAATGTTTAATAATCTAATAGCGCTAAGTGGCGCAGCAAAATAAATAAATTTCTTGGCGTTTTACGAGAGGTAAATCTTAGACACTCTGATACTCTGGTACTGCCTCTATCTCGAGGAAATTCCGTTGTCTCTCAGAGGTACCACGTGCTGCCTGATAGTGTATTACGGAGATAAAGCAACAAAGGTTTAAAATAAGTGTGAATAAGAAGCGAACAACATAAATAGCGCAGCCGGTAGGATAGTTTTAATAAGGAAGAAAAAAGTTACAACATAAATGGTGCAGCCGATGAGGTTAATATAGAAGAAGTTTAGGTTAGAAAAGATTGAATAAAATACAACACAACCATTGTACAAGACAAACCAAGAATTGGATACAACACCATGCAAGTATGTATTGAGAAGGTAGGAATGTTAAACTGTGTATTTCAAGGGCAATGCCTTAGAAAGCGGCCTGTCATTTTTAAGTGGTTCCAATTTCAAAGAAAGAGCTTAAAAGCTTTGTTTGTAAAATGTAAAGGTCTCTTCAATTGTTCAAAGTTTAACCTAATGCATGTCTCAAGGACAGTGCAACAACAGGTGGCAAACAACTAAGGAGCTTCTGCTTGTAGTGAATAAAACGGTTTTTGTGTGTTCGGGGGAAACAAAAGTAATCAACAACTCTGAAGGTCACATCCCCCCTTTTGCACAGGAATGTTAGGGGGTTCTCAAACCTTAAGCCAGGGACCGCAAGAGGAAGTATAAGAAAGGATCAAGAAAAGATCCAGGTTTTTTTTTGAGGTATCCAGAGGCAGCAAATCCAGTATGCAGCGATGCAACAGCGGCAGTATGCTGGTTCGCAGAGGCAGAAGTGAGAAAGGAAGCAGGTATGCAGAAATGCAGAAGGAAACGCAGTCTCCTCTCGTAGTGTCTCAGAATCCAGCATCGCGGATCCATTGGATGTCCGAAGAGAAGTAGGGAAATGTCTAAGAGAAGTTGAACCGTAATATGCATCAAGCCCCAGGAATTCTTCATGATGCGATGCCGCTAAAGGAAAAAAGCCTGCACGAATGTTAAGGCCCAGGATATAAAGGCAGTATCAGTGAGATATGCTCCAATCCCTGAAAATCTTCCAAGACACGACAGAGCTAAAGAAAAGGAAGCCCGCACGAATGTTGAGGCCCAGGACAGAAAAGAAGTCGGTGGAACCAGATAAGAGATGAAAGAGCCAGTTCAGATATATGTGTCAAGAGAAGAACTGCGAGTACAACCTTTCAACCTTTATGTGTATGTTTAACATTTCAGAAGATTGACTGATATTTGGCAGGACAATTCCAAAGTTAATGTGTGTTATATGTTCCGGACTAAGCAGTAAAAGACGTGTTGGTATTAATTTAGATATGGTAAACTTGTTGCTTGAAGCATATATATTCACAGCAGGACATTTATAAAGTTAAATTATGATTGTTTGTTCCAGACTAAGAGGTTAAGGAAAATAGGTGTAATTAGATATGAGAAACTTGTTGTTTGAAGTATATGATAGTATTGCTGCATGTGTTTTTTTTATGTATGTACAATGTATGGGATTTTAATTCTTAGCTTAAAAATTTTAAAGAGCCAATTCATTCATTAAACTGTATTATTGCATCCTAGTTTAATAAATATATTTGTTATGTTAAAGAATATGTATTCACTGATCTTTGATCCAATGCACTGTTTCTAAATAAAATGTGAACCTGTGTGCAAATTTGAAAAGTAGCCACGACTGTCAATAATGCTTGAGATAGATCTAGAAAGATACTGCAGGTGATCTTAATTATATGTAATACCCATAAAGAGGAATCCTGGATGGCGCAGTCGTAACATTAAATAAATTTTCCCAAGGTTCCCAAGGTATTAGAAATTAGATAACCTATAATAACTCAGGAAAACGTGTAAAGCGTAAGATTAGAGTATAGAGTAATAAAGCAAGTAAAGTAAATAGAGTATAAAGAGAAAGTAAAGTAGACAGAGATAAGAGAAAGTAAAGTAGACAGAGATAAGAGCAAGTAAAGGAAAATAGAGCATAAGAGTAGGGCATAAAATAAATAATAGTAGTAGCATAAAATATACAAATGGGAACAAGACACATCATTTTACAATACATAGGGGAAACAGGGCGAACCATCCCAATTTAGGAAGGACGAACACAAAGGATACATTAAATACCTCCATTTTGGAAAAACCGGCCTTTCAGACCACATACTCCAAACATATCACAGAATTGATTGGAAAGGTACCAAGTCCCTACACTGCACCAAAGTGTAGTGTCGGGACTTGGTTTGAGAGGAAATTTAAAGAAGCATGTGAAATGCTCAAACATAATCCTAACCTGAACAAAAATGATCGTCTAACCATTCCAAGAACGTGGAGGACCCATTTGCAACATCTATAGCAACCAGAACAAGCCAAAGAAAAATTTTAATACAAGAGGACTTGGCGAAGTTTTTTTTTTTTTTTGTTAACTTTCAATAGCAACTTGAACTGTACAAGTCCAGAAGAAAATCTTAGTACAGAAGGACTTTAGTAGTTTATTGTAGTTTTTTATTTATTTATTAATTTTTTAATTTTATTTATTAATTTTTTACTATTTTTATTTTATCTTTTTTTATCACTAGAGGTCAGGGTAAGAAAAAGTTCAATTAACAGCGTAGATTTAATTTACCTTTGTAGAGTGCAAGAGCATGTAGCTTGGCTTCCTATACACATGTATCTTTCTGATGATGACCTCAATACAGGGGTTGAAGCGTCAAGTGTTATTTTATTAATAATAAGTAAAATAATCATTTCAACACGTGTGTTTTGTTTCCCTAAATTGGTAAATATGAATAAAACAGAGAAAAATTCCAAAAAATTGGAACAATTCACTCCTAATATTAATTTTTAAAAAGGACAATAAGGAAGAAATTAAAAACTACAGACCTTACTCCCCACCATATATAAAGTCTTCACAAAAATTATAAATAATAGAATAAAATGTAAACTAGAGGGAATTCAATCCTGTGAACAAGCTGGATTTAGAAAGAATTACAATACTTTGGACCATATTCACACATTAAGTCGGCTCATTGAAAAATCAATTGAATACAATAAACCCTTATGCCTGGCCTATATAGACTACGAAAAAGCATTTGATTCAGTTAAAACATCTGCAACACTAAAAGCACTTGAAACCTAGGGAACTGAGAAACTATATATATTGAAACACTAAAACATATTTACAATAATGCAACTTCTGTAATTAAATTATTTAAAAACAGTGAAAAGTTCCCAATACAAAAAGGCATCTGGCAAGGTGACACCATATCTCCCAAATTAATTACAGCTGCACTAGAGGAAGTCTTTAGAAGCCCTGATTGGGAAACAAAAGGAATAAGCATAAATGGAGAAAAGCTGCATCATCTGAAATTTGCAGATGATATTGTCCTAATAGCTGATTGGATTAAAAATAAATAGAGAAAAAACAAAAATAATAATGAATAAATATATAAATCATAGAACTGTCAAAGTTGAAAACCATGAAATAGAACAAGTTATTTCATATGTATATTTGGGCCAATTGTTATCCTTTGAGGATTGCCAAAGTAAAGAGATTGAATGAAGAATTCACCTTGGATGGATTGCTTATGGGAAAATGAGAGACATATTCAGAAGTGATATCCCTATGAGTCTAAAAAGGAAAGCTTTCAACCAGTGTATACTTCCTGTCCTAACATACGGAGGAGAAACATAGACTTTAACAGAAGCCCTAAACAAAAAGCGAGAACAACACAACATCAAGAGATAGGAAGAAAAGACAAATACCAGGATAAGATCTCAAACAGGTGTCAAGGATATTGTAAAATACATTAAACAGGTTAAATGGAGATGGGGTGGCCATATTGCCAGATGCAGTGACAGGAGCTGGACTAGAAAAACAACAGAGTGAAGAACAATGGATGGAGCAAGACAAAGAGGAAGACCGAGAAGAAGGTGGAGGGATGAACTGGAATGGAACAAATTGCAGGAGTGATATGGATGAGAGAGGTAGAAAACGAGTGGTCTGGAAAAATCATGGGGGGAGACCTTCGTCCAACAGTGGACAGAACCAAAAGTTTGAAGAAGAAGTATTTTATAGGTACTTCCATAATTACTGTGGAACCATTATTCTTCCACATTCTGTTGTGCCTGTTAAAACAAGGGCAGTAGCTGCCTGGCATCCCTTTTTAGTGCAACTGCTACTTCTCCTCCTCCTCTTTTATGCCTTCTACCTCTCTTCTCTGGAACAGCCTTCCTCATGTAATATTCCTAAACAATTACAATCAGCAACTCTTCAGGAAAAAAAAAGTTAATAAACTTCTTTTGCAATTCATAACTTATTTTTAACAGTATTATGTTATATAGTGTTCCTCCTGAAGTAGCCACATGAAGTCTTGGGTTTCAGCATAGCAAACAGCTTTCTCATGATGTAGGGCTAGTGAGTGGTTGCCCAGCACCTACTGGTATATTGATAACAAGTAACTCATCTCCTCTCTTTACTACAAAGTCAGGCTTCCTCAATCCAGTGCTAGTCCTATAGTGGGGGGTATAATGCTGTTATCCAACTTTGCCATTAGTATTAGTAATGTATGTGGACTAAAGTCAGCTAATCCACAAACCCTATTCTAGAGACCAAACATCAAACTTTTTTCAAAATTATTTCAGGTTTACAATAGTAAGCACAGGGATGGTGATCTCAACTGGGCATTTATATGCCCAGTTGAATATTCATATCTATGACATCCAGCTTATCCATATAATAGCATAATTAGTAAATGATATACATAATAATTCATTTATGTGGAAGCACAAAGATAAATGTAATAGAAGATTCTTTTCCATTTCTGTGAGAGCATTAAATTCAGTGATTGCCTTGCATCTCTTACCTTATAAAGAAAGTAATTTCTTAATATCAGATTGCAACATTATTATCATCAATCATATCTTATACTTTAAACTGTTTCTATCTCATCTCACACAATATGAACACAAAAATTATACAAGTATAACAACATCTGCAACTTAAAATGAGCTGTCCAATTTACTTATATTATACAACTCATAAAATATGTGTTAAATATTTAGCTAATAATAATATAAGACATTGCCAAAACAAATCTTTTGTCATCAGTATTTGTTAAGAAACATACCGCAGTTAAAACATCTTCCATATCCCCCATAATATGCATAGGGAAGTCCTTCTACAGATGATTCCTCGTCAAAATTCATATTCATATCATTCCAGTCAAGATCTGAGTATGAATCTGAACTACTGCTTGAAAGTAATGGTGCAACTTGCAACCTTGTAACCACAGAATTAGGATCTGAATGGGTGGATGAAGCAGGCTGACTAGAATCTGTAGATCTAGTAGTCTGACTGGAACGTGTAGATCTAGTAGAGGGACCACACTTTTTCTTCTTCTTCTTTTTCTGAGTTTTTTTAGGTTTTGTTGCTAAGATAATGTGTAATAAATTAAAAGAGGTTAATTTGATATCTTTTCTTAAGTAAGCACAATTAATGGAATCAGAATATGTACATTTAAACTACATGGATTTCCAATATCACAAATTATACTGATCGTTTACTTCATATGTTCAAAATTTCAGTCATAACTAATAGATGTAAAAGATTAAATCCAATAATCAGATTTCAATTCTAAAACTAATTTGGAATTACTTTTAATCGTATAATCTAATATCCAATTCAGTTATAAAATTAAGAGCACTGAAGAATAATAATAAAAGTTATCAAGATGCAGAAATAATTTATCAAAAAACTGAAGTGTTCAATGTGGTGAATACATAGTTATTAATAATGATGTACCAGGCATTACCGGTAGCAAACATGCTTTCAATAATAATAAGAAGAGTTTATATATGTATTTAAACACTTAAGAAAATGTACAAGTCCTTAAAATGTGTAAATGCATACATATAAATTATATTTACAGTCTGATTAATAAGAATTTTCAGACAGTTCAGTTCTTTCAAAAATCTGTCATCATCATCATTGATTTCCTAATATCTATCTTAAAGGGGTGTATACGATAATATGACAGTACTACATGATTATATTATTACTAATGCCCTGTCAGCCTACCACTTGTCAGCACTCCAATATCAGATCTTATATTTCTATCATCTATAGCAGCGTTTCTCAAACTTTCTAAGCCCAAGGACCAGTAAAATGCCTAAAACAATTCTGCGGACCACTAGGTTACAGAGAGCTAGGGGGGGGGGGGAGATCCGCCATTGGCGGCACCTTTTTTGGCGTTTATGAAATCAACGATTTTGCGAACAGAAAAGCAAGAAAAATAACATTTTAGAATGTTGCAATTAAAGTTTTACTTCATAAATAAACATACTATTTTTTTAATTTATTTCCCTACATCGTTTTGATTTTTTGCATTTTTTTTAAAAAACCTATGTAGGAATTGCCAACATTTCGGAAAAACTGTGCCATTTATAACATAATAAATCTAAAAGCATGTTTTGAAAGATATGGCAACATAATTAATTAAATTGGAAGTAAACGATTAAAAGTGTATCATCATTGAACAAAGTTTTAATTTTTATTAAGTAAATAAATAAGATGATATAATTATGTTACTACTTACTTTTAATGGGATGGTTGAGCTTCTCGGCCCTTGCAGAGTTGCTGGGTATCTGGCTCAATATTGGTCAACTTCAGTCGAAGATCGGCACACACACTAAGACGATTTCTGTATTTTGTTTTTATTTGAAGGAGCGATGAAAATCCTTTCTCACAAAGATAGGTTGTAGAAAACTGCAGGATGATTTTCAATGCTTCTTCAGATAATTCCAGAAATTCACTTCTCACTGAAGACAAGATCCAAAATCGAGCAAAACCAAGATCACAGAATTGCATTTTAAGCCCACTGTCACTTGAAAGCTCAATTAATTGTTCTTTTTTCTATAACGAAAGGTCGTTCTCGTGACTGCAAGCCTGAAATGGATTGCGAACCCACAGAAATTTCTTATAAAAGTTATTTGGAAAATAAGTTTCAAAATTCCATTTCAGATTTTTGAGGTGGTCACAAATCCTTTCCACAAACTCAGAATCAACAAAAATATCATTTTTACTAAAAAGGATTCCAATGTTGGAAAAGGTGCAAATTGTCTGTGTTTTACATAATTAATCCATAAAACCGGTTTATTCTCGAATGCCTTCATTTTGTCGTAGGCATCAAGAACAGTTAAAAAATTCCCCTGAAGGGAGAGATTTAGTTCATTTCATTTCGAAAAAATATCTAAGGAGTGATGCAAAATTAGAATTACGTTCGTTTACAAATAATAAAACTTCGTGCCTTAATTGAAATAACTTTGTTAGTACTTTGCCCCCGGAAAGCCAGAGAATTTCAGAACGAAGCAAAAGTTGTGTATATTCACCGCCCATTTCATTGCAGAGTACTGAAAATAATCTGTTATTTAACAGTCGAGCTTTAATAAAATTAACTAGCCTGACAGCGTTGTATAGCACAGTTTTAAATTCTGTTGGCATTCCTTTGGAGGCTAACATTTCCCTATGTATGAAACAATGCACCCAATTCATATCCGGAGCTACTTCTTTGACCTTAGAAGCAATCTCACTATGCCTGCCTGTAAGAGCGCGAGCTCCATCCGAAAAGAAGCCTATACATTTTTCCAACTGGATCCCTTGTGTACTATGTAATTATTGAGAGTGTGAAATATTTCTTCTCCAGTTGCTCGGGATGACAAAGTTCTACAAAACAGAATATCATCATGAATGTTGTTATCATGTGCATATCTTACGTAGCATATTAACCGCGCATCGGTTGTAACATCAGTAGTCTCGTCTATTTGTAATGCATAATAAGGGCTCTTCTTAACTCTTTCAATTAACTGAGATTCTGTCACCTGCCATATGATTAATTCTGCGACCGACAGTGTCATTTGAAAGAGGAATCAAATCAACATCTTTTAGTAACTTGCTGCCAAACATTGTTTTTAACAGATCTTTTATAGCTGGAAGTAGTCAATTTTCCCCGATAGAATGAGGTTTCCCTATTTTCGCCACGCGCAAACTTAAGAGATAGGATGCTTCCAGTGCTTTGCTATTAATGGAACCCATGGACGAAACTATATCTTTCCCCATGATTTAATGTCCCTAAGCGTCGCTAAAAAAATTCAATTGGCTTATTTTTCACATCACAATGTTTAGTTTCTAAATGTCGGAGTCTCGCAAGTTTCATGCACTCGTTCATATCCTGTTCAGTTTCTGTTCACTTTTATCTCCAAACCAAGTAAACATGAATTCCAAATGTGAACTGTTATATTTCTTACTGTATTTTTTCTTTGAACTGCTTATTTCTTCTAATTACAACAAGTGTATTACAATTAGGGTTAGCATTACCTGTTCCATTTGCTCTTCTTTTCAAAGTCCTAGTTCTAAGCCACTTTTCCATTATTAAAAAAATGTTTCCGAAAAATATACAAATATATAAATACTGGGATTAACTCACGACACACTTTGTTCAAGTATCACTTAGCACTTCTGAAGATATATTGAGCGTTGGTTGAAGGAAACCTTCAATAATAAAAATCTATACATAACAAGCAATCGGTTGAAATGTTGATAACACATGTTCACTTCAAATCTGACAAAACAATAAAGGAATTTTTACTTACTTATTCAATTTTAATTTTTTTTGTTTGGATAATTAAAAAATATATATTTATTTAATTAATTTAAGTCTGCCTGCGGACCACCTGTCCCATCGTCGTGGACAGGTGGTCCGCGAGAACCAGTTGACAGGTTGAGAAATACTGATCTATAGCATATCTGACTGCATCAATCCTACTAGTATTGGTCTTCCTCTGGACTTTTTTCCCTATAATCTTGGCATCAAACTTATACTGAAAACTTTTCCATACTGTTTAAGTGATCATACCACATTAGATTAGCTCTGCTCACACGTTCTCAAATGCTAACATTATTGGCATTAAATTCCTTCTTAATATTTTCATTTTTAATATGATTCTGCCATTAATGCCATCGGTTTAACTGATTTTCGCTCCCTAAATGAACTCACATCTGTGGTCTCTAATCTGTAATCAAATGCTTTTTGTCTAACTCAACTCAGATCAATAAGTTAAAATTGGTGTAAATACTATCATGTAGAGTGCTACTTTTTCTCTTATTCCATATAGATTTATTTAAATTGCTCTCCACCATACCATCTTTACTTCCTTTATTGTCTATTTCCATATTTAAATTGCCATCTTCATTGAAAACTTGGCCTAAATTGATAAACCATTTTACTTATTCTTTAGGTTTTCCATTAAAAAGGAGTTAAAATTTTCCGTGTTTCTGCCCATTTTCATAGTTTTGGTCTTTTGATGAAAATTATTATTCAGACCTCCATGGAGTCAAGAGATTCATCGTGGGAGGACCTTCCTAGGAAACACAAGGTCTATCATACTACTTCTTGAACTCATTGACCACTCTTGCTCTCACTACTCTATGAGGCAATGCATTCCATGGTCTAACCACCCCCCATGCAAAGAAACCACTCCTCGCCCTCTTACTCACAGCTTCCTTTCGTCACTTCCATGGATGGCCCCTTGTTATCGCTCCTTCATGCAAGTTAAAGAACTCCCCATCATCAACCCTGTTGTAAAATATCTTGCTTCCTTTACCTTAACCCATTTCTGTTTATTTATCTACATTCTTACTTAAACTTATTCTAGCCCCCTAATTTTCTGCGGTTAGTTAGACCTCGTGTTGTAAGTCTATCTAACGTAACAGTCCCTGGGCAATTGCATATCAATTAAGAAATTATTTCTTCTTAACGACTGCACCACTTAATTGATCTTTTTATGTTTGAAAGTCAGGGCAAGAAGATAACAAAAAATAAGTTAATACTTCTATACAATATCTTTATATGTAAGTCGTGGCTCGTTACTGTACTCTATTCCCACAGGCTCGTTAATATTTTCGGGATAGTGCATTGGCTAAGGAATGAGAACCAGGTAATTACAAAACAAAAACATATTTATTATCAACTTAAAGGATATGATACAAAGCACATAAACGTTAAGAAAAGATTAACTTAATCAAAGGCACTTTAACACACAAAACAACCTGCCATCTAAGCAACAGAGACTGTAGCGCGTTCACTAACAGAAAACCTATTGTGCCTTGAAATAAAAGTGTCTTCTATGACACAACTTGGCTTACAAGCATGCATACATATTCCAGGAGAGATTACATTAACTTTTTTCCAACACATTCAATACTTAAATTATACTAATTCAGACACTATCACAGGCAACCAGTGAATTAGACATACTTAACAATACATATTCTTCCGTTATTTCACATTCAATCTTACCCACCAGTTAACAAGTAACCTCTCTCAATCCTTTACGATTTTGAGTTACACTCACAAACATACTACTACAAAATAATGCTTACTTGCTAACAACCTCGAGAGGAAAGTCCAACTTATATTCCGTAACACACATTGAAACTGGAACATCTTCTGTCTGGTCAATCCTCGAGAGCTTTCCTACGTCGGACACGTGTGGTTCTGCCGTAGCTACCCGGAGCCTAAAGAGAGCTGGCGATGGAGAAACATCGGGTGTCGGCGGCAGGAAGGACGATCCTCCTGGATTGAGGGAAGGAACTCTTGCAGACCTCACAGTTGATGAGCCAAGCACGAGACCAAGGATCAAAAAGCCAAAAACCTACAGCCACGTGCTGCATTGCCTTTTATTCCATTTTCAGTCCTTTGTTCTTAATTAGGAGCATTCCAGGATTAGCCAGAAGCAAATGAAAGAATTTATGTCATCAGTGGCCGCTTGACCTTACAATTTTGGTGGTATTCAGCGCTAATCCGGCTTAACTCCTATTAAGCTTTTACCAATAAGTCTCAAGTGCAGGTGCATTCTAACAGTAAATTATTCTTTCATATTTTTACATCTTACTAAGCACATTTTTTTCTTATAAATTCAGAAAAAAAAAATTGGAAAATTCTTAGCGAAAATTGTTTTAAAAAATAATTTCTCGTGAGATTTCACACTGTAACTGCCTCTCAACAGTTTAAAAGTCTCGATCATATCACATCTCCTTCTTCTATCCACCAAACTCTGCAATCCACATTCCTTCAGCCGATCCTCATAACTAACATTGTACAGTCGTGAAACCATCTTTGTTATCCACCTCTGTACCCTTTCCACAGTTAATTTATCCTCTTTGAATCCTGGGGACCAAATTTGAGAACAATAGTCTAAGTGTGGTCTGATCACTGTCTTATACAACAGAATGATAACTCTTTTATCTCTGCAGATCAGCGCACTTCTCAGTATTGCAGCAATCCTCTGGGTTACCTTCACCACCTTTGCAACATGCTCCCTGAATTTCAGTTTTCTATCAATCATCACCCCCAGATCTCTTGTCCCCTACTTCCACCAGTACAGTTGAGTAGAGTAGCCTTCCATCAATGTATCCCAAACTTCAAGACTTTACATTTTGCTGAATTAAACCAATGTCCCCATTCATTTGCCCATCTGTCTAGTTTATTCAAATCCTCTTGCAGGGCTGCCACATCTGCACTATTACTAATAACCCATCCTAGCTTCACATCATCTGCAAACAACTGAATATCCCTTTGCAATCCATTGACAATGTCACTGATATAAAGGTTAAACAATACAGCTCCAAGTACTGAGCCATGTGGAACCCTACTTGTAACCTTCTGCCTCCTTGATATTGCCCCACCATACACAACTCTCTGATACCTATCAGACAGCCAATCCTGAATCCAGTTGACTAACCCTACATCTAAACCCATGTGCTGCAACTTAAGTATGAGCTTATCATGTGGTACCCTATCAAATGCTCTGTAAAATCCAAAAAATGGCAGTATATGCCTTTCCCTCATCAACTGCTCTTGTCACTTTATTATAGAAGACAATCATATTACTAAAGCAAGAGCACCCCTTAACAAATCTATGTTGATTCTCACAGATAATATCACCCTCATCCTCCCAACACTGTATACGGTCCCTCACTAATTTGTCCAAGACTTATGTAATGGTGTTATCTTACCTTCCTTCCATTCCCTGGTTATGTTTCCCATAATCACACTTTCATTGACCAGGTCAATGAAGCTGTCAGTTCTTTAGCACATTCTCTCAAAACCCATGGTGAAATATCATCCGGTCCCACAGCTTTACTGACATCCAGAGCTCAGTATTTGGAACACACTCTCCTCTTGCACCTCTAAACCTGCCCTATCCCTCTAGTATTACAACCTATTTCTCCAGGATGAAATACTACAATAAAGTGTTCATTGAACAACTCAACTATGTCCTCTGCATTAATCACTCTATTCTCATTTTTATCCCACAATGTCATTCTTCCACAATTATTTCTCCTCCTACTGGCCACATAGCTAAAAAATTCCCTAGGATTTTCTTTGGATCTTAATGCCAATCTCTTCTCATATTCCAGTTTTGCCTTCCTCACCATACTAGTCACTCTCCTGGCCTGATTCTTATATTCTTCATGCATCTGCTCTCCACTCTTCTCCTTATATCTCTTCCATAATCTCTTTTTCACCTGCAGTTCCTTTTTGTCAAACACTTTACACCAAATTGTGTTCTCTTCTTCATTCGTGGAATACAGCTTACTATTGCTGCTAACAAATATTCCTTCACAATTTCCCAAGCACTAATGATATCTCACCCTTCCAATTCCTTCCTCCATGGAACTGTCCCGAGTTGATATCTAAGACTATTATAATCACCCACCTTATAATTCCACATATGTTCCCTTTGCTTTGATACTCCTGCATGTCTATTCATCTTCCAAGTAAAAACCACATGGTCATTCTCTCCAACTGGGGGAGAGAGAGATGTCATCTCAGTTATTATCAGCTCTTCTGATGCTATGACCAAATCCAAAACTCTTGTTCCCTCTATTACATGTTGCCTAAGACATGATCCTCAAGAATACTAGAAATTCCATTCCCTTATTACTACATGCATTTTCCTCTTCCCAGCTTATATTGCTATAGTTAAAATCTCCCATGACAATCATTCTTCTTGCACTTGCCAAGCTCAACTGCCTAAACATCTCCTGCTCCCACTCTCTGTGCTCCTTGGCTTGCGGCAGTACCTCACTAAATATTATATCTTGCTCACCTCTACCTCACACCATATGCATTCAAAACCATTAGTGTCACTGCCTTCCAAAGCCTCCACTCTTATAGGACATAAATACTTATAAGCAGTACTACACCATCGTGTTTCCTTTTCCTATCCTGCCGAAAAATGCTGTACCCTGCTACTTCTATTCCTGTTATATCATCTTCCGTCAACCACACCTCAGACATCCCAATAATATTTGGCCAGGCTGATGCTATTAATGCCACAATTCATCTCCTTTATTCTGGATACTCCTGGTATTAACATGAGGCATAAGAATGTCACTGCTTCTATACCTATCATTATCCACTCCAGACTCCACTGGATTCAGTGTTATCAGATGTTATTCCCCCTTCCCCCAAGCACCCATTGCCATAAGAGACACCCCTGCTACCATCCATCCTGGGAATTCTAGTTTCCCTGCACTGACACACAAGAAAACAGCAATATCTCCAGATTTCTACGTCCTTCCTCATTCAAATGCAAGCAGTCTCTCTCACATACAGTTCCTTTCTGTCCTCAAATGCCCTCCAAGCATCCACATATTCCAATCCTCTCTTCTGATACATTCTGGCTATTATGGTATTTATTATTACTGCTTTCTGTTCAGCTCGTCAGTATCATACCTGGGCAACACATACACAATCTTTCCTCTCTGCATTTTCTTTTGTACAACCTCAAGCAAGAATCTCAGATTTCTTGCCACCCGATTTACATTGCCTTTCAAGTCATTCGTGCCCACCATCACAATCATCTCATCCACGCTTTCATTCCACTTAATTGCCATAGCCACTCTCTATCGTTCCTCCAGGCAAAACACTCCTCTGGAATCCTATCTTGCATACCTCGGATCATTGCATCTCCATACATCACAGCTCTTACCACTGTTTCTTGATTGCTCACCTGCATCCCTAATTCTCTCCTCTAACTCTTTCACTCTGTGTTCCCCTATTTACCTGCTGTCCTGGCATCACTCCATCCCTGGTTCCAGCACTCCTCTCGCATTCTTCTCATTCTCTCTCTCCCTTCCACTGTTTCTATTCTCTCCTCTTCTTTCATTCTCATACCTCTCTCTCTCTCTCATTTCCTTTCTTCCATTGTTTCTCTCCTGTTCTATCATTCTCATTGCTCTCTCTCTCATTCCCTCTCTTCTACTGTTTCTATTCTCTCCTCTTCTATTATCCCATAACTCTCTCTCACTCCTACCCTGATTCACCTTGCATTCATCTTTTTCATTCGCCTAATCTCACCTTTCATACATTTCATCTCATTCCCGAGACATTCCACCATCTCTTTCAGCTCATCTATCTCTCTCTGCAAGTTAGCAACTCTTACTCGCCATTCATCCTCCCAATCATGACCATCTCTGAAAACTTCACAATCGTTCAAGCCTTCCACACTCCCCATTTTTATTTTTTCATTCATATTTCACTGCTCGTTATTCTCACCTATCACATTACACGTCTCTCGAAAATATCTCGCTCCTGATGCAATGAGGTCGGATACCAGAACATCTAACCCACTGTATTCCTCCTATTGCCTACATTTTAAGCACATATGCACCCCCCCCCCCCTTCTCTCACCCACCACATGTCCAACTCCTGGGTTGCATACATGCCACAAGTCCCACATGGCACAAAATCCTTTATTATGTTATGCAAAATAGAGTCCTTGAATGGGGGATGACTTGGTGACATGACATTTGTAATTGAAGCAGTGGCAGCCGCCATCAATTAAATTGTGCCGAGGAACTACTATAACTAAATGCTAAATACATATGCCACATATGGGCAACCCTCGGCCTGCAGGCCAGATCTGGCCTTAATCTATTTCAGTGAAGTTTGTCTGATTCATGGTGGGAGAAAACATGGTGTGTTCTACTAACTCACGTTAAGCTGACATCATATGACTTGCGCAAAACACGCTATGTTTTCTCCAACCAAGGTCTCTTTCTCACTTTGACTAGCGGCATGTGTGAACGTGTTACAACATGTCAGTTCGGTACTTGCGTTGGTGTTGTGCTTTGTTCAGAGCATGCATTGATGTTATGTTCTGTTCGGTACCTGTGTTGATGTTGTGTTCTGTTCAGTGCCTGCGGTGTAGAAGACAGTTTTGTTTGACAGTTCTGAATATCGCTTATAAATTTGGGACAATGTCAGGGGTTATTGCAAAAAAAAGAAAAGTAGATGCAGAGAATCGTCAATTTCAAGACAACTGGACTGAGGATTATTATTTTATTCTGAATAAAAGTTTGCCTGTATGTTTGCTGTGCACCGAATCCGTATCCATCAACAAAGAATACAACTTGAAGAGACACTTTACTTCGAGACATGCAGATCACCCAAAAATTGATGGACAACTATGAAAAGATGATATGCAGAAGTTGAAGAAGAACTTGGATACCCAGCAGCAAATGTTTCACAGCATTATCAAAGAAAGCTTTGTGGTAAGTGAAAAAATCGCTAAGCATTCTAAGTCATTTGGTGAAGGAGAATTTATCAAAGAATGTCTGCTGGATGTTGCAAGTATAATATGTCCTGAAAAGAAAAAAGACACCGAGAATATTTTCGTTTGTCGAGACGTACTGTTGTCCAACGGATAGAAATTATGGCTGATGATATCAAAAAAAGTTTAAAAGAGAAGATTGCTAGATTGGATGTATCTTCAATTGATTTGGATGACAGCACTGATGCCTCCAATACAGCACAACTAGCAATATTTATTCTAGGAGATGATACGGATTTCAACATCACAGAAGAATTATTGGCGCTTCGGCTGTTAAAAGGAACAACTACCGGTGAAGATATATTTGAAATGGTCAACACAGTCTTCGAGAGATTTGGGCTTAAATGGAGTTCACTATCTGGCATATGCACTGATGGAGCCCCTGCAATGGTTGGTGCACAGAAGGAATTTATTGGAATAGTTCATGAAAGAGCAATAGAACTACAAATCCATCCGGAAAATTTAACAAATTTTCACTGCATTATCCACCAACAAAATCTGTGTGCAAAATCGATTAAATTCACAAATGTTAATGAAGTTGTAGTAGCCAGTATTAACTTTATTAAGTCACATGCACTTAATCACCGCCAATTTAAGGAGTATTTGGCAGACCTATTTTCGGATTATGAAGATGTCTTATTATTGTGAAATGAGGTGGTTGAGTAAAGGTAAAATGTTAAAATGATTTTATGATCTGAGACAAGACATTGCAGATTTTATGAACATAAAAGGAAACACAATTAATCAAGTAAAAGATGAGTGGGTGTATGATTTAGCATTCCTTGTAGATGTCACCGGATACCTAAATGAACTGAATCTTAAATTGCAAAAACAAGGACAATTGGTTCATGAACTGCATGGACATGTCAAAGCTTTTTGTAATAAACTAAGATGGTTGGAAAATCAGATAAGAGCTAAAAATTGTTATCATTTTCCTACTCTAGCAACTCATAAAAATATCCCTTATAATTGTTATGGAGATGAACTGAAGGCACTAATAGAGCAATTTGATACAAGGTTTGTCGACTTCAAAAACAAAGACTCCACATTCACTATATTTGCTCGTCCAATAGATGCTGATGTAAATAATGTGCCAGAAAACTTACAGATGGAACTTATTGAGCTTCAGGCAGATTTAGCGCTAAAATCACAATTTAACAACATTGCTTTGATGGATTTTTATAAATTTTATTTGGTGGAAGAAAAATATACAAATTTATGTGCCTTTTCAAGAAAAATCATTTGTCTTTTCGGCAGCACATATACGTGTGAACAGTTTTTTTTCGAGGATGAAATACAATAAATCAAAAATTCAGACAAGAATAACGGACGAAAACCTCGAAAATTCTATGCAATTATTCTTAAGTAATATTAATGTCAATATTGATAGTCTCATAGTTGAAGTACAATCTTCACATTAAATTGTTATGTCATTCATTATATTATAAAATTTATGTAGAGCTTTATACCAAAGCATTATATTATAAATAAATGAAATATGAAGTAGCAACTTGTTTTAATTCGTTTAATATTAATTTATTTTATTTAATAATTTGCCCATGCCTGTTATACGCTCTACTGTAAGGTAATTTACTTACTCAATACTATAAGTATAAACTATATTTAACTATATTAAATAGCGAATAACGAAAACTTATCATTTCTTCCACAACAGATATCCGACTCTGATCTCGCCTTCTCAGTAACCCAAAAATAACACAATATAAACAACAACTAAATTCCAAGGGAAATGTAGCACAATTTGTGACAAAAGTCACATTATACATCTAAAAAACACTTCTTTTTTTTTTATCACAGCTCAAATCCACCGACACGTTCTTCAGCAACTCTAGTGCCGCCATATATTATAATAATAATAATATAATAATAAATAAATAATAATAATTATAATTTTCATACCAAATTTATTACAGTTGTTAATGGAGAACCTAATAAAGCGAAGTGTTAAGTTTGATATCTGCTCATTTATATATTTGGTTCAATCCTTTATCCAAGTGCAAGCAAACAAAGTTTGCACCTGAAGTATTTTCAGGACTGGGGCAACTCGTGGTATAATTTCTCATCACTTGCTTTAGTATCCCATAATGCAAAGCACATCTCCTTGCAGACATGTATAATGCTATGCATTAAGGGAAGGGTCACTACTCAGACCACTTTTGACCTTTATTGAGGATATAAAGGATTAAACCAAATATATAATTGATAGCATAGCCAAGTGAAAAAACTTCCATCAACTGATTTCTAATCCAGAGAATTTTAATAATAAGGTGTGACACCTTTTGGCAACTGGTATATGGAAATATGACTTCTCCATTACTTCCACCTTAGTATCACCACCTCTGGGTCTGGCTCCCACTGATGAGACCTCAATAAAGGTCGAAACCGGTCTGGGTAGTGACCCTTCCCTTAATGCAAAGCATTATACATGTCTGCAAGGAGGTGTGCTTTGCATTATGGGATACTAAGGCAAGTAATGAGAAGTTATACCACCTTTGCCACGAGTTGCCCCAGTCCTGAAAATACTTCAGGCACAAACATTGTTTGCTTACACATGGATAAAGGATTAAACCAAATATATAATTGATAGCCAAGTGAAAAAACTTCCATTTGATATCTATTATTTTGATATCAGATTTAATGCAGATTTCTTTCATAATGTGATCCACAGAGATAATGAATAAGATTGAAGTACAGATAATATTATGTCAAACCATCTACCTGTATTTCCATTCTAACTGCTGACTTACATGTTAAATATAGACTATGTCCTGGCTTTATAATCCATTTATTACATATTATTTTAGCACATAGGCATATGCTTTTTCCAAACTAGAAAACTTAAACACAGATCCTATCCTTATATTTCAACAATTTCTCAACAATCTGCTGTTAAATGAAACCTCTATGTAGACTAAACCTAGCTTGTTCTTCAAGTTTCTCTACCACAGTTTTTTGTTCTTCTCAAGTATGCTTGCATAAATTTTACCTGAAATACTTAGTACAGAAATTCATCTGTAATTCTCACATTCAGTTTTATTTCCCTTTTATTTATCAATGAGAAACTATAACAGCTCAACTCCAATCATCTGAAATTAAATCTTTTGAATTACACAGTATAATAACCACTGTAAAAATATGGAGGTCTAAAACTTTTATACATGCATATTTGAGTATTTATGGTTAAATATCATGTACTCCGCAAGGTTAGCCTAGTGGCTTTGAGCTTCGCAACCATATGCCTGTTGCGAAGATGTCTGGTTCAATTCCCATCGACGACGTGAGGAGCTTAAAGATCTTCCTCGGCCATAGCAAAGTTAGCCAGTCTTGGGCATGAACAGCAGGGTTTTCCCCACCAGTTTATCTGGGGTTTTTCATCCTGCAAGCAGGCAAACAGGCCCCGTGAACATACAGGATACAGTCAATAGGGTATAGTACGACAAGGCAGGCAACAGGAAACCACCTTGCTTATAGTCATTTCCTTAGTATGGTAGCATATAGCTTACCCCCCCCCCACACACACACCAGCCATATGACTGAGGGAATAGAAGAGAATAATAATCATCTACTCTAGCTACTTTTCAAAATTTTGGTTTGATAGCTTTTTCTACCTCAAGTGTTATGTATTCATGATTACTTTCATTCTGAATATTTTCTGTCACTGCTCTATCACTTCTTGTTTCATTCAATAATCTTTAGAAGTAATTATTCATTATCCAGGCATCAAGAATATCCTTATCTTCAGTTCTTATGTCACTCTTATCCCTTTTACTATGATGTTAAACTCCTAAATAAATCCACAAATCTTTTCGGAAGCAACTTCAATAACAAATTTGCCATCTGAAAGCAATAAACACATAAAACTAAGAAAAAAGGCAGGAACAATGAAACATGAACCATATTCTCAGTGAAAAATCTATTGAACATGGAAAATATTTCAGCTAATTATGCACAATTTTTAGTGAAGATGACCAAATTAAATTAAATGTGAAAAGAAATAACAGAATAAGCAAAGATGATATAATGGTGAGCTATATGAATAATTTATATGGAATAAGAGAAATTAGCCAAACACTAAATGAGCATATACAGGACTGTATTCAAACCAAATGTAACATTTGACTGCATAGACACAATAGAACTACTGATAGGATGTTAGTAATAATATAAACATGAATATGTAGTACCAGCACAGCATCCTGTACACCCTGTTTGGAGTACATATTAGGAAATGACTGATAATATCAAATACCATATTTCATTCATTCAGCCAAAGTGGAGAATGAAATTAATGCACATGGACAGAGAAAAATGAATGTACTTCCAGTATTTTTGTCCTTTTCCAACTGAAATATAACTATTTTTTCTTTAACAGACATCCCCATGGGCAAGGTGTATCATGACATTTAATGAGTCACGTGTTTGTAGCCAGAATAAATTGGAGGAATATGATGCTCCCCGAGTCAGTGTAACTATGTCCAGGTGAAATGGCTGTGAGAAGGGAATGATGGAGTTTGAAAGAGGTGTTGTGATAGGATCCCATGTTGCAATTGTTGACAAATTGGGCCATCCCAAGTCAACAATCAGTGATACCATACTGAGATGGAAGCACAGGGAGTCAATTGCAGTGGATGACCTACCACACTCACCAAACATGACTGTAGGGTGGTACAAAGAATAATATGTAAAAACCACCATTCGTCAGCCAGCACATTGAATGCAGAGTTCCAAGCATCGACTAAAACACAAATCTACACAAAAACATTCAGAATCGATGGCTTACAACATGGGTTTCCATGGTAGGAGTCTGCCAACACAACAAATCCTTGTTGTGTTGACAGACTAAAGTTGGTAACACATGCATCACCAACACATTATGACATTCACTGTTTCACAGCAAGAACAGATAATTTTACTTTAACTTTACTATGCTATTATGTAGAATACTAACATAAATTTATTACATTAGTATTCTGGGAAATGAAGCTGTATATACATTCCCCTTTTCAATATACTAGAAGAAATAAAAATTAAGCAATATTTACATGCATCTGCATTATATTCTTAACAACACATAGGAGTAATTAGTAATGAATCACTTCCTAACTCTACTGGATCTTTTACTCGCCAAAGAAAACAACTAAATGACTGTTCTCTGAAACCTCATAATCACAAAATTGATTATCATTTTATTCAAAGAGTATGAACTCTGTCATTTAAAGAAAGCAATTTCTCACATGATTAGTGCCATGCTGTACAAACACAATTTAAATTTAACAAGTTATCATTTCTCCAGTTCCTAGACTGCCCACAATGTTAACTTACAAAAGGACCAATAGCAATTCTATACGCACCCATTCATTTACAAAATATGGTATATATGTGGCTAAAACCTATATGGTTAAGATAAGCTGTTTTCTTGGAGATAACTGAGAGAGGTAATCAATTAAAGAATTTTTAAATCTGAGCTCTCAGATCATGTAACTACACATAAGCATCTGGTGAAATACAATAGTGCTACTATGCCTTATTCCTGTATTTTTCACTTCAAGGAAGCTACAGAGATGTTAAGAACTCCAGTGAATATTTATCTACAAGATAAAGCAAAGGAATTTTACTGTATTTATACTGTTTTACTCTATATTTAACACAATTATACAGCAACGGGCACCATGCTATGATGCACACAAACACACTACAACCTCTAGGTCAACTAAATAGTAACAGCTTATTCTACGACACATTTCAATACTGAAAAACAATTTGTTTTGGTTAAATAAAGGCATCACCTGATGAACAAAATTCAATCCAAAACATGGTCAGCACAGATCTGAAAATAGTTACAAACTGATTTCATGTGAATAAACTTACTCTCAATGCTGGAAAAACAAAATTTATGATTTTTAAACTCAGAACTACCCCTATTAGTAAAATCTATTTTTCCATCAATATATTCCTACATAACTGGAATTGTAATATCTAAATTGTAACTACATGAAGATAGAAAACATGAATATTATAACTTATTTAGGATTAAAAATTGACAGCAACTTAAACTGGAAATCACATATTACAGAAGTATGCAACAGGGTATGATTTATGCTATCTCACATATTCTTTTTATAAAGTTCTTAAATATGGCAATGTTAAGAACATTATATTTGACTTGGAAACAGACTGTTATACAGTACGGTATACTAAGCAGGAGAGGAACATATCACACCACACTGACACCACTAATCTTTACAAAATAAATGAATATGCATTTTAACCAAACAGTAAACATAGAAACACTACAGTGAATGCAAAATATACCCCTATTAAATATCTTATCACATAAACAATGATATATTTACAGGATACTACTATTTCTAAAGTCTGATAATCAGTGTATAATTATTAGAAAAGATACTTCCTTCTGCAGAAAAGCAGGCTTAAAATATTTAATCCCAAAAGTGCAAAAAGAAATAATACACACACACACACACAGCATAAATATCTGGCTCCAAAAATCTTTAATGGCTTGCCTCTCTTGATATGAAACAAAACCAACATGAACACATTCAGAAATCGAATCAGAGAGTACTCAAATTTCTATAAGAATATTGAAAATTTGTTAGAATAAGCGTATAAAATGAAAAATTAACCAATACAAAATATTCGGTTAATTAGTGAACAGCATTGTTCTTATTCTATGTATGCATGTGTGTGTATATATATATATATATCTTTCATTTATTCCCTATACAGTGGTGCCTTGGTTAACGATGGTAATCCATTCCAGGATTACCATTGTTAACCAAAACCGTTGTTATCCAAGGTGCGATTCCCCATAAGATTTAATTGAAAATCGATTAATTTGTTCTGGCTCCTCCCCACAACCATAGTACATATTAAAAATGCAGATAAAACTCATTTAAAATGTCATAAAAATATGGTAAATATACTGTATAATAAATAAATATCATTTATTTATTATACAGTATATGTATTTGCTACAAAAAAAATTAACATTAATAAAATGAATTGTTCATGAAAACAGTTTTTAATTATCAATCTTCACCAGAAGGACAACTGGGCTCACTTCATTGTTTTTTGACAAATGGACCTGTAAAAAATATGTCTAGGGTTGTTTGCTTCTGCCTCTTTTTTAAAATGTTTCTGAAAAACTGCATGGACTTTTCATTAAATAGATCTGCAGTTCTGATAACCTCAGATATGTTTGGATTCCATTTCATAGCAACATTTTGAACTTCCTCCCACTTTGCCAAAACATTTTTGATTTCCGCAGTCGTAATTTGTTCTTTCTCTCCATCCTCATCTTCAGATGAAATTTCCATTTCCTTTTCTTCACATTGATGCTTAAAAAGTTCTTTTAGCTCATCAGTAGTCAGTTCTCGGTCATGCATCTCCAATAATTCTTCAACATCTCCTTCCTCTACTTCCAAGTTAAGATCATGAGCAGTTGCCACAATATCCTTTACCAATTTATGACCTTCATCTGAAGTTTCTTCATTACCAAAGGAAGGACACAGTTTCCTCCATGCTGCTTTGAGACATTTCATTGTTACTTCTTGCCAAGCCTTTACAATTAGCCTAATTGCTATGACAATGTTGAATTCTTCCTTCCAAAATTTTCTTAGGGTTATGTTGGTAACCTCACACATTTCAAAGCACATGGCAAATAGTGCCCTTTTAAAATTTGCAATTATCAGCTGATCCATAGGTTGAATCAGAGATGTAGTCTTGGGAGGAAGAAAACTCACCTTGATAAAATCTAATTCCTCTGGTAGCTCTTCTTATATGCCCGTTGGATGGCCAGCTGCATTATCCAAGGTTAAAATGGCTTTTAGAGACAGATTGTTTTGCACAAGATAGGCTTTGACAGTTGGTCCAAACACTTCGCGAATCCAGTCTCTAAATTCTATTCTTGTGACCCAGGCTTTGCTGTTAGACTTCCACAAAACACTGAGATTGGATTTAGAGACATTGAACTTTTTGAATGCTCGGAGATTCTCTGAGTGGTAGATTAACATTGGTTTTACCTTGCAGTCTCCACTTGCATTTGCTGCTAAAAGCAATGTTAACCTATCATTCATTGGTTTATGCCCAAGAAGTGTTTTTTCTTCTTTTGTGATAAATGTCCTGTTAGGCATTTTCTTCCAAAATAACCCAGTCTCATCACAATTGAAGACTTGTTGAGGTAGGTATTCTCCTTTTTCTATAATTCTTGTAAAGCTATTGACAAATTTATCTGCTGCTGCTTTGTCAGCACTAGCTGCCTCTCCATGTCTGACCAAACTATGAATTCCTGTTCTTTTTTTAAAGTTGTCAAACCAACCTCTGCTACCTTTGAAATTATCATCATCTACCTCAGAACTTGATCCCGAAGTCTTCTTTTTCAAATCTTGATAAATCTGTTTAGCTTTCTGACAGATTGCATTTTGAGATGTAGTATCGCCCACCATTTCTCTTTCTTTGATCCAAATTAGTAATAGATTTTCCATTTGCTCAAAAAGAAGCCCTCTGACATTCAACCTTGAAGTTCTCTTAGCAACCTTAGCTACCATAAGTTCTTCTTTCTTAGCCAAAATGGCTGATATTGTAGAATGACTGGTTTCATATATTCGAATTAGCTGCATAACTTTCACACCTTCATGATGTTTTTCTATTTTCTTTCTTCTGTTCAATAGAGAAAATTTTTGTTTTTTTTTTCCTTCACTAGCTTTCTTTTTGGGACCCATTTTGTCACACGGTAAAAAAATTCACTCTATAAAAAAAAAAGATACGCAAAATACAGTATTATTACAAATTGTACAACATTAAGACAAGGGATACAAAGAACATATCGTCACCTGAAAATAAAAGTAAAAGTTCAAAAAAAAAAACTGTTTGAAATAAAAGTTAACAGTTAAATTCGAAACCTGCAATTTTTGACTTGCTGTATTTTGCTTGTAAGATGACGATATTAGATACAGCACTTACTGTAACATACACTGATTAGCAGCTTACAGATACAACGATTATTATACATGAGATTTGATTTTGCCTTTTGATGGCGAACAAACAGTGATACGCACCCACCGATCTATTGTCTATATGAACCAACACATAAAAAATAAATGCTTAAATACTCATTTTCATCATAAAATGCATTTATAACCACAAATTTTAAAATAAAGCACAGTACACTACAAGAAAAGAAACAATAAATGGAAAACGTAAACAGCTGACCATGATGGGTCAAACATATCTGAGCTTCACAGCTATGGCGCATGGCTGTTCTCTATTCGACAATGTCTTCCCGCGCGTGGCTGAGTGTGATCAGAAAATTCCAGTTTTTTAGATTGGATAGAGGCTCACATAATCGAGAGTCATTAACCAAAGCTTCTGTCATTAACCAAGAGATTTTTTTTTCTTACAGTCACTTGTCGTTAACCAAGTACATCATTATCTGAGGCCGTTGTTAACCAAGGCACCACTGTATATTGTTCTTGATTGTCAATATTTTTGTGTACTGAACTATTATTCTCTGTATATTAACCTGTGTAATTGTTATGCTTTTTGTAACCCAGATGAGCTTATGCACTTGGGTTATACATATGATGTCATTATTTCATAATTTTGAAAATTTTTAATTTAATGAGATGTAACAAATTTATTCTTATTTTTGTAAATAAAATAAATAAATGAAGTAAAAAATAAATAAAATCAGTACCAGGTATCGAGGGGCTAATGTGGTAACTGATTTTCATTCCCCACTATGAGATCAGCATTCTGCTTGTTGAAGGCCTAAAGTGGTTTGAAGTTCCAAGTTTGTTCCCTACACCATGGTTTCTGGATTATCTAATCCTTAGTCCACTAATAATACTAATAGGTTTACAACCTTTCATGGACTGGAATAAAGAAGTGAAATTCTACTTTCTAATAAAGTGCTCTACATTAGACATACCTGCAGATGTGCGCTCTTTAATCACTACCTGTCTTCTTTGTTGCATTTCTGGACTTAACTTTTCAACCATTTTATCAATAAAGCTCTCTAAAACTAAAGACCGTGCTTCACATTTAATTTTTGTGCGACAAACAGGACAGTCATTTGCTTTTCTTGACTTCTTTTTCCACTGCATAATACATGTTAAACAGAACGTGTGGGAGCAGTTTAAAGTAGTGGGCTAAAAATGGAAAATAATTCCTATAAAATACATATACAGCATTAATAGTGAATAAATGAAAATAATCTAATCATTCAATTAAACCTTTCTAAAAAGAGTAATCAACTTTTACTGGTGTATACGTGGTCATGTGTTATTCATTATTTAATATTATCCTCTTTGTAAATGGACAGATGCAGCTGCTCTTACTCCCCTACCTCTTCTGGGAGTAAGAGATACAGGTATTCTTTAATACATTACTTCAAACTGTATTAATTAACCTATATAAATTAAATACATTTTACACTTCAATTTGATGATAAATCATCAGCTAAAATTTTCTAGTCTAAGAATTTAGATTATTTAAGATTATAATGTAATTAGTTACATAATATTAATAAATATAATAAACTAATTATAATTTTTCCAATATTTTTCTGAATTTCATTACTTTAACAGCAAGAATATGAAGCTGTAGTGTCTATCTAACTTTTCAGCTCCTATGCCACATATCGCAAGGCCACTAGAATGGATTATGTCTTTGCTTTATTAGTGCTAAATATTTATCCAGTGGCATATGAAGCCTTTTAAGTTCTCTCTCTCTCTATAATATATCAATAACAAATATTACATAAAAGCCACCAATGTGCACAGAGAGAACATATTTGGATCGGCAGTGGTACAAACTTTCATATGAACCAATTAATATGTGATGGTCTTATTATGTATAAGGAAGTGGGAAATACTTCCTACATTTATTAGTGCTTGCCATAATGCTGTTGATGCATTTCATAGCATCAACATAAATGGAGAATGGATAAATTGGATAAATGGAGAACTATAAATATGGTAACATGTAAAATAATTCTATTAATTGCAACATCTCCAAATTGCATTATTTAGCAATACAATGAAGACTAAATAAAAGGATGATCTCACAGACAAGTTTAGTATATACATAAGTAAAAAGTAAATGGATATGCATAATTAATCCTACAATGCTGATACATAAATAATACAAATGGCAAATAATATATTATTGTGACTAACATCTTATGACTACTACTGTCAGAAATTTTTAGTTGAAACTCTTAGTGCCTTCGAGTGACTTCAGTTATTGTAAAAACAGTAACTTTTTTTTTTTTTTTTGCATCTTATTGTTTTGCAAGTGCTTCTTAAAATATTGCACTCAAATGAGTCATTACCATTCGGGTATTTTTTCTAGTTTTATCTTTTTTTACCTTTTTCATCAGATAGAATTCCTTTGAGTGTTTATACATTAGCAAATACATTATTTCACTCCGAATAACCAGAAATATTCTGACCAGCAGTCCCACAAATATGGTAATGTCACCATTTTATATCAATAGAACTTAAGATGAATTTATGTGAGGACACACACACACATAAGTGATTTAGTTTAGATATTTAGTAAATTTTACAGTGTATATAAGTTGAAAGAGTATTTTCAGCATTGTTTGCACCAAGTTATGTTAATATTCTCTTAAGATGAGTTAATTTTAATATTTAGCATAGTATGATTTTTTTAAATTACTAATTAAATGTGAAGTATCAATCGCTGGCATAGTTGGCCGAATGGTTAGCATATCCACTCCCCAGCCAAAAGGCTGCAGGTTCGAATTCCGCTGTGGGCATGGATGTTTGCGATTGTCTCTGGAAATATTAGTGGTGGTAGATGGCGCTGGTGTAGTTGCAGTTGTAGTTGATGGAATGAGTGGTGGAGACAGAGAGTTGTAGAGTAGGTGCCGTCCCTCGATGAATCTTTGAACTCCCTGGAGGTGTCACATAATAATAATAATCAATGGTGGTGGTAATTCCTTTGAATGTGACTTGAAAAATTCATTCTATGCTGTGTATATGTTTGTGAAATGCTATACATTGGTGAATGTGAATAGTTAATGAGAAAGGGAGACTGATGCTAGAATTTGTCAGAAATGTATGATAATTTGACAAACTGAGGAGTACGAAATATTGAATGTGAGTAGAAATTCAAATCTGAAAGAAAATGAGATGACATGGTAGGTAAAAAGTGCCTTAGAAGAGAAATATAAGATCTGAAAATGTTGGAGTCTTGACAGGTAACAGACTGATATGGAGGAAAATCGCAGATAGGAAGTTAGTAATGATGCAAATTTTTCATGTAGTACTATTAAAATATCTTGTACACCCCTCGAGGGTATATGTCAGGAATTTGATGATGTGATGGTAGGTGTATACTGTGTGTTAAGCAAAATGCAAGCAACAATGGAGATGCTAAAATCCAAGTTAGTAGTGTGAAAGAAAGAAGATATGTGACAAGTCAGAAAAACAGGGGTTTTATGATAATGGTAGAAATGCAGAGGCTTTAATCAGTGCTGCACAATACTATACAAGAGTTGGAGACTGAAAAAAGCATGGACAGATGAAAGGATGTGGTGATATATGATTAGAGGCATAATACATAAGTGAGCAATGGAATTATATTTCGCAGGCATGAGATATGTGACATGACTGAAGCAAAGAGCCAAGACTGCAAAACTGTTGCTACAGTATGATAGAAGTGAGCTAGGGGAGGAGAGCTGTGATTACAAGTGTGACAGGAAGTAGTTTGTGTGGGAGAAATAGTGTGCAGCACTATTGTCCTGTGTACTATCCACTGGATAGCACATGAGACAGAACCAATTAGTAACATATCTGGAGGCTTCCTGATAAGCCAGTGTCAAATCCTGCAGCCACATATTTTGCCAGTTCATGACTGGAGGGAGACCAAATACTGTGGCTGCAGGAGGAACTATCGAGGCCACATATGGATAAGCGAGCGAGTTCCATGTGTAGGCAGCATGTTTGCGAGTCTGCCACCTCTCACTACATGTCCCACTTGCTCTTTATCTTTTCCTCATAAAATACAATGAACCACAACCAAAAGAAATACGATCTCACTGCAGATCTCAAATATTCTCAGACAAAAAACATTTCAAAAAAATTCTTAAAAGAACATCAAAAATCCAATCAAATAACCCACCAACATGAATTCTTTCCAAAAAAAATTTCAACATACACTTCACAAAGTGGTCTGAACAATAATATAAATAACGTGCACCACCACCACCTACAGTAATCTAAACCAGAAGTACTATTCCTATCAAAACCCTAACTGGCAACCTCAACAGCCACCACTGTCCATCCCAACTGCCCAAACTACACATTGTTATAAAGTGTTGTAGGTAATGTTTACTTAATATGGTTTAACTGCTTTACTTAACTATCTCTTGAATAATTTGTCCTATCTCAGCAGCGCCTGTAATGTGTCTGTCTTTGTCTTACTATTATATAATTCAGCCATTTAGATTACACTGTCCAACACAATTTTTGCTGACTTTTATATGAGACTTGTTTTTTACTAATTTGGGTGCACTGATTTCAAATATCAAACCCATTTTTCTCTATCATGTCGGTTTTTCCTCTATGGCATTTTCTTTTTGCTAATTTGTAAGTTTTTGATAGTTTTAAGGAGGCAGTACTATTTAGAGGATCAAAAAAATCGATTTTTTAATATTATTTTCTGAAAGTATATACTTTTAAAAATCTGTTCCTAACTTTTTATCAAGAAATTCGAAAAATTCCCGAAGATATAGCCTATTATTCAAAGCGGTGCGCAGATCAGAATCAGAGTGCTCACCGCTCTCGCTTGTTAGTAAACGAATAAATCGTAAGAACCTGCAACGGCACGTACTGGCGCTTTGAATGCAAGAGAGGCTGATAATTAGATATATAACTACTTAACAATATTCATTAAAAATTACAAGAATATTTATAAAAAAATAACAATTTTACTTACACATGAGTTGCAGGGAATAAATTTTTGTTTGTAGCAATTTCTGCTGTGTTCTGTTTTGGCAATCCCTTTGAATAGTTGGCCATCATGTGAGAATCCCATCTTCCTTGGTACCGATCTTCCATAGTTTTTAAGTCTTGATGAAATCTTTCACCTTGTTCATCGCTTACAGCACCTAAATTCTCGGGAAATCTATCAAGATCACTGTATAGGAAATGAAGCTTTAAGCTCATGTTGCAACCGAGGCACTGGAAATTTTCAAGCATTGTTTCCACTAGATCTTTGTAATTGCACGCTTTTTTGTTTCCAAGAAAATTATTCGCAACCATCGTATATGAAGTCCAGGCCTCTTTCTCAATTTCGTTCATAGAGTTGATGAAATTTGGGTCTCTCATTAAAGTTCTAATTTGCGGTCCATCAAATACACCGGCTTTAATTTTTTCATAACTAAGTTGTGGAAATTTTTTGCATATGTATTGGAAACAGTCACCTTGTAAATCTAAACCTTTAACATACTGCTTCATAAGACCTAGTTTGATGTGTAGAGGTGGAAAAATGATTTTTTCTCTATTGATTAAAGGTTGATTTATAACATTCTGTTCTCCAACATTTAAGGATATTCTAAGAGGCCAATGTTTCTGACTCCAGTTTTGGTTTCTAGCTCGACTATCCCAGAAGCATAGAAAACACAGAAACTTCGTATATCCTCTTTGAAAGCCAAGTAAAAAGTTCACCATTTTAAGATCCACACAGATGATCCAGTTATGGTCTGTATATTTTAATAACTTCAGAACCTTTTTAATGTCCTCATATGTTTCCTTTAAGTGGACTGAATAGCCAATAGGAATTGAACCATATACATTCCCATTGTGTAGTATGACACACTTGAGACTTCTGCTTGAACTGTCGATAAATAAACGCCACTCATTTGGATTGTATTGTACAACACTCATTTCAGTTAGTAAACCTGACACATTGTTACAGTAAACAAACCCACATTCGTGTTTAAAATATTGTACAAGATTACTTTCCCTGCTACGATAAAAAGATATCTTCGTATCTTGCTCCAGTAAGTTTTTTCATTTAATCTTGAAGCTAACAATTCCGATGATTCCTTTGATAGACCCAAATCATTTACTAAGTCATTCAATTCCGCTTGAGTAAAATGTTGCGGTCCAGAACTAGAAATTAAATTTTCATTGTCTAAATCAACATCCGGGTCTTGCACCTCAAGAACATCTGGCACATCCCGATCATGCTCGTTCTCAAGTAAAGGAAGTCCTTTATAAATCGGCACGGCTATTTCATTGGAATGAGCAACTGGCCGAATTGCTGAGTCTAAATTTGGATACACAATTTTTTTCTTATTCTTCTTATTATAACCAGAAGTCTGAACTAAACAAAAATAGCAATCATCTACGTGATTTTTCGGTTCACGCCAAATCATTAGAATGCCAAAAGCTAATTTATGGCGTTTTCCCTTGCTCCACTGTCGTAAATTTTCTACACATGACTTACACACTTTATTTGGAGCCCATGACTTGTCCTGATCTGAAATTTTTACGTCAAAGTATGCAAAGTACACTTTCTTAACGAAATCAGTGATATCTGTCCTTTGACTGGGAACAGTAAAGCTGCCACAAATGTAGCAGAAGGAATCTACACTATTGACACAATTTCGAGTAGTAGACATGATGTATTTTCTTCACTGCCTACTAACATGCAATTAACAAGACAAAAAAAAACAGAGACTTTATTGAAACATTATAAGTGCTCATCATACTTTCACGATTGATTAACGATTGACTGATTTCGATCGTTCTTTGTCCGCTATGACGCATACAGCATTCATTTGTTTTAGGCAGTTGTCATCGCCTATTTTCATCACCTAAATGTATTAGGTCGGTTATCAGCCTCTCTCTCGCATTCAAAGCACCAGTACGTGCCGTTGCAGGTTCTTACACACTTATTCGTTTACTAACAAGCAAGAGTGGTGAGCGCTTCGATTCTGATCTGCGCACCACTTTGAATAATAGGCTATATCTTCGAGAATTTTTTGAATTTCTTGATAAAAAGTTAGGAACAGATTTTTAAAAGTACATACTTTCAGAAAATAATATTAAAAAATTTTTTTGATCCTCTAAATAGTACTGCCTCCTTAAAACTATCAAAAACTTACAAATTAGCAAAAAGAAAATGCCATAGAGGAAAAACCAAATGGGTTTGACATTTGAAATCAGTGCACCGAAATTAGTAAAAAACAAGTGTCAGATCATAATCAGCAGAAAAAATTTTTTTTTTTGTTGGCTAGTGTTATCACGTGCACGAGTCTAATCTACAAAGGGATTGTCTCAAGGTTAAGTCAACTCCTTGGTAACAAAGCTTCTTAAGTTAACTTCTCTTAAGGTTCTGGGAAAATTTATTTGTTCCGCTGCACCACCCAGAACCCTTAGATTGGAAAAACTTCTCAGTCAAGAAGTGAACCTTCAGATATACACGTGGTTAATCTAATCTATTTCTAGACTAAGTTATCAATTATCAATACCTTCTATAATCAATCATGTTTGCAGTCGTGGTCTTAATTAACAATTATCTCCCGCTTAAATCTGAATAATTTATGAGTGGTGCATCGGATTCTTAGACACAGGCAACCAAATTAATAAGAGCAAAAGGTTTATTTAACATAATGATCATCATACAGAATAAAGAACTTTCAATTATCACTGTACTACTAGATTACAAAGTAAAATTAATCAATACATCATACATTACACAGTAATTAATACTACAAAAACATTATGTTCAAAGATTCAAAGCTCGCATTCTTAGATTATAAAACCAATAATGACTTTTAGGTGTTAATCACGCTGTCTGGATTAGACATCTCTACAGATCTTAAACATAGCTAGCAATCAACACAAGTACAATTATAATACATAGCACATATTGCCCACCGACTACGATTAAAATATCACGGTTGTGTCTTAATTTTAGATAGATTTTCAAAACCTTATGAAGGCCTATGATTCTTAAGTTACAATTATCTTCCTCTCACACATTACTTGATTAAAGGTTTACTATACTGAACTTGAGGCTTCCTCATTTCGATTCTTGGATTCCTTTCCTTCCAAACATTTTTATTTCCCACTACGTTAAGGCTAAAATTCCTGTCAGCTTGAGTTGGTCCTCATGGAGTCTGTATACCAATCATCTATGCCTAGAATATTCTTAGCGCGAGGCGATTCTGCATCCATAAGACATGCTACCTGGCGATTATCCTTTCCAGGAGTTGTCTGTTGCTTCGAAAATCCACTATTCAATCATCTTAGGGCTTGGAATCTGCGATCCCTCTAATCACGACTCGACACCTCCAACTTCTGCCACCGAGAGAGAACAGAGACTCCCGACAAAAAGTAAAAAGTCCTTTGGGGGAGTTTTCCAGCCCTTTTATATCAACCCCTACCGGGACTCCTTGTAACCCAAAATTTTCACCCGACACATTATTCTTTGCACTCGTGGGTCTTGCCTTTTTGTAGCGTCTTCCCCGAAAACTTAGGTCGCCACGTGCCGTATGTGCGCGTGACCGCTCGAGGCAACTTACTAATCCGGTGTCTTGCCCACGTACTTTGACTTTATAATCTCAGTTGGTTATATGCAATTTACACAGTAATTCTTTTATATCAATTCCAACAGAAAATATATATGTAATAAATTCATTGTCTAACATACAATTTAGTAGGTATTTTACACAGGAATATTTAAAGTTATACACTAATTACAGTATCCAATATTTGTCAGGCTATATACAACTTATACTAAAATACAAGCATATCCTTTTCAAGGGTTTTAACTTGTCAAATTATGAATGAAACATTCCTTAGAGAATTGTATTCATTCACAATTTAACAACATTGCACAGCTCTTTCTGCCACAAGGATGGCACTTGGGCATTCATCAGAACTGATGTACCATGCCAAAGACTGCACATCCTTGAATCCCCACTATTCGATCTGTTTTGGCTCAAAATTTCTCTACCAAATCAACCTGCCTTTTACATATGCTCTCTCTATCACTCTCCAAACTCCATCAACCATTCCGACCACTTAAACTATTTCTTTCTAAAGCTTGGCTTTCTGCAATCAAAATACCCCACCAGCGAGGTCATTCCTTCTAGGGGACTTCAATGTCCACAACTCACATTGGCTCCTCTTCTCCAATTTCACTGACCAAGCAGGCAGGGATGCTGAGGTGTTCACCATCAGCAATGACCTATTTAAGATCATCAATATTCCTACCAGAATAGCTGACAATCCCCTCCAATTTGCCAACACACTTGACCTCTTCCTAACAAGCTGCCCTTCCAGGTATACTTTGGTTGTCAGTTTTCCTCTTGGTAACTCAGACCACAACCTCATACAAATCTCTTTTGCCACAGAACAACTGTCATCTACCAATTCACAGACTCATGTCCTTTAGCATTACAAGGGTGCCAGCTGGGAGGTGTTTGGATCAGAAGAACTGAAGCAGTTTCTTTGATCCAAACAGATGATCAGACCAAATAACAGAAATCATTCTTACACGAATGAAGGATGTAATCCCTTATTCCACTCCAAATTCTCAGCCACAATCCAAGCCTTGGTTCTTGAAAAGCTGTGCCAATGCTGTAAAAGAAAAAAATCTCTGCTTACCATGAACTGCTCAAGACCAAAACTCCAGCTGCCCACTCTGCCTACAATGAAGCTCAACCATTGTAAAAGATCATGTTGGAGGTTTAATGGAATATTTTCAGCACTGGGAAAGGATTAAAACTAATTTTAATGCTTTCAATATTTCGTCTCAGTCAATGAGACATCTTCAGGGATTACAAATAACTTTTGTAGCAACACACTCAAATACAATACAATATTAAGTGAAACATGTGGGATCTCTGATAATTAATGTTTTCCAAATTTTGGAAAGTTTTATGCAACCATATTTATTTAAATCCGGTTGATTTCTGAATACTGCCAACAGATTCTAAAAAGAGTCTTTCTTTTTTGAATTTACTATGGTGGAGCATGGTGGTTTTTCTCCAGGAGATCCTCTGGTTATATCCTAAACATGGTCTGCAAGGCCAGATTGAACAGTCGTGATTGCAGATGTATGATTTGTGTTCTTCTAAACAGATGGTTGCTGATCTACCTGTCTGTCCCAAGTGCTAGCTTGCAGGAACAGGGTATTCTATATACTCCAGGTGCTGAGAGAGGAGGGAGTTGATCTTTGGTGGAACAGATAAGGGTAGTAAGTTCACAGTAGGGCTTAAACGCTGTGTGGAAGTTGTACTTTTTTAAGGAACTGGCTATTTTTTCTGATGTTCCATGGATGTAGGGTATGGTGATGGCATTTCTGAAGTCCTTCTGAAGAGATGGCTTGGGAATGATTATTTTTTTTTAATTCTGTAATTGCTGTAGCCATTGGAAAGGAAGGTTCCACAGAAAAATTTGGAAAAACGAGCCAAACACTCAGCCCTTCTGAAACCTTCTATCTGGCCTCATATCCCAGAAACATTATACTTCTTCCTCAGTCACCTCAATAGCCTACATCCAAGAATCCAGTTTACGATAAAAAAAGGAAAATAACAATAGTTTATCCTTCCTTGGACACCTTAGTAACATGTTTCCTAATGGTAATCTTTCCTTTTCTGTATATAGAAAACCTACTCATACAGACAGATATGTTCACAAACTCTCCAACCACCACCCCTCTCAACAATATGGCATTATTAAAATTCTAACCAACAGAGCCCACAAGCTTTGTTCCAGTGGAACTTCCGTTTCAACCAAACTCAACCATGTAAACAACACCTTCCTTTCCAATGGCTACAGTGATTACAGAATTAAAAAAAAATAATCAGTTCTTTCCCCATTCCCAAGCCATCTTCAGAAAAACTTCAGAAATGTCATCACCACACCCTACATCCTTGGAACATCAGAAAAAATAGCCAGGTCCTTAAAAAAGTACAACCTCCACACATTTAAGCCCTATCTTAAACTTACTACCCTTATCCGTTCAACCCAAGATCAACTCCCTCCTCTCTCTCTCAGTGCCTGGAGTATATAGAGTACCCTGTTCCTGCAAGCTGGCTTACTTCACACAGACAGGCAGATCAGCAACCATCCATTTAGAACACAAATCATACATCTGCAAACACAACTATGTTCAATCTGGCCTTGCAGACCATGTTTTGGATATAACTCAAAGGATCTCCTGGAGAAAAATCACCATGCTCCACCATACTAAATTCAAAAAGAAAGACTGCTTTTAGAATCTGTTGGCAGCACTCAGAAATCAACTGAATTTAAATAAATATGGTTACATAAAACTTCCCAAGATTTGGAAAACATTAATTATCAGAGATCCCACATTACATTCTAGGCCACTTACAAACACCCATAGAGAGTGCACCACCTAGATAGGACTTAAGAGACACCCACGTGTTTCACTTAGTACTGTATTGTATTTGAGTGTGTTGTTACAAAAGTTATTGTAATCCCTGAAGATGTCTCAGTGACTGAGACGAAACATTGAAAGCATTAAAATTAGTTTCTATCCTTTCCCAGTGCTGAAAATATTCCATTCAACCTCCAACATGATGTCCTCACAGCACATCAACACACGCAGTGTAAAAGAATCATCTCCAAGTCAGACTTTGAAATAGCCAAATGCCACAAACTCACCTCCTGTCCAAATGGTAGTTATTCCTTCTTGTCCATTGCCAAGGCAATTGGGCGCAACTTCTGCCCTCCCAGGTTTCCTCCACTCTCACAACCAGATGGTACTACTGGATATTTTTTGTTGGAAAATTATGGGCTCCCTTCATGTCGTCCATAATCTTCCAACAAAAAAAAATCCAAAGAATCTTCAATGACCTGAATACAAACAAGGCATCTGGTCCTGATGGTATCTCACCTATTGTGCTAAAATATTGTGTCCCAGAGCTAACACCTATTCTGTATCACCTCTTCAATCTATCCTATTCAACTGGCTTTTAGCCTACATCATGGAAACGGGTTCACATCCAGCCTATCCCAAAGAAAGGTGATAAAAATAAAAGTTAACTAACGAACTACCATCTAATTGCGCTCACTTCTGTTCTCTCTAAAATTATGGAGAAAGTTATCAACAACCAACTCTTGAACCACCTAGAGTCATACCAACTAATCAGTGGTCAGCAGTATGGATTCTGCCACTTGCTATCTACAGCTGATCTTCTTGCCTTCACCACGTACCTCTGGATTTGAGCCATGGAAAATTTTGAGAAACTCACGGGGTTGCCCTTCACATTTCAAAGGCATTTGATTGGGTTCGGCAGGGGCCTACTTAACAAACTGCCATCCTATGGGCTGCCTTCCTCACTTTGCAACTAGATCACAAACTTTCTCAATGGTCGCTCACTACGTGTCATGATAGATGATCTACTCTCCTCAGATTTCTCCACTAACATAGGTGTACCTCAGGGTTCTGTTCTTTCACCCACTCTCTTCCTTTCTCTTCCTGCTCTCTCAGACTTCCAATCCCATCTATAGCTATATTCCAGTGGGGCAAGGAAAAACCTTGTAAACTTCAATGCCACCAAAACTCAGTCCTGTCTGATCTCTCGCAAGAAAGAGCTCACATCCCTCCCCCTTACCTTCAGTAATACTGAGATATCTAAACATGATCAGATTTCTCTACTCGGACTGACTTGCACCTCTGATCTTTCCTGGCACAACACATTTCAACTATAGCTTCCACAGCTGCCAAAAAACTTAGTATACTTTTTTTTATTTTTTTGCGCAAGACAGTACTTCACACCTTCACAGCTGCTAACTCTATGCAAAGTCCAAATCCACCCAGTCATACAATATTGCTCCCATATTTGGGGTGGAGCACCAACATCCGCTGTAAGATTGCTGGATTCAATCCAGAAGGACAATCCAGATAATTAATGCTTCCTCTCTCACAGATGTTCAGTTTCTGCCTTGTGTCTAAAAATTAACGATACCAAGAAATTATATTCTTGGTTTTGTTCTTTATCCAAGTGGCAAGCAAACAAGGTTGTGCATGAAGTCACTTCACAACTAGGCCACTTGTATACAGAGGTTAATGATTTCACATCAATTGCCTTGGTATATCCCATAATGCAATGCACATATCCTTACAGACATGTATAATGCTATGCATTATGGAAAGGGCCACGACCCAGACCAGTTTCAACCTTTATTGAGGTCTCATCAATGGAAGCCAGACCCATAAGTGATACCAAGGTTGAAGTAATACTACTACTACTCCTTGGCATTACAGTCCATTTAGGACCGGACCTGTCTCAGGATAGCCTTCCATTCTTCACGATTCTGTGCCATGTTCCTCAGTTTTTTACTCTCATTGTCATTATATCATCCTCCACATTGTCAAGCCATCTCCTTTTTGGTTGTCCTCTGGGTCTAGATCCACCCGGTCCAGACATGAAGACCTTTTTTTACAGCTCTGTCATCTCTCATTCTCTGAACATGTCCTAACCATCTCAGTCTTGTCACCTTTATTTCAGTAATGATATCGACTTCATTAAATTTCTCCATTATTTCTTTGGTGTTCCTCACTCTCCATTCTCATTAATTAGGCCAAAGATCTTTCTTAATACCCTTTGTTTCCATATTTGTAATTGGTTTTTAATCTCTCTGGACCATTGTCCATGTTTCACAGCTGTACAAAAGTACGGGTTTGAGAATTAATTTATATAACTGGATTTTATTTTTTTATTTAAATCAGATTAGATTTTAATAGTGGTTGGATGCTATAATAAGTTCTATTTGCTGCAGCTATTCTATAAGTGATTTCAACTGACACACCATTACTTTCTGTTATTACTGAACCTAAATATGTGAACTGCTGCATTCGTTAAAAGATTTCGTCTACAGTGGAACTTTGGATGTTTCCAAATTTTCATTTATCTCTGGCAACAATTAAGTATTTTGTTTTAATTTTGTTTGTTTTTTTCTTTTTCCCATTTTCTTTGCCTCCACCCTCATTTGTCTATAACCCTCTCTGAGGCTTCTCTCAGTCCTTCCAATGCAGTCCACATCATCTGCAAAAGCTAAAAGCTGTAGACTTATTCCAATAGCTCCACCTATGTTTATGATTCCGTTTCGTGTTACCCTTTCATGACATAGGTTGAAAAGCATTGTTGATAGTTGATAGGTTGAAGTAATACAGAAGTCATATTTCCATATATAAGTAGTCAAAAGGTGTCACACCTTATTACTAAAATACTCTGAATTAGAGATAGATGTTGAAAGTTTTGACTACAAGTATATGGAAGTATGACTTCTGCATTTCTTCAACCTTGGTATCACTTCTGGGTCTGGCTCGCACTGATGAGACCTTAATAAAGGAAGAAACCAGTCTGGGTAGTGGCACTTCTCATAATGCATAGCATTATACATGTCCATAAGGAGATGTGCATTGCATTATGAGAAACTAAGGCAACTGATGTGAAGTCATTAGCCTCTGTCTCTACACATATACACACAGAGTCGGGTCTCTTTTTATGCAGTAGATACATTCCACTGAATAATGCTTGTTGTATTGGGTGGAAAGAACACTACCTGCAGATTTGGATGTTCAAAATATGGATGACTTAGTGTATTGTCAACAATTAATAAAACTTTAAAATCAACAGTTTTTTACTTCATATATGTTTGCACTTCTGGTACAAAGCAATTACTGAACCATTCAGTAAATACAGCAGTGTTACCCAGACCTTTGTATTAGCCATCCAATGTACCGGCAGCTGTTTTAGATCTTTGCCATTTAGAGTACATGGTCTTAGAGATCGATTTACTAGGAGGGGTTTCAACATTCGATCTCCTGATGCATTGTTACAAAGTAACAATATTACTCGATCTTTGCTTGTTTTAAACCCACATTTTTTTCTCAGACTTTGTGATGTAAGTTCGACTAGACATTTTCTTCCAAAACAATCCTGTTTCATCAGCATTAAACTCTTGATCGCAACAATATCCACCATCTTCAATGATTTTGGCTAACTTCTCTTGAAACTTTTTGGCTGCTTCTTCATCTGCTGGTGCAACCTCGCCTGTAATCTTCACGTTATGAAGTGTATTCCTTTGCTAGCCGAAAATTCTTTATCAGCCTGGGAAGTGGAGGTAGATGGCTCCAATAGCTTCATCTGTTCATAAAACCAAACAGCTTTTTGTTTAATTCAATAACCACTTATAGGAATTCTTCTTTGAGTTAATTCTTCAATACAAATTATGATCGCTCATTCAGTTTTTTCTAATAAAGCATCTCTTGAGTATGATGATAATTTGGCACTTAGTGTTGTGCCAGAAATGACAGATTTTCTTATTGTGACTTCATTCTTTTTGTTTACCAATTGTCGTAGATCCCTCTCCTTTTGCTAAGCAATATAAAATTGCAATTTTCATTTCCAAAGAAAAGCAATTTCTTTGGTGCTTTTTTCTCCATTGGGCCAAATTAAATCTTTAAAATAAAAATGAGCAAAATTTAGACTTATGATAATGAAAATACAAGCACTTATTACTCACATGTAAAATTAAACTTCATGGACACTTGCTGCTTACACATTACCCCAGAATGTGCTTTAACACGCTGTTAATTACATACAATGGGGAAACCCCGAATTTGCTTCCGCATAAAAAAAGACCTGTGTGTGTGTGTGTGTGTGTGTGTGTGTGAGAGAGAGAGAGAGAGAGAGAGAGAGTAGTCATTTCTGTGAAGTGACTACATGGGCAAACTTTGTTTGCTTACACTTGGATAAAGGATGAAACCAAAAATATAATTTCTTGGTACCTTTAATTTATAGTATAACCAAGTGAAAAAACTTTCAACTACCTTGTGTCTCTTCTACAGATATTTTCATGGACAGTGCTCTGGTGAATTGGCCACTATTATTCCTCCACTCTCGTAAATCATCATTAAAATAAGAGTCACTGTCACCCTTTTACAGTCCGTAGTGAAACTCACCGAACCAATTTCCCTGCCTCCTCCTTCATCCCATCTACTTCTGTCCTTTGGAAGAGTCTCCCCCAGAGATTACAACCCTCAGCTGTTTTAGCAAAATGTGAACAGATTCCTCCTTTCTTCTATTCTCCTTGCCTACACATGACACCAATGTCCTACAGGTCTTGTGGCCTTTTGTGTGTGGATCAGATATAAAAATATCACCTTAGATTAGCTCTACAAAACTTCTTGAATGCTAACAATGTTTACTTCCTGGTATCTGCATTTTTAATATGTTGCTGCTGCTATTGATGCATCTGTTGACTTCCCTAGTTTCTCTCCAATTGTTTCTCTTTCCTATCTGCTGTCTCTAGTCTTTGATTAACTGTTTTATTTCTAACTCAACTCTCAGATCCATCATCATCATCAATTTCCTGCCATGTACCCTCAAGGGGTGTACAGGATATGATAGTACTACATGAAAAATTTACATCATTACTAACTTCCTTTCTACAATTTTCCTCCAAACCTGTTACCTGTCAAGACATCAACATTACCAGATCTTATATTTCTATCTTCTAAGGCACTTTGTACCGTATCAATCCACCTATATCTTGGTCTTCCTCTGGGTCGTTTTCCTGCCAACCTAGCAGAGAAAACTTGTTTTGCTAATCTTTCCTTGCCCATTCTGTTTAAGTGACCATACCACCTGAGATTAGCTCTGCTAATGCATTCCTGGATGTTGACAACGTCAAGTTCTTTCCTAATATCCATTTTTAATATGATATTGCCATTGATGCCATCTGTTCACGTCTCTAATCTTTCTCAGGACTCTCATATCTGCGGTCTCTAGTCTTTGGTCAAGTGTTTTACTTCTGACCCAGCTCTCAGATCCATAAGTTAAAACTGGTTTGAACACTGTCTTGTATACAGCTAATTTAGTGTTCCGACTAATTTCTCTCTTATTCCATATGAATTTATTCAATTGACTTCCTACCATACCAGCTTTGTTGATTCTGTTGTCTATTTCTATATTTAATTTACTATCTTCACTAAAAATCATGCCTAAGTAGTGCAAATGTTTTACTTGTTCCACAGGGTCTCCATTCACAACACAGTTGACATTTTCAATGATTCTGCCTATTTTCATTGTCTTTGTCTTTTTATTGCTGACCTTCATACCATATCTATTACAACAGTCATTCAATTTAGTCAGAGAATCTGGCAGACTTGTAGCAGATTTATTTAGAAGTATAACATCGTCCTCATAAAGCAAAGAGCTGACATTAACATCTCCAATTTTGATATCATGTTTAATACCACTTTCCTTCATAATGTGATCCATATAGATAATGAATAACAGAGGGGATAATGTACATCCTTGTCTCACACCAGATTTAACATTAAACCATCTTCCTGTACTTCCTTCAATTCTAACTGCTGACTTACAACTCAAATAAAGACTAAGTATTGCTTGATATAATGCCCCATTGACACCATATAACTGTAGTGTATTGAATAGCTTCTCTCTTGGCACCTTGTCATATGCCTTTTCCAAATTGACAAAACTTAAATACAGATCTTTGTTATATTCCCATGATTTCTCCACTATTTGTCGTAAAGTGAAGATCTCATCCTGACAGCCTCTATTCAACCTGAATCCTTGTTCTTCACCAAGCTTTTCTTCCACAATTCTTCTCAACCGTTTCTCAAGTATACTTCATATATCTTACCAGGAACACTCAGTAGGGAAATACCTCTGTAATTCTCACACTCAGTTTTATTTCCCTTTTTATATATGGGTAGTAGAGAGCTCTACTCCAATCATCGGGAATTCGTCCCTCTGTCCAGGCTTTCTGAACTATGCAGTGCAGCCACTGTAAGACTTTTATACCACCATACTTCAGCATTTCTGGTCGAATATCATCTAGTCCTGCTGCCTTTCCACATTTCAAGCCTTTGATGGCTTTTTCTACTTCAAGTATGGATATGTATTGATAACCGCATGCCTGGTCAGTGTTTTTTTTTTTTATCACTGTGCTGTCATCACTGCTTGTTTCATTTAGCAGTTTTTCAAAGTAATTACTCCATACTTCAAGGATATCTTTTTCTCCCATTTTCATGTCACCTTTATCATCTCTAACTCTGTTTACAGCACTCTTTCCTCCATTTCTAAGCTTCTTCAACAACCTCCAAAATATTTTGCCATCTTCTTGATATTTATTTTCTATGTTGTTGCCAAAGTCCTCCAATGACTTTTGTTTAGCTAGTTTTACACACTGTTTAGCTTTCTTACATTTGTCTCTGTATTCTCTAAGAGCACAAGCTGACTTATTTGATAGGAACCTTTGATATGCTTTCTTCTTTTCCTTCACTGCCTCTTTAACTTTCTGTGTCCACCATGGAGTTCTAATTTTTCTATCCTTGCAGACAACTTCACCACATGCCTCCCTAGGTGAATCAATCAGAGTTTTCTTCAAGGCTTGCCACTGAATCTCCAAGGTTTGGTTCCTGTTCTCAAACTCTTTCATTTTTTCTTCAATAATCTTTGTGTATTTTAGTCTACAGTTCACATCTGAGAGCTGCTCAACTTTTATTCGCTTTAAAACTTTCCTACATGTCATTCTTTTCAATATGAAATTCAATTTTATCCTGCTCAATAGTGATCACTTCCAATTTCAAATCCTCTGTACACTCTGGTGTCCTGCACCAGGGAGAAAACATCACTATCAACAATACCATAGTCAATGAGACTTTTCTTATTCCTTGCCTCGTCCCTCCACGTGAACCTGTGCACATTTTTATGTTGGAACATGGTGTTAGTAATAACCAATCCATGTCCTGAGCAGAAATCCAACAGATATTTGCCATTATTATTGGCTTTGTGCTCTTTTCTCCAAATTTTCTCAAAATGTTTTTGTATGTCTGACAATCATTTCCTACTCTGCTATTTTGATCCCCAATAAGGACCAACTTTTCATTTTTCATTTTGTCAGTTGCTTTTTCTAAAGCCTCAAAAAATTCCTCCACTTCTACCTTAGTAGAACCTTCTGCGGGACCATAGGCACAAATAAGTCTCATTGTCCAGTTCCCCATTCTCATATTTGCCCACGTTACTCTACTTGAGACTGCCTGCCATTCAAGAAGATTAGCCTCGTATTTTGTTGAATACTATGGCTACTCCTTCTTTTCCTTGATTGTCATTGCCTGAATATAACATTTTGTATTTATTGCTCATAAACATCTCACCAGTTATTGGTTTGCACACTGGCTTGTATACTACTAGTTCAGTATTCTGGTTAATTTTTCTTTTTCTAATTAAATATATTCAACTGGCTCTCCAACTATACCTTTGCATATTCTATTGTCCATTTTATGTTAATTTAGCATTTTCACTAAATAGTGTGCCTAAACAGTTAAATATTTTTTGTATAGTTTCTCCATTAAGAATGTTCCTGCTTATTTTCTTTCTTTCTTTCTTTTTTTTTTTTTTTTGTTGCTGTTATTGCTGATTTTCACATCATATGTGTTACAGCAGTTATTCAATTTAGTCAACTCTGGAAGAATTGTGTTGGATTTATTTATGGGTATAATATCTGCATAAAGAAGTAAGCTGAATATCTCCAAGTTTGATAGGTTTGGATTATTAAGTACTACTACATAAACGATGACTATACTGAATTTATTAATAAATTCAATGAGTGCAAGAAAAAATCAGAAATTCCTGTGAAACAAAAGAAAAGAGAATGACTCTCACCTCAAACTACAGAACTACTGAAAAAGAGAAAAGAAAATCAGAAGGAAATATTCTGGAATACAAAATTATCTGTAAGTCACTAAGGAAAAGAATTCCAGAAGATTACAAAGCTTTCAGGATACAAAAACTAAGAGAAGCAGTGTAGGCAAAAACCAGCATGAAAAAAATAGAAAAAGACTTAAGTTTTAAACAGTCAATTCCATCTGCTTTACAGAATCAAAATGGAGAAAACATACTAATAGAAAAAATGATAGCACAAACTTGTGCAGAATTTCTATAATGACCTTTATGCAACTAAATCCCAAGTCTCAGAAACTATTATTCCAAAACCAAGCAATAAACTAGATATACTTCCAAAAGAAATAGAACATGCCCTTAAGAAAATGAATAAAGGTAAAGTCTCGGGACGTCATCATGGCTGAAGAAATCCAACAAGGTGGACCAACTATATTCAAAGCCTTGGCTACCAGATTCATGTGGTACTTCAAAGAAGGAAAGATTCCAGAGGAATGGAAGACCTCAAAAACCATACTTCTATTCAAAAAAGGGAACAATGAAGACAAAAAATTATTGTCCAATCTGTCTATACTCTCACGTATATAAAATCATGAGTAATACTGAACAGAATCCAAAACACTCTTGAAGACAATGCCAGCAGAGAGTAGGCAGGATTCAGAAGAGGCTTCTCCACAACAGATCATATCCAAGTCATTTCACAACTAACAGAAAAATGCAGAGAATACCGAATTCTTTTGTTTCCTCTTTATTGATTTTAAAAAAAAGCATTTGATACCATAGAACACGATGCAGTTATCAGTGTCTTACTGGAAATAAATGTGGATTCTACTTACATCCACATGATAAAAGAAATTAACAAAAAATCAGACAAATAATTCTATTTGATCAACTTATAAATATAGATATAAAGAGAGGGATCCACCAAGTTGATGTGATCTTGCCAATCTATTTACTAGGACTTTAGAATATATTCTGAAAAACTACAAATCTCTTTATGTTTGCCAATGATCTAGTACTGATATCTCAGTACTAGATCATCGTACTTCACCTAAAAGAAATGGGTGAAAAAATATACACAAACAGCAGTAAGATAGGCTTAGAAATGAATCTAGAAAAAAAAAAAAAAGGATTAAAAACATCTACACAAGTGACAAGCACCTATGTATTAATAACATCCCTATAGAACAAGTTGACTCTTACAATTACTTGAGATAAATAATAAAAATTAATAACGATTTATCTGAAGAACTAGTAAAAAGAAAGAAAACTGCGTGGCTATCATTCAACAGACTAAAAGACACACTTACTGATCCAAATCTTGAAATCTATGCAAAGGCAAAACTATTTAATAGTGACATTCTTCCATTCACATACGGATTGGAAACATGGAATGCAACAAGAAAAGAAGAAGAGACTCTCATAATAACTCAGCATGCAATAGAACGTAGGATTTGTAAATCAGCAAATATGGAACTAAGAAAGAGATCACGCATAAAAGATGTGATAACTGCAATATACGAAAGCAAGATGAAATGGACAGGCCACATAGCCAGACTCAGGGATAACAGATGGACATATTGTTGGATCCTACTTGTTCTTAATCTATACTTTGGATCCAACATGATTACTATTACGATGTTCTTAACTAATTGATACGTTGTAAGTTGATTTCTAAACTTTTCAAATATAAAGAAAATTTATATTTAAAGACTGCGCCACTTTATATCTGAATTAGTTCAAGAATTGAAGATAAACCAACTCTCAACTACTCTTCCTTTATATGTTGTTATTATAAATACTGGCCGAGTATATTTAACCTTTTTATCACTCCCGCTTTGGTTTGAATATTTTATGAATGGTGCAGTAAAAGAGATTCAGGCAAAATACAACTTTTGATTAACAAAAACAAACATTTAATTTTAAAATCACAAATTTTACACTTAACTTCAAATCACTAATCAAGTTATTAGAAACACTTCAGCCTTCCTGGCAATACAGTCATGCAAACTCAGACAATGGTAATTCTGCTATCTCTACTTTACAGTCTTCTCACAGTTCCTTAAATTCCAAATACAATAAAATTTTCAGTAACACTTCTTCACAAACAATCACTTTTAATTTTACACTTCGGCTAATTCTCCACAATAGTTACTGTTAGTATCAGGGAATTCTAAGATGAAACTCACACACTTCTCTGTACAGAAATATTAAGGTTGGAATAATCTTACCGATAATCTTTTCTTCTTCATATACTTATGTGCGAACACTTTTTGTAACTGTAAACACTTTGAACAGTAAACAGCACTCATTAAAATAATTCTTCTAAGCAATAACTGAATTAATCATCGGTCACAATACACATAAACAAACGTTGTTGCATAAAGTACTACCGATCACTCATGAAATAAAGCAATACAATAATTCCTTAACTTTAGGTTTTATATGCACAGTTGTTCATCCCTCCGGCATTCAAGTAATTCTTTAAGCACTATACTTCTGAATACAACTATCGTTAAACTTCAATTTTCACAGCCTCTACTTATTCTCTATACTTCAAGGTTCCATAGGTCCTTGAAAGGTCGGCGCTGAAACTAAATCTCAACTGAAGTGTCTCTAGTCTATTTAATAGTCTCTCAGCCTTTTTTTCATAGTTATAATTGTTGTTCTACAACTTATTAGCTAACCGCCTCTTGACTAGTAGACTTTATTTAGCTGCTTGAGTGACTTGCCGACTTGCTATTATCGCACTGTGATTTTCGAATGCCGAATGCTCCGATTCCAACCTAATGCCAATTTCTCTCTTATAAATCTCTAATGCTCTCTCTTTTCCAGCGTTCCTCGCTTTTTATATCTGTTTTTCCTGCCTAAATTCTTCTCGTGATCTCTTTAACTAATTCAGCTTTCTCCCCACGTTCTGTTCCAAAAACGTGCTTATACGTTTCCATGACAACCAAACAAAATATAATAAAATTGAGGTATTGCATAACACTAAACTTCTACAACCAGGAACAAAATAAGAATATTTAGATTTCAATTAATGCGCAATTAAATTATCAAATACCAGTTCTTATAATATTAACATAGTAATAATTAAAATAGCTTAATAATATTTAATACAGTTTTATCACTATTAATACATATATCTTTGATTAAATAATTAGATATTAGACAAAATTAAAGTAGTTATATGAATATTAAAATGTAAAATAAGTTGTTTACATTAAATAACATTTGCACAAGTCTTGCTTGGTATATGGTATATTATGTTAAATGTGAATGAAAAAAAAAACAAAAATATACAAAACAATTTCATTCACAGTTTAACAATATAGAATACTCAATTGGAAACCAAGAATAAAGAGAAAACCAGGAAAACCACCTACAAAATGGGAGGACTCATTAGTGAAATCTATGGGTATAACATGGAAGAGAGAGAGGCTCAAGAATGAGATTGTTGGAAGAATCTTTGTGACCTGCGCTCATGGAGAAATCCTGAATGAAACACAGGTCCATCATGATAATAACAAGGATATGTATTTCAATTCTGAAGAATGGAAAAGACATATGACAAAGTGCCAAGAGAAAAGTTTTCAAAACATTACAACTATCATGTAAATAGGATAACATATTAAGCAATGCATAGTCTCTATGAGTTGTAAGTCAGCAGTCAGAAGTGAAGCAGATACAGAAAGACAGTATGCTTTAAAATCAGGTATAAGACAAGGATGCATGTTATCTCCACTATTATTCATCATCTATATGGATCACATTATGAAGGAGAGTAGCAATAGCCTTGATATCAAAACTGGAGACATTCAACTCAGATTTTTACTTTATGCAGATGTTATACTTTTAAATAAATCCAGTCAAAGTCTACAGGATTCCTTAACTAAATTCAATAACTAACATAACAAATTTGGTATCAAAATCAGCAATAAAAAGATTGAAAACATCAGTTGCATCCTGAATGAGAAACCTACAGAATAAGTAAAGCATTTCCACTGTGTAGGAATAAATTTTAGTGAAACTGACAAATTAAATATCAAAACAGACTGCAAATCCACACGGTTAGCCAAGTGGCTATGCGCTTCACAACCATATGCCCGGGAAAGGAGTGTCCTGGGTTCGATTCCCATCGCTGATGCGAGGAGCTTAGGATCTTTCTCGGACATAGCCAAGTTAGGTGATCTTGGGTGGACTGCAGGGTTTTTCGCTCCAGTTTATCTGAAGTTTTTCATCCTGCAAGCAGGCCTTGAGAACTCATCGCTTCTACAAACATAGGATACACTGGGAGGCATAGGGCTAACCACCTTATCCTAGTGTATGGTTGCAGTTAAATGAATAGAAAACCCTTGACACCGGAAGGTAAAAAGAGAGAAAAGGAAGAAGAAGAAGAACAGACTGCAGAATAAGCAAAGCAGGTATGGTGTGTGTAGAGGGGCAAGATCAATATATGGAAAGAGAGAAATTAGACACTAAACTAGCAGTATACCAGAAATAAAAGTTGATAAAAGATAAGAGACAGCCGATATGACAGTCTTGAGAAAAATCAGAGGAGAGAACAGGTGATCTCAATAGCAGCATTGTGTTAAAAACATTAGGAAGAAACTTGACATTGTTAGCATTCAGAAATATGTGAGCACAAGTAATCTCAGGTGATATGGTCACTTAAACAGAAATGGAGACGCAAGTTAGCAAAATTGGTGTTTGATACCAGGAAAAAAGATCAAGAGGAAAACTAATATCTAGGTGGACTGATGCAGTCGGAAGTGACAGAGAAGACCAAAATATAAGATCTAGCAATATTAGAGTCTCGAGTGCCCTCTCTTATCTGGATGACACTGTAGTAACCTCACTAAAGACAAGACTGACATCTCTTCCCATTCCTACACTGATGACCTGGGCAAAGTTCCCTCCCGCTCTACATGAACTGCTTGCTCCATGCCATCGCATAGTCTTCCACCAGAAAGTAATCAGAAGAATCCATAATAGCATGAACACAAATAAGGTATCTGGTTCTGATGATGTTCTACCTATTGTGTTTAAAACTTGTGCCCTGAAACTAACACCTATCCTGTATGTATCTCCTCTTAATCTATCCTATTCAACTGGTAATAAAAGTAAGCCAACATACTACCAAACAATTGCTCTTACTACTCTATAAAACTATGGAGAGTGTCATCAACAGCCAACACCTGCACCACCTGGAGACATAACAACTAATCAGTGACTAGCAATATGAATTCTACCAATCCCGATCCACAGCAGATCTAGCTTTTACCACTTGCCTCTGGACTCATCCATCGATGGAAAAATTTGGAGAAACTTATGTTGCTCTTGACATTTCAAAAGCATTTGATCAGGTTTGACACAGGAGCTTATTTAGCAAAATTGCCATCCTATGGTCTGCCATCCATACTCTGCAACTGGGTTGCTAATTTTCTCACTGGTTGCTCACTACTATGTGTCAATAGTGAATGATTTCCTCTCCTCAGATTTTCCCACCAATGCAGGAGTATCCCAAGCTTCTGTATTTTAACCCACTCTCTTATTCTATTATATAAAAGAATAAGGCTCTTTGCTCTCCCAGATATCAAATCCTATCCATAGATCTACTAATCCCTTAAATCCATAAATCCCATCCACAGATCTGCCAACGACAGTATATTCCATTCCTCCTTTTCATCTGACAAACCTTGTAGTGCTCAATTGTCAGCATCCTCAAGATCCACCTTGACCAATGTCCTGAACTCTGACACCCCAGCTATATTTCAATGAGGCAAGGACAACCTTGTAGACTTCAATGCCACCAAAATCAATCCTGCCTAATCTCTCGCAAGAAAGAGCTCACATCTGTGAACTTACAGATAATCATTGTTTGGATGTATATAATTCATGATATTTTTGATAATTACTGGTTGTAGTATCCTTGTGTATGACCATGTTTTATTTATTTTTATATATTTATACTGTATATAATATATAAATAGTGTTATTCATGATGTCAATGAGAATGCAGTCAAGGCATCGTTGTTCAGTGTTTGACATAAGGGGAGATTTTGTAAAATGTATTGTGTGCACTATGTATTTGTTGCCAAGACAAAATGGATTGTGGTGAGAGAGAGCATCTTAGATGTTTTATGAGACAGCAATGCAAGAATTGTCAGAACTGGGAAAATTAAGTTACAGAAGTTAATGATGAAAGTGTTGTAGTAAATGGAATTCCAGGTTTAAGTGATAGAATTTTTTGAAAGAAATGCGAAAGAGAGTATAAATGAGGTAACTGCAAGTAATGGTAAGGTAATGTATGAGAAAATTAAATCAACATACTGTAAGATAGTGAACATGATAGGTAAGGAGGATGAAAGTGCAAATGACCTAGAGATAACAAACAGCAGCAAGAAAGTAATTCGGGATATGAAAGTGGAGTTGGTGAAGATGAGGCAAGAAATCAAATTGCTCAGTCATGGCCTTCCTTTAGTAAACCTCTCTTCAGACTAGAATTTAAGTATAAGAAAGAGCAAGGAGGTAACTTGTTATGTCTATCTGCAAATGCCAAGGGCATTAGAAACAAAGTGATTGAGTTTGCTGCTTTTGATGAATACATTGTAGCCTAAGATTGATGGCATTTGTGAAACCCAGCTCTCAGAGTTGGATGCCACAACTGGAACTGAGTGCAAGGATATATTATTTTTAGAATGACAGAAGAGGGGAGTCCAGTCCACATGAAAGCAATAATGGTAATGTCCTGTGTAACACATGGAGGCTAATAGGATGAAATACATGGTGGGATGTTGCTAAAGACCTGTAGGTTCAGCTGCTAGGGGGATGAAGAATTGCACTGCCAAATTACCCTCATGAGTATTAAATGAGTAATTATTAGGGATGACTTAAATTATCCAAATATTGTTTGGGTAGCATAGAAAACTCATGATAAGAACAAAAGAGAATTTATCGAGTAGCTGCATGACAATTTCCTCAAGCATTAATGAAAGAAGCAACTCAAGAGTGTTGTTAGATTTTATCATAGTATCAGAAGGTGTCTTATTTCAGGATGTGATTGTTTTGTCACCAGCTGGTGACTGATCATACTGTACTGATCTGAGAAATAGCCAACTATATGGATGTTCGAATTCAGACAGGTTATATGCTGAACTACAAGTCTAGAAATTATGAAAAACTCAGGAGAATACTATCTTTGGTTCCATGGCAACAGTTGTTGAATAGGAAGGATATTAGCAGCACATTAAAAGTTTTGAAAAGATGCTTAAATGATGCAGTATCTGAATGTGTCCCGAGAGTTTGAAAAACAAATAGAAAGAGACTTAATTCGGTATGTTAGTGAAGTAAATAATTGTTTAATATCCGACATGTTTCACTGACTAATATTTGTCAGCATTTTCAGGGATACACTGGTAAGCAATGGACAGTAACAAAAACTAGAAAACTAACCGACAATTCTAAAAATTATATAAAGTTATCACTGTGCATGATACAATATGCATGTCGCAAGTACAACATTTTATTTGTTGAGATATTTATTGTAATTTTCATGAAAGAAAATTACAATAAATAGATGGATAACATCTACCAATAGTAGATGGTATCCATCCCCCTACTTACAAACTATCAAAATATCTAGCCAAAATGTTACAGGAACACATTCACAACACGGATTCTTATATCAAGAACTCCCAACATTTCTTGGAGAAATTAAAAATCACCTGTATCTCTGAAGATAATATTATGGCTAGCCTGGATGTCACATCTCTATTCACAAATATTCCAGTTTCAGAAGTCATCGACATCTTAGAAAACTTGTTCCCACCAAACATCACCAAGTTGTTCAAGCTTTGTTTAACTTCAAATTATTTTATATGGCAAAAAACCTACTACAAACAACTTACTGGATTAGCCATGGGTAGCCCTCTCTCTCCTTCTTGTGCCGACCTATTCTTAGAAAATTTGGAAACTCAAATCTTATCCCAAATTACCCCTAAACCAACCACATGGTTTAGGTATGTGGACGACATCTTCATCATTTGGAATCACAAAAAAGAAGAATTAATGGATTATCTAAACAAAATTAATTGCTTCCACAACACTATCAAGTTCACATTGGAACTAGAAAAAGATAATAAACTTCCATTCCTAGATGTCCTTATTAAGAAACAAACTTACAATAGCATCAACTGTCGGTATATAGAAAACCTACCAACACTGGACACTACTTCCATTTAGACTCGTCTCACCACATATCCCAGAAACTCAGCATTATCCATATGCTTAAAAAAAGAGCTATACAGTGTACCACAGACCCCGGCGACTTACAAGAAGAATTAATGAAAATATCCAGAGATCTATCCCTAAATGGCTACCCTACAAGACTCATCAACAAGATTCTCTTTAATGACAATAACGAGATGAAACCCAATACACCAGCTCTATAACAATTCCATTTGTTAGTACCATACCCAAAAAATTAGCTCTTCTTCTAAAACCATATAATATCAGAGTAAACTTCAAACCTATGGAGACCATTCAAAAGTTTATAAGATCCCCAAAAGATAGCCATCCTTACTACAAATACTCTGGAGTTTACAGCATACCCTGTTCATGCGGCATCAATTACATCGGACAGATCTAGAAGTTTTGAAACAAGAAAGAAAGAACACATAGGCTATGTAAGGAATGACAGACAAGATATATCAGGCCTTTCTTCCCACTTCGCCTCTACCAACCATAATATTGAATGGGATATGAGTCATATGCCCTATATAGAAGAGAACTACCATTCCAGAACATTCAAAGAAGCTGCTACAGTGTTGCCCGTTCAACATGTAACTTAAATAAGAATCAAGGCCTAATCCTACCAGATATATGGAAAACTCTAATCAGGTCATTTAACCAAAAAGAAATGAAAAGTTTCATGAAAATTACAATAAATATCTCAACAAATAAAATGTTGTGCTTGCGACACGCGTATTGTATCATGCACAGTGATAACTTTATATAATTTTTAGAATTGTCGGTTAGTTTCCTAGTTTTTGTTACTTTCCATTGCTTACCAGTGTATTCCTGAAAATGCTGACAGATATTAGTCAGTGAAACATGTCGGATATTAAACAATTATTTACTTCACTAACATACCGAATTAAGTCTTTAATTTATTAATACTAGTGGTCAAGAAAAAAGGTCATAATAGAAAGAGAGTCAAATTTCATTAAACAAGAGATCCATAATGCATAGCATTATACATGTCCGCAAGGAGATGTGCTCTGCATTATGGGATACTAAGGCAAGTGATGTGAAGTCTTAGCTTCCTTATACGAGTTGCCCTAGTCCTGAAAATACTTCAGGAGCAAACTTTATTTGCTTACTCTTGGAAAAAGGATTAAACCAAGTATATAATTTCTTGGTATCTTTAATTTATAGATCCGAAAGAAGATGATAATGTGAAAGGAATATTGTGAGAATAAGAGTGAGAGGAGTTTATGAAATATATAAAACTCAGGCAAGAAAATTACGAGTATTGTATGGAAAACTAATATGGAGTATGAAAAGAAACTGAACTGACTGTAGAGGCTAACGGTAACCCAGAAGAATTTTATTGTTATGCTGCAAATAAAAGAAAGAATGAATGCTGACAAATAACTTCACAGAATACAGACATTTCCAAGCATCAGAAGCAGATAAAGTAGTTCAAATAATGAGTGCATACTTCACTACATTCTATTAGGTATATGTAATATAGTGTACAGTGCTACTACTGCATTGGATGAAGAGATAGGAGTTCATGAAAAGAAGGGTCTAGAGCTGTTGTATAACCTGGATAAGAATTCAACAATTGGAACAGGTGGGATATCAGCACAAGGAATGTTCAGCCCTTGACATGTTTGTACAATTTGAGTCTTAGCTCAGGAAAGATCCCATAGGAATGGAAAGAATGTATGATAATCCCATTACTCTGGAGTAATTGTAAAGATTTCAGAACAGCAGATAAGAACTCTCATACAGAAATGGGATACTTCATAAGAACAGTATGGGTTTACTAAAGGAAGAATTGCTCATATCTGAGTAATTTGCTCATATTTTATAATGTTATGGCTAAGTTGAATTAAGGGAATGGATATACGATAATACTGTTGGAGTTTGCTAAGGCATTTAATAGGATACCACATGAAAGGCTGTTGCATAAACTAGAGAATATGGGATTGGAATGTAAACTACTTGGATAAGTGGGTGGCTGACAGGTATCGGAAAGTGGTATATGGGGGGGGGGGGATGTAAATATGCCAGATTTAAGGGATGACCAGTGGTGTGCCCCAGGGATCAGTTCTTGGACCATTGTCATTTAGTCTATACATTAATGATAATAGAAAGGTGCTGACAGGAGATCTTTAGTTGTTTGCTGATGATGCAAAGATAAGCAGGGAAATCAGAGATGCTACTAATATACAGCATTTACAGGGTAATTTGAACAAGCTAGAAGTGTGAGCAAATGATAATGGTTGTCAATTCAATGTTAGTAAATGTAAAGTTATGCACTTTGGTGTGATGCAATATCTAACAACATATTATATTGGTGGGATTATGCTTGCAGTAACTGACAAAGTTAGAGATCTTGGAGTAATGGTGGATAGATATTTGAAGTTCAAAGGCCATGTTACAAAAACTGCAAATACAGCTCAGAGGATAACTGCAATGTTGAAACGAACATTGATGTGTAAGGATATGGAAATCATTTTGCATTTTTACAAAACCCTGGTACCTTGTACCTAAAATATTGTGCACAGATTTAGTCTCTTGATGAGTCTTTGACTAATCAAGGGAGGCCATACATCATTCACAAGAGCTGTCATACTTTCTCTTAAACTCATTCACATTAGATGTACTCACTACTTCAAACAAGCAAGCTGTTCCACTTGCTCACAGTTCTGTGAGAGAAAAATCTAGCTTCCACCCCTTTCTTAACTGCACACAAACTTAATATCCGTGGATGCGATGCCCTCTTGTCTTCTCTCTACCTCCCATATAATGAAAAATTTTATAAACCAATATCCTTTAACACTCTCTCAAAAGTTTACAGAACAATCATGTTAGCCCTCTTTCTTGTGTCTACCAGTGTCAGAAGAAAGAGGGCTAATATGATAGATCTATAAAGTAGTGTACTCACTACTTCAAACAAGCAAGCTGTTCCACTTGCTCACAGTTCTGTGAGAGAAAAATCTAGCTTCCACCCCTTTCTTAACTACGCACAAACTTAATATCCATGGATGCGATGCCCTCTTGTCTTCTCTCTACCTCCCATATAATGAAATATTTTATAAACCAATATCCTTTAACACTCTCTCAAAACTTTACAGAACAATCATGTTAGCCCTCTTTCTTGTGTCTACCAGTGTCAGAAGAAAGAGGGCTAATATGATAGATCTATAAACTTTTGAGAGAGTGTTAAAGGACATCGGTTTATAAAATTTTTCATTATATGGGAGATAGAGAGAAGACAAGAGGACATCACATCCACGGATATTAAGTTTGTGTGCAGTTAAAAAAGGGATGGAAGCTAGATTTTTCTCTCACTAGATTCTTCTGTGAGAGAAATCTCACTAGATTTTTCTGTGAGCAAGTGGAACAGCTTGCTTGTTTGAAGTAGTGAGTACGTCTAATGTAAATGAGTTTAAGAGAAAGTATGACAGCTGGTGTGAGTGATGTATGGCCTCCCTTGATGAGTCTTTGACTCCCTGGAGGTATAATAATAATAATAATATAGACTATAACCAAGCATAAAAACTTCCCACAACCCAGAGAAATACCTTCAACACAGAGTACACACACACACAGTCTCCATTTCACTGTGTAGCATCAACAGTTTCCCCCTGAAAGCCAGTATACTAGACTCCCTCCTGGTACAACCTTGCGTAGTAAGTTTAGCAGTAAGTGGCAGCAGAATTATTTATGAGGTGATAAGAAAGCCTATAGTTGGGTTACCATGTGGGTTCGGTGTTGTATACTATCTAGGACCTATACCCATAACTGTTTTACAGCTGCACCCAAAATTGGGAAGATATGGGGGTTCCTGAAGTGTATTTAGCTTACTACCCATGAATCTGTTATCTACACTAGATGTAAAAATGCATGAAGGCAAGTGACGTTTGACAAAGCAGTGCAAATCATCTACCACCTATGAGTCTAGTTGGCATTTCCTGAGAGGGAAGATATGCATTTATGGTGGAAATACTCAGCAGGAATGCCAAAGTCCTATTTGTGAAAACAGGCCACACCATGGAAAGGTGAAGCTGGTAGAGGTTCACATGTTGCTCTTCACAAGTCTGTTAGTGGCAAAGTAATTTTTATTTTATTTTTATTACAGTAAAACCCCGTTTTTACGTTCCCGCAATTTACGTTTTCCTGTCATTTATGTCATTTTCTGTTGGTCCTGTCTTAAGGCATATTCTTACGATATATTGTTTTCCCACCATTAACAACTTGATGTGGATGTTATTTCCCGTGATTTGCATTTTTTTCTTGGGTGGCAATACTAATTTTCAAATCGATTTCTGCAGAAATCTGCGCATTTCTGTTCCCAGATGGCGTTGCTTCCAGCTGTAGCTTCGTTTCCGCCATCACGGTGACTTGCACGCTTGCAGCAGTAATGGAGTGATGAGCGATACCGTGATTTTTCAATCACAGTACGAATTGATATTGCAGAATTTCTGCTAAGTAATTTAGCGTGTGAAAGTTGCTTTCAAGTTGCAGCTGGTGGATTATCCATGTTATCCATGGTGATGGATTATCCATGGAGAAAAAAGACAGAAAATGTATTTCGGTAGAAGAAAAGATGGCAATTCTGCGACATATAGCATGGTATGCCGGAACACGTGTGCGTGCATTTAGCAAAAGATCTTGGACTCTCCATGTCCACTTTGAACACGATAGTAAAAAACAGGTCAAGCATTGAACTCAATGCAAAGCAATCTGGTGCTATGTCAAAAAAAAAAAAAAAAAAAAACGAAAAGCAAAAACAATCAACAATTAAAGATTTTTTTAAATAGATAAATGTAAGTAATTGTAAATTCATTTATTTTCAGTTATTAAATTTTGTAATCGAGTATGTAGACTCACATACTAGTAGTAAGTCATCTTTTAGCCTTTTTTTAATGTTTTTGTTTTACATTTCCTGCTATTTACACTTTTTTCTATCAGTCCCCTGAAAAGTGTAAAAAAGGGGTTTTACTGTATTTACTTATTTTCTTGCAGACACCAAATTCAGAGGATCATCTTATATTCAAAGCAAGTTCATATCTAAAAAATATAGTACCATCAAAAGAAAACAGCTGTATGAAGACGATCCACTGAAACTCAAATGTCATAATCCAAAAACACTGTAAAGCAAAAGAATAACTAAATAAGAATATTTAAGAACAATACCTGCACAAACAATTCTGCACATACTGGACATATCAGTTCTGCTTCCATTACTTCTCCAAACTGATGAATAACATCGGCTCTTACTTGATGCTCTTTATTCTCAGCTTGTGCTAGTTGGTGTGAAAGAAGTTTTGCTTGAGATTCTCTGTTAGCCAATTCCTGTATGTATTAAAAAAAATGAAATTAACAATAATGATGACAATGCAAAATGCTGAATCACAAATTATAATTTGCACTGTTTTATATATACATACATAGATATTACAGGGTGGTTCAAACTTCCATGAACAAACTTTGAGGGGAGGTAGAGAACATCAAAATCAACCATATTCACATAGGAAAGCATGAACTGGAAATGCCACCGGAAGGTACTAACAGGGACACAAAGATAAAGAAATAACACAAGGCAGTAAGTAGTGTAAAAAACTTTATTAGGCATAACTGAACAGTTCAATAGTAGTTGGATACATGATATGGTTTCACATCAGGTGCTCAAAGTTATGACCATTAGCAGTGATGCATGCCTGACACCGACTACACATCGATTGCCGTAAATTTTCAAAAATACCTTGAGTTTCCTGGATATTAGCAGTGGCGATGCCGATTCTTGCCACCAGGTCCATGTAAGAGGCAACAGGCGTTTTGTACACCATGGCTTTAAGGGTCCCCCAGAGAAAGAAATCAATGTTCGATAAATCAGGTGAGCATGGGAGCCACGTGACAGGTCCACCATGCCCAATCCATTGAGCCCCAAAGGACCTGTCCAAATACTGATGCACAGAAATGTCAAAATGGGCTGGAGCGCAGTTGCGTTGGAACGGAACCACATCTGCTGACACATATCCATTGGAACATGGTTCAGTAAATCCAGCAGAACTTCTTCCAGAAAGGTCCGATACTTCTGGGAGTCCAGTCGGGGTGGTAACAGGTATCGGCCGACTAGACAATCAGTGACGATACCTGCCCATACATTAATGGCTAAGCGTTGTTGTGTAGCATGTGATCGTACAGCCTGTGGGTTCTAGTGGGCCCACACATGAGCATTGTGGTGATTGAAGACCCCTTCATGGGTAAATGAAGCTTCATCCGTGGACAAAACACAAGTTGGAAAATCCAGGTCTATGGCAATTTTCTGCAGAAACTACTGCATGAATTTCACACATTGAGGATAATCTTGGGCCATCAGTAACTGGACCTGTTGCAGATAAAATGGATGTAAGGACTCAGAGTACAAAACGTGCAATACACCGGATCGAGATACTCCTATAGCAGAGGCAACAGCACGTGTGCTTGACTCTGGATTATTGTCCATCACATGCAACACCTCCTCTTCCATGGCAGGATTTTGCATCGATCGTGGCCGCCCACTACCATGCCTGATCCCTGAATGATCCACAGTCACACAAATTCTGGTGCAAATGCGCAAACATTTGGTGATGCGGTACACATCTGTTTGGGTACCTTTTGCAATACATTCGCACAGCGGCTCGTCCATTACCATCAGCTAACCCGTAAACAAGGTGCATGTCTGCAATCTCAATGTTCGTAAAACGACGCATGTTCTTCATACAATGTTGAAAGTTTGAATGAAGAAGCAATTGCTCACCTGGCATAGGTGGCGCTGGCAAACAGCGCCACCTATCACTTTTGGGTGGCATTTCCGGTCATGCTTTCCTATGTGAATATGGTTGATTTTGATGTTCTCTACCTCCCCTCAAAGTTTGTACGTGGAATTTTGAACCACCCTGTATATAAAACACATACTCCATCAGCAATGAAGAACACATCATCGAAGAATTAGTTGATTTTATCTCCAAAATTACTGAGAAATATTTTTAAGAGTAGGATTATACACAGGAGCCAGTACCACTGGAGAGTGAAGTGAGGTGAGCACTGCATCTGCTATCCAGTAAGAAAGCACCAGGAGGTGATGGAATACCTATTGAGCTGCTCAAAGCCCTGGGAGAAGAGACAGTTAAAATTTTAACAGCTCTGTGTCAGTGAATTTGGATCACAACTACATGGCCTAGGGAATGGAAAAAATTTGTTTATATACCTTTACTATTTTAGTTTATATACCAGGTGTCCTGCATCTGGACACTGGAGTGTTCAGATGCAGGACACCTGGAGGACTCTAAGACGGTTCAGAGTCCTCCAGGTACTATAGGGTAGGTGATATCCTTGGGTTAACTCTTCCATCCTTTGCAAGGATGATATCACATCTTGTAATATTCAATGAACCTTTGTTTTTCATCAGAAATAGATCAGGAGAATTTTTTTTCAATTTGGTTACCAAAATGTCTTCTAGTACAAACTGAAATTCTATGATGGTTCTGAATGTTTGTTCTCCAGATGCTGTGATTTGGAATTATGACAAAAAGCAACTAAAGCTATGAAGCCACTGTTATATCTGTTAATTGCAGGTGTAAAATATGAATAAAAACTTAGGGTTTCCCATAGGAGAACTGTGTGCTACCTCCCTGCCAATTTTCAAAGAATTAAAAGGGTTGTGCCTACTCCCTGTGGCAATGAAAAGAGACAGAGGATTCGTAATTTCTGATATTCAAAACATTCTTCAACAGGATTCAATACTTGCTATACTAAATGCACTAGCAAAATACAGTCCTGCTTTATTTCTTGCAAAAATTTTCCTTTTAGTTTTACTTTTCACAGTATCCAAATCTCTAGACAAAATGCTCTTTCTATAACAACTCTAACCTCCAATCTTCCTTGACATAAACTTATCACAAGTACTGATACCTTAGCATCCATGAAATTAGATTTAATTTATCCACAAGGATTACTTTACCTCTAAAAAACTTAACTATACAAATCATAAATTCATCCAACCATTAACACTGTTCTCACATTTAAGCTGAGAATCCTAAGAATTTCCAACAAATCCTGGAATTAGAAGAGTTTCAGCTGACTTTCACTATAACAAACTCATATGGAACAGCTTGTTATAGTGATTAGTTGTCTATAGTGAATTTCTTTTAAAACAGCACAGCAGTGTTCTTATGGCGTTTTGATCAGGACATTTCAGGATTTTGTTACAGTGAGTGAGCAAGTTTTTATAGCTGCATCTGCTACAAATATTTTTGCAAACTCTATGTGTCAGAATTAGCACTAGTAATCCCAATAAATATGTTAAGACATACGGTTAACTAGTCAGTGTCTACTTCAACTCCAAAACTCACAGAACAAATTTTTTTTCCTCTCTGATTATTCTCTATTACATCCTTTGAAATAGCCAAAATAATACAATCTGCAAGTTATGAAATCTGACTTTAACAAGTTTCTCCTTGCTCCTTGATTTCTGCCTTTCTATGGTATTAACATACTATGAGTTTACATGGGATTACAATCCTAGCAGTGTGCAATCATAAAGAACTAACAGAAGATAGCTCTGTTAGTTCTTTATAACCATATAGTAACCATATAACATCCAAAGAGACCATATAGTCATACATTATTAGTAAAATTTTAAGGTTCCACCACCAAACTGTACTACTTTGATAGTGGTAATCAGGATTAGATTGTTATAAATTACAGATAAAGCAACTGAGGCTTTGCACGTGTTCTTCAAGCCAGTTTGTCTGTTATGAGGAATAAAAATGAGTTTACAAAAGAAAAAACCTTGCCACCTCCATCTGAGACCAGTAACTCACCTTGAACTGAAAATCCTTTTAAAGATTCTTTGCATCCTAGAGGTGAGCATAAGCTTGTGATGTCAGCAACAATGCAAGTCAGAAACTATAAGAAAACATTACAAGAGAAAGGATGTGTACTAATACCACCACTGTCAATAGAAATACAGCACATCTTTCTAGCCCTCTTTAGTAGTTTACTATGTGCTAAAATAGAATCACTGTATTTTAATAATAGTATTATATATATATATATATACACACATACATTTATTATACTTTTGGGAACTAAATCAGGATCAGGAAACACACCTGTTGTGCACTAGTGTTAACTGTACATGAAATCAATTATGATGGAATGTAACAGAATGATGCAATTAAGCAATGGGGACATTTCACTTGATTTTAGTCTGTTAGTGTGGCCACTCAGAGTGTGGACTACTATTTTTGCTAGTATTCATTTGCTTGCAATTATTTTGAAATGAATTATTCTCTGTTGAAAATATATTAATGGGAGTCACATAAAGCAACCTGCTAGGCTCGAGAGATTGTGACACTACATTACTGTGTTCAACACAGAATAATTCATTTAATATTTATATCATTTTATAATGTTATATAGATATAGTATGATACTTTTGGACTTTGCTAAAGTGTTTGACAGGATATAGCAAACTGTTACATAATTTGAAAAATATGTGATTGGATTATAAACTATTAGCTTAGATAAAAGGATAGCTGACTGATAGATATCAAAATGTGGTGTTTGGGAGGTGCACATCTGCAAGATTTAAGGTGACCAGAGTAAACATCAGAGATTGGTACTTGGTCCATTGTTACTCAATCTTTGCATTAATGACAATGGGAAGGATTTCACATGTGAACTGTTTGCTGGTGACACAAAGATATCAGGGTACTTAGTAATGTGAGAGACATTTAACACTTGCAGAATGATTTGAATAGGCTGGAATTTGGGCATGTGAAAATGGGTGTTTTAGATCAATGATAGTAAATTTAAAGTTATGCACTTATATGGGCAAGATTATGTACTAGAAGAAACTGACAGGCTAGGGATTATGGAGTTTTAGTGGATAGGAAGCTGAAGTATAGGGGCTATAAAGCAGTGAAGTGATGCAGATAACTGGAGAGGGATGCAATTCGAATTAAGATGATTATGGGGATTGTGGAATGCAGATTATGACAACAGATTGAGAATTTGTGTATTGCAAATCCTATCAAACAGGAGAAAGTGGGATGATGCAAAAGAGACTTACAAACTTCTGAAACACCTACAGGATACTAGTAGATGGAAATTTTCATTTTATGGAGGGGAAGAAGATGACAGGGCATCAATAGAAATTGAAAATGAATGCAGTCAAGAAATGGGTCAGACCTAGATTGTTCTCGCAGAGAGTGTGCAATTGGAATTGTTTGCCTTTGGATGGTCAGTGCAGATAGTGTCAATGAATTCAAGAGAAGGTATGACAAATGATTTGAATGATATGTGGCCTCCTATGATGAGTCTGACTCCATGGAGGTCTCTTGTTTATTACAAGTCATATGCCTCGTGCAACTTAGGGCTGATCTAGAATATTAATATTTTCATTATAAAACAAAATTAATCAGCAATTTCATAAGCTGGATGAAAAAATGTAACTTACCTTCAACAGTTTTTCTTGATCTTTCATTAATTTTTCCTTTGTTTCTTTATCTTTTTCAGTTAACTCTTCCAACTTTTTTTCCACTAAAGATTTTTCTTCTATTAATACCATCTGTTGTACAACTAAATATTCTCTCAATTGTTCTTCTTTTGTAGCTAGTGTTTCCTCAAAATTCTTTTGAAGTTCAGCTTGTATTTGCATCCTCTCATTTAAAAGAATTTCCTGTTTAATTTTATTTTTATAATTAAAAATGAGTATTTCTATTTTATTATTAATAATTTCTTCTGGAATAAATTTTGGATATTTATTTTTTAATACAATCACCATAAAAGAATATGGGATTAAAATTACTGTCATTTTTTTAATGGGTTGATGAAAGGAAACTAGACAGTCTATAAAATTTACTAACTATAATTCATCAACATAAAGGCATAGTCAGAGGATTTAGTAAGCATGCTGACTTTGCCAAAGTTCTGTATGCAAACTGTAGGAGACGTCATGGGACTTAAATATTGAATAATTAACATTTTAGATCAATACAGGAGCCTGTGTTTCCTCGTCATTTCCTATTTACAATCTCTGTCCTCCCCTTCAACGCTTATTACATATCTGCAATTCATCTTCATCTCGTGAAATAAGGAATCTTTCAGAATATGATGGATGAATTTAATATTTGAAACTAAGTGACAATGGAATGTGTTGATCGCCTGTTATTTTTAAGCTTGAATTTGCCACTAGGTGGGTTTTAAAGATGCTGTATTAAACAAAAAAAAAAAAAAAGAATTTTGATGTTCATTAACAATAGTTTGCATTAACTCTTAATTTTGTATACTTGCAAGCAGTTGATGGCAGCAGAAAAGAAAGCACGTGCAACAACAACAAAATTATTTGCATTTCTGTGGCTATTTAAATATCACTAAACAACTTTAATTAGAAAATAATCTTGGATAATTGTGGGTGGTTTATTCTCTCTCTTATGGACTGAGCATAGTCAACAATAGTGGGTATCCAAGGTAATCCCACAGTTCATAGAACCGGGGATGGCATATTGCCAAGAACAGTCAATTCATGCTGAAGGAGAGAAAAAATAAAGGATGTACAAATTGGTCACCAATACACAAAATCACGCGCTTTATATGTAAAATTTTCCATCTGTTATGCAAGCAAAATAATTAGCCCTTTAAAAGCTACAATATTCATTTTCCAATGTGCAATAATAAGCAACTCATCCCACAAGACGGATTGATTACCCTATTATTGGAATGGATTCTCCTTCTTCTGACATGCACAGAAGTGTTGAAGGGGCTCGCATCTGTGGGCATACAGTAAATATTCATGATTGTGAGTGATGGGGACAAGTATCTTTTTTTTTAATTTTTTTAATAAAATTATATAAATTGTTGCTTTATGTTGATATTATAATAATATATGTGATATTTTAATTATGGTGCTTTAATGAGAAATTTTACGACTTTTCCATTTTTAACTTTTTTAAAAAAAGTATGTAAAGTAAAATAAAAAATTCTAAATTACACTTCAACAGTGATAAGAAAAATAAAAAAAGAAAAAAAATTATTAAATAAACAACTATCAGCTGCAATTTAATAATAACTAGAAAATTATAAAAATTTCTTTAATTTAAAATTATTTTAAATTAAAGAAAAAAGTTAATATGGCATTCAAAAACTGGTTTATGGAAAAGTGGCCCCTCGCATTTCACCTCCCACAATTCGCTCCCTTTAGATAATAAGTAGGTTACAAAAATGTAAATACAGTCAACACTCGATAACTTGAATTTTTATTGAAGTCCCAGCCCCTTTAGTGGAGATTCAATGTTAAACTCTCTCGATTATTCGAACTGAGCTTCCGATAACTAACTTTTCTGAACAAATTTTCAAAATTACATTCGTGTACAAATTGTCACGTAGCTTTTAAACTAATTTCTCCCCTTGTGTATGTCTTCAGGGTTCTCTTTCCGTTGTGAAAGGATTAACTGGAACTGTTAATTTTTTTACAATGGAAAGAATACATACTCGACCATGAGGGCGATAGTCACGTGGTTAGTGATGGACATGGGGAAAGGGGGGGGGGGGGAGAACAGTGACTAAACTTAAAGGAGTCTTTTCAGTAACAAGTGAATCTTGTTCTGATTTGTCCAAATTCAAACAAAAGTTCCTGCATCTGGCTCTCCTCACATTCCTGGTGCAGTGGACAGCGCGCGTTTGTTGTTTTTGCCGCCTCATTATCAGTGGTGCATCGCGTGAACAAGCTAAGCATTGCAGGCAGTGCAATATCTGCATATTATTTTTGCATCTTGATTGATTAATCCTGTGTGTACGATGGCAAAAAGTGTTCCGTCAATAAGATGCAAAAGAAAATTGGTCATGATGACAACCATATTTACGTGTTTTCAAAGAGAACTGTAGATGAACAACATTGAATCTGGGTTTATCAAAATCGTTCCACCTGCAAAGGGCGTGATTGGAAGGCCCAGTTGTGAAAGTCGTAACTAAATATAACCATGCAGCTCAAGCTGCAAGGTAGGAAGCATTGCAAATGATTGGTCAAATACAGCAACATGCAACAACCACGAACGAACGGCCACAGCAAATTGTTGCATCAGTAATTGCAGAGGCTCATGCCAATGTCACGCATTACTTCCTAAAAAGGATTCACTTAAATGAACCATTCGTCACGTTCGATTAAACAATGGTACCCCTGCTTTACCGAGGAATCTCCAGGACCTAGTAATTCTCCAAAATTATCAAGAAATTATTATCGATGGTAATGTACAACAGTTTTTGATGTATGATTCTCAGGACGAACTGCTCCCGAGTCTCAAGCTTATTTTTTCCACTAGTAACAATCTTCAGTTATTGGTGCATAGCCAGAAGTGGTCTTCTGATGAAACTTTTACCCACACATTTCCAGCAGCTTTATACAATTCATGTAGTTCAAATCAATGCAGTTATTCCAGTGGTCTATGCGCTTTCTACCAAACAAAACTCGTGCCACATACGTCAAGTTGCTTCAAGAAGTTAAAAATCTACAACCACGTCTCCAACCCCAGCAACTTATGGCAGATTTCAAACAAAGTCCCATGCAAGGTTTCCAACAAGAATTTCCTGGTATTGTAAATACTGATTGTTTTTTTTCACCTTTCCCAAAGCGTTTGGCAAAAGGTACAGAATGAAGGCTTAAAAGCCCTATACGAACAAGACCATGAATTTGCTCATTGGACCCGAATGATTACAGCATTAGCATTTATTCCTCCTGCTAACGTTATTCAAGCATTTGAAGATTTAGTTGAAGCAGATGACTTCCCTATTGAAGCTATGGTGATTGCAAACTACTTTGATGATACATATATTGGAAGAACACAACGGAGTGCCCATTTTTGCCATCCAATTGTGGAATGTTTACACACGAACACTGAATGATCAGCAACGTACCAACAAGAATATTTGGGAATAGAGTGCTATTTTATTCCCAAATCTTTACCGATGCATTGATTCTTTAAAGAAACAACATGGGCTGCACAATTTAGAAATTATACAACTAATTGCTGGTAATTCAGGCAATCAAAGAAACAAGATATGCTACAATTTTTGCTAGAATCAAAAGAATAGTCCAAGATTTTCAAAATAGTAATGCGATTGATTACCTTAGAGGCATTGCATACAACTTCGAGTTTTAAACAATAATAATGTGCATTTATTCTATTAAAACAAAATAAATTAAAATTATTAAAAAATTAAGTGTATTATTTACATTTTTGTAGCCTACTCATTATCTACAGGGGATGAAATGTGGGAGGCGAAATGCGAGAGGCCACTTTTCCAGATCCCTCAAAAACCATGTGTTCACATCTTTCCAGTTTGTTCAATGATACAAAGTTTCACAATCAAATCCATTAACTTTTTTAAACTAGCTAGTTTTCTTCCAATGAAACCTATTTGCTAACAACACTGTTTTTCTTGAGGGTACATTATAAGTATGTAAATTCACCAATTCAAAAATTATACTGAATCATTAAAATTTATTTTTATAAAAATTTTTGAATGGTCTGAAATCTCAAAACAGGATGAAGCATGCACATCTATACGTACTCTATAAGTACAATATCCAGACTGAGTATCATGCATGTGTGATGCATGACCACAAAATATTTGCATACATCTCTTTTTCGCTATGTTGCTTCCTGAACAAAAATATATCTTATCCGATAAGATGAGAGCAAAACTAAGATTTATTTTCCATTGAAGTAAAAAAAAAACACAATTAACTAATATAAAAAATATATAAAAAAGATGGTCAAACTTTACTGGGCTTGAAAATAAATTGAGTAAACATTCTATTTGATGGCATCTTGTGAGTTTAGTATTTTACTTCTGAGTATAGTACATACTTTACATTAACAGGCACATGATATTTCACACATTTGAACTGGAAACAAAAATTTTTGCATACCTCAGAAAATCAGTTTAGTGGAATTGGCTGACACTTTTTTTAATGCATTCAAAAAAGGATGGGGCAGGGGACTCGTTCAGTCTATGGTTTAATTTGATTACTGTTTAGGCACACCTAAGATCATAAGGATGAAAATTTCATAATAGCACATGTTTACTGTTTTGCTTGTGGCCATGTAAACATATGCACTATTCACTATGAAAGTGTTTCTCAAATCCTTGAATAAGTGTTTAAATCCTTGATAGATGGCATTAGGTTGAAAATACTTTATTTTTTTAACACAACCACAATTTGTCTTAATGGCAAGTTGTCAGTCATCACTCAAGATAGGGTGAATTTTAGATGTTTAGAGGAGCTGATAATGTTATGATTCTAGGAATGATACCCCCCCCCACTGCAAAAAAAAAAAGTTATCAATTTCTTTCTGAAAGAAATATATAAAAATAAGGATGCTACATGTCATTATAAATTAACTTAGCATCTAAAAAATTAAAGTAAAAATTAATCACAATGTTTAAACTACAATGGAAAATAGTAAAGAAAACAGTTTTGAAATAAAACTAGAAGTGTAAAAATATTAAAAAATACAAAGTTCAAATCATACAATTTATTTTATCTTCCTGGCCTTAATCTCACACCAGATTGCTTCATATGAACAGCCACCCCTCCCACCTGTCTCCTATTCTTTTTGGGTGCAATTCATCTGCTATCATCAGCAGTACTCCTTCCCCCATCCCATCTTCTATGAAAATACTAAACCCTTCACATTCAATCCCTGTAACTACGTCATCTACTCTTTCCCCTCTTTTTTCCCCCTCATTTTCCCTTCTTTCCACCCGTGTTTGCACGGGTGGAAAGAAGGGAAAATAGTTCCACTGCATAAAGGTGGTTCCAAGACTGCTGTAGTAAATTACCGACCGATTAGCATATCAGGAATCATTGTCAAAGTCTTAGAGAAAATAGTCAAGAGGAAAATACAAGATTGGATAGAAGAAAATGGGATACTGTATCGGGGCCAGCATGGTTTTGTGAAGGGTAGGTCATGCCTCAGTAACTTGCTCACGTATTATAACACAGTGACGGCTGAACTGGATAAGGGTAATGGGTTTACGGTGATTCTACCGGACCTTGCCAAGGCCTTTGACAGGATTCCACATGGAATTCTAATCAGTAAATTGCAGCATATGGGAATGGACATAGGGTTGGTGAGATGGATAGGAGGGTGGTTGACGGAGAGATATCAGAGAGTGGTTTACTCGGGAGTAGAGTCCACAAGACGGCCTGTGACTAGTGGTGTGCCACAAGGATCTGTTCTTGGACCACTGCTGTTTAATTTGTTCATAAATGATATAGGAAATGATCTGAGAGGAACAGTTCATTTGTTTGCGGATGATGCGAAGTTGGGTAGGGCAATAGTGAATGCAGATGACGTCAAAATTTTGCAGGATGATTTGGATAGATTGCAGGTCTGGGCTAAGGAGAATGGATGTCAGTTTAATGTGGCAAAATGTAAGGTTATGCATTTTGGGGTGAAAAGATTGGCGGCAGTTTACTGCAGTGGAACCGTGCTCCAGGAAATTGATGAGGCACGAGATTTAGGAGTGTTGGTAGATAAGGAATTGAAATTTAGGGGACACATTGCAAAAGTGACCAAAACAGCTCATCAAATCACTTGGTTGCTGAAGAATACGATGACAAGCAGGTTATTGTTCCTCTGTATCGAGCCTTGATAAGACCCCATCTAGACTACTGTGCTCAGATTTGGTCACCTAGGTTTCTTCTTGATGGGGAGGAGGTGGAGAGGATCCAGAGGCGAGTGACCAAGATGATAGCAGGTCTGTGGAATGAACCGTATGAGAACAGGTTGAGGATTTGTGGGTTGCAAAAATTGGTTGATAGACGGAGGAGGGGAGATATGATTGAGACATTCAAATTACTGAAGGGTTTCTATAAAATTAATTCAGAAGATATTTTTGAGAACAGGGCTGGTTGTGGGAGGACTAGGGGACATCCATGGAAACTGGGCAAAAGTGTGGTTAGTAAAGGTGTTAGAGCTGGGTTCTTTACTTTTAGAGTAGTGAATGAATGGAATGCGCTCCCTGAGTCTGTGGTGGATGCTGTGACAGTGAATGAGTTTAAGGCGAGGTATGATAGATACTGTATGAATGTCAAATAGTTGTGATGAATATGATTTGGGGCCTCCCTCGATGAGTCCAATGACTCCCTGGAGTTGCCCGTAATAATAGTAATAATCTGCTGTTAGCCAAGACTCACTAATAACTATAACTTTTGGTGAGGTTGCACTAACCAATGCCAAAAACTTCGCCCTCTTGCTCCTGATACTTCTGGCATAGTATATAGAAACTGCAGCATCCCTTTAATCCTCCATCCACCTTTACTACCTGAATTGACTATCCTATTCAATATTTTTGCTTGTGAGACTGGATTCCACACTTGGTCATTCTCACACTCACTCGCCTCATGGGGTGCCTTCACACAAACTCACTTGCTCCCACCTAATTGCTTAAATTTTCCTGAATTTGTGCTTCAGCATGCTCGGAGAACAAAGCTTTCTCCAGAAACCAAAACCATTTAGATGACTTTTATCAGCATTGTACAAATCCTTCTTTCTGTCAAACACAGATCACAGATCAACAAATCTTACACCATTCCTTCTGCACAATCTACATATAGACTCACTAGCTACCAATGCCCTCCTCCTCAGTTTACCTTTATCATGGCATAGTAGGAGACTTACAATCTTCACCTTCTCGCTCTTCAGTTTTGCCTCCTGTAACAACTCCTTTACATCCTCCTTCATAGAATACTTCTTGCCTCGCAAATCATTTGTACTAATCAAGAAATCATCTCCTCTGACTTACCTTTTTGCATCCAGATGATGTAGCTAATATCATGCATTTCTGCACCCGGGAAACACGATTCTGTCACACTTTCCTTGAGTACTTCCCCTGATGACTGAAATCTCCATACATAATTTTCTCCTTAACTTGTTTTTCTTGTTTGTTCGGTCAGTCTTTATTATTCCTTCGGATCACTTACTTCTTTCTCTTTTCAGCCCTGCTAATTTCATCACTTCTGCAATTTTTCAATTTTTACACTTTGTCCTATTCAAGTGTGCTATTTCTTTATTAATGTCCATTTCATTCTGCTCTATTTCCATAGTTGCACATAAAATAACATCATTTTCCATCTTACCGTTAGTATTTGCTGCATTCTCATCACCTAACAGACACTCAAAAGTGAGTATCTTGATACATTTAATACATACTCACTCTCTCTCTCTCTCTCTCCAGTTTCAATTTCCTTCCATATATTCCTTAATTTTCTCAATGAATACATTTCACACACTGCAATGAATAAAATCCTACAAATTCAAATCGCCAGACAACGTGGTCTTCGCTGCCATTGTTTGTCACGTTGGAAGTTTATTTTGCACTTGGTTAGACTATAATAAATTTAGTTTAATCCTTTATCCAAGTGTAAGCAAACAAAGCAAAAAATATTTTGCGCCTGAAAATATCTTCAGGACTGAGGTAAGGTGATACATCCCTAGGCAACTTGTAGCAAACCGCTTGGCAACTCGTATAGGCAAATATGACCTCTCCACTGCTTCTGCTTTAGTATCACCACTCTGGATCTGCCTCCCACTGACTAGACCTCAATAAAGGTCAAAACCAGTCTGGGTAGTGGCGCTTTCCTTAATGCATAGCAGTATACATATCCACAAGGAGATGTGCTTTGCATTATGGGAGATACTGAGACAAGGAGTGATGAGAGCTTGGTCCACCTTTGCTACAAGTTGCACCACCTTATCTCAGTCCTGAAGATATTTTCAGGTGCAAACTTTGTTTGCTTACACTTGGATAAAGGATTAAACTAAATTTATTATTGTTTGTCACATTGGTGCCATGCCGACAATATCACAATAAAAATGTCATAAAGACACTAAATACTCTAAAAACATGAAAATCTACACTAATACACTATAATACATTAATTTTCTAAGAAAAAAAAAACATAATAAAACAGATAAAAATCACCAATGTTACACAAGTGCTACACGACCATTCTCAAATATAACCTCAAACCCCATAAAGAGCAGGTTTAATTGTTTTAATATTTCGTCTCGGTCATAGGGACTTCTTCAGGAATACAATGTTAAAATTGTAATAGCACACACAAAAAAACACTAGAAGAAATGAAATTAGAATATATAAAAACTAAAGCCTTATGATTGATGCCCTATATGGATGCTGTTGGCTAGCCTTAGATGTTGGGCAGGAAGCCTAAGAATAAAATTTGCCACTGATTCTAAAATGATTCAAGTTGTATTTACTGTGATGGAGAATAATAGTTTTCTTCCATCTGATTCTGTGCAAGGTATCCACCAAGGCATAGTCTGCTAGACCTGATTAACCATAGTTGTGACAGCGGATGCATTTTTTGTGTTCATCTAGGCAGATGTCAGCAGAGCAGTACTAGGTGGCTGAGTTAAACATCAGTCGTCGTGTGAACTGCAGCAAGATAAATAAATTTTATGTTTAAATATGTGTCAATATTGTCTAAATTATAGATTAAGTATTACTGTGAGATTTGAGTGTGGAACATTGTTTGGGATAAATTTCTTAGGTGATATTATCGTAAATTCATTGTTTTTGTTTGTTAGCACACTGATACAACCTGGTGGTGAAAGGCAAATCACTGCATAGGTCTACGCAGAAGACAAAGTAAATGGTGGGGATAAAATGGTACAGTGTTGTGAATGTATGCATGGGAAGATATTGCAGATATTTGTCTAGATAGGCTTAATAAGAGAATAGAGCAAATATGGGTATATAGAAATGCGATATTCTGATGGATTGTGAGGTTTGTTTAAATACGAGCAGGGAACATGCAATCATAACTGACATTGCAGTTGAAGACTGTGCGAATGTCCAGAGAGCTTGGAGAAGTGATAGCGAGGAAAACAAGTTCGAATCACGATAAAATGAGTGATAATGACATAGAAAAACAGACTGAAATTAAGGATAAAGTGGTGAGAGGGGTCGATGGCAAAAAAAGTGAGTGTGTGTTACTAACAATAAAATAGACAGTGTGAATGATAACGAAAAAAGGATGCAAGATTTGAAAGCTGAGTTAGTGAAGGTGAGGCAAAAGAGGAGGTGTCAGAGTGAAATGAAGAGAATTAGAGATCTATGGAAGAGTGAATAAGACAAAAACAAATGATGTCAGTATGAAAAAGGTAACGAAAGACCTATGAGTGGTGCTGTATGGTGATTTGATTATTAGAGGTGCGGTAAATGAGAAGATGCACAAGGCTTGTTCTCCAGGAGGTAAAATGAACAGTGATTAAGGTGTTGGATGTGAGAAGTAAGTGAGCAAAGGAGTTGGTAGTGGGGACAAATGACTTGACTGGGAACAAGGAGAATATAAGTCTGGATATTAGGAGGTTGTTGAGAAGGATAAAAGATAATAGTGTGATAAGTAAGGTAGTTTATGTTGCACAGATATGACAGTGATGACATGAGGCAGAGAGCAAGAATTATGAATAATATGTCAGCAAAAATGTGTGTAGAGAAAGGAGTGCAGTTTGTTAATGTTTGGAAAGAGTTTGAAGAAAGAACTGAACTGTATAAGAGTGATGGACTGCATATGAATAGTTTGGTGCGAGTCATTTGGAGAGACTGCTGCTGGAAAGGAAAGAAATGCATGCAGAGAATGAATCTGAACAAGTAAGAAATGATGTGAAAAAGCAGGAAAGTAACAAAAGATTGAAGTAATGGTTATAAATGAAGAAGTGGGTAGCAGAAGAGTAGACAATGAGAGAACAAGTGTGCAAGACAGACTGGTAAATGAGGAAACTTAGAGTAGAAAGGGAACACATAAGAATGGTTGATGCTCCAACAGGATGTGAACATATACAGGGTGTTCGGGATAAATTTGACATATTTATAATTAATTATATTTTTCCGTAAGTTACATGTATTAACACACACTTCTCTTCATTTAAAAGTTTGGACCCTTCTTCATTCATATACAAGATGTCAGAAAGGATGGATAGCTGGAACCCACCTGAATCATGGAAGAGAATAACTTGTATCATGATGATTCGTGCCCGCCATCAAAATAAGGATATTACGACTGCTGCCCAATGCTCCCTGAATACAGTAAAAACAATCAGGCATGAACTAGAGACTTGCAATGGTGACTACGAGGATGTAGCAAGAAGAAAGATCCCTAGCAGACGATCTGATTGCGTTCGTACAGCAGAATTCCTCGCAAATCTGCAGGAACAGGTGTTGAAGAACCCTGGCATTGGAATTCGGGCTTTGTTCGTGGAGTTGCTAACTGTAGTCAAGCCCTGGATAACAAGGGTAGCCAATGGTAGGCCGTATGTATGGCAGTAGGATTCGGCCCCTTGCCACACCTCTGGGAAAAGTCAAAAATGGTTGTCTGAAAATTTCTACGACTTCACCAGTCCAAATGTTTGGCCTCCAAACTCCCCAGACCTTAACCCCATGGATTATTTTGTATGGGGCGCAGTTGAAAAAGACACCAATCGCACTTCCAGTAATACAAAAGCCCAGTTAATGGATAAAATTAAAACAGTTTTTGCGGCCCTTCCCAGGGAGACTGTAGCATCAGCTTGTTCGAGGTTCCGAAGCAGAATTGAAGCTGTGATCGATGCTAATGGTGGTTATTTTGAGTAAATCTTGTTGATAGTATTGTAATTAACTCTGCCTGTAATGTTTTTTTGTCAATTCATTAAATTTAATAGATACAAAGAAGATTTTCTTTTTCCTTACGAAACTGTCAAATTTATCCCGAACACCCTGTATGTAGGCAAAAAGGGAAGGGGATTACTTGAGATATAGGAAAAACTATTGGATTTGAAGACTGTTCTGGGATGAGGATGGAGAAAAAGAAATGACTCAAGGAACCTATGGAGAACTCATCTCTAATAAGTGGTACCAGTGAAACTTGTTATAGAACCAGGAGCGAGCTGTTATGTTTGTATACAAATGCTAGAAGTATCAGAAACATCAGAAATAGAGATGGAAAGCGTGATGTATTTTGTGTAGATAGAAATGGTAAAGAAGGAGGCTATTGATGATAGAAAAAGAGTTATTTCCATATGGATGTATGGACAACTCTTTTTCTATCATCAATGGAATAATTGCAGCACAAAGAAACAATTAGCGAGAAGATTTAATCATTTCAATATTTCGTCTCTGTCACAGACTTCTTCAGAAATACATACATAGTTTATTCATAATACGATACAATGTGAAAAGGGAAAAGAGATTTATATTAAAAATTAAATATTGCAAATTATGGTCTTCCAAGTCTCTCTGTCTTGAGCTAACTGGTAATGTCAGACAGAATTTTGCAGTTCAGCCTACTGATGGTTTCACTTATGTATTGCCAAAATTGTTTGCATGGTCTTCCTCTACTGTGTTTGCCATCTTCTGGTTTGTACAGGATGAGGAATTCCAAAAAGGGGAAGACTTCAGGATGTCTGAGTTGATGCCCAAGCCATTTGAGTTGTAGTTTTTTGACTATACTGACAAGTGGTTCTTGCTTAGCCAGATTTAGCACAGTAGAGTTAGTGACAAGGTTCATCTAGGTGTATCCAAGAATCAGTCTGAGACATGTAGTTCCAAAGGAGTTAATTAGATCTGTAGTTTTTTTGGTGCTTATTGTCCACTTTTGAGAACCATACAAGAAGATGGATCTACTGGTTGCATGGTATAGTCTTTAATTTTGTCTTTAATAATATTAATGATGATTTCCAGATGGGGCGGAGTTTGTTATGGAAGACTAGAGCCAGCTGTTTACGTTTTCTGATATCATTTTCTGTATTGCTGATGTACAATCCAAGGTATTGAAAGTCCTTTACTATTTCTAAGGGTTTATTGTTGATATGAAGTATAAAGTTTTCACAACCTATTGAGAATACTTTGGACTTTTGGATGTTGATCTGCAGACCAATAAGTTTAGCCTATGCCTCTAGTAGACTGAGATTTTTTTGTGCATTTGTTGGTTCTGTATCAATAAGTACAACATCGTCAGCAAAGCTAAGATCAGTTATTTGAATGGTGTGGGTGGATGTTTTAATGTTAAAACCAAGATCTTCTGTTGATGGTCCGGAAGATGTAGTCTAAGCATATTAAAAACAAATAAGATGCTGGTACATCACCTTGCAGGACTCCTGTTGTCACTGGAAATGATTCAAATGTTTCTGTTTTAAAGATTACTGCAGAATTACAATCTTTATAAGGCACTGAGATTGCTTGTATGAGTTTTGAGGGTAGACCATAGAAGCTGAGTATTTTAAACATTGCTTCTCTATTAATGGAGTCAAAGGCTTTTTTGAAGTCTATAAAGGTTAAAATGAGTGGTAAGTTTTTATCACATGAATCTTTTATGATTCTTCTGATACAATGTATCTGTTCTATTGTATATCATTTTTTTTTTAGAAATCCAGCTTGGTTTTTCCTTAAAAGTGGTGTTAAGTAAGGTTCTATTCTATTGAGTATCATATTATTGTAGATTTTAACTGTGGTTGATAGCAAAGTAATACCTCTGTAGTTATCCATTCTATTAAGACTGCCCTTTTGGGTATAGGAACAATAAGGCCTTGTTTCCATTGTTGAGATATTATTCCAGTGTTTAAAGGTTGATTCATTATGGCAAGGAGATTGGAATATGTATTATAGCCAGCATTTTTGAAAGCTTCTGCTCTAATTCCATCAATCCCCTGGGGACTTTCTTGTTTTGGTTTGATCTACTGCTATTTTTAGTTCATTTTCAGTGAAGTCTTCAGAATTTATTGGTAGAGTGGTGGTTAGATGCAGGTCTGCTAGCTGACTTGAATGTTGGGGATTATCAACATTCAGTAATTTTTGAAAGTAGTTTCTCCATTCTTTCATCAAGTTCAAATTTACTAATAGCTGTCTACCGTTTTTGTCATGTGTGACAATATTTCCACTTCTTTTTGTTTTATGATGATAGATATAATTTATCATTTGAAAAGTGTTTCTAGTATCCCCAGTTTTATTATAATTTCCAAGTTCCTCACAGTATTTATTTATTTGATTTTCTGTCTCTCTGGTCATTGGTTCATTGATCTTGTTATTTAAAATGTCTAGTTTATCTTTATTTATTTCATTCCTGTTTAAGCGGTAGGGTTTCCTTGCTTTATTTCTTTCATCTATATATTTTTCAGTTTCAGGGGTAATCCATTTTTCCTCCGAGTCTTTTTTGTTGCTGCTTCCAAGAATTTTGTTGGATGTTATGTTTATTGCTTCAATGATACCTTTATACTTTTCATTAGCTGGATCTTTAACCATATTGTCTTCTAATGTGCTGTGGAAAGATGCTGCAATTTGTGGGTTATTTAGTTTGTCCCAATTGTTTTTAGAGACTTTTAGTGAAAGTTTAATGTGGGCACTGATTATTCTGTGGTCAGAGTTTAGTTCAACTGTGTTATATGCTCAACAGTTCTTGATTGATCTGATCCACTTTCCATTGATTAGGATGTGGTCTGAAAAGCCAAATGGCTATTTTTTCTGGCGAAGTTAATTAAATTATTAAGGGGATAAAAATCCCTTATTATTTTACAGCCAGTATGCGAAACTCTAAGATTGAAAACTATGATCTAAGAGTTTCATGCCGAAGAACTATCGGCGAATCCAAGCATAAGTGACCGCCTGGTAGTACAACACCAAGGCAACTCGAAGCAAAGGTGGAGCAAGCTCCCTCACTATCCTTGATATTTTCTCATAATGTAAACAAACAGCTCCTAGGAGATGTAATACTGCTTTACATCATGAGGAGGGGTCACTACCCAGACCGGTTTCAACCTTTTTTGAGGTCTCATCAGTGAGTAGCTAGACCTGGATGATATCAAAGTTTAAGTGAAAAGAACCTACATACCTTCACTATACGAATGCCAGAAAGGTGTGCCCATAGTTCTTCGGCATGAAACTCTTAGATCGTAGTTTTCAATCATAGAGTTTCACATACTGGCTGTAAAATAATAAGGGATTTTTATCCCCTTAATTTAATTAACTTCGCCAGAAAAAAGAGCCGTTTTGGCTTTTCATCTTAGTTATAATATAATATATGGGCACACCTTTCTGGCATTCGTATAGTGAAGGTATGTAAGTTCTTTTCACTTAAACTTTGATATCATCCAGGTCTAGCTACTCACTGATGAGACCTCAAAAAAAGGTTGAAACCAGCCTGGGTAGTGACCTCTCTCCTCATAATGTAAAGCAGTATTACATCTCCTAGGAGCTGTTTGTTTTTATATTATGAGAAAATATCAAGGATAGTGAGGGAGCTTGCTCCACCTTTGCTTCGAGTTGCCTTGGTGTTGTACTGTTGTACTCCAGATGGTCACTTACGCTTGGATTCGCCGATAGTTCTTTGGCATGAAACTTTTAGATCGTAGTTTTCAATCTTAGAGTTTCGCATACTGGCTGTAAAATAATAAGGGATTTTTATCCCCTTAATTTAGAATGTGGTCTATTTGGGAAAGAGAACCATTTAGATGTTCCCGGGTCCATAGTCTTCCTTTTGGATGGGGAAATTTGGTTTGGGTGATTACCATGTTATGGCTATTGCAGAAGTTCATAAGAGAATGCCCATTGTTATGTGTGGTCTCATGATAAGTGTATTTACCTACGTTTTTAGTAGCATTAGCAATGTCTTTACCAATTTGGGTAAAATCACCACCAATGAGTGTGACATTGTGAACTGGGAAGTTCATAACAGTTTCAGAAAGATCTTTATAATAGGTGTCTTTGTCTTCTAGTGGAGCACATTCTGTAGGAGCATATGTGGATATTATTGTCAGTTTTGGGTTGGTACTTATGGTTATGAGGAGAATTCTTTCAGACACTTTTTCAATTGATGTTACTTTTTCTGCTAGTTCCTTCTTGAGCATTATTCCAACCCCTCCAGTACCATCATTGTTTGCTGAGTTATAAATAAATCTCCATTTTTTTGTCAGCTGATGATGTTTCATTCACTTCATGATTGTCACTTCTCCATCTATGTTCTTGTATACATATAATGTCTATGTTGACTTTTTCTGCTCCTCTAAGTAGCTCAAAAGTTTTTTCCAGTTTTCTTGAGTGTCTGTACGTTATATGTTGAGAAGATGAGATTAGATTTCCATAAGTTAATTTAATTTTTCAGAAATACATACATTCATACATCTTCAAGGCCCACCTTTCCTAATTGGGTTGTGGGGGCAACAGCTGCAAGAGGAACTTCCAATGGTCACAATCCTCAGCCACCAAGCTCGGGTGTTCTGGTGGGATTCCCAAACATGTTCACCCAAGGTTTTGGATATAATCTATCCAGCGAATCCTTGGCCTTCCATCCTCTGGCTTGGCAAAGAGGGCCTGCTGAGGGAGCTTCTCTTGTGGCATTCTGACCAGGTGCCTGTACCAACGTAACTGCAATCTCTCAACATGGAGAAGCAGCGGTTGAGTATTGAGGGTTTCCCGAATTGCAGAGCTGCTGACTCTGTCGAGTCTTGTCAGCCCTGCAACCCCTCGAAGGAACCTCATTTCAGCTGCTTGGATTCGTGTCCACATTCTTTCGGTTATTACCCAACTCTCATGACCATAGGTGAGGATGGGGACATAGACTGTATTGAAGACAGCCAGTTTTGCCTTCTGGCTTAACTCCCGCTTCAATACTACTGAACAGCCAAGCTCTCACAATATTGAGCTTGCTGAGCCAATTCGAGTATCTAGCTCTACGTCCCACTTTCCATCACTCGTGAATATGGACCCAAGGTATTTAAACTTCTCAGCCTGCCTCATTAGGACTCCACTTACATGTAGAGTGCACTGGGATGGTTGTCTTGAGACCACAAATGTTTCAGTTTTGGCCACACTGATCTTCATTCTGGCTTCAGAAATTCAATGTTAAAATTGTCATAGCACACAAAATAAAATTAGAATATATAAAGACTACAGTCTCATGATTGGCACCTACAGATGCTGCTGGCTTGCCTTAGATGTTGGGCAAGAGGCCTAAGAATAAAGTTTCCCAAAATCTTGGAAGTTTAAAACAACCATATTTCTTGACATTAAACTAGTTTTTTATGTCTTCCAATGATTCTAAAATAAGTCTCTCAAGTTTGTATTTACTGTCTGTGTGTTAAGGCTTAAGTGCTGGAAGGACATCATAATGGAGGTTTAATGGAATATTTACAGCACTAAGAAAGGACTAAAACCAATTTTAATGCTTCCAATATTTTGTCTCAGTCACTGAGACATCTTCAGGGATTACAAATAACTCTTGTAATACACACAAAGAGAAAACACAACACTAATATTGCCATATTAGTAGAACTCTGGTAGAACAGATAAGGATAGCAAGTTTCCAGTGGGGCTTAAAAGCTGTGTAGAGGTTGTATTTTTTTTTAAAGACCTGGCTATTTTTCTGATCTGCCAAGGATGTAAGGGATGGTTATGGCATTTCTGATATCCTTCTGGAGTGATGGTCAAAGAATGTGGGAGGAACTGATTACATGTTTAATTCTGTAATCACTGTAGCCATTGGAAAGAAAGGTATTGTATATGTGGTGAGTTCAGTTGAAAGAGAGGTTCCACAGGAACAAAGATTATAAGCTATTGGTTAGAGTTTTAATAATGCCAAATTGTTGAGAGGGATGGTGGTGGAAAAATATGTGAATGTATCTGCATGTGTGAGTGGGTTTTCTATATACAGTAAAGGAAAGGTTACCATTAGGTAACATTTCCTTTACTGTATATTAGGGACAAACTATTGTTAATTTCCTTTTCCACAGTAATACAGCTTTTAAGTCCCACTGGAAACTTGCTACTCTTATCCCTTCTACCAAAGATCAGCCTGGCTCCTCTCTCAGTGCCTGGAGTATATAAAGTACCCTGTTCCTGCAAGCTGGAAGAGGGTACTTGATATACTCTGACACAGGTAGATTAGTGACCATCCATTTAGAATAACACAAACTGTACATCTGCAATCACAACCTATGGTCAATTTGGTCTTGCAGTTCATGTATTGCATACAATGGACAGGATCTCCTGGAAGAAATTCACCATGCTCCATCATAGTAAATTTGAAAAGAAAAGACTGTTTTCAGAATCAGTAGTGGCACTCGGATATCAACCGAATTTAAATAAATACGGATGCATAAAACTTACCAAAATTTGGTAAACAATTACTGTCAGAGATCCCACATTACACCTGGATAGGACTTTAGAGTCATTCACCTGTTTCATACAGTATTGTGTTGTCTTTGTGTCTGTGTGTTACAAGTATAAGAGTTATTTTGTAAGACAAAATACTGGAAGCATTAAAATTAGTTTTTAATCCTTTCCATTATAGTATTTACTATGATGGAGCATGATAGTTTTCTTTCATGCGATTCTGTGCAAAGTATCCAAGGCATGCTGATGTCATTCTTCACATGTCTTTGGAATTCTTTATCCATGGCAATTTTTAGACTTCTTCACTATGGTCACATATTGTGCTATGGCCATAATGACGTCATTCTTCGCGAGTCTTTGGAAATTTCCATCTATGACAATTCCTGGAATTCTTCACTATCTTTATAATTGGACTCACTGATTTAACATGTATTAATATCGTTACATGATGACTTCGTGAGGCTCATTATTTTAACAAAGGCTCAATACAACATTATTATTATTATGTAACACCTCCAGGGAGTCCAAAGACTCATTGAGGGAGAGCACCTACTCTACAACCCTCCGTCTCCACCACTCTACCAAATGCAGCTACCTTCATCATCTACACCAACACTATCTACCACCGATCACCAGTACTAGTATTTTCACAATTACAAACATCCATGCCCATGGTGGGATTTGAACCCGCAGCCTTTTGGCTGGAGAACGGATATCCTAACCATTGAAATAAAAGATTATTTCAATCAAAAATTAACGCTTCTCTGAGTAGATTCTCCTAAACAAAAAACATGAAGAAATTAAAATGATAAGTTACGAAGTCACATATCATGAGAGATTTTACAGTATGTCTATATGTAATCCAAAGTTCGAAAGTTAAATAAGGTAGGTGTGAAATGGATGAATGAAGACAATAAGCATGCAATACAGAGAAAAAAAAATTCTGGAGACAATATGAGAGGAGTGGTAATAATCAATTCCATGAAGAATACAAAGAACAGACAAGGAGGGTGACTCAGTTGGTAAGGGTAACAAAAGTTCAGTATGAGCAGCAGTCAGATAATGAAGGGGGGAAAAAAAATCCCATGGAGTTCTTTCGAATATGTAGCCAGCAAAAGAAAGAATGATTATGGTAGGATGGCACTGATTGGAGAAAATGATATAAGTGCAACTGCTGTGGAGGATATAGTTGAGATATTTCATGAGCAGTTCATAAAGGTCTTTCATCCTTGTGAATGTGGCATAATGGAGAGTTTGAGAGCAGTGGATGATGATGAGGAGAGAGAGAGACTCATTTTGATTGTATATGGGGAATTAACCAAACTTGATGTTAATAAAGCTGTTGGACGTGATGATATATCACTGCATATTTTGAAGGAATGTGCCAGGGAGTTGACATCTACCGTGACATATTTGTTTAAGGAAAAATATGTAAAGTTCCAAAGGAGTGGAAGGAAGGCAAGATTGTATTACTTCATTAAGAAGGTGACAGAATTCAAGCGTCAAATTATAGACCAATCTGTATGTCAGGTGTTGTGGTTAAAGTGTTGAAATATATTTTTGATAGACAGCATGGATTTGCTAAGGTAGATCATGTTTTAGTAATCTACTTGCTTATTACAATAAGGTGGCAGCTTCCTTGGACAGAGGAGAGGTATACACAGTAGTATACTTAGACTTTACAAAGGCTTTTGATAGATTACCACATGATAAGTTAATAATCAAATTAGCATGGATGGGTTGGGTAGTAAACTAGTGCACTGGACTTGAGATTGGCTGCCTGATATGCATCAACAAGTTGTGTTTGGGGAAGCAATATTCCAGAAGAGGAAAGTCATTAGTGGTTTGCCTCAGGGATCTGTTTTAGGGCCATTGCTGTTTAAACCAGAATGCTAATAATATTGGAGAAGATGTTAAATGGAGTCCAGAGGCTATTGACCAAAATAGTTTCTGATCTCTGGAATGTTGAATACAAAGAAAGGTTGAGACAATGCAATTTGCAGTATAGTGGATAGAAGGAAGAGGGATGATATGATGGAGATATATAAGTTGATAAGTTATCCATGTTGAAATGAAGGCCTTCATCCTGACCTGTTCAAAATTCCCATCCTACACCCAAGTCATTGTTTTTGAAGTTGGTGTGGGCAGTTCCAAGAAAAGAAAACAGCTTGTAAGTGCCTTGAGACTAAAATTACAGTTTCATTCACAGCTTACACTAAAGCACACAATACTTGTAAATCCATCATTAACAGAGCTAAGTTTAACTTTGAAAAAGCAAACAGAAAACTTTTGTGCCAATGGGAGTATTGCAACATCGCCTAAAGATAAAATGATCTTCTAGCATCATTCTTCTCATTCATCTCTGGAAACAGATGACCAAGGAGCATTCCTTCTCTATCTGAAACATTGTATTGCATGCCTTCAGCCAAAAATACATCATCTGGGTTTGTTCTCCTTTTTATAGATGTTGATCTGGAGTTTTTTTCCAGTAGTTGACTTTTCACTGTTTGTCATGGTTCTCTGATTTTGCTCATGGTTTTCTGCTTGCTTGATAAAAAAGGAAGAGGGTCTTGTTCACCCAGATGACCTCTGGTTGGCTTGAAATCTCATAATGTTCTACAATCATGTTTATTTCGGGTTTAAGCCAACAGACAGTACAATTTGATTGGCTAAGTCTCAAATTACCAGCCCATCCTCGTTCATTCAGTACCCAGCAGATACCTACTAATGGGGTGCAACACATGAAGGTTAGGACTGGACATTAGGTCAGAAGCCCTAGTCAGTTCTCTGCATTCCTTACAAGCAATGTGGAGGTCTCTTTTCAGTTATCTGGCTTTGACCCTTAAGCAACCTACTCCTTTCTTTTCCTCTTCCTTCTTTATTTCATCAACCTCTGTCATCTGGAACAGCTTTCCTCGTGAAGTATTCCCAAAAAACTATGATCTAACCTCTTCTAGAAAAATGTCAATGAAATTCTCTCTCAATCCTCACCTGCTTAAAAAATCATGCAGACAGGTCCAATGAGCAGTAAATTCTTTCTAGTTCATGTTTTGCCAAGTATACATCTACTTATAAATAAAGCAGTATTATTCCTTTATAGTAACACCTTGTATAAGTGTAAAAGTACATTGCTGTTTTATGAATGTAACAATATTCTATCTTAATAGTACAGTGCATACTGTTTCGAAGAATTCATTCATTGGTGCATGCTACTACAGCTGTAAATTTCAATCATTAATAACTGAGGTTTTTTTTATTATTTATTATTAATTTTTTTGTTGATTTTTTTTCTTTGTGCATTAAGCACAAAAACTTTTTTTAGTATTTAAGAAAAAGTAAATTAATCATTTATTTTTATGATGATTTTGAGAACAATAGCAGAATTATTATTATTAGTTATTATTATGTGACACCTCCAGATAGTCCAAACTCATTGAGGGAGAGAACCTATTCTACAATTCTGTCTCAACCACTCAATCCACTAACTACAACTAATCGCAATTACACCACCACTATTTCCACAGACAATCACAAACTACATAAAATTTAATAAAACTGTAAATGAAGCTCGATATTTGTATTGTAAACTTTAATCTATATATTTGCCTCTTTATATTTTTCTACTTTATTATGTTGCGTTCAGCAGCACTTTTCGTAATATCTTAATTATTCTCTATCCTTGTTAGTTTCTTATCTATCTTGTGTCTCCTTAGTGACTTACTCTTTCATACAAATTTCTATCCACCTTTCACACTACTAGTCGTATGCCTCAGAGTACTGGAAAATTTGTTTGTTCAGACTGTGCCACCAATATTCCTTTCTAGGCATAAGATTCAGCAATACGGCTCGCAGATCTCTCTTTCTCTCTCTGGCATAAATTCCTTCAAATAAAATAGCATAAACAGTTGTGGTTCACATGCACTTAAATTACGCTTCTAATACCTTATTTGTTTCCCACTCTCAGGTCCGAGTTTATTTAGGAACAGTGCATTGTAAATCAAAAGATCAGGTGGCACTATGTTGACATATAATTAAACCACAATTATTTACACTAATACAAAAGTACATCAATTAAATGATAGGGAGGTTACTCTCTCTACTTATCCGTTAGAATTTAGTGTCTAAAACTTCCCTTTGCAATTCTAAACAAACTATACTGCAAAAATATTCATTTACTTCTCTGCTTTATAAGAAAAGACAATTCTAATCTATTCATAAAGAAATTAACTTGTTATGCCAAGTTATCTCACAATTGTATTCCAATTACCAACAAACCAAAAGGCTTTCTTACAGACACTGCTTATTTCTAGTACCTTATATCTTATCAGCCCATTTAAATTATCTCTCCTAGATTACATAAAAGAAACATAGAACATAAAATTGGAATAAACTCACATATGCTCTGTCATCTGGGCCGCGCACTCATTGAAGGTTCTGCTCTAGAGTTCTCAGACTTTTCTTCCATCTCAGGCCTTAGATTTCTCTCTATAGTATCTTGCTTCACCTGCTCTCATCAGAGATTGTTGGCGGGGTTTTGGAATGCTGATCTCCGGCACTCATGGGCTTGGACAAAGAGGTCCAACACGTGGAGCTTATGCAGTCTCGTTCAGATGGCAATGCATTCTTCTCCAGGCGCTGAAGTCCGCTCTTCGGTTATTAGCTTCCAGTTATCTACCACAGCCAATTCCTAGATCTAGACAGCCTCAGGTGGAACAGCTTCCATTTTTTCTTCTCTGCTTCCCTCCGACTTCTGGCGTGCCCTAGCCGTATAGTTGTGTCCTCTGTTTTCGACTGTCGATCCTCGATGTTCTCGTCTACACCCTTTTATTTCTCCGTCTCCAGGACCTTGTATGAAGAGTTGAGGCCCACAAAGAATTCGGCACGACTCCTTGATCTAATATTAAAGCCGATCATTTCTTTGTTATCTCAAGCGCACTTCAAAATCCGATTTGTCGGACAGCAGAACCTTGTCTGATCTGCACCGACCCTTTCAAGAATGACCTTGAAGGCGGGGGGGGGGGGGGGGGCATACACAGAGCTTGAAACAAAGATTTTCCAAAGCACTTAGTTAAAACAATAACATACAATTTCCAGTGACACAGCATTTTCTCTTGTTACTAATTTTAAACATTCTCTGTTCACTACATTTAAACAGGTTAATTTCCCATCGGAATATATACATTCTTTATACAAAGTTTATTTTTACAAAACTAACTTTTGAGATGTGACCTCTGTAAAAATCGATGTAAAGCGCTTGTAAATTTCTAAGCTACACTGAATTTTACAAAACTATATTTTATTAATGCTAAAGCAGTTCTTTTCAACTCATCTGTACCTTAGGATGGGTAGAGTCCCCTGATTAGGGGTCACAGCAAATTAATGCAGCTGGCACGTCACTCCTATGCTGCATCCCATAAGGACAAGTATTTTTTAGCTGTGGATCTGTGTGTTCACAGGGCGATTTCTCAGTTCTGGGGGATGAAAAATCTTCTACCTCCTTATCAGACAGGCTATCTCACCATTTGATTGAAAAGACCTGATAAAGGTTTCTCACGTCGTGGGCATGATTCAAACCCAAGTCTTTTCTACCAAAAAGCTCATCTATGCCAACTAAGCCATATAGGTTCTGCTGAAGCAGTCACTGTGCTATTTTTATGCATAAAATAAGCTCAAGGAAATCACTATTTAAAAAACAGCAACCTTATTTTGGTTACAGTTTAAATGTTAGCAAAAATGCAATCAAGAGGAGTGGATTATTTTTGGCAAGGAATGTAACAAGATTGAGTTCTGAAATGACCGAAGTTTTTTTCCTATCAAAAAAAGAGAAAAAATACTTTAAAAAAAGTAAAAAAATAATTTTTTACCATAAAGTAAAACAACAAACTTACATGCTTTTCTTTATTACATTGTTGCAATTCTTCTTTCTTTTCCTGGAGTTTTTTAGACAAATCTGCTTGTAATTTCTCTTTCTGTAAAAGTTGATCTTGCAAATTTTCTAACTTTATTTGTAGATTCTGAACACTTTCTAGATGATAATCAGCACAAACAGCATATGATGAATTGTTCACATTTTCAATACCTACATTTTCCTGAAGAGAATCCATATTGTCAACATCACTGTCTATACACAATAAAGAAGGGCTACAGTTTCCATCAGTAACAGTATCGGGAATATCATTCAAAGGCACACGAGAGTCAATAACATTGAGATCATCTGTTTGTTTTTCACTATTTACATCAGTACTAATTTCTACAGGGAGACTTGTCGCCTAGAAAAAAAAAATGGAGATGTCAAAAATACAGAACAGCATGTAATACAGAAATACAACAATCAACTGTAAAATATATTTTCAGTAATCTTCCCTCATTTGTTAGTGCTGATTAAAGCATTTGTCTATGCTAAAAATAGATTTATTTATTTTTAGCATAGACAAATCTATGTCTATGCTAAAATAGACATAGATTTCTTGTCTGAATCACTGATATTAATTCAGACAAGAAATATTACATATCCACTGCACAATAAACAATTTAACATCATGAAGTGAAAGTGGTATACAGTAAGTGCTCTGTATAGACTCGTTTGCTTTATACATATTCATATGGCATACCATATGAATTTCTTTGGACTTCTTGATCTGCACAGCATTCACATTGTCCTATGCTCAGGATAGTAAAGCTATCCTTGCCAACTCTTCATCATTAACAAACCTGTTGCTGCTCCTACGGTTGTAATGGGTTTTGCATTCAGGGTAGTAATACTACCACATGCTTAAATGACAGTATGTATCCCGCCCACCCCTCACACATACACCTGGAAATTATATGTAATTTTGCTTAAACTTAAGCACTGTGCTAAAATCACCTTGTTTATCTGATTTATCAGGTAAACACATTATCAGCATAAAATGAGAGTATGTGAGCTTTAAAAAGGTGCTAAGATCATCATCAGCATTGGGTATTATTATAGTCTCAACATAATATTTCATTACTAATTTCGTATTTCTTTCAAACTGGTCAGAGGTTTCTAATATGATCAGTTCATATTTAGATCCTTTAAGGAACTCCTAATTGCTTTCAATCAAGTCATATTTTGGTCTTCAGCTAGATCTTTTTCACTGCAATATCAAATTAGCACTCCTTACAAACTCATAATATTAATAATGTTATTTCTAATATCTTTATTTCTAATAATTCTGCCATCAATGCCTCTTGTTCATTCATTCATTCTCTATTTTTATCTCAGAACTTATTTCTATGGTCTCTGATCAACTATTTTATTTCCAACTCTTATCAACAGGTTAAATAGGTTTAAACTGTCTGTAAACAGCTAGCTTGGGATTCTGGTTTAACTTATCCTATTCTATAACATCACTATTGAGAATGCAGTTTATATTTTTGGTTTTCTTATCTGTTTTGATAGATTTAGTCTTTTTATTGCTCACTTTCATACCAAATTTGTTACAACAATTATTTAATTTGCTGAAAAACTTCAAGACTTGAAGTAAACTTACTTAAGAGTAGAATACCATCGTCACAGAAAAACAAAGCTTACTGTATCCTTATTAATGTTTCAATATGTTCAATATGTTTAATATGAATTAAAGGACAACCTATGTAAAATAAAAAATGGTAAATCAGCAGGAGAAGATAGGATAAACTCAACTGTATGATTATTAAAATTTTTAAATAAAATATGTACAAATGAACATATAGAATGGAATACAAATATAGTAATATCAATATTTAAAAAGAGGAATAAAAGAAAACGTGCTAATTACAGGGGTATTAGTTTATTGAATACATGCTACAAAATATATAGTACAATATATTTCATACCCAGCTATAAAAAACATAAAGGGATTTACCATCCCCCTTTCTATATAGTAGAATACTTAATGAAAAAATGAAAATATACAGTGAAAAAATATTAGAATGTCCAAATGGATTTAGAAAAGAATGCTCTACAATGGATGCAGCTTTTTGTTTAAAACTACTACTCATAGAAAAAAGAAGAGAATTTAAGTTAGAAACTCATCTTTTGTTTTTAGATTATGGAAAAGCATTTGACAAAGTAAAAAGATATATACTCTTTGATATTTTACAAAGAATAAATATACCTAATATTTCGCTACATGCAATATTGAATATAAAGATAATGAAATAAAAATAAAAATAAATTAAAAATTATCTAAAAAACAATCTATAAACCAAGGAGTAAGACAAGGATGTCTTACTCATTGGATTAATGAAATATTAATATAATGGAATACCTTAAATAATCCAGGTATAGAAATATTCCAGAACAACAAAATAAATATGATATTATTTGCAGATGATCAGATAATAATAATATCAGATAAGGAAGAAAGACAATTTACAAAAAGCAACATATAATTTAAACATTATATAGTAGAACAGTTTGGAATGAATCCATAGATAAAACTAAAATAATGTTCTAACTGGAAATTGTCCATGAAATGGACAATTTCCAGTTAGAAGTAAAATAATTATTAATAATAAAATAGTAGAAGAGATAAATACTTTCAATTATCTTGAATGTGAAATATCATATAAAGGAGAAAAAGACAAATTTAAAAACTACAAAATTTTTACAGATTATAGGCCTAATAAATAGAACACTCAATCCAAATATTGCACAAAAAAGAAGCACGCTTGAAAATCTATCTCATGTTCCTAATACTAGGAACATGAGATAGATTATATTTACTAGGTAGTATAGTATGAATATTATGTCAATTTTACAGTTGGGTGGTTAAAAAATCTTGCCTATGATAAAGACTGATATTACTACAAGGCTACAGATGCACCTAGGTTTAACACAACTTTCCCTTAATACAGTATACAGATTATAAATAAGAGAAAAATACAGCATCTTTATATATGCTTTTCTGACATCACATCATCATCAAATTTCTCACATGTACCCTCAAGGGGTGTACAGGATATTATTATTACACAGCACCTCCAGGGAGTCCAAGGACTCATCAAAAAGGGCACCTACTCCACAACTCTCCGTCACAACCACTCAACTACATTCATTATCTACACCAACACCATCTACAGCCGACCACCATTACTACCAGCATTGTTCACAAACATCCATACCCACGGCTGGATTTGAACCCGCAGCTTTTGGCGGGAGAGCGGATAAACTAACCACTCAGCCAACCAGGCCGGCATATGATAGTACTACATGAAAAATTTACATCATTACTAACTTCCTATCTACAATTTTCCTCCAAATCAGTCTATTACTTGTCAAGACTTAAATATTATCATTATCAGATCTTATATTTCTATCACCTAAAGCACATTGTACCGTACCAATCCACCTATGTCTTGGTCACCCTCTGGGTCGTTTTCCTGCCAACATGGCAGAGAACACTTGTTTTGCTAATCTTTCCTCGCCCATTCTGTTTAAGTGACCATACCACCTGAGATTAGCTCTGCTAACGCATTCCTGGAATCAAGATTACTCTTTAATTTTTTTTTTTTTCAATTATGTCTCTACTTCAAAATATTCTGCTTTATACTTAATACTTAGTGATATAACATCACGCGGCATGTTCTATTTTTAACGATCTATTATTAGTATTCTAGCTTGCATTTTTTTAAAACTATTCTTGTAATACCACTGAGGATGATCTGCTATTTCCAGACTGAAATATTTGGTTAATTAAATATCTTTCTTGTGTTTACATGCATATATCATTCAGTCTTATGTCACAGTATCCTTAAAACAGCAAACAGTTATTCAATTTAGTCAGGGAATCTTGCAAACTTGTAGCAGATTTATTTAGAAGTATAACTGCATAAAGCAAAGAACTGACATTAACATCTCCAATTCTGATATCATGTTTAATACCACTTTCCTTCATAATGTGATCCATATAGATAATGAATAACAGAGGGGATAATGTACATCTTTGTCTCACACCAGATTTACCATTAAACCATCTTCCTGTACTTCCTTCAATTCTACCTGCCGACTTACAACTCAAATACAGATTAAGTATTGCTTGATATAATGCCCCATTGACACCATATAACTGTAGCGTATTGAATAGCTTCTCTTTTGGCACCTTGTCATATGCCTTTTCCAGATCAACAAAACTTAAATACAGATCTTTGATATATTCCCCTGCTTTCTCGACTATTTGTCGTAAATTGAAGATCTGATCCTCACAGCCTCTATTTGGCCTGAATCCAGCTTGTTCTTCACCAAGCTTTTCTTCCACAATTCTTCTCAACCATTTCTCAAGTATACTTGCATAGATCTAGCCAGGAACACTCAGTAGGGAAATACCTCTGTAATTCTCACATTCAGTTTTATTTCACTTTTTATATATGGGTACTATTAGAGCTCTACTCCAATCATCGGGAATTTGTCCCTCTAACCAGGCTTTCTGAACTATGCAGTGCAGCCAGTGTAAGAGTTTTATACCACCATACTTCAGCATTTCTGGTCGAAGATCATCTACACCTGCTGCCTTTCCACATTTCAAGCCTTTGATGGCTTTTTCTACTTCTAGTATGGATATGTATTCCTGACTGCATGCCTGGTCAGTGTGTTTTATCACCGTGCTGTCATCACTCCTTGTTTCATTTAGCAGTTTTTCAAAGTAATTACTCCATACTTCAAGGATATCTTTTTCTCCTGTTTTCATGTCACCTTTATCATCTCTAACTCCTTTTACAGCACTCTTTCCTCCATTTCCAAGCATCTTCAACATCCTCCAGAATATCATACCACTTCTTGATATTTATTTTCTATGTTCTTGCCAAAGTCATCCCATGACTGTTGTTTAGCTAGTTTTACACAGTGTTTCGCTTTCTTACATTTGTCTCTGTATTCTCTAAGAGCAAAATCTGACTTATTTGCCAGGAACTTTTGATATGCTTTCGTCTTTTCCTTCACTGCCTCTTTAACTTCCTGTGTCCACCATGGAGTTCTAATTTTTCTATCCTTGCAGACAACTTCGCCACATGCCTCTCTAGCTGAATCAATCAGAGTTTTCTTCAAGGCTTGCCACTGAATCTCCAAGGTTCCTGTTCTCAAACTGTTTCATTTTTTCTTCAATAATCTTTGTGTATTTTAGTCTACAGTTCACATCTGAGAGCTGCTCAACTTTTATTAGCTTTAAAAGTTTCTTACATGTCATTCTTTTCAATATGAAATTCAATTTTATCCTGCTCAAGACTAAATAGTGATCACTTCCAATTTCAAATCCTCTGTACACTCTGGTTTCCTGCACCAGGGAGAAAACATCACTATCAACAATAACATAGTCAATGAGACTTTTCTTATTCCTAGCCTCTTCTCTCCATGTGAATTTGTGCACATTTTTATGTTGGAACATGGTGTTAGTAATAACCAGTCCATGTCCTGAGCAGAAATCCAACAGATATTTGCCATTATTATTAGCTTTGCTCTTTTCTCCAAATTTTCCCAAAATATTTTTGTATGTCTGACAATCATTTCCTACTCTGCTATTTAGATCCCCAACAAGGACCAACTTTTCCTTTTTCATTGTGTCAGTTGCTTTTTCTAAAGCATCAAAAATTCCTCCACTTCTACCTTAGTAGAACCTTCTGTGAGACCATAGGCACAAATAAGTCTTATTGTCCAGTTCCGCATTCTCATATTTTCCCACATCACTCTACTTGAGACTGTCTGCCATTCAAGAAGATTAGCCTCATATTTTGTGTTGAATACTATGGCTACTCCTTCTTTTCCTTGATTGTCATTGCCTGAATATAACATTTTGTATTTATTGCTAAGAAAGATCGCACCAGTTTTTGTCTTTTTTGTTTCAGTCATCCCTATTATGTCGATCTGGTACTTATCTAATTTCTCCGTTAGCTCCATTTCTTTGCCATTCAGGCTTCTTATGTTGATAGTACCGATCTTTAACTCTAGTGATGTTGAGTTGGGGTGCATTTTCAGATTTCTTCCAATAGCTGACTTTTCCCTGTTCGCTCTAGTTCCCTGGCGACGCCCTAGCCAGCATGAAATTTTGTCATGTTATACCATCATTTTGTATTTTGGTTTAAGCCAATAAGAATACAATTTGGTCGGCTAAATCCCAAATTGGCAGCTCATCCTCGTTCGTTCAGTATCCAGGTAGATACCCAACAGGGTGCACCAAGAGAAGGTGAGGATTGGACATTAGTTCAGAAGCCCTGGTTGGTTCTCTACATTCCTTTACAGGCTATGTGGAGGTCTCCTCTCAGTTATACAGCTTTGACCCTTAAGCACAGGAGAATTCAGTGATACCATAAAAATATTATAGCCTGGTAGACTTAAGCATTACATATTTTATTGTGCCGATGTTTAATTTTCTCTCCATATAAATTTTTGTACATCTTCATGTTGTTAGTAATGACTAGTCCATAATCATTACTAATCCTGAACAAAAATCCAGCAGGTACTTAACAATTATTATTAGCTTTATTCTTTCTCCTGATTCTTCCAAAGCATTTCTACATGTCTGGTTTTTTCATTTCCTATTCTGCATTTTAGATCACCAACTTTTCCTTTATGTCTGTTGCTGTCTCTAATGATTCAAAAATTCTCCTTTTCCTAGTAAAAATCTTCTGTGGAATTGTAGACATAAATAGGTCAATGTCCAAATCTCCATTTGGGTGTTTTTCCACATCATTCTATTTGATATGAAGAGAAATATCAAGTATACATGTTTAGGATTAAATATAAAATTAATTACTACAGGTACTAATTCCTTTCCCTTATCATTATTGCCTGAATAACATTTTATTTGTTATTTAGAAGAATATTACCTGTTTTTGTCTTCTTTGTTTCAGTAACACCAATTATGTCAACATGATACCTCTCTAATTCTTCCACCAGTTCCATTCTTTTCTGGTGATGCTTCTTACATTGATAGTTCCTGTTTTGAATTCTGCTGATATTGAGTTGGAGTTTGTTCTAGTAGTTACCTGAAGCCAATTAAACAAAGTTTAATCAGCTGAAGCCTCTGTAAGCATGATATTTCATCATTCTGCATCATCATTTTGTTTTGCTTTAAGCCAATACAGAATACAATTTGGTCATCTAAATCAAAACCACCAGTCCATTTTCATTTGTTCAGTATCCAGGCCGATATTTGCTAAGGTCTACCACAAGAAGGTGAGGACTGGATATTAATTTAGATGTTCTGGTCAGTTCTCTACACTCCTTAAATGGCTATGTTGAGATCTCCTCCCAGTTATCTAGATTTGACCCTTAAGCAACTTCTGTATGTTTATGATTAATTTCCTATTCTACAGTTAATGTCATCACTAACATGAACCAGTTTTTTTCTTTTCCATTAAAAAAACTTTAATTGGGTGTACCATGAAAAGGTGAGGATCGTACTCTGGGTTAGAAGTTGGTTCTACATTACTTATAAACAGAGATCTTATTCCAGTTCCACTTCCAACATTTTCTATGGTAATCCCAATCTGTGAGGGGAGGGGGGATGTTCAACCTATGATAATTTAATAGCATGGATAGGCAGAAAGAGAAGGAGAGAGAGAAGCATGTTAACATTGGTTTAGAAGGACCATAGATTGTACTCTTTAGGAAATACATAAGGAGGGCCATTCTAAATGACAACAGAAGGAATGAATGAATGAAGAGGAAGAAAACATTGTGCTGAATTTAGAGTTGAACTAAGGAGTGTTGTATAGCTGCTAGATGTGTTTTCTGATGAACAGTGAAATGGAAATATTTGTAGAAAATGCAAGCTGCAGAAACTGAACATCTGTGTACAAGAGTGGAGTGAAGTGGTGAGAGATGAGTAATGAATCAACCTAAATTCTCTCTTTTACACTAAGTATTCTTTAAGTGATTCTTAGATGCACCAAATGAAATCTGAGAGCAATATTCATGATAAGATGATTTGAGATTTATACAGAGTTAGCAGCTGTTCAGAGATAAAGTAACATAGTGAGCAAAAAAGAAAACCTAATTTTTCTGATGATGCTGTAGATACAGTATCTGTAATATGTTTACGTCATGAGGGATTCAGATGTTAGACTAACCCTAAGGAGAGAAATCTGATCTATCTAGAGATTTGGGTGTTGTCAAAAGTAATAGTGAATTTTTTTTTTTTTTACATCATCATCAAATTCCTGATATGTACCTAGGGTGTACAGGATAATTATGATAGTACTACATGAAAAGTTACACCATCACTAACTTCTGATCAATAATTTTCCTCAAAATTAATCTGTTATCTGTCAAGACTCCAATATTATAAGATCTTATATTTTTGCCTTTTAAGGCACTTTTTACCATATCAATCCATCTACATCTTGGTCTTCCTCTGGATCTTTTCCTACCAACCTGGCAAAGAACACTTGTTTTGCTAATCTTTTGTCCCACATTTTATTTAAGTGAAGGATATTAGACAAGAAATTGCCATTGTTAGCATTCAGGAATGAGTTAGTACAGGGTGTCCCAAAATTCACGCAAGATTTAAATTTAGCTCCATTTGTGCGGTAAAGTGTTGCCAACGAGAAAAAAAAGACAGCGTGACAGCTGACAGTTCAGGGTTATTAAAAATGGAGCGCTACATGAAAGAACAACGCATTTTCATTGTTGAGCAATATTTTAAAAATAATGAAGGTTTGACAGCTACAGTTCGCAATTTTCGTACAAAATATGGTCGGAATAGTGATTTAACTTTATCAACTGTGAAAAGATTAATTAAAAAATTCAAGGAAACTGGATCAATTAGTGATCTTATACACTTTGGCCATCCATCAACAAGTCGTTCAACAGAAAACATCGAAGCAGTTCGTGAGAGTGTTGCTGAGAGTCCAGGAACATCAATTTGGCACCGCGGTCTTGAATTGCGCATTTCGAGAAGCTCTCTACAGCGTATTCTCACGAAAGATTTGCATCTTTATGCTTACAAAGTTCAATTGACTCAAGAACTGAAGCCTACTGACCACACACAGCGAAGAGAGTTCGTTGAATGGATTATGGAACAACAAGTGAATGCTTATTTTGCGAACAAAATCATCTTCAGCGATGAGGCTCATTTTCATCTTGATGGCTTCGTTAATCGACAAAATTGTCGCATTTGGGATTCAGAAAATCCACAAGTGATTGTTGAGAAACAAATGCATCCACGACATGTCGCTGTTTGGTGCGGATTTTGGGCTGGAGGCATCATCGGTCCATTCTTCTTCGAAAATGTGGCTGGTAAGGCAATAACAGTTAATGGTGCTTGCTATCGCGACATGATAATCCAGTCTTTTGTGCCTAAATTGCAAGATATGGATGTGGACAACATGTGGTTTCAACAAGACGGTGCCACATGCCATACAGCCCGAGAAACAATTCAATTACTGCATGAGTCATTTCCTGGTCATGTAATTTCCCGTTTTGGTGATCAGAATTGGCCGCCCAGATCATGTGACTTAACGCCATTGGACTTTTTTTTCTTTGAGGTTTTTTGAAGTCTAAGGTTTATGCCAACAAGCCCACGACCACCCATGCCTTGAAGGAGGAAATTGAGTGCTGTATCAACGAAATTCAGCCACATTTATGCAAAACGGTCATGGAAAATTTCGACAAAAGAGTGCGTATGTGCCAGCAAAGCCGTGGAGGCCATTTACCCGATATGCTATTCCATGCATAACCCTATACTGTATACTTTATGAATAAATAAGAAATTACAATTTTTAATTAAAAACCTGTGTTTTTTATCAAAATTACTTCTTCGTGAATTTTGGGACACCCTGAAGAACTAATCTCAAGTCTGAATGCTAACAATGGCAACTCTTTTCCTAATAACAATGACAGTATTACATAGTCTTTATGTGATACTGCCATTGATGTCATCTGTTCACATCCCTAATCTTTCTCAGAACTCTCATATCAGAGGTCTCCAATCTTTGAGTGTTCTATTTCTAATCCAGCTCTCGGATCCATACGTTAAAATTAGTTTAAACACTGATTTGTATATAGATAATTTAGTGTTTTGACTAATTTCTTTCTTATTTCATATAAATTTATTCAGCTGACATCCTACCATACCAGCTTTACTAATTTTGTTGTCTATTATTTCCATATTTAACTTATTCTATAGGTTCACCATTCAAGATACAGTTGATGTTTCAATGTTTCTGCCTATTTTCAAAGTCTGTCTTTTTTCTTTTTTTTTTTTGTGAGAAATAAAGCTAGATTGAGTTTCTCATGACTCCAGTTCAAGAATTAAAGGAATTTAAAATTATGTTTAAGAAATACAAGGGTAGTCTGAAAAGTTCTTGGCCTCGACCATAGATGGCAACACTAGTGGCAAGAAATTTTTTTTTTCTAAGTTGGTACATCTGTCATAAGCATCCATGTGAAATTGCAAGTCATTCTATCAAGTAGTTTGTTTTGTCTGAAGCAAAAATGTCCAGTATCCCTTGAAATGGATAAAATTGAGTATTGTGCGGCTATAAAATTCTTTGTAAAAAAAAGATTTAACGTCAAAAGAAATTCATTCAAAGTTCATAAAAGTTTATGGGCATTCGTCTCCTTTGTTTTTGACAATTAAGAAATGGGCTGCCAAGTTTAAATGTGGCCATACCAGCCTTGAACATGAAGGATGTCTAAAAAAAGTGTAACAACACAAGAAATCATTGATCAAGTGCACGATATGGCACTGGATGACTGGCAAGTAAGTGCATGAAATTGCTGGGACTATAGGCATTTCAAAAGAATGTGTAGGATATATTTTGCATGAAAAATTGCATATGAAAAAGCTTTGTGCAAGATGGGTGCCGTGCTTGCTTACAGCAACTCAAAAACACACTCGCAAGAAAATCTCTGAACAGTGCTTGGAGCATTTTAACAAGAATAAAACCGATTTTGTGCATTAATTTTTTACTATGGATGAGACTTGGATTCACCATTACATACCAGAATCCAAACAGCAGCCAAAACAGTGGACAGAAGCCAGTTGTTCAGTGCCAAAGAAGACAAAGTTGGTTCCAACAGCGGCAAAGGTCATGACATCAGTGTTTTACCTTTTCAAGATAATTAATGAAACAAAATGCTAAAGGCATTTTGTTTTATTAATTATCTTGAAAAGGGTAAAACAATAACTGGGGAATTATTCCGATCTTTTAACCAGACGAGATGAAAAATTTCATGAGAAAAGACCCAGTTTGCAGAAGAATAAAATCATCTTTCATCAGGACAATGCACCTGCCCACAAAAGTGTTTTGGCAATGGGAAAATTAAGGGATCTGTACTATGAATTGTTGGAACATCCACCCTATTACCCAGATTTGGCTCCCTCTGATTTCTATCTCTTCCCAAAACACTAAAACTCTTCCTTGTTGGTCAGCATTTTTTCTCGAATCAAGAGGTGATTGCAGCTGTATTTTGCAGATCTTATTGAGAAGCACTACGGGGACGGGATAATGGCACTGGAGCATCACTGGAATAAATGTATTTGTCTTAAGGGTGATTATGTTGAAAAATCAAAATAATTTTGAAATTATAAATTTGTTTTTTCATTGTTAGGCTGAGAACGTTTCAGACCACCCTCGAAATTATGCAGTTACTTATCTTACACCACATATATGCAACTTCTCCTATACATGCATAGTGGAAATATCACTTACAGGTATTTTAATATCACTTTATCACTTTAACAGATCTTAATGTGGGATATTTGATTGCAGGTTGTCATTAGACATCACACTATTTCATCATCATCATCAATGGGGTGCTTAAGGGTCAAAGCTGTATAACTGAGAGGAGACCTCCACATAGCCTTTAAAGGAATGCGGAGAACCGACCAGGGCTTCTGACCTAATGTCCAATCCTCACCTTCTCGTGGTGCACCCTGTTGGGTATCTACTTTGATACTGAACGAACGAGAATGGGATGGCAATTTGGGATTTAGCCGACCAAATTGTATTCTTATTGGTTAAACCAAAATAAAAAATGATGGTACAACATGACAAAATTTCATGCCGGCTGGGGCGTCGCCCGGTTAAACAAGGCCCCCATTGTTTTTGCCAGGGAACCAGGGCAAACAGCGAAAAGTCAGCTACTGGAACAAATCTGAAAACAAACCCCAACTCAACATCACCAGAGTTAAAGATTGGTACTATCAACGTAAGAAGCCTGAATGGCAAAGAAATGGAGCTAGCTGAGGAATTAGATAAGTACCAGATCGACATAATAGGGGTGACTGAAACAAAAAAGACCAAAACTGGTGAGATCTTTCTAAGCAATAAATACAAAATGTTATATTCAGGCAATGACAATCAAGGAAAAGAAGGAGTAGCCATAGTATTCAACACAAAATATGAGGCTAATCTTCTTGAATGGCAGTCAGTGTCAAGTAGAGTAATGTGGGCAAATATGAGAATGGGGAACTGGACAATGAGACTTATTTGTGCCTATGGTCCCACAGAAGGTTCTACTAAGGTAGAAGTGGAGGAATTTTTTGATGCTCTAGAAAAAGCAACTGACACAATGAAAAGGAAAAAGTTGGTCCTTGTTGGGGATCTAAATAGCAGAGTAAGAAATGATTGAGAGACATACAAAAATATTTTGGGAAAATTTGGAGAAAAGAGCAAAGCTAATAATAATGGCAAATATCTGTTGGATTTCTGCTCAGGATAAAAATGTGCACAAATTCACATGGAGAGAAGAGGCAAGGAATAAGAAAAGTCTCATTGAATATGTTATTGTTGATAGTGATGTCTTCTCCCTGGTGCAGGACACCAGAGTGTACAGAGGATTTGAAATTGGAAGTGATCACTATTTAGTCTTGAGCAGGATAAAATTGAATTTCATATTGAAAAGAATAACATGTAAGAAAGTTTTAAAGAGAATAAAAGTTGAGCAGCTCTCAGATGTGAACTGTAGATTAAAATACAGAAAGATTATTGAAAAGAAAATGAAAGAGTTTGAGAACAGGAATCAAACCTTGGAGATTCAGTGGCAAACTCTGAAGAAAACATTGATTGATTCTGCCAGAGAGGCATGTGGTGAGGTTGTGTGCAAGGATAAAAAAATCAGAACTCCCTGGTGGACACAGGAAGTTAAAGAGGCAGTGAAGGAAAAGAAGAAAGCATATCAAAAGTTCCTGGCAAATAAGTCAGCTTTTACTCTTACAGAATACAGAGACAAATGTAAGAAACCTAAACAGTGTGTAAAACTAGCTAAACAAAAGTCATGGGAGGACTTTGGCAAGAATATAGAAAATAAATATCAAGAAGGTGGCAAAATATTCTGGAGGTTGTTGAAGAATCTTAGGAATGGAGGAAAGAGTGCTGTAAAAGGAATTAGAGATGATAACGGTGACATGAAAACAGGAGAAAAAGATATCCTTGAAGTATGGAGTAATTACATTGAAAAACTGCTAAATGAAACAAGCAGTGATAGCACAGTGGTAAAAAACACTCAACAGGCATACAGTCAGGAATACATATCCATACTTGAAGTAGAAAAAGCCATCAAAGGCTTGAAATGTGGAAAGGCAGCAGGAGTAGATGATATTCGACCAGAAATGCTGAAGTAGTATGGTGGTATAAAAGTCTTACAGTGGCTGCACTGCATAGTTCAGAAAGCCTGGACAGAGGGACGAATTCCCGATGATTGGAGTAGAGCTCTCATAGTACCCATATATAAAAAGGGAAATAAAACTGCATGTGAGAATTACAGAGGTATTTCCCTACTGAGTGTTCCTGGCAAGATCTATGCAAGTATACTTGAGAAACGGTTGAGAAGAATTGTGGAAGAAAAGCTTGGTGAAGAACAAGCTGGATTCAGGCCAAATAGAGGCTGTCAGGATCAGATCTTCACTTTACGACAAATAGTCGAGAAAGCATGGGAATATAACAAAGATCTGTATTTAAGTTTTGTCGATTTGGAAAAGGCATATGACAAGGTGCCAAGAGAGAAGCTATTCAATACGCTGCAGTTATATGGTGTCAATGGAGCATTATATCAAGCAATACTTCATCTTTATTTGAGTTGTAAGTCAGCAGTTAGAATTGAAGGAAGTACAGGAAGATGGTTTAATGTTAAATCTGGTGTGAGACAAGGATGTACATTATCCCCTCTGTTATTCATTATCTATATGGATCACATTATGAAGGAAAGTGGTATTAAACCTGATGTCAAAATTGGAGATATTAATGTCAGCTCTGCTTTATGCAGATGATGTTATACTTCTAAATAAATCCTCTACAAGTCTGCAAGATTCTCTGACTAAATTGAATAGCTGTTGTAATAGATATGGTATGAAGGTCAGCAATAAAAAGACAAAGACAATGAAAATAGGCAGAATCATTGAAAATGTCAACTGTGTTGTGAATGGAGAACCTGTGGAACAAGTAAAACATTTCAGCTACTTAGGCACAATTTTTACTGAAGATGGTAAATTAAATATAGAAATAGACAACAGAATCAGCAAAGCTAGTATGGTGGGAAGTCAATTGAATAAATTCATATGGAATAAGAGAGAAATTAGTCGGAACACTAAATTAGCTGTATACAAGACAGTGTTCAAACCAGTTTTAACTTATGGATCTGAGAGCTGGGTCAGAAGTAAAACACTTGACCAAAGACTAGAGACCGCAGATATGAGAGTCCTGAGAAAGATTAGAGGTGTGAACAGATGGCATCAATGGCAATATCATATTAAAAATGAGGATATTAGGAAAGAACTTGACATTGTCAGCATCCAGAAATGTGTTAGCAGAGCTAATCTCAGGTGGTATGGTCACTTAAATAGAATGGGAGAGGAAAGATTAGCAAAACAAGTGTTCTCTGCCAGGTTGGCAGGAAAACGACCCAGAGGAAGACCAAGATATAGGTGGATTGATATGGTACAAAGTGCCTTAAACGATAGAAATATAAAATCTGATAATGTTGGAGTCTTGACAAGTAACAGACTGATTTGGAGGAAAATTGTGGATAGGAAGTTAGTAATCATGTAATTTTTTCATGTAGTACTGTCATATCCTGTACACCCCTTGAGGGTACATAGCAGGAATTTGATGATGATGATGATGAGGAGGAGGTATTTTAATACTGATACATCTGTCTACAGTAATAGATTTGCACTTTGTTAAAAAAGTATGAATTCACTACATATATTTAAATTTTTCTTGAAACTTTGCAATAAATATAAATGTTATAAATTTCTTTCACATTAGACATCACACTCTGTATATGTAAATATAAATGCCAATTTCTGTTTAATGACTTTACTGAATGATAATAGTGCAATATCAAAGTTTATAAATATATGTTATAAATATTTATAGCCTATCTTTGAAAAAATTAATTTCAGTTCATGCCATGACAGAAAATAAAAACAATAAAAGAAACACTGCTTTATTTTTGAATAAAACAGTAATATTTGTTCTAGACTAAATTATTTAGATTCAACAATACTTTTTTACACATATTTATAATTTTTTATGAGATTTAATTAACGACAACAATATCACTTTAACAGATCTTAATGTGGGATATTTGATGGTAGGTTGTCATTAGACATCACACTATTTATAATATGTAAATATAAATGTCAATTTCTGTTAAATGACTTCACTGAATGCAATTTTATTACAATAAATAAATGTTTGGAAATAAAATGTCTTCGTTCAACTTTTGACTTTGTTTGCATATTTGTTTCTTGCAACATGCCAGAAACCATTATATCTAAGTATAGCACAGAATAGTCACAATGTTGAGTATACTCAAGTGTAAAACAGAACAAAACTTAAAACTGATGAAATTTATTAATTTAATAATTTTGTACAAGCCTCTGCTGTACTAAGATAACAGCAGGATGGGTTGTTTAGCAAACTCAGGACTTAATAAATTTAGAGGTGATTATCATAAGACAGAGCAATGCCAGGTATAGCTTGTACCATGGCTTATCAATGATTACTGGATATTTTTTAAACTTATTAGCCTCTTGGGCTCTGATGTCATCATCTACAAGACATTTAGTCCTGTATGGTATAAGAAATACCAGCTGGTTACAAAGGAATTCCATGAGATGTTTAGATCATTGCACCGCACAGTGATGAAATGATATTCTTAGTGATTCATTAGGTCAATTAAGTTTGACAATAGCTCTATGGATAAGTTATACTTTATCTTTCTTGGAATTTATAATTATGCAGCACTAATTCTTGTCAATGACAGTAGATGAGTGGGCTTAATTGTGCAACAATACATTGTACTTAAATAAATTAATAACTGAACTATTTATGCTGTTATACAATTGCCTGTGTTGCCAGAAAATTATGTTATGTCAGAGGGTCTGCTATGAAGCATTAACCTATTCCAAAACTTCAGCATTTTTTTAACGGAATTTATCCCTCATTTATAGCATCATATGCATTGAACAATGAATGAAGTTAACTTAAAAGGCTGAAATATGAACTATATTTTAATTATATATTACCTCCTTAACTTTAATTATAGGCCTAAGAAAGGACTGAGCTGGTGCATGCTCAAATGTCTTTGATATCATATAACGAAATGAAAAATCTGTCACACTTGGAGGTCCAATATGTATCACATCTCCATCATGTAAGATTTGTGAAACTCTAGAGTGTAGTTGCGTCATGTTCACATATACACCATTTAGACTCTAAAGAAAAGAAAATAATACATTTTAAAAAAAGTTATGCAACACAAAAGTTAAAGTTGATAAAACATTTATTTTAGATAAGAATGATTTTTGTAGCTTAAAATTGTATTAAAAATACAACATCCCAGAAAACATTTTTAACTCACCCCTGACATTTGCTTATAAAAGAAAAATTTGCATATCTGAAAGCCCACATACTAGCTTCACAAATAAAGCCAAACTCACTTGTATACAGATGTCAGGAAAAAAATCATGCTGTGTGTGTGCATGCATGTGTTAACACAGGATATTTCATTCTTTGCATTCAAAGAATTTCTTCAGTATTCATGACATCTGGATGCTTTCCTTTTTCATTATTTTTTTTTTCTACCATTTTTAAAAGGATGCAAATCAATATGTCAGTCTGGTAGGCTGGAATATCAGCTCTCCAACTAATAGGCTGTGGGTTCAAATCCTACCATGGGATAGATGTTTATGATTGTCTTCAGGAGGTAGAGGAATTTCATAAACCACTGTCCCACTTACTTGAAGCCTGAAGTGACTTGAAAAAGTTCCATGTTTGGTCTCTAGAGGAGGATATTAAGCAAAATAAAAAATAATGGAGGAAAAAAATACAAAAATTAATAAAAAAATAGAAAAGTCTTTAGCCCACCCACAGTATAATAATGCACTATAAGTTTACAACTTTGTATGGGTGGGAATCACAAAAAGCTACAATTTATAAATAAATAAAACTGATATCAAGTAGGATAAAATCATTATTAAAATCATGCATATTATATTTAATCAATTAATTCAGGATACTGACATTAGAGAAAAAGAATAAATTTAAATAAGCCAATGCGATAAACCTGGCATTTTTTGCATGATATTTGCTGCCCTAAAAATTTTTAGGCAGAGAGAGAGAATTGGTTCGAGAGAATGATACCATATAAATATTGTGGGATCGCCTTGGTGCAAGATTCTTCAGTCTTCTAGGAAGCATTTCCCTTAAGTAAACTTCACTTACCTCTCAGTATAACTGCACGTGTTAACCATTAAACACAAATCAGAAGAATGGGGAAGAGTCAGCACACATGTATCTCTGGAGAATCATCACAATACCTTAAAAATTTTGCTACGTTAAGTAGAGATGGTCCACTTAAAAGTCAAAGAAAAAACACTGGAAATAATCCTTCACACAGCCTGTGAAATAATATGCCCGTCTGGTACCCAATAAGGTACCTAACTGTTTTCATCAAGCAGGAAAAATAGTGAAAAGCCAGCTACAAGTACAGCCTAAACCTCAAAATCATTTAATGAAATGAAGGTAGACAACTTAAAAAGCACCAATGGAAAAGAGATAAAGCTAGCAGAAGAATTATAAAAAATACTCTTACCATAATTCGTGTTATTGAGATAAAGAAGACGAAAACAGGTAAGATGATTCTAAATAATACCTATAAAATGTTATAGTCAAGTAACAGTGATCAGGGAAAGGAAGAGAGAGATAGCATTTAGCCAAAATGAAGATAAATGTCCTGAAATGCAGCCAAACTTCAAGTAGAGTTGAGTGGGCAATTTCAAAATAAGGAAATTCAACATAAGGTCTTATTTCTATGGTTCCACAGAAGGTTTCACTAAAGAGAAAAACATCTAGGAATTTTTTGAGTCATTAGAGAAGGCAGCTGACAAAAAAAAAAGTTTGGTTCTTGTTAGAGAACCTAAACAGCAATACAAATATACAGAAATTATTTTGTAAAATTTAGAGAAGAAAACAAAGGTAATGATGAAAAGCCACTAGTTGGAATGATGCACAACATACAATCCAATTTCTGTCCACTATTGACCCCACCATTGGAACACTTTTGTGGCTTGTTTCCACAAAAGGCTTAGATATACCTATATATCTAAGCCTTTTTATCCGCTGCAAAAGGATACCTTCCTAGCTGGAGGAAATCAACTCAATTAACTGTGATAGATGACTTTCATTGCCCACTGAAACACCACCAGCACCCCTACTTATTGGATGCCTGAAGTGATGAATATCATGTCCAGAGAAGGGACTCCAGTTTGTGTTTCCTCAATCTCTCCATGCAGGTGAGTGTTACCCTTCAAGAGCACACCAAACATATTTAGAGACCCAAAACCAGCTCTATTTTGAGGAAACGGTAACAATGGTGGTGATATAGGGGATTACCAGTAATGCATAGGCCCAAACCTGTGAGTAACAAATCAGGTTTCCCGCCTATATGGCACATGATTCTGCTGCCACATATTTTGCCAGGTCATGCCTGGAGTCTGAGTCCCAAATAATGGTACATGGAAGGCATTATCAAGGTGCTTCTCTCACTTCATGTCTCTACTCTATCCTTTTATTAAATTTATTCTTATCAATAATAGTGTCACTGCAATTAGAATAAACATCCCTCAAAATTCAATTTCAATGAGAGACAAATCAAAAGAATATACAAAATTAGCCAAAATCCCTTCCCAACTCAAAAAATCACTTTTACATTCACTTCAACATGTTTGCCATTCATGCCATGGATGTTGATGAAATGATGGTGTATATAAATTTTGTACAACTCCAAACTTGCAGGACAATTTGTCTTCATCTTTATTCATGCCTTCTACATTCCAATAAGTTTCTTCTTTCTCCTCCCATTTCTGCATATACAGGGTATACTAAAGCTGAACATCCTCTTGTGAATGGATTGGCATGGAGAGAAGAAAATAAATGAACAAACAGAAATAACGCATTCATTACATATGACAGTTTTGCATAGGTGTGAGTGAGAGAGATAGAGAGACAGATTTATATGAAAAAGTTGTCTAATACCTTTCTTATTTTCTAAAAGCAGTAAGAAGACTTCTTTTAGCCATAACCAACTGTTTTTAGAAATCAGTGGATATACCCACAGTCACAACCAATAGCTGAGACCACAATTATCTGATGATTTTCAAGGCACAAAGAAGTAAATATGGCAAACAACTGATGTCATCTCATGATCCTGAATACTAACTCATATTGCATTATGTTTCAGATAATTAACCATAACTGAAATACTTCTATGGCCCATTTTTTTGAGAAGTGGGTTAAAAAACCAGTTTCCAGAAGGGGAGAGGGAAAACATTATGCCTGTGGTGGAAGCTGACTAACTCAGGATGAAATAAGGCCTACAAAAAAAAAAAAGGTTTCTCTTGTTGACAGAAATGAGCTATAATGGTCTTTTTTTGAGGGGGTGGGTATATTATGGTACCAGAAACATTGCTACAAATCTATATACACACGCACACTTATTAACCTTACAAATATTATATTATCTTAAGAATCTCATAAATGTTACTTTAGATTGCATTAAAAATTTATTAGCCTACTTCACAAATGATAAAGATAAAATATTAACTTTTGGGAAAAATAAAATTTAAATATAGAATATTATGCTGGTTTGATGAGTTGATCAGCCTTGATAAAAGTTTTTCATTTTTTAGATAACCAACTTAGAGTTTAACGATTAAGCCAACCAGGAAAATAATTTTAAGATTTTTTTAATAAACTATTCTAAAGGTCATGTCTGTCATTATCACAAACAGAAATTCTTTTAAAAAAAATTAGGAAGAGGTAAGAAGCATGCATATTCTGAAAATGGTTCAATTCTGTTGTGTCCCAATTTATGATTTTATTCTAACTAGTAATTTCCTCTCATCGATGTTCAACTATTATCTATGCTCGAGATATCACAAAAAATTTACTAATACTTAAGTTATTTCTCCCCTTAGTACCCTTAATATTTGTATTATGCTGTGCCTTTTGGGATATTTAGTTTAAGATATTATATGCAAAAACAATGTCAGAAAGTGTAACTATATTGCAGTCGTGACACTTTATCTCATTTCTTAACACATTAATTTCCCGCGTGATTAGGTTTGTAATTTTTCAAGTGGTGCATTGGACAGCAATTTCAGACAACTGTTTTATAATTGGACAAAAGGTTTATTAAATTCCTTAACATGGTACAATTCAAATTTTAGTTATTACTCAATTCAATGCTATACTAAATATTTACCAACTGAGATTAGCTTATAAGTATTTAAGCTATGATCCTATAATGGGTATTACGATCATGCTGCCATACACATTCAACACATAACTTCATATGACATGGACATATAAGATTAATTCACACTATTTAACTATCCAAACTTAAGTAGCTTAACTAAACCATTTACTGCACTAACACATAACTATGACATTTAAACTTTCTTATACAATATAATAGACATGCAAAATTCTCAGGACACTTAATTACTCATATAATATTAGCATTAGTAAGCTTACTTTCATTATATTCTGTCATATACTAAAGTCCTAGTATTGTTTTCTTGGTCACTTCAACAGTTCAGTATTAGAATAATGATAACTAATACAGATGAATCTTAGTTAACACGAGATATATTTTACAGTACCTTTCTTTCTTGAATTTTCCATATGGGCCTCTACCTTTTTCTGATCGAACTATCTTGGTATAACTTTTCCGATAAGCTGTTTCTCCTACGTTCCTCTTGGAATTGAACTATGCTTACGCGGTCTTAACCTCTCGTAACTTAGGACACATTTTGAATCATCTATATAATGGCTGTACAACTTGCGACGTGGACATCGATTTCTTTACTTCTTTCCCTTTCTCGTAGTTGACAATGGAGTTGAAACACAAAGAATATGCTTTCTTTTCTTTGACTATATATTGCATTCCTCACTTTTTACATAGGAAGTACGGAATCGAAATCCCGCTCACTTTCGTTTCCGTGTCGTGACGACGGAGATATAACCCCTATCTCGCCACTCAGGAATACACCGTGAAATCCATACGAAAGAGCTTGCGAAGAACTCTCCTGGAACAGAACCAAAACCAAAAGCAGTCCTTTACACGGGGGGGGGGGGGGGTTCTAACCCTTTTATACCCTCTCTCCTAACGGCACCTTCTCTAACTTCTTTTCTCCGCCCCCCCCCTTTTTTTGACTTGACTTTACCGACCAATTAGGGTGGCGTTTTTCTGCCAAACGTCATTTGATAGGCGAGCCCGTAACGATTTCTCAATCTGGGAATTGACCCTAAGCGATTTTCTGTTGTTTTTCTTGTGCTAGCCTCTAACTTAATCTCCTTTCAAAATTTCTCTATGAATTTACTTAATATTTTAATCTCTAGCCTCTCACATACCATCTTTTATGACTAATCCTTTTCTGTCTTATTTAGTTAAATTTTCTCATTTATACCATATTACAACATTAATATATTCTTTCTTTTTTGTTAGTTAGTTTAACAAACACCTTTATATTTTATATATTTTATTGGATGCAAGAATATTTCTTTTTCTTTTAAATAATTCATCTATTATCTCTTTTGCACGGTTTTTAATTTATTTATTCTTCATGTTACACCATGATAGCTGAGAATTCTACATTCTTAAGATATCAGGTGTAACAATTCTCTCTGCTGATATAAGAAACATTTGGCTGAAATATAAGGTTTTTAATTAAAGATGACTTAGCTTGTCTCATAGAAGTGGCTCAGTTTGTCATCATGCAAGTAGATGTACCAACCTGAAAACATGGTATTAGTTTAAGGGATCTAAGATATTTGGGATATGGATCTAGAGGGTAGCTATGGCAGAATCTGGATTTTGAGTTTGAGAAAAGAATTGGGAACCTGATCTAGAGACTGTAAAATATCAGAATCTTGAATCAGGATAACTCAGAACTAAGAGTTCATTATAATAAACAAGAAATTATTGCATGAAGTATCTTCACAACTAAGCCATTTGTAGAGGGAAGCAAATGACTTCACATTATATTGCCCAAGTATCCGATAATACACAGCACACTTCTTTCAGATGTGTATAATGCATATGGATTATGCAAAGGGTTACTACCTAAACTAATGAGGACTGTACCAAGGCTACATTAGTTAGAGTGATACCCATGATACAAGCTAAATTAATACAATCAAGAATAATTTCTTGTTTGCTATGTAACCAAGAAAAAAAATTTTTTATGACTAATTGAACAGAAGCCACATGTCAGAAATAATATATATGCTGCTTACATAAATAACATTCAAATTCCAACAAAGATTACAAAACTTAACTATATGTCATTATAAAACATATTCTGTTTCATTTTACTTACCTGATTGTCTTCCACACTCCACTTGTTATTCACACATCTCAAGATAGCATGACATCGAGAAACTTTCTCTGACCAAATCTGAATTGAAGCATCTGTACCTCTTCCAATTGTCATCTACAAAAGTAATTTTTATCAAAGAAGACTAGTGGTAAGTAATTTGTAAGTAGAACATCTACTTCACTGGTACTAAATTAATATAGCAAACTGCTTATATTTAACTTGAAAATGACAAAAGGTTCACAAATGCAGATAAAATAAATTAAAAATACCAAAAAATTATATTCTTGGTTTAATCCTTTATCCAAGTGTAAGTAAACAAAGTTTGCGCGTAAAGTATTTTCACAACTGGGCTACTTGTATACAGAGGATAATGACTTCACATCACTTACCTTAGTATCCCATAATGCAAAGCACATACCCTTACATTACAATAAATTTAGTTTAATCCTTTATCCAAGTGTAAGTAAACAAAGTTTGCACCTGAAAATATCTTCAGGACTGAGGTAAGGTGGTGCAACACCAGGCAACTCCGAGCAAAGGTGGACCAAGCTCTCATCACTCCTTGTCTTAGTATCTCCCATAATGCAAAGCACATCTCCTTGCAGACAAGTATACTGCTATGCATTAAGGGAAGGGCCACTACCCAGACCGGTTTCGACCTTTACTGAGGTCTCATCAGTGGGAGACAGACCCAAACATGGAGATACTAAGGCAGAAGTAATAGGAGAGGTCATATTTACCTATACGAGTTGCCAACAGGTGTACCACCTTATTATTGAATTACTCTGGATTTAGGCGCAAACTTTGTTTGCTAACACTTGCAAAATAAACTTCCAACATCTTTCTCAAAATCCAGAGTAATTCAATAATAAGGTGGTATACCTGTTGGAAATTCGTATAGGTAAACATGACCTCTCCTACTGCTTCTGCCTTAGTATCTCCTAAAAGTACAACCACATTGCAATTTGGTTTGATTACGACGTTTCATATTATGTTATACAATGTGGTGATTGAAATCATTAGATTTCAATCATTTAATCAAAAACAGCACATACCCTTACAGACATGTATAATGCTATGCATTATGGGAAGGGTTACTACCCAGACTGGTTTCAATCGTTATTGAGGTCTCATGAGTGGAAGCCAGACCCAGATGTTATACCGAGGTTAAAGTAATGCAGAAGTCATATTTCCATATGTCGTATACAAGTAGCCCAGTCATAAAGTTACTTCATGAGCAGACTTTGTTGGCTTACAGAGATAAAGGATTGAACCAAAAATATAATTTCTTGGCATCTTTAATTTATAGCATAACCAAGTGAAAAAAACTTTCAACAAAAATGCAGATAAAAATTAAGCATTCTTGTGCTAAGCATTACAATATTACTTGACATGAGAAAACCATTAAGGAAACAACCATATTCCCACGGAGAGACAATTACTTGATGAAGGGGACTCAGGATATAGGAGTAATGGATCTGGCCAAAGAATCAGAAAAGTTATCCACAATCAAGGTGGCCAGCCACATTGCCTCTGATTGCTTGACTTTGAAGATTGTAAAATATGATAGAAGATTTCCCTATTTTACAATCTTCCAAGTCAAGCCTATATGATGTCTCCTCAACCAGAAGCAATGTGGCCACCTTGATTGTGGATAACTTTTCTGATTCTTTGACGAGATCGATTACTCCTATATCCTGAGTCCCCTGCATTTAGTAATTGTCTCTCGATAGGTGTATAAATTATGTTTCCTTCCTGGTTGGCTGGTTTTTTTCATGTCAAGTAATATTGTAATTTTCAGCAGAAGATTTACAGCTAAGCATTTATGTGGAACTAAAGTCAGTTCATTATAACAAGTTTCGGGAGAAACTCGAATCTGTGCCATGAATAAAAAAACCTGCAAGGGAAGGATGTTAGTGGTGCATGGGAGAGAGCTAAGGAACATATGGAGGAAGCAAGATGACACTGCTGGATTTTGCAAAGGCATTGGGCAGGATATCACATGGAACTCTGTTATGCAAACTGGAACAAATAGGAATGGATATGAAACTGTTGTTATATGTTAACTAGTGATATGGATACGAGTGTGGCTGGTGGACAGATACCTTTTAAAAAGTAGTATATGGAACAGCAGAATCCAGAAGAAAGCAGATAGGTAGTAGTGCCACAAGGTTCTGTGCTTGGACTATTGCTGTTTAATTTGTACATAAATGAAATAATTTGAAGGGAGATATTCAATTGTTTGCTGATGATGCAAAGGTAGGGTAACAATTAATCAAGGTGATGTAAAGAGCTTGCAGGGTGATTTTAGTAGGCTAACAGTATTGGCATAACATAATGGATGTGAATTTAATGTGGGAAAGTGAAAATTTTGGCATTTGGGGATAAAAAGATGTGGTACACATTGACGGAACTGTACTCCAGGAAATTGATGAAGCCAAGGATTTCTGGGTAATAATAGTAGATAGAGAGTTGCAGTTTAGAGGACATTACTAAGGTAGCTCATAGGATTACCTAACAAGCAGGAAGTTATCTTTCCTCTTTATAAGGCTTTTTGATACAACCACATCTGGGTTGGCAACCAGACCTGTGCTCAGGTCTGGTCGCCTGAGTTTCTCAGGAACGAGGAAGTAGTGGAGAGGATCCAGAGACAAATGACCAAGATGCTAAGTGGTCTGTGGAATGCTTTCTATGAGGACAGATTGAAGGTTTGCAGGTGGCAAAAGTTAGTTGATAGGTGAAAAAAAGAGTATATGAGAGAACCATTTAAGTTACTTAAAGGATTTTATAGAATTAATAGAGGAAATATTTCAGCACTTGACTAGAGGAGAGACAGGACAAGAGGTCAATCCTGGAAATTTGGTAACAGTGCAAAGGGTGTTTGGATTAGATTTTTCACTTGGACAGTGGTGAATAAATGGAGTGGGTTGCCAGAGTCAGCTGTAAAGGCTTTGTCTGTTAATGGGTTCAAATACAGGTATGCTAGATATCGTGTGGATGGGTCTCCTACAATAAATCTTCTGACTCCATAGCAGTGCTCATATAATAATAGTAACAGTAATTAACACCAACCTGTTTGGCCAAGTGATGAGCATCTCCCATGGTGAGTTTTCAGACTGTAAGGGAGGAGGAGGGGGGGGGGGTTTGCCCATACAATAATAATAACAGCCATTTTTACACCAGCCTGAGTGACTGATTAGCTTTTTCTGCTCTTCAGGCAACAGCCTATGGGTTTAAATTCTGTCATAAATTTAGATGTTTTCAAGAATGTCTTTAAGCAGGAGATGAGTTCCACTGGCTAGTGTGAGACCACTACCCTGCTTATTGGAGACCTGAAGTGACTTGAAAGAGTTCCATGTTTGGTCTCTAGAGCAGGTTTCCAAACTACATAAAATACAAATAATATAATTATCAAAGAAAGAGCTATACAGCTTCATTTCAACGACATAAACTATATAGAAATATTGGATATTAAAAATCCAATTATTTCAAATCCGAACATATGTAAAAACTTTGGAAGCTTCAAAATTTTGACCAGGAAGCTTGTGAGAATACAATCACATATGAGCTTATGAGAACAAAATACTCATCATTAGAGTTGCCTTAGTTTGCACTACTTAAATGACAAAAGAACTACCCAGGTTTCACTGGCCTGACAGCTGATTCAAACTCATTGGCTCCCTCCAGAGACAAAGCAGAAACCTAAGAATCACATTCTTGATTTCTAAATATGGCAAACTACTGCTTGGGAAATGTTGGCCAAAGTGTCCAGTGGAATTGCTGCACATGCTGTTTCAATTTCTTTCCAAAAAACCACCAGTGTAGCTGGTTTTCTACAATACACTACATCCTTTAGAGTCCCCCATAGGTAGAAGTTCAAGGGTGTTAAATCAGGAGAACATGGGGAGAACTCAAAATGGACTTGCATTCCTCGAAGGACAATTGTGCCTCAGCCATTTTGTTTGACTGTCCTACCGGTCACGATTTGATGTTAATATTCATGTGAGTAACGACATCTTTTGAGAGAACATCATACTAAGCATTCCTACCGTAATTCGATCCAACTTCAAAAAAAGTCCATAGATGACATCTGTTAAAGAGTGCATACATTTTTTTGATGGACTCTGCATATATACATTTATGTGTATGTGTGTGTGTGTGTGTGTGCAGCCTGGTTGGCCAAGTGGTTAGCGTATCCGCTCCCCAGCCAAGAGGTTGCGGGTTCAAATCCCACCTAGGCATGGATGTTTGTGATTGTCTTTCACCTTCATACATTCATTCATAGAAGTGAGTAAACAGTCCCCCAAAATGGACTGGGTCACCATGGGGGTAGTAGATCCAACCCTCCCGCAATGGGAGAAGCCTTCACCCTGTAGTGGGTAGAAAACAGGCTGAATATTTTATATATATATATATACATACACGCACACACATACATACTATTACTACTGAAGAAAGTGAAATAATAGTAGATAAAGACTTGAAATTTAGGACCAAATGCAAGAATCGTGAGGACAACGAGATCATCCACCTGTTGATGATCTCTTCATTATTTTACTGATGATGAAGTCATCAACAGGTAAAAATAAGGTTAGTTCCACTGCAAAATGCCTGGTTAAACCATGTTTGGACTACTGCACAAGATAGGGTCACCTAAAATTGAGAAATTTTGAGAATGATTCAGTGACAAGTGACTGGAATTATGATAGTAAGGAGAGAGAGAGAATGGAATCTGCAGTCTGATGGATAATAGGAGGAGGAATAACTAGGACATTAGTTGGCAAGACGTACAATTCGAGACATAATTTGCACTAGTTATTACAAAGGAGAAGGAGAAAGAGACGGAACAAAATGCCATCTCTGAAATTTGTATAAGGAAGGTATGAGCAAGGAAGTGAGAGCGAGTTTTTTCCCTTGGAGAATTATAAGTTAGTGGAATGCTTGCTTAGAGTATGGTAGCTACACTAAAGTAGTTTAAGGCATAGTTTGATGAGCATCTTTTCACTTCATGATAGTCTGATGGTTATAATACAATTCCCATTAAAGTTCAACCTTAGCATATTAGCAACCTCTTAACTGTTGGTAACAATGTTGGAAAGAAGATTAAATGTGCTAAGTTCAATGCTGTTCATGAAATGTAGGTACTTGTGTCAATGCTAAAACAAAACTTACCATGACAAATAAGAACACCGGCTCTTCTAATAAAACTCATCATTCATTTCCATGTTTCTTTGTGCTGAGGCTTGACGTGATATTTTAAATTTTTTAAATTCGGAGATATCAAATGACACGTTTCTGTTTAGTTGTGTTTCAAAGATATTAAAAAGAATGGTCCAATAGCCATCCATTGGGAATTGTGTTATATTTAGCATTATAAGAAATTATGCATATGCTGTTATCGTGGACAATTGAGTGGGTTATTAATATACTATGATGGAAGAAAATATATGCTCCAATACAGGAAGCATTATAATGCAGATGATGGAATATATTTTTTAACCCACACACAAGAAACATTAATAACTTTTTTTCTATATGGCTCCTACCCATGAAAGATTTTTGCATCAACCTATAATACATTAGTATTACATGGTGACACATGCCAGAAACCCTACTCTAGAACCCAAACATGGAACTTTTTCAAGCTCCTTCAGGCCTCCAATAAGCAAGGTGGGTGGTCTTGCACCAAGTGATGAAATTCATCTCCTATCTAAAGACAACAAACATCCACATCCGTGGTGCGATTTGAACCCATGTCCTCTTAGTTGGAGTGGATACAACCATTCAGCTGACCAGATCAGAAAATTATATAATATACGTGATGTATATTACAAGGTAATAATAAAGCACTGACAAAGCACTCGCAACTACATCTGGCAATTCCATTCATAGCTAACCACTCCTACATAATTTCCAAGGGCAATCCCTCATTCTCTCCCTTCCTACCACATAATGAGATCTTATGCATCAGTTCTATCATAGCTCCTTTTTCCTGCCTATCAACCAAGCATTCCACTCACTTATTAAGTTTTGTTCACTCACTTCTGGATCTCTCCACCATTCCATCACCAAGGAATCCAGGTGACTAGATTTGAGTGCAGTAATCCAGATGTGACCTTATCAGTAAAGATACTGGATGTTTTCCTAGAGGTATCAAGTAATAATAATACAAGGATTCATCGTAGGAGGACACAATACTCTGCTATAAACTAAGCTTAATTACAACTCACATTTATGATAATATTATTATTATTATGTGACACCTCCAGAGAGTGTGCCAACAGCATCGAACGATTGAAACCTTCCAACTACTAACTGCGCTCAAACTAGCTTAACTTTTTGGGAGCCATTAGTAGCAGAGGCTCTACCAATCGACCAAACTTTGCTGGCTTTAAAGGAAATACATTTATGAGCGTTCAATGCAAACGCAAACTATCACTCACCTCACAACCCGTGAGAGGAATCTGTTTCATGTCCTCACTTTTACCAATTTTTAAATAGGTATTAGCTCGGCGAGATGTTTTCTTCCGAATACGAGACATCGGTCTAGTAGATATTCTACGAACCTTCCCACACGTATCTTGGGCATGTAAACAACGTCAATAACAAAATCAATCTATTTATTCTGCAATTACGGATCACATTTTGCTATTCATCCTAATAATAAATCACGTTCTACTATTACCATGCAATAATTACAAACTATACTCTCCTAATTTTTAGCCAGTATCCAGCTGCAAATTTGACACTACAGTCAATCATTCGTATACTTTCATTCCTAGAACAAGATATTTTTCCCCATGAAAAGAGATTTCCCCAGAACAAAAGCAAAAATTCCCGATCATTTTTTTTAATATCTATAATATTTATTAATTTTTTATCATTCCCAAAGAGATTAAATAGTTAGAATTCGGTTTATAAACACCATTTGCATCTATTTATAGAGCTTTTGGGTTATTCAGTGGTAGGCATGTGAATATTTTCCACTTTAGTGCCTGAATCATGAGGTCCACTATGATTCTCATTCCTGCCCAGTTCTATCTAGAGAAAAGAAATTGCTGCCTGGTTGTGAGAGTTGTTATGTTGTTCGAAAACAATGGTTCTGTAAATACAACTAACTCTGTTGATCCTGACAGCGTGTGATGAAGTTCTGTATTTTTCCACCGCTGTAGAGCATATCTGTAAAAATGCAGTAGTTTAGAAGGCGATGGTAAAGAACTGACCATTCGCAGGATTGTGAACAGTGTAAGTCCTCTGGAAGATGAATTCATAATGTAATCGAAGGTAGTTATTATTATTATTATTATTATTATTATTCCTGACACCTCCAAGGAGTCCAAAGACTCATCGTAGTTACATAAGTATGATTAGTAGAAAGATTATTCTGAAAGATGTAATCTTGTTCTCAAGAGAAATCAGGCCCTAACCTCCTTTATTGAGTGACTTGTAGAACGCAAAGTAAGTTGTCCAGTTAGTATTGTTCCAGAGGAAACGAGAGGAAAGAAGATATTCTGATTAGCTTAATAAAAAATCAAATAAAAAATCATCTAACGCCTTTTATTCCCCAATAGGGAGTAAGCGAAGCCTTAATGTCCTATCTAGCTTTTGGAGACTTAGTGGGGAGTTCAATAATTAGCTTAATAAGGAAGATGCAGTTATTCAACCAGTGATGTATTTCTGAGATAAACGGGTTACGAGGAATAGATTTCACCACGAAATCATTTGACGGTTTGAATAGAAAATCACTACACAGGAAAATCACTAAACATATTGCAAATCCCGGTAAAAACAAAGTCAAAGATCAATAATATGCTGACGAACATAGTCCAGCTTTATGTAGCCTAAATTCAACTTCATGTAGACAGCTATAGAAATTCAAGATATGTGGAAATAAGGAAAGATGTGTAGATATGTGTAGATCTGGACGCACACTCTGTGTGATGGTGAACGGCTCGCTATCCTCTCACCACTCAATTAATGCTGGAGTCCCAAAAGGTTCTGTCCTCTCACCACCCTCTTCCTGCTATATATCAATGACCTACTGAAATTGACATCCAACCCAATACACAATTTTGCAGGAGACAGCACACTACACTCTTCACTTGCATTTGATAAGCCTTACCCTACAAAACTCACCTCAATATACAGAGTATCAACCACCGTGACCCTTAACTCCGATCTCCAAGCCATCCTCCAATGGGGTTCAGATAACCTCATAAATTTCAACGCCAACAAAACCCAGTTCTGTACTATTTCCCATAAAAAATAACAACTTTTTCCCAGTATCCTTTCCGATGATACCTAAATTTCCAGATAGCCTGCCTGAGATCTCGTTTCTCGGAATCACCCTCACATCACACCTCTCCTGGCACAAACATATCTCAAACATTGCATCCTCAGCCTCAAAAAAACTACGATTTCTCTTTCGCACAAGACGTTACTTCACCCCCAAACAGCTAATAACATTGTACAAGTCACAAATCCGCCCAACTATTGAATACTGCTCTCACATATGGGGTGGGGCCCCTAAAAGCTCTCTCAAAATGCTTGACTCAATACAGAGGAGAGCAATTAGACCTATCAATGATCCATCCCTTACCAACTACCTCTCCCCTCTTTCACACAGACGTATGGTCCTACAGCATGTATATTCTACAAATATTTCCATGGGAAATGCTCATCGGAAATATCATCAATAATTCCTTCGCTGAGTACTAACCTCATTGGAACACGTACAGCAGCTGCACAACATCCCTTCACAGTTCACCTAGAAACAAACAGAACAAGTTTCTTTTCCTCTTCCTTCATCCCTGCAACTACTGCACTGTAGAACAGTCTCCCACCTGCTGTGTTTCCCAAGGAATACAATTTAAAGTCATTGAAATCAAATGTAAACAAATTCCTTCTTTCCCAACCCACCACCCATACACTGTACTAATATACTATAGGTTGATCAACCAACCTCCTGTGTGTGTGTGTGGGCCCAGCATAAAAAGAAAAAAAAAGATAATCAGAAAAGGGTTAGGATGATAAAATAGATGCATAAAGTGATGCGTTAATTTTACGGAATTAGTATCGAAGGATTTTTAAATATATCACTGGAGAAGAAATTATGAGAAATCATGTAGAGATGAGAAAGAGTACTGAAGAAAAGAGCAAGAATGGGTATTTCCCATGACAATCGTTAACTGATATGATATTTTGTTCTATTAGAATTACGACTAAGAGAAAGCTTCTAAAATTCTTCTTCTTCTTCTTCTTCTGCAGCTTCTCCCACTTAAGTGGGGTCACTGTTTGTTATGAGTCTCCTCCACACCTTCCTGTCTTGGGCTGTCACCACATCCAAGTTCTTCATCTTCAAGTCCTCTTCTACCAGCTCCCTCCATCTCTTCTTTGGCCGCCCACGCTTCCGCCTCCTTGCACATCCATCTGCATGACCCCACATATTCATCCTCCCTCCTCATCACATGACCAAACCATCTCAACCTTGCCTCCTGTATTTTCGCTCCTAAGTTCGTAACTTTGACTGTTCCCCTGACATAGTCCTTTCTCAGATGATCCTTTCTGGTCACACCGCACATCCACCTAAGCATTCTCATCTCTGCTACTTCCATCCTGCTGATGTTATTTTTCCTCAGGGCCACAGTTTCTATAGCATATGTCATAGCTGGCCTCACTACTGTCCTATAAATTTTGCCTTTCAGATTGATCGGCACCCTCTTATCGCATAACACTCCAGCCATCTCCCTCCAGTTCCTCCAACCTGATTGTATCCTGCATCCCACTTCCTTCTCACCTCCTCCATCTTTTTCCACTGTCGAACCTAAGTATCTAAAGTCTCTCACCTTCCTGATGACATTTCCTTCCAGCTCCAGGTCTGTCTCCTGGCCACCGCCCACTGCGCAACACATATACTCTGTCTTACTTCTGCTCAGTCTCATACCTCTCTCTTCCAGTACTTTTCTCTATCTTTCCAGTTTAGTTTCCGCTTCTTCTCTTGTATTTACACACAGCAAGATGTCATCTGCATACAACATTGTCCAAGGTGCATCTTCTCTCACCTCCTCTGTTACCACCTCCATCACAATATTAAACAGAAACGGACTTAATGCTGACCCTTGATGCAAGCCAACTGTTACTTGAAAACTTTCTGTCTGTCCCAAACAGGTCCGAACACTTGTCTTCACATTTCTGTACATTTCCTGCACCAACCTGACATATTTCTCCGGCACCTTCTTCTCCCTCAGACACCTCCAGACTTCTTTCCTTGGCACTCTATCGTATGCTTTCTCCAGATCAATAAATACCAGATGTAGCTCCCTTTGTTTCTCTCGATATTTTTCCATCATCTGTCGTAACCCAAAGATAGCATCTGTTGTTGATCTACCAGGCATGAAGCCAAATTGTTCCGTTGCAATCTCCACCTCCTCCCTCAATCTACCGTCAAGAACCCTTTCTAGGATCTTCATTGTGCGGGACATCAACTTTATTCCTATGTAATTTTTACAGTCTTGTGCATCCCCTTTACCCTTGTAGATGGGAACAAGAGTACTCTCCCTCCATTCCTCCGGTATATTTTCCTGTTGGCAAACTTTCATGAACAGGTCCCACAGCAGGTCAATTCCCTCTTCCCCCAGTGCCTTCCATGCCTCCACTGGAATTCTGTCGGGGCCCACCGCTTTTCCATTCCTCATCCTCTTCATGGCCTCCGTCACTTCCATTCTACTGATGTTCTGCACCATCCCCTCAGAAGGCTGCCCATTTCCTCTGTGAGTCCTTGCATTTTCCTCATTCAGAAGTCCCTCAAAGTATATTTTCCATCTGTTTCTTATGTCCACATCCCTCCATAATACACTTCCTTCAGCATCTTTGATCTGCCTCACATGTAAGATGTCCTTAGCTGCTTTATTTCTACATTTCGCTAGTTGGTAAATTTTTCTCTCTCCTTCCTTTGTTTCTAATTGATCATACAGATCTTGATATGCCATGGCCTTCGCCTGTGCCACAACTCTCTTGGCTTCTTCCTTTCTCTCTTTGTACACCTCTCTGTTCTCTTCCACTCTGAATTCATTTTAGAAAGCTTCTAAAATGAATTCAGAAAATGTCTCTTAATACTCTTACGGTAGAAATTACGATAAAGCTACTGTTATTCTTCTTTTAATAGACTTTGTTAAAACTAATAAAACTGTTGATTGATTAATTGGGGACGATTTTTCTCTCTTCGATTTTTCTGCTTTTCAGAAGAATGTTAGAAAATCCTGCCATCTCATATGAATCTAGTTCAATCATATTCAGTCATAATCAATTCAAGCTCTTGTAATTGAATTTCAAATATAATTGAAATTTCAACAGTTTTCAACGGATTTCAACAGACCCGTGTAGCTCAGTGGAAGTGGCGCATGCATCCCCTGCGTTTGGTCGCTCGAAATCAGACTTAAGTTCATCTCTAGAAGCCGACTGGAGGAACTTTTTCTAAGCCTTTCTTCAAACGATTTCCGAGTTAGTCGATCTCTGCCACGGGAAAACGGGTTTTTCCTCCCGGAAACTCGGGTTTTTTATCCCGTAAATTCAAGAAAATCGACAGTAGTACCCACATTATTTCGGACTGTAATATATCTTGTTAGGGTTATGTACCAAGAGATGGCAGCATTTGTTTGCCAGCTTCTTCATCGGTGGCTGCTATAATTAATGATAGACATAAGCCAGCTATCTCTGATTGGCTACCGGTGGAGATTGAATTGCCCACTCAGTCTGCAAAAGCTAGATAGGGTATAAAGGCCTCGCCTACTCCCTATAAGGGAATAAAAAGGCTTCAGCGGATTCATTTTAATTTTTAAAATAGTTAAGTCAGAGGAACACGTTGAATGGCACTTTAGTCATGTCATGCAATCATCCATTGGAAAAAACCATATAATCACGGAGAGGTTGACAGTACAATGCAGATACCAAGAGATATACACTCAATGCAACATACTAGTGTGCTGAAGGAGACAATTTTTTCTTTTCCTGATAAGTGAACTATCAATTCTGCCATGTGGAAATTCAACACAACTTTGCTCAACAAAAGATCATGTCAAGAAATATTTCAGGAATGATTTTCAGGCATGAAGAAAAATTTTCAGTCAATTGCACGATGTAAACTAATATGCGACAAATAGTTTTTTTTTTGATAGAATTGGAAATAGTGGATGTTCATATGAAAGGACACAGGAAAGTACTTGGCTGGTAAACCTTCACTGGTAGCCAATCAAAGATAGCAGGCTCCTGGTTATTGTAAATCATAAGTGACAACCTATGAAAAGACGGGGAAACAAGTGCTACCATCTCTTGGTACCTAACCCTAACAGGATGTTACTATCTTAAATAATGTGGATTCCATGAGTCGATGCTCTTGAGTTTACGGGACGAAAAACTCAAGTTTCCAAGAAAAAATCCTTGCCTGTGCCATAGATGGACTAACTCGGGAAACTGTCAAAGAAAGATAACATAAATACAGCAGAACACAAACAGACACTAAAATATTTGCAACACTGTTTGAGAATTAGAACTTCAACTATCTGAGAGGGTAAGATTCTGGAGAGTAAGAGATGGAAGATTCTTTTCTTAGAAATTAGAATTCTGGTGATGACCGAGGAAGAGTAGACAGAGGAACAAGTTTGCTGTGTGAGCTGGCAACACAGTTCTCTTTCAAGGGACAGGGTAAAATAGAAAAGAGAGAGCCAAAGGAAACAGTATTTGTGCTAAGAGATTAGGACACATGTAAAGAACCTAATTTGTAAAATACTAATGCCAGTCTTCCTCTTAGAAGTCCTCTTAACTTCCTTACAAAATATCTTATCAATTAACGTATAATCCATCTTGTACTCAAAACTCCACTTTATCAACCATTATCATGAACGTGTTAATTCAAGATAAACGCTACAAATATTACTGTCTCATTAACAAATATTTAATCTTTGGTTTGCTACTCATACATAGAACTCCCTGCTTACCTTCAAATATATTACACATGGTAAAAACAATCAACCAAAATGGTTTACCTGTTTGCAGCATATCCTTTACTTTGCTGAATTTGTGTTCATTTTATATTCTGCTGTTAGGTCAGTGGAAGTGGTGAGTGCTTCCTCAGTGTTAGGCCGCCCAAAGAAAAACCTAGGTGTTATTCTATTCACTGAATGGAGAAACGTTTTCTAAACCTTTCTTCTACCGATTTCCGTGTTACTCGATCTCTGGCGCGGAAAAAGTCGATTTTTTACTACCGAAAACTTGGTTTTTTTTATCCTTAATGTAGAACCCACACTATTTCAGACAATAATATATTGTATTAGGGTTAGGCATCACGAGATTATTATTATTATTATTATTTAACGGTGTCTCCATGGAGTCAAAAGACTCATCGCGGGAGACCCGACATTGACACACTAACCATTATTTACACAATACCTGTCATACCTCTCCTTAAATTCATTCACGGTTAAAGCATTCACAACCAGTTCTGGCAAAGCATTCCACCCATTCACAACCCTCCAAGTAAAAAATCTAGTCCTAACACCCTTGTTAACCACACTCTTACACAATCTCCAGGGATGGCCCCTCGTTCTCTCACATCCTGCATTGGTCTTAAGAATATCATCAGTATCAATCCTGTAAAATCCCTTTAACAATTTAAATACCTCTATCATATCTCCTCTCCTACGTCTATCAGCTAGTTTTTGGAGCCCACAGATCATCAATCTATCCTCATAGGGAACATCCCACAGACCTGCAACAATCTTTGTAACCCGCCTCTGAATCCTCTCTACCACTTCCGCATCACCAAGAAATCCTGGCGACCAGATCTGTGCACAATAGTCCAAATGCGGCCTTATTAATGCCTTATAGAGTGGAATAATAACTTCCCTATCCCTGCTAGTTAGTGTGTTCCTCAACAACCATGTAATTTGATGTGATGTTTTGGCAATCTTAGCAATATGCCCTTTAAACTTAAGTTCTCTGTCCACAATAACTCCCAAGTCTCTTGTCTCATCAACTTCCTGCAGTTCAGTTCCGTTAATATAGTAAACAGCATGCGATGTCATCCTCCCGAAGTGCATCACCTTACACTTAGCCACGTTGAACTGACAGCCATTTACCTCAGTCCATAGCGTCAGCCTATTTAAGTCATCCTGTAAAATATCCACATCATTTGAATTGATTATCGCTCTTCCCAATTTTGCATCATCAGCAAACAAGTGGATATTTCCATTCAAGGTATTTCCAATATCATTGATGTACAAATTAAACAATAGAGGACCAAGAACTGAGCCCTGAGGTACACCACTAGTCACTTGCCTTTTCCTGGACTCAGCTCCTCCGTAAACCACTCTTTGATATCTGTCCGCCAGCCATCCTTTAATCCAAATCACCATCTTCGGATCCAAACCCATTTGCTCTAATTTATGTAACAGAGTTCCATGTGGAATCCTGTCAAAAGCCTTTGCAAAGTCAAGCAGTATCACTGAGTAAGGATTTCCTTTATCCAACTCCACTGTTACTTTATTATAGAACGTAAGCAAATTACTTAGGCAAGACCTACCTTTCACAAAACCATGTTGCCCCTTATAAAGTATCATATTGCTGTCCACCCAGTCCTGAATTCTAATTTTAACTAATTTCTCCAAAATCTTAACCACCACTCCAGATATATTGATTGGTCTATAATTTGCAACATCAGTCTTAGAGCCTCCCTTGTGCAATGGAACTATTTTCCCCTCTTTCCACTCTATTGGCACTTTACCAGAACTGAGGCTTAAATTAAATATCCTGGTTAGAGGAGTTGCTAATTCTCTTGCACATTCTCGTAACACATGGGCCGATATGCCATCTAACCCAATGGCAGTGTTAGCATTAAGGTTCTTTAATATATTAAGCACCTCGATTTCATCTATCTCTATACTCTCATCAGTCAATGTCACATCTGACACTGCACTATCACTACTAAGATGGTACACTTTTGCGAAATGATCACTAAGCAACTCAACTATTTGACTAGCTTCAGTAATTTCCTTACCATCAACACTTTTTAAAGTAATCTTTCCATGGATATTCTTCCTTTTACTAGCCACATAGCGAAAGAACTCTTTAGGGTTTCTTTTGGATTCATCAGCTAGCTTCCTCTCATAATTAGCTTTGGCTTTCCTTACCACACAGGTTACTCTCTTTGCCTGTACCTTATATTGCTCATTGGAACGCTCATCACCTTTTTCTTTATATGTCTTCCACAACCTTTTCTTTATATGCAACTCTTGTTTAATAGTATTAGTCATCCATTTTACTCCTACTTGATTTCTCCTTCTGACTCTGGGAATACAGTCTGATACAGCTTTCTTCAAATACTCCTTGAGAATCTCCCACGCATCATCAACATCTCTCCCCTTGAATTTCTCATGCCATAATACAGCTGAAAGCTGACTTCTCAGCTTGCCATAATCACCAGCCTTGTAATTCCACATATACCCATTCTTAATAGAATATTCAGTTCGTCTTTCAATCTCCCAGGTCAAGACCACATGATCGCTTTCCCCAAGTGGAGACATTGTAACTAAATTACTTATTGATATGTTCTCCGATGTTATGACCAGATCTAACACTCTAGAATCTCTTGTCCCTTCCATCACATGCTGTCTCAGGTAATTATCTCTTAACAATTGTATAAACTCCATTTCCTTTGTTCCTTGTGACCATTCCTTCCCCCAATCTATGTCCCCAAAGTTAAAATCCCCCATAATAATTACTTGACCTTTACTCATCGTGCTAATTTGCCAATACATGCTATCTATATTCTCCCTTATTCCCCTTGGATTATAGCAACAACCAATTACATATTTCGCCTTGTTAATCTCTATCTCACACCAAACAGCCTCTAATGAACTGCCCTCTACATACCTGTCACAGTGAGGTACTTCTATCTTTTTTGGCTTTAATGTTTCGTCTATCATTAATAAAACCCCTCCCCCCATTCTGTCATCTCTGTCCTGCCTGAAAATACTGTACCCCTTATATTCAATCCCAATAACTATATCATTCTTGGTTAACCAAGTTTCGCTAATTCCTATAATTTTTGGCCATGTTGTACTAAGTAATGACAAAAATTCTTCACACTTATTCCTAATACTTCGAGCATTGGTATACATAAACTGCAATACACCCTTCCTCCCATAATAAATTACCCCACTCTGTCTACTGTTAACATTCTGCGAACAATTAATCCCAGTTTCACAACGATTAATGACCTTTGTACTATTTACAGCTAACTCTATCACCTGCCTCCCTAGCAAATCCCATTTCCCTGTTTATGACCCTTTACTCTGTCCTTTATCAATAAATGTTCTAAATGCCAAGCTCCTAATCCATTTAAGTGCAAACCATCTCTCTTAAAATACTCCTTCCTTTTATCAAACTCATCCCAGACATCCATAAAATAAATATTCAGTTTCATTTCTTTGCAAAACCTTTTACACAATCTGGACACCATTCCATTTACTATAATTGCTCTTCTGTTCATTTCATCACAATCAAATCGTGGTAGCACACTCATGATCTTTCCACTCTCACTTTTTGCATTCATTTCAATCATTAAATTCTTCAAATCCCGTCTTACAGAAAATCTTTCGCTACGTAGATCATTCGTCCCTATAACTGCAATAATCTCACTCACTCTATCTTTCTGCAATTTCACAGCCCTAGTTATATCCTTAATCTTTGACCCTGGATAACACGCTTTAATTACTCTACCATCCTTCACACCCTTAATTATAGAATTCCCATACAGCACAACATCTTTTTTGCTTCTTCTTAACTTGACATCGTTTACTCCCACTAATGCTTGTTTTTGTTCCTGAACCTCTCTCACATTCTTTAGTATATCACTCAGCAATATGTGTGTATCTATTTCTGCACTATTTATTCCATGCACATATTCACTTCTGTCATTCTCATACTTTGTCATTCTTAATCCCCCCATACTTCCTATTCCATAAAAAATATTAGAACATATTGGAAATCTAAAAGATAGATTATACAATTTGGTCTGATCAAAATTATAAAATATATTACAGTCATTTAAAAATGTCCGTTCATTTGTTTCAGGAGAACTTGCACAACACAGTCTACTCCACATGCTTCTATCCGATACATTGGGATATGGCTGTATAAAACATGTATGTTCCCTATGTGACTGATGGTAGCTAACTGCGAAGTCTTGATGATCACTTAAACTTGGGATATTAGTCAAACCAGATGTATCATCATATATTACATTAAAACTTCTGCGATCATACGAGTCACTTAATACAGGCAAAACATTTGATATATTAGATGTGGAATGGACTGCACAGTCTTTCGTTTCTACTTTGACATCAGATTCAAGAGGGGATACTATAGAAACACAAGATGTAAAGTAATCTGGATTGACATCACCAGCAACCACAGAAGAAATGGCTGACTCAGATGACATACCCAAGTTTGTGACTGACAGGTGAGAATCAACCGTAGCATCAGAAACCGACAACACACTGCCATGCACACATTCACCTGAATTGATGAAAGGACCATCATCACCGCTAAAAACCGTGAATGCAGCATCAGAAACCGACAACACACCGTTATGCACATATTCACCTGAATTGATGAAAGGACTATTGTCATCACTACCCAAGGTTGTGACTGTTAGGTGAGAATCAACTGTAGCATCAGACACTGAACAAGACAATACACCCGTATGCACACTTTCACCTGACAGTTGACCCTCAGCAACCAAGTGAACAATGATCGGTTTTCCTGCTTCGTGACGATCACAATCTAAAGCGCTCTGCTGTATGCCTTCCACAGAATCATTGTACTTATTAGCAACTTCCAAAAAATCTTTCATTTTTAGGAACTCTGCAGATTTTAACAATGATGGAATCATATCCCATGAAATATTAATTTCACCATGGTACATATATTGGATCATCAACCTTAAGTCGCTGAACTTCATGTCATTTAATGTCACAACAGGATGACTACTTGGGTTCTCTAAAAATAAGCTGTATAGAAGAGTGCTGCTTGCAGATAGTACTATTTTGTGAGCCTTAAGGGTCATTCCTTCACACAATAATGTTACATCCACCAAACTTTCACTAGCAAGTAATTTATTAAAAACAGATAATATATTAGGTGTGTGATTGTGCCCTTTCAAACAAATTGTCTGTGATCTTGTTATCATATTGAGTTCTGAACAAGGTCTGGTCTTCTCTCTATTATTGTTCTTACACAGAGTATTATCTCTTTTGTTCCTTTATTTTTCTGAATCCAAATTGGTCTTCATCCAGTAGACCAGCGTTTCCCAAACTTTTCCTACGACAGAACACTTCACAAATCGAAAACTTAGAGATAGGTATGTAATCTGTTCAGTTAAGATTAGGACAGTGGTGTAGAGCTTCACGTGATTCAAGAAATAGATGATCAAATTTGAACCTACTGTTGTGCATCATCTTGGTTTGGTTCCAGTGAACTGTGTGTCTGGTGCCAATGGCATGAGAAGCAAGGCCTGAATTTTCAGATTCCAGAAATCTTATATAATTTTGATATTCTTCCAATCATAGCAGAATGGCTAATCTGTCCAAAGTAGCAAAGATGACCAGAACAGAGTATCTGATAAACACCAGGCAAGGATAGAGGTGATAATATATCTTTGATAGGTGGTAAGAAAGAAGACAACTATTGGGCTGGTTTATAGGTGGTATCCATATTATATCTGCGAAGGGTCCTTGGTATTTATTCAAAAGCTATTTTAAGGTAGTGTATGTTGGATCCTTTTAACATCAGATTGCAATCTTTTCTTAAACTCGTGTTTTTCGTTATTCACTTCGTTGTTGTTTTTTTAGCATTGCTCTACTTGTTTTCTATCCCATAGTGCAGACCGGCGTACGCAAGTAGCGGTATTAATATTTGCGCCAATTCGAAATATACCTTAAAATGGAATAATACGTTTTTTTTTTTTTTTTTGTATGGGGAAACTCTAATTTTTTAGTCGAATCATAGCAATTAAACTGAAATAAGGAAATTTAAGTTGCTGTAATACTACTAACTGTATTCTTACAAAAGGAACAAAACAACACCAAAATAACTATTATTGTAGAATAAAAGTCACCGCGCACTTTTTGAATTTTAAAGGTGACTGTGAGATGATGTAATTTGTCACTCGTCTCTTATTAAATACTGACAGTCATTGGCTAACTATCTTTGATTGTCTACTACTGGAGTTTTAACTGCTCCTCAGGCTTAAAAAGCTAGATAGGATTAAAACGGCCTTGCCTTATCTCTGTAAGGCAATAAAAAGGTGTTAGATGATTTTTTTTGTTAATTTTAATATTTTTATAACTTATGAAACAAAAATAAATGTATTCTCTAGAACCATTTGTTTCCCAAATGGATCTGCTAAGGATTGAATGAGCAGCCATATTATACTCTTACTTGTCAATTCTGGTAGTTTCGTTAACAACAGCTACGAAGATTCTAAAGACTTTGTATAACGAAGCCCGACAATTAAGAGCCACTACCACGTATTCTAAACCCCATCTGGTGTAATACTATCTGAAATAGTGTCACAGGTTGAAAACAAACCTGGTGTTGGGGGGAAAAAACTCTGTTACCTGCCTAAGGATGGAATAACTCGAAAATGGGATGAAAAAAATCATTAAAAAGTTTCTTAGTCGTATGGTATGGTAACACGGCCTCAACTCCGTGAATTTGAGAGAGAGGTCATCTTGGGCTGTCACCGTGGTAAAATTAGCGGTTGGCGATGTGATCAACAAATGGGGACATTCTGGCATCACTAGTACAGGAAAACACCTAGGCTGGTCGCCGTAAAAATAAGGGACATTGACAGCAGGTAAAACGGGTGGTACACAAAAACGGGCTACAATCCGCACAGACCATCTGTGATGAGATCCAGAACGCCAGTAACACCATGGTGAGCACTAATACTATACGAAAAGAAATCAATTTATTGGGTTTTCACGAAGAGCAGCGGCACACAAGCCGAGCATCACAACAACAAACAACGCGGTTCTTCCTGCTTGGTGCAAAGAACTTCACAATTGACCAGTGGAAAACGGCACCCTGGCGCGATGAGTCAATGTTCATTAACTTGTTTCCAGTCTGATGGCAGGTGAGGGTGTGGAGGCACCCTAGCGAACGGTTGTTACCACAGTGTGGTGCAGTAAAGTTTGATGGTGGAGGAGTAACAATGTGGGGGTGCATTCAGCTGGTTTGGAGTAGGTAATCAGGTGCTGCCTACACTGTGGGCAGCAAATGATTCAGCAACAATTCCGGATAACCAGGTGCTGTCTACACGGCGGAGTTTTTATGGAATAGAACAGTGTTACTATTAAGAAGACAATGTTCCATGCCACAAAGTGCAACTGTTATGGAGAGATGTATGGGTGTGAAAAGACTGTCTGGCGTGTGCACAGTCTTAACCTCAACCACAGCGAACACTTATAGGAGGAGTTGGAGCAGTGATTGAGGTTCAGAGCTGCACGTCCTTGATTGGTCACTGAACTCAGTGCTGTTTTCATGGAGAAATGGAGGGAAATTACACGTGATGTCTGCTGTACATTGGGTAAGCCTCCCTTAAAGAGTGCAGGAGGTGATCAAAGCTAAAGGTGGACTTCCCCGATATTATGATTCGCCTGCCGGTATCAGTTGCAAATTGCTAAAGTATATGGACAGTTATTGGTAGATAGTGTATAACGTATGGAAAAAGAAAATTGGAAGACCAAGAAATCCATGAGACGGAACAGACTATTTGACCTGAAATCCATGAACAGGAAGATGAGAGGAGTAAGAAGAAATATTAATAAAAAAAACCAACGCCTTTTTAATCCCGTATTGGGAGTAGGCGAGGCTTTTTAGCCCTATCTAACTTTTGGAGACTGAGTGGATACAACTCCACTGGAACCCAATCAGAGACAGCTGGCTCAAAGCTATCACAAATTAAGCGGCACGCAGTGAAAGAGACGGCCCAACAAGTGCCGCCATCTCGCGATCCCTATCACTAATGCAATATATTTAATGTCTGAGATAATGTGAGTTCTTCAGTCGATTTTTGTGAGTTTAAGGGACGAAAAACCCGAAATTCCGTGGAGAAAAAACTCTCTCTCCCGTGTTTTTTCTCCCCTGGAACAGGTCGAAAAAAGGCTTAGAAAAATTTCCTCTAGTCGTCAAGTAGAATCGAAAGCAACTCTTGTTTCGTGCGGTCAAGCGCTGTGGTATGCTAATGCCACATCAACTGAGCTACACAGGCTCTTAGAAGAAATATTAGTATGTTTCTAAATTTCAAGATTAATAATTACGTCTTTTTTAATCAAGATTGAAAGCAAGCCCTGTATAACAGTGTCAGATAACAGATTAAAGATGAAGAAAATAGTGGAAGAGAAACATCAATTATGAATTTAATTTTTATTATACCATATTAAGTAAAGCTAAATTCAAAGAAAAAATAATTGAGTGCATCGTCAATGTTGCTTGGCTTGAAAATAACATTCCCTGTGCTGTCTTCAACAGCATTATTATCATAAAAAAGGAAACTTTTGTCCTTATGTTGCTTACACACGTTTAGGAACATATTCTTCTTTCGGCAGGTTAGGTAAAGCTTTTTACAATCTGCATTTCTTTTTATCGAATCTGTTACGAAGTTTGTTTATAATTATCATAGATATATGAATCTACTAAAAGTTTACTCTCTCTCTCTCTCTCTCTCTCTCTCTCTCTCTCTTTCTCTCTAAATGAGTTTAGATGTTATCAATTTTGGATTGCCTTAAGGGTGATGAGTTTTAATGCTATGCAATTGCCAGTATACATCAAACTTCCTTGAACTACTCCAATTCCTCCCAGATGAGTCTTTGACTCCATGAGGTCTTGGGGTAATAATAATAATAATAATAATAATAATAATAATAATAATAATAATAATAATAATTCGTATTAACATTTAATTCGCTCAACTCATGTCCTTTCTTCCCTTCTTGTTTGTGTGTTTTCTTCCGAAGCACATGTATTATCATATCTAAAAAAAAAATATATTCGTATTTATAATCCAGCGGTTGCATGACACTGGATGAGAGAAATGATCTACCTCCTGAAAATGAGCAAAGAATTTAGTGAACATATCTGACTTAGTTGTCGTTCCTTAGGACTCGATAAACGATTTTGCATCATAATATCATCAATTTCCTTGGGCTCAACGATCATTAATGGTTGATGCAGTTTTCAACATTCTTTACATTCTTCTCTGCCCATTGTCAGGTCGATCAACTGCAAGCACTTTTCTATCTACGCACTCTTGTCTTGAGCGTCCTCCTCTGATTATTTTGATCTGTCTGCTGTACATCCATCCATTATGCATACATGTATAAAATCTTTGTTGCCTTTTAATTCTTTTCTTCAAATTGTTATTGTTATTTTCTAATTATTCGTTCCTTCTAATTATCTGTAAAATATTTAGAAGGCCAAAAACATTATTATTATTATTATTATCAAATGAGACTTCCTGGAAGTAAAGCACTCATTAAGGGAGGCTCTAAATCAAACGAACCTGCTGACATATCTTCCTTTAAACTGATTCATACTAAATGCACTCATCACATCAAATAGCAAAGTATTCCAGTCAGTGTTCTGTAAGAGAAAAATCAGTTCGATAACCGCGAAGAAATTTTACATCATATGGAAAGTGCAAAGAACTTGAGCACTTTCCATATGGAGAAAGGAGAGAGTACAGTGATATATGTTAAAATAAAGTTTTACCATGGTTAACGAAGGGGTAAGGGCTATATTTCTCTCTGACAGAGCCGGAAGTGAGTGGAATATTTTGCTATTTGATGTGGTGACTGCATCCAGTGTGAATGCGTTTATGGGAAGGTATGACAGTAGGTTTGGTTGATATATAGCCACCTTTGATTAGTTTTTTACATTCTGGAGGCCTCAGATGATAATAATAACAATAATATTCGTTACCTTCGAAATATTTTGTGGATAACTAGAAGAGACTGCAATTAGAGGATAAAAATAATAATTTGAAGAAAATAATAATTACAAGATAACAGAGTTTTTGTGCATGTCTGCAAGGTAGATGACAGCAGACAGATCAAAATAATCAAATGAGGACGCTCAAGGTGAAAGTGCATAGATGGTTTAAAGGACAGGTAATGAAAGAGTTTGCAACAATGTACTCATCAGACAATATCCAGTAAAACCCATTCAGAAGTTAATAGAACTCTATTATATAGTCGGCTTTTCTCCAGAGTCTATCGTCCACGTACTCCAAAGCTGTCATCGTAGTCCACCTTCCATAATCCGATACAACCTTTAATTCGTTTTATCCTCCCGTTCCACATTTCTTTATTCCCAGGAACCCATACGACAAAATCCGTGCATAGTAGTCCAGGTGTCGTCTTATCAAAGATGTGTAAAGAAGCAAAATGAATTCTTTATATTTATATATATCAAGGTTCACTTGAAAATCGCAATTATCCTCTGAGTTGCATTTACAACTTTGCTATGCAACCGTTGAACCTCAAATTCTTATCCACCATTACACCAAAATTCATAATCTGTTCATATTATATGCCACTGGAAATCTCAACACACTAAAGTGCACAACTTTACACTTCATAACGTTAAATAACAATTTTATTGCCGAAATGTCCAGCTTTTCAAACCGTTCTGTAAATGCTGGAAACCAGCAACATCCCTGATTGCTATGCCTATCTTATCATCATCGGTAAAGAACTGCATATCTTCTGTTACGCCCTCCCTAATCTCATTAATGTATAGTTTGATCAACGACCCCAAGGAGACTGAATCCTTAGGTACACTAATAAATCTTAAATCTGACAGATTCACACTTATTTTATACTACATTTAATAGTTGTCAGCCATTCATTTATCCAGATGAAGAGTTTATATTCCAAACCCATATTCTCCAGTTTATTCAAAAGCCATTCATCCTCTCAAACTGCTTTGAAAAATCCAAAAGTGTAATGGTTTGCCATTCCGTTTACCCATCTCAGCCGTAATTTTATTATAAAATATGAGCAAATTGCTAAAACACGAACTCACTTCATGGTCAGAGATCGAAGTTATATAAATGTGCCAAAGGCCTAACCACTTCATCTGAATATTTCTTTGGCATAGCATGCTCTTAGTGTATATCCGTATGGTATTATTGTCAGTCTGTTATTATTTATTATCTGTTTTTAAAAATCAAAATTAACTGCTATATTTACTTATACAGTAGTTAATTAGTTTTATATTCAGCTAGCTCCTGTTATTCCCTTATAGGGAGTAGACGAGGCCGTTTTAACCCTTCTAACTTTTCAAAGAGTGAATGGACAGTACAATCTACACTGGTAACCAATGAGAGATGGCTGGCCCAAGGCTGACACTAATTTAAGCAGCTAACAGTGAAGAAACGGCTCAACAAATCCCGCTAACGTGATCCCTAACTGTAACACAATATTTTTAATGTTTGAAACTGCTGATTTTCATCTTTCTACGGTCGATTTCTATGGGTTCTACGGTCTATTTTTTTCTTGAATTTACGGGACGTAAAACCCGAGTTTCGTAATTAAAAATCCAGTTGCCGTATCAGAGATCAACTGAGACGGAAATGCGTCCAAAAAAAGATTAAGAACAAGTTCCTCTAGTTGGCGACTAGAATCGAATTTACGACTTTCTTTGCCGCTAACAGTACGCAGAGAAAACACAACTTCCACTGAAATATATTCAAGAATTGTAAAATTTCTTTATTTGCTTTATGATCTCACTCGGTGTATACAGTTGTGATTTTTAGAAAATTAATTTCTGCTGTTTGAATCTGTTTTTCATTCCTTTTCATGGAATATGTTTCACTTTCATATAATAAAATTGAATCAGACAAAATTTATTAATCTGATTCAAGACTGCTTTTGTACCAGCGATGGCTTAAGCATATTATGCCAAATTTATTATGCGTGTACTTTAACAAAAGTTGATGTTTCGATGTGTATATCTTTTCATCTTCATATGATAACGCTCTACCAATGAAAGTTGTAATATTGTATTTTCTATCACTACATTACTTCTTATAGGGTTCTTTGTTCTTTGGAAGACATTATTTTTATCTACTTTAAATATTCTCATGTTATATTCTTCTGTTATTTCACTTAATGATATTTCTAGAAAAAAAATAGGCTTATATCAACTCTAGGAGCTGTATGAGTTCATCCGAACAGGCTTCTAAAAAAGTACATGACAGGACCAGGACACGAACCCTGTCGGTATTGCTTTCAAAGCGAGTGTGCGTGGGTGGTCTGCAAAGTTCTCGGACTTAACTATAAATGGAAACACTATCGGCAAATTTTTTTTTTTATAAGTTGGTACATCTGTCATACGCATCGATGTGAAATTGCAAGTCATTCAATCAAATAGTTTTTATATATATATATATACAGCTGTTGGAAGCCAAATTGTTGTCTGTAACCCTTGAAATGGATAAAAATGAGTATCGTGCGGTTATAAAATTCGCCGTAAAAGGAAGTTTAACGCCAAAAGAAATTCATTCGAAGTTCATAAAAGTTTATGGGGCACTCTTCTCCTTCATTTTCGACAATTAAGAAATGGGCTGTCAAGTTTAAACATGGCCGTACGAGCCTTGAAGATTATCCACGTGAAGAACGTCCAAAAAAGTGTAACAACACCGGAAATCATTGATCAGTGCACTATATGGTATTGGATGACCAGATAGTTAAGCGTGAAATTGCTGAGACCATAGGCATTTCAGAAGAACGTGTAGGATACATTTTGCATGAAGAATTGCAAATGAAAAAGCTTTGCGCAAATGGGTGCCGCGCAGATCAAAAACGCACTCGCATGAAAACCTCTGAACAGTGCGTAGAGTGTTTTTCAAGAATAAAACTGATTTTGTGTCGGTTGCTTACTACGGATGAGACTTGGATTCACCAATACACACCAGAATCCAAACAGTGGTCAAGACAGTGGACAGAAGCAGATTGTTCAGCGCCAAAGAAGACGAGGTCATGGCATCGTTGTTTCGGGATTTTGTTTATTAATTATCTTGAAAAGGGTAAAACAATTACCGGGGAATATTATTCTGATCTTTTAACCAAACTAGACGAAAAAATTCGTGACTTGACAGAAAAATCATCTTTCATCAAAACAATACACCTGCCCACAAAGATGTTTTGGCAATCGGAACATTAAGGGATCTAAACTAATTGTTGGAACCTCCGGCCTACTTTCCAGATTTCGCCCCCTCTGGCTTCTATTTCTTCCCAGACTTCCCAGAGCTAAAACTCTTCCTAGCTGGTTCGCGTTTTTTTGAAAGCAAGATTTGAGCTGTAGAGAGATATTTTTTGCAGATCTTTCTGAGAAACACTACAGGGACGTGATATGGCGCTAGAATAAATGTATTAGTCTTAAGGGAGATAATATTGAAAGATTAAATATAACTTTGAAATTATAAATTCGTTTTTTCATTTTCAGGGAGAGAACTTTTCAGACCACCCACGTTTATCCACTAAGCCAACACATATATATATATATATATACACATATATCGCCATTCAATCGTCATTGAGCGACGATTAAATTAGTGATAAACTTGGGCCAGGTATCTCTGAATAGCTACCCAATAAAGTTTCTCAATGTGGAAATAAAAGGCATTAGCTGATTATATATCAAAATAAAATAAAAAAAATCAGCTAAAGCCTTTTATTCCCTTATAGGCCTTTATACCCTATCTAACTTTTGAAGACTGAGTGGGCAGTTCAATATCCACCGGTAGCCAATCAACAATACCTGTCCCATGTCTATCACTAATTATAGCAGCCAACGATGAAGAGGCTAGCAAACAAGTGCTGCCATCTCTTGGTGCCTAACCCTAACAGGATATGTTACTGTCTGAAATAATGTGGGTACTAGGGTCGATTTTACTGAGTTTACGGGACTAAAACCCCGAGTTTCCGGGAGGAAAAACCCGCTTGTCCGTGTCAGAGATCGATTAACTCGGGAACCGTTCGAAGATAGACTTGGAAAAAGTTCCTCCATCAGGCTACTAGACTTGACCTTAGGTCTAACTTTGAGCAGCCTAGTGCAGGGGCGCAAGCGACACTTCCACTGAGGTACACATGCTTGACTAATTATATATATATATATATATATATGTATGTATGTATGTATGTATGTATGTATGTATGTATGTATGTATGTATGTATGTATGTATGTATGTATGTATGTATGTATGTATGTATAGTCAGCGAACAGATTAGAACTCAGTTCTTCTTTCATACGATCGTATAGTGCAAGCACCACTTCACATTGAAATTATTAAAATAATCAGCTAATGCATTTTATTCCCTTATAAGCAACGCCTTTTAACCCTATCTAGATTATGGAGACTGAGTGGCAGTTCATTCTCCACAGGTAGCCAATCAGAGATGGCTGGCACATCTCTGATTGGTTAGATACGAAGAGCAAACAAGTGTTGCTCTTCGTATCTAACCCTAACAGGATATGTTACTTTCCGAAAATGGTGTAAGTTCGACGGCCGTTTTTCTTGAGTTTACGGGACGACAAACCCGAGTTTCCGAGAAAAAAATCCCGCTTGCCCGTGCCAGAGATCGACTCGGGAATAGATCGAAAAAGGCATAGAAAATGATCCTCAAGTGAGCGACAAGATTTGAATCCAAGTCTTTTTTCGTACTGTCTAGTGTCAAGTTCAAACTCCAATTCCACTGAGAAATTATATATATATATATATATATATATATACAGTAAAATCCCGTTTTTACGTTCCCACAATTTACGTTTTCCTGCCATTAACATCATTTTCCGTTGGTTCCGTCTTAAGGCCTATTTTTACGATATATTGTTTTCCCACAATTAACAACTTGATGTGGATGTTATTTCCCGTGATTTGCGTTTTTTTCTCGGGTGGCAATATTGATTTTCGAATCGATTTCTGCGGAAATCTGCGCATTTCTGTTCCCAGATGGCGTTGCTTTCGGCTGTAGTTTCGTTTCCGCTATCACGGTGATTAGCACGCTTGCGCAGTAATGTAGGATGAGCGATTCCGTGATTTTTCAATCACAGTTCGAATTGATATTGCAGAATTTCGGCTACGTAATTTAGCGTGTGAGAGTTGCTTTCAAATTGCGGTGGTGGATTATCCATGTTAGTAACATGGAGAAAAAAGACAAAATGTATTTGGGTAGATGAAAAGATGGCAATTCTGCGACGTGTAGATTGACATGCCTGAACACGTCTGCATTTAGCAAAAGATCTTTTGAACTCTCCGTGTTCACTTTGAACACGATAGTAAAAAACAGGTCAAGCATTGAACTCAATGCAAAGCAATGTGGAGCTATGTCCAAAAAAAAAAAAAAAACCAGAAAGCAAAAACAATCAACAATTAAAGATTTTTTTACATAGATAAATGTAAGTAATTGTAAATTCATTTATTTTCAGTTATTAAATTTTGTAATCGAGTATGTAGACTCAGATACTAGCAGTAAGTCCTCTTTCAGCCTTTTTTAATGTTTTTTTTTTACATTTCCTGCTATTTACACTTTTTTCATCAGTCCCCTGAAAAGTGTAAAAAAGGGGTTATATATATATATATATATACTGGTACCAATCAGAGATAGATGGTCCAAGGCTATCACTTATTAAGCGGTACTCAGTGAAGAGAGACGGCTCTAATGTGCCGCCATCTCGTGGTCCCTAACCCTAACACAATATATTTAATGTCTGAAATAATGTGGGTTCTACGGTCGATTTTCTTGAGTTTACAGGACGAAAAACCTGAGTTTTCGGGAGGAAAAACCTGCTTGCCCGTGCCAGAAATCGACTAACTCGGGAACCGGTCGAAAAAAGGCTTAGAAAAATTTCCTCTAGTCGCCGACTAGACTCGATACCAAGTCTTCCTTCGTGCGGCCAAGCGCCGTGGTTGGCAATATATATATATATATATATAGATGGCGGAACTTTTTTTTTCAATTCTTTCTTTGCAGAAATCCATGTTACTCACAAGTCATCTTGCTAGTCTCTATTGTTGAATTTTAATCATCTGTATCTTTCTGGTTGTCGGTTTCTATACAAAACATAATCTCTTTTTGTCTACTTCTTGATGTTCAGTATTTGAAGTTCCCTATTGTTCAATGCCCACACTATCATGATACATATTGCAAACGTCTATAAAATTTTCCACTTTTTACTGTTCTGCAGCTATTAGCATCGATGGAAACATATCCCATGAAACATTAACTTCACCATAGTACATGAACTAAACAATCGCATTCGAGTCACTGAATATCACAGCCTTTAGAACACACGCAATTTACAGACAGAAATACTAGTGGTAGTGTTGTGAAGTAGATGGCGTTCGTATAGATGATGAGGGTAGTGGCCGTTCGGTGTAGTCGGTGGACATGGAGAGTTGTAGAATAGGTGCCTCGCTCGATGTGTCTTTGGACTCCTTAGACGTGTTGTGGAATAATAATAATAATAATAATTTATATATATATATTTAGTTATAAATTTTAGTTATAAAAATTTATAACTAAAATTTAAATTCATGTTAATTTCTAGGATTCTTTTAACAAATGAGTATGGATGTGACCTGGTGCATGGAATGGGCAGTGACTTACAGACAGACAGAGAATAATATATGGTGGATTAGAATCCAGGAGAATGAGAGCAACAAGTGTAGCATATTACAATTCTGCTAGGCTCATTACTAATTGATTTCTATATTAACGATATGACAATGAATTAAGGGTATATTGACTTGTTTGTTGATGATAAAGTGACTTAATTAAGATGATGTATATATCTTGCAGGTCCGCGCGGTTAGCCTAGTGGCTTTGCGCTTCGCAACCATATACCTGGGGAAGGAGTGTCCTAGGTTCGATTCTCGTCGGAGACGTGAGGAGCCGAAGGATCTTCCTCAGCCATAGCCAAGTTAGCTAATCTTGGGCGCGGGCAGTAGGGTTTTTTCCGCCAGTTTATCTGGTGTTTTTCATCCCGCAAGCAGGCAAACCGGCCCCGTGAACACACAGGGATACAGCCAAGAATACCTTGAGGCATAGGAGTGACCCTTCTATCCTCGTATTTCGGTTACGAAATCCAGGCATGCTTGGAAGGTTGTGGGCCTTAAAGGCCTGTTAAAGCCATTGGGATAGATAGATATATCTTGCAGGATGATTTAAATAAATTGGCCTTGTGGGCAAAGGATAATGGTTGCCAATTTAATGTTGCAAAATGTATGGTTATGTGCACTTCGCGATGAAAATATGTAATATTTTCATCGTATATTACAACATGATACTGAATTCTAGGAAATAAATGAGGTGGGTTGAATTTCAGAGGGTATATTGCAAAAGTTGGTAAAATACAGCAGCCCAGAAGATTAAGTAGATGTTGAAGGACACATTGATAAGTAAAGAAGGAGAGGCTATTATCCCTCTTTATAGGCTATGACTGCAAGTAGGATGATCACCACTAGTACTTTCGTACTAGATCTAGTACTTTTTATAAATTTTTAGTGTTCTAATACATTCACCAACAGATCTAGTACTTTTTTCCTTCCGGATAATAATAATAATAATAACAATAATAATAATAACAATAACAACATGAGAGTTAGACATATGAGTTTAACATTTTTCTCTTCTTCCATCTCCTCATATGTCGACAACATTCAGTGATACAAGAATATGATTTCTATTTTTTCCCTACCTCTCTCACTGTTTGCTAGTCTTCTCCCCCCCCCCCAATCCCGTAATCACGTAATCCGAATGGCTGTAGCCAATGAAAATATATTCTTTGCTGTTCAAACACTTCTAGCGCGTTATAAGAAGTCCAGTGTTTTTATTAATAAATAAATAAAAAGCCGGCTTGTTTGGCCGAGTGGTCAGTGTATCTGCTCCCCAGTCTAAATGATGATTGTAGTTGGAGAATTGAGTGGAGATAGAATTGATGCCCTCCTTCCCGTGATGAGTCTTAGGACTCCCTGGAAGTGTCACGTAATATTAATTATTAATAAAAACTTGTTTAATTCTTCATCGAAAATATTATTATTTATATTTTAACAAGGATAAGGGGCAAGAAAAATTTTCTAAATTGGAATTCGTTATGCAAACACTCCAAAACACTAACAGAATGTTGAAACAGTTGGAAAAACTAATTAAAGAGGCAGAATTAAGATTATGTGCATATGATGCAGACAGGCCTCTTCCATATCGGGGTGCAATGAACTCGGGTGGCACAATTTAGGGGCGGTATAATTGAACACGTTCATAAAAAATAGGGAATAAATAATACACTGAACTGTCTGTGCATATTTGTCACCTTCGAATATGAGAGATTTCAGTGAGGGGCTGAGTCACTGGGTAGTTAAATAAATGGTATGAGCTTCAACACAACTTACTTTAATCACTTCTCTCAGCATACTGAACAAACATTCTAGGACTTTCTTGAGTTTTCTTCTTGATGGACCTGTGTTTCATTCAGGATTTCTCCATGAGTGAAAGATGCCTCTAACAATCTCGATCTTGAGCCTCTCTCTTACATGTTATACTCATAGATTTCACTAGTGAATCTTCATCTTGTAGGTGGTCTTTCTGGTTTTCTCTTTATTCTTGTTGCCAGTTGAATATTCTGTATGTCCATCTGCTGTCCCTGAGTCTGGCTATGTGACCTGCCCATCTCAACCTGCTTTCGTATACTGCAGTTACCATATCGTTTATGCCTGATCTCATTCTTAGTTCCGTATTTCTAACATGTTCCATTTTGATGATGTTACAAATCCTGAGAGTCTCTTCTTCTTGTCTTGTCGTGTTCCATGTTACATTATAGGAGTATGTTTGTTTATTATATAAAAATAATTTTTTTTACTATTTGTGTTTTTTCTTTATTTTAATATACATTCCTCTTAATGTGCAGTATAATAAAATGATTCCTAACGTGCTATTGCACTTCGGGATCCTTTAATTTTTAATGGAAGAGGGGACACAAAAATTTTGCACTCAGGTGATGCGAACCCATGGAATGGCCCTGGATGCTGAACACAATCTGCTTTTGTGGCTTATGGATACTCTTCCAACTCTATTTAAAATAATTGCTCCTGATAGTGAAATTGCTAAGAAAATACAGTGTGGACGCACTAAATGTGACTACCTTATAACTTTGGCTGCAGATTCACGCAATGAAATCTTAAAAAAAAAAAAAAAAAAAAACTCCTTTGATGAATCGACTCCTACTGAAAAAAGAAAAATTGAAATATTCATCAGCTACAGATTTTACTATTTCTGAAGAGTTAATTAATTTAGCAAAATCTGATAAAAATAATTAATAAATACTTCCAGTGTTTTTCTTGTGGGTGGGAACCCCTGTATATGTAAATAGCATATTAAATAACTGAAAATTTAATGTTACGTTATTTTAAACACCAAAATGAGACTAAAAATTATATGGTAAATTAATACAATGTTAAGGGCTAGAGTTACAATTGGAACTTCTGTTATGATGATTGACACCTGCAGCTCTTTGACTCATAGATGACTACATTTAGGTGTTTGACTTTTTTTTCTTTTCATATTCGTTGTACCGCTAAATGTGTTAATTTAGCGGTTTTACATTGAGTTCATCTATGATAATAAGGTAGTAATATCGTAAAATGCCCTAAATAGAGTGAAACGAAAGCAAATAAAAATTTAACCGTGTAGAAAAGTACTAAATAAAAATTTAGTACATTTTTCTTTCAGATCTAGACCCTTTTTCCTGCATAAGTTAGTACAAAATATTTTTTTTGGGTGGGCACCCTGACTGCAATACTTCAACTTGACTGCTGTGCACAGATTTGGTTATCTGGGTTACTCGGGGATGAGGAGGAGCAAGTGGTGGAATGAATCTAGAGACAAGTAACCAAGCTGGTGACAGGTCTGCGAAATGTGTCCAATGAGGATAGATTAAAAAGGCATGTGGATCACAAAGTCTAGTTGATAGGTAAAAAAAAAAAAAAAAAAAAAAAAAAAAAAAAGAACATGATAGAAACTTATAAGTTACAAAGGGGCTCTATAAGTTTGACACAAAAGAAAATTTTCTAATGACTGGAATGGATTTCCAGAGTTGGTTATGATTGCCCTTATAATGAATGGGTTTGAGAAGCGGTGTGATAGGTATTGTGTAATAATTTATATGATGATTCTTCTGACAACATGGAGATACCCGTATAACGACGACGACAACAATAATGATGATAATAATAATAGACGCACCTTTATTTTAAATTTCATAGCCTAAAATATATTTGTTACATGAGACAATTTCCTTAAAGATTTTCCTTAAAAACGATATCTATCTATGCTATTTTCTCAGTCCATATCAAAACCTTAACTAAGCTTCGGTATTATTATTACATTTCCATGGAGTTAAAAGACTCATTGCGGTAAGTTTTTGTCTGCTATAAAGAAAAGTTCATTGTCACTCATAAGTTTGTGATAGACGCCAAAAGCGAAAATTAGGTTTCAGTATTCTGTGCGAAGCCATCGGTAGAAAAGAAACGCTTATATCATTTAATGATTCCACAACAGCATATAAATAATAACAATCAAAAGGAAGTGCTATTTTTTTCTTCAGTTCTTTTCTTAGTATGGAGTATAGTGTAGAATGCACCTTGATATCATGTGATGACAGGTGGTAACATCGCTGAAAATGGTACGATAGTTCACGTAAATGTTCCAAAAAAAAAAAAAAAAAGAAAAGTTTTTGGTTTGTTTTATTTTATCAAGTAGGTAAAAATCAAGATTCCTCCTTACATATCTGTTTTTTTTTTAATGATGAAGTAGTTTTAATGGAGATAACAGAAATTTAGAAAATATTATGGCCATTGAGATTCTAAGAGATTTTGTTTTTCATATTTTTATACTTGATATAGAATGTCTTTAAATGGTAATTGCTATTATCACCATATATTAATTGCCTTTATATATATATATAAAAGGATAGGTTTGCTTAATTTAGAGAGAGAGAGAGAGAGATATTTATTGCAGTTAAAAATATATATTAAATTGGAACGAAGTACGACCTGTTGATGTTACGATACGAAGCACTTTAGAGAAATATTTGAAGAAACCAACTTTATGAATGTTAAAAGAAAAGTAAACGAATATCAAGGAATTCATTATCTTAGCAAAAGTAAACAAAACATTCTCCAGTTTCCCTTTTATATAAAAGGAAAAATGGAGAATATTTTGTTCAATGCTTAGTACATGTACTCTTTTACGAGTGTTGAGTCACCGTATTAATTATGAATTCGCTGATGCGAATATTGATAATACTGCTTAACACGTTTTTATTTAAGTTCTTTATGATTTCTCTCTATAATTTGAATGGCTGTGCAATGAATATTGTATTTTTTTGTTTTTTAATAGTTGTCTTTTAGAGAGGGTATTTCTATTTTTTTCTAAATTTTATTTTTGAAGGAAACTTATATTTATCAGATCTGTAAATAATCTCTTAAGATTCTGAAATCGAGACTTATGTTATTTTTTTTTGTTTTTATTAATTATTCTTATTTTGTTAAGCCATTATTTGTAGTTTTCTTTGATGGGATAGCTGGCTGTGCCAGAGATTGTTTGGATTTCTCCTTGGTATGGAATTTCTCTTCCCCCCTTTTCTTGCAAAATTAAAAGGTCAAAACAGGCAATACAAGTGAATATTTATATTTTAATATTTTAGATGTGTATAATATATATACATAATCAAAAGAAGAAAATAAATTTTTATAAAATAGAGACACGTATTTATCTTTTTGATATGGATATAGTTGTATTTTCATCATCCTGTCAATTGGAGGTCTTAAATGGCTTAAAAAGAGCACTGTGGTTGGTTTCCAGGGCAAGATTCCTAGTTTATTGTTAGCCCAAGTAATATCATATGTTAAATTTGCACCCTTTGATGGATTGGATTATTATCCAAAAATTAGTTTGTGTACACACGCACCACACAGAAAGAGAGAGAGAGAGAGAGATTGGACCTATGTGTGTTATATAAACGTGCAAGCAGAGATAACTATTAATTTGGTACAAATCTTCATTTCACCTTAGCATAGAATACTGTGCCATTTTTGGGAATAAGCCTTAAACATCACTTGATACTTAAGGCAGGATCATCTTATGGGTACAGCCCATGTACTCTTGGGTATTGACATTTAGAAAGCTATGAAAGTTCATTTTGTAAAACTATTAATTTCCAATTTTTGGTATTATTACACAGTTTTATAATTCTCATTTCAGCCATCAGGATGCAGCATGCATATATATATATATATATATATATATAAAACAATGTTTCATACTGTTTATAACTGCTTACGAGGTTAGTTGGTAATAACCATCACTCCTGTAAAGCTTCCTAAGTCTCAAGGTTTTGTGGAGGGGATTGATAGCAGCACCACATCTACCCAGAGCATCCCAGACATGGAGTTAGGAGACCTGGCTGGCCAGTCCATACATACGATAACCTCTTCTTGAAGATATTGGGCCATGAGCTTCGCTTGATGAGGATGAGCATTATTGTCTTTGTAGGATAAATGCTCTCCTATTAAATAAATGCAGTCCTATTGCACTGACATATGGATGAACATGGGATCCAGTACCTTGTCTCTGTAAGGTTGCCGTATTCATGGTTCACTAGGAAGTGCATGCAGGTTGGTGCATTTACTCAACGAGATCCTCCCCAAACCATCACACTACCTCCACCATAAGTATTCCTTTCACGGATACTAGAAGGATGATAATGTGTCACTGGTTCTCTGCAGATTACTGCATGTCTGTTATTGTTTTGCAGAGCAAATTAGGACTCATCTGTAAACAGCATCAACCACATTAATCTTTAGTCCAGTTGACATTGAGCCTGGTCTATTTTGAAATAAACATTCTCTCCTGTGGTGAAGATAGGAGCATACAGATTACTGGTTGCTTAGTATACAGACCACTTTCTTGAGCTGTACACAGTGAAAGCAGATACCATTGTGCTTGTAGCCAATGTGAGGTCATATTGTAGTTCATTTAGGGTAGCACTTCTGTTTTGGCAAGCAGATAATTGATTATATCAGTCATCCACAGTGGTTGCGGCTTGTGACCTTCCTTCACTGTATCTTTGGGACTGTTGGAATTGGTTCCACAATCTGTGAACTGCAGAATGACTTACTTGCAACCATCTGGCTGACTTTGGCTGTCATCTAGTTGCCGAGCCATCTTACAATGGCTCAGCATCTGAATTCATTGATTAAATGATGCTTTTGGAGCTATATCCAAGAGCCATATGCACAAATATTCAATAAAAAATTAAGAATTTGAAAACAAGAACTAAATCTTGCATTCTGAAGAAAACATTCATTGATTTATGCAGAGAGGCATGTAGTGAAGTTGTTTTCAACAAGGAGAAAAATCCAAACTTCTTAGCATACTCAAGAAGTTGAGGCAGTGCTAGAAAAGTGGAAATCTTATTCAAAGTTGTTATTCTTCTGGACCTCCATAAAGTTACACCTCATTGCAGAAATAAAACTGTTATTTTTATTTAATAGTTTTTATTTAATAAGTTCAGGCTTTCAGATTCTTATATTCCAATTGATAGTGTAAGAATACCATCTTTCCAATATCCAATTTTCTTTAGATATTTGGGCAGATAGAAACTCATTTGAATTCTCATCCCCTTCCTCCTTTCTCCCTTGAGATTCAAATACTGTGGATGTTTCCTGTTGGTTACATATTTTAATTTATGTTCATATCATTTTTGTTTTGAAGAAGAAAAAAAAAATCATTGCATTCTAAATTTATATACATATAGAATAATATATTGCAAAGGTTTTGTGTGGATGCATATGGTTCATCCTTTCCCTTTCTCCTCTCATATTCAGCAACACTGTTTGATATAAGAGAATTGTAATTAGATGTTTTTCTCTCCCCCAAGATTATTGAGAATAATCTTGAATGTTATTTAATACCCTCACAGCTGCAATATTTTGCTGCTGAAATATTCTCACTCTGAAATATCTGTCAAGCATATCTTTGCTGCTGTTTTCATGTGGAAACTAGCATTCATCTGCAAGCATTGGAATAACTATGGCTTATTGGTTTTTGTCAGAAGTGTATGTATGTTTTCCATGATTAGTAAATATTCATTTAAAGTAGCCTTTTGAGGATAGGGGAAGACACACACACACACTCTCAAAAGAACAAAGTTGCTTAATAATATAATTTCTTAGATTGCCATATCAGTTTTTGTGTTAGATGGAATTTTTATGCACCTTCTATTTCAGTGTTATACATAAAATTGTTGGGGCTTATTGAATTATTATACTCTCATTCGATATAACTTTTACTACTATTTTTATCTGTTGTCAAGTGATGTAAAGTGAAAAAGTGATTGATTTTAAAAATGAATTTTAACCTCTTAGATTATTTAGCTGTTCAGAATAGTTTTTAAAGACAATCCTCATTTTTTTTTTTTTTTCCCCTTCCTTCCTTCTCCTGAAGAGCTGTTGTACAGGCTCATTTGTGAGTCTTCACAATTTTTCTACTTGTTTTAATTAAATATTCTTTTTGCTCCTTTTATATATTTCTCTCTTGCTATTCTGTTAATAACTGTGTATCTGTCTGATAAAATCCTCTCATATGAAGATGATGCATAACTTCTAGCACAGTGTGTGTGTGTGCACACGCAGATGATAAAGGAGAAAAATAGTCTTTTATCTTTCTTAAATAACTGTAGGTCATTATCGTTGCAGAAAACAATACAAGGAAGACAGTTTCAGAAAACATAAATAAATAGAATGGGGAAAGAATGAAATTTACTCTGGTAGGGTTGAAGCTGGAAAGTAATTGGAAATTATACTATATCCTCCCCTTCCTGCACTGAGTTGTATTCAAACTTGCATTTTGACATTAGTTCCTTTTCTGTGTTAATTTGTGTAAGTTAGTTATATATTCTGTAGTTATGTATTCAGTCCATACCAGAAATTAAAAAGAAAAATAGTGAGATGATTCTGCCATCAAACTATTGATGGCAGAAAACTCACTAAAAACACATTGCCAAAGCTAGCAGCAATTTAAGAAATGATAATTATCAAAAAAGGGACATACTAACTGCAGTGAGTGAACTATTATTATTAACATCTGACTTCCATGGAGTCACTTATTATGGGAGGCACACACATGAAACTTATCTATTTGTGCTTTAAACTGATTCAATGTGTCTATATTCACAACATACTCGGGCAATGCTTTCTGCTTGCCAATCACTCTCCATGCAAATAACCTCCTCATTCCTCTGCTCTCATCCTCCTTATGCAATTTCCAGTGATGATCTCTTGTTCTACTTCTCTCCCATTCTATGAAAAATCTCTTCCATGTCAAACTGATATCACTATGAACACCCAATGATCAAATCTGTGCACAATAATCTATATGAAGCCTAATCAAGAGGTTATGATGCCAATGTATAAGGCATCATAACCTCTTAATTTCTGTATGTCAGGGCCCTCTGCATCATTTTCATTATCCCATGTGATGCCTTCACAGCTTGTGCAAGTGGCCCCTAAATTTCAGGTCTTTGTCCACCACAACCTCCAGATCTCTCATCTTCTCTACCTCCTTTAAAAGTTTCCTCACCAAGTGTATACTTTGCATCAAGTGTATATTGCTTAACAAATTTCAAAACCTTACACTTTGCAGCATTGAACTGATAGTTTCACTAACCTGCCCATTCATGCAATCTATTCACGTCTTCCTGTAAGGCATAACATCTGCTTGACTCTGCATTGCACTTCCCAATTTTCTATCATCTGCAAACAGTTGCATATCACTAGTTAAACCCATCCCAATATCATTAATATACAAATTGAACAACATTGGTCCCAAAACTTACCCCTGCATCACACCGATAGCGACCTTCCTCTTTCGAGATACTGCACCCCCATATACAACTTTCTGATACCTATCTGACAGCCAGTCACTGATCCAATTCAGAAGTCTGTTATCTGATACCTCTCTGACAATCTCAACTGTTTCAATTTATTTAACAGCTTGTTGTGTGTTAAAGATATCAAGCTATTTTAAACCTGGTTTTACTCCATTTCCCAAGTAAGCAAACAGACAAATAAGTCAAGTTTGGTGGAGCTGGAGTAATCGTGTGGGATGCATTCAGCTGGTTTGGAGTGGGATCACTGGTTGTTTGTCCTTGGTTCTAAGAAGACAGCTCAGTACTTTGATATTCTGGATAATCAGGTGCTGCTATATTCTGGAGTTCATGGAACGGACCCGTGTAACATCAAGTTAACAATGCCCCATGCCACAGAGTTGCAGCTGTTATGTAATGGTGTGAAGTAATGGGGTGAAACGACTGCCTTGGCTTGCGCAGTCCTGACTTCCACCCCATCGAACACCTGTGGGACAAATGAGATCCAGAGCAGCACATCTTCAGTCTGTCGCTAAACTCAGTTCTGCCTTGATGGAGGAATGGAGACAAATTCCACCTGATGTCTGCCCTACATTGGTGGAAAGCCTCCCTCAGATTGTTGAAAGGATCCTCATTAAATATCTCAGCTATGTCTTCTACAGCAGTTGCTCTCATACCGTTTTTCTCCAATCAATGTCATCCCTCCATAATCATTCTTTTTTTTATTTTATTTTATTTCATTTTATTTATTTATTTATTTTTTTTGCTGGCTACATATATATCGAAAGAACTCCCTAGGATTCTTTTCCGCTTCATTAGCTAACTGCTTCTCATATTTCACTTTTGCTACTTTTATCAACCAAATCACCCTCCTTGCCTGTTCTTTGTAATCCTCATGGAATTGATTATTACCACTCTTATGCTGCCTTCTGAATGCCCGTTTCCTATGTACTGCATTCTAAATCTCTTCATTCATTGATTTCACACCTACCTTATTTAATTTTCTGATCTTTGGAATACATTTAGACATTGCTTCCACTAGGTAGTTCTTGAATATCACCCAACTACATTGATCTCCTTTCCAGCAAGCTGTCTCCTGAGCTTCTTCACACTGCTGACAACCACCTAGGTAATCACTTCATGGTCACTCTCAAAAAATGGAGTGTGATTTGATACCTCATTCATAATAACACCCTCTGATGAGATGAGCAAATCCAAGCTACTCAATCTTTGTGTGCCCTCCATTACATACTGCCTGAGGTGTTTGACCCTCAAAAACTCAAGTCTATATTGCCATAATTGAAATCATCCATAATGATCAGCCTTTTCTTATTTGCTTGGCTAATTTGATTACATTTCATTATCACTACCATCACATCACCAGGTCTATAACAATATTCAACGAAGTATTTTATTCTCTTCACCTCTATCTCACACCATACTTAAGGCAATAACAGTTAATGGTGCTCGCTATCGCGACATGATAATCCAGTTTTTTGTGCCTAAATTGCAAGATATGGATGTGGTTTCAACAAGACGGTGCCACATGCCATACAGCCCAAGAAACAATTCAATTACTGCATGAGTCATTTCCTGGTCATGTAATTTCCCGTTTTGGTGATCAGAATTGGCCGCCCAGATCATGTGACTTAACATCGTTGAACTTTTTTCTTTGGGGATTTTTTGAAGTCTAAGGTTTATGCCAACAAGCCCACGACCACCCATGCCTTGAAGGAGGAAATTGAGTGCTGTATCAACGAAATTCAGCCACATTTATGCAAAACGGTCATGGAAAATTTCAACAAAAGAGTGCATATGTGCCACAAAGCCTTGGAGGCCATTTACCCGATATGCTATTCCATGCATAACCCTATACTGTATACTTTATGAATCAATAAGAAATTACAATTTTTAATTAAAAACCTGTGTTTTCTATCAAAATTACTTCTTGCGTGAATTTTGGGACACCCTGTACATAAACAACTCCTCTTGATCATCCACTACTTTGCTGATGATAATATGCTTCATTCATCCTACTCATTCAACAAATGATGCAATATTCAGGTGTTTCCAATTTCAAGATCGTCTGCAGCTAGTGCCTTAAACATTGATCACTATGCCATCATTCAGTGGGATAAGGAGAACCTGGTCACTCTGAATGGTATCAAAACACAGGTCTTCCTTTTTTCTTGCAAAAAAGGGATTTTGGTTCACCTATCCTTGTTCTCAGTAATACACATATCACCAGACAAAATTAGGTGTTGCACCTTATACTGACATTTACCTCTAGCCTGTCTTTCCACAGCCTCTAAGAAACTAGTCATTGCTCTCACTCAAGACTACTTTTCACCAGTCCATCTGCTATGTACAAATTCTAAATACTTAGAATACTAGAGCTGTTAAACTGATAGATGATCCCTTACTCACTGACTTATCCTTTACCGTCCCTTTAATCTACCTTTCATCCTCTTTAATTGGATAGTCAGCTTTCTCTCCAAGCTGTTCGCTGTATATCATGGTGGATGGCTTCCTCTCTTTAAGCTGCCCCTTTAAGCTAATGAGTTACCTATGACTTTGTTCTGTCATCTATCTCTCTTTCATCATCATCAAATTCCTGATATGTACCCTCAAGGAGGTGTACAGGATATGATAGTACTACATGACTTCCTGTCTACAATTTTCTTCCAAATCAATCTGTTACCTGTCAAGGCTTTATCAAGACATTATCAAATCTTATATTAATATCTTCTAAGGCACATTTTACTGTATCAATGCACCTATATCTTGTTCTTCCTCTGGGTCTTTTTCCTGGCAGAGAACACTTGGTTTGCTAACCTTTCCTTTCCAATTCTGTTTAAGTGACCCACCTGAGATTAGCTCTACTAACACATTCTTGGATGCTAACAATGCAAAGTTCTTTCCTAATATCTTAATATTACCCCTGATTCCATCTGTTCATGCCTCTAATCTTTCTCAGTACTCTCATATCTCTGGTCTATAGTCTGGTCGAGTGTTTTATTTCTAACCAAGCTCTCAGATCCATAAGTTAAAATTGATTTGAAAACTATCTTGTATACAGCTAATTTAGTGTTCCACCTAATTTCTCTCTTATACTATACAAATTTAATCAGTTGACTTCCTACCATTCCACCTTTATTGATTCTGTTGTCTATTTCCATATTTAATTTATCATCTTCACTGAAAATCATGCCTAAGTAACTGTAAGTTTACTTGTTCTGTAGGTTCTCCATTCACAATGCAGTTGATATTTTCAATGCTTCTGCCTAATTTCATTGTCTTTATTATTATTATTATTATTCAGGCCTCCATGGAGTCAAAAGACTCATCGTGGGAGGTCCTTCCTAAGAACATAAAAGTCTGTCAAGACTCATCGTGGGAGGTCCTTCCTAAGAACATAAAAGTCTGTCAAGACTCATCGAGGGGAGGTCCCCCCTAAGAAACACATCTATCATACCACTAAGTCTATCACACAAAGTCTATCATACCACTCCTTAAACTCATTGACCGTTCTCGCTCTCACCACTCCATTAGGCAATGCATTCCACCGTTCAACCACCCTCCATGCAAAGAAACCACTCCTCACCCTCTTTCTCACAGTTTCCTTTCGTAACTTCCAAGGATGGCCTCTTGTCATCACTTTCTCCCGCTGTTCAACCAAGCGAAAGAACTCCCCAGTGTCAACCCTGTAACCACCTCTCAACAGTTTAAAAGTCTCAATCATATCACCTCTCCTTCTTCTATCCACCAAACTCTGCAGTCCACATTCCCTCAGCTGATCCTCATAATCAAAATTGTACAGTCCTGAAACCATCTTTGTCATCTGTCTCTGTACCCTTTCCACAGTTAATTTATCCCCTTCAAATCCTGGGGACCAAATCTGAGAACAATAGTCTGGTCTGATCAGACTTATACAACAGATTGATAACCCTTTTATCTCTGCAGGTCAGTGTCCTTCCCATAATTGCAGCAATCCACCTTTGCAATATGTCCCCTAAATTTCAGGTTTCTATCAATCATCAACCCCAGATCTCTTGTCTCCCCTACTTCCTCCAGTATAACTCCTCCCATAGAGTATACAGCATCCCATCGATGTTTCCCAAACCTCAAGAGCTTACATTTTGCTGCATTAAACTGACACCCCCATTCATTTGCCCATCTATCTAGCTTATTCAAATCCTCTTGCAGGGCTACCACATCTGCACTATTACTAATAATCCTTCCCAGCTTTTCATCATCCGCAAACAACTGAATATCCCCTTGCAATCCACTGGCAATGTCATTGATATAAAGGTTAAACAATATAGGTCCTAGTACTGAGCCCTGTGGGACTGCACTTGTAACCCTCTGCCTCCTTGAAACTGCTCCACCATACACAACTCTCTGATACCTATCAGACAGCCAATCCTGAATCCAGTTGACCAATCTGACATCCAGATCCATGTGCTGCAACTTAAATATCAGCTTATCATGTGGCACCCTGTCAAATGCCTTCTCTAAGTCTAAGAAAATTGCAGTATATGCCTTTCCCTCATCTAATGTTCTTGTAATTTTATTATAAAAGGCTAGCATATTGCTAAAACAAGAGCACCCCTTCACAAATCCATGTTGACTCTCACAGATAACATTACCCTCATCTGCCCAATGCTTTATACGGTCCCTCACTACTTTCTCCAAGATCTTAACAACTACTGATGACACACAAACTGGCCTATAATTAGACACTTCCAGTCTGTTGCCACCCTTATGCAATGCCACTATCTTACCCTCCTTCCATTCCCTGGGCACCTTTCCCACAGCCAGACTTTCATTGAAAAGCCAGGTTAAAGTCACTGTCAGTTCCCTAGCACATTCTCTCAAAACTCGTGGTGAAATACCATCCAGTCCCAAAGCTTTACTGACATCCAGAGTAGTCAGTATCTGAAACACACTCTCCTCCTGTACATCTTAACCTTGAACCAGCCCTATCCCTCTAGCATTAAAACTGACTCCTCTAGGATGAAATACTCCAATAAAGTGTTCATTGAACAATTCCACTATGTCCTCTGCATCAGTCACTCTATTCCCATTTTTATCCCACAATATCATTCTTCCACAGTCATTTCTCCTCTTACTGGCCACATAGCTAAAAAATTCCCTAGGATTGTCTTTGGATCTTAGGACCAATCTCCTCTCATATTCCAGTTTCGCTTTCCTTACCACACTAGTCACTCTTCTGGCTGTGTCTTATATTCTTCATGCATCTTCTCTTAACCTGTCTCCTTATATCTCTTCCATAGCCTCTTTTTCGCATGCAATTCCTGTTTAATATTGTTTGTCATTTACTTTACTCCAAATTGTGTCCTCTTCCTCGCTCGTGGTATACAACTTACCATTGCTGCTAACAAATATTCTTTCACAATTTCCCATGTACTAATGATATCCTGGCCTTCCAATTCCTCCCTCCATGAAACTTCCCGAAGTTGACGTCTAAGACTATTATAATGCTTTATAATTCCACATAAGTTCCCGTCTCTTTGATACTCCTGCATGTCTATTCATTTTCCAAGTCAAAACCATATGGTCACTCTCTCCAACTGGTGGGAGAGATGTCATCTCAGTTATTATCAACTCTTCTAATGCTATAACCAAATCCAAAACTCTTGAACCTCTTGTTCCTTCTGTTACATGTTGCCTAAGACATTTGTCCCTCAAAAATTCTAGAAATTCCATTCCCCTATTGCTACATGCATCTTCCTCTCTCCAATTTATACTACTGTAGTTAAAATCTCCCATAACAATCATTCTTCTTGCACTTGCCAAACTTAACTGTCTAAACATCTCCTGGTCCCTATCCTCTGTGCTCCTGGGTCTGTAGCAACACCCCACTAAATATCCTGTCTTGCCCACCTCTACCTCACACCATATGCTCTCAAAATCATTTGTCTCACTGCCTTCCAAAGCCTCCACTCTTAGAGAACATAAGTCATCACTTTGTCTTGTTATTGCTGACTTTCATACCAAATCTATTACAATAGTTATTCAATTTAGTCAGGGAATCTTGCAGACTTGTACTGGATTTATTTAGAATATAACATCATCTGCATAAAGTAAGGAGCTGAGATTAACATCTCCAATTTTGATATCAGGTTTAATACCATTCCTTTCCTTCATAATGTGATCCATATAGATAATAAATAACAGAGGGGATAATGTACATGCTTGTCTGACCAGATTTTACATAAAACCATCTTCAATTCTAACTGCTGACTTACAACTCAAACAAAAACTGAGTATTGCTTGATATAATGCTCCATTGATTTTGAATAGCTTTTCTCTTGGCACTGCCTATACATTAATGACTTTCTTTTGACTAATAATTCTATTATTATGCTAATGATAGTGCACTCCACCTCCTGCCCATTCAATTCACCATGCAGTTCTGAAATATCCTAAGCTTCAGAATCTTACACAAGCAGTTTTCCTCTGTTTCTCTCTTTAAGCTAATGAGTTACTTTGGACTTTTTTCTGTCATCTATCCCTCATTCTCCTATACATTAATGACATTCTTTCGACTAATAATCCTGTTATTATGTTAATGATAATGTACTCCACCTACCCATTTGATTCACCGTGCATTGCTGAAATATCCTAAGCTTCAGTATGGATATATATCTATGGAGTATAGTGTTTAAAAACACTATACTCCATACCATTCTTCTGTGGGGTTGAGGATAACTTTGTCACGTTCAGTGTTTCCAAAATGCAGTCTTACCTACTTACTTCCAAATAGAACCTCAGCCTACCTTTCATTATCTTTAATACACAAATAATACACAAATCACCAGGCACAGGATCAGATCTCTATCTTTTCATTTGCTGATATTTGCCTCGAGCCTTTCTTGGCATGAACACATCACATCAATAGCTGCCCCGGTGTCCAAAAAAAGTAGTGTTTTTCTCCTCTCAAGACTTCTTAATACCCACTTTCACCTACAGCCACTGTTTCTTTGTGAATCCAAAATCCACTCTTCCACCTACCACCCACCCTTCCTTAGGATACTGCTCATATGTGAGCAGTATCCTAAGGAAGGGTGGGTGGTGTTTGGGATGGTGCACCTGAAACCTCCCTAAAAGTTTTTGATACTATCCAAAGGAGAGCAGTTCAGCTGATTGGTGATGCCTTCTCGCTCACTCACTTCAATCCTGTTTCACAGATATACTGTTTCAGCCCTATGTTTTTTCTACATGTACTTCCATGGACACTTCTCCACTAAGCTGGCAACCATCATTCCTTTGCTTTGTACTGAGCCTGTCAAAAAGAGCAGCAGCTGCCTAACATCACTTTTCAGTCTAACTGCAAATACACAAAAAATCTGCCTCTCCTCTTCCTCTTTTATTTCATCTACAAAATGTCCTCTGGAACAGCCTTCATTATGAAGTGTTTCCTAACAGTCACAACCTGAAACTCAAGAAAATTGTCAACAGATATCTTTTTTCTCAGCCTCGGCCTCACCTGCATCCCACACATGACACTAATGTATTCTCAGTTCTCTACCTCTCATGAATGGGATTGATATTATAAACCCAATTGGTGATGGGAACTTAAGATTTAACTCATAGAGAGGCTATATTAACCATTAGTCACACAATTCCTATCACATGTTCCCTTTGGATTCATTCACCAACAACTGACTCTGGCAACCCATCCCACTTATTCATTCCAAGCAAACAAAAGCTAGTCCTTGTGACTTGACTAACCACACTTTTACATATCTTTTAGGGATGAACCTTTCTTCTCTTCCTACCTTGCTTTCTGTCATTTATTGAAAAATTTCATCTGCATCAGTCTTATAAGACTCCTTTAATAATTTGTTTCCATCACGTGCCCTCTTTTTCCATCTATCACAACTTTTAAGCTACACCATTTAACCTCACAGGTAGTATTCCATAGATCTGTCATTATCATAGTCACTTGCTTCTGGATCCTATCCACGTAATCATCCTGAAAGAACCAGGCAACTAGATCTTTACACAGTAATGTAGATGTGGCCATATCAAAAGCCTTGTAAGTCTTATAAAGTTTTACTATTTTTAGAAGACAATTAATAGCCAAATATTTTGAATAAATAGTTCATAATAGGAACTCCCTTCCCCATGAATCTTCTGAACATATTATATGTTCCACATTATATGTAAGTGTAGCACTGCATTTAGATAGCAGTATTTTAAATAGGAAGTAATCATTTGGTTTTGAGCAGGATAAAAATTAATTCCATATTGAAAAGGAAAATGCAAGTTATAAAATGAATCAAAGTTGATCCACTTTTAGCGATGAACTGTAGGCTCAAATATTATTAAAACTATATATATATATATATATATATATATATATGCATGGAGGTTCATTTACTCGGTTGTTAAACATATTTTTTAAAAGAATTGAACGACATAAACCATTGACAATATCATTGATATAAAGGTTGAACAATGCAGGTCCCAGTACTGAGCTCAGTTTATGTCATTCAATTCTTTAAAAAAAAAAAAAAAAAAAAAAAAATATATATATATATATGAATTTGAAAACAAGAACCAAATCTTGGAGACTTTTAATCCAAAAAAAAAAAAATAGATCTCCGTGCTGAAAAAAAGAAAACATATTGAAAGTTCCTACCACTCTGAGAAAATACAGATTTAAAACAAAAAAAAAAAAAGTAAGACAGAATTTTTTTGGATTTTGCAAAGGCATTTGACAGGGTGCAACATGATAAGCTGATATTTAAGTTGCAGCTCATGGGTTTAAATGTCGGGTTAGTCAAATGGATTCAGGATTGGCTGACTGATAGGTATCAGAGAGTTGCGTATGGTGGGGCAATATCAAGGGAGAAGAAGGTTACAAGTGAGGTTCCACAAGGCTCAGTACTGGGACCTGTATTGTTCAACCTTTATATCAATGATATTGTCAATGGATTGCAAGGGAACACTCAGTTGTTTGCGGATGATGTGAAGCTGGGAAGGGTTGTCAGTAATAGTGCAGATGTGGCAGCCCTGCAAGATTTTGAATAAACTAGACAGATGGGCAAATGAATGGGGGTGTCGGTTCAATGCAGCAAAATGTCAAGTCTTGAGGTTTTGGGATCCATCGATGGGAGGATGCATACTCAATTGGAGGAGCTGTACTGGAGGAGGTAGGGGAGACGAGATCTGGGGGTGATGATTGATAGAAAACTGATCAGGGAGCATATTGCAAAGGTAGTGAGGGTAACTCAGAAGATTGCTGCAATACTGAGAAGGATGCTGACCTGCAGAGATAAAAGAGTTATCAGTATAAGACCCATTGTATAAGACTCGAATCAGACCACACTTAGACTATTGTTCTCAGATTTGGTCCCCAGGATTTCAAGGGGATAAATTGACTGTGGAAAGGGTACAGAGGCGGATAACAAAGATGGTTTCAGGACTGTACAATATGAGTTATGAGGATCGACTGAGGGAATGTGGGCTGCAGAGTTTGGTGGATAGAAGGAGAGGTGATATGATCAAGACTTTTAAACTGTTGAGAGTTCTTTCACTTGGTGGAATGGCGGGAAGGAGGGATGACAAGAGGCCATCACTGAAAGTTATGAAAGGAGGCTGTGCGCAAGAGGGTGAGGAGTGGTTTCTTTGCGTGGAGGGTGGTTGGAGCGGGAGCGGTCAGTGGGTTCAAGGAGTGGTATGATAAACTCTGTGTTTCCTAAAAACGACCTCCCACGATGAGTCTTTTGACTCCATGGAGGCCTGGATAATAATAATAAAGAAAAAGCCATGTATGAAAACTGGAAATAGCTAAGCAAAACTCATGGGAAACTTTGGTAATCTAGAAGATTAATATCACAAAGGTGCCAAAATGTCTTGATTATTGAAAAGTTTAGAAATGGAGGAGAGACAGTGCTGTAAGAGGAACTGGATTATAACAATATCTATATGCAATTTTCATATTATTCTAGGCACTTGGAATAATTACTTTGAAAGATTCCTAAATGAGAAAAGAAGTGACAGAATAGTGGTAGAACATATTCAAGAGGAATGCATTCAGGAGCATATACTCTAGGTAGAAAATGCCACCAAATCTTGAAGATATAAAAAGTCTCTCAAGATTTAGTTCTTGTTATCAGATTCTTATTTTTTTCTTGAATAATATTTGTATATTTGAGTTTACATTCTGAAAGGTGTCTTGAGTAGATGGTATTCTACCAGAAATAAGAAATATGAAGATTCTATGATGATTTCATGCCATAATTCAGAACACCTGGTTGGAAGGTAAAATGACAAGAGTAGAGCTGACATAATACCAACTAAATAAAACTGAATAAGAGACTTGGAAGAACTTGCCTATTCGGTGTTCCAGGTAAGATTTGTGTAAGCATACTTAAGATGTCATACAACTTGAATAAGTGGATTCAGACTAAACAAAAGTTGTCAGGATTATATTTTCACTTTGACAGATTGTTGAGAAATCATTGAAAATTTAATAAGCATCTTTATTTAAATTATGAGCTCTAGAAAAGGCATACAACAAGATGCCAAGATAAAATATTTTCAAATATTGTAATTATAAGGTGTTAATGGATATTAGCACCTTATGATTAAAAACATAGGGTGTTAATTAAGAGTATAAACATCATCTGCAGATGATGATTATACTCTTTAATAACTCCAGTATAAGGTTGCTGTATTCCTTAACTAAACTGAACTAATTGAAAAATTGAACTAAACTATATAAAAAAATTAACTAAATTGAATTGCTGCTATATTAAATTCAGCATGAAAAGTTGCAACAAAAAAAAGTACGACTGAAAATAGTCAGGAACACTGATGAAAACATCAACTGCATCATGAATGTAGAACAACTAAAATATTTCACTATTTAAACACACTTTTTATTGAAGATGGCAAATTAAATGTGGAAATAGGCAACAGAATAAGCAAAGCAAGGAATTAGGAAAGAGTCTGATATTGTTAATATTTAGAAATATATGAACAGAGATATTTTAAGGTGGTATGGTCACTTAAACTAAATGAGACTGGTAACTAAACATGTGTTTGATACCTAAATGGGGAAAAAAGGACCCAGAGGAAGACCAAGATCTGGGTACAGTCAGAAGTGCCCTAGAATACAGAAATATGCAATATGATAGTATTGGAATGCTGACTAGTGACAGACTAATTTGGAGGAAAATTATTGACAAGACATTACTACTAATGTGACCTTAATTGTATAGTACTGTCATAGTATCTTATATACCCTTTGAGGGTTTATATCAGGAAACTGATGATGATTAGCAAAACTAGTGTGGGTTCAGAGGGTTTTTTAAAGAGTGGAGGATTTACTGATGCTAATTCAGATGACCTGCAGCCATGAAAGTGTTGCAGAAGATGCAGGTAGCAGAAGCTGTATGTATGAAAGTGATTTGTTGAGAAATGGATCATTAAGCAATCTCGCTGCTCTCTTCTGTACTGAATCAAGTATTTTTAGGGAACTGTTAGACACCATGCTAAATGTGAGAATAGTATTCATTGGTTATCTGGAGTTGTAATTTGTGTAGAGTTGATAGCTTCTCATAAGTAAAATAATATCTTTAGAGAAAGAAAAGACTTCTTGGATGCTTAGAAAGAGATATTTGCAATATGTTTATGCCCAGAAATATTTGATGGTAAAGTAATCCCAAGAAGAGAGATGTCATTATTATTATTTTTATTACTTAACACAGAGTAAGTGCCCTCCCTGGAGGGCACTTACTCTGCGTCTCAACTCTCAACACTTACTTAATACCTAATGCCATCTACCGTCAACCACCATCAGTATTTTCATGGACAATCACAAACACCCATGCCCACGCCAGGATTCGAACCTGCAGCCTTTTGGCTGGAGAGCGGATGTGCTAAAACATAATTTTATAGTCGAAGCTCGGCCAACCAGGCCGGCAAAAATCCTATGCCTGCCAGGGATCGAACCTGGGACCTTCTGCGTGTTAGGTGGATGTGATAACCACTACTCCACAAGCACCTTGTTCATGTATCATCTCTGAAAACTCGAAAATAATTTTCATCGATTTAATTTCTTTCTCACATCAGAAAACTACAAATATTTTTTATCACACAGACAAATCGTCTCTCCTACAGTCTCTTGCGTCATCTTGTATAGAGATTATGAAAAAGTAAGACTGGTAGAAAAGACTAAAACAAGATTGTGTTTTGCTTAACATGGAAGTTGACAAGGTTATCTCCACTCTTTTGAAGTGGTTTGAAGATCAGAATTTAATGTAGTTGATATTTTATAGTCGAAGTTTGATATTCTGGAAGTTGAAGGCTTCAAGATTTCATAGAAGTTCTGTGTTAATGGTATTCTCCAGTGCTGTAGAGAGAGAGAGAGAAAAAAAAAGAGAAAATTGAGGTGAAAGTAGTTGGATGGTAAAAATTTGTTACCCTTCTTAGGAATGATTTGCATATGTGCTAATTCCCAGGCTGCACGATAGATACCAGTGGAATAAGAGAGCACACGAAGGTTGAAGAATAGGAGTCAACTCTTGAACAAATGTTCAGAACAAATTTAGAAACAACATCAAGACCAGCAGATATTTTGGTATATGGTTTCAACAAGATTTTTTTTTTTTAATATGGTAAATATCAAAGGAACATTAAATTTTGAGTGTTTGGAATGGTAGGGGTGATATTTACCAGCTGCAACTCTGCAAGAATGATAATGGAGCAATTATACTAGAGAAATGAAATGCTAGTGTAATAAGATGCTGTTATTAGTTTCTCAAAGAGTCATGCAGAGGTTTTTAAAATGGAAACAATGTAATTTTTTTTGTGAATCTAGCCCATTAAGATTTATCAACATGTTAGCACAAGAAAAGTATATTTAATATATTGCCAGATATTTCAGTTTGAAAATAACAAACTATCATCAGTGGCTTGACAGGAAACAGTTTTTTACAAGGTAGAATACAAACAATTGATCATTCAAAATTAGAACAAGCCACGTGATGTTTGTTATGTTGCTAATCACGATGATATTATTTCACTGAAGAAAGGTAAACATAAGAGTGCAGAAATAAATTACATGTATACATTTAATGGCATACATAAAAAAAAAAAAAAACTTAATTTATAAAATCATATTAAAGATATCATTAGGCAGATATAGTATCTAGGTCTTAATTAAAAAAAAAAAAATTAATGTGTTCAAGTCTACAATAGGACAGAGAGGAATGTCTGTCTTGTGGATTTTTGGTGGACCATAAAACCTAGGAGGTCTTGCAAAATGGGTTTTTACCTTTCCATGGTGTCTACATCTAAACATATAACTTCATCTAGAAGGAAATTTAATTTCTTTAGTTGCCTGTTAGTGGGGTCATGATCCAGTTTTTGGTATGTTGAACGATCTCGTAGTAAAAGAGAAAATTTTCTTTTGTAATTTGAAGAATCCATAATTACTGTCGCTTTTCCTTTGTCTGCTTCAGTGATAACAAGGTAACTGTTGTTTCTTAGGGAATGTAGAGCTTTCTTTTCAGACGGAGATATGTTAGATGAAAGAAGCTAGGCTTTAAGTAGGGTGGATACAACTTCTAGGTGGAGAGTATTAGCCTTTTCATTGAAGAGGTGAAATAAGTTCTGTTCAAAATCTCAGCAAACTTAGACCCTCAACTTTCCTACATAGTTCTTAGTATGTAGCACTCTGCAACGTTCCTTTAGTGAACAAAATTGACATCTAAACCATAAATCCTTGTTGCTAGACAAATCAAGCCTTTCCATGTTCCAGATAATTGGGTTATCAACGTGTCTGGACACCCTTTAACAGATGGTGAGACACTAATCCTTTCAAAAGGACATGAATTCGCTATAGTCCCTAAAAAGATTCCATAATTAGATTTCCTTTTTAATATCGAATGGAACTTATTTCACCTCTCCAGTGAAAAGGCTAATACTCTCCACCTAGAAGTTGCATCCACTCTACTTAAAGATTCCATCACTAGAGATTGTGTGTGGAATGCACTTAAAACCGAAGGAATGCCACAGAAGATAATTAACTTCATATAGGAAGGATGTAACAAATCACAATTCCAGCAGGTGCTGCATGATGGATATTTGTCACAACCCTTCCAAACTATATCCGGAGTGTGACAAGGACATCTACTATCTCCCTTATTATTTATACTGGTACTAGATCAAGTTCTAGAACAGGCAGCAATGAAACATACCAAAGGAATATTATGGAAAATAAATAAAACTTTGTGAACTAGACTATGAAGATGATGTGTGTAATTGTTCACAGATGCAGATATCCAAAACAAACTAGCCACATTACAAAAAGAATCACTGATAGTCAGTTTGAAAATAAATACAAATCAATGAAATGAGAATCAATGTGAACAACAAAGCACCAAGTACAATTAAAAATGGAAAAATCAAAACTGTTTCACATTTTACATATCTCGGCAGTGTTTTATCTGCAGATGGAGGAGCAACTGGCGATGTTGACATGAGGAATCAAAAGGCAAAAAGTGCATATCCTGAACTTAGTAGAGTATGAAAAATGAAAAATATTCACACAGAATACAAAGTTAAAAATATTTAATGCATGTATTCAATCAATTCTTTTATATGGATGTGAAAACATGGCTGGTTTCAAAGGAAATACGAAGAAAATTACAGACATTCATAAACTGCTGTCCACAGAGCATACTTTGAATTTGGTGGCCACAAATTATTACTAACGAAGACCTCTGAAAAAGAGCAAATCAGCAAAAAGTCAACCTTGAAATCAGAAAATGAAAATTTAGATGGATTGGACATACACTTAAGAAAGATTATGAAGAAATCTGTCAAGCAACCTTGGAATGGAATCCACAAGGAAAGAGAAAGCCTGGCTGTCATAAAAATACATGGAGGAGATCGACTTTAATAGGATTTGAGAAGAAGAGTTTTGCTGAACTAAGACCAATAGCAAGGATAAGGAACCAATGGAAAGCATTTACAGATTCCCGATGTTCCTGATGGAATCTGGGAAAGAAGAAGAAAAATCATTTGTACCAGCCAAAATGAACATCTATTTCACCTTAACTCTCTGCATCCTTACAGCATAACTGACATCCTTGATCTTAGCTCCAGGAAAATGTAATTTTGTCATATTCTCCTCAAGGACTTCTCATATTAATGAATCACCATGCAAAATCCAATCCTTATTTTCTTGCTTTTGCAATTTCATGTTCTGCTTTCTCTCCCCTTTCTTTTAGTTCTGTCATACCATCTACCAGGCCTTTCTCCAACCACTCACTTTCACGTTTTTCTTTTTTTCATTTTTTTTAACTATGAGAAACTCCATATAAGTGTGCATTTTTGAAAATTATGGAGACAACTACCGTGTGTCTCCATAATTTTCAAAAATGCATTCGGATCACTGTGTAAGCCTAAAAGAAAGGATCCATATAAGTGTGCTATCTGTTCCATTACTACCAGGTTGCTCTCTCATTTTTACTGTGTCATCCATACAGTCACACATAATACTTGCAACACTAACTACACCAGTTACATTATCATAAATTTCGTCTTTCAACTCACTGCTATCACTGTTCTTACTCTCTTCACACTTATGACACTCATTCACAAAACACTTTTGACAAACATGTTCCCTAGTTTCATTCTCCTTCCAAAAATCTCTCATTCTGTGAAAGCCATACATTTTGCACATGCTGCAGCAAACATAATGTCTTGTGCATCAGCCCATGATGCACAAGATGGTGAATAATAAAACACATCTTAAACCTTTACAAATCAGAAAATTATGCACACTACCCTCAATTAAAGAACAAACATTTATAAATATAATAATGCAAAAATAATGACTTAATTGTTAAGAAAACACTTCCAGAAAGAATTTTTCTTTCAGCACCAATATTCACCACTTGCTATCTTCTGCCCTCTTGCTGGTGTGCACTCTTTTCTCACCTGATTTAACACCAAACACAGGTGCACATTATCTCCATGATCTAACATCAAACCATCTTTCTGTACCTCCTTCAATTCTAACTGCTAACTTACAACTCAAATAAAGATAAACAGTAATGTAATGCGTTATTTATCTCATATAACTGTAGCATTTTGAACAGCTTTTCTCTTGCCACCTTATCATATTACCTACACAGTGAGATTAACACACTGATAATTTCACTGTTTGAGTAATTAGATTCTGTTATCAACTTTCAGAGATAATCAGAGTTCATCTGAATTTAGGAAGTGGTAAATGAAGGCAACAAAGTTAGGCAAGGAAATCTTGAGCCAAAGCAGATTGTATAAAGTGGGAAATTCAAGGTCAGTAACCTTGAATGGTAGGGAATGTGAAACCTGACAAAAAAAAAAAAAAAAGAGGAGACATCATTCATGATGTATATGGGATAGCTGAGATAACTGTTGTTGTTGTAGAGGAATGGTATGACTATTATTTTTGCTATCTTTCATAGGTAATGTAGGAAACTTGTAAATCAGGGATATGCAATAAGTTTGTGGATCTCCTTCCATACATGAATCAGCAGAGTAAGGATAATTTGCCAGCTGGTTGTGACAGTCTCCTGATGTGCATTACTGTATGGTTTGGTCCTGTGTACTGTCTAGTGGCTACTGCTGTATCCTCATTAATTAGTTAGTTATTATTATTTCTTCTGTATCACTTCATGAGGAAGAGGAAATGGAGACAAAAGAACAATTTTTTTTCCTGAAATTTTTCATATTAAAAAAAAAAAAAAAAGAAATTTAAATTCCAGTAGCCACTTTGTGCTTCCAGTAAGTATGGTAATGGTGTTTCATTTTGCAATGAATTTATATTGATAGGTAGGCTAAGATTAGATACTCCAGTTTCCCTAATGTAGAGACCAAAGATGGTATTATTTTATCAGTTCACTTTGGACCTCTAATAAATTGTGGACCTGTTGCATGGTTTTAAGTAATTAGAATCTGTAATCAACTTTCAGAGATAATCAAAGAGATCATCTGAATTTTGGGAGCTCATCTTGTGCCAGCTTTGCGTATCTACCTCCTAAAGCCTTAGATATCCATGCTACAGTGGGATTCAACTGCAGCCTGTTGCTTGGAGACTAGTGTGCTGTCCATTCAGCCAACTTGTCTGTTTTTTAATGCCAACCACACTTACACATGGAAAGACACAAGACCTGTAACAGGAGTGCAACATTTAGGTAAGTGATTATAGAGAAAGAAGGAACTTGTTGATATGTTTCTTGAATAGCTGGAGGTTGAAGTCTTTACTTAAAAATAAACAAACAAAAAAACATGAAAAATATTCCAAAGAATAGAGTAGATCAAATGTAAGAGGAGGATTAAAAGTTGGTTCAGTAAAATGAAAGTCTAATTTGTGTATTGATGTTGATCAATAGCTGTTCATTTTAAAATAGAATAAGGTATAAATGTAACATTTATGATAAAGTGATTGGAGTGAGTGAGTATCTGAGAGAGAGAGAGAGAGAGAGAGAGGTAATCTTTTAAGCAGACTGCCCTCTTCTGAATGGCATCAAGAATTTTTAAGGAGATTTTGATGCATCATCCTAAATGTGAGAACAGTATTCTAAAGTTGAGTTTTTTATATGACTTCCACCCACAAAAGGTTTTGTAAACCTAGTTATAAAGATTTTTTTCCCCTATTTCTGTTAATTTTATATATTTGTTGTATTTCTGTTTATTTTTTACATAGTCCAGAAATAAACCCTCCTCTTGAGACCCAACATCAAACTTTTTGAAGCCACTTCTGACCATCCATCCATTAAGTGGGGTGGTAGTTTCACACGGCAGTAAAATTCATCTCCCTCCTAAAGACAATTACAAACATCCATGCACACAGTGAGATTTGAATCAGCAGCTTGTTGGTTGGATAGCAGATATGCTAACCACATGGCCAACAAGGAATATTTGGGATTTACATTATGTAATGAGCATGCAGTGTGATATAGTATTCTGGCAGTTTATTTTTTTGAAGGCTCAATTGAGGAGGCTGTGGATGTGATTTTATATTTTAGTATTAAATTTTATATTTTAGAATATTTCATGTTTCACAAGCTTTTCATGATTTTCTTGTTTTCTTTTGTCTCATAGGTTTATTAGAAGATTGACATGAGAGGAGATATGAATTATAAAATTTCCTTCAGAACTCAGATCTTCGTTTTGCAGGCCAACACATATCCAGAATTGTAATGATAAAGCTTAAATTCCTTATATATGGTATGTCTTAATAAGTGATATATAAAGTTCCTGTTTTGCTTCACACCTTCCCTCCACACTTTTTTCCTATCTCTTCTTTCTGTGCTATTTGTCAATTACACTTGTGATAATTTCTACTGGATGGCCTATAACTTACAAAGATATTTAAGCATTTAATAACTTTTTTATTTATTAATTATTCTTTTTCTTTTGTTATAATGAAATACAGAACCTGGAGATTTTTTTTTTTATTAGGACCTTCATATTACAATAGTAATATGAAGGTCCTAAGACAAATATTAGTTGGAACAAAGGAAATAGCTGCTGTAAGAGGAAAAAATGGTGAACTCATAAAAAATGGAGATGCAATAATCAAAAGAATTCAGGAATTTTATACTGAACTCTGGGCAAAAGTATGGATCAACAAAAACTGGGAACGGAAAAAAAAAAGTCCAATTTAGTGAATCTACAAAACCTCTACCACAATAAAAGCTGTTATACAGAATCATTCAAAAATGAACTAAAAAAGTTGACAGCTACTACCATCAATGATGCTAATGAAATCTTAACAAAATCTATCTTGAATTGTGCACTAGAAATAGGAGGTTTAAAAAGGCACCAAAGAGAGGAAAATCTAAGACAAGAACCTTAGATCTGATGAAGAAAAGAAGAGATATGAAAAGAGAATTGAATGACACCAATAAAATAGAATATGCGGAAATTTGTAAAACTATACGTAAAAGGATGAAACATGAAATTAGATCGTATAATACAGGAAAATTAAAGAAACGATAGAAAACAATAGTAATATGAAGGTCCGAAGACGATCATTATCAGCTGGAACAAAGGAAATAGCTGCTGTAAGAGAAAAAAATGGTGAACTTATAAAAAAAATAAAGATGCAATAATCAAAAGAATTCAGGAATTTTATACTGAACTCTATGAAGACAAAGATCGAGACATTCAAGAATCATCTATGGATAACTTGAGTGAGGAAGAACACAATGCCTCCTGAGATCTTACAAGGTGAAGTGGATATGGCACTATGGGAGATGAAGAATGGAAAGGCCCCAGCAGAAGATGGAATTATTATTATTTGACACCTCCAGGGAGTCCAAAGACTCATTGAGGGAGGGTACCTACTCTACAACTCTGTCTCCACCACTCAATCCACCAACGCCATTATCGCCGACCACCACCACTATCATTTCCATAGACAATCACAAACATCGATGCCCACGGCGAGATTCCAACCCGCAGCCTTTTGGCTGGAGAGCAGATACGCTAACCACTTGGCCAGCCAGGCTGGCCAGTAGACTTATGGTAGACTTCTTAAAACTGGGAGGAAGCCCTGTCATCAAACAGCTGGCTGAACTCTTTAATAAATGCCTAAAACAGAGAAAGATTCCAAAAAATTGGAACAATTCACTTGTAATATTAATTTTTAGAAAGGGCAATAAGGAAGAAATTAAAAACTACACACCTATAAGGCTACTCCCCACCATATATAAAGTCTTCACAAAAATTATAAATAATAGAATAAAATCTAAACTTGAGGAAATGCAATCCTGTGAACAAGCTGGATTTAGGAAGAATTACAATACTTTGGACCATATTCATAAATTAAGACAGCTCATTGAAAAATCAGTTGAATACAATAAACCTGTAAATTTGGCCTATATAAACTACGAAAAAGCATTTGATTTTTCGTAGTTTCTCCATTTATGTTTATTCCTTCTGTTTCCCAATCAAGGCTTCTAAAGACTTCCTCTAGTGCAGCTGCAAATAATTTGGAAGACATGGTATCGCCTTGCCGGATGCCATTTTGTATTGGAAACTTTTCACTGTTTTTATATAATTTAATTACAGAAGTTGCATTATTGTAAATATGTTTTAGTGCTTCAATATATGATTTTTTAGTTCCCTGGGTTTCAAGAGCTTTTAGTGATTCAGTTAAAAGAACAGCCACATCAAGTTGATTGGGAACGCACTACTAATTTATATATTTGCAAGGATGAATTCGAAAGAAGAATTATCGAATCAAAAGAAATAGTTCTGGACCCTTCACATTTAAACAATAATCTTAGCTACAATTTGCCTGATTCCCATATTGCAGTAATCCAGTACTGGCGCTCAAAAATTAGCTGTTGCACACATTCTATTCATGGCAACGGTAGCACGCGGTCACCTATTCAAATATGACTGTTACTATTCTGCTTTTTATTAAGCTGTAAAGTTCATTTTTTACCGTGTTATTTTATATCTTATGTTTTTATTTCTCACCTGAAGAAGTCGGAGCACCGATGAAACTAGTTGTGATGTATTAAAGGTTTTTGTTATACTTTCTTGGGTTCTAGTCAGTTAAATTTATTTTTATAAATGTGTACATCCCGAGTAAATCCTAATTTCAACAATATATATATATATATATATAGACAGTTGACTCCACATCAATTGCCTCATTATCCCATAATACAAATCAAATCATATAGGAATGGATATAGGGTTGGTGAGATGGATAGGAGGGTGGTTGATGGAGAGATATCAGAGAGTAGTTTACTCAGGAGTAGAGTCCAAAAGATGGCTTGTGACTAGTGGTGTGCCGCAGGGTTCTGTTCTTGGACCACTGCTGTTTAATTTGTTCATTAACGATATAGGGAAGGATCTGAGAGGAACGGTTCATTTGTTCGCTGATGATGCTAAGTTGGGTAGGGCAATAGTGAATGCAGAAGATGTCAAAATTTTGCAGGCTGATTTGGATAGATTGGAGGTCTGGGCTAAGGAGAATGGATGTCAATTTAATGTGGCAAAATGTAAGGTTATGCATTTTGGGGTGAAAAAATTAGCAGCAGTATATCACATTGGTGGAATTGTATTCCAAGAGATTAATGAGGCCAGGGACTTGGGGGTGTTGGTGGATAGGAAGTTGAAGTTTAGTGGGCACATCGCATAAGTGGCATAAGTGATTTGATGAGCTAAATCAGCTCATCAAATCACTTGGATGCGGAAGAATACTTTGACAAGAGATAAACAAGTTATTGTTCCTATGTATCGAGCCCTGATAAGACCCCATCTTGATTACTGTGCCCAGATCTGGTCACCTCGGTTTCTTCTTGATGGGGAGATGGTTGAGAGGATCCAGAGGCAAGTGACCAAGATGATAACAGGTCTATGGAATGAACCTTATGAAAACAGGTCGAAGATTTGTGGGTTGCAGAAATTGGTTGATAGGCGGAAAAGGGGAGATATGATTGAGACATTCAAATTTATGAAGGGTTTCTATAAGATTGATTCAGAGGATATTTTTGAGAACAAGATTGGTGGTGAGAGGACTAGGAGACATCCATGGAAGCTGGGCAAGAGTATGGTTAGTAAGGTGTTAGAGCTGGGTTTTTTACTTTTAGAGTGGTGGATGAGTGGAATAAGCTGCCAGAGTCTGTTGTGGGTGCTATGACAGTGAATGAGTTCAAGGCAAAGTATGATAGATACTGTGTGAATGTCGAATAGTTGTGATGGACATGATGTTTAGGGCCTCCCTTGATGAGTCTGACTCCTTGGAGTTGCCCGTAATAATAAAATCTTACAAGGAACACTCAGTATTGAAATACCTCTGCAATTCTCACATTGTTTTATTTCCCTTTTTATATATAGGTATTATGAGAGCTCTACTCCAATCATCTGGAATTCATCCCTCTGTCCAGGCCTTCTGAACTATGCAGTGCAGCCACTGTAAGACTTTTATACCTCTATACTTGAGCATTTCTGGTCGAATATCATCTGCTCCAGCTGCCTTTCCACATGCTTTTTCTACTTCAAGTATGGATACTTGAAGTATCTTGAAAAGAAGCCTGAAACACTAATATAACTGATGTCTGACCAGCACAATGAAATTCTGATGGCTGAAATTCTCTGTCAAATCCAGGACACATTAGATCATCAGTCTGGAAGAAACTATCCAGGAGTCCTGGCAAACAAGCATTTAATCATCAGGCTGAAAGCAATCTATGCTCTATTATACTTTAAGATTGTGGTCCACTCACCACAAGGAAGGTGCATATTCCTCCTCACTTTAGGTTATCGATGTTGCCAAGCAATTACATCCTCTTGTTCTGTGAAGGCTAATGCACATTGCTGTTTTATGTATCTGTACCAATGATCCTCAATCATCCAATAAAGCATCATTCTTGATATTTGGCAAATAGGAATTGACTTCTACAATCAGCTTGTTCAGTGTGCACTGCTCATTCCTGAAGAAAAACGCATGAATCTTTCTGTAAATGGCACACTGAATGAAGTCATTCTAGGCTATTATTCTTGTTGAGATTAGGGTGATGGATTAGCATCTTACAGGTGTCTTGAATTTTCTATTATGCACCAAGCTTTGAAATAGTGTAAGGAATGAGAGGCATATTTTTTCAAGTGCATGGTTAGAAAGGCCTGATTTTCCATAATTAAGAAATTTTATGTGTTGTTTGTGTTCTTTTCCTATTTGTGTTGTGCACCCTGGTTTCCTTATATAAGGTAAGTTACAGGTGCATTAGATTTGATATACAACTTGATGGGTAAGAGAGCAAGGGGATCTTTGAGCAGCTGAGAAATTTTTTTAATCTAATGAGTAATTTAAATGGAGCCTTAATATATGTTTTTTATAGTATTTATTCTTTTAGATATTCTCATAATTGCGAGTGGTCTTGTAATTTAGCGCTCGTGTAAAATTAATGATTTTTATCTACTTTATCATGTTTTTTCTTAGTGTATTATAGTATATTAGAGTAGATTTTTGCATTTTTAGAGTATTTAGTATCTTTATATAACATTTTTATTGTGATTGTCAGCATGGCACCAACACGACGAACAATGGTGGCAAAGACCATGTTGTCCAGTGATTTGAATTTGTGGGATTTTATTCAGTGCAGTATGTGTAATATGTATTCATCAAGAAAATTAAAGAATATGTGAAAGGAAACTGGAGAGAGAGAGAGAGAGTATGTATTAAGTGTTTCAAAAGTGTCTGTTAGGTGACGAGAATGCAGCAAATACTGACAGTGGAATGGAAAATGATGTTATTAATGTCAAATGTGCGACTGTGGAAATGGAGGAGAACAAAATGGACATTAATAAAGAAATAGCACACTTTAATGTTATCCTTCATAGAACAAAGTGCCAGTATTGAAAAATTGCAGAGGTGGTAAGAGATTAGCAGGACTGAAATGAGAAAGAAGAAGGTGATCTGAAGAAATAATAAAGATGGACCAAACAAATAAGAAAAACAAGCTAAGGAGAAAATTATGTATGGAGACTCGCTGATCAGGGGACTACTTAATGAAAGTATGAAAAAATCGTGTTTCCCAGTTGCAGAAATTCATGATATTAGCTTCATCACTCAAATGCAAAATGATAAGTCAAAGGAAATGATTGTCTTGGTTAGTACAAATGATTTGAGAGACAAGAAGTATTCTATGAGGGAGGATGTAAAGGAGTTGCTGGAAGAGGCAAAACTGAATGGCGAGAAGGTGAAAATTGTAAGTCTTCTACCACACTATGATAGAGGCAAACTGAGGAGGAGGGCATTGATAGCCAATGAGTCTATATGTATATTGTGCAAAAGGAATGATGTAGAATTTGTGGATCTGTGATCTCTGTTGGAAATAAGGATTTGTACAATGCTGATGCACTGCATCTAAATGGTTTTGGTGTTAAATGTCTAGAGAGTGCTTTGCTCACCGAACATGCTGAGGCACAAATTCAGGGAAACTTAATTATGGTGGAAGCAAGTGAGTTTGTGTGAAGGCACCCTGGAAGTGCCTTCACACAATAACCAAGTGAGGAATCTTGTCTCTCAAGTAAAAATATTGAATTGGGTAGTCAATTCAGAAAGTAAAGGTGGGTGGGGAACTAAAGGGATGCTGCATTTTTGTATATACTAATGCCAGAAGTATCAGGAACAAGAGGGAGAAGTTTTTGGCATTAGTTAGTGCAACCTCACCAGAAGTTAAAGACATTAGTGAGACTTGGCTAACAGCAGATGATGGAGTTACAGGGATTGAAAGTGAAAGGTTTAGTATTTTCAGGGAAGATAGGTTGTGGGGAGGAGTGCTGCTGATGATAGCAAATAAATTGGAGTCAAAAAGAATAAGAGACAGGACAGGTAGGAGGGTGGCTGTTCATTTGAAGCAATCTGGTGTGAGATTAAGGCTAGTAAGACAAAATATACAGTTGGGTGTTGCTATAAGCCTGGGAGTTCCACAGATGATCTGGAAGGCATGTATCGCCAAATTAGTACAATGGATACAGTTCGAGTGATTATTATGGGGGACTTCAACTATGGAGATATAGACCGGAAGGAAGAAAGATCACCTGGCAGGAGGGAAATAGAATTTATACACCTGCTAAGAGATAATTACTTAAGGCCGCATATTTAGGGGACTAGGAGTGGCAGTGTATTGAACCTACCAAGAGCTATCCATAACCATCACCTTGGTTATGGATAGCTCTTGGTGACAACATTGCTTCTAATTGGAGAAAGTGACCATGCGGTCTTGACTTGGGAGATTTTAAAACATGAGAAATATTCTATCAAGAAGGGGTATTTGTAGAACTACAAGGCAGGTGATTATGACATGCATAGGAAGAAGCTTAAATCTGTACCATGGCATAAAACACTGCAGGGTAAGGATGTTAGTAGTGCATCGGATATAGTTAAGGGTCATCTAGAGGAAGCAGTATTAAATGGTATACCTTGGGTAAGGATGGTTAATCAGGTAGGAGTAAGATGGATGAGTAATATTATTAAGTATGAGCTACAGAAGAAGAAAATGGTATGGAGGGTATATAAAGAGAAAGGTGACCAGCAAACTCATGAACAGTATGAGGCTGAGGTAAGAAAAGTGATCAGTATGGCAAGGAAGAAAATCAGATTATGAAAAGAATCTAGCCAAGCAGGCAGGAAATCCCAAAAAGTTCTTTCATTATGTGTCAAGTAAGAGGAAGAATGACTATGGAAGATTAACCTTAATGAGTGATGATGGTCACGAAGAGACAGAATCAGATCAAATAGTTGAGTTACTGAGTGACCACTTTGCAAGGGTATATCCTCCTAGTGAAATTAGTGCTTTAACCACCTCTCAGACACTTATGTGGGAACAAAGATGGATGAATTGGAGGTTCTTACGTATTGCAGAATCTCAATGTAAATACAGTTGTTGGATTAAATAGAATATCAGCTAGGGTTTTGTGAGAATGTGCAAGGGAACTGGCAATACCTTTAACTGGACTCTTTAAGTTTGAGTTCTGGTAGAGTTCCAAGGAAGTGGAAAGAGGGCAAAATAATTCTCTTGCATAAGGGGGAGGGGTGTTAAGACTGCAGTAGCAAATTATAGACCAAACAGTATCTCATGTGTGGTGTAAAAGTACTAGAAAAATTGGTCAAAAAAAGTGAATTCAAGAATGGGTAGATAAAAATATAATAATATGAGGGTCAACATGGCTTTGTGAATAGTCAGTTATGCCTTAGTAATTTACTAACTTTTTATAATAGTGTCACTTAGTTGGATTGAGGAAATGACTGCACGATGATTTTGCCAAGACATTTGACAGAATACCACATGGAATGCTGTTACGCAAATTAGAACAAACGGAGATGAATATGAAGCAGGTTAAGTGGATAAGAGTGTGACTGCTGGACCAATATCAAAAAGTGGTATATGGAGAGGAAGAAACAAGATGAAAATAGGTGACTAGTGATGTGCCACAAGGTTCAGTGCTGGAACCGTTACTGTTTAATTTGTACATTTCCTATAAGTAATATAGGAAGTAACCTGAAAGAAAATATTCAGTTCTTTTCTGATGATGCAAAAATAGGATTGAGTAATAGTTAATTAAGGTGATGTGGAGAGCTTGCAGGACAATTTAAATAGGCTGTCAGTGTGGGCAAAAGATAATGTGTGTCAGTTTAATGTGGAGAAATGTAAAGTTGTGCATTTTGGAATAAATAGATTACAAGCTGTGTATCACATATATAACACTGTACTCCAGGAAATAAATGAAGCTAGAGATTTAGGGGTAGTGGTAGACAGAGAGTTCAAGTTTGGAGGACATATTGCTAAGGTAGCCCATGAGATTACTTGGGTATTGAAGAACACATTAAGAAGTAGAGATAGAGAAGTTGTTATTCCTTTTTATAAGACCTTGATATGCTCACATCTGGATTACTGTACTCAAGTCTGGTTCCCTGGATTTCTTGGGGATGAGAAAGTAGTGGTGGAGAGGATTCAGAGGTGAGTGACCAAGATGGTGAGTGGCCTGTGGAATGTTCACTCTGAGGATAGATTGAAGGTGTGTGGATTGCAGAAGTTGGTTGAGAAAAGAAAAAGAGGGGATATGATAGAAACATTTAAGTTGCTTAAAGGGTTTTATAGGATAGATGCAGGGGAAATGTTTCAACACTTGGCTAGAGGGTCCGGAACAAAGGGTCATCCCTGGAAGTTGAATAAAGGTGTGGTTAGCAGGGGTGTGAGGACTAGATTTTTTGCTTGGTGAGTTGTGAATGAGTGAAATGGGTGCCAGAGTCAGTTGCGAGTACTTTGTCTCTGTTAATGGGTTCAAGATATATGTGATAGATTGGGCCCCCTCGATGAGTCTTCGGATTCTATGGAGGTGCCCATTGCCCATATAATAATAATGTAAGGAATGGCTAATTTAGTATATGCAACTCAGAAATGCAACTTAAATCTATTGGTTACAAATTTTTACTTGTTCGGGGTATCAGTCTACTTTATATAAATATTGTTTTAGGTGATGTTCCAAAAATATAAATGTTATGATGACAAAACAAAGTAATATATTCCATAATTCTCTTTATAGATTACATGTAATTATATAGAAATATGCTTTTCTTTAATGTGTGTTTAAAATGTGCACCACAACACAATTCATTGCAACTTGGTTTGGATCTTTTATTTATGGTTCATAATGAATGGTTACTTTATATAAATTAACTATAAGTAATAGTTTAATAGGAAAAGACAAATATTAACACTCACGAAAAACAAAATAAGTAGCATCCCTTGTAGAGCTACTTACCTTCAAAGATATTTGTATTTTTTATAGAACAGTAGTATTAAAAAGCATTTGCATTATGTAAAATTTTCAACCATTTAATTACACTAAGCTAATTCATATTGTGAGCTGTGAAATAAGCGTAGGACAATGCTATTGCACACCTAATTAAGGGACAAAGATTTTGAAAAATAAGATGTATTACAGATTTAATTATATTGTGCATACATTTATTTATATTAATTAATTAATGTTTATTTATATTAATTTAGGAGTAGCCATAGTATTCAACACAAAATACGAGGCTAATCTTCTTGAATGGCAATCAGTCTCAAGTAGAGTAATGTGGGCAAATATGAGAATGGGGAACTGGACAATGAGACTTATTTGTGCCAATGGTCCCACAGAAGGTTCTACTAGGGTAGAAGTGGAGGAATTTTTTGAGGCTTTAGAAAAAGCCACTGACACAATGAAAAATGAAAAGTTGATCCTTGTTGGGGATCTAAATAGCAGAGTAGGAAATCATTGTGAGACATACAAAAATATTTTGGGAAAATTTGGAGAAAAGAGCAAAGCTAATAATAATGGCAAATATCTGTTGGATTTCTGCTCAGGACATGGACTGGTTATTACTAACACCATGTTCCAACATAAAAATGTGCACAAATTCACATGGAGAGAAGAGGCTAGGAATAAGAAAAGTCTCATTGACTATGTTATTGTTGATAGTGATGTTTTCCCCCTGGTGCAGGACACCAGAGCGTACAGAGGATTTGAAATTGGAAGTGATCACTATTTAGTCTTGAGCAGGATAAAATTGAATTTCATATTAAAAAGAATAACATGTAAGAAAGTTTTAAAGCGAATAAAAGTTGAGCAGCTCTCAGATGCGAACTGTAGACTAAAATACACAAAGATTATTGAAGAAAAAATGAAAGAGTTTGAGAACAGGAACCTTGGAGATTCAGTGGCAAGCCTTGAAGAAAACTCTGATTGATTCTGCCAGAGAGGCATGTGGTTAGGTTGTCTGTAAGGATAAAAAAATCAGAACTCCATGGTGGACACAGGAAGTTAAAGAGGCAGTGAAGGAAAAGAAGAAAGCATATCAAAAGTTCCTGTCAAATAAGTCAGCTTGTGCTCTTAGAGAATATAGAGAGAAATGCAAGAATGCTAAACACTGTGTAAAACTAGCTAAACAAAAGTCATGGGAGGACTTTGGCAAGAATATAGAAAATAAATATCAAGAAGGTGGCAAAATATTCTGGAGGTTGTTGAAGAAGCTTAGGAATGGAGAAAAGAGTGCTGTAAAAGGAGTTAGAGATGATAAAGGTGACATGAAAACGGGAGAAAAAGATATCCTTGAAGTATGGAGTAATTACTTTGAAAAACTGCTAAATGAAACAAGCAGTGATGACAGCACAGTGGTAAAAAAACACTGACCAGGCATGCAGTCAGGAATACATATCCATACTTGAAGTAGAAAAAGCCATCAAAGGCTTGAAATGTGGAAAGGCAGTAGGAGTAGATGATATTCGACCAGAAATGCTGAAGTATGGTGGTGTGAGAGTCTTACAGTGGCTGCACTGCATAGTTCAGAAGGCCTGGACAGAGGGACGAATTCCCGATGATTGGAGTAGAGCTCTCATAGTACCCATATGTAAAAAGGGAAATAAAACTGAATGTGAGAATTACAGAGGTATTTCCCTACTGAGTGTTCCTGGCAAGATCTATGCAAGTATACTTGAGAAACGGTTGAGAAGAATTGTGGAAGAAAAGCTTGGTGAAGAACAAGCTGGATTCAGGCCAAATAGAGGCTGTCAGGATCAGATCTTCACTTTACGACAAATAGTCGAGAAAGCATGGGAATATAACAAAGATCTGTATTTAAGTTTTGTCGATTTGGAAAAGGCATATGACAAGGTGCCAAGAGAGAAGCTATTGAATACGCTACAGTTATATGGTGTCAGCGGGACATTATATCAAGCAATTCTTTATTTGAGTTGTAAGTCAGCAGTTAGAATTGAAGGAAGTACAGGAAGATGGTTTAATGTTAAATCTGGTGTGAGACAAGGATGTACATTATCCCCTCTGTTATTCATTATCTATATGGATCACATTATGAAGGAAAGTGGTATTAAACGTGATATCAAACTTGGAGATGTTAATGTCAGCTCTTTGCTTTATGCGGATGATGTTATACTTCTAAATAAATCCGCTACAAGTCTGCAAGATTCTCTGACTAAATTGAATAACTGTTGTAATAGATATGGTATGAAGGTCAGCAATAAAAAGACAAAGACAATGAAAATAGACAGAATCATTGAAAATGTCAACTACATTGTGAATGGAGAACCTGTGGAACACGTAAAACATTTCAGCTATTTAGGCACGATTTTTACTGAAGATGGTAAATTAAATATAGAAATAGACGACAGAATCAGCAAAGCTGGTATGGCGGGAAGTCAATTGAATAAATTCATATGGAATAAGAGAGAAATTAGTCGGAACACTAAATTAGCTGTATACAAGACAGTGTTCAAACCAGTTTTAACTTATGGATCTGAGAGCTGGGTCAGAAGTAAAACACTTGACCAAAGACTAGAGACTGCAGATATGAGAGTCCTGAGAAAGATTAGAGGCGTGAACAGATGGCATCAATGGCAATATCATATTAAAAATGAGGATATTAGGAAAGAACTTGACATTGTCAGCATCCAGGAATGCATTAGCAGAGCTAATCTCAGGTGGTATGGTCACTTAAATAGAATGGGAGAGGAAAGATTAGCAAAACAAGTGTTCTCTGCCAGGTTGGCAGGAAAACGACCCAGAGGAAGACCAAGATATAGGTGGATTGATACGGTACAAAGTGCCTTAGACAATAGAAATATAAGATCTGATAATGTTAGAGTCTTGACAAGTAACAGACTGATTTGGAGGAAAATTGTAGATAGGAAATTAATAATGATGTAATTTTTTTCATGTAGTGCTATCATATCCTGTACACCCCTTGTGGTACATAGCAGGAATTTGATGATGATGATGATTATATTAATTTAATTTTTTGTGCTTATAATTACCAGTTTATTTTCTAAATATTATATATATTTACTGTTTATGACTTTGGAACTGTATATTAATGCAATCTTTTTTTTCCCCTCTATAATTAAAATGTTCACTCTTTTTTACCAGCTGGTGTCAGACCTTATGGTTAGTAAAAATGTGAATACTGGAGTGTAATTTGTTAAAGAAATTATGCTGTGAGTATTTTTTGAAAATTATACTGTGCGCAATAATTTTTTTTTAAATAATGGATTGTCAATAGCATATATCATCCATCCTGTATATACGTGTGTGAGGTTAATATTGAACTAAAGTTGTAGGTGTCCTCCTGCGATGAGTCTTTGGACTCCTTGGAGGTGTCAGGAATAATAATAATAATAATAAATGAATGCATTGATTTGTTTAAAAATTTCTCTATTGGAAATGATAACTGTAATTTAATTTAAATGTATTCATGATATGAAAAACTTTCTTGCTTTCTCATACACTTTAAGTGTGAGAGATTTACTAATTTCAAGTAAATTCTTGTAATATAACATGGCAGCTCATTTTTATATTTTTTTTTCTTCATGACTGAAGTGAAACTGGAAATGCAATGCATATTGAGCATGCATGCAGTGAAAAGGACACTGTAATACTGCTATGAGGGAATTTTCAGATTTTACGTTGAATAGTTATCAGTTATGTGTCAACAGAGCAACTTGTGGGGGGGGGGAGAAGATACAGCACGTTTAGTTGTTAATCACTTTTCGTTTTTTCGTAGTCTTTCACATAGAATGAAATATAGAAGAAAGTGAAAATAATAGCTTTATGTCATGATTTAGAGAACAACTAGAATTGCACTATTTTTGTGATTCTTAAAAAATGAATACTGTGGTGTTCAAATTAAGGATTTCTGATCTTGGAAGGCTTGTTTTCAACTGTCTGGAAATAAAATGCTTTAATAAATTTGTTGGATGCCACCCTTCATCAATAACTTGACAGTGAATGAAATGTTGTTTTAAAATGGAAAAAAAAATTTTAAATGCATTCAGAACAAGATTGAAAATTCACTCGCTACTTCTTGCTGATTTCTGGAGCTCTGACTATATGTATTCACACTCATGAGGATAATCTCATTAAGTAGGTTGAATGTTGAGGAATAAATTTATTTATCTACTTATAAAATCATTATTTTATGCTGTGAATGCTACTGTTTTAATACTACTTAAAGGAATGATTTGACACAGTCATATTTTATGTTGCTTGTCACATTAGGAAATCATAATAATAAGTTAATAATAATGTTGTTATTAATACAATTAATAAAAGCATTAATAAAAGTAGCAGGCGAGTTTCAATTTTGTTAAGGAATTAAAACGACACACATTTTCTTTTGTAGACATGTTTATTTACATGAAACATTGACCGATGAAATCCTGGTGTGTGTGTGTGTGAAAAGTGTGTGATACACACATACTTTTTTTTTTTAATGACAGTTCACCCACAAAAAAAAGTTGAACATTGAATGATACAGTATACCATTTTTGGAAATCCATTTGGTCTGCACAGCCAGAAATCTTGCTGTGCAGACCAAATGCAGCATTTTTTCCTTATAAGATATTTTAGATCTTCAGTAAGCAGGATAATGACAAGCTAGGTAATAGAAATCAATAACACCAACTTAAAGAGACATTCACAAAGATGCATGCTGTAATGGGATTCAGATCTACAGACCAGGTTGGAATCCTTAAGCACTCTATCAGCATGGCTGGCCAAATGCATGTCATTTGGCCAGCTTTGTCATGCTCACAACATGATTTTTTTCACTTAAAATTTTTATTTATTTGAAATTGCAATCATTTCAGGTATATTTAAAAAAAAAAACATATCCTTTTCTTGCTGTTCTTGTTTTCAAATTAAATTATTTAAAAAAATAACTGTTTTGTTTTTATTAGTCTTTCAACAAGATGGAGCCCCCGGTGTTAAATTTTCCCAAAGAGGTTTCTTTTATGTTGCAATCTGGAATGATAAGAGACACTATTACAGTAGATGTGGGTGAATTAAATTTAAAATCTCTAAAAGATTTAGCTTGTAACTTCATTGACAAAAAAGTAAGTATATTGTAAATAAGATGAGTGTGTTCATTTTTTTAGTGCTTAAATTATTTTTTTGTTTGATAAAAAGGCCTTGTATTCAAAATTATTAATTTTTTTATTATGATGCATGATGAAAAACTTTATATGAGAGACAGACTAACTCGCCTTCACTTAAAGCTTCCATAAAGGTTCTTTGTATCACAGATGGAATTTGAACCCAGATCTTTCTAACTTATATGAATCCACAATAGTCAAGGAGGTGAAGTCATATATCATTGCCTTATTTAAAAAAAAAAAAAAAAAAAAAGACATTCCTTATCAATGTTCATTTCAACATTGCTATTGTCTTTTGTGAGTAGCATCACATAGCAATCCTTGGTATATGAAGCTTGAACTTCAGCTTCTTGTGTATCAAAATTCCAAGATTCCTGGCCTGATCAGTTTCCAGTGGTATATTACATTGGTGGGATCAATGACCCTATGTAATATACCGTTGGAAATCTCATCTCACTAAAGTGTATGATTTTATACATTTACTATACATTATACATAAAAATTGAACTGGTATACATTTTCACTTGCCCACAGTTCCAGCATATTCAAACCTTCTATAAGTTCAACCTGTCAGTTGATTACCTGTATGTCTCCTGTCAAATTCCTCTTAGTGTCATTCATGTACAGAATGAATGACAGTAGACAAGAACTGATCACTGGAGGTATTCCACTGGTCATCTTAATTCATGCAGACTCCTCTCCCATCCTCCTAATATACCACTTTTTGATACTTGTCAGTCAGCCATTCTCTTATCAAAAAGGAATAACTTATAATTCATTGTTAATACTCCAACTTATACAACTGTCTTCCACATTGTATATTGTCAGAAGCCTTTGTAAAAATCCAATAATGTCATGGTATATCCATTCCTCTTCTCTAGCTTTGCCATAACATTACTCAAACATGGCCTTCCCTTAATAAACCCATGCTGTTCGTTGTAAGTGAACAGCAGCATATAGATTCTCTGTATTCAGAGTTTAGATTCTGTCAACCATTTCTGTACACAAGCTCTCATCACTATCTTTTCCAAAATTTTCACCATCATGCTGGAGATATTTTTTTTTTTTTTTTTTTTTTTTTTTTTTTATATTGTAAACATAACAATCTCATATACAGGATTAACCGGTTTTTGGTTCTCTGCAGTCAGACAGAGAGGTTACATGCTCATACTCTTGTTGAGGTATGTTACATCGAAGTCACTTATAAGGCTAATTACATTTTTTTTTTTTTTTTTTAAATTAAAGCTATTAAGAGTTATTTTAACATGATAACATAAGATCTTATTTTAACATAAGAACATATGTTCTTATGTTAACATGCTGGAGATATTGATAGATGAATAGATATCTGTCCTTGCAACACCCTTGATTACCATACATTCTTTCCCCTCCTGTGGAATTTTCCCCATGCTGGGACTGATGTACATCCAGGTCAAGGGCACAATGAGTTCTGCTAACCACTTCTTTACCATCTATGCTGAAATCCCATGAGCTCTTATAGCTCAGTTCTTATTTACTTTATGCAACAACTCTTGTACCTCCTTCTAATAGATCTGAGTCACTTCATTAAGTGTATATGTATCATTGGGCTCCATGTCACATGTACCATATTTTAGCAAACTGGGAAAACTAATCTAATTGACAAGCTTAGGTTCTGAACATTATTCCTAACTTATCTTAATGGTGTTACAACACCAAGCAAACAATATAAATATGTTTATTAAGTGACTTATATTTTACTTGATTTCAAACCATCAACTTCAGAACAAGCAATATTTAGTTTACATGCAACATTGAGCAATCGAAACAGTTTCAAGTTGAAATAGACAAAAGATCAAAAGTCCTAATTTGATGCCCTCTAATATTGTAAAACAAGAAGTATTACAGTTATATAGGAGTTAATCTTAGGAAAACAGTCTACATGATTTTTGGCAAATTAATGCATCTATCCTTGTTAAGGTTAGCAGAATGTTCCATAGAATTGCACACTATACAAATAATGTTTCTGACCTCTAACAACTTCTATATAGCACATTAGATTTCTTCCATCGTTGACATTTTCAACGATTATGCCTATTTTCATTGTTTTTGTCTTTTTATTGCTGACCTTCATATCATAACTATTACAACAGTTATTCAATTTAGTCAGGGAATCTTGCAGACTTGTAGCAGATTTATTTAGAAGTATATCATTGTCTGCATAAAGCAAAGACCTGACAATAACATTTCCAATTTTGATATCATGTTTAATACCACTTTCCTTCATAATGTGATCCATATAGATAATGAATAACAGAGGGGATAATGTACAGCCTTGTCTCACACCAGATTTAACATTAAACCATCTTCCTGTACTTCCTTCAATTCTAACTGCTGAGTTACAACTCAAATAAAGACTAAGTATTGCTTGATATAATGCTCCATTGACACCATATAACTGTAGCGTTTTTTTGAATAGCTTCTCTCTTGTCACCTTGTCATATTCCTTTTCCATATCGACAAAACTTAAAATACAGATCTTTGTTATATTCCCATGATTTCTCAACTATTTGTCGTAAAGTGAAGATCTGATCCTGACAGCCTTTATCTGGCCTGAATCCAACTTATTCTCCACCAAACTTCTCCTCCACAATCCTTCTCAACCGTTTCTCAAGTATATTTGCATATATCTTACCAGGAACACTCAGTAGGGAAACACCTCTGTAATTCTCACATTCAGTTTTATTTCTCTTTTTATATTTGGGTACTATGAGAGCTCTACTCCAATCGTCGGGAATTCATCCCTCTTTCCAGGCCTTCTGAACTATGCAGTGCAGCCACTGTAAGACTTTTATACCACCATACTTCAGCATTTCTGGTTGAATATCATCTACTCCTGCTGCCTTTCCACATTTCAAGCCTTTGATGGCTTTTTCTACTTCAAGTATGGATATGTATTCCTGACTGTATGCCTGTTGAGTGTTTTTTACCACTGTGCCATCACTGCTTGTTTCATTTAGCAATTTTTTGAAGTGATTACTCCATACTTCAAGGATATCTTTTTCTCCTGCTTTCATGTCATCTCTAACTCCTTTTACAGCACTCTTTCCTCCATTTCTAAGCTTCTTCAACAACTTCCATAATATTTTGCCACCTTCTTGATATTAAACACGATAAGCACTACGAACATTCTACTACTGGTGCAGACTGCATATAAACAACAGTGGAACTGCTTGATGGACAGTTCCATGTTACGCTACTAACTTGCATCTTACTATGACGTGCATATGCTTGCGCGCGTAGCAATATGACACTGTGGTAAACACAGTGCTACTAGCATCCTTCACCCTCCAAAGTGCTACAAGATGTCATCTACTCCTGCTGCCTTTCCACATTTCAAGACTTTGATGGCTTTTTCTACTTCAAGTATGGATATGTATTCCTGACTGTATGCCTGTTGAGTGTTTTTTACCACTGTGCTATCACTGCTTGTTTCATTTAGCAATTTTTTGAAGTGATTACTCCATACTTCAAGGATATCTTTTTCTCCTGCTTTCATGTCATCTCTAACTCCTTTTACAGCACTCTTTCCTCCATTTCTAAGCTTCTTCAACAACTTCCAGAATATTTTGCCACCTTCTTGATATTAAACATGATAAGCACTACGAACATTCTACTACTGGTGCAGACTGCATATAAACAACAGTGGAACTGCGTGATGGACAGTTCCATGTTACGCTACTAACTTGCATCTTACTATGACGTGCATATGCTTGCGCGCGTAGCAATATGACACTGTGGTAAACACAGTGCTACTAGCATCCTTCACCCTCCAAAGTGCTACAAGATGGATTTTTATTATTTTTTATACAAAATAAGAGAATTGTATAGGATGTTGATGATAAAATTAAATATTACAAGCAAATATAAATAAGTTAATAAATATATTTATATATTGAGAAAAATTGGGGATGCTGCAGTGCCTATGCATGAGCCACTCCTGATTATTACTAACTTCCTACCAACAATTTTCTTCCAAATTAGTCTGTGATTTGTTAGGACTCCCATATTGTCAGATATCTTATTTGCTGCAATAAATCAATCATCAGTCACTCTAGTTTATTATTATTATTATTGGAAAAAGATCATCTTTTTCTTGCCATCTTGGTATCAAATATCTGTGATGCTAACATTTGCACATTTTTAATAGTACTTCACGATATAAACAGCACCAGAGGAAAATAATTTATTTATTTTTCTTATTTATGTCACTGGATTTCTAATCACCATCTTCAGAGCAACAAATTACAAATATGATAGAACACATAGCACTTATTACATAGTTGTAGAAAAGTTCAAATTGTATCTGAAAAGGAACTAATATCCTAACAAGATCTTTTCCTATTTTTATCCTTGAGTGACTGGATAAAAACAAATTAATTCAGAAAAGTCAGGCTAAAAATATGTGAGACCATCATCAAAATGATGGTCTCACATATCCCTGACAAATTAATGCAGCCATATTTGTTGAGGCACTTGGGGTGAATGCTTCATAACTGATGTTGATTCTAATAATGTTCCTCAGATGTATAGTGACTTCTCCGCACCATAGTTGTTGCCTTCCATTTAGTGTGAAGGAATGTCCAGAGCAAGGTATGCCAGTCTTGACTTACTATGTAGATGATCCCAGAAGTAGTTATGTTTTTCAAGGCAGTTTTAACCTTAACTTAACGGATCTACCAGTCTATCCAAAGTAATCAGAGTTGCGGGTAAAGGGAACTACACACTCCAGGATGAGGCAGAGGATGAAGCTAACCCTTCATGTCATTTGAAAGTGGTATGAAGATTATATTTACATAGGATGCTAGCTGTCTTTTCTGCAATACCTTAAATATAACAGATGGTAAGTTTTGCTGTGATCTTGTATGTTGGTTGCAGAAGGAGAGGGAAAGTTGCATCAACACCTTAAGTTCAGTAGCAAGGTTTGCTATTTGCAGAAATATTGGCTCTCTGTGCAAGTGTTTTGAGGATGTTATGCTATTGAGATGGGTGATGGCATGTGTGGATTTCCTGTAAACAGAATTTGGACAAATACATCATCTATGTAGGATAGGCAGACTGTTGGTTTTTGTGTAGTTTGAGTACCTGCTTTTATAGAAATTGTACATAATTTTTTTTTTTTTTTTTTTGCAGGGGTGGGGGGGGGATATTCCATTGCAGTTGCATCTAGTTGTTTATATATTTTTCCTTTAACCTGAATAGTTGGTGAATTAATTTGAATAACTCAATTATATAATAAGGGAAATATAGTTTGATGAAATCTCTGTCAGTGGTACATTGGTTAACAAAGAAGTAATATCAAAGCTCTCCATGATTTCTGAATCTTTCAGGTTTTCAGATTTTTTTTTTTTTATTTTTTATTTTTTTTTATTTTATTATGGTTTTAAAGTGAATAAAATTTTTGATAAATGAGGGGGGAGGATGATTTTGCTAGTTGTTCTGTGCTAACAACTATTGGACATAGATGGGAAGGGATATTGGGTTTGTGAATTTTTAGGACCCCATATAAGCAAGGAGGTTTGACATGATAAGGTTTAATTTTATTGGTAATTTCTTTAGGCCAAAAAATTTAACCTTTTTTCAGTAATTTATAGACTTTTGAGATTCGGTTGGATCCTAATCTGTATTCTGTCATGTAAGATCCAAAGAAAATCCTAGGGAATTTTTTAGCTGTGTGGCCAGTAGGAGGAGAAATGATTGTGGAAGAATGACATTGTGGGATAAAAATGGGAATCAAGTGACTGATGCAGAGGACATAGCGGAATTGTTCAATGAACACTTTATTGGTGTATTTCATCCTGGAGGAGTAAATTTTAATACTAGAGGGTAGGTTCGAGGTTTAGAGGTGCAGGAGGAGAGCATGTTCCAAATACTGAGTACTCTGGATGTCAATAAAGCTGTGGGACTAGATGGTATTTCACCACGAGTTTTGAGAGAATGTGCTAAGGAACTGACAGCTCCTTTGACCTGGCTTTTCAGTGAAAGTCTGGCTATGGGAAAGATGCCCAGGGAATGGAAGGAAGGTAAGATAGTGCCATTAAATAAGGGCAGTAGCAGACTGGAAGTGTCTAATTATGGGCCAGTTTGTGTGTCATCAGTAGTTGTTAAGATCTTGGAGAAATTAGTTAGGGACCGTATACAACATTGGGCAGATGAGGGTAATGTTATCTGTGAGAGTCGACATGGATTTGTGAGGGGGTGCTCTTTTTAGTAATATGCTAGCCTTTTATAATAAAGTTACAAGAGCAGTAGATGAGGGGGAAAGGCATATACTGCCATTTTCTTGGATTTAGCGAACAGGATGCCACATGATAAGCTGATATTTAAGTTGCAACACATGGGTTTGGATGTCAGGTTGGTCAACTGGATTCAGGATTGGCTGTCCGATAGGTATCAGAGTGTTGTGTATGGTGGGGCAGTTTCAAGGAGGTAGAGGGTTACAAGTTGGGTTCCACAGGGCTCAGTATGTGTGTGTGTGTGTGTTATGATCCATTGAGTCGTTTCCCACTCCTGGTGACTCGACGAACATACTCTCCATTCTGATCTGTCCCTGACCATATCTTTCAGAACCTCCAAGCGCACTCTAGTTGCTTCTTTAACTCCATCCCCCCATCTAATTCTTGGTCTTCCTCTTTTCCTGCTTCCATCAACTTTAGCAAGCATCATCATCTTCTCCAGACTATCATTTGCTCACATAATATGTCTGAAGTATGACAATTTTTGCTTGATGATCATAGCTTCAAGAGAGCAATCTGGCTTTATTCTGTCTATCACAGATTAATTGGTTTGCTTTGCAGTCCATAGTATTCTTAGTAAGCATCTCCAAACCCATAATTCAAATGCATCTATCTTCCTTCTTTCACTCTTTCTCAGGGTCCAACTTTCACATCCATACAGCACCACAGGGAATACCATTGCTTTCACGATTCTGATTTTTGTTGTGAGGCTAATATCTTTATCTTTAAAGATCTTGCTTAAATTTGTCATTGCTATTTTTCCGAGTAATAATCTTCTTCTAACTTCTTCGGTACAATAACCATCTTTATCAATTTGGGATCCTAGGAACACAAAATTGTTAACTGCTTCCATTTTCTCCCTATCTACTTCAAAATCATTAAGTTCACATGTTGCCATAACTTTTGTCTTTTTGGGGTTAAGTTTAAGACCATATTTAGCACTTTCTTCTTTAACTTTCATAATAAGTTCCTTCAATCTTCTTTTCATTCTGCTAGCAAGGGTGGTATCATCTGCATACCTCAAATTATTAATATTTCTTCCACCAACTTTAATTCCAACAGAAGAATCCTCCAGCCCTGCCATTCTTAAAATGTATTCACTGTACAAGTTAAACAGGTATGGAGATAAAATACATCCTTGTCGCAGCCCTTTACTTATTGTGAAATACTCAGTTTCTCCAAGATCTGTTCGGACAGTAGCTTCTTGTTTATAATAAAGATTCCTCAGAAGGATAATGAAATGCTCTGGGACTCTTATTGTTTTTAACACATTCCACAGTTTCACATGATCTATACAGAGTCAAAAGCCTTGCTATTGTCAAGGAAACAAAGGTGGACATTTTTGTGATATTCCTGTGCTCTTTCTATTATCCATCTTACATTGGCGATTTGATCTCTTGTTCCTCTGCCTTTTCGAAATCCTGCCTGTTCACCTGGCATTTCTCTCTTCATGAATGGTTCCAGTCTTTTCTGAATGATCTTAAGTAAGACTTTACTTGCATGAGAAATCATTGCTATAGTTTTGTAATTTTTGCACTCTCTTGCATCGCCTTTCTTTAATAAAGGTATATAAACTGATTTTTTCCATTCCCTAGGCCATGTAGTTGTGATCCAAATTTGCTGACATAAAGCTGTTAAAATTTTAACTGCCTTTTCTCCCAGGGCTTTGAGCAGTTCAATGGGTATTCCATCTCTTCCTGGTGCTTTCTTACTGGATATTTGTTGCAGTGCCCACCTCACTTCACTTTCCACTGGTACTGGTTCCTGTGTATAATTCTGCTCTTCTAATTTCTCAGTAATTTTGGAGTCATTTCTGTAAAGGTCTTCTGTATACTCTTTCCATCTTTCTTTGATGTCTGCAGCTTCTGTAAGATATCCTTTGTGTTTACTTTTCAATATTATCACCTTGGCACTAAACTTCCCTGTTAGTTCTCTGATGTTTTTGAAAAGATCTCTTGTTTTTCCTTTCTTGTTTTGGTCTTCTATTTGTTGGCATTCCTGGTTAAAATATTTTTCCTTGTCTCTTCTGGCTTGTCATTGAAACTCTGCATTCAAATTTCCTGTGGCCTTCATTTTCCTCCTTTCCTGAGCAGTTTTGATGGTATCTTCTGACAGCCATTTGGACTACTTCTTCTTCTTACGAATTGTTGGAATATTCTTCTTTGCTTCTGTTTTAATTATATCTTTAATCTCTTTCCATAGTTCATCTGGTTCTCTTTCGCACAAATTGAGTGTGTTGAATCTGTTCTGTATGCTAATACTGTATTCAACTGGTATGTTTCCAAGATCATATCTGATAGACATTTGTGATGTTTTCAGTTTCCGTAGTTTCCCATGTATCGTAGCCACTAATAACTCATGGTCTGTTCCACAGTCTGCACCTGGAAAAGTCTTGACATGTCTGGAAAAGTGGGGTTCCACGGGGCTCAGTACCAACCTATATTGTTTAACCTTTATGTCAATGACATTGTCAGTGGATTGCAGAGGGATATTCAGTTGTTTGCAAATGATGTGAAGCTGGGAAGAGTTATTGGTAATAGTGCAGATGTGCTAGTCCTGCGATAGGATTTGAATAAGCTAGACAGATGGGAAAATGAATGGGGGTGTCGGTTTAATGCAGCAAAATATAAGATTTTGAGGTTTGGGACAAATCAATGGGATGCTGCATACTCTATTGGAGGACCTATACTGCTATTTTCAAATTTAAACTGTTGGAGGAAGTAGGGGAGACAAGAGATCTGGGGGTTGATGATTGATAGAAACCTGAAATTTAAGGGACATTGCAAAGATGGTGAAGGTAACACAGAGGATTGCTGCAATAATGAGAAGGACGCTGATCTGCAGAGATAAAAGAGTTATCATTCCGTTGTATAAGAACCTGATCAGACACACTTAGACTATTGTTCTCAGATTTGGTGCCCAGAATTTGAAGGGGATAAATTAACTGTGGAAAGGATATACAAAGGCAGATAACAAAGACAGTTTCAGGACTGTACAATGTTAGTTATGAGGATCAGCTGAGGGAATGTGGACTGCAGAGTTTGGTGGATAGAAGGAGAGGTGATATGATTGAAACTTTTAAACTGTTTATTTATTCATATAGAGTTTTCTCCCCTGTCCCTATTGGGGTGAGTTGAGCCCCTCAAGGGGGGGGGGAGTAATGTATTTATGGCAACCCTGTAACCACCTCTCAACAGTTTAAAAGTCCTCGCAGACTTTTAAACTGTTGAGAGGTGGTTACAGGGTTGACACTGGGGAGTTCTTTCGCTTGGTTGAACAGTGGGAAGGAGTGATGACAAGAGGCCATCCCTGGAAGTTACGAAAGGAAACTGTGAGCAAGAGGGTGAGGAGCGGTTTCTTTGCATGGAGGGTGTTTGAACCGTGGAATGCATTGCCTGATTGAGTGGTGAGAGCGAGAATGGTCAATGAGTTTAAGGAGTGGTATGATAGACTTTGTTTCCTAGGATGGACCTCCTGCAGTGAGTCTTTCGACTCCTTGGAGGCCTAAATAATAATAATAGTAATAATAATAAAGGAGTCTTTAAGAAGGCTTTTTTTTTATATTGTTTGATTTCATTATGACAGTAGCATTTTTCCTTATGTACTTTGGTTATAATGTTTTTTGTTTGTTATATGAGATTTTTAAGCCTAATATTTCCTAAATTGGAATGTTGCTCTTAAGAGGTGATGATTTTATTCGTAGATACCATGTTTGATGCTGGTCACAAATTCTAGAACAAGCACTTTCCAAGCGGGGGGGGGTCTTAAAAAATTATGACCTACCTGTAAGTGGCTGCAATAATAATTCACTATTAATTATAATTCGCTAGCAATGGTGGGGATATGTTATGCTTTTGTAGAGCAGATTTTTCAGGTGATGGTTTTATGGTTTATAGGTTTCATTAACTGAAATTTAACATACTGAAATTTTTTAGTTCTCACAGCTTTGGAGATTGTGTTTAGCATTGAAATATCAGTAAGATCAATATATTATTTATTTTCCTCTGGTGTTATTTATACTGTGAAACACTGTCATGAATAACAACCAACACTCAAGTTTGTATGTATTTTTTACACATGCTGTTTAAGATCATACCACCGTTGACTAAGATTAATTGACTTTGGGTTATTCGGTAATTTGAAAATAGCAGATTTCTTCTATAGACATAAAAATATACCTAAATGCTCCTGGAGGCAAGACACTATAAAACTATTATTAATTACATAATGGGAAATTTAAAAAAAATTAACATAATAAAAATGTCCAAGTTTACAGAGGGTTTACATTTAGACATATAACCTGTTGATCACTCAAAATAGCTCAGAATAAAGACAAATTAAAAAAAAAAATGAAATGCATTAGGGTAAAAAAGAAAAGATAATTTACTAGGATATAGAAGAAAATGAATATATTGAAATAAAATGCAAAAATATATGAAACAGTGTAACGTAGGGTTGCTAATAACAGCTTTGGTAAAAGGTGGTGGTGGCGGGGATAAATGACACGGGAAAAGGGGCATCATAATTGAATGATATTAGGTAAAGATAAATGAGAAGGGAAGTTAGAAAACACAATCATCAACATATAAAATCTTAAATTACCTGAATTCGGAAATTAAAGATATAATAGATATAAGTTAAAAAGAATGGAATAATTTTCATGAAAATTTATGGAAGGATAATGATTTGGCACTCCTAATATATATAAGTAACAATAAAAAGTAGAAACTATTACACTAGATGCATTACCTGAAATTAAAAAGCAAAAGCATGGAAATGTTGGTATAAATATGGAATCATTTAAATATGCTGGGTTGGAACTGCACAGGAGATTTTAAATCTAAAAATCTGTTTGGATTTTTAAATTTTAGATTCTATGTGACTAGAAGAAATCCATTATATCATAGATTATGCTATAATGAACTACAGTAGAACCAGTACTATTATAAGTTTGCTGTTGACATCACAGCAAATGACATTATAAGTATTAGATAAAGGAATGGCAAAAAAAAAAAATCCCATATTGATGACAGAATGGTGTTTGTTTATGAGAGAAACCATACATTATTATTATTATTAACATCTGACCTCAATGGAGTCAGAGAAACTCATTGTGGGAGGAACACACTATCATACATAAAGCTCATCCAACCATGCCTAAAACTGATTCAGCATGTGTCTACATTCACAAACCATTCAGGCAGTGTATTCTATTCACCAACCAGTCTCCATACAAAGAACCTTTACCTCACTCCTCTTCCCATACCTTCCTTATACTACAAACCTTCTCCACTATGTCCTCATCAATCTGAAAACCTGGTGACCAAATCTGTGCACAGTAGTCAATGTGTGGCCTGATCAAAGCCTTATACAAAGGAACCATAACCACTTTCCTTCTGCATGTCAATTTCCTCCTCATTATTACCATAATCCATTGGAATGTTCTTACAATTTTAGCAGTGTGATCTCTGTCCATCATTACTCCCAGAGCTCTCATCTCCTCCACCTTCTTCAAAATTTCTCTATTAATTGTATACTCTGCATCCTGACTTTGGCTACCAAATTTCAAGACCTTGCACTTCACAGCATTAAATTTAAGTTAAGTAACTCCAGTTAAGCTGGCCTAGTTGGCCAAGTGGTCAGCGTATCTGCTCTTCAAACCCTTGGTTGATTCAGATGCAGGATTTGAGCCTGCAACCTTTTGGCTGCAGCTTTGAATCCTGCCATGAACATGGATGTTTGTGATTATCTATGAAAATACTAGTGGTGATGATGGGCGGTAGATGCTGTTCGTGTAGGTGATGATGGTAGTTGCGGTTCGTTGTAGTTAGCCCTTCCCAACTAGACAATCAGCAAAGAGCAGTACATCTCCAGTTAAGCCGATCCCAGTTTAGGTCTCCTGCGATGAATCTTCCGACTCCATGGAAGAGCCCATACAATAATAATAAAACATTTAAATATATTTCAAATGATTTAAAATGAATTTTAAAAGAAGGATTGCTGTTTAGTTTATTGACAAAAATATAATAAAAGCTTATAAAGAGTATTATTAAAACCAAATGATAGAAAAATTATATCTATAGTAAAGTATTTTGTACAGACTGTTTTTTCCCCTCCTTTTTTTTGTAATCTGTGCTCAACAGATTTTTTGTTTGTTTATTTATACATATTTACATACATATAAAAATTTATACCTATTTATACATATTCTTACAGTTTCCAGATCATGGATTAAACAGGCTTAATGAGCGTTTGATTCTCTTTCGCCACAATTATAGTTCCTCCAACATGCTTGTACCAATTAATGCAGCTTCTGATGTTATGGAAGGTACTCTAGTTGAAGTTGTACTTTCAGGTAATTTATAAATTAAGATAATTTCTTTTACTTTTTCTTGTTATTATTGTTTTCTTAACCCTCATGGAGTCACAAGACTCATTGCAGATCACCACCAGTGAACATAGTCTATGATAACATAGACTGAACATAACTCAAGGTTCTGGAGATGGTTATGATGTGGGGCTTTTTCTGTTGGAAAAATAACCAGTTATGGAATGAGACCCTGATATTGATGGAAGGTTGGGTGTCCTCCAAAGAATATCTGAACATTGTTGCCGATAAAGTCCATCCTGCAACGTTGACTTTTTATCCAGCAGGTGACAGTTGTTTCATGGTTGTCCATTATGCAAGATTGTTCAGCTAGCATGACAGAAACTTCCGCCATCTTTCTTGGCCACTCCAAACCCAGATCTGAACGCAATTGAGAATTTATAGGACATGTTAGAAAAACAGAAACAACAACAACAAAAAAAAAAAGTCAGAGACCAAAGTTCTCTTCCGTCAAATCTGAGCTAGTTAAAGGACTGTCTGATGAACTTTCCTGGTATGTTGTAGACATAGATGCAATCCAATACATTGTGGAATCTATGCTAAACCAATTATGTGCTGTAATTTGGGCTAAAGGAGGTCCAGCATGGTATTTATTAAAAGTTTCTAATTCAGTGGCTGGTATGTGTAGAACCTTATATAAAGAACACTGGATGGGTTATCATACCTGAACAATGAAATTAAAGAAGTAAGTAATATGTATATCATAAGTAAAAAGGAATGGAATAATTATTATGAAAACTTATGGAAAGGCAATGATTCTAATACTCCTAACATAATAATAGGAGGTTTAATGGAATATTTAGGACACTAGGAAAGTATTAAAAACTAATTCAGTGCTTCCAGTAGTTTGTATGTCACTAAGGCATCTTCAGGGATTATAAATAATTCTTGTAATATACACACAAAGACAACATAATACTAAATGAAACATGTGGGTGACTCTAAAGTCCTATCTAGGTGGTGTGCTCTCTATGGGCGTTTGTAGGTGGCCAATTATTGTTTCCTAAATTTTGGGACATTTTATGCATCCATATTTATTTAAATTCGGTTGATTTCTGATTGACACATGAATAGATAGTAACAAATTAGAAATCATAACATATTACATTAATTAATTGAAATTCTGAAGCAAATAAAAAAAAACCAAAGAGGCACCAGGAAATGATGAATAAATATGGAACTAGATGTATACGTAGGTTTCTGTGGTTAAGCAGTTCTGTAGGTAGTTTTCAGTATTGAGACCACATTGTAATATAAAGAGTTTATTAAAAATAAACAATTAAAACCCGAGAAGTTTCGTGCGTCATAAGATTTACATCATCAGGGTTAGTAGTACATAAAAGTTGTACACAATGAAAGCCCATTAACGATTAATTACACATATTAGATGTTTCTGATTTTAAGAGGAACCTGTGGCATAGTAAATTAAATAATAAAGAAACACGTAAAAACCACAGTGATATCTTTAATTAGTAAAAGGACAAATATTTCGTACTAAAATTAATAGTACATCTTCAGTGTCTGTTACAGTAATAGGAATGGAATACAAGCAAAACGTTCGGTGGATCACCTATTAAAATACAATTGTTACCACGTGCTAGGAAATAATAGAAAATAACAAATTTAATCTATTAAGATAAATGGATTTTTACATAAGATAAAAGTCTCCCAGATCTTTGAGAGAGAAACACAGTCATTTCTATTTAAATTTGGCCGGTGTAAGATAGTTTAATGGAATCAAATGATTACAACTCTAATCAAATCCAACAGACACTTGACTCTTATGTTCCAATACCTACAGTTTCTTCAACAGTCCGCAGAGTTCCTATTCCGTACATTCCAGGAATCTCAGAACCTATAGGTAGAATTCTGAAAAAGTATCAATTGATTCCAATATATATTCCTATCAACAAAATTTCTTCTTTATTACCTTCTACAAAGGATAAACTGTCTTCTCTGTCTTTGGCTGCGTTTACCAAATACCTTGCGAATGCGATGTCTCTTATTTTGGACAAACTGGCCGTTCTTTGGGAAAAAGAATAAAAGAACATCAATATTATATTGATTATAACAAATCTCTGAAGTCTGGTCTGGCACAGCACAGTATTGACTCTACTCATAGTGTCCAGTGGAATAAAGCTGTTCTCCTCCATAGATGTGCAGATTTAAATATGAATGCTTATTCAAAGAAAGTTGTAAAACTATCTTACACCGACCGAATTTAAATAGAAATGACTTTTTCTCTCTCAAAGATATGGGAGACTTATTTTATCTTATGTAAAAAAACCATTTATCTCATCATCATCATCAAATTCCTGCCATGAAAAAAATTACATCATTATTAATTTCCTATCTACAATTTTCCTCCAAATCAGTCTGTTACTTGTCAAGACTCCAACATTATCAGATCTTATATTTCTATCGTCTAAGGCACTTTGTACCATATCAACTTGGTCTTCCTCCGGGTCGTGCTGCCAACCTGGCAGAGAACACTTGTTTTGCTAATCTTTCCTCACCCATTCTGTTTAAGTGACCATACCACCTGAGATTAGCTCTGCTAACGCATTCCTGGATGCTGACAATGTCAAGTTCTTTCCTAATATCCTCATTTTTTAATATGATATTGCCATTGATGCCATCTGTTCATGCCTATAATCTTTCTCAGGACTCTCATATCTGTGGTCTCTAGTCATTGGTCAAGTGTTTTACTTTTGACCCAGCTCTCAGATCCTTAAGTTAAAACTGGTTTGAACACTGTCTTGTATACAGCTAATTTAGTGTTCCGACTAATTTCTCTCTTATTCCATATGAATTTATTCAATTGACTTCCCACCATACAAGCTTTGCTGATTCTATCGTCTATTTCTGTATTTAATTTACCATCTTCAGTAAAAATCGTGCCTAAATAGCTGAAATGTTTTACTTGTTCCACAGGTTCTCCATTCACAACACAGTTGACATTTTCAATGATTCTGCCTATTTTCATTGGCTTTGTCTTTTTATTGCTGACCTTCATACCATATCTATTACAACAGCTATTCAATTTAGTCAGAGAATCTTGCAGACTTGAAGCGGATTTATTTAGAAGTATAACATCATCTGCATAAAGCAAAGAGCTTACATTAACATCTCCAATTTTTATATCATGTTTAATACCACTTTCCTTCATAATGTGATCCATATAGATAATGAATAACAGAGGGGATAATGTACATCCTTGTCTCACACCAGATTTAACATTAAACCATCTTCCTCTACTTCCTTCAATTCTAATAGCAAACTTACAACTCAAATAAAGACTAAGTATTGCTTGATATAATGCCCCATTGACACCATATAACTGCAGCGTATTGAATAGCTTCTCTCTCTTGGCACCTTGTCATATGCCTTTTCGAAATCGACAAAACTTAAATACAGATCTTTGTTATGTTCCCATGCTTTCTCGACTATTTGTCGTAAAGTGAAGATCTGATCCTGACAGTCTCTATTTGGCCTGAATCTAGCTTGTTCTTCACCAAGCTTTTCTTCCATAATTCTTCTCAACCGTTTCTCAAGTATACTTGCATAGATCTTGCCAGGAACACTCAGTAGGGAAATACCTCTGTAATTCTCACATGCAGTTTTATTTCTCTTTTTATATATGGGTACTATGAGAGCTCTACTCCAATCATTGGGAATTCGTCCCTCTGTCCAGGCTTTCTGAACTATGCATTGCAGCCACTGTAAGACTCTTATACCACCATACTTCAGCATTTCTGGTCGAATATCATCTACTCCTGCTGCCTTTCCACATTTCATGCCTTTGATGGCTTTTTCTACTTCAAGTATGGATATGTATTCCTGACTGCATGCCTTGTCAGTGTTTTTTACCACTGTGCTGGCATCACTGCTTGTTTCATTTAGCAGTTTTTTCAAAGTAATTACTCCTTACCTCAAGGATATCTTTTTTTCCCGTTTTCATGTCACCTTTATCATCTCTAATTCCTTTTACAGCACTCTTTCCTCCATTCCTAAGCTTCTTCAACAACCTTCAGAATATTTTGCCACCTTCTTGATATTTATTTTCTATATTCTTGCCAAAGTCCTCCCATGACTTTTGTTTATCTAGTTTCTTAATAGATTAAATTTGTTATTTTCTGTTATTTCCTAGCATGCGGTAACAATTGTATTATTATTATTATTATTATTATTATTGTTCCGGGAAACTCCAAGGAGTCGACAGACTCATCGAGGGAGGCCCTAACATCATGTCAAGAACAAATATTCAACATTCACACAGTATCTATCATACCTTGCCTTGAACTCATTCACGGTTGTAACACCCACAACAGACTCTGGAAGCTTATTCCACTCATTCACCACTCTCCAAGTAAAAAACCTAGCTCTAACACCCTTGTCAACCATGCTCTTGCCCAGCTTCCATGCATGGCCCCTAGTCCTCCCACCACCAGTGATATTTTCAAAAATATCTTCTGGATCAATCTTATAAAAACCCTTCAGTAATTTGAATGTCTCAATCATATCACCCCTCCTTCGCCTGTCATCCAATTTCTGCAACACACAAATCCTCAACCTATTCTCATAAAGTTCATTCCACAGACCTGCTATCATCTTGGTCACTCGTCTCCTGACCCTCTCCACTTCCTCCCCATCACGAAGAAACCCTGGTGCCCATAACTGGGCACATAAGTCCAGATGGGGTCTTATCAAGGCTCGATACAGAGGAACAACAACTTGTTTGTCTCTGCATGTTAAAGTATTTTTCATAAGCCAAGTGATTTGGTGAGCTGTTTTAGTCACTTTTGCAATGTGTCCCCTAAACTTCAACTCCCTATCTACCAACACTCCCAAATCCCTGGCCTCATCAATCTCCTGGAGTACGGTTCCACCAATGCGATATACTGCTGCTATTCTTTTCACCCCAAAGTGCATAACCTTACACTTTGCCACATTAAATTGACATCCATTTTTCCTAGCTCAGTCCTCCAAACTATCCAAATCATCCTGTAAAATTTTGACATCCTGTGCACTCACAATTGCTCTACCCAACTTTGCATCATCAGCAAACAAGTGAACACTTCCTCTCAAATCCTTTCCAATATCATTGATGAACAAATTGAAAAGCAGTGGTACAAGAACAGAGCCCTGCGGCACTCCACTAGTCACATGGTGTCTTTTAGACTCCACTCCTGAATAAACCACTCTCTGGTATCTCTCCTTCAACCATCCTCCTATCCATCTCACTAACCCTATATCTATCCCCATCTGCTCCAGTTTACTGATTAGGGTTCCATGTAGTATCCTATCAAAGGCCTTGTCAAGGTCCAGTAGTATCACAGTAAACCCATTACCCCTATCCAGTTCAGCCGTCACTGTGTTATAAAATGTGAGCAAGTTACTGAGGCATGATCTACCTTTCACAAAACCATGTTGTTCCCTATACAATATCCCATTTTCATCTATCCAATCCTGTATTCTTTTCTTGACTAATTTCTCTAAGACCTTGACAATGATTCCTGATATGCTAATCGGTCGGTAATTTACAACAGCAGTCTTGGAACCACCTTTATGCAGTGGAACTATTTTCCACTCCCCCTCGGGACTAACCCAGACCCGAGATTCAAAATTAAACAAAATGGTCAAGGGTACTGACAATTCTTTAGCTGCTTCTCGTACAACACGAGCTGGTATACCATCCAATCCCACAGATGTATTGACATTGAGGTTATCCAATAGACTACTCACCTCCACTTCATTCACCACAATTCCCGTATAATCTACTGGTTTAATCGTTTCTGCAATGTCACCACCTGGATGATATATTCTTGCAAAGTGCTCACTCAGTAACTAAACTATCTCAACTGATTCAGTTACCTCCCTACCATCGGCATTCTTTAAAATCATTCTGCCATGTATATTTTTCCTTTTACTTGCTATATATCTAAAAAACTGTTTAGGATTCTCTTTAGCCTGCATGGCCAATGTTCTTTCGTAATCCTTTTTTGCTTTTCTTACCACACTCGTCACCCTTCTGGCCTGTGCTTTCTACCATTCATGTGCCTGCCGGTCACCTTTCTCCTTAAATTCCCTCCATAGTTGTTTCTTTTTTTGCAGCTCAAGCTTAATCGTGTTATTCATCCATTTAACCCCTACTTGATTTATTATTCGGACTCTAGGTATACAGTCAGCCATTGCTTCATGCAAGCACTTCATAACTATCTCCCATGCACTATCAACTTCTAGTCCTTGCAGTTGTACATGCCATGGCACTGAACCAATCAAACTCATAAGCTTGTCATACTTTCCAGCCCGATAATTCCACATGTACCCTGTCTTAATTGAAAATTCTACACCTTTAGCCACCTCCCAAGTCAAGACCCTATGATCACTCTCACCAATTGGTGGCAATATGGTCATATTTGTTACAGCCAAATCCTTAGATGTAATTACTAGGTCAAGCACTCTCCGACCCCTAGTATTTTCCATTACATGCTGTCGCAGATAGTTATCCCTTAATAATTGCATAAAATTCAATTCCTTCCTCCCGTGTGTCCACTCCTCACTCCAATCAATGCGACCATAGTCGAAATCTCCCATAATAATCACCCTCCTTCCACCCATTTCTTCTATTTGCTTGTGCATACTGTCACCACCATCTTTTCCATCGCCTGGTCTATTGCAGCACCCAATTGTATATTTAGTTCTGCTAGCCACACTCTCACACCAAATGGCCTCAAATGTGCTCTTTTCTCTATCCTGCAATTCAACTTCTATTCTCCTTGGCTGTAGCTCATCAGTTATCATCAACAATACTCCTCCCCCCATTTTATTCTCTCTGTCATTCCTGAACACACTATACCCATCGCATTCAATCCCACTGGCTATATCATCTACAGTCAGCCATGTCTCACTAATACCAATAACCTGTGGTCTGGAAGTGCCAACCATGGCCAAAAACTCTTCCTTCTTGTTCCTAATACTCCTAGTATTAGTGTACATGAATTTAAGACCCCCATTAGCCCCAATCCTTGATGCCTTATATTAACTATCCCACTCTGATTTGTTGTCCTTATTTGCTCTGGCATATTATATTCATTCTTACATTCAACTGCCTCCCTAAGGACTGTATATCTACCCCCCCCCCTTTAATAAATCTAGTTTCCATGAATTGGCACATCCACTACATTCAGCAACACTTTCTCAAGTCTTCTTACACCATAACCATTCAAATGCAAGCCATCCATCTTATACAGATCCATTCGCCCATCAAACTCACTCCACACGTCCACAAATTCCACACCACTCGTAATACATAACCCACGTATAAAGTCATTCGCAATTATGGCCCTCCTTTTAAACATTTCACTGTCATACCGTTGCAAAAGACTAATCATTCTAACTCTCTCACTCTTTTCTTTTGCTACCTCAAACAATTCATTCATGTCTTCTATCATTTCCATTTTATCTCCTTTCAAATCATTCTTACCTGCCACAACAATCATTTCTTTCACCCTTTCCTTTTGCTCTCTAATAGACTCGGTTACATCCTTTATGGTCACACCAGGTTGGTACGATTTTGTCAAATCCTCTACTAACACACCTTGTACTAACAAGTCTCCATACAGCACTCTATCCTTCATTTTGTTCATGTTCACATTCATATGTCTATTTTTCCTGTCATACCTTTTATTATTGGTTGGTTCATTCAGTTGACTTTTGTTCATGCACTCTAGCTGCTGTTTTGCCCTTTCTATCGCACCATTCAACAACGCGATCTCACTCAATGCATCTATCTCATCTTTTTTATTCTCTGAGAAATCATTAATACTATCATTCACACTTTCTATATTCACTCTCACAATTCTCATGTACAACCTTGCCATTTCTTGTCATATCCCTATTTTCTTCATTCTGAAGTTTGACAAAAATATCACACTCACGATCCGAAATACATTTCAATTCCTCATTCTCCCTACATTTTCTACACACATTCAATCCTTTATTATCTTCTAACCACACTCCAACCGCACTCCGCTAAACGTACATTTCACAGCTAGTACACTGACTCATTTCTTTTATACTACCGTTCTTTGATAAAGATGGAGAACCATCATTACTGGCCGCCATTTTCCTTCGTACAGGTGCCATACTTATTTGCAACGTGTTTTATCAAATTATAAGTTATAACACACCAAAAACACACAAACAGACGCACTAAAATACGCAAGGCAAACAAAACTACGCAATATTAAGTAATTTTATCAATGGTAACTGAAAATAGTACTTATCTTATCAGGAGCTAGCACGAACACTACTCACTACGATATAACCTCGAACTCAAAAACCCCAAGTATTTTAATAGGTGATCCACCGAATGTTTTGCTTGTATTCCATTCCTATTACTGTAACAGACACTGAAGATGATGCTATTAATTTTAGTACGAAATATTTGTCCTTTTACTAATTAAAGATATCACTGTGGCTTTTACGTGTTTCTTTATTATTTAACACATATTAGATGTTTTTTATAACTTCACAACTGTTAAATAATTGATAAACCAGAATACAAATGATGCATTCATTACTGTATGCATGTTGGAACATTGCTAGTTGGTGCTGTCACGTTTTGTGGTACCATATGCTATATCCTAGGTCCGTGGCAGTTAAATTTTTGATGAAAACAGAACCATACTTGATGTGAAATTAAGCCTTGATTTTTATTGCATTGTGTAGGGATCCTAATCATTTGTGAAGCAGTTATTATCAATTTATGACATTTCTATTTGTTGCCAGAGTACTTGATGGCCAGTAGTGGTTGTGGAATGCCAGGCTTGATTTATGCTCTCTTTTTTTTTCAACATCTTTTATGTGCTCAGGCATACGGATCTCTCATGACCTTCCCGTCTGGCCAACACAACAGATGCTACAAGAGCAATAAATCTCATAGATTCATAGAGCAATGAATTTCATTATTGAGGGGGGTGATGTCGTGGTGGTTTGGTGGATGTAGGAATCAAGATTTTTTTTTTTTTTTTTATGAAGGTAAACAAAAGGTACATTTATGTTGTACTTGCAGAGCAACACAGCCACTTTGTCTGTGACATTCTCGATGTAAGGTAGCATGATCAGTATACACTTTTTTACATAAAATAATAGTAATATATATATTATGACATTATTACAGACCCCATTAACATCAAACAAGGAGTAAGGCAAGGATGTGTGCTGTCACCTCTTCTTTTTAACATATACTCAGAAGCCATATTTCAAAAAATCTTAAAAGGAAGGGATTAATGTAAATGGTGAAATCATCAGTAACATCCGATATGCTGATGACACAGCTCTTCTGGCTGACAATATTCAGGATATTCAAAATATTCTGGAACTAGTGAATGAAGAGAGTGAAATAAATGAGATTAGAAAAAATATCACCAAAATTAAATTCATGGTCATAAGCAAGAAACCAATTCTTAATTCATCACTTTCTTTAAATGGGAAACGGGTCCTTGTTGGGGATCTAAATAGCAGAGTAGGAAATGATTGTGAGACATACAAAAATATTTTGGGAAAATTTGGAGAAAAGAGCAAAGCTAATAATAATGGCAAATATTTGTTGGATTTCTGATCAGGACATGGACTGGTTATTACTAACACCATGTTCCAACATAAAATGTGCACAAATTCACATGGAGCGAAGAGGCTAGGAATAAGAAAAGTCTCATTGATTATGTTATTGTTGATAGTGATGTTTTCTCCCTGGTGCAGGGAGAAAATCCAGAGTGTACAGAGGATTTGAAATTGGAAGTGATCACTATCTAGTTTTGAGCAAGATAAAATTGGATTTCATATTGAAAAGAATAACATGTAAGAAAGTTTTAAAGCGAATAAAAGTTGAGCAGCTCTCAGATGCGAACTGTAGACTAAAATACACAAAGATTATTGAAGAAAAAATGAAAGAGTTTGAGAACAGGAACCTTGGAGATTCAGTGGCAAGCCTTGAAGAAAACTCTGATTGATTCTGCCAGAGAGGCATGAGGTTAGGTTGTCTGTAAGGATAAAAAAATCAGAACTCCCTGGTGGACACAGGAAGTTAAAGAGGCAGTGAAGGAAAAGAAGAAAGCATATCAAAAGTTCTTGTCAAATAAGTCAGCTTGTGCTCTTAGAGAATATAGAGACAAATGCAATAATGCTAAAAACTGTGTAAAACTAGCTAAACAAAAGTCATGGGAAGACTTTGGCAAGAATATAGAAAATAAATATCAAGAAGGTTGCAAAATATTCTGGAAGGTTATTGAAGAAGCTTAGGAATGGAGGAAAGAATGCTGTAAAAGGAGTTAGAGATGATAAAGGTGACATGAAAACTGGAATAAAAGGTATCCTTGAAGTATGGAGTAATTACTTGGAAAAACTGCTAAATGAAACAAGCAGTGATGACAGCACAGTGGTAAAAAACACTGACCAGGCATGCAGGCAGGAATACATATCCATACTTGAAGTAGAAAAAGCCATCAAAGGCTTGAAATGTGGAAAGGCAGCAGGAGTAGATGATATTCGACCAGAAATGCTGAAGTATGGTGGTGTGAGAGTCTTACAATGGCTGCACTGCATAGTTCACAACGCCTGGACAGAGGGACGAATTCACGATGATTGGAGTAGAGCTCTCATAGTACCCATATATAAAAAGGGAAATAAAACTGAATGTGAGAATTACAGAGGTATTTCCCTACTGAGTGTTCCTGGCAAGATCTATGCAAGTATACTTGAGAAATGGTTGAGAAGAATTGTGGAAGAAAAGCTTGGTGAAGAACAAGCTGGATTCAGGCCAAGTAGAGGCTGTCAGGATCAGATCTTCACTTTACGACAAATAGTGGAGAAAGCATGGGAATATAACAAAGATCTGTATTTAAGTTTTGTCGATTTGGAAAAGGCATATGACAAGGTGCCAAGAGAGAAGCTATTCAATACGCTGCAGTTATATGGTGTCAATGGGGCATTATATCAAGCAATACTTAGTCTTTATTTGAGTTGTAAGTCAGCAGTTAGAATTGAAGGAAGTACAGGAAGATGGTTTAATGTTAAATCTGGTGTGAGACAAGGATGTACATTATTCCCTATGTTATTCATTATCTATATGGATCACATTATGAAGGAAAGTGGTATTAAACATGATATCAAACTTGGAGATGTTAATGTCAGCTCTTTGCTTTATGCGGATGATGTTATACTTCTAAATAAATCCGCTACAAGTCTGCAAGATTCTCTGACTAAATTGAATAACTGTTGTAATAGATATGGTATGAAGGTCAGCAATAAAAAGACAAAGACAATGAAAATAGGCAGAATCATTGTGAATGGAGAACCTGTGGAACAAGTAAAACATTCAACTATTTAGGCACAATTTTTACTGAAGATGGTAAATTAAATATAGAAATAGACAACAGAATCAGCAAAGCTGGTATGGTGGGAAGTCAATTGAATAAATTCATATGGAATAAGAGAGAAATTAGTCAGAACGCTAAATTAGTTGTATACAAGACAGTGTTCAAACCAATTTTAACTTATGGATCTGAGAGCTGGGTCAGAAGTAAAACACTTGACCAAAGACTAGAGACCACATATATGAGAGTCCTGAGAAAGATTATAGGCATGAACAGATGGCATCAATGGCAATATCATATTAAAAACGAGGATATTAGGAAAGAACTTGACATTGTCAGCATCCAGGAATGCGTTAGCAGAGCTAATCTCAGGTGGTATGGTCACTTAAACAGAATGGGTGAGGAAAGATTAGCAAAACAAGTGTTCTCTGCCAGTTTTGCAGCAAAACGGCCCAGAGGAAGACCAAGATATAGGTGGATTGATACGGTACAAAGTGCCTTAGATGATAGAAATATTAGATCTGATAATGTTGGAGTCTTGACAAGTAACTACTGATTTGGAGGAAAAATGTAGATAGGAAATTAATAATGATGTAATTTTTTTCATGTAGTACTATTATATCCTGTACACCCCTTGAGAGTACATAGCTGATATTTGATGATGATGATGGAAAGAGTGACAAAGTTTAAATATCTCAGATGCTGGTTAAATGAAGAATGCAATCCAGAAATGGAAATAAAAGTTAGAATTGAAATGGGAAGAAAAATTTTCTCCTGATGAAATCAACACTGTGTAACCGCAACTTAAACTTAGAGCTTAGAGTACGTATGGTAAATTGCTATGTGTGGTCTATACTGTTGTACGGTGCAGAAACTTGGACCTTGAAGACAACATCAATAAAAAAACTTGAAGCCTTTGAGATGTGGTTATACAGATGAATGTTAAAAATCCCATGGACAGCAAAAATGTCCAATCAGGAAGTACTGGAACAAATGGCAAAATCACGTGAACTTTTAGTACCATAAAAAGAAGGAAAACTGCATATCTTGGTCACCTATTTCGTAATGAAAAATATAAAATACTTCAGTTGCTTATAAAGGGAGAAGAGAAGATAAATGGAAGAAGAGGACAAGGAAGATGAAGAAAATCTTGGCTGGCAGACATCAGACAGTGGACTGGCATGAGCTCTGAGGGACTGTGTAGAGTGGCTGAGTATCGTTCAAAATTTGCCAAGGTGGTTGCCGACCTCCGATAGGAGATGGCACTCAAAGAAGGGGTGCTTAAGGGTCAAAGCTGTATAACTGAGAGGAGACCTCCACATAGCCTTTAAAGGAATGCGGAGAACCGACCAGGGCTTCTGACCTAATGTCCAATCCTCACCTTCTCGTGGTGCACCCTGTTGGGTATCTACTTTGATACTGAACGAACGAGGATGGGCTGACAATTTGGGATTTAGCCGACCAAATTGTATTCTTATTGGTTAAACCAAAATAAAAAATGATGGTACAACATGACAAAATTTCATGCCGGCTGGGGCGTCGCCCGGTTAAACAAGGCCCCCGTTGTTTTTGCCAGGGAACCAGGGCGAACAGCGAAAAGTCAGCTACTGGAACAAATCTGAAAACAAACCCCAACTCAACATCACCAGAGTTAAAGATCGGTACTATCAACGTAAGAAGCCTGAATGGCAAAGAAATGGAGCTAGCTGAGGAATTAGATAAGTACCAGATCGACATAATAGGGGTGACTGAAACAAAAAAGACCAAAACTGGTGAGATCTTTCTGAGCAATAAATACAAAATGTTATATTCAGGCAATAACAATCAAGGAAAAGAAGGAGTAGCAATAGTATTCAACACAAAATACGAGGCTAATCTTCTTGAATGGCAGTCAGTCTCAAGTAGAGTAATGTGGGCAAATATGAGAATGGGGAACTGGACAATGAGACTTATTTGTGCCTATGGTCCCACAGAAGGTTCTACTAAGGTAGAAGTGGAGGAATTTTTTGAGGCTTTAGAAAAAGCAACTGACACAATGAAAAAGGAAAAGTTGGTCCTTGTTGGGGATCTAAATAGTAGAGTAGGAAATGATTGTGAGACATACAAAAATATTTTGGGAAAATTTGGAGAAAAGAGCAAAGCTAATAATAATGGCAAATATATTTGGATTTCTGCTCAGGACATGGACTGGTTATTACTAACACCATGTTCCAACATAAAAATGTGCACAAATTCACATGGAGAGAAGAGGCTAGGAATAAGAAAAGTCTCATTGACTATGTTATTGTTGATAGTGATGTTTTCTCCCTGGTGCAGGACACCAGAGTGTACAGAGGATTTGAAATTGGAAGTGATCACTATTTAGTCTTGAGCAGGATAAAATTGAATTTCATATTGAAAAGAATAACATGTAAGAAAGTTTTAAAGCGAATAAAAGTTGAGCAGCTCTCAGATGTAAACTGTAGACTAAAATACAGAAATATTATTGAAAAGAAAATGAAAGAGTTTGAGAACAGGAATCAAACCTTGGAGATTCAGTGGCAAACTCTGAAGGAAACATTGATTGAATCTGCCAGAGAGGCATGTGGTGAGGTTGTGTGCAAAGATAAAAAAATCAGAACTCCCTGGTGGACACAGGAAGTTAAAGAGGCAGTGAAGGAAAAGAAGAAAGCATATCAAAAGTTCCTGGCAAATAAGTCAGCTTTTACTCTTACAGAATACAGAGACAAATGTAAGAAAGCTAAACAGTGTGTAAAACTAGCTAAACAAAAGTCATGGGAGGACTTTGGCAAGAATATAGAAAATAAATATCAAGAAGGTGCCAAAATATTCTGGAGGTTGTTGAAGAAGCTTAGGAATGGAGGAAAGAGTGCTGTAAAAGGAATTAGAGATGATAAAGGTGAAATGAAAACAGGAGAAAAAGATATCCTTGAAGTATGGAGTAATTACTTTGAAAAACTGCTAAATGAAACAAGCAGTGATGACAGCACAATGATAAAAAAACACTGACCAGGCATGCAGTCAGGAATACATATCTATACTTGAAGTAGAAAAAGCCATCAAAGGCTTGAAATGTGGAAAGGCAGCAGGAGTAGATGATATTCGACCAGAAATGCTGAAGTATGGTGGTATAAGAGTCTTACAGTGGTTGCACTGCATAGTTCAGAAAGCCTGGACAGAGGGACGAATTCCCGATGATTGGAGTAGAGCTCTCATAGTACCTATATATAAAAAGGGAAATAAAACTGAATGTGAGAATTACAGAGGTATTTCCCTACTGAGTGTTCCTGGCAAGATCTATGCAAGTATACTTGAGAAACGGTTGAGAAGAATTGTGGAAGAAAAGCTTGGTGAAGAACAAGCTGGATTCAGGCCAAATAGAGGCTGTCAGGATCAGATCTTCACTTTACGACAAATAGTCGAGAAAGCATGGGAATATAACAAAGATCTGTATTTAAGTTTTGTCGATTTGGAAAAGGCATATGACAAGGTGCCAAGAGAGAAGCTATTCAATACACTGCAGTTATATGGTGTCAATGGGGCATTATATCAAGCAATACTTAGTCTTTATTTGAGCTGTGAGTCAGCAGTTAGAATTGAAGGAAGTACAGGAAGATGGTTTAATGTTAAATCTGGTGTGAGACAAGGATGTACATTATCCCCTCTGTTATTCATTATCTATATGGATCACATTATGAAGGAATGTGGTATTAAACCTGATATCAAAATTGGAGATGTTAATGTCAGCTCTTTGCTTTATGCGGATGATGTTATACTTCTAAATAAATCCGCTACAAGTCTGCAAGATTCTCTGACTAAATTGAATAGCTGTTGTAATAGATATGGTATGAAGGTCAGCAATAAAAAGACAAAGACAATGAAAATAGGCAGAATCATTGAAAATGTCAACTGTGTTGTGAATGGAGAACTTGTGGAACAAGTAAAACATTTCAGCTACTTAGGCACAATTTTTACTGAAGATGGTAAACTAAATATAGAAATAGACAACAGAATCAGCAAAGCTGGTATCGTGGGAAGTCAATTGAATAAATTCATATGGAATAAGAAAGAAATTAGTCGGAACACTAAATTAGCTGTATACAAGACTGTGTTCAAACCAATTTTAACTTATGGATATGAGAGCTGGGTCAGAAGTAAAACACTTGACCAAAGACTAGAGACCGCAGATATGTGAGTCCTGAGAAAGATTAGAGGCGTGAACAGATGGCATCAATGGCAATATCATATTAAAAATGAGGATATTAGGAAAGAACTTGACATTGTCAGCATCCAGGAATGCGTTAGCAGAGCTAATCTCAGATGGTATGGTCACTTAAATAGAATGGGAGAGGAAAGATTAGCAAAACAAGTGTTCTCTGCCAGGTTGGTAGGAAAACGACCCAGAGGAAGACCAAGATATAGGTGGATTGATACGGTACAAAGTGCCTTAGATGATAGAAATATAAGATCTGATAATGTTGGAGTCTTGACAAGTAACAGACTGATTTGGAGGAAAATTGTAGATAGGAAGTTAGTAATGATGTAAATTTTTCATATAGTACTATCATATCCTGTACACCCCTTGAGGGTACATGGCAGGAATTTGATGATGATGATGATATATATATATATATATATATAAATAATTTCTGATCATCATTGAATTAATTCACCTGTTCATGACTTCTATCTCCATCATGCATTTTTCTTTTTGTCGGCAGTTCTTAATAACGAATAATATATATTTTGCATATGCTAGTATTTTGTTAAGAGATCACCAGATGCAGTCTTCTTATAGTATATAGAAGGATTAATTTTTATTCAGAAAGAAACGAATTTTTTATTTACTTCATCTATTCTTTCCAAAGATTGGAATGAAAATATCAGTATATATAGTGAAAAATATCCCATCCCCAACAGACATTGTACTGCAGATGCAATTAGAGACAATTGCATCTGCAGTACAGTGCAGATGCAATGTGTTGTGTGTAATTCAATGAAATGGTCCTACTTAATGGAAAAAACTCCTCTTCTCCTGCAGATACTATACAGCATCATCAAACACAGTTTCAAACTATGTCGTCCTAACATCCTCTTTCAAATTTTTGTAGAAAATATTTGTGACAACTGTTTATAATGCAGTCCATGTTCCAATTATTAGAAATGGATACTTACTCTGTTCTTGACAGAGATCCAACTCGTGAACTCCATAACCATACAAACAACCTTCTAAGAACAACTACAGAGTTTTTTTTAGAAATATCTGTCTCTTCGTTCACTTCATCCTTTAATCCCTCAATTATGTGGATTACCAAAAATTCACAAAGAAAATACTCCACTGAGACCAATTGTAGAAGGCACTGATTCACCTACTTATAAACTCTCAAAGTATTTACCAAATCCCTAAAATGCTTATTTGGCTCAACCTCCTCTTTCCTCAAAAATTCTGTTGATTTCGTTTCTAGTGTTAAAATCCTACATATTCAAAAATAAGAAATTATGCTAGTTTTGATATTGTTTCCCTCTTCACGAATGTGCCTACAGAAGTTCTTACTCTGTTAAAAGATAAATTATAAAAAAAAAAAAAAAATGTAATGTCGTTATTAACCCATTGTGTTAATTCTCGTTATTTCCAGTTTAAAGATGGCCAATCCTTTCATTGCCCATACTGGTGAATTTATATTTGGAATCTTTTGAAGAAAAAGCTATCTCTTCATTTCCATTGAAACCTAGATTGTAGAAACGATATATAGGTGACATCTTCCTAATCTGGAGTCATGGATACAAGTCTTTAAAGAATTTCCTAGACCACCTCAACAGTCAACACCCCAAAATCCAATTTACTGCAGAATTAGAGATTGATGGCTCTCTTCTTTAATTTCTCAGATACACTTTTCTTGTATATCTGAGAAATTAAAAATCTCCATTTACAGAAAACCCATTCACACCAATAGATATCTCCATGCATGGAGAAGGACACTCACTTGCAGAGATAAAATGGTTATCATTCCGTTGTATAAGACTCTGATCAGACCACACTTAGACTATTGTTCTCAGATCTGTTCCCCAGGATTTGAAGGGGATAAATTAACTGTGGAAAGGGTACAAAGGTGGATAACAAAGATGGTGTCAGGACTGTACAATATTAGTTATGAGGATCAGCTGAGGGAGTGTGGACTGCAGAGTTTGGTGGATAGAAGAAGGAGAGGTGATATGAACAGACTTTTAAACTGTTGAGAGGTGGTTACAGGGTTGACAATGGGGAGTTCTTTCGCTTGGTTGAACAGCGGGAAGGAGTGATGACAAGAGACCATCCCTGGAAGTTACGAAAGGAAACTGTGAGAAAGAGGGTGAGGAGTGGTTTCTTTGCATGGAGGATGGTTGAACCATGGAATGCATTGCCTGATAGAGTGGTGAGAGCTAGAACGGTCAATGCGTTTAAGAAGTGGTATGATAGACTTTGTGTTTCTTAGGAGGGACCACCCTCGTTGAGTCTTGATAGACTTGTGTTCCTTAGAAAGGACCTCCTATGATTTGTCTTTTGACTCCATGGAGGCCCGAATAATAATAATAATAATGCACAGTCCCATCTCACTATCCACCTCAAAAAGTTGGCATTATTTCTATGCTAGGCAAACATGTTCGCTCCCTCCTCTGTCAAGAAGAAGATATTAACAAAGAACTTCAATTTCTTCTTGCAACCTTTCAGCAAAATGGTTATTCAAAACAAACAGTTAATAAGCTACTATTCAATCCTCTTTACCATATTGAAAATAGAAATAGTGAAAAAGGCTACAATTCCCTACCATATATTCAGTTCCATTTTGTCAAAATTAGTCAAAGTTGTTAAAAAATATAACATCCGAACTTCTTTCACTACTCTACTTAAACTCCGTTCCTTGCTCAGTATGTCCAAGCAAAAACATAATAACCTGAAATATCCCGGCATTTTACCGTATTTGGTGCAACATGCCTTATTTTGGCCAGACAGGAAAATCCATCAAATTACATCTAGACAAACATACAAACATAAAAGAGACATCACATATGACAGAACCAGAGCAAGTGCTCTGTCGAACCACACTCTGAATTCTGCTGATGCTTATGACAAAAACTCTATCATTCATCCAGTCATATGGAACAAATTTGAAATTATCTTTTGACGCTATGATCTGGAAAGAAGAATTGTGGAATCTAAAGAAATTGTCCTCCATCTAGTACATCTGAACAAGAACCTCAGCTATAATCTCTCAGACTGTCATTGTATTGCTGTCATTTTGGCATTCACAATGTTCTCTCACAATGTTTGTTGGTAGTTCCCTCATGTTAGGCACTCAAATGAAATCTTCTAAGAAGATGAAACTAGTTGTGCCTTTTACTTAAAATAGTGTTTCTATTTTTTTTCTCTCGGCTTATAGTCATTAAATCAGTGTCAAAAATATGTCTCTCTCGTGTGTGTGTGTGTGTGTGTGTGTGTGTGTGTGTGTGTGTGTGTGTGTGTGTGTGTGTGTTCGTATACACTATATCTTTTGTACTATAAGACGCACCTTTTTACATAGAGAAATCAAATTAGAATTGGGTGAGTTTTATGGTCTGAAGGTAGGTGATACTGGGTAAATCTTGGATTTCCACATTTTCGATGTGAGCCAAACACGTGTCTCACTGCACGTGTGGGAATCCCTTATTTACATACGAGAACTTTACCAGTCAGTAGTAGTTAGTGGGTGAGCGTATGCAAGTTTGAATGGACAAGACAATTTTATTTGTCTTTTAAAAAATGCGGTGACACGATATATGGTACTGAAGATGCCTAGTTTTTGAAGAGAGTGATAACAATAGTTCAGACCATAATATGAAAAGTGACAGTAACGAGACGAGTAAAGACAAACTGAATGCTACTGGTAAAAGTTATGGTAATAATAAATGAAATTTAAGGTTTATGAATATTTTTATATAATAATATATAATTATAATATAAAATAGTGCTAATAGGGCACTACCAAATACTGTAACATGGTCAGGTCATCATATAATGGTCATACTGCATCGTCCATCGCATGGGTTACCAAGGGACACGTTCGGGTGTTAGGCAGATGGACCCCATTCGAAAAATATGTTACAATCTCCCTTAGACTCCATTCCTCAGCACGCTACTAGAGGAAACTCCATCGATGGGCTTGCTACCTGTTTGGGGAGGTGTTTATGGGCAGCACAAAGAAATGGTTCTGCAAAGGGACGGAAATGGCATCGACAACGGCACCAGACTATGGCTTTAGCAACTAGAACATCTTTTCTCTGACAGAGAAGGAAAAGGAACTGGTCGAGGAAGCCAAGCACTACGAACTAGATTTAGTCAGGCTTTCTTCGACCAAGAGGAAGGCTCTAGATCTGTCGACCTGGATGAGGAGTGGAAGCTCTACTACTTTGGTGTGAACCCGACAATGTCTGCTCAGGCAGGCAGTGAGAAAAGGACACCTTGGTGGAACCAAGAGGTCCAAAAAGCTGTCCAGGCAAAAAAGGAGGCCTACCTAACATGGCTTAGGGTCAGGTCACCTGAGATGCGTTTCTGGTACACTGAGATGTGAAAAGCTGCTGCTGAGGCAGTAAAGACAGCAAAGCAGAGGGCTTGGGAATCCTTTGGAGAAAGATTAGATGCATCCTATGCAAATGCAAACAAGGTATTCTGTTTTTTCCCCTTCGAGGGAGGAAATAGTGCATAGCAAGGGCAATAAAGTCCTCTGATGGTGCACTTTTAACAACCGAGAAGGATATCCTCCACAGATGGAAGGAATACTTTGAGATCCTTCTTGAACTAGGTGGCCCAGCAGCTGTGGACATCGGGCATGGCTGCTGGCGATGATGAACTTCAGCCCAAAATGCTAAAAGCCTTAAATTGAGACGATGTTCTCTGGCTGACTCAAGTGTGTCAGGCTGCTTGGATATCTGGGCAAGCACCAAACAGTGGCAGACAACCATAATAATACCAGTCTTCAAGAAGGGAGACCAGAGAGATTGCATCAACTATCATGGCATCTCTCTGCTCAGCCTGCCTGGGAAAGTGTATGTATGCTAGGTGCTTGAAAAGAAGGTGCAGGAGCATAGTTGAGTAAAAGTTCCAAGAAGAACAATGTGGCTTTCATCCTGGTAGAAGCACAACTGACCAAATCTTCACTTTAAGGCAAGTCTTTGAGAAATCTTGGGAATATGCCAAGAATGTCTACACATGTTTTGTGGACTTGGAGAAGGCATGTAACTGGGTTCCTCAGGATAAGATTTGGCAAGTAGTACAGGAGTGTGGAGTGGATGGCAACTATTAGCTGCCATCAAGTCCCTGTAGGAATGCCCAGAGTTTTGTGTCAAGGTAAAAAACAAAAAGTCTGAACCTTCCACAGTCTCCGCCAAGGGTTTATTCTGTCACTCACCCCTCCTTTTCATAATATTTATGGACTGGATTGATGGGCTCAGCCAAAGCAGTGAGTGTGTCAGAACTGGAAGATTTAGCACTGCACGTCTGCTTTTTACAGATGACCTAGTTCTGCTTAGCTCTGTGGAGCCCATAGTTCTGCTTAGCTAAGCAGAACTATGGGCACCACAGATGACCTCCAGTGGACCCTGGATAGGTTTGTAGCTGTTTTTGCAGAAGCTTGGATGTAGATCTGCATGGTCAAAACAGAAACATTTGTGGTCTCAAGACAACCATCCCAGTACATTCTACATGTGAGTGGAGTCCCACTGATGCAGGTGGAGAAGTTTTAAATACCTTGGATCCATATTCACAAGTGATGGAAAGTGAGACGTAGAGCTAGATACTCGAATTGGCTCAGCAAGCGCAATATTGCGGGAGCTTGGCTATTCAGTAGTATTGAAGCGGGAATTAGGCCAGAAGGCAAAGCTGGCTGTTTTCAATACAGTCTATATCCCCATCCTCGCCTGTGGCCATGAGAGCTGGGTAATAACCGAAAGAATGTGGACACGAATCCAAGCAGCTGAAATGAGGTTCCTTCGACGGGTTTGCGGGGCTGACAAGACTCGATAGTCAGAAGCTCTGCAATTCGGGAAACCCTCGATACTCAATTGCTGCTTCTCTGTGTTGAGAGATCACAGTTACGATGGTATGGGCACCTGGTCAAAATGGCACAAGAGAGGCTCCATCAGCAGGCCCTCTTTGCCAAGCCAGAGGGTGGAAGGCCAAGGACTCGTTGGATAGATTATATCCAAAACCTTGGGTGGACACATTTGGGAATCCCACCAGAACACTTGAGCTTGGTGGCAGAGGATCGTGACCACTGGAAGTCCCTCTTGTAGCTTCTGCCCCCACAACCCAATTAGGAAAGGTGGGTCTTAAAGATGGATGGATGAATGGATATAATTTTTCTAAAAATTGTCTCATAATATAATTACGGTATATATATAATTTGAAATCAAAATATGGTATATGTGTGTGTGTGTATATATATATGTGTGTGTGTGTATATATATATATATATATATATATATATAATTTGAAATCAGTTCTAATTGCATTTGATATTTTCTCTATTATGAAGAGAGTTCACAAATAATAATTTTACAAATAAAATTCTACCAAAAAAATTGCAACTAAGATTATGTTTAAACGTTTCGAAAATGTGCCTGCTCGACATGGAAGTGACATAACATATAGCATGGGTAGCGAAATATGTTCAAAACATTTCCCAGCATGATGTGTTAATGATATTTTTAAATCAGACTTATTACGAAGAAATGTGAGATTGAAAATACTCGTTTATTTTGCTAAACCCATTATACTATTTGGATGTGAAACATGAATGATGAAAAGTACTTTTTGACATTCATAAAATATAATAATGGTATGTCCCTCCCTTACAGTGTTTTTTGCTGTATGTATATTGCAATTAGTCTTGTAATATTTACTATTCACGTCTAACTTCATTTGTAATTTCATTACATATTAATTTAGAATTATCCTTGAATGTTTGAGTAATGCAACATGAAAATCATTAACCTTTTATTTCGTTGATTATGGTAACTTGTTTAATGAATGAAATTGTTGTGCAGCCAAAGAACTGAAACAAGTATTTGAATGCATTTGTAATCTACAGCAAATAATCCCTCTGAAGATGTTCAGATTCTTCCCCATACTTTGGTAGTTCATTCATATAAATCTCCAACTTTTTGTGACTTCTGTGGAGAGATGCTCTTTGGCTTGGTGCGACAAGGACTAAAATGTGAAGGTAAGTGGCTGAAATTTACATATTGGGAATATTTGAATATTTTTTTAATTCTGTTAAATTTTTAGGAATCTCAACATATTAAACCAACATCATCATCAAATTCCTGACATTTATCCTCAAGGGGTGTACAGGATATGATAGTACTACATGAAAAATTTACATCATTACTAACTTCCTATCTACAATTGTCCTCCAAATCAGTCTGTTACTTGTCAAGACTCTAACATTACTAGATCTTATATTTCTATCGTCTAAGGCACTTTGTACCATATCAATCAACCTATATCTTGGTCTTCCTCTGGGTCGTTTTCCTGCCAACCTGGCAGAGAACACTTGTTTTGCTAATCTTTCCTCGCCCATTCTGTTTAAGTGACCATACCACCTGAGATTAGTTCTGCTAACGCATTCCTGGATGCAATGTCAAGTGCTTTCCTAATATCCTCGTTTTTAATATGATATTGCCATTGATGCCATCTGTTCATGCCTCTAATCTTCCTCAGAACTCTCATATCTGCAGTCTCTAGTCTTTGGCCAAGTGTTTTATTCCTGACCCAGCTCTCAGATCCATAAGTTAAAACTGGTTTGAACACTGTCTTGTATACTGCTAATTTAGTGTTCCGACTAATTTCTCTCTTATTCCATATGAATTTATTCAATTGACTTCCCACCATACCAGCTTTGCTGATTCTGTTGTCTATTTCTATATTTAATTTACCATCTTCAGTAAAAATCGTGCCTAAGTAGCTGAAATGTTTTACTTGTTCCACAGGTTCTCCATTCACAACACAGTTGACATTTTCAATGATTCTGCCTATTTTCATTGTCTTTGTCTTTTTATTGCTGACCTTCATACTATATCTATTACAACAGCTATTCAATTTAGTCAGAGAATCTTGCAGACTTGTAGCGGATTTATTTAGAAGTATAACATCATCCGCATAAAGCAAAGAGCTGACATTAACATCTCCAATTTTGATATCAAGTTTAATACCACTTTCCTTCATAATGTGATCCATATAGATAATGAATAACAGAGGGGATAATGTACATCCTTGTCTCACACCAGATTTAACATTAAACCATCTTCCTGTACTTCCTTCAATTCTAACTGCAGACTTACAACTCAAATAAAGACTAAGTATTGCTTGATATAATGCCCCATTGACACCATATAACTGCAGCGTATTGAATAGCTTCTCTCTTGGCACCTTGTCATATGCCTTTTCCAAATCGACAAAACTTAAATACAGATCTTTGTTATATTCCCATGTTTTCTCGACTATTTGTCGTAAAGTGAAGATCTGATCCTGACAGCCTCTATTTGGCCTGAATCCAGCTTGTTCTTCACCAAGCTTTTCTTCCACAATTCTTCTCAACCGTTTCTCAAGTATACTTGCATAGATCTTGCCAGGAACACTCAGTAGGGAAATACGACTGTAATTCTCACATTCAGTTTTATTTCCCTTTTTATATATGGGTACTATGAGAGCTCTACTCCAATCATCGGGAATTCGTCCCTCTGTCTAAGCCTTCTGAACTATACAGTGCAGCCATTGTAAGACTCTTATACCACCATACTTCAGCATTTCTGGTCGAATATCATCTATTCCCACTGCCTTTCCACATTTCAAGCCTTTGATGGCTTTTTCTACTTCAAGTATGGATATGTATTCCTGACTGTATGCCTGTTGAGTATTTTTTACCACTGTGCTCTCACTGGTTGTTTCATTTAGCAATTTTTCGAAGTAATTACTCCATACTTCAAGGATATCTTTTTCTCCCATTTTCATGTCACCATTATCATCTCTAACTCCTTTTACAGCACTCTTTGCTTCATTTCTAAGCTTCTTCAACAACCTCCAGAATATTTTGCCACCTTCTTGATATTTATTTTCTATATTCTTGCCAAAGTCCTCCCATGACTTTTGTTTAGCTAGTTTTACACAGTGTTTAGCATTCTTGCATTTCTATCTGTATTCTCTAAGAGCGCAAGCTGACTTATTTGCCAGGAACTTTTGATGTGCTTTCTTCTTTTCCTTCACTGCCTCTTGAACTTCCTGTGTCCCCCATGGAGTTATGATTTTTCTATCCTTGCAGACAACCTCACCACATGCCTCTCTCTCTCTGGCTGAACCAATCAAGGTTTTCTTCAAGGTTTGCCACTGAATCTCCAAGTTTTGGTTCTTGTTCTCAAACTCTTTCATTTTTTTTCCAATAATCTTTGTGTATTTTAGTCTACAGTTCACATCTGAGAGCTGCTCAACTTTTATTCGCTTTAAAAGTTTCTTACGTGTCATTCTTTTCAATATGAAATTCAATTTTATCCTGCTCAAGACTAAATAGTGATCACTTCCAATTTCAAATCCTCTGTACACTCTGGTGTCCTGCCCCAGGGAGAAAACATCACTATCATCAATAACATAGTCAATGAGACTTTTCTTATTCCTTGCCTCTTCTCTCCATGTAAATTTGTGCACATTTTTATGTTGGAACATGGTGTTAGTAATAACCAGTCCATGTCCTGAGCAGAAATCCAACAGGTATTTGCCATTATTATTAGCTTTGTTCTTTTCTCCAAATTTTCCTGAAACATTTTTGTATGTCTGACAATCACTTCCTACTCTGCTATTTAGATCCCCAACAAGGACCAACTTTTCATTTTTCATTGTGTCAGTAGCTTTCTCTAGAGCCTCAAAAAATTCCTCCACTTCTATCTTAGTAGAGCCTTCTGTGGGACCATAGGCACAAATAAGTCTCATTGAACCAGTTCTCCATTCTGATAATTGCCCACATCACTTTTCTTGAGACTGCCTGCCATTCAAGAAGATTAGCCTCATATTTAATGTTGAATACTATGGCTGCCCCTTCTTTTTCTTGATTGTCATTTCCTGATTATAACATTTTGTAGTTATTGCTCAGAAAGATCTCACCAGTTTTTGTCTTTTTTGTTTCAATTACCCCTATTATGTTGATCTGGTACTTATCTAATTTCTCCGCTAGCTCCATTTCTTTTCCATTCAGGCTTTTTATGTTGGTAGTACCGATCTTTAACTCTGGTGATGTTGAGTTGGGGTGTGCTTTCAGATTTGTTCCAGTAGCTGACTTTTCGCTGTTTGACCTGGTTCCCTGGCGAAAACAACGGGGGCCTTGTTTAACCAGGCGACACCCCAGCCGGCATGAAATTTTGTCATGTTGTACCATCATTTTCTACATTGGTTTAAGCCAATAAGAATACAATTTAGTCGGCTGAATCCCAAATTGCCAGCCCATCCTCGTTCGTTCAGTATCCAGGTAGATAATACCCAACAGGGTGCACCACAAGAAGGTGAGGATAGACATTAGGTCAGAAGGCCCTGGTCGGTTCTCCACATTCCTTTAAAGGCTATGTGGAGGTCTCCTCTCAGTTATACAGCTTTGACCCTCAAGCACCCCTTATTAAACCATAAAAATATAATTGCTCATTTTTTAACATTGTGATATGTTTTTATAAGAAGTCAGAGATACAGAAATTACTTTGTTTCCAGATTGTCCTGATTGTTTTTGAAATGTTTGGGACCATTTAAGCTTTTGTCAGAAACTCTAATATTGAAGTGTCTTGAAATTGTGTTCAATGCATATTGGGAATGTAATAAATAATGCTATCAGAAAGTATAAATATAGAACTGCTATGAAAAATAATCTCAGTTATGAAGATGATCAAAGCAAATTGTTCTAGTAGATGCTTGCAAAATACTGAAATAAAACTGTTTGATTCCAGGGTGGAATTCATTATCATCTTGACTTTGTTTCCTGTAACCAAGATTTGCATTCTCCAAAATAGAATAAAAAATTACTTTAATTAAACTAAGCTTCTCAGTACTGAGATTTTTTATTTCAATATATGTTACTGGTAGTTATATATACAGGGTGGCCCATAAGTCATGAAGGGATTTTAAAATGTGAATAACTAATAATAAAAAAAAAATCTCCAGATTCTGTATTTCATTATAACAAAAAAAAATTAATAAATACATAAAAATTAATTTAATAAAAAAATTATTAAATGTTTGAACTCCTTGACATGTGTCACAAAGGAGTTCGTGACATGAATGGCAGTAGGTAGAAATGGAAAATAACTTACAGAAAATAAACTGGAATAGGTTAAAAAATTTAACTAATTAGGCATTCTAATTACAAGCAGGTTAAATTATAAAGAAACTAGCAAACACAAAATAAATATACTGTGACTTAGAAATGTATGGAAAAATATACATCTCTCCAAAGAACTTTATAAATCAAAGTATGCATATTTCAGTGGCACTACTCATAGTACTGTATGCATAATCAGACATAAAAACAAATCAAGAAGAGCAAAGATTGATAGGCTTTGGAAAAATGTTTAAGGAAAATAAACAAAACAACATGGATTGAAATGAAAACTGATCAGGAAACGAGGAGAATTACACTACCATATTCCAATAATAGCCAGATCAAAGAAAAACAGTCACAATCATATGGATATGCATATGAAAGTTTTGCCCAAATTTTCTAAAACAGAAGGATCAAAGGAAAATACAAAGGAAATGGATGGATAACATCAAGTGTATAAGTGGTCTTAACTGACATGGTACAGTTAGCAAACTAACATATGGTGAAAAGAGTACAGAAGGTATTTTTATATCTGTGTGCCTTAGAAGTACAAAATGTTAGATATGACAACATTGGAGTGCTCGAAAGTAATAGATTGATTTGGAGGAAAATTTTGAGAGGAGATTAATAATAATGTAAACTTAATCATGCTGTCCTGGTTGGCCAAGTGGTTAGCATATATGCTCTCTAGCCAAAAGAGCTGGTTTGAATCCTGCTGTAGGCATGAATGTTTGTGATTGTCTGTGAAAATACTAGTCGTGGTAGTGGACAGTAGATAGTATTGGTGCAGATGATACTGTTCGCTGTAGTTGGTGGATTGAGTGGTGGAGATGGAGAGTTGTAGAGTACGTGCCCTCCCTCGATGAGTCTTTGGACTCCTTGGAAGTGTCATGTAATAATAATTATAATAATAATGGCTCTTATAAAAATTTAAATAATTTGGCTGCAGATAGATTGGATTGGACTGGACTAGAAAGCTGTGGTTCATGGCAGCCTCAATTTGCCTTAGGCAGATGAGGAGGAGGTGCAGGATGATAACTAGCAGTGGAGTTGAAGTTAATGAGATGGTATAGTTCGCCCACCATTTCTAGATCCCTTCTTGGCTTGGTGCCAAGAATAGTCGATTCATGCTGAAGGGGAGAAAGAAATGAAGGATGTACGAATTGGTCGCCAACATACGAAATCACGTGCTTTCTTGTCTGTCGCTGTATTAGTACTAGCTTGATTTTTGTTGTTCTCTTTTTGCATTATTTTTTTATTATTAATTTGTATGATGGATCCAGAGTACAGTCCACAAGTTCTATTGTTACACGTTTCAGTAGTTCTTGCAAAAGAATATTGAATAATGTGCTGACATTCTGCGAAAAAGAATCGTCAGAAGGCCATCTTCTTGTTCCCCTTTCTCAAGTCATAAAACGTGCAAGTGCGGGCGTATCGGGGGCGACTGTTAAAATAATTCGTAGGTAATCAAAAGGTGAAGGTAAGCCAAAATTTAAATCTCCTAAAAAAAAAAAAAAAGCACTAGAGAAAGAAAACCATCGAAACCATAACTTTGAATGATTTTGATGTAGGCGTTATAAGAAGAACTATTCACGAATTTTACGTAGTCGAGAAAAGAGTGCTAACTGTTCCGAAATTGATTCCTGTGCTTAAAGAAAAAATAATTTTCCTTGGAAAAGAGAAACTTTAAGGAAAATACTTCATGAAATCGGATTTTGTTTTAAAAAGTCACAGAATAAAAGGAAACTTATCATGGAGCGAAGTAACATTGTTTTATGTAGAACGCAGTATTTGCACATATTAACACTCTACGTACATTTTTCCAACTGTTATACAAGCAAAATAGTTACACTTTAAAAACAGCAATGTTCATAAAAGAAAAGCTAAATTTTCCGACATGTAATAATAAACAAACTCAGTTTGTTTATTATTACATCCCAGAAGACAGACTGATTACCCTATTATCGGAATGAATTCTCCTTTTTCTGACATGCGCAGAAGTGTCGAGGGACCTCAAATCGGTGGGCGAACTATACAGTTAGTAAACTAACCTTCTGTACTCTTTCATCATATGTTAGTTTACTAACTGTACCATCTCATTAACTTCAACTCCACTACTAGTTATCATCCTGACATCTATGTGCCTTAGAAGCACAAAAGAAGTGCCTTAGAAACATGAAATGTTAGATATGACAATATTGGAGTGCTCAAAAGTAATAGATTGATTTGGAGGAAAATTGTTGATAGGAGATTAATAATAATGAAAACTTAATCATTTAGTGCTGTCATAGTAATCTGAACACCCCTTGGGAGTACACATCAGGATCTGTTATTATTATTATTAATTTCCTAATGTGTACCCTGAAGGGATGGTCAGGTTACTATGACAGCACTACATGATTAAGTCATGTAGTGCTGTCAGTCAAAAGATACATCACGGGAGGCAAACACTGTTGTACACAAATCTCATCAAATCGTGGCTTAAACTCATTCAGTGTATTCACCACAGTGTTAGGCAATGCATTCCACTCACCAGCCACTCTCTATGCAAAGAACCTGCTCTTTATGCTCCTGCTTACACCCTCCTTCCACAGCTTCCAGAGATAACTCCCTTCTCCTATTCTATGAAAAATTGCATTCACATTAACCTCATTGCAACTCTTTCCCAAACTTAATCATATCCCCTCTCTTCTCCTATTCACAAGGTTTTGCAAACTGCATTCCCTCAATGCTGTTGGGCCCATATACGAGAGGTTGGCTGATCAACCTATAGTACTTTAGTGCCGCATATGAGTAGAGGGTTGGAAAAGAAGAAACTTGTTGACATTTGAATTAAAATCCTGTATATTGTATTCCTTGGGAAATACATCAGGGGAAAGACTGTTCCACGGTATAGCAGGAATGAAGGAGGAGGAAAAAAAAAAACTCGTTCTGTGGGTTTCAAGGTGTACCGTGAAAGGATGTTGGGTGGCAGCTGTATGCATTCCAATGGGCTTAGTACAGAGTGGGGAAATTATTGATGCTGTTTTGGATGAACATTTTCCATGGAAATATTTATAGAATATACAAATTGCAGAGACTAAATGTCTATGTGAAAGTGAGAGGAGTGAGTTGGTAAGAGATGGGTCATTTATCAGTCTAATTGCTCTCCTCTGTATTGGGTCAAGCATTTTGAGGGAGCTTTTAGGAGCCCCACTCCAAATGTGAGAACAGTATTCGATAGCTGGGTGGATTTGTGATTTGTATATGGTTAACAGCTTTTTTGAGGTGAAGTAACGTCTTGAGCGAAAGTGAAATCCTAATTTTTTGGAAGCTGAGGATGCAATGGTTGTGATGTGTTTATGCCTGGAGAGGCCTGATGTCAAGGTAATTCTGAGGAGAGAAATCTCATCTTGTCTGGGAATTTGAGTGTTATCAAAAATAATACTGGATGAAAATGGTTCTTTTTTTGTGGGAAATAAGACTGAACTGGGTTTTAGTAGCGTTGAAGTTGACAAGGTTATCTGAGCCCCATTGGAGGATGGCTTGGAGGTCAGAATTAAGGGAAGTTGTGGTTGATGTTCTGTGGGTTGAAGTGAGTTGTGTAGGGTAAGGTTTATCAAATGAAAGGGAGGAGTGCAATGTGCTGTCATCTGCAAAACTGTGTATTGGGTTGGAGGTCAACTGAAGTAGGTCATTGATATAGAAGGAAGAGGGCTGGTGAGAGAACTGAACCTTGTAGGACCCCAGCATTAGTTGGATGGTGAGAAGATAGGGAGCTGTCTACCATCACACAGTGTGCATCTTGACAGAAAGCTGGCAATCCATCTACAGAAGTCCTGAGACAGTCCAAATAATCGAAGTTTGCTTAGTAAGTCTTTTTGCCAGACCCAGTCAAAGACTTTAGAGATATCAAGTTCAACAATTTGGGATTTTCCAAATTTCTCCGTGACATTTGTCCAGTAATGGGTGATATATGAGAGCAGATCACCTGTTGATCGACATCGATGGAATCTGTACTGGTGGTCGCTTAATAGCTGGGTACTTTCAAGATAGAGTAAGAATTGAGAATTGATGATTTTCTCCATCACTTTACATAGGACTGAAGCGAGTGAGATGGCAGCAATTTGTCTTCCTTTTTGGGAATGGGTTGAATATAGGCCAATTTCCAGGCTTTGGGATACATATATACACACACACACACACACCAGTGGATTAAGAGAGTATGTACAGACGTCATAGGATAGGAGTCAGTTCTGCTGCACACCTTCAGGACAATTGGAGGAATGCCATCAGGACCAGGAGCCTTTTTTGTGTCTAATTTAGACAACAGGTTTATGATCTCTTTCTGGCAAAAGGATATGGGGAACATTGTATGTTAGGCAGTTGGAATGGCTGGGGGGCATTTGCCATTGTCAGTTATACATGCACTGGAGGCAAAGTGTTTTTTTTTTTTTTTATATGTTGGGCCCATATACGAGAGATTGACTGATCAACCTATAGTACTTTAGTATCGTATATGGGTAGTGGGATGGGAAAGGAGGAACTTGTTAACATTCGATTTAAAAGCGGTATATTGTATTCCTTGGGAAATACATCAGGGGGAAGACTGTTCCAGAGTACAGTAGTAGCAAGGATGAAGGAGAAGGAAAAGAAACTTGTTCTGTGGGTTTCGAGGTGTACTGTGAAGGGATGTTGGGAGGTGGCTATACGTGTTCCAATGGGTTTAGTACAGAGTGGGGGAATTATTCATGTTATTACAGATGAGCATTTTCCATGAAAATATTTGTAGAATATACAAATTGCAGAGACTAAACGTCTATGTGGAAGTAGGGGGGAGTGAGTCGGTAAGAGATGGATCATTTATCAGTCAAATTACTCTTCTCTGTATTGAGTCAAGCATTCTGAGGGAGCTTTTTGGAGCCCCACTCCAAATGTGAGAACAGTATTCGATAGCTGGGTGGATTTGCAATTTGTATAAGGTTAACAGCTGTTTTGAAGTGAAGTAACGTCTTGAGCGAAAGAGAAAGCCTAGTATTTTGGAAGCTGAGGATGCAATGGTTGTGACGTTTTTATGCCAGGAATGGCCTGATGGCAAGGTAATTCGGAGAAGAGAAATTTCATTTGTCTGGGAATTTGAGTGTTATCAAAAATAATAGTAGGGGAAAAGAAAAATGGTTCTTTTATGTGGGAAATAAGACAGAACTGGGTTTTACTAGCGTTGAAGTAGACAAGGTTATCTGAGCCCCATCGGAGGATGTTTTGAAGGTCTGCATTATTATTATTATTATGGGCAACTCCAAGGAGTCGACAGACTCATCGAGGGAGGCCCTAACATCATGTCAAGAACAACTATTCGACATTCACACAGTATCTATCATACCTCACCTTGAACTCTTGCACGGTCATAGCACCCACAACAGACTCTGGCTGCTTATTCCACTCATTCACCACTCTCCAAGTAAAAAACCTAGCTCTAACACCCCTGCTAACTACATTCTTGCCCAGCTTCCATGTATGACCCCTAGTCCTCCCACCACCAGTTCTGTTATCAAAAATATCTTCTGGATTAATCTTATAGAAACCCTTTAGTAATTTGAATGTCTCAATCATATCACTCCTTTTCTGCCTATCGACCAATTTTTGCAACCCACAAATCTTCAACCTGTTCTCATAAGGTTCATTCCACAGACCTGCTATCATCTTGGTCACTCATCTCTGGATCCTCTCCACCTCCTCCCCATCAAGAAGAAACCCTGGAGCCCATATCTAGGCACAGTAATCTAGATGGGGTCTTATCAAGGCTCGATACAGAGGAACAACAACTTGTTTGTCTCTGCTTGTTTAAGTATTTTTCAGAAGCCAAGTGATTTGATGAGCTGATTTAGCCACTTTTGCAATGTGCCTCCTAAACTTCAATTCCCTATCCACCAACACCCCCAAATCCCTGGCCTCTTCGATCTCCTGTAGTACAGTCCACCAAATGTGATATACTGCTGCTAATCTTTTCACCCCAAAATGCATAACCTTACACTTTGCCACATTAAATTGACATCCATTTTCCCTACCCCAGTCCTCCAAACTATCTAAATCATCCTACAAAATTTTGACATCCTGTGCACTCACAATTGCTCTACCCAACTTTGCATCATCATCAGCAAACAAGTGAACACTTCCTCTCAGATCCTTTCCTATATCATTGATGAACAAATTGAAAAGTAGTGTGCCACAGGGTTCTGTTCTTGGACCACTACTTTTCAATTTGTACCATGTCTCCAACCCTATATCTGGAAGGATATAGGGTTGGAGACATGGATAGGAGGGTGGTAGATGGAGAGAAGCCATCTTTTGGACTCAACTCCTAAATAAACCACTCTCTGGTATCTCTCCATCTACCACCCTCCTATCCATGTCTCCAACCCTATATCCTTCTTGATCTGCTCCAGTTTACTGATTAGAGTTCCATGTGGTATCCTGTCAAAGGCCTTGGCAAGATCCAGTAGAATCACTCTAAATCCATTACCCTTATCCAGTTCAGCCGTCACTGTGTTATAAAATGTGAGCAAGTTACTGAGGCATGATCTACCCTTCACAAAACCATGTTGTCCCCCATACAATATCCCATTTTCATCTATCCAATCCTGTATTCTTTTCTTAACTAATTTCTGCAAGACCTTGACAGTGATTCCTGATATGCTAATCGGTCAGTAATTTACAACAGCAGTCTTGGAACCTCCTTTATGCAGTGGAACTATTTTCCCCCTCCTTCCACCCCCTCGGGACTAACCCAGACCTGAGACTCAAATTAAACAAAATGGTCAAGGGTACTGACAATTCTTTAGCCGCTTCACGTACGTCACGAGCTGGTATACCATCCAATCCCACAGATGTATTGACATTGAGGTTTTGCAATAGACTACACACCTCGACTTCATTCACCACAATTCCTGTATAATCTATTAGTTCATTCATTTCTGCAATGTCACCACCTGGATGATATATTCTTGCCAAGTGCTCACTCAGTAACTCGACTATATCAACTGATTCGGTTACCTCCCTACCATCGGCATTCTTTAAAATCATTCTGCCATATACATTTTTTCTTTTACTTGCAAGATAGCAAAAAAATTAGGCCAATGTTCTTTCATAATTCTTTTTTGCTTTTCTTACCACACTCGTTACCCTTCTGGCCTGCACTTTATACCGTTCATGTGCCTGCCGGTCACCTTTCTCCTTAAATTCCCTCCATAGTTGTTTCTTTTTTTTTGCAGCTCAAGCTTAATAGTGTTATTCATCCATTTAACCCATACTTGATTTATTATTCGGACTCTAGGTATAATCAGCCATTGCTTCATACAAACACTTCTTAACCGCCTCTCATGCACTTTCAACTTCTAGCCCTTGCAGTTGTACATGCCACGTCTCTGAACCAATCAAACTCCTAAGCTTGTCATACTTACCAGCCCAATAATTCCACATGTACCCTGTCTTAATTGTAAATTCCACACCTTTAGCCACCTCCCAAGTCAAGACCTTATGATCACTCTCACGAATTGCTGGCAATGTGGTCATATTAGTTACAGCCATATCCTCAGATGCAATTACTAGGTCAAGCACTCTCTGACCCATAGTTATCCCTTAATAACCGCATAAAATTGAATTCCTTCCTCCCGTGTGTCCTGTACTCACTCCAATCAATGCTACCATAGTTGAAATCTTCCATTATAATTACCCTCCTTCCACTCATTTCTTCTATTTGCTTGTGCATACTATCTCCACCATCTTTTACATCACCTGGTCTATAGCAGCACCCAATTGTATATTTTGTTCTGCTAGCCACAATCTCACTCCAAATGGCCTCAAATGTGCTCTTTTCTCTATCCTGCAATTCAACTTCTATTCTCCTTGGCTGCAGCTCATCAGCTATCATCAACAATACTCCTACCCATTTTATTTTCCCTGTCATTCCTGAACACACTATACCCATCACATTCAATGTGATGGGTATAATGTGCATATCTATGTGCTCATGCATATCTACTACACCCCCTCCCTTAATAAATCTAGTTTCCCTGATTCTACACATCCACTTCATTCAACAACACTTTTTCAAGTCTCCTTACACTGAATCCATTCAAATGCAAACCATCCATCTTATATAGATCCTTTCGCCCATCGAACTCACTCCACATGTCCACAAATTCCACACCACTCGTCATGCATAACCCACGCATAAAGTCATTTGCAATTATGGCCTACCTTCTAAACACTTCACTGTCATACCGCGGCGAAAGACTGGTCATCCTAACTCTCTCACTCTTTTCTTTTGCTACCTCAAACAATTCATTCAGGTCCTCTATCATTTCCATTTTATCTCCTTTCAAATCATTCGTACCTGCCACAACTATCATTTCTTTCACCCTTTCCTCTTGCTCTCTAATAGACTCACTTACGTCCTTGATGGTCGCACCAGGTTGGTACGAGTTTGTCAAATTCTCTACTAACACACCTCGTACTAGCAAATCTCCATATAGCACTCGCTCCTTCATTTTGTTTATGTTCACACTCTTATTTTTCCTATCATTTGTGAACATATAGGCCTGCAACATAGAATCTTATCAAACTCTGTCAGTTCACTTCTTGCTGCTGTTTCACTCAGACACAGTGGCATTGACTTGTGAGCATCGTATTCTTCCAATTTATACCAGCTATTTATATGCATGAATGCCAGGCCAGGATATCGTGCATCATTTGGGTGGATGAAACAAAGTAGTCTTCTGCTGACATGTTCTTGCATGTTTACAGTTCTGGTGGTGGCGTGATGCAGACTGTTATCCACAAAAGAATATGTGTTCCATAAATATATTGTGAGATGAAACGTATTTCATGACTAAAAAAAATTGAGAAATACTCTATGTAGTATCCCATGTTCCTGATATAATTGTGGCATTTTCAATAAGTTTTCAAATCAGAAATATAATAAGGATTTGTATTATTTTTTCATTAGTGTTATTTCTCATCATTAGTATTATTTCTCATTCTAAGATTTCTCGTCTAATCTTTGTTATAAGAATACCATGTGGTATTCTTTCAATGATAGGAATTTAGTAATTATATAAACTTTTCATATAGAACTATCATAGTAAACTATATGCCCTTGATGGTACATATTATTATACATTACCTCTATGTAGTATGGAGAGTTGTGGGAAACGGACCCTAACTTTTATGCACAGGAAACTTATCATACCTCTCCTTAAACTCATTAATTCATTTACTCCATAAACACTGTCCCCTTACTCACATCTAATTCTGGCAATCCATTCACTGCTCTCTCTCTCTCCATGCAAAAAATATAGTCTACATAGTTACTAACCACACTCTTGCACATCTTCCGTAAATGATACCTAGTTCTCTCACTGTTTGTCATGTATTGAAGAATTTTTTCTGCATCAATATTATACCACCTGTCAACTGAACTTTTTAACTTACGCACACACCTTCACCCTATCCTCATAGGAAGCATTCCACAGACCAGTCACCAACTTGGTCGCTTGTCTCTAAATCCTCTCTACCACTACCTGATCCTAAAGAAACCCAGGTGACCAAATCTGTGCAAAATAATTAAGAGGCAGCCAAATCATATCTTTATAAAGAGGGATAGTAACTTCCTTATTTTTACTTGTTAGCATATTTTTCAACATCCAGGTAACTATTTTAAACTTTGAACTATTTTACCAATTTTGCAATATGCCTTCTGAACTTCAGTTCACTCTATACTATTATCCCCAAGTCCCTAGGTTTATCAATTTCCTGTAATCCAATACCATTGATGTGATATACACAATATGTAACCTTTTTATCCTCTTGGCCACAATGCCAATTTATTTAAATTGTCCCACAGGATATCTATATCACCTTTATCAACTATTGCTGTCCCCAGTTTTGCATTATCAGCAAACAACTGAATATCCCCTCTTAAATCTTTCCCTATATCAATGGTATACAAATTAAATAGTAGTGGCCCTAATACAGAACCCTCAGGTACTCCATTAGTCACCATCATCCTACTAGATTTCACGCCACCATATACTATCTGGTTTCTGTCAGCCAGCCCCGTATCGATGCTACTAGATTCTTTCCCATGCCAAGTTTTGTAATAGTTTTCCATGTGGTATTCTGTCACATGCCTTTGCAAATTCCAGCAGTATGATGGTGTAGCTATTTCCTTTATCCATTTCTGCTTTCACTTTATTATAAAATGTAAGAAAATTACTAAGACAGAACCCACCTTTTAGAAAACCATGCTGCCTTCTTCCTTCTACTTGCCACATATCTAAAGAACTCTCTAGGGTTTTTCTTAGCCTGATCTACCAATTTCTGCTCATACTCCACTTTTGTTTTCCTTACTAACTAAGTCACTCTCCTAGCTTGTTCTTTACACTCTTCATGTAACTGATTATTATGATTATTCTTTTTGTACTACCTTCAAAGTACTTTCTTCTTCCAGATTTCATGCTTAAGCCCCTCATTCATCCATTTTACACCTACCTCATTCAGCCTTTTGGCCTTCGGAATACATTCACACATTGATGCTGTTATATATTTCTTTGTCAGTTCTTGAGCAGCGTTTATTTCCTTACTGCCTCAACTCCTCGTTCCATGCTATAGCTTCAAGCTGTCTTCTAAGTTTGTCATGATCACCAGCCTTATAATTCTACATATATGTTTTCCACAGCCCAAGTGATCATTTCATGATCACTCACTAACTGGAGAAAAGTGTTGAAACCCCACTCACAATAAAATCTTGTGATGAAATGATCAGATCTAAAACTCTCGATCCTCGTGTGCCCTCCTCTTTTATGTGCTGCCGGAGATAGTTATTCCCAGAACTCTGGAAATTCATTTTCCTTATTCTCGAATTAATTACTTAATTCATTAATTCAGGATGCTTCCATTTTGAGAATAAATTATACAAGCAGATGAAGGAATGGCTATGCGTCTCCCATTTCCACTACTCTTGGTGACTTGGTGATTTGAACATGATAACTGAATTTCCTGGGGGGAGGGGGGCATGTATATTAGATCAACCAAATCAGATATTACTCAAAAATACTAAAAGTATTTTTGAGTAACACTTGGTATTTTATCAAATAGTTATTCAAGAAGAAAGGAATATATGGTATTGAATATATTTGAAAATGTACAAATGATTTTTACGTGCTGTCAGTTTTTATCCCCCTTCATTTCATGTGTGATTAATGAATCTCACATTTTGGTAGATTTTTCTGTTTGTAATTTGTAATACTCTACTTTAGGATGTGGACTTAACTATCACAAGCGTTGTGCTTACAAGATCCCCAATAATTGTACTCATACTAGACGGAGACGCTCTTCTACATATTTGTATCCACGCAGTCCCACTGATTCTGTTCATCGCACTGCTAGCAGTGGAGCAATATTCACTGATGATGTTTTGGTAAGTGTTATTTATTAAGATATTATTTCATTTAGAAAATGTAGTTCATGAAGGTTTTTTATGCCTTTTTAAATAGTTTTGCATCATTACAATTCAGTTATTTTTATTTTATTTTATCTTATTTTATTATATTATATTTTTTGCTGGTCTGGTTGGCTGAATGGATAGCATACTCACTCTCCAACCAACAGGCTGTAGGTTTGAATTCCACTGTGGCATGGATGTTTGTGAAAGTCTTTAGTGGATGATTTTCATCTCTTGGTACGAGATCACCACCACCCTGCTTATTGTAGAGGCCTGAAGTGGCTTGAAAAATCTTGATGTTTATTATTTAGAGTAATGGAACTGAATTATCTAACCTTAGCCCACTCATAGTATGAAATGTGCAATAGGTTGTCATCTTTTCATGAGTGGAATTCACATGTATGTTACCTTGGGTGGGTTAGAACTTAACTTATGTAATTGAAAAACTCCACTTTCTGAATATTTTTTCGCATGACTTCAGATCCCCAATAAGTAATATGGTAATCTCACACTGAATGATAAAGTTCATCTACCATATAGACATTTACAAACATCTATGTCCACAATGAGATCCGAATCTACAGCCTTCTGGCTAGAGAGCAGAAATGCTATCAGCATCGCCTGCCAAGCCAGTAAGAACTTTGTCAGGAAGATGATTCAAACCAAATTCAGGAATATGATTGAACTGAACTGCAATTATAATTTGTTTTTGGTAATAGCACTTACTATTACCTAAAGTGATACTTACTATTATCTAAAGAACGACTCACTTAAAAATAAGTATGCAACAAAAATTAAAGATTGTTTTGAACACATTAGAGATTTCATTTATAACATGAAATGGAGCCTGATAACAAACTGAAGATAGAAAAAGAATGGAAAAGTTTCACAGAGACAGTTAAAGATGCTACCTATGACTATATCCTCAAGAAGACTTAAAACAGAAGAAAAACATCAATGTATGAAAGTATATTAAATATGCTCAGCAAAGGAAGACAGGCAAAAAAATAAACTAGAGTATAAATCTTTAAACAATATAATAAGAAAAAGCATGCAGAGAGGCCAAAGAAACATTGCTTAATAATAAATAAATGATAATAAAAAAATTGCTTAATAATAAATAATAAATTTCTGCTCTCTACCCAGAAACTCAATATTAGAGTTAAGAAACTCTAGTACTGAGTTTAACAATCTTGAAGGTGGTCCACCAGTACTAAAAGAAGAAATATTAAGAGCTATAGAGCAAATGAAGAAGAAAAGAACCAGATCAAGATGACATTCATACAGAAATGTTAAATGTCCTAGCAGAAAATGGAATAGAAAATTTAAAGAAACGGTTTAACCATGTTTGTGAATGTTGATATGTTCCTAATGAACTCAGGAATTCTGTCTTTATAAACATTCCAAAAAAAAAGGCTGGGGCAATTGAATGTAAAGATTACAGATCAGTAAGCCTAATGAATAATATAATAAAATCACTATTATGAATTATATTGGAGAGAATAAAATCAAAAACAACAAATGAAACAAAGGATGTCCAGAGTGGATTTATGAGAAACAGATGAAGATGAGGGGTACCTTCAATATCATATGATGATCTTGAAATGTTGGTAATAAAAAGAAACTTGGGAATGCAGAAAGACCTTTATCTCTTTTTTATAGATTATAATAAAGCATTTGATAGTATTCACCATAAAAAATGAATAGAAACGTGGATAAAGAAAGAATACACAGAAATGATAAGAGACCAATATCCTATAGATATTGGAACTAAACTGCAAACATAAAAATCAACAATGAATTGTCAGAAACTTTCCAAATGCAGCAAGATGTTAGGCAGGGATGTGTGTGCTTTCTCCTCTTCTGTTCAATCTCTGCAGTGAAGAAATTTTTGAGGGTCTGGAAGAACTGGAAGGAGTAAAAATAGGAGGCAGAAGTATAAATAAACTGTTATGCAGATGATACAGTATTGATTGTTGAGAAAGTGGAAGACCAGCAGAAGTTAACAGAAAAAATAAATACTCTGAGTAAAAAATATAGCCTTACATTAAATAATGAAAAAATAAGTAAAATTAGTTATGATAGTAAGCAGAGAAAAATATATCCAAAAGTTACAGATTAAAGTAGAAAACCAAATTATAGAACAAGTTAAATGCTACATTTATTTAGGTCACTTAATTACACAGGAACTCTTTCAGAAAGAGAATAGAAGAGTTTTATAATATTGATATGAAAGAAGAAACTTAGATAAAAAGTATCAAATAATAACCAAGACCCTAATAAATAATGCAAAAGAGAATGGTGGAATTAACCAAAAGAAGGGTGAAAGAAAATTAGCTGAAGAAACTCTAAACCTTCTCAGAAAGAGAAGAGAAGTGAAAAGAGAACTAGATTAGAATGCTTGGTGCTATGTAAAACAATAAAGAAAAGGATGACACAAGAAATTGGGAACTTCAAAAAAGGAAAATCAGAATTGCAAGAGAAAAAAAGTGAGTCTAGAGATGGAAGATCTTAACATCTGTGGCAATTGACATCATCATCATTGTTTGAATAATATGTAAGAGTTTCCAATTGTTTGATTAAAAAAGATACAATCCCATTGAAAAGCATAACAAGGACTTTCAAGAATGCTTTGGCAAACATGTTGAAGTATTCTAAAAAAAAAAAAAAAAATCCTTAAATCTTATAACTTTAACATTGACCATTGCTAGGAACATGAAGGCTTTCCTGTGATGTAAACAAGTCTTATGAAAATGAGTTCATATTTTGTCTTAAGGTTTATAAATCTATGCTACAGAGACATGCAGTATTACTAAAACCTTGGATTACACTTTAGATTATATAAAAACTATACAGATCATGGAAGAAAAGTCATAACAGCTTCTGTTTTCTATCTCTTGAGATCTTATTTGTTCCATTATCTTTCAATTAACAGTAAAATTAGATTTTGTCCTGTTGCAAAACTTGCATGTTACATCATTTTTCTTCAGCTCCAGATTAATTTGGTTCTCCAAATGTAATGATATAAAATTAATACACACACAAAAATGTGTATTTTGAATTTTTCAATTATTTATGTGAATTATGATAATCCTTTTATTTAATAGATGGGAGGAACTTCTCCTTCTAGAGATAGAAGATCTCCATCTCTTAGTATGGGAAGACCAGCATGGGTTGATATTGAATTGGCTGGAAGAATTAGAGTACCTCACACATTTGTTGTTCACTCATACACGAGACCTACAATATGCCAGCAGTGCAAAAAATTACTCAAAGGACTTATTCGTCAGGGAATGCAGTGCAAAGGTTCTTAATATTTTGTTAATCTACAATCTGTTTACCTTTTTTATGTAAAAGTAATTTTTGTATATATATTGTGCAAAATGACATTTTATGTTATTAGAAAGTAAACTTAACTCGTTAACATACAAAGACGTCTGTGATGACACGTCTTTTGTTTATTGCACCAAAATTAATTTTGATGTATCGCAGACGTTACGAAGTTCGCGTCAATTTCAAACGAATTTAGAGTTTAAAAATAATTTATATGTCAAAGGGTTAATTATCCAAAAGGATAATTAAGTCAGAAGGTCAGATTTCATATGAAAGGGAGATAAAACAATGTGAGAATTACAGATGAATTTTCATACTACATGTTTGGATTTATGCAAGCATGCTTGAGAAGCAACTAAGAACATTTGTGGAAGACAAACTTCGAGAAAAATAAGCTAGGTGAAGGTCAAATAGAGGATATCATGATTAGATTTTTGCTTTGAGATGAATAGATGACAAAATATAGGAATATAACAAGGATCCATATTTAAGTTTTTTGTTGATCTGGAAAAGGCATATGACAAATTTATGAGAAAAAGTTTTGAACACTACAATATGTAGTGTAAATGCAATATTAGATTGAACATTCTTATTACTAATTTAAGGAATTTACAACATACACAGGATATAAATTAAATTAAACTTTAATCTATATTTCCAATATTTCAGCAGCGTCACGTTGCCATCTTCACAGGAACTTAAAATAAATCCACAGAGATTCCATTGCATGCAAGGCCCGCCATTACGGTAAAATGAAGCTGAAGCTATCAAGGCATGCACGTGTCTTTATTTTAAGTTCCTGTGAAGATGCCAATGTGACGTTGCCGAAATATTGGAAATATAGATTAAAGTTTAGTTTAATTTATATCCTGTGTATGTTGTAAATTCCTTAAATTATTTAATAAGCATCATGAAGGTTATTTTCTTGATCATAAATTAGTAAATAATAATATTTGGTTTACAGATCAAGTGTTGATCAATTTTATTAACTGAACCAACTAGTTTAAGTTAAGGGATATTACATCCCATATTGAACCAACTAGTTTCGCCACACTTATCTGTTGGCATCTTCAGGGCACTTACATATAGGTTTAAACAATCGCACAATTATGTGTAACTGCAAAACTGACTAGAATAATTACAAATAAAATAGTATCAAACGTGAAAACACGTATCGTGTGTACAAGATCAGCTAGCTGTTGCTGAGGAACTTTCTGTAGCTCAAACAACACAAAATAAGAGTAACATTTAAACCAATAGAATCTATTCGTAAACTACTAGGATCTCCAAAAGACAACCATCCTTTCTATAAATATGCTGGAGTTTATAATATTCCATGCTCATGTGGCTCTAGTTACATCGGACAGACTTCAAGAAGCCTCGAAATCAGGCAAAAGGAGCACATTGGCTATGTCAAAAATAACAGACAGGACATTTCTGGCCTATTGTCTCATTTCTCTACAACTAACCATCATCGAGTGGGAGACAAAAGCTGTTCCCCTTACATAGAGGAAGATTACCATTCAAGAATTTTCAAAGAAGCAGCCACAGTCGCTCGTTCTACTGCCAACCTTAACAGAAATCAAGGCCTATCTGGGAGTATTCCCAGAGATATGGAAAACCCTAATCAGAACTTAAAAAACGGAAGAAATGAACTTTAATACAAACTACAGAAAGTTCCTCAGCAACAGCTAGCTGATCTTGTACATACGATACATGTTTCATTCACATTCAATACTATTTTATTTGTAATTATTCTAGTCAGTTTTTTATTCTTGTCAGTTTTGCAGTTACGCATAATTGTGAGATTGTTTAAACCTATATGTAAGTGCCCTGAAGATGCCAACAGATAAGTGTGGCGAAACTAGTTGGTTCAGTTAATAAAATTGATCAACACTTGATCGGTAAACCAAATATTATTGTTTATTTATTTATTTAATAAGCATGTTTAACCAATGTCTAAGCCTTTCTACGAGAAATATATTGAACATTACATACTATATTTGAGATGTAAGTCAGCAGTTAGAATTGTAGGAGGTAGAGAAAGATGATTTGATGTTAAATGAGGTGCAAGACAATCGCGCACATATCCCCACTGTTATTTATCATTTGTATGAATCACATTATGAAGGAAAATGGCATTAGGCCTAATATCAAAATGGGAAAAATTATCTCACCTTTTTAGTTTATTTAAATGGTGTTATCATCATCATTGCCCGGTTACAGGCAAATTCATCGAGAAACAGTTAATCGAAAGACAATTCATCGAAAAAGCAATTCGCCGAATAAAAAAATTCGCCAAACGACAATTTAACGAATGGCAATTCATCGAAAAGAATTCATCGAATGACCAATTCCTCGAATGACAATTCATCGAACGACAATTCGTCGAAAATGCAATTCATCGAACGACAATTTGTCGAAAAAACGAGTCATCGAAAATTTTTCGATGAATTATGAAAGAATTCATCGAAAAGTCATTTTTCTTGCAAAGTATTGTTTAAAAATCTTCAGTAACAATGCGGAACGTTACTCATGATACAGACAACATATTTAAGTGGTCATTGAAACATAATAATTATTTTCTTGCATTTTAGAGCATTTAATGTAAGTGTACATCCTGCTTCATTGTACAGTTAGCGATTTATCTGTAGAGAAGACAGGAGTACCACATGCACTTATCTCCCGAATAACCTCGAAAACATGTAATTGCAGTTAATAAGGGGAGGAATAGGCTAAGAAATTCGTTCTACCAAATTATGTCAAAATAAGTCTAGTCGATTGAAATTAAAAATTTCATTAAATTTCATCCAGCTAGAGCAAAATTGCTAATATCATTTAGGAACTTCTTTACAGAAATGTCATGATACAAGTGATCCATTACGAACTAAAACTGAACCGTGCATTCAGCTTCTTGTTCTGAAAACTTCTGCAAATTCTGCTAAGTCTGTGAGTTATTGTATACATAATTTCGACACTATTCCTTGTAGCCCCGAATATAGCTGAACTGAAAACTGGAAGGGTTCGACATTTTTTTGTAAAAGTTTCAAATACGGAATCTAAATAAATTTTTTTCATTAATAAATGTAATAAATAAATAAATTTACTGAATGTAAGTTAATAGGCCTAATACTGAGATGATTAGGCTTTTCCTCCTGGAAATAGGCAAATCGGACAAGAAAAACAATAAGAATCGATATTGTTCTGTAATTATTCCTTAGTAAAGCAGCATTGCTATACCAACAATCATTATATTGAGGAGGATGAGGGAAAATAGTATTAATCATTAATATTACAACTACTACTACTAATAATAATAAATTGATTCTTTGATGTAAATATTTTTCACAATATAATAATAAAATATACAGGAATTCAGAGTAAAAATATTGGAAAACTTGAAAAAAAATTCATTCCTGAAGATTTTTCAATCACGTTTCACTTATTTACTCCTGTTTCTGTTATTCCTCAACGTCAGGAGTGCCACATGCACTTATGTCCCGAATAACCTCGAAAGCAAGTAATTGCAGTTAATAAGGGGAAGGATTAGGCTAAGAATACTGATGAGTATATGTGTAGGTATATTTCTGGGTTTTGAGGAGGTGATCGGTGCAGATTGTTAAAAAATAAATAAAAGATTAAAATTTTCTCTAGGAAAGGAAAATAATAAAATAAGGAATGATGAATAAAGAGTCTTAAAAAAACAAACCTGTAAACCTTTTAGAAGCATACTCATCTGGTGTTATATTTAGATCAGCAGTGGTTGGAAGTCTTATTCGACTTTTGAAAGATGCCAGTGGTCAGCAGATCACAGTTAGAAAACACAGTGCTAAAGGAAATTGGAATTGGGTTGAGTTGTTTTGAATTAAGGAAGAAGCAACTGACCTTAAATCCCTGCATGTTTTTCCAATTCGGTTCACTTGTTTTTCGGCAAGAAAAAAAAAGCAAGTTTCAGAGAGGAAAAACCTTCCATCCTCGTATGAGACAGGCTAACTCACCTTCAGGTTAAACGCCCTGATAAAGGCGTTTCGTATCCTTGATAAACGTAGGATGCTGAAGTCCTTTTCAGCAGTTTTATTAAACGAGCTGTAGAATTTTTCTCTTCTTGGTTTCTGCAGTTTTGTAGAAAATAAGTTTAGGATGGAGGACTTTTTTTTATACATTCACGCCGAGTTTTTTTGTAGTCTTCCATTTTCCAGAGATGAGATGTTTCTTAAAGTGATTTTTCTGTTTTGGAATTTTCAAGTTGGTTCGAAAATATGGCTCAACAATGCGATCATGCATGATCGCATTGTTGTTTTTTTGTAGTCTTCCATTTTCCAGAGATGAGATGTTTCTTAAAGTGATTTTTCTGTTTTGGAATTTTCAAGTTGGTTCGAAAAAATGGCTCAACAATGCGATCATGCATGATCGCATTGTTGAGCCATTTTTTTCCACGAGGAGACGATTACGAGAGTGGCATACCTAAATATGCTAGAGAAATTTGTGTTTCCCCAGATTGAGAATGTGTAGGATCTCATTTTCCAACATGATGGAGCAACTCCACATTATGGCGACTGCGCGTATCCTACTGCTTGTCGTCACCCCACAGTCCCAATTTGATTTCGATGGATTTCTTCTTTTGCGTATATTTATATTTGTGTATTTATAATTATATTTGTGTATAAATAATTAAGTAAAAGAGTATTTTTAAGGGGAAGGGGTGGAAAAATATGCTACTGCACGTGGTGACAAAATTTCTAGGGCAGGCCCTGGGGCCAGTCCTGGTGAATATGGTGTTTGAGGTAGATATTGTAATCTCAAGTTCTATATTGTCTGTTGGATTTCATAAGCAGGTGCATTGTCCTGCAAAAGCATTACGCCTCTGCTTAGTTTATCGAACCGATTTTCCTTCAATACCTCCTTCAATTCCTTCAGAGCTGCTGTAACAGTTTCACCTTTCTTGAGGTATGGTAAGGATTACACCATCCATATCCTAAAAGACAATGGCAAGAATGTTCCCTGCTGACTGTTTGGTTCGAAACTTCTTTGGCCATGGAGAACCTTTGTGTCTCCACTCCATTGACTGTTGTTTGTTCTCTGGGTCATAGTGACGAAGCCATGTTTCATCAACGGTTAGAATATGAGCTAAAAAATTTCACGAGGATGGAATCCCTTTATGAAATATTCTTTTAACATCTCAACTATACCCACCTCAGTGGATATCATTCACTGCAACCAGTATGCCCCGCCTAAAAGTCGCTTTCCGTACGAAGTAGGATAAATAGTAGTTATAAATAGTAGGATAATAAAAAGATATATACCTCTCAAAATAATCCAAAACAAACCAAAAAAAAAAAAAAATTGCACACACATCTTCGCCCCCACATGCCTTATAATTCATTTTTCGGTGAACTGTATTTTCGACGAATTGTGATTTTTCGATGAATTGTTGTTTTTCGATCAATTGCGTTTCAATGAATTGTCTTTTCGATTATCTGCTCATTGGTGAATTGCTTTTTCGATTAATTGTTGTTCAATAAACTGATTTTCAATGAATTGTTTATTCGGTGAATTGCTTTTTCGATGAATTGTTGTTCGATGAATTGCCTTCGATGAATTGTCTTTCGGTAAACTGTTTTTTGATGAACTCTCCGGATACCTCATTGCCCATGGGTCCAATGCCCATTGATGACTGATGCTTGTTTCGTCATTCTTTGCTATTTGTCCATTGCCATGTGACTCAAATCCTGCAATCTCTCTCTGCACCACACTGACATCATCTACCCATTCTTGCCTAAGCTGTCCTCTTCTGTTTATACTCTCCATTTTACCAAGTATCAAGGTTTTGATCTGTCTACTGTTATTCATTCTGCAAGTATGTCCAAAAACCTTTGGTTTCCTTTGAATTATTTTCTGTATTAGATTTTCTTTTCAGTTTACTTTGTGATACAGCTCTTCATTTGTTACTTTTTTGCACCTATACAATTCATAGACTCTTTTTGTAACAGTCTTTCGAAAGGCCAATATTCATCTCACAGAGTCTTTGACCACTACATGTTTGTCTCACAACCACAAAGAGCATTTGTGCATATACGTGTTTCCAGAAGTCTCAGCTTTATGAGAAGACTCAATGATTTACTTTTCCATATCTTGTTCATTGCCTGTAGGTTCACTTTAGCTTTTGTTATCTGAGATCTTATCTTTTTTTTTTATAGTCTAAATCAGGTGTCATGTTGCTCCCTAGGTATGTGAAGTACCTAACTTATTCCGGCTCTTGTCTGTTGGCCTTTATTTGCTTTTTCATTCTCTTCTCTCTAAATATCATTGTTTTTATTTTATTGATGTTCATTATCAACCCATATCTCTTTCCTTCTCCACTTAACTTCAGCACTGTTCTTTCAAGTTCCTCTTCATCTTTTTCAATAACGACTGTCATCTGCCAATCATAAATTGTCTATTTTCATACCTTGAATTGAAATTCCCCTTATATTCCTTTATGACATCTCATTGTTCTTTCCAAACGCATCACGAGATGCTTGGAGATATTGGGATCAAGGCTTTGTCTCATACTTTTTGTTATCTGGAACCATCTCTCTATTTTTCCACAGTTTCTCACAGCAACCTCTGCATTGTCATTGTTCTTCAAGAGACATATCAGGTTCCTCTTCACTCAATAAGGTTTGAGTATAGTCCATGCCACCTTATGATCTGTACTGTTTAATGCTTTCTGAAAGTTAACAAAACAGGTATAATTGTTTTTATTTTATGTAGAACTTCTCCACAATTAATCTTAACATTCATATTTGGTACATAGTACTTCTGTCTCTTCTAAATCTTGCTTGTTCATCTTACAGATATTCTTCAATTAGTTTCCCTATTCTAACGAAGGATGACTTGGTTTCGAGTCTAGTCGGCGACTAGAGGAAATTTTTCTAAGCCTTTTTTAGTCGATCTCTGGCATGGGCAAGCAGGTTTTTCCTCCCGGAAACTCGGGTTTTTCGTCCTGTAAACTCAAGAAAATCAACCGTAGAACCCACATTATTTCAGACATTAAATATATTGTGTTAGGGACCACGAGATGATGGCACATTTGAGCCGTCTCTCTTCACTGCGTACCGCTTAATTAGTGATAGCCTTGGGCCATCTGTCTCTGATTGGGTACCAGTGGAGATTGAACTGCCCACTCAGTCTCCAAAAGTTAGATAGGGCTAAATGGCCTCGCCTACTCCCATATACGGGAATAAAAAGGCGTTAGCTGATTTTTTTTTTTTTTTTTTTTTTTTTTTTTTTTTTTTTTTTTTTAGTTTCCCTATTCTTTCCATTAAGTAAATCTTTTGGAAAGTACTTTTCTCACATGATTCGTTAGTGCTATTATTCTGTAATTTTTGCAATCCATTTTGCTTTCTTTTTTGTGAATGGGTATTAGATGATGCTATACTCTTATATAAATCCAGTGCAAGTCTGCAGAATTCTTAACTAAACTTGAATCACTCTGTAATTTGGTAGGAAATTTAGCAATAAAAAGACCAAAAGTATGAAAATAAGCATAACTTTGGAAACCTGAACTGTATCCTGAATGAGAAACTTATTGTTCAAAAAGGGAAGCCCATTAGTATTATGGATGCTGAAGTTGCCTAGAAAGATAACCTTGTTGTTTGGAAAGTTAGACTGCAGATGGTTAAGTTTCATGGAAAGGAACATGAAGAGGTTTGAGTGGTAGTCAGTGTTTGAAGACCAGTAAACCTTGAGCCAGAGAAGATCAAAAGCAGAGGATTCTAAATTAGCCATTCTCTAGCAAGCTTTGTCAGATCTCACAAAAGGTCACCACCCTTGTGAAAAAAGGAATCATGAAGTGTGTAGTTTGGGCATTGGAGGTGAATAGTAATAGATGTAGTGCAATCTAGGTGTCTGTCAGGAGTAAGATGTCTGGCCTTGGAAGACTGCAAGAAATGGTGAATATCATTTGTGTTTGCATGCGTGCCACAGATGTTAGTAAAATGGATGTGAAAAGTGAGATTTCAGTTAGGAGATTCTGGATTGGTTTGTATATTGTTAATCTGTTGTGAAGTGACTTTTTTTTTGTTGGGATTAATTTATGAGAGAGATAAATTTTTGTCACAGTGTTACTCTCATTGTTTGTAAGTCTTAATAAGTTTAATCTTGATTAGATGGAAAGATACAGTGGAGATATGCAGCAAGAGAAGATAGTGTCTTATTTAAGGGTATTTAATTCACAACACAGATTTGGAAAATAATATTTATTTAAGTTATCTGATATTTTGCTGGTATTATATCCAGCACAGAAACAGTTTGTCACGATACACAAACAGTAACAATTTGATATAAAAGTGGAACTAGTTAAAAAAAAAAAAAAAAATTGGAACAGACAACAGAAGGAATCAGAAGTCCTAATTGGTGCTAGCTGTTGTTGGATGGAGAGATGGGGGGGGGGAGTATTAATTTGAGCTTAAAATGACGGTATCCCAGATTTTTTTCTAAATTGATACAGCCATACTTCTTGAGGTTTGGAGAATGTTTTAAAGCTGCTTCTATTTTCAAAAACAATCTCTCTGACTTATAACTTAGCAGTTATATATGATACAGGCTTGATGGGTTACATTTGAATGGATTTGGAGTTAGTGCGCTGGAAAAAGTGTTGCTAGATGAAAGTGCAGTGTGAGATGCAAGCAAGAGATCAGAAGTATGAGATGAAGTGAAAGATCAGGGTAATGGTACAGAAGAGGCAGAAATGCTTGACAGTGGAAACAGTAGTAGTGTGAGAGATGAAGAGAGAGCAGGAATGCAAGAGGAAGAAGAAGAAAATGGGTGGGGGAGCCCTGGTGGACAGGAAGGCATGACATAGATAGAGTGGATATTCAGAGTAGCAGTGAATATGTGTATGGAGATGGAGTATATTATGATGTGGGTGAGAAAGTTGAGACTGAAAAGATATATGTAGTAAACAGTGATAAAGATAATTGGGCAAGGTGTGATGAGGAAACCACAACCAACAAGTGACTTGGATAGGACTGGTTATAGACCTAAAAATGAAAACAAACACAGCAGTGTTTGTTTACAAATGCCAGAAGGTTCAGAAATAAGGGAGATAAAATGGTTTCACTGATTGAGTTTATTCGCACGAAAATCATTGGAATAAGTAAAACATGGTTGAATGAAGGTGATATCCTAATGGGAATAGAAATTGAAGGATACAGTATTTTTCGTGAGGATAGAAAGGACAAAAAAGGGAGGAGGAGTTCTGCTAATGATAGTAGGGGAATAATGTCCACATAAGGTTGACATGAAAGAGGGAAATAGTGGCAGTAGTTATGAGGCAGTGTGGTGTGAAGTGGTGGTTGACAGGAAGACATATTTAGTTAGATGTTGCTATTGCATATTACAGGGAATGCAGAGAGTGGTGATGAAGAAATGTATAAACAACTTGGATTAGTGAACAAAGGAAGGGCATTTATTATGGGCAACTTTAATTACAGCAATATAGATTGGAATGAAGAGATAGCATTTGGGAATAAGGAAAATGAATTTCTCAAGTTCTTGAAAGATAACTGTCTCCGGCAGCATGTAAAGGAGGGCAGGTGAGGATCGAGAGTTTAATCTGATCATTTCATCAGAATGGGATTTCTCACTTTCCTCCAGTTGGTGAGAGTGATCATGAAGTAATCACCTGGGTTGTGGCTAGCCATATGTAGACTTCTGTAAGAAAGGATATATGTGGAAGTATAAGGCTGTGAGTATGAGAAGCTTAGGAGACAGCTTGGAGCTATAGCACGGAATGAGGAGTTGAGTGGTAAGGAAATAGATGCTGCTTGGGAACCGACAAAGAAATACATAACAGGCATCATTTTGTGAATGTATTCCAAAAGCCAAATGGCTGAATAAGGTAGGTGTAAAATGGATGAATGAGGGGCTTAAGTATGAAATTTGGACGAAGAAGGTACTTTGGAGGTAGTACAGAAACAGTAATCGTAATAATCAGTTACATGAAGAGTATAAAGAACAAGGTCAGGAGAGTGACTCAGTAAGGAAAACAGAAGTGGAGTATGAGCAGAAATTGGCAAATCAAGTAAAGAAAAACCCTAGCGAGTTTTTTAGATATGTGGCAAGTAGAAGGAACAATGATCTTGATAAGATGATGTTAATGGAAGAAAATGGTAGTATGGTAACGGTTGCAGAAGACATTTGAGGATATAAATAACCTTGATGTCAATAAGGTAATAGGATTTGATAACATATCACCACACGTCTTAAGGGAATGTTCCAGGGAATTGGCAGTAGCATTGCATGTCTGTTTAATAAATCTTACAACAGTACAGGTTCCAAGGGAGTGAAAAGAAGGTAAAATTGTTCCACTGCATAAAGGTGGTGATAAGGCTGTAGCTACAAATCTGAATATCTGGAGTTTTGGTGAAGGTACTAGAGAGATTGGTGAGAATTAGGATAGAGAAATTAGTTGATAATTGCAGTATTCTCTGTGGTTATCAGCATGGGTTTGTTAAAGAGAGACGATGTTTTACTAACTTACTTATGTACTATAACAAAATCACATATACCTTGGACAGGGGAGATGCATATACAGTGTACTTGGATTTTGCAAAAACTTTTGATAGACTGCCACACAACAAGTTGTTAAATGAATTGAAACAGATGGGATTGGATAACAGACTTCTGAGTTGGATCAGTGACTGACTGTCAGATAGGTATCAGAAAGTTGTGTATGGCGGTGCAGTATCCTGAAAGAGGAAGATCACTAGTGGTTTGCCGTAGGGGTCTGTTTTGGGACCATTGTTGTTCAATTTGTATATCAATGATATTGGGATAGGTTTAACTAGTAATATGCAGCTGTTTGCAGGTGATAGAAAATTGGGAAGAGCAATGAAGAGTCAAGCAGATGTCATGGCCTTACAGAAGGACTTGAATAGATTGAATGAATTGTCGGATGAGTGGAACTGTTAGCTCTATGTTGCAAAGTGTAAAGATTTGCAGTATCCTATCAGGATACTGCAAATCTTTACACTTTGATGAAATTTGATAAGCAGTGATGTAATGCAAAATGTTCACTCAGTGGGAAACTTTAAAGAGGAGATGAGAGATCCAGGAGTGGTGGTGGAGAAGGACCTGAAGTTCAGGCTTCACGTTACACAAGTTGTGAAGACGTCACATTGGATAATGACAATGATGTGGAGGACTCTGACATGCAGAAACAAAGATGTTATGTTGGCATTGCATAAGGCCTTAATCAGGCCTCATATGGATTATTGTGCACAGATTTGGTCGCTGGGTTTTTATGGTGATGAGAATATGTTAGAAAGAATCTAAAGAAGATTCACAAAGGTGAATCAGTGGTCTTTGGAATGTGGAGTATGAGGACAGATTGAGAGTGTAAATTGCAAAGCCTTGTGAATGGGAGGAGGAGGAGGAGGGGGGGATATGATTGAAACATATAAGGTCAGGGGTTGTTTATCAGGTTGACATAGAGATTTTTCATAGAATGGGGAGAGGAGTGTAGAACAAGAGGCCATCACTAGAAATTGTATAAGAAGGGTGTGAGGAGAAGTTCTTTGCATGGAGAGTGGTTGATAAGTGGAATGCATTGCCTGAGTGTCTTTTGAATATTGAAGCAGGGTTGGATGAGCATTGTGTGCATTAATGTGTACGTCCCATGATGAATCTTTGACTCCATGGAGTTCAGATGTTATTAATAATAATAATTATAATGACTGTGTGTAGTACTTTTGTTTTGTTCCATTTGATCCTCTGTGAAGAGGTATCCAATGCATGGTCTGCTAGTCCAGACTTATTACTATTACTATTATTACGGGCAACTCCAGGGAGTCATTAGACTCATCGAGGGAGGCCCCAAATCATATTCATCACAACTATTTGACATTCATACAGTATCTATCATACCTCGCCTTAAACTCATTCACTGTCACAGCATCCACCACAGACTCAGGGAGCGCATTCCACTCATTCACTACTCTAAAAGTAAAGAACCCAGCTCTAACACCTTTACTAACCACACTTTTGCCCAGTTTCCATGGATGTCCCCTAGTCCTCCCACAACCAGCCCTGTTCTCAAAAATATCTTCTGAATTAATTTTATAGAAACCCTTCAGTAATTTGAATGTCTCAATCATATCTTCCCTCCTCTGCCTATCAACCAATTTTTGCAACCCACAAATCCTCAACCTGTTCTCATACGGTTCATTCCACAGACCTGCTATCATCTTGGTCACTCGCCTCTGGATCCTCTCAACATCCTCCCCATCAAGAAGAAACCTAGGTGACCAAATCTGAGCACAGTAGTCTAGATGGGGTCTTATCAAGGCTCGATACAGAGGAACAATAACCTGCTTGTCTCTGCTTGTCAACGTATTCTTCAGCAACCAAGTGATTTGATGAGCTGTTTTGGTCACTTTTGCAATGTGTCCCCTAAATTTCAATTCCTTATCTACCAACACTCCTAAATCTCGTGCCTCATCAATTTCCTGGAGCACGGTTCCACCAATGCAGTAAACTGCCGCCAATCTTTTCACCCCAAAATGCATAACCTTACATTTTGCCACATTAAACTGACATCCATTCTCCTTAGCCCAGACCTCCAATCTATCCAAATCATCCTGCAAAATTTTGACGTCATCTGCATTCACTATTGCCCTACCCAACTTCGCATCATCCGCAAACAAATGAACTGTTCCTCTCAGATCATTTCCTATATCATTTATGAACAAATTAAACAGCAGTGGTCCAAGAACAGATCCTTGTGGCACACCACTAGTCACAGGCCGTCTTGTGGACTCTACTCCCGAGTAAACCACTCTCTGATATCTCTCCGTCAACCACCCTCCTATCCATCTCACCAACCCTATGTCCATTCCCATATGCTGCAATTTACTGATTAGAATTCCATGTGGAATCCTGTCAAAGGCCTTGGCAAGGTCCAGTAGAATCACCGTAAACCCATTACCCTTATCCAGTTCAGCCGTCACTGTGTTATAATACGTGAGCAAGTTACTGAGGCATGACCTACCCTTCACAAAACCATGCTGTCCCCGATACAGTATCCCATTTTCTTCTATCCAATCTTGTATTTTCCTCTTGACTATTTTCTCTAAGACCTTGACAATGATTCCTGATATGCTAATCGGTCGGTAATTCACAACAGCAGTCCTGGAACCACCTTTATGCAGTGGAACTATTTTCCCCTCTTTCCACCCGCTCGGGACTAACCCAGACCCGAGACTCAAATTAAACAAAATGGTCAAGGGTACTGACAATTCTTTAGCTGCTTCTCGTACAACACGACTTGCATTAATCACAGTGCTAAATTTTGTTTTTTTTTACATCTGCCTTGGATAACATAATAAATACATTTGGTACTATCATTAAGTCAAGTTGGGACTAGCAGACTTTGCATTGGATCCCCAGAGGATCAAATGGAAGAAAGCAAAAGTGCCACACAGAAGTCATAAGTCAGAGAGTTTGTTTTTCAAAATAGCAGCAGCTTTAAAACATTCTCCAAACCTCAACAAGTATGACTGTATCAATTTACCAAAAATCTGGGAGGCAGTTGTTTTAAGATGAAATTAATACTTGATTTTTCTCTCTCTTTATCTAACAATTGATGATGCCAATTAGGAATTTTATTGCTTGTGTGGTTCATTACAATTTTTTAAAATTAGTTCCACTTTTATATCAAACTGTTACTGTTCGTGTACTGTGACACTGCTTTGTGCTCTGAAGATGCTTGATATAATATCAGTGAAATATTTGCAATTAAAATAAATAAATATTAATTATTTTCTTAATTAATCTGTGTTTTGAATTAATACCATTAAATAAATTAACATGAACTGCCAACGCATAAGCCTTTCTACTCAAGAGAAGATACTCTTGCACATGACATCCATGCAGAGAGAAACCAGTCTCCTTGCAACTCACCACTATGCAGACTCTCTCTCCAGCTATGACCTGGCAGAGTGCATGGCTGTGGGATTATGCATCACTTAACCAGGAAGCCTCCTGACTTGTTGCTGACAGGTTCAGACATGTGCATTAACTGGCAGCTGGCCTGCAGCACCACCATTTTAACTGATGTACCTTGAAATAGTGGAGGTTAATGGTCTATAAGTATGCTTAGCATGACCTTGAAGGGTATCACTTGCACTGCACAGTGAGGGGGGGGGGGGGACACAGAAACCAGAATCCCTGCTCTGGAGACCAAACTAGCATTTGCCACTTCAGACCTCCAGTAATTCAGGAGTTGGCATTTCACCAAACGATAAAGGATATCTTTCATCTAGTTTCTAGTTGGCATTTCCTCCAACTAGGAAGGTATCCCTCTAGTGAGAATACTCTCTGGTGTTGCCAGAGTCTCTTTTGTGGAAACAGGCCACACCAAAGGAAGTCAGGGTTGATTCGACAGGGACAGACTGTATTTTGCACATCCCTGTCACCTTATTATTTAGAAGAATCCCTTGTTTTGGTCTTTCTTAGTCTCAGTAAAAAAATATGTTGACATGGTATTTCTGTAATTGCTCCACATTCTTGTAATAGCTCCATATTCTTACCCAAAAATGTGTCTACCACTAGGTGACTTTTGACTGTTTGCCTTATGAAAACAGCAAAGGCATTGCATGACCAGCTGAAGCGGCCAGCTTACAAATATCTGATTATCTTGTACAATCGTAATTTATGTGTAATGTAATTTCAGCCAGTACAGGATAGTTTTTTCATCTCAGTTTGAAATTGCCAGCCCGTCATCATTCATTTGGTATCAAAAGTGGATATCTATTAACAGGTTATACTAAGAAAGTGAGGGGTGGGGAGTGTTTTCCTTTTTATGACCTAAAGTTGCTCTTGTCAGTAATGTGTTTTGCACTTAGTGCTTTTAATTTCTAGTACAGTAGCGAACAAATAAATCTGAACAAGCTGAATTTTTGTCAAAATAGCAGCAGCTTTAAAACATTCTCCAAACCTCAACAAGTATGACTGTATCAATTTACCAAAAATCTGGGAGGCAGATTTTTGGTAAATTGATACAGCCATACTTGTTGAGGTTTGGAGACAAACCATTTTCCTTTTGGTTTGTTTTTTGTTTCAGTTCGCAATAGTTTTGGTTTTAGTACATTATTTTGATTAAGTGCTGCCTGTTTTAACTGTTTCTACCATGTTTATTAATGGTGTTGTGCATTTTTAATAGTGTAAACAAGTTGACATTCGTAGTGTTTCATTCATTTTGTGTAGCTATAAAATGGATACATCTCCAAGAAAGTGTTCATAAATATGTACTCTTTCTCAGCACACATCTGTGACTCAAAGACACATTGCCAGTGAGTGTGGTGTTGGTTAGAGTACTATTAATGCAATTTTAAAGAGGTTTTAGGGAGACAGGTATCTTTTCTCCTGAGAAAAGAAAATGTGGATGAAAAGGAAAACTTTGCTTACTCAGGATTGTTGACTAGTTAGGAAAAGCAAAATGAATCCAAGATTGCCTGTGGTAGACTTAGAGACTTGGCAGCTAGTGGAATTAATGTTTCTCTGACATGACAGTCCAATGAAGATTGTTGGAAGCAGGAGGGACTGTCCACAAACCAAAAAAGAAAAACTGTTGATGAAAGCTATGCAGAAAAAGAGTCTTTAATGGGCAAAAGTGTACAAAGATTGGACCATTGAGAAGTGGAAGAGAGTCATATTCTCAGATGAGAGCCATTTCTTTGTCCAAGGAGAGCAAGTACCCTATGTTTGCAAATCAGCAGCTGAGAAGACTTCTCCTTCCCATCTTCAATAAACACCCAGCTAAAAAGATGTTCTGGGATTGTTTATCATGATGGTCCATGATCACTTGTGCTTGTCGACAGTATGATGAAAAGTGACCATTACATAAAATTGTTGGAGAAAAGAGTAGTGTCCACAAATCCAGAAATACAAAGAACTCATCTTCCAACAGAATCTCACTCTGTGCCACACCACCAAAAAAAAAAAAAAAAGTGAGAGTTCCTCAAAAATCACAACATCCAATTGCTTCAGTGACCAGGTAACTTTCTTGACATCAACCCAATAGAAAATATGTGATAAAGAGATATGGAAAATTAAGTTGTGATACAGAGGATAGTTTAATACAATCCATTATAAAAGTATGTTTTCGAGATGTAGAAATAAGAAAAATGTGTTCTACGTTGGTAGAGCCCATGCGTAAGCAAATTAATGAACTTATTAGGAACAGAGGAGCACATATAAATTATTAGGTAAAGTTGGAGTTTAATTTTTGTACTTATTTTCTTTCGCAATTAACATTTTTCTTTAAAATGTGAGTGTTCAGATTAATTTGTTTGCTACTGTATGTGATTCATTGCTTAACATTATACATCTCTTGCTGAATGTTTACTTGACCAAGTAGACAATGAAATTCAGTGTTCAAGAACAGTCACTATTTCCTGATATCTGTTTCATAATGCGGTGCCTGGGATATTGGATTTTGGATTAGTCCAGTAATGCAGTCTGGGGATTTGGTAGCAAGAATGGATCGCATCCACCTAATTTGTTTCATTCTGCACCCATCTCCCTTCCCATCTCTGAGAATCACACCATATATGGTGTGATTATAACATATGTATATGTTATAATCATTGTTTAAAATATGAGTGCCCTGAATACTGTACGTTTTTAAAAAATAAATTCCCAGAGTTTTGACTGAAATCTTATAATTTTTTTTCTCCAGCAAATTACCCAGTGATATCAGTTTGATAACATTCAAATACTCACAAGAGTGGAATTTAAAAAGGTTCTGCTGTAATGTATGGTTAATTATATTAGCTAGTTACCCTTTGAAAAGTCTTCAAAATTCATTCAGAGTAACTGAATTTTAAGTAGTATGTTGGTTACTTGTCATTGATTTCATTTTTACGTGTATGAAACCACCACCACCACCATCATCATCATCATCATCATCATCAAATTCCTGCCATGTACCCTCAAGGGGTGTACAGGATATGACAGTACTACATGAAAAAATTACATCATTACTAACTTCCTATCTACAATTTTCCTCCAAATCAGTCTGTTACTTGTCAAGACTCCAACATTATCAGATCTTATATTTCTATCGTCTAACGCACTTTGTACCGTATCAATCCACCTATATCTTGGTCTTCCTCTGGGTCGTTTTCCTGCCAACCTGGCAGAGAACACTTGTTTTGCTAATCTTTCCTCTCCCATTCTATTTAAGTGACCATACCACCTGAGATTAGCTCTGCTAATGCATTCCTGGATGCTGACAATGTCAAGTTCTTTCCTAATATCCTCATTTTTAATATGATATTGCCATTGATGCCATCTGTTCACGCCTCTAATCTTTCTCAGGACTCTCATATCTGCAGTCTCTAGTCTTTGGTCAAGTGTTTTACTTCTGACCCAGCTCTCAGATCCATAAGTTAAAACTGGTTTGAACACTGTCTTGTATACAGCTAATTTAGTGTTCCGACTAATTTCTCTCTTATTCCATATGAATTTATTCAATTGACTTCCCACCATACCAGCTTTGCTGATTCTGTTGTCTATTTCTGTATTTAATTTACCATCTTCAGTAAAAATTGTGCCTAAGTAACTGAAATGTTTTACTTGTTCCACAGGTTCTCCATTCATAACACAGTTGACATTTTCAATGATTCTGCCTATTTTCATTGTCTTTGTCTTTTTATTGCTGACCTTCATACCATATCTATTACAACAGCTATTCAATTTAGTCAGAGAATCTTGCAGACTTTTAGCGGATTTATTTAGAAGTATAACATCATCCGCATAAAGCAAAGAGCTGACATTAACATCTCCAATTTTGATATCAGGCTTAATACCACTTTCCTTCATAATGTGATCCATATAGATAATGAATAACAGAGGGGATAATGTACATCCTTGTCTCACACCAGATTTAATATTAAACCATCTTCCTGTACTTCCTTCAATTCTAACTGCTGACTTACAACTCAAATAAAGACTAAGTATTGCTTGATATAATGCCCCATTGACACCATATAACTGCAGCGTATTGAATAGCTTCTCTCTTGGCACCTTGTCATATGCCTTTTCCAAATCGACAAAACTTAAATACAGATCTTTGTTATATTCCCATGCTTTCTCGACTATTTGTCGTAAAGTGAAGATCTGATCCTGACAGCCTCTATTTGGCCTGAATCCAGCTTGTTCTTCACCAAGCTTTTCTTCCACAATTCTTCTCAACCGTTTCTCAAGTATACTTGCATAGATCTTGCCAGGAACACTCAGTAGGGAAATACCTCTGTAATTCTCAGATTCAGTTTTATTTCCCTTTTTATATATGGGTACTATGAGAGCTCTACTCCAATCATCGGGAATTCGTCCCTCAGTCCAGGCTTTCTGAACTATGCAGTGCAGCCACTGTAAGACTTTTATACCACCATACTTCAGCATTTCTGGTCGAACATCATCTACTCCTGCTGCCTTTCCACATTTCAAGCCTTTGATGGCTTTTTCTACTTCAAGTATGGGTATTGTATTCCTGACTGCATGCCTGGTCAGTGTTTTTTATCACTGTGCTGTCATCACTGCTTGTTTCATTCAGCAGTTTTTCAAAGTAATTACTCCATACTTCAAGGATATCTTTTTCTCCTGTTTTCATTTCACCTTTATCATCTCTAATTCCTTTTACAGCACTCTTTCCTCCATTCCTAAGCTTCTTCAACAACCTCCAGAATATTTTGCCACCTTCTTGATATTTATTTTCTATATTCTTGCCAAAGTCCTTCCATGACTTTTGTTTAGCTAGTTTTACACACTGTTTAGCTTTCTTACATTTGTCTCTATATTCTGTAAGAGTAAAAGCTGACTTATTTGCCAGGAACTTTTGATATGCTTTCTTCTTTTCCTTCACTGCCTCTTTAACTTCCTGTGTCCACCAGGGAGTTCTGATTTTTTTATTCTTGCACACAACCTCACCACATGCCTCTCTGGCAGAATCAATCAATGTTTTCTTCAGAGTTTGCCACTGAATCTCCAAGGTTTGATTCCTGTTCTCAAACTCTTTCATTTTTTCTTCAATAATATTTCTGTATTTTAGTCTACAGTTCACATCTGAGAGCTGCTCAACTTTTATTCGCTTTAAAACTTTCTTACATGTTATTCTTTTCAATATGAAATTCAATTTTATCTTGCTCAAGACTAAATAGTGATCGCTTCCAATTTCAAATCCTCTGTACACTCTGGTGTCCTGCACCAGGGAGAAAACATCACTATCAACAATAACATAGTCAATGAGACTTTTCTTATTCCTAGCCTCTTCTCTCCATGTGAATTTGTGCACATTTTTATGTTGGAACATGGTGTTAGTAATAACCAGTCCATGTCCTGAGCAGAAATCCAACAGATATTTGCCATTATTATTAGCTTTGCTCTTTTCTCCAAATTTTCCCAAAATATTTCTGTATGTCTCGCAATCATTTCCTACTCTGCTATTTAGATCCCCAACAAGGACCAACTTTTCCTTTTTCATTGTGTCAGTTGCTTTTTCTAAATCGTCAAAAAATTCCTCCACTTCTACCTTAGTAGAACCTTCTGTGGGACCATAGGCACAAATAAGTCTCATTGTCCAGCTCCCCATTCTCATATTTGTCCACATTACTCTACTTGAGACTGACTGCCATTCAAGAAGATTAGCCTCGTATTTTGTGTTGAATACTATGGCTACTCCTTCTTTTCCTTGATTGTCATTGCCTGAATATAACATTTTGTATTTATTGCTCAGAAAGATCTCACCAGTTTTGGTCTTTTTTGTTTCAGTCACCCCTATTATGTCGATCTGGTACTTATCTAATTCCTCAGCTAGCTCCATTTCTTTGCCATTCAGGCTTCTTACGTTGATAGTACCGATCTTTAACTCTGGTGATGTTGAGTTGGGGTTTGTTTTCAGATTTGTTCCAGTAGCTGACTTTTCGCTGTTCGCCCTGGTTCCCTGGCGAAAACAACGGGGGCCTTGTTTAACTGGGTGAAGCCCCAGCCGGCATGAAATTTTGTCATGTTGTACCATCATTTTTTATTTTGGTTTAACCAATAAGAATACAATTTGGTCGGCTAAATCCCAAATTGCCATGTATGAAACCATAACAAATATATTTTTTGTGTACATGTAAGGTTTTATTTAACGTTTTTTTTAACTTTGTATGAAGAAGATGTTATACTCTTAAATAAATTCAGTACAAGTCTTCAATCCTGAACTAAATTGAATAACTGCTATAACAAACTCGACATGAAAAATCTACTGTATCTTGAATGAAGAACCTATAGAACAAACAAAATATTTAAACTATTCGGACAGAATTTTTAGAGAAGATAAAAGAAAAATTCGAGTATGAAAGTAGCTGTATATGAATCCTTTCCTTTAGTGAAAACAGAAACATGCATCTTTAGTTTACCATAGTGATTGCATCACTCGTGCATCAAATCTCCATGAATTATCAGAATCCTTTCATTTAATATTACACAGTGATCAGCATTCACTTCAGACAAATTATCGAGAATACAACCATGTTAGAATTAATTACTTTAATTTCCCAACAGTAATCATCTGGAGTATACACACACATATATACAGAGACTATGGAACATAAATGGCACATTAAATATAATAACTATGGTAAATCCAGTCTTTCTGATTATGTCCTGAATACTGTACATAGAATTGACTGGAAAGGCACCTGTTGTTTACATCACAGCAAAACATGGTATGAACATAAATTTAAGGAAGTCTATGAAATTTTTATATACTACCCTAATCTTAACAATAATGATGGTCTAAAAATCCCAAGAATATGGAAGGCACATATTCTACCCACATAACCTTTATGTCTAAGAGTTAATTATAAATAGGACTATAAGTAATCCAAGTTCTTAATTCTAATATGACAATGCTCACGTTAAATTAGGACACTACTTTTGCTGTAATAAAACTATCTGTATATCTGATGATGTTATAAATAGAATATAGCTTTGATGTAAGTTTTTTTTTTCAACTAGGGGTCAGGCCAGTAGAATAATGGTTGATCAAATAATTTCTCTCTTTGGCATATTGTTTGAAATATAATATAGCTTGTCTTGTGTGTGTGTGTGTGTGTGTGTGTGTGTGTGTGTGTGTGTGTGTGTGTGTAATCCAGATGATGACCTTAATATGAAGATCGAAATGTCAGGAAATTAAAGTAATTAATTCTAACACAGTTATAGTCTCCATAGTTTGTCTGGAATGGGTAGCTGTATATGAGATAGTGTTTAAACCAGTTTTAACTTGTAAATCTGAGCCAGATTAAAAATGAGTTGATGAAAGGCAAGAGTTCACATGTATGCGAGTTCATTTAACTCATACAGGAAAAAAGAAACAGAGAAATACCAAGACCTAGGTGAATTGATGCATTTAGGTGCCTTATAAAACTGATGAGATCTGATGATATTATAGTCTTGTCAGGTAACAGACTAATTTGAAGGAAATAATGAAATACTATGAGTTGGCTTTGAAAAGAATTATAAAACTGGAGAAAATCTCATGTAAATAACTTTATTAGTGTAGAATATTTTCCTAAGTATTATAGGCATCAGTACAAAGTCACAGAATGACAATTAAACATTAACAGACAATTCTAAAAAATGCCACCTAAGTAGCTAATGTAAGATAATTATAAACTAAAAGATCAAATTATTGACCTTTTATAGTTATCGTATTAGAATATCAATTACACTGCCAGTTAATATTTAATCATCATTCTGTGATCTTGTACTGATGATGCCTATGACTTAAGCAAATATTTTACACTGATAAAGTTATTTACATGAGTTTTCCCCTTGTTTTATAATCCTTTTCATTTGGAGGAAAACTGTCAATGGGAAGTTAGTATTATATGGAAAATTTACATTATTACTATCATTGCATCCTGTATGTACCTTGAGGGTACATACTAGGAATTTGATTTATGTATTACTTTTTTTTTTGTCAATTTAAACTTTATATTTTATTACTTTAGATTGTAAATTTAATGTTCATAAGAGATGCTTGGAGAAAGTTCCCATGGACTGCACTGGGGAGGCTCCAAAAGAGTGGAGTAAGTATCTTTTGGTTTGAATTCTTATATATCAGCATATATATAATTAATAACTGAAGCATTATTCTGTATATGAAAATAATTATTTGCTTACACTATATCAAAGGCATTACAAGATTAAATTCCTTATAGCTTTTTAACATTACATTATTTTGTGTAATATAAACACATGAGAGGAAGAGAAAGAAAGAGCTCTTTTTACCTGCCCCCCCCAACATATGCTTTTCTCTTTCCTATCCGAGTGTTTGTTTCTGCCACTCAACTAGAAAAGAAACTTTTCTAGTTTTTGAGTAACCACATTATCCTTCATCATTTTCAGCAAAATTCTAAGCTGCTGATCATTTATGACCAGCATTAACTAACTTGCATTTTGATGTAATATGACCACAACACTTCGACAAATGTTATTCACCTAAGTAATTGATATTTGCATTATGTGGTCAATAATTTTCATTGCCTAATGTTGCACCCTTCTTATTGAAAACCTGAAGTGGCATAAAAGAACCATAATCCATAAATTGTATATCCAAAGACAAATATGATTAGTTTCAGGTCTCCACCTCATGATTAGAATTATATACAACACAATTAAAAGATGTTTATATACTGAGAATAAACTGTCATTCAAAAAAAAAAAAAAAAATTATACCTATTTTGGTAAAATACAACAATTAGACTTATGGTCATAAAGCAAACGTAGCCATCATTGTTTTTTCTGGCTGACTTCATATCCCATATCTGCTAAGTTAAACTGTCTTATAAAGCAGACCACTTTCGGTTGAGCATTATTTGAATCTTGGTTCTTAATGCACTGTGTAAATTATTTCTGAAGTTTCCTTGGCCTTATGATTGTAACTATTATGTGTCATACAGAATTTTGCTTGCAGGTAACATCAGTTCTCCTTGGTTGTGAAGAAGGCCTTTCTAATATGTTTACCCACATGGATTTCTCCAGAGTAATTTTTCTGTACATAACAAATTCCACAAGTACAGTATATCTTGTAAACTCCTGTTTTTCTATAACTGGCTCAAAGAATTCAAGGCCAGTTAACTTAATACTTTCTTCTTCTTCGAAGAATAAATAAGATAGGAATCAAATGGGTGTGTAATCTTATCAAGCACGAGATACTTAAGAAAAGGATGATGTGGAAGGAATACTATGAGCATAAGGTTGATGTTCATTATGAAAATCATAAGCAGCAAGCCAGAATAGTCATAGCTGTTTAAAGGATAAGTCTGAGTATGAAAAGAAACTAGCTCTGCAAGCTAAAGATAACCCCAAAGGATTCTATTAATTTGCTGCAAGTATAACAAAGAATGAATATGAAGGAATAACTCTACTGAATGCAGGTGGTGTGAGGGTGACAGATGCAGAAGAGGTTGTTCAACTAAGGAGTCTCATTTTGCTAAAAGCTATTAACCTATATGCAACATTGAGTTCACTGCTACTTCTTCACTGGATGAAGTAACTCAGGTGTATGAGGAGGAGATATTAGGTCTAATAGGGATATTAGCAATAGGGACTGGTGGGATATCAGCACGGATGCTAAAAGAGTGTTAGCTGAACTGACTATTCCTTTAACCTGGTTATATACTTTAAATCTCAGAACAGGGAAGATTCCACAGGAGTGGAAAGAATGTATGGCAATCTCATTGTACCAAAGTGGTTAAAAGGTCAATGTATCCAGTTATCGACCAATCAATACCTCAGGAGTGGTGGTAAAAATTGTGGAAAAAATAGTTAGTGCTTCCAGAAAGAGTTGACAGTGAACAGCATGGGTTTACTAAGGGAAGGTCATTTTTTTTTTTTTTACAACTTACTCACATTCTGTAATCATATTACCATTGAGCTAGACTAAGGGAATAAATACACCATGATACTTTTGGATTTTGCTAAGGGCTTCTGACAGAATACAGCATGGAAGACTGTTGCATAAACTTCGAGAATATTGGTTTGGATTATAAAATATTCGTGTGGATATGAGTCTGTAAGACTTAAGATAACCAGTGGTGTACCACGCGGATCAGTCCTTGGTCTGCTATTATTCAATCTGTACATTAAAGATTGGGAAGAATTTGACAGGTGACATACAGCTACTCTGATGATGCAAAGATAGGTCATGTTTGTATCAGGAATGTGACTGATATGCAGTACTTGCAGACTGGAGACATTAGCAAACAGGATAAAGAGGGGTGATATGAATGAGATTTACAAACTTCTGAAAGAGTCATACAGGATTTCAGTTGATGAAATTATTCATTTTATGGGGGGGGGGATGATATGAGGGCATCCTTGGAAGCCGATAATGAATGCTGCTAAGAAGGGACTGAGATCTCAATTTTTCTCTCATAGTGGTGTGTGATTGGAATGGATTGCTATTGGATGTTGTGTGTACAAGCAGTGTGAATGAATTCAAGAACAAGTATGATAGCTGGTGCATGTAATATGTGGCCTCTCTCAATGGGTCCTTGACTCTTTGGGGGTCTCTCTTAATAATAAAACTTCAGAACACTCACTTACCATGAGATCTTACATAGATCTCATGATCTGAGTCTCAAATGACATCTGAAAGGCATTTGATCGGATTGGGCACAGGAGCCTACTCACCAAACTGCCATCCTATGGTCTGCCTTTCTCACTCTGCAACTGGATCGCCAATTTTCTCACTGGTCGCTCACTACGTTTCATGCTGGGCGGTTTACTCTTCTCAGATTTCCCCACCAATGCAGGAATACCCCAGGGTTCTGTTCTTTCGCCCATTCTCTTCCTCTTGTATATAAACGACCTACTCTCACAGACTTCCAATCCTATCCATAACTTTACCAATGACAGCCTCCATATCTCGTTTTCATTCGACAAACCTGTTAGTGCTCAAGATCTACTACAACCTGGGACCTGAATTCAGATCTCCTAGCTATATCCCAATGGGACAATATCCTTGTAAACTTCAATGCCACCAAAACCCAGTTCTGTCTGATCTCTCTCATAAGAAAGAGCTCGCATCCTCCTCCCCCCTTACCTTCAGTAATACTGAGATATCCAAACATGATCAGATTTCTTTTCTTGGACTGACTTTCACCTCTGATCTTCCTCGGCACAACCATATTTCAACTATAGCTTCTGCAGCTGCCCAAAAGCTTGGTATACCTTTTTGCACAAGATGCTACCTCACACCTTCACAGCTGCTAACTCTATACAAAGCCCAAATCTGTCCAGCTATGGAATACTGTTTACATATTTGGGGTAGTGCACCAAAATTCTCTCTAAGATTGGTCGATTCTATCCAGCTAATTAACGATTCCTCTCTCACAAATCCACTTCAATCCTTCTCTCACAGACGTGAGAACAGGATTGAAGTTTTTGCCTCTTCTACAGATACTTTCATACTTGAATTGGCCACTATTAATAACTTCACTCTCCTCCAAAATCATTAAAACAAGAGCCACTGCTAACCAACACCCTTTGTCAGTCCACCTTCAAACTCACCGAACCAACTTCGCTACCTCCTCTTTTATTCCATCTACTTCTGTCCTTTGGAACCGTTTCTCTAACTCTGCCTTCCCCAGAAATTACAACCCTCAGCTGTTCAAGCAAAATGTAAACAGACTCTTCCTTTCTTCTATTCCTCTTGCCCACATATAGCATTAGTGTGCTATGGGTCTTTTGTCCTTTCATGTGTAGATCAGATTAAAAAAAAAAGAATAAATAAAAAATACATGACCAATGCTAGTAAAGCAATTCAAGAATGAGGAGCTGACTCTGTCCTTTCAAACTGTAGTTTCCATTACCTGTTAATAAAAGAGGGAAGCCTAGTTTTCCTAAGCTGGCAGTCCACCACTAGGGTTATTCTAGTGGTGGATTGCCAACTTAGGAAAACTATTGTCAGTCCGATAACTTGACTATAGGGAAATAAATATTACTTTTAAGTCATTAAGAATTCTAAACGGAGTGGAAACATGGTAAAAGACCACAAATTCGAAAAAGTTAAGACATTTTGGTAAGAAAAGTGTAGTGAAATATGCCATATGCTACAAAGAAGAGGAATTAAATAAAATTTTAAACGTGGAAAATATAGAAAATGCTGAAAGAAAAGAAATTTAAAGGAACAAAAGAAACAACTAATTATCATATCGTAAGAATGTGATAGTTAGTTGTGAGATAGATAGATAGATAGAATATGATAAGATGAAAGAATATTCTAAGTATGATTAAAATTAATCGAAGCAACTTTAACAGTCGTTGGAGTTTATACATCCGAAGAAGGGAATTTAGAAAACAATGATGACTTTTACAGTTACAAAGAATATATGAAAAAATAAATAAAGCAGATAATATAATTATGGCTGGAAATCTTAATGTCCAAATAGGAATGGAAAAAATTAATAATTTTTCTTGGCATGTGAGGAGAGGGTATGTGTGGAAATACACAACTGATCATGAGAAGGTCAGGAGACGGAGCTTGCAGCTGTAGCATGGAATAAGGAGTTGGGAAGAAAGGAGATCAATGCTGCTTGGATGCTATTGACGAACTGTATATGATAAGTGTGAAATGGATGAATGAAGGCATTATAGAGGCAATATAAGATGAATGGAAATAATCAATACATGAGGAATACAAAACAGGCAAGGAGGTTGGCTCGGTTAGTAAGAGTAGCAAAAGTGCAGTATGAGCAGGAGTTAGCTAATGAAGCCAATATATATATTGTAAAATAGAGTTGAATGACTTAAACCGAGAGTTAGGTAAAAAAGGGGGTTTAATAGGTAAAACACGACTAGTTTCGACTTATAACAGCCTTCATCAGGTGACATTATGAAAGAAAAAAAAAACACTAAACAGTGAAGGTTAAAAAACTATGAACAGCATAGAGAGTCTCTATACATAATTAAAATGAAAACGTAGTTGTATTTAAAGCTGTTCTTTCGTTTGTTGTATTGTTGGGAGAGTGCGTGCTTGCAGCATCACGTGAACGCCAGTACATGATTACAGCTGGATGACTATCTGGGAGGTTGTAGCTCAAGTTATTATTTGGATGTTCAGGGTTGAGGATGATTTCCCTAGAGTCTACAATTTTTCTCTCCAATTCATCATGGCAACGAAAGATGTTAGTAGATCTGTCCCAGTGGACTGTATGACTTGGGTTTTCATCATTAGGATCAGCCAAGAAAAGGATATGGCTTGATAAGGCACTGGCTCTTGTAAGCAATGTCCCTCATGTGTTCCTCTATATGTAATTCAATAGATTTGTCTGTCTGGCCAAAATAAGGAATATCACAATCACACCATATTTTGTACACACCAGGATATTTAAGATGGTAATGACAAGGTTTTGGGTGGCTTATTAAGGAGCGGATTTTTGGAAGTGGAGTGAACAAAGTTCTGATATTGTATTTTTTTAGAACCTTGGCTAATTTTTGTGAAACTGAACTTATGTAAGGAATTGATATGTTGCCTTTAAATGTATTTATTTCTTCTGTGATGACTAGGAGGATTAAGAAGGAATTTTTCAATAATTCTTTCAGAATATCCATTAAGTAAGAAAGTGGTTTTGAGATAGTTGATTTCTTTTTGAAGTTCATTTGGGTCATCAAGAAGAGAGTGAGCTCATGTCCCAAGGTAGAAATTATTGCAAGTTTTTGGGGAGGGAAGTGATGGGACTGACTATGAAGATATCTGTTGGTATATATAGGCTTTCTATACATCGAAATTTTAAGTTTACCAGAAGAGCGGGTCAATTTTACATCTAGAAAAGGCAGGGAATTATCAGTTTCAATTATATATATATATATATATATTATATTACATTGACTCGGTGATTGGATATGTTCATCTTTTTTTGACTGACTGAAACCGAGAAAATAGATAAGTTAATTTAATGGAGCACACAACATGTTTCATCAAAAATGACTTCTTCAGGTGTGGTAACACTTACAGCAAATTAAAAACATAAAAAAACCATAAAAACACTGTGCTATTATAATAACAGAGTTGTGAACTGAAGTTAAGTTTGAATTGTCGTTATAGTCCGTTCTGTAGTTCTGTTGTTGTGCAAATGCGAGCATATGAGATCACGTACGCCAGTACCTAATGGTAGAACTATGCGAGTCAGGCAGACTATAACAAAGATTGCTGTTGATATAAGACAAGTCCAGTGCAATTTCTTTAGATTCAACTATGCGCTGTTCCACTTCATCGTGACAAATATAAACGTTCGATGTTGCATCCCAATCTACTCTTCGTTGGCGGCCTTCGTTGTTTGTGTTCACTGAAAATAAGACGTTACTTGAAGTGCGCTTGCTCTGACTCTATTATATGTAATGTCTCTCTGATGTTCCTCTAGCTGCAGGAGGACTGACTTCTCAGTCTGGCCATAGTATGGTCTCCCGCAATCACATACTACCCTATATACACACCGGGGAACTAAGATGGTTATGAGCCTGTTTTGGGTGGCTTAGAACTGACATTAAATTAACTTGTTACCTATTTTCTCAGTTTCAGTCAGTCAAAAAAAATGAATATATATATATATATATATATATATATATATATATATATTATGGTAGGGTGACATTGATTGGAGAAAATGATATATGGACAACTGCTGCAGCCAATGAGATATTTAATGAGCAGTTCGTTAAGGTCTTTTATCCTTATGAATGTGACATGGAGATTTTGAGAGCAGTGAATGAGGAGAAAGAGAGACCAACCGTGAGTAAGTAAGATGGGGAATTGAGCAGACTTCATGTTAATAAGAATGTGCCAGAGAGTTGACATCTGCCTTGTCATATTTGTTTAATTTGAGTTTTACATTGGGTAAAGTTCCAAAGGAGTGGAAGGAAGGGAAGCTTGTACTGCTTCATAAAAGAGAGAATGCAGAACTTGAACATCAAATATAGGCCAATCAATGCATCAGGTGTTGTGGTTAAAGTATTGGAGAGGCTAGTGAGAACCAGGATTCAGAATTGAGTTGACAACAGTGGTATTATCTTTGATGGAAGCACAGATTTTCTAAATTGAGGTCATGTTTTAGTGTTTTGCTTACTTTTACAATAAAGTGATAGCTGCATTGGATGAGGGAGATGAATACATAGTGGTATACTTAGATTTTACACAGACTTAAAAAAACAAATGAAAACTACTTGGCCCATTCCATATGAACTGGAAATTAATAAAGTTAATAAAATTAATGAAGACAAACCCCACAGCTTTCTCCTGATGTTCCTTTATTACTCCGTGGACAGCTGAAAGCCTAGCCAACTTCAACATTATAACATTCTTTTTGCTTCTGTGCTGCTCAGAAATGTAACTGAGAAACTTCTACTCAAGTTCACCATCATGTGCTGCCATTACAACTTTCCAGCATTTGGCTTGAAATGATGAAGTTCCTTCTTGCATGAAAATTTATTTCACAAAAATTTTCACAAAACTTTCTTGCACAATGGAAGAAAGTTTATTTAATAATTCCACAATGAAGCAGCCAGAATTTATAATAGTTCTTCAATTCTTAAACTTTTATGTGCTGAGGTAAGTTTATATAATTATTCATGTAACAAATTACAACAGTAACTTTTTCTTCCCTCATCATTGACAGCATTTTGTAAACAACATTTGTTTACATATAGTTGACACCAACATCACATTACTTAGACAGCTCATAAAAATTCACAATTAACCTCTAATAACTAATTTTAATGATTTTATTTCACATCTAAGCAAGACTTCAGTAGCTAAAAAACAATAATAACACTTCAAAACATCTTGCTCATGACATACAAATTGACACATATGTTTAACCAACAACTTTACAAATACCATATCATTTGTACCATAGACAGCTGAATGCCTAGCAACCTTTGATAATATTCTTTTTGCTTCCACACATGCTTGGAAATGCAACTGAGAAACTTCTGCACAAGTCCAAAACATTGCTGCTTTCTAACATTGGGCTTGAATCATCACACAGGTTAGATCATCACCTCGTGATTAACTAACCCTTATTAACTTCTTAACTCTAAATTAATTATTTTATTTTCAACTTATGGGATATCTGAATTGTAATACAGATATCCTACACTCAGAAATGGGTTTAAGGCATAGTTCGATCTTTTGCATGAGAGAGGTACAGACCTCCCATGATTGAGTCCTTTGACTCCATGGAGGTCAAGTGTTAATGATAACGAAGGAGGACGCCCACTCAACAACTCTCCATCTCCACTCTTAATATACCAGATACACCAATGGTATCTACTACCTACCACCACCACCATCTCCACTAGTAGTGTTTGGCTGTAAATTGCATGTTCCGAAGGCCGATTTTTCTGTAATGTGTGTGTGTGTGTGTGTGTGTAATGCAGGAATAATAATAATAATTTGTCTCATCTCATCTTCCTTTTACCCTCTTTTACCTTGCGGTGTCGAGGGCTAATTAATCATCTGACCTCAAGCCGTTCACAGGATAAGGTGGTCAGCCCTATGCCCCGGTGTATCCTATGTCTTGAGTTCTCAAGGCCGGTTTCCCTGCTTTGCGAGATGAAAAACCCTACTGTCCATGCCCAAGACTGGCTAATTTGGCTATGGCTGAGGAAGTCCTTCATCTCCTCACGTCTCCAATGGGAATTGAACCTAGGACACTCCTTCCCCAGGCATATGGTTGCGAAGTGCATAGCCACTAGGCCAACCGTGCTCCTGTATAATAAATTCCTTGTTGTAATTGTCTGATTGTCATCACCTAGTGTAAAACCACCACCCTGATTATTGGAGGACTGAAGTGGAAATATGGAAAAAATTCCATATCCACCTATACCTTGCTTACTAGTGGTAGCATGTTAGGTCTCTAGAGCAGAGAAACCAGATTATCTAAACCTTAGTCTACTCATGGTATGTTGTACAGTGTACATTAGCTTTAAAACCCTTCATGACTGGGATTCACATATTTAAAGAAAAATTTTTTTTTTAAATGGAAGTCTTTGTTAAATTTCTTATTTCATGGCACTTTCTTGTTTCTTCAATGATTGTTATGAGTTCCTGGAAAGAGTTTTACCTCCTACAACATCCTATGGTAAGTTTGTTTTACATGTATGTATAAGACAATAGGACCCACTATCTAGCACCAATATACCTTGTCATCACCTTAAGGGACAGAGCATATGCAATATTAAGTGACAAGGAAAAAATAAGGAGCTTGATTATGTGATGATATCCTAATTAAAAATTGTTAAAATACTCTGATTAAATCTTATATCTGGCAGAGAAATGCTTCTAAGATTTGATCCAATTTTATGATCACCAAAGCTACCTGATCTGTGAGGTGCTTATGAAGTATGATGTGATATGATGAGGTGCTTATGAAGTATGTTGGACAGACAGACTTGGAGAAATCTGCGTGGAACTTATTAGAGAAGAGAGTACATTAACCAGGTTTGGCCTTCCACACAATTGGGGAGAAACAGCTATTTTCCAGCCAGCCAAAATGCCATACAATATGTATAATAATGTTCATAAGTTCAAGGAAGCATAAAAAAAACAAATAAATAAATAAATTGTTCATACACACGCACAGGTAATCAGAACTAAGTTTAACCTTTAGTTTCATATGAAAGGCTGCATATCAGCTAAATTGACAGTGATGTGCATGTTTGATATCATATGCATGGTCTAATTATTGACTATTTAGACTTATGTATTGGTTTGAACTAATAAGGTTTAATGGAATAAATACAGAACATATAATTAAACATGCTTTTACTTAGTCTTATATTTTGTCTCAGTCACTGAGACATTATCAGGGAAATAATATTAAGATTGCAAGAAACACACATAAAATTGCACAAAACAACAAGTGGAAAAGAGCAGACCGAATACTTAAAGTCCTATGGGTGGTGCATTCTATGGATGCTATTGGCTAGCCTTTAGTCGTAATGCAGGCTTAAGAATTAAAGTTTTCCAAATCTTAAGAAGTTTTATTCAGCCATATTTATTAAGATTAGGTTGTATTTTTTTTTAAAATCTGCTGCTGATTCTAAAAAAAGTCTTTCAAATTTGTATTTGTTATGGTGAAGCATAGTAGTTTTCTTCTCTTTGATTTTGTGCTAGATATTCATGACATAGTCAGCTAGACCTGAGTGACCACACTTACGGCAGCAGATGTATTTATGTTCTTCTAGGCAGATGTTTGCAGATCTCCTAGTTTGACCATAAATGATAAGTTGTAAGAACAAGGAACTTTGTAAACATCTGGAACAGAGAGAAGGACAAGAGTCCTTGGGAGAGCAGATAAGGGCAGCCAGTTTCTGATGAAGTTGGAATGCAGTGCAGAGATTGTACTTTTTTAGAGTTGCTATTTTTTCCATGTATATCACTGTTCAGTGATAGCATTACTATAGTCACCATATTGAGAGTGATGTGAGGAACAATTAATTTGTTAATCTTTTTGAAATTGTAACCATTGGACAAGATGGTCTGCAAATAAAAGAGAGTTCAGCTGTATGTTCGGTCTAGGTCAAACAGAGATTTGGAGGCCTTTAACAAGAGTTTGATAACACCATATTATTGAGAGGGGGGGGGTTGTGTATTTATCTACCTGTGTGGGTGAGTTTTTTGTAAACTGAGAAAGAAAGGGTGCCATTGGGAAGATGTGTGATTAGAGTATCTAGAGAAAAGGCAGGCTATTATTATTTTCTTTTCTATAGTGAACTTGATTATAGTGTGCTGCTTGTTGAGATGGAGGAAGGAGCCTAATGTGTCTGAGCCATGTAGCCAAATATAGAACACATCATCAGTGTATCTTAGCCAGATAAAGGGCTTGAGAATAGCAGTATCTTGAGCATGTTTTTTCAGAATGCTGCATATAATTGGCCACAGGCAAGGAGAGAGAGGGAGACTCCATGGCTGTACCCTTCATTTGTTTACAGATGGTATCTTTCCAGGTGAAGTAGCCAGAATGAATGGTAAAATTATTTAAAAGATCAAGATATCAGGGAGGAAACATTTTTTAGTAAATTCAATAAAGTGCCAGAAAGAGGGATATTGGTAAAAGAGAGAGAGGTGACATCAAAGATCACCATGATATCATTATTATCTAAAACTAATTGGATTAAAGATTTGAAATGAGTAGAATTTTAATATAAGATTAAGAATAATGTGTAAGTTGGGTTAGAATTTAGGTAATGTTTGACTAACTTGAGAGAGGAGGATTTAGGGAGATAGTAGCATCTACTATGGGTGGAGAGGGTATTTAGTTTATGCATTTTTGGCAATCTATATATCTGGTTGGGGGGGGGGGGGACTTTACAGTTTGAGTTTTTTAACTATTTCAGGAGGCCAAGATGTGACGTTTTTACTACTACTACTATGTTCACTGGGCATCTGCAGATGACGTATGGTCACTCCGATGCTCGGTGATGTTTCACACCAGGCCTCGCCATGTAGTCCTGTTGTTTGCTTTTCTGGCGGCCTCAACTCTCTGAAGATCAGTCACTCCACACATGCCATCCATCTATCTCATTGATGGCCTACCCCTGTCTCTTTTTCCAGGAACTTTACCTTCTATTACTGTTCTGAGAAGTCCTCCTTCCATCCTTTCTATGTGTCCAAAATATTTTAATTTGCTTCTCTCAATATCCTTAAGGAGCCTTAAAGTTCTACTGATCTTTTCTAACACCCATTCATTTGTACACCTTTCAGTATATGATATCCTCAGCAGCCTTCTGTAACACCACATCTCAAAAGCAGATATCGGTTTCTTATCTGACTTCTTTAGGTTCAAAGTCTCGCATCCATAAGTCGCTGTTGGAAAAAAAAAAGAATAGATACAAAGGGACACACTTCTGATTTTACTCTGTGTGTGTATGCGTGCGTGTGCACATTTTATGTGATTAAAGCTTTTCTTCTGGTGTTAAAGATAAAATATTGAAAAAATCAATTAACTCTTGCATGTATGTAACATGTTTTTTATTAATATATTCTATTGAACCTAAAAATGCAAATAGAACTGCTCAACATTGAATAATCTTCAGGATTCATTTAATGCTTAATTTACTAGGTATGGAATGCATTTTCTTTTCTTTCCCCCCCCCCCCCCATTCCTGTTTGTAAATTAAGATTCGAGTTAAGCTATGCACAAAGTTTTATTTTATTTATTTGTTATTTTTTTTTTTTTTTGCTGAAATGGTTTAATCTTATAGTGGAAGGATCAAAACTTGGAGATTCAGAAAATGGTAGTGAAAGGGAGAACATAGATGATGATTCAGATGCAGAAAGCGAACTATGTGCACATAAAGCTAATGGTAATGAAGACAGTCAAAATGATGAACAAAAACTAATAGCTAAGTGAGTTTAAATTTTTCTTATTAAATTGTGAAATGTTTTCACATTGTTAGCTATAAATAATTTCTGATACAGATAATTTCATTCAACTATGAGCATAGCAAATGTTTAGAACCCAAAGGGGGGGGGGGAATAATTTGTTTTAGTGGAAGTGCTAAATTCTTTTTAATTTTATAGAATTTTAGTAGTTTCTTATAATCATGGTTTCATAATAATGAAATATAGTTTATTGTACAGGTAAACCCCAAGTTGCAAATATAATGCATTCTTGGAAATATGTTTCTAAGTTGAATTGATGCTGAATTGATTTTTTTTTTTTCTTTCATAAGATATATTGTTAAATTTTTAATGCATTTCTGAGATGAATTCCCTTTTTTTGTGTGCGTGTTTATTTGCAGCAGGTGAACTTTTTGTTAACATAATTTGCAGTTTTGAATAACTAAACATTGATTTTGATTCTAACCTAAATTGTTTAACAGAATTCCATTTCTTTGATTATGATATTTCCTTTTCACAAATTGCCATGGATTGAACAGAGTTTGCACTGCGAGTATAATCACAATTTTTTTATTTGTGTTTTAAAATTGCTGCAGCTGTTAAAATGATTGTTGTTATAAACATGATCAGTTGAAGCAAGTGGTTTGCCATTTTCATATCACTTAATCATGATCAATTTCCTGATACATACCCTCAAGGGGTGTTCCAGGCTACAATTACAGCACTACATGATTAAGTTTACATTATTATCTCCTATCCAGAATTTTCCTCCAAATTAATTACTGCTTGTCAGCACTCCAATATTGTCATATCTACCATTTTGTGCTTCTAGACTGAATCAATTCACCTAGACCTTGGTCTTTCTCTGAGTTCCTTTTTTACTATCGTGACATCAACATCAAACACATCCTTTACTAACCTTTCCTCTCCCATTCTGTTTAGGTGACCATATCACCTTAGATTAGCTCTGCTTACACATTCTTGAATGCTAGCAATGTCAAGTTCTTTTTTAATATCATAATTTTTAATATGATTCTCCCATTGATTTCAACTATCACTCTCCTAATTTTTCTTCAAACCCTGATATCTGTGATCTCTAGTCTTTGATTAATTGCTTTATTTCTAACCAGTTCTCAGATATATAACTTAAAACTGGTTTGAACACCACCTTGTATACTGCTAATTTTGTGTTTTGGCTAATTTCTCACTTATTTCATATAAATTTATTCAGCTGGCTACCCACCATACCAGCTTTGCTTATTCTGTTAGCTATTTACAGATTTAACTTACTATCTTCATTAAAAACTGTGCCTAAATAGTTGAAATATTTTACTTGTTGTATAGGCTATCCATTCAGAATGCAGCTGAAGTGTACTATATTCTTGCGTATTTTCATAATTTTGGTATTTTTATTGCTGTTTTTCATATCAGATTTGTTACAGGCTGTTATTCAGCATAGTAGAGACTGCTGCAGACTTGCACTAGATGTATTTAGGAGTACATCATCTGCTTAGAGCAAAGAGCTAAGTTTGGCATCTTCAATTCTAATATCAGACCAAATGTCACTTTCATTCATAATGTAATCAATATAGATGATGAATAAGAGTGGAGATAATTTGCATCCTTGTTTTAGACCCGATTTTACATCAAACCATCTTTAAACCTGCATTTCCTTCAATTCTAACTGTTGAATTACAACTTATAGACTGTGTATTGCCCTGTATATTATTCCATCTATCCCATATAATCATCATCATCATCATCAAATTCCTGCCATGTACCCTCAAGGGGTGTACAGGATATGACAGAACTACATGAAAAAATTACATCATTACTAACTTCCTATCTACAATTTTCCTCCAAATCAGTCTGTTACTTGTCAAGACTCCAACATTATCAGATCTTATATTTCTATCGTCTAAGGCACTTTGTACCGTATCAATCCACCTATATCTTGGTCTTCCTCTGGGTCGTTTTCCTGCCAACCTGGCAGAGAACACTTGTTTTGCTAATCTTTCCTCTCCCATTCTATTTAAGTGACCATACCACCTGAGATTAGCTCTGCTAACACATTCCTGGATGCTGACAATGTCAAGTTCTTTCCTAATATCCTCATTTTTAATATGATATTGCCATTGATGCCATCTGTTCACGCCTCTAATCTTTCTCAGGACTCTCATATCTGCGGTCTCTAGTCTTTGGTCAAGTGTTTTACTTCTGACCCAGCTCTCAGATCCATAAGTTAAAATTGGTTTGAACACAGTCTTGTATACAGCTAATTTAGTGTCCTGACTAATTTCTTTCTTATTCCATATGAATTTATTCAATTGACTTCCCACGATACCAGCTTTGCTGATTCTGTTGTCTATTTCTATATTTAGTTTACCATCTTCAGTAAAAATTGTGCCTAAGTAGCTGAAATGTTTTACTTGTTCCACAGGTTCTCCATTCACAACACAGTTGACATTTTCAATGATTCTGCCTATTTTCATTGTCTTTGTCTTTTTATTGCTGACCTTCATACCATATCTATTACAACAGCTATTCAATTTAGTCAGAGAATCTTGCAGACTTGTAACGGATTTATTTAGAAGTATAACATCGTCTGCATAAAGCAAAGAGCTGACATTAACATTTCCAATTCTGATATCAGGTTTAATACCACATTCCTTCATAATGTGATCCATATAGATAATGAATAACAGAGGGGATAATGTACATCCTTGTCTCACACCAGATTTAACATTAAACCATCTTCCTGTACTTCCTTCAATTCTAACTGCTGACTCACAACTCAAATAAAGACTAAGTATTGCTTGATATAATGCCCCATTGACACCATATAACTGCAGCGTATTGAATAGCTTCTCTCTTGGCACCTTGTCATATGCCTTTTCCAAATCGACAAAACTTAAATACAGATCTTTGTTATATTCCCATGCTTTCTCGACTATTTGTCGTAAAGTGAAGATCTGATCCTGACAGCCTCTATTTGGCCTGAATCCAGCTTGTTCTTCACCAAGCTTTTCTTCCACAATTCTTCTCAACCGTTTCTCACGTATACTTGCATAGATCTTGCCAGGAACACTCAGTAGGGAAATACCTCTGTAATTCTCACATTCAGTTTTATTTCCCTTTTTATATATGGGTACTATGAGAGCTCTACTCCAATCATCGGGAATTCGTCCCTCTGTCCAGGCTTTCTGAACTATGCAGTGCAGCCACTGTAAGACTCTTATACCACCATACTTCAGCATTTCTGGTCGAATATCATCTACTCCTGCTGCTTTTCCACATTTCAAGCCTTTGATGGCTTTTTCTACTTCAAGTATGGATATGCATTCCTGACTGCATGCCTGGTCAGTGTTTTTTATCACTTTGCTGTCATCACTGCTTGTTTCATTTAGCAGTTTTTCAAAGTAATTACTCCATACTTCAAGGATATCTTTTTCTCCTGTTTTCATTTCACCTTTATCATCTCTAATTCCTTTTACAGCACTCTTTCCTCCATTCCTAAGCTTCTTCAACAACCTCCAGAATATTTTGCCACCTTCTTGATATTTATTTTCTATATTCTTGCCAAAGTCCTCCTATGACTTTTGTTTAGCTAGTTTTACACACTGTTTAGCTTTCTTACATTTGTCTCTGTATTCTGTAAGAGTAAAAGCTGACTTATTTGCCAGGAACTTTTGATATGCTTTCTTCTTTTCCTTCACTGCCTCTTTAACTTCCTGTGTCCACCAGGGAGTTCTGATTTTTTTATCTTTGCACACAACCTCACCACATGCCTCTCTGGCAGAATCAATCAATGTTTCCTTCAGAGTTTGCCACTGAATCTCCAAGGTTTGATTCCTGTTCTCAAACTCTTTCATTTTCTTTTCAATAATATTTCTGTATTTTAGTCTACTATCCCATATAATTGTATATTATATGGGATAGTGTTTCAAAAGCTTTTCACCTTGCCTTTTCCAGATCTGTAAAACTGAAGTACAGATCCCTGTCATATTCCCATGATTTCTCAACTATTTGTAAAGTGAAAGTCTGATCTTAACAACATCTGTTTGGCCTGAATCAAGCTTGTTCTTCTCTTAGTTTCTCTTCCACAATTTTTCTCAGCCTCTTTTCAAGTATGCTTATATAAATCCTCTTTAATTCTCACATTCAGCTTCATCCCTTTTTATAGATGGGAACTATTAGAACTCCACTACAGTGTAGCCACCGCAAACTTTTTATACCTCCATATTTGAGTATTTCTGATCGAATATCATCTACTTCCAGCTGCCTTTCCCCATTTCAAATTTTTTGATGATTTTTCTATCTGAAGTACTGATATGTACTAATGTTTGCAACTTTCTTGAAAATTTTCTGCTACAGTTCTCTCACTGCTTCTTTCATTTAACAATTTTTCAAAGTAATTACTCTAGACATCTAGGACATCCTTATCTTCAGTTTTCATGCCACCTTTATCGTCTTTGATTCCTTTTACAGTACTCTTTCCTTCATTTCTGATTTGTTATTTTATTTTATTTTTTTTGAGAGCTTCCAGAACATTTTACCACTTTCCTGATATTTGTTTTGAATATTCTTACTAAAGTCTTCCCATGACTTTTATTTAGGTACTTTTACACATAACTTAGCTCTCTTACATTTTTCTCTGTGTTCTTTTAGGGCATCTGCTGACTTATTTGCTAGGAACTTTTGGTATGCTTCTTTTCCAGAACTACTTCCTTTACTTTTTGTGTCCATTATGGGTTCTTATTTTTCTATCCTTACAGACAACTTCGGTTTTTGTTTTCAAACTGCTTCAAATTTTCTTCAATAATTATATATTTTTAATCCTTTATCCAAGTGTAAGCAAACAAAGTTTGCACCTGAAGTATTTTCAGGACTGGGGCAATTCATGGCAAGGGTTGTATAAGTTCTCATCACTTGCCTTAGTATCCATAATGCAAAGCACATATCCTTGTGGATATGTATAATGCTGTACATTAAGGGAAGGGTCACTACCCAGACTGGTTTCGACCTTTATTGAGGTCTCTTCAGTGGGAGCCAGACTCAGAGGTGGTGATACTAAGGTAGAAGTAATGGAGAAGTCATATTTCCATATGCCAGTTGCCAAAAGGTGTCATTAAAATTCTCTGGATTAGAGATGAGTTGATGGAAGTTTTTTCACTTGGCTATGCTACCAATTATATATTTTGTTTAATCCTTTATCCAAGGATTAAAGTGTAAGCAAACAAAGTTTGCACCTGAAGTATTTTCAGGACTGGGGCAACTTGTGGCAAAGGTGGTATAAGGTCTCATCACTTGCCTTAGTATCCCATGAAAATACTTCTGGTGCAAACTTTGTTTGCTCACACTTGGATAAAGGATTAAACCAAATATAAAATTGGTAGCATAGCCAAGTGAAAAATGCTTCCATCAACCTGTCTCTAACCCAGAGAATTTTAATAAGGTGTGACACCTTTTGGCAACTGGCATATGGAAATATGACTTCTCCATTACTTCCACCTTAGTATCACCACCTGTGGGTCTGGCTCCCACTGATGAGACCTCAATAAAGGTCGAAACCGGTCTGAGTAGTGACCCTTCCCTTAATGCATAGCATTATACATGTCCGCAAGGAAAAATTTTGTGTTTTAAGTTTGTTGCCTTAGTATCCCATTATGGGATACTAAGGCAACTCGTGGCAAAGCACCACCTTTGCCACGAGTTGCCCCAGTCCTGAAAATACTTCAGGTGCAAACTTTGTTTGCTTACACTTGGATAAAGGATTAAACCAAATATATAATTGGTAGCATATCCAAGTGAAAAAACTTCCATCAAACTTCCATCAAGAAGCCTTTACTGGTGAGGAAATTGATCATATTTGACTGGACTTGAGTCAGGTTATAATTATTTGGATTTAGAGAGAGGTAAACAAGATTCATTTGAAGGTGTTTCACATTGAACTGTGAGTTTCGTGTGGTAGAGATGGACAAACCTTCCAGTGGCAAACTAGAAAAGGTGATTCAAGACTGCTCTTATTTTTCTGTGGCATTAGATGAGTCTATTGATGTATCTGATACCAGTCAAATGCTAATATTTAGTAGAATAGTAGATAACTTTAATTGTTCTGAGGAACTTCTAAAATTGGTTTCATTACATGGAATAACGGAGAAGACATTTATAACCAGCTTAATCTGCTATATCAGAATATGATGGGTTTGACAAATGCACCACAACCATTGTAACTGATGGAGCTAAATAGATGACTGGTGACTTGCTAGTTTATTTAACAGAGATTCAATCAAATTTCAAATGTTACATTGCATCGTATAGTAATAAGCATTATTTTGGTCTTTACTAGGACTGTCTAATTCATTGGATAAGGTAGTGAAAATAATTAACTATAGGTAGTAACTGTGCTTTTATGCATAGAAAATTCAAAACATTTTTAGATTAATTTGATGTCTGATATGGTGATGTGCTTCTGCACAATTCAGCCTGTTAATTACATGCTGAAAAATGTTAATTGTGGTTTAAGTTATTCTGATGTTATTTTTCTAATGAAAGTAATTATTTTTCCTTTTTTTTTTTTTTTAATTTTTTTTTATTCCAGTGCCCAATCCAGCAATAACATACCATTGATGAGGATTGTCCAAAGTATTAAGCAGACGAGAAGAAAAGGTTCAAAAATTCTGAAACAAGGATGGATGTATCACTATACCAATAAAGATAATATGGTATGACTATTCTATATTTTTCTAACCATTATATATTAAGTGCACAATGTAGCAAACCTTGTAAATACCAACGGAGTAGTAGTTTCTTATAGTACAATGTTTGCTGTAATGAATTTAGACAGAAATAGTATTCTCCCTGATTCTGGAAGTAGTTTTCAGGAACAAGTTTTTAAAGTATCATTCAGTAGGAATAACTGCAACTTTTTATCCTTTGCGACAACAAACTTTAGTGAACTTACTCCTGAGCTGCTCTCTGTAGTGTCAATGGGGGGGGGGGGGAGAAAAAAGAGAAAGTAAAACTTTCAGATGTCGTGACGTTGTATAATTGTAAATTGATCACCAATCCAAGGGTAGAGAAATTTCTATTATACTGTGCCACTCTATCCTTAGATAAGTCTATATAAAACAGCAGGATCAATTCAAAGTTAGTTAGCTCTGGCCGAAGTATTTGTTTTCTACTTGGGATTCCCGCAAGATTCGAATTTTTGTGAACGGTGCAATAAAAAGGAATTCAGGCAAACACAATAATTAGATTAACAAAATGAAATATTTAATATAAGCTATATAACACATACATAAATTTTACTTCTAATTTTAAACAATAGAATCAAGTTAAACATTAGATCAAGTCAATCACATTAGTTCAATCTTCCAGACTTTCACATACACTTTCTCAGTTTCTGAGTCACGAAGTTCCTACACTTAATCAAACATAATAGAACTTCCTATCTAATCAGCATCCACACGTTTCTCAGTCATGCTATAAGCACAAAATATCACAGGCACTAATAGTTGTAAATATCTCTCAAGCAATTCTTATCTTCAATTCTCAATTTCGAAGAATTTCCACAGTTAAAGTTAGGTTAAACATAGCGTAATTAACACTCAATTCTTCATGCATTGAAATAATTCTATATGATAGTTCCTTACCAGAATTAGTTCCTAGTACATCAAATACGTTGTGAATATACCTTCAAAATATATTTATTTCGCTTAAGAACACATCTATAAGACTTATCCACAGTTATAACTAAAACACTATTAATCGCACTTCAGAACTCTAGACATCAACTGTAGGGTACTTGAATTATCCTTGTTATCATTCATTAACCAATTAAACACTGTGCAGTTCTCCTTAGGGCAAATCAGAAATAAGTCGCAATTCTAGACCAACTGGGTTTATTTAGAATTCTTCACTGAACATCCAGCATTTTATATCATCCGATTACGGCATTAATTTCTTTTTATTATTACTGCTGACTTCACCTTCAGCTAACTATAAGATTTACTTCGTCCTTGCTCACTTATAAATATTATCCCTTCTAACTTCTGCCCTTGAGAACCTTTCATTTACTTCCACTTCTCTAGTTTATACCCTTGCTTCCTTTCACTTCAAAAATTCCGTCTCAACTCTTTTCTTACCTTTCATTTTATTTATTTATTTTTTATTATTCTTCTCCCAGCTCACGCTCTTCCACTTGCGCTCGTTTACTTCATGCGTTTCCATGACAACAAATAAACGTAAACATTTTCGTTAATGTTACATAAGGCTATACCACTACATGAGTTAATAAAAACACAATAAATAGAATATTAGAGCTACTTAATCAACTCTTTCATTTTGTATACAGATAACTATAATAATATTGACGTTATAATATATATATAAGTTATAATAAATTATACACATATTATTGTTTAATTAATTAATAGCTGATTAAATTCAGAATAAATACTTAAATAAGGATTAATAAATAACTTTTATACAAGTCATGATTAATATATAATAAACAATGTTAAATGTGAATGAAAAAAATAAAATACACAATATAGTTTCATTCACAGTTTAACACAGAAACTATATGCAGATGAACTTGCCAATAAAGAAAACGAAAGAAAAAAGGAAGATGAGGGGAAGAGGAAGAAATGATATTACACGATTAATTGATGAGCATTGTAATCAACTGTTTCATAGCATTCCACTTGTTTCACTTATAGTACCATGTGTAGCTATAAATGTCTAGCAAGTAAGCCAACAAAGGTGTTCAAAATAGTTCTCTGTTTATGTTTTTGGAAGTAAAAAGATGAATAGTTTATGTATATACTGTGCTATACTATTTTAGACAGTTAAAAGAAGACAACATAGAAAAGCAGGAAGGAAAATTAAAGTAAAAATAAGAAAGACCAAAATATGGATTCAGTTTTATAGACTTTTACTATTCAGGTGTTAATGATTATAGTTATCATTGTTAATTAACATTGAGAGGAGAACAATTGGTAACCTTGCTTCAGCAAGGCTGTCCAGCTTAATTTATATATATATATATATATATATATATATTTTTTTTTTAAAGAATTGAATGACATAAACCGACAGTAAAGGAAAAAGGTTTAATGGTATCACACGACTAGTTTCGGCTTTTTACAGCCTTCTTCAGGTGTTTTCATAAAAGAAAAGAAAAAACATTGAAGATAAAAAACTATGAACAGCACAGGAAAGTCACTATACATATTTAACGTGAAAACGTTGTAGTTAGCGTATTCAAAGCTGTTCCTTCGTTGGCTACATTGTTCGGTGAGTGCGTGTGTATAGCATCTCGTGAGTGCCAGTATGCGATCACAGCAGAATGACAGTCTGGGAGGTTGTAGCTTAAATTATTATTTAAATGTACAGGGTTGAGGATGATTTCTCTAGAGTCTACAATTTTTCTCTCCAATTCGTCATGGCAACGGAAAATGTTGTTAGATCTATCCGAAAGGATTGTATGATTATAGTTTTGATTATCAGAATCGGCAGAAAAAAAGGATATGGCTGAATAAAGCACTGGCACGTGTTCTCTTGTAAGTGATGTCCCTCCTGTACTCCTCCATATGCAATTCAATAGACTTATCCGTCTGGCCAAAGTAAGGAATGTTGCAGTCACACCATATCTTGTATACACCGGGATATTTTAGGTTGTGATGGCTAGGCTTTGGATGGCTCACTAGAGAGTGGATCTTAGGAAGCAGAGTGAATAAAGTTCTAATGTTATATTTTTTGAGAACCTTGGCTAATTTTTGAGAGACTGAGCTTATGTATGGTATAGATATATTGCCTTTAACATTATTCATTTCTTCAGTATGTCGACTAGGAGGATTAAAAAGGTGTTTTTTAGTAATTTTTTGAGAATAACCATTCAGTCTGAAAGTAGATCGAAGAAAATTGATTTCTTTATGAAGTTCATCTGGGTCGTCAAGAAGAGAGCGAGCTCTATGTCCCAAAGTAGAAATAATTCCAAGTTTCTGAGGAAAGGAATGATGGGACTGACTATGGAGATATCTATTGGTGTGTGTAGGTTTTTTGTACATCGAAATTTTAAGTTTTTCAGAAGAACGGGTCAGTTTCATGTCCAGGAAAGGGAGGGAACCATTAGTTTCAAACTCAGCCGTGAATTGGATATTCGGGTGTTGACTATTGAGATGTTCTAGGAAATCCAGGAGAGAATTATGTCCATGGCTCCAAATGAGGAAAATATCGTCCACATATTGTTTCCAAATTCTAGTTGCTAAGGAATAGGAAGAGATAGCTTTAACTTCAAAATCTTCCAGATAAATGTTGGCGAGTACAGGAGATAAAGGATTACCCATTGCTAGACCATGATTTTTCTTGTAGATGGTGTCCTGAAATCATATCATATATATATATATATATATATGATATGATATGATATAATATAATGGATTTACTTGGCTGAGGAGCATATTAAAGCACTGAAAGCCGAGAGATAAAAATAGAAATACTATTTTTTATTTAAATAACGCACACAAATAGTTTTGTCTTCTTAGAACACTTCATCGGTGCATTACATGAATAGAGACAAGACATACAATAATATAGCTATAAATTAAATTGCCAGTGTACTACTGATATTTGAAGGCATTTCGAATACCACAGTATTGTTGGACATGTATACGTAGTCATGATCTTGTGAATTCCAATGTTGGATAGCAGTTCAGTGACATTCAGAAAGATTATAGCTGAGGTTAGTGTTTAGATGTAATGTATTGAGGATGACTTTCTTAGATTCTGCAATTCTCTCAAGTTCATCATAACATCTAAAGATGTTCTTTGATTGGTTGCAGATGATTGGATGAGTGATAGTATTTTTATCATTAGGATCAGTAGAATTAAGGATGTGATTAGACAGTGTGTTAGCTCTAGTTCTACCATATGTAATTTCTCTCATATGCTCTTTCAGACATAATTCAATGGATTTTTCAGTCTGACCAAAATAGGACACATTGCAGTTGCACCAAAGACGGTATATGCCAGCATATTTTAAACTGTTGTGTTTTTGTTTTTTGTGTGTTGAGTAAGGAACAGAGCTTGGGCAGAGGAGTGAAAGAAGTCTAGATTTTAAATTTCTTGAGAACTTTAGCTAATTTAGGAGAAACAGAGCTGATAAACTATAGAGATATATAGCCTTTTACATGATCTCTATCTTCAGTGTGGCAAGGAGGTGGATTAAATAGTAGCTTTCTGTCTGTTTAGAATAACCATTTTTCTGAAAGGTTGTAAAAAGAAACTGTAGTTCAGAGGAGGGAGTGAGCACATTTACCTCATGTAGATTATGCTATAGTTTGAGATGGATAATGATGATATTGTACTTGAAGATGTCCTTAATTCTACTGACCATAATGATAAAAATTCTATCACTCATCCAGTCGTCTGGAAGAAATCTGAGAACATCTTTAGATACTATGATGACAAACTCGACACAATAATTGTGGAATCTAAGGAAATTGTCTTCAATCCATTACATCTGAACAGTAACCTCAGCTATAATTTTTTTGATTGTTACTGCACTGCTATCCAACTTGGGTGTTCACAAGGCCATGACCATGTGTATGTGCCCAACAATATTGTGTTATTTTGAACACCTTCAAATATCAGTGATACGTTGGCAATTTAATTTATAGCTATGTTTTTTTGTATGTCTCTTCTGGTGTATTGCACTTAATGAAGTCTTCTAAGAAGACGAAACTAGTTGTGTGCTTTATTTAAATAAAAAATAGTCATAGTATTTCTATTTTTTTATCTCTCAGCTTCCAGTCATTTAATCTCCTTCAAATATATATATATATTTGAAGGAGATATATGTAGAGAGAAAGAGAGATGTTCATTCTCAGAAAGAATAGAATTTTGTCTTTGAAGATTGTATTAGTTTGAAACTAAAAGAAATGATAAAACTACAGCAGATATCAAGAATTTGTGGGAATTTATTTTTGCATTTTCTGATAAACAAAAATGCAAGACATATATAACAAGAAATATATAACAACAACAATAATAATAACCGTATTTTAGACTGGAAGACTAAAATATGTCTTCCAGTCTAAAGGTCTGACTGTCATTGAACAACTATGAAATAAAGAAGTTTTAGTATAAAACTTGCTCTTAAAATTGAATTTTAACATGTAATTTAAAGTACATTCAACCTTCATTTTAGCAAATACCATTATAACAAACTTGCTCTCTCTCTCTCTATTTATATATATATATATATATATATATATATATATATATACACACACATATACATCATCAAATTCCTGCCATGTACCCTCAAGGGGTGTACAGGATATGATAGTACCATGAAAAAAATTACATCATTATTAACTTCCTATCTACAATTTTTCTCCTAATCAGTCTGTTACTTGTCAAGACTCCAACATTATCAGATCTTATATTTCTCTCATTTAAGGCACATTGTACCGTATCAATCCACCTATATCTTGGTCTTCCTCTGGGTCATTTTCCTGCCAACCTGGCATAGAACACTTGTTTTGCTAATCTTTCTTCGCCCATTCTGTTTAAGTGACCATACCACCTGAGATTAGCTCTGCTAACGCATTCCTGGATGCTGACAATGTCAAGTTCTTTCCTAATATCCTCGTTTTTAATATGATATTGCCATTGATGCCATCTGTTCATGCCTATAATCTTTCTCAGGACTCTCATATCTGCAGTCTCTAGTCTTTGGTCAAGTGTTTTACTTCTGACCCAGCTCACAGATCCATAAGTTAAAACTGGTTTGAACACTGTCTTGTATACTGCTAATTTAGTGTTCCTACTAATTTCTCTCTTATTCCATATGAATTTACTCAATTGACCTCCTACCATACCAGCTTTGCTGATTCTGTTGTCTATTTTTATATTTAATTTACCATCTTCAGTAAAAATCGTGCCTAAATAGTTGAAATGTTTTACTTGTTCCACAGGTTCTCCATTCACAACGATTCTGCCTATTTTCATTGTCTTTGTCTTTTTATTGCTGACCTTCATACCATATCTATTACAACTGCTATTCAATTTAGTCAGAGAATCTTGCAGACTTGTAGCGGATTTATTTAGAAGTATAACATCATCTGCATAAAGCAAAGAGCTGACATTAACATCTCCAATTTTGATATCATGTTTAATACCACTTTCCTTCATAATGTGATCCATATAGATAATGAATAACAGAGGGGATAATGTACATCCTTGTCTCACACCAGATTTAACATTAAACCATCTTCCTGTACTTCCTTCAATTCTAACTGCTGACTTACAACTCAAATAAAGACTAAGTATTGCTTGTTATAATGTCCCATTGACACCATATAACTGTAGTGTATTGAATAGCTTCTCTCTTGGCGCCTTGTCATATGCCTTTTCCAAATCGACAAAACTTAAATACAGATCTTTGTTATATTCCCATGCTTTCTCCACTATCTGTCGTAAAGTGAAGATCTGATCCTGACGGCCTCTATTTGCCTGAATCCAGCTTGTTCTTCACCAAGCTTTTCTTCCACAATTCTTCTCAACCGTTTCTCAAGTATACTTGCATAGATCCGGGAACACTCAGTAGGGAAATACCTCTGTAATTCTCACATTCAGTTTTATTTCCCTTTTTATGTATGGGTACTATGAGAGCTCTACTCCAATCATCGAGAATTCGTCCCTCTGTCCAGGCTTTCTGAACTATGCAGTGCAGCCACCGTAAGACTCTTATACCACCATACTTCAGCATTTCTGGTCGAATATCATCTACTCCTGCTGCCTTTCCACATTTCAAGCCTTTGATGGCTTTTTCTACTTCAAGTATGGATATGTATTCCTGACTGTATGCCTGTTGAGTGTTTTTTACCACTGTGCTATCACTGCTTGTTTCATTTAGCAGTTTTTCAAAGAATTACTCAAGGATATCTTTTTCTCCCGTTTTCATGTCACCTTTATCATCTCTAACTCCTTTTACAGCATTCTTTCCTCCATTCCTAAGCTTCTTCAACAACCGCCAGAATATTTTGCCACCTTCTTGATATTTATTTTCTATATTCTTGCCAAAGTCCTCCCATGACTTTTGTTTAGCTAGTTTTACACAGTGTTTAGCATTCTTGCATTTGTCTCTGTATTCTCTAAGAGCACAAGCTTACTTATTTGACAGGAACTTTTTCACTGCCTCTTTATCTTCCTGTGTCCCCCAGGGAGTTCTGATTTTTTTATCCTTGCAAACAACCTCACCACATGCCTCTCTGGCAAAATCAATCAATGTTTTCTTCAGAGTTTGCCACTGAATCTCCAAGGTTTGATTCCTGTTCTCAAACTCTTTCATTTTTTCTTCAATAATATTTCTGTATTTTAGTCTACAGTTCACATCTGAGAGCTGCTCAACTTTTATTCGCTTTAAAACTTTCTTACATGTTATTCTTTTCGATATGAAATTCAATTTTATCCTGCTCAAGACTAAATAGTGATCGCTTCCAATTTCAAATCCTCTGTACACTCTGGTGTCCTGCACCAGGGAGAAAACATCACTATCAACAATAATATAGTCAATAAGACTTTTCTTATTCCTAGCCTCTTCTCTCCATGTGAATTTGTGCACATTTTTATGTTGGAACATGGTGTTAGTAATAACCAGTCCATGTCCTGAGAAGAAATCCAAGGTATTTGCCATTATTATTAGCTTTGCTCTTTTCTCCAAATTTTCTCAAAATATTTTTGTATGTCTCACAATCATTTCCTACTCTGCTATTCAGATCACCAACAAGGACCAACTTTTCCTTTTTCATTGTGTCAGTTGCTTTTTCTATAGCCTCAAAAAATTCCTCCACTTCTACCTTAGTAGAACCTTCTGTGGGACCATAGGCACAAATAAGTCTCATTGTCCAGTTCCCCATTCTCATATTTGCCCACATTACTCTACTTGAGACTGACTGCCATTCAAGAAGATTAGCCTCGTATTTTGTGTTGAATACTATGACTACTCCTTCTTTTCCTTGTTTGTCAATATAACTGAGAGGAGACCTCCACATAGCCTTTAAAGAAATGCGGAGAACCGACCAGGGGTTCTGACCTAATGTCCAATCCTCGCCTTCTCGTGGTGCACCCTGTTGGGTATCTACTTGGATACTGAACGAATGAGGATGGACTGGGAATTTGGGATTTAGCCGACCAAATTGTATTCTTATTGGTTAAACCAAAATAAAAAAATGATGGAATGATACACACACACACACACACACACACACACACACACACACACACACACACACACACACACACACATTAAAAAGTTCCATCAATATCCTCAGATGCTATTTCAAAGAAAATACATAATGACTAAAAAAAAAACTATCCATAATGACAGACTATTTTGATTTCTAGAAGTTGGCTGTAGTGAGATGCAGTTATAAGGATTTGCTTTCTCCTGTCCTGCGAGCACCTACCCTGCATTTGCTTATGCATTATACATGGTATGAATTAAAATCATTAAATTTTGTGTCAGGCTCCTTATCCTAATTGAAGGACAACACTTTGATCAATGTCTCCTGAGCACCTCCCTCCCTCAAAAAAAAAAAACTCTCAAAGTCTTATGAATTTGAGTGGTAAAAGCTATAATAATCAAATATAGCATGTGGTTTCTCATGTAATAACTTAAACTACCATCAATATTAAGTTCAGCTCCAACTAAACCTTGCAGATTTTATCTAAATTAATAGCAAGAACTAGAATTCCAGTAGCATGATATTTACTATACCTTTTAGCCATCATCATTCTCTTGATATGTACTCTCAAGGGGTATTCAAGCTACTGTGACAGCACTACATAATTAAATGTATATTATAATTAATTTCCTATAAACTATTTTCCTCCAAATTAGTCTATTACTTGTCAGAACTCTAATATTGTCGTATCTAGCATTTTATTCCTCTAAGGCATATCTGTCCACTCAGATCTTCCTCTAGGTCTCTTTCAAACAAGGTTTTGCTAACCTTTCCTTTCCTATTCTGTTTAAGTTGCCATACCACCTTATATTAGCTCTGTTCACACATTCTTGAATGCTAACAATGTCAGCTTCCTTTCTTAATATGATTCTGCTATTGCTACCATCTGCAGCAAAACTTATTTGAACACTGTCTTGTGTACTGCTAGTTTTGTGTTTTGGCTAATTTCTCTCTTATTTTATATAAATTTCTTCAACTGGCATTCCCACTATATACCTGCTTTGCTTATTCTGTTATCTATTTCCATATTTAATACAACAATCTTAGATATTCTGATGATACCATTCTAATAGCAGAAAACAGAAACAAATTAATCAAATTACTGCAGCTACTAATCGAAGAAGGTAAAGAATTTGGATTAGATATTAATGCAAAAAAAAACCAAATTTATGAAAATCTCGAAAGAAAGCAGATCCGAGCCAGAAATATTCATAAACAATATGAAAATTGAACATACAACAGAATACAAATATTTAGGCACCTACTTTACTGCAGATGGAAAGCAAGATAAAGAAATAAAAATAAGAACAGCCATAGCTAAAGATGCATTCTGGAAAAATAAAGATCTGCTCAGAAGTTCTGTGAGTATCGAGACAAAGAAAAGAATGATAAGAACATTAGTGTGGCTAATTTTCACATATGGAAGTGAGACCTGGATATTCAAGAAGAGAGTAAATAAGGCAACAGATAATGGTCTTTGAAATGTGATGCTATAGGTGAGCTCTGAAAATTCCATGGACAGAACATGTGATAAATACAGATGTCCTACAGAGAATGAGAACACAGAGATCTTTATTACAGAAATGATCCAGAGAAAGATGAGATTGGCAGGACATGTACTGTGAGAGGTACAGCAGGACAGAGGATACTAACAGTTTTAGAAGGAAAAATTATGGGAAAAGGATCAAGAGGCAAAAAATGAAGGACATGGCTTGAAGATATAAGATCATGGACAGGATCACATGGCTATGCAGAAACAAAAAGGAAAGCCACCAACAGAGAGAACTGGAAGGACATGGTGCTGCACCCTCTCACTGAGGAAGCTACATGAAGATTTCCATATTTAATTTGTAACATTCACTAAAAACTGTGCCTAAATAGCTGAAATATTTTACTTGTTCTGTAGGTCATCAAATAGCTGAAATGTTTTAGTTAAATGTTTTTCTATTGCATATCAATGACATGTGTGGAAGGGAGGGGATGACAAAAGTAACAATCTCCTTACTGTTTTTTTTTTTTTTTTTTTTTTTTTTTTTTTTTTTTTTCCCTCTAACAGTTGAAAGTTGTATTCTTTTAGGGAGGCTGTTTCAAAGAACAGTAAATGAAATGAAAAAGAAGGCAGTTGGTTTCATCGATTTTCAAGCTGGACTTTAAATGGATTTTGGTTAGCAGCACCTCTTGTTCTTATGGTTTTGAATAAAAGCATCTATTTATTTATTTATTTATTTGTGTGGGGGTTCCCCCCCATTCCTTCCTCGACCACCCTTTAGGACTGGCTGAGCCCTCCTCATAGGGATTAAGTATGTATTTTTTGACTGTAGCAGAGTGTGTTCACGGGACGAAAAACCAGAGTTTCCAGGAGAAAAAGCCCCCTACCTCCATATGAGACTGGCTAACTCGCCTTTAATTGAAAGAGACCAGATAAAGGTTCCTCACATCATGGACAGGAATCGAACCCAGGTCTTTTCCAACCAAAGGACTTCGTCTATACCGACTGAGCTATGGAGGCTCTAAAGCATCTATAGAAAGGCACAAGGCAGAAACTGAACATCTGTTAGAGAGGAATTAATATGTATCTGTGAGAGGGATCATTAATTAACCAGACTGACCTGTAATTTTTACATTCATTTTTTTTTTTTTTTTTATATTTTAGATTCTCTTGTAGATGGATATTATGAGAGCACAGCTTCAATCATCTTTCATTTAATCTTCTTTCTAGACCTTTTTGAATTATGCAGTATAACCACTATAAAACTTTTATATCTGCATATTTGAGTATTTCTGGCTGAATGTCATCATCTTCTTGACCTATCTTTGCACATATCAGTTTTCTGGTATTTCTAACTTTTTCTACTTCAAGTATTGATATATATTAATTATTTTATGTCTATCTCACACACATAAGAAGTTACAAAACCTGAAACAGCATTGTGTTATGTTGGGCACATGATAGAGAAAATGGTATGGAAAAGGTTGTTCTAGTAAATAGAAAGGTGGAATGAAAGAAAGGATGAGAAATTAATTATAATTTTGGAACTGAACTGTGTGACAAGCAGCTGCATGTCATTATCTTTAATATGATTAGATGAAAGCAGAAAAATGATAGCATTCAGTTCTTACATTGGTGGGTTTATTCCATTGGCTAACATTTTACCCCCCCCCTTGTTTAATGAGTACCACCCCATACAGCATGTTTTTATCATGTTGTATAATCATTTTTGTTTGTGATTGAAGCCAGTGCATTTTGGTTTATTAGGTTCCAAATTGACAACCCATTGTTATTTGTTCATTAATCACTTGGATACCCATTATGGAGCACATTGATTAAATTTCTTTTCCTGTTCTTTTCTCTGCATTCTTTGCTTGCTATAGCATAGGTCTCCTAGTTATATAGCTTTGACTTTTAAGCAGCTCACAGTTATTTAATGTAAATTTAATTATGCTATTTAGTTTAGCTTGTAGTATCTTACATATTGTTTTGTTGTCTTAACATTCTCATTTTTATTTTTTCCTGGTTAGAGGAAGCATCACTATTGGCGCCTAGATACTAAATGTATCACAATGTTTCAGAATGAAAGTACTGCAAAATATTATAAGGTAAGTGTATGTATATATATTTGTATATGTAATATTTTAAATTTTAAGAGTTGCCACTAGGTGTCATACTGAGAAAGATTGTCGTCAAAAGTACTCTGAAAGATAAGCATATTTGTGTTAAAAAATAGCAATGTTGCTTTATAAATTGTGTTGGTTTGGTTTACATTTAGATATTTAAGTAAATATTTGGAGTATTGTATAAGATGCAGTGCCATGCCATCAGCATTATTTGTGACCAGTCATGTTTATTTTTGCTGCTTTTAAAATAAGCTGTTTTCTTTAAAATTTTGCATTGTGTGAGATTTTATTAATTAATCTAAGTGTGTTATAGTTAATTGTTTGTGTAGTCGATTGTTTATTTTATGTTTATATGTATAGTGTATGTATGTGGTGTAACAATATAGGCAGGTGAGTCCTTTGAATTTAACTTAAAATTTTTTTTCTACAGTATGTAGTGGGCGGAATGTATGCTTTTAAAATTGGAATACTATGCATGTAGGCATAGTATTCCAATTGGCGGAGACAAAACTCTTTGTCTCCGCCAACTACAACGAACTGCAACTATCATCATCATCCACATCAATGCCATCTACTGTCCATCACTGGTATTTTCACAGTGAATTATAAACGCCCATGCCCAAAGCCCAATTATATAATAATATAATATAATGATTAGGGTTATTAATATTTGCATTGTGTCAGCAGTTAGAAATGAAAGAGCTACAGAAAGATGTTTGGTGTTAAATCAAGTGTGAGAAAAAATATGCACTTTATCTCCATTGTTATTCATCATTCAGTTTATTGGATAAGAAAAATGACATTAAACCTGATATCAAAATTGGAGATGTTGATCTCAGCTGTTTACTTGATGTGGTCATCATTGTCTTCCTATTCAGGTTCTAGGCCAAGTGGCCTGTTCTGGACTGAGTCCATCTTCTTCTTGGTCATCCCCTATTCCTTGTTCCTCTAGGATTATATGTTAAAAATCTTTTTTGGTAATCTTTCTCTTTACATTCTTGCTATCTGTTCTAGCCAGTTTTTCCTATATTTAATCATTGAGTCCGTTATTGGGATTGATTCTAAGATTTTTAATTATTTTGTTATTTCTTTTTTTATCTAATAGAGTAAGTTTTTCTATTTTCCTAAGGAATTTCATTTCTGTTGCCTGAATTCTTCATATATCCCTTTCTCTAATGGTTCAGGTCTCACTTTCATATAATGTGTAGGTTTGGCTATTGTTTTAGACTCTAAGTCTTGTGTGTTTCTGTATGTAATTAGGTTTAAAGGTTCTGTTTAATTACTCCAGTGATTTTTATAAAATTTGTCATCTTAAAATCAATATCTATTTCATTTATATAAGATAGTTCAGCCTAGGTATTTGAAATTATTAACTTGTTCAATTATTTTATTATTTATTACTATTTTGCTTCTGACAGTGTTATTTCCATAAAAAGCCATGACTTTAATTTTCTCCATTGACATTTCTAGGCTATATTGTTGTATAATATTATTTAAATTATAATATTATAATTTACCCCAGGGGCTTGCAATTGCAAGTATGGGCCTGGCACACCCGGGGTACCTGAGCTAAGTTCAACTATGGTAACATTGATTGGAAGGAGGAGAGGACACATGGGAGGAAGGAATTGGATTTTATGCAGTTATTAAGGGATAACTACCTGGGAGAGCATGTAATGGAATATACTAGGGGGCTCGAGAGTGCTTGATTTAGTAATTGCATCTGAGAATTTCACTTATTCAATATGACCACATTGCCACCAATTGGTGAGAGTGATCATAAGGTCTTGACCTGGGAGGTGGCTAAATGCAGGGGAATTTTCAATTAAGAATTACTGGGGAATTCTTCATGTGGAATTACTGGGCTGGTAAGTATGACATGCTTAGGAGATTGCTTGGATCAGTGCCATGGCATGCACTATCAACCTCCAGCCTTGCAGTTTTACATGCAAGGAAGCGGTAAAGGAGCGTTTGAAGGAGGTAATGGCTGACTGTATACCTGGAGTCCAGATAGTAAATTAAGTAGGGGTTAAATGGATGAATAACATCATTAAGCTTGAGCTGCAAAAAAAAAAAGAAACAACTGTGGATGGAATTTAAGGAGAAAGGTGACTTGCAGGCACACTAACAGTATAAAGCACAGGCCAGAAGGGTAACGAGTGTGGTAAGAAAAGCAAAAGCGGATTATGAAAGGAAATTAGCCACGCAAGCTAAAGAGAATCCCAAACAGTTTTTTCGATATGCTGCTAGTAAAAAAAAAATGTATATGGCAGAATGATTTTAAGGAACGCTGATGGTAGGGAGGTAACTGAATCAGTTGATATAGTGGAATTGCTGAGCGAGCACTTTGCAAGAGTATATCATCCAGGTGGTGATATTACAGGAATGAAGGAACCAATAGCTTATACAGGAATTGAGGCGAACGAAATGGAGGTGAATAGTATATTACAAAACCTTATTGTGAATTCATCTGTGGGATTGGATGGTATACCAGCTTGGGTCTTACATGAAGCAGCTAAAGAATTGTCAGCGCCCTTGACCTTTTTGTTTAATTTGAGTCTCGGGTCTGGGTTAGTCCCGAGGGGGAGTGGAAAGAGGGGAAAATAGTTCCACTGCATAAAGGAGGTTCCAAGACTGCTGTGGCAAATTACCGACAGATCAGAAGTCGTTATCAAGGTTTTCGAGAAAGTAGTCAAGAGAAAAATACAGGAATGGATAGATGAATATGGGATACTGTATGGGGGACAGCATGGTTTTCTGAAGGGTAGATCATGCCTCAGTAACTTGCTCACGTTTTATAACACAGTGATGGCTGAACTGGATAAGGGTAATGGGTTTACAGTGATACTGCTGGACCTTGCTAAGACCATTGACGGGATACCACATGGAATTCTAATCAGTAAACTGCAGCTTATGGGGATGGATATAAGGTTGGTGAGATGGATAGGAGGGTGGTTGATGGAGTGATATCAGATAGTAGTTTATTCGGGAGTAGAGTCCAAAAGACGGCCTGTGACTAGTGGTGTGTCACGGGGTTCTGTTCTTGGACCACTACTTTTTAATTTGTTCATTAACGATATAGGAAAGGATCTGAGAGGAACTATTCATTTGTTTGCTGATAATGCAAAGTTGGGTAGAGCAATAGTGAATGCACATGATGTCAAAATTGTGCAGGATGATTTGGATAGATTGGAGGACTGGACTAAGGAGAATGGTTGTCAATTTAATGTGGCAAAGTGTAAGGTTATGCATTTTGGGGTGCAAAGATTAACAGCAGTATACCACATTAGTGGAACTGTACTCCAGGAGATTGACGAGACCAGGGATTTGGGAGTGTTGGTGGATAGGGAGTTGAAGTTTAGGGGGCACATTGCAAAAGTGGCTAAATCAGCTCATCAAATCACTTAGTTACTGAAGAATACTTTGACGAGCAGAGACAAGCAAGTTGTTGTTCCTCTGTATCAAGCCTTGATAAGACCCCATCTTGACTACTGTGCCCAGATTTGGGTGCCAGGGTTTCTTGATGGGGAGGAGGTGGAGAGGATCAAGAGGCAAGTGACCAAGATGATAGCAGTTCTATGGAATGAACTTTATGAGAACAGGTTGAAGATTTGTGGTTTGCAGAAATTGGTTGATAGGCGGAAAAGGGCTGATATGATTGAGACATTTAAATTACTGAAAGGTTTCTATAAGATTAATTCAGTGATATTTTTCAGAACAGGACTGGTGGTGGGAGGACTAGGGGCCATCCATGGAAACTGGGCAAGGGTGTTAGAACTAGGTTTTTTACTTGGAGAGTGGAGAATGAGTGGAATAGGCTGCCAGAGTCTGTTATGGGGTGCCATGACTGTGAATGAGTTCAAGGCAAAGTATGATAGATACTGTGTGGATGTTGTATAGTTGTTCTTGACATGATGTTTAGGGTCTCCCTCGATGAGTCTAAGGACTCCTTGGAGTTGCCTGTAATAATAAGTATGGCCTGCTTCACTCTTTTAGCCATACTTCTTTCCTGTCTTGTTTTTCGTCTTGATCTCTTTTCCATCTCCTCTACTAACAACTATAAAAGAGGAACAATACTATAATCTTTACTATCCTAACCTCTTCTAACTCTGGAGGGGTTCCTCCATTCTCTCCTGAAGCTCTTAGAGTAGTCAAGGGCTAAGGGGAATTTCATTTTCATTTAATAACCACTAACCAAGGTAAGCTTGATGACCTTAAGGTGGCAATCCCACCATCAAGCTAGACTGCAGGAGGCCAGTAACCCTCTCAGTTGAATTGAAATTCACTAAAAAGACTCAAGACAATTCAAAAAGGATGGACCCTATCGGAAATGACCCAGCTCGTTTACTTTATGTAGATGATGTTATACTCCCTTGCATAAGGGTGGTTCTAAGACTGCAGTAGCAAATTATAAAGCAATCAGTATCTCAGGCATTGGTGGTAAAATTACTAGAAAAATTGGTCAAAAAGATAATTCATGAATGGGATAAGAATATGATACTCAGAGGTGCAACATGGCTTTGTGAAGGGGTCGGTCATGCCTTAGTAATTTACTATATTTTTATAATGCAGTAACAGTAAAATTGGATAAATGAAATGGCTACATGATGATTTGGCTTGATTTTGCAAAGGCATTTGACAGAATACCACATGTAACTCTGTTATGCAAATTAGAACAAATGCGGATGGATATGACACTGGTTATGTGGATTAGAGGGTATCTACTGGACAGATATCAGAAAGTGGTATATGGAGTGACAGAATCGAGGTAAAAACAGGTAAAAAAGACAGGTATAGTGGTGTGCTGGAAGGTTCAGTGCGGACCACTACTATTTCATTTGTACATAAATGACATAGGAAATATTCAGGAAATATAAATTTTACATCAGAATATCTTCCTGTATTTTCTTCAGTTTGAACTGCTGACTTACAACTTAAATATAGACTTTGTATTGCTCTGTATAATGTTCCATTTGTCCCATATAATTGTAGTGTTTTGAAAGGCTTTTCTTTTGACAACTTGTCTTATGCCTTTTCTAGATCTATGAAACTTAAGTACAGATCATTGTTATATTCTTATGATGTCTCAAGTATGCTTGCTTAGATTAAACTAAGTATATTGATTTTTTGGTATCTTTAATTTATGCAATGTAACGACTACAAAACTTATATACCTCCACATTTGAGTATTTCTAGTGGAACATCATCTACTCCAGCTGCCTTTCCACATTTCAGGCTTTTGATAGCTTAAGTGGTGATATGTACTCCTGTTTCCTGTATACATATCACCACTTACTGTTATTAAGTAGTGATATGTACTCCTGTTTCCATTCCTTTCACTATTTTCTACCACTTTTCTGTCACCGCTTGTTTTGTTTAAGTTTTTCAAAGTGATTTCTCCAGACAGAATATCCTTATTTTCAGTTTTCACATCATTTTTATCGTCTTTGATTCCTTTTACAGTACCCTTCGTTTCATTTCTAAGTCTTTCAATAATTGCCTCCAGAATATTTTGCCTCTTTCCTGATATTTATCATCAGTATTCTTACTGAAGTCTTCCCATGACTTTTGAGTAGCTCCTTGTGCACATAACGCTCTTAATAGACAGTACATTCTGCACTGGACAGTTAATATGAGAAAGAGAGACATCGACACCTGTAATATATGTGATGACATTATGCTGCTGTAATTATAGCAGTACACTTTTTTTTTTAAATTATTCTTTAACAGAATTTGTTTTTTAATTCATTTTTTTGCAATTTTTTTATTAGGAAATACCACTTTCAGAAATCTTAGCAGTGGAGACCGCAAAACAAGCCTTAAGTCCTGATCCAACTCGTCATATTCACTGTTTTGAACTTCGAACAGCTAATGTGGATTATTATGTTTGGGAAGAGGCTGATGTTGCACGTAACTGGGAAGTAGCAGTCCGTCAGGCATTGATGCCTGTGACAAATTCATCGGCAACTATTCAAAACAATGATGCTACAGGTAATATTAGCATATCTTTTTTTTTTCATTACTTCCAATATCTTTATAATGTTTATAGAATATATAGTTGTAAGTGATTGTTCCATGACTTTCTACCATGGGATTTTTCAAAATGAGCCTTAATTTGTTATTCTGTTACCTAAAATTAGATCTGTCTAAAATGACTGAGTAAATGGGCAAGGGAGTGGGGATGCTAGTTCAATGTTGCAAAATGTAAGGTTTTAAAATTTGCAAAAAGATGATGTAGAATTTACTCTTGATGGGTATATATTGTTGGAGGTGGAGGCAATAAGAGATCTTTGGTAGATCAGGTGGATAAGGATCTGAAATTTAGAGGAAATATTGCCAAAATTGTGAGGACAACACAACTTCTGGCAATAATGCAGGGGGGGGACGACACTGACTTGTAGAAGTAAGGAGATTCTGGTTCCATTGTATAAGGCCTTGATTAGGCCACATATGGACTACTGTGCAGAGATTTGGTCATCTGGTTTTCAAAAGGATGAAGAAATGTTGGAGAGGGTCCAGAGGCATTTGACCAAAATAGTTGCAGAGTCTAGTGGATAGGAGGAAGAGGTGGGGGTGATGTGATAGAGATGTACAAGTTAGTAAGGGATTGTTCTAGGATTAATGTTGAAGAGGTTTTTCATAAAATGGTGGAAGATTGGGGGAGAACAAAAGGTTATCCCTGGAAGCTGTATAAGGAGGGTGTGAGCAAGGGAATGAGAAGCAGGCTTTTTTTGCATGGAGAGTTGGGAATGATTAGAATGCATTACCTGAGAGTGTGATCTCTGCAGACAATTTGAATGTGTTTCAGTCATGGTATGATGAACTGTGCGAATGACAAAAGGGACCTCATAGATAAGTCTGACTCCATGGCATCTTAGCATAATAATGTTATTATTATTATTATTCCTTTTTTCTATAAGGCACTTACTTTATTACTTTTTTTTCAATAAGGCACTTTTATTAGGAATTGCTTTTGTTTTCCTGAAACAGAATTTTATTTTTTGTGGCTGTGATGTAGCTTTTGCAGCTTCATGATGGAATTCTTTGGATTTCAGGTTTGGATTCAGCACACCTCAAAATATATTTGAATCACTTAAATTAATTTGTGACAAAAAAAAAAAAGAAAAGAAAAGATTTTTAATTTGAATCAGTGTAATCACAGTGCAATTCCACCAAGCACTTAGTGAACCGTCTCTAATAATTTTGATACCCCTTGATCTCTGTAAGAAAAGCCTTAGTGAGTAAACTTGAGGGTCACAATCTAATATTAGTCTGACCGTAAACTGATTAATTAAACCTGTATCCAAGTTACTTGGTTTTAGTAAACCACTGAGTCTCTAATATTGAGGAAGGTGAGATATTTTGAACTAAAATCATGTATGAAAAGAAAAATACAGTAGAATCTGCTTATTGTGATCGCAGATAATATTATCAATTGGCTATTGTTATCAAAATCAGTTGATCCCAAACACCATTTAAAATGAATTTTAAAAAAATCCGTCTATTATAATCAAAGTTCTGGTTATTGTTATCAAAATCCTTAAATGTTTAGCCTTTAGCATCTCAGAATTCTAAAAAATAAGAGTTAATCAGGAGAAATTTGATAAAGAACATGTGTTGAAACCTGACTTTTTTGTTTAAATCCTTGAATCTTATTCTTCCGTAAATCTTATATCTTCCAAGCAAATACAGGTGGATAATCTTAATCTTCTGCAAAACTTAAATCTTCCAGGCAATTGCAGGTGGATAATCGTAATCTGTAAAACTTAAATCTTCCAAGCAAATGCAGGGGGAGGGAGTATAAATACAATCTAATTGTAATTTTTCGAGTTTATTTTCATGCTTTCTTTCAGTAAGTGAATTTGACTTTAAGTGCTCGTTAAAACAGCCCTTAGCATTATGGCAGAAGCAAATTAAAAAAGTAAGGATTTATCTTTTCAAGAAAAGCAAAGAATTTTGGAGTACTATGATAAATTTCCCAAAATGATTCAACGTAGTGCAGCTGTACATTTAAAAATTCACAACCACTCTTGTGTAACTTAAAGAAGATCAAACATTGAAACTTCAGCTCTTACAAATGAGAACATGGATCAGAAGAGAGCCTGATTTGGTAAGGATATTCAAGTTGAATCAGCATTAAAAATTTGGTTTAGTAATGTTCGTGAAAAGAATGCTTCGATTAATGGACTTTTGATGCGTCAAAAAGCAGGACGTGCATAAACAATGAACAAATAAAATTTCACTGCAACTGATGGATGTTTTAACAGTAAAAAACGCAAGAGAATATTGTGTACAAGCCTATTCATGGCAAAGAAAAAAAGTGCTGAATTTTTATCAGCTGATGTGTGGATTAAGACAGTGGCCAAAAATTATTGCTGAATATTTCTCCCGAGGATATTTACAATGAGATGAAACAGAACTCTATTTTTCGTGCAGTGTCTAAGCATACTTATTTGTTTAAAAATGAAAATACTAAAGGATTTAAATCTTCAAAAGAACGAGTGACAGTTTTTTGTTGTGCTAATATGAAAGTTGAGAAATGAACACTCCTAGTGATTGGAAAAATTAAAAATCCTCGGTGTTTTAAAGGCTGCAAATGTTTGCCTGTTGGCTACTGTTTTAGTGCAAATGCTTGGATGATTAATGACATTTTCAACAATTTGTTAGTAAGTGGGATCTTAAAGTAAAAAATTGTCTTGTTAGTAGGCAACTGCACTGCATACAAACAATTTATTGTTAAAGAACATCAAAGTAATTTTCTTGTCTTCGAACATTACATCGCTAATTCATCCATATGACCAAGGCATCATGCTAGTTTTTAAAGCTTATTATCGCAGGGAAGTTCTTTTATATAATCAAGTTCAGAATTATAACTGAACTTGATTATATAAAAGACCAATCTGCTGCAAGTGCAATTGCAAAAAAAAAGATTTCTCTTCTTAATGCATTGCATTTGGTTGCAATGTCAGGGAAGCAAGTCTCAGAGAAGACTATTGAAAACTACTGCTTCCAAAAAGTGGATTTTTTAAGACAAACTCTGACACTCCTTCTTCTGAAGAATTTCAATATCTTACAAATGAAATTTTTGATAAAACCCCAGACGACATGTCAAAAGAAGAATTTGAAAATTGGTTGGATATTGATAACAATGTTGAGGTGGTCGCTACAATGACAGCATCAGAAATATGTCAAGCTGCTTCTGATGAGAACTTTAACTAATAAAGGGTGTCCCAAAATTCACGCAAGATTTAAATTTAGTGCCATTTGTGCAGTAAAGTGTCGCCAATGAGTAAAAAAAAGACAGCGTGACAGCTGACAGTTCAGGGTTATTAAAAATGGAGTGCTACACAAAAGAACAACGCATTTTCATTGTTGAGCAATATTTTAAAAATAATGAAATTTGGCAGCTACAGTTTGCAATTTTCATACAAAATATGGTCGGAATAGTAATTCCAACCATATTTTGAAAAGATTAATTAAAAAATTCAAGGAAACTGGATCAATTAGTGATCTTATACACTCTGGCTGTCCTTCAACAAGTCTTTCAACAGAAAACATCGAAGCAGTTCGTGAGAGTGTTGCTGAGAATCCAGAAACATCAATTCGGCACCGTGGTCTTGAATTGGGCATTTCGAGAAGCTCTCTACAGCGTATTCTAACGAAAGATTTGCATCTTTATGCTTGCAAACTTATTGACTCAAGAACCGAAGCCTACTGTCCACACACAGCGAAGAGAGTTCGTTAAATGGATTATGGAACAACAAGTGGATGCTTATTTTTCGAAACAAAATCATCTTCAGCGATGAGGCTCATTTTCATCTTGACGGCTTCGTTAATCTTGTCACATTTGGGGTTCAGAAAATCCACAAGTGATTGTTGAGAAACAAATGCATCCACAACATGTCACTATTTGGTGTGGATTTTGGGCTGGAGGCATCATCAGTCCATTCTTCTTCGAAAATGCGGCTGGTAAGGCAATAACAGTTAATGGTGCTCACTATCGCGACATGATAATCCAGTGTTTTGTGCCTAAATTGCAAGATATGGATGTGGACGACATGTGGTTTCAACAAGACGGTGCCATACAGCCTGAGAAACAATTCAATTACTGCACGAGTCATTTCCTGGTCATGTAATTTCCCATTTTGGTGATCAGAATTGGCCGCCCAGATCATGTGACTTAACGGCGTTGGATTTTTTTCTTTGGGGTTTTTTGAAGTCTAAGGTTTATGCCAACAAGCCCATGACCACCCATGCCTTGAAGGAGGAAATTGAGCATTGTATCAACGAAATTCAGCCACATTTATGCAAAACGGTCATGGAAAATTTCGACAAAAGAGTGCGTATGTGCCAGCAAAGCTGTGGAGCCCATTTACCCGATATGCTATTCCATGCATAACCCTATACTGTATACTTTATGAATCAATAAGAAATTACAATTTTTAATTAAAAACCTGTGTTTTCTATCAAAATTACTTCTTGCGTGAATTTTGGGACACCCTGTAGAAGAAAGTGAACCTAATACAAGTATAGAAGAACAAATTTTAGAAGCTCCCCCAACCAATGCCCAGATGCAAGTAGCCATATGAATACTTTGTTGCGGTGTGCACCATAGAGCTACAAACTTCGAAAAGCATTTTGAGTATGAGCAATTTATTCATGAACTACTAGATTCAAAGACACGACAAACAACACTGGATAAGTTTTTAAGTGTCTACTGTATGTTGTTGCTTATTAAGAAGTTGTTCGTAACAATAAATTGAAATAAATGATGCTATTTTTTATATCCTTTCTTTAATGTTATCAGCCGGTTATTGTTATCGAAAGCAACTGTCCCAAAGTGATCACAAGCAGTGTCTACTGTATACGAAATTTTTTTTAAAAAAAAAATAACAGTTAAGCAGCTTTCAGAAATGAACTATAGACTGAAATATATAAATATTATTGAAGAAAAAAATGTGAATTTGAAAACAAAACAAAAACATTTAAATCTCATTGGCAAACTGAAGAAAATATTGAATGATTCTGCCAGAGAAGCATGTGGTGAAATTGTTTGCAAGATATATAATCAAAACTTCGTAGTGGTTTGAAGATAATAAAGGGCAGCCCTGAAAAAAGAAATTGTAGCAAAAGTTTTTAGCAGGTAAAGAAAAATGTAAGAAAGATAAGTTGTGAGTAAAATTAACTAAATAAAAGTCAGTGAAAGAATATCAGCAAAGTAGCAAAATATTCTGAGACCATTGTAGAAGCTCAGAAAGGAGGAAGAAGTACTGTAAAAGGAATCAGATGAAAAAGTTAACATAAAAATGATTAAGATATTCTGATGCATGGAGAAATTACTTTCAGAGGTAAGCAGTAATGAAAAAGTAGCAGAAAATATTCAAGATCAATGTATTCAGTAGCACATATGAATAAATACATGAAAGAAAAAATCATCAGAAACCTAAAATGTGGAAAGGCAGCAAGAGTGGGGTGGTATTTGACCAGATTCTCAGATATAAAACTGCTAACTTGTTTTCACCTTAATTAAATGATTCTGTAATTAACAAAGCAGTGCACTTTTTTTAATAGTTAATTTATTTATTATTTTTTTTTCATGTTCTGTTTCTTAAGATATTCCTGTTGTTCTCAGATGAGTGGATAAAAGTCTGATGAACATCTGTCCAGAACCTAAAAAACAAATGGAAGAATTTAAACTTCTTAAGCAATGATTGTTTTATCCACTTTCAGAATTAGAATATAATAGGTCCCTTCCATGTTTGGATGGTTTCTCGAAGCTTCATACAAGAACAAACTTAGAGTACTAGCACATATAGGGAGATATCCCCATATTATATCCCACCATCAACGCATTGGAAAAGAGGCATTATCATATTCCCCATGTGACAGGACATACAGCATCTAAAGTGACAAGTAGAAGCTTATGCTACTCAATATATCCCTATCACAAAATGGGTACAAACCTGAAGATATAAAAATACGAAGCACATTCAGAAAGTAAGTTCCAGTCAAGAATTAAAAAAAAAAAAAAAAAAAACCTGGTAGAGAAGTTATTTTATGCTAAAATACTTACATATATACTTTATTTTTCCACATAGTTGCCATTGACTTCCAGGCAATTTTGGTCTCATGACACTAGCTTCTTCATACATGCATCAAAAAAGTTTGCTACCAGTGAGTTTAACCACTGAGTTACACTGTTCTTCAGTTCCTCATCTTCTTCAGAGCACTGAGATGGGAGCCACTGTTTCATATGCAAGAACAACAGGTAGTCAGTGGGCAGAACATCAAGGCTATAGGGTGGGTGGCGAAACGTTCCCACACAAACTTCTGAATTTGCTGAACAGTTCGAGCTGTAGTATGAACTCATGTTGTCATGCAAAAGCACAATCTTAACATCATTCCTCATCTTTTGTTCTGAATTGCTCGTCTGCATTTTTTCGGCCTTTCGCATTATGCATCAGCATTAATTGTGATTCCTCATTGAAGAAATGAATGAGCGAGATCGCTTTTTGATCCCAGAAGATAGTGGTCATTCATCAACATCTGAAAACAGTGGCTCCCATTTTTTTGTTTTCAGAGATGATGAATGCCACCACTGCACTGGTTGTTATTTTAACTCAACATTTGTGAACAAAATCCATGTTTCATCACCAGTTACGATATGAGAAAAAGTTCATCTCCTTCATTTTCATAATGCTCCAAAAATTTTTGAACTGATTTCACTCGTTGCTATTTATTCACATTGCTCAATATTTTTGGGACCCTTCTGGCACACAATTTCTTATAATCCCAGCTTTTCTGTCACAGTTTCATGAATGACTGGGCTGAAACTTGTGGGAATTTAAAAGAAAGTTTCATAAGAAATGATTCTAATGAATTTTTATATTCACTCTTTCCACCAAATTGTCTGTCAGCATACTTTCCAGCAACTGTGCTCTTCATTGCAAACAACTTTGTGTGCCCTTCTTACTGTCACTCATTATGTTAGGTCCATAAACCTTATGCTATCATCGACGAATTTCAGTAGCACTGTTGTTTTTCCCCAACAGAAGCCTTATCATACCACAAACTTTGCAACTGGCAGGATTTTTTTATCACAGCACTCAGAAATTCATAGAAAACGGCAAATGATAATGTGACAAAAGTAAAATGGTCAATAGCTAGCTAGCTAGCGAGTCACTCTGTGCTACCAGGCATGCTTGACCCCTCTCCCATATCTTATTTGGGGTAAATTCTGAATGGATCTTACTTTCTGGATGTACCTTGTATATGTAGAATATATAAAAAAATCCTATAACAGCCATTCCTAGGAAGCATCAAAGTAAACAAGATATCTGATGCCACGAAGGGACCATAACTCACCTTATTTCCAACACATGCCAGATAAAATATCAAAGATATTAAGATGACATGAAATAAAGGCAACATTCATCTTTCTTTGTAAGGTTCTACATCTACCCAATCACCACTACATCCTCCCTTGTGGGAATGGCTAAAGATATACAGTATTTACTGCTCTTGAGGTGTCTGAGAAAAAGAGCAATATTGAAAAGATTAGGAAATGTTAGCTATGTCTAGTCTTGCATTCCACATGATACTACCTGTTATATGCCACATTATACTGGCTATTACATCTATAAATTCAAGAAAATATCTGAAATGTTGTGCACCCACCCAGTATAATAAAAATTGGAGACTTATTTTGCATAACATAATATTTGGTCCTCATCAAATATTTCAACCATGCAGGCCTAGAATATAACTGGCATCATGATTTTGACTATGACAATGCTGCATGCAGTATTGTCATAGTCAAAACTAGTTATATCATAACTAGACAGGTGCAGGGCCCAGGATGAAGGAGCCCTGAAATGGGGTATAAAAAAATATTCAGTATTATATTTTCATTTTTAAATTTTAAATTTTGCTGCCATGAGGGCCGATTCATAAACATATATTATTATATTTATAAACAAAATTTCTATTTCTATCATTTTTTTTTCCCAAAAAAATGGGAATGTAAAATAAAATATTGCACAGGGTCCATGAAAAGCTAGTTACAGCACTGCCTGCATGTATATAATATTGCTGTGTACATATAATTGTTAGACTAATTAACCATCGTTTGAATTTGTATTTGCTTCTGATTTGTACCTAGATGTAATATTATATCTCCAGTTATACCATCCTTAGCTTTATATTTCTTGTGGAGAAGCATACCATAAGATATGCAAATCTGAGATCAAGACTTGTTAAACATGACTTCTATTGCATCCTCCATGGAGTCGGCAGACTCATCATGGGAGGTTCATTCAACTGACAACATATTTATCATACTGAAGCTTAAAATCCTTAACACTCCTTGCATTAATAACACATTCTGGTAATGCATTCCATTCAATAACAATTCTCCATGTAAAAAATCTACTTTTTATGCCCCCTCTTCGCCACACTCTTACATAACTTTCAGGTATGACTTCTGGTTTTTCCTCCTCTCACCTTCTACTCTTTTTATAATACCATCTGGATTAATCTGATAAAGTCATTTCATTAACTTAAATGTCTCTATTATATTACCTCTTTTCCTCCTATCCAACAAACTCTCTCCATAACCAGCATTCCAAAGTCCTGATATTGTCTTAGTTACTCATCTCTGGACCCTCACCAATGTTTCCACATCACACTGAAAACCAGGTGACAAAATCTGAGCACAATAGTTCAAGTTGGTCTGACCAGTGTTTAATATAGTGGTACAACTACTTCCTTATCCCTTGTTAGAGTACTTCTTATCACAGCAGCACTATGATGTGCAGTCTTCAACACTTGCAATATGCCTCATAAACTTCAGTGTACTGTCAACCATCACTTTCAAATCTTATCCACTTCCTGCAGTTTGGCACCATCAATATAGTACACAGCCTTACACAATGCAACACCTTACACTTATTAATACTAAAACTACAACCCCACTCCGCTGTCCAAGTCAAAAGACTATTCTTCCTGAAGGGAATTAACATTAGCAGTGCTACTTATAATTCTCCCCAACTTTCCATCATCAGGAAACAACTGAAGATCCCCAGTCAATCCATATGATATATCATTTACAAACAAGATTTAAACAGGATTAAAGCAAGAATATAATTTCTTGTCGAGTATAATATAGTTTGTAACTAAGTGAAAAAAACTTTCTTCAAGTATCTCTAATCCAGAATATTTACCTTCTGTATTGATTTAACACTGATTTAAGCTTAGTATCATCCCGAGTCCTAGCTCCCAGTGAGGAGGCCTCAATAAAGGTCAAAACCAATCTAGATAGTGATCCTTCCCATAATGCACAGTAATATACATGTCTAAAAGAAAGTGTGCTTTGCATTATGGAATTATGGAATACTGAGGCAACTGATGTGAAGTCAACAATTTCTGTATACAAGCTGATTTGATATGATACTTCAGATGCAACCGTTGTTCGCTTAAACTTGGGTGAAGGATCAAAACAAGAATATAATTTCTTGTCAAGTATATAATATACAACAGAAATTTTTGATTGATGTACTCACAATACATATATAATATAGATATATATGTATTCATGAGCTGGATTAAAATTTGATGACTTAAAGTCATCAAATATTCTAATATAGTGACATACCATTTTAGTATGTGCATGTGAAAATATATGATTTCTGCATTGATTTTACCTTAGTATCATTGGCGCTATATGCAGACAATACTGCAATAATGGTTCACTCCCTGCAACCTAGATTAGCAACTGAAAAATGCAGTATTTGAACTAAAACAATGGTTCAGAAAATGACAAATTGGTGTTAATGCAGACAATCACTGCAGTGCTCTTCATAAGAAGACAAGTGTCCCCGGAGGACAAAGTGGTTATATTTACCACTCTTATTCCATGGCAACCAGTAGCCAAATACATGGGATTACAACTAGATAAAGGACTTTGCTTCATGACTCAAATGCATATAGGGAAATAGGACAGCTATACCTCTTACTTAATTGTTATAGCCGGCTAAGCTCAAAACTTAAACTGCTCCTATAGAAGATACTGATCAGGCCAGTCCTGATGTATGGCTCAGCTGCATGGAGTCACACAGCAGATTCAAATGTTAGCAAATTACAAATAATCCAAAACAAATATTAATGAATAGTATTCAATGCACTATGGTTCTTAAGAGACATACAGTTTCACTGAGCCAGTATTCCTGAGATTAAACTTTCCTATGCAAAAGGATTACAAAATTCTTTGTAAATGCTACCATACACCCTAACTCATTAATCTGCCAAGCAGTAGACTACAGTGAACATGACCCTGCAAAATACAAACATCCCAAAACCATACTGAGCAGGTAAACTTTATAAACCCACTGCCAGAAGCCCAGAATGAGTGAGCCAAAGGCTCAATAACATTCAAAGTCCATTAAGGTCAACCACCAGCATTAGACTAAAACATACAAATATCTCAGGACAAATATCCAAAAAGAAGCTGTACCAAACGAGTAGTTATTTTAAAGATACTAAGCAATTTTATAAGCTAGGTTTTAATCTTTTTTTCCCAAGTAAGCAAACAGACAAGTAAGTCAAGTTTGCACCTGCACATAGTGCAAGTCTGAGGCAACTCATAGTAAAGGTGGAGTGAGATCCGATCACTTTTCTTAGTATTTTCCCCTAATGCAAAAGCACATCCCCTTGTGGAGATGTATGATGCTATGCATTAAAGGCCAGGGTCACTACCCAGACCGGTTCCAACCTTTATTGAGGTCTCATCAGTGGGAGCCAGACCATAAAAATGCCAAGGGTGAAGTAATGCAGAGCTTATAAATTTTACCTAAACAAGTTGCCACAAGGTGCTTTAACCTTATTAAATAAAACTCTCTGGATGAGAGTAAGATGTAGAAAGTTTTTTAACTTGGGTATACCATGTTAAAGATACCAAGCAATTTTATAAGCTAGGTTTTAATCCTTTTTCCCAAGTAAGCAAACCGACAAGTAAGTCAAGTTTGCGCCTGCACATAGTGCAAGTCTGAGGCAACTCGTGGTAAAGGTGGAGTAAGCTTCGATCACTTTCCTTAGTATTTTCCCCTAATGCAAAACACATCCCCTTGCGGAGATATATGATGCTGTGCATTAAAGGCAAGGGTCACTACCCAGATCGGTTTAGACCTTTATTGAGGTCTCATCAGTGGGAGCCAGATCATTTCTACATCTTACTCTCATTTGGAGATTTTTATTTAATAAGCTCAAAGCACCTTGTGGCAACTTGTTTAAGTAAAATTTATAAGCTCTGCATTACTTCACCCTTGGCATTTTTATGGTCTGGCTCCCACTGATGAGACTTCAATAAAGGTCGAAACTGGTCTGGGTAGTGACCCTTGCCTTTAATGCATAGCATCATACATTTCCGCAAGGAGATGTGCTTTGCATTAGGGGAAAGTACTAAGGAAAGTGATCAGATCTTACTCCACCTTTACTACGAGTTGCCTCAGACTTACACTATGTGCAGGCACAAACTTGACTTACTTGTCGGTGTGCTTACTTGGGAAAAAAGGATTAAAACCTAGCTTTTAAAATTGCTTGGTATCTTTAACATAGTATACATAAGTTAAAAAACTTTCTACGAGTAGTTATTTTGCTTCTTTTTTATTTTTTTTAAATAAAATAAAATAAAAATCTCACTAGTAGTCAACAGCTCACAATAGGCAAGACAAGTGCTCACTACCATTTTCTTAATCCAGCAGTTTCATTGCAAATCTGACAAACAGATAAAGGATCACAGATTAGGTCAATCTATCATTGTCAGAACAGTTAACCTTAATATTATTCTGGATCTAGTCTAGCTGATGAAACCTAATTAAGGTTGAAAACAGTCTGGGTAGTAACTCTTGCCATTATGGACAGTGGTATATATACATGTCCAAAAGGAAGTGTGCTTTGCATTATTTCACATCAATTTAAAGAAATTGATGTGAAATAATCAGCCTTGTAACTTCTGTTCAAGTTATAATGCATACTCATACTAAAATTTACAGTTTAGTTTTAAACTATTGTCATGGTGAGCTTAGATGGTACTTCCTCCTTATTTACAAATGTCCCCTTTTCTGACACTTTAAATTTACTGAAAAATGCCCCCTTCCCCAACATTATTAATCTTTAATTTTGAGACCCATATTGGTTACTTCTTGGAAGGACACCTTATTTAAACAAATAGAAGGTACCTCTGTGGGAACTCCCCTCCTGGCCAATTTCTGTATGAGGCATTTTGAAAACATGCTCTTCATACTGTTATTCTTAAACTTGCTATTTGGCTAAGATATACTGATGATGTGTTCTCTATTTGGCCACATTGCTCAGACAACTTAGGCTCTTTCTTCCTCCATCTTAACTGCTATCACCCCAGAGTTCACTTTATTTATTTATTTATGTGGGGTTCCCCCCCCCCCCTTACCTCCACCATCCCATAGGCCTGGTTGAGCCCTCCTAATGAGGGATTAAGTGTGTATTTTATGACTGTAGATCCATGTATGTTTACGGGCTGGTTTGCTTGTTCTGAGGGATGAAAAAACCCTCTACCTCCATATGAGACCAGCTAACTCACCTTTAGTCGAAAGAGACCAGATAAAGGTATCTCATGTCATGGATGGAATCAAACCCAGGTTTTTGCAACCAAAGGGCTTCGTCTATATCGCACAGAGGCTCTAGTCCACTTTACTGTAGGAAAAAAAAAATAACAATAGACTGTCTTTTTTAGATACTCTAATCATATGTCTGCCTAATGGCATCCTTTCTTTCTCAGTTTATTTAAAGAAAACCCACCCACACAGGTAGATAAACTTTCCCAACATCCCCACCTTCTCAACATGTGATGTTATCAAAACCCTTGTCAACAGAGCCTTCAACTTCTATTCTTCTCAGGCTTCCCTACTGCTGAACACACCTTTATTTGTCAAATCTTCCTGTCCAATGGTTACAGTGACAAATAGATCTACAAATTATTTGTCCCTTCCATCTCCTCACATTCATCTCAGCATACAAAATACAGTAATGCCATTACTATTTCCTATATCTATAGTACTTCAGACAAAATGACCATAACTTTAAAGAAATATAATCACTGCACTGCTTTTAAACCTCATTTGAAGTTGGCCTCACCTCTTTGTTTTTCCTAAGTATCCACTTCCTACCCTGTCTGTTCTAGGTATTTACAAATTTCCTTGTTCTTGAAACTTATGTTATGGTGAAACTGGTTAACATCTGCCTAGATGAATGCAAAAAAATACATTTGCTGCCACAACTATGTTCAGTTAAGTCTAGCTGACCATGCTTTGGATTCCTTGCACAGGATCAGAATGGAATAAAACTATTATACTTCATCATAGCAAATACATACTTAAAAGATTCTTTTTTAGAATCAGCAGCAAACTTAAAAAAAAAAACCAGCTTAATATTAATAAATATGGTTGTGTTAAACTTCCCAAAATTTGTAATAAATTTAGTTTAATCCTTTATCCAAGTATGAGCAAACAAAGTTTGTGCCTGAAAGTATCTTCAGAACTGGGGTAAGGTGGTACAACACCGGGAAATTCGTTGCAAAGGTGGAGGAAGCTAACATCACTCCTATCTCAGTATCTCCCATAATGCAAAACTCATCTCCTCCTTGCGGATATGTATAATGTTATGCATTAAGGGAAGGGCCACTACCCAGACTAGTTTCTACCTTTGAGGTCTCTTCAGTGGGAGCCAGGCCCAAGTGGAGATACCAGGCAGAAGCTTTAGCAAGGTCATCTCTACCTATAGGAGTTGCCAAACGGTGTGCCACCTTTTTATTAAATTACTCTGAATTTAGAGAAAGATGTTGAAAGTTTATTTTTCACTTGGTTAGACTATAATAAATTTAGTTTATTATAGTCTAACCCTTATTCAAGTGATATTTATCCACTGTGATTTATCCACTTGGATAAAGGATTAAACTAAATTTATTATAGTCTAACCTAGTGAAAATTAAACTTTCAACATCTTCAAAATTTGGGAAATTTAGTTCTTAGGCCTCCCACCCATAGTGTCCCCCCCACCCCATAGGACTTTAGGTTTTAAATAGTCTAATTTCTTTCACTTATTGTTATGTATTTGTTTTTCTGTGTTTTATTACAATTTTAATATTGTATTTCTGAGAAGGTCTCTGTGACGGAGACAAAATATCTGAGCAGTTAAACCTGCTTAATTATTTCTCTCTGTGTTGTATTCATTCTGTTCAATTTAGTATGAATATACAAGTAGACTTTTCATGACACTACTTCATGTGCATTTTTTTTTTTTTTTTTAGTTATGCTTGTCTGAAGGATTAAAAAACAAGAATTTTACTTTCTTGGCAAGTATAATATACTTTGTGACCAAGTGAGAAAATTTTCTGCAGTATAAACTTTGTATTTCACTCACAACCTGTTCACTGAGAAATATTTTTGCATCAGAAAGCTTATTTACAGAATTAAGGTGTATGTGTGGGGCAGGAGGTATTAGAACTCATTTTGCAACTTTAAGCCTTAAAGGCAATTAAAGACAAAAATCAATTACATCAATTAAGTGAATCACCTTGATTATATGAAGACTATAAAAAATAATAAAAAAAATTTACTATTACATGTTTAAATATTTTTCCATTAAATGTATATATGCTACTTAAATGCTATTTCAGTTTAAACATTAAATGTAAGTTGTAAATTTGCTTATTCTGTTTTTGCAGTTCCTGACCATGAAGGAAGTAACAGGACAGAAAATTCAGATCAGAACATTGTATGTACTTCTAACAAAACTTATTTTCATATATAGAAATTTCCTTGTTTATACATATATACACCCTTTGTCCAAAAAGAAACACCGAACTTTTGATAGAAAATAAAACACAGGCCAATTATAATTACAGTGGTACCTTGGTTTGCGAGCATAATTCTTTCCGGAAATGTGTTTGTAATCCAAAGCACTCGTATATCAAAGTGAATTTTCCCATAAGAAATAATGGAAACTCAGATGATTCGTTCCAAAACTCAAAAATATTCATATAAAAATGATTAATACAAAATACATATACCCTCGTATACCTTTTTATATTTTTATTATGTATTTAAATGTAATACTGTATACATAAAGTAATTGAATTTATTAATTACATTACAATTACATATTACAGTAATTGTATTAGGTAGGACAACTTTCATTGTCACTAATGGAATCACTGCTATCTGTTGACTCTTTCTTTTTGTGCGACTAACAAAGAACCTATCCAACGACACTTGCTTTTGCCTCCTTTTGAGGATTTCACGGAAATATGACATTGCATTGTCGTTAAACAGATTCATCGCTCGCACTGCCACTGCCTTACTCGGGGTGGTGCTTTTCTGCAAAATTTTTCATTTTCTGTAGGCGTACCTGGCAGTTTACTTACGAGGTCGGCGTACAAGGCCTTTGCTTTCTCACAGATCAAGTTCTTGGTCACAGTATCACCTGCTAGTTGCTTCTCGTTTATCCACACCAAAAGCAACTTTTCTACATCCTCCAGAATACGTGGCTGTTGCTTTGATACTATACTCTCGTGACTCCTTTTGCTACATCTAGCCCTCTTAGTTCTTCTTTAATACTCTGCAAATCGTTGACATAGACTTCTTATAAAATCTTGTGATGGCAGCCACTTGCATACCTTGTTCGGGCTTCCCAATGATTTCCTTTTTAACTTCCACCGTAATCATCTCCTTCTTCTTACTGCCTTCCTTTTCGACCCTTGTCTTCATTGGGGCCATTGTCATAGTACAGTTAATAAAGAACAGTCACTACATTTGGACACAAAATAAAAAAAATGCTTTACGCACACGCACACACACACACACACACACACACACACACGTGGTCACAATGCTAGCACAAATGTTGACTATACGAGTGAGGTATGCCGACTGAGTCCGAGCATGCGAGATGATTCCCACAATCCCGAGTGGCTTGTGATCACGTGGCACTCGGCAGACAAAGCGTATAGGTAATACTCGTATTGCAAGACCTTGCTCGTTTATCAAGTTAAAATTTATTAAAAATTTTTGCTCATCTTGCAAAACACTTGTAGACCAAGTTACTCACAATCCAAAGTACCACTGTATTCAAATCATTTATTTCAATCAATATACTCTCCCTCAGCTTCGATACAGTGTTTGGCACAGTCTATTAATTCGTTAAACGAGTTTTTTATATCGGTTTTTGGGATACTGTTGAGGGTCGTGGTTACTGCCACTTGAACGTTTTCAATGGTGTCGTATTGCTTTCCTTTCATCGACAAATGAAGTCGGGGGAAGAGAAAGAAGTCACAGGGTGCTAAATCAGGTGAATATGGCGAGTGATCCAACACATAAACTTGGATTTTGCTCAAAAACTGTCTCACAATGTTCGAACGATGAGATGGTGCATTATCATGCAAAAGTGACCAGCTGTCTGCATCACAATATTCATGCCGTATGCGACGAATTCTCGCTATCATTCGCTTCAAAACTTTGAGATAAAACTCACCAGTGACCGTTTGGCCACGCGGAATGAATTCTTTGTGAATAATGCCCTTGGAATCTTGGAAACAAATCAGCATTGTTTTTACTTTTGACTTCTCCAAGTGACTTTTTTTCAGATGCCCCTCTTCTGGTGGTCTCCACTCAGCACTCTGGAACTTTTTTTCGGGCTCATACTCAAAATACCACATTTCATCATCAGTAACGATCATTTCAAGGAAGTTTAAGTCCTTACGAGCGGTTTTAATGAGGTCCTTGCAGTGTTCAATTCGATACATTTTTCGGTCGTTGGTCAACTTGTGGGGAACAAATATTGTGAGTTCAATTTACGAATGCCCAAACTCTCGGTCAAAATGTTGTGCACAGTTGATTTTGGAATCCCCAATTCATCTTCAATCAATCTCACGGACGATTTCGGGTTTTCTTTGATGAAATCACGCACTTTTGGATGTTAATTCGATCAGTCCAGTTTTTGGACAGCTTGGCTTTTTGACATCCTCAAGCATCTCATGACCACTTTGAAATTGCTTAAACCACTTAAAGTTGGGTACAGGATAAGCATTCATCACCATATGCTTTTTGAAGCATTTGATGTGTTTCAGTAAAACTTTGACCAAGTTTAACACAGCTCTCTGTTTGAAACTCATTTTCTGACCGTTCGTGAAAACACACCGTCGCTTGGCACTATAACTCGGCTTCTAACGAAACAAATGTCATAAACAGTTGACACAACACTAATGAAGGTTGCCACTTTCGACAACAAAAAGATACAACAGGTGACACCGCTAGTTTCTTCTATTTTCGAAAAATTCTGTTTCTTTTTGGACAGAGGGTGTAAAAAATATCCTCCTAATTTGTCCCATACCATAAAAAAAAATTAAAATCCTTTAACTATTGATTTTCATATTTGTAACCATCCAGTTTTTTTTTTTTTTTTCTTCTCCAGGAATGTGTCAAAATCTAATCCTACTTATCATTAGTTAATCTCAACAATTTTTCTTTCTTTTTTTCTTTTTCTTTTGTAAACAATACAATCTTTGCTAGCAGGAAAAGTTGAAAATACTGCATCTTGACAATGCTGCATCTGTAAGTCGTGTGTTATTGTTAATAAATATATCAATAGGCCAACATGTTTATTTTCAAGCCATTACCTCATTTATGTTATTTGGATCTTTAGTGTTCCAAATGCAGTTTGATACATCTGTATATGATTTTATAGTTCATGTATTCTTTCATTTCCCCCCCTTGTGTATTAGGCTCATGACTGGTTTCATAGAAACCTAATTAATGCTCTCAAAACATGACAGATGTATCATGTATAATTTGCCATGTCTATCAGTTGCATGTATTCTCTGGCTAATTTATCTGTCTTAAAGTATGAAAAAGAGTGTCCGGGATGAGAAACTCTCACCTGCGATCGGCTAACTCATGTTCACTTCAAAAGTCTTAGTGCAGGTTCTTTGATTTTTTTTTTTTTTTTTTTTTTTTTTTGTTAAGTTTCAAGTCATCACTTATTTATTATTATGTGACACCTCCATGGAGTCCAAAGACTCACTGAGGGAGAGCATCCACTCTACAACCCTCTGTCTCCACCACTCACTCAATCCGTGAACTATAATAACTGCAACTACACCAATGCCATCTACTGCCCACCACCACCATTTTCACAATCACAAACATCCATGCCTACAGGAGGATTCGAACCCACAGTCTTTTGGCTGGAGAGCAGATATGCTAACCATTCGGCCAACCAGGCCGGTGGACCTGGCCACTTCACTGAAGTTATTTTTATCTTTAGTCGCTATGTCTGCAGTCTTGGAATTGCTGAGTCTAACAGAAGGAGGGTGTCCAGTGGAGTACTGCAAGGTTCTGTACTTGGACTGCTATTATTTAACTCATGTAATAATGTTCAGCTCGGTCTGGACAGTAACCTACAGTTATTTGCAAATAATGCAAAAGTTAGGAAGGATGATAAAGGGAAATTCCAATACTGAATCCTCCAGACTGATTTAGACAAAACCATACTGCCGTCCAAAAACTAAGGATGAACTACATTTTTATCTATGTGTATTTATATATACAGTCATCCATCAACTTATGCCGGTGATTCCATAAGGGAATAAATAACATTTTCGACTATACTTTCAAACAAGACAAGTGAGCGTAAAGTAAAAGGGTTTCTATTTAGCAACAATGCATCATGCACAGTGACAACAGCGCAGTCAGCATGTGTCTTCAACAGTTCCTCTGTTGATTTTGTGTTTGAGAAATAAGTCATTTGTTTGTTTATCTTAAATATTTTGTGAAAAATGGACCCTACATGCCCAATCAAAAAACCTAGTGAAGAATCACAGAAAAAGTGGCGATCAATTGATCCTGTAACTAAGTTGTAATTTATAAAGCAACATGAAGCTGGTAAGCCCATCATTGTTATCATGTTTGATCACAATGATGGCCTCATTCTACAGTGGTGACCATTTTGAAAAATAAGGATAAAATTGTAGAGGCTATGTAAGGATCTGCTTTTACTAAATTGATGATAATGACGAAGCAACGACAAGATCCTGTTGGTGATATGGAAAAGCTACTTGCATCATAGATAGAGGACCTGAACCAAAAGTGCATACCCCTTAGCACTATGACCATAACCGCTAAGGCACTTAGTCTCTTCAACATGTTGAAGGAGAAAGCAGGACCCCATTACGAATTCAACACTTCTTTCGGTCAGTTCATGAGATTCAAGCAGCAGTTTGCTCTGCATAATGTGAAAATGTATGGTGAATCTGCACGTGCCGATGAGAAGGCTGCCAAGGAGTTTGTGGAGAAATTGCATAAAATTATTTGCTTATGTGTGTGATGAGACCGCCTTGTTTTAGAAAAAAAACCCGAGCAAACATTCATCCACAAAAAGCTAAAATCCATGCCTGCTTTCAGAACTCTTAAAGACTGCATTACAATTCTGTTAGGATGGAATGTGGATGGATGTAAACTGAAACCATTTGTGATATGGCACAGTGAGAGTCCACAAGCCTTCAAAAACATTATGAAGCATACCCTTCCAGTTCATTATCAGAGCAATAAGAAGTCGTGGATTACTCAAAAATTGTTTGTGAATGCCTTAATCAACTGTTATACAAGTGAAATGGAAATCTGTTGTATGAAAGAAAATGTAGAATTTAAAATTTTATTAATTCTAGATAATGCTCCAAGTCATCCATCTTATATTGGTGATCTTCACTAAGTTCAAGATCATGTTTCTCCCTCTAAACACTACTTCATTGAGCCATCCAATGGATCAGAGAGTTCTTGCAGTGTTTAAGGCTTAGTAATCTACAGAGAACTTTTTCACAAGCCATTTCTGCCACTGAAAGAAATGACCACTATCATGCAATTTTGGAAAGCATTCAATATTTATCATGCTATTAAAAATAATGCTATGGCTTGGGATGAAATGACCTCTTAATGTATGAGTGGCATATGGAAAAAGACATTAAGAAGGTTTGATTCTGAAAGTTTTGAAAAAAATGAAGACCTTTGTAAATTGAGTGAAGAAATTATGGGCCTGGCAAACAATCTGAATCTTGAAGTGAATGATGACGACATAATTCAACTCATAGAAAGTGCCCCTGAATAGATGACCAACGAAGAATTGGTCAAACTGGAGGAACAATGAGAAAAGGAAAGGGAAAAGAGAAACAAGAAGAGGTAGTTAAACAATTTACAGTGAAGGGTCTTGCAAAAATGTTCTCTGTAGTTAGCAATGTTCTCAAAATGGCTGAAGACCCCCAATGTAGAAAGAAAAGTACACGATGCGTTTGCTTGCTATAAACAAATTTACGATGAAAAGAAGAAAAATAAGTAAAGCACGTTGGACATTTTCATAAAAAAAACAAAGGTTACACCAGAAGAGTCTTAGCCTGGTCCTTCACATAGGGAAGGTAATGAACATGTGATTGTGGAGGAAGATTTGGGTGATTATTCTCCTGTTTTATAGTGACAGTAACGTACAGTACAGTTTTATATGTTTAAAAATGAAAATTAGTATGCTTATTATGATTAAGTCCCTAACCCCTATAACTCTGTTGATTTAATGTATCGACTTATGTCCTGCCAGATAATGAAACCCCAATGTAAGTCGAGGGATGACTGTGTGTGTGTGTGTGTGTGTGTGTGTGTGTGTGTGTGTGTGTGTGTATGAAAAGAATTTCATGACTGCAGCCAAATGTGAGCATAAATTTATTGCCAGCCTACTAATAAATTATATTTCACAAAAAATGTTTATAAATATGATTGTCTGTGAAAATAGTAGTGGTGGTCGGCAGTAGATGGCGCTGGTATAGATGATGAAGATAGTTGGTGGAGATGGAGAGTTGTACGGTAGGTGCCCCCCCCTCGACGAGTCCTTGGACTCCCTGGAGGTGTTATGTAATAATAATAATAATAAATATGTTATGTTCAAATTAAATTGCAATATGCTTTTGCGAAAGATAAATTTCCTAAGGATGTAGTTAAGGAATTAACATACAATGCTTACAGAAAACTGCGTGGAGAGACATTTCCATGTGTCCACTCCAAACTGTGATGCAGCCTTCACAGTGTCATACCATGCTTAGCTCCAAGTGATTCAGGAGTTCTTCAGGCAAATTGGCCCACTCCTCCTTCAGAGCAAGGATACGGCCTTTTTTTGTTTTCTGGAGGGGAATTTCGAGTAGCAATGCATCTACTTATTTTGTCCCAAACACATTCTATGGGGTTGAGATCTATTCAGTTAATATCCTAAATCTCCAGAAGTATCTCCAATGCTTGTGTACAACGTGGTGTGACATTGTCATCCTTAAAAATGAATTCTTTGCCTATAACACCATGGAACAATTGAACATGATGCTGAAGAACTTTGTTACAATATTGTTCACCTGCCATAGCCACTTTTTTTCAGCACTTCTAGCTAGGTGCATCCATCATGCATAATGCCTCCCCACACCATGATCCCCACCACCGCCATATCTATCCCTTTCAAGAATGTTTTCATGGTCATTCATGAGAATGGTAAGCAGTACTACTTTCACATCAGATCAAGTGTTGTTTAGAATTGGAGGAAAAACTAAAATGACTCCCATCTATAAAGAGTACATTAGCCCATTGCTGTCTAGTCCAATTTTTATGGATACAACACCACTGAAAATGTGCTCTATGATGAGATATGGGTAAATGGATGCAGAATATAGGCCTTTGGGCATGTAGGCCTACTTGTTGCAGATGTCTTACCACAGATTATTGAGATATCTGCATATCTATGCTTGAATGGAGCCAACTTGTAAGCTGTACCTGCCTTGGTGTATCGTCACTTTAGAGTGATGGTGACCTTTTAGCAAACATCTAGAACACATTCCATTGGTTTGAAACACTGCTCAGAGCCTGGATACAACACTAGGTGAGATTCCAAACTCTCTGGCAATATCAGTAATTCTGCAGCCTTCAAGCTTTCCAATAATTCTTCCCCATGTGAAATCATCTTGATGTCTTTGAGTCATTACAAGACATCCAAGTTTGCATCTTTATCCTTCATGAAAAGAGCTTCCTTCAAACACAATTTACTTAGCGCAGCCTTTTGTCTTTTATCTTGTTGAGTTCTACCACATGACTCCTTTGTGCGATTTGAAAATTTGAATGTGTATGTGCTTTCTACTTGAAATCATCAGTTATACGAATTACCACAAGCAACGTTCAGTTTCAAGTCATCACTTCACTGAACTTATTTTTACATTTAGTCATTGTGACTGCAGTTTTGGAATTGTATTTTCAGAAATAGTGTTCGTCTTTAGGTTTTGGACACCAGTATAGTTGTATAGAAAAACAAAGTTCAGTGTTGCCAAGATCAAGCTTGTGTATTTTGTATTGAGAACATTACAGGGAGAGAATTATATTAATGGTAATTTACTATAAGCACTCAGTGAAGATTTAGGGACACATTCTGAAGGAGGTTAAATCATCATGTTGGATAATGCTAACTTGTAATAAGTAAGTTATTCTTCTACTGTACAGAGCTTTGATATGACCACATGTTCACTACTGTGTGTCTCATACAGAGGTGGAAAGATTTTTTCTCCTGGAAACTGGTTGTTCATATGCTTTCTCTCCCCCCCCCCCCCCACTCTCCACCAAAAAAATAAAAGGAAAATTGGCCAGAGGATCACATTTAATTTACACTAACTTTGTAGTCTTTGTTGCTTCAACCATTAACTCGGAACAAACACAAGACTGCTAGCTCAGATATAGTTCTCTGGGTTCAAAGGAAAATGAGAGACATCTGAAAAGATGATCCATCAGAGAGGTATCCAAGAGATAACCAGCTATTTATTTGTGCATACAAGGACAGGCAGAAGAGTATGGTGCCTATAAGAGAAGGCCGGCTGTTAATCGAAAATGAACTCCTTACTTGGAGTAGGCAAATTTCTTTCTTTTTTTTTTTTTTAAATTAAAATACTAACCAAGTAATGGGTTCATATTTTAATTCATTTCCACTTGCATCACCTCCACGACTTTCTAATTACTATAATCAAAATGTAACTTGCTTTCTTATTTTTTTTATGAGAAGCCAAGTGCTTTTTAGTTTATGCATTGTTATATAATAAATATATATTATGTTGGAAGTTTATTTTTCACTTGGTTAGACTATAATAAATTTAGTTTTAATCCTTTATCCAAGTGTAAGCAAACAAAGTTTGCACCTGAAAATATCTTCAGACTGAGGTAAGGTAGTGCGACACCAGGCAACTCCGAGCAAAGGTGGACCAAGCTCTCATCACTCCTTGTCTCAGTATCTCCCATAATGCAAAGCACATCTTCTTGCAGACATGTATACTGCTATGCATTAAGGGAAGGGCCACTACCCAGACCGGTTTCAACCTTTACTGAGGTCTTGTCAGTGGGAGGCAGACCCAAACGTTAAGATACTAAGGCAGAAGCAATAGGAGAGGTCATATTTACTTATAGGAATTGCCAACAGGTGTACCACCTTATTATTGAATTACTCTGGATTTAGAGAAAGATGTTGGAAGTTTATATTTCACTTGGTCAGACTATAATAAATTTAGTTTAATCCTTTATCCAAGTGCAAGCAAACAAAGTTTGTGCCTGAAATTATCTTCAGGACTGAGGTAAGGTAGTGCAACACCAGGCAACTCTGAGCAAAGATGGACCAAGCTCTCATCACTCCTTGTCTCAGTATCGCCCATAATGTCCACAAGGAAATGTGCTTTGCATTATGGGAGATACTGAGACAAGGAGTGATGAGAGCTTGGTCCACCTTTGCTCAGAGTTGCCTGGTGTTGCACTACCTTACCTCAGTCCTGAAGATATTTTCAGGCACAAACTTTGTTTGCTTATACTTGGATAAAGGATTAAACTAAATTTATTATAAATATATATTATATAATATATGTATATGTGGTTTTATATAATAAGTTTGATTTTAGGAGAAATAAAAATCTTACTATACTGCTTAATTCAGAGTTGAGATCTAGTGCCATATTCTCAGAAATGCAAAGTATCGTGAGAATGCTTAGCATGAACATTTTAGAAATGTAAAGCCCTTAATTTATTTAAAAATGCAAATATGATGAATAAAAATATGTTTTTTGTGATAGCTACTGTAAATCTGAGTGTAATATAAAGAGAAGTTACTTTTCTTGCTCCTCCACAAAATATATATATAAATAAAATAATAAAATCACTATCCAACCGTGTTTAGTATTTTAAATGAATGATTGTATGTATCTCCTAGGATATTAGTCTGCAGTATCAGATTTTTCCAGAAGAAGTTTTAGGATCTGGACAGTTTGGCATTGTTTATGGAGGTAATTTGCTTTCTATCAACAGTTCAATCTGATTGTAAAACTGAAAGGTAATGGTTATACTATACCATAATATGCAGAAAATAACTGATGGTTTAAATATGATTACAGTAGAGTGTTTGTTCTTTTAAAAGATAGTGAATGAAAAATACATTTTTGAAATGACTAGATTTTTTATGATTTATGTGCTATATATAGAAATAGAAATCCCATTCTTTATACTTACTTGTAAAAGGATAAAAAATTATTATTAAAAAATGGAGAAGTAATAATCTATTTCAGAAGATATCCATATACATTAAGAAAATCTCCTGAAATAGTATTGCTATGGAGAAAAGTTTTTTTTTGTAACGTGAATTCCTCCTAAAAAGGCCGTGAAAATTCTGCAGTAAAGATCAAACATTTGATCTCTTTCAAGCTACAGTAGAATGTTTGTTCTTTTAAAAGATAGTGAATGAAAAATACATTTTTGAAATGACTAGATTTTTTATGATTTATGTGCTATATATAGAAATAGAAATCCCATTCTTTATACTTACTTGTAAAAGGATAAAAAATTATTATTAAAAAATGGAGAAGTAATAATCTATTTCAGAAGATATCCATATACATTAAGAAAATCTCCTGAAATAGTATTGCTATGGAGAAAAGTTTTTTTTGTAACGTGAATTCCTCCTAAAAAGGCCGTGAAAATTCTGCAGTAAAGATCAAACATTTGATCTCTTTCAAGCCACTTCATGTCTCCTGTAAACAGTGGGTAGTGCTCTTTCATTGAGTAATGAAAATCCTCTACCAATGAGAACACTTATGAGCATCCATGGCACAGTGGAATTTGAACCCACAGCCTGTTAGTAACAGTTAAAACACTAAACTCTTGTCTGCAGGCTAGTTAAAGCTGACACTTTATGGGAAGGAGTGTACCACCCACCTACTTTCAAAAAAAAAATCTCCTGGCCTTGGTTTGATATAGTCTGCATTGCTAGAAATATTGGGAAACACTGGATTACATCACTAATGTGCATTATTTAAAGGTAAGAGAAATGCAATCAATGATATGTTTTACAGTTATCTTGAATAAGAAAGATTGATCTTATACTATACTCTAATACTAAATGCATGAAAAGTTACAAGGGTACAGTCCATTTTTGCTGTTGTAAACTCATAGAGACTATAGGAATTGTATGTTATAGTGGATAGTTTGTGTTAACGGATTTTCTTTAGAGTAGCATTGTTCATATGTGGATTGGGTTGGGACTTAGTGTTATGCTGTAGTAAGATTGGATGCACTATAAAAAAAAAAACAATAAATGGCATGGATATCTAGATACTATTTAAAGGATGATGATGACCATGGAAATTATTTTCTAGTATTTTCTTGCTATGGATGTACAGGATCATTCTTCTTTTAATTAAGATGTAAGTTGGCATATTAATTAAAAATAGAATATGCTCATGACATTTTTCATCAAAATATCATGAGTATTTTCAGTATGATTGGTTTCAAGTATATGGCTCAATAGCAGAAGCATAAATGGTGAATTTTAATTCTACTGCGAGCAGGAATGTTTGCAAAAAGGATCTGCACACTTGTTACTTTTTCTTACTTTTATTCATATTGTTCCTATTTTCCTTTATGCTTATTTTTGTCTACTTTTAAAATTATAAGGAAAATTTTATTAGTTGTTAGGTTATACTAGAGAATATACAAAGCGGTTGTATACACAATGTTCTGGCAGCTTCTTCAATGCAATAATGATAGGAAAACAGAAATCGGTGTTATAACACAAATCACCTTGAAAGAAGCAATCAAATTAAATTAATTGAAATTGCAATAATGCATGTCATGTGTCAGCTGTCTCTTTGAAGAGTCTATTGGTGATTGTTGGAGGAATTAAATTCTGATTTTCAGGAGTTCTAATTAGCAATTTCCAGTTGTCATTTAGGATGAGACCTTGGTTAATTGATTCATATAAGGGAATGACCACAATAGATTCCTTAATTTGTGATAAGAAAAGTTTTCTTCTAAATGCGGCATGGTAGCTCTATCCCAATCAGTAGTGTGATTTGTCATGGACATATGATGAGCTGGAGCAGTCTCTTTTGTGGTCAACGAACTTGTTCTTTTTCTCAATTCAAAACTTCGGCTTTTCTGGCTTATGTATTCTAGACCACAGGAATATGAAATCATATAAATCCTACCTGTAATTCTATAATCCTATAAATATAAATCAGAATAACTGTAAGTACCTTCTAGATTTCTGCTCAGGACATGGACTAGTTATCACTAACACCAAGTTCTAACATAAAAATGTGCACAAATTCATATGGAGAGAAGATTCAAGGAATAAGAAAAGTCTCATTAACTATGTTATTGTTGACAGTGATGTTTTCATTTCTCAGTAATGCAGGACAGTAGAGTGTACAGAGGATTTGAAATAGTGTTATTTATGTCGTTACTTCTTATTTTAACCTTTTTAATCATACTTTATTTTATGATGCTTCCGTAACGACTCTTATACAACTTATATCTAGGTATCCTCTTTACTTATTACTTTATCTCTTTTATATATCTTAAACACACAGCCTTCAATCATCTTTAGGCCTACTCTTGAATCAAATTGACATTTAACTTATACAAGAATGGTAAGGAAGTAATCTATGAAAAGGGTTAACTTCTCTAATTCTTACTTATTATTAATTCCTTTTCAATGCAGAGAAATTTATTTGTTCACGCTGCGCCACTCCGCATCTGGATGGTTGCACGCATAACATCAGGGAAATAACCATCAGTAAGTATAATGTCACTTTTTACCTAATATAGGTAAAAAGTGACATTATACTTTTTTAGTTTATTTTTAGTTTTCTAAATCATAATTTATCTCAACTTTTAAACATACAGCAATCGTGGCCCTCTATCCAATACGTCTATATAAATTTTCAGTTTCCTGCTCAGATTCTATTTTAGCAAGTGGTGAAATGAGAACAAAACAGGCAAGCACGTAATTGCAATCAAACAAGGACATTTATTATACTAAGACAAGAAATTACAAACTTGAATAAAACATGAATTAAGATTTCTCAATTGATTTCAATGGATACATAGCTACACTTAAATTATCAAACAAATTTTTAAGTATCTAAAAAAACATAAGATCATACTCTGCTCACGACTTTTCTATTAATGAATAATCATTGGCAATGAAAATCAGAACCCTACATTAATTAGCTGCTGCCTCACTTAACTATCAATTCAATATGCAGCACATTATACAATCTAACATTTAGAGTTCCTAAGGTTCCTCTATCTTGACACATAACTCTACATAAATCATCTAAATCAGAACATATTCCTCAGGCACTAACCTTAACTCTTAAATTCTTACACACGTTCTCTGTGAACTATCATTAATATCTTTTACATCTACTGAGGAATAAATGTTAATTCTTATACACTCGTTCTTTATGAACTATTATCAATATCTTTTATGTCTACTGAGGAACTATTGTTAAATCTACTACACCCGTTCTCTTGGAACTATTGTTATATTCTTACATGTCCACTATGAACAAATTCAATACTGCACACGTTCTCTGTGAACTATTATCAATATCTTTTACGTCTACTGAGGAACAATTGTTAATTCTTATACATATGTTCTCCAGGAACTATTGTTATATTCTTACATGTCCTCTATGAACAAAATTCAATACTACACACGCTCTTTTAGAACAATTTCTGAATCACTACACGTTCATTTAAGAATATTCTCACATATAATACATGTCCCCTCTCACATGCTCGTAAGATAGAGAATTGGAAATCTTACCGGAACAATAGACACACTTTTCTCGACGTCACTTGCTTTGGATGGCACCTATCTTTCTTCCTAGGACTTCTACCTGGAAACATTTCAGTCGGCTCCGTCTGCATCTATAAAAGGCTTGTCTTCTACAGCATAACGGAAGGATTACTCAGTTTTCTAGTCATCGTAGTACAGCATGGCCCTGTATCGCCGCATCTCGTCTGACTGGCTCTGGAATGGATATATCTAGCAAAATTGATGACCAGAATGCTGGATACTTCCACTGTGCTTCCACGACTATGGAATCCTCAATGATCCGGGGCACAAGCCCCGAGTCACGAGAGAAGAGGGCGATGTCGGCTCTGCAATTCCGTTTTGTATCTTTTTATATGCGCTGGTGGACATCTCCATAAGCATCGTTCGGTTATCAATGCCAAATAGGACTCTGGTGAAAATTTAGATTGTTACATGTATGACTAACTTACAAGCTTACGTATCCTGCCTAGGCAATAATAGGATTAAGTTCCAAGGTCTCCGTGTATAGTTTACATGGTGTGTATACATATTACCGAGAATTTGCAAGAATAGCACAATTTATAACTAGAAATATTTACACTTATTTTACAATTTTGTGGCACACAACAGTAAGGAATAATTCACATTAATTCTGAATAACAAAATTGGCTTTAGGAATGGGAGATCTTGTTAAATTCTGAATGAGATAATATTGTCTTATAAATGTTCTCATTCAGAACTTAACAATAGGAAGTGATCACCATTAGGGTTGAGCAGGATAAAATTGAACTTCATATTGGAAAAAAGGGGTATGTAAGAAAGTTTGGAAATGAATCAAAGTTGAACAGCTATCAGATGTGCCTACAGACTCAAATACACAAACATTATTCAAGAAAAACTGAAAGAGTTTGAAAACAAGAACCAAACCTTGGAGATTCATTAGCAAACCCTAAAGAAAACTTTGATTCATTCAACCAGAGAGGGCGTGTGGTGAGGTAATCTGCAAGAATAGAAAATCAGAACTTCATAGTGGACTCAGAAAGTTAAAGAGGCAGTGAAGGAAAAGAAAGCATATTGAAAGTTCCTGGAAAATAAGTCAACTTGTGCTCTTAGGGAATACAGAGAAAAATGTAAGAAAGCAAAACATTGTGTAAAATTAGCTAAACAAAAGTTGTTATCATTATTATTACATGACATCTCCAGGGAGTCCAAGGATGCATTGGGAGGGCACTCTACTTCGCTAAATACATCTCACCCTCTCCACTACTAGTTAATCGCTACTATGACACTACAACCATCAACGCCATCTATCACCCATCATCACCAACAACAGTATTTTTTTTTTGTCTGTAAATTGCTTGTGTTCTGAAGACCAATTTGTCTGTACGTGAAATAAAAAACCCGAGTGTCCAGGAGAAAAAACCCTGCTACCTCCATATGAGATTGGCTAACTCACCTTCAATTGAAAATGCCCAAAGGAAGTTATGGGAAGACTTTGGTAAGAGCATTGAAAATAAATATCAGGAAGATAAAATATTCTGGAGGACTATTGAAAAAGCTCAGAAATGGAAGAAAGAGTATTAAAGGAATTAGAGATGATAAAGGTATTCTTCATTTATGGAGTAATTACTTTGAAAGATTGCTAAATGTAAGATTGCAGTTTCAGCATGATGGCAGAAAACACTCAACAGGAATGCCATCTGGAATATATATATCTGTACTTAAACTAGAAAAATCTATCACAAACCTGAAATGTGGGAAGACAGCTGGAGTAAAGATATTTGATCAGAAATGCTAAAATAAGGAGATATAAAATTTTTACAGTAGCTGCATTACATAATTCAGAAGGTTTGGTCAGAGAGTCAAATTCCAAATGATTGGAGTAGAGCACTCATAGTACCCATCTATAAAAAGTGAAATAAAACAATGTGAGAATTACAGAGGAATTTTTCTATTGAGTGTTTCTGGTAAGATTTGTGCAAGTATTCTTGAGAAACGACCAAGAAAAATCATGGAAGAGAAACTTGGAGAAGAACAAACTGCATTCAGGGCAAACAGAGGTTTTCAGGATCAGATTTTCAATTTAAGACAGTTGAGAAATCATAGGAATATAATAAGGATCTGTATTTAAGTTTAGTAGATCTGGAAAAGGGGCTTATGACAGTGCCAAGAGCAAAGCTGTTCAAATATGCTCCAGTTATATGGTGTAAATGGAACATTATATCAACCAAGGTCTAAATTGAGTTGTTACTTTATACAGATGAAGTTATACTCCTAAATAAATCCAGGGCGAGTCTGCAGGATTCTGTGACCAAATTGAATAACTGCTGCAATAAATTTGGTACGAAATCAGCATTAAAATAACAAAGACAATGAAAATAGGCAGAGACATTGAAAACATTAACTGCATCCTGAATGGAGAACCTATAGAACAAGTAAAATATTTAATCTATTTAGGTGCAGTTTTAGGGAAGATGTGCAGGTTAAATCTGGAAATAGATAACAGCATAAGCAAGCTGGTATGGCAGACAGCCAGCTGAATAAATTTATATGGAATAAGAAAAGAAATTAGTCAAAACACTAAACTAGCTGTATACATGAGTGTTCAAGCCAGTTTTAATTTATTATTATTATTATTAGGCCTCCAAGGAGTCAAAAGACTCATCGCAGGAGGTCCTTCCTAGGAAACACAAGTCTATCAAGACTCATCGATGGAGCTGTTATTTTAAAAGCAATGGACTAAGAGGGCAACCACGTTTGACTCCTTTTTGAATTTTGACTGGGTTTGACAGGAACCCATTAACTAGGAAGCTGGTAGTTGAATTGGCATAAGCTCCTTTAATAACAGATTGCAGTTTTTTTTACCCACACCAATTTGCTGGAGGACGTGGAACAGAAAGGGATGCCAAACATTATCAAATGCTTGAGTAAGGTCTGCTGATAGCACTGCCATTGGATGCTTTGTCATGTTAACTAAGCATAGTAGATCACATAGCAAAAACAGATTAAATTCTACTGCTCTGTCTGGAACTCCATACACCGGTGTGCTTTTAATTATGTGTCTCATTCTCACTTTGAACTCTTATTGATAATGCAAAAAAATATCTTATAGTCAGTATTAGATAGAGAAATAGGTCTCCAGCTGTTGATTAAGGTGTGATCTCTATTTGGATTTGGAATGAGGACAGTATGGCTTGCTACAAATTCACTTGGTATGTGTCCTGATGAGAGAAAGGAATTAAACAGTATAATTAGAATTGGAAGAATAAAATCCCAGACCATGTGATAAAGTTCTATCCCTAGACTATCAGGTCAGGTCCTGGGGATTTTCTTGTTTGGCTTTCTTTATAGGCTATGGTAAATTTTCAGATGCTGTAATGGGTCTGTCAAGCCCAACTTAAATCTTCTTCTTCTTCTGCAGCTTCTCCCACTTAAGTGGGGGTCACTGTTTATAATGAGTTTCCTCCACACCTTCCTGTCTTGGGCTGTCACCACATCCAAGTTCTTCATCCTCAAGTCCTCTTCTACCAGCTCCCTCCATCTCTTCTTTGGCTGCCCACACTTCCGCCTTCCTTGCACATCCATCCGCATGACCCTTCTTCCCACATATTCATCCTCCCTCCTCATCACATGACCAAATCATCTCAACCTTGCCTCCTGTATTTTCTCCCTAAGTTCGTAACTTTCACTGTTCCACTGATTTCTCAGTGGAACAGTGAGAAATCAGTGGAACATTTCTCGGACGATCCTTTCTGGTCACACCGCACATCCACCTAAGCATTCTCATCTCTGCTACTTCCATCCTGCTGATGTTATTTTTCCTCAGGGCCACAGTTTCTATAGCATATGTCATAGCTGGCCTCACTACTGTCCTATAGATTTTGCCTTTCAAGCCCAACTTAGATATGAACAGGAAAGCCATTAATGTTCCAAGAATTATAATTTCCCACAGTGCTATATACTGTTATCTTCAAACAGACTTTTGTAGTGTTTTTGAAAGGTGTCAAAAACACAAAAAAAATTCTCCATATGTCTTGAGTGGTGAATATGTCTTCCCTTATCAATGCAGATTTGAGTGATAGTCTTTCTTTGCAGGATTTAGTGAATTGTCTATTGAAGATTGCAGCTGAATGGCTAAGTGCTGCTGTATTCTTATTTTAGTTTTTTTTTCTTTTACTTGTTTCTGCCTTTCCACTTCCATCTCTATGTTAACGTTTATAATGATGTTGCTACATTCTATACCATTGCGTTGGTTTTCTACGAACCAGCTTCTCATTCTCATACGACAAGTAAGTATGAGAATGATCAAAAAATGTGGATTTCTGCAAAGAGACAAAAATCTAATATGGGTATCAATGCAAATTGTAATGATAGTTGGGAGCTAAAGGAATGCTACAGTTTATGTATACTAATGCTAGAATTATCAGGAATAATAGGATTTTTTGCATTGATTGGTGCAGCCTCCCCTAAAGTTATAAACTTGGCTTAAAGCAGATGATGTAGTTACAGGAATAGAATGCGAATGATATTGTATTTTTAGGGAGGAAAGAGATAATAGGATGGAGGGAGGGGGAAACGATATTGCTGATGATAGCACATAATTTGCAGACAAAAATAGAGATTAGTGGTGTCGTTAGTAGTTCATTTGAGACAGTCTGGTGTGAGATAGAGTCAGTGGGATAAAATATACAGTTGGTTGCTGCTATAGGCCAAGCGATGATGTAGAAGACATGCATTTTCAGATTAACATGAGTTCAGTTTGAGTAATGATTATGGAGGAAGAGGCTTCAATTATGTGTACATAGATTGGAAGGGGGGAATCGCATGTCAGGAAGGAAATAGAATTTATTCATCTACTGAGAGATAATTACTTGAAACAGCATATGATGGAGGGGACTCAGGAAGAGTGCTGAATCTAGTTATGGAATCAGAAGATCTATTCTTAACTAAGGTTGTCTCTGATTGGACAAGAAAAGTGACTGGCATGGTAAGGCAAAAATTGGATCATGAAAAGAAGGTAGCTGAGCAGGTCCCAAGAAATCCCAAAGAGTTCTCACTATTGCGACAATTAAAAGAAGATTGACTGTGAAAGGGTAACTTTAATGAGTACTGATGGAAGTGAGGTAACAGAAGCAGACAAATAGATGTTACTGAACAACCACTTTGCAAGAGTCTCATTCAAGTGAAGACATTATTATACCAGACCTCACAGGAACTAATGATGTGTAGATGGACTTAGGTGTTAGTTGTTGTTCATTATAATACTTCATGTTATAAACAGTGCCAGAGGAAAATAAAAGAATTTATTGATATTTTACTGGATTTCCAATGAGCATTCTCAGAATCGCAAAATCACAATGCGATTTCCCCTTCTGCTGTGGTACACATATAGCACTTAATGAAATATATTTATAGAAACAATTCAAATTGTATATGAAACGGAACTAATGTGCTAACAGTGCACTGACTACAGATTAATAAAAATGAAGTTTCTTTCAGAAAAAGTTAGGCCAAATGTGGTCTTAGAATGGCAGTCTCAGATCTTTAGCAAATTAATGCAGCATGTTTATTGAGGTTGAAGAGAGCTGAAGTTATCTGCAAATGTAATCTCTATACCATTTTTAATTCACACATCCATTCTCCTACAGATCAGTTTCATTCTTGGAGTTGCATATGTAGATTTATAAAGTTCTTTGTGTCTGCAGCTTAGCCTACTTTGGATAGACTGGAAGATCTGTTAACATTCACCTTGAAGAACATAAAATCTGTGTACACAGCCATCTGTATGGCAAGTCAGAACTGGGAGACCACACTCTGGGCATGCCTTCACACATTGTTAAATGGAATAGGACAGCTGTATGGCAGAGAATTTGCTGTAATGCTGCAGAGCCATCACTATACTGTCATTCTAAGATCCCATTTAGCTTGACTTTTCTGAATTAACTTTTGATTTCTCATCTTCCCCTTAGTGGGTGTCTTGTTAGGGCATTAGTTCGTTTTCAGTTACAGTTTGAATTGTTTCTACAACTATGTAATTAAGTGCTGTGTGTCTGACACATTGGTAATTTGGTGCTCTGAGAATGCTGGTTGAAAATCCAATGAAATATTGGTAAAATCAATAAATAAATTATTTTTCTCTGGGGAATATCTGGGATTAGATGAGATATTAGTTTAAGTTGCAGCTCAGGTAAAGTCTTAAGAGAATGGAAGGAGAGTATAATAGCTCCATTGCATAAATTTCTAATATCGGTATCTTGGGAGTGTGGGTGGTAAAAGTTCTGGAAAAGTTGGTCACATATAGAATTCAGAATTGGCTGTATTAGAAGATAATATTCCATTGAGGAGGGGACATGGCTTTGTAAAGGGTAGGTCAAGTATGCCTTAGCAATTTACTAACTCTTTATGTGATGGTTATTTGTATAAAGGGAATGACTTCTCTATGATATTGCTGGTATTTGCACAGGTGTTTGACAGGATAGTACATGGATCTCTGATACACAAATTAAAATGAATGAAGTTGGATATGAAGATAACTGAGGGAAGGTATCAAAGAATAGAATAGTATATGGAAGAGTAGAATTCAGGAGGAAAGCAGGTAGCTAGCAGTTCTTCAAATCTCTTTTCTTGGATCACTGCTGTTTAATTTGTACATAAATAATACAGAAAATTATTTGAAAGGAAATTATTATTGTTATTAGCATCTGACCTCCATGGAGTCAGATGATTCATCATGGGAGGTACACACTACTACACACAAATCTCATCCAACCATGCTTTAAACTTATTCAATGTATCTACATTCATAACACACTGGCAATGCATTACACTCTCAGGTCTCCATGCAAAGAACCTTTTTCTCACTTATCTGCTTACATCTTCCTTATACAGTTTCCAGGGATGGCCTCTTGTTTTACCCCCCTCCCTTCTCTCTCATTAAAATTTTTTCAATATTAACCTGGTAACAATCCCTGACTACCATATATATCTTAATCCTATCTCCCCTCCTCCTGTTCATGAGGTTTTGCAATTTACATTCTTTCAGTCTATCTTCATACTCCACATGATATAAACATTTAAATTACTAAAAGGATTTTGTTGGGTTGATGTAAAGGAAAGATTTTAACACTTTGCAAAAGGGAGAAAAACAAGGAGTCATCTTGGGAAATTGAGTTTGAGTGTGGTTATCAAGGATATAAGGACTAGAATTTTCATGTGAAGAGTGATGAATGAGTGGAGTGGATTGCCTAATCTGTTGTGAGTACTTTGCTGGTCGTTGTGCTCAAGGAGAGGTATGATAGATATTGTATGGATAGTTCAGGTATCATGTGATGAGGCTTCAGACATAATGGAGGAATGGAGGTTCCTCTTAATAATGATAAATGTATGATAAAGATACAGCCTCTGTTATACATTTATCATTATTGAGGATGGGATTGCAACAAAAAAACAACAACAAAAATGTACAATCATAGTTGTGTTTAACTTCACACCCCAAGGTACTAATAGTAACCTAAAATCATATGAGTACAGAATAACTGACTGTTTTCATTGTTATCATTATTTAAATTAAGGGGATATTAAATCCCACATTGTTTTAAAACCAAATAAGAAACTCAAAGATCGGAATCAAAGAGTTTCATGCTGAATATTGTAACTATAAACGCATCGGTGAATACTAGCGTAAGCTAAGCACGTAGTACAAACTAGGGCAACTCGTTGCAAAGGTGGAGAAAGTTCTGATCGTTATTCTTAGTATTTTCCATAATGTAAAACCCATCTCCTAGGAGATGTATGATGTTATACATTATGATGGAAGGTCACTACCCAGACCGGTTTCGATCTTTATTGAGATCTCATCAGTGAGTAGCTAGACTAACCTTTGCAATGAGTTGCCCTAGTTTGTACTATGTGCTTAGCTTACGCTAGTAGTTGCCGATACGTTTATAGTTATTATATTCGGCATGAAACTCTGATTCCGATCTTTGAGTTTCTTATTTGGTTTTAAAACAATGTGGGATTTAATATCCCCTTAATTTAGATAATGTTTTACATCACCGAAACGAAGCCTATTGGCTCTTTATTTTAAATAATTTATGGGTGCACCTTTTTGACAACTCGTATAGCAGAGTATATAAGTTCTTTTCGCTATACCCTTAGTATTATACTTTGGTCTAGCTACTCACTGATGAGATCTCAATAAAGATCGAAACAGGTCTGGGTAGTGACCTCCCACCATAATGTATAACATCACCCATCTCCCAGAAGATGGGTTTTACATTATGGAAAATACTAAGAATAGCGATCAGAACTTTCTCCACCTTTTGCAACGAGTTGCCCTAGTTTGTGCTCCGTGCTTAGCTTACGCTAGTAGTCACCGATACATTTATAGTTACTATATTCAGCATGGAACTCTTTGATTCCGATCTTTGAGTTTCTTATTTGGTTTTAAAACAATGTGGGATTTAATATCCCCTTAATTTAAATAATGTTTTACATCGCCGAAATGAAGCCTATTGTTTATTTTAAATAAATTGTTATCATGTTTTCATAATAGGCATCATGAAGGATGTGTCTTTAGTCACCAGTACACTTATTACCTTTACTCAATTCATTTAGTACAGGCAGGAAATGAATTGAAATGCTTAGCCTACTCCTTGATATTAGTATGCTGTAGTGCCATAGATTTATAGTCTTTCTTGGATGAGATCATCATTAAAAAAATTCTCTTTAACAATGCATTGTGTATCATACTGTTTGTCAACTTTTAGGGGTATTTTTTGTAAACATTTTGGTATCTATCTGAATAAAATCATCAGCCCCTTCCCTCTCAATCATATTCTCACTTCTCATTTTCATATTCCTAAGTCCCTTCATGTTTGTTTTCTCCTAATGTTGTTTAAAATAACATCATATGAAAGTTTATATATTTAGACATAAGCTAAAGATTTGTTTGCATTAAAACAAGCTGTCATTAATATATTGTAGGTGTTCACAGAACAAGTGGTAGGACGGTAGCTATTAAGGTTATTGACAAGCTGAGATTTCCAACCAAGCAGGAAGCACAGCTGAAAAATGAGGTCTCAATTCTTCAAAACATTCATCATCCAGGGGTAGTTAATTTGGAGAAAATGTTTGAGACACCAGAACAAGTAACTACTATTTTTACTGTCCTGTTGATTTAATTAAATCATTTAACCATTATTATTATGCATTCTAAATACATTCCATATAGAAATTTAGAATTTAACTGATATAAACTTTAAGATTTGTATTTCTTCTGTAGTTAAGATTCTGGAGAAATTGGCAAGAACTTATATATACATAATTGGGTAGATGAAAGCATGGATTAAAGGGTGCTCTTGTTTTAGTAATCTGGTAACCTTTTACAATAGCGTAATAAGAGCAGTGGATGAGAGTAAGGCATACACTGTCATTTTTTTGGATTTTTCAAAGTTATTTGACAGGGTGTCACTTGACAAGTTGATTTTTAAATTGCAACCTATGGGTTTGGATATCAGGTTAGTTGATTGGATTGGTAGTTGGCTCTCTGGTAGATATCAAAGAGTTGTATATGGGGGGGAGCAGTATCAGGGAGTAGGTAAGTACAAGTGGAGTCCTACAGAGGTCAGTACTGGGACAATTGCTGTTCAATCTTTATGTCAGTGATATTGTCACAGGTCTACAGGGAGATGTTCAGTTGTTTGCAGATGATGTGTAGCTTGGGAATGTTATTAGTAATAGTACTGATATTTTCACTCTTCAAAAGGATTTGAATAGGCTGAAAGGTAGACAGATGACTGGGGATATCAGTTTAATGCAACTAAATATTGACCAGCCTGGTTGGCCGACTGGGTAGCATATCTACTCTCCAGCCAAAAGGCTGTGGGTTTGATTCCCGCTGTGGGCATGGATGTTTGTGATCGTCTATGAAAATACTAATGGTGTTGGTGTCCTCCCTCAATGAGTCTTTTGACTCCCTGGAAGTTTCATGCATTAATAATAAATAAATACATATATAGTTTTAAAATTTAGGATCCACAGATGGGATATTTGACACTCACTTGGTGGGGCTATACTGGAAGAAGTGGAGGAAGCAAGAAATCTCAGGGTGAATGTTGATAGAGATTTGAAGTTGTGAGGACATATTGCAAAGGTTGGGAAACATCAGAAAATCGCTGCAATGTTGAGGAGGATACTGACCACAAGAGATAAGAGTGGTGGTCAAATTGTATAAAACTTTGATCAGAGCACATCTGTATTTCTGTGCTCAGATCTGGTCACTGGGATTTGAAGGGAATGAAGTAACCTTGGAGAGGGTGCAGAGATGGATAACAAAAATGATATCAGGACTGTACAATGTTGATTATGAGAACTGACTAAAGGCATGAAGACTGCAAAGGTTTGGTGGATAGAAGACAAATGAGAGATATGATCAAGGCATTTAAGCTTTTGAAGGGTTATTATTGTGTTCACACTGAGGATATTTTTCATATGGTAGAACGAGGAGAAGGAGCAAGGACAAGGATCATCGCTGGACGTTGCAAATGAGAGTGGTAGGAGCATGGAATGCATTGCCTGAGAGGGTAGTGAACTTGCAGACATTGAATGAATTTAAGGGGTGCTATTGATGGCCTTTGTGTTGTCCTCCCACAATGAGTCTTGTGACTCCATGAAGGTCAGGCAAAATAAATAAATAATATATTCTGTAGTCTATTAAATGAAAGTGAGCCAGGTTGTTCTGTTTTGTTAAATGTTGGATGGTTTCATGACCCCATCTTCAAAAAGAAGTTTGCTTATGCATTGCCAAAAACTGTTTTCTTGGTCTTTCTTTTTCTCTGTATCTATTAGTTGGCCTGCAGAGAGCAAGAACATTGAACATAGGTGAAGGTGGATGTATAGCTGATGTTCCAACCATCTCAAGGCCATTTTTTAAAAAATTGTTTTTTGCTGGCTTTCTTCAAGAACAACAGTTAGGAATTCGAACTTGCCATGTAATCCTAGTATTATAATATAATATATCCTAGTATTGTTTGAAGGCATGTTGTCCCAACTATTGATGATATTGATTGCTTGCTGAGTAGTCATGTTTCATGGCTGGCACCATATATAAATATGGCTTGACTGGTTTTGTACAGACAAATTTTAGTATTTGTAGTGATTATATTGGATTTCCAGATATTAGTTAGACTTTTATGGAAAATCATTTACTTCTTCCAGAATGTGGTCATTTAGCCTAATATTTCCTTTATTTCTTTCTTAGTTCTTTAGGACTTTAGCTTTACTGCTATTGACTGCTAATCCCAATCAGTGCTGCACTTTTTTCAAAGATCCTCCTTAGCTCAGTCAGTATAGACGAAGCCCTTTGGTCAGAAAGACAAAGGTCAGATTCGATTCCCGTCTATGGCATGAGGAACCTTTATCTGGTCTCTTTTGACTAACCGTGAATTAGCCAGTCTCATACAGAGATAGAGTTTTTTTTCTCCTGGAAACTCAGGTTTTTTGTCCTTCAGAACAGGCAAACTGGCCCCGTGAACACATGCATCTACAGACATAGGACACACTGGGGGGGGGGGCATAGGGCTAACCACCTTATCCTTGAATATAGTTACAGGAATACATACCTTGACACCATAATAAGTAGAAGAGGGGAAGATTAAGAAAAAGAAGAGGATTTTGGGGCAATCTGAATGTTAGAGTCAATCAGTACATCATCATCTGCAAAAAAAAGACTACTTATGTGGATTTGTGCTGCTGAATCTTCAACAGTTATTCCATATCTATTTCCTGTGAGTCTAAATACATGATCAAGATGATAATACCAATATATGGTGCCACAGAGTCTTCCTGAACAACTCCAGTGAAAATAGGAAAGTTCTGTCATCTCTTCATTAACCATTACTCTTGCATAATAATTCTGATACAGTTCTGCTATTGCTTTGATTATTTTAAAGAGTATGCCATAATAATTGAGAATTTTGAACATCCCGTGTCTCTTGATTGAGTTGAAGGCTTTTGAGAAATCTGTGAAGTTTAAGATTAAGGGAAATTTTTATCTCTTGATCCTTCTAAGGCGGTAGATGTGTTCAACAGTGCTTCCATTTTTCAAGAAACCTGCCAGATTTTTAAATAGAATAGGTATTGCATATAGTCCAATTTGGTTTTGAAGCATCCGTTTATAGATTTTTGGGTATTTGTATTATTGATCTTGTGGAATGTTTGATGTAGCCAGAGCTGTATTACAGATATTTAACAGTTGTTTTCAAAGCTCTTTTCCTCCATGTTTAATAGCCTCTGCTATTATACCATCTAGTTCAAGTGCATTCACATTATTTTGGGTTTTTAGTGCAGTTTCAAATTCTTTCATTGTAAAATTGATACAAATAATGGGAAGTTATTTATGGATTATTATTTCTAGCAAGGCACCTGTAATGAAGTTCAGTGCTCAGTTATTCAATTGCATTTCCAAGTGGTTCTTCCAAACTAAGAGTTCTTGATTTTTGTCTTAATCTTAATCTTTATTTGGTCTTTTGATATAGTTCTAATTTTTGCTAGCCTGGATATAGTTTCCTTGTCATTTCAAAAGGCCATATATACTTAATCATTGAGTTCTTTTATTTCAATGTGTAGATTGTGCATCTTCTGATTCCTATATTGCTACTTGATGTCATTGCATTACTTTATCAGTTCTTCAGTGGTTTGTTACTCATGTCCTTTGAGAAGATGAAGTCTCGGTGGCCAAATTTTGCTGCTGCTTCATGGATGGATTGTATATATCATAATTCATCTATAAGATCTTCATTTTCATTTGTTATATTGTGGTACACGAAAGGCACTATATTTTTTGTGATTCCTGAAACATATGCTCTTACTTGTGCATTGAAATCTCCACCTATGATGTGGAGATTGTGTGTTGGGACAGTATAGAGAAAGTCTGAGAGTTGATTGTAGAACGTATTCTTGGAGTTTTCATCTGAAGTCTTAGTGGGTGCATAGGTACAGGTTATTGTTGTTTTGAGATTAGAGTTTAAAGTTATTGCCATTATTCTCTCAGAAACTTTGGATAGATAAGATGTGACTGTAGATCCTTTTGTTGACTAGGATTCCTCCATTACCAGATTTGTCTGCTGATGTAGAGATGCAAGTCCATTTTTTGCAATTTGATGTGACATCATTCCATTCAAAATCTGGTCTTGGATGCAGACTGCATTAAGGTTTGCTGACTCTGCTCTAGTGCAGAGTCCATGAAATTTTCCTGATTTCAACAGAGTATAAACATTGTAAGTGGGTATAATGTGTGGGTTTCTCCAGAGTTGATTTTTTGCATGTCTTCTACTTCCTCTTTTAGCTTGTGGGCTTCCTTGAAGGCTTTCACTGACAAGCTTCATAGCTTCTCTTTGAGAAAAAAGAATGGAGGTTGCACTATATGATTTTTCTGTATCTCTTATTCCTTGCATAATCATCAATAATCCACATATTGTGTATTTGGCTCTAACATGCTTTTCCAGCCATGCTAGCTTACTGGAAATATACCCATTTTCCATGGGAGCACCAAATAGGAGGTGTGACTTGGGTTTTACCTCCTTCCCTTGCTATACACACACACACACACACACACACACACACACACACACACACACACACACACACACACACACACACACACACACACACACACACACAGTAAATAAATATTTATCAAAGAAAAGGATATTCATGAAATTGTGCTTCAATTGACAGCTGGTTGATTCAGATTCACAATAAATGCTTAGAGCACAGTTAAATACTTAGTCCTAACAAGTCCCTTTCTTTCTTTAAATGGTATCATTATTCAGTTAATAATATGGAATTTTTATACAGAAGTTATTATACCTTTCCTTCATGGTTACATGGAGGAAATATAGTAATGATCAGCATTCATTGTTAAAAAATTATGGAAACAACTACCGCATTAATAGTAAAACTGCAGTTTAATATAAACTAAAATAATCACTCGACATTTTGACCTTCACATAAAGTCATCATCTGGAGTATACACATATATACAAAGAAACAAGCTGTATTACAATCTACATGGTATGCTAAAATTACATTAATTTTATCAACTATTAAAACTACTGGCCTGACCTCTAGTGAAAAAAAAAAACACTTACTACTACATGAAAGCTAGAGTCCTGTTATTATTATTATCTGGTTAACAAATCTTGTTTTTACATGTATATATTATTCAGTTAACAAATCATTAAGAGATACATTAAGCTAGAGAACAACAAGCTCTCATATAATTACTCAAATAAGTGCACATATAAATTAGAGCAAAACAGTATGGATGGTGTCCAATAAGAGCTGAAATTATTGCTTAGTCCTAAAGAAAGAGTTTGCTGAAAAACTTGAACTTAAGCGGGCTGAATGTATGCCATCCAAATTCTTTGGATTTTTATGCCATCATTATTGTTAAGATTAGGATGGTTGATCAAAATTTCACAGGCTTATTTAAATTTGTGTTCATACCAGGCTTTTGTATGATGTAAAGAACAGGTACTTTGCCAATCAGTTTTGTGTAGGGTGCTGAGAGCATGATCTGAGAGGCCTGCTTCACCAAAATTGTAAATTTAATGGGTTTTTTTTTTGTTTGTTTTTTTTCCAGATAGGAATTGTGCATTTGATTTTATCAATGTTTCTTTATATATATATATATATGTATACTCTAGATCAGGCGTGGCCAACTTCATTCTATACGAGGGCCAATATATGATGAGTGGTAGCATCACGGGCTGCACACTTTTAGACAGAACTTAAATAAAAATAAACTACATTTTTTCAAGGCAATAGTTATATGTATTGAATTACTATATTTGTTAAATCATTTTACTACTGGGAGAACAATATAAAATACTTGAAACTGAGTCTCTGAAACTGATCACTGTAACCAGAGCAGAGCAAGTGACTTTCAACGATGCGTTACTCTGGAGCACATAGAAATCTACCACTCCCACTATTACAACTTGCACAGAGAAGCATTAACATTTATAAATTTTAAAGCAATTTTGATTCCTTGTTAAGAACATAAATTGTTTCCATCATCAGAAATAATAAATATAGCTAGCAATCAGAAAATCTGTGGTCAAAACTAATAGCTAAATTTGATAATACACATATAATTTAATATAGTTTTTATCCTGCCGCAGGCCACACAAAATCGCGTTATGCATGCAGTCTGCGGGCTTGCTGTTGGCCACCTATACTCTAGATAATGACTTTAATGTGAAGGTTGAAATGTCGAGTAATTATTTTAGTTTATATTTAAACTGAAGTTTTACTGTAACATGGTAGTTGTTTCCATAATTTTTTTTAATAATGAATGGAAGTTATATCTGTTAACAGTCAACTCCTTAAATTTAGTGTAAGAAATATTAGAGGTTATGGAAGTGATATGCACTAAAATTAATGTTAACACTTTACACTGTGAAGTGTAAAGTACTAACATTAAAGAATGGGATGTAGTAAGGCTTTTGACTCTGTAGATCGTATGAAAATGTGGAATGTGTTAAGAACAATGGTAGTACAAGAGCATTTCATTATCCTACTGAGGAATCTTTATTATGAACAAGAAGCTACTGTCCAAACAGATGTTGGAGAAACTGAGTATTTTACAATAGGTAAAGGGGTACGACAAGGATGTATTTTATCTCGGTACCTGTTTAACTTGTACAGAATACATTTTAAGAATGGAGGATTGGAGGAGTCTTCAATTGGAATTAAAATAATTTGAAGTATGCCGATGATACCACCTTGCTAGCAGAATGCAAAGAAGATTTGGAGGAACTTATTATGAAAGTTAAAGAAGAAAGTGCTAAATACAGCCTTAAACTTACTTGTTCACATGTTGCTATAACTTTTGTCTTTTTGTGGTTTTAACCTCAAAAAGGCAAAAGTTATGACAACATGTGAACTTAATGATTTTGAAGTAGATGAGGAGAAAATGGAAGTAGTTAACAATTTTGTGCTCCTAGGATCCTGAATTCATAAAGATGGTTATTGTACTGAAGAAGTTAGAAGAAGATTATTACTCAGAAGAAAAGCAATGACACAATTGAGCAAGATCTTTAAAGATATTAGCATCGTAACAAAAATCAGAATTGTGAAAGCAGTGGTATTCCCTGTGGTGCTGTATGGATGTGAAAGTTGGACCCTGAGAACGAGTGAAAGAATGAAGATAGATGTATTTGAATTATGGATTTGGAAATGCTTACTGAAAATACCGTGGACCACAAAGCAAACCAATAAGTCAGTGATAGACAGAATAAAGCCAGATTGCTCCCTCGAAGCTATGAACATCAAGTAAAAATTGTCATACTTTGGACATATTATGCAAGGAGAGTGATGGAAGCAGGAGAAGAGGAAGACCAAAAATTAGATGGGTGGATGAAGTTAAAGAAGCAACTGCAATGTGCTTGGAAATTCTGGAAGATATGGCCAGGGACAGATCCGAATGGTGTTTATAGAATTACCAGAAATCAAAAATGACTCAATGAAACATAATGCACACACATGCAATACATAACTTCACCAGATGTCTTTATTGAAATATGTTAGAAAAGCTTTCACTTTGGAGAAAAGCATATAAGAATATTGTAAAAAGGAATCAGATGATAAGAATGACATGAAAATTGAAGATAAATGGGCAGGGAGACATGGCATAGGGAGATTGGATTTTGAAAGTGGCAGCGAATGTGTGTATGAAGATGGACTATATTGTGATATGGTGCGGAGGTTGAGATTGAGCAGATATATGTCGTAAGTGGTGATAAAGGTGATTGGGCAGTAGGGAAATCACAACCACCAAGTGGCTTGGATAAGACTAGTTATAGACCTAGAAATGAATTGCTCTGTTTGTTTGTTTACAAATGCCAGAAGTATTAGAAATAAGAGAGATGAAATGGTTTCACTGAATGAGTTTGTTTACCCCGAAATAATTGGAATAAGTGAAACATGGTTGAATGAAGATGATATTCTAACGGGAATAGAAATGAAAGGATACACTGTTTTTTTTGCAAGAATAGAAAGGACAGGAAGAGGGGGGGGGGGAATTGCTGCTGCTGATAGCAGGAGAATTATGTCCACATAAGATATATATGAAAGAGGGAATTAGTGGCAATGGTTTTGAGGCAGTGTGATATGAGGTGGAGGTCAACAGAAAGTGATATTTAGTTGGATGTCGCTAAGGGCAGGGAATATGGAAGATGGTGATGAAGAAATGTATAAACAACTTGGATTAATGTAAAAAAGGACAGGCGAGGATCGTTAGTTTAGATCTGATCATTACATCAGAATGAGGTTTCACACTTTCCTCCAGTTGATGAGAGTGATTATTTAGTGATCACCCGGGTTGTGACTATCCATATGCAGTTTTATGTGAGGAAAGGATATATGTAGAATTATAAGGCTGATGATTGTGACAAGCTTAGGAGACAGCTTGGAGCTATAGCATGGAATGAGAAGTTAAGCGGTAAGGATATGAATGCTGCTTGGGAACTGACAAAGAAATACATAACAGCATTAATCTGTGAATATATTATGAAGGCCAAAAGGCTGAATAAAGTAGGTGTAAAATGGAAGAATGAGGAATTTAAGCATGAAATCTAGAAGAGGAAAGTACTTTGGAAGGCAGTACAAGATGATTAATGGTAATAATCAGTTACATGAAGAGTATAAAGAACAAGCTAGGAGAGTGACTCAGTTAATAAGAAAAACAAAATTTAAGTATGAGTAGAAATTAGCAAATCATGTGAAGAAAAACCCCAGAGAGTATTTTAGATATGTAGCAAGTAGAAGAAAAAATAAGCATGGTAAGATAGAGTACATAGGAGAGGATGGCTTAATTGTGAGTGAGCAGGAAGTATTTGAGGAAATAAATAACCTTAATGTCAAGAAGACATTAAGGTTATTCTATTGCCAATTCCCTGGAATTGGCAATAGCATTGGCATGCCTATTTAATAAATAGCACTGGTTCCAAGGGAGTGGAAGGAGGATAAAATTGTTCCACTGCATAAAGGTTTGATAAGGCTGTGGCTATAAATTATAGGCCAATCCATATATCTGAAGTTGTGGTGAAGGTACTGGAGAGATTGGCGAGAAGCAGGATACAGAAATGGATTGATAACAGCAGTATTCTCTGTGGTTATCAGCATGAATTTGTTAAAGGAAAATCATGTTTTATTAACTTATGTAGTATAACAAGGAGACAAATACCTTGGACAGGGGAGATGCATATACATTGGTGTACTTGGATTTTGCAAAAGCTTTTGATAGACTGTCACACGATAAACTGTTAAATAAATTGAAACAGAGGGGATTGGATAACAGACTTCTGAGTTGGATCAATGACTGACCATCAAATAGATATCAGAAAGTTGTATATGAGGGTGCATTGAGGAAATCACTAGTGGTGTACCACAGGAGTCAGTTTTGGGGCCATTGTTTTTCCATTTGTATGTTAATGATATTGGGATGGGTTTATTATTATTCCTGACACCTCCAAGTAGTCTGAAGACTCATTGCGGGAGGACACCTACAACTGTCTCAACCACTACACCGAACCTCTACTATGAATCAACGCCATCTACCACCCACCTCCACCACAACCGGTATGCTATGTCTGTAAATTGCGTGTGTTCTGAAGGGCCGATTTGCCTGTATGCGGGATGAAAATCCCGAGTTTCCAGGAGAAAAACCCCTGTTACCTCCATCTGAGATTGGCTAACTCACCTTCGATTGAAAATCATCCAGATAAAGTTTAACTAGTGATATACAGTGGTTTGCAGATAATGCAAAATTGAGGAGAGGAATGTAGAGTCAAGTAGATGTTATGGCCTTACAGGAGGATTGAATAGATTGACAGGTAAGTAAAACTGTCAGTTCAATGTTACAAAGTATAAGGTTTTGAGATTTGGTAAGAAAAGATGAGATGCAAAGCATATGTTTGGTGGAGAAACTATAAAGAAAGTTGAGGAGATGAGAGATCTATGAGTGATGGCAGACAAGAACCTGAAATTCAGAGACCAGATTGCTCAAGTTGTGGAGATGTCACATTGGATAATGGCAATGATGCAGCAGACCCTGACATGCAGAAATAGAGAGGTTATGATGCCATTGCATAAGGCCTTGTTCAGGCCTCATATTGATAATTGTGCACAGATTTGGTCACCAGGTTTTCATGGTGACTAGGATATGTTGTTAAGGGCCATCAGTGGTCTTTGGAATGTGGAGTACGAGGACAGATTGAGAGAATGTAAGTTGCAAAGACTCGTAAATAGGAGGAAAGGGGGAGGTATGATTGAGGCATATAAGCTAGTCAGGGATTGTTATCAGTCTGACATGGAAGAGATTTTTCATAGAATGGGATATTGGGGGGTAGAATAAGAGATGATCGCTGGAAACTGTATAAGGAGGGTGTGAGCAAGAGGAGTGAAGAGAAGGTTCTTTGCATGGTGAGTGGAATGTGTTGTGAATGTTGACACATTGAATCAATTTAAGGAATGGTTGGTTGAGCATTGTGTCTGATAGTGTGTACCTCCTACGATGAGTATCTGACTCCATGGAGGTCAGATGATGACGACGACGATGATTATCGTCATCATCAAATTCCTGCCATGTACCCTCAAGGGGTGTACAGGATATGATAGTACTACATGAAAAAAATTACATCATTACTAACTTCCTATCTACAATTTTCCTCCAAATCAGTCTGTTAATTGTCAAGAGTCCAACATTATCAGATCTTATATTTCTATCGTCTAAGGCACTTTGTACCGTATCAATCCACCTATATCTTGGTCTTCCTCTGGGTCGTTTTGCTGCCAACCTGGCAGAGAACACTTGTTTTGCTAATCTTTCCTCACCCATTCTGTCTAAGTGACCATACCACCTGAGATTAGCTCTGCTAACGCATTCCTGGATGCTGACAATGTCAAGTTCTTTCCTAATATCCTCGTTTTTAATATGATATTGCCATTGATGCCATCTGTTCACGCCTATAATCTTTCTTAGGACTCTCATATATGTGGTCTCTAGTCTTTGGTCAAGTGTTTTACTTCTGACCCAGCTCTCAGATCCATAAGTTAAAACTGGTTTGAACACTGTCTTTTATACAGCTAATTTAGTGTTCCGACTAATTTCTCTCTTATTCCATATGAATTTATTCAATTGACTTCCCACTATACCAGCTTTGCTGATTCTGTTGTCTATTTCTATATTTAATTTACCATTTTCAGCAAAAATCGTGCCTAAGTAGCTAAAATGTTTTACTTGTTCCACAGGTTCTCCATTCACAACACAGTTGACATTTTCAATGATTCTGCCCATTTTCATTGTCTTTGTCTTTTTATTGCTGACCTTCATACCATATCTATTACAATAGCTGTTCAATTTAGTCAGAGAATCTTGCAGACTTGTAGCGGATTTATTTAGAAGTATAACATCATCCACATAAAGCAAAGAGCTGACATTAAAATCTCCAATTTTGATATCATGTTAAATACCACTTTCCTTCATAATGTGATTCATATAGATAATGAATAACAGAGGGGATAATGTACATCCTTGTCTCACACCAGATTTAACATTAAACCATCTTCCTGTACTTCAATTCTAACTGTTGACTTACAACTCAAATAAAGACTAAGTATTGCTTGATATAATGCCCCATTGACACCATATAACTGCAGTATTGAATAGCTTCTCTCTTGGCACCTTGTCATGTGCCTTTTCCAAATCGACAAAACTTAAATATAGATCTTTGTTATATTCCCATGCTTTCTCGACTATTTGTCGTAAAGTGAAGATCTGATCCTGACAGTCTCTATTTGACCTGAATCCAGCTTGTTCTTCACCAAGCTCTTCTTCCACAATTCTTCTCAACTGTTTCTCAAGTATACTTGCATAGATCTTGCCAGGAACACTCAGTAGGGAAATACCTCTGTAATTCTCACATTCAGTTTTATTTCCTCTTTTATATATGGGTACTATGAGAGCTCTACTCCAATCATTGGGAATGCATCCCTCTGTCCAGGCTTTCTGAACTATGCAGTGCAGCCACTGTAAGACTCTTACACCACCATACTTCAGCATTTCTGGTCGAATATCACTACTCCTGCTGCCTTTCAACATTTCAAGCCTTTGATGGCTTTTTCTACTTCAAGTATGGATATGTATTCCTGACTGCATGCTTGGTCAGTGTTTTTTACCACTGTGCTGTAATCACTGCTTGTTTCATTTAGCAGTTTTTCAAAGTAATTACTCTATACTTCAAGGATATCTTTTTCTCCCGTTTTCATGTCACCTATATCATCTCTAACTCCTTTTACAGCACTCTTTCTTCTATTCCTAAGCTTCTTCAACAACCTCCAGAATATTTTGCCATCTTCTTGATATTTATTTTCTATATTCTTGCCAAAGTCCTCCCATGACTTTTGTTTAGCTAGTTTTACACAGTATTTAGCATTCTTGCATTTGTCTCTATATTCTCTAAGAGCACAAGCTGACTTATTTGACAGGAACTTTTGATATGCTTTCTTCTTTTCCTTCACTGCCTCTTTAACTTCTTGTGGCCACCAGGGAGTTCTGATTTTTTTATCCTTGCAGACAACCTCACCACATGCCTCTCTGACAGAATCAATCAATGTTTTCTTCAGTGTTTGCCACTGAATCTCCAAGGTTTGATTCCTGTTCTCAAACTCTTTCATTTTTTCTTCAATAATCTTTGTGTATTTTAGTCTACAGTTTACATCTGAGAGCTGCTCAACCTTTATTCGCTTTAAAACTTTCTTACATATTATTCTTTTCAATATGAAATTCAATTTTATCCTGCTGAAGACTAAATAGTGATCACTTCCAATTTCAAATCGTCTGTGCACTCTGGTGTCCTGCACCAGGGAGAAAACATCACTATCGACAATAACATAGTCAATGAGACTTTTCTTATTCCTAGCCCCTTCTCTCCATGTGAATTTGTGCACATTTTTATGTTGGAACATGGTGTTAGTAATAACCAGTCCATGTCCTGAGCAGAAATCCAACAGGTATTTGATATTATTATTAGTTTTGCTCTTTTCTCCAAATTTTCCCATAACATTTTTGTATGTCTGACAACCACTTCCTACTCTGCTATTTAGATCCCCAACAAGGACCAACTTTTCCTTTTTCATTGTGTCAGTAGCTTTCTCTAGAGCCTCAAAAAATTCCTCCACTTCTACTTTAGTAGAACCTTCTGTGGGACCATAGACACAAATAAGTCTCATTGACCTGTTCCCCATTCTCATATTTTCCCACATTTACTCTACTTGAGACTGACTGCCATTCATGAAGATTAGAGTCTTATTTTGTGTTGAATACTATGGCTACTCCTTCTTTTCTTTGATTGTCATTGCCTGAATATAACATTTTGTATTTATTGCTCAGAAAGATCTCGCCAGTTTTCATCTTTTTTGTTTCAGTCATCCCTATTATGTCGATCTGGTACTTATCTAATTCCTTAGCTAGCTCCATTTTTTTGCCATTCAGGCTTCTTACGTTGATAGTACCGATCTTTAACTCTAGTGATGTTGAGTTGGGATTTGTTTTCAGATTTGTTCCAGTAGCTGACTTTTCGCTGTTCGCCCTAGTTCCCTGACGAAAACAACGGGGTCCTTGTTTAACCGGGCGACGCCCTAGCCAGCATGAAATTTTGTCATGTTGTACCATCATTTTTTATTTTGGTTTAACCAATAAGAATACAATTTGGTCGGCTAAATTAGGCACCACCATCAGTCAGATGATGATAATAATAATAATATATTCCAAATATCTGGAGTATTTACCCTGAAAGATGCTAAATACTGATACACTCAAACACTGACATTATGAGAAACACATAGCAGGAATGCAATCAGGAATTCATATCAATACCCAATGTAGAAAACGCTATCAAAAACCTGAAACATGGAAAGGTAGTTGAACTAGACAATATTTGACCAGAAATGCTCAAATATTGAAGTATAAGAGTTTTACGGTGGCTACATTGCATAATTCGGAATAGGTGTATTGATACAGTGAAAAGTTGCTTAGAGGCGAGAAATATAAGCTGTGATAATATTGCAGTCTTGCCAAATAACAGATTAATTTGAAGGAAAATTGTTGATAGGAAGTTAGTAATGATGCAACTTTTTTTATGAGACACTATCATAATGTCCTGTATACTCTGTGAGGGAATGTCAGGAATTTGATAAGGTTTCATTTTATACATTGTACTTGGTCCCATGGCTGTTAATGCCAGGTCTGTGTAAATATGCCATGGAAAATTTTTGTGTACTCCTCCCAACAGTGTCATTCAGACAGTTATGTTACGACTGTCTGCATGGTTGTCTCATATGCACTGTTTCCAATGTATACTTTAAAGAAATGGTTATGGAGATTATTATATTATAACATGTAGTAAAATTCAAGCTTTCTGCTTAAGCCATCCTTATATTGAGAGTGAATGATGGACAAAAGCACTTTTATCCTGGATGACTTCACATAATCAATTGTTGGAACCAGAGAGTTTGTTATAATAGAATGTTTACTTAAGTGAATTTCCTTCACCCCAGCATTAAAAGTGAATTATCTAATCTCATAAGGTGGTGACAGGATTTTTTCTCCTAGAAACTTAGGTCTTCATCCAACAGAGCAGGTAGGTAGACTGACAGGAGAATGCATGCAATTAACAGGTGTAATATTTAGGCCTTATAGCTTTAATTGCTTCAACCATAATTTTAGCTGATGAACTTAGACTTTTCAGTAGTTTTAGTGTGCAGTTTCACTATTATAATAATGTGGAGAGCTGACAGTCTGAGTGTACTTTTTTTTTTGGAGGAGTGATATTGGAGGTATTACATTCTTAGACTTCTTCAGCTTTCTCTGCATACATGTTTACAATGAATGGAAAGAATGAACCTGTTGCTAACCCATATTGTGGATTAAAATGTATCTTGCTATAGTATCTTGCTTCACAGAATTTTGATATACAGGTATCCCTCGATTAACACGGTTAATTAATCCCTTGATGTTACCGCGTATATCAAAATCGCGTTAATCAAATCTAATAATCAATGGTAAAAAGTACAATTTGTCCCTGATCGATTACTGTACTAATACTTTGTTTTATATGGTACTCTTTTAGGAAAGATAAAAAATGAATGCAAAGTAAATGGTTAATAAATGCTTGTATCTATATTATTTACCAATTTTTTATCAAAAGAAGTTATCAAAAGTTGTTTGAACAGTTTTAGTTTTTTTTCTTATCGGCATAAATTCTATGATAACAAGCAAAATGACTCTCCAGACCTTGGCAAAAAAGCAATAAAACAAAGGAAAAAACACTGCAAATATAGTACATGATGGTACAAATTAAGTGGATATTGAATCCAACGTTATTTCATCGTCGAATATAGAAACTACAAGAGTTTCGTGCCGAATATATAGAAACTAAAAGTTCCGGCAGATGCAAGCATAACCAACCGTATGGGCAACCGTAGTAAAGGTGGAGTAAGCTCCAGATCACTTTTGTTTAGTATTTTCCATAAATGTAAAGCACATCTCCTAGGGGACATGTATGATAAATAAGTCTTTGGCTCTCTATTGTAATACATGATAGTTTATTTATTTTCAGTTACAATCTAAAAATTATTGAACAAAGAATGAAAAAAAAAAAAATGAAACCATACTATACTGACATCAGAGGTCATGGTAATCTCTCAGATACAGTTTACTGTCAAATATCACAAACCTTTACATAACCAAACTTGGTTATGTAAAACCAAAAAACTTGTGTTAAACCAAACTGACAGCAAAAAACAGTGCGGAATATCACTCGTAACATATGAATGCACAGCTACTCATGACCTCCAAGCTATACACTAAATTGTGTGAGAATATTTATATTAAGCATTTTGCTTGTATCTGTCAGATCAGCTGTGAGCTCCTCAGGATTAAAGGCGCCTTAATCAAAAGTCTTGGCGCGTATGTCAAGGGATTGCTGCAATTAATTTCACTGCCATAATCAAAACCGCGTTAAACAAAACTTCGTTAAGCAAGGGATGCCTGTATTTGATTTATAGACTTATGTATTTAGCATAGTGTTGTTCAATTTTTAAATTGAATTATTATTTCCTTTTAATGTGAATATCATCCATGAAACATAAACCTGTCATACATCAGTTCATTAGATAATCTAGTGTCCCTGTTCTAGAGATCAAACTTGACACGTTTTCAAGCTGCTTCAAACTCACATTAAACAGGGAAATGGTCTTGTATCAGACAATGAAATTGCCTACCACCTAAATTATCATTGATTTTTGTAAATTTTAAATAACAATTGGTATTAATGTGCATCTACTTTATGTAGATGCATACTATAGTACATAGATGGCGAACCTATGGCATGCGTGCCAGAGGTGGCACCAAGAATTTTGCTGGCAAGTAAAACAATTTACAGGTGATATCCTTTTATATGCTTACAAATTATTCAGCCTGCTTTTTGTTAATTGTTACAATATGTACAAGTTAAATTTTGTTTTACACAAGAGAGCAGCTATGAAGACGTGCATATGATTGGTACGGTATTAATAAGGGATGCCTGTATTTGATTTATAGACTTATGTATTTAGCATAGTGTTGTTCAATTTTTAAATTGAATTATTATTTCCTTTTAATGTGAATATCATCCATGAAACATAAACCTGTCATACATCAGTTCATTAGATAATCTAGTGTCCCTGTTCTAGAGATCAAACTTGACACGTTTTCAAGCTGCTTCAAACTCACATTAAACAGGGAAATGGTCTTGTATCAGACAATGAAATTGCCTACCACCTAAATTATCATTGATTTTTGTAAATTTTAAATAACAATTGGTATTAATGTGCATCTACTTTATGTAGATGCATACTATAGTACATAGATGGCGAACCTATGGCATGCGTGCCAGAGGTGGCACCAAGAATTTTGCTGGCAAGTAAAACAATTTACAGGTGATATCCTTTTATATGCTTACAAATTATTCAGCCTGCTTTTTGTTAATTGTTACAATATGTACAAGTTAAATTTTGTTTTACACAAGAGAGCAGCTATGAAGACGTGCATATGATTGGTACGGTATTAATAAAAGATCATGTGAACCAAAGACAAAGGCAACCGACTATTGTTGTGTTGAAAAACTAATTCTCTTCAACCGAATTCTATAACATCTGAAACTGTCATAACAACATTCACTATATATTTCTTAGTTTTAACACGTTCACGAAGGGGTGTCGTTTGTCATTCCGATGGAACTTCTCATTACTAGCGGACTCAACTCGCACAAAGTTTCAACCCTTAGTTGAATTTTATTGCTGCTTATTTGAGCTGGCAGACAAACTCACACACGCATTATATGGCATGTTTCAATTCGTGGTAAAATTTTATTTGAAGTTAGCCTTTCTAATCTGTCATAATGACATCGAGAATTTCAAATGCAATAAAACAAACACTTATTTCATGTAATTGAAAAATTGGACAATAGTTTTTAGTTAGATACTATGTTTCTGATGCAACATATGGTTTTTCATGAGTCTATACAGCATAGTTTCTGTGAGAGGGGACATGTGATTCATTAGTTAGCGCCGTTGTTATTCCAGTTGTCTGTAATTGCACTGTTTGTTGAGAAATATATTACACAGACTGCAAAAGGCTCTGTACCTTATTCAGGGATACAATAAAACTAACTTGTTTTTCTTGCATCTGCAGTATAATGGCTGTTGGGGAGGGAGTGTTGTTAACCACGGGGAGCGAGTTATCACCTCGATATCAACATGTTCAAACATTAAATTATATATTTAGTTTAATCCTTTATCCAAGGTGTAAGCTAGCAAAGTTTGCTCCTGAAGTATTTTCAGCACCGAAGCAACTCGTGGCAAAGGTAGACTGACTTCACATCACTTGCCTTAGTATCCCATAATGCAAAGCACATCTCCTTGCAGACATGAATAATGCTATGCATAATAGGAAGGTTCACTACCCAGACCGGTTTCTACTTTTATTGAGGTCTCTTCAGTGGGAGCCAGACCCAGAGGTGATAACCTAGGTTGAAGTAATGCAGAAGTCATATTTTCCTATATCAGTTGGCAAAAGGTGTTACACCTTATTATTAAATTACTCTGGATTAAAGAAAGATGTTCGGAAGTTTTTTCACTTGATTTGACATTAATTATATATTTAGTTTAATCTTTTATCCAAGTGTAAGCAAACAAAGTTTGCGCCTGAAGTATCTTCAGGTATCCCATAATGCAAAGCACATCTCCTTGTGGACATGTATAATGCTATGCATTATGGGAAGGGTCACTACCCGGACTGGTTTCGACCTTTATTGTGAGGGCTCTTCAGTGGAAGCCAGACTCAAAGGTGATACCAAAGTTGAAGTAATGATGAAGTCATATTTTCCTATACCAATTGCCAAAAGGTGTCACACTTCCAACATCTTTCTCTAATCCAGAGTAATTTAATAATAAGTGTGAAAATATGACTTCTGCATTACTTCGACCTTGGTATCACCTCTGAGTCTGGCTCCCACTGAAGAGACCTCAATAAAGGTCGAAACCGGTCTTCGTAGTGACCCTTCCCATACTGCATAGCATTATACATGTCCACAAGGAGATGTGCTTTGCATTATAGGATACTAAGGCAAGCGATGTGAAGTCAGTCTTCCTTTGCCACGAGTTGTCCCAGTCCTGAAGATACTTCAGGCGCAAACTTTGTTTGCTTACACTTGAATAAAGGATTAAACTAAATATATAATTTATAGTCTAACCTAGTGAAAAAAGTTCCGATGTTCAAACATTTTTTGTGTGCGAGATTATACGCAAAACTTTTTAATGTCTTTTTTCATAAAGTAAATCACGGGTGTCTTTCGAGGACAAGTTATATTCGCGTAAATGCGGTAAGCATTTCGCTGACAAGTTGACATCCGTCTGCTGCTTCCCCTGCTCTGCTGACTTCTATGGTGAGTTACAATGCATACATTTTTTCTCATTACCGTTTTTTTTTTAAACCAACATCATTAAAATCAATTTATTAATACAATAATCAGTTTTACACTGAATAATATTATAAATTTATATGATTATTAATTAACTCAAGGAATTCACAACATACACTAAAATATAAATTAAACTTTAATATATATTTCCAATATTTTGGCAACGTCACGTTGCCATCTTCAAAGGAACTTAAAATAAAGACACGTGCACGCAGGCACTACACACAGTAAATGAGGACGAAGCAAGGAAACTATTGTTTCTCTTAAAAGTCCTGATGGTGCCTCTTACCGGGCTATGTAAATATACTTGGCCATTGGGCTGAAGGTCTCCTGATGTAAGTCTCCCAAATTTGGGGCAGTCCCATGCAACCAAATTTGTTGAGGTTTGGCATGTTTCTTAGGGTGAGGCTGATTCCATGAAAAGTGTTTCAAATTTGAACTTGGCAAACAGGCAGGACAGCGAATATCAGAATTTCAGAACACAAGGACTACATCCATTTTCACCACTATAGCTACTTTGGTCTTGCAGACCATGCTGTGGATACATGCCACAGAATACGGTGGAAGAAAGCCACAATAATACACCGTAGCAAGTTCAAATTTGAAAGACTTTTCATGGAATCTAGTAAATATTATAAATAAAATAAAATTTTATTTATAAAATTATAAATAATTATTTATAAAATATTATAAATAAATATATATATTATAAATTTATAAATAAATTAAGTTTGATTAATTTTCTATTAATTTTTCCCCTATTAAAAACTGCATGGCACGTCAGCAACTTGATTGGTAAATTTTTGGCATGTGCCGCCACGTCAGCAACCAATTTGTAAATTTTTGGCACTTGCACATAAAAAGGTTCACCACCACTGCTATAGTAGATCGCTATAAACAAAATGATGTGATCTAATGAAGTATGTAAAACATCCATCCCCTATTCCATAAAACGTATGCTATTTTAAGCTCGCTATTGTAAATAATAAAAGCAACAGATGTTGCTTTTATTGTTTGCAATATCAAATTATTATTATTTTTTTTTTATTCATTTTTATTATTTGCAATATCAAATTACGACTGTTGGGAGTAATACTATGATAAATACTGTATAAAATTATTTGCATTTTATACTAAAACTAGGAAATGAAAGGACAACATTAGATTTTTTTTGGCCTTATACAATAATTTCATTTTTGGTATATTTCAATAAAAAAAATGAAGTAAAAATTTATCATCAACCTCTTAACATATAATCCTCTTAGGAGTGTACAGAATCTTAAGATAGTACTACATGAACAGTTAAATCATTACTGACTTCCTATCAACAATTTTCCTCCAGATTAGTCTATTATCTCTCAATATTTCAATATTATCATATCTTATATTCCTGTCTTCTAAGGCATTTTTTTACTGTATCAGTCCACCTACATCTTGGTCTTCCTCTGGGTATTTTTCCTGCCATCCTGGCAAAGAATAATTGTTTAGCTATTCTATCCTCTCCCATTTTATTCCAATTCTGATCCAATTATATTCCCATGATTTCTCAGCTGTCTTAAAGTGAAAATCTGATCCTGACAACCTCTCTTTGGTCTGAGCCCAGCTTGTTCTTCTCCAAGCTTTTCCTCCAAAATTTTTCTTGGCCATTTCTCAAGAATACTTGTATTAATCTTACCAGGAACACTCAGTAGAGAAATTCCTCTGTGATTCAGCTTTATTCCTTTTTTTTATAAATTAGTACTATGAGCACTCTACTCTACTGCAGTCATCTGGAATTTGATCCACTGACCAGGTCTTCTGAATTATGCAGTATAAGACTTATATCTCCATATTTGAGCATTTCTGGTCATTCATCTACTCCAGCTGCCTTTCCATATTTCAGGCTTTTGATGACTTTTTCTACTTCAAGTATGGATACATATTCCTGACTGCATTCCTTGGGATTTTTCTATCATCATGCTGACATTGTTTGCTTCATTTATAGTCTTTTAAAGTAATTATTCCACACATGTAAAATGTCTTTATCTTCAGTTTTCATATCACCTTTATCATCTCTGATTACTTTTACAGTATTTTTTCTCCATTCTTAAACTTTTTTTCAATAGCCTCCAGAATATTCTGCCACTTTCCTGATGTTTATTTTCTGTGTTCTTACCAAAGTCTTCCCATAACTTTTGTTTAGCTAATTTTACACAATGCTTCGCTTTTTTACATTTTTCTCTATATTCCCTAAGAGCACAAGGTGACTTTCTTGCCAGGAATTTTCGATATGCTTTCTTTTCCTTCACTGCCTCAAAACTTTCTTGTGAGTGCAGATGCCAGTTCACTGTTGCAAAATATAAAGTTTTAAAACTTGGAAAACAAAGATGGTATGAAGAATTTACTCTTCTTTGGTATATATTGTTGGAGGTGGAGGAAATAAGAGATCTTGGGGTGATTAGGATCTAAAATTTAGAGAACATATTGCCAAAATTGCAAGGGCAGCACAATGAATTCTGGCAATGATGTGGAGGACACTGGCTTGTAGAAGTAAGGAGATTCTGCTTCCATTGTATAAGGTTCTGATTAAATTACATATGGACTACTGTGCACAGATTTGGGCACCTGGTTTTTGAAAGGATGAAGAGATGTTGTAGATCAGGGGTCGCCAAAGTCATTTGCCCGTCGACCCCTTCAAGTGTTTCTTGACTTTTTATCGACCCCCTATATTTTACTATTACGTAATTATAATAGGATAAGCAAAAAAGATGCTTATGTGAGTTCTTAGATTGTTTATTTTATAGTATTTATTTTATTTATTGTATGTATAATATAGTATATATTATTATATTACTATTACTATCACTGGTATTACTACCAGTGCTGCTCAACTCTTCAACATAGAGAAGTTTAATTCGTGAATGAATAACGATTGAATTATAATATGTATGTTGATGAATTTTAGAACGTTAACGCTCACTTGTATGTTGATGCGCAAAAATGAGACTGGGATCGAATACTTGTAAGTATCAGTAAATAAGAACCACACACATGTTGCAATCTCACTCCCACTGTTCCGGCCGGCAGGAACCACCAACATCTGTTTATTGGTAAATACATCATTTTTGGCCTACTTGATTGGCCTCAGTAACTATTTTCATGACCTTACTCCATCTTACAGGTCCTATTCGTGGACCTGTAAGATGGAGGTACTGATCCCATGATTCACTCTTAATTGCGTTGTCATTACCTCCATGTCTTTTGTCATGGAGGTAATCCAAGTTAACCGAATTAAATATCACCCATACAATGATGTCTTATATTTTTCTGTCGACCCCTAACAGTGTCATATCGACCCCTTTGGCAACCACTGTTGTAGATGGTCCAGAGGCAACTGACCAAAATAGTTTCTGATTTCTGGAATCTTGAATATGAAGAAAGATTGAGATGATGCAATTTACAGTCTAGTGGATAGGAGGAAGAGGGTTGTTATGATAGAGATATAGAAGTTGGTAAGGGGTTGTTATAGAATTAATGCTGAAGAGGTTTTTCATAAAATGGTGGGAGATTGGGGGAGAACAAGAGGTCATCACTGGAAGCTGTATAAGGAGAGTGTGAGAAGCAGGTTTTTTTGTATGAAGAGTTGTGAATGATTGGAATGCATTTCCTGAGAGCATGATATCTGCAGAGAATGTGAGTGTGTTTAAGGCATAGTATGATGAACTGTATGTATGAAAATGGGATCTACTAGGTGATTCTGTTACTCCATGGGGTCTAAGAATAATAATAATACCTGCTTAATTATTTCTCTTTGTACTTTTATTATTGTTTAACAGAAAACCCAATAAGAAGTAAAATAGTGATAGATAATAAAATACTAGAACAAGTAAACACTTTCAGATACTTGGGATGTGATCTATCATACGAAGAAGAAAAAGACATAGACACTAAAATATCAAACTTTGTCAAAGTAAATGGCATAATAAATAGTATATTTAAGCCATCCCTGGTACAAAAACACACTAGAATCAGACTATATAATGTCTTGTCAAAACCAACTCTACTATACGGAAGCGAAACATGGACCATGAAAAGGAAAGATGAAAAACGAATTCAAACAGCAGAAATGAAGTTCCTCAGAAAAACAGCTGGATATACCAAGTGGGACCACAAAACAAATGAAGAAATCTTACAATCCCTAAAAATCAAACCAATTAATTACTACATAAGACAATATAAACAAAAATGGCTAGAACATTTAAATCGAATGGACAACAGCAGACTACCAAAAATAGTATACAGATACAAAATAAGTGGAAAAAGAAGAATCGGAAGACCAAGAAAGAGATGGCATGAGACCGGAACAGGCCACATGGCCTATCTTCCATGATAAGAAGAAGAAGAAGATTATTGTTTTAACAAAAACAATAACACATGAGATTTCTATTATATTTCATATTGCTGTATGAATAATTATAGACATGTATATTACATTGTAAATTTAAACATTAATGAATCAACAATATGAAGTCAAATTTGTATTTGATATTTGTAGCAAATTTCAGAGATGTATTATTTGCTAAATAAGATCACGGTTTACAGAGAGCTCACATCCATAACATGCATGGTTCTAATTAACAGTGATGTGAAGAAAAGTATATTTTATATTTAGATTGGCTTATCTAAATATAAAATTTTTTGAATATAGCATTTCAGAAATACAAGAGAGACTTTCTAAAATATAAAACAAATAATGATATACAGATGAAAAGCCAAACGGCTGTTTTTTTCTGGCGAGGAAGATATAAGTTAAGGGGATAAAAATCCCTTATCCCTTATTGTTTTTCAGCCAGTAAGCGAAACTAAGATCGAAAACTACGATCTGTGACGTTTCATGCCGACGAACTGTCAGCGTAAGTACTTACGCTTGGATACGCTGACAGTTCGTCGGCATGAAACGTCACAGATCGTAGTTTTCGATCTTAGTTTCGCTTACTGGCTGAAAAACAATAAGGGATAAGGGATTTTTATCCCCTTAACTTAAATGATATACAGATTTTTGAGTTGAGCTGAAAATACTTACAGCCTGTAACATCCAACATGAAATCTAGATTTTTCAGATAGGAAAGCATGCATGCTTCTGTAATGTTATGTCTGATCCACTTCAACTATTAGATCCAAAAAGTTAGAATATTTCGTGCTGTTATAATGATGTTGCTTTTTCATTATCTCATTATAACTATGTTGCTAAGTTTAGATTTTTTTTTTTTCCTTGGCAGATGTTGCACTTAATCATTATCAAGGACATAGGCAAATTGGAAGGGTTGTGGTTTAATGTGATATGCACACCAAATGGCAATAAGTGATATTACCCTATGAATGTCATGTGTATAAAAATTTGATTTTTTTTATAGTTCTCTTTGAAGTTAGTACATTCGATTTAGTGTTGTTGAAAAAAATTTTTAATATTCAGGTTTATCAAGCAGTTCATGTATTGAATAAAGAGTTTCGGGATGAATAGAAGCTCTTCAAACAGCACAACTTTTCTAGTGTGAAATAAAATTGTCCCAGATATTTTTAATTTAGAGAAATAAAATCATTGGTTACTTCTGTTTGCAGCAGCTAATGTGTATTGCTTGCCATGTAAATCTTGGAAGAGTTCACTGCAACTTAGCATTTTTTTGTCTTCATTTTGAATATATTAATATTATTACTAAGTGCCTTGTTCTTTTTTTAACACATTCTTTTTTTTTTAATATTTTTAACGATTTTTGCTTCTATTTTTGTTTTGAATAAGAAGGGGAAAAAATTAATATTTTATAGCACTTACATCTAAGTATTTAAAATTATTCAAAATGCTGTGTATGTGTATATATATATATTGTATATATTATAACTAAAGAAATATTTTCTAGATTTTTGTTGTAATGGAAAAACTAAAAGGTGATATGCTTGAAATGATTCTCTCCAGTGAAAAAAGAAGACTTTCTGAAAGAATTGCAAAGTTCTTGGTTTATCAGGTTGGTTCCCTTCTTTGTTGCCTGGAATAATTAATTGCAGTCATCTCTCACTTATCAAATGTCATTTAAAAAAACTTTCTTATTATAGCACTGTGTGTGTTTGTGAGTGGGGAGGAAACTACCTGGCTTCTACAGATTCACTATATTTAATATTTTCAACTGACTCAGCCTATTCTAAAAGGATGTTTGTCTTTTTTTTTTTTTCCTCCATGTATGAGAGGTTCAAATAATATTACACATTCTAAGTTATAACATTACTAACCATATGCTATTTCCACAGACTCCATCATTGTAATTTGTTATGAATGATTATTCCAGTATCTTATTTTAATACCGAAGTCATTTTAATCTTTTAGTACAATAATATTTTTTGAAAATGTCAGAAATTGTGGGTAATTGAAAAGGTCATTACATTTGCAATCTCTTGTACTGTCATAGTATTCTATGCTCCCCTGCTGGTACATATTAGGAATTTGATGATTATGTCAGTCTAATTTAACAATTTGGAAATGAACCATGCATCAACTTGAAATTGTTGTTGCAGTGTTCATAATGGTAAAAATCTCTGCAGACTAAATGAATGGTGGAAAATTGTGTATATTAAATTATATTCATATAATTATGTAATTATATAATTAAGAAATGAACATATAAATTATGTTAATTTCTCTAAAATATACTGTATTTTTTATAAATTTATCACCCATATCAGCAATAAAACTATGGAATACCTTATGAAAATGAAAAATAAGAAATATTAAATCTCTGAAAATATGCACAAAAAATCATATTATGAATCAGATAAGCAAAAACACACACAGTATCTCTACTGTTAATTATCTTTTACATGAGCACATTCTGAAGGAAGTTGGCATTCAATCTGATATCAGAATTGGAAATATTAAACACAACTGTTTATTTTTTGCAATTGGTGTTATGCTCCTAAATAAATCCAGTACAAGTCTTCATACTCTAACAAATTGTATAGCTGCTATAACAAATACAGTGTAAAAATTAACAAAAAAGAAACACACACACTGAGTTAGCTCTGCATTAGGAACACCCAACTATTAATGTGTTGGTCCACTCCTCTGTGCAATCACAGTTCGCAGATGCCTGGGAACAGATTCCACAAGGTGTTGAACATTCTCCATGCATAACTCAACCTATCTGCCTACTGTAGCAACTCAGTCGGTTCATGCTCATTCTGTGGAGGAAGATCAGCAGTTCTCACACTCCATTCTAGCATACCCACACATATTCAATTGGGTTACAATCAGGGAAGTTTGGGGGCTAAGACAATGTGGTGAATTCATTGTCACGTTCCTTCAACCACTAAGTAGTTGTAAAAATGAGTCTGATGACAAGGTGCATTGTCCTTTTGAAAGATGGCATTGTGGTCAGGGTAGCCCTCCTGGAGAAATGAATGGAGATGGTCAGCTAACAGGTCCCTGTAGCATTCACCATTCAGTGTTTGTGGAATGATAACCAGTGGACCTAGGGTATGCCAAGAAAAAGTTCCCCAGACCATAACACAACCTTCACCAGCCAGTTGAACTCCAACTGTACAACCAGGGAATAGGGTTTCATGCTGTTTATGCCAAATGCAAACCTGGCCATCAGAATGGTGCAGCAGGAAATGGGACTCATCACTCCAGATGAGCTTCTTCCGTTTGTCAACATTCCTTGTCCCATGTGAAGCATTGTTTGTGATGCCTGGCCATCACCATGGGTACACTTGTTGATCTCTGGCTGTGGCACCCCAGGCGAAGCAAGATACAGTGCATGGTGCATGTAGAAATGGGTCAAACTGCCCCGCTGTTGTACTGGTGGATGAGCTCTATGACTGTTGTACATTGTTGCTGAGATACCAGTCATGACACCCAACACTCACCTCTGGGATCATCCACACGTGGCTAACCAACATGAGCCCCTCTGCTGGATGTCTGTTCATGGTTAATCCAGTCCTGGTACACCCTTGATATGGTAGTATAGGAGCAACCAACAAAGTGCGGCTGTTTCCAAACTACTGGCACCTGTCCTCCGGGCCCCAACTATCTGCCCACAGTCATATTGGCTTACATCGCTATGTTCCCCATTCTGATAAACGTTTACTGATTACATATAGAGGATAGGTGTGCTCATTTATAGTAGCCACATCACATGCAGCTACTATAAATCATGTATCATGTGGTACTTCGTTATCATGCTAATTTTGTAAATTGTATGTGTGTGTGGGGGGGGGGGTTCCTAATGCATGTTCCTAATGTGTGTGTAGGAATAGGAAAATGTCAACTACATTATTATTAGTGAAGATGGTAAATTAAGTATGTAAATAGTCATCACAGTAAGCGTAGTTGGTATGGTGGGGAGTCACCTAAATAAATTATTATTGTATGGGCACCTCCATGGAGTCTGAAAATTCATCGTGGGAGACCCAATCTATCGTACCTCTCCGTGAACCCATTAACAGACCAGGCACTCGCAACTGACTGTGGCAATCCATTACGCTTATTCACAACTCTCCAAACAAAAATTCCAGCCCTCACATCCCTACTAACCATGCCTTTATTCAACTTCCAGGGATGACCTATTGTTTTGGTCCTTCTAGACAAGTGTTGAAACATTTCCCTTGCATCAATCCTATAAAACCCTTTAAGCAACTTAAATGTTTCTATCATATCCCCTCTTTTTCTCCTGTCAACCAACTTCTGCAGTCCACACACTCTCAATCTATCCACATAGAGAATATTCCACAGAACACTCACTATCTTGGTTGCTCACCTCTGAATCTTCTCCACCGCTTCCTCATCTCCAGGAAACCAGACATTAGCACATATATATCGGACACTATTTGCTTAAACTGCAGCATAATGGATATATAGTTACTGAACATTTTAAGGGAAAGCTTTTTTGACTCAGCAAAATGTGTATTGTTGTTATTGTCCTAAGACCCCCCCCCCTATGGAGTCAAAGACTCAGTAAGGACCCTTTTGTCATACACATAGCTCATCATATACCATACCTTAAACACATTCAAATTCTCTGCAGACACCATGCTCTCTGGCAATGCATTCCAATCATTCACAACTCCATGCAAAAACCTACTTCTCACTTCCTTGTTCGCACCCTCCTTATACAGCTTCCAGGGATGACCACCTGTTCTCTCCCAATCCTCTATCATTTTTGAAAAGCCTCTTCAGTGTTAATCCTATAACAACCCCTTACCAACTTATACGTCTAGTGGTGGCTTGTGGCTTGAAATTGTGGGAGTGCTGCAACTTTTGAAATATACATACATACTGTAAGTACAGTGTATACGTGTTTCGATAAAATATCAAAATTATGGTAAAAATTAAACATGAAAAAATTTTGTTTATTATCGATAAAATTATAGAGTTTGGTATAATTCAAAATTACTTTAAAATAAAATATATTCTTCTTGTTTTGTTTCATGACAAAATATTGTTTATTATCAATAAAATTATACAGTTTAGTATAATTCAAAATTACTTAACAATAAAATCCATTCCTTAATTGTAATGTCCAAATATTTAAAGAGATGGAGTAAAGATGATAAGCACTGCGAACACTCTACTACTGGCGCAAACTGCATATAAATAACAGTGAACTGCACAACGGACATTGCTGCATTACGCTACTACCTCGCATCTCACTATGACGTTTATATGCTTGTGCACGTAGCAATATGACACTGTGGTAAACACAGTGCTGCTATCGTCCAAGATGAATTTTTATTATGTTTTATACAAAATAAGAGAATTGTATAGGATTGTTGATGATAAAATTAAATATTACAAGCAAATATAAATAAGTTAATAAATATATGTATATATTGAGAAAAATTGGGGGTGCTGCCATTCCGCAGTGCCTGTGCACTAGCCGCCCCTGTATACGTCTCTATCATATCATCCCTCTTCCTCCTAACCCTAGACTATGGAAATTGCGTCTTCTCAACCTTTCTTCACATTCAACATTCCAGAGATCAGAAAAACTATTTTGGTCAGTTGCCTCTGGACCCCTCTATTCCATTGTATAAGACCTAATAAAGACCTTATACAGTGGAACCAGAATCTCCTTACTTCTACAAGTCAGTGTCCTCATCATTCACAGAATTCATTGTGTTGCCCTCAAATTTTGGCAATATGTCCTCTAAATTTTAAATCCTTATCCACCACCACCCAGGATCCCTTATTTCCTCTGCCTCCAACAATATATCCCAAACAATAATAAATTCTACATCCCATCTTTGTTTATCAAATTTTAACACCTTACATTTTGCAGCATTGAACTGGAATTCCCACTCGCATGCCCACACACACAGTCTGTTCAAGGCTTCTTGTAAGGTCACATCTGCTCTACTCCTCATACTTCATCCAAACTTTGTGTCATCTGCAAACAACTGTATATTCCCATTCAAATCTTCCCCAATATCATTAACACACATGTTAAACAGCAAAGTCCCTAAAACACACTCATGAGGATAATAAATTTAGTTTAATCCTTTATCCAAGTGTGTGCAAACAAAGTTTGCGCCTGAAAGTATCTTCAGGACTGGGGTAAATATGCCTCATGAGTGTTAAAATAAACTTTCAACACTCATGAGGCATACCACTGTTGACTTTCCTCTTCTTGGATATTGCTCCCCATACACAACTTGCTACCTATCAGCGAATTTCTAATCCAGTGCACTAGTCTAATATCCAATCCCATCTGCTCTGGTTTGACTATCAACTTATCAATGGGTAATCTATCAATAGCCTTTGCAAAATCTAAGTATACTGCTGTCTATCCATCTCCTTTGTTTAATGAAGCTGCCACTTTATTATAATAAGTAGATTACTAAAACATCACCTCCCTTTAGCAAATTCATGCTATCCATCAAAGATAATGCCACTGTTGTCAGCCCAATTCTGGTTCCTGGTTTTGACCAGTCTCTTCAATAATTTAACGGCAACAACTGACACACAGATAAACCTATAATTTGAGGCTTGAGTTCTGTCACCTTCCTTATGAATCAGCACAATCTTGCTGAACGTAAGACTCATATTAAAGGAATACGTCAGGGTAGATGTCAACTGTCTGGCACCGTCCTTCAAAATATGTGGTGATATACCATCCACTCCCACAGTCTTATTAAAATCAAGTTTGCTCAATTCCCATATACTTGCTACTCACTTACAGTCAGTCCCCTCCTCATCATCCAATGCTCTCAAACTCTCCATGTCACATTCACAAGAATAAAAGACCTTTATGGACTGCTCATTAAATATCTCAAGTATTATGTATATTATGTAACAACCCAAGTACCAAAACGAACTTCCCAACACAAAAAATTATCAAACTACCATACACCCAAAACATATACAAAGCCTATAAATACATCTTCAAACATACTGACTACAAACTGGTATTCACCACAAACCAAAAACTGGCAAATCTCCTAAAACCCACCAAACCTCACACACAGAAAGAAATATTTGAACATCACAATGTAGTCTATAAATTTCCCTGCCAAAAAGACTGTGATATCACCTACACAGGTTCCACCATCAGGTCTTTATGGGCAAGACTACAAGAACACTTCTGTGATTGTAACATCCCTATTCCTGAACATTTAAACACTAAAAAACGTAACATGAAAAAGAAAAATCGAATACAAAGCACAGGAAAAACGGAAATAGCTGTTCATGCCCTTGAACAAAAACATACCCCACAGATCGACAAGGCCATCATAGTAGACAGACAAGACAATGACACAATGCTAAGAATATCGGAAACAATAGCCATAAAATGTGATGCGAACTCTATCAACCTACACAGGCCCTACATAATCTCCGAGGTTTGGAAGCTTCACAACATAAAATTGAGGTCACAACACCGACCAATAGGCGATAACACAAACACTTCAAAAACAGAAGCACCTACCCGACCTGACATAGCATTCACTTTCCCAATGTGTTCAGGTGATGACCAAAAATAGTCAAAACGGACCGCACCCCGTCAACCCCCTTTCCCTTCCCTATATAAAAAATCAACCCTTTCACCTTTCCCCACCCTATATAACATAATAATATAACATATATGTTTATATATATTACTGAAAAAAACCCGGGTTTTTTTAATTTAATTCTCCCAAATTGCCTACCCCCCCCTCCACACACTCAGTAGTTTTCGGACATTGCAGAAAGAAGAAAAGCCGCAACACTCAGAAAAAGGTATGTGTAAATTTCTCTTCCTTATGCTACATATACTTTTTGGTAAATTTACATCTACAATGCCCTAATAATCCATGAGTAAATAGCCAATGACATTTAAACAGGGGCACTCCTAAACTGAAGCAGGCAAAATAGCTGTAATTATAATAATATCTCAAGTATATCTTTTCTTAAGGGGTGCTTAAGGGTCAAAGCTGTATAACTGAGAGGAGACCTCCACATAGCCTTTAAAGGAATGCGGAGAACCGACCAGGGCTTCTGACCTAATGTCCAATCCTCACCTTCTCGTGGTGCACCCTGTTGGGTATCTACTTTGATACTGAACGAACGAGGATGGGCTGGCAATTTGGGATTTAGCCGACCAAATTGTATTCTTATTGGTTAAACCAAAATAAAAAATGATGGTACAACATGACAAAATTTCATGCCGGCTGGGGCGTCGCCCGGTTAAACAAGGCCCCCGTTGTTTTCGCCAGGGAACCAGGGCAAACAGCGAAAAGTCAGCTACTGGAACAAATCTGAAAACAAACCCCAACTCAACATCACCAGAGTTAAAGATCGGTACTATCAAAGTAAGAAGCCTGAATGGCAAAGAAATGGAGCTAGCTGAGGAATTAGATAAGTATCAGATCGACATAATAGGGGTGACTGAAACAAAAAAGACCAAAACTGGTGAGATCTTTCTGAGCAATAAATACAAAATGTTATATTCAGGCAATGACAATCAAGGAAAAGAAGGAGTAGCCATAGTATTCAACACAAAATACGAGGCTAATCTTCTTGAATGGCAGTCAGTCTCAAGTAGAGTAATGTGGGCAAATATGAGAATGGGGAACTGGACAATGAGACTTATTTGTGCCTATGGTCCCACAGAAGGTTCTACTAAGGTAGAAGTGGAGGAATTTTTTGAGGCTTTAGAAAAAGCAGCTGACACAATGAAAGAGGAAAAGTTGGTCCTTGTTGGGGATCTAAATAGTAGAGTAGGAAATGATTGTGAGACATACAAAAATATTTTGGGAAAATTTGGAGAAAAGAGCAAAGCTAATAATAATGGCAAATATCTGTTGGATTTCTGCTCAGGACATGGACTGGTTATTACTAACACCATGTTCCAACATAAAAATGTGCACAAATTCACATGGAGAGAAGAGGCTAGGAATAAGAAAAGTCTCATTGACTATGTTATTGTTGATAGTGATGTTTTCTCCCTGGTGCAGGACACCAGAGTGTACAGAGGATTTGAAATTGGAAGTGATCACTATTTAGTCTTGAGCAGGATAAAATTGAATTTCATATTGAAAAGAATAACATGTAAGAAAGTTTTAAAGCAAATAAAAGTTGAGCAGCTCTCAGATGTGAACTGTAGACTAAAATACAGAAATATTATTGAAAAGAAAATGAAAGAGTGTGAGAACAGGAATCAAACCTTGGAGATTCAGTGGCAAACTCTGAAGGAAACATTGATTGATTCTGCCAGAGAGGCATGTGGTGAGGTTGTGTGCAAAGATAAAAAAAATCAGAACTCCCTGGTGGACACAGGAAGTTAAAGAGGCAGTGAAGGAAAAGAAGAAAGCATATCAAAAGTTCCTGGCAAATAAGTCAGCTTTTACTCTTACAGAATACAGAGACAAATGTAAGAAAGCTAAACAGTGTGTAAAACTAGCTAAACAAAAGTCATGGGAGGACTTTGGCAAGAATATAGAAAATAAATATCAAGAAGGTGGCAAAATATTCTGGAGGTTGTTGAAGAAGCTTAGGAATGGAGGAAAGAGTGCTGTAAAAGGAATTAGAGATGATAAAGGTGAAATGAAAACAGGAGAAAAAGATATCCTTGAAGTATGGAGTAATTACTTTGAAAATCTGCTAAATGAAACAAGCAGTGATGACAGCACAGTGATAAAAAACACTGACCAGGCATGCAGTCAGGAATACATATCCATACTTGAAGTAGAAAAAGCCATCAAAGGCTTGAAATGTGGAAAGGCAGCAGGAGTAGATGATATTCGACCAGAAATGCTGAAGTATGGTGGTATAAGAGTCTTACAGTGGCTGCACTGCATAGTTCAGAAAGCCTGGACAGAGGGACGAATTCCTGATGATTGGAGTAGAGCTCTCATAGTACCCATATATAAAAAGGGAAATAAAACTGAATGTGAGAATTACAGAGGTATTTCCTTACTGAGTGTTCCTGGCAAGATCTATGCAAGTATACTTGAGAAACGGTTGAGAAGAATTGTGGAAGAAAAGCTTGGTGAAGAACAAGCTGGATTTATGCCAAATAGAGGCTGTCAGGATCAGATCTTCACTTTACGACAAATAGTCGAGAAAGCATGGGATTATAACAAAGATCTATATTTAAGTTTTGTCGATTTGGAAAAGGCATATGACAAGGTGCCAAGAGAGAAGCTATTCAATACGCTGCAGTTATATGGTGTCAATGGGGCATTATATCAAGCAATTCTTTATTTGAGTTGTGAGTCAGCAGTTAGAATTGAAGGAAGTACAGGAAGATGGTTTAATGTTAAATCTGGTGTGAGACAAGGATGTACATTATCCCCTCTGTTATTCATTATCTATATGGATCACATTATGAAGGAATGTGGTATTAAACCTGATATCAAAATTGGAGATGTTAATGTCAGCTCTTTGCTTTATGCGGATGATGTTATACTTCTAAATAAATCCGCTACAAGTCTGCAAGATTCTCTGACTAAATTGAATAGCTGTTGTAATAGATATGGTATGAAGGTCAGCAATAAAAAGACAAAGACAATGAAAATAGGCAGAATCATTGTAAATGTCAACTGTGTTGTGAATGGAGAACTTGTGGAACAAGTAAAACATTTCAGCTACTTAGGCACAATTTTTACTGAAGATGGTAAACTAAATATAGAAATAGACAACAGAATCAGCAAAGCTGGTATCGTGGGAAGTCAATTGAATAAATTCATATGGAATAAGAAAGAAATTAGTCGGAACACTAAATTAGCTGTATACAAGACTGTGTTCAAACCAATTTTAACTTATGGATCTGAGAGCTGGGTCAGAAGTAAAACACTTGACCAAAGACTAGAGACCGCAGATATGAGAGTCCTGAGAAAGATTAGAGGCGTGAACAGATGGCATCAATGGCAATATCATATTAAAAATGAGGATATTAGGAAAGAACTTGACATTGTCAGCATCCAGGAATGCATTAGCAGAGCTAATCTCAGATGGTATGGTCACTTAAATAGAATGGGAGAGGAAAGATTAGCAAAACAAGTATTCTCTGCCAGGTTGGCAGGAAAACGACCCAGAGGAAGACCAAGATATAGGTGGATTGATACGGTACAAAGTGCGTTAGACGATAGAAATATAAGATCTGATACTGTTGGAGTCTTGACAAGTAACAGACTGATTTGGAGGAAAATTGTAGATAGGAAGTTAGTAATGATGTAATTTTTTCATGTTGTACTGTCATATCCTGTACACCCCTTGAGGGTACATGGCAGGAATTTGATGATGATGATGTATATCTTTTGCAGCAGTTATTCTTACTCCAGTTTCTCCATCCTTGCATATTCATTCTTTTTTTTTTTTCTGCCATTAGCTAATTGCTGCTCATACTGCACTTTTGCTACCTTTACCAACCAAGTCACCCTCCTTTCCTGGTTTTTGTATTCCTCATGGAATTGATTATTATCACTAATCTTAGGTTGCCTTCATAATGCCTTTTTCCTCTGTATTGCATGCTTAATCTCTTCATTCATCTATTTCACCTACTTTATTTAACCTTCTGACCCTTGGAATACATTCAGACATTTCTTCTACTAGATAGTTCTTGAATATCACCCAAGCAGCATTGATCTGCTTTCCACCCAACTTTTCATTCCATGATACACCTGCAAGCTTCCTCTTGAGCTTCTCTTAATCACCACCCTTGTAGTTCCACATATAACTTTTCCTCACAGAGGTCTTCACACTACTGGCAACCACCCATATAATCACTTCATGGTCACTCTCACCAACTGGAGGGCGATTTGACAGTTCATTTATATTAACATTCTCTGATGAGATGATCAAATCCAAGACCCTCAATCCTTGGGTTGACGGTCTTGAATTTACACCGCCTGAGGTAGTTGTCCCTCAAAAAACTCATTTTCTTTACTTCTGGTTGGTATCTCATCGTCTCAGTCTATATTGCCATAATGATCACTCTTTTCTTATTTACTTAGCTAATTTCATTATACATTTCATGATCACTACCGTCCACATTAGCAGGTTTATAGCAACATCTAAGTATTTCATTGTATTCACCTGTATCTCACACCATACTGCCACTATTTCCCTCTTGCATCGCTGTATTGTATGGACAATTCTTTTTCTATCATCAATGGAACTCCTACCCCCCCCCTTTTTTTTTTAACCCTTTCTGTTGTCATGAAATACATCATACCTTTCCATCTCTATTCTTGTCACGATGTTATCCTCATCCAACCATGTCTCACTTATTCCAACAACTTTTGGGTGAACAAACTGAATCACTGCAACCATTTCATTTACCTTGTTTCTTATACTCTTACATACATACCATCTCATTCATGGATTTATAACAAGTTTCACTGATAGAACATATTAGATGTGACTTCTCCTTCATACTTTCCTCAAACTATTTCTTTTCCTTTTTATTCATCCCAGAATCTTCTTCAAATTCCCCTAGATCCCAGGTCATCACCTGCCCATTTTGTCCTCCTCTTCAAGCATCAGCCTTTCTCACACTGTATTCCCATTTCTCTGTTTGTCTCCCATACTTGTTCCACTCTTCTCTACACTCTTCTTCATTCTACTAGGCATCTACACTCTACCCATTTCTTCATTCATTCATTAGCCCCACTTCAATGTCTCCTTCCCTACTCTTGCTCTTTCACATTACTTTTTACTTGATCAGATTCATTCTCAGCACTCATTACTCTTCCTTCCATCAGTAGTCTCTCTAAATGACCAGCTTCTTCAACACCAAAACTATTCAGGTGCAATCTATCACTCTTATACGGTTCAATTTGTCCTTCAAACTCATTCTACACATTAACAAACTGCACTCCTTTCTCCTCACACATTTATGCTAGCATATCATTCACAATCTTTGCTGTCCACTATCATCTCATCACTGTCATACCTGGACAACACACTGACTACCTTTCCTATCACACTATTATCTTTTATCCTTCTCAACAACCTCTTGATATCCAATCTTACATTTTCCTTCTTCCCAGTCAAGTCATATATCCCTATTACCACCACCATTTATGGTCACTCATTCCTCATATCCAATGCCTCAATCACTCTATTCATTTTACCTCCAGAAAACAAACCTTTGCTTCTTCTCATTTACTACACCTCTAAGAATCAAATCCCATACAATGTCATTTTCGGGTCTTTTGTTACCTTTTTCATACAGACATGATTTGTTTTCAACTTCTCCACTCTTCCATACATATCTACAATGATCTTCATTTCAATCCACATCCATCTTATCTCTTTCCTCATCTTCACCAACTCAGCTTTCAAATCTTCCGTCATTTTTTTGCTATCATTCACTCTCTCTATTTTATTGCCATTCATACACGATTTTTCACCATCAGTGCCACTCACCACCTTTCCACTATTTGTACTCTGCTTTTCAACTTCAGTTATATTCATGTTACTTTTGTTCATTTTGCACAACTTATGGACTCTACAACTGTGTTATAAATAATTATTTTAATTTCCCGACGTTTCGACCTTCATATTAAGGCCAACATCTGGAGTATACATACACACACACACATATATATACAGAGACAAACTAAATTACATTTCATATAGTATGCTGAAGAGACAATGATTTGATCAACAGTCTATTGGCCTGTCCTCTAGTGAAAATAAAATTACAATAAATAAATGAAATAAAATAAATTAACTACATCAAAGCTATATTCTATTTAAGACAACAACATCAGAGAAACATTCTTTCATATAGATAGTTTTGTTACAGTGAAAATGATGTCCTAATTTAATGACCATTGTTATATTAGATTTAGGATCCTGGATTACTACCTATGGTTCTGTTTAAAATTAATTCTTAGAGAGAAAGGTTAAATGGGTAGAATATGTGCTTTCCATATGTTTGGGATTTTTAGACCATCATTAATTGTTAAGATTAGGGTGATTGATAAGAATCTCACAGGCCTCCTTAAATTTACGTTCATACCATGTTTTGGTGTGATGTAAACAACAAGCGCTTTTCCAGTCAATTCTATGTAAAGTGTTCAGGGCATGATCAGAAAGACCAGCTTGACCATAGTTATTATATTTAATGTGTCGTTTATGTTCCTTTTTTCTGATAGGAATTGTGTGTTCTCTTTCCCCTATATAGGGCAAATTACAGGCGCAATGAATATGATATGAATGAATATTACAACCAAAATACTATCAACAAAATTCTGTACAAGACCTCACTTAAAAACAAAAATAAACAAGACTATAATAAAACTGTAACCATTCCATACATTAAAGGGATATCAGACAAAATAAACAGAATACTACAAAAATACAACCTTAAAGCCACCTTTAAACCTCCTGCAAAATTAAATAACTTACTCAACACATCCCTTGGGGTATATCGTATTCATTGCACCTGTAATTTGCCCTATATAGGGGAGCCCGCTGTCCTTCACCCTCGCGTGGAAATATACAGTAGGGGTGTCAGGTGGCAGTCAGAGCCATGATCTCACAGCTGAACGGATAGCCCTGTCCATTCGGGACAGTACTGAGATATGTGTCCTAACAAGCACCGACTTGTGGTAAAAGTGAGGTAGGAGATAGCGGGAAAGGAGAAACAGTCTTTGCTGTGGCTTGAGAGGAGGTTTCCTCAAAGAAGCAATCCCATCTTCTAGGATAGAAGGGACAGAAGACTTTCCCTTTGGGGTGAACATGATACCAAGGTATCTCCACTCTTCCAGGATGGTCAAAGCATGCAATGGCCTCCTGTGCAGGGAAAACTCTATAGTCTTGACTTTAAGCTTCGTGTCATGACCAAAGGAGACAAGAGCTAAAGAGCAGGATTTCTCTACATAATAGAAAGGCTTCGAATAGAGAAAAAGTCAACTGCCCAGTCAAGGAGTTCCTGCAAGCCTACCTTAGTAGAGGCTATGAGAATAAGATCTCCGCAAAGGCCATAGCTTTAAAGGAAGAAGCGCCTAGAGAGTAGCCTATTTGACTAGGAAGAGAGTGAAGAAACTCATCTATGACACAGTTAAAGAAAAGGGGAGATAGAGGATCACCCTGGCGAACACCCCGCACTGCGGGAATAGAAGTTGCATGGGACCCTGTAGTGATAGTGATGGAGCTACCTAAGTATAGCTTCATAACATAGGAAAGAAAGGGTTCTGGACATCCAGCAATAGGCAGTTCTTGAAGGAGAGCAGGAACGGAGACACTATCAAAGGCCTTTTGGAGGTCCAGCGACACCATATATATAGAGGCTTAAAGCAGCTTTGGGAATCAGAGAGAAGAGAAGAAAGAAGATATATTCTCGGCAAGCCGTCCAAAGGAACAAAAGCTGTCTGTCTATAATTATGCTGTATATATTGCTGAAGCCGTTTGACTAAGATTTTATGATAGAGTCTAAGTATCACAAGGGAGATGGTAATAGGTCTAAAATCTGATGCACAGCTTGAAGTTTCTTTCTTCAGAATGAAGATAGATCTTATACTCGCATCTCCCATACCACTTTTTGATATCTGTCAGCCATCCCTTTTACCTACACTAATATTGTATAATCTAAATCCATATTCTCCAATTTATGCAACAGTATACCATGCTGTATTCTGTCAAAAGCCTTAGCAAAATCCAACAGCATCATGGTGTATCCATTCCCCGTGTCTAGTTCAATGGTAGCACTGTTATAGAATGTGAGCAAGTTGCTAAAACATGACCTTCCCCTAGTAAACCCATGTTGCTCATTGCAGAGATTCACTGTCAACCCATTTCTGAATGCGAGCCCTAACCAATTCTTTCAAAATCTTCATCACCACTCCTGAGATACTAATTGGTCGATAGTTAGATACATCGGTCTTTGCACCACCCTTGTGCAATGGAATTATCATACATCTTCCCATTCCTGCGGAATCTTCCCTGTTCTGAGCCTATCAAAGGAACAGCCAGTTCAGCTGAACACTCTTTTGGCACATATGCTGATATTCCATCAGTCCCTATTGCTGAATTCTTATTCAGTTTGTGCAACAGCTCTAACATCTTTTCCTCACACACATGAGTTTCTTCATCCAGTGAAGAGGTAGGAGAGTGAGCTGTGTCATGTACACCAGGTTGGTAGCTTTTAACAAAATGGGCACTCATTAGTTGAACAACCTCTTCTGCATCTGTAACCCTCAAACCATCTGCATTTAGAAGAGTTATTCTTTCGTATTCATTCTTTCTTTTACTTGCAGCATATTGATAGAATTCCTTTTGGTTGTCTTTAGCACACAGAGCCAGTTTCTTTTCATACTCACTTTGCTTTCTGTATAACAGTTGTGACTATTTTAGCCTGCTGCTTATAATTTTCATAATGCCTGTCATCCTTATACAACACGGTATTCCTTCCACGTCATCCTTTTTTTACGAATCTTTTGCTTAATAAGATTACACATCCATTTGACTCCTACCCTATTTATTCTTTGAACTCTTGGGACACACTCTGATATCACATCATTTAAGTATTGTTTAAATGCTTCCCATGCACTGTCGATATTCTTCCCATCTATCAGCCGATCCCTTTCCACTGAACTCAGTATACTCCTCAGTTGGTCATAATTTCCTGCTTTGTAGTTCAGCATGTAACCTTTTCTGAATGGAACATTCATAAACTTAGTCACTTTCCAAGTGAGTACCAGATGATCACTGTCACCAACCAGAGGCAAAAAAGTTACATCTTTAACTGAAACACCCTCTAACATTATAATCAAATCTAACACTCTTTGACCTTGAGTTCCTCCTGTCACATGCTGCTTGAGGAAGTTGTCTCGCAACACCTCAATAAATGCATTTTCATTCTTCTCATGAGGTTCTACTGCTACCTAATCAGTATTTGGTAATTAAAGTCTCCTATTATGATGCATTTCTTCTTCTTCACTAGTAGCTGATCCACCAGGTCTGTAACAACACCCCACTATGTAATTGAGCTTGTTAGATTCCACCTCAGACCAGATGGCTTCAAACTCAGTGCTGCATGAAATACTGTTAGTAGTAGTAGTACTACTACTACAATCATAGGTCTCAACTCTAACTGGATTCAAGTCATCTGATATCATTAGCGTCATGCCCCTTCTTAACAATAATGTATCCTCTACACTCAATACCAGTTAGTATGTCTGATTCTGATAGCCACTTCTCACTACAATCTGAAGTCCTGATATATTGACTAAGGCAAGAAACCCTACCCTTTTGTTTCTGATACTCCTAGCATTCGTGTACAGACATAATAATCTACCTGCATGTTCTTTTGTATACTCTTGTCTGCAGTCTGCATGCCACAGTTGGACAACTTGAAGATCTCTATTCTTTTCTAGTGCCTTATACATGTAGACATCTTTGCCCACATTTGATGGGTCCAAATCAGACAAACACTGAAGTCAAAATTGTTCTCTCCTCATCAACATTTCTATGACAAAGCCCATTTCCGTCATTAACACAGTTATATAATATTGTTGCTCTTACACTTACATTCTCACCATTCCTCCCTTTATAATAATCATTATCTTAGTGAAACTTGCACTAAATTCCAGTAGAGTCCTGCCTAAACCTTATAGCTTCAATGTTTATCTAAAGAAAATTTACTACAGCAGACCTTCCATTATAACCAGCTGTTCGTTTTTGGTCTCTCCATTTTCAGTAGTGCCTTTATAGCTTTATAACATCAAATAATGGTGTACTTTTATAAGGGCAATTTGTTTGAATTGGATTAACTGTTTTCATATGGAGTTCAAGGTTTTCCTTCACTGATACTTGGAGTTTTTCTTTCTACAAAACAAAATACATAATCCAAAAAGCTGAATTATGTATTTTGTGATAATCACACCTACAAATGATATTGGAATCCTCCAGTTATGCGTTAGTACCTTAGTTCTAGCCTTGAATTAATAGCAAAATGGTCTCAGCCAGTGTGGATAAAAATCATAATCACTTTAAAAAATTAAAAAAAAAAAAAAAAAAAAGTTGACTAGCATTTTACAGATATTTTAAGTTAGTCTTCCATTTGACAGATGTAATATTAGCATTATGGCTTAATCCATAATTCACTCAACCTCAGTCTTCTTCAATAGCGAGAGTTGAATGTTAGCTATAAATTTTGTGTATTATTTTATAATTTCAGATACTGGGAGCTCTGAGGCATTTACATTCCAAAAATATAGTCCACTGTGATTTGAAACCAGAAAATGTGCTATTGTCATCAGATTCTGACTTTCCTCAGGTGAGTGGCATTGCAAGATTATTAGTTTTGTAAGTTGTCTTTTTAATACTACAATTATTTTTAATATTTATCTTTATACTATGCACCAGATTGTGTGAAAAACGACAAAGTATACCATTTCTTTCATTTTGTGGCTGATGCTGTAGCATCATTCCATCCTACTCTTTTCCCATGTCTGCCATAGGTTCTTTTATCCTCCACTTGGGCCACCTGCTTGTGGCAGAGGGAAGCATGCTGTGATGGTAATTACTTACCTTTTCATTTTTTCTCTGTTTCTATGCTTTCCATATTCTTTGCTCAACTTCTGAGCCCTTTTCAGCCCTCTGTCATATTTACCATGCAGTGTGATCCATGGACATCTGGAAAAAAGGATCATAGTAGCCTTGTATTACTTTGTCTTTGGCAAGATATGTGATCCTATATGGTCCATCCATGATATAGATGTATTAAGAATGTGCAAAAGACATATATATATATATATATATATTTTTGTAATGGCTGACACATGTACAGAATAGCAGAATTTATTTAACTCCAGTATACAATTAATATTTCCTCCTGTGTTATAAACACATCATTAGAGAGAGAGAGAGAAGAAATCAGTTGGCATTATTCAAAATAAGAGTTTTGAATGATGTCGACCAATAACTTGGTTACAACTGAGTTAGCAGGAAATGCACTATTAGCATTCAAAGACCAACAATGGTTAGCTTTTATAATTCAAATACAAGTTTATATAACTTATTCATTATTACCGAAAAAAAATTTAACAATTAATCATAATTACTTCGCATTACTTTGGATGGTGTCATTAACACATTCGCTGCCATGCTCCTCAGGCATAGTTTGTTCCCGCACGCCAAGTGCTTTTTTGTGTCTTCAAGGTCACTACGAGTAATCTCGTAGCCGGCTTAGACAGAATTTTGTTTCATACGCCAACTACAAGTAATCTCGCATCACTTCCACCTATATATTGCATGCGCTGACGACTGTGTTTATTGCTTCTAGTCTAGTTTTAGTTTCTACTCTCTAAGAACCTTCAATTTCGCCATGGCCAGTAAAAGAAAACTTACTGATATAGAAGTAGAAGCTTATGCTAATATGAGCAATGATGAATTTCATGAAATCCTTGGATCATCTGTGGATCCTAAATCTTATATTTCATCCTAAATTTTATATTTAGGATGAAATATAAAATGGATGGATAAATCCATTTTATATTTCATTAAATATTTCATTCTTATTTTGTTCTTGAATGGCAGTCAGTCTCAAGTAGAGTAATGTGGGCAAATATGAGAATGGGGAACTGGACAATGAGACTTATTTGTGCCTATGGTTCCACAGAAGGTTCTACTAAGGTAGAAGTGGAGGAAATTTTTGATGCTTTAGAAAAAGCAACTGACACAATGAAAAAGGAAAAGTTGGTCCTTGTTGGGGATCTAAATAGCAGAGTAGGAAATGATTGTGAGACATACAAAAATATTTTGGGAAAATTTGGAGAAAAGAGCAAAGCTAATAATAATGGCAAATATCTGTTGGATTTCTGCTCAGGACATGGACTGGTTATTACTAACACCATGTTCCAACATAAAAATGTGCACAAATTCACATGGAGAGAAGAGGCTAGGAATAAGAAAAGTCTCATTGACTATGTTATTGTTGATAATGATATTTTCTCATTGGTGCAGGACACTAGAGTGTACAGAGGATTTGAAATTGGAAGTGATCACTATTTAGTCTTGAGCAAGATAAAATTGAATTTCATATTGAAAAGAATAACATTTAAGAAAGTTTTAAAGCGAATAAAAGTTGAGCAGTTCTCATATGCGAACTGTAGACTAAAATACACAAAGATTATTGAAGAAAAAGCAAAAGAGTTTGAGAACAGGAATCAAATAGAGATTCAGTGGGAAACTCTGAAGAAAACATTGATTGATTCTGCCAGAGAGGTATGTGGTGAGGTTGTGTGCAAGGATACAAAAATCAGAACTCCCTGGTGGACACAGGAAGTTAAAGAGGCAGTGAAGGAAAAGAAGAAAGCATATCAAAAGTTCCTGTCAAATAAGTCAGCTTGTGCTCTTAGAGAATACAGAGACAAATTCAAGAATGCTAAACACTATGTAAAACTAGCTAAACAAAAGTCATGGGAGGACTTTGGCAAGAATATAGAAAATAAATATCAAGAAGGTGGCAAAATATTCTAGAGGTTGTTGAAGAAGCTTAGGAATGGAGGAAAGATTGCTGTAAATGGAGTTAGAGATGATAAAGGTGACATGAAAACGGGAGAAAAAGATATCCTTGAAGTATGGAGTAATTGCTTTGAAAAACTGCTAAATGAAACAAGCAGTGATGACAGCACAGTGGTAAAAAACACTGACCAGGAATGCAGTCAGGAATACATATCCATTCCTGAAGTAGAAAAAGCCATCAAAAGCTTGAAATGTGAAAAGACAGCAGGAGTAGATGATATTCGACCAGAAATGCTGAAGTATGGTGGTATAAGAGTCTCTTACAGTGGCTGCGCTGCATAGTTCAGAAAGCCTGGACAGAGGGACGAATTCCCAATGATTGGAGTAGAGCTCTCATAGTACCCATGTATAAAAAGGGAAATAAAACTGAATGTGTGAATTGCAGAGGTATTTCCCCACTGAGTGTTCCTGGCAAGATCTATGCAAGTATACTTGAGAAATGGTTGAGAAGAATGGTGGAAAAAAAGCTTGTTGAAGAACAAGCTGGATTCAGGTCAAATAGTGGCTGTCAGGATCAGATCTTCACTTTACGACAAATAGTCGAGAAAGCATGGGAATATAACAGAGATCTGTATTTAAGTTTTGTCGATTTGGAAAAGGCATATGACAAGGTGCCAAGAGAGAATCTATTCAATACGCTACAGTTATATGGTGTCAGTGGGGCACTATATCAAGCAATACTTAGTCTTTATTTGAGTTGTAAGTCAGCAGTTAGAATTGAAGGAAGTATAGGAAGATGGTTTAATGTTAAATCTGGTGTGAGACAAGGATGTACATTATCCCCTCTGTTATTCATTATCTATATGGATCACATTATGAAGGAAAGTGGTATTAAACATGATATCAAAATTGGAGATGTTAATGTCAGCTCTTTGCTTTATGCAGATGATGTTATACTTCTAAATAAATCTGCTACAAGTCTGCAAGATTCTCTGACTAAATTGAATAGCTGTTGTAATAGATATGATATGAAGGTCAGCAATAAAAAGACAAAGACAATGAAAATAGGTAGAATCATTGAAAATGTCAACTGTGTTGTGAACGGAGAACCTGTGGAACAAGTGAAACATTTCAGCTACTTAAGCACAATTTTTACTGAAGATGGTAAATTAAATATAGAAATAGACAACAGAATCAGCAAAGCTGGTATGGTAGGAGTCAATTGAATAAATTCATATGGAATAAGAGAGAAATTAGTCGGAACTCTATATTAGCTGTATACAAGACAGTGTTCAAACCAGTTTTAACTTATGGATCTGAGAGCTGGGTCAGAAGTAAAACACTTGACCAAAGACTAGAGAGTGCAGATATGAGAGTCCTGAGAAAGATTAGAGACGTGAACAGATGGCATCAATGGCAATATCATATTAAAAACGAGGATATTAGGAAAGAACTTGACATTGTCAACATCCAGGAATGCGTTAGCAGAGCTAATCTCAGGTGGTATGGTCAGTTAAACAGAATGGGCGAAGAAAGATTAGCAAAACAAGTGTTCTCTGCCAGGTTGTCAGGAAAACTACCCAGAGGAAGACCAAGATATAGGTGGATTGATACGGTACAAAGTGCCTTAGACGATAGAAATATAAGATCTGATAAGGTTGGAGTCTTGACAAGTAACAGACTGAATTGGAGGAAAATTGTAGATAGGAAGTTAATAATGATGTAGTTTTTTTCATGTAGTAGTATCATATCATGTACACCCCTTGAGGGTACATGGCAGGAATTTGATGATGATGATATTTTGTACTGAAAATAACAGTACATCATTAGTGCATAGAGACAAGCAAATCAAAGAAACAAGAATACAAGGCGCATACAACAATTGGTTTACCAATTAAAAACAGTTGCTGCGTGCTAGAAATGACTATATTTATTAAAACTATATTTGATGTTCACATAAAATGAAAATCTCCCAAACTTTTGGATGAGAGAGAGACAATTGTTCTTATTCAGGTTTGGCCAATGTTAAAGAACTTCACAATTTCTTTGAAAAGGTGTTCATATTTAAAAATGCTTCTGTGGAGAAGATGAGCTTCATCCCACCCCGATACTGTGTTTAGTGTCAATACTATGTTGTGCCAGACCAGACTTTTGAGGTTTCATGTATTCAATATAATATTGATGTTCATTAATTATTTTTTCCATAGAATGGCCTATCTGCCCAAAGTATGTCAAATTACATTCACAAGGTATCTGGTAAACACCAGCTAATGATAAAGGTCACAGTTTGTTTTTATTTATTACTATTATTTGTATATTAATTAATATTAATATTAGAAATTAATGTATTAATTTCTCGTATGCAGCAAATGTGTTTAATTGTTAAAGTTATTGTGTTATGTACCTTGTATTCCCATTTCTCTGATTTGCTTATATCTATGCACTGATAATGTACTATTATTTTCAGTACAAAATATCTGTACTTTCATTTCATTAAAGTTAATTACTGTGGTTATCATGTAATTTGTTGTTTATAGTTATGCCACAGGCAATTTTTCTTTTTACTATTCTGATACAAACTGGTGGCAAAAGTTTGATTGTTGCATAGGTTAGTGCGAAAGGTAAATAGATGGCATAGATTTTTCAAAAAATGTTATGGTGCTGTGAATGTAGTACATATGTACGAGGGCGGTCTAAAAAGTTCTCGGCCTCGACCATAGATGGCAACACTATTGGCAATGTTTTTTTTTTCTAAGTTGGTACATCTGTCATAAGCATCCATGTGAAATTGCAAGTCATTCTATCAAGTTTGTTTTATACAGCTGTCTGAAGCAAAAGTCTGTATTCCTTTGAAATGGATAAAATTGAGTATCGTGTGGTTATAAAATTCTTTGTAAAAGAAGTTTTAACTCCAAAAGAGATTCATTCGAAGTTCATAAAAGTTTGTGGGCACTCTTCTCCTCCGTTTTTGACAATTAAGAAATGGACTGCAGAGTTTAAACGTGGCTGTACCAGCCTTGAAGATGATCCACGTGAAGAACATCCAAAAAGTGTAACAACACCAGAAATCATTGATCAAGTGCATGATATGGTGTTGGATGTGTGGCGAGTCAAAGTGTGTGAAATTTCTGAGACAATAGGCATTTCAAAAGAACGTGAAGTATTTTTTTTTTGTAAAGAATTGCAAATGAAAAAAGCTTTGCGCAAGATGGGTGCCGTGCTTGCTTACAGCAGATCAAAAATGCACTTGCATCTCTGAACAGTGCTTGGAGATTTTTAACAAGAATAAAACTGATTTTGTGCGTCGATTTATTACTATGGATGAAACTTGGATTCACCATTACACATCATAATCCAAACAGCAGTCAAAAGTCAGTTGTTCAGCAAAAAAAGAAGACAATTCCATCAGCAGGAAAGGTCATGGCATCGGTGTTTGGGGATGCTAAAGGCATTTTGTTTATTAATTATATTGAAAAGGGTAAAACAATAACTGGGTAATATTATTCCGATCTTTTAACCAGACTTGATGAAAAAATTCATGAGAAAAGAACCTGGTTTGCAGAAGAAAAAAATCATCTTTCATCAAGACAATGCACCTGCCCACAAAGGTGTTTTGGCAGTGGGAAAATTAAGGGATCTACACTATGAATTGTTGGAACACCCACCCTATTCCTTAGATTCTGTCTCTTTCCAAAACTAAAACTCTTCCTTGCTAATCAGCGTTTTTCTTCGAATCAACAGGTGATTGCAGCTTGAGGAGTATTTTGCAGATCTTACTGAGAACCACTACAGGGACAGGATAATGGATAGCGCTCGAACATCACTGGAATAAATTTATTAGTCGTAAGAGAGATTACGTTGAAAAATAAAAATAATTTTGAAATTATAAATTCATTTTTTCATTGTTAGACCGAGAACTTTTTTCAAATCACCTTTGTATCTATTTCAAAAGCAAATAAAGGAAAAGCTGTAGTTGTAATGGATAAGGCTGACTGTGAGAGGAAGATAGACTGCCTTTTACAGGATACCTTTACCTATCAAGAAATTAGTTATAACCTTACAAAAACACAAACAATTAAAAAACTGCTTGATGAAGTTTTTAGTTGGGATCAAAATACTTTGACAAGTTGAGCACTCATTTTGGAAGAACTCCTCTTTTATATGTCCTCCCAAAAAATCATAAAAAAAAGTTATCCAATAACACCCATCATGAATTGTGTTGACTCTCTCACCTATAGAATTACTAAATTTCTGTCACATTTATTAACTGCCCATACTGGACAATCCAGATCATTCATTAAGAATTCCACACATTTTCTTGAGAAAATCAAGGAAGTCCTTTTATCATACACACAGCTCATCATAAAACACACTCAAATTCTCTGCAGACACCACACTCTCAGACAAGGCAATCGACTCATTCTCAACTCTGCATGCAAAAAACCTGCTTCTCACTTTCCTGCTCACATCCTCTTTATACAGTTTCCAGGGATGATCTTTGGTTCTCCCCTGATAATTGTTGAATATATGATTGTTCAGTTAAATGAGATACATTTGGAAATAGGCCTGTAAATAAATGTGGATAAATGAAAAGTAATGTATAGTGAAAATAACCCAGAATGAAACAAGTTGAAATAAATCAAAGACAAATTGAAATAGTGAAGTTATACAAATATCTGGGACAAATCATTATACAGGGTGTTCGGGATAAATTTGACAGTTTCGTAAGGAAAAAGAAAATCTTCTTTGTATCTATTAAATTTAATGAATTGACAAAAAAACATTACAGGCAGAGTTAATTACAATACTATCAACAAGATTTACTCAAAATAACCACCATTAGCATCGATCACAGCTTCAATTCTGCTTCGGAACCTCGAACAAGCTGATGCTACAGTCTCCCTGGGAAGGGCCGCAAAAACTGTTTTAATTTTATCCATTAACTGGGCTTTTGTATTACTGGAAGTGCGATTGGTGTCTTTTTCAACTGTGCCCCATACAAAATAATCCATGGGGTTAAGGTCTGGGGAGTTTGGAGGCCAAACATTTGGACTGGTGAAGTCGTAGAAATTTTCAGACAACCATTTTTGACTTTTCCCAGAGGTGTGGCAAGGGGCCGAATCCTGCTGCCATACATACGGCCTACCATTGGCTACCCTTGTTATCCAGGGCTTGACTACAGTTAGCAACTCCACGAACAAAGCCCGAATTCCAATGCCAGGGTTCTTCAACACCTGTTCCTGCAGATTTGCGAGGAATTCTGCTGTACGAACGCAATCAGATCGTCTGCTAGGGATCTTTCTTCTTGCTACATCCTCGTAGTCACCATTGCAAGTCTCTAGTTCATGCCTGATTGTTTTTACTGTATTCAGGGAGCATTGGGCAGCAGTCGTAATATCCTTATTTTGATGGCGGGCACGAATCATCATGATACAAGTTATTCTCTTCCATGATTCAGGTGGGTTCCAGCTATCCATCCTTTCTGACATCTTGTATATGAATGAAGAAGGGTCCAAACTTTTAAATGAAGAGAAGTGTGTGTTAATACATGTAACTTACGGAAAAATATAATTAATTATAAATATGTCAAATTTATCCCGAACACCCTGTAAATGGACATAAACTTGATAATGAAATTTCAGCTAAAGTAACAACAGGATGGAAAATGTTTAACTAATGTAGAGATATATTTAAAGACAATTTACTAAACTGCTTTTTTTTTTAGATATTTCTTTTTAGAGATATCTGCAACCATTGTGCACTCCAAGTGACCTAGGATAGTGAAAACTGCTGTCTGACTAAGAAACCGGAAATAACACAGTGAAACTTAGAAAGAGCCATTTTGGAAATTACTCTTTTTAAATATTTAATTTAATTATTTCTAATAATTCTTTTTAAATGATAATACTTGCATAAGGAAACAAAGAACAGTAATGGACATTGTATCAGTAATAAATGGCACTGGGTAGGACATGTGAAGAGAATGTCCAGTAACCAAGAACTGGTTATTGGAAACCAGGTAGATCAGTGGTAAGATGGAATGATGAAGGGGCAGAACAAGTGGTCATTCCTGGAAACTGAATAAGAGTGTGATTAGTAAATGCCTCGAAACTAAATTTTTCGCTTTGAGAGTGATGGATGAGCAGAATGGGTTGCCTGTTGAGTGTTTTGTCAGTGATTGGTTTCAAGGAGATGTATTTTATGAATAGTATGAGCCTTCCAGAATGAGTTTTTCGATTCCATGGAGTCCTGTGCAATAATAATAAAACCAATTATTATTGGTGGCTGACCAGAACAGCTAAGTGGTTAGCGAATCCCCTTTCCAGCCATGCTGTGAATTTCAATTCTGTCATGGGCATAGCTGTTTGTGATTTGTCAGTATTGAATTTCATTGTCCAGTGTGAGACAACTGTCCACTTATTGTATGCTGAAGTAGCTTGAAAAAGTCCTAGTCTCTAGAGTATGGTTTACAGACTGTGTAAAAAATAAATAAAAAAACTAAAAAAAAATCCTTACTCCATCTAGCTGTACTATATGTTTACAACTTTTTTGTGAGTGGAAGTCACATAAATACAAAAAAAAAAAATAATAATATAATACAAAAAAAACAATGAACTTGTTGAATGTGATCTAGACAGATGATCTCTGGCATCTGGTCTACTGAAAACTCACACATCCTTCCTTCCACACACACAAATATATATATCCACCAAGAGTCACACCACCACCTCTCCCATAAAATTCAAACTGAGCAAAATTGATTTGCTATGATCATGTGAAAATCTATGGGCAAAAGTCTAGAGTCTTAACTAGATAGGGCATCAGCTGAAGGCCTCATTTGTAATATGGGATCTCTGAGAATTAATGTTTCCCATATTTTGAGAAGTGTAATGCATCTATTTTTATGTAGATTGTGCTGGTTTTAGGGGCAACCACAGATTTTAAAAAAAAGTATTTTAAACTTACTGCACCTTGATTCTGTGTGTGGTATCTAAAGCCATGGTCTGCTAGACCTGATTAACAATTACAGGTGTATTTTTGTGTTCTTCCATGTAGATAGTAGCTGACCTTCCAGTCTGTCTATAGTAGACCAACTTGCAAGAACAAAGAACCTTTATACATACCAGGAACTGGCATTTGTCCTTGGGGAATTAGACAAAGGTAGTTAGTTTAGTTTCAAGCAAGGTTTGAAGGTTTGCAGGTTAATTGTTCACACAAAATATGGGATTATTATGTTTCTTTTTTAGTTATTGTGCTGTGACAAGCTATAAAAAGTGCCATACTAATATTTATGGCAAGTGAACACACAAGATTTTTAAGTGATATAAACAGCTTAACTGTTTTTTTTTTTTTTTAATGCCAACTAATATTAAATTGAATTTCAAAAATTTTCAGGTAAAATTGTGTGACTTTGGATATGCAAGAATAATTGGAGAAAGATCATTTCGAAGATCTGTTGTTGGAACTCCTGCCTATTTAGGTAACATCTATTTATTTCAGAAGTGTGTGTGTGTGTCTATATATATATATATATTTATAAACCAAGAACATAATTTCTTGGCATCTTTAATTTATAGTATAAACCAAGTGAAAAAGCTTTCAACATCTATCTCTAATCCAGAAATTAAACCTTATTTTAATAATAAGGTGTGACACCTTTTGATTACTTGTATACGGGAAATATATGACTTCTGCATTAATTCAACCTTTGTATCTCTTCTAGGTCTGACTCCCACTGATGGAGCTTGCTTCCCAGGGAGTAGAGAAGTTCTGATTGGTCTCTGGGTTTTGTCTATCAGTGAGTAGGAAAGTCACTTGAGAGCAGGAAACCACCGCTGAGTTTCTTACCCTGGAGTGATTCAGGTCAGGAATGATGTGTTTGATCCTTTAGGGTTGCTCAGTGAGGTTTAAAGTGATCTTGTGGATCACTCAGAGTTTTTGAAGAGGTACTCCACACTTTAACATACCTTAATAAAGGTTGAGGCCTGGGTAGGTGGCCCTTCCCATAATGCAGAGCATGATATGTCTGATGGGATGTGTGCTTTTCATTATGGGACTAAGGCAATTGATGTGAAGTCATTAGCCTCTATATACAAGTAGCCCAGACATGAAGAAACTCTATGTGCAAACTTTGTTTGCTTACACTTGGATAAAGGATTAAATCAAGAATGTAATTTCTTGGCATCTTTAATTGATTGTAGGAAGTCAGCTGAATAAACTTATTCAACTGACATCATTCTTCTCCTGCATCTTTTACATTAATGATCAAGGCAAATTATCTTGACCATTACCAATTACACTAGCAGTTATTTGCATGATTACTTGGATCCCTCCAAACCATAGGAACTGTGAACGGCATCGACACTTGACTGCCTTTCATAATTCTTGCATTATGTACCACAGCATATGTGTGGGGGCCCAAGCCTTGTTATAGTCCCTGATCTTGCATCCAAAATAAAGCTGATATGTAATGAAAGTTATTTGCATTATTAACACAAGTACGAGGCATCACTACTGCTGGATTTACACTGCAGGGATCACTTTTGTGGTACTTATAATGTAGGAGTGTAGCCCAGGAAGTCACATAAACACTTTCTCACTCTTTGAGACCACTTTATACTAATGATTGCATCAGCCAATGAGGCAGTAGCTCCTGAGGGTGTTGTGTATGATTGGCTGATGCAATATGATACCTATGTACACAATGCCGACCGAGTCTCTTCTAAACAAGAACTAGTCGACAGTTTTTATTGTAATTTTCATTTCAGAGGCAAATTGTGTGTTGTCTAGTGAAGTTATTCCATTGCACTTCAGCTCTATCAAAAACATTAGGGAAAGTTATTAAAAGTCAACTCCTTCACTATCTAGAGCTGATCAGTTAATCAGTGACCATCTGTATAGATTCTGCCATCTCGATCCACAGTTGATCATCCATGGCATCTTCTTTCAGTTTGCAACCCTTGTGAATCCATATATTCCTAAGCTAGAAGATTATTTGGTAATCAACTCTGTAAACACTGCTCCTCTATATTTCAGCGAGTTTGATTAATTGGCAACCCTGCTCTTACACTCACTTCAACCACTGTCTCACAGATGCTGTTCTACCAAACTGGTTGACACTTTCTCCACTTTTTCAATATTGCAGCACTTCACATGAAATGTATGTTCTATTTAGTTGAAGAGTTGGAATTATCCATTCAGATAGCAGGGAACCACTGTTTGAATGCTAGAAAAAAGAAGCTGGAAATGGAACACTACCTAACCTAGAATGCAGGTCTTTTTGAAAATTATGGAGACAACTATTGTGTTTGAATAAAAACTTTAGTTTAATATAACTAAAATCTACAATTCGACGTTTCGACCTTTATGTCAAGGTCATCTTCTGGAGCGTACAAATTTTTTTCTAGAGTTTTTCCTTATTTTTTTCCAGGGCATGCTTGGCCGAATTGTCAGTAATTCTTTCAAGTGTTTGTAGAATGTCTGGATTAACATAGTTCGATAGTTCTGATTTAATTTAGAAACCAGATTTTGTGTTGTAGCTAGGTTTTGGCGGGCTGTTTGAATCTGTTCTCTAAGCATTGCTTTTTCTGTGCGGTCATAGATACAGAGTGCCTTAGCGGACGTAAATTTCTTTTTTAGCCTGATGCAGATCGGAATAAGGTTATTGTCTCTGCATCTTTTTAAAAAGGCCAGCTGATTGATCAGGAGAGAAATACGAATCTTTAGCTTACCATAGTGATTGCAGCGCTTGTGGGTATCATTTCCATGGATGATCTGAATCCTTTCTTTTAGGCTTGAACGGTGATCTGAATGCATTTTTGAAAATTATGGAGACAACTACCGTGTTTGAATAAAAACTTTAGTTTAATATAACTAAAATCTACAATTCGACGTTTAGACCTTTATGTCAAGGTCCTCCCCGAGAAACAACAATGAACAACAAACAAGGGAGACAAGGAGCGACCAACCACCGACAAGCAAGAACCATGTGATTAACCTATCAAGCCACACCCTGAACAACGGCGAACTTACACTACTGAATAAAGGACTGAACTACGCAATAGCACCGAAAAAGGTAAACAAATTGGATTTTATCTACCACATTGAAAGAGGCATCAGATCCCTACCTAACAATATAGCAGATAAAATACGACTAGAAACCAGTAATGTCCTAAATACCAAGAAAACCATACAGAACAACCTGACAGAATTAGCAGCAATTAAATCATTAAAAGCCAAACAAAACATAATAATAACGAAAGCGGATAAAGGCAGTGCCACTGTTGTCCTTGACAGGTCAACATACATACTACAAATGAACCAACTAGTAGCCGATTAACAACACATATAAAATGTTAAATTATAACCCAACAAAAAGAATAAAGGATAAAACAGAAAAACTACTAAAGTCCGTCACTTCTTGGCCACCAGACACGGTTAAAAAACTCAAACCCCACTACGCCCAACCCCCCAGAATATATTGGGTTCCGAAAATACACAAACAAAATGTGCCCCTTCGACCAATCGTGGAAGGAATAGACAGTCCCAATTACCACCTAGCCAAGAAATTAGCGGCAACACTCAAGGAGTTGGTAGGTCATTCCCTCCCCTCCTACATAAAAAACACACAACACTTTATAAACAAAATCAAAAACATAACACTCGACAAAGACGACTTATTAGTCAGTTTTGACGTTTCTTCCCTTTTCACTAATGTCCACATCAATGACACAATTCTCCTACTACAGAACAAATTCCCGCCGACATTACGGCCCTCTTTGCCCACGTACTAAAGTCCGGTTACTTCGTGTGGCAAAACAAATTCTACCTACAAAAGGAAGGTACAGCCATGGGCTCACCATTATCCCCCCCAATCGCTAACTTCTACATGGAAACATTTGAGCAAAGGGCTCTTGATTCCGCCACGCTACGACCGACAGTCTGGCTCAGATACGTCGATGACGTGTTCGCGATTTGGCCGCACGGGCGACAAACGCTAAACACATTCCTCATCCACCTAAACAAACAACAAACGTATACAATTTACCATCGAAATCGAAAACCAAAATTCGCTTCCATTCCTAGACACACTAGTTACACGTCTTCCTTCAGGCAGTCTATCCTTCACGGTCTACCGAAAACTGACACACACATGGGCCAATACATATATGCGAATTCATACCACCACCACCCAGCACAAAAATATGGAGTCATTAACACCCTTAAAAACAGAGCCACAACTATTTGCTCTAACCAGCAAGCCCTAAAACAAGAACTAAAAATCATTAGTGACACATTCATAAATAATGGCTATAACAAAAATAGTCAATAAAATACTCTATAAAACCACAACAAAAACAAATCTAGATTACAGTAAAACCATAGCCATCCCATACATTAAAGGGCTATCGGAAAAAATCAACAGAATCCTACAACATTATAACCTCAATGCCACCTTTAAACCACCCACTAAACTTAAAACCATATTCAGCTCCTCTAAGGATCCTCTCCTCCCATTAGCACATCCTGGAGTCTATTGCATCTGCTGCACCTGTAACTTACCGTACATTGGTGAAATAGGACGAACGATCCCTATACGCAAGAAAGAACACATTAAATATAACCATTATGGTGAAGCAGGCCTCTCAGACCACGCACTTAACACCTTACACCAAATCAACTGGAAAAGCACCTGCTCCTTACACTGCACAAAAACTTGGTACGAAAGAAAATTTAAGGAATCCTGCGAAATCCTGATAAACCACCCAAATATCAACAACAAAGATGGTATGAAAATTCCAAGGATCTGGATGGCACACATTCAGCCAATCTAATATGAAAGATTCAACATGTCAGGACTCTAGCCAATCTGCTAGTATTAGAAACCATTCCACTCCAACTGGCTGGAATGATGTTAATATATGTATATAGTAGACAACACAAATAATAGGACTCTAGCGTTGATGTATATTTTTTTTTTTTTTTTTTTTTTTCCACCAGAGGTCAGGCCAACAATTGTGGTAGCAGTTGGTCAGTGTCTTTAACGAACCAGTTTGATTGTAGTATAGCTTGTTTCTTGTGTATATTTGTACACTCCAGAAGATGACCTTGATATAAAGGTGGAAACATAGATTTGTAGATTTTAGTTATATTAAACTAAAGTTTTTATTCAAACACGGTAGTTGTCTCCATAATTTTCAAAAATTCATTCGGATCACCGTGCAAGCCTAAAAGAAAGGAAAAAAAGAATGTAGGTCCATTTCTTTTACCATTTTGTGAATGATGCTTTGTCAGTGCTAAAGAGGTCAAGATTTTTCTGCCTCTAAGGGCCAAGACTGTTAAATGTAATAACGTACATTTTGTTAAATAATGTTTTTCAGTTGTGATATTATGAATTGTTGAAATGAGAACGTCAGATTTGTAAGTTTTTAGCTCATCCTTGTATAAACTAGCCTGCATTTTTAGAAATGCATAATAAAGTGTATATAGTTATGTTAATTTATTTTTGCTTATAGCCCCTGAGGTGTTAAAAAATAGAGGATATAATAGATCATTAGATATGTGGTCTGTTGGAGTCATTATTTATGTTAGGTAAGTTTGAAACATTCATTTAGATTTTTATTCCTTGAATAAATTATTGGCAATTTGGGATTTAGCCGACCAATTTGTATTCTTATTGGTTAAACCAAAATAAAAAATGATGGTACAACATGACAAAATTTCATGCCGGCTGGGGCGTTGCCCGGTTAAACAAGGCCCCCGTTGTTTTCGCCAGGGAACCAGGGCGAACAGCGAAAAGTCAGCTACTGGAACAAATCTGAAAACAAACCCCAACTCAACATCACCAGAGTTAAAGATCGGTACTATCAACGTAAGAAGCCTGAATGGCAAAGAAATGGAGCTAGCTGAGGAATTAGATAAGTACCAGATCGACATAATAGGGGTGACTGAAACAAAAAAGACCAAAACTGGTGAGACCTTTCTGAGCAATAAATACAAAATGTTATATTCAGACAACGACAATCAAGGAAAAGAAGGAGTAGCCATAGTATTCAACACAAAATACGAGGCTAATCTTCTTGAATGGCAGTCAGTCTCAAGTAGAGTAATGTGGACAAATATGAGAATGGGGAACTGGACAATGAGACTTATTTGTGCCTATGGTCCCACAGAAGGTTCTACTAAGGTAGAAGTGGAGGAATTTTTTGAGGCTTTAGAAAAAGCAACTGCCACAATGAAAAAGGAAAAGTTGGTCCTTGTTGAGGATCTAAATAGCAGAGTAGGAAATGATTGTGAGACATACAAAAATATTTTGGGAAAATTTGGAGAAAAGAGCAAAGCTAATAATGGCAAATATTTGTTGGATTTCTGCTCAGGACATGGACTGGTTATTACTAACACCATGTTCCAACATAAAAATGTGCACAAATTCACACGGAGAGAAGAGGCTAGGAATAAGAAAAGTCTCATTGACTATGTTATTGTTGATAGTGATGTTTTCTCCTTGGTGCAGGACACCAGAGTGTACAGAGGATTTGATATTGGAAGTGATCACTATTTAGTCTTGAGCAGGATAAAATTCAATTTCATATTGAAAAGAATAACATGTAAGAAAGTTTTAAAGCAAATAAAAGTTGAGCAGCTCTCAGATGTGAACTGTAGACTAAAATACAGAAAGATTATTGAAAAGAAAATGAAAGAGTTTGAGAACAGGAATCAAACCTTGGAGATTCAGTGGCAAACTCTGAAGAAAACATTGATTGATTCTTCCAGAGAGGCATGTGGTGAGGTTGTATGCAAGGATAAAAGAATCAGAACTCCCTGGTGGACACAGTAAGTTAAAGAGGCAGTGAAGGAAAAGAAGAAAGCATATCAAAAGTTCCTGGCAAATAAGTCAGCTTTTACTCTTACAGAATACAGAGACAAATGTAAGAAAGCTAAACAGCGTGTAAAACTAGCTAAACAAAAGTCATGGAAGGACTTTGGCAAGAATATAGAAAATAAATATCAAGAAGGTGGCAAAATATTCTGGAGGTTGTTGAAGAAGCTTAGGAATGGAGGAAAGAGTGCTGTAAAAGGAGTTAGAGATGATAAAGGTGACATGAAAACAGGAGAAAAAGATATCCTTGAAGTATGGAGTAATTACTTTGAAAAACTGCTAAATGAAACAAGCAGTGATGACAGCACAGTGATAAAAAACACTGACCAGGCATGCAGTCAGGAATACATATCCATACTTGAAGTAGAAAAAGCCGTCAAAGGCTTGAAATGTGGAAAGGCAGCAGGAGTAGATGATATTCGACCAGAAATGCTGAAGTATGGTGGTATAAAAGTCTTACAGTGGCTGCACTGCATAGTTCAGAAAGCCTGGACAGAGGGATGAATTCCCGATGATTGGAGTAGAGCTCTCATAGTACCCATATATAAAAAGGGAAATAAAACTGAATGTGAGAATTACAGAGGTATTTCCCTACTGAGTGTTCCTGGCAAGATCTATGCAAGTATACTTGAGAAACAGTTGAGAAGAATTGTGGAAGAACAAGCTGGATTCAGGCCAAATAGAGGCTGTCAGGATCAGATCTTCACTTTACGACAAATAGTCGAGAAAGCATGGGAATACAACAAAGATCTGTATTTAAGTTTTGTCGATTTGGAAAAGGCATATGACAAGGTGCCAAGAGAGAAGCTATTCAATACGCTGCAGTTATCAGTGGGAAATTATATCAAGCAATACTTAGTCTTTATTTGAGTTGTAAGTCAGCAGTTAGAATTGAAGGAAGTACAGGAAGATGGTTTAATGTTAAATCTGGTATGAGACAAGGATGTACATTATCCCCTCTGTTATTCATTATCTATATGGATCACATTATGAAGGAATGTGGTATTAAACCTGATATCAAAATTGGAGATGTTAATGTCAGCTCTTTGCTTTATGCGGATGATGTTATACTTCTAAATAAATCCGCTACAAGTCTGCAAGATTCTCTGACTAAATTGAATAGCTGTTGTAATAGATATGGTATGAAGGTCAGCAATAAAAAGACAAAGACAATAAAAATAGGCAGAATCATTGAAAATGTCAACTGCGTTGTGAATGGAGAACCTGTGGAACAAGTAAAACATTTCAGCTACTTAGGCACGATTTTTACTGAAGATGGTAAATTAAATATAGAAATAAACAACAGAATCAGCAAAGCTGGTATAGTGGGAAGTCAATTGAATAAATTCATATGGAATAACAAAGAAAGTAGTCGGAACACTAAATTAGCTGTATACAAGACAGTGTTCAAACCAGTTTTAACTTATGGATCTGAGAGCTGGGTCAGAAGTAAAACACTTGACCAAAGACTAGTGACTGCAGATATGAGAGTCCTGAGAAAGATTAGAGGTGTGAACAGATGGCATCAATGGCAATATCATATTAAAAATGAGGATATTAGGAAAGAACTTGACATTGTCAGCATCCAGGAATGCGTTAGCAGAGCAAATCTCAGGTGGTATGGTCACTTAAATAGAATGGGAGAGGAAAGATTAGCAAAACAAGTGTTCTCTGCCAGGTTGGCAGGAAAACGGCCCAGAGGAAGACCAAGATATAGGTGGATTGATACGGTACAAAGTGCCTTAGACGATAGAAATATAAGATCTGATAATGTTGGAGTCTTGACAAGTAACAGACTGATTTGGAGGAAAATTGTAGATAGGAAGTTAGTAATGATGTAATTTTTTCATGTCGTACTGTCATATCCTGTACACCCCTTGAGGGTACATGGCAGGAATTTGATGATGATGATGATAAATTATTGAATCTTGTGTAATTTTATGAAATTTCTTAATAACTATTTTTTCAATTTATTTCTTTAGCTTAAGCGGAACTTTTCCCTTTAATGAAGATGAAGACATCAATGATCAAATTCAGAATGCAGCTTTTATGTATCCTCCAAATCCATGGAAGGATGTGTCAAATGAAGGTAAAGAATATTTAAATGGCCTACATCCCTCGCCATTTTTTTTTTCTCCTGCAGCCTGTATAATATGCCTACACAAAGCACATAACTACTATTATAGTTTTTCATATCGTAGGTGTGTGTGTGTGGGGGGGGGATTCGTTTCTTAATGGTTAGGTTTGATCTGTAAAGGACAGGGTGTCCAGTTCTCATCCAGCTGTAATGAACTATTTTTTTAACCTTGATAGTTGTCTTATGCCAGGTGACTCAATGTAAATGTTTGTTAATGAATAGAAATGTCATTTTGCATGTGCACATGGTAAATCCTGTTTATTTTGGCCTGATGATTCAACATGCTATTTTAATCTGTCTTTTTTTAAGAAAAAAAAAATTACTTCCCTTACTTTTGATAATGCTCATCTTAACAGCCAAGACCAGATCTCTCTTCTTAGACTGACCCTTACTCTTAGCCTTTCCTGGAATAATCATATCACTTCTGTAGCATCCTCAGCTTTCAAAAAGCCTGGGATACTTTTTTTGCTCAAGATGTTATTTTGATCTGTCCAGCTACTTGCTGTTTATACAAATCCATCCAACCTTGGAATACTGTTCTCATATTCAGCTAAGGCCTAACAATTCTTGATGCAGTTCAGAAGAAAGCAGTTTGGCTACTTAACAATCCCTCTCTGAGACTCCCTCCAGACACTCTCTCGCAGACTGTTAGTTTCTGAATTTGTCTCTTCTACAGATATTTTTGTGGGTAATGTGCAGCAGAACTGGCATTCATCATGCCACCCTCTTCCCGATTCTGCTAAATCTGTAACATGAGCAGCATCTCGTCTTTTGCAGCTGAACTGATGACTCTCCTATTCATCTTTCATTCCATCTGTTAGTTCTTTGGAATAGCATTCCCAAAAGATTAAAATCTCCAGCTCTTCAAAAAGAATATTAAGAAATATCTTTGTGCACTTTTACTCCAACCCATATACAGCATTTATTGCTTTAGGCCTTGCAGCCTCTCGTGTGAGAGAGAGGGAGAGAGAAAGAAATAAAAAAAAAATAATAATAAAGAAATAAACTTGGTTAACTGTGGAGGATGTCTTAACAGGGATAGCAATCGCAGGATATAACATATTTCGGCAGGATAGGGAGAATAAACATGGTGGTTGAGTGGACAAAATCACATGAATTTAATTCTCCCAACAAAGACATTGGCAGCCATTGTTCTGGTATGCATTGGTGCCATACCAACAATATACACTAACTCAGTCTATCATGTTTACTTATAAAACTTATTTAACTCAGTATTAGCAAAAATTTGGAAAAATGACTTATCTTTCAGCAACGTTATGAATCGACAATGTTCGCCATATATTCTCGAACCAAGGTGCCATTTCTTGGTAAATATTCCTGTCTCCACAGAAATATAATGTGGTGTAAGCGTGTGTAATTTCAAATACATTTAGTAAATTCAAGTAGGACAGTACTTCCTGGAGAGATACACATAGATGTTATTTCCATCTTAAGTTAAAATAAATGTTTCTGATAATAACTTCTTTAATATTTCATTTACATCTGTGTTCACTATCGAAATAACATTGTTTAAAAAATCTAGACTTTTAATTAAAATAATGCTCAACTGGGGCCAGTCGAGCATGGAGAGATCACATCGAGTGAGTGGTATCGGTGGAACTAGCTGTAGATCCAGAAATGAGCTGTTGTGTTTGTATACAAATGCTAGAAGCATAAGAAACAAGGCAGATGAAATGGTTGCACTAATTGCATCTGTTCACCCAAAGATTGTCGGAATAAGTAAGACATGGTTGGAAGAGGACGATATCTTGACAGGGATAGAGATGGAAGGGTGTGATGTGTTTCGTGAAGATAGAAGGGGTAAAAAGGGAGGGGGAGTGCTATTGATGATAGAGAAAGAGTTATCTCCATACAAAGTAGAGATGCAAGAGGGAAATAGTGCCCGTGGTTTTGAGGCAGTATGGTATGAGATAGAGGTGAATGGAATCAAATACTTGATTGGATGTTGTTATAGACCAGATAATGTGGATGGTGGTGATAATGAAATGTATAATCAAATTAGCCAAGCAAATAAGAAAAGGGTGATCATAATGGGCGATTTTAATTATGGCAATATAGACTGGAATGAAGAGATAGCAACTGGAAGTAAAGAAAATGAGTTTCTTGAGTTTTTGAGGGATAACTACCTCAGACAGTGTAACAGAGGGCACACGAGGATTGAGGGTCTTGGATTTGGTTATCCCATCAGAGGATGTAATTATAATTGAGGTGTCACATCATCCACTAATTGGTGAGAGTGACCATGAGGTGATTACCTGGGTGGTTGCTAGCAGTGTGAAGACCTCTGTGAGAAAAGAGTATATGTAGAACTACAAGTGGGGGGGGGGTGATTATGAAGAGCTCAGGAGACAGTTTGCGGGTGTAGCATGGAATGAGGAGTTAGCTGGAAAAGAGATCAATGCAGCTTGGGGGATTTTCAAAAACTATCTAGTAGATGCAATGTCTAAATGTATTCCAAGGGTGAGAAGGTTAAATAAAGTAGGTGTGAGATAGATGAATAAAGAGATTAAGCATGCGATACAGAGAAAAAGAGGATCGCGGAGGCAGCATAAACGAAGTGGAAATAACCAATTCCATGAGGTCTACAAAGACCAGGCAAGGAGGGTGACTTGGTTGGTGAGGGTAGCTAAAGAGAGATATGAACAGCAGTTAGCAAATGATGCCAAAAAGAATCCTAAGGAGTTCTTTCGATATGTAGCCAGCAAAAGAAAGAATGATTATGGAAGGATGATTGGAGAAAATGGTATAAAGACAGCTGTTACAGAGGATGTAATTATAAATGAGGAGATACTTAATGAGCAGTTCAAAAAGGTCTTTCAATCTTGTGAATGTGACTTCATGGAGAGATTGAGAGCAGTTGATGATGGGGAGCAGAGACTGACTGTAAGTGAGCAAGAGGTATATGGGGAGTTGAATAAACTAGATGTTAATAAGACTGTGGGACTTGATAATATATCACCACTTATTCTGGAGGAATGTGCCATGGAGTTGACACCTGCCTTGACATATTTTTTTAATACGAGTCATGCACTCGGTCAAGTTCCTAAGGAGTGGAAGGAGGGCAAGATTGTGCCATTTCATAAAGGAGGTGATTGAACTCAAGCATCAAACTATAGGCCTATCTGTGTGAAACTAATTTTCTTTACTTCCAGTTGCTATGTCATCATTCCAGTCTATATTGCCATAATTAAAATCGCCCATTATGGTGTTGTGGTTAAGTTGTTGGAGAAGCTTGTGAGAACTAGGATTCAGAGTTGGGTTGACAACAATGGTATTATCTTTGATGGACAGCATGGATTTGCTAAATGGGGGGGGGGGTCATGTTTTAGTAATCTACTTACTTATTACAATAAAGTGACTGCTTCCTTGGACAGAGGAGAAGGATACACAGTAATATACTTGGATTTCATAAAGGCTTTTGATAGAGTACCTCATGATAAGTTGACAGTCAAACTAGAGCAGATGGGGTTGGATATTAGACTAATGCATTGGATTGGAGACTGGCTATCTGATAGGTATCAACACGTTGTGTATGGGGGAGCGATATCCAGGAAAAGGAAAGTCACTAGTGGAGTGCCTCAGGGGTCTGTTTTAGGGCCATTACTGTTTAACTTGTATATTAATGATATTGGTGAAGATTTGGATGGAGATATTCAGTTGTTTGCAGATGATGCAAAGTTGGAACGAACCATGAAGAGTAGTGAAGATGTTGTGGCCTTACAAGAAGACTTGAATAAATTGAGTGATTGGGCATGGAAATGGGAATGTGAGTTCAATGTTGCAAAATGTAAGGTTTTAAAATTTGGAAAACAAAGATGGGATGCAGAATTTATGCTTGGTGAGGATATATTGTTGGAAGTGGAGGAAATAAGAGATCTGGGGGTGATAGTGGATAGGGATCTGAAATTTAGGGAACACATAGCCAAAATTGTGAAGACAACACAAAGGCTTCTGGGAATGATGCGGAGGACACTGACGTGTAGAAATAGGGAGATTCTTGTTCCGTTGTATAAGGCTTTGATTAGGCCACACATGGACTATTGTGCCCAGATTTGGTCACCTGGTTTTCAGAAGGATGAAGAGATGTTGGAAAGGGTCAAAGGTGACTGACTAAGGTAGTTTCTGACCTCTGGAATGTCTAGTACGAGGAAAGATTGAGAAGATGTAATTTGCAGAATCTGGTGGACAGGAGGAAGAGGGGGAGATATGATAGAGACCTACAAGTTGGTGAGGGTTGTTATAGGATTAATGCTGAAGAAGTTCTACATAAAATAGTGGGAGATAGAGAGAGAACCAGAGGTCATTCCTGGAAACTGTGTAAAGAGGTGTGAGTAGGGGAGTGATAGGCAGTTTTTTTTCGTGCAGAGTCGTGAATGATTGGAATGCCTTGCCTGAGAGTGTGGTGTGTGCAAGGAGTTTGAGTGTGTTTAATACATGGTATGATGAGCTGTGTGTGTGATAAAAGGACCTCCCAAGATGAGTCTTTGACTCCATGAGGTCTTGAGGTAATAATAATAATAATCTTTTTTGAGGGTTCAAGTCATCTGTATTTGCTAGAAGAGTGATGACCATCACTATTATGTAAGTGGTGCTAAAATTACTAAACTGCTATAAAGTATATAGCAGTTTAGTAATTTTTTAAACTGCTATATACTTTATCTTGACGATATCATTAAGTGGTCTCTTTGCAAAATGCAGAACAGATAGTTCAGAATATTTTTGACAGTTCTGGAAAAACATTTCCTGACATTAAGATCTTTCAAATCTATTAGCTTTGCTATCAGAAAAAGAAGAAAAAAATCAAATAAATACTAAAAATAGCTGCGAGGGAGTAGTATATATCACTGTACTCCTTTAAATCCATCTGCAACTTTTGCTTGAATTATTATTTATTACTTTTATTATCTGAGAGTTCCACATAATCAATGACTTTTCAGGGGAAGGCTATACATTATCCAAACCAGCTTTCATGCCTTCTTTTACTCATTCATGCTAGATGCACTCACCATTTCAAGAGGCAAAATGTTCCATTTACTCATTTGCACTGTAAAAAAAAAAAAATCTTTTACCCCTTTCTTAACTGTGAACAAACTGAACTTTTGTGGATGTCCCTGTGTTCTCTCCATACCTTCCATATAACCAAATATTTCATTAGACAATATCCTCCAATATCTATCATATCACTCCTCTTTCTTCTGTTAACCAGAGTCTGTAGACCACGTACTCTTAATCTCTTGTCATAATCTACATTCCATAATCCTGATATAATCTTTATAATTCTTCTTCTTTGCAACCTTTCCATAGGCTTTTATCCCCTTGGAACCTAACAGATGAAATCTGTGCACAGTAGTCCAGGCACTCTTATCCAGTCCTTGTAAAGAAGCAAAATAACTTCCGTATCCTTATATGTCAAGATTCAGTTCAACATCGCAATTATCTTCTGAATTGTATTTGCCATTTTTGCTATGTGACTTTGAACTTCAAATTCCTATCCTCCATATTGCCAAGATCCCTAGCCTCATCACTTGTAGAATTACCCATCTATCATGTTATGTCATGAAAATCTCATCACGTCAAAGTGCATAACTTTGCACTCACTATCATTGAACTGATAGCCATTATCATTTGCCCAATTTCCAGATCATTCCGCAAGTGCTGTATATCAGTAGCATCCCTGATTACCCTGCCTATTTTTGCATCATCAACAAACAATAGAATATCTCATGTTAGATCCTTCCTAATCTTATAATTCCTTATTTTGCAACCCAGCTTCATCCTTATGTTACTTACTTATAACTTCAGGAACTATCGTAAATGGTCGACTTCCACATTTATTTATTTCTACTAGATCTTATGTTCTCACACTGTATAGTCTAACAAATTTATTTGTTTTATGATTATGCCAGTTAGACTATGTACTGAGTGTAATTATAAGATTTTTAAACTAAAGACAAAGCAGATATTGTTAGCATTCCCTGCTTTTGTTAATCTTTACCTTTAATTAATCGTGGCTTTATTATTATTATTACGGGCAACTCCAAGGAGTCCCTTGACTCATCGAGGAAGACCCTGAACATCATGTTCATCAACTATTCAACATTCACACAGTATCTATCATACTTTGAATTGAACTCATTCACAGTCATAGCACCCACAACAGACTCTGTTGTGGGTGCTATGACTGTGAATCTTCCAGCAAAATCACAAAACTTATACATCAAAATCACAAAAAAGTGTTGTTAGCTTTGAAGCTACTAACACTTTTTTGTGATTTTGCTGTATAAGTTCTAATCAGCATTTTTTTCCAAAAAAGGCAGGTCTCATCTGCGTTCCAAACTTGATCAGGAGTGTAGCCACCATTTTCAATAATTTTAGACAGTTTTGAAAGAAATTCCCTAGCTGCCGGTTCATCTGCAGATGCAACTTCTCCTTTTATTTTTACATTATGAAGCGCATATCTTTTGAGCAATCTGTGCTTGCAGAAAAATCACAGTTATTGTTTGATGTTGTTAACTCCTTTCTGAATCTTATAAAGGTCTGGACTTCCGTTGTATGCATGCGTGCGTCTCTCAAAACTTCCATATAGACCATGATAACGTCATATTTGTGCATCTTTTGAAATTGCCTTATATGGCTATTTCAAAAGATGCACAAGTTCTTGATTGTCAACCAAATTTTGTCTTTGTCCGAGTTGTCGATTATTCTATGTCCTTTATAACCCTTTACCTGGCACTGGTGGGGTCTCACAGACCCACCCAAATAATGTAGTGTATTATAGAAATCGAGGAAGACCTGCGTCTCTCAAAACTTCCATATAGACCATGATAACGTCATATTTGTGCATCTTTTGAAATTGCCTTATATGGCTATTTCAAAAGATGCACAAGTTCTTGATTGTCAACCAAATTTTGTCTTTGTCCGAGTTGTCGATTATTCTATGTCCTTTATAACCCTTTACCTGGCACTGGTGTGGTCTCACAGACCCACCCAAATAATGTAGTGTATTATAGAAATCGAGGAAGACCTGCGTCTCTCAAAACTTCCATATAGACCATGATAACGTCATATTTGTGCATCTTTTGAAATTGCCTTATATGGCTATTTCAAAAGATGCACAAGTTCTTGATTGTCAACCAAATTTTGTCTTTGTCCGAGTTGTCGATTATTCTATGTCCTTTATAACCCTTTACCTGGCACTGGTGGGGTCTCACAGACCCACCCAAATAATGTAGTGTATTATAGAAATCCATATCTTTTTTAATTAACAAGTTAACAGTGTTACATAATGATGTCATGCCCCACATTATATTAACAAAAGCTCATGGTTAAATTATTACAAATTCAATATTATTACCGACAAAACTATAATGCTTTCTCTTTGATGACATTTCCATCTTAAGGTATTCCTTTTCATGAGCAACTGTTTATTGTACCCATGAACAGACACACTTGATGTATATTCTTGTTCGAAATTATCACGCACATAAATACTTACAGTTCTTGTTCAGCATTGCCATTTACGTGAATCTTTTGTTCATACGAAAATGCTCCTTTTCGTCCTTCTGCTGGCTCGTTCTTGATTGTCCACCAAATTTTGTCTTTGTCCAAGTTGTCGATTATTCTATGTCCTTTATGACCCTTTACCTGGCACTGGTGGGGTCTCACAGACCCACCCAAATAATGTAGTGTATTATAGAAATCCATATCTTTTTTAATTAATATTAGATTATATATTGTTTAAGTGTCCTGTAATTTTACAGAATAAAAATGCAGATCCAGAAAATTAACTTGTGGTTACTTACTAATTCTAAATCAATTTCACTATCATCTCTGCTAAATGGCTCCTTGTCAGTCAAAGCGTCATCTATAAGTTGACGTAATCTCTGTTCTTCCTGCTCGTAACTCATCTGGTAAAAAAAAGATATTATTCTCAAAATACCCTCTAAATATTTACGAAAACGCATTTGCTTATAGTTGGTATGTAAAAATATAGAAGACACAGCAGTAACAATAATATTTTAGTAGAATATACATGAAAACAACTTATGTTTTGGAAGTAAATGTAGTCACACTTTTGGTAAGGTGGGGTCTGGTGGACCCCAGCACACTTTACACCTCTGCACACTAAACTTGCTTGTGTGCAACAGCCTGTTGTCTATGGCGTCGAGTAGCAGGTTACGGGAGGGGAAGCTATACTGGGGCATGACTCAATGCTACGTGTCATTAAAAAGTTAGTCAATTTAAAATCTTTGGGGTCTGTGACACCCCACCTTACTAATGCCGGATTAACATGGTGGCTGTGTGCAGCTCTTTCCTAGCGAGACGTCCCAATGATCGATGTAATACTTCTCATAGCTGCGGATCCAGGTAAGTGAAGATAGATTCTAATAATAAATTTAGTTTAATCCTTTATCCAAGTGTGAGCAAACAAGGTTTGCGCCTAAAAATATCTTCAGGACTGGGGTAAGGTAGTACAACACCGGGAAACTCACAGCAAAGGTGGAGCAAGCTAACATCACTCCTATCTCAGTATCTCCCATAATGCAAAACACATCTCCTTACAGATATGTATAATATAATGTTATGCTTTGAGGGAAGATCCACTACCCAGACTAGTTTCGACCTTTATTGAGGTCTCTTCAGTGGGAGCCAGGCCCAGAGGTGGAGATACCTCTGGATTTAGAGAAAGATATTGAAAGTTTATTTTTCACTTGGTTAGACTATAATAGATTTAGTTTAATCTTTAATCCAAGTGTGAGCAAACAAGGTTTGCGCCTGAAAATATCTTCAGGACTGGGGTAAGGTAGTACAACACCGGGCAACTCGCAGCAAAGGTGGAGCAAGCTAACATCACTCCTATCTCAGTATCTCCCATAATGCAAAACACATCTCCTTAAGGATATGTATAATGTTATGCATTGAGGGAAGGGCCACTACCCAGACTAGTTTCGACCTTTATTGAGGTCTCTTCAGTGGGAGCCAGGCCCAGAGGTGGAGATACTAGGCAGAAGCAATGGCAGGTCATCTTTACCTATAGGAGTTGCCAAATGGTGTGCCACCTTTTTATCTCCATGGAGTCAGAAGACTCGTCATGAGAGATCAAAACAATCCTTTATAAGCACAATAATATCATATCTTTCTTTTAAACTCACCACTGTCGGATTTTACTTTTAACCACCACTCCTGAGATATTAATTGGTCTGTAATTTGCTACTTCTGTCCTGGAGTCAACTTCATGTAATGGAACTATCTTACCCTCTTTCCACTTCCTTGGAACCTTGCCAGAACTAAGATGTAGATTAGACAGTTTCATCAGAGGCAATGCCAATTCTCTTGCACATTCATGAAGTACCCAGGCTGGCATGCTATCTAGTCTCACTGATGTATTCACATTAATATTTTTGATATGCTCGGCAACTGCTATTCATCTACCTCGATTATGACATCAGTGTCTGTCACATCAGCAACTGTAAAATCTCCACCTGTATGATATATCTTTGTAAAAATTATCCTTCTTACTTGCTATATAACAAAAAAAAAACTCTTTTGGATTTACTTTAGCCTGATTAGTTAATTTTCTCTCATAATATGATTTGGCCTTTCTTACCATACTAGTGTAACCCTTGTTGCTTTGACTTTGTACTGCTCATGAGCACATGCTAATGACCTTTTTCTTTATATTTCCTCCACAATGTTTGCTTTTTTTTGCTGCACTTATGTAAAATGTAACATATAAATGATTTTGTCATTTAACTTTTTTTTCAGTTTTTCTTATATCTAGTTTTTTTTTTTTTATAATTAACTGTTTTCTTAAAAAAACTACAACTTGAATTGGTAGTCAAGCAGTTGGTTTATTTGTAAATAAATTTCTTAATGGGAGGGAGAAGTTATCATAATCACTCTTCTTCTTCTCTTTCCTTTCTTACATATGTGTCAAAAATATACAAGTAATACTATATAGAACATATACCGAAGTGATCATCATTAAATAGGAACAAAAATATTATCAATAGAAATATGATATCTTGGGGGAAAAATCAATGGAAAATCAATATTATTTGTATGCAAGTAAAAGTGTAATACAAATTTATGCCAAGTTTTTTTTTCAATACATTGGTACATTGTTGAAACAATTTGTGTGGATCATGAAGATAGCTTCCTTATGGAATTTAACTGTAAGTTTATCTTGTTAGTGTTCATTTTGATTATAATATAATGAGTGGCAGATCATTTCAAATGTCTTCTTAATCAACCGTTACATAAATTTATATATGTTTAAGTGTGTATATCATTTATTTCTTTATGAACATAAAAAAGTATTTTTATTTATTTATTTTCATATATTTGTACAGCCAGAGATCTTATAAACTGCCTACTTCAAGTTAAAACCAGGAAAAGGTTAACTGTAGAGAAATCACTCTCACATACTTGGCTACAGGTGTGGATTTTTTCTTAATAATAATTCTTAAAAAATTAAAAAAAAAAGATTATTGTATTATATATATTCTGCAGGCGATTATATTTCTTTGTTTTGTATTAAGAAATCCTCTAAATGGTAAAAGCTGGCTACTGTGGTTTTTTCTGGTGATCCAGCTTAATGAAATGAATAATTTTTAATTTATTTCAGCAGCTCGGGGGGGGGGATTTGACCTGCATTAAGTGGCATGCATTTTAAAGGACTTTTCATGCAGATTTGATTGTTTTATGGGAGAGGAGTGCATCCATAGAAAGCAGTTTTACAGCTGTTGCAAGGTATAAAAATGGCTAATGGTGTTCGCCTCAGATTCAAGACATGAACATACCTCATATAGATAAGCATAGGTGTTGGTTAATCATAAACTGCTGCACAGCATAAACAGCACCAAGAGAAAAAAAAAGTATAATTAATTTATGGAATGCAGTAGTTCTTTCAATAAATTATATATATTAAAACTAAATGAACTACAATTTGAGCACTGTGTTATTAGGTAACCACATAAACATAATTAAAGCAACTTGCCACTTGCAACTTGTATAGATCAAACAGGAATGGTGTGCTATGTTGAATTTCTTTTAACATGGCATATGATTATACCTATCAAAATTTGGGTTAAGACTTTTCAGTAGTTTGTTATAGTGAGTGCATAAGTTATATAATATAGTTTGCTGTAGTGAAAATCATGTGTTTTGACTGCAGTTGCAATTGTAAAGATGCATAGATTCAAGAATGATTTGTTGTGTCAGTCAGTAAAGCACAAAGGTAGACATTCAAAATTATTACTGCAGACTTGACATTATTTGATATATTCATGCATGATGAACTGTTTGTTACTATAAATCAAGAATTGATATGGGAAAGAATTTGATTGCAACTGTACACAAACACACATATACAGAAGTTTATGTATATAGGCCTGCTATACTAATGCAAATATTTCTTGTATTAAAGTCTGTGCAGGATCTGAGTGGTATTTCTTCATCTCATAAGTGGTTTTCTTGTGAATAGTGCATTCAGAATCTTTCATCAATAAGACCAAAAGTGGCCTAAATTAAAAAAACGTTGCTTACTATATGAGGATATATTTTTCCATTTTCAATTTTTTTGTAAATTATAAAATGGGCAAAATAAAAATATGAAAATGTACTTTTTTCCCCTTCAAAGTATAAAGAAATACTTCCAGTCTGTATTTTAAATTGAGATGTAAGGAAAGTGTGTGTATGTGTGCATGCGCACACTTTTGCATTTCGTCTGTGGAAGGGAGCGGATTAATTCTGCTAGCAGTTGCATTAAAGTGGGTTCAAGAGAAAAAAATCTGTTTTATTTTATTATTGGAGATTATATTACCAGAAGTTAATTTATATTTCTGTAGTACTTATAGTTAATTCAGCATAGGATGAATTGTGCTTAATTTTAAAGCAAACACAAAGTTTGCACAATTGAAACAAATGCTTCATGTTGGTTCATATATAACTGAGTTTAGTTCTTATATTGCATTATAGATGAAATTCCTTAGAAAGAAGTTTTGACTTGCATTATGGACAAGAATTCTGATTGGGCAGATTGTTTCGAGTCTTATTCTGTTAGTGCCTAGTATTATGGACATATATACATTTCCAAATTCTTTTGGAAATGTACATTCATTTTTACTCTGTTATAATGAATAATTTTATTCTATTCTTCATAACATATCATCATCATATGTTCACTGGGCATCCACAGATGCCATATAGTCACTCCGATTCTCGGTGATGTATCACACCGGGCCTCACCATGTGGTCCTCTTGTATGCTTTTCTGGAGGTTTCAACTTTCTGAAGATCAGTCTCCATACACACACACACACACACACACACACAACATCCATCCATCCATCTCATTGATGGTCTATCCCTTCCTCTTTTTCTAGGAACTTTACCTTCTATTACTGTTCTGAGATCCTCCTTCCATCCTCTCATTGTGTCTAAAATACTTTAACTTTCTTCTGTCAGTGTCCTTAAGGAGCTTTAAAGTTCTACTAATCTCTTCTAACATCCATTCATTTGTATGCCTTTCAGTATATGATATCCTCAACAGCCTTCTGTAACACCACATCTCAAAATATATTAGAGGTTTAAATACAGGGTGGCCATAAGTTATGGCACATTCCATAGAAAGGGCCTGTCTTTCTGAATCCGAAAATGGAAGGCATTTATGGGATGTGGTTTCTCATAACTAATTTAAAAAAAAAAAAAATCTGGTGGTGATAAAAAAAACTTATGCAGTTGCTTCACACAAACAAACCCTTTCTATGGCATGTTCCATGACTTATGGTTACCCTGTGACTTTGGCTGGTCTCCTGTATGATAATATATGAATTATTGCATTATATGATTGAAAGCTTATGATATAAGGCATAAAACTTATGGGTTACTCTGTGACTTTGGCTGTCCTGCATGATAATATATGAATTATTGCATTATATGAAATTTTGTCATGTTGTACCATTATTTTTTTTTTTTTTTGGGCAAATATCAGAATGGGGAACTGGACAATGAGACTTATTTGTGTCTATGGTCCCACAGAAGGTTCTACTAAGGTAGAAGTGGAGGAATTTTTTGACGCTTTAGAAAAAGCAGCTGACACAATGAAAAAGGAAAAGTTGGTCCTTGTTGGGGATCTAAATAGCAGAGTAGGAAATGATTGTGAGACATACAAAAATAGTTTGGGAAAATTTGGAGAAAAGAGCAAAGCTAATAATAATGGCAAATATCTGTTGGATTTCTGCTCAGGACATGGACTGGTTATTACTAACACCATGTTCCAACATAAAAATGTGCACAAATTCACATGGAGAGAAGAGGCTAGGAATAAGAAAAGTCTCATTGACTATGTTATTGTTGATAGTGATGTTTTCTCCCTGGTGCAGGACACCAGAGTGTACAGAGGATTTGAAATTGGAAGTGATCACTATTTAGTCTTGAGCAGGATAAAATTGAATTTCATATTGAAAAGAATAACATGTAAGAAAGTTTTAAAGTGAATAAAAGTTGAGCAGCTCTCAGATGTGAACTGTAGACTAAAATACAGAAAGATTATTGAAAAGAAAATGAAAGAGTTTGAGAGCAGGAATCAAACCTTGGAGATTCAGTGGCAAGCCTTCAAGAAAACACTGATTGATTCAGCCAGAGAGGCATGTGGTGAGGTTGTCTGCAAGGATAGAAAAATCAGAACTCCCTGGTGGACACAGGAAGTTAAAGAGGCTGTGAAGGAAAAGAAGAAAGCATATCAAAAGTTCCTGTCAAATAAGTCAGCTTGTGCTCTTAGAGAATATAGAGACAAATGCAAGAATGCTAAACACTGTGTAAAACTAGCTAAACAAAAGTCATGGGAGGACTTTGGCAAGAATATAGAAAATAAATATCAAGAAGGTGGCAAAATATTCTGGAGGTTGTTGAAGAAGCTTAGGAATGGAGGTAAGAGTGCTGTAAAAGGAGTTAGAGATGATAAAGGTGACATGAAAACTGGAATAAAAGATATCCTTGAAGTATGGAGTAATTACTTTGAAAAACTGCTGAATGAAACAAGCAGTGATGACAGCACAGTGATAAAAAACACTGACCAGGCATGCAGTCAGGTATACATATCCATACTTGAAGTAGAAAAAGCCATCAAAGGCTTGAAATGTGGAAAGGCAGCAGGAGTAGATGATATTCGACCAGAAATGCTGAAGTATGGTGGTATAAAAGTCTTAAAGTGGCTGCACTGCATAGTTCAGAAAGCCTGGACAGAGGGACGAATTCCCGATGATTGGAGTAGAGCTCTCATAGTACCCATATATAATAAGGGAAATAAAACTGAATGTGAGAATTACAGTGGTATTTCCCTAAAAAAAAAGCTTGGTGAAGAACAAGCTGGATTCAGGCCAAATAGAGGCTGTCAGGATCAGATCTTCACTTTACGACAAATAGTCGAGAAAGCATGGGAATATAACAAAGATCTGTATTTAAGTTTTGTCGATTTGGAAAAGGCATATGACAAGGTGCCAAGAGAGAAGCTATTCAATACGCTGCAGTTATATAGTGTCAATGGGGCATTATATCAAGCAATACTTAGTCTTTATTTGAGTTGTAAGTCTGCAGTTAGAATTGAAGGAAGTATAGGAAGATGGTTTAATGTTAAATCTGGTGTGAGACAAGGATGTACATTATCCCCTCTGTTATTCATTATCTATATGGATCACATTATGAAGGAAAGTGGTATTAAACTTGATATCAAAATTGGAGATGTTAATGTCAGCTCTTTGCTTTATGCGGATGATGTTATACTTCTAAATAAATCCGCTACAAGTCTGCAAGATTCTCTGACTAAATTGAATAGCTGTTGTAATAGATATAGTATGAAGGTCAGCAATGAAAAGACAAAGACAATGAAAATAGGCAGAATCATTGAAAATGTCAACTGTGTTGTGAATGGAGAACCTGTGGAACAAGTAAAACATTTCAGCTACTTAGGCACAATTTTTACTGAAGATGGTAAATTAAATATAGAAATAGACAACATAATCAGCAAAGCTGGTATGGTGGGAAGTCAATTGAATAAATTCATATGGAATAAGAGAGAAATTAGTCGGAACACTAAATTAGCTGTATACAAGACAGTGTTCAAACCAGTTTTAACTTATGGATCTGAGAGCTGGGTCAGAAGTAAAACACTTGACCAAAGACTAGAGAGTGCAGATATGAGAGTCCTGAGAAAGATTAGAGACGTGAACAGATGGCATCAATGGCAATATCATATTAAAAATGAGGATATTAGGAAAGAACTTGACATTGTCAGCATCCAGGAATGCATTAGCAGAGCTAATCTCAGGTGGTATGGTCACTTAAATAGAATGGGAGAGGAAAGATTAGCAAAACAAGTGTTCTCTGCCAGGTTGACAGCAAAACGACCCAGAGGAAGACCAAGATATAGGTGGATTGATACGGTACAAAGTGCCTTAGACGATAGAAATATAAGATCTGATAATGTTGGAGTCTTGACAAGTAACAGACTGATTTGGAGGAAAATTGTAGATAGGAAGTTAGTAATGATGTAATTTTTTCATGTAGTACTGTCATATCCTGTACACCCCTTGAGGGTACATGGCAGGAATTTGATGATGATGATGATGCATTATATGATTAAAAGTTTAAGTGCATTTTTTAATATATATCCACAGTCATTTAATTCAAGAAAATTACATTATGAATTTGTACTTGATGTACTGCAGCCGAAGCAACGTGAAACAACCAAAGTAATGAGAAATGCACGACATTTGACTTGTTTAAATGCAGTGTTTTGAATCAAAAAGTTCAAGTTTGGCAATATCACTCTTAAAAAATACTTACTTTGGATGGTTGCACTCATTTCATCCTGAGATGCTGTCAAAGCCAACACAGCTACATGTCTGTAGCTGTGTTGGCTTTGAAGTACAGAGTTCAGTAACAACAAAGAACTTTGTTGTTACTGAACAGAGAGGAACAGAGTTCAGTAACAACAAAGGAAATTGTGTAAGCAGCTTTGCAAGGTCAACAGTAGCTATCGAAATGCTCTCACATATTGGCACAAGCGTGTGCAGAAAATTGTTTATCAAATTGATCACATGAATTGTTGGTTGCAATGAAACATGGACCTACTGCACAATCTAAATTCACACACTTGTCTGGAATTAGCATCCTCCTCACTATCAATGTGCTTCACTTTGAAAATTAAGAAACCAGATCTGCACACAGTAATCCAGATGAGATCATATGACGAAGCACATTTCTACTTGATGAGAGATTGGTTTAATATAAAGATCAAGTAACATATTATAACATTTAATGATATAGATTATTCATAATTAAAGGAAACATGCAGCCACAGTAAATATAAAAGATTAATTTTAATAATCACCTTCAGCATTATCTTGTTCTGATGAATATATACCCTCAAGACCCACATATTATGACAATCTCTCACAATTTTAATTGGGTGAAACTTCACAATCTCATACAATTAATTATCAGGTGGCTCTCAAATCCTGACAGCTAATTGTGAGGATTTGATAGTTTCTTACATTTTGGTACTAAAACACTGGTTATTTGCATAATTTGCTTTTCTCGGTAATGTACATTCTTTATAATTGTCCATGCTTCGTCTCCACTTCCAGTTCTTTTCATAAATGCTGCCTTTCTTCATGCTGAGTGAGGTCAGATCTGGCTGGGCTTGTACACGTGATAAGGGGATAATGATGCCTTCCAACTTGTTGTTCATGGCCAATGTGAAAGCAGATCTCTGCTTCTCGGAGTATTGCAGGTCACCTTTATTATACATCTCTCTCTCTCTCCCCCCTAGTAATTGTGGGCCCAAAGTGGTGACCCCACCCTGGCACTTTTCTTGGGGGTCAAAATTGCGCTGTTCAGCAAGTCTGCAAATGTCCTTTGGTATTGTATTGGTTTCAGAATGGTAATTCACAATGATGGCATCATACGTTTTGTTTTCTGCCTCAATCATGTCTTGAGCTAACAAGATAATGAAGTTCTGTAGTTTACTGGCATTGTCACCAGTTAGTATGTTAGCTTTGAGATGCTGATCATGAATTGCTTCAATCAGTTGCATTGATTTTCTTTTATAAGGTTTCGTTGAGCATGATAAGGTGCTGTTCCAGGCTGTCCTTGCACTTGATGAGGTTTAGGAGCTTTTTTAACGATGGGGAAACAAAAGGGACAGAAAAATGGCCGACTAAGGTTACTTAGGAGTTTGAGTGCTGATTTGTCAATTTTGGCACAATTAGCATGAGTCCATATAACCAAAATCACATTGAGAGTTTTTTCTTTTCTGAAATATCTAGTTTAAAGCTTCAAGGTGTCTATCTATGATGGCAAGACTCGATGATCTGTTGTTGATTGGTTGTTGCTGTCATCTTTGCATTGTGCTGCAGACATATGTTTCACTAGTGCTTGCTATGGCTGATATTAAAATACAGGAAAACTTGTTTTTTGAAGTGCTTAGAGTTTAGCATTCTTCAGTTCCTTGAAAATTATTGCTCTACTTTCTTTTGGTGGTGTAGGTTGGGTAAAATCACTTCTAAAATGATATAATATCAGAGCACAATTTCCATGTAACACAGTCCAAAATGCCACCTGGTGTATGAACATGTTGAAATAATTGTTGTTACTTAGACAAAAAAAAGTTATATTTGGGCAGTAATGATCAAGAAAGGAAGGAATAGCTATAGCATTTAGCAATTTAACAATGGCTTATTTTTAATTTTTTTCAAGGATGCTCTCTTATCCTCTCCCAACTTCTAAGAAATGAAATTTTCATTTACTGCTGGTATGCTATACGACTCTTGCAAAAGTTTGTAGGTCATTCACCTTTCATTCTCCTGTTTGTTGGTCTCTGCAGTCCATGCATTCACAATTTATCCTTGTAATTTGCATTCCACAATTACAACATCATCTTAACATTCTCCTTAACATCCTCTTCACTGTATATGCTTCACTTTGAAAATTAAGAAACCTGATCTGCGCACAGTAATCCAGATATCATATGAAGACCTTATATAAAGAGGAAAAAACAACTTTCCTCTCCTTACAAGTTGATATTCATTTCATGTCGAAAGGCTTATGTGTTCATCGTACATGTTGTTTAATTTTGATGGTATATATTATCAGAACACAGAATTATAAGTAAATAATTATTTATTGACTTATTGCTGATATTTCGCTGGTGTTATAACCAGCATCTTCAGAGCACAAAAACACAGTTTGTCACAGTACGTGAGACTACAACAACGTGGTGTAAAAGGGACTAGTTTAACAAAATTGTAGCAACAATACAAAGACTAAAGTCCTAATTAGGCACCCTCTATCTAAAAAAAAAAAAAAAAAGAGAGAGAGAGAGAAAGCAGGTACTAGTTATGTCTTAAGATGACTGTCTCCCAAATCTTAGGCAAATTTATACAGCATATTTATTGAGATTCAGAGTATGTTTCAAGGCTTCTGTGCAGTACTTTTACACAGAAGCTTAAACAACATAATATTCATTTCATCACTGCTGTTGTCCCCTGGGTTGTATTTGCAATCTTTTGGCTTATATCCCTTTGACATTCATCTTCCTATCATCAGAACTCCAAAGTCTGTAACTCGATCGAATTCTTCTAGAATGATCTTACCAGTGTGATATGCCATTGGATCTCATCACATCAAAGAGTATAAATTTATATTACCTAACATAGAACTGACATCCATTTTACTTGCTGAAAATTCCTGTCTATTTAAATCATTCTTCAAGTGCCATATATTTCCCATCAAATTCCTCCCAGTATCATTAGCTTAAAGATTGAGTAACAGTTGACCAAGAACCAATCCTTGGAGTACACCATTCATCACTTTAATTCTCGAAGACTCTCATTTCCCCCAAGAATTTATTAAAAATGAACAGCAAATCCATTACATATCCTAACTTGTAATAGGTATAATACCGATATTCACTCAAATTTTTCTTCATGCAGCAGTTTGTCCAAAATATAACAGATGAAATTTTTCATATAGTGCTATCATATCCTGTACACCACTTGAGGGTAAATGTCAGGAATGTGATGATGATGATGAAATTTACATAATGCTGATCATGTAAATACCAAGTAAAGACAGAGGTAAGAGTTTTCCTTAGTGAGAAGTCAGAAATTTTGTTTTAATAAGGATAAATATCAGCATAAGTTCCCTTTGGTATCCAAGGCAAACACTTCATTTCCTTCTCGGCATAGTATTTACAGTACGCCCACAGATGCGAGACCTTTCGACACTTCTATGCATCTCAGAAGAAGGAGAATCCATTCCCATAATAGGGTAATCAATCCAGATATCTTCTGGGATTTCCTTAAAATTCTTCCAATGGCTCGGATACATCTGAATACACAGGATGGGAACTGAATTCCATCTTGGTAACCAGGAGTGTATTACTGTAAGAGTCTAAAACAGTGATGTCCATAATGTTGATTACATAAAGATTTTTATTCAATCTTCAGAAAATATATTCATATATTCCTCTTAAAGCAGCAATTATCAAGAATGCACTATGTTAACAATTTGTGTGGTAGAATTCAAAGCAAGATGTGCTTGCATTCTAATAACATTACCAAAGTACATCCATTCTTAAATGTGATATGTGTTGTATGCAACCCTATTCTACTCCCACTATTCAATGAATTAAAGATACCAAGAAATTATATACTTGGCTTAATCCTTTATCCAAGCATAAGCAAACAAAGTTTATGCCTGAAGTATTTTCAGGACTGGGTAACTCATATAAAGAAGCTAAGACTTCACATCACTTGCCTTAGTATAGTATCTTCTTCTTCTTTGAGTGCCATCTCCTATCAGAGGTCGGCGACCACCTTGGCAAATTTTGAGCGATTCTCAGCTACTCTGAGCAGTCTCTCAGAGTTCATACCAGTCCACTGTCTGATGTCTGCCAGCCAAGATTTTCTTCGTTTTCCTTGTCCTCTTCTTCCATTTATCTTCCCTTTTATAATCAGTTGAAGTATCTTATATTTTTCATTACGAAGTAGGTGACCAAGATATGCAGTTTTCCTTCTTTTTTATGGTATCTAAAAGTTCATGTGATTTCCCCATTTGTTCCAGTACTTCCTGATTGGACGTTTTTGCTGTCCATGGGATTTTTAACATTCATCTGTATAACCACATCTCAAAGGCTTCAAGTCTTTTTATTGATGTTGTTTTTAAGTTCCAAGTTTCTGCGCCATACAGCAGTACAGACCATGCATAGCATTTAACCATGTGTACTCTAAGCTCTAAGTTTAAACTGCGGTTACACAGTGTTCATTTCATCAAGAGAAAATTTTTTTTTTTTTGCCATTTCAATTCTAACTTTTATTTCCATTTCTAGATTGCAATCTTCATTTAACCAGCATCCGAGATATTTAAACTTTGCCACTCTTTCTATTTGTTTCCTATTTAAAGAAAGTGCTAAATTAAGAATTGGTTTCTTACTTATGACCATGAATTTAGTTTTGGTGATATTTATTTTTAATCCCATTTTTTCACTCTCTTCATTTATTAGTTCCAAAAGATTTTGAAGATCCTGAATATTGTCAGCCAGAAGAGCTGTATCATCGGCATATCGGATGTTACTGATGATTTCACCATTTACACTAATCCCTTCCTTTCTTCCTTCCAAGACTTTTTGAAATATGGCTTCTGAGTAGATGTTAAAAAGAAGAGGTGACAGCACACATCCTTGCCTTGCTCCTCGTTTGATGTTAATGGAGTCTGTAATAATGTCATCAACTTGAACAGGTGCCTTTTGGTTCCAATATAAGTTTTCAATGATCATGATGTGTTTACCATCTAATCCAATTCTTTTTAATAGTACAATCATTTTAGCATGTTGGACTTTGTCAAATGCTTTCTCGAAGTCGATGAAGCAAATGAATATTACCTTGTTTTGGTCAATACATTTTTGAAATAAGATCTGAGAACAGGAAAGGGCCTCTCTTGTTCCCAAGCCATTTCTAAAGCCGAATTGGGTATCACTGATGGTGTCTTCACATTTTCTGTATATTCTTTTTTGAATTATTTTCAGAAACATTTTGAGAACGTGACTCATTAGGCTGATCATTCTGTAGTCATTACAAGTTTTCGCATTTACTTTTTTAGGTAGCACGATGAAGGTTGACTGTAACCAGTCTTGAGGGATTATGCCTGTATCGTAGATCTTATTAAATAGCTTTACTAATATGTTAATGTTTTCACCTTCTAATAACTTTACTGTTTCTGCTGGTATTCTATCTGGTCCTAGGGCTTTACCATTTTTAGCTGAGTTTAGTGCACATTCTACCTCTGATCTTAGAATGCATGGACCTTCCATATGTTCATAAGTATTTTCTGGGTTCTGTCTGTTATCAGTAAAGAGTTCTTCTATATATTGCGCCCATTTTTGTATTTTGTCATCCTTTTTGGATATAATTCCCCCCTTTTTGTTTCGAAGGATACAGAATTGTTTTTTCTTACATGTACCTGAGGTCTCTTTCATCTTTTTGTGTAGATTAAAATTGTCATGCTTTTCCTGTAGAATTTCTATTTCTTTACATTTTTCATTCATCCAGATTTCTTTTGCTTCTTTGATCTTGTGCTTAATAATTTTCTGAACCTCTGTATATTTTGTTGGATTATGATTTTTATATGATCTGCATTGATCCATGAGAGAAAGAATTTCATCAGTCATCCAATCTTTCTTTTTTACTGCTCTATTAGGACATAAGGTATTGGTACATTTCTCTATGAAGACAGATTTCAATTTGTCCCACGATTCATCAACCCTCATGATGTCATCATTCTTGATAAGTGCTAGCTCTTGATTCAGATCTTGACTCAGTTTGCTTCTTATCTCTGTGTTTTTTAATTTTCCCAAATCAAACCTTTTTTGTTGATGTTTCTTAAGTATAGCTTTCAGTCTAAGTTGTAACTCTGCCACCAGTAGGTTATGATCAGAAGCAATATCTGCACTAGGATAGGTTTTTGTACTCTTTATAGAACTTCAAAATGGTTTGATTAATTAGCAAGTAATCAATTTGGTTTCTGACTATATTCCCATTATTATCCCGTGGTGATCGCCAAGTATACAATCTTCGAGGTGGTAGCTTAAACCATGTGTTTGTGATTATTAGCTCCTCTTCCTGGCAGAATTGAAAAAGATGGTCACCTCTCTCATTTCTTGTGCCCAGTCCATGTTCTCCAACTACATCTCCACTTCTACCTTTCCCAACTTTAGCATTGAAATCACCCATGACTATGTTAATATCATGCTTTTTTATGTTTTTCATTAGTTCTTTTAATTGATCATAAAATTCTTCAATCTCGGTATCACTCTTGTCAGCAGTAGGGGCATAGACCTGTATAAGATTAACATCTAGTGGTTGTCCTTTCAGTTTTAATAACATCATCCTATCTGAGTAAGGGATGAAGCTCAACAGTGACTTATTGATATCTTTGTTTATTATTATTCCAACTCTGTTTTGATGGTTGTTTTCACAACTTCCAGAGTGATACATTGTCATGTCATTGACTTGAGTTTTGCCTGATCCTGGCCACCTAACTTCACGCATTCCTAAAATTCCAATTTCAAAGTCTTTTCATTTCTTGGATAGCATTTCTGAGCTTACTTGCTTCATACTTCAAACTAGGAACCTGGAATCTGGCATTCCAGGTTCCTAGTTTTACTGAGCACACCATGTTGAGCCCTGGGATTTTTCGCACCCCTGTCCCATTTAAGGGACGCCGGTAACTCGGGGCCATTTGTGTAGATTTGCTCGCCATGGTGGTTAGTCTGGAGAGAGAATAGAGCAGTAGTTTCTCCATTTGCTTTCTGCTCTGCAGTATTACAAACGTACACAATAAACTGTACTGCCATCTGCAATTTTCTAATCACAAGCTTTACTGTCATCATGAGACTTCAACCTTGTGTCAGTACTGACAAAGCTGCTTCCCTTTGTCAGAGGATTGAATCCTTTATTTTTCCTTGTAACCCTAGGTAGGGGCCCTAACCGGGTACTGACAGCCGGAGCCAGCTGAGCCTGGGGTTGTTCATAGAGCTCTGCTCCTCTGAAGATTCTTCTGCACATTTCACTGTTGGGATACGAATCCTCTTCCACTGATTTGTCTGTTGTTCTTCACAGAATAATAGTATAGTATAACCAAGTGAAAAAACTTCCACTATTCAATATTTATGAAAAAGAAAAGTTGCAGCATGCTCCGGTTGCATGTTGCAACATTTCATGTTACAACATAAGAACATTATTGTTACTACTAGTTAGTAGTAACTTTAGCAGATGCTACCAAACTCAGAAAAGAGGAGAGAAATATTTTTGCTATTTTCGTTAAAGTTATTTACTGTGCCTCACATGTTTTGAATGTTCACAAGTTATGAACAGCTTGCCTGCATTAGTCTAAGGCAAGGATTGGGTGCAGCTGGTGTGAACAAATCAGCTGCCTGATAATCAAATATAATTAACCCTTTTTTTTTTTTTAATTCTTCAGTTGTATGATATATCACATGCGCAGCACTTGCTTTTATCTGATAACCAGTCGTTGTATTCTGCCATGTTTGGATTGTTTAACTACACTGATAATAAATGTACTGCTGTTTTCAACATGCAACGAATATTTCATATTGCTGTTTTCAGTATGAAATATTTGTTGCTTATTTTCAATCAGCTCTCTTAACCTTCACTTCTCATAGTGTCCCCCAGCATTACAAAACAACTGCATTTACCCTTCACTAAACTAGAACATCAGTAGTCATCTACCTTATCTGAGACTCTGCTCTCCCATATAGAAGTTGCTTTTCTCATATTTATGAGACAGCCAATCTTCTGCTTCACTGTCCATTATTAACCTTTTCTTTTTTTTTTCATAAAAAACATTTCATCATATAGCAGTTTGTCAAAAGACTTTTCAAAATCTACATATATCACCACATATATATCACATCTCTCATCTTTTTGTAACTTCTCTGAAATTTTCTGAAACATATCCCTCCATCTCCAGAAATCCATATTAGCATTGTTTAGTAAGTATTAATCTTGTTATTTTGGTGCAGATTGAATATTTATACTCAAACCAAAAAAAAAATATCTTCCATTGTTTTCTTATAGGATTATCAGACGTGGTGTGATTTAAGAGAATTAGAATCACAAGTTGGTTGGAGGTTTCTGACGCATGAATCAGATGATGCACGTTGGGAATTATATCGACGAGAGCATAATCTTCCCCCACCTCCAGCTGTTCCTTGCAGTAGTATAGAAAATAGCCCTCGGCCTATTGGAGAATTACAAAATCAAGGTACACTTCAACCTTGTCCTGAAGCAAGAAGAGAGGAGGAAGCTTGCTCCAGTATATTTGGAAGACTTCGATTGTGATGATATATTTTTGTTTTGAGTGTGATAGAAGACACACAGGCTCTGAATAAACTTTGTATATAAAAGAAATGGTGATGGAGTATTATGTAGAATTGTAAAGCTCAGATTATTTGTAAATTAATCAAGATTTTATGCAAGGTTTCAGGAATAATGCTTGCTCAACAGTGCAAGAAAGTTAATACTTGTGTGTGTGTGTGCATTTAAAATAATATTTTTTTTAAGGACCAAGTGATGTAAATATTGATAATTTTGCATCTAGAGTTCTTGGCCTATGGTTTTTAATTGTGTCACTCAAATTTCACACATTAATTTGGACTTTAATAATTAATACATGAAATATTGTAAAGTCTTCCCATGTAATATGAACTTTTAATCTGTGGTTTCATCGTATGTAGTGGGGGGGGATCCAATTTTGAATACTATTTGTGATAAAACAGTGATGCTCCAAGACTTGCACAAATCAGCATTGTGTACAGCCTTGATGTTGCTGAATCAAAAGAGCAATAGGCATATGTTGTAAAATACGTGTAGTGACTTTTATCTCTTTTTTTGCAAATATTGCCTTATCTTCTTACAGTTCAGTTTATTTTCAAGTGATTAACCAAGATTAGTTACAATGTATCATTAGGTGTACTTGGAAGGTAATAATTTTAAATGTATTTTATACATGTTTTTCCTACAAAAAAAGTACTTAAAATCCATCAGTTACTCCATGATTTTTTCTTTAATTTGATATGGTGATCACTCAAATAGCATTATTAAGTCTGAGTTACACTTTAAATGCATTATAAATTCATACCATATATATATATTATTTTTAATGTAGTATTTAAAATTTTGAAATACCAACATCAGTTCTGAGAGTGGATAAAGACATGCAATGCAGTGAAGGTTTGAATATATATATATATATATATATATTGTTTTTTTTTTTTTTTTTTAAATTTTCTCAGAACATTTCCACTATTTTTATGTAAAATGAAAGTGACTATATTAATTTCTCCATCAATATAAATTTATTTAATTAGACAAAAAAAATGTAGACCTGTGAACAAAACTTTAAAGCAGTATATTAGTTTTATTTTTCTAGTTTTATGTCTTTGCCATTTTATTTTTTTTATTATTATTAAGAGATCTTCAGGGAGTCAGGAACTAATCGAGGGAGGCTATACTATTCACGGCAGCTGTCATACCTGTTCTTGAATTCATTCACACTACTTGCACACACAACATTTAATGGCAATCATTCCAATCAAGCACTACTCTATGAGAGAAAAATCTAACCCTCACTCTCGCCCCCCCCCCTTCTTTACAGCATTCATTCTCACCTTTCAGGTATCCTCTTGCATCCTTTCCCCATCCTCCATAAATTAAAAATTCAATCTACTGAAATTCTGTATAACCCTTTCAGAAGTTTGCAAGTCTCAATCATATCACTCCCTCTTTCTCCTGTTTGCTAGTGTCCGCAGCATACAAATTCTCAATCTGTCTTCATAATCAGTATTCCACAATCCTGATATCATTTTTTACACTCTTTTGCACTCTCTCTCTTTCTTCTATCAGAATAACTATGGAAACCAGGAGACCAGACCTGTATGCAATAGTCTAAGTGAGGTCTTATTAAAGCTTTGTAAAGAGCAAAATGACTTCCTTATTTATACATGTCAAGGTTCGTTTCAGTGCCATTATTCTCCGAGTTGCATTTACAGTTTTTGCTATATGATCCTTGAACTTAAACTTCCTGTCTAAAACTCCAAGATTCCTAGCCTGATCAGTTTCTTATAGCACAGGGGTCTTCAACCTTTCAGACAGTGCGGGCTGCATTAAAAATTTCAATGAAGCCTGTGGGCCACTAAGCTATACTGCAGTATTTAGAATTGTAAGATGCTTTCCAGATTCACAAGGAACGCTGTGCATTTGATACTTTACATAAAATCCTATAAAAATAAACAAACTCAGCTTTAAGAGCATAGGTAGGGGTCAGGTTCATGATAAGTAAATACAATCAATGAAAAAAGATAATTTAATGAAGAAAACATTCATTTTTTACAATTTCAGTGAACAACTTGGCAATGTTTATCCTTAACCAGCTTGTCGATGTTGGCATCAATGTTGGAAGTCGCTATGCGCAGAGTATTCTTGAGATGTTGGTCCGTAATCTGAGTTCTTGTCTTGGACTTCACATGCTTCATTCTGGAGAAGAACTGCTCACATAAGTATGTGCTTCCTAACAAAGTGCACATCTTCAAAGCATGCCGGCGAAGATTTAGGGAATGCGTCCTCAGAAATGTAGTCTTTGTAAAATTCAAGGGCACATTGAATAATTTTTCTCTCAAAGTAGAGTTGTTTTGGAGTTCAAGCAGCTCCATTTGTACTGAGCCTGGCATTTTGGTAGCATTCACACTGAATGGCATTGAAATAAATCTAAAGAAGACTGTTGGTTACGAAAATCACTAAATCTCTCTTCGAACTCACTTCGCAACATGGCTAATTTTGTAACATATTTATCAAGAGATGAACGATTGGACTCAGCGAGAAGCTGAAAATGAGTTAAGTCTTTTTTTTGCAAGTTGTGCCACCCATAGTTTGAGCTTTGTGATATACCTATTTGGCCACAAAAACTTTGATGGGATCAAACAGAGTGTGCACCAGTTGATCTTTGGATTGTAGCTGTGTATTTAGGTCATTCATATGCAACGAGATGTCGGTCACAAAGGCAAAGTCTGTCATGCACTTCGGATCGTTAAATTCCGCAATCAGATTCCCCTTAAGTTAAGTATAATTTTTGGGAAATTCCCATGCTACTCCTCATAAACATTATAATATAATTAACGGCTATATTAGCCTGTTTTTGTTTAGGAGTGTCCCTTATATTTAATACATTGGCTAACATAACTCAAAAGGGGTATATATATATATTAGGGCATTATGGGCGAGTATAGAAGGCAATTATGGCAGAATAAATGTGGAAAAATTATATACATACCTTGATTTTGGTTTAAAAGATGCCTTCTAAATCCAAGCTCTTGTTGAAGGGGGGGGGGGGGAAGAGAGGGAAAGAACATGGGGATGTACTTGAGACACGGGAAATAAGTTTGGGAACCCGGGTTACTATTAATAATATATATATAAATATATATATATATATATATATATATATATTATTAATAGTAACCCGGGTTCCCAAACTTATTTCCCGGTTTAAAAGATGCCTTCTAAATCCAAGCTCTTGTTGAAGGGGGGGGGGAAGAGAGGGAAAGAACATGGGGATGTACTTGAGACACGGGAAATAAGTTTGGGAACCCGGGTTACTATTAATAATATATATATATTTATATATATATATTTATATATATATTATTAATAGTAACCCGGGTTCCCAAACTTATTTCCCGTGTCTCAAGTACATCCCCATGTTCTTTCCCTCTCTCTCCCCCCCTTCATATATATATAAATATTTATATTTATTTATATTCCTAAATATATATATATATATTATTAATAGTAACCCGGGTTCCCAAACTTATTTCCCGTGTCTCAAGTACATCCCCATGTTCTTTCCCTCTCTCTCCCCCCCTTCAACAAGAGCTTGGATTTAGAAGGCATCTTTTAAACCAAAATCAAGGTATGTATATAATTTTTCCACATTTATTCTGCCATAATTGCCTTCTATACTCGCCCATAATGCCCTAATATATATATATATATATATATATATATATACCCCTTTTGAGTTATGTTAGCCAATGTATTAAATATAAGGGACACTCTTAAACAAAAACAGGCTAATATAGCCATTAATTATAAGATTCCCCTTAGTTTGCATGAACTGCTGTATTTTGCTTCTTAAGTGAAAAACTCTTAAGAACCTTCCCTCTGCTCAACCAATGCACATCATTATAATAAACTACATCGCTGTGATCTGCTTCGTACTCTTGAGTCAAAAACTTTTGGAATTGATGATGATTTAATCCTCTTGCCCTAATAATGTTGACGACAGTCACAATAACTTTCATGACATTCTCAAATCCAATAATTTTCGTGCACAAATTCTCCTGGTGGATTAATCAGTGATAATGGACGAAATCTTTTCCTTCTAGTTTCGATTCTTTCCTTAGCAGCGCAACAAACCCTTCGTTCTTTCCCACCATAGCAGGGGCACTGTCAGTTTCCACACCCTCGAGGTTGGTTAAGCTGAGGTCGAAATGCTGGAGCATTTTCTTGGTGGCTTCAAGAATATCAGTGCCTTTCATCGTTCTCTTTATAGGTACAAGTGCTAACAGTTCTTCTGTCACATTGAATTTTTGATCAATGCCATGGATAAAGATGGCCATTTGTGCTGTATCCTTCACATCTGTGCTCTCATCTAAAGCAAGTGAATATGATGTAAGTTCGGACGACTGTTTTTTTTAAAGTTCCTTCAATGTCATTGGGAAGTTCTTTGACACATCATGCTACAGTTACCCAGACAAACTCAGTTTTTTAAACACTTCCTTATTATTTGGGCACGGAATATCCCCAGAAGTGATGAGACACTCTTTCACAAACTCAGTCCAAGAAGGCTTTTGATTTTTTAGCAATGTTTTCAGCTATTACATAACTTACTTTGATGCACACTTTGCTCTCTTCACTCTGCCTTTTAAACGTACCCTGCTGGCATTTTAAATCAATTTGAAGACGGTTCACTTTGTCTACATGAGGCTACCCTTGAAGGTGATTGAAATTTGACACATGCTTTGTCTGATAGTGTCGTTTTATATTGTATTCTTTTGATACTGTCACTGACTCATGACAAATTAAACACACTGGCTTATCGTCGATCGGCATAAAAAAGTACAAATTGGTCCACTTTTCATTGAAAACCCGACAAGAATCGCTCGATTTACGCTTTTTACTCGTAGACACCATAGTGTTGTAAGGTGAACCCAAAAAAGATCCAAAATGGCCGTGTAATGGTTATTATCCACTGAATATGTTTCACACTAATGAAAAGAGTCTGGCAATATAAAACCACAATAGGCTATGGCTGACACGATGAATCTGCATGCGCTTACACACGAATATCACACTGTTCACGACTGACTGGGGATGAGATCCTCTTGTATTTATATGAAAATAACGAAGTATCGAGAACCTTCAAGATGTATCTGGAAGGCACTAGACAGCACACTCGAACTACTGCTTTAGCCATCCACCTGCGACGTTAGTACTTAAGTGCCAGCTTGGGGCTGAAGAAGAATGTCTATTTAATATTTATTTTTATAGGATTTTATGTAACATATCAAATGCACAGCGTTCCTTGTGAATCTGGAAAGCATCTTACAATTCTAAATACCGCAGTATAGCTTAGTGGCCCACGGACTTCATTGAAGTTATTTTTTATTTAATCGCGTTTTAATGTTAAGTAGTTATTTTTTCAAAATGGCTGGCAGGCCAAGGCAAAGAGCTCATGCGTTGAAGACCCCTGTTCTAGCATAATTCCACCAATATAATATGACATTGGATATCTCAGTTATATCCTCCAGGAATGTCTCTGTGCTAGAGAAAATATTAGTAATTTTGCTTATTGCCAACCCATGTACTGTCTTTATTCCACTAAAGCACAAAAATAGGATTTCAACCGGTACTCAAGCTTTAAATATACATTGGATAATCATTCTTTCTCTTTACAGTATCAAAGAACACCTGTGGATTTCCTTTAGCTGGACTGGTCAACCTGCTTTTATATCCACTTTGTCCTTTGTTATCACATTTTCTAGTTTGTATATTGTACTGGTTCACTGCTTGTTGTAAATTTTTAGTACTATAACAAAAAAAAAAATTATATGCATTTCTGAGTTAAAAAATAAAAATTTGAAATAAATATTATTAATAAAAACTAAGCAAATTATAAATAATAAAATATGAGATATAAAAACAAATAATAAATTCTCAATCTACTCTTGAAATCAAAATTACTACTCTAACATTTTTTAATTTCCCTTTCTTAAAACTATAGTTTAGATGTACCCATTTCCAAGGTGCTATGATTTGTCTCAATATCTGAAATAATCTGCATTTATTTCACTTAAGTTTAAATGAAGGGCATATGTACATTTATGGATGATTTGCATGGAGGCAAAAACAAAGATAATGAAGAGTAAGAGAATATAATACTTGGCAATGGAAACAATAGGAGTGTGAGAGATGAAGAGAGAATGGGAATTTTCAAATATGAATGAGAACATTCAAATAGAGTGGATTGGAAGTAGTAGTGAATGTATGTATGTATGGGGATGATCAGCACTGAAATGGAATAGATCGAGATGTGGGTGGGAAATTTGAGACTGAGCAGATATATGTGGTAAGCTGTGATAAAAGTGATTGGGCAAGGGAAATCACAACCAACAAGTGGAATATTTTTGTGTGTATATGTATGTATGTAACATTCAAATACTATCAATCATGTTGAATATTTCAGTAGTATAGTAATATCTGAAAATGATATTTAATATTTTTCAAATGAAAATGTTGCTTTTTGAGTTTTTGAAAAAAAAAAATTAGGAGGAAAAAAACTGTGAAGCATTTCTATTATTGGAAGCATCATCAGATTCAAATAGTTACTCATGCTGTAAAAAACTGCTATGAATTAGAGCATTGAATACTGATAACTAATAATAATATTGAATATATATTATGGTACATCATAAAATATTTTATAATGTACCGTAATAATATAGTGAGAATTAGTAAATTCGATCATTTACTAATGATCAGCTTACTAACAGGAAAATAAACCTGTAATTATTGAATAGCAGTATAAAGTCATTACTGATGGTGATCGGTATTCCATTTTACACGCACAACCAGGTAGTTATATAAATTAAGTAGATTCTTAGAAATATCGTTAGCTGTCTAGATTGCAGGGGAGTGCAGGTAGAGAAAAACTTTTATTTTAGTTTAATTTTCATATGATTATTTCACCTATTAATTTTTCTTTGAAAAGTTGTACTTTCCTAACAAAATAATAAAAAAAATTATGAAAACAACAGTGTTCAATCAGAAGTGAACAAAATATAGTTTTTTATTTTCTGAACTAGTCCATTCAAGCTTTTGAAAATAATAGGTTCCCATTATTTTCTTACTATTCAATTTGTCTTTAATAGCAAGAAAAGAACAAAATAGTGGGTCATGAAAACCAAATATATTTTTTTTATCATTCTAAAGTCGGGTTGTTTCATATGCTGAAGAAGCATCCTCCTGTAGGGATCAGATGACTAATAAAGTGCAGGTCTTGTTTTGTTTCCTACAGAAAAATAATTCTTTTTACTTATTTTAACCTTTTAACAATATCTATATCTCTAGGCAACATAAGAGCTGTTGTCTTTCATTGATCATTCTGCATACATTTAATATATGATAACTTTCTCAGCATTCAAAAAAAAAAACAGAATTTCTCTTTCACACTGAGTGTTAACATTTTTGGGCTTATACACAAATTGCCATGGACCAGACTGGCACAGTTAAGATCTTATGACTAGTTTCCTGTTACCAGTTTTCTTTCAAATTGGCCAATTATTATATCAGTTTCTAATTTGGTTGGCTCTTAACTTTCTGTTTTCCAAAGAAGTCCTAAGTGCCTTAGTCTAACATATAATCTTGGTCTTTCTCTCGATCTTTTTTTTCTGTCATTTTTGCTTGATATATTTGTTCTGCTAATTTTCACTTTATTCTGTTTTAGTTAACATATCATTTTAGATTAACTCAGTCTGAATATTCTTGTGTTACTTTTCTTCTCTCTCTCTCTCAGCATAGAATATGCTTTTCGCATTTTGGAAAATGTGGATAGGTTCCCTAGAGCTCTTGACTGTTCAGAAAAGAGCAGTTCGGATATTCAGTAACTACACCTATACTGATTCTCATTCCATTCATACAGATGTTGAGTTTCTGATGTGTGTAGAACCATTAACAAGTATATTTAAACATGTCAGTTTTTGTTTATGTTGGACAAGTTTTACTACATAATTATATAAAAGTATTTCGTAATTGACTCCTTTGATATATTTTCTATCTTAAATCTTCTTCACCATGCTCTTTCTCTGTTCCTGTTTCCAATGATATTATTCAGTTACTGTTTTTGAAGTTGTCATTAAATGAGTTTAAATATATATGTATTTTTTATTTTTATTTATTTTATTTTATTTTTTTTTTTGGAATTTGTGGTTTGTGTTTTTAATCTTGTCAGATGGTGCAATTCCATTGCTATTCATGCAGCGCTGAAACAGTGAATGTAAAAAAAAAAAAAAAAAAATGCAGCATTCCAAGGGAGTGCTTGTAATGTGATTGGACATCTTTAACTTCTTCCTCACCAGTAGATGGACCATTAGTAATGATACAACAACAATAAAAACAGTGGATATAAAGAAAGGCATTCACTCTCAGTGAATGAGAGAGTGAGTGCCTACATATGAAAAGACTTATAGGGTCATTATAATTTCTTTTTACTGTAATATTTATTTGATTGTCTTATTGATTTACTTTGAGCAAACACACATGACAGCATTTCCTTTCATGCTGCATAGCAGCTTTTAGCATCATTCATTTTCTTTTCTTGTGTTCAGACTTATTAGTTATTCAACGATTTTTGATTATTGCATAATATGGCAGTCAGAAAAATATGCATCGTTCTCCTCAAAGCATAGTAAATAAAATACCTTGGAAAAATTGAAAGTAACACTTTTCACACACACACACACACAAAATGGGGGGGGGGATGTGTCCCAGCTTGGTTTAGAAATGAAGTTAATCAAAATGTCAAAGTATAAAGAGGAATAATAATTTTCTTATCCTTGCATGTTAGTATGTTTCTTAACATCCAAGTGATCATATGATCATCTTTACAATATGCCATGTGAACTTCGTTTGGCTACCATTGCCCTAAATCCCTAGCGGCATCAATTTCTTTTGCAGTGAAGGTCCATCTATAATACACAACTTTAATAATGGCTTGGTACTCTTGGGGATTTTATTTATAGTGAAATGCAATGAAGGGTGAAGAATTTTGCAACCACTGTCATATTTCAGAAATGAATAGGTAATTATTCATTGCAAAATAACTTGTAATTGACACGGCAATTCTTGAATTGTAAAATACTTCTTTTCTGTTTACATTGTAGTTTACAAGCAAACGCTATTATTTCAGCATATTTAATAATGTCAGTAATAATGGTACCAGCACATTACACAGCAGCACTAAGTATTTCTGTATAACATACTGGATATTTCTTATGATGTTGGTAGCTAGACATTTTCACTACTATACTTTAATAAGGAGTAATGTAAACTTCTCCACAAACATTTCCAATGATGTATTTCTACTGAAGGTAGAAATACATTTCATATTGGAAATATGAAATATTCTAGAAATATCAGTGCAATTCTAGTATAGTAATTTTCAGTTATACTGCTAAGTTTATTCCTTATTTGGTTCCGTATTTTATGCAAGTTTTAAAATTCAATGATAGTTTTAATAATAAACATAATTTGTTATTTAAGAAAGTCATTAATTTAATGCTATTAATAACTGCGGAATGAAGATCAAGGTTTCAACTTCTATCGTAACTTTTCTTTAATATTTAACCTTTTACACTTTTTCGTATCTAATGATAACAACGATATTTGCATACTTACCTCCTGATGTAGTATTATAACTATATTTTTATATTATGTTTTTAGTTTCAATATGTAAAATTTAGATTACTATTGTTCAAATATCTCTGTAGAATTCTTGATTCATTGTGAAAAGTGTGCACTTTATGCAATGTATATGCACTGAATGAGTGGGTAAATTCGTTTGCTGACAATGTGCTTTGAAAAATATCTCATACTTATACCATTGCTAACTACACTTTTATTCGTTTTCTAGTTTCCTCCCAAACTGAGCCAGTTGGTTAATATATTATACGGGCACCTCTCTGGAGTCCATAGGCTCAAGGTAGGCCAGAGATAATGGGAGAGATGAAAATATTGATTTTCATCATACAGAACTATTTGAAGTTTTAAAATTTATGAAATAATAACTTTACTGAGCATTTATAACTTGAATTAAAAATTAGTATTCCAAAATCCAGGGCTGTGTTCTTTTGTTGTTACTCGAAATAGAGATTAAAATTGATTAATTAATCAATCCAGATGAGAATTCAGAATATTTTTTTATTTTTATTTAAGTCCAGTTTTAAAATTAATAACACAGTCCTTTTGTTAAGTATCAATTTGTAAATATTTCAAAAATAATATCCAAAATCAGTCATTTCTCAAGCTATAGCTGAAGTGCAGTTCCATTTATAGATAAAGAAATCTATATCCAAAGCAGCTAAGAAATGCTATAAAATAGCATTTCAATAATAAGACTTAAACTAGCCAGAATCTCTATGAAAATGTCAGTTGGAAACGTTAAATTTACTCCTTTTTTTTTTTTTTAATCTCTGCCTTATTATTTCTGTGGGTACTCTTTTGACAGTTAACCAATGAAATTTGAAGTTTTCTCAATCACATCTAATTTTGCATCTCTTAATTGATGCACAGTTTTGATTGAGGAAAATCTTCAGCAAGAAAAAATATATTTCATTTAAAGGTTCAAAACCAAATTGAAACTCAGTTGTGTGACAAAGTCACCTCCCAACTTGTTGCATTCCTTTCCAACTTGTTATATGAGCATCTCCATGGAGTCCAAAAACTCATTGCAGATCCACAACTAACCATTATTTATAAAATAACCATCATACCACTCCTGAAACTCTTTCACATACCAAGCATTCATAATCACCCCTGACATCCCATTTCTATGCATTAACCATTTTCCAAGCAAAAAAAATCTTATCCTTGTGGCCTTGCTAACCACACTCCTACACAGATTCCAGAAATGGCATTTTGTTCCCCTCTGTCTGTTCTGCCATGTATTGAAAAATGTTTTGACATCTTTTCTATAAAACAAATAATGTATGCTTCTGTCATATGTTTCAGTCTGTCCTCACAGGAGTATTCCACTTGTACTATACAAATCACAACCTCCAGAACAATAGCCTCTACTACTCTAAATTCTAATTTCCAAACCATTCTTTGATAGAGCTTGGTCAACCTCCATTTCTACACCAGCAAGAACACTGTTCTGCCTTATCTCCTATTTACTTGGTGAACCAGGTCAACCTAGTTGGCTGAGTGGATAGCATACCCACTCTCCAACCAATAGGTCATGGGTTTGATTCATATTGTGGGCATGGATGTTTGTAAAAGTCTGCTGTGGGTGAGCTTGTATAGTTCCTTGAGTTTGTAAGGCTTTTTTTTTTTTTAAGTCTTACCCTCAACAGCACCCAAATCCTTAGACAAGATGATTAGGATTCCTCTTTCACTCAAGGAGCTACTTCTTTACCTCCCGACAACTACAGTAATTTTTTTGAAGATTGGATAATTTACAATTTATGCAATCTTCAGAATAACAACCCCTCAATTAGCCAACCCTTCTATGTCAAACAACTTCTGGTACAGCACCATGTAATTGTACTTCAGTTATTTGACTCTTTAATTATCAGAATGGCAAATTGCCTTTGTGATGTGGTGAGATATACAGTACGTTATTGTATTAGTCTTATACAATCACAGATCTGCACAACCATTGAATACTGCTCTCGCATCTGAGGTGTGCCCCTAAAAGTACTTGACTCAATACAAAAGAGAGCAATTAGGTTGATTAGTGACCCATCTCTTGCCAGTTTACTACATCCACTCTCACAAAGGCATTTAATTTTTTAGTTTCCACTTCTATTATTTTTACAAATACCTCCACAGCTAATGTTTATCTGAACTGGTTGTAACATGGTAATCAGATGAACTGTAATCAATTCATCTGATTACCATGTTACAGATGAATTGATTAGAATTTCCTCCATATTTCAATAAATTTAAATCATTATTGAAATATGCAGTAATGACTCAACAATTCGGTTAAACTCCAAATGCACAGAACAAATTTCTCTTCCTCTTTCAGTATACTGCCTTCTGGAACTCTCTCTCTCAACTTACATTTCCCAAGGAAAGCGATCCACAGTGAACAAGTTTCTTCTTGCCCATCTATGGTACTGATGTACTGTAGGTTGACCAACTACTCGTGTAGTCCAGATGTTGTATCATAAAAAATTTCACAGAATGATGTCACCATCTTGGCCACTTTCCTCTGGATCTCTGCTACCAATTCATTCCCAAGAAGCAACCAAATTTATATACAGTATTCCAGCTGTTGTATCAAATCTTCATAAGTAGGGACAATAACTTCTCTATTTCCATTTGTCAGTATGTGTCTCAACAACTTAGTGAGCCTTGGAATTATTTTTACTCACTTTTGTAGTATTCCTTTTGGAATGTCAACTCTCTATCATCAACATCCCCAAATCTCCACTCACTAATTTCCTACATTCCATTTCAATCAGAGACTAAAACATTTGTAATCTTTTCATCCCAAAATGTATATCTTATGCCACAATAAACTTGCAGCTATTATCCTTTGTCTACTGTAGTTCTATCTAAATCATCCTGCACTCTACATTATTTTTATTAATTTGCCTTCTCCAGTTTTGCATCAGCAAATAACTGGATGTTCCTCCAAGTTATTCTCTATAATCATTAATGTCCAAATTAAATAGCAATAGTCTTGAAATAGTCTTGAGTATAGAGCATGGTAACATACTGCTGTCACCTTCATTCTCTTGGATTCTGCCTCACTGTTTTGAAGTCTGTCAGCCATCATCTTATGTCACTGTCTTCATCTGTATCTGCATTTGCCCTGATTTATGTAATAGAATTAGGATTTCTTGTTGAATGCCTTTGTACTCTATCCTGTCTTTTCAAAGTCCAGCAGTATAGTATCATAGTGCAGCTGTTTCCTTTATCCAACTCAAGTTAGCTGAATTAAACCACTTTCATATGTTTAAAAAAGGTATTGCCATTATTTGCAAACAGTGTTGCTTGGTACTATTTAGTACCATGTGACATTGGATTTGGCATTGATTTTATCCTACATAAAGAAAATCATGCGCATCTATGCTCATGGCAGGATTCAAACCCTCAGCCTGTTGGTTGAAGAGCAGGTATGTTAACCCTCGACTAACCAGGCTGGCAAATATGCCCCTGCTGAATTTCATGTTCCATCAATCATCACCACCTCAAGATCCCTTGCCTCACCCACTTCCTCCAGCTCATTTCCTACAACAGAGTATTCAGCATCCCCATCAATGTATCCAAAACTTCAAGACTTTACATTTATTTGAATTAAGCTGGCACCCCCCCCCCATTCTGCCCATCTGTCCAGTTTATTGAAATCCTCCTGAAGAGCTACCACATTGCAGTATTAATAATAACCTTTCTCAACTTCACATCATCTGCAAACAACTGAGTCCCCCTACAATCCATTAACAATGTCATTGATATAAAGGTTAAAACAATCTTAAGTATTTTCAGATTTGTATCAATAATTTATCACCATATCCTTAAATTTGGGCCATGTGTCCTGTTTCAGTTTCATGCTTACTGTTTTCTACATTTATATACTTTGCTTCTTTTTCTTTTATTTATGTCAGTAACATGTTACTTTTTTTTAGTTTCATATTTCATTTTAAAAAAAGTTCTTGAAGTTATGAAAGTTATTGCTAAAAGTTTTAATTGGTATATCTAAATTTTTATCTAAATAAAAATCTCTAAAATATTAGCTGGCTCCTGATATTTTAAAATGTATTTGCAAACTTTTAAGGATCTCTTAATACCAGTGATTTTGATGTGAGTATATTTTTGATGTGAGTAAACATTATGCACATCTGTTAAGTATTTAAAATTTTACTAATTTGCAACTGATAATATTTATAGATGTTCTTAATCTAATCAAGTTAGCAGTAAAAAAAAAAAAAAAAAGACTAAATTGCCTTTATAAATGCCATCCACTGACAGCTTCACTGTATTTTTGTCATTTTTTTTTAACTTGTGTAACTTATATTCATTGGGAAAAATGCGTCATTCTTTTGTTTAAATATTTTTGTAAGCTTATTCTCAACTTTATTCAAAGGGTGATATTTTTTATACATTCCATTATTAGTCTATGCACTTACATGCATGCAACAAATATTTTAATTCTATGCATGAATTAAAGTAGAAATGTTAGGATATATTTTGAAGTGTTTGTATATGTTGATATGTGTGTGTACAGCTGTTAACAAATAATAATTTTTGATATCTACAATATGCAAATTATAATCATACTGTACTATACTGTACTGAAAATTGTTTTTAAAATATGGTTAACAAAATTTTGACTTCAGATTGACAGTTACTGTATTGGTAGTTGTCAGTGAAAATTGTTTGTGTTTAGAGAAAAGAAAAGAAAATATTCCATTTTTTGTTTAATCTAATTTTTAAATCTTTACTAACATAATACTGTATCACTAACAGATTAAAAGATGCCGATAATCTTTTTGGAAATTTGTGCATTTAGATGGATTTAATGGATTTGCTTTTAACAATTTATGAACAGTCTGTAAATTCATACTTGCCAAGAGTTTCAGTAAATGTTTATTGCTCTTGTTTTGCAGCTGAATATTATTATAATTGTTGTTATTACATGACGACTCCAGGAGTCCAAGGACTCATTGCAGGAGGGCACTCTACGTTACGCTACATACATCTCACCAACTATACTACTACTACTTAATTCTCTTACTATGATACTACTACCATCAATGCCATCTACCACCCATCATCACTAACAATGGGTTTTTTTGGTCTGTAAATTGCATATGTTCTGAAGGCTGATTTTTCTGTATGCAGGATGAAAAACCTGAGTTTCTGGGAGAAAAACCCTACTCGACTAGCTTGCCTTCCGTTGAAAAAAAACCCATATTCTCATCACAACGAGAATCAAACCCATGTCTTTTCCAATCAAAGGACGCAATGTTCTGCTGTTCTTCCAATTGCATTAAAGAGGCTATCATATGTATTATTACTCTAAGTTTTCTTCTTTCTCTTCTTTTATATATATATATATATATATATCATCATCAAATTCCTGCCATATACCCACAAGGGGTGTACAGGATATGATAGTACTACATGAAAAAATTATATCATTACTAACTTCCTATCTACAATTTTCCTCCAAATCAGTCTGTTACTTATCAAGACTCCAACATTATCAGATCTTATATTTCTATCGTCTAAGGCACTTTGTACCTTATCAATCCGCCTATATCTTGGTCTTCCTCTGGGTCGTTTTCCTGCCAACCTGGCAGAGAACACTTGTTTTGCTAATCTTTCCTTGCCCATTCTGTTTAGGTGACCATACCACCTGAGATTAGCTCTGCTAACGCATTCCTTGATGCAGACAATGTCAAGTTCTTTCCTAATACCCTCATTTTTAATATGATATTGCCATTGATGCCATCTGTTCATGCCTCTAATCTTTCTCAAGACTCTCATATCTGCGGTCTCTAGTCTTTGGTCAAGTGTTTTACTTCTGACCCAGCTCTCAGATCCTAAGTTAAAACTGGTTTGAACACTGTCTTGTATACAGCTAATTTAGTGTTCCGACTAATTTCTCTCTTATTCCATATGAATTTATTCAATTAACTTCCCACCATGCCAGCTTTGCTGATTCTGTTGTCTATTTCCATATTTAATTTACCATCTTCAGTAAAAATCGTGCCTAAGTAGCTGAAATGTTTTACTTGTTCCACAGGTTCTCCATTCACAACACAGTTGACATTTTCAATGATTCTGCCTATTTTCATTGTCTTTGTCTTTTTATTGCTGACCTTCATACCATATCTATTACAACAGCTATTCAATTTAGTCAGAGAATCTTGCAGACTTGTAGCGGATTTATTTAGAAGTATAACATCATCCGCATAAAGCAAAGAGCTGATATTAACATCTCCAATTTTGATATCATGTTTAATACCACTTTCCTTCATACTGTGATCCATATAGATAATGAATAACAGAGGGGATAATGTACATCCTTGTCTCACACCAGATTTAACATTAAACCATCTTCCTGTACTTCCTTCAATTCTAACTGCTGACTTACAACCCAAATAAAGACTAAGTATTGTTTGATATAATGCCCCATTGACACCATATAACTGCAGCGTATTGAATAGCTTCTCTCTTGGTTATGACTTTTCCAAATCGACAAAACTTAAATACAGATCTTTGTTATATTCCCATGCTTTCTCGACTATTTGTCGTAAAGTGAAGATCTGATCCTGACAGCCTCTATTTGGCCTGAATCCAGCTTGTTCTTCACCAAGCTTTTCTTCCACAATTCTTCTCAACCGTTTCTCAAGTATACTTGCATAGATTTTGCCAGGAACACTCAGTAGGGAAATACCTCTGTAATTCTCACATTCAGTTTTATTTCCCTTTTTTTATATGTGGGTACTATGAGAGCACTACTCCAATCATCAGGAATTCGTCTCTCACTCCAGGCTTTCTGAACTATGCAGTGCAGCCACTGTAAGACTCTTATACCACCATACTTCAACATTTCTGGTCGAATATCATCTACTCCAGCTGCCTTTCCACATTTCAAGCCTTTGATGACTTTTTCTACTTCAAGTATGGATATGTATTCCTGACTGCATGCCTGGTCAGTGTTTTTTACCACTGTGCTATCATCACTGCTTGTTTCATTTAGCAGTTTTTCAAAGTAATTACTCCATACTTCAAGGATGTCTTTTTCTCCCGTTTTCATGTCACCTTTATCATCTCTAACTCCTTTTACAGCACTCTTTCCTCCATTCCTAAGCTTCTTCAACAACCTCCAGAATATTTTGCCACCTTCTTGATATTTATTTTCTATATTCTTGCCAAAGTCCTCCCATGACTTTTGTTTAGCTAGTTTTACACAGTGTTTAGCATTCTTGCATTTGTCTCTATATTCTCTAAGAGCACAAGCTGACTTATTTGACAGGAACTTTTGATATGCCTTCTTCTTTTCCTTCACAGCCTCTTTAACTTCCTGTGTCCACCAGGGAGTTCTGATTTTTCTATCCTTGCAGACAACCTCACCACATGCCTCTCTGGCTGAATCAATCAGTGTTTTCTTGAAGGCTTGCCACTGAATCTCCAAGGTTTGGTTCCTGTTCTCAAACTCTTTCATTTTTTCTTCAATAATCTTTGTGTATTTTAGTCTACAGTTCACATCTGAGAGCTGCTCAACTTTTATTCGCTTTAAAACTTTCTTACATGTTATTCTTTTCAATATGAAATTCAATTTTATCTTGCTCAAGACTAAATAGTGATCACTTCCAATTTCAAATCCTCTGTACACTCTGGTGTCCTGCACCAGGGAGAAAACTTCACTATCAACAATAACATAGTCAATGAGACTTTTCTTATTCCTAGCCTCTTCTCTCCATGTGAATTTGTGCACATTTTTATGTTGGAACATGGTGTTAGTAATGACCAGTCCATGTCCTGAGCAGAAATCCAACAGATATTTGCCAATATTATTAGCTTTGCTCTTTTCTCCAAATTTTCCCAAAATATTTTTGTATGTCTCACAATCATTTCCTACTCTGCTGTTTAGATCCCCGACAAGGAACAACTTTTCATTTTTCATTGTGTCAATTGCTTTTTCTAAAGCATCAAAAAATTCCTCCACTTCTACCTTAGTTGAACCTTCTGTGGGACCATAGGCAGAAATAAGTCTCATTGTCCTGTTCCCCATTCTCATATTTGCCCACATTACTCTACTTGAGACTGCCTGCCATTCAAGAAGATTAGCCTCGTATTTTGTGTTGAATGCTATGGCTACTCCTTCTTTTCCTTGATTGTCATTGCCTGAATATAACATTTTGTATTTATTGCTCAGAAAGATCTCACCAGTTTTGGTCTTTTTTGTTTCAGTCACCCCTATTATGTCGATCTGGTACTTATCTAATTCCTCAGCTAGCTCCATTTCTTTGCCATTCCGGCTTCTTACGTTAATAGTACCGATCTTTAACTCTGGATGTTGAGTTGGGGTTTGTTTTCAGATTTGTTCCACTAGCTGACTTTTCGCTGTTCGCCCTGGTTCCTTGGCGAAAACAACGGGGGCCTTGTTTAACCAGGCGACGCCCCAGCTGGCATGAAATTTTGTCATGTTGTATCATTTTTTTTTTTTTTTTTATATATATTTATATATATATGTGTAGAAAGTTTTTTACCTTCGGTATAATATATGTTAAAGATACCAGGCTATTTTAATTAAAACCAGGTTTAAAATAGCTTGGTATCTTTAACATATATATATATATATATATTCCACTTCTCTTCAGTCTTCCTCTGCTTCTCTTTCTATTTGGTATCCAGTTCTTTACTTTCTTCGTTGTTTCATCTGTTGTCCATTCTGCATTCTTTCTATATAATTTTTCCATTTTTCTTTTCATTTTTGGATCAAAAAAAGTCATTTATTGACTATATTTTACAATTTTCTTTGATTAGTGAATTCCTGATTTCATCTAATATTCTTATACCTTCAATTTTTCTTAATGTTTTCTTCTCAGTGGTTTTGTTAATTTTTATAGTTGTTGCATATGTTAGTACCATTCTGCCTATTCCTTTGTAGATTCTTATTTTTTATTTACTTACATTCTGCTTCTTCCAAGAGCCTCCATTGCTCAGTCAGTATAAATGAAGCCCTTTGGTTGGAAATGACCTGGTTTCAATTCTCATCAGTGAGATGAGGAACCTTTATCTGGTCTCTTTCGACTAAAGGTGAGTCAGCCGGTCTCACTCAGAAGTAGGGGGATTTTTTGCACCCGGAAACTCGGTTTTTTTTTTCTCCCCAGAACAGGCAAACCGACTCCTTGAACACACATGGATTACAATCTTGAATACGTCCCAGCCATATGCTGGTCCCAAGCCCAGATAAAATTGGGGGGAGGGGGGAGAGCAATGGTGAACTGCCCTGTAAAAATCTCACCAGGAATACTTTGGGCAATGCCTACAAAATCACCTATGGTCAGAAACGACTGAAAGGGAAAACTAGTCTTCTTCTTTTTCCAGATGAGGCTGTTGAGACATCCAGATATTCTTTTATTGCTTGTTCTTATACTTTGTTTTGTGTGATGCCATAGATTTTAATTCTATTCCAAAATATTTTATCTTACTAACTTTGTTGAATTATTTTCCCTTTGATTTCTAACTTACATGTAATGCATTCTCCAATAACTGTCATGGTTCTAGTTTTTTTCTGTTGTATCTTCATTTTTTTTTTTTTTCTGTTGAAGTATTGAGTGCATTTAGTACTCTTTGTGGATCATTTTCTGCTAGTAAGATTATATCACCAGCATATCCAGTAATTCTTAATTTTTCATGTTGAATTTGTATTCCACACTTTTCATTTTGCTGACTTATTTTATTATTTCATCCATCATTAATAAAATAAGGTGGGACCTGATGAATCACCTTTTCTTATTCCTTTGGTTGGCTGTTAATTATTACATCAGTATGTCCTGTTCTGTATTTATTATAGAAATGTTATCTCTTATTCTCTGTCTATATATCCATGTATTCTTAATGAGTTTTGAAATTTGTTTTGATGTTTTTCTCATTTTTAATATTGTTATTTATATCTTTGACTGTATTCAATCAAATTCTTCGCTGGCCTGGTTGGGCGAGTGGTTAGCATATCTGCTCTTCAGCCAAAAGGCTGTGGGTTTGAATCCCACCATGGGCATGGATGTTTGTGATTGTCTGTGAAGAATACTGGTGGTGGTGGACAATAGATGGCGTTGGTGTAGATGATGCAGTTCGCTGTAGTTGGTGGATTGAGTGGTAGAGACGGAGAGTTGGAGTGAGTGGGTGCCCTCCCTCGATGAGTCTAGGACTCCTGGAGGTGTCAAGTAATAATAAAAAAAAAAGCACTGAAACACATGTAAAGAGGTTTATTATAGTCTGATGATTTCTCTATTATTTGCTTTAATATAAATATTGCATCTATTGTTTTATGTTTTTCCTAAATCCTTCTTGCTCATCAGATATTCAATCAAATATTATATTTCCAAATATTTTGGTTATTACTGTTATTATTACTTGATGCCTCCAAGGAGTCCGAAGACTCATAGAGGGAGGGCACCTACTCTACAACCCTCTGTCTCCACCACTCACTCCACTAACTACAATGAACCACAACTACACCAATGCCATCTACTGCCCACAACCACCACTAGTATTTTCACAGACAATCACAAATGTCCGTGCCCATGGCGGGATTCGAACCCGCAGTCTTTTGGCTGGAGAGCAGATATGCTAACCACTCGGCTAAGCAGGCTGGCCTGGTTTTTGTGCATAATTTTCATGTTGTGCAAAGCAGATTTATTCCTCTATAGTTCTCTCGATTCGTCCTGTCTCTTTCATGAAGATTGGTATTGTTAGGCTCTCTTTCCAGTTATTTGGAGTTGTTTCTTTTTCTTTTAATTGTTTCCCTCCATATTTTAATAGTTCATTCTGTATCTTATCTATTTCAGCTTATTTTCTGCTTTTTAGTTCATAAGAGTTTTTTCAATATTTTTTTCTGTTACTAAACTTAATAGAGTCATGTGCGTTATACTATGTCTAACGCACATGACTCTAGTCTTAGTTTTAATCCATATTATCTTTCTTTCTGTATACAGAGATTTTGAAAATAATCTTTGCATTTATCCAGTCCATTATTTGTTTGTTTTATGCTTTCATAAAACAAACTAGTTCTTTCTTTTCAGTTTGTATTCTCCAGATTCTTCTTTGAGTACCATAAAAATCATGTTGTAATTCTTTGGAAGAAGTGATTCCATTATTCCTGTTTAATTTTCACTATTAATATTAGTATCTCACTATTTACTTTATTTCATATGGTTCTATATTCTTCCTACACTAAGGTATTTGATTTGTCTTGTAGATATCTGTGAAATATATATTTTTTTTCTTTTGCTAGGCTTTTTGCCATGGTGTCCATCTTTGGTTAGTTTTTATACTAAACTTTTTTTTCCCTAATGCTTTTTTGTTGCTTTTTGTACAATGTCTTTAAAGGTTGTTCATTTGCTTTTGTCTTTTATTGTTTTCAGTTTTATCTAAAAATATTTTTGGATATAGGTGTCCTATACTTTGTTCTATTCGTACTGTGTTTTGTTTTATTCTTGATGCCATTGCCGGTTTTATTTTTCTAAGACCTAACTTATGGTCACTTACTATATCTGCTAATGTTAGAACTTTTGCACAGATAATTTTTTTTCTGACATGATTTTATAATGTTATTCTATTAGTTATAAGGTAATCGTTTATAGATTTTTGCCCTGTTGTATTCTCCCATGTTATTTTGTATTGTATTTTATGATCAAAAAATATTATTTATTCTTAATTCATTATTCATACAAATCTGTAGCAGATTTGTTCCATTTATCATAATTATTTCTTTATTTCTTTGGCATATACATGGAATAGCCACATTGTCAGTTCTTGCATATAAATCTCCAATTATTATTACATATTGTTCTTTTTTTATTCATTTTGTCTATTACATATTAAAGACCTTCATAAAATTTTTGTTTCTAGTTTTGGTTTCCCTTCCATTAGACTATATATACTAATAATATTTAATAATTTTTCTCTTTCTTTAGCTTTAAGTGTAGTATTTTCTTGATATATAATTATATTCTTGTACTTGTTCTCTTATATCTTTATGTATCCTACCCCTTTAGATGCTCCTTTATGTTTTTCTACTTCACTATGTATTGATGTAGCTGCCGATTTGCTTTATTTCTTTGCCTTTTTTTTCTTTGTCTCTGATACTGCACAGATTTTAATGTTATGATTTTCAAATCATAACATTAAAAGTAACTCGCATCATAAGATTAAATTCTTCTTTTTTTTTCCATTCCAGGTTCTAATTCCCAGTATTTTTCTCATTTAGTTTTGCTTGCCTTATTCCATTCTGGATCAGCTCTGATATAGCTGTCTGGTCTTTCAAACTTTGGTTTCTTTGAGCAATTAGGTTTAACATTCTCTGGCATGCTGCTAACCCAACCAGAGAATCCTCCTATGTTAGCCAGGAGTATTGATGAAGCCTTCATACCTAGGGTGGCCCTTTTGGAAGTATGTACTTCCAGTATACTTTGCCTATATCACATGTTCACCTCTACACAATGTTGAAGTATAGGTAGAATTGTTGGAGGTGCTGAGTCTTTAAACAGTTTAAAAAAAAAAAAAAATTTCCTCCAATATGTTAGAGATTTATAAATTTTTAAATACTTTCGAGGAAAGTTTTTTTTTTTTTTTTAATAATGGGGTTCATTTCAGCAAAAGCATCAATTTCGATCAAGAAATTGATGTACCCTCAAGGGGTGTGCAGATTATTATGACAGAACTCCATGATTAAGTTTACATTATTATTAATCTCCTATCCAAAATTTTCCTCCAATCTATTACTTGTGAGCACTTCAATATTGTCATATCTGACATTTTGTGCTTCTAAGGAACTTCTGACTGAATCAATCCATCTAGACCTTGTTCTTCCTCTGGATCTCTTTCCTGCCATCTTGGCATTAAATATTTGTTTTGCTAACCTTTCTTCACTCGTTCTGTTTAAATGGCTGTATATACCACCTTAGGTTAGTTCTGCTGACACATTCTTGAATGCTAATAATGTCAAGTTCTTTTCTAATATCTTCATTTTTAATTTTAATATGATTGTGGCATTGGTTCACTTCCCTAATTTTTCTCAGAACCCTCATACCTGTGGTCTCTAGTTTTTGACCAAGTGCTTTATTTCTAACCCAACTCTCAGATAACTTAAAACTGGTGTGAACACTGTCTTGTATACTGCTAGTTTGGTGTTTTGGCTAATTTTTCTCTAATTCCATTTAAATTTATTCAGCTGGCTACCCACCACCATTATATTTTGTAGTGTATTTCCATATTTAACCTACCATCTTCACTAAAAACTGCCTAAATACCTGAAATATTTTACTTGTTCTGTAGGATCTCCATTCAGAATGCTGCTTAAATTTTCTATGCTCCTGCCTATTTTCATAGTTTTGGTGTTTTTATTGCTGATTTTCATGCCAAATTTGTTACAGCTGTTATTCAGTTTAGTTAGAAAATCCTGGAGACTCGCACTAGATGTGTTTAGGAGTACATTATCTGCATAAAGCAAACAGTTAAGTTTGACATCTCCAATTCTAATATCAGGCCTAATGCCACTTTCTTTCATAATGTGGTCCATATAGATGAATAGAGTGGAGACACTGTGCATCCTTGTCTTACTCCTGATTTTACATCAAACCATCTTGCTGTATTTCTTTACGTTCTAACTGCTGACTGACAACTTAAATATAGACTGTATTGTCCTGTATTAAAAAAAAAAAAAAAAAAAAAAAAGATTTTTCTCTGGACACCTTGTCTCATATACATTTTCCAGATCTACAACACTTAAGTACAGATATCCTTATCATGTTCCCATGATTTCTGAGAAATTGTGGGAACATGACAAGGATCTGTAGAATCTATTTAAGTTTTGTAGAATTAGCTGTATTGGGAATCAACTATACAGCAAAAGCATAATGATCAAAGTCTGATATTGATAAAATACTGTACTATTATCAAATATAACCTTCAAAGTACAGTAGGAAATGAGACATAAAATTGCAAAATTACTTGATGCATAGTAAATTTTAGTACAATAAATATTTGCACTCTAAAATGAAGATTAGTATATTAGAATGTCATTTACTCAAGTCTGGAAAAACTAGCAGCTTTCAAATGCAGAAGATTATGATAAAGTATGATTTTTTTTTTTAATTAAAGCAGGATTGCTTAAGGTTCAGAGTACAAAAATTTTGTGAAAGCAGTAGTTTTTTTTTAAAAATAGTACTTCAGTTAGAAGAATAAATGTTTTTTAGAGCGTAATTACTTACATGCATATTACATGAATTTTTAATTCAGTAATGAAGTGTTTAAATATCAGTGCTTCATTATCCATTTAATACAACAAATAAATAAAAAAGGGATATGAAGTTGAATTTATAATCATTTAGGGTAAGCATCATGAAACAATTGTAAAAGTCCATGGATTAAAGGACTGAGAAGGAGGGATATAGATTTTTTTTATATATATAATATGATAATTCATCATCAGATTACTGATATATTCTACCCTCAAGGGCTGTACAGAATGCTGCAATAAAACTCTGTATTGTTAACATTTATTATCAGTTTTCTTCCAAATGAATGTTATTTGTCAGGTCTCCGATTTGGTCTCATCTAACATTTCAGTATTCTAAGCCACTATTAACTGCATCAATACACTTAGATCTTTGTCTTCCTTTGGATCTGTTTGCTTCCATCTCACCATCAAACACCTCTTCTGTTAACCTTTCCTCTCATTCTATTTAAATGAATGTAATACTTCAAATCAGTGGTGTCAAATTCAAATAGGAACACAGGCCGCTTCAGCTTGTACTTGAAGTAGTGCAAGCCACATGTAAAAAAAAATAAACTTAGAACACTTAAACTTTAAACTACTTATAAATGTCTACTTACTTTTTCTTAACCTAACTTAGGTTTTACACCATAACACTCTTCAGAAAATTTCCAAAAGCAAGGTTTTATTTTACTTCATTAATATACTTTATTGTCGACAAGTCAACTTTGTGAAAATTTTAAATATTGAGTAAGTTCATAACTTGTGTATTTTCACTCCTTTTATTGAAACTGTTTAAAATTCAATAGCAATTTTTGACAGTGACATGAGCCAAATCATGCAAAGAAAAATCAAATGCATGACATTTGATTTTTCTGAAGAATTTATGGAGATACAACACATGTGTTGGAATACTTTACTTAACATTAAGAAAGTAACAATCGCGTTTCGACCTCTGTATTGATGTCATCATCAGGAAAACATACATATGTAGATACAAGTTACATGACACTGCACTATACAAAAGTAAGATGAATCTTAATGTTTGTTAATCATTTACCTTAGCCTGACCTCTGTGGGGAAAAAAATTTTCCCCCCCACTACATTCACTAACTCCCTTGCCTGTTTACTTCTCATATCTAGTGCCTCAATTATACTGTTCATTCTCCCTCTTGGAAAACATACCTTGTGCACCCTCTTATCTGCCATACCTTTTATGATAGAATCTCCAAATAGTCCTATTCTTGAGTCATTCACTTCTTCTTTCTCTCCACTATCTTTATTTTTATTCTTTTGCACTCTTTGATCAGTACAGCCTCATTTCATTCCTCATCTTAACCATTTCATTCTTCAACTCTTGCATTCCAGCAATTGCTCTCACTGTTGCTTTGACAGTCACACCAGCTCTTGCTTCATCAGTCAGGTACACTGATACTTCTGTAATTATGCCCAGTTTTAATTTTTTTAATTATTTCCATATTCACAATCACATTCTCCACACTCATATTCTCATTCTCACTCTTCTGGTTATCATGCTTCGTCTTACATCTATCACTGCCTTTTGCTTGGTACTCTTCAATTCCAGTTCCTGACTTTCATTCGAATCATCACAGTCAATTAACATATCACATTTTCTACACATCCTCACTCTCTTGCTTCTCTTGTTTAATCTCTCAACAAACACATCTTGCCACATTCATATTATATTCCCAGCAACGAACCATCTTGTGAAAATCCACACCACTCAACACACTTGACTTTCATGCCATACGTCTGGATGTTCTTGTTTTCTTACTGCCATTGTTAACTGTCATTCTGAAAAAAGTGCTTCAAATTGATTAACCTTGAAACACACCGTACTCAGTCACAACAAAGCTAGTCTAAAATTATGCTAAATTTACACTAAAGTTTTAATTTATCGTTATCAGTTAATATCAAAACTTATCTTTTTTCACAGATCGTATGTTGCAGGAGACAGAAGTTCATCTTCTAATGGTGAAAACCACCATAGAAAATGTGATATTTATATATCATTATCTTTGTGATATTTATCTTTTACATTTTAATCGGTCTTCCCATGACTGTTGTTTAGCTACTTACACACATAGCTGACATTTATTAATATTTTCTCTGTATTCTCTCAGGGCATCTGCCAATTTACTTCCTAGTTACTTTCAATATACTTTCTTCTTTTCCAAAACTGCCTGTTTAGCATCTTGAGCCTACCATAAATGTGTGGAATTTTCAGTTAAGAGGTAGGGTATTGGAGGAATTATATAGCTGGAGCAGTGCCATGACATGAGAAACTGCAAAGGTTGGATATTGATAGTGCATGAGAGGTGATGAAGTGTTTTAGGGAAATAATAGCAGACTGTATACCTAGAGTCAAGAGAATAAATTAAGTGGGATTTAAATTAATGAATAACATTGTTAAGCAGGAGCTAGTAAAAAAGAATTGTTGGAGGAAATTCATTGAGAAAGGTAATCAGCAGGCACACAAGTAGTACAAAGCACAGAAGGGCAAAATCAGAATATGAGAGGAAATTAGCTGTACAAACCAAACCAAAGGTAGTCCCATAGATTTCTTTCAGTATGTGACAAGTAAAAGAAAGAATGATTATGAAATAACAATTTTTATGAATGCCAATGATTGAAGAAATTGAAGCAGAAGAAATAGTTGAATTACTAAGTGATTACTTTGCAAAGATGTATCATCCAGGCTGGAGATATCTCATTAATAAGAGATGCAATGGCTGATGTGGAAATAGTAATATATAAACCAAAGGTGCATAAAATATATAGATTCTTGATATGAATACAGCTATGGGACTTGATGGTATAGCAGCTCAAGTATTACGAGAAGGTACTAGGAAAATTGGTAGTGCCTTGCCCGTTTAAGTCTCAGCTATAGGGTGGTTCTAAGCGGGTGGAAAGAGAAGGGAAAATAATTCCATTGCATTAAGGAGATTTAAGACTGAATTAGCAAATTATTGACCAATCAGCATCTCAGGAGTAGTGATCAAGGTCTTAGAGAAATTGTTTAAGGAAAAAATTACAGGCATGGGATACTATATTGGAGCAACATGCCTCAGTAACTTGTCTTTTATAATACAGTGACAGCTGAGTTGGATAAAGGTAATGGCTACAGTGATATTGCATGGAATTCTGATAAATAAATTGCAGTAAATAGGGGTGGATATGAAGTTGATAATATTATTATTATTACCCTAAGACCCCATGGTGTCAGACTCATCTAGTAGGTACCTCTGTCATAGATACAGTTCATCATACCACACCTTAAACACATTCAAATTCTCTGCAGACTCCACAGTCAGGTAAGTCATTCCAATTATTCACAACTCTGCATGCAAAAAAAACTGCTTCTCACTCCCTTGTTCATGCCCTCTTTCTACAGCTTCCAGGGATGACCTCTTGTTCTCCCCCTGATCTCCCACCATTTTATAATAAACCTCTTCAACATTGGTCTTATAACAACCCCTTACCAACTTATATGTCCCTATCATATCACCTCTCTTCCTTCCATCCACTAGACTCTATAAATTGTATCTTCTCAACCTTTCCTCATATTCAACATTCCATAGATCAGAAACTACTTTAGTCAGTTGCCTCTGAACCATTTTCAACATCTTTTCATCCTTTTGAAAACTAGGTGACAAAATCTGTGAACAGATGAATAAAGAGGGTAGTTGGTGTGATATACCAGATAGTAATTTATTTCAGGAATCAAGTCCAGTAGAAAGCCTGTGTGAATTAGCAGCATGCCACAGGTATGCTGCTGATGATAGTATGATATAGGAAATGATTCCTTGGATCATTTCCTATATCATATGATTTTAATGAACTTAATGATATAGGAAATGATCCAAGCGAAAATATTCAGTTGTTTGCCTGTGATACAAAATTGGGTAGAGGAGCAATAGTCGATAAAGGTTTTAAAATTTGCAGGATGATTTTAAGTGATGACTGGCAGTATGGGCAAATGGAGAATGGATGTCAGTTTAATGTGCCAAGGTCTAAGGTATGCATTTTGGGGTGAACTGTTATCATCTGTGTACCATATTGATGGAACTGTACTCCAGGAAATTGAAGCCAGTGATTTGGGGTTGTTGATGGATAGAGAATTGATCTTTAGAGAGCATATTACAAAAGTGGCTAAAACAGCTCGTCAAGCTACTTGGTTATTAAAGAACACCTTGATGAGCAGAGAAAAGCAGTTGCACCTCTTTATAATGATCTTTCTGGACTATTCTGTGCAGATCTGGTCACATAGGTTTCTTTTGGATGAGGTGGAGAGGCAAGTGACCCAGATGGTGACAACTCTATGGAATGCTTCTTATGAGGTATAGGATGAAGATTTGTGGGTTATAGAAATTGATTGATTTGTAGAAAGGAGGTTGATATCATTGAAACATATTGAGACATACAAATCGCTGAAAGGTTTTCTACAGGATTAATAGAGGAAATTTTTGAGAACAGGTCTGGCAGGGAGGAGAACTAGGAGGTTGTCCCTAGAAATTGAGCAAGGGCATGATGAATTAGATTTTTTGCTTGGAGAGTGTTGAATGATTAGAACAGGTTGAGAGTCTGTTGTTGGTGCCATGTCAGTGAATGACTTCAAAGCCAAATATGACATATTGTTGAAAATATTGAATAGTGCATGGTATAATGTTTAGGACTTCTTTTGTTGATCCTACAGACTCTGTGCAGTTACCTGTGTAAGAATAATAATACATCATGCATGAACTCCAGTCTGTACAGAGTGTCCTAATCCCCTACATTATAGGTGTATCAGAACCAATTCAAGAATCCTAAAAAAATTATAAACTTGTTATAATTTTTTGGAGTTTTTTTCCAAGTTCCTTTGGATTGCCAACTTTTGTATTTTGAAAAACAGGATGTCTTGTTGAGAAAAGGCTTCAGGAACATACACCTGTTATAAGAAATCCACAGCTTGGTCTGGCTCAACACAGGATTGACACAAACTACAGAATCTTTTGGTCAAAAAGCCAGTTGTTCCATAAATGTCATTTTAAATTTTAGCACTGAAACATTATTACAAAAGTTTAATTGTAAATGTGTTTCCTTACCACAAATTTAGGGACGCTCTTATCCTTAATAACTGTAAATAATAGTTTGTGCAATTTCACTTCAATAATTGTAATATACCATTTCTAGTACATGGCTCCTACCTCAGTTATTAAATAGATATTGTTATTCCATATTCTTTTAGCTTACTTATGTGTCTCATAGTTTATCTGTACTTGTTCCATAGTAAAAATGGTTAAAACAAATTAATTGATTGTTTTCGACTTTGTTCTGTTTAAAAGCTCTGAATCTAAATTATATATTTGTTAACAAAATAATTAGATTTTCTTTAATTTTTTCATTTCTGAAAACTTGGCAGGTATATTAAATGTTAAAAAAAAAATTACTGTGTACAAATGTGTACTAACAAGTACACATTTATGAATTTCTTATGAGTATTATTTAGTAATGATTTGTGAACTTATTGTTGTTGTTGAAAAAAAAAAAACTGACTACAGATAAAAGGTTGATACATAAATAATTGATACATTCCTTGGCAATCTTGCAGTATTGTTATTGTTATATGCAATTTTTGCTATTATTATAAAGTATGCATTTCTTTTTTCCTTATTGTTATAAGTTGAAAATTTTAGGGCATAGCTGTTTGCTTAACTGTTTTGGAAGTATGCTTGAAAAAGTTTTTTCATATAGAAATGGAAAAACAGAAAAGACATGCTTCAGTTTGGGGGGGGGGGTGAATAATGAACTTTCAGCTAGTAAACATGTTCTTATGTTAATGCTAAGTACACATAAACACAGAAAAAAAAATTATGATTTAGTATTGTAGTTTTTCAGTTGTTTTAGCTGCGCTATAGTGATTAAACATATGAATTTGTAAGCAATTATTAGCTTCCTGTCATAAATACAAAATTCTAGCTGTTTATTTTTATATAAGCAGCTGGTGCTAACAACAGTGGTTTCACTTATTTTGGAAGATCATGCTACAGATTAAGATGTTTTAAGAAAGACATCAAAATTAAGAATCATATTAAAGTTGTATAATGATAAAACCTCAGTTATCTGAACGCCATTAATATTGAAAATATCTTTAATTAAAACCTATTATATTTTATTCTTGTAAATGTTATTCTTTCTGTTTAGGGAAGTTGAGGACTTAGCCATTGGTAATCTACTGTTAATTGAAAGTATCAACAATAACAAAAAAAAAAAAGTGTATATATACACACTTTTTGCATAATGCAGTGAATATGTGTACTGTACGCCCACAGATGTGAGCCCCTTTGATACTTCTGCGCATGTCAAAAGAAGGAAAATCCATTCCAATATTAGGGTAACCAATGCGTTTCGCGGGATGACTGTTTATTATTATACGTCAGAAAATTAGCTTTTCTTTTATGAAAATTCTAGTTCTGAAAGTGGTAACTATTTTGCTTGTGCATCAGTTGGAAAATTTACGTATAAAGCACGTGATTTCGCGTGTTAGTGACCAATTCGTACATCCTTTATTTCTTTCTCCCATTCAGCATGAATTGACTATTCTTGGCACCTTGCCAAGGTCCGGGCATACAATACATACATATTCATTGCTATCATGCAGTTTTCTTTGCATAAGTTATACTTTAATATCTGACAAAGTGAAAATGATAGAATTATTAATTCTTTAAGTGAACATTTGAATTTTGTATCATTTTGAAAAAGAATGTTTGAGGGTTACAAAAAATTGATATCCTTAAAATGAAAATTTTAAGCTTAAAACTAAAGAAAGAAAAGTATATTTGCATGGTACATATTTTTAATCAGCCAGCCAACTTAGTTCAGAAGAAAGTGAGCTGTAGATATCATCTACATTTGTTTTGCTCCTCTCTCTTTTCCTATGGTTAAGCATTTGGTTAACACTGGTGTTTTGATCTAAGAAGAAGATGATCTGGGTAAAAATTATGCATCTACATTACAATAATGCTGTTAGTATCTTCTTATGTACTTGATATCTGAACAGTGCAGCTTCTGTTGGCTGATATCAGTGTGTGTGTGTGTGTGTGTGTGTGTATAAATAAGGTGATCCAGTTCAAAAAAAAAAAGTTCCTTCATTATGTTTGGAACCATTCAGTTCAGGAAGTTAACAAAAAAAGCTTCAGAATTTTTTTTTTTACAAAGGTAACAAATATCAAATAAGAGATCCTGTCATAGTCAAATGGCATGCCAACCATCAGGATATCTAATTAGAATATATATATATCAGTGGTATTACATACCTATTTAGATTGGGTGTGCTGTTGTGTGGCTTATGCAACCGCTATAAAATTCACATCAATTTGACTGTACGATTGCATTTTTATTGATGTATAAAAGTTTTAAGAATGCATAGAACATCATCACTCATTTTAATTGGTCCAATGCAATTAATTGTCTTAGGATAACCTTGAAGACTTTAATTTATCAATTAATGCAATTTTAAATATGGAAAGCATAAAGGTCAAATGAACAATAGCTGTGTTTCACTTATGCTGTTTATGTAAGAAGCACAAAGGATTTATGCATCGTGGTGAGATTAGATTATAATCGGGAAATGCTAGTGTGCCACGGATATTTAAATTTTGATGCAATTTTTAAATAAAGCCATATAATACGCACAGAAACTGGAAAAACTAATCTCTTTGGAAATTATTTTTCTGGATTAAACCAAAGAAAGACTGAAATAACTCATTTTACTTATTTATGCACAAGTTCCAACCTCCTTCGACTATAATCATACCATCTGCAAAAGCTCTGGCAGAAAACGGAACATTCAATAGATTGTCAACACTGTTTCCCATTGTAAATATGGGCAAAAAAAGTTGTAACTTATTTATAGAAAATTATATATTAAACAAAATAGATGAAACTCAGAAAACAAAAACAGCAACTCATGACAAATGACAACATTCAATTGGATTGGTTGACATAATAATCAATCACAGCCACTGATTTCTAGGTGCTGTTATTTCATTGTACACCCTGCCTTGCTTTCCAGGCAGTTTAAAACCACTGGAATGTTAAGAATTTGACCCACTGCACTGTCTGTACGTTTGTTCCAAGTGCTCAGAGATGTCTGTATTTATGACCACATACCAGGGTTATTTCCGATATGTAAACATTGCATCACGAATATGATGCAATGTTTACACATCGGAAAGTGTCCTCTTCATGACGCATTAGTATATTGTATTTAATTTTTGAAATTATGCAAAGCCAAGAAAAAATAATAGGGGAGTTTTTAACAGGAATAAATACAAAAATATAATATTAGTGATATTGCTGTTCTATGGGCATGCATTGCACACCCTATACATATGCCCCTGATAATTTTATATATATATAATAACCCTATAGATTATTGCAGTGCCTTGCACAGATTGCATAGATGCTATAAAATTATTAATGTTTACTTTATGGAGGGGAAGCATTTTATAAGTGAAAAGTTATGGATACAGCTAACTCTCACTATATCAAACTAGTGAGGAGACCAGATGAATAGGTTTTATAGGTGGAAGGATTGATTACAATAGAGTTAATTTCCTTTTGAATTGCATTGATGTTCTAGACTGGCCAGGATTTTTTGAAATATAAAATTTGTGAGTTAATAACAGTGTTTGCTAATAGTTACTAGGCAGTTGAATATGGTAAATTAACCTGGCATCTACTTAGGCAGATAAGCAAAAGTGTTAACATACAATTAACAAACTAGCATCTATTAATGAAAAATAAAATTACAGGAAACCTCAATGAATGTAATGAAAATCCAAAAACATTTCAGCTACATGGATAATCATATAATTATGGTCTAGTATCTTGTTATCTTCAACTGAAAGAAAAGATTAGTCTAAATCTGTAGATTCACTATTCCTATTGTGCTAATTAGTGCATATTAGGCACTCAAATGAGAATATGTATAATAATAGCAAGCATAGAGTCCTGTTAATTACACTAAATCAGTTAGAACCTAGAATCTTTTTTTTCCATTATTTTTTCCCCATCTGGTTTAGATATATATAATCGGTTCCTCATACAATAGGTAGAAGATCCTATTGTACATTAATGCTGTGTAGAGATTGAAGTTGAGGATTGGCAAAGAAGGCAGCTTGTTAAAATTGTTTTTGCAAAGCCGAAGGTTATAGTTGGGGAACACCTTGTGAGGAAGGCTCTGCCAGAATAAACAAGAAAAGCAAGTTTGGGGTATTTGCATTTGGAGTGATAAAGTATACTGGGAATCTGTCTTGTTTCAACAGGCTCAGGAGAATTATGAAAGTGAAATTGGGGAATGGTATCCAAATGCCTATAGGTAAGACAGTGCTGAAACACCTATGAGATATTGGCTGAGTAAATCACTGAGGAAGAAATCATCCAGCCAAATTGCTTGTCTCTGGACAGCAGGAATTTTCAGATAGGTTTTAGATTCTCAAATATCTGAGCAGTATATTCTAGGGATTGGTGGAGTTAAGATTTGTACAGAGCTAGTGACTGGATGAAGAAAGGCTAAAAGTAAATGTCAGTCAATAGAGAGAGAGAGTTGATTGTGGTAGTGATTTGTGTGTTATTAATGGTAAGGGAACATGGTTTGAAGCTCTTTGCAGATAAGGCGGATATCATCAATGCTTACAAAATTCAAAGTTATTCTCACTCCATTAAAGAATGGTGTGGAGATAGTTTTTAATTGAGGCAGTGGTTATAGATCTTTAAGTGTGGGGTGGTTTGAGCACTACATGGTTTGTCAATTGAGTAGGAGTGCAGTGTATTATCACAATCAAAACTGTGGATAGGATTATTAATCAGTGAGAGAAAATCATTAGTATGTAGAAAAAATAAATGATAAAACATGTCCTGGGTCACTCCTTCATTCATTATGTCATGCAGTGAGTGAATGATCAGAGAGAGAAAGCTGGCTACAGAGGGTGGATGGTAATTTAAAGCATGCTGATTTATTGAGTAGGCCTCATTATGGGCCAGACGTGCTCTGGAAATGTCAAGAATAGTAGCATGTTTCCCCTTACCTTTCCATGGCACAAGTGCAGTGGCAGGTGATGTAGGCTAGGGAATGGCTGTATTTATACTAGTAGTTATTGATTAATTGATGCATCTCAAGAGGAGAAACTGACTCTTGATGACTTTCTCCATTATATTGGGGAGAACGGAAGCGATGACAGACAGCAGTATTTTTTCTCCTTTTTTTGGAACAAGTTGGATATATGGTTGCTTCCATATATTTGGATAAGTGCTAGCTCAGCATAAATGATTGCAGAGATGATGTAGGAGCACAAGTTTTGAGTATGGATGGGAAGATGCCATTGGGTCTAAAAGACCTTTGCTGTCTAAGCTATTCAATACCCTTTGGTTTTTTTTTTTTTTTTTTTTTTTTTTTGCTGATAGACTGCAGGAGGCATATGGTGCTCTGTTTCAAGTATGCTAGGAGGTAATTTGCCTTGGTCATCTCTGCATGAGTTGAAGAATGATGCCAGGAGATAAACTTTATTGTTAAGTGGTGTGCCATCTGTCTTGATGCCCAGATGACTCAACTGCTCTTTAGACAAGAGGTAAGTTTTCTTGCCCTTAGCCCTTTAAAGTCAAATTTTGATTTGCTCATAGTTGCTTTGCATTGCATGCTACAATATAGGTATAATTTGCATTCTTTTTTGCAAGCCACCTGCAGTAGGACATTTTGTCATCAAAGTAAGTTATTTTGTCATCCTGTCCTTTTGATGAAAGAAAATATTTTTGCCATAATTATTACTAACATCCAACCTCCATGAAGTCAAAGGACTCACGTGGATGGTCTGTACTCTCTCATGCAAAAAAAGATCATCAAACCATGCCTCAAACCTATTTGCAATTTCTGCACTCACCACATTTTCAGGCAATGCATTCCACTCACTAATCACTTTCCATGCAAAAAACTTCTCAACTTCCCTGGGAAGTTGAGAAGTTCTGCCTCTAGTTCTACCCTTACCTCCCTCTATTCTATAAAAAAATGTCCTATATATTAATCTAGTAACAATCTCCTCACCATCTTTATATATCTCAATCATATTCCCTTCTTCTATTCACAAGGCTCTGTAAGTTGCATTCCCTCAATCTTTCCTTGTATCTGACATTCCATAGATCTGACACACTTTGAGTGACTTGAAAACTGTTATAAAGCAGTTTTCAGGTCTCTCTCTCTCTGCACCTAGCCCTCAAAGATCTCCTTATGTCTTCCAAATTTTTGGTAGAATAGAGTAGGTTATTTAGGTTTGGAGAAGCTGTGGAGTTGAAAATAAACAATTATGGATAAAGATTCAATAAACATTGGATTACACAGATGCAGATTTAAACATACATCCGTATAATCCGAAATTGTTTTTCTCACAGAATATGATGACCTAAATTAGTGGCATAGTCTGTAACCCTTGAGATGATCTCAGACATTGTATTCTTATTAAAACAGACTTACAATTTACCTTTCCCTTTTTGAGCTAGCTATTTTCTTGGAAGTGATTCTCACCATAATGTAGAGTCAATATACACTTTCCTGGGTAGCATGCTTTGTACATCGTGAAGATATACTGAACTAAAATGCCAATGAAAAAACAGCAGTGTAATTTATTTATTTACTAAAATTTGTTATGATATTCAAGTGTAATAAATGTTCAACATTCTGAATGCATTGTTTAAAAAAAGAAAAAAATGGGCTGCATTTAAAAATAAACGTAGTTCAATTGCCAGCATAAAAATATGCAGCCAATTTTAAAGCATCCATTTCCATCAGTCATTACTTATGCATCAAACCAAGATGTAAATGTCTTGCACAGAATAGCTATGATATCGATTCTGGAATGATACCCTTAATAGCATGGCTCAGATATTAGCTTTAATTTCTATAAACAGTTTTAAATTTCCTGAAGTCAAGAACGATTTTTATACAAATCAAGAAAATGGTCTGTTATATTTTGAGAAACCATTTTATGCATATAGATTTAAACAGTGACATTGACATCAAATGATATTTTTTTATAATTGGGTTTTGTAAATAATCACTTAATGTAGTTTGAGTTTTCTTACTTTTCTGTAATAGAGTATTTCTAACAAAACTTTTTTTTTTTTTTCATTTGTAATTAGTTCTGATAATTGAGGTTTTTACATAGTGTGCGATGCATGAAAGCAAGGAATTTTAATAATTTCATTGTACTCAAAAGTTATTTAATAAACCTTAGCAGAGTAGATAGCTGAAAGATCAATTTAATTAATGTGTACCACTTAGTCATATGCAAAATTAACAGTCAATGTAAAAAAGAAAACGTAACAGTAAGGTTGATCATTTGAGAGAACATTGTTCTTAAGAAGTATTTTAAAAAATGTGACTTATTGAATTATGTATATCAAAGGATTAAATTTAATTTTTATTTGTTAATTATATATTAGTATATAATTAACTTTTAGATTCATTGTTCTCCTGCTAATAGCATGGATAGCTGTCGTACTTTCAGGGAGAGAATCGTACTTAATTACTGTGATTTTTATGAACAAAATGTGGTCATTGCAGTTTAATGTAGCTCTCTGTATATTTAAGATAATTCCTGGAAATATTTCAGAATTAAACGGTTTTGATAATATAAGAATTTGTTACCAATATTAATTTACCATTACTATTCTTATTAGCTTTCAACAAGAAGGCAGTCCATCATGAAGTACACGATTTATCTGAATTCCTTTTTATCTGTATGTTCAGATAAAAATTTTATCTGTATGGACAGTTCAGATATCAAAATTTCAAAGATGTTGGTGGTTCAGATGTGTTAAATGTAAAATTCTGTAAAATTTTATGCTACCAGAAGCATTTGTTATTGTTGTAAATTATGAGAAAAACTGGAGGAGTATCAGTAGGGAAAAATCAACCTTACATCCAAGACTAACTAGACTAGCATAGTACTGGGAGGGATAGGGGAGCAAGCAGGTCCCGAGTACATAACACAAAATTTACTATCCCACAAACAGATTGGTGTATGCATATATTCATATTACTCACATCTTATAATACTGTTACTGAGTTAAAAAAAAAAGGAGAGTGGATACACCATGATACTTTTAGATTTATTGGTTAAAGCTTTTGATATGATATAGCATGGAAGACTTGCATAACTTTGAAATTATAAGATTGGATTATAAAATATTAGCATAGATAAGAGGATGGCTGACCAACAGATATCAAAAAGTGGTATATGGGAAATGTGAGTCTGCAAGATTTAAGGTGACCAGTGGTGTACCAGCGGTCCATTGTTATTCAATATTTACATTAATGGCATTGGGAAGGATTTGATAAATGACATACAACTTAGTGTCATTTGCTGATTAATACAAAGATAGGCAGGGTATAGTCCGACCACAGAAGGGAGAGCTCTCGTTGGAAGACTTCCAAGAAGAGTCAAATTCATGTTAAGGGGAGAAAGAAAAGGTGATGAACAAATTGGTCAAGAACACACTGAAATCACATGCTTTATAGATAAAATTTTCCAGCTGTTATACAAGCAAAATAGTTACCACTTTAAAAACTACAATGATCATAAAAGAGAAGTTAATTTCCCAACATGTAATGATAAATAACTCATCCCACAATACGGATTGATTACCCTATTATCAGAATGGATTCTCCTTCTGTTGACATATGCAGGTGTCGAAGGGTCTCATATCTGTGAGCGTACTATAATCAGGAATATTCAAAACAGTTAGAATAGACTGAAATTGTGAGCATATGAAAATGGCTATCAGTTCAATGTTAGTAAATGCAAGATGAATATTATGGCATAATGAGCTATCCAATGTCATTATTATAGGATGCCTCCAAGAACTCAAGAGAGGGCACTCTACAACATACAACTTCCTGTCTCCACTAATCATATTCATACAATGCCATCTACTGCCCACCTCCACTAATATTTTTTGTGTGTATATTGGTGGGATTATGTTAGAAGAAACTGATCAGGCTACGGAGAGATTTAGTAGGTAGGAAGTTGAAGTTCACAGGCCACATAGCACAGATTGCAAATACAACTTCAGAGGATAATTGCAAATTGGAAAATGGTTTGTTGAAACAAATCTTAACATATAAGGATAGGGAAATCATTTTGCCTCCTTATAAGCCCATAATTCGAACTCACTCTGACTATTGTGCACGGGTCAGGTTTCCATGGTGATGCTGATGTATTGGGGGGGGGGGTGCAAAGGAGAGTGTTAAAGATGATATCAGGATTGTGAGATACAGAGTATTAAAACCAATTGAGAATTTGTGGATTGCAGACACTACAAACGGGAGAAAGAGGAGTATATGATTGAGACTTACAAACTTTTGAAAATTCTTAAAATAAAAAATTTTGAGAATTTTTTATTTTAAAGAAGGTAGAAAGAAAAAGTGAGGACATCCATGGAAGAAGAGGGAGAGAGCTAGATTTTTTTTCTCATTGACACAACTGGGATGGATTGCCTTTGAAGGTTGTGAATGCAGGTAGTGTGAATGAATTCAAGAATGAGTCCCTGACTCTCTAGAGGTCTCTATTAATAATGATTATTATTACAATAACTTCCATACAGTCAGTAGACTCATTGTGGAAGGCTTGCTTAACTCACAACATGTCATATCATATTGAACTTTAAAATCATTTATACTTTCTGCATTCACAATGCATCCCACTCACCAACTGCACTCAATGTAAAAAAATCTACTCCTTGCACCCTTCTTCACTGCATCCTATGTAAAGACTTCCAGGGATGGCCTCTCATTCTTTTCATCTCACCCTCCACTCTTATTTATAATCCTCTTTGTATTAATCTGGTAAAATTCCTTTACTAACTAGAAGGTTTCTACCTAATTTTGCACGGCCATTCTTTTTTTTTTCCCTTTCCTGAATACTGTTCCATCATAGAAACTTGCTGGTATCATTTAGAAAGCCAATCTTCAATCCAATCTCATGTTCTGCAGTTTATACACCACCTGGTCATATGGTAATCTAAAATGTCTTTGCAAAATCAAAGAATATCACTATATGAATCTCCCATATCCAACACATTTTTGTCACCTTATAAAATGTAAACAGATTGCTAAAACAAGACCTGGTCTTCACAAACTCCTGCTGACCATCATGGGGAATCTTATGACTGCCAACCCAATCCTGTATTCTATTCCTAACCAGTTTCTTCAGATATACAGACTGATTGGTATGTAATTGGAAATTTCTGGCCTAAAACCATGCTTGCAGAGTGGTATACTATTCTGCCTTCTTTCTGCTCCTTAAGAACTTTTCCCACCACAAGACTTCCATTGAATAACCAGGTCACAGGCATTGCTAACTCCAAAAAATATGTGGTAATGTCACCTATTCTCACACCCTTATTAACATCTAATCCAAGCAAACACTTGATACGTCTCTGATTCTTTCACCTGCATGATATACACAGACAGTGTGCTCATTAACTCCATTACATCCTTTGCTGTAGCCTGTTTGTTACCATAACTATTCGTCAGTGTCACCTTTCCACAATTATTCTTCCTCTTGCTTGCCGCTTACCAGAAGAATTGCTTTGGATTTAGCTTTGACTCACATGCAATTTACAGACAAAAAATACTCTTGGTGATGCTGGTGGATAATAGATAAATTATTCAATAATTAAAAAAATAATTGTCATAATTGTATTTTGTACAATGAATATAAATAGCTAAAATTCAATACTTGCACACATCATTATTAATGCCATGCCTACATGCTGTGCTTTAAACTCATTCAACATGTCCACATTTGCTACACTCTCAGGCAATGCATTCCACTTCATGCAACGAACCTGCTCACATTTGATGGCCTTTTGCTCTATGAAAAATTTCTTCCACATTAACCTCATAATAATCCCTGCTTAAACTTCTCAATCATGTCCCGTCTTCTCCTATTCATGAGGCATTGCAAATTTCATTTTCTCAATCTCTTCATATCCCACACCCTAAATACCAGTTATTTCTACCATAGTCTTCTGTAGATCCTAATATAATATAACCTCGTCACCATGAAAACCAGATGACCAAAACTGCACAATAATCCATATGAAGCCTGAGCAAATTTTTATAAAATGGAACCGTAACCTCCTTTGCACACCACCGCGCTTGACTGCACGAAGGAAGACTTGGTTTCGAGTCTAGTCGGCGACTAGAGGAAATTTTTCTAAGCCTTTTTTCGACCGGTTCCCGAGTTAGTCGATCTCTGACACGGGCAAGCAGGTTTTTCTTCCTGTAAACTCAAGAAAATCGACCGTAGAACCCACATTATTTCAGACATTAAATATATTGTGTTAGGGTTAGGCACCACGAGATGGCGGCACATTTGAGCCGTCTCTCTTCACTGCTTACCACTTAATTAGTGATAGCCTTGGGCCATCTGTCTCTGATTGGGTACCAGTGGAGATTGAACTGCCTACTCAGTCTCCATAAGTTAGATAGGGCTAAATGGCCTCGCTTACTCCCGTATACGGGAATAAAAAGGCGTTAGCTGATTTATTTTTGCTGAACCTCCTATATCTACTTGTCAAGGTTCTTTGCATCATTGCCATAATCTGATGTGACTTCAAACAGTGCCATAACGAGGACATGGCGAAAGAGGTGCAAAACGTAAAAAATAAAAATAAATAAATAGATAAAAGTCCGCTATTTTATATTGTATTTTTAAATTTTGGCAATTCTCTGCTTTAGGCACAAATTCTGCAACTCATTTTGATGGGGTTAATAGTAAGTATTTAATATATTGCATTTATTAAAATTTAACTTTTTAATTTAACTTTTACATTTAAATTTTTAAAATTTTTTGTTATTTTTGGTTAGAGGGGTGCAAGTTAGACACTTGCCACAGGCGCTTCATACCCTCGTTACTCTACTAACTTCAAAACCTGTGCTGTGTGACCACTGAAATTCATGTCCTTGTCCAGCACTACTTCCCTTCTTCAAATTATATATTTGGTTTAATCCTTTATCCAAGTGTAAGCAAACAAAGTTTGTACCTGAAGTATTTTCAGGACTGGGACAACTCGTAAATTTTTTGAGTTGGTAAAGGTGGAGTAAGTTCTGATCACTTGCCTTAATATCTCCCATAATGCAAAATACATCTCCTTGTGGACATGTGCTTTGCATTATGCTAAGAATTAAGGGAAGGTCCACTACCCAGACCAGTGTCGACCTTTATTGAGGTCTCATCAGTGGGAGCCAGACCCAGAGGTGGTGATACGAAGGTGGAAGTAATGCAGAAGTCACATTGCCATATACCAGTTGCCAAAAGGTGCCAACACATTAAAATTCTCTGGATTAGAGATAGTTGATGGAAGTTTTTTCACTTGACTATGCTACCAATCATATATTTGGTTTAATCCTTTACCACGAGTTGCCCCAGTCCTGAAAATACTTCAGGTGCAGACTTTGTTTGCTTACACTTGGATAAAGGATTAAACCAAATTGCCTCGGTAGCGCAATTGGAAGAACGACGGTACATTGCGCCCTTCGCGACGGGAGGAATCTTTATCTGGGCGATTTTCAATTGAAGGTGAGTTAGCTGATCTCAGACGGAGGTAGCGGGGTTTTTTTTATCCCACATACAGGCAAATTGGCACTTCAGAATATGCAATTTACAGACATAGAATACCAGTTGTGGTGGAGGTGGGTGGTAGATGGCGTTGCTTCATAGTAGAGATTCGGTGTAGTAGTTGAGAAAGTTGTAGGTGTCCTCCCACGATGAGTCTTCGGACTCCTTGGAGGTGTCAGGAATAATAATGATAATAATAATTGGTAGCACAGCCAAGTGAAAAAACTTCCATCATCCCTCCTTCAAAATTTTGCTATCTAGTATATATTTTAGCCATCGTTACTTACCAAATTTCAGAACCATGCACTTTGCAGCATTGAACTGATAGATATTCTCTTGCATGTTAATTCGGGGAGACAACACAAATGAGAATCATGGGCATGTACTGGAGTAAGTGTTACAGTATCCAAAAGGCAATCGATGCCAAACAGCAATAAAACTTGGGATGGTCACTACAGAGAATACTTAGGTGGCTGGGTGCCTTTTTGTACATCATTCAGATGGTCAGTGTTTAACAGCAGTGGATTACACTCCATGGCAGGAATAATGTGCACATGTGCTGGCCAATATCTATGAAGATCCATAGATTCCGGTTCTCGGACGAAGCGAATTTCCCTCTAAGCAGTCATGTAAACAGACAAATCTACAGGTTTATTGGTTTCTCAAGGCCTGAATTTGTCCGAGAGAAACCACTGCAGTGGCATCGCTGCATGGTGTATCTGTGGTTTCTGGCCATGGCATAATTTGGTTCTACTTCACTGAAGAGGATGTTGTAACCGTGACCTTGAATAGCAAACGCTACATCGAAAATTTGTTAGTTCCATTCAGCTAGGATTTTTATAGAATGTGTTGTGCAAAAAACATTCCATTTCGTCCAACAGAATAGAGTAATCTGTTGCACATTAGAACCCTTCCCTGGGAGACTCATTTTCAGGTTCAAAGAATTCCTGTACCTTTCCCGTATCTCGCATCGCTTGATGCCTTCATTTGGAGTATGTTGAAGGAATGGGTTTCCTTGATGAACTAAGGGATAAAATTTACAAGATATGTCCAGCAGACGTTCCAACCCTTTTTCTCTAAGATGACAGAGAACCTTCACATGTGCTCAGAAACATGTCTTGCAGGACAAGGTGCTCAATTTTGAGCACGTAATCTACTATCGTTAATGCTTTATTTGACCAATAGTTGTGGATTTACATACCATATGTAAACATTCATTATTTATGTCAAATAATATATCAAAAAAAAAAAAAATCAGTAACGCCTTTTTATTCCCGTATATACGGGAGTAGGCGAGACCATTTAGCCCTATCTAACTTTTGGAGACTGAGTGGGCAGTTCAATCTCCACTGGTACTCAATCAGAGACAGATGGCACAAGGCTATCACTAATTAAGCGGTACGCAGTGAAGAGAGACGGCTCAAATGTGCCGCCATCTCGTGGTCTCTAACCCTAACACAATATATTTAATGTCTGAAATAATGTGGGTTCTACGGTCGATTTTCTTGAGTTTACAGGACGAAAAACCCGAGTTTCCGGGAGGAAAAACCTGCTTGCCCGTGCCAGAGATCGACTAACTCGGGAACCGGTCGAAAAAAGGCTTAGAAAAATTTCCTCTAGTCGCCGACTAGACTCGAAACCAAGACTTCCTTCGTGCGGCCTAGCGCGGTGGTGTGCAAACGCCACATCCACTGAGCTACACAGACTTCATATATATATATATATATATGCACCTCCAAGGGATCATTGATTGGGAATAGCGTGTAACCTAAAGTTTACGAAGACAAATGTACCATGCTACTGATCCTTCTATTACATAAGAAGCACTCACTTCACCTACCCATTTTAAATACCACATATTGAAATAAGTAAAACTGGTGATCTCGGGTAGGTCGCATACGTAAGTCCCGATATCCTAGAGTTTCCTGATCTTGAGAGCAAGATGACTAATATGGTCAATCAAGGTTTTAAACAGTAGAACAACTACAACATTATCTCTATTGTACTATCATTCTAATATGTTCCCCAAGTTGTAGATCCCCATCTATCTCCATCCCAATATCTCAACCCCTGTTGGTGAGAGTGACCATGTAGTCCTGACTAGGAGGATGAGGTATGTGAAGCACCAATAGAATCGAAATAATTTGAATTTTAGTGCATGGGAGATACTTGAGAAAAAGTTGTTGACAGCAATCGTAGATTGTTTGCCTCGAGTGAAGAAGATAAATCAGTTGGCAGTGAAATGGATGACAAAATATATAAAAAGAGAATTGTAGAAAATCATCCGAATAATAATAAAACATTCTAGAAGAAGAGTTTCAGAAATGTATTACAAGGGTGTTGCTTCGATGGTAACAGTAGCCACTAGTTTATAGGTAAACAAGTATAATTTTTACGTGTACATTTCGCGAGGGAATTCACACTGTATGCTACTAACGAGAGCCTCCGTAGCTCAGTCGGTATAGACTAAGCTCTTTGGTGGGAAAGACCTGGGTTCGATTCCTGCCAGTGACGTGAGGAACTTTATCTGGTCTCTTTCGAGTGAGTTAGCCGATTTCATACGGGGAAAGGGGGTTTTTCCACCCGGAAACTATGGTTTTTCGTCCTCCAGAACAGACAAACCAGCCCCGTGAAAACACGCTCTACAGACATATACTCCTTCAGGAATAAGGAGTAACCAACCTGTTCCGTAGGATTTCGGTTCCGAATGCCTACATGGTAAAATGTGTAGGTCTACGCTTGAGCGTAAATTAGGATAGGATGCTACTGAAATTCAGCTTTCTACCTAACGACTCAAATCATCCGATATCCAATCACGTATGTTGTTCTTAAAAACACTGTATCCTTTACACTCAATACAACTAGAAGTAGGCTGAGATCAGTGGTGGCTTGTACATAAGCACCGTGACACTGCAGCACCCCAGGGAAAAAACGAAACATTATTTATGAACACAAGCAAAAAAATTTTGTTTGTGTTCATAAATAATAACAATGCTTACAACAAATTTAAATGAAATACAACCTTTAACATGTTGTATTTCATCTATGTAATGTTGTAAGCATTACGAAAGAAGCAATCTTTCTCAAATAAATGCAGAACACGACGAAATTATAAATCATGTCTCTACTAACACAGAAATCATAGGATGATAGTCCAATAATTCCACACACGCTGAAATTGTAAACAGTTACTGGAAATAGACTTAAGTATACACAAACCAAGCAGTACTAATAGCAAGAAACGTGAACGCCAAGCACACAGGCTGGAACAACAGATCAAAACTTGAAACAGTATAACCTTCCACAATTTTGTAACACCTAGAATATCGTGATGCTAGGATCTTCAGAACCCATTTACTACAACATGATAGCAGGACTTCCTGATGTCCATAACATAGAATACTAAGAGGAATATTGCGCACCAATACCATATAAGTGCGATGGACGCTCCCCAGCCCTATTCACAACTGAGATCACAAGAAAATAAGCAAAATAGGACCATCGACTGGACAAAAATGACGACTGCTCTACAGGAATATATTACCCCAGTTTCAACCAGAGTTAAAGGAAAAATTGACGACTCAATTTCTAGAAAAGCATGTAACAGTGTCACCGCTAACATGCTGCACACAAAACGCTGACTTCTAGACGAAATTAAAATCCTCTCTCCTGCGAAAACAACAGCCATGCATCAATGCTAGAGAACGTTGGTTCCGGAACACTGACAAGCGACTAACAAGGCTACAGGTGAAGTTCAATATGCGCTATCATAATAATAACGAGATCAACGAAACTTCAGTCCCTAAAGATGGAGGCCCGCACGCTAAAAAATGAAAAACACTCTACGCACAGATCATAAACACTTCTCGTTAATTCCACTCAAATAATTCATGCATTGTTTACTATATAATGCATTCTAAATTAAAGCTTCCGCCGACAGCCTAGAGAATGAGTCTAGTCTAACCTACGCCAACGCAGCCCTAGACTTTTATCAATAAAGAACTACGAAAACCCCGTTTAACCACCATCAGCTGCTGAGGATACAGAAATTAGATTACGAAAGCACGAGGCCCAGATGCGAACAAGATTATCGAATGCTACCGAACAAAACCAGCAGGCGTTTGACAAAAAACTATGTGCATTATGGCTATTATTATTGCAGCATTAAAAAATCATGACTTCACACCATGGGGAACAATAGTCAACGTAATTTTAATCCCTAAGTGAGAAAAAGCAGCACAATTCTCTCAAAACTATCTTCCAGTTAGCCTGTGTTACCTAGGATAATTCTAAATTTCCGCAATTTAGAATTGCGGGAAGCAGAAAAGTAGGATCGAACTGGGAGTAGCACAGAAGGACAATCTTCCTGGATGTTGCCAAAGCATGGCAAATATATGTCCCAATCGACTTCTTTTCAAATTCTTGGAGACCAAAATTTGACCACTTAGAGTGGTCAAATTACCAAATTCTACCTCAGTGATCGCAAACTTCTAATGAAGTTGCCGGAATCAGATCGTCAGAGGTGAAAATCACAGCAGGTGTCCCCCAGGGCAACACCTCATGCATAGTTACTGCAATTACTCTATATGTAAACGATATAAAGCTATGCTCCCTCCACTGAAATTTGCAACTTAAAAACTAAACAATGGCTCAAAGAATGACAAACTAATGTCAAAACAGACAAAAGCACTGCTATTCACAAGAAGCCGAATATCCCAAGAGGACAAGGTGGTAATATTCGACACCCTTTCTGGGCAACCAGTAGCTCCAAACTGGGGATTACAATTAGATAAAGCGCTTTTCTTAACTCAAGTTGAGCATGTTTCTAGAAAACAAATAGGCAATTGGATAACTATATCCATTACTCACCCAGCTAAGCACGAAACTTAAATTCTTTAAGTTTCGTGCTGATATGACTCTCCTGTCTGGATCCACCAAGTAGTAAACTACACTAAGCACAATTTTCCATCAATAGACGCCCCAAAACATACCGAAGGGGTGAGGTTTTGACCTCACTGCCCAAGCCAAAGGCTCTCAATAACACATTAAGCATCTCATGGTCTAAAAAATAGCATAAACCACAGTGAAAAGGTAGTTTAAAAAATTACTGTCATTAGCCCACAATGAGAGAGCGAAGTTTCCACTAATAATCCTTAATGTAAAATTTTCTGCATGGATATATATATATATAGAGAGAGAGAGAGACGAACATTGTCTCTATATATATATTTTGTTATACTCACACAAGTACACCTACAAGTGGTTATTTGTCTAGCGCCCCTAGGCAATTGCCTAGGTTCGCCTAATGATAAAACCAGCCCTGACATCAGATTAAGGGATAAGGGACCACAGCTCAAATCAATCTGCTGTTGCAGAACATGCTATCAGTTAGCTAATAATTCATAGGCTAATTCTTACCAATGAATTCCTCAACTCCGCAAACTGCATCTGTGCATTCGTTTAGTGCAGTATTTCTCAACCTTTTTTTTTGTATCATGTCCCACCTCAACGTCTCAAAGATCTTGATTCCCCCCCCCTCTAGCATAATAGTCAGCTAAGTTTTTTATTATTATTTGACACCTCCAGGGAGTCCTAAGACTCATCAAGGGAGGACACCTACTCTACATCTCTCAACTCATCCACATACCCCCCCCTCATCTACACCAACGCCATCTACTGTCCACCATCACCACTATCATTTTTACAAACAACCACAAACATCAATGGCCACGGTGGGATTCGAATCCTCATCCTTTTGGCTGGAGAGCGGATACGCTAACCACTCGGCTGTACATTTTCTAATTGTCCCCCCCAAAAAAAAAAATATTCAAATTGCCCCACGTTGAGAAACACTGGTTTAGTGCTTTCATTTAAATGAAACTTAAAATTGGATGATAATAATGTTGAAAAGAATGCCACTCACTTAGGGAAGAGGGACCATTAAACAGATCTAAATTAATAATAGCTGCTAATCAATTTTATACTATAAACAAAACACTGTATCTTAAATTTAAAATTAGGATATGGAAATCCTAGAAAAGTGCAACATCCAAGGTGTGGCTATTAAATAAAGCGACAAGGTGTGCTGTGCGTCGTCTACTCGTAGCAGTGAGATGCGCTTGCGCCGCGAATGACCTTGAAGGTTCTAGAAGCAGTTGAGATAAGCATTGTTCGCTGTCGCTCGTTGTTAGTCTGTAGGCAGTTATAAAAGAAACACGAGTGAAGTCGCTTTGCTGGAATAACATCTAAAGTTAAAAAAAGGTTAGTCGATTGCAAAAAGTTAAGCAAGTTTGAGCGCAGTTAATAGTTGGAAGAGTTCAATCGTTCGTTCGATGCTGTTGGCACACTCTCCCTCGATGAGTCTTTGGACTCCCTGGAGGTTTCACATATTAATAAGTTAAACTAGAGCAGCGCATTAATCTCAAATTCTTGTGAAATTGAAGAAATCGTTGACCGAGTGTTCGAAACTATTGCAGGAGGTTGCAGTGATAATGTAATGTCATGTGCGCGAATGTTTGAATGGCACAAACACCTTGCTGAAGGTCGAGAAAACGTTGAAGATGACGAACGACCGGATCGCCCTTTCACGGCAGCAACCAAACAAAACGTTGCGAAAATAAATGAAATTGTCCGCAACGATTGCCGATTAAGTATTCGGAAGATAGTAAACATGGTGCATATTGATTGATAAAGAGACTGTACGACAAATTTTGCATGAGCAATTGAACATGAACAAAGTCTGCACCAAGATTGTTCCAAAAAACACTTGTCAGGAACAGAAAGACGTCCAGAAACGAAATTTGCACTGACATCATGGAATGGCTGACAGCGGAGCGGACTTGCAGGAGACATGGATTTCCCAGTACGATCCAGAAACAAAGAGAGAATCGATGCACTGGAAAACACCGTCACCGAGAATGAAAATGAAAAACACAAGAATGAGCATGTCAAATTTGAAGGCAATGCTGGTTTTTTTTTTTAATTTATATATCAATGGTGTGGGAATGGTTGAATGGGTACTAGACGGTCAGACAGTTAACCAACTTAACTAACATTATTATCTTGAGGTTGTGGCCAAGCTGAGAGAACGAGTGAGGAAAAAGAGACCCAATCTGTGGAAGAACAACGCTTGGATTCTCCATTAGGACAATGCTCCAGCCCACAGTGCAACCTGTAAAGCAGTATCTGGCTGATAAGATCCACTGTTGGATCATCTGCCTTATTCACTGGAGTTTGCTCCATGCGACTTTTATCTTTTTCCAAAGTTGAAATCTGCATTGAAGGGCACCCATTTTCAGTCAGTGGATTAGGTAAAGAAGAAAACTGCAATGCTACTGAAGTAGATTACACCTGATGACTTGGATCACTGCTCCCAACAATGGAAAATTTATATGCAGTGGTGTATAGAGAGAGGACGGGAGTATGTTGAAGGGGATAACAATTAAGTTGTACAACTGTAAAGTAAACCACATTTTTGCAGCCAGTCTCGTTATTTAATAGCCACACCTCGTATGTATTCTGCAGAGCAGCCACGAGAATCTTTTTCTGTCCCATGAGACAAGTTAATTTTTTTATTACCCAGTCAAAAACCAGATAAGTAATTATGGCTTCTCTGAGAAGCTTGTGCCCATGAGATCAAAACTTTATCATTATTCTTATTAGTATACAGGTATCTAAATAGAGTTAGAAGAATCGTCATGGAAGGTCCATTATTCACACAATGCCTATCATCAGGGCTGGCCTCCGAGAGAAATTTTTGGGCCCGTGACAAGTCTGTGGTCCGGGCCCAACTTAAAAAAGCACATCACTTTTGCTTAATAAAAAAAGTCATATAAAACATTAGTAGAAGAAAAAAATTATTAGAAAAAAAATAAAAAAACGCGTTTTTTTATTTTTTTTTCCAAAAAAGTTATCATAAAAAACGCGTTTTTTTATAAAAAAAAATCAGAACCAATGGAAAACCAATAACGACATCATGTGACAATGAATAACTTAGTTCTCAACGATCACACAAGGCCAAATTGCAAACCTTTGCTACCCATCAGTAGTGTAATCAATTCCTGTATCACCTCGAAAACAATTAGTCACAATAGAAAGGTAGGGTAATACATAATCCTGGGAAATTTACCTTTGAAGAAACCATGATACATTTAGGAAAAGAAGTGATTCGAACAACTTAGTTCTCATAATCACATGAGGTCAATTACAAACCTTTGCTACCTAACACTAATGTAAATATTAGTCACATCAGAAAGCTTGACTAATACACAACCCTGGGAAAAATTTTACCTTTGAAGAAACTGCTATACAGCTAAGAAAAGAACGATGACTGACCGGAAATGTGTCACTCAGTTATCTACAAACAAGTCTAATGAAAATTAACAGTGTGGGAAATTAATTCACACACAATTTATTTATTTATTTTACTCAGTTATTCTGGTTATAATATGTAGTTAACTGAATTTTAAAAGTAAAACCTATAATGAAAAAAGTCAACTGGGTTTTCAGCCTTGTGTGACAATGTGCTGTGGAATATTCAGAAAACTTAGATAGTACCAAAATGTTCTCATTCTGGAAAGAAATGTAAGTTAATTTTTTAACTTAAACATAACAATTGATAATTGTAATTTCAATAATCACTGCTCGTATGTTTTTGGTAAGCATAATTCTAATACTGAATATTTTTTTTTTTACATAAGAATAATCATAGGGTACATAGTATTAGAGTATCAACATGGATACATTAGCGACTTTTCATGCCTAATGTGTGTGTGTTTAAGGGACACCAGTATAATTAAATTATTCAGAAAACCTAATCACGCCCACCATCACGACATACTCTAAGAATTCCCACCTTTTAATAGGAAAGAAATACCCAAAAAATGTATTGGAAATTTAGTACAGCCATCTATAGAAGAAAAAAAAACTATGTTTGAGTGACATTAGTATATATAATTAAATTATTCAGAAAAATCCTAAACACGGAAGCCATCACAACTCTACTCTACTCTAAGAATTCCCACCTTTAATAGGAAAGAAATACCCCATAATGTATTGGAAATTAGTACACTCATCTATAGACAACTAAACAAAACATGACGACAATGACGGACGTGTGTCACCCTGGGAAAATTCCAAGATATCTTATCTCAAAAACATTGCCCACAATTCCATAGCCAAACCAAAATACCATGTGATATCACAGAGAGACATATGTTTCCCAGAAATTTCCAAACACATAACGTCACGATTCTTATCTCTAAATATCACCAAACACACCACGTGATGTCCCCGACAGACGAGGACCCCAGCGAAATTCCAAACTCAATAACAACAAACATTCACGTAACGATTCCTTATCTCATCTTGATCTTGTCACTAGTGTCCCACTAATCACGACACGATTCCTTATCCACTAATATATCTCCCTTTTCCATTCAAAACAATAACGTCACTTATTTACAACTAACAAATGACGTCACTTATCTACAGCTGAAAACAACACACCCACAACACGATTCCTTATCTTATCTTGATCTTGTCACTAGTGCACCACCAATCACAACACAAATCTTTATCATCACCCATAATCCCATACGCAAACCAAAACACAACTGAAGCCATTGACACGAATCCTTCTCTAACATCACCCATAATGCCATACGTGAACAAAACGCAAGAACTGAAGCCATTGACACATATGCCCACAGGGAAATTCCAAACATTCCAATCTCATGACGTCATGATTCCTTATCTTATCTTGATCTTGTCACTAGTGGCCGGACTACTACTAACATTGAACATTTATTTAATTTAATATGGTATGTAATTTATTCAATAAATTACATACCATACAAAATACAAACATTAAATAAACAGGGAATTTTTAAATTTTTGTTTATTATTAAATTTTTATTATTTAAATTATTCTTTATCTTCAAGGTTTATTGTCCCTAGGTTCTATTTCAGTGTTCACTTCAGATTTAGCTGCTGCAGGTCCAGGTGAAGATTCTTTATTACTTTTGTCAGCAGTTAAACTATTAGCACATCATTTACTTGAAATTTCAATATCTTGGTGTTCTTCCGTCTTCAAATATTTCAGTAGTGAATGCTTGTTTTTTAAATCTTCTTTTGCCCCTTTTCTCCTTTCGTTTTTGATTTCCAGATTTATGATACATTTCTGTTGGTCAAATTTTTATTATTAAAAATATAATTTTAATAATTAAAAAATCAAATTAATAAGAACACTTACTTTTACTTTTAGCACACGGCCTACACTATACAGTTGCACCTTTACAAACAATCGCAAAACTTTCGTCTATCAAAATACAAGAACGAAGCGTTCTGTTAGGGAACATTACTGTGAATGCATTACTAGCTAGCACAGCCGACTGCAACAACCTTGCACGAACACCTATTGATGTCATCACCTGCTATAACTACAGCGATCTGTTCCAAGAGAATCAGGATTGAATTTCAATAATTTCTTTCTATAAGCTGGTGTTTGTTTGGTGCATAGTTTTTGGTTTTTTGCATTGATAGTGAGCTTTTCATGTCAGGCAGATGAATGATCTTCAACACAGCGTTGTTGCAGTTATATTTTGTGCAAGGTAAGATTTTTATCTCATTGCAATTTTCTCAGGCCCTCTCCTGTTCCCGGCAATAGTCTTCCACCTTTAAAAAGGAGATTTTCACTGTCGGCCTACACTCGGTGGTAGGAAGGGACAAGGCACGTCCTGTTCCATGCAAAAAGCTCTTCAAACTACAGAATAGGCATAATCATGAATACCCTATATGATGACTTAAACTTTAAGTAACACCTTGCAATTTTCAAGCATGTTGGGTACCTCCTTAACTCCAAATGGCCCAGTAGGGTAGAGATCCACCAGATTACTGAAGTCGAATCAAAGGACTACCGACCCCCTGATTCACTTTCCAGCACTTCTCAAGATAACACTAGGGAGATTGTCGCCAGCTATCAACTATCCCCCAGTGGACTCAGATGACTCTACAAACTATCAAGTGGTCAGTAGAAAGAAGCGTAAGAAGGAAACAACAGCAGAAACAAAGGTTCAGCCCAAAGATAGGATAGCACCGATGGACATATCGGTACAGCCCGTTGAAAGAAGTTTCAGGGAACACAGCAACTCAGCCCAAAGAAAGAATTCCACCAGTGATTCTAAGATCTAAAGACAAATGGTCAACAGTAGCGGAGGCGATGAAGAACACCAAAATCAAGTTCACCTCTGCTAAAAATTCAGATGGTGTCAGCATTCAACCAGGAGCATCGGACTACCGTCAGCTTACTAAATTTATGGACGACCTGAAAATTCCATATCATACATTCCAGCTAAAAAGCGAGAAAAACTTAAAATTAGTCATAAGAAGTCTAGTGGAAAGTGTAACATCAGAGAAGATAGCCGCTGACCTCAAGTCACAAGGCTTAAAACCTATAAAAGTTTCGCGCATGTACTGTGCAGACAAACGTCCCATGCCTCTGGTTTTAGTTGAAATTAGTAAAGACCAGATAGAAATATATCACCTAAAAATTGTTTGCAACCTAGTGATTAAGACAGAGCCTCTCAGAAGGAAGACATCTGCAGGTCAATGCCACTGCTGCCAGAAGTATGGGCATGCGCTGAAGCTTTGTAAAGCAGAGTACAAGTGTGTTAAATGTGGAGGCAATCACCCCTCTCATACAATACATGCTCTAAACATGCACTACTCCCACCAAATGCGCAAATTGCTGTGGGCCGCACTTGGCAAATTACAAAGGTTGCTCACTCCTGTTTCTCTAGCTTTAGACATATTAGATGGATGGAATGAGCAACCTTTGTAATTCACTGGGTGCGGTCCACAGCAATTTGCACATCTGGCAGGAGTAGTGCGTGGTTTAGAAGCATGCTACACCTCCTACACCAGAAAACCCTTTGCGAGCTTCTACAAGTAACAGATCGTACGCCTCAGTGGTTTCCTCACACACCAAATCAGCAGAAACTATACCAAGCAGTCAAAACTCTGCTGCGATGCTTGCTGCCATCTTAGGAGAAATGCTAACAGATTTTAGCAAATCAAATCCCAACCAGGCTGATACAAACAGATTTCTTAAAAATACCCAAGTCGTATTATCAATCATTAATCTGGCCATCACAATAAATGCCATACAGGTTGCATTCTGGAATGCTAATGGGCTCAGTAACAACATTATAGAACTTCAAGAATTTGCTAATCATTTCAAAATCCTATTAATCAATGAGACTCATTTACGGCCCTGTGATAATCCCAAGCTGACTCTTTCATCAGAAATGACAGGCTCAATGCCAGAAGTGGAGGCACTGCGATCTTTGCCAAGAAAAACATCCGCTACAATTAAATAAAAGAGATCCCTACAACCAATCTGGAAAAACTGGCATAAAAATTCATGCCAATAATGCAGGCATTTTGAAAATATTTTCTGATTATAACCCTCCAGGCAGAACTCTGCTATCCTCTGATCTCTCTCAGCTGCTTGACACTACGGAATCAATAGTGGCAGGAGATCTAAATTCAAAGAATCCCTTATGGAATAGCAGGTGTTACAGTTACAGCGGAAAAATCCTTCACAATTTTGCTAGGTGAGAAATATTATTGCAGGTCCAAGTGAACCAACACACTATGGAACACGGAAGGCCCGATGTATTAGATATAACTATATTCAAAAACACATCTCGTCAATTCCAGCTGCAAGTGATTAACAACCTCAGTTCAGACCACAACCCAGTATTTTTAAAACTGGGAGAGGATCCAGAACTCATACCCAGTCAATCCTTCACTAATTTCTCAAAATTCAAGGCTACAATCAATACTATCATAGATTCAGTACCAAATATATCCTCCCATGAAGAAATTGATGCAGCAGTCAACAACCTAAAAAACAAAATTAAAACTGGCTTAGCTGCAGCCTCCTCTGTTTCCACCCCAGCTCAAGCAAACCTACTTCCAGAAGAAATCCTTGCTCTAATCAGAAACAAAAACAAAATCAGACGCCCTTTTCACAACACGCTATCTCCTCAAGACCACCGAGAGCTGAATAGATCACCAAACTTACTTCGTTATGAACTAAAAGACTATAGAAATCGGCAATGGGAAAGAAAACTTTCTTCCCTGACAGCTGAAGATTACTCTTTATGGAAACTGGCAAAAGCTCTCCATACAGATCGTTCCAATATCCAGCCCATTCATGGAGAAAAAGGTATAGTTTATAGGGACGATGAAAAGGCAGAGGCTCTTGTAGATGCATTAGAACTTCAGTGCAGTCCCAACTACGTATAACCGACTCTACCCTTTATTGAGAAAATCCACCGACGTGTTCGTATTGCGTTTTGTCAACCTGCAGCCGTGAAAATATTTGTCACACCTCGCATAAAGTCTACTCAATAATTAGAAAACTTAATAACAAAAAGGCCCCAGGTCCTGATGAGATTACTAACAAGACTATTAAGGCCCTTCCGCACAAAGCTGTCATGCATTTGGTGGCCATTATACGTAAATGCAATACTCAGATTAAATTATTTTTCCACCTGATGGAAACAAGCAGACATAATCCTCATTCATAAGCCAGGAAAAGAGCCTCAATTACCACAAAGTTACAGACCCATTAGTCTCCTTTCATGTTTGGGGAAAATTGCAGAAAAAGTCATCCTCAATTGACTTCAAGATGTGGTGAACATAAACAACATAATTCCTAAAGAGCAGTTTGGGTTTCGAACTGGGCACAGTACTACACAACAGATTCACAGATTGAAGGAATTCACCACAACCGGTTTTAATTGGTGACAAACATACAGGAGCTATAATTTTAGATGTTGAAAAATTCTTTGATAAGGTTTGGCACAGAGGCCTCATCTATAAATTGTTTATAGCTAACGTTCTACTACACCTCACTAAGCTTATTGACTCCTTTCTAAAAAACCGGGAATTTCAGGTCAAGTTAAGAGGACTCAAATCCTCTTCGAAAAGAATCACTGCAGGTGTTCCCCAAGGCTCGTTGCTCTCGCCGCTGCTTTTTAACATCTTCGTTGCTGACGTCCCTAGCACGACATCAACCACCATAGCTTGCTATGCGAACGACATAGCAATTCTGAGTAGCTCTCAGACCATACTTAGCTATGCAGCGCTTACAAACCACAGCAACAAACCTAGAAAAATGGCTCAGGATATGGAGAATAGCTGTTAATGCTGACAAAAGCACTGCCATTTTCTTCACAAGACAGAAGGCATCCCACTACGGAGAAGTCAAACTTTTCAACACAGCTATCCCATGGAAATCCAGCACTAACCATCTAGGTATTCAAGGAGATAACCATCTAAACTTTAACTCTCATATTGATTATGCCTGCAGCAAGTCAAACTCCGCAATTATGCAACTTTACTCTCTTCTCAACCGAAGAAACCATATCAGCACCGAAAACAAATGATGGATCTACAAAGCAATCATTAGACCCACATTAACTTATGGATCACCGGTTTGGGGTAACACCTCTCCTGGAAACAGCAAAAAGCTACAAGTCATCCAGAACAAATGTCTTCGTATGATATTCAATGCTCCGTGAATATCCGACATTCCGGATATTCACGTTTCTCCATGATACTACCATTACATATTTCACCAAAGCAGCTAATTATCCCAATCAACTCATTCGAGAGTCATCTAACCATGATGAAAAACAATAGGTGGAAACACAAGCGTCTGAAAGCGGCCCTGGTCATCGGTACAGATGCTCCCATACTGCCCTAAAATGGGTAAGCCAGGTGCTTGATAAACTCTCATTAATTTAAGCTATTTTTCAGAGCTGAAGGGATTATAATCCACAGGATTGGGGTCCATCCAGCCACAAAAGTTATGAGAGAATCAGTGTCTTCCAAACACTAACGGCAAGCTAAAGAGCATAGCTGTCTGTCTAAAACAAAACACAGTATCATTCTCGATATGCCATTATCCTTTATCATTGTTGTATTATTACGAGAATTAAAGCCATGCATTATAAACACAGTTATGTGACACATCAGGGCCTGTGACAAAAGTCTCAGATGTCACCCCCCTCTCGGCAGCCCTGCCTATCATACCTCTCCTTCAACTCATGCACTGATGAAGCACTCATAACCTCTCTGCAAGCAAAAATGCTTAGTCTTACACAATTTCCAGCAAATGATCACTCCTTTCCTGCTATGAATGTCAACTCTATGAATCTTGTATACTTTTATCATACCTCCTCTTTTTCTCCTATCAGCTAGTTTTTGAAGCTCACAGGACCTTCAATCTAGTCTCACAGAGAGCAGTCCATAAACCTGCCACAATCGCTAACTCTGGATCTCTCTACCACTTATCTCCATGAAATCCATGCGACTAGATCTTGGCACAGCAGTGTAGATGTGGCCTTATTAAAAGTCTTATAAATGGTAGCAATAACTTCCAATTATTGCTTGTCTGTGTGCTTTTCAACAATCCCAGTGTAACCCCCCCCCCCCAACTCCCCACCGTCATCAGTTACCCAAGGATCTGTTCCATCAATATAGTACACAGCTTGTGATCTCTTCATCCCAAAATGCATGATCTTACATTTTGGGCAGAGTAAATAGCAGCCATTTACCTTTGCCCATACTGTTAGTCTATTTAGGTCATCCTGAAGAATTTTTATATCACCTTCAGTTTTGCATCATCATCAGCAAACAACTAAAGGGTTTCTAAATTCTTTGCAAATGCTGTCATCCACTCTAATATGTTAAATTAATGAAAATCAGTAGTAATATACTATACTATGAACACTAATGATTCAAAGAAAGAAATCACAATAAAACAAGAACAACAACAAAAAAAACAAACATTTATTTTATAGGAGTATTAAATAACCTTGAATCCAGTTACCCCCCTCCCCTCCCCTTTGGAAAGTGCAACAAGATTCCAGGGATAAACATCTGTTCACTCATTGCTCTGCACAATAATTCCCCTGTGGAGGACCAAGTCTGACTGTCACCTCCTCGTGATGCCCTCTGGATGATCTAACGACAGCAGCATTCCCCCCACCCCCCCCATAATGGAGACAAATTTCAGTGATTATACCTATGCTACCACGTACAGGGCAGCCAACATGACTCTTGATTTGGAAATGATGTCAGAGTTGAGAAATGAGCAAATCATTCCACCCATTACAAAAAATATTAATATCATCCAATGTAATTTAAATGGTATCGTTACTCCAGCAAGCAAAGAAAAACTAAAACTATTACTACTAGCTGTCAAACATGATGCTGATATTATCTGCATCCAGGAAACCAAACTTCAACAAACCAGCAGACTAAACATTAAAACCTATAATATCATTGACAAGATAGGCTTATTGACCAAAATGGAGGAGGGCTTCTGATACTAATCTGAAACTTGTCACATAAGGTTGTTAAGCTAGACAGAAAGAAGAACTGACATACAAGGAATCCAAATACTGGAACCAAGTAAAAAGCCATTAAACATATTCATTGTTATCATCCTCCTGACAAACCTGGACCAAATCTTTCCAGCCTATCCCATCTCATTGAAGAAAACTCCATTATCTTAGGAGACATGAATAGCAAACACTTGTTATGGGGTTCTGAGAAAATAAACCCACTTACCTGTCTCATTCTTATGGTACAAAATATGCCCTAGATATTACTGCGGTGTCTCCAGATCTTCACAAAGCTATTTGGTCTGTTTTGGAACCAGTAGGAAGCAACCATACCCCAGTATTAATTAATCTGAACCCAAAAATGACTAGACCCACCCAAAAAAGAAAATGTCATTGGAACTTTCCAGAAGGCAAATTGGGAGAAATACAAGGATAAAGTAAGTAAAATGCTGAAAGATCACACATACCATGATGACTTAGACAAAGACTACATAACTTGGAAGAATACTATCCTAAATGCAGCAAAGAAAAGTATCCCATAGGGCTGCAGGAGAAAAGTTATTTCAAACTACACAAAGGTTCACCAGGAACTTGCCAGTAAAATAACTAAACAAAATGAATTATTTAACATCTTAAAAATTTGAAGCTCTCCAGAAACCAGGATCGAGTACAACAAGATAAATGCTGAAATTAAACAAAAATATATATTACAAAGAACTAGGTAGCAAGAATTTTGCCACAGCTTAAATCCAAACACTTCAGATACCAAACTTTGGAAACTGACTGCTAATTTACAAAGAGATCTACCAAAGGCAATTGAGACTAACACGCTAAAAGATCCAGATGGAAATATCAAAATAGGAGACAGGGAGATCGCAAATACATTGGCCTTTCATTTTCAAAATATAAGCAAACTAGAGATGAATACTAGAAAAGACCATCAAATATCAAAACAGGCTCGACAGGGAAAAAACGCTGCAAATTCTCAAATTCCTAAAATATAAAAACAAATTATTCTGGGGTCCATTTACAATCTCTGAATTAAGGGATACCTTGGAGAGACTAGATATAAATAAATCATGTGGACCAGATAACATATAAGGAATTATGATCAAACATCTTCCTTCCCTAGCCCTAGATTAGCTACTTCACCTATACAACAATAGCCTAAAACAAGGAAAAGCTCCAAAAGACTGGAAGACAGCCACAATCATACCAATCTTAAAGCCTAACAAACCTCAAGACCAACCAGGAAGTTATAGACCAATTTAACTGACTTCAATTCCAGGCAAATTGATGGAAAAAATGATACTCCAACGTTTGAATTACTATCTAAACAAAATAGTATACTACATTTTCAGGCTGTCTTTAGAAGAAATCACTCAACAACTGATCAACTTTTCTACTTATCCCAGACAATTCAAGATAACTTCCAGAACAAACCTACCAAATCCACAATTGCAGCTTTTATAGATTTTAGCAATGCCTTTGACAAAGTGAGGAGGCAGAAACTCTTTTCCAAACTTCGTCCTATTGGAATAGAAGGGCAAGTTCTAAACTGGATTTTTGACTTCCTAAGAAATAGAACAATTCGAGTTAGAATAAATAATACCTTTTCCAAGAAAGTGAAAATAAGACATGGACTCCCTCAAGGCAGCATTTTGAGCCCACGCCTTTTTTTCCATCTACTTAAACGACTTAGATAAAAATATAAATAAAGAAACAAAGATAGCTATGTTTGCTGATCATTTGGTCCTATTCTCAGCTCACAACAACCTAGAAATAGCAGAAGGTCACTTAAACAAAGTCACTGAAAGTTTATCTATATACTGTGAAAACCAAAAAATCAAAATTAACCCTACTAAATCGGAAATTTGCATATTTACCATTAATAACCACCTCAGAAAGTGGAGACCTAAGATTAAGATAAACAGTCAACTAATAACCTTTAATGAAAACCCTAAATACCTTGGAGTTACTTTGGATCCATCACTAAGCTTCAATAAACATATCAACAATATTGCAGTCAGAGCCAAAAAGAAGACTAAATATCATGAAAAGTATCTTAGGTAAAGAGTGGGGAGCCAATGCTAAAACCTTAAAAGTCACATATACCTCTACTATCTGACCCATAATGGAATATACTTCGCCTATCTGGATGCAAACATCACAAACCAGTTTAGACAAGCTTATAAAAATTCAAATAAGGAATACAACTCATGGAAAAATAGCAGAATTCAAATCCAACCTTGTTTCTTTAAAAATTAGGTAGCAAGAAAATCTTACTAAATTTGTAGAAAAAGGAGCCAACCTAGCACATCATAGAACAAGTGAACTTTTTAAAAATTGGCAACCAACAAACAGAATAAAGAAAAAATCAACAATGCATGAAATCATGTAAAATAAAATTCCCTTGGATTGTCTAAATAAAATAGCAAACTACCCAGCATTTCCTCCAAATCAAGGCAGGAAAAATATAGTTATCAACTTTGAAATAGGGAAACATGAGAAGAAAACAAAAGCCTAGAAAACCATGAAATCTTGAGATCATTAGCTCTTTCAAAAATAATGGAATATGGACCTGACTCAATAAAGATCTACACAGATGGTTCCAAAAATCAAATGGCAATTCTGGGAGTGGCATACTCATCTATGGCTCTCAAAATATAGAACTAAAAACAACTAACAGTATTGGATGCAACTCATGCCATGCAGAATTAATAGCCATTAACACAGCACTGCAACGTTTGGATAAACAAAACCCAAAGGAGTTTATATTTTTCACAGATTCCTTAGCAGCCCTTCAAGCTATTAAGAACTGCTACACTAGCCATCAAGAAATATTTAGAGCAGGGGTCTTCAACCTTTCAGACAGTGCGGGCCGCATTAAAAATTTCAATGAAGCCCACGGGCCAATAAGCTATACTATGATATTTAGAATTGTAAGATGCTTTCCAGATTCACAAGGAACGTTGTGCATTTGATACTTTACATAAAATCCTATAAAAATAAACTCAGCTTTAAGAGCACAGGTAGGAGTTGGGTTCATGATAAGTTAATACAATCAATACTTGAAAAAAGATAATTTAATGAAGAAAACATTCATTTTTTTCCACAGTTAATGGGAAACTTGGCAATGCTTTTCCTTGACCAGCTTGTTGATGTTGCCATCAATGTTGAAAGTCACTATGTGCAGAGTATTCTCGAGATGTTGGTCCATAATGCGAGTTCTTGTCTTGGACTTCACATGCTTCATTCTGGAGAAGAACTGCTTGCATAAGTATGTGCTTCCTAACAAAGCACACATCTTCAAAGCATGCTGGCGAAGATTAGGGAATGCATCCTCAGAAATGTGGTCTTTGTAAAATGTAAGCAAGGGCACACTGAATAATTTTTCTCTCATTTTTTGAAATTATTTTTTATTTAATCGCATTTTAATGTTAAGTTATTTTTTCAAAATGGCAGGCAGGCCACGGCAAAGAGCTCCACGGGCCACCTCTGGCCTGCGGGCCATGCATTGAAGACCCCTGACATAGAGACATAGCAAAAAACAAACTACATAAGGATTCCAAAATAATTTTCCAATGGATCTCATCCATCCATGTGGGATTAAAGGGAAATGAAACTGCAGATGAAGTAGCAAAAATGGCTGCAACATCCAGTCATACCACAGATTTCAATCTTTTTAAAACCATTCAAAAAAGAAAACATAAAAAGAACGATTCTCCAGGACATGACTCAGCCATGGGATAAAAGTCTTCCCCATCTGCAAAATCTGTAACATCGAGGAAGCATCGCCAATGCATTTACTAAATTGTATGAATATTTCCAAATGTGAACTTTATAACAACCCAGAAAAGGTGCTATAAAATACCTGAATTTGATCTCAGTGATCTGGTGTAACCATGGGATAAAAAAAATAAAAATAAATAAAATAATTCCCCTGTATCTCTATCTCTGATAAGCTCCCCTTTCCAGCTTGTTATATTAAGCATATAAAGTGTTTTCATCCTATCTGACAAGCTCTGTAGAATATATTACCTTAATCTGTTCTCATACTCAACATGCCACAGCTCCAAGACAATCTAGGCATTTGTCTCTTCAATCTCACAAACATTTTCATATCACATGGATATCCAGATAACCAGATCTGTGGAAAGAAATCCAGATGTACTGAATACATTGGAACTATTACTTCCTAATCCTATACTTGTAAATATCCTTATGAGAGAAATTTGTGGGAAGCATTCACAATTTTGCAATATCTCCCCAAAATATCAACTCCTTGTCCAACAGTTGATGCTGGAGATAAGTTCTTTCATTACAATATACCTCGTTTATCCAGCCAAAGTGCATTCTTTACATGTTGCACCATTAAGCTGATATTCCCATTCATTTGTTCAAATAAACCATATTAACACTACATCAGTGATTCCTAACCCTATGCTTCCTACTTTAGTGTAATCAGCAAACAACTGAATAGCTCCCCTCAGACTTTAAACTGTATCATTGATATTGCATCCCTTACACAACTTACTGGCTCCTCTTAACCTACCCATTCCACTCAATGTTTAGTAGATGTTCATGTTTATTCTATGAAATGCCTTTGCAAAATCAAGAAAAATTACCATACACATATTTCCCCAGTCCAGCCAAGTTTGTATTCTATCTCTTCATCAAGCCAAGTTTGTATTCTATCTCTGACCAGTCCCTGTAGCACCGTCACCACATCAAGTAAACAAATGACTTAAAGTTTAGTGTCACTTTTTTGGACTCACCTTAGGTAATTAGCACTATGCTTTCATCAACTAGGACTATTGATATTAGTATACTGTGTTGATCAAAGATAGCGGATATTTGTGGTGATATCCCATCAGGCTTAGTTAAAGTTTCAAACACTTCACTTTGCTTTCCTGAACTGCTGGTGTCCCCTCTTCCTCATCACTCCTATTTAGCTTTACTAAACCTTTCCAACTTGAAGTACTCTGAAAAAATTCTCATTGAACATTTCCTCTATATTTTCAGTCAGTTAAAGTGTCTGTGTATCACTGTGGAAATGATGTTTGTTTCCATAGTGCTAGGCTGCTCCAAGAAAGACATTCTAGGTTTGATTTCAGTTGCTGACCAGAGGAACTTTTCTAAACTAACAAACTGGAGGTTCAAATTTTTCCATGGATATGAAATTTTGCCATTCTCTTCAGGCTAAAAATTAATTTCATTGCTGGAGTGAGAGCAATCCTCTTTCAGGCCTAAAGTAGCCTGGAAATGTATCAATTTGTCTCTTAGAGCAGAGTTTCCAGATTATGTGAAAAATGAAAGTATTATAGATGGCGGCCCATAATTGATGAAGGAGATTAATTAAAATAAAATAAATGGCTTTTCATAACCAAAAAAAAAAAAACAAAAAAAAAACTCCAGGTTCTGTGTTTCATTATAATTAGAAAAAATAAATAAAAATAATTAATAAATAAAAAAATTATTATTAAATGTATAAACCCTTTCATGACTTATGGGCCACCCTGTATGTATGTACAGGGTGGCCCTTAAGTCACAAAGGGGTTTAAACATTTAATAACTTTTTTATTTATTATATTAGAAATAAATATGTATGTACACACACACACATTATATATACAGGGTATCCACAAATGATTACCCCTGATATTTTAACAACGAAACTAACTGAATAAATTTTGTTGCAGGTAGACACTCATAAAGTTTCCATACTGGTATCAGTATACTGCTTTTGCCACCAGGAGCACTGCTGATTTTCTTTAAAGATGGCTTCAGTACAGGAAAAAGCCCAATGTGTTCTGTGGCTAGCAGAAACAAAATCTTCAGTTACAGTGCAGCAAATGTTTAGGGCACAGTATGGAAAGAACCCACCTGATGTCAAGCTCATTAAGTCATGGAAGACAAAGTTTTTAGAAATAGGTTCAGTTCATAAGGGTACAAGCAGTGGCAAACCATCGGTTTCCAAGGAGACAGTTGAGGCAGTTCAAACTGCCTTTACCCAGACACCGCAGAAGTCAATCAGAAGGGCTTCACTAGAACTTCAAATGTCAAGGAGTGCAGTCCACAAAGTGGTATGCAAACATTTGAAATTGTTTGCGTACAAAGTCCAAATTGTCCAGGAGATAAAGCCAGATGATCGCCCAAGGCATGAAGAATTTGCTAACCTCATTTTGAACCGCATCGATGAGGATAATGATTTAATCGTCTTAATCGAGAATTCCAGAATCGCTGGATTGACAGAGATGGTCCAATCCCATGGCCTCCAAACATTACACCCCTAGACCTTTTTTTTTGGGGGGGGGGGTATGTTAAGGATCTTGTTTATGCAACACCAGTTCCAGACCTTGTGACCTTGCGACAGCACATCAGAAATGCAGTTGAAGGAGTCACACAACAAATGTTGGAGAATGTGTGGTGTGCTATTGATTACCACTTGGATATTTTACGTGTTACCGGCGGTGCACATGTTGAAGTTGTTCATTGACTTTTTTTTTTTTTTTTTTCTATATGTTATGCATTGAAGTCTAACTTTGTGTTCCATTTCAAGTATCCACTGAAGAGTTATAATATATTATAATCAGGGTAAACATTTGTTGAAACCCTGTATATATATATATATATATATATATATGCACATATAAAATATGTATGTATATATATGAAATAACTTTGGCCCATCCTGCGGTTACTAGGATGAAATACCTTTACGAATTGTTCATTTAACATCTCAACTATATCCTATGAAAGTGGTTATTATTCTACCATTTTCACCAACCAATATCATTATTCTTCCATAATCATTTTCTTCTGCTGGCCCTGTATCAAAAGAACTTCAATTTGATTTTTTTATCCCTCTTCTCCTCTGTTAACTAGCTGCTCACACTGCATTTTTGCTTCTCTTACCCAGTGAGTCACCTTCCTGTCTCATCTTTGTAATCCTCATGCAACTGATTATTACCACTCATTTTATGCTATTTCTATAATGCTTTTTTCTTTCTAACTGCAATCCTAACATCTTCATCCATCCATCCATTTCACATTTACCTTATTTAAACTCCTTGCCCTTGGAATACATTCAGATATTGTATCTGCTAGACTGGTCTTAAGAGCTCAATTCCTCATTCCATGATATACCTGCACCTGTTGCCTTATCATTCCACATATACAGTACTTGTATATATCCCTTTTTCAGAGATTGGCTGGCTACCACCCATGTGATTATTTCATGGTCACTCTCAAAATCTCAAGAAATTTGTTCACTTTGTCCACATATGCCATCTCTTCATTCCAATCTACAGTATATTACCATAATTAACATCGCTCATAATAATCGCCCTTCTTTTACTTGCTAGGCTAATTTGCCTATACATGGCCAACCTGGATGGCCAAGTGGTTAGTATATCTGCTCTCCAGCCAAAAGGGGTTAGAATCCTGCTGTGGGCATCGACATTTGTGATTGTCTGTGAAAATACTAGTGATGGTGTTGGTGTAGATGATGCGATTCGCTGTAGTTGGTAGATTGAGTGGTGGAGACAGAGTTGTAGATGGATGCCCTCCCTCAATGAGTCTTTGAACTCCTTGGAAGTGTTGCATAATAATAATAATTTTCTTCCCACTGTACTCCCCATTATCAGTTCTATAGCAAATCCAACTAAATCTTTCATCCTGTCCATCACTGCATACTGCATGAAAACTACTGCTACTATTGCTCCATTAAATCTCTGTCTTGGATTGGCATAATTTCTCTGCTCCTCTCCATCCCCTCTTTTTCTGTCCTATCTATTTCTATCCATTCTCTATCTCTGTTCCTGCCAGGATATCATCCTCATCCAACCACATCTCACTTATTCTAATGATTTTTGTCTGAATGAACTTGATTAGTGTAATGATTTCTTTCCCCTTATTGTTGCTTTTTGCTACCATTCAGATATTTCTGGGTTTATAAAAAGACTCACTGATACCATACCACTTCTCTGATATGACCCCTTCCATACTTCTTTCCCCTTATTGTTGCTTTTTGCTACCATTCAGATATTTCTGGGTTTATAAAAAGGCTCACTGATACCATACCACTTCTCTGATGTGATTCCTTCCATAATTTTTCCCTGGCTATTTCTCTCTATCATCACCCATTCCACAACATTCCCTACACCAAAACACATCCTTTCTTGTCTGCTCACACTCACTTCTGCATGAGAAGCATGGATGATGCTTCTCATGCAGAAGCATGCAGCTTCCTGTCCTCCCTGACTTCCTCTGTTACCCTGTCTGTCCTGCATTTCTGTTCTCTCAATTTCAATTACTCACTACTTACCCCTTCTATTCATGAGCACTCTTTCAATCTCTTCTGCCCTACTTTCATATTCTTGCACACCACTTCTTACTTCCTCAGATCTTTTAATGACTGCAGTGAGCATGTGTTTAATGAGAGAACAGATGCTCTCTCTCCAGTTAAACACATGCCAAAACCATTTAAATGCAATAATAAATTTTATTATTGCATTTAAATAGTTTTATTATTGCAATAATAAAAATCTCTCTTTCTCTCTCACTCATGCAGTTCAATCTGTCTCTCAAAATCAATCCACAGGCTCACAAACCACACCTCTTTTTTTTCACGACTAGTAGCATACTATTCACGATCTCTGCTCATGGTTTCAACTCATGACTCTTACCTGAGCAACACTGGCTACTCTTCCTGCTGTACTTACCTTTTCTTCTCCTTAACAACATTCCGAAATCCATTCCAACATTCTCCTTGTTCTCAACCAAATCATTCTTTCCTACCACAACTACCAACTTTTCTGCTGGCTTACTCCTCATATCTGATGCCTCAATCGCTTTGCTCATTTTACCTCCAGGAAAACACACCTTGTGCATCTTCTATTCAGCACATTCCTAATAATCCAATCTCCATACAGTACTCTCATATCATTTGTTACTTTTCACATAGCCATCTTTCATTCCATTATTTCTCACTCTATACACATCTACATTTGTCTTCATTTCACTCTGCAGGTTCATCTTGTGCATCATCTTCACCAATTCAGCTCTCTTTTTATATCCTGAATCACTTCCTCATTCTCATTCACTTTTGCAGACTTACAATCAATTGCACTTTCTTTCTTGCTACCATTCATGCTTGCTATCTTACTGTCAGTCTCATTCGCTTTATTGTTGTCAGTTTCACACACTACCCTACAGTCTCAATCTATGAGCATGTCACACTTCCCGCATACCCATATTCTTATTCAAGCTGTTCACATACACTTCCTCAACATCTCCCCAAGAATATATATTAGATTCACAGCAGTATGTGTCATTCTCATTCTCAAAAAATCCACGCTGCTCACATTATTTGTCTTTTGCACCAATCCATGTACTGAGCTCACTCTCACCACTATTTTGTATCTGAAAAAAATGCAGAAATGTAAACACTACACAACTAAAACTCAAGCAAACACTGCACTAATCTCAGCTATCACACAATAAAATTCCATTAAAAATTTTGGATACTGTCACAAATATAAAATTAGTTTATATTATACTTGATAAGAAATTATATTCTTATTTTAATCCTTTCTACAAAGTAGCCCTTAGAACTACTATCTTCTTACCATTGACATCTGGAAGATTATAGCAATGATTTGACATGCTGATTTTTAAGATGTTGGATAGATAAGTGCCTCCATAGTGCAATTGAAAGAATGATGGTAAATTGCGCCGTTCGATTGGAAAAGGCCTGAGTTTGATTCCTGTCATGATGGGAGGAATCTTTATATGGACGTTTTCAATTGAAGGTGAGTTAGCAGATCTCATACGGAGGTAGCAGGGTTTTTCTCCCGGAAACTCGGGTTTTTCATCCCGCATACAGACAAATCGGCCCTTCAGAACACATGCAATTTACAGACAAAAAATACTCGTTGTGGTGGTGGTCGATAGATGGCGCTGATGTAGTTGATTGGTAGTGGTGGAGACAAAGTTGTACAGTAGGTGTCCTCCTGCGATGTCTTCAGACTCTTTGGAGGTGTCACGAATAATAATAATAATAGATCCCAATTGAATAGGAGAGAATATGATGGTAATAACATGATGATTTGAAAGCTGAATTCAGCCTAATTTCCGAGCTGCTGGATAGATGCCAGGAAGCAGAAAAAAAAAAAAAGCAATACAGAACAGGAGTCAATTCTGGAGCACCAACATTTGGTAATCAAAGAAATTACACAAAGACCGAGAACCTTTTTTATACAAAAATTTGACAGCATTCTTCTAATCTCTATCTTTTATCAAAAAAAATCAAAGATGGCATTAAATGCTGAATCATTAGAAAAACAGGTGAAAGGAATGTGAGTGCTCCTTTCACCTATTTAAAGATTTGGCTTTTTTCTGTGGCTAACAGTGCAACAGTATCATCTAAGTGAAAAAAAAAATTATTATTATTATTATTATTAACACCAGACCTCCATGGAATCAAAAGACTCATCGTAGGAGGTACACACTGTTACACACAAAGCCCATCAAACCGTGCTTTAAACCCATTCAATGTATCTGGCATTTACCACATTGTAAGGCAATGCATTCCACTCACTAACTACTATCCATGCAAAGAACTTGCTCTTTATGTCCTTGCTGACAACTTCCTTATACAGGTTCCAGGAATAGTCCCTTGTTCCATCTCAGTTTTGTCCAACCTAGCCAAAGCACCATTTACACCTTACTTTGCATCTCCACAACAGCAGCAACAACCAATTATATATATATATATTTTTTTTTCCTTTCTCCACTACCTCCCCATGCCGAGAGTGGGTAGTTTGCATGCTCAATGCTCATAGTTGGATTTTGCAGATCGCACAGTCTCGTACTGGCAATGCATTTTTCAAGTGTCCACTTTATCAACTGCCGATGATAGGTTATGTGCCTACCATGGTCATAATGTTACGGGGCATCAATGTTTGATTCTGGAGAGAGCCTGAGAAATGGCTACCACATCCAAGGAAGGCAGCAGGCATGCAATTACCGTATTTTTCCATGTATAAGACAAACTCTACTTTTTCAAACCCAAAATTAAGAAATCAATATTTTAAACATAAAACAGAACACATTTGATATTTTTTTAAATATTCAAAGTATATTTAGTAATTAGGTAATACTTTTAAGATACATTCTAAGAAATTATGCATCTCTCAGTTCCAGGCATATCATTTTGTTCATCGTTTTTTATTTTTGGACATTTTTATGGGCTAGTGCTCAAAATATTGTTAATGCATTAACTTACCCTGCCAACAAGTTGTAGACGCACGAATGCTTTCAGAGTTCCGATTGGTTTATTCAGAATCAGTCGTTAATGACACCAATCAACAGAGTTAACAAAGGCTAGTGATTGGCAGAAGCCTGTTCGCAGAGACAAGGTACCGGCAGTTTTGCCACAGCAACCGCAGGTCTCTCAACCGGTTACCCCCCCCGTGTATAAGACGACCCCCCAATTTTTGGTATAAAAATTTTAGAAAAAAGTATCGTTTTAAACGGTATATATTTTGTTCTGTTAGCTGCTATCTCATACCAGATAGCCTCAAATGCATGACCACCTTTTCTCCCATTCTACTGAACTTCTATTCCAAGAGGAAGCAAAACCACTTCCCCCTTCCCCCACCCTCATTCTCTCTCTTTTTTCCTTCTTGAAACTTGTGAAAATCTGAGTATTTTCACAAGTTATGAGAATAGTTTTTATAGGCTGAAACCCCCTGCAAACTGCTACTATTGCATATATACTCTATATATGCAGTGGTTTGAATCCCATCTAACAGTATCAGAGGGTTCTTCACAGGCTAAATGGGATTAAAAAAATCCCTTTGCAACTAATGGACATTGTCACTACTGAACTGAACTGAAGAGACTCATATATGATGGATGACACAATTACCTGCAAATCAGGCTAGTTGACAGGAAGGCACTTGCTTTAGATTTATCAATTACTAAGTTTTTGAGGAAGACTGGTATGTAAAGTTATTTAACCAATGTCAAAACATATTTCAGTATGCATAACTGTACTGAAAAATGCAGTTGGACTTCAAAAGAAATGACCTGTCTTTAAATTACTTCTGAGCCTATGTTGTAAATGCTGTTATTATTATAATGCAACACCTCCAAGAAGGTCAAGGAATAAATATGGGAGGGGAACCCTACTCTACTCTGCTATATATGCATATCATTGTCTTCCTCACTACTTAATTCTCTAACTTCACATAATGACATTACTACCATCAAAGCAATCTACCACCCACAACAACCATGAACAACAGTATTTTTTGTTTGCAAATTGAATGTATTCCCATTTCTGATTTCTGTATGTGGAACAATGAAAAACCCAAGTTTCCAAAAATGGAAATTCCATTTCTCCATGAAGTCAAAAGACAGAACCGAAAATAGGGCTAAGCTGCAAAATGCCTTTCAACTTCTAACAATGCAAATGCTGGAATTTTTTTAAAGTATATTTTCAATTGATAATTAATATGATTATGAATACACTCAATATATTTTGCAAGTCTGAAATTTTAAATTTTCTATTTCACTTAAGAAGAAATGTAACATTCAGTTTTCAGAACACAAATCATGTTTATTTGAAATTGACATCATGAGCCAATTTTAAATTGGATTATGATATCATGACCAATTTTGATTAAAAGTTTATTAAAAAGAGAAATAATACTGCATTATTTAGTATACAATTTTTCTTTTAATACAAATATTCTCAAGGTAAAAATTTGTACATTTTCTCACTGTGAAAGTAAAAAAAAAGTTACAAACAAAATACATTCTCTTGCTGCTTTTAAGTCTTAATACCTGAAAACACCTGCCTGTGTGTATGTGTACACACGCACACACACACATACTCTCTCTCTTGCACATATGCATGCACGCAACACACACACACACACACACACACACACACACACACACACACACACACACACACACACACACACACACACACACACACAGGTCAAAGGCCCTCTTTACTAATGTTAGAAAAGTACATTCATAATTCTTGAAGGCCTTTTGCAGTTTAGATTACTATACATTGTTTTCAAGAGGCAGACTTGTCCAAAGCTCATGTTCTATTTGGAAAGGAGAGGAAGAGGATTTTACACAACCTTCATTAGGCTCAATTGACTAGTTCTTTCTTATGATCACCATTAATGAGTTTTTCATGGTCACATTAAATCTTTCTAATAAATCCAAAATGTTTTTTCCAGGAGTGACTGCATTTTAAAACAAAGAATGGAAGCAAACAATACACTTGCTGTACAGAGTTCAGTGCTATGTTTGATTTATAATAAGCTAAAAGTTTTTGCAATATGAGGCACATTAGCTGCAGTCTCTAAGGTGCTTTGTCTGAAATTGTGCTTGTCATGATTTGGTAATATTCACAAACTGAATTTTTTGCTTACTGAAATTAATGAAAACATTTTTACAATGGCAGATGCTGTTGAACAGCAGCACCTGTGACATGAGAGTAATCTCCTTGTCCTTGATGACTAACAAAGGAAGCTGAGTTGGCATCCTCACTGCCACCTAAACTACCATAGTTTCCTGCAAGAGATGCATTTCCACCACTTGTGCTTCCTGAAGAATTTGCACTATTTGCCAAAGCAGCACTACTAAGAGAACTGGTTGCAAGTTCGCTGGAAAATGGACGGAAGGCAGTTAGGTTCACTAGGGTTGAAGAAGTTTGTTTGCCAAGGGAGATTGTGGCAATGGCAACATTACTTGAGCTGGTACGTGTAAAAGAGGCACTATTACGACCCAGACTGCTGACTGTGCTCCCACGCCCAATACTACTGGTAGTACTTGTTCTTCCCGTACTTCTTCCTGCTGCATCACTGTTTCCATCTCCAGAGTGACTGCCTGAGTGTGAACCACTGTGTCCACTGGAATGGCTGCCCCTAGCTAAAGAAAAATTAAAAAATGAACTAAATAAACATCTGAATGTCAGTCCATGAATGGTAAATAATAAAATTATAAATTTTAACAGTACAGTTGCACTGTTAATTTTATCCATTAAATATTCTTATTAGGATTGTAAGTCCTGTTCCCCTATGTAGGATAGGTTACATATACACTCGATTTGGTATATCCTTAAGTGGGCAAGAGAAAGAAGGGAATCCTTAGAGGAGCTAAGTAATCTTTTTTTTTTTTTTTTTTTTTTTTTTTTTTTTTTTTTTGTAGATAGTTTGAATATAGCCTCACCTCATCTTCTTTTTACCCTCTTTTACCTTGCGGTGTCGAGGGTTTATTAATCATTGGACCTCAAACCGATCACAGGATAACGTCGTCAAGCCCTGCGCCCTGGTGTATCCTATGTCCTGTAGTGTTGAGTTCTCAAGGCCAGTTTTCCTGCTTTGTGGGATGAAAAACTCCAGGATAAATTGGGGAAAAAACCCTACTGCCCAAGACCGGCTAACTTGGCTATGGTTGAGGAAGATTCTTCAGCTCCTCATGTCACCAACAGGAATCGAACCTAGGACACTCCTTCCACAGGCATAAGGTTTATAAATCTTTTGCTTATTAAACAAAACTCATTTTTCAGAGTCTGCTCATCAGAGAAAACTGTTATAGCTCTATTTTTGAGGTGCTAATTAACCCTAGTTTTCATGTTGGATGGTAGTGTGAGTCTTTGTGTACATATTGGCCAGTGTGTGTGTGTGCATGTCAATTTATGGCAGACTGAAGGAAGATGTGTGACAAGTATATTCAGAAAACAAAGTGTTATTGTTTTCAATCTCAATGTGAATTGGATGCATCTGTGTTGTTTGTTCAAGTTGCTTAGGAAACCTTAAACACCTTCCTAAGTAATTTGAACAACACACTTCCTTTAATGTGTTACATTATTGGGTTCTGCAATGTAATATCTATCATAACCTAATTTCCAGTTTCTTAGGTCTTTGTATGCTGACCAGAATGGTTTTAAACAAAGCCTTGATTTCTGTTGCATAGTCCAACCTTGTCCAACACTACTTCCACCAGCTTTTTTGAATTTGCAAACATAGCTGGGGAATTCAACATATGGCATGCTTGTGCATTGCTGAAGTATCTGATGCTTTTTCATTGGTAATATAAAAAGGTAGTCGAGATTTGCATGTTAGTCTTTTCTCTACATCTTTAATATTTTCTTCAAATGAATTTCTGCTGAACGTCCCAATTTTAAACCTTGTCTCTTAAGTAGTGAATGAGGTTGTTTTGATGACCTCAGCATTAATGAAGAGACTTTTGTCAATGGAGTGAAGATAACTTTTAAGATGTATTGCTATAACACATTAACAATTTTATCTGATTTTTTTCTAAGGTAAAAAAACTACAACTTTGTAGTGTGCTTTTTTGTATATATGCTAAAACATTTGAGGGTCTTTGTAAAATGTTATTGATAGTTTTAACTGTTTCTTTCAAAGTTACATGGTGGTCAGCATTCATTGTGTAGAATTTATGGAGGAAAGTTAGAGCAATTACTTTACTTAAAACTAAGAAAATAACATTCGATATTTTGACCTCTATATCTAGGTTATCATCAGGAAACATGCGTATGAACAGGACACAAGCTAAATGACATTACTCAAAAGTATACTAACCCTACTGCTTTGTTAATCATTTACACTAGCCTGACCTCTGGTAAGACAAAATAAATAAATAAAATAAAAAAATTACACATAATAAAGATAAATAATATACAGAGGATAAAAATATATAAATAAAATGAAATTTAAAAAAAAAAAAAAAATATATATATATATATATATATATATATTTTTTTTTTTCTTCATGGTGTAACTACATCAGATGCATCTCTACAGTACTGTTATCTTCAAGTTTTCTTGTGTTGGGGTTCTGCCATCATGTTCTGGATGCTATTTAGGTTACAGATGGGTCTTACAGATTCTTGAAATTACTAATCCATCATTTTTGTTGAGATTAGGATGATGACCCCCCCCCCCCCCACAACCAGATAACTTTTATATGGAACACTTTGTACAAAGAGCTCTAGATTCAGCAAGTCTAAAGCCTGAAGTTTGGTTCAGATGTCTTGATGATGTAATTGCCATTTGGTCCCAGAGCAGCCAAACTATTATTATTAGCATCAGACCTCCATGGAGTCCAAAGACTTATCATGAGAGACAAACACTGTTACACACACAGCCCATCAAACTGTGCTTTAAACTCATTCATTGTATCAGCATTCACCACAATGTCAGGCAAAGCAATCCACTGACTAACCTTTTTTAAATAATTATAATTTTAAATTATTAGTAATATTTTTGCCTGAGTATTACAGACATCTTCAGTACAAAGCTGATGGAACAAGAACTGACAATTCCAAAAGGTGCCACCTAAGTAGGTTAGCTAAATTTCCTAACTTATTAAAAAATAATAATAAAATATATAAAAATAAATAATTAAATATAATAATATATATATATACACACACAATTAAAAAAAAAAGTCAGGAAAGATTAGCTGATCTAAAAAGTACTATCTCCCACAAAGGGGATAGACGTAGACCATTGGATCTGTTTAAATTAGGAGAGTGAAGTAAAGTTTCACATGTTTCTTTATAAAGCTGTTCATTGAGAAACAAATTTTTGTGAAGGACTTTTGTCTTGTTCCAATGAACTCTATGTCTAGTGTTGATGGCATACTCTGCAAGTCCAGACTGTTCAGGTTCATGGTATTCAATATAAGACTTGTGTTATTCTAGCAGAATACAAGCAGATCTTCCTGTTAATGCAAGTTAATTCCGGTATTATAATTATTTAAATATGCCTACTCATGGTAATTCCTTATTGAAACCCACTGACTAATTTAAATGTCTCAATCATATCCCCTCTCTTCCTCCTATTCACAAGTCTTTACAAACTGCATTCCATCAATCTTTCCTCATATCCCACATCCCAAAGACCAGTTATGATATTAGTCTTCTCTGGACCCTTTCCAACATATCCTCATCACCATGAAAACCAGGAGAGCAAATCTGTACATAATAATCCATAAGAGGCCTGATCAAGGTCTTATACAAAGGATCCAGAAACAAGTTAATGTCCACTGCATAACTGTCAAAATCCAATGTGACATCTTCACAACTTTTGCAACTCGCCAGCAAAGGTTGGTCGATTGGTAGAGCCTCTGCTACTAATGGCTCACGCAAAAAGTTAAGCAAGTTTGAGCGTGGTTAGTAGTTGGAAGGAGATCAATCATTCGATGCTGTTGGCACACTCTCCCTCGATGAGTCTTTGGAGTCCTTGGAGGTGTCACATAATAATAATAATAATAATAATAATATGATCTCTGAATTTCAAATCCATTCCTAACACCACTCCAATGTATCTTATCTCGTCAACTTCCTCCAGAATTTCCCTTTGCATTCCATTGTTGCCTACCAAATTTCAGAATCTCATTTGGCAACATTGAATTGACAATTCTATACTGCTGCCCACTCATACAATCTATTCAAGTCCTCCTGTAAGCTAACAATGTCTGCTTGATTACTCATCACTCTCCCCAGCTTTGCAGCATCTGCAAACAGTTGTAATATGGTATGGCTGGATATTACCAGTTAAGCCTATCCCAATATCATTAATATACAGATTAAATAACAATGGTTCCAAAACTGAACCTTGCGGCACACCACTAGTTACTTTCCTCTTTCAAGATAGTGGCCATACATACACAACTTGCTGATACCTATCCGATATCCATTCACCTATCCTACTTACTAGCCTATCATCCAATCCCATCTGCTTCAGTTTAGTGACCAACTTGTGATGTGGCAATCTGTCAAATGTCTTTGCAAAATCTACGTATATCACTGTATATGCATATCCCTTGTCCAATACATTAGCTAGGTTATGGACACCAGTGTACTATAACAAAAGGACGAACATTATTTCTGAAGATTCTAACTGAATTCAGATGAATCTGTGGCAATTTGTATAACTGACTATTTCAAGTAGAAAGTGGGTAAACATTTAAAATTTCAAATAGCATGCATAAGGGTTATGTGGTAGCACTCAACATGTTAAAGGCAAAAGGTTGCGCTAAGCGAATTGTGTTTGAAGGAAGTTCTTTTTGTGAAGGAATAAAGTTGAAAACTTGGATGTCTTCTAATGCCTCAAACACATCATCTAGATCAGTGCTTCCCAAACTTATGGATGTCAAGGCCCCCTTTGGAAGAATTAAAAGATTTCACAATCCCCCCCATTGGAAAAAAATCCTAATACAGACATATATTATTATAATAGTTATTGTATTTATATTCGATACAAAACATACACACCAAGCGTATGTCATTCCCACACATCGCTGCACCTGTGTACACTAACAATGAAACATTAATTTAAAGCATGAAAAACTTGGCCGTTTTAAATGAGAGCAAGATTTTGTGTCTGTAAGCTTTTTTTTGTGCTTCTTATTAATATCTTTGAAATGAAACATATGAATAAGCATATATTTATAATATTCATTAAACGCCAAAATAAGCAGGAAGCAAAATTTGTGAACCAACACCAATGTGTGATTTTTTCCATTAAAATATAAAAAAATAACAAAAAAGAAATAATAAAAATGAAATACGTTTCTTTTAAGATAAAAGATATCTACTTAGCCTTAAAACATTTAAAATTTGTTTTCATTATTTCACGGTCCCCCTCAACAAAACTAACTGCCCCCAAGGGGGCCGTGGCCCACAGTTTGGGAAGCGCTGATCTAGATGATTTCAGTGGGGAAAAATTATTGGAAAGCTTGAAAAAAGGACACAGAATTACTGATATTGACAGAGAATTTAGAATCTCACACAGTGTTGTATCCAGGCTCTGGGCAGCATTTCAAACCAATGAAATGTATTCCAGACGTTTTCTAAGATGTCGCCCTTGCTCTAGCATGGAGTATGAAGAGAGATTTTTGGTTATATAACAGCAAAACATAATTGATGCACCACGACAGGTCAACTTGCAAGTCAGTCCATTCAAGCACAGGTACGCAGATATCTAAATAAACTGTGGCAAGATGTCTGCAACAAGTAGGCCTATACAGCCAAAGGCCTGTAGTGCCTTCATCCCTTTATCCATAACTCATCGTAGAGCACATTTTCAGTGGTGTTGTATCCATAAAAATTGGGCAAGACACCATGCTAATTTACTCTTCACAGAGTCATTTTAGTTTTTCCTTTGATTCCAGGTGACACTTGATCTGGCGTGAAAGTGATACTGCTTACCATCGCGAGAATGTTCTTGAAAGGGATAGATACAGTAGTGCTGGGTCATGGTGTGAGTGGCATTATGTTTAATGGATGTACTAAGTTACAAGTGCTGAAAAAAAAAAGGGACTATGGCTGGTGAATGACAGTGCAATGAAGTCCTTCAACATCATGTTCAATTGTTTCATGGTGCTGTAGGTGAAGAATTAATTTTTATGGATGACAATTCCATACCACATCATACATTAGCAGTGGAGGTACTTCTGGAAACCAAGGATATTAATCAAATCGAGTGGACAGCATGTTCCTCAGATCTCAACCCCTAAGGACATGTTTGGGATGCAAAATGGAAACACGTTGCTGCTCGAAATTCACTTCCAGAAGACAAAAAAGGCCTTATCCTTGCTCTGAAGGAAGAGTGGGCCAGTTTAGCTCAGGAACTCCTTGATAACTTGGTGCTAAATATGGTACGACATTGTGAGAACTGCACTGGGCTTCGGGGTGGACATAATTCCATACTGAAATGTCTCTCTCCACATATTTTCTGTAAGCACCATACATCAATTCCTTAACTACATTCTTAGGAAATTTGTAACTTTTGCCATATGGCAATTTAATTTGTATGAAATTTCTAACACATTTTTTAGTGTAATATAATTTATAGTATGTTGGCAATAAATTTATATCCACATTTGGCTGAGATCAAGAAAATCTTTTCATATACAAGTAAAAATGTAGTTTGTCGTTACTTATGTACACTGGTGTCCAAAAGCTAAGTTTTGAAAACACAACTTCCCTTTAACAAATCCATACTGATAAGCACAAAGAATATTGCTGTTATCAATCCACTTTTGTATCCTTTATATCTCACCAACCTTTCCAATATACCTTAACTAGAACTCCAGATATACAGATAAAACTGCTAAAGTGCAATAGTGGCACAACTTTAAAGTTGCCTTTGTGCCAATGACAATGGTCTCCATAATACTGAGGTAATCAAAGCAATCTCATTCACTACTTCAGAGACCAAGTGTGCAAAAAATGTTTTCACCATGCTATCTGTTATGTCAGACAGACAACCTGGGATGTTCAGCAGAGATTTGTACAGAAGAATGTTTATAGATCCTGAGAAAAGGCTAGCACACAAATATGCCTACTTTCCATTGGTAATATAAAATATTACCAATGGAAAGCATCAGATACTTGGGCACTTTACGAGAATGCCATACATTGAATTAAAAGCTATATTCACAAATTTAACAAAAAAAGATGCTAAAATGACACATTATCCAACACAGTGCAACAAAAATCGAAAAGTTATTTTTAAACCAAATATGGCCAGTATACATAAAAGCCTAAGAAGCTGCGAACTAGGTTATGATAGATGTGTCATAGAGCAATTCAGCAATAAGACACAGGTATGAAATCTCAGCACAATGTGTACCATCCATGTATACCAATGACAATTCTGTTATTGTTATGGCACCTGCACCTCCATGAAATCCTAACACATCTTGGGATACCCAAGTTATCAATATCTATTGTACCTCTCCTTGAAACCATTAACAGACAAAAGCACTTACAACTGAGTCATATAATCCATTATATTCATGCCCTTGCTAACCATACTCTTACCCAAATTCCAAGAATGACTTCTTGTTCAGCTCTCATTAAGTGCTGAAACATTTCCCCTGCATCAATCCTAAGAAATCCTTTAACTAACTTAAATGTTTCTATTATATTCCCCCCCCCCCCTCCCCCCACACATTTTCGCCTATAAACCAACTTTTTGCAATCCATAAACCCTCAATCTATCCTCACAGGATGCATTCCACAGACCACTCATCATCGTAGCTTGCTTCTGGATCCTCTCCCACATTTCTTCATCCCAAAGAAAAGCAGGTTCCTAGATCCTGAGTACAGTAATCCAGATGTAAGCATCTTAAGGATTTATAAAGAGGAATAATAACTTCCTAATCTCTGCTTGTTAGTGTTTCTGCAATAACCAAGTAATCCTGTGAGCTACCCTGGCTACTTTAGCAATATGCTCTCTAAACTTCAGCTCTCTATCTACTACTACTCCCAATTCCTAGCTTCATCAATTTCCTGGAGTACAGTTCCCTCAATATGGTGCACAATGCACCTCTTTGTAGCTCACAATGCAAAACTTTACTTTTTTTCACAATGACATCCATTATTGACATCAATGACATCCATATAGTGTCACTTGGGCAAAAGTTTAAGTGACATTTAAATGATCCTGTAAGCTCTCTACATCACCTTGATTAACTATCCCTACCCAACTTTGAATCATCAACAAACAACTGAATATCTCCCTTCAAATTATTTTATATATCATTTATGCACAAATTAAACAGCGGTGGTCCAAACGCAGAGCCCTACAGCACACCACAAGTCACCTGCCTTCTGGATTCTGCTTTGCAATATGCTATTGTCAATCAGCCACCCTTTTATCTATATTACCAGTTTCATATCACCCCTATTACTAATGAATGATGTACCCTTCACAAAACCATGGTGCTCCTCACAAAGCATCATATTCTTATCCATTCATTCCTGAATTATCTTTTGATCAAGTTTTCTAGTACTTTTACCACCACTCCTGAGATACTGATTGGTCTATAATTTGTTACCGCAAATTAAACAGCAGTGATCCAAACACAAAGTCCTATGGCACCCCACAAGTCACCTGCCTTCTGCTCCCCCGTATATTAGTTTTTGGTATCTGTCAATCAGTCGCCCTTTTATCTATATCACCAGTTTCATATCATCCCTAATATTAATGAATAATTTTGATCCTACTTTATGCAAAGGTATTATTTTGCTCTCCTTCCACTCTCTTGTAACTTTGACAGAGCCAAGCCTTAAATTAAATTGCCTAGTAAAAAATGTCACCAGTTCTCCTGCACATTCTCTTAAAGTGCAAGTTGCTATCCAATCCAATTCCACAGATGTATCTGCAAGTAAAGTCTGCAATATCCTAAGTATCTCCAATTCACCAATCTCTGTTCTCATATCAGTCCCTGTCACCTCTTCTTCTTTCACTATGCATTATTCCCGCTTCCTATGCAGGGTCAGCATGTTACTTAGATGCGACTTCTTGTTAGTACCACTCCCAACTGACCTGTCGCCTAGCCTGCCGCTGGGAGGGGATATATTTTTGACTGTAGCAACATATGTTCACGGGGCAGGTTTGCCTGCTTGCAGGATGAAAAAAGGCCAGATAAACTGGCGGAAAAAACCCTACTGCCCATGCTCAAGACCGGCTAACTTGACTATGGCTAAGGAAGATCATCAAGTTCCTCACGTCTTTGATGGGAATCGAACCTGAGACACTTCTTCCCCAGGCATGTGGTTGCAAAGCGCAATGCCACTAGGCTAACCGAGTGGACAGTCCCTGTTACCCCTGCCATAACAATATCTTCACTTGGATCATATACCTTTGCAAAGTTGTCACTCAACAGCTCAACAATTCCATCTGCCTATTTCACCTCTCTTATTACCTGCACTTATTAAAGTCATCCTTCATTTCATTTCACCTGTTCATCTAATTTCTTCTCATAATCTGATTTTGTATCCTTACCATACTCGTCACCTATCTCCTTATATACCTTTTACAACGTTTTCTTTTTTTGCAGTTCATGCTTAGTGATACCTCATTAATCTAACGCCAACCCAATGTACTCTCCTGACCTTGGGTATATGGCATGATATTCCTTCCTCCAGATATCCCTTGACTATACATCATGCACTGTGAACATCCTTCCCTTGCAGATCTTTATCCTGTGTTACTGCTTCTAGCTGCCTCATAAGTGTATCATAATCACCTGCCTTATAGTTTCATTAACTGGAATTTCCATGTTTTGCTACCCCCCCCCCCCCCTTCCAATCCAGACCACATGATCACTTTCCCCAAAGGGAGGTAATGTTGTGACCTTAGTTATGGGCAGTTCTTATGACCCTATAACAAGATCCAATACTTTCATATCCCAAGTCCCCTCTGTCACATTTTGCATGAAGTAAGTGTCTCTCTCAGTAAGTGTATAAATTCCATTTCCTTCCAATCTATGTCTCCAAAGTTGAAGTTCCCCACAATAATTATTCGACTTGCACTCATTGTACTAATCTACTGATGCATGTCTTATTCTTTTCCAGTTACCCTCTGACCTATAGCAGCAACTAGTTTTATATTTTATCTTATTGGCCTATTCAGCATTTTTTGTTCATTCACACACACTCGTCTGAATTCACCCTAACTAATTTAGTTTTACTAACTTTGTGCTTCCACACTCTCAGTAAACAATGCTCTCTCCAGACACCTAACTCCAAATCCATTTAAGTGAAGTCCAACATTATTGTGCAAATCTTCCCATCCATCAAACTCAATTCATAGATCTGCAAACTCTATATCATTCATCCTGCTCATGGATTCATTAGCTATCATCACTCGTCTTCTCAGTTTGCCACTTTCATAGCATGGTGGCAGAGTCACAAACTTCCCCTTCTTGCTGTTATTTTTTTTTTTTTTTGCTTCTTCCAACAACTCTTTCACATCCTCCCTATAAAGGGAAATAAAACTGAATGTGAGAATTAAAGAGGTATTTTCCTACTCAGCATTCCTGGTAGGATTTATGCACGTATACTTAAGAAACAGCTAAGAAAAATCATGGAAGGGAAGCTTGGTGAAGAACAAGCTGGATTTAGGTCAAATAGAGGTTGTCAAAATCAGATTTTCACTTTAGGAAAAATAGTGAGAATATAACAAGGATTTCTATATAAATTTCATAGATTTGAAAAAGGCATATCACAAGGTGCCAAGAGAATAGCTTTTCAGAATGTACAGTTCTAAGATGTAATAGGACATTATATTGAGCAATACACAGTCTCCTCCATTTTAGCTGTAATTCAGCAGTTAGAATTGAAGGAGGTAAGCAAGATGGTCTGATGTTACACCATGTGTGCGACAAGGGTGCACTTTATCTTCATTGTTGTTCATTATCTATATGGATCACATTATGAAGGAAAGTGGTATTAAATCTGATATCAAAATTGGCAGTGTTAATCTTAGTTCTTTACTTTATGCAGATGATGTTATACTTCTGAATAAATCCAGTACAAGTCTGCAAGATTCCCTGACTAAATTGAATAACTGTTGTAACAAATTGGTATGAAAATCAGCAACCAAAAAACAAAGGCAATGAAAATATGTACGAATATTGATAACACAACTGTATCTGAATGGAGTACCTATAGAACAAGTAAAACATTTCAGCTATTTTAGGTACAATATTTAGTGAAGATGTCAAATTAAATATGGAGGTAGACAACAGAATTAGTCAAGCTGGTATGGCAGGAAGTCAGCAGAATAAATTTATATAGAATAAGAAAGAAATTAGTCAAAACAGCTGTGTACAAGACTATGTTTAAACCAGTTTTAACTTATGGATCTGGAAGCTGGATTAGAAATAGAACACTTGAGCAAAGACTGGAGAACACAGATACGACTGAGGGGAGTGAAGAGATGGCATCAATGGTAGTATTGTATTTAAAATGAAGATATTAGGAAAGACCTTGGCATTATTAGCATTCAGGAATGTGCAGCAGAGCTAATCTCAGATAGTATAGTCACTTAAATAGAATGGGAGAGGAAAGATAAGCAAAACAAGTGTTCTTTGCCAGGTTGGCAGAAAAAAGACCCATAGAAAGACCAAGATGTAGGTCGATTGATAGAGTAAAAAATGCCTTAGAAGACAGAAATATAAAAAATGGTATGTTGGAATTTTGACAGATAGCAGATTAATTTAGAGGAAAATTGTTTATCAGGTGTTAATAATGGTGTAACTTTTTCATGTAGTACTATCATAATATCATGTACACTCCTTTCATACCAGAAATTTGATGATGTTTTACATATCATTATTTTTTTTTTTTTTAAATAATAATATTTCATTCCTAATGAAGTACAACACAGGACACAGGAAACTTGTTGAACAAACAATTTTTACTTGCTGTTGTTTTCCTTGTGGTTCATACAAGACACAATACCATGGACACGATGATTATTCATTTTGGGTGTGCAGGTTTAAAATGATTTTTCCACAGAGGCTGCAGATAGCAAACAGAACTAAACCTAATGGTAACACTTTAGGAGGCTTCCAGATTAATTAATGCATAATGCTGCTAACACTATACCTGGCAGAATAGTGCTAGCTATGGCTGTCACTGGAATAAAAGTCTCTGTCTCATGATCTTCTGGATAATCGTTATGTGGGACATGTAGATGGTGGAAGTTAGAGAAATGGGCTGAACAAGCTGCAGTATCTGTAACTACATTTCCCTTAATCCTAGTGTGGCCTGGAATCTAACAGAAGTGTATATGCAAGTATAGCTTCCACAACTGACAAAGAACATATTGGATTTGAGAGACAGCATTTGATGTTTCTCTCGCTCTAAACTTCTTATTATCTATAGGGAACTCTGTGAATCATCTTTTATGCACCTTTGGTAGCAATGTAATCTTATATTATTTTTTTCTTGTATAATGAGACCTGTAGAGTATCTACAACTATAGAATCACATGTACCACAGTAAAAATTAATTTATTATACAGATATTTTATCTTATGTATCATAAGATATAATAAATTTAGTTTAATCCTTTATCCAAGTGTAAGCAAACAAAGTTTTCACCTGAAAATATCTTCAGGACTGAGGTAAGGTGGTGCAACACCAGGCAACTCCAAGCAAAGGTGGACCAAGCTCTCATCACTCCTTGTCAGTATCTCCCATAATGCAAAGCACATCTCCATGCGGACATGTATACTGCTATGCATTAAGGGAAGGGCAACTACCCAGACCGGTTTCGACCTTTATTGAAGTCTTGTCAGTGGGAGGCAGACCCAAACATGGAGATACTAAGGCAGAAGCAATGGGAGAGGTCATATTTACCTATACAAGTTGCCAACACGTGTACCACCTTATTATTGAATCAATCTGGATTTAGAGAAAGATGTTTGGCAACTTGTATAGGTAAAGTATATGACCTCTCCTAACATTAAGATAGCAACTTAATACCCAATTGCATTAAACTAAAGAAGAAATTTACATCAGCTAAAGTGGTCCGTATCTATGCCAGGCTAGAAAAAGCGTTGTTAAGAGAACAAATTCACGAGGCACGAAAGAACTTAGCATCTACCCAAGCCAAAGTGCTACAACTGAAATTTGAGCTATCCAGTTACGTTAATCCGGAAATTTGGAATATTCTAGACAGGATCACAGACGACTTGGCCAAGCACCTATTACTCAAAAACAAAGAACAATTAATAACAGTGTTTCAAGCATTAAAACTACAGGAAAGCACAAGACAATTACGACGCCATAACAAAAGGAGCACCCAATCACCCACAAATGCAGTTAGGAACAACCAACCACCATCGGACCACTGTCTGGTTATCAAGCAATCGGATTACAACCTCACACAAGGTGAACTCTCGCTACTGGAGAAAGGTTTAAATTACGCCATTGGTCCAAGGTCAGTAAATAAACTAGATATAATATATCATATCGAGAGAGGTTTAAGATCCCTCCCCGCCAATTTAGCTGGCAAAATACAGATGGAAACTGCCTGGTTACTAAATTCAACCAAAAAATTAAGCAGCAACCTAAACAAAGCGGATAAACTGGCCTTCAAATCCCTAAAAAATAACCGTGACATTATTATCACAAAAGCAGATAAAGGAACACCACTGTTGTTTTAAAGTGGACAATCTACACTGAAAAAATGAACCATTTGGTATCGGACCACAACACGTACCAAATGGTAAATTACAGCCCCACATAACATAACAAAAAGAAAACTACTGAACTACTTAAATCAGTTAACATGTGGCCGGAAGAAACAATTAAAAAAATTAATACCGCAGTATGCCCACCTGCTAAGAATTTATGGCCTGCCAAAAGTACACAAAACAGACACGCCATTCTGTCCAATTGTGGAAGGAATTGACAGTCCGAATTACTACTTAGCCAAAAAATTAGCGACCACACTCAAGGAATTGGTTGGTCATTCCCCTTCCTACATAAAAAATACACAACAATTCATAAACAAAATTAAAAATATTACACTAAATGACCAAGATCTATTAGTCAGCTTTGACATAACTTCCCTTATCACCAATGTCCCAATCAATGATACTATCCTACTCTTACAGAACATATTTCCACATGACATCACGGCTCTCTTTGCCCATGTACTCCGCTCCGGATATTTCGTGTGGCAAAACAATTTTTACCTTCAAAAAGAGAGTACAGCCACCTGGCTCACCACTCTCCCCCCTAATAGCGAACTTTTATATGGAAGATTTTGAGCAACGGGCTCTAGAATCAGCGTGCCTAAAGCCCAAAATTTGGCTCGGATATGTCAACGATATTTTTGCCATTTAGCCCCACGGCCGCCAAGCACCAGATATATTCGTTAGCCACCTGAACAAACAACACAAACGCATCCAATTCACCACTGAAATTGAAAAAAACAACTCTCTTCTGTTCCTAGACACACTGGTCACACGTCTTCTTTCAGGCTGTCTCTCCTCAGTTTACCGCAAACCTACACACACACACAGGCCAGTACATACACAAAACTTCTTATCAACACCCAACACAAACCGCAAAACCTACACACACACACAGGCCAGTATATACACAAAACTTCTTATCACAACCCAACACAAAAAGTAGGGGTCATAAGCACCCTTAAACACAGTGCTCAAACCATTTGTTCAAATGAACAAGCTCTTAACCATGAATATGAGACCATCAAACATACCTTTATAAAAAATGGACACAGTATAAAAACCATTCACAAGATCCTCCACAAAGATACCACTAATAACAAAAAAGATTACAAGAATGCTATTGCTATACCATATGTTAGAGGCATTTCAAAAAAAAAAAAAATAGACAGAACACTACACAAATACAACATCAAAACCACCTTTAAATCCCTGATAAAATTAAGACACCTACTCAGTTCTTCCAAGGATCCCCTGCCACACTTAGCCCACTCAGGTATTTACAAAATAGATTGCACATGTAACATACCATACATAGGGGAAACAGGGTGAACCATCCCAATCAGAAAGGATGAACACAAATGTCACATAAAATACCTCCGTTTTGGAAAAACCAGCCTTTCTGACCACGCACTCCAAACATGCCGCAGAATTGACTGGAAAGGTATCAAGTCCCTACACCGCACCAAAACCTGGTTCGAGCGGAAATTCAAGGAAGCATGTGAAATGCTCAAACATGATCCGAATTTGGATAAAAATGATGGTTTAACAATTCCAAGAATGTGGAGGACCCATCTACAACCTTCATAGCAACCACGAAGAAAAATCTCAATACAAGAAGACTTGGTGAAGTGTTCCCCCCCTCCTGAACATTCAATAGCAACCTGTACTGTACAAATCCAGAAGATAATCGCAATATAACAATATAAACTGTATAATTCCAGAAGAATCCTAGTACGTGAGGACTTTAGCAGAGTTTATTGTAGTTTTTATTTTATTTTATTTATTTATTTTTTTTAATTTTTAAATTTTTATTTATTTTTTTTTATCACTAGAGGGCAGGCTAAGAAAAACGATTAGTTAACAACGTAGATGTAATTACTTGTATAGAGTGCAACAGCATGTAGCTTGTTCTTATACACATTTATTCTTCTGAAGATGACCTCAATACAGGGGTCAAAACGTAAAGTTATTATTTTATTATTAATCAGTAAAATAATCTTTTCAACACGTGTGTTTTGTGTCCCTAAATTCATAAATATGAAAAATAAAAACATGTAATGGTTAGTCATATCTAGAAAAAAAAAATCAACTGCTCAGCAAGCCATACAAACACGAACACAAATTAATAATATTTCACATTTCAATATCACTAACCTCTTGGTGCACTGTCTATAACTGCACCATGGCAAGGAGCATTATGGTCAAAACTACAGTCATCCTGTCTTCCCGTTCCTCCACTGGAACATCCTTCGCCACATCTAGTTCGTAGCCTTAAATGGAAAGAACTTAAAATAGAACTTCTAATAGAACTAATATTAATTAAAATATAATTTTAAAAAATGTATGTAAGGAAGGACATAATTAAAACGGATCTACATCAAAGCCTCTGTAAAATTTCAATTCCATGTCCAATCACCCACTAAGAACTTGATTGTGAGCAGAGAGATAGTTAATAGGAATGTGGGAGTCTGGAATCACTTAAAGACAGGATTCAATGTGAATCCTGTCTGATACTCATAATCCACAAAGCAAATGAAAACTACTAGAATCTCCATTAACAAGTCCTTGAATAGTTAACCTTAGATTAAACATGCCAACTGAGGTTAGAGTATTGGTTAATCGGCCAGCAAATCACCAATGGGACTATATAGTTAAAACATCACTTTATCTAATTATTAGTTCTTAAACACCAATGATCATGATTTTGGAGCCAAAGGACTGCCTTGCTAAGCAAAAATTCTACTGCCAAAACCAGAATAAATTTTGAAAGGTTACAATTTCAATGCTCTCTATGTTAAATACTTTCTAGAACAAAGTACAAAATAAATACAATTATTATCAATCTGTACGACTGATATGGAAGAGATCATATGGAGTGGTAGGGTGTGCAGAGCCCTAAAACATCTGCTTAATATACATGAGGATTGAACAAGGTCCTTAATGTGGGACTATCACCGAATGCCTCTAAGTCAGACTCCTATCTAGCCACTGCAATGATACCATTTGTGCCTTGTGCATTGAAAGGCAGAGCTAACTGGAGTTTCTTTCATATTGTTATGGAGTAATCATTCTGGAGATGAGGTCACTAGAAAGGAAGCTCAAGGCAGCTGTTGAAACTATGCAGCTGCTGCTTCCTACTGCACTATTCAGGTGTGATGCAGATGATGCATCACACCTGATCGTCCAAACCGTCCACAGACAACCTAAGTACTGGTCTGAGTGTTGTGCTTAGAAGAACAGCCATACTTTGATCTTTTGAGACACATCTTCTGACTGAAATGTTGTGTGTGCGATACAAAGCTTAATTGATGGAAGGAAAAGAGGGGACATGATAGAAACTTCTAAGATATTAAAGAGGTTTTATAAAATTGATGCAAAGAAAAATTTTCAATATATGACAAATAGAGAACCTTTATTTGTCACGGATGACAGATAGGGTCATCTGTGGAAGTTATGCAACAGTGGTGTTAGTAAGGGGGTGCAAATATTTCGTGTGGAGAGTGGAGAACAAGTGGAATGGATTGCCAGAATTAGTTGTGACTGCCCTGACAGTGAATGAGTTTAAGGAAAGGTATGATAGGTTTTGTGTATATAAACATTAGTTTGGGTCTCCCATGATAATTCTATGAGATGCTGTAAATAATAATAATAATCTGTGAAGTCTTGAACTTCACCCTATCACTGGAAGCATAACACCTCACCAATGGAGTAGAGTAAATGAGAAAATTAAGGGATTAAAAGTTAGTGCAACAATTAGCACCTTTAAAAATCTTTATTGATTTGCCTAGTTGTCAATATTATTGACAGTTTTTAAAGGTGCTAATATAATATAATATAAAATAATAAGATTATTTTATATTATAATATCCCTACCCTACTACATATTAGGCCTTACTGGCCTGTTAAAGAGTTGACTTGAGCTCATCTAAGTCGTACCCGTTCCGAGGATAAGGTGACTAGCCCTATGCCTCCGGTATATCCAATGGCTGTATCTCATGTGTTCACAGAGCTGGTTTGCCTGCTTGCGGGATGAAAAACCCAAGATAAACTGAGGAGAAAAACCCTGCTGTCCACGCCCAAGACCGGCTAACTTGGCTATGTCTGAGAAAGATCCTTAAGCTCGTCACGTCGGTGACGGGAATCAAACCAAGGACACACCCTTTCCCAGGCATATGGTTGCAAAGCGCACTAGGTTAACTGTGTGGACATAATTATAATATATTATAAATTATTATTAATATTAATATAATAAGATCTTCAAAGTTTAAAGAGTCTAAGAAAATATATGTTACTAATAAAAGAGTGCAAAAGAAATACTACCACTTGAATAGTAATCTAAAAACAAATTTTTTAGAGTTTTATTATGGCTAATTTTCTTACCTCCTCCACAAATCTATTACAACTTTCTTGAAGGCTGATATACTTAATGATCCACCTATAATACTGCAAATCTGATCATTGGTTTCTGCATATGATGTTGTCAAAGGAGATACATAAATTGGATAACCAATTGGTTGATCACAAGAAGAATTTATAATGTTCCTTAAGGCTTGTTTGGCATTTTGAATGCTGCCACGTTCTGGATTTCGGTTCCTCAGGTAGACTAATTCTTGCTGTTGTCCTGCCCAAAGTCCTCGAACACATTCCCGATTTATCTGAAGCATAGAATAAAAACAATACATGTAATTTATTTATTTATTTCATCATTTTAAGATCTGTCAAATAACATTCATAACAGCAAAAAACTATGGGTTGTATCCAAAACATGGTTTGCAAGGCCAGTTTTGGATACAACGCACAGGATTGCCTAGAGAAAAACTACCATGCTCCCAACAGTAAATTCAAAAAATAAAAAACTGTTTTTAGAATCTGCAGCAGCACTCAGAAATCAACCGAATTTAAATAAATATGGTTGCATAAAACTTCCCAAAATTTGGGAACATTAATTATCAGAGGTCCCACTTTACATCCTAGACAATCTACAAACACCCATAGAGGGCGCACCACCTAGATAGGACTTGAGTCACCCACGTGTTTCACTTAGTATTGTTGTATTTGAGTGTGTGTGTGTGTGTGTGTGTTACAAGAGTTATTTGTAATCCCTGAAGATGTCTTAGTGATGACTGAGATGAAATATTGGAAGCATTAAAATTAGTTTTTACTCCTTTCCTAGTGCTGTAAATATTCCATTAAATCTCTAACAGGATGTCCTCCCAGCACTTGCCTCAACACATGGACACTTGATATTGCCTGCATTCAAGATTATCCTTGTATTTAGTATTGAATATTATATTATAGTCACTCTTTTTCTCTGATCAGCTGAATATAACATCTTGCATTTATTGCTTAGGAAGATCTCACCTGTTTTTGTCTTTTTTTGTTTTGGTAATAACTATTCTGTTGATTTAGTACTTATCTAATTCTTCTGGTAGTTCTATTTCTTTTCCATTGATGCTTCTTATGTTGATTGCACCAATCTTCAGCTCTGTCACTGTTGAGCTGAAATTTGTTCCGGTAGTTGACTTTTTCGTGTTTGTCCTGGTTTCTTGACAAAAACAATAGGAGTCTTGTTTAACCAGGTGACTCCCCAGCTGGCATGAAATTCTGTTGGCTAAATTCTGGATTGCCAGCCCATTCTTGTTCATTCAGTATCCAGGTAGATATCTAATAAGATGTACACCAAGAAGGTGAGGATTGGACTCAGAAGCCTTAGTCGGTTCTCTATATTCCTTAAAAGGCTACATGGAGGTCTCCTTCCACTTGTCCAGATTTGACCCATAAGCATCTCCATGCAGGATACAAAGATTTTAATAAGACTTTTCAAAAGAAAGTGAGTTAGCCTGCTGCATAATGGAGGTGGCAGGGTTTCTCTCTATGGGATTCTCAAAGATTTTGGTTGCAAAACAAGCAAACAGGCCAGAGAACAAATACAATCAACAGACATAACACACTTTTCTTATCGGCTTATTTGCTTCAACACAATTTGATGATATGATGAACATATGATAATATGTTCATCATCATTTCCTATACTATTTAGAACTATTTCAAAAATATAATTCTAGATGTAACTTTTTTTTTTTTTTTTTTTTTGTTTAATATCAATCCCATATGGGCAGTTGTAAAACTTATAGCACACTCTACTGCTATGTGTGGGCTAAAATGACTGCCTGTGCTGTTATGCGCTTACCCAACTAAGTCAAGCAATACTCGAGGAAAGCAGCTAGTTTTCAGTCCATGATCAATATAACTACATCAAAAATATCCCTTAGTTCCTTTATGAAGTAATTTTAATATTCACAGGAATATGAGAGATGATTTAATTCTGTAATGGAAAAAATATGAATGTATAATAATGATAATAATAATAAAGCAATGTCTTAACCTTCGCTTATATTTCACTAGCAATTTTAAGTTGGATTGTCAGAACAAAACTTGCAGAAACAGAAATCAATACAAAATTGGCTCAAGAATGCAGATAATGTAATGAGCATATCTGGAAGACAGGAGGTTCAAGTTGTCTAAGCTATCTCAATGAGGGTATAATGATGCAAATCTCAGGTCACTCTAAAAGTATGTATAAAAGGTTGTGTTGATGGTATTACTGTGTGCAGATACATTCCAATACATACATTTAAAATATGGCTAATAATAATAATCTACTCAATCACTCACTACTGCAATATGAAGGAACTCTCATGATCTGACCTGATCATAAAACATCTCAATATTCAAAGAGAAAGGAAAATACAGTTGAAGGTGGAAGAGGAATAGTTCACTCAGAGAGCAGAATAAAATCCTGTATATTTTTTTTTTCCTGACATAAAGATCAATTCTAAAATATTTCTAAGTCACATGGAAAACTGCAATGCGATAACACATAACACTTCTAATATAAAATATTATAGATTAATACATAAAAGAAAGTTTACCTTGATTATTCGGAAACTCAAGAATCGTTTATTGAGCATAATAATTTTGTATTCATCTGAGCCATCATCAAAGACATGCCTGAAGAAAGAAAAGGAGTTAATTTGGTTTTGAATCATATATATATATATATATATATATATATATATATATATATATATATATATATATATATAAAGATTTAATGACTATTACCGAGAGAAAAGATGACAAGATATATTTAAAAAAGATACTACTAGTTTACTAGTTTCGTTACATGAACATCCTCAGGTATCACAATCAAAGAAGTATATAAAAAATTACAGAGACTTAAAATTGTACTAACAGAATAAGTATAAAAAACAGTAGCGTGTTTGAAAAAAATGCAAGTATGAGTTCCAAACAAACGAATACTACGCGCTGTCGCGAGTACTGAACAGAAGCAACGTGTGCATCAGAGAGATTGTAACTCAGGCTGTTGTTGATATGAGAGGAATCTAGAGAAATTTCCCTAGATTCAACAATCTTTCTTTCGAGTTCATCGTAGCACACATGGATGTTAGCAGTTTGAGTCCAGTTTACAATGTGCTGGTGGCCTTCGTCTGAGTTAGCTGAAAAGAGAACGTGGCTAGAGAGGGTGCTAGCTCTAGTCCTGTTATAGGAGATATCTCTACGGTGTTCATCCAAACGTAGAAGGATGGATTTAGCAGTCTGTCCATAGTATGGCTTTCTGCAATCACACAAAATCTTGTACACTCCTGGAAACTGAGTAGGAAGATGTTTCTGTTTATGTTTGCTAAGTAATGAACGAAGTTTTGGAAGCATAGTGAAGCACGTTTTGAAGTTGAATTTCTTGAGAATCTTGGCCAGTTTTGGTGAAAGAGAGCTGATGTAAGGCAAGGAGATGAAGGCTCTTGGGGAAGAGGGATCTTCAGAAGTAGTTGAGTGCCTGGGGGAAAGAAATTTGTCAGTTTTCTTTGGAGAGAAACCATTGTTAATAAACGTTTTTTTAAGAAAACGGAGTTCATTTTCAATTTCTGTTTCTTCTGTAAGTAATGATTTGGCTCGGTGGGCTAAAGTGGAAATAATACCACATTTTCGTGGGGAATAGTGATGGGAGGAAGCATGAAGGTATCTGTCAGTATGAGTAGGCTTTCTAAAAATCGAGATTTTAATGCTCTCAGCACATCTGGTAAGTTTGAGGTCTAAAAAGGGAAGGCAGTCATCTGATTCCAGTTCGAAGGTGAAAGAGATTTTTTCATGGCACTTGTTTAGGTGGTCTAAAAATAAATAGAGGTTATTGACACCGTCTTCCCAGATGAGGAAAATATCATCAATATAGCGGTACCAGACTTTTGGTTTAAAGTGAAAGGAGTTAATAGCTTTTTCTTCAAAATCGTTGAGAAATATATCCGCAAGAATCGGAGAGAGTGGGCTGCCCATAGCCAGACCTGAGTTTTGTAAGTAGATCTTGTTATCATATTTGAAGTATCCTGACTTTATGCAATGGGAGAGAAGAGCAAAGAGTTTTTTTGATAATTTGTTCTTGAGGAGATTGAGGACTTCTTGAGCAGGTACATTTGTAAAGAGAGAAACAATATCAAAACTGGCCATTAAATCTGTTTTTTTTTAAGTTTGATGTCCTTGATTTTAGAAACAAAATCTGCAGAGTTTTTAATATGTGAAGAGGAAATTCCAGAAAGATTTCTTAGAAAACTAGCTAGAAATTTGGAGAGATTATAAGTGGGAGAGTGTATGCCCTCAACTATAGGTCTGAGTGGGCAGTTATTTTTGTGAATCTTGGGGAGACCATACAGTCGAGGTATCAAGGGATGAAGTGACCTAAGAGAAAGCCGAATGTTTCTTTGTAACTCTAACATCCATTTGTGCTACGATGAACTCGAAAGAAAGATTGTTGAATCTAAGGAAATTTCTCTGGATTCCTCTCATATCAACAACAGCCTGAGTTACAATCTCTCTGATGCACACGTTGCTTCTGTTCAGTACTGGCGCACTCGCGACAGCGCGTAGTATTCGTTTGTTTGGAACTCATACTTGCATTTTTTTCAAACACGCTACTGTTTTTTATACTTGTTCTGTTAGTACAATTTTAAGTCTCTGTAATTTTTTATATACTTCTTTGATTGTGATACCTGAGGATGTTCAGGTAACGAAACTAGTAAACTAGTAGTATCTTTTTTAAATATATATATATATATTTTTTTTTGAGAACCCTATACAGGAAGATGATTTAAAGAATACCCTTTAACTACCGAATCAACCTTGATGTGTTTACCCACCAATAATAATTGGTGTAATTATAATTACATGGATGCGAAGTGTCACTGAAGTTAATATAACATTTGGTGGATTTTTTTTTTTTTTTTCATGCTATAGAAATAACATAAATATGAAGTTTATGTTTTTGATATATTTTACCCATGCAGCCAATTGGATGGTTAATTTAAGTCTCAGCTCTGGTAACGTTCCAAGAGAGTGGAAGGAGGCAAAAACAATTCCTTTGTTTATATAAAGGGGACTTTAACTGATTGACAGTTAAAGACGATTGACATTTACTGATTGAGTTCATATCAATCTCTTGAACAAACTGGAATGGATATGAAATTGGCAATATGGATACAAGGGCAGGCTATTGGATAGATATCAAAAAAGCAGTATACGAAGAAGAAGAATACAGGAGAAAAGAAAACAAGTGACTAGCAGTGTGCTGCAGGTGTGCAAGTGTGCTTCGACCACTAATGTTTATTTTGTACATAAATGATATAGGAAATTATTTGAAAGGAAGCAAATTAGAGACCAATTAGTATATCAGGAGTGGTGGTAAAAGTACCAGAAGTTGGTTAAAAACAAAATTCATGAATGGGTGGATAAGCATATGACTGTGCTGTCTATGGTAGGGGGGGGGGAGCATGGCTTGATAATTTACTTACTTTTGGTAATAGAGCTATAGCTGAGTTGGAAGAAAGAAATGGCTACATGATACTACTGAATTCTGTGAAGGCATTTTACAGGATACTACATGGAAATCAGTTATACAAGGAGGAAAGGCAGAACAAGAGGTAATTTCATATCATTCTCTGGAACAAACTGGAATGGATATGAAATTGGCAATATGGATACAAGGGCAGCTATTGGATAGATATCAAAAAAGCAGTATATGAAGAAGAAGAATACAGGAGAAAAGAAAACAAGTGACTAGCAGTGTGCTGCAAGACTGTGTGCTTCGACCACTAATGTTTATTTTGTACATAAATGATATAGGAAATTATTTGAAAGGAAGCAAATTAGAGACCAATTAGTATATCAGGAGTGGTGTAAAAGTACCAGAAGTTGGTTAAAAACAAAATTCATGAATGGGTGGATAAGCATATGACTGTACTGTCTATGGTGGAGGGGGGGGGAGGAGCATGGCTTGATAATTTACTTACTTTTGGTAATAGAGCTATAGCTGAGTTGGAAGAAAGAAATGGCTACATGATACTGCTGAATTCTGTGAAGGCATTTTACAGGATACTACATGGAAGTCAGTTATACAAGGGGGAAAGGCAGAACAAGAGGTAATTTCATATCATTCTCTGGAACAAACTGGAATGGATATGAAATTGGCAATATGGATACAAGGGTGGCTAATGGATAGATACCAAAAAACAGTATATGAAGAAGAATACAGGAGAACACAGCTGACCAGCAGTGTGCTGCAAGACTTTGTGCTTGGACCACTACTGTTTATTTTGTACATAAATGATATAGGAAATTACTAATTGTATGAAGAGCCAAAGGCTTCAATTCGGCGACATGAACTTATTTAAGTTAAGGGATATTAGTAATATCCCTTAACTTAAATAAGATATAGGAAATGATTTGAAAGGAAACATCAGTTGTTTGCCGATGATGCAAAATTTGGTAGAATGATAGTTAATCAGGACTAATAAAAATGTTTTAGAGAATATAAAGGTAGAATGCTCCTTGGAAGCAATGATCATTAAACAGATCATTAATTCATAGTTAATACACTTTTAACACATTAGGCGAGCAGATGAATCACTGGAGAAGGCAATTATGTTGGGAAAAATTGAGGGTCTGAGAAGGAAAAGAAGACTGCAAGAGAGTTGGATGGACAGCACAATGGAACTCATCAAATCTTCTGAATCTTGGTGGATGGCACTAACAACAGTTAATCAAGGCAATGTAGATATCTTGTGGGGGTGATTTAAATAGGTCGACAGTATGGCCAAAAGATAATGGATAATAAAAAAGATTATCGATGACGCTAGGGATTTGGGGGTGGTGGTAAATATAGAGTTAAAGTTAAGAGGGCATACTGCTAAGGTTATACGATTACTTAGTTATTGAAGAACACATTAACAAGCAGAGATATGTCTACATTTAGATTATTGTCCTCAGGTCTAGTCACCTGAGCTCATGAGGAAATAGTGGAGAGGATTTAGAAGGAAGTGACCAAGATAGTTAACGGCCTGTGAAATGTTCCCTGCTAGGATATATTGAAGGTTTATGGGTTGCAAAAGTTGGTTGATAGGTGAAAATAAGGGAATATGATTGAAACATTTATGTTACTAAAAGAGTTTTATAGGGCTGATGCAGAGAAAATCTTTCAGCACTTGGCTTGGGGGAAGGGTGGGAGGAACAAGAGATAATCCTGTAAATTAAGTAAGAATGTGTGGCTAGAGTCAGCTGTGAGTGATGTCTGTCAAAGAGAGGTACAACAGACATTGTATGAATAGTTTGGGTCCTCCATGATGAGTCTTTGGATTTCATGGAGGTGCCCAAGCAATAATAATGTATTAATACATAGTGGATTAATTTTACCTTAGGGCTAAAAGAGATGGAACGCTTGATAAAACCGCATTACGCCATGCAGGATCTGCTTCATGAGAAATCACCATTGTCTTTTCATAAGTACTAATAGCTTCATAAAGAGTACTCGGATCTTCATATTCTTCAGCAGACATGAAATGATCCTTGGGAAGGAGAGAGAATACAATGAATATCACATTCCAATTTTCATAACATAAGGTCAATTGAAATGGCAAAAATTTAAATATTTTATTTATCAAAAATTATATCAACTTCATTTATCAAAAATCATCGTTACCTGATATATGTATGTCATCACCTGATATATATATACATATCAGGGGCTAATATTCTGGGTGTGCAGTGCAGTGCTCATCCATGAAATATCAGTATCACCGATATTATATTTTTGCATTTATTCCCATTAAAGACCCCCCCCCCCCCCAATTGTTTGCAGACTTCGCACGATTCCTAAAATTGAACACTGATGCTTCATGAAGAGGGCACTTTTTGACATGTAAACATTGCGTCGAATTCACGTTAATAGTCCAGGTGTGCTTTCAAAATGCATACACCTTTGAGCCCTTCGAAAAGATGTAAAGAGGGCACAGTGGGTCAAATTCTTAGCGTTTTAGTATTTTTAAACCGCTGAGAAGGCAAGACTGGGTGAGCTCACATTGAGAGCTCACCAGCATCTAGTGACTGTGATTGGTTACTGTGTCAACCAATCCAATTGAATGTTGTCACTTGTCATGAGATGAGTGCTTTCTGTATCCGATGGCTATATTACAAACAGCTGTTACACGTTTTCTGGAACTGAAAATTTGAAAGTGGATGTTAGGAGAAAAATGTTAATTGTTTTTTCTTTTGCTTGTGCAGTATAGCATCTGTTGAGGTTGCAAAGTTTTTTAACGGTATAGAGACATTTTTATTCTAGTCTTCGGAAACAACAGATAGTAAAAATATATCTATTCCTGAATAAAAATAAATATTCTGTGTATTATAAGACGTTGTTGATCTACAACAAAATATGTGAGATTGATAAGACAGAAGAACCGCTGATACCAAAAAATAAAAAAAACGAATGAATGTAGGATTCCCGAAAGTGTGGATAATTCTGATAATGATTGGATGTTATGTATACCGAGTCTCAGTAAACAAAATAAATTTCTTGGAAAACGGAGCAAAATATACACAAACCAGAGAAATACACATAACATGTGCAACAAAATTTACGAGATGATTTGCTGCTCCATCAAACCATATTTATTCCTGCAATACTCTCTCTCTTCATAAGCTTTTTTTTTTTACATTATGCCATCATAAATTCACTTATTCATGTTTAGACTTTATAAGATCATGCCATTGGCTCTACCCAGCAACTTATAGGACACACACATATCACAAATGATAATTATTAATAATTCGTTTACCATTAATGAAAGTGTTTATACTCACACTTATTCTTTCCTATTCTTATGTCTTATAAATGATGGTTCACATATTTTCATCTTTGAGTATTTCAAATATACCAACCAAATATAACATTTACCTTCATTGTTGTTTTCTAATAAATCCTAAAACAAATGGATTGTTCCCCCACTCTGTGCAGAAGTATTCAAAGTTATCATGCAATTAATTGCACTGGACCAATTAAGATGAGCAGTGATGTGCTATGCACTCTCAAAACTTTCATACATCGATAAAAATGCAATCACACAGTCATGGGCACCTGCAGATTGGGGGGGGGGGAACAGAGCACTTCCCACAGGATCGAGTAAAAAATTCCATAAATTATAATCATAAAAGTGATTGAGATATATAATCTTACACCCTCGACCCTGGGATGCTTTGTCTGTCTTAAAATTTTATAATGGGTTGGTCTGTTTTGGCCCACGGCAGGGTAGCCATAGAACATGTATTTTTGTTGCAGCAATAAAACACGTGTTCCTGTTTTTGGTTCATCTTTTTCTGATTTGTGAAAAAAATGTTCATTACTGTTGTGAACAGAGACCAGTTTGTTTGCCCTCTGTGTCTAAGGAGTCACTGAGTGAAGTGTGAATTGTAAATTTATAGTGAAACAAATTTAAACAGAAAAATATCTTTTTAAAAGGCAAGTGTATGTAATTTAATATTATTTTACTTGTTACTTTTATGATTTTTTTTGCTTTTAAACTGAAATAATTTAATTTAGGATTTTGGGATTAATTAATTAGTTGATTTTTAATAAAATATGCTGGATCATTTTTTTTATATATGAAACTGTGCTAAAAACTGTATTAATTCTGAATACTTTTTTCCCCAAGAATTAAAGATCATTAAAATCTAAGTAAAATAAAAATAGTGTATTTATAGTTTACATTGACAAATAATTACATCAAAAAATGCTAAGACATTTATTGATGTAATTATTTAATTAAATCAATAATTATAAAAATTTACTGATGTAATTATGTCTCCAACTTTACTCCCCCCCCCCACAGAAAATTTTCTGTGGATGGTCAAATTGACATGAAATTTGTAGCACAGATTGCATAACCCACACGACAGCACACCCAACCAAAATGAGCACGTGACGCCACTGATACATACATACATACATATATCTATATAAAAGCAATGGCTACTCTTTAAAAAGTATCAACAAACAATTATCCCACCGTCAACGTAGAGACACAGAACGACTCCAAAGGTTATATCTCCTTGACATATATCAGCACACTATCCAAAAAACTGAGTAGAATCTTAAAGAAATTCAACATACAAACATGCTTCTCGACTCTTCCAAAAATAAGATCAAGTTGCAGCAACTATAAACAATCTCACAACCTTCTACAATTTCCAGGTGTATACAAAGTCACATGTGAGTGCGGAAAACCTTACTATGGCCAAACGGAGAAATCTATTCTCCTACGTCTTGAGGAACACCAGAGAGACATTGCTTATAAGAGAACCAGAGCAACTGCCCTGTCAGGCCATGTCCTGTTTCCAATAAACACGAACAACGAAAGCCGCCAACATGAAGTAAATTGGACAACAACTTCAAACCTACACATTTGCCATGATGAGGTAGAACGCTGCATTGTAGAGTCAAAAGAAATCACCTTGGACCCTCTTCATATGAACAATAATCTTAGCTATAATTTGCCTGACTCTTTCAGCTCTACTATCAGATACTGGAGATCGCGTGGTTCCACACACGCACAAGCGTACAACAATAGAACTTTAACACGGACTATAGCACAAGTTCATAATAACTGTAATTTACAGTCGAATATCGTAACTTTATAATTGTATAGTTTTAGAGTGCCTCAATGTTTATTTCAGTGTCTTTTAATATCTTTCTATGTTCTTAACGCCTGATGAAGTCAATCTCGACGAAACGTTGTGTTTTCAAATAAATCTCAATTTGTTATAATTCGGGTTTATAGTCAGTTTATATTAAAAATGAACATATCCCAACCCCGAATTAATAGTAGTAGTCATATATATCTCAAGGGACCCTGTAACCCCTAGAGGGCGCGTCCCCTGGGTGGCGGATAGGGGAGCCCACCATATGTGTGTGTGTACATGCGCGTGCGTGTGTGTGTGTATATATATATATATATATATATATATATATATATGGTGGGGTGGTCCGAATATACTGAATAAGGACTCGTGGACCAACAGGGCCATAAGGGGCAATCATCTTGATTGTAAGGGAAGCGGCACTCCCATGGACCGCTAGCTGGATCTATCCTCTCCTTTTTCTACTTTGAGGAAGACCCACTTACTTTAATCTTTCCTATAAGGCCTTATCAGCCAACTCTTCTTACTTTATGACCCTTGTGCTATTAGACTACTCGAGGGCCATGGGATCTTTTCATTTCTGGCCTTACAACTATGTCCTCTCTATAAACCTTACTATATTTCTTCTATAATCTACCCTTTCCCCTTCAATATACCCTATTCCTCCTATGGGTTTAAATTCGGAAGAAGGCGAGTTCAGAAGCCTTAAGGTAGCAGCCCTACCACTGAACTATTCCATCGTCAGGCTAGTCCCCTGACACGGAGAACATAACCATACTTGTAAGCTGACAGAAAAAGATAATCTGATTGAATCTATGGGAAATGACCCTGGAATGGAAAAGGGAAAACGAAAATGGAAACGACAAAATATAATACACATAGCAAACTGGAATGTAAGAGGAATAGCACAAAGAAATAGAATTAAACTAACTATTACATGAAAGAAATTTTAAAATAGCAGTAATCACTGAAACAAAAAAGAAATTAAAAGGAACTATGAGAACTGAAAATTTTAATGTGATATACAGTGGAGTTGACAGAGACCAAAGAGCACAAGCAGGAGTCATGATTTGGATTCATAACTCCCTTTCAAAACAGTTAAAACATTATAAATTATGGAATGAAAGAATAATAGAAGCTAGAATAAAAATAGATAGAGGCTATTTAACAATAATTGGTTTATATGCCCCAAAAGAAGGAAGAGAACAGGATAATGTTGTTTTTTATAATCAGCTACAAAACATATATAATAAAATAAATAAAAATGATTACATAATTTTAGCAGGAGACTTAAATGCAAGAATTGGAAACACGAAAATTAATAATAATATAGGAATACATGGAGAACACACTCTAAACAGAAATGGTAAAAAATTGATTGACTTTGTAGTTTATAATAACCTAAAAATAATGAATTCCTTTTATAAACATAAAGACATACATAAATATACTTGGGCAGCAAGAGGATGGATATCAATATTAGATTACTTCATATTAAATGAAAAGACATCAAAATTTTCACTAGATGTTAAGAGTTCACAGAGGATATGAAATAAGCAGTGACCACTTCCTTGTTAAAATAAAATTAAGATTACCACCTAAATGGCTACAAGTAACAAGAACAGAAAGAAAAATTGAAACATTTGTTTATAAAACTAGACTATTGAATGACACAAATGTACAATGGCTATATGAACAAAGAATTAACCAGTATCTAGATAAAATAAAATAAAATGAAGAAATAGAAATAGAATGGCTTAATATAAAAACGATACTAAATGCAGCAGCAAATGAAAGCTTAGGAAAGACCAAAAAATTCAATAAAAGAAAAAAACTGAAGATCTGGGATGATACAATCAAAGAAATAATCAAAAAGAAGCCTATCACAAATGGTTAAGCAGTAAAAGATTAGAAGATGAAATAGAATATAAAAGAATAAGAGCCATAGCTAAAAGAGAAGTCAGAAAAAGACAGAGAATCATGGAATAAATTTGTTTCTAATTTAGAACATGATTTATATAAAATAAGACCCAATGTATATAAGATTTTGAAACACCTAAATGCAGATACCAAAGAAAACATAAAATTAAACACTGAATTGAAATTAGAAGAATTTCTAAATTACTACACAGAACTGTGGACAGACAAATATTTTAAAAAACACAACTGGCAAACAATTAACGAAAATGAAAAGGAAATAACTGAAGAAGAATTAGAAATCAGCCTGAAAGAAACAAGAAACGGAAAATCACCTGGAGAAGATAAGCTAGGTTCAGAACTATATAAATACGCAGGAACAAGATTCAAAGGAAGACTCTTATTATTTTTAAATAAAATTTACTCAACTGGTATCCCCCCCAATAGAATGGAAAAAAGCAATTGTGATTCCTTCTTTAAAAAAGGTAATAGAGATGACCCTAAAAACTATGGAGGTATCAGTATACTAAATTCATGTTACAAAATATACACCAGAATCTTAAATAACAAACTAATGAAATATTCCAAAAACTTTATTCTAGAGGTACAAAATGGATTTAGAAAAGGACGATCATGTATAGACCCAGCCTTCTGCCTAAAATTAATAATAGAGAAAAGAAGAGAATATAATTTAGAAACACATATTGCATTTATTGACTTTGAAAAAGCATTTGACAAAGTTAAAAGAAACATATTATTTAACATATTAAAAGAAAGACAAATACCAAATAATATCCTAAAAGCTGTCACAAGTATATATGAAAATAATCAAATACAAATAAGATTAAATCATGAGCTATCATACATGAGAGAGATAAACCAAGGGGTCCGACAGGGATGTCCCCTCTCAGCAACTCTTTTTAATATCTACTTAAACGAAATAATAATAAAATGGAGTAAAAATTTACATCAAGGAATTAAACTTTCACCTACAGTTAACTCTCCTCTTTGCAGACGACCAAATAATAATTACAAATTCTGAAGATAACTTACAGAAAGCTATTTTAAATCTAAATGAGATATCCAAAGATTATGGTATGATAATATCAACGGAAAAATCAAAAACTATGGCCTTTAAAGGACAAGATCCAGCAAGAACTAAAATAATATTAGATAACAAGATCATAGAACAGCTGAATTCATTTAACTACCTAGGATGTATGATCGCTTATGAAAATGAAAAAGATATAAACATAAAAATTGCAAAATATTTAAAAATAACAGGAGTAATTAACTCTATATTTAAACCAAATCTAGTTCAAAAACAAACCAGGCTAAAAGCATACAATACATTAGCCCTACCGGTCTTAATGTATGGAAGCGAAATCTGGACAATAAAACAAAAAGACAAACAACAGCAGAAATGAAGTTCATGAGAAAAACTGCAAAGTATACCCTATTTGATCACAAAAGAAACGAAGATATTATGAAAGAATTAAACCAAGAACCAGTAATTGAAAAAATTAAAAAATATAAACATAGATGGATGGAACACGTTCAAAGAATGAAAACAGAAAGATTACCAAAACAAGCCTTAAAGTACAAGCCATTAGGAAAAAGAAAACCAGGACGTCCTCTTAAACGATGACTTCTAAGGCCGGAACAGGCCACTAGGCCTAAATCCTTGATACATATGATGATGATGATGATGATGAGTCATATATATATATATATATATATATATATATATATATATATATATATACACACACACACACACACACACATGCAGAATGTAGAGCTTACTATAATACATGACCTTGTTATCAACAATTGTCAGGTCGCCAATATTGTTAAATGTTACATTCTGGTTTTCTAAGAAAAATACTAACAGCATATTAACAACTAAAGAAATACTAACTTTGGTCACAAGGCCCCTCTTTTCTACCTATCCGATACCTGTTTTACAAACTTCTCCTCTCCTACTTTTCAGTGACCATACCAACTTCTCACACATTCCTGAATCCATATGCCAAATTCCTTTATAATAGCATCCCTTTTAATATGTTTCCATGTGTTAATGGTATCAGTTCACTCAACTATTCCCCTCCCCCCATAATTGTCCCATATCCAAGTGTTCACCTTCAACGACATGTTTTATTTCAAAATCCATTCTTCAACTCACAAGTAAAAAATATGTTTAAATACCATCTTGTACACTGCTAGTTCAATCAATCTCTCTCTCTTATCAAAATAAGATCTAGAAATGATTTAAAATATATAGGAAACAAAGCATGTGGAAGAAGAAATTGAATTCTAAAGAAGCAAACGATGTCAATAAGGAGGAGGAAGTTACTAAGATGAAGTGTGAAAGGATAACCAGGTGATGTTATATGGAGACTTCCATAGGAGTGTAGTGAATAATAGGGTGAATAAGCATGGAAGGCAAGAAGGGTATCAGAATTACCTGTAGTTTGGAGGCAGAAATGAGTTATATGGTGAAAAAAGGAATGTGGAAAGGGATTTGGGAAAGAGATTAATATGTTACCAGATATGATAATAGTGATTTGAGGAAGGAGAACTGAACTAATGAATGGGGAGATGGCTGATTGTGTGAGGCAAAGGTCTTCGTCAACTTCAAAAAAAAAAAATAAATAAAATTTCAACTGTTTGCCATGCACAAGACTATCAACCAAATCAACCTACTTAGGTCATTTCCTAAAGATAAATTTCTCCATGTCATCTAACAAATTCCATGTACCTGAAACTTATCCTACTTTGGACAAATAGGTTCATCATTTGAAAAACGAACTCCAGAACACCAACATTCAATTGAAAATTAAAAATAAAATAAAATAAATCAAAAAATCAGTTCACTACATGTCAGAAGTCTGGGTCTGGTAGAACATGGGATTAGCATTGCTAACGACAGATTTCTTTAGAATGATGCAAAGAGTTGTCATGGAGAAGTATCTACAAGTGTGAACAACTCTTCAAAAGGATGCTGAGATTCTTCTACATTATTCTAACCTAAACCCCAATAATGGTCTATATATGCCCAATTTATTTATTAAATTGTTATTATTATTTTCAGGATCCTAATAGTGTAATATTATGGCTGCACATGAATTTTTCATTGTTATACTTATACGTTGGTTACACATAAATTCAAATTTTTCAGGAAATGACAACACATACGAAAATATTAAATGAAAACTTTAATCAATACCTTTGTTAATTTAATAGTGATTTTTATATTATTTTTAGTACTACCGGCTGTGCCATTGTTTAAATATAGAATTTTTATTTATTTTATTTAATCTCTTTTTCTAAGAATTATTTTTTTTATTTCCGAGTGCTTTTATTATATTTATCTAATGTACAAAGGTTCACTCCGATTGGTGCAATGACTTCTTTTTTACTATTTCTTTCAGAATCCAAATAATCACTGACTCAAGACCAAAATACAAAATAAACACATTTAATAAAACAAAAACAATATATATACACTTCAAACAAATATTACATAACTATAAATTTAATTGGATCCAAGGCCTTTTAAAAATAAACTTGCACTTAAGATTAGACTAGACTAAACACTTTGTTTGCACAATGATAAAATGTTCATAGCCAGTTTCTCTCTCTGTCAAGGCCCTTTTCCGAAGATTATATGACTTTATTCTTCATTTTCACAGGATCCTTTCTCATCACTCATGTAGCACACATTAATTCTTTCTGACTCAATTCTGTCTCCTCTTCAGTAGAAATAATAGTTAGATCCAGCATCCTTAATACAGAGAAAACTTCCTAATCAGAGTTTTCTCGAACATTCCTTTAGAACGTAAATAGCAATTTCTTCTTTTATTCACTAATGCTTATTGACAGTCTTAACTCTTCCATTTAAAAAAACGTACAGTTCTACGATTCCCTTTTCTACTATAAATCTTCCAATTAGCGTTTCCTCGAACATTCCTTTTAAAACATCTATAGCAATATTTTCTTTTAATTATCAATACTTATTCCACTTTGAAACTTCATAGTTCCGCAATTCATTTTTCGGAATATACTATTAATTTTCTTCCGACTGTCACATAAAAAAAACTAAATTTCCTCCAAATCTAAATGTCTGCCGGATTGTGTTGTTATTTCCTTCCGAACACTCCTGTTTTTCTCTTCGTTACTACGATACCGAACGCTTTCTGTCAGCTGTCAATCACACATCAAACTTCTCGGCGAGCATGAGCACTCCTTGAAACTGGCAAGCAAGAAGCTAGGTATAATGGCTGACACGTTGTCTCCGTTAGTGACAGAGAATGTCTTCATAAAACACAATTTAATATTTTAAACTACAATAAAATTTCTTTAAAGTAACACAACTATTCAAATCCGGTAAGTACATCAATTTTTCAATGCTTTACATCACTTTTGATAAAACAATTTCAATAACTGGCACATCGCAAGTGCTGCCAATGCGTGTTATGAAACTAAAACTAATAAACATTCTAACATAAACAATATGTAACAATATTCAGAATTTTAAATTATGATTATTTTTACACCTTCCTATATTTCGGCAATGTTACATTGCCATCTTCTGGGAACATAAAACTATGATATGTGCATGCAGGCTCTAACAACGAGCAATTCAGGCTAATGAAGGCAACTGAAATTGGTTCTAGAGTCCTAAAGCCCCCCCCTAGCGGGCTAAATTGGTTTGTCTTGGCTGTTGAGCTGATGTTCTTAGGATGCAAGCTTCCCAAATTTGGAGCAGTCTCATGCACCCAAATTTGTTGAGATTTGGGAATTTTTTTTTAGAGCTGAGGCTGATTCCAGGAATAATCTTTAATAGCTATATTTGGTGCGGTGTAGTAAAGTGGCTTTCTTCCAGAGTATTCTGTGGTGGGAATCTAGAGAATAGTCAGCAAGTCTTGAGTGGCTGTATTGGTGAAACTGGATGTAGTCTTTGTGTTTGGATATACTGTTATTAGATGTCCTGCTGTTTGGCCATAGAAGAATGTGGTATCTGCAACCTTCCCAACAATATCAGACTGGATGTAGCCGATGTTCTTACCAAAGCTAAACCACCAAAAACCAACCTATCTAAAGAAGAATTAAAAGCTCAACAAGAAATGAAGAACAACAGCAAAATAATAATCATCAAAGTGGATAAGGGAAATGCCACTGTGGTTCTCAACCAAACTGACTACACAGGTAAGCTTACCTCTTTACTATTAGATTCGTCTACCTACCTCCCTATTGAATATGATCCCACCAGTTCCCAAATCAGAACACTCCAAAGACTCCTTAAGAAGGTTACTTCTTGGCCTGTGGAAGTGACTAGCAGACTAAATCCTATCAACTCTAACCCCCCCCCCCCCTCGAATACATGGACTACCAAAAATCCATAAGCAGAATGTGCCATCACGTCCCATTGTGGATGGCATTGATTTCCCCACATACAAATTAGCCAAAGTGCTTACACATTATAATGGCAACACACCTTCACACATAAAAAACTCAGTCCACTTTAAAGCCAGTATAGAAAACCTCTCCCGCCAACACACTGACATAATGGTCAGTTTTGATGTCTCTTCCTTATTCACAAATGACAACTCAAAGATATCTTAGATCTCATCCAAGCCAAATTTCCTCCCAATATCTCAGCCATATTTCAGTTCACCATGAATTCAGGCTATTTTGTTTGGCAAGGAAAATTTTACAAACAGATGGAGGGGACAGCCATGGGTTTCCACTTTTTCTCCGCTCCCGGCTAACTTCTTTATGGAGACCGTTGAAGAAAAAGCCTCAAACTCAGTCCACAAAAACCCACTGTTTGGCTATGCTACGTGGATGATGTGTTCACTATTTGGCCAACTGGCTTAGATACACTTCTTGCTATCCTTAACACGCTTAAACAATCAACACTCCAGAATCCAGTTTACCTTGGAAAAGGAAAACAACAACAGTCTCTCTTTCCTAGAAACTCTGATTACACACCAGTTTGATGGATCTCTGACTTTCTCTGTTTACAGAAAACCAACACATACAGGTAGATACATTCACCCCCCCCCCCCAAACACACACAACAATATGGGATTATAAAAACCCCATATAATAGGGCTAAATTAATCTGTTCGGATAACAATGTCCTAACTATTGAACTTAACTATATCCTTAGCTACAACCCCAAAAAAATCTAGAAAATATTAAAACCAGTTAACCCCCCGTCTCATAACAGAGATTACACTAAATCTATCACCATTCCTTATATCTGGGGCACATCTGAAAAGCTAACAAAAATCTTAAAAAAATATGACCTGACTACCTGTTACAAACCATATAAGAATTTGGCATCCCTTATTCGCTCCACCAAAGACCAGCCACTTCCCCTAGACCTACCTAGATCGTAGTAGGACAGTTGTAAACTGTCCTACTACGACCAAACAGACAGAACAGTTAATATCAGGATATCTGAACACGAAGACTACATCCAGTTTCACCAATTTCAGCCACTCATGACTTGCTGATCATGCTCTAGATACCCACCACAGAATATGCTGGAAGAAAGCCACTTTACTATACTGCAGCAAATATAGTATGAAAGATTGTTCTTGGAATTGAGAGCCTGTCTAGCTCAGTGGAAGTCGCATTTGCACTCCACGACGCTTGACCGCATGAATGAAGACTTGGGTTCAAGTCTAGTTGCCGACTAGAGGAACATTTTCTAAGCCTTTTTTCGACCGGTTCCTGAGTAAATCGATCTCTGGCAAGGGCAAGCGAGTTTTTTCTCTCAGAAGCTTGGGTTTTTCGTCCCGTAATCTCAAGAAAATCAACTGTCGAACCCACACTATTTTCAGACATTAAAAATATTGTTAGGGACCACGAGATGGTGGCACTTGTGAGCCATCTCTTCACTGCGTGTCATTTAACATAGTGATAACCTTGGGCTAGTGATCTCTGATTGGCTGCCAGTGGATAGTGCAGAAGTTAGATAGGGCTAAAACAACCTCGCCTTCTTCCTATATGGGAATAAAAGGTGTTAGCTGATTTTTGCAGGCCTGGTTAACTGAGTGGTTAGCGTATCCACTCTCCAGCCAAAAGGCTGCAGGTCTGAATCCTGCTGTGGGCATGGATGCTTGTGATTGTCAGTGTAAATCTAGTGGTGGTGGTGATGGGCGGTAGATGCCGTTGGTGTAGATGATGATGGTAGTTCTGGTTAGTGGAGACAAGAGTTGTAGAGGAAGTGCCCTCCCTAGATGAGTCTTTGGACTCCCTGGAAGTGTCACATAATAATAATAATCAGCCTCAGCTCTAAAAAACTTGCCAAATCTCAACAAATTTGGGTGCATGAGACTGTCCCAAATTTGGGAAGCTTGCAACCTAAGAACATCAGCCAACAGCCAAGACAACCCAATTTAGCCTGCTATGGGGCACCTTTAGGACTAGGCCCAACTTCAGTTGCCTTCATCAGCCTAATTTGTTTGTTGTTAGTGCCAGCATGCCCATATCATAGTTTTATGTTCCCAGAAGATGGCAATGTAACACTGCTGAAATATAGGAAGGTATTGATTAAAGTTTTTTAATTAATATTTTAGTATACATTGTCATTTCCTGAAAAATTTAAAGTCATTGTACACTAAACTGAAGATGGTTTGCAATACAACACATCTGTATGCTAACAGTTTAATTATATATCTTTATTGTGGTTATGTGTATTTGCTTTTTTAATTATAATATATTATCTATGAAATTTTCCATCTTTGCTAAAACCTATGATAAATAGCTGAAATGTTTCACCTGTTCTATAGGATTTCAACTGAGAATGTAGGTGAAGTTTCTATCTCCCTGCAAATCTCAATTTCACAGGTTTTATTTATTTCTGATATTCCTAGCAAATTTGTTATAACAGTTATTCAATTTTGTTAATGAGTCCTGACAACTTGTGTTGAACATATTTAGGAGTATAACATCACCTGCATAAAAAGGAGTTTCATTTCTCCACTTTTAATATCAGGTTTAATGCCAATTTTAATCATAATGTAATCCATATAGATTAGTAGTTCTTAACCTTTCAACTTTTGTGGAACTCTATTCCATTTCTGTGATTTGAAAGTATATATTCTCATTAATCTGCTGAGAAAAATTATTTAACTTCCTAAATATAGGTGGATCTCAAGGAATCACAGACTACAGGTCTGTGATTCCTTGCAGACATAGATTGATGAATTACAGTGGAGATAGCATACAATCTTATCTTTAATGTTACACAAACGATCTCCCCCAAACCTCTTTCAGTTCTGAGTGGTGAATTACAAGTTAATTCTCTTCAAAATTTCCCCTTAACAATATATAAATTTAACATTTTCAACAGGGCTTTTCTCTTGGCAATCTTATCATATGCTATCAAGATCTAAAAATCTTAAATACAGATCCCTATCATATTTCAATTACTTATTGACTGTCTTAAAATAAATCCATAATAAATTTAGTTTAATCCTTTATTCAAGTGTGAGCAAACAAAGTTTGCACCTGAAAGTAACTTCAGGACTGGGGTAAGGTGGTACAACACTCCTTGCAAAGGTGGAGCAAGCTATAATGCAAAAACACATCTCCTTGCGGATATGTCTAATGTTATGCATTAAGGGAAGGCCAAAACTCACTAGTTTTGACCTTTATTGAGGTCTCTTCAGTGGGAGCCAGGCCCAAGTGGAGATATCAGGCAGAAGCATTAGCAGGTCATCTCTACCTATAGGAGTTGCCAAATGGTGTGCCACCCTTTTTTAATAAATTACTCTGGATTTAGAGAAAGATGTTGAAAGTTTATTTTTCACTTGGTAAGAGTATAACAAATTTAGTTTAATCCTTTATCCAAGTGTGAGCAAAGTTTGTGCCTGAAAGTATCTTCAGGACTGGGGTAAGGTGGTAAGGGCCACAACCAATGGGTTGTGGCCCTTCTGTTATGTTATGCATTAAGGTTAAGGCCCTTAATGCATAACATTAGCCATATCTGCAAGGAGATGTGTTTTGCATTATGGGAGATACTGAGATAGGAGTGTTAGTAGCTTGCTCCACCTTTGCAAGGAGTGCCCTGGTGTTGTACCACCTTAACCCAGTCCTGAAGATACTTTAAGGCGCAAACTTTGTTTGCTCACACTTGGATAAAGGATTAAACTAAATTTATTATACTCTTACCAAGTGAAAAATAAACTTTCAACATAAAATAAATCCAGCTGGAAAGAAGGAGCTGATCCAGCTTCTTCTTTCTCAGGTTTCTCTTTAACAATTTTTCTTAGCTTCATTTCATGCATGTTTGCATAAATTTTACATCTGGACCACTCAGTATGAAAATTCCTTTATAATTCTCACATTCAGTTTTGTTTACCTTTTCAGAGATAAGAATGAAAAGGTTTATTCCAATAACCTATAATTTAACTCACTAAAGGTTGTTTTCTCTGGGAAAGACTGAGCAAAGAAAGCAGTTTCCGAGGAAAGAGGCAGATGAAATGAAAGAGGATGAAGAGAAATGGTTTGGTGCACAGTAAACGCATGCTAACTGGCAACTGCTTGCGTTTGTAAAGTGGCTTCGTAATAAATGGAGAAATGGTAGCAGCCGGTTCAGCAGAACTAGGTTCATAAAAAGTACCTACAGAAGAGACATAAAGAGAACATTTATGAGAGAGTGATAAGAGTGAACTTGTGAGAGAGAGAGAGAGAGAGCCAATACTTTTCTAACTTAGCTTTGGAATACATTATCCAATCATGACCAGTAGATACTAAAGATACTCTAATAAACACACCGGTGCAGATATGAATGACATTAACATCATGTCAAGAACCAAACAAAAAGCAAAAGTGTTGGGAACTAGAAAAATCAGCACAAGAAATAGGGCTAAAATTAATTAAAAAAATAAAAATAAAAGATTAATACCAGGCAGAATCAGTTAATTGATACAAATGTGAAAATTGAAAACCTTGAAATAGAAAAAGTGGAATAATTTATATATTTTTGGAGTAATGATCAATAGCCAACCAAATGAGAATGATGAAATGCAAAACTGAATAAAGAAGTAATCAGGCTTTCTATTCTCTCTCATGTGTACTCAGTTCAAAATATATTCATGGGAAGGCTAAAGTAAAAATATATAAATCAATAATTTATCCAGTTGTTAACTTTGGATGTGAAACCTGGATATTTACTGCAAGGGTGGAGAATATGATTTCTGCTTTTGAAAGGAAAATCCTTAGAAAAATATTTGACCCAGAGAATGATAATGGGCTCTGGAGGATCAGATTGGCGCACAGTAAATGGATGAATCTACAATATCTAGTATAATCAAGTTAAAACATTTTCAGTGAGCAGGACATGGTGTTTGTATGGAAATTGACAGAATTCTAAAGAAGACAATCTTCTTCCTCACATTATCCTGCATGGTGCAGGGTCCACTATTTATATGATGTGACTTTAAGTGACCCCAACCAGCCTGTCACTGAGCCTGACATTGGAGGAAATGTATTTATATCTGCAGATGTGTGTGTTCAGAGGAGCCGGTTTTCCTGTTCTGAGGGATGAAAAACACCAAGTTTCTGGGTGAAACTCTACCTCCATATGAGACTGGCTAACTCACATTTAGTTGAAAGAGACCAGATAAAGGTCCCCCCCCACCACATCATGGACAGGAATCAAACTCAAGTCTTTTCGACCAAAGGGCTTCGTCTATACCAACTGAGTTACAGACGCTATATTCTAAAAAAAGACAATAAATAGTTAAAATTCTTGGTAAAAGATCAAAAGGAAACCTTAGAACAAGACAGATAAAACCATTAGTCAAGATAGCAACATTATATTACAATATGTATAGAGAGAGGTTTAGGCATTATTGGTTATTCATAATAATGCTTTATGGTATAAACAACACCAAGAGAGGAAAAAATACATTTATTAAACTCACTAATATTTTGCTGGTTTTCTATCTAGCATCATCAGAGCAGAATTATAAGTGTGACATGCACACAGCACTAAACTAAGTAATTGTAGAAAACAATTTGAATTGAAACTGACAATAGAACTAATATCCTTATATATCCTTATATAGTGTCCTCTGTGGGTCAGATAACCATAAAGTTAATTTAGAGAAGTCAGGCTGTCAGGTCTTAAAATGATAGTCTTCCAGATCTTTGGTAAATTAATGCACCCATATTTGTTGAGATTAGGAGAGTGCTTCGTAGCTGATGCTAATTCAAAAAATAGTATTTTAAAAAAGTTTTAAAAATTTAAAAATAAAAACAGACCTATAACAACTTCTATGTAATATAGATGTCTTCCCCCATCTGATCCTATGCGAAGGAGTATTCAGAGCATTGTCTGCCACTCCTAACTTGCCATATAGATGACTGCAGATGTAATTTTTGTGTTCTTAAAGGAGGGTGTTAATTGATCTACCAGTCTGTTCAAAGTAGGCTAAACTGAAGACACAAGAAACTTCAGGATGTTCAAGAGAATGCAGTTGATCTTTTTTAAGAGAGCAGATGAAGGAAGCTACTTGAATGAAATGTTTGAAAGTGGCATGGAGATCATATCTGCAGCGAACTTTGGCTATTTTTTCTGATGTACCCATAACACATGGGATGGGAATGGTTTTGCTGTGATCCTGTGTGTTCAGTGGAGGGATTGGGCGTGCAATATTTTATCTATTTTAAATTATTTTTTTAAATAACGAAACCTGTGGTGAGATCATAATTAAAAGAAACACACGTATTAACCACAGTGAAAATTATTTAATGTAAATATTTCATCCTAAGTATCTTAGGATATCATCAGTACAGTAGTTTAAACAATAATAGGAATAACATACAGTTAGGGCGCATGATTACAATAGAATCTCATTAAACATACGTAATGTGTTTCTGAAGCCCTACTACACAGACCAAATTTAAACTGCAATGCCGTACTTACTATTCCTAAAGTATGGGAAATTGTCATACAAAATTGTGTAAAATAATTATTATTAGCGTTTTTTTTTTTTTTTTTTTTTTTTTTACTTCTGTAACACGTTACACACGTTTAATGAGATTCTATTATAATCATGCGTCCTAACTGTATGTTATTCCTATTATTGTTTAAACTACTGTACTGATGATGTCCTAAGATACCTAGGATGAAATATTTACATTAAATAATTTTCATTATTTTAAATGAGTTGTAGCCATTGGCTAAAAAGGTGTTGTGAAGGTCCCTGAGCTCAGTTTCAAGGGCTGTGTCATTTGAACAAACATGTCTGGTTAGTAAGTGGGAAGGGTAGTGGTGTGATTGCTTATATAAATACCTTTTCTGTATGAGTGAGTTTTCTATAAATGGAGAGGGATAATGAGCCATTAGGAAAGTTGTGTCACTAGTATATTTAAAAAGGAGAGAGACAATTCTTATTTTCTTTTTCTATGGTGAAGTTTTTTTTTAAGATATTGGCTGTTAAAATATACCAAAAACATATCTATGTCTGGACCATGAGGCCAAGCAGCAAACACATCATAAACAAAGCACAGCCAAGTGTTTTCCATAATTACTTAGTTTAGTACTGTGTTGCACAATTATGAATGTGCTCTGATGACTGGGTAGAAACAAGTTAAAGCATTATTATGAATCATATTACAATGTCCAAACTGGAGAGGTAAAATTTTGAACAAGCTGGTTGGAGGCAAAAAATCCAGGAGCCCAAGGCTATGGAAAGATCTTAGTTCAGTAAGAGAAACTCATTTACATATAGAAGGAAGAGAGTCTGTGAAATAATACAGCTCTAGCATTGGTGGAAAAATCTGATGAAAGGAAGCCATCTACCAAAACAAGTAGTGATTTACCAACGAGCAAGTTGGCAATCCACTGCAAAGGGTAGAAAGCAGACCATAAGATGATAGCTTACTGAGAAGCCCTCTGACAGACTGATTAAATGCCTTAGAAATATTACTGGTGATTACAGTTCCACCAAACCTTTTAATGCATTCTGTCCAACAGGAGATGGCAGCTACAAAATTAACTATAAGCTGACAATGGCAAAATTCATATTGCTGACCACTTTTAAGAGAGGTAAGAATAACTGGACAATAATTTATTTGCTGATGTTTAGCAATTGGTGGTTTAGTACTTTTAGCACCTTGATGAAGGCTGTATGTTACTTGTCACAAGACCTCGTGACAAGTAACATACAGCCTCCACCAAGCAAGTGAATTTCCATATTCACCATGATGTGCAGCCTGTTTCCTTGAACAAATAAGGCTTGGAAAGGGGAATCCAATATATATTCCCTAATTGGAAGAAATACCAACTAGATCTATAGGTGACTTATTGATTGATTTCATGTTTAGAATTAAGAGCAAGGGCTCTGGTTTCTGTTTCTCCCTTCTCACATGGAGTTAGGCAACCCTTCAAGTTTTGCAAAAGGGACCCAGATCTCTCTGCCTCACTCCTGTAAGGATATAACAGCAAAATGGTTCTGCAGGAAGGCCACTAGATAGTACACAGGAGCGAACCTATTAGTAATGAATCAGGAAGTGTCCCAACCAGCTACGGAATAATCTTGCTATCACTTACTAAGCCAGACCGTGCCTAGAAGGCATCCACATATGATGGTGTGCAGGAGGGGGCCCTGCTCAGGAAACATGTAGACAGAAGACTAGTTTTCTTTTTTGTGGATATCATGTTATGAGTCTATCAATCTCCCACTGCATCCATTCTATTCTTCATTTAATTCTTATTCTCAACTAGCAATGAAAGACAATGTACTCCAATTCAGTTTTACTGTAGATCACAAAAAATCTCCTACAAAAAAACAATCCCAGAAAACAAAACCCTCCCCCACAAACATTAATAATACTGCAAAAAAAAAACAGAAAACGAAAAAAAGTTGTCATATTGAATGCAACATTTGTGGCTTTAATAGCAACTTCATGATGTGTGCCACCACCACCACTTATGGTAATCTAAAGCAGACACATTACTGCTAACAGAACCTCAGCATGCTGCCTCCAGTGCCATCAACTTTAAATGCCCAGATAACATCCTACACAATTCCTTCTGTCATGAGGGTGGTAAGCATGCATGCATTCATCTGATATCCCAACCCTCCACACAATACTAAAAATCTGGGAGACCATCATTTTGAAATCTTCAGCAGAATTCCATCACTGCATCCATAGAGGGTGCCACTTATGATCATAGAAGCCTGCATTTACAATCAGCTTGTGTTTTTCTTTACTTTACTGCTGGTGTGCCTGTGTTCATGTGCTTAGTATAGTTCTTTGTGCAATGAAGATACCTTAATGATCAAGGTGAAATACTGGCAAAGTAATCTAATTAACTAAATACATTTAGTTAACTAGAGCCTCTGTAGCTCTGTACGGATGAAGCCTTTTAGTCGAAAGACCTGGGTTTGATTCCCGTCCATGACGTGAGTTAGCTGGACTCATACGGTGGTGGCGGAGGGTTCCCCCCTCCTGGAAACTTGGGTTTTTCGTCCCTCAGGTACTTTCATGTAGAAGTTCAAGTATTTTAAGGGAAGTTTTAGGTGCACCACCCCAAACATGTGAGTGGTATTCTAAACACGGACAGATTTGGGATTTGTATATAATAAAGAGTTGGCCGGGTGTAAAATAGGGTAAACTGGCCCCCTGAACACACACATCTACAAACATGGATAGATTCCCCCCCCCCCCCCCCCCCCCCCCCCCAATATCAGGCTCAGTGACAAGTCAGTTGGGATCATGCACATAAAGTCGCATCCTGTAAAAAAGTCAATCCCAAATAGATGCGATAAGGTACAAGAGGAAGAAGAAGAAGAAGAGACTTAATTAACTATTACCTTTATATATGCGCTTTTCTCTTTTTACACACACACACACAAGGATGGTCTGAAAAGTTCTTGGCCTAACAATGAAAAAAAAGAATTTATAATTTCAAAATTATTTTTATTTTTCAACATAATCTCCCTTAAGACTAATACATTTATTCCAGCGATGCTCCAGTGCCATTATCCCGTTCCTGTAGTGGTTCTCAGTAAGATCTGCAAAATACTCCTCTACAGCTGCAATCACTTCTTGATTCAAAGAAAAATGCTAACCAGAGAGGAAATAAGAGTTTAGTTTTGAGAAGAGATAGAAGTCAGAGGGAGCCAAATTTGGGAAATGGGTGGATGTTCCAAGAATTCATAGTGCAGATTCGTGTGTAGAGGCTTAAGTGCTGTGAGGACATCATATTGGAGGCTTAATGGATTATATTGGATTTTAAAAAAGATGTCGGGATACAAGGGTAATACCGAACTGTGTTAAGCTAAAGATCAACTTTCATTCCAAAAAAGCCCTCTGCATATATCACTGCACCAGCTTGTCACTTTTGTGGGAACAAATCGCCGCTACTCATGCCACCCTCTCCGTGACGAACGCCGCCATTAGCTACCTACAATCAGAGCTCTCCACCGTACTTACCACTGAACTTTGGTCTATTCTCTCAGGCATCTCGGAAGCTTCTGCAAAGAAAGAATTTCAAAAAATAAACATATCAAGAAATTTAACAACCTGGTTAAAACCAAACCGCAACTACAAATTCAACCACTCCAGACAGTAGTGAACTTATCGTCCAAAAGGCTCAAAGACATCCCATCAGTGCCCTAAGCCTCGGCCACAATTTCGCGGTGGCTCCTAAAGAAGTGCCGGTGCTTGATGTGATGTACACTGTCGAACACGGTATCTGTCGCTTAGCACCGGACTTAGCAAATAACATCAGACTTGACGTCGCCACCATCCTCACCCAGTCTCCACTTCCAAAAAGTAATTTATAGTCCGCCCAAGGCACTACTCTCATGAAATTACAAAAAGAAAAAAGTATCGTCATCACCAGAGCAGATAAGGGTAATGCCAATGTCGTTCTTAATACCACGGAATACAATCGAAAAATGGGGATTATCCTCCAAGATCGCTCTACCTACATCCTGCTAGAACACAACCCCATATAAACACAAATTAAAAAAATCACTTCAAAAAGTGTCTTCCTGGCCCCCGGAAATCACAAAAAATATCAAACCTTTCATTCCCGTCCCTCCCGAATATATGGTTTACCAAAAATCCATAAACCTAATTCCCCACTAAGACCTATAATAGATGCCACTAACGCAACTTGCTACAAGTTGTCAAAACAGCTGGCCAGCTCTCTGACCCCCCCCCCCCCCCTCACTGGACTTTCCACATCCTATATAAACAACTCTACCCATTTTAAAACCCTCATAGAAAATCTAACCTTAAATAACACAGACAACATATTAGTAAGCTTTGATATCTCCTCATTGTTTACCAATATTCCCTTAATTGATATTTTTTCTTGGAAGAACAAAATCTACAAGCAGATAGAGGAAACTGCCATGGGTTCCCCCCCTCTTGCCAATTTTTATACGGAAGAATTTGAAAAACAAGCCATAGACTCAGCCCCTCTCAAACCTTCTATCTGGCTAAGATATGTAGACGATGTGTTCTCTATTTGGCCTCATGGCCCAGACACATTAGACTCTTTCCTCAGTCACCTCAATAGCCTACATCCAAGTTTACAATGGAAAAGGAAAAGAACAATTGTTTACCCTTCCTAGACATCTTAGTTACACGCCTTCCCAACGGTACACTTTCCTTCACTGTATATAGAAAACCCATACACACAGGCAGATATATTCACAAACTCTCCCACCACCACCCCGCTCAACAATATGGCATTATTAAAACTCTTACCAAGACAGCCCACAATCTTTGTTCCAGTGGAACCGCCCTTACAACTGAGCTTGACCACATACACAACACTTTCCTCTCCAATGGCTACAGTGATCACAGTATTAAAAAAATAATCAGGTCCTCCCCCTCTCCTCAGTCTTCTCTTCAGAAAGAGTTTAGAAATGCCATCACCATACCCTACATCCGTGGCACATCCAAAAAAATAGCCAAGATTTTAAAAAAGTACAACCTACACACAGCATTTAAGCCCCACCACAAACTTGCTACCCTTATCCGCTCTACAAAAGATCAGCTCCCTCCTCGCCCAGTACCTGGAGTCTATAAAGTACCCTGTTCATGTAAATTGGCGTACTTTGGACAGACAGGCAAATCAGCCACTATCTGCTTGGAGGAACATAAGTCATACATCTGCAAATACAACTATGGTCAGTCAGGCTTGGCTGACCATGTCTAGAATACAACCCACAGGATCTCATGGGAAAAAACCACCATGCTCCACCACAGCAAATTCAAAAAAGAGAGACTATTCTTAGAATCAGCAGCAGCTCTCAGGAATCAACCAAATCTCAACAAATATGGTCGCATTAAGCTTCCTAAGATTTGGGAAACGCTTATCACCAGAGGTCCCACTTTACATTCCAGGCTACCTACCACCACCCTTAGAGGGCACTCCACCTAGTTAGGACTTTAGTGTCACCCACGTGGTTGGGCTTAGTATTATGTGTTATTTGTTTTTGATGTTACATTAGTTTTTTTGTAATCCCTGAAGATCTCTCATTTACTGAGATGAAATAAACAGGAAGTATTAAATTCTGTTTTAATCCTTTCTGAGTGCTGTATATAATCCATTAAGCCTCAATATGACATAGTGCAGATCCCTTAATTTTCCGATTGTCAAAACACCTTTGTGGGCGGGTGCATTGTCCTGATGAAAGATAATTTTTTTTTTCCTGCAAACCGGATCTTTTCTCACGAATTTTGTCATCCAGTCTGGTTAAAAGATCGGAATATATTCCCCAGTTACTGTTTTACTCTTTTCAAGATAATTAATAAACAAAATGCCTTAGCTTCTCAAAACACTGATGCCATGACTTTTCCTGCTGATGGAACAGACTTTGTCTTCTCTGGCACTGAACAACCGGCTTCTGTCCACTATTTCGAATGCTGTTTGGATTCTGGTGTGTAATGGTGAATCCAAGTCTCATCCATAGTAATAAATCGACGATGCACAAAATCAGTTTTATTCTTATTAAAAAGTTCCAAGCACTGTTCAGAGATTTTCATGCGAGTGTGTTTTTGATCTGCTGTGAGCAAGTGTGGCACCCATCTTGCACAAAGCTTTTTCATTTGCAATTCTTCTTGCAAAATATATCCTACACATTCTTTTGAAATGCCTATAGTCTTAGCAATTTCACACACTTTGACTCGCCGGTCATCAATACCATATCATGCATTTGATCAATGATTTCTGGTGTTGTTACACTTTTTGGACGTCCTTCACATGGATAATTTTCAAGGCTAGTATGGCCACATTTGAACTCGGCAGCCCATTTCTTAATTATCGAAAACGAAGTAGAAGAGTGCCCATAAACTTTGAATGAATTTCTTTTACCGTTAAACCTTCTTTTACAAAGAATTTTATAACGCACGATACTCAATTTTATCCATTTCAAGGGATACAGACAACACTTTTGCTTCAGACAGCTGTATAAAACAAACTACTTGATAGAATGACTTGCGATTTCACGTGGATGCTTATGACAGATGTACCAACTTAGAAAAAAAAAAATCTGAAATAAACACATATCAAAAATAGTGAGTTTTGATATGTGTTTATGTATTTTTTTCTTAAATTTTTCTTTCTTAATTTTGTATTTATGTATTTATATGCATATGTGCTAATAAATAAATAAAGTTTTATATAAGTTTATACATTTTTAACCGTTTTAAGTTAAATAGAAACCTAATTTATGAAAATATTATAACAGAAATCAAACAAATCAAGAATTAACAAAAGTCCTCCACTTACGTCAGAATCAACTTACGACGGAGACTCCGTCGTAAGTCGAGGACCACCTGTGTTATATATATATATATACCATACACTGATCCTATATAATATATTGAGAGACCTATAGGCATATCATTGTCATATGTGAGGTGAAGATGAGGACTTTGATGTTCACTGATGTTTTTAAGGGCAGATTGTAGTTGTTTGGGAATACTACTTGAGGAAGGCTGTTCCAGAGGACAGAGATGGAAGAAATAAAAAAGGATGAATAGAGGAAGGTTTGGGGTGTTTGTAGTTGCTCAGTAAAGGAGTGCTGGGCAGCTGCAGCTCTTGTATTAACAGGTGCAACAGAACATGGAGTTATGATGGTTGCCGATTCAGAGGAGCAGTGACCATGGAAGTACCTGTAGAATAAATGCATTGCTGAAACACTGCATCTATTCTACAGCTATTTCCATGTAGAAGTTTGAGTATTTTTAGGGAAGTTTTAGGTGCACCACCCCAAACATGTGAGTGGTATTCTAAACATGGACAGATTTCAGATTTGTATATAATGAAGAGTTGGCTGGGTGCAAAATAGGCTCTTGAACAAAAGAGAATGCCAAGTTTCTTGGATGCCGAAGAGGCTATTGATGTGATGTGTTTATACCAGAAAAGACTGGAGGTAAATGTTAGTCCAAGTAAAGCGTCTGGTGATTTTGTGTAATACACAAATCTTGTCTGGTGATTTGTGTATTACTGGGGTAAGGGTAGGTGAGCTGCGATCTCTTTTATGCGAGAAAAGGCAAGACTGTGTTTTGGTCACAATGAACATAAAGTTGTCCTCACCCAATTGGAGGAGGATAGTATGTAGATCAATGTTTAAGTCACTAGGACAGTGTGCCCTGCAGGGCATGCAAAGATAGTATGTTGATATCAGTCCAAGGGAGTCCAAATAAGTTCATATAACTTTGGTGATGATACCACATACCTTTAAAGGATATTAGCTGTAGAGGAAAATTTTGATACAATATGGTGTTTTCCCTGAAGTAGCCTTATCAAACCTTGGTTTTCCAGCTTTCTCATGATAGAGAGTGGTGAGTGGTGGTCCCACAACTTGCATGTTGATGATGACTACCTATCTCCTTTTTTTTACTACAAGGTCAGGCTTTCTCAATACAATGTTAGTCATATAACAGGATTCTACTATATAAGGAACCTTTGTTCCCACTACATATAGTGGGAACAAAGGTTGTATACTGTTATCCAACCTGTGTTCTTCAACCTATCCTCTATAACCCTCACTATTGCATTGTGTCTTCTGACATTTACTCAATGTGTGTATGTACTAACAATACTGAGTGAGCCCAAGTTTCTGTACTCTGACAGCATGCTCTGCAGTTCTTGTCATCATCCTTCCCTGAGGTGTATGGATGGAACAACAAAAACAGTACTCAACTTTGACACCCCTTCAGTACACACACTATGAGATATGTCATTCAATTGCATGCACATTAATAGAAGAACAAGTGTAGTCTACACCAAGGGTCGGCAACCTTTTTTGGAGTGAAGAACCATTTTTAAAATTATATCTGTTAAAAAAAAAACTAGGGAGCCACATGTTTTTTTTTTTATTTTATTATTTTTTTTACAGTAACACATTATCATAATTGTAAAACACAATACAGGGGTGACATGTCACATGAAATTATATGATATTTTAAAATATTAAATAATAAAACAAAGATTTCCTTCTCTTACAAAAGCATATGTATAAAATCCAATAACATACCTATTTCTTTAATTTTTTTAATTTAAAATATCTTCTTAGTGTGACTTTTGCTGTTGAACTTCTTTGGATAGTTCCTCAATATGCAGCGAATACGTCGTAATTTTCATTTTCAAACATGATGAAAGACTCATGTTGTTTAGTTGGTTTCTCGACTTACTTTTAATAAAATTCATATTAGAAAATATTTGCTCACACAAATATGTCAATCAGAAAATCTATAGAAGTCCAAATGCGTATGTTTTTAACTGAATGTAAGTGTCCAGTAAACAATTCCACGTGTCAAATACAATCTGATCTTGCTTTTTAAGATCTTCTATTTCAGACCATTTGTGTTGTATTGCAAGGGTAGATTTTTGTCTTTCCAACTCCTCCAGGCAGCTTTAAGATTTCTAAATTTTGAATTCCACAAATCCTTGGTTTTCAGGTCCTCTAACTCAAGTTGAAATGCAGCCTCATCTCCAGCAAAAGGTGAAAAATTTAATTTGGTAGGATTAATTTCAAGTGGTTGCAATAAAAATGACATAGTTGCCTTGTTCTTTCTAAACTCCTCAAATCTTCCATTAAATTCAGATCGCATATTTACCACAATTTCTTTGAAAAAGGTTAAATTTATGGAATATTATCAGCTTGTTCTTGTTGATATTTCTTCAACGTAGGAAAATGTAATAATGTGCCTTTCTCTAAGTCTGTCGCAAACAAATATAATTTTTATTCAAACGAAATCACTTCTTCTAAAAGCAAAACTGCTGTATTTCCCTTTCCCCGTAGTTTCTTATTTAGTGCGTTTAAATGGGAAGTCATATCCACCAATAAAGTAGAATTTTTGTATCCAATGAGTATCTTCTAACTGTGCATATTCAAGGTCCTTTTGTCTTCGAAACAACTTAACCTCTCCAAGGCAGGTGGCAAATCGCATCAACACTGCACCTCTGGAAAGCCATCTTATTCTGTTATGCAAAAGAAGATCGGAATATTTGCAATTGATTTCTTTAAGAAGTTCATAAAATTTCCGATGATGTAGCTGTATTATCATTATTTTGCTAACAATTTCTACAACCAAATCCATCACTACTGTTATCTCTTTTGGAAAAGTTTGTGCACAAATATCTCTTGATGGATTATGCAGTGAAAGGAAAACACGTCATGCAAAATTTGTTTTTTAAATAAAGAAACAAAACCTTTTATTGTACCTTTCATGCTCAGTGCCCCATCGGTCGCAATAGATATTATTTTGTTAATATTAATACCCTTACTTTTCAAGCAAGTGGTAACAGCAGATTCAATGTCTTCTCCACAAGTTTGTCCTGTAAGTAGCAGTATATCGAGTAATTCTTCCTGAGGTCCTTGAGAGTTTATGTATCTACAAATAAGTGTAATCTGTGCAATGTCATCCACGTCCATGATTCGTCACAGGCAATGGAGAATCCTGGTGTTGAATTTAGATCTGTGACCTGCTGATTTGTTATATCTTCTGCCATTCGTATAGTTCTGTCCCTTACAATCTTAGCAGATAATGGCATGTCTTTTATTTTTGTAATTATTTCAGCTTTGTTTTTAAAATCACAGAAAAGATATTCGGACATTTTAATAAAACATTCTTTCACATATTCGCCGTCCGTAAAAGGTTTTCCTCATTTAACAACTTCTTGAGTGGCCACAAAACTAGCAATAGTTGTATTTCTTGATGCTTTTATCCATTTGGAAAATGAACATTTAGTTAGGTTTACTTTGCCTTGCAGCTCTTCTACTGCCTTTTTTCTTTCATCTCCCCGTGGATATGCTTTGTCAAATGTATCGTGTTTATTTAAAAAATGTCTTTGTATATTTGATTTTTTATTGTTTGAAAGCTTTTTATGGCATATTAAACATATTGGAAATCCTGCTGTATTTGCTACTAATGCATAGGTTTCAGTCCATTCACTTTTAAACTCCCAATTTTCTTGTTTTATCTTTCTCTTCTTAGCTGACATTTTAAATACTATAAAAATATTTTTATTCTGTTAATATTTAATTTAATGTTACAATATTCACGTTACCTAACACAATCACCAGTAAATAAAAGCACGGCAATGTCCAATACAAAACCTTTACTTATTTTAACAAAGTGAGCAGTTTACAGACCACACCTGCACTATATGCGAAGACAATGGGCACGTTCAGACAGGCAAGCGCTACCGTAGCACTACATGTGCTAGCCTAGCATGACATCATAAATATGTCCGAGCCAACTGCTCGATTGTAGTGCTACCATAGTGATCACCATTCACTACAAATTAAATTAATTTGTAGCGATTAATTTTCACTACAAAGTAGCGCTCTGCCTGGTTGATTGCGCCCAATGTAAACTGATGTTTTTTGAGTATCAACATATGGTTAGGGGTCATTTGACCTACAAAATATTTCTTTTTACTTCTATGTTTAGATAGATTGTTTAATAATGAAAAGAGCCGCAATTATTCATTCAAAGAGCCGCATGCAGCTCCGGAGCTGCAGGTTGCCGACCCCTGGTCTACACCATTATATTTAGTAGTAACAATGGTGTTGATGTTGGAAGAAAAGATATTTATCGTTGAGCATTATTTTCATTCATATGGAGTTGGAAGAGCAAATGGTCCAAGCCTATGATATGTTTGTGAGCAGTTTGTTCATCGCTTTTGTAAGCATATCCCAAGCAATAGTGTCATCATTGATGGCCATGACATAATTGGGCCCTACTTCAATGAAGAATGTGTTGCTTCCATTCACCCAGGATTTATATAGGATGTGTCATGCAAAAAACATTCCATTTTATTCACAGGTATTCCAATAGGATGGAGCAATCTGTCACACATCATGTGGCTCTAGAGCCTATTTATCAGAACTCTTCTCTGGGAGGTTCAATCCAAGGTTCACCGAATTCCTGTACCCTTCATATTCTCCTGATCTCACATCACTTGATGCCTTCATTTGAGGTATGTTGAAGGAATGGGTATTCCACCATGACCCGCCTTCAAACCTTGATAAACTAAGGGATAAAATAAAGACAAGGTGTCCATTTCAAGCATATAATCTATGATTGTTAATGTTTTATTTGAACAAGATTCCACCAATAGTTATGGATGTAGATATCATCATGTGTAAACATATATTTCTTTGTTAATAAACCCATTTACTCCATAATATATATCGTTATATAAATTAAATATGCTAAGAAATTATATTCTTGGTTTAATCCTTTATCCAAGCATAAGCAAACAAAGTTTGCAAGTGAAGTAACTTCACAACTGGGCAACTAGTATATAGAGGCTAATGACTTCACATCACTTGCCTTAGTATCCCATAAAGCAAAGCACATATCCTTATGGATATGGCTGCAGCGCATTGGTAAAAAAGTTTAGCCACTGTTTCTTTTGTTACTCTTTTAATATGAAAAATTTTGATAGGAAGCTGTTGCTGAGATTCTAACACAATTATCTCCTAAAGTGTGTGCAATATCTTTAGGATCAACAACAACACATCCATTGTGTTTCAAGGTGGAAAAACTCTATATTCTATATTTCTCTTTCATTTTCAAGACTTTATCCCATACAATTTTTGCACTGGTTGTTTGATTAATTATTGATGTAAGTTGGATCCAAGATTGATTGTTTTTGACTTTGAGGTCTCACATAATGTGCTATGACTTGAGCATGTTTAAAATTTATTAGATTTGATGTGGTGGGTATCTAAGAAACATACCCCATGATTTGTCAAATCTTTTTTTGGCTGCTTGACAATCTGGATCCCAACCTGGTTTTGGGTAAAGTGGATATCAAGATGATGTTTCTGGAAATGTGGCTGTTGCTCCCTAGGCAATATACAATCTGTGATATACTTCACTGCTTCATTGATAGGACTGAATGCTTTAGCATTAAATTTTGCAAGATGGGAGAAAGTATTTCAGTCAGCCTGGTCCATTTTCCTCCACATAGACATCTGTATAGGAGAAGATGGTGCCCTGTGAAGAGATAGTGCCAACAACAAGAAAATGATTCCTTTCATGGACGTTCTTTAGGGAATCCCAAGACCTTTATAGTTTATGGTAGCATGGTGAAATGTGAATGGCACATTGTGAGGAAGATATAACAAGAATGGACTGCTGAAAGAAGAGCTATATACATCCAGGACAGTGCTGAGAAAGAGATTTTACCTAGGACTATCCTATGGTAGAGACTACGATGAAGTAAGTAATTCAGAATGAAGAGCCACTATTCCTGTTCTAGTACATGATTGTTAGCACTGTGGATGGACTATGATTTAGATAATCCAGAAATTCTGCATAGAGACCAAACATGAAACTTTTTCACCCTCACTTCAGGTCTCCAATAAGCAAGGTAGTAGACTCTCATTGAGTAATGAAATTAATCTACTACTTAAGACATTCACAAACACCATGTATTGTGGGCTTTAAGTCCACAATACATGGATGTTTGTGAATGTCTACAGTGGACTTTAAACTGAAAGCTTGGTTGGAAAATACATTATCTGCTTGGCCAAATAAGCAGTTCATATTACTATAGACAATATTGTACACATTGTTATATTTGCTTAAATAATATGGATGATTACTTACCTGGTGTAACTTGAGAGCCATACGGACACTGGGAGCAACAACTTTACGCAGTAAGTCCATGTCATGGAACACCCATTCATCACGGACTGAAGTTATTCTAAAGTCACCTTTGAACAAGGCATGAAGGCCATAGAGGAGAAAATCCACACTAATGAATAAGATATTAATAATGAAATGCATTAAACATTCTCTTCATTTACAGAATAAAGAAACAGCAATACACTTGTAACTAATAACATATACTCTTATTAGTTATGAGTGTGTCGCTATTGCTTTGCAAAAAAATATTTTTTTTTTTTTTTTTAAATTTGAGATAAGAAAAGCTTATTTTATTTTGCTCTTTCTGAAAAACATTCAGAAGCCAACATTTTGCTGTCTTTATCACAGTACAGGAAAACTTCACTTAACCATGCTAAGGGCCAAGACGTCTATAGATGTGAAGTTTATCATGGATGCGAAGTGCATATTAAAATTGTAATACCATTGATATTAAATTGAAATATATGATGGATATGAAGTCTATGAAGAAGTGTATTTGATTCATAATGGCCAGCAAGGTGGTTAATGCAATTAATTAATCCATCAATTAATGCACGCTAAGCGAAATCGCATTAAGCAAATACAATAAACAATAGGAATTATTATAATTCAACCATCAGTTAGCATAACCTTGAAAAAAAAAATACAGTATAAGCTATATTAGAAAATAAAATCATCAAATTTAAAAATCAATTACTTAAATTTTTATTTAATGCTTAAACATTTGATTGGGCTACTTTTTTACAAAAAAAAAATAAAATAAGTAAAGATGTTTGAAAAGAGCTTGACTTTTTCATCTTGTCATGCAATTTGTAATAGCTGGTGACTGCTTTATCAAGATTTCGGCGGATTTCGAAGCTTTGTTCCATATCAGGATCAGCATCATACAAAATTTCCTGGAGAATGGAAAACCTTCTGAGATAGATGACTTGTGAATTGATCAGAGTTTCTGGTAGTTCAGTACTGAAATTGTTGTGTGCATCTTTAGAGTGATCTGGAGAAAGAAGATCATATCTGATGGAGATTACCTATCTAGTATTACCTAACAACCTATCTAGCCACACCTGAAATAACAGTGACATTGCATTACTTGTTAAAGGCTTAAACTTCAGTGGCACTCAGAACTATTAATAAACTGGATGTCATATACTACATAGAAAGAGGCATTAAGTCTCTTCCAAATAATATAGCTGATAAAATTCGTTTAGAAACCAGCAATGTTTTAAATAAAAAGAAAACCATATATAGCAATCTTACAAAAACATAACTAGCAGCAATCAAATCATTAAAAGCTAATCAAGATATAATGATAACAAAATTAGACAAAGGTAATGCCACGGTCATCCTTGACAAATCAACTTATATTCATCAGATGAATCAACTAGTCTCTAATAACAGCACCTATCAACTTGTGAACTATAATCCGACTAACAGGATTAAGAAAAAAATCATGAAATTACTTAAGTCTGTCACTTCTTGGCTGTTGGACACTGTTAAAAAACTAATACCCTATTAACACCTGTTCTCCCAGAATATATGGTGTTCCCAAGATACATAAATATAACCCACTTCAGCTGCTAGTTGAGGGAATAGACAGCCCTAATTATCACATAGCCAAGAAATTAGTGTCAACACTCAAGGAGTTGGTAGGTAATTACCCCTCCTATATAAAGTTACTTTATGTGGCAAAATAATTTTTACCTACAAAAGATGGTATGGCCATTGGCCCACCACTATTCCCCCCCCCCCAAACTACTAACTTTTATATGGAAGCTTTTAGCAACATGCTCTAGATTCCTTTACTTTAAAACCTATAATTTGGCTTAGATATGTTGATGAATGTTTCATTATCTTGCCACACAGTCACCAAACAAACATATTACTTAGCAACCTGAATAAACAACATGAGTGCATACAATTTACTACTGAAATTGAAAATCAGAACTTGCTTCCTTTCCTTGATACACTGGTCACAAATCTTCCCTCAGGCAGTCCATCCTTCACCGTTTACCACAAACCTACATATACCAGCAAATATATACATGCTGACTCATATCACCATACTTCACACACAAAAACTTGCAGTTATTAACATCCTCAAAAACAGAGCTATAGCAATTTGTTCTAATGAACAAGCTCTTAAACAAGAATTACAAATTATTAGCAATACATTTATAAATAATGGCTATAGCAAAAATACTATTAATAAAGTTCTTCATAAAACTTCATCAAAAATAATACAGATTACAGTAAAACCATAGATATCCCATACATTAAAGGGTTATCAGAAAAAATTAATAGAATTCTACATTATTATAATTTTAATGGCACTTTTAAACCACCTTTAAAATTAAAAACATATTCAACTCCTCTATGATCCTCTCCCCCCATTGGAACACCCTGGAGTTTATTGCATCTATTGCACCTGTAATTGACTTTATATTGGGTAAACTGGATGTACAATCCCTATCCATAAAAAAGAACACAAACGGCACATTAAATTTAACAATTTTTGGTGAAGCAGGCCTTTCAGATCATGCTCTTAACAATACACCAAATTGATTGGAAAAGTACTTGTTCTTTACATCAGACAAAAACCTGGTTTGAACAGAAATTTAAAGAAACCTGTGAAATTTTGATTAACCACCCTAATCTTAACACAATAACAGTGGCATAAAAATCCCAAGAATTTGGAAAATCCCACTTAATTTACCAGCAAACCCTGACTTTAGGACTCTAAAGCAATTTTTCAGTAATAATAGGAGTGAGTAATGTTTTTGTGTGAACATGTTGCTCTCCTGCTTAATTTAATTTTGTAACCTAATTTATAATAATAATAACAGGACTCTAGCTTTGATGTAGTAAGATTTTTTCCCCCCACCAGAGGTCAGGCAAATAGTTTTAATTTGATCAGTAACTTTAGCATCCCATGTAGATTGTGGTGCAGCTTTTTCTCTGTATATATGTGTATACTTCAGATGACGACCTTAATGTGAAGGTCGAAATGATGAGTGCTTATTTTGGTTTATATTAAACTAAAGTTTTACTCTAACAGAGCAGCTGTTTCCGTAATTTTCATGAAGAATAAAGGAAAACAAACAGATAGATAAAACAGTATAAGAGAATAGCAGTTTGGTTTTAGAAAAAGGAGCTCAACTGCTGATTTGATTTTTGCTGGAAGGGGAAGGAATTTGAATGATGGAAATTGGAAGAATTATTTATGGGTTTTCTGGATTTGAAAAAGCCTTTCATTGAATTCAATAGAAAAAAGTCTGGGAAAGGTTGGAAAATATAGGTAAAGGAGACACAGTTATGATCAAGAATATGTTAAATGTACAAGGTTCTGTGAAGACTAAATTTGGTAATTCAAAATGGTAAGAAAAAAATTGCACAAATGGAACAGCATGACACAGAACTATGATCAGTAACTTTAATAATAATTATCTGCGACAAGGATGTGTGTCTTATCTCCACTACTCTTCACTATGATGATGAATGGCATCCAATATATGGTCAATGACCAGAAAGGAGAAACAACTGTGTTTGCAGATGAAGTGGCAATTTTGAACACATTCATATGTTTCAGATGAAAGGCTACAGAAAAAAATTGCACAAATGGAACAGCATAGCACAGAACTATGATCAGTAACTTCAGTTACTGATCATAGTTCTGTTTAATATCAAGAAGAGTGACATCACGCTTTTAAATCAGAAAGAAAATGTGTAAGTCAATGTTTTTAAATCGGAGAGAAAATTTATAAGTTAATGGTATTACAATGGACAAATCTTGAAGAGTGAAGATCTCAAATATTTGGGAGGTGTACTTTCTAGTGAAGGAAGTTTAGATCAGGAGATATAGAGAAGGATTTTACTGTAATAAAACTTTTTTTTTTTTTAACAATGCCAGTAATGTACTTTGGAACAGCATAGACTCACTGAAGTGCAAGATTTTGATTAATTAATTTACTTTCTACCCATATTGCCTTTTACAACAGGGATTAATAAATTAAAAAAAAAAAAAATAGAATACAAGCAAATGAAATGCGTTTTGAGGATAATGTTGGTAAAAACTAGAAAGTTGAAGAAATGACTGAACACCTGCTCAAAGTGGTTTGGACATAAAATGAGAATGAATTTAAAAAAGAATGTATGAAATGAAAACTGCCACAAAAAACGATTGAAAAAGTGGAGAGACAAGATAAGTTAAAAAAAAAAAAAAATTTGCACTGAAACAGTACTCATGAAGAAATAATATAACTGGGCAGAAAGCATCATGTTGGAATGGAATGGTTGTTGATGAAAAAATGGTTTTGTTTTAATTCTTTACTTAAGATATACATGAAGACACTTTGTGCACAAACTTTTTGTTTGCTTATGTAAACAAAAAGTAAATGATTAAACCAAGAATATAATATCTCATAAGGTATAACTTACTTTCTGACCAAGCGAAAAACACTTGCTACAACCATTCTTATCCATACTACAGTATTTTAATAATATGGTGATCTAACGTTTTGTTATCTGTATATAGAAAATATGACTTCTGCATGAGCATTGATTATCTCACATTATTTTCATAGATCTACCTCTCAATGATGTAATAAAAGACCTCAGTATATGGAATATATATTGAGCTACATACTATCTGTATATAGAAAATATGACTTCTGCATGAGCATTGATTATCTCACATTATTTTCATAGATCTACCTCCCAACTTGTTTGAAAGACTAGTAAAACACTTGTTTTACTAGCCTTTCCTCTTCCATTCTATTTAAGTGACCATACCATCTGAGATTAACTCTGCTAACACATTTCTGGATGCTGACAGTGGCAAGTTGTTTCCTAATATCCTCGTTTTTAATATGATATTGCCATTGACGCCATCTGTTCATGCCCCTCATATCTGTGACGTAATAAAAGAACTCGGTATAGAGTGAAACTGGCTAACTTGCATTATGGGATAATGAGGCAATTTTATGGGAAGTCAACAGCCTTTGTATACAAGTAGCCTAGTCATCAAGATACTTCATGTATAAGTGTTTTATGTGTTCATGCTTGGGTATAAAAATTAAAACAATATAATTTCTTGTCAAGTAAATTTATATCGCCAATGTTTTAAAATACACTAATCCAAGCACAGAATCCTGTAGTACACTACTAGTCATCCACTTCAACTCAACCTCCTTACATCATTCTTTGGTAATTGTCTGTCGGCCACTCTCCTATCCACGAAAAAGCCTATTTTGCATACCCATCCCCATAAGTTTATATAATAACTTTCCAAGTGGGATCAACTCAAATGCTTTGGCAATCTCCAGAATTCATCATCATCAAATTCCTGACACGTACCTTCTCAAGAGATGCACAGGATATTATGATAGTACTACATGAAGAACGTACATCATTACTAACTTCCTATCAACAATTGTCCTCCAAATCAATCTATTATCTGTCAAGACTCCAACATTATCAGATCTTATATCTTTGTCTTCCTCTGGGCCTTTTTTCCTGCCAACCTGGCAGAGAGCACTTGTTTTACTAGTCTTTCCTCTTCCATTCTGAGATTAACTCTGCTAACACATTCCTGGATGCTGACAGTGGCAAGTTCTTTCCTAATATCCTCGTTTTTAATATGATATTGCCATTGATGCCATCTGTTCATGCCCCTAATCTTTCTCAGAACTCTCATATCTGTGATCGCTAGTCTTCAGTTAAGTGTTTTACTTCTAACCCAGCTCTCAGATCCATAAGTTAAAATTGGTTTGAAAACTGTCTTGTATACAGCTAATTTAGTGTTCCGACTAATTTCTCTCTTATTCCATATGAATTTATTCAGTTGACTTCCTGCCATACCAGCCTTGTTGATTCTGTGTTCTATTTCCATATTTAATCTCCTTACCATCTCTAAAAAACGTGCCTAAGTAGCTGAAATGTTTTACTTGTTCTATAGGTTCTCCATTCATGATGCAGTTGATATTTTCAATATTTCTGGCTATTTTCATTGTCTTCGTCTTTTTATTGCTGATTTTCATACTAAATTTATTACAACAGTTATTCAATTTAGTCAGGGAATCTCGCAGACTTGTACTAGATTTATTTAAAAGTATAACACCATCTCCAGAATTATCCTGATATATATTCATTTCACTTATCTAGTTCTGTTGTAATCATAAAATGTGAACAGATAGCTAAAGCAAGATCCTTACCATCTCCAAACAATGCTGTCCTCTACAGAGAATCAAAATGTTATCTACTTACCTCTAGATGCAGGGCCTAGGCCTAACCAGCCTCTAATTACATTAATGACTACCCCAGAAATACAGATTGGTCTATAATTAACTGTATCAGTCCCAGTTCCAATTTAGTAGGAAGGAATTAAATTAATCTTCTCCTACTTATTAGGACTCATGTCCACGAGACTCAAGCTGAATAACCAAGTCAGAGACACTTCTAATTCTCTTGCCCATTCAGCAGACTTATCGATATCCCATACATCTCACTGATGAGTTCAAATGAAGCTCTTGTAATAGCTTTAATACTCCCAACTCATATTTCTCCCAGAGCAATAATGGTCTGTCTGGAATGTATACTTTACCAACGTAATTAAATGATAAAAAAATGCTATCTGAACAGGCTAGAAGAAAACAAAAAGAAGAATTACCACAAGGATAACTTTAGCAAATATAAATAGCAGGTAATAGCTGAGGTTATCCTTGTGGTAATTCTCCTTTTTGTTTACCTTTAGCCTGTTCAGATAGCTTTTTTTTTTCCACCCATAGTCTGATTTTACCTTCCTCACGACTCACAATCTTGGCCTGTTCTTTATACTACTCCTGGACCTGATAATCACTTTTCTCCTTCTGTTCATTTTCTTTTTATGCAGCTCTTGATTTATGAATTTAGGTATTAGTCAACCTTATTCTTGTTGCCAATGTAAAAATAACTTGCACAACAAAATTAATAAAAATGCACAAAATCCATTTTCTTTTTTTTTTTTTTTCTCCATGAAACTTGAACTCCATGAATTTTTTTAGAGAAACCCAAACTAAATTCGAATTCATTAACCAAATCACAAAGTAAAAAAAGTTACCTGGAAAAGGAATTATGAGAGGCAGTGCCTAAAACACGCCGGGCTAACAGACTAAGCCCAAAGCACAGTGATACCAATGTGGAATCTTTACTGCATTCTGAAGGCTAAAATGGAAAAATAAATAAATAAATATATAAATAATAAATTAATGTTAACAATCAATACAGTGTTTCAAAAGGGGGTATACAACTTTGAATGACAACAGAAGGTAAATAGTGATAGATGAACAATTTTTATTACTACGCAAATGTAGCGTAACACTCGAAGTTTCAACACAGACAATTTAAGTTCGATATGACTGCCTCCGGTAATTCTGCAGACATCCCATCTGCAATCAATTTCCTGCAATGTGCAGAAGAGCATATTTGTGCATAACTTCAGCAATGGTAACAGTAATTCTTGAACACAGCTCATCCAAATTGGCTGCTGCTGGTGATGGTATAAACACTTGATCTTTTGCAAAGCTCCATAAGGAAAAATCTAAAGGTGTAAGGTCAGGGGGAACACAGTGGCCATGCCACAAGTGCCTCCTCTACCAATCCATCTGCTTGGAAAATGGGTGCGAGGTATGACTATACACCCGTCAGATAATGAAGAGGTGCTCTGTCTTGCTGGAAATGTAAGCTTCCCATCGTGGTCATCGTCATCTAATTGTGGTATTAGGTACCCAAGTAGCACGTCTAGATACACATCACCAGTAACGGAAGACCCTTCTCTTTTTTTTTTAAGAGTCTATACACTTTCTTCTTGCTTATGGCACAAAAATCGTTAGCCTTTGGGATACCATGAACTTCTACAATGGCATGTAGATTTTTATTTCCCCAAATTCTGCAGTTGTGAGTGGTTACTTGCCCACTTACGTGAAAAGCACACTCGTCACTCACTGAAAACAATATTATCCAAACAGATTTTGTCCTATCCTACTGGTCATTTCTGCACAGAAATCCTGGCATATCTTCTTGTCATCTTTCTTCAAATGTAGACGCTGGCATAAAACATGCCACGCAGTCACATGTGGAATTCCAATTTGATGAGACGCCCATCTGGTTGACTTTCCAGGGATTCTCTGTAAACTTTCCTGAACTTCTTCTACAACAGCATCGGCAACACATGGCCTTACCGTTGACCTTGGATGACACACAGAACAGCCTGTTTCCACAAAATTCTTGTGCCACATGTAGATTGCACACCTACTAGAAGGTTCTTTGCCATATTACATGCAAAAATTCCTCTAAACCTGTGTTGCAGACTTCCTTTTCTCAAACCAAACCGCACAACGTGCTCGCTCTGCACCACTGAAAGCTGCCATTTGCAAATGGTGTAACGTATTACGACATCAAGTGTTGTCATTTGATAATAAAGTTACGTGACCAAGTTACATATACACTCCTTTGAAACATCCTGTATTCAAAATAAAAAGGAATTCATTTTGAATTTTATAAAATGACAAAATTAACACCGACTTCAATTTGAACGAACTGAGTCTTAACATGATGATTATGAAGACTTTTGACCAGCAAAAATCAATTATAAAGAGAAATACATTGAGTTTATTTCGAATTTTAAAGGCACCTGTGGCATAATTAAAAACAACAAATTAAATGTTAACCACATGATAATACATACGATAATCGGTAAATCAATTGTTGTATGTACTTTGTATTCCTGTTCTTTGATTTGCTTGTTTCTACACACTGATGAACTGTTATTTTCAGCACAAAATATCTGTACTTTCATTAAAGTTAATTACTCTGGTTATTGTGTAATTTGTTATTTATTGGGTTTATTTGGCTGTAACAATATAAAAATGAAAACCGACAAAAACATGAATGATAACATTACTAAATACAGAAACATGTAGGAACCACTACAATATAAGTTGAAACTGAAACTACGTGGAGTGTGGGGACTGGCACAAGTTAGCAATTGTACAGTAATGTATGCACAACAGTTGACTGAAAAGTTAAAATCTGACATGCAAAAGAACTATTGAGCAATTTCCAAATATCACACAGGATGAATCCTTGGTTCCTTTTGAGTGTGCCTTGTGAACAGATGACATCAGCAGATCCTTTTACGTTATGAGCAGTGCAGTTGTCCTCTATGTAAGGCATGGAGCTCTTATCCCATTTAATGTTATAATGTGTGTGGAAGAAATGAAAAGCTAGGCCGCGAGCTGTCTTCTCTATTGTTATCATCACCAATATGCTCTTTCTGTCTAATTTCAAAATTTCTAGATGTCTGCCCTATGTAAGAGAGGCTGTAAGAACATGGAATATTATAAATCTCAGGATGTTTATAGAAAGAGAGGAAGTTTTGAGGTGAATGAATTTTTGTTCATCCTAACTCAGAAACTGCCACAATATCTGTGGAGAAACTAGTTGTTTTTTTATTTTTATATTGCTATGGCCAATAAACCCAATGTATTTCGCTTTATAACTGAATCTTAATATTTTATTAAAACACTTTCTTCAGCAATTTATTTAAAGTTTAGAAATGCATTGGGTTATCTATCTTAAAGTTTGAAGCTAGATAACTGGAAAAAGACCTCCACATAGCCTATATGGAAGGTAGACGACCGACACTCAATGGCCAGTTTTTACCTTCCACTAGTGCACTATATTACTCTGTATCCACATGGATACAGATCATCAATGATGTACTAAAAATTTGGGTTCTAATGGTCAAATTTATATATATTGTGATGGTAAACACACTCAATAGATAAAACATCAGAGATACCTACCCAATAGAGTGTCAGTCCTCCTCTAGAGTTCAGCCTGTATTCTCCGAGGCACTGACCCCACCAGATGCCAGAGATGATTCCAGCCATGCCTGTTACAGCATTGTCTACAACTGCACCTTAAACGTCAGTCTCGGATACATGGATCTGATGTCTCACTCTATGGCATCCCAGAGAGATTGAGATATCAGATTTAAATCCAGGGACATTGGGGGGGGGGGGGTCACTGGATGGTCTCAAACTGCACCTTAAACGTCAGTCTCGGATACATGGATCTGATGTCTCACTCTATGGCATCCCAGAGAGATTGAGATATCAGATTTAAATCCAGGGACATTTGGGGGGGGGTCACTGGATGGTCTCAAACTCAGATGAATGTTTCTCGAGCCATGCCTGGCCTAGTGGGGCAGCACATTGTCTAGCTGAAACAGACCATTGGCTGAAGGATGCAAAGGCCATGAAAATGTATAGGTGAATCAGTCAGTAAATTTTGGTAGTTCTGAGCACTTAAGGACCTCTCCAGACATACTGAGGACCTAAATGTGTCACAAGAGAGGCTCCCCAAGCCATTCCAGAGCCACTTCCTCCTTGAACAGAGCTGACCTGGCACGGTGGGACCATGGCCTCATGCTGTCAACCGTGACCAGAATATTTGCCATAAGCATTTTCGCCGTAGGAAAATTAACCCAACATTTCGCCGCAAGATATTTTGCATTAATTTTTGTAAATAATCAATGGATGAATCAATTATAAATTCATTAAAAAGCCCAATTTTTATTAAGGTGAATGTCAGTGATACAAAACATAATGAAATCATTTAAAAATTGTGCAAATTAAAAGAGATGCTGCATAAATAATTAACTTTTTGCTGCAGATCGTCAATTCAACAAATCCACCAGTAACAGTACTCTTTGGAAAAAAATGCTAATGCTGTGAAGCATTTAATTTTCATGTTGAATTCAGCATCTGTTTGATAGCTTAATTTCAAACCAATGGCAACAATTTTGCGATACAGATTTTGTACCATATGAAATAAACAACCTGTTATAGTTGTTGATGTAAATATGTTAGAAAAAGCATTGATAGTTGCTTTCTTGAAGTCAACCATTAATGTTTCGGGATCTAATGATGAACATAAGCCCTTTAAGGCACTGAATAATCTGCTGTAGGTTAATTCTGATTTGCCAGGAAGCAAAGCAAAAAGCTGCCATGGTTCTTGATCATAAATTAGTAAATAATAATAATATTTTTTTTTTTTGGTTTACCGATCGAGTGTTGATCAATTTTATTAACTGAACCAACTAGTTTCGCCACACTTATTTTAATTTTACAGTTATTCTTGTCAGTTTGCAGTTACGCATAATTGTGAGATTGTTTAAACCTCTATGTAAGCCCTGAAGATGCCAACAGATAAGTGTGGCGAAACTAGTTGGTTCAGTTAATAAAACTGATCAACACTTGATCGGTAAACCAAAAAAATATTATTATTCTGCCATGGATTCCTTTGGGATCTCATGCCAGTCCCAAGCCTGGATAAAGGAGGAGGGTCGGTCAGATGAGTGTCGATATTCTGACCGTAAAGAAAAAACACGATTGTTATCTGATGCTACAACATGCCAGCTCGGACATCGCCTGGATCAACAAGGTCTGCAATACCCATCGAGTGATTCCATATCATACTCATTACTTAGTGGTGATATCTGCTTCAATTCTTCAGTCAGTTTCCCAATGCTGTCTAAATCTAGCTTTTTTTTCATATAACTCACTACAGTATCTTGTCCATTGCTGCACAATTTTATCTTTATTCATCAATACTTTGCCTTTTTTTGTCTTTAACTGTATTCTGTTTTGGTTGTCACCTTCTATTAATGGTTCTAATCATTTTGTACACCTCCCTAATTTTATGCTCTCCATAGTACTGTTCTATATTATTGCATTGGACTTCTAACCATTTCATCTTATCTGGCTGATTGATTTTTTCACCTCATTACACTTTCTTTTTTCTTTTCCTGTACTAACTTCAGTGTTTCTTGTCTAATCCATTTCTTTTTTTTATCTTCTCTTCTTCTGGTACTGTTTCTTCAATTGCATCTTCTATAGCTCACATTACTCCTTTCACTCTTAGATTCGAATTTTTTTCTTTGTCCAAACTTTTAAGTTTCTCCTCTAACACTGTTCTGCACCTTCTTCATATTTCTGCTTCACTTGTTCTTGCTCTCTTCATTTCTGATGATGGGGTTTATATTTTCTTTTTTAATTTGATGTTTGCAATCAATAAACTATGATCCGAGGCTATATCCGCTTCTTGAAAAGTTCGACACTGCTGTATGATGTTATCCATCTTCTTTTAATCATATCAATCATGTTCTTTGTTTTCCTATCATTTGATCGCCACGTCCATTTTCCATACTCTTTTTGCTGGAATCTTGTGTTACAGATCATCAAATTGTGGTCCACAGCAAATTCTAACATTTTTTCACCTCGTTCATTTCTTTCCCCAAAATCATATTTTCCCATGACTCTTTCCCAAACATCATTATATATTCCGACTTTGGTATTTCAATCTCCTTCAATAATTAGTACATCTTGTTTTGGTATTGTTCCTATTGTTTCTGTCAGATCTTTGTAAAATAAGTCAATATCCTCATCTGTGCTGTCAGATGTGGGTGCATATATCTGGACTATTGATATATTAAATGGTTTTGCTTGAAATCTTGCTGCTATGATTCGTTCACTGACTGGTTTGTAGCCTGAGAGTGCCTTTCTAGCTTTTTTGTTAAGAAGAAAACCAACTCCTGCTTCATGCTTGGTGTCATGCCATGACCATATGACTTCGCATCGATTTATCTATCCTGCTGATGTCCATCGAAACTTCGCCAGTCCTAGTATATCACACCGATATCTCTTCATTTCCTCACGAAGTAATTCTAGTTTTCCTGCCATCCAAAGTGTCCATACACTCCATGTTCCTACTGATAATAGTTATGTTATCAGTAGGTTATCAGTTTTTGTTTCCTTTCGGTATCCCACTTTTCGATCCAACCCCTGATCGCTCGATTGGTATCGCGGACCTTGTTGATTCGAGTGACATCCAAGCTGGCATGTTGTAGCTGTTACAACAGATAACAATTTGTTGTAACAGCTAAATACATCAGATAACAATTGTGTTTTTTTTCCTTTATGGTCAGAGCATCGACATTCATCTGACCGACCCTCCTCCTTTATTCAGGCATGAGACCGCAAAGGAATCCATGGCAGCTTTTTGCTTTGCTTCCTGGCAAATAAGAATTAACTTACAGCAGATTATTCAGTGCCTTAAAGGGCTTATGTTCATCTTTAGATCCCAAAACATTAATGGTCGACTTTGAGAAAGCAACTATCTACGCATTTTCTAGCATATTTACATCAACAACTATAACAGGTTGTTTATTTCATATTTTACAAAATCTATATCGTAAAATTATTGTCATTGGTTTGAAGTTATGCTATTAAACAAATGCTGAATTCAACATGAAAATTAAATGCTTCACAGCATTAGCATTTTTTTCCAATGAGCACTGTTACTGATTACGCAGCATCTCTTTTAATTGGAACAATTTTTAAATGATTTCATTATGCTATGTATCACTGACATACACCTTAATAAAAATTGGCCTTTTTAATGAATTTATAATACCTTTATAAATCAAGGGGGAACCTGTAACCCCTAGAGAGAGCGTCTCCTAGGTGGCGGATAGGGGAGCCCACTATATGTGGGGATGTGTGTGTATGGTGGGGTGTCCCGAATATACTGAATAAGAACTCGTGGACTAACAGGGCCATAAGGGGCAATCATCTTGATTGTAAGGGAAGTGCCACTCCCATGGACCCCTAGCTGGATCTGTCTTCTTCTACTTTAGGAAGATCCACTCACTTTAATCATTCCTATAAGGCCTTATCAGCCAACTCTTCTTATTTTATGACCCTTATGCTATTAGAGTACTCGAGGGCCATGGGGTCTTTTCATTTCTGACCTTACAACTATGCCCTCTATATAAACCATACTATAATCTACTCTTTCCCCTTCAATATACCCTATTCCTCCTATGGGTTTAAATTTGGAAGAAGGCTAGTTCAGAAGCCTTAAGGTAGCAGCCCTACCACTGAACTATTCCATCGTCAGGCTAGTCCCCTGACATGGAAAGCATAATTCTACTTGTAAGCTGACAGAAAAAGATAATCGGACTGAATCTATGGAAAATGACCCTGGAATGGAAAAGGTAAAACAGAAATGGAAATGACAAAATATAATACACATAGCAAACTGGAATGTAAGAGGAATAGCATGTAAAGAAATAGAATTAAACTAACTATTAAATGAAAGAAATTTTAAAATAGCAGTAATCACTGAAACAAAAAAGAAATTAAAAGGAACTATGAGAACTGAAAATTTTAATGTGATATACAGTGGAGTTGACAGAGACCAAAGAACACAAGCAGGAGTCATGATTTGGATTCATAACTCTCTTTCAAAACAGTTAAAACATTATAAATTATGGAATGAAAGAATAATAGAAGCTAGAATAAAAATAGATAGAGGCTATTTAACAATAATTGGTTTATATGCCCCAGAAGAAGGAAGAGAACAGGATAATACTGATTTTTATAATCAGCTACAAAACATATATCATAAAATAAATATAATCAGCTACAAAACATATATCATAAAATAAATAAAAATGATTACATAATTTTAGAAGGAGACTTAAATGCAAGAATTGGAAAGACGAAAATTAATAATAATATAGGAATACATGGAGAACACACTCTAAACAGAAATGGTAAAAAATTGATTGACTTTGTAGTTTATAATAACCTAAAAATAATGAATTCCATTTATAAACATAAAGACATACATAAATATACTTGGGCAGCAAGAGGATGGAAATCAATATTAGATTACTTCATATTAAATGAAAAGACATCAAAATTTTCACTAGATGTTAGAATTCACAGAGGACATGAAATAAGCAGTGACCACTTCCTTGTTAAAATAAAATTAAGATTACCACCTAAATGGCTACAAGTAACAAGAACAGAAAGAAAATTTGAAACATCTGTTTATAAAACTAGACTATTGAATGACACAAATGTACAATGGCTATATGAACAAAGAATTAACCAATATCAAGATAAAATAAAACAAAATGAAGAAATAGAAATAGAATGGCTCAATATAAAAATGATACTAAATGCAACAGCAAATGAAAGCTTAGGAAAGACCAAAAAATTCAATAAAAGGAAAAAACTGAAGATCTGGGATGATACAATCAAAGAAATAATCAAAAAGAAAAAAGAAGCCTATCACAAATGGTTAAGCAGTAAAAGATTAGAAGATGAAATAGAATATAAAAGAATAAGAGCCATGGCTAAAAGAGAAAAAAAAAAAGACAGAGAATCATGGAACAAATTTGTTTCTAATTTAGAACATGATTTTTATAAAATAAGACCGAATGTATATAATATTTTGAAACACTTAAAGGCAGATACCAAAGAAAACATAAAAATAAACACCGAATAGAAATTAGAAGAATTTTTAAATTACTACACAGAATTGTGGACAGAAAAATATTTTTAAAAAGACAACTGGCAAACAATTAAAGAAAATGAAAAGGAAATAACTAAAGAAGAATTAGAAATCAGCCTGAAAGAAACAAGAAACGGAAAATCACCTGGAAAAGATAAGCTAGGTTCAGAACTATATAAATATGCAGGAACAAGACTCAGAAGAAAGAATCTTATTATTTTTAAATAAGATTTATTCAACTGGTATCCCCCCAACAGAATGAAAAAAAGCAATTGTGATTCCTATCTTTAAAAAAGGTAATAGAGATGACCCTAAAAACTATTGAGGTATCAGTATACTAAATTCCTGTTACAAAATATATAGCAGAATCTTAAATAGCAAACTAATGAAATATTTCAAAAACTTTATTTTAGAAGTACAAAACTGAGTTAGAAAAGGACGATCATGTATAGACCCAGCCTTTTGCCTAAAATTAATAATAGAGAAAAGAAGAGAATACAATTTAGAAACACACATTGCATTTATTGACTTTGAAAAAGCATTTGACAAAGTTAAAAGAAACATATTATTTAACATATTAAAAGAAAACAAATACCAAATAATATCCTAAAAGCTATCACAAGTATATATGAAAATAATCAAATACAAATAAGATTAAATCATGAGCTATCATACATGAGAGAGATAAACCAAGGGGTCCGACAGGGATGTCCCATCTCAACAACTCTTTTTAATATTTACTTAAATGAAATAATAATAAAATGGAATAAAAATTTACATCAAGGTATTAAACTTTCTCCTACAGTGAACTTAAACACTCTCCTTTTTGCCAATGACCAAATAATAATTACAAATTCTGAAGATAACTTACATAAAGTTATTTTAGATCTAAATGAGATAGCCAAAGATTATGGTATTATAATATCAACAGAACAATCAAAAACTATGGCCTTTAAAGGACAAGATCCAGCAAGAACTAAAATAGTAATAGATAACGAGATCTTAGAACAGGTGAATTCATTTAACTACCTAGGATGTATGATCAGATATGAAAAAGATATAAACGTAAGAATTGTAAAATATCTAAAAATAACAGGTGTAATTAACTGTGTTCACTCTGCAGAGGTCCAGTTTCGATGGTTCCGACACCAGGCAAAGTGCAATGCCCAATGAAAATAAAAAATAAATAAAAGCAGAACATTTATTTAAATATTAATTGAAATATTTTAAACATTAATATAATAAGAAATAGAAACATATTCCTCCTCACCTTTTTTTTTTTAATAAAAAAGAGAAGAAAAGGAGGAATTGCTCTAAATGATAGAATTTATTTGGGTTGTCTTTTAGATTGAAGAGCCAGTTTCTTTTCATACTCAAGCTGCTTTCCATACAAAGTTTTGCTAAAGAATTTAAGCGATGACTCATATAAAAAGATTCTTCTCAGCACAGATAATATTTGATATATGCATCATAATTAATCCAAATATTTAAATTTGAAATTCACCTACCTTTTCTCGATGAGAAGCACAAAACTGAATCCAGTCAAGGTATACGTAACAGAAACTGTTTCTAGACACCCCAGATGCACGAAAATCATAATCTTCATCAACATTCATGTTAAATACAGGATCCAAATCAGCATAATTCTTATCAAGAGTGGAACGGAGAGCTTCCTGAATATGGTCAGAATTTAACCAGTCATCCAGACGTGGTGAAGTCAGTGTATAATATACAATGCTCTAAATATATATATAAATAAACAATTAAACTACAACAGAAGAAGAGGGGTATCAATTTCTTTTCAGTATAATTTTTTTCTGTATTCTACTTGTACAGCAATACACAAAAAGCAGAACATTTATTTAAATATTAATTGAAATATTTTAAACATTCAGTATAATAAGAAATAGAAACCTATGTTCCTCCTCACCTTTTTTTTTTTTTAAATAAGAAAAAGAAAAAAAGGAGGAATTGCTCTAATTGTGAATTCTCCAAATCAAACATTGCAAATTGCACCTGTCTAATTGTTGTTGAAAAGGTCCCTGACAAACCTCATTTTGGTGACATACCTCTGCTTCCTTCACTATTGCCTTTTCCTGATCCTAAAATTCATAATCCCTAATTTCAAAATAGTAATTTAGATGAAGGTGAATAAATTATTTAATCTAGACTTTTTCTATCTTTTAGATGATCAGAGTAGAAAGGATGTTAGGAATTATACATTTCTTTTTTTCATTTTTTAAATATCAAACCCAATATGCAAAAGAAGTTGAAAACCTATAACATAACAGTGCCACATGCGAGAAAGTGTTCACTGAGAAGGAAAGAAAGGAAGGAATCTGTTGCAATCCTCAAGCTATTTCTGGAAATAGCTGGGGAGGAGTGCAGTCTTTGGGGAAAATTATGTGGAGAAAGGTGTTGCAAAGAAGAGATACAAATGGAATGAAACAGATGGACGAGAAGATAGTTCCACAAGTTTTTTGTATTTTTCTAGGTTGAGAGGAAAGTGGATAAATAGTGATGGCTAGTTTGGTGGAGCAATATCCATGGATATACCTACAGAAAAGACATTAAAAGACAGAAATAGAACATCTATGAGAAAAATTACTGGAAGGATGCTGTCATAGAAGGAATCAACTCTTAAGCAGATGGCTCTCTTCTAGATAGCACTAAGAGTTACTAGGTAGAAATATTGATCAGCAAAGTTTAATGCTTGCTTAAAGTGGAGCAAACCTCTGTTCCCTTGAGTCAAGTTAGGAAATCAAATAATTAAAGGCATTAATTTTTTTAAGAAAAACAAAATTGCTAGTTGTATTATGATGCATGTGTTACTGTCACCATGACAATGAATAGTTGGAAAAATCAAATTTCAAAGAAATAGTACATTTTAGAAAACCTGTGTTTGCTTTGATATTATTTACCAATGAACCAGACAGGCTGAAAGAAACCATTGGCTTGTTTAAGTCTCAGTTCTCCTGTGACATAACTGAATTATTCAAATTTACCATATATATATGGAAAAGAACTCCCCTCCCACTGCCAAATCCACTTTCTATATTGGATTTCTAGAAAACCAAGAACTCAACCTGCTATACACAAACCATCAGTCTGGCGTTGCTATGTAGATCATGTCTTTGCTATTCAGTCTGTTGGCTGACACATATTGCACACATTTTTAGAACATTTCGATAGCCAAGGCCCAAAATTACAATCACTACAAAAACAGTGTTCTTAGATGATTACTAAATGGTTCATTCCTTTTTAGTTTATAGGATATCTACATACACCAGAAGGTAATTACACAAGCAGTCACATTATCATCTGTTCCAACAATATATCCTCAAAAACACTTACAACCAGGTAGAACAGACAAAATACTGTATGCTACCACACAAGATCACAACAAAAACTTCTTATCCTCCATCTCTGCAGTAATCTGAAGAGATATGCATAAAATTTTTATAAATATAATTTCCATCCAGCTAGCAACATTTATCCAATTTCTGAAAGATCAGCTTCATCCTCTTGCATATCCTAAAGTGTGCAAGGTTCCTTGTGCAAGCACCTTAGCTTACTTTCAACAGACTGGTAGATTTGATAAGCCTGGAAGAACATAAAAACCATGATAATCATCATCCATGATCATCTATATGGTAATTCAGAACTAGCAGATAGTTCATTCTCTGGATACTCCTTCACACAGGAGTAAACGAAAGAATAAAAGTATGCTGCATTGAAGATGATATAGGTCTGAGAGTCCATTTTTAGAATCAGCATTATCTATGATTCTAATCTCATTCAATATGACTGCATTAATTTGACAGATTCTAAGATCATATTTAGCTTTACTTCTCTGAATTAACTTTGCTTTTATCTGGCCATTAGAGGATACCTTGATGGAACATTAGTTCCTTTCAGTTGCAATCTGAATTATTTTTGTAAACAATCTAATTTATGCTACTTTGAAATGTAATGAACTATTGGTAACAAAATAAATAAATAAATAAAATAATAAGTATTCTGTTTTGTTCCTTTCTTGTTCATAAAAATGTGAATCCCTGTTATGAATAACCACAAACACTTTTTTTTTTTTTATTATTTTGACATGCAACTTCCACTCATGAAACATTATAGACTTATAGTACATTAGTACTGCATATGAGTTAAGGATTTCTTTTTTTTGATTAATTTATATACATATTAATACTTTTAGTTATTTTTACATAAGTCTGGAAACCATGTACTAGAAACCAACATGGAATTTTTTTCAAGTTATTTAAATGTATCATTACATTTACGAAATGATTCAAGTTTGTATTATAACTAACTTCCTATCAACAATTTTCCTCTAAACTAATTTGTGACATATATGAACTACAGCCAGAAGTGTCTTATATGTCTGATTTTATATTTCAGTTTTCAAAGACTTTTTCTGGGTCTTTTTCCTGCCCTTCTGATACCAAACAGATATTTTGCAAACCGTTCCTCTCCCATTCTGATTAAAACAGAATGGGAGAGGAACGGTTTTATTGTGTATTTTATTGTGTATTTAACGGTTATTGTGTATTCTTGAATGCACAATATCAAGTCCATTCTAATATATTCATTTTTAATATGATTCTACCAGTGATGCCACCTGGTCACTTTCCTAATTTCTTCTCATAGTTCTCGTAGATCAACTTTTCTCCTTCATATTCCATGTAAATGTATTCAACTGGCTCTTCACCTATGATTTTACTTATTCTGTTGTCCACTTCCATATTTATAATAAAATTAGTTTAATCCTTTATCCAAGTGTGAGCAAACAAAGTTTGCGCCTGAAGTATCTTCAGGACTAGGGTAAGGTGATACAACACCAGGGCAACTCGTTGCAAAGGTGGAGAAAGTTTAAAAATAAACTTTCAACATCTTTCTCTAAATCCAGAGTAATTTATTAAAAAAGGGTGGCACACCATTTGGCAACTCCTATAGGTGGAGATGATCTGCTAATGCTTCTGCCTGGTATCTCCACTAGGGCCTGGCTCCCACTGAAGAGACCTCAATAAAGGTCGAAACTAGTCTGGGTAGTGGCCCTTCCCTTAATGCATAACATTAGACATATCCGTATGGAGATGTGTTTTGCATTATAGGAGATACTGAGATAGGAGTGTTGGTAGCTTTCTCCACCTTTGCAACGAGTTGCCCTGGTGTTGTATCACCTTACCCTAGTCCTGAAGATACTTCAGGCGCAAACTTTGTTTGCTCACACTTGGATAAAGGATTAAACTAATTTTATTATACTCTAACCAAGTGAAAAATAAACTTTCAACTTCCATATTTAATTTTCCACTTCACTACAAATGACATCAATAGCTAAAATATTTTATTTGTAATGCAACAATGTTTTCCATATTCCTGCCTATGTTCACAGTTTTCAACCTTTTATTACTGTTCATACTAATCTTGAGGACTTGTACTGGACTTATTTAGGAATACAGCATTATCTGCATAAAGTAAGGAGCACAGCTCTACATTTCTAATTTTAATATCAGGTTAAATACCATTTTCCTCAATTATGTGACCAATGCAGATGATGACTGAAAGTGTTGTGCTCTCTTCTTGACACATGATTTTATATCAAACCATATACTTGTACACACTACAATTGTAAATGCCAAATGAAACATGCATTACTCTACATAATAGAATGTAGTAGTAATGTAGATTAATGTAGTGTAATGCATTACTCTACATTAATCTACATAACCATATAGAACATGCATTACTCTACATAATGTTCAGTTTAATTACTCCATATAAGAGTGCCATTTCAAAAGCATTTCTCTTTGCTGCTTATTGTATATTTTTTCGAGATCCAAAAAACTTAAAAAAAAAAAACAGTCTTTAAAATACAAACTTATTTATTACTGACCATTTACAAAACAAACTTACATTAGAGCCTACCAGTTTCACCAGCAACTGGTAGGCTCTAATGTATATCCTAAAAAATCAGAGAAGTAAAGCTAAATATGATCTTGGAATCTGTCAAATTAATGCAGTCATATTGAATGAGATTAGAATCATAGATAATGCTGATTCTAAAAATGGACTCTCAGACCTATATCATCTTCAATGCAGCATACTTTTATTCTTTCGTTTAATCCTGTGTGAAGGAGTATCCAGAGAATGAACTATCTGCTAGTTCTGAATTACCATATAGATGATCATGGATGATGATTATCATGGTTTTTATGTTCTTCCAGGCTTACCAAATCTACCAGTCTGTTGAAAGTTAGCTAAGGTGCTTGCACAAGGAACCTTGCACACTTTAGGATATGCCAGAAAGGATATGCTTGAAAAAGCCAGCAAACTGTCTGGCTTTTTCAAGGTGTTTATGGAGACATAAAAACTAGTAAATGCAAATTGAAAGGAACACAAAAAACGTTGTAAACCAACTAGTAGCTAAGGTTACACGTTCACGTGACTGAGAGGACTTATTGTTCTTATTCATTATCATGCATGCATGTTTGTTGTAAACGTGTAATGTGATTACTGGCTAGCTGTAGTTCAGATTGATTTAGAGAGAGGATCAGGTTTTTTCACGAACTGTTTAGGATTGCCCCTGATTTCTGTTGAGGTTTCCACCATTTATTAACACTATTATGGTTTCCTTGAATAAACGATGTCTGTAGTCGTCATCAAGATATGGCATGGAGCTGTTTTGCCACTCTATCATGTGGTTAGATGTACAGAAATGATGTGCTAAGCCAGAAGAGATACTTTTGTTGTGGTTTACATCACCAACATGTTCTTTTTGTCTGATTTCTAAACTCCGTGAAGTTTGTCCGATGTAGGCAAGGCCACAAGAGCAAGGAATGTAATATACTCCTGGATATTTGTAGAAAGGCACCTTATCTTTTGGGGATCCTAAAACTTGTCTGATACTGGTGGTTGGTTTGAAGACCTAATAGATAAGGTGCCTTTCTACATATATATATTAGAATATATATATTAGACTTAAGGGAGATTATGTTGAAAAAAAAAAAATAATTTTGAAATTATAAATTTGTTTCTTCATTGTTAGGCCGAGAACTTTTCAGATCACCCTCGTATATAGAGGCTAATGATTTCACCTGAATTTCCTTAGTATCCCATAATGCAAAGCATACACCCTTTCAGACTTGTTACAATTATAATAATTGTAACAGTAACAGAACAGTATTATTCATTTTTGCAAAAAATCTTTAATAAAATGATAATGAAGTTTTTCTGTAATAAAAAAATAATTTCAAGACTGAATTTGATGTTATTACTTTTTTTCACTTGCCAAATTGATTAACTCCCTTAATCACGCAAAAATTGTAATAATAATAATGATTACTCCAAGGATATTCTATCTTATACATTTTATATGTCGTTAGATAAAAGCTACATCTGCAATAATACATTCTACAATGTTTATTTGAATTTATATTTTAAAAGGAATTTTAAAAAACTGTATTTTTTTATCACTTTTCTCCACTTTTTGTTTTATGGAGTTAATCGATTTGGCAAGTGAGCGGCTCAATTATCTCAAAAAGAGTAAAACAATAACCGGGGAATATTATTCCGATCTTTTAACCAGTATGGACGAAAAAATTGGTGAAAAAAGACCTGCTTTGCAGAAGAAAAAAATCATATTTCATCAGGACAATGCACCTGCCCACAAAGGTGTTTTGGCAATGGGAAAATTAAGGGATCTGCACTATGAATTGTTCAAACATCCACCTTATTCCCCAGATTTGGCTCCCTCTGACTTCTATCTCTTCCCAAAACTAAAACTCTTCCTCACTGGTTAGCATTTTTCTTTGAATCGAGGTGATTGCAGCTGTAGAGGGGTATTTCGCAGATCATACTGAGAACCACTACAGGGACTGGATAATGGTGCTGGAGCATCGCTGGAATATATATATTAGACTTAAGGGAGATTATGTTGAAAAAAATAAAAATAATTTTGAAATTATAAATTCGTTTTTTCATTGTTAGGCCGAGAACTTTTCAGATCACCCTCATATATAGAGGTTAATGATTTCACCTGAATTGCCTTAGTATCCCATAATGCAAAGCATACACCCTTTCAGACTTGTATAATGCCATACATTATAGGAAGGGCCACTACCCAGAAGAGATACCAAGGTTGGAGTAATTCAGTAGTGATATATTTCCCATATACAAGTATCAAAACTTGTCACACCTTAATACTAAAATACTCTGGATTAGAGATAGATATTGAAAGTTTTTTCATTTGGTTATACTATAAATTAAAGATGCCAAGAATCTGACTACTTGTTTATGGAAAAAAAATATATGACCACTGCATTATTTCAACTTTGGTATCTCTTCTGGGTCTAACTCCCACTGATGGGACCTCAATAAAGATTAAAACTGGTCTGGGTAGTGGCCCTTCCTATAATGTATAGAATTATACACATCTGAAAGGTGTGCACTTTGCATTATGGGATACTAAGGCAATTGATGTGAAGTCATTAGCCTCTATATACAAGTAATCCTGTCGTGAAGATATTTTACATGCAAACATTCTTTGCTTACACTTGGATAAAGAATTAAACCAAGAATATAATTTCTTGACATCTTTAATTTATGAAACAAATATGAGATCATCTTTCTGCAGAAAATTTTCAGTTTTTTTTTTGCAGACAATATTCTTTTTAATAACAAAACTTAAGCAGTAATGGTAAGCATTTAATTTAACACCATACTAGTAGTTAAAGGAGTTAGCTTCATGTGCATAAAGTTCAGGCTTTTTCTTTTATTACATTAATGTTGGAGTAATATGAGAATAATTTCCAGAAATCCAAATTTTGTTTTGTAATATATTCTCAAATGTCCATTTGATTGTTTGATTCATACAATCTAATACAATAAATACATGAACAGATAGATAATGAACTATGAAATCTATATGTCATACCAATTAAACTGACACTTAATGCCCGAATATACTTCAATGAAGTGTAATGGGAAATTGACTACATCTAGATGGTGGATAAAAGACAGCATTACTGAGATGAAATGCAGTTAACTCTTCCTATAGAAAACACTGTAGAAGTGTTTTCTATAGGAAGCAAATTATGAAAACTGGCCCACAGTTTTACTGTTGCAATGATATTCTAAAATAAATTCAACACTGTAGCAACTTTCCATTATAACAAATTATTACTCTGGTTCACATGGGTTCACTACAGAGTCAACAACACACAAATCTGTAACAAAATTAGAATAATATTTATTCTTACCTTTACATAGTAAGTGATGAGAGCTTTCCTGAGATCAAATACTTGTAACATAGATACTGCACTATTATCAGAAATACTGTAACCCTCTAAGACATACTTTGTAGCAGTTACTTCCCATGCTAACCAGCGTTGATTAAAGGCAGCATTTGCAGACAACATGTGGGGCAAGTGGCCAGGCTCACAGCAACAACATCCTAGGAATTCCAAGAAACAGATAAAGAAAAGAAATAAATTATTACTATAAAAAAAGAAAATCCACAAAATAGCTACAATGCATATCCAAACCAGCAAGAACAATGCAAAGCTAAGTAGTTAGCTTTGCATTGTTTATAATACTTAAAATTTTTTAAGTATTATAAATTGTTTGCAATACTTAAAAGTATTTCTTCAAATACTTTTAAGTAACTATGATGCTTCTGAGGAGATATGTATCCATTTTGTTGGTAGAAATAATTAAGAATTACAAGACTGAGGTACAGCAATGCCCAACCTAGCAGGTAATGCAACAAACTTACTTTGTTGCAGATTGTAGTTGCACAATCTGATACTGGATGTCAGAATTAAAACAAAAAGTGAACACATTTAGTCTGAATTTTAAATTTGGAGTAAACATGCCTGATAGCCATTCTTGTTGTTGCATTCCAACTTTTGAAAAGTTTATCAAAACAGAATAAATGATCATAACTTATCTTGTTATAATTGAAAGTTTTTTTCACTTGGTTGTAAATTAAATTAAAGATGACAAGAAATTATATTCTTGTTCAATCTTTTATCCAAGCTTAAGGAAACAAAGTTTGCACATAAAGTATCATCACAACTAGGCTACTTGTATATAGTGGCTTCACATTAATTGCTTTAGTATTCAACAACAAAAAACATACATATATACATACTTTCAGGTATGCATAATGGAAAGGGCCACTATTCACTGATTTCAATCTTTACTGAAGTAAATTAAAGTGCAGGGATATCTCACCAAAAATTGAGTGATGAACAGTTCACTTTATAACTCAATGAGTGATCCTAAAGGATCACTATTGAACTCATCACTCCTGATCTGAATGACTTCAGGACAGGAAACTCAGCAATGACTCTACTCAATAACAGGCAAAAGCAAGCCACTGAGCAGAGCCTCTTTACTCTCAGGGAAGCAAGCAAACCCAAAGACAAACATTATCAAATGTAATAAATGGGAGCAAAGACAAGAATTGATACTAGGGTTGAAATAATGTAACAGTCATGTATTTCCCATATACAACAGTGAATAGGTGTAACACTTTATTATTAAAATACCCTGGCTTAGAGATATGTGATGAAAGTTTTTTTGCTTCAACATTATCATCATCAAATTCCTGACATCTACCCTCAAGGGATATACAGGACATGATAGTACTACATGAAACTTACTAACTTCCTATCTACAATTTCCCTCCAAATCAATCTGTAACCTGTCAAGATTCCAACATTATAAGATCTTATATTTCTATCTTCTAAGGCACTTTTTACTGTATCAATCCACCTATATCTTGGTCTTCCTCTGGGTCTTTTTCTTGCCAACATGGCACAGAACTCTTGTTTTGGTAACTTTTCCTCTACCATTCTGTTTAAGTAACCATACCATATGAGATTAGATCTGCTAACAATGTCAAGTTCTTTCCTAATATCTTTGTTTTTAATATGATATTGCCATCTGTTCATGCCCCTAATATTTCGCAGGACTCTTATATCTGCAGTCTCTAGTCTTTGGTCAAGTGTTTTACTTCTGACCCAGGTCTCGAAATCATAAGTTAAATTGGTTCGAACACTGTCTTACATACAGCTAATTTAGTGTTTTGACTAATTTCCCTCTTATTTCATATACATTTATTTAACTGACTTCAAACCATACCAGCTTTGTTGATTCTGTTGTCTATTTCCATATTTAATTTACCATCTTCACTAAAACTCGTGCATAGCTGAAATGTTATACTCTTTCTATAGGTTCTTCATTCACAATGCAGTTTCATATTTTCAATGCTTCTGCCTATTTTCATTGTCTATGTCTTGTTATTGTTGACCTGCATACCATATCTATTACAACAGTTATTCAATTTAGTCAGGGAATCTAGCAGACTTCTAATGGATTTATTTAGAAGTATAACATTGTCCACATAAAGCAAAGATTAACATCTCCAATTTGGATATCAGGTTTAATATTACCACTTTCCTTCATGATGTGATCCATATAGATAATGAATAACAGGGAATAATGTACAGATAATGGACACCAGATTTAACATTAAACCATCTTCTTGTACTTCCTTCAATTCTAACTGCTGACTAACAACTCAAATAAAGATTAAGTATTGCTTGATATAATCCCCTATTGACACCATACAACTGAAGCGTTTTGAATAGCTTCTCTCTGGGCCCTTGTCATATGCCTTTTCCAGATCTGCAAAACCTAAATACAGATCATTGTTATTCCCATGATTTCTCAACTATTTGTCGTAAAGTGAAAATCTGATCCAGAGAGCATCTCTAATTGACTTAAATCCAGCTTTCTTCACCAAGCTTCCCTTTCACAATCCTTCTCAACCATTTTTCAAGTATACTTGCATAAATCTTACCAGGAACACTCAGAATTCTTCTGTAATTCTCACATTCAGTTTTATCTCCCTTTTTATATATGGGTACTATGAGAGCTCTACTCCAATCATCTGGAATTCGTCCCTCTGTCCAGGCCACCTGAACTATGCAGTGCAGCCACTGTAAGACTTTTATACCACTATACTTCAGCATTTCTGGTCAAATATCATCTACATTTCCATATTTCAAGCCTTTCCATTTTTTAGGCTTTTGATGGCTTTTTCTACTTCTAGTATGGACATGCATTCCTGCTGAGTGTTTTTTTACTACTTTGCTGTCATTGATTGTTTCATTATTATTATTATTCGTGACACCTCCAAGGAGTCCAAAGACTCACCTACTATACAACACTCCGTCTCCACTACTGCACCGACCATCTACTACCAATCACCTACATCAACACCATCTACTGCCCACAACTACCACTGTTAGTATTTTTGTCTGTAAATTGCGTGTGTTCTAAAGGGCCGATTTGTCTGTATGCAGGATGAAAAACCCGAGGTTCCGGGAGAAAAAACCTTGCTACCTCCGTATAAGATCGGCTAACTCATCTTCAATTGAAAAAGTCCACATAAAGATTCCTCCTGTCATGAGGAGAATCGAACTTAAGCCTTTTCTAATTGAAGGGCGCAACTACCATTGTTCTTCCAACTGCGCTACAGAGGCACTTAAAAAAAAAAATGGCTGGCTCGTACCAGGATAATAATGGATGCTCTTCCTTCCAAATATCTCACCATTTAGTAATTTTTTAAAGTAATTTTTTTAATTACTCCATACATCAAGGATAAACCTTTTTCTCCAGTTTTCATGTCACCTTTATCATCTCTAATTCCTTTCACAGAACTCTTTCCTCCATTTCTGAGTTTCTTCAACAACCCCCAGAATACCTTGCCACCTTCTTGATATTTATTTTCTATGTTCTTACCAAAGTCTTCCCATGACTTTTGTTTAGCTAGTTTTACAGTATTTAGCTTTCTTACATTTGTCTCTGTATTCTCTAATAGCACAAGCTGATTTTATTTGCCAGGAACTTTTGATACGCTTCCTTCATTTCCTTCACTGCCTCCTTAACTTCCTGTGTCCACCATGGAGTTCTGATTTTTCTATCCTTGCAGACAACCTCACCACATACCTCTGGCTGAATCAATCAATGTTTTCTTCAAAGCTTGCCACTGAATCTCCAAGGTTTGATTTCTGTTCTCAAACGTTTTCATTTTTTCCTGAATAATGTTTGTATATTTCAGTTTACAGTTCACATCTGAGAGCTGCTCGACTTTATTCACTTTAAAACTTTCTTACATGTTATTCTTTTCAATATGAAATTCAATTTTATCCTGCTCAAAACTAAATGGTGATCACTTCCAATTTCAAATCCTCTGTACACTCTAGTGCCCTGCACCAGTGAGAAAACATCACTATTGACAATAACATAGTCAATGAGATTTTTCTTATTCCTTGCCTCTTCTCTCCATGTGAATTTGTGCACATTTTTATGTTGGAACATGGTGTTAGTAATAACTAGTCCATGTCCTGAGCAGAAATCCAACAGATATTTGCCATTATTATTAGCTTTGCTCTTTTCTCCAAATTTTCCCCAAATATTTTTGTATGTCTCACAATCATTTCCTACTCTGCTATTTAGATCCCCAACAAGGACCAACTTTTCCTTTTTCATTGTGTCAGTTGCATTTTCTTTAGGCATCAAAAAATTCCTCCACTTCTACCTTAGTAGAACCTTCTGTGGGACCATAGGCACAAATAAGTCTCATTGTCCAGTTCCCCATTCTGATATCTGACCACATCACTCTACTTGAAATTGCCTGCCATTCAAGAAGATTGGCCTTGTATTTAGTGTTAAATACTATGGCTACTCCTTCTTTTCCTTGATTTTCATTGACTGAATATAACATTTTGTATTTATTGCTCAGAAAGATCTCACCAGTTTTTGTCTTTTTTGTTTCATTGAACCCTATTATGTCAATTAAATCAGATATAAGGCAAGATGGATGGTATCTGCGCATATTTAGGTCCTCTATGGATCACATTATGTAGGAAAGAGGCATTAAATGAGTAGGAGTCAGTTCTGAAGATGGCAGTTCTTTTGAGTCAGTCTGGGTGTTGAGATGAAGGCCAATAGGACAAAATATAAAATTGGTTGCTGTTATAAACCAGGGATGTATAAGTATGGAATACATCCATCAACAGATTGATATAATGAGTGCAAGTCGAGTAATTATTATGAGGGAGTTCAACTTCGAACATATATTTTTTAAGGAGAAAAGATCACATGGAAAGAAGGAAATGGAATTTATACACTTACTGAGAGAGAATTACTTGAAGCAGAATGTCATCATCGTCAAATTCCTGACATGTACCCTCAAGGGGTGTACAGGATATGATAGTACTACATGAAAAATTTACATCATTACTAACTTCATATCTACAATTTTCCTTAAATCAGTCTGTTACTTGTTAAGATTCCAACATTATCAGATCTTATATTTCTATTAAAAATGATGGTACAACATGAAGCAGAATGTGATGAATTGAATTCAGGTATGAGAATGTTGGATCTTGTTATAGGATCAGTAGACCTGTCCATCCATAACTAAGGTTGCTGCATTGCCTCTGATTGGGGAAAGTGATCATGCTTTCCTATTTTTGGAGATAGTAAAACATTTGGAAATTCCATTTAAGAAGGGGGTATATGAGGAATAATAAGGCAAGTGTTTATGATACACTTTGGAGGCAGCTTGAAGCAGTACTGTGGCATAAAGATCTGCAAGGGAAGAATGTTCATGGGAGGTCGTCAATGGGTATCTGGAGGAACCAGTGCCACACTGTGTACCCAAGATCAGCAGGGTAAATGAGGTACGAGTTAGATAGATGAGTAATAGCTTAAGAATGAGCTGCAAGTAAAGAAAATCTTGTGAGGATATATATAAGGAGAAAAATTACCAGTATGGTGAGTCATACAAAATCAGATTATGAGAAGAAAGTAGCAAAACAAATGAAAGAAAATCCCAAAGAGTTTTTTCATTGTGTGGCAGTTAGGAGGAAGAATTACTATTGAAGGATAACTTCAATGAGTGCAGATGGTAGACAGGTAAAGGAAGCAGACAAAATTGTTGAGCTACTGAGCGATCATTTTGTAAGTGTATATCATTGATGTGAAGATATTGCTATGGCAAAGGTGACTGATGTTAGAACAAAGGCTGATGAATTAGAGATACTTAGAATATTGCAGAATGTGAATGCAAATATAGCTGTGGGATTGGATGGAATATCAGCTCACATTTTATGAGAATATGCAGGGGAACTGGAAATAAATACCTTTGACTAGGCTGTTTAATTTAAGTTCAGCACTGGCAAAGTCCCAAGACAGTGGGAGGAGGGCAAAATAATTCTTTGCATAAAGGAGGATGTAAGTCTGTGATTGTAAATTATAAACCAATTAATATATCAGCAGTGGTGGTAAAAGTACTTGAAAAAGTTGGTCAGAAAGAGAATTCTGGAATGGTAGGATCAGAATATGATACTCTAAGAGGGGTAGCATGGCTTTGTGAAGGGTCAGTCATGCTTTATTAATCTACTAACTTTTTATAATAGAAACAATTGAGCTGAGTTGAATAAAGGGGCTGCACAATGACAGTGCTGGATTTTGCAAAAGTGTTTGATAGGATACCACATGGAACTCTATTACACAAACTGCAGGACTAGTGGTGTGCTGCAGAGCTCTTTGCCTGGACCATCGCTGTTTAATTTGTATATAAATGATATAGGAAGTAATTTGCAGAGAGATATTCAGTTCTTTGCTGTTGATGCAAAGTTTGGTTGGATAATAGTTAATCAAGTGATGTACAGAACTTACAGGATGATTTAAATAGGCTGACAGTATGAGGCAGAACATAAAGGATATCAATATAATGCAGAAAAGCATCAAGTTATACATTTTTTGCTACAAAGATCACAAGCTGTATATCACATTGAGAGAAGTGTACTCCAGGAAATGGATGAAGCCAAGATTTGGGGGTAGTAGTAGATAGAGAGTTGAAGTTTAGAGGGCACGTTGCTAAAGTAGCCAGGGTAGCTCACAGGATTACTTGGTTATTGAAGAACATAATAACAAACAGAGATAAAGGAGTTATTATATTTCTTTATAAAGAATTGATATGACCACATCTGGATTACTGTTCTCACTCTGGTCACCTGGATTTCTTAGGGATGAGGAAGTAGCAAAGAAGTTCCAGAGGTAAGTGACCAACATGGTGAGTGGTCTGGGGAATGCTTTCTATGATGATAGATTGAAGGTTGGTGGATTGCAAAAGTTGGTTGATAGGCAAAAAAGGGGGAATATGATAGAAACATTTAAGTTACTTAAAAGTTTTTTTTAGGATTGACGCAAAGCATTTAGCACTTGGTCAGGAGGGGGGGGGGGGGCAGAATAAGTGGTCGTCCCTGGAAGTTAGGTAAGGATTTAATTAGCAAGATCTTGAGGACTAGATTTTTTGCTTGGAGTGTGGTGAATAAATGGAATGGGTTGCCTGAGTCAGGTGTGAGTTCTTTGTCTGTTGATGATTCCAAGGAGAGGTATGATAGATATTATGTTGATGGTTTGGTTCCCCCACAATGAATCTTGAGACTCAATGGAAGTGCTGGTGCAATAATAATAATTAACCTGATAGGAAAGTCAAAGGCAATTAAACTCATTACTTTTCTTTATTCATATGAAGGTGTGTTCCTAAACTGAGTAATTTTGGAGATATACAGTTAATCTATTAATTATTTATAGATTTTGTAGAAAGTTACTTATATACAGATTTGCAATTGTTTGCTGATGATGAGAAGATAGGCAGTGCAATCAGGGATGCTACTGATATTCAGCAATTACAAAATGATTTGAATAGACTGGAAATCTGGGCAAATGAAAATGGATCCCAGTTTAATGTCAGTAAGTGTAAAGTTATGCACTTTGGCGTGATTAGAGATCCAGTGACACATTATATTAGCGGGGTTATGCTACAAGAAACTGAAGAGGCAAGGGATCTTGGTGTATTGGTGGATAAGAATTTAAAGTTCAAAGGTCACATAGCAAAAGTTGCAAATACAACTCACAGGATAATTTCTATGCTGAAGCGAACCTTGACATGTAAGGATAAGGAAGCAATTTTGCCTCTTTTATAAGGCTTTGATAAAATTACACTTGGATTACTGTGCGCAGATTTGGTCTCCTGGGTTTCGAGGGGATAAAGAAGCTATGGAAAAGGTGCAAAGAAGAGTTACAAAGATTATATCTGGATTATGGGATTTAGATTATGAGGACAGATTGCAAGTATGTGGATTACACTCTGGTTAACAGGAGAAAGAGGAGTGATATGATAGAGGTCTATAAACTTTTGAATGAGTGTTATAAGATTTCAAATGATGAAATTTTTTGTTATATGGAAGAGAGAACATGGGGGCATCCATGAAAGTTAAGGTTGTTCTCAGTCAAAAAAGGGTTAAGAGCTAAGTTTTTCTCCCAGAGAGCAGTGAGTGAGTAAGTGGAATAATTTGCCCTTAGGGGTAATGAGTGCATCTAGTGTAAATGAATTTAAGGGAAGGTATGATAGCTGGGTTGGGTAATTTACAGCCTCCCTTGATGAGTCCTTGACTCCCTGGAGGTCTCAGGTAATAATAATATTTATATGGAAACAAGAGAGAAATTTATCCAAAACACTGACCAACAGCATATACAACATGAAGTTTAAACACAATTTAAGTTATGGATCTGTAAATTTGATTGAAGAGAATTCAGAGATCAGAGAGACTGTATCTCTGAGGAAACTTGGGAAGTGAACAGATGCAACCAGTGGCTGAAGCATATTAAAGTATATATGTGAAAGCAATTTAAAATCATTATTATTCACAAATGTATCATAGTTAATCCAAGGTAACATGACCCTTCATTAGAAAGGTAACATGGTGTTTGCTACTGGCTGACAAATGGAAAATCCCAAGGAAGACAGAGATCTTGGATTCAGTTATCAGTGCTTTAGAAGTCCAAACATTTGGAAAGCTAACAAATAAACCAATTAATCTGGAAGAAAATTGTTCATAGAGAGAGCCATTAAATTAAAAAAAAAATTAAATACCTTAATTATATTCTGTACACTGTTTTGATGGTATTAATCAGTAATTTGATGATGGTGACTATATTATGTAGTGCTATAGCCCCCCCCTCCCCCCCATTATCTGCAGGTTCGTTTTCTGCAGTTTCAGTTACCCACAGACAACCCTGGCCCAAAAATATTAAATAGAAAGTTCCAGAAATAAAAATTCATAAGTTTTAAGTTGCATACCATCCTGCCTGTGACATGAATCATGCCTTTGTATTGTAATGAATCATCCCTGCTGTACTGTATATGCCACCCACCCATTACTAACTTAGTAGCTATCTTGGACTGCCATGATATCACAGTGCTTGTGTTCTAATAATCCTTATTTTACTTAATAATGGCCTCAAAATGCAAGAGTAGTGATACTGGCGGATATGCCAAAGAGAAGCCATAAATTGCTTCCTTTAAGTAAAAAAGTGGAAGTTCTTGACTTCATAAGGAAAGGGAAAAAAAATCATATGCCGAGGTTGCTAAGATTCCATTCACATAACTTTTATTATGGCATACTTTATAATTATTTTGTTTTATTATTAGTTATTGTTGTTAATTTCTTATTGTGCCTAATTTATAAATTAAACTTTATCATAGGTATGTACAAGAGTAGTCTGAAAAGTTCTTGGCCTCCACCATAGATGGTAACACTATCGACACAATTTTTTTTCCTAAGTTGGTACATCTGTCATAAGAATCCATGTGAAATTGAAAGTCATTCTATCAAGTAGTTGTTTTATACAGCTGTATAAAACAACTACTTGAAAGTTGAAAAAATCCATGTGAAATTGAAAGTCATTCTATCAAGTAGTTGTTTTATACAGCTGTCGGAAGCCAAAGTGTTCTCTGTATCCCTTGAAACAGATAAAATTGAGTATCGTGCAGTTATAAAATTCTTTGTAAAAGAAGTTTTCACGACAAAAGCAATTCATTTGAAGTTCATAAAAGTTTATGGGCACTCTTCTCTCATTTTAGAAATTATGAACTTTACATTATAACCCTATATACTATGTTTTTTCATATACATACGAGGGTGGTCTGAAAAGTTCACGGCCTAATAATGAAAAAACGAATTTATAATTTCAACATAATCTCCCTTAAGTCTAATATATATATTCCAGAGATGCTCCAGCACCATTATCCAGTCCTTCTAGTGGTTCTCAGTAAGATCCGTGAAATACCCTTTTACAGCTGCAATCACCCTCTTTATTCAAAGAAAAATGCTGACCAGTGAGGAAGAGTTTTAGTTTTGGGAAGAGATAGACGTCAGAGGGAGCCAAAACAGGGGAATAGGGTGGATGTTCCAACAATTCATAGTGTAGATCCCTTAATTTTCCCATTGCCAAAACACCTTTGTGGGCAGGTGCATTGTCCTGATGAAAGATGATTTTTTTTCTTCTGCAAACCAGGTCTTTTCTCACTATTTTTTCATCTAGTCTGGTTAACAGATCAGAATAATATTTCCCTGTTATTGTTTTACCCTTTTCAAGATACAGATAACCCTCGTAAAACACGAATGTTAGGTTCCACAGAAATGCCGCATTATATAAATCACGTTATGCAAGACTCAGATCACATAGAAAAAGTAGGGTTTGGTTCCGAAGTCGTATTTTTTTTAATTATATAAACAACAATGACATATCCAACAAAAAAAATATTTTTATTTAATTCAGGTAATTCATGTAAGTTAAGAAAACATATAAACTATGAAACAAATTACATAGTATAAACTTATAAAAATACAAATTGTATGTAAACTTCATGGCACATAATGAGTAAATGTTTTAGGCAAAATAAAATAAAGTGCATAATTTAATCGACATCACTGTCTTCAAAACATTTTGTAGATGTTCTTTATTTAAGAGTGGTCAGATGTCGTCATCACTTGAAATCTCTTGGACATCATTTGTATAATTCTCATTGCATACGTTGGCTGGTTTAGTTATCAAGAAGTCAGTAATAAGACCTTGCTTACCACTATGCTGCAAATTTTTTATTAAGTACATAATATGGAGCTAAACAAATATCCAATTGTCTCGTGAATTTTCCGTAGCACTCCATTGAGGGATCATTATCTGTAAAATAACATCCAACTTTCTTGCCAAGTCCCATCCATCTGCTAATTTCTTTAAACTGAATTCTTTAACGGAATTCATCACAATCAGAATCTCTGGCACAACTTTCCCCTCCATTTGGTTTAACATCATCTATTAATTGTACCAGTTCCTTCTCATTTAAATCTGTTTTGCCATCAATTAATTCACTTTCGTTTTCAATTTCCTTTTCAACCATATCGCAAAAGCCCTCTAAGTGCCCATTACTATAAAAGTAATTTTTTTACATAAAAAAGCATTACATATTGTATGTAACTCACCAGAAAATAAAGTGCTCAGCTTGAGATTAACACACATGATTTTTAATGCCTTTCCTGGCAGAAAACGAAGGCAACTTTCAACAATAAGCACTTTATACAGTAAACAAATGACGTACATGCGTGCTAAAAGGTATTTTTCTTAATCACTACTTATAACTACATGCACGATATGGGCAGATGTAAATTTAACGAATATAAAATTTGATATTTAAGTCGTGCGGTGAAAAATATGTGAAAAGATAAAGGGTTACTACAATTTGTAGACCGTGTTTTTATCGAAACTGCGTTATGCAAGGGTTAGCTGTAATTAAGCATCCCAAAACACCGATGCCATGACCTTTCCTGCCGATGGAACAGACTTTGCCTTCTTTGGCACCGAACAACTGGCTTCTGTTCACTGTTTTGACTGCTGTTTGGATTCTGGTGAATCCAAGTCTCATCCGTAGTGATAAATCGCGCCCAAATTAATTATATTCTTGTTAAAATGCTCCAAGTACTGTTTAGAGATTTTCATGCGAAGGCATTTTTGATCTGCTGTGAGCAAGCGCGGCACCCATCTTGCAAAAGCTTTTTCATTTGCAATTCTTCATGCAAAATATATCCTACACATTCTTTTGAAATGCCTATAGCAGTGGTGGTCCGTGAAGTTTTAACGGGAGTGCTGCCAAATCAAAATAATTTTAAAAAAATTATTTTTTTCCTAATTAGTAACCAATTTATTAATAAATAAATCTGTAATTTATTTTTTTAAAAAATTGGTTACTGATTAGGTAAAAAAGAATTTTTTTAAAAATTATTTTGTATAGGCAGCACCCCCACTTAAAACTTCATGGGCCGCCACTGGCCTATAGTCTCAGCAATTTCACGCAGTTTGACTTGCCGGTCATCCAATAACATATCGTGCACTTGATAAATGATTTCTGGTAGTGTCACTTTTTGGACGTCCTTCACATGGATCATCTTCAAGGCTGTACAGCCACGTTTTAAACATGGAAGCCAATTTCTTAATTGTCGAGAGCAAAAGAAAAGATTGCCCTTTCTTTTAGTGTTGCACAGTGATCAGCATTAATTTTAGAAATTATGGACTTTATAACTGTGTTATAAATAATTATTTTAATTTTCTGACGTTTCGACCTTCATATTAAGGTCATAATCTGGAGTATATACAATGACAAGCTGAGTTACATTTCACACAGTAAGCTAAAGAAACAATGATTTAGATTACTGCTAAAGAAACTATGATTTGATCACCGGTTATTCTACTGGCATGACCTCTAGTGGAAAAAAAAAATAGATACAAACATTCTTTCATATAGATAGTTTTCTTACAGTAACAATGATGTCCTATTTTTAACATTACAATTGTTATACTAGATTTAGGATTCTAGATTATATACAGTCCTGTTTATAGTTAACTCTTAGGGAGAAAGGTTCTGCGGGTAGAATATTTGCCTTCCATATGCTTAGGATTTTTAGACCATCATTATCATTCAGATTGAGGTGGTTGATAAGAATCTCACAGGCTTCCTTAAATTTGCATTCATACCATGTTTTGGTGTGATGTAAACAACTGGTGCTTTTCCAGTCAATTCTATGTAAAGTGTTCAATTCATGATCAGAAAGGCCAGCTTCACCATAGTTATATTTAATGTGTCGTTTATGTTCCTTTTGTCTGATAGGAATTGTGCATCCTGTTTCTCTTATATACGGTAGATTACAGGTGCAATACATACGGTATACTCCAGGGTGGGCCAGCGGAGGGAGTGGGTCTTTGGATGAGTTGAGTAAGCTTTTTAATTTTGCAGAAGGTTTAAAGGTGGCTTTTAGGTTGCATTTCTGTAGTATTCTGTTTAATTTTATCTGATGTCCCTTTAATGTAAGGAATGGTTATAGTTTTATTGTAGTCTGGTTTATGTTTGTTTTTTTATTGAGGACTTGTAGAGAATTTTGTTAATAGTGTTTTGGCTGTAACCATTTTTTAGAAAAGTATTGCTGGTAACTTTAAATTTGTCTTTCAGTGCTTGTTCATTGGAGTAGATCTTCAAAGCCCTGTTTTTTAAAAGTATTAATGACACCTAGTTTTTGTGTTGGGTGGTGGTAGGAGTTTGTATGTATATATTGGCCGGTATGTGTCGATTTCCAGTAAACAGTGAAGGAAAGACTGCCAGAAGGAAGACGTGAAACAAGTGTATCTAGAAACGGAAGTGTATTCTGTTTTACAATCTCAGTTGTAAACTGTATGCATTTGTGTTGTTTGTTTTAGGTGGCTAATGAAAGTGTTTAGTGTCTGGCAGCCATGGGGTGAGATCGTCAATGTATCTAAGCCAGACTTTGGTTTTAAAGGAGAGGAATCCAGAGCATGTAAATAGGACATCAATGTTACTGTAAGAAAACTCATCATCATCAAATTCCTGCCATGTACCCTCAAGGGGTGTACAGGATATGATAGTACTACATGAAAAAAATTACATCATTATTAATTTCCTATCTACAATTTTCCTCCAAATCAGTCAAGACTCCAACATTATCAGATCTTATATTTCTATCGTCTAAAGCACTTTGTACCGTATCAATCCGCCTATATCTTGGTCTTCCTCTGGGTCGTTTTGCTGCCAACCTGGCAGAGAACACTTGTTTTGCTAATCTTTCCTCGCCCATTCTGTTTAGGTGACCATACCACCTGAGATTAGCTCTGCTAACACATTCCTGGATGCTGACAATGTCAAGTTCTTTCCTAATATCCTCGTTTTTAATATGATATTGCCATTGATGCCATCTGTTCACGCCTATAATCTTTCTCAGGACTCTCATATCTGTGGTCTCTAGTCTTCAGTCAAGTGTTTTACTTCTGACCCAGCTCTCAGATCCATAAGTTAAAACTGGTTTGAACACTGTCTTGTATACAGCTAATTTAGTGTCCTGACTAATTTCTCTCTTATTTCATATGAATTTATTCAATCGACTTCCCACAATACCAGCTTTGCTAATTCTGTTGTCTATTTCTATATTTAATTTACCATCTTCAGTAAAAATCGTGCCTAAATAGCTGAAATGTTTTACTTGTTCCACAGGTTCTCCATTCACAACACAGTTGACATTTTCAATGATTCTGCCTATTTTCATTGTCTTTGTCTTTTTATTGCTGACCTTCATACCATATCTATTACAACAGCTATTCAATTTAGTCAGAGAATCTTGCAGACTTGTAGCAGATTTATTTAGAAGTATAACATCATCTGCATAAAGCAAAGAACTGACATTAACATCTCCAATTTTGATATCATGTTTAATACCACTTTTCTTCATAATGTGATCCATATAGATAATGAATAACAGAGGGGATAATGTACATCCTTGTCTCACACCAGATTTAACATTAAACCATCTTCCTGTACTTCCTTCAATTCTAACTGCTGACTTACAACTCAAATAAAGACTAAGTATTGCTTGATATAATGCCCCATTGACACCATATAACTGCAGCGTATTGAATAGCTTCTCTCTTGGCACCTTGTCATATGCCTTTTCCAAATCAACAAAACTTAAATACAGATCTCTGTTATATTCCCATGCTTTCTGGACTATTTGTCGTAAAGTGAAGATCTGTTCCTGACAGCTCTATTTGACCTGAATCCAGCTTGTTCTTCAACAAGCTTTTCTTCCACCATTCTTCTCAACCATTTCTCAAGTATACTTGCATAGATCTTGCCAGGAGCACTCAGTAGGGAAATACCTCTGTAATTCTCACATGCAGTTTTATTTCCCTTTTTAATTATGGGTACTATTAGAGCTCTACTCCAATCATCGGGAATTCGTCCCTCTGTCCAGGCTTTCTGAACTATGCAGTGCAGCCACTGTAAGACTCTTATACCACCATACTTCAGCATTTCTGGTCGAATATCATCTACTCCTGCTGCCTTTCCACATTTCAAGCCTTTGATGGCTTTTTCTACTTCAAGTATTGATATGTATTCCTGACTGCATGCCTGGTCAGTGTTTTTTACCACTGTGCTGTCATCACTGCTTGCTTCATTTAGCAGTTTTTCAAAGTAATTACTCCATACTTCAAGGATATCTTTTTCTCCTGTTTTCATGTCACCTTTATCATCTCTAACTCCTTTTACAGCACTCTTTCCTCCATTCCTAAGTTTCTTCAACAACCTCCAGAATATTTTGCCATCTTCTTGATATTTATTTCCTATATTCTTGCCAAAGTCCTCCCATGACTTTTGTTTAGCTTTCTTACATTTGTCTCTGTATTCTGTAAGAGTAAAAGCTGACTTATTTGCCAGGAACTTTTGATATGCTTTCTTCTTTTCCTTCACTGCCTCTTTAACTTCCTGTGTCCACCAGGGAGTTCTGATTTTTTTATCCTTACAGACAACCTCACCACATGCCTCTCTGGCAGAATCAATCAATGTTTTCTTCAGAGTTTGCCACTGAAAACTATCTATATGAAAGAATGTTTCTCCCATATTATCTTAAATAGAATTTAGCTTTGATGTAGTTTCTAAATATTTAATTAATTTTTAATTTTATCTGTTTTTTTTTTTTTTTTTTTTCACTAGAGGTCATGCCAATAGAATAGTTGGTGATCAAATCATTGTTTCTTTAGCTTACTGTGTGAAATGCAACTCAGCTTGTCGTTGTATATACTCCAGATTATGACCTTAATATGAAGGTCAAAAATATCGGGAAATTAAAATATTTATTTATAACACAGTTATAAAGTCCATAATTTCTAAAATGAATGCTGATTACTGTGCAACACTAAAAGAAAGGGCATTTTGACAATTAAGAAATAGGCTGCAGAGTTTAAATGTGGCTGTCCAGCATTGAAGATGATCCACGTGAAGGACGTCCAAAAAGTGTAACAATACTAGAAATCATTGATCAAGTGCACAATATGGTATTGGATAACCACAAGTCAAACTACATGAAATTGCTGAGAGTACAGGCATTTCAAAAGAATGTGCAGGATATATTTTGCATGTCCGCTCTCCAGTCAAGAGGCTGCGGGTTCGAATCCAAGCATAGGCATGGATGTCTGTGATTGTCTGTGGAAATACTAGTCGTGGTGGTCGGATGTAGATGGCGTTGGTGTAGTTGCAGTCAGTTGGGGGATTGTGAATGGTAGAAGTTTTGAGTAGATGCCCTCCCTCGATGAGTCTTTGGACTCCCTGGAGGTGACAAATAATAATAATAATAATAAATGAAAAAGTTTTTGCAAGATGGGTGCCACACTTGCTTACAGCAGATAAAAAATGCATTCGCACGAAAATCTCTAAACAGTGGTTGGAGCATTTTAACAAGAATATAACTGATTTTGTGCATCAATTTATCACTATGGATGAGACTTGGATTCACCATTACACACCAGAATCCAAACAGCAGTCAAAACAGTGGATGGAAGTCGGTTGTTCAGCGCGAAAGAAGAAGACAAAGTCTGTTCCATCAGCAGGAAAGGTCATGGCATCGCTGTTTTGGGATGCTAAAGGCATTTTGTTTATTAATTATCTTGAAAAGGGTAAAACAATAACCAGGGAATATTATTCTGATCTTTTATCCAGATATAAGACGAAAAAGTTCATGAGAAAAGACTCAGTTTGCAGAAGACAAAAATCATCTTTCATCAGGACAATGCACCTGCAAGGATAGAAAAATCAGAACTCCATGGTGGACACAGGAAGTTAAGGAGGCAGTGAAGGAAATGAAGAAAGTGTATCAAAAGTTCTTGGCAAAAAAAATCAGCTTGTGCTATTAGAGAATACAGAGACAAATGTAAGAAAGCTAAACACTGTGTAAAACTAGCTAAACAAAAGTTATGGGAAGACTTTGTTAAGAACATAGAAAATAAATATCAAGAAGGTGGCAAGGTATTCTGGAGGTTGTTGAAGAAACTCAGAAATGGAGTAAAGAGTTCTGTGAAAGGAATTAGAGATGATAAAGGTGACATGAAAACTGGAGAAAAAGATATCCTTGATGTATGAAGTAATTACTTCAAAAAATTGCTAAATGAAACAATCAGTGACAGCAAAAGTGGTTAAAAAAATACTCAGCAGGCATGCAATCAGGAATGCATGTCCATACTAAAAGTAAAAAAAGCCATTAAAAGCCTGAAATGTGGAAAGGCTAGAAATGTGGAAATGTAGATGATATTTGACCAGAAATGCTTAAGTATGGAGGTATAAAAGTCTCACAGTGGCTGCACTGCATAGTTCAGGTGACCTGGACAGAGGGATGAATTCCAGATGATTGGAGTAGAGCTCTCATAGTATCCATATATAAAAAAAGGAGATAAAACTAAATGTGAGAATTACAGAAGACTTCTGAGTGTTCTGGTAAGATTTATGCAAGTATACTTGAGAAATGGTTGAGAAGGATTGTGAAAGGGAAGCTTGGTGAAAAACAAGCTGGATTTAAGCCAAATAGAGAGGCTCTCTAGATCAGATTTTCACTTTAACAAATAGCTGAGAAATCAGGGGAATATAACAAATATATGTATTTAGGTTTTGCAGATCTGGAAAAGGCATATGACAAGGGCCCAGAGAGAAGCTATTCAAAATGCTTCAGTTGTATGGTGTCAATGGGGGAATATCTGAAGCAATACTTAGTACATTTTGAATCCTTTCTTTCATGCTTACACCGTGATCAGAATACATTTTGAAAAATTATGGAGACAAGTACCGTGTTATTGAGTAAAACTTTAGTTTAATATAAAGCAAAATCAACACTCGACGTTTTGACCTTCATATCAAGGTCATCTTCTGGAGCATACACAATATATACAGAGAAACAATCTGCATGGTTTGCTAAAGTTACTGACCAACCGTTATTACAATTATTGGCCTGACCTCTGGTGAAAAAAAAAAAAAAAAACTTTTACTACATTAAAGCTAAGCTAGAGTCCTATTATTATTATTATCTATTAGGTTACAAAAATAAGTTGGGCTGGAGAGCAACATGTTTATATATATATATATTAAAAAAAAAAGTGATTATACATATAAATTTCAACCAATTGGTACGGAATAGTTTTCTAAAGTCCTAAAGTATGCTAGATACTAAGTGGGCTGAATATGTGCCATCCAAATTCTTCGAATTTTCATGCCACCAGCAATACTTAGTCTTTATTTACGTTGTAAGTCAGCAGTTAGAATTGAAGGTAGTACAAGAAGATGGTTAAATGTTAATTATGGTGTTAGACAAGGATGTACATTATCCCCTGCTGTTATTCATCATCTATATGAATGAAGGAAAGTGGTATTCAACCTGATATCAAAATCAGATATGTTAATCTGAGCTCTTTGCTTTTTGTGGATGATGTTATACTTCTGAATAAATCCACTAGAAGTCTGTACGATTCCATGACTAAACTGAATAACTGTTGTAATAGATATGGTATGAAGGTCAGCAATAACAAGACAAAGACAATGAAAATAGGCAGAAATACTGAAAATGTCAACTGCATTGTGAATGGAGTAAAAAAAAAAAAAAGAAAAAGTAAAACATTTCAGCTACTTAGGTACGATTTTTAGTGAAGATGATAAATTAAATATGGAAATAGAACACAGAATCAACAAGGCTGGCATGGCAGGATGTCAATTGAATAAATTTATATGGAATAAGAGAAATTAGTCAAAACATAAATTAGCTGTATACAAGACACAGTGTTCAAACCAATTTTGACTTATGGATCTGAGAGCTGGGTTAGAAGTAAAACACTTAACTGAAGACTAGCGACCACAGATATGAGAGTCCTGAGAAAGATTAGGGGCGTGAACAGATGGCATCAATGGCAATGTCATATTTAAAACGAGGATATTAAGAAAGAACTTGCCACTGTCAGCATCCAGGAATGTGTTAGCAGAGTTAATCTCAGGTGGTATGGTCACTTAATCAGAATGGGAGAAGAAAGATTAGCAAAACAAGTGTTCTCTGCCAGGTTGGCCAAAAAAAGACCCAGAGGAAGACCAAGATATAGATGGATTGATACGGTAAAAAGTGCCTTAGAAGATAGAAATATAAGATCTGATAATGTTGGTCTTGACAGGTAACAGACTAATTTGGAGTTAAAGGGTACATATCAGGATTTTGAATTTTTTTTTTTTTATCTATATAACGTCTCATATACGCCATATAAATGTAGCATTTTGAAGATGTCTCTTTGATCTTCTTCATCTGCATTTACCAAATTTAGATACTATAAACCCATATTCTAATTTCATGATTTCTTCACTGTTTGTATGCAATTAAAAATCTGTTATGATAACTTTTACATAGCCTGAATCTTCCCAAATTTTTTTCTTAGACATTTCTCTTTTTTTTTTATCTTGAACTCAACATTGAAATTCCTCTTTAATTCTCATATTCATTTTTATTTCATTTTTTATGGAGATACTCTGTTAGTCTTAACCCCAATACGGCTTGGAATCCATCAGAAGCATACATTGAAGAGTAACTGTCAAAGCTGAAAGACGAGATCTGTGGAAGATTTCAATATTGATTGAGACCATATTATAATATAAATACGGAGTTTATTAAAAATAAGCAATTAAAACCTGACAAGTTCTGTGTGTCATAAGACTTACATCATCAGGGATAGTGGTACATGCAAGTTTTATCAATAAAAGCCTATTAACAGTTAATTATATATATTAGATATTTTTGATAATTTCACAACTGTTAAATATAACTGATAAACCAGAATACAAATGATAAATTCGTTACTGTATGCATGTTGGAACATTACTAGTTGTTGCTATCATGTTCTGTGGTATCACTTGTGCTATATGTTAGGTCTGTGGCAGTTAAATTTTTGATGAAAGCAGACCATACCTGTTGCAAAATTAAGTCTAGATTTGTACTGCATTATGTAGGGATCTGAAGCATTTGTAAAGCTCCTTTAAATTTTCTTGTGAAACAGTTATCATCAATATATGACATATTTGTTTGTTGCCAGAGTATATGATGGCCAGTAGTGGTTGTGTGGAATGCCAAGTCTGATTTATGCTCTCTTCTTTTTTCGACGTCTTTTATGTGTTCAGACATGTACATCTCTCTCTCAACCTTTTTGTCTGGCCTGCATAACAAATGCCACAAGAGCAATAAAACAGTTATTATTATTATCATCGTCATTAATATCTGACCTTCATGGAGTCAAAGGACTCATTGTGGAAGGTCTATACTCTTTCATGTAAAAAGATCACTGAACTGTACCTTGAACCCATTCACAGTTTCTGCACTCACCACAATTTCAGGTAATGCATTCCACTCACCAATTACTCTCCATGCAAAGAACCTGCTTCTTCTTACACCCCTTGCTCACAACCTTCTTATACGGCTTCCATAGAAGTCTCTAGTTCTTTCGCTGCCTCCTCTACACTATGAAATATCTTCTCCACATTAATCTGGTAACAATCCCTCGTCAACTTATATGACTCAATCATATCCTCTCTTCTTCTTCTATTCACAAGGCGCTGTAAGTTGCATTTCCTCAATCGCTCCTGCTATCTAACATTCCATAGACCTGACACTAACTTAGTAAATTTTCTGTGGACCTTCTCCAATACATACTTCTGCAGCAGTTTGTTCCACTAAAGTAGGGTCGCTGTTTTTGGTGAGTCTCTTCCACATTCTCCAGTCTTGGGCTGTAACCACATCCAAGTCCTTCATCCTCAAGTCTTCCTCTACCAGCTCCCTCCATCTTTTCTTTGGCCGGCAGCGCTTCCTCCCCCCCCTGCACGACCTTTCTTCCCACATATTCGTCCTCCCTCCTCATCACATGACCAAACCATTTCAACCTTGCCTCCTGTATCTTCACTCCTAAGTTTCACCATTCCCTCACATAGTCATTTCTAAGATGATCCTTTCTGGTCACCGCACATCCACCTAAGCATTCTCATCTCCGCTACCTCCATCCTGCTGATGTTATTTTTCCTCAGGGTTACAGTTTCCATAGTATAAGAAATAGCTGGTCTCACTACTGTCCTACAGATTTTGCCTTTTAGACTGATCGGCACTCCTCTTATTGTATAGCACTCCAGCTATCTCTCTCTCTCTCTCTCTCTCTCTCCAGGTCCTCCATCCTCTTCCATGTTGAACCTAAGTATCTAAAGTCCCTAACCTTTCTGATGACATTTCCTTCCAACTCCAGATATGTCCCCTGGCTGCCATCCACTTTGCAACACATATGCTCTGTCTTACTTCTGCTCAGTCTCATACCTCTCTCTTTCATACCTCTCCAGTTTAGCTGCCACTTCTTCTCTTGATTCTGCACACAGCACGATGTCATCCGGACACAGCATTGTCCAAGGCGTATCTTCTCTCACCTCCCTCGTCACCACCTCCATCACAATATTAAACAGGAATGGATTTAGGAGGGTGGTCAGAAAAGTTCACGGCCTAACAATGAAAAAACGAATTTATAATTTCAAAATTATTTTTATTTTTCAACATAATCTCCTTTAAGACTAATACATTTATTCTAGCGATGCTCCAGCGCATTTTTTTCCCGTCCCTGTAGTGGTTCCCAGTAAGATCTGCAAAATACCCCTCTACAGCTGCAATCACCTCTTGATTCGAAGAAAAACGCTGACCAGCAAGGAAGAGTTTTAGTTTTGGGAGGAGACAGAAGTCAGAGGGAGCCAAATCTCAAGAATAGGGCGGATGATCCAACAATTCATAGTGCAGATTCCTTAATTATCCCAATGAAAGATGATTTTTTTTTCAAACCGGGTCTTTTCTCATGAATTTTTTCGACTAGTCTGGTTAAAAGATCAAAATAATATTCCCCGGTTATTGTTTTACCCTTTTCAAGATAATTAATAAACAAAATGCCTTTAGCATCCCAAAACACCGATGCCATGACCTTTTCTGCTGATGGACCCGACTTTGTCTTCTTTGGTGCTGAATAACTGGCTTCTGTCCACTGTTTTGACTGCTGTGAGCAAGCATGGCACTCGTCTTGCGCAAAGTTTTTTCATATGCAATTCTTCATGCAAAATATATCCTACACGTTCTTTTGAAATGCCTATAGTCTCAGCTATTTCATGCACTTTGACTCGCCGGTCATCCAATACCATATCGTGCACTTGATCAATGATTTCTGTCGTTGTTACACTTTTTGGACGTCCTTCATGTGGATCATCTTCCAAGTCTGGTACGGCCACGTTTAAACTCGGAAGCCAATCTCTCCAACTGGTGTGAGAGATGTCATCTCTCCACCAGTAGGAGAGAGTGACCATGTGGTTTTGACTTGGAAGATGAATAAACATGCAGGAGTATCAAAGAGAGGGGAACACATATGGAATAAGGCTTCATGTGGATCAAGAAGGACGTCCTTCATGATCCACATGAAGGATGTCCAAAAAGTGTTGTAATACTTTTTGGACGTCCTTCATGTGGATCATCTTCAAGGCTGGTATGGCCACGTTTAAACTCGGCAGCCCATTTCTTAATTGTCGAAAGCAAAGGAGAAGAGTGTCCATAAACTTTTATGAACTTCAAATGAATTTCTTTTGGCATTAAACCTTCTTTTACAAAGAATTTTATAATCAATTTTATAAGTGGATTGATATAGTAAAAAGTGCATTAGAAGACAGAAATATAAGATCTGATAATGTTGGAGTCTTGACAGGTAACAGATTGATTTGAAGGAAAACTGTAGATAGGAAGTTAGTAATGATGTCAGGAATTTGATGATGATAATGAGAAAACATAGGATACATAATACAAATAATACAGTAATGCAACTGTTCCAGAAATAAGCCAATTTCATAAAAATAAGTATTTTATCTATTCATGGAAGTTTTTTTTCCTTCTTCTTCTTTTCAGAAACCACATTCAACATAATTTAAGTCTGTATGCTCTAGGGAATTCCCTACAAGTTTTCAGAGAATTCTAGGGTTCTGCAGAACATATTCTAAGAAATGTTGAGCTAAAATAACATATTCACCATCTTTTACATGAATTTTTGCATTGAAGATGACTGTTAGAGCTGCAGATGACTGATTTAGTGATAGCGTCAGTAAAACAGTACATTTTTGTAATTAGGTGATCAATTCTATAATGAAACCAGTAATTCTTAATAACCAGCACATTTGTTTATTACATATTTAATTACCTTCATCATCATCAACTCCTTCACTAATTGCTTCCACTTCTCTCTGTTGACAGTAAGTTCCTAAAAATTATAAATAACACAAATAACTGTCTGTTCATTAGTTCTTAAGCTATAAATTTCTTAAAATTAAATTTCTTTTTAGGAAACATTTCAAGATTTAATATTAAAAAAAAATAAAACTTATCGAGTCTACATGGTACACAGGGATCCAGATAGGAAGGAAATGAAAAGGATTAGAATCATCCTCTCACTGAAATTTTTTGGTGTTTACCCTTCCAGGAATGTACCACATGCTATGATAGTCTAAAATACTTAATATTCCATTACTATGAGATGATGAACCTCTGTAGTTCAGTTGTTTCAATGAAACCAGCAGTTTGGTTGGAAAGACCTGGGTTCAAATCCAATCTTTGATGTGAGAAACCTTTATCATGCCTTTTGAATTAAAGATGAGTTAGTCAATCTTATACAGAGGTGGAAGTTTTTTCTCTCAGAAACCTCAGGTTTTTCATCCATCAAAACAGGCAAACTGTAAACACATGTATCTGCTGACATAAAATATTTACTCTTAAAGAGCTGAAGCGAAGGAATGGCAAGCCAGCTGAATTAAATTGCCCTAAAACTCATAATTATGAGATAATCCATTTAGAGCAGATGAGATTTGAATGAATGAGATAAAAAAAAAAAGCTTACAATTTTTTTTTAAAGTTAATTTTGACAAATTATATGATTATATAACAAACCGACATGCTAAAGCTGCAAAATCTTTGGAATATTGATGCCTGTAGGCAAGAGTCTAAGAAGAAGAAGGAACTGTTATGCATTGACATGACAGTGTGTGTTTTTTTTGTGCATGTTATTACATGTTTCTTGAAGGAAAAGGTTGTAATCTTTGAGAAAGACAGAATAAGGGAGGGCGTTCCAAAGAACAAAGGAAGACAGAAATTAAAGAGGAGAAAGGGAAGTTGATTTAGGGAGACAGTACATGGATATCAACCAGCAGCTGCTAATGCTCTTATAGTCTTAGAAGAATGTGGAAGAACAACGGTGGCTAGTTCAGCAGAACATAGTCCACATGAAAATACTACAGAAGAGACATAAGGAAGAAAACAGAGAAAAGAGAACACATTAGAATTTCCAGGAGAGAAAGAGAGTAATTGACATGAATGAATGAGAGGTCATCAATTAATCATTTGACATTTCCTGGATGCATTCTTAGAGAGGTTTTAGGTGCAACATCCTATGGGAGCAGTTTTCCATAGGATGAATATTTTGAGGACTGAAGAAGCTACAGATGAGTTATATATAGTTATACAGAAATGAATTTTTTGGACAGGGAAGGTTAGAAGTAAACAAGCCCAGAAGACAGATCTGATTATGTATAGGGATCTAGTGCTGCCAAGAACAGGCAGAAGTGAAGTGAGCACTTCCTTCAATGAAAGAAACAAGATAGGACAGCATTTTGGGAGTACACAGGTTCACAAGGTTATCGAACTAAAGAAAAACATGAAAATATTTAAGGCACTGGTTATAGAAGATGTTGAAGCTTTTAATTATTGTGTACTATAAAGTTAATCAAATGAAAAAGGAGAATGGAGTGTAATGTCATCAGAAGAGCTACGGATAGGATATCATTCAGTAAGAGATGGTCATTTATGTACTGCAGAGAAGGTGGAAGAAAGTATAGAATTCTGGTATAGTCCTAGTATTGGTTGGAAAATCTGAAGAGAAGAAGCTAATGGGCAATTACTAAGAGTAGAAGGTAACCATTAGATCATAGTTTGTTGAGCTGGACTTATAGTCCTGCTCAACAAACAAAAGATCCTACTCAGATCTGCTAGCCCTAGAAATATCAAGAGCAAACAACCGCATGAATTTCACTAAACCTTTTCATAACTGGAGTCTAAAGATAAGTGGTGATGACTAACAGATCAACTAAGCATCAAATAATCAAATTATTTGATACCTTAGTTATTATGTGAGGAATTTAATGGAATAAATACCTCACAGAGAAATAATTCAACAACAGGTTTCATTATTTCTCTGTGAGAAATAATGAAACCTGTTTTGTAATTAAAATGAAAAGACAAGCGGCTAGTTTTCTGGCAACTTAATAGTTATTAAAGGGATAAAAATCCTATGTTTTTATATAGCCAGTAAGTGAAACTCAAGATCGAGAACTACGATCTATGAGTTTCAATGCCGAAAAACTATCGGCGAAGGCAATTCGAAGCAAAGGTGGAGCAAGCTCCCTCACTATTCTTGATATTCTCTCATAATGTAAAACACAGCTCCTAGGAGATGTAATACTGTCATTACATTATGAGGAGAGGTCACTACCCAGACCGGTTTCAACCTTTTTTGAGGTCCCATCAGTGAGTAGGTAGACCTGGAAGATATCAAAGCTTAGTGAAAAGAACTTACATACCTTCACTATACGAATGCCATAAAGGTGTGCTTATATTTTGTAATTAAAATGAAAAGCCAAACGGCTAGTTTTCTGGCAATTTAATAGTTATTAAAGGGATAAAAATCCTATGTTTTTATATAGTTTAATTTTTTAATTTTCAATGCTGATAGTTTTTCGGCATTGAAACTCATAGATCGTAGTTCTCGATCTTGAATTTCACTTACTGGCTATATAAAAACATAGGATTTTTATCCCTTTAATAACTATTAAGTTGCCAGAAAACTAGCCGTTTGGCTTTTCATTTTAATTACAAAATATAAGCACACCTTTATGGCATTCGTATAGTGAAGGTATGTAAGTTCTTTTCACTAAGCTTTGATATCTTCCAGGTCTACCTACTCACTGATGAGACCTCAAAAAAGGTTGAAACCAGTCTGGGTAGTGACCTCTCCTCATAATGTAATGACAGTATTACATCTCCTAGGAGCTGTGTTTTACATTATGAGAGAATATCAAGAATAGTGAGGGAGCTTGCTCCACCTTTGCTTCGAATTGCCTTCGCCGATAGTTTTTCGGCATTGAAACTCATAGATCGTAGTTCTCGATCTTGAGTTTCACTTACTGGCTATATAAAAACATAGGATTTTTATCCCTTTAATAAATAATGAAACCTGTTGTTGAATTATTTCTCTTTTCCAATATTCTGTCTCTGTTACAGAGACATCTTCAGGAATACAATATTAAAATTGTAATAAAACATAGAACAATAAGAGGGTGCTCCTCATAAAACTTTAAGTCTAAATAGTTGGATTTTTTCCACTTATTGTTGTGTGTGTGTTTTGTGTGTGTTATTACAATTTTAATATAATATTCCTGAAAATGTCTCTGAGACAGAGAAGAAATATCATTTAACCTGCTATTTTTCTGTGCTGTATTTAATCTATTAAACTTAATTACAAGTGTAAACCAGCATCTGAGCCTAATAGACACTGATCAACTCAGGACTAAAAGTGATGAAATACAAGTTTCAAGTCATTAATTAGTTGGCAAATCTCTCAGTGGTGAAAAGTTGGCAGTTATTTTATTTTTTTGAATGGGCTGAATATAAGTTTTCATGCAACAGGGGAGATACCATTCAAGTAAGAAAGATTGAAAAGGCGATATATATATATGTGTGTGTGTGTGTCAATTCTGGAGCACAAGTTTTTATCATAATAGAAAGGATCAGAATCAGATGAACTCTTGGTATTGAAGTTACTCATAATTCTTCTGATTTCTTTCTGAGGGAAGATTAGTACAAAGATGGAGCAAGGTATTCTCAATAATGTGAATTTGCTGTGATAATTTGAATGAGACTGATTGCACCATCAAGATGAAACAGAGATGGGAGCATGAAGGGCAGAACTTGCTTTCAGTGGCCAGGAAAAGGATGACTGAAAGACTCACATGCCACATGAATAGAAGACATTTTTTTTTTTTTTTCAGTTGTTTTTTGTTTTTCATTTTGAGATAAACTCCTGCAGCAGAGCAGGAGTTTATCTCAAACCATTTGTGAAATGCTAAATTTTTTTTTTTCTTGGATTGCCTTGGTGCACTACTTGGAGAAAACCAAGGTTGGATAGTGGTCTGGAATTTTGGATTTCCAATCAAGGATGAGGCCTTAATTCCAGTTAGAATTATTTCTATTACTTGATCGGATCTTCCTGTCCATCCATTGTGGAGTCTGGGTAAGGAGAACCGACATAGTAATAAATCTATGAACAAAAGGAACAGAAGTCATGCAAACATGAATGGATGAGAAGAGTTCTACAGGAATGGAAACTTGGATAAGGTTACAGTCTGAGTTATCAATAGGAGAACTGCCATCTCTGTAAACAAAGTTTGCACATGAAGTTACTTCACGTGCAAACTTTCCATTTCCATAATGCACAGCATTATATACACCCAAAAGGATGTGTGCTTTGCATTATTATTATCAAACCTCCATGGAGTCAAAAGACTCAATGCAGGAGGTCCCACTGTCACACACACACATTTTATGATATTGCATATTAAATATATTCCCAATGTTTGCACTGACCAAACTCTCGGGCAATTCATTACAATCACTAGCCACTCTCCATGCAAAAAACCTGCTCCTCATTCCATTGTTCACACTCTCCTTATATAGCTTCCAGGGACGACCTCTTGTTCTCTCCCTGTCTTCACCCATTCTATGCAAAAACCCCTTGACATTAATCTGGTAATAACTCCTTAAAAACTTATATGTGTCAATCATATACTCCCTCTCCTCTTCCTATCCACCAGTTTCTGCAAGTTGTATTTTCTCAATCTGTCTTCTTACTCAACATTCCAGAGTCTAGAAGCCATCCTAGTCAATCATCCCTGGGTCCTTTCTAATACAGCTTTATCTTTTTGAAAAGCAGGTGTCCAAATCTTTATACAGTAATCCATATGTGACCATGAAAGCCATAATCAATGACCATTAACATCCTTACTTCTAAAAGTCAGTGCCATCCACATCATTCTCATTATTATCCACTGTGCTATCCTTATAATTTTAGCAATATGTCCCCAAAATTTTAGGTCATTATCCACAATCACTCCCAGATCTCTCATCCCCTCCATCTCCTCCAAGATTAACCTTGTACTCTATATTCCATCTTTGCTTCCCAAAGTTCAAAACCTTACAATTTGCAACCCTGAACCATTCAATCAGTGTATCCAAGTCTTCTTACAAAGCCACAGCATCTACTCTATTCTACTCCTGAGAAACAACTGCATATCACCATTCAGACCTATCCCAATATTATTAACATACAGAGCGAACAGCAACAATCCCAAAACAGACCACTGGGGTACATCACTAGTAACATTTCTCTTCTGGAATATTGCTCCTCAATAGACAACTAACTGATACCTATTCAATGGCCAATCTCTAAGCTAGCACACTAATCTATTATTTAGCCCCATATGTTTCAGTTTAATCATCATCACCAGCTTGTCGAGTGGTAGTTTATCAAAGGCCTTTGCAACATCTACATACACAGTGATATATGCATCATCCTTATCCAATACATTTGTCACACTGTTATAGTAGTAGATTGCTAAAACACTATCTTCCCTTAATAAAACCATGCTGACCATCAAAGAGTATTCTTCTGTTGTCAACTTTGTTATCTAGCTCCATCTGTTCTAATTTAATCACCACTTCAATCACTCTGCTCATTCTACCTCCAAGAAAACAAACTACTCTTTAATCATTCATTACAGCAGACCTCACACTGATGTGACAAGGATCTCCAAGGATAATGAATTGACTGATGCATCTTCTCCTGAGTGACATTCTGACCTTGTAGTTGAAGCTTATGATCATGTATTTCCTGATTCCCTGGAATAACAACAGTAGGCACTCCAGAATCCCAAGGCATCATCATCATAGAACCACTGCCACCTTAATGCCAGCAAAAGGCTAAACTGCAGTTCTATGTGATGTGGTTGAGTTTCAACTAACTCAACAGTATTAAGAATTGGTATTTTATTTGTAACTGAAATTAACATTGGATCTTGATGCAGGCTGTCAAAAGATGTTGTCACTGCCCATGGTTCCTCCATTTCTATTAATGTATCTTCATCTTGTTGCAATCCTTCTACTAACACTGAACTATATACAGATGGAAGTAAGTTCTGAGCTAGACTAGAGTATATACTTAAATGAGGAACAGAAACCTGAGTTAGTATAGTTCCGGACAGCTCTGATCTTTGTGAATGACTTTACCGGCTTAATTAGCAGTGGCAATTCTGTGCTGTGTCTTTTTAGCCACACCACAGCAAGTAACAAGGCTTGGTTACTCGAGTCATGTTCCCACTTCTCCTGAAGATTAATATTAGAAATATCCCAATGTGCAATCTCGGTAAAAATTTGCACATTCAAACTTTCAGCAACATTAAGTAGCATAGAAAGTTGGTCCTGCAAAATGTTCGCTTCACCCTTGTATCATTTTTAAATCTGTGTATTTTATATCCTTAAGAATAACAATTGGAGATTTACAAAAGTTTTCATGAAATATGCTATAAAAGAAAGAAGATCAGAGCTGTCCGGAACTATACTAACTCAGGTTTCTGTTCCTCATTTAAATGCATTCTGACCTGGCCTGGTACACAAAATAGTGTACACTTTAGGTACACTATTTTGTGTACCTTTAGATTTTTTACCTTCACACACTAAAGTGACATCTATCTACACAAGTTTCACTACAAAGTAATTCATAAAAAGCAGTTAATATAAGATATGGTGATTATTCCTTTTTAAATAGATTTGTTGACCTTCTATTTTAAATTAACCAATACCAAGTTGCAAAAATACAATCAGCTTCTTAGTAACAGATTGTCATGTCTTTACCAGGAATCCAATGCTAATCGCACACATGTAAATTAGGCCAAACTCCAACAATGTACGAAACTCCAATCTATGAAAGAATCACATCAGATTACTGACTTCATTTATCCTAAGAACTTCTGATACCGCATAGACTATTAATATAAATCAACTTCTGAACATATTAATAATATAAGCACAAGAACTGAAAAATATACATTATTAACTAATACATCACCTGACGATAATTATGGGATACTAATGCAATTAATGAGAAGTCACCAGCCTTTTTACACAAAAAACTTTTGTAAATATAGTTACATGTAAACTTTTTTGCTTACACTTGGATCAAGGATTAAACAAGAACACATTTTCTTGGCATCTTTTTTTTCCTCATCTTTTTTTCAAGTTTTGTGTGTGTGTGTGTGTGAGATTTGGAAAAAATTGGTTTATTTCTATTATTGGCAGGTTAATATTCAAGATTTTGTGTGCTGCAGCATTTGTGAAATGAATGGCATTGCACAATGAAAGATTTGTGGAAAGAGAGTGCAACTGGTGAATGCATGTGTAGAAAAACTGTTTTGAAAACGAGTGTCATCAGTGTGGAAAATAAGAGATATGATAGTGAAAGGGCAAAGAACAAAAGGCAGATAAATCCAAGCAAGAAGAATGATGATAATGTTGCAGACAGCAATGTGGTGAAAGCAAGTTAAGGTAAACAAGGTATGAAAGAAAAGTTAGAAATGATGAGATAGTAATGAAAGATATGTGTGCTTACATGGAGTTCTGCACAGACCAAAACTTTTGAGGCACGGTGTTGGGGGAAATGCCTGGCAAGTGGAATGGCAGCAAAGCATAAGAAGACAAGTTTTTGTCTTCTTATGCTTTGCTGCTTGTGACACTAGTAATGATTATTAGACACACGTATTCATAAGAATTAAGAACAATAATTTTCATTATTGCAAATATTTCAGCCAAAAATGATTATTACTTGTGACATAGTAATGATTATTAGACACACGTATTTATAAGAATTAAGAACAATAATTTTCATTATTGCAAATATTTCAGCCAAAAATTTATGAATCATCATCAATGCATCACCATAATCTTAAGGTGAATCTAGAACAGAGTGCATTAATACTATTCACAGAGCTGAGCCACATAATCCAGAGTGCCACCATGATATTGCAATTAAAGCTAACTAAAATTCAAATAATTTTGAAATATAAAAAGTAACAAAATTTAGATAAACAAGTTTAAAAGAATCCCATGTTTAGCTGACTACACAAATGCTTCCCCTTATCACCAAGGCAAATTCTTAGATAATCTTTTAAGCTCCTGTACTAGCTATATGTGAACCTCTGAAAATTTCATCAGAATTTCTGACAAAGATAAAAAGCTTAACCTTTCAGCCTATAAACAGGATGGACAGTTTTGAAAGAACACTGGCTGATGCTCTCCACCTATTATCAGAGGCATTCACTCCAGACAAACTGTTCAACTATGTCATGAACTCAGGCTATTTTATCTGCGGAAATTAATTCTATAAACAGGTATGGGAAAATCTTTGTCACTTGCACTTGCTACGTGGAAGATATGTTCACCATCTGGCCAGACTCAGAAGCATCTTTAGTGATTTTCTTAACCAAAATCAACTTCACCATGGAAAAAGAAAAGGACAGAAAATTAGCCTTCTTGGACATCCTCCTTTCATGTATCTCCATCTGGAATACTTACATCTTTTTGCCATAAACTAAACCTACCTTCACAGGCCACTACATACAACAAGTTTCAGCCCATCATCTGTCTCAAAAAATAGGCATCTTCAAATCTTTGCTCAACAGAGCATATATTATCCGCTCCAATTCCAAAGATCTCCAACACGAACTGAGCACCATCCAATGCATCATACTACAAAATGGCTTCACTTCAAGGAAGTTCTGCATGGTGAGTCCCAATCCCATTCATTGTAGGCATCTCAGAGGCACCTGTAAAGATCCTGAAAAGATACAGTTTAGTCTCCACATTCTTTCCAATGAAAAAAATTCCCTCCTGATTACCATCCATGGAAGATAAAAAGCCACCTCTTGTACTTTGACAATGCTGCACTTCTTTTTTTTCTCATTTGACAAACCATGCAAAACACAAATCACCAACTAGATGAATATCAACTCTTGCCACAATCTTAAATTCTGATTTCTAAACCATTCTTCAGTATGTTCAGACAAAAAAAAAACAACTACAATAACACCATCAAAATAATCAACAACAATAAACCTGAAAAATTTGCCTTGCTCAGCATGAAGTGGACACTAACAACAATATCCTCTGGTCTAAAACTCACCTTTTACATCAGTGTTGGTTTAGGTTTGAGTTATTTAAAGAGAGTGCTGAAACTTCTACACTGCCCAAACTTAAATCGAAATGATTGTCTTCTCCTCATAAATGGCAAGCAATAGTGTGCTTCCCTTCATCTCCTCTCTTCTTCTTCTTTAAGTATAATGGCGTGTTATTCAATTGTTCTATTTATCCAAATTTCGTTATTTTTTGTATTTCAAAAGTATTTTTAGTTTGCAATCTTCAATATTAATTGCAATCTCATTTCATTTTGTAACCACTCATGTGGCTCAGCTCTCTAAATAGGATTAACATTCTTTGTCCTGTCTTCACCCTGGGATTATGCTGATGCACTGATGATGGTCTGTTAACTTCTGGCTGAAATTGCAATAAAAAGTATTATTCTTTATTCTTGTGAGCACATGTGTCTAATAATCGAAGCATAAGAAAACTGAGATGAAAAGCAGGAAAAAATAAAGTATGAATGAAAGATTTCATGGCAAAACAAACCAATTAAATTGTAAAAATTTCTTATTGTTTTGGCTTTGTAGACTTCTTTGATTTCCATGAGATTGAGGGCTTACCTTTGTCAGGTTCATATTTATTAAATGATTTTGGGAAGTATTGATGGCCAGTGTCCATCTCTTCCTCTGAAAAATTTTTAGTAGTACCTCATCTGATGTGTCAAGATTAGAATTATTTGGTAAGTTTGATTTACTTTCAGTGGATACAGAGGTATCCATTTCTGATGGAGGTGTCTGGTAGTTTATCTTAAATGATATCCTTGCCATAATTTTTTTGCTAAGTGGGTTATCAAATTGAATGAGACTGCTTTTGGAGCACATCCAAAAATGGATGCACTCAACAGAGAAGTACGATAATAACGTTAAAGAATAATGAAATTATCAGTTGGTGGAATAGATGGATTTTTGATGCAGCTGTTTTGTCAACAGCAACTTATGAATGTGAGACTTGGAACCTAAAGAAGATTAATAGGAAAAGGATAGCTACTTTTGAGATGTGGTGTTATAGAAGGCTGTTGAAGATATCATATACTGAAAGGTGGACAAATGGATAGGTACTAGAAAGAATCAGCAGAACTTTAAGGATCCTTAAGGATACTGACAGAAGAAAGTTGCAAGACTTTGATACACTTGAAGGATGGAAGGAGCACTTCTCAACTCAACACAGTAATAGAAGGTAAAGTTCCTGGAAAAAGAGGAAGGGGCAGACCTTCAATGAGAAGGATGGTGGGTCTGGAGTGACCAATCTTCAGAGAGAGTTGATTCCTCCAGAAAAGAAAACAAGAAACACGAATCAGAATTTAATCTGAAATTATCATCTAATTTCTCTCACTTCAATCCTTTCTACAAAAATGGAAAAAAACAAACTTCAACACCCAATCCCACTTTGAAGTCTCTTAATAATAAACAACTGCCAGTATACAAACTTTGTCACTGGTTTACCTACTAACTTTTGCAACTGGGTTGCCAGCAGCCTTTTGTCTATACACACATAATTTTCGGTGTAGAGTTTGGGGATAAAAATTCTCAACCTCTACAATTACTGCTGGCATTTCATAAGGCTCCATTCTTCCTTCATTAGATTCTGTATACATGTAGCCTAGTCATGAAAATACTTAATGCACAAACTTTGTTTGCTTACACTTGAATAAAGGATAAACCAAGAATATAATTTCTTAGCAAGTTTCATTTTAGATGACAGTATGCTGCACTTCTTTTTTTATCTGTTGGTTGGCAGGTAGAAGCCATATTCACGTGGCAAAGTAAATTAGTGATGAGGAGAGGATAATTATACATTTAAAAGTAATTCAATTAAATATAAAATACATAAAGTAACTACAACTTAATAAATAATTCATAACTTAAAGATGTGATATCATTATAAGAGATATAAAAAGTTACATAAAGTTGAAACACAAAAATAGACTTATATGTATATAAATAATACAAAATATACCTCTAAATTCTAATCCTCTCACTTGAAAAGTAGCCAAACCATTTCCAAGTTCAATCACGTGAACAAGACAATTTAAGTTATCTGATGCCAAAACAAAGCAGTCTCCCTCGGATACATTACCCCAACGGCCAAGGGCTAAGTCTCCATATAAGGAATGTTGAAGAGATCTGGTCAAATGTTCATAGAAGATGGAGTTTAAGTTATTGTCATCTGATCCTATAATTAAAGTTAAACAAACATAAGATTTCTTTGGCAAAAGTAAATTAATAAATGGATTTAACTTAAATAAAAAGTTAACATTTATTAAAATAAAATACTGATGTTTAAAAGTTTTATGAAAGAAAGCCTAAGGCAAAACTTGGGCCAGATAAATGGTACTTTGAAATATGTTACCTTGAATTTGTGCTCCTATTTAATAATTTTTAAAAGTGTTTTCCTTGAAACCTAAACATCCAATGAAAAGTACAATAGTTCTTGAGGGGGTGAAGAACTTTGGACAAATCCATAAGTACTCTTGCGCAATCCAAAAAAAATTCTCTTCTATTTTTATATCTGCAAGGGACAAGTCCCCCCGCACACACACGCACACACACACACACACAAAGAAATTACATTAGGATCCAACTATATCTACTATACATGGTAAAGCTAATGAAAATAAAGCCCAGCAACATCGTAGCAAAATGTATGCCAAAAAATCGGTACATTGAAATAAAGAGAAACCTGCATTTTAATGACAATACAGATATACCAATAATAAATGGAAACAGGGACAAATTATTCAAAATTCGACCAATTGTTGATGAGCTGAATAAGAATTTCATGCAATTTGGGGTATTTTCCCATAATATTAGTATTGATGAACAAATGGTGATTTATTATGGTCACCATTATCTAAAGCAATTTATTAGGGGCAAGTCCATTCGTTTCAGTTTCAAGCAGTGGGCTATGTGTTGCGTGGAGACCGGGTATTGCTATAACGCAGAAATCTATGAAGACAAACTAAGTAATTCTGAAACAGATACAAATGGGTTAGGTATGATGGTAATATTGAATAAGGTGGCAACTATAGACAAAACAGAAGAACAGTGCTTTTACTTCGATAACTTTTTCACAAGTTTTGATTTGATAAAAAATTTAAAAGAGAAAAATATACCTGCGACAGGAACAGTGAGATATAATAGGATGAATAAATGCCAAATAAAAACGGATGGGGAAATGAAAAAAAGAATTCCGTGGGTCTTTTGATTATATTGACAAAAGAAATGAAATATTTGGTCTTGTTTGGAAAGATAACAACATTGTTAAAATTTTATCAAACCATTTGGAAGTTCTACCATTTGGACGAGTGTTAAGATGGTCTAGAGCTGAGAAGAAACAAGTGATAATTCCACAGCCTAGTGCTATTGCAAATTACAATAAGTACATGGGCGGTGTTGATAAGCTTGACTGTAATATACAAAAGTATCGAATAAAAATTAGAGGCAAGAAATGGTATTTTCCAATTTTCACTAATGCAGTGGATATGGCTATAGTCAATGCTTATGTCATATACTGCAGTGCTAATGGAAAAATGTTACTTGGATTTCAGAAGAATGGTTGCAAGGTCCTACTTGAATATACACTCTCAATCTCTGATCCCAAAAATACTGGAAGGCCATCCTACAGTGTGAATTCACAGAAGCGTGTACCAGAAGACTGTGAGAAAAAATCCTGCAGGGCATTATTTAGAGAGAACATTAGACGGAAAACAAAGAAAATGTGCGGTCTGTAAGAAAAATATTAGGAAATAATGTGTAGAGTGTGATGTCGGGTTACCCTAGACTGTGTTGTTCAATGGCATTTATAAAATAATGATATAATTATTTACATGTCATGTACCGTGATCCCCAAATGGGGATTTTTTTTAAATCAATAAAAATCATATTTTTACTTTCTATATTATAAAATTAGATATCCCATGTTTGTTTACATGTCTGCGCGGTTAGCCTAGTGGCTTTGCGCTTCGCAACCATATGTCTGGGGAAGGAGTGTCCTAGGTTCGATTCCCGTCGGAGACGTGAGGAGCTGAAGGATCTTCCTCAGCCATAGCCAAGTTAGCCGGTCTTGGGCGCGGGCAGTAGGGTTTTTCCCGCCAGTTTATCTGGTGTTTTTCATCCCACAAGCAGGCAAACCGGCCCCGTGAACACACACGGATACAGCCAAGAATACCTTGAGGCATAGAAGTGACCATTCTATCCTCGTATTTCGGTTACGAAATCCAAGCATGCTTGGAGGGTTGTGGGCCTTAAAGGCCTGTTAAAGCCATTGGGATAGATAGATGTTTGTTTACATGCAAAAAACATTACTTCATTCAAGAAAATAATTAAAAAAAAAATCTGGCAGGAAATGGGTTAATATCTAAAAATTTAAAAACGGGATAACATCAACTGATGAATCTGATAAAATCTGCCTTGGGTTCATATAGATTATGAATGTGACTAAAATAGTGACTGTGCTCATTGGTAAAATGAGGGCAGTCAATTAAAATGAATGAAGGTTACATAAAACTAACACACAAGCATGCCATCATACAACAGGAAAAAGTGTAGAAGATGACTATGACCTATGCAGAGCTGAACAAGAACAACTTCCTATTAACAGTTGCTGCACAGAGTAGACTGCTACAATATGATTTAAGGCTTGATTTGATGGAGCTTATTAATGGTCTCCCTATTCCATGATAACTGTCACTGAATGAAAATTTTTGTACCTGATGATATGCCAGTAATTAGTGTATGGAACAGGAAGATTGTAAAAACATGAGAAATGAGCTGATGTAGCTGCAGCATCGCTTCCCTTAATTCCAATGTGGTATGGAATTCAACAAAAGCATACATCCAAGAGAAGCTTCATAACTGAGAAGGGATATCTTGGATTTCAGAGAGCACCGGATGTTTCTCCAGCTGCAAACATCTTACTGTCTTCAGAAAACTTCTTCAATCTGTAGATATAATGCAAATTTGACAGCAATGAAATCTTATGCAGTTTAAAGCAAGTTCTATTATATACTGTTCAGTAGTAAAGTTGTACATTGGAATGTGAGTAAATATTATGCTGTGTGGGAAGAGAAAAGATCCCACTAGATACTCTGATTTTGAACCATCCGTGTAGACCAGTGGCACACCCAGGATTTAATCTTGGGGGGGGGGGGGGGGGAGTTGAAAGGATAACAATGTTTTTAATACAATGAATTTACATTAAAAATATTTTTATCTGTTCAACTAAAATTTGTTAAATTTCATTCATTCAATAAAATTCATTAGGTAATTATAAAAATTTATTTAAAGAATAAAATCCAGTTTTCTTTTCTTTTTACAAAGCTCTTGAATTATTTCAGTCATGGTTACATTAATCTCTCTCTCTCTCTGTGTATATATATAGCAAAGCCAGTCCGTTCAATCGTGATTGTGTCATGGTATCTCTTAAATAGGTTTTTAAAAGGCGTAAATTAGAAATTGACGTTTCTGACGCATATTGTTACCGGAAGTGTTGCAAATATTTTTAATAAGTTATAGATGTTAGGATATATCATTTTGTCATACTTTGAAACTGCATCAACGGCATTTTTGCATGGAGCTATTGCAAACAGATTTTCAAATTTCTTATACCACAACTTGAATTCGATGTTCAAAATTGCTGGATTTGTATAAGGCAAATCACCAGCATAAAATTCACACAATTAACGAAAATCTTCCATTGCACTTGCTGTTGGAGCATCTTTTCCATTTGGTAGAAGAGAAAAAAATATATTTCAAAATGTTGTGGTTTCGAGTGAAACGTTCATGAATTTGAGTCAATATTTGATCAATAAATGGAATGAAATAGTTCTCCTGAAATACTCTTCTACAGAATCGGCTGGAACATTGGCGCTTAATATTTGTTTTGATGAAGTCCTTGACTTTTTAATGTCAATATTAAAATTATTGGCTTTTATGCATGCTTCATCGTAAATATCTTTAAATGAAGAATCTGGTGTTTCATGAACGGTATTTAATTGAGCCACATCATCAACAACAAAATTTAGGGCAATTAAGAGGTCACTGTCAGATTTTTGCATTATTTTAGACAATGGTAAGGTGCACGCAAATATTTTTTGCAAGTCAAATAAAGATATTATAAATCTTAAAAGATATTAATATTATAATATTCTAAACAACAAGGACGTCCTTCGATACCTCTTTAACATAATTTCTTCAATACCTCTTTTAGGGGTATTGAAGAAATTATATACCTTTTCAATTATGCCAATGCAATTTCTTATTTGTCACAGATATAGCATTTCCAAGTGCCAAATTCAAACTATGTGATGCACAATGAACATATAAATTACATATAAAGCTTGTCGATATTATTATTACATAACATCTCCAGGTAGTCCAAAGACATATCGAGGAAGGGCACCTACTCTACAAGTCTCCATCTTCACCAACTGATGATATGTATAATCATCATCATCATCTACACCAACTACAATCATCATCATCATCTACACCAACACTGTCAACTGCAGATCACTACCACTAGTATTTTCACAGACAATATCAAACATCCATGCCCACGGCAGGATGCAAACTTGCAGCCTTTTGGCTGGAGAGCCGGCCAAGTAGCTGGATATATAGATAAAAAACTTCAGTCAAAAATCAGCACACACACTAAGATGAATTCTGTATTTTGTTTTTATTTGAAGGAGCAATAAAAATTGTTTCTCGCAAGGATAGGTTGTAGAAAACTGCACGACGATTTTCGACTTCTTCAAATACTTCGGGAAATTCACTTCTCACTGAAGGCAAGTCCAGAAGCAAGCCAAACCACGATAACAGAATTGCATTTTAAGTCCACAGTCACTTGAAAGCTCAATTAGCTGCTCTTTTTTCGATAACGAAAGGTCGTTCTTGTGACTGCAAGCCTGAAATGGATCGTGAAATCACAGAAATTTCTTATAAAAAGTTATTCGGAAAATGATTCCAAATTTTGTTTCAAAGTTTTGAGGTGGACACAAACCCTTTCCCAGTGGTTAAATTCTAAACTAATAAGTTTCAGGACCCTATACAAAATAAGCAATTGTATTTACCTTTTGAATACTATCCGGGGAAGCTCCAAACCTCCCCATCCCTTTCATCACGCATTCGTAATCAGGCTACTGTTGATATTGACTTTATATACACATTCAAAACTGTAAACAATTGTTGAATAATAACACAATAATGTAGGCATAATTACCGTAAAGGGAGAAAAGTCACAAAACAGAAAAATGTTCCTACAAACTAATCAATTGTATTTACCTTTGAATGCAATCCACTGGTCGAGTGTTCAGCAAGTCAGCAACTCTTTCCTTTCGTTAAGCGTATTAATATTATCGCATTGCAACTGATGGGAATTCTGTGTTTCTGTGGATTCATTACAGACCTCTTTCTCTTTAGAAACTACACATAAACTGTCCTTACAAACTCGTTTTGTATTATCACTGTCATCCAAGATATTTTTCCGTTTAAAGAAGATGTACTTATCCATAATTGAAACACCGTACTTACTCGAATATAACTCGCCCTAGCATATCTGATTTTACTTTTCGAAAAAAGAAATTAAAAAGTTTCGCATATACCTCGCAAATGAAAAAAGCTGAAACACGTTCAGAGCAGGGGGATAGTAACTTGCTCCCACGGTAAACAACACGCCCTCCCCAATAGGCATTATATTGCAGAGGCAAGAAAAACAAGTACTTATATTATGTCAGTGAATAAGATACCAGCAGTCTGTGTAATATATTTCTCAACAAATAGTGCAATTAAAGACAACTGGGATAAAACGACACTAATTAATAAATCACATGTCCCCTGAACAAACAACACAAATGCATCCAATTCACCATTGAAATAGAAAAAAAAACAACTTTCTTCCGTTCCTAGACACACTTGTTACACGTCTTCCTTCAGGCTGTCTCTCCTTCTCAGTTTACCGCAAACCTACACACACAGGACAGTACATACACAAAACTTTTTATCACCACCCAACACAAAAACTAGGGGTCATAAGCACCCTTAAACACAGAGCTCAAACCATTTGTTCAAATGAACAAGCTCTTAACCATGAATATGAGACCATCAAACATACCTTTATATAAAATGGATACAGTATAAAAACCATTCACAAGATCCTCCACAAAGATACCACTAATAACAAAAAAGATTTCAAGAATGCTATTGCTATACCATATGTTAGAGGCTTTTCAGAAAAAAATAGACAGAAAACTACACAAATACAACATCAAAACCACCTTTAAACTCCCGACAAAATTAAGACACCTACTCAGTTCTTCCGAGGATCCCCTGCCACACCTAGCTCATCCAAGGGTTTTCAAAATAGATTGCACATGTAACATACAATACATAGGGGAAACAGGGCGAACCATCCCAATCAGAAAGGAGGAACACAAACGACACATAAAATATCTCCATTTTGGAAAAACTGGCCTTTCTGACCACGCAGTCCAAACATACCACAGAATTGAATGGAAAGGTACCAAGTCCCTACACCGCACCAAAACCTGGTTCGAGCAGAAATTCAAGGAAGGATGTGAAATGATCAAACATGATCCGAATCTGAATAAAAATGATGGTCTAACAATTCCAAGAATGTGGAGGACCCATCTACAACCTTCATAGCAACCACGAAGAAAAATCTCAATACAAGAAGACTTCGTGAACTGTTTTTTTTTTGTTTCCTCTCGAACATTCACTAGCAACCTGTACTGTACAAATCCAGAAGATAATCGTAATTACTATTACTATTATTACGGGCAACTCCAGGGAGTCATTAGACTCATCGAGGGAGGGCCCAAATCATATTCATCACAACTATTTGACATTCATACAGTATCTATCATACCTCGCCTTAAACTCATTCACTGTCACAGCATCCACCACAGACTCAGGGAGCGCATTCCACTCATTCACTACTCTAAAAGTAAAGAACCCAGCTCTAACACCTTTACTAACCACACTTTTGCCCAGTTTCCATGGATGTCCCCTAGTCCTCCCACAACCAGCCCTGTTCTCAAAAATATCTTCTGAATTAATTTTATAGAAACCCTTCAGTAATTTGAATGTCTCAATCATATCTCCCCTCCTCCGCCTATCAACCAATTTTTGCAACCCACAAATCCTCAACCTGTTCTCATACGGTTCATTCCACAGACCTGCTATCATCTTGGTCACTCGCCTCTGGATCCTCTCCACCTCCTCCCCATCAAGAAGAAACCTAGGTGACCAAATCTGAGCACAGTAGTCTAGATGGGGTCTTATCAAGGCTCGATAGAGAGGAACAATAACCTGCTTGTCAACGTATTCTTCAGCAACCAAGTGATTTGATGAGCTGTTTTGGTCACTTTTGCAATGTGTCCCCTAAATTTCAATTCCTTATCTACCAACACTCCTAAATCTCGTGCCTCATCAATTTCCTGGAGCAGGGTTCCACCAATGCAGTAAACTGCCGCCAATTTTTTCACCCCAAAATGCATAACCTTACATTTTGCCACATTAAACTCACATCCATTCTCCTTAGCCCAGACCTGCAATCTATCCAAATCATCCTGCAAAATTTTGACGTCATCTGCATTCACTATTGCCCTACCCAACTTCGCATCATCCGCAAACAAATGAACTGTTCCTCTCAGATCATTTCCTATATCATTTATGAACAAATTAAACAGCAGTGGTCCAAGAACAGATCCTTGTGGCACACCACTAGTCACAGGCCGTCTTGTGGACTCTACTCCCGAGTAAACCACTCTCTGATATCTCTCCGTCAACCACCCTTCTATCCATCTCACCAACCCTATGTCCATTCCCATATGCTGCAATTTACTGATTAGAATTCCATGTGGAATCCTGTCAAAGGCCTTGGCAAGTCCAGTAGAATCACCGTAAACCCATTACCCTTATCCAGTTCAGCTGTCACTGTGTTATAATACGTGAGCAAGTTACTGAGGCATGACCTACCCTTCACAAAACCATGCTGTCCCCGATACAGTATCCCATTTTCTTCTATCCAATCTTGTATTTTCCTCTTGACTATTTTCTCTAAGACCTTGACAATGATTCCTGATATGCTAATCGGTCGGTAATTTACAACAGCAGTCTTTGAACCACCTTTATGCAGTGGAACTATTTTCCCCTCTTTCCACCCGCTCGGGACTAACCCAGACCCGAGACTCAAATTGAACAAAATGGTCAAGGGTACTGACAATTCTTTAGCTGCTTCTCGTACAACACGAGTTGGTATACCATCCAATCCCACAGATGTATTGACAGTGAGGTTATGCAATAGACTACTCACCTCCACTTCATTAACCACAATTCCCGTATAATCTACTGGTTTATTCGTTTCTGCAATGTCACCACCTGGATGATATACTTTTGCAAAGTGCTCACTCAGTAACTCAACTATCTCAACTGATTCAGTTACCTCCCTACCATCGGCATTCTTTAAAATCAATCTGCCATGTACAGTTTTCCTTTTACTTGCTACATATCTAAAAAACTGTTTAGGATTCTCTTTAGCCTGCATGGCCAATGTTCTTTCGTAATCCTTTTTTGCTTTTCTTACCACACTCGTCACCCTTCTAGCCTGCGCTTTATACCGTTCATGTGCCTGCCGGTCACCCTTCTCCTTAAATTCCCTCCATAGTTGTTTCTTTTTTTGCAACTCAAGCTTAATGGTGTTATTCATCCATTTAACCCCTACTTGATTTATTATTCGGACTCTAGGTATACAGTCAGCCATCGCTTCATGCAAGCACTTCTTAACTACCTCCCATGCACTATCAACTTCTAGTCCTTGCAGTTGTACATGCCATGGCACTGAACCAATCAAACTCCTAAGCTTGTCATACTTTCCAGCCCGATAATTTCACATGTACCCTGTCTTAATTGAAAATTCTACACCTTTAGCCACCTCCCAAGTTAAGACCCTATGATCACTCTCACCGATTGGTGGCAATGTGGTCATATTTGTTACAGCCAAATCCTCAGATGTAATTACTAGGTCAAGCCCTCTCTGACCCCTAGTATTTTCCATTACATGCTGTCGCAGATAGTTATCCCTTAATAACCGCATAAAATCCAGTTCCTTCCTCCCGTGTGTCCTCTCCTCATTCCAATCAATGCGACCATAGTTGAAATCTCCCATAATAATCACCCTCCTTCCACCCATTTCTTCTATTTGCTTGTGCATACTGTCACCAACATCTTTTCCATCACCTGGTCTATAGCAGCACCCAATTGTATATTTAGTTCTGCTAGCCACAATCTCACACCAAATGGCCTCAAATGTGCTCTTTTCTCTATCCTGCAATTCAACTTCTATTCTCCTTGGCTGGAGCTCATCAGCTATCATCAACAATACCCCTCCCCCCATTTTATTCTCTCTGTCATTCCTGAACACACTATACCCATCACATTCAATCCCACTAGTTATATCATCGATAGTCAGCCATGTTTCAATAATACCTATAACCTGTGGTCTGGAAGTGCCAACCATGGCCAAAAACTCTTCCTTCTTGTTCCTAATACTCCTAGCATTAGTGTACATGAATTTAAGACCCCCATTAGTCCCAACCCTACCTTGATGCCTTATATTAACTATCCCACTCAGATTTGTTGTCCTTATTTGCTCTGGCATATTATATTCATTCTTACATTCAACTGCCTCCATAAGGACTGTATCTCTACTCCCCCCCCCCTAACAAATCTAGTTTCCCTGAATTTGCACATCCACTACATTCAGCAACACTTTCTCAAGTCTACTTACACCGTAACCATTCAAATGCAAGCCATCCATCTTATATAGATCCTTTCGCCCATCAAACTCACTCCACACATCCACAAATTCCACACCACTCGTCATACATAACCCACGCATAAAGTCATTTGCAATTATAGCCCTCCTTTTAAACATTTCACTGTCATACCGTGGCAAAAGACTAATCATTCTAACTCTCTCACTCTTTTCTTTTGCTACCTCAAACAATTCATTCAGGTCTTCTATCATTTCCATTTTATCTACTTTCAAGTCATTCGTACCTGCCACAACAATCATTTCTTTCACCCTTTCCTTTTGCTCTCTAATAGACGCAGTTACGTCCTTTATGGTCGCACCAGGTTGGTACGATTTTGTCAAATCCTCTACTAACACACCTCGTACTAACGAGTCTCCATACAGCACTCTATCCTTCATTTTGTTCATGTTCACATTCATACGTCTATTTTTCCTGTCATACCTTTTATTATTGGTTGGTTCATTCAGTCTACTTTTGTTCATGCACTCTAGCTGCTGTTTTGCTCTTTCTATCGCACTATTCAACAACGCGATCTCACTCAATGCATCTATCTCATCTTTTTTGTTCTCTGAGAAACCATTTATACTATCATTCACACTTTCTACATTCACACTCTCACAATTTTCATGTACAACCTTGCCGTTTCTTGTGATATCCCTATTTCCTTCATTCTGAAGGTTGACAAAAATATCACACTCACGATCCGAAATACACTTCAATTCCGCATTCTCCCTACATTTTCTACACACATTCAATCCTTTATTATCATCTAACCACACTCTGACCGCACTCCGCAAAGCGTACATTTCACAGCTAGTACACTGACTCATTTCTTTTATGCTACCGTTCTTTGATAATGATGGCGAACCTTCATTACTGGCCGCCATTTTCCTTCGCACAGGTGCCATAGTTATCTGTAATGTGTTTTGTCAAATTATACGTTATAACACACCAAAAATAGACGCACTAAAATACGCAAGGCAAACAAAACAAAACTACACAATATTAAGTAATTTGTATCGATAACTGAAAATGATACTTATCTTATCTGGAGCTTGCACGAACACTACACATTACGAATTCATCTAGCGGCGACTTCCTGACATAGATTATGTTATAAGACACTTTAGTACACTAACCACGCTAATAAGGCTCCAATACTATATCAAAATTAAACACTTTAGTCCATTAAATTGAATCCAAAACACCAATAAATCAACAAAAAACACAAATCTCTCAGGAGCTCTCCGATAGCACGTCCGTTCACCAGCTAGCCTCGACACCGAAAAACTCTGTAATATAACAATATGAACTGTATAATTCCAGAAGAATCATAGTATGTGAGGACGTTAGCAGAGTTTATTGTAGGTTTTTTTTAATCACTAGAGAGCAGGTTAAGAAAAAAGATTAGTTAACAACGTAGATGTAATTTACCTATATAGAGTGCAACAGCATGTAGCTTGGTTCTTATACACATGTATCCTTCTGATGATGACCTCAATACAGGGGTCGAAACATCAAGTTATTATTTTATTATTAATCAGTAAAATAATCTTTTCAACACGTGTTTTGTGTCCCTAAATTCATAAATATGAATGCTGATCACCGTGTAGCCTTAAAAGAAAGAACAAGCAATTGGTTGAAATGTGGTCATGTGGACAACACATATTCACTTCAAATCTAACAAAACAGCAAGGGAAAGTGGAAGCAATAAAATCATATTGTTTTTCCTTCACCTCTCTTTTATTACTCGTCATTCTGCCGCTACAAATTAAAATAATGGCAGAATGTTCATTCCATGAACATTCTGCCGCTATTTTTTTTTAAAGTATTCGTTTTATTTAAGGATGATATAAATAAATCTTCACCAGTATTACTCCTAAACCTTCAATATGGTGGAGATATGTAGACGATATCTTCATCATATGGCAAGACAACATGGAAAACCTACATATGTTTGTCAATAGAATCAATGCACTCCACAATAAAATCAAATTTACTCTAGAAGTAGAAAACGAGTAGCTACACTTCTTGGACATACTAGTTAAAAGACAAGGTAATAATATCAAACTGTCCATTTACAAAAAACCTATGGACACTGGATGATATCTACATTACTCTTCAAACCATCATAGGTCACATAAACAGAGCATCATCCACATGTTGAGAAATCGAGCTAGAAACTTCATCTCCGACGATGAAGAAGTTCAAAGAGAACTGTCTCAAATCGCTATAACACTATCGCAAAATGGTTATCCTCGAAACATCATCAACAAATTTCTATACAAAGATAACCAACAAGAAAGAACAGTCTCCCAGCAAATTTCAACAGCAGTCATCCCCTTTATGGGTTCAATTTCCATCATAATTGCGAGATTGTTAAAGGTCCATAACATTAGGGTTGTATTTAAACCAACTACTAGCATCAGACAGGTTCTAAGATCTCCTAAAGACAGTGTTCCATTTTATAAATATCCAGGTGTGTATAACATTCCATGCACATGCGGTCTTTCCTACATTGGACAAACTTCGAGAAGCTTGGAAATAAGACAGAAAGAACATGTTGGTGATGTAAATCACAACAGAACGATCACCTCCGGGTTAGCACATAATTTTTCAACTTCAAACCACACTATAGACTGGAATAACAGCTCTATGCCCTACGTAGACGAAGATTAATTACAGACATTGATTATTTAAAGAAGCAGCAGTAGTGCTACGTACAGGCAGAAACCTAACAGAAATCAAGGGGCCATACTGAACAATACTTGGAAAAATCTAATTAATTCCCTCAGTTCAACAGAACTACAGTACGCGAATAATCATATTACGCATTTGCATGTAACGCGTGTTCATGATACTGAGTAGAAATGTCACGCGAACGTGTTACCTTAGCTACCAAACAGGTACTAACGTGTTTTTTGTATTCTTAAACCTTTTTTGCATTTACCATTTTTTTGTACTGTGCAAGCCTTGAGAAAGCTAGTCAGTTACTAGCAAAACCGGTAGGCAATATTGTGCAAACATACGTATGAATTAAAGATCTATGGTCAGTTTAACAATAAGTCTTATATTTTCAATCTATTTTATTTTAATAATTTTTACTTACTTATTCAATTTTAATTTGTTTTGTTTGGATAATTAAAATATATACATTTATTTGGTTAATTTAAGCCTGTGGACCACCTGTCCCATTGTCGCAGACCACCTGTGGTCCATGGACCATAGGTTGAGAAACACTGCTATATGGTTCTCTCACCTTATGTGACCCCAATTAATCATAAGAAAAGTAGTTTGGAAAATTTTCTAGTGATTTTTAACTTTTTCTTTTTTTTTTGGGGGGGGGGGGGGGGCAGGGCCCCTTGTCCCCCTCCCTGGGTGCACCACTGATGTAAACAGGCACAAAATTAGAGTATGCCTTCTTTTATGTGCTTGAAATAGTTGCTGGCAGACAACAGGAGGGATGGAATGTTTGGGTAGCTTGCAGAAAGAAAAACTGCACGTTGGTATGGTATGTATGAATGCCATGGCAGTAGTGCACGAGTATTTAGTGGCATCTGGGCTATGTTTCATTCCAATAACTAGAGCTTGTAAGATAGCTTTCATTCACAAACCAAGGAGTCATATACAGATTCTCCCAAAATGGGGGAAAAAAAAACTGGCCATGTGGGATAGTTTGACAGGAATTTTATATTCTTAACATTTAACATACAGCTACTAATACTAAAGCAACAAGGACAGTATATTTGGCTCAATGTACAGACTAGGGAATGATGAAGTTTGAAATGTTTCAGTTGCAGTTCTTAAGACTTGATGGTAGATAGAATCTACCAAAGAAGTAGAGCATTATCTCTGGCAGAGATAGTGCAACTGATAATGAAGTTTTAATCTAATCAGTGCTAGGTGCAAAGAACATTTTTAGCATTGCAAGAAGCAGAAGGGTGCAAACGATGTTCATCGCTTCAAGGCATGTATCTCACAAGTGGCATATATGAGAGAAAAAACATACATCAGTTTCTTGTGAAATACGAGTCCCAAAACTTGGCTTCTGGTATAAAGTTTGTCCTAGTCTGAGATCTAGGCTGGCAAGAAGGCCACATCTATGCCAAAACTGCACACAAACTATCTTCTGCTGGGAAAGTCTTAATGCACCCATTTAGAAAGCTGGTCGATAGCTTGCTCCAGCTGTCTTTCTATAATCCTCAATGTTATGCGAAGGACAAAAGATGGTAAAATCATCAACAGAGGACATCACTTACAGCTAGAGGAAGTTGTTCAGTTATTGAGTTGACTGTGACTGCAAAAAAAGTGCTACACCTAAAACAAAAACTTGTAAGACTCCCTCCTCTTGGGTATACGGTTGGGATACAACAGTTCCCATTCTGAAGAATAGGTTGGATGAAAAGTTCTTCAGGAAGAAAGAAATTCCCACTCAAGACTAAAGTGGTGCAGATCTTTAGATATTTCAAACCTTCAAACAGTATTGCATGACTTTTCCATATCAAACAAAACTGAAACTAAGTGCTTGCATTTTAAGAAGGCATCTCTAATGGATTCTTCCAGCCAGACTACATCAATTGTTGATGTAGTCTGGCTGCAACACAAGCGCTAGTCAGAGCAATTAGATGATAATGTATTGGTGATTTAAGATCCTTTCCTTGCTTAGGAAAGGCAATAACAACTGCCATTTTCTAGGTTTCTGGAAAAACGTTTTCACAGAAAATTCTGTTGAACAGGTGTACTAGTCAGTTAGCGACAGATATTTAATCATCTCATAATGGACACCTCTCTTTCTCTCTCTCTCTCTCACTCACTCAGTGGCTTTAACAGGCACTTAAGTGCCCACAACCTTCTAAGTACCCTAGGATTTCCTAACTGCAATACAAGGATAAGGAGGTTACCCATATGCCTCCAAGTATTCTTGTCTGTAAATTGTGTGTGTTCTACTGGCTAGTTTGCCTGTTCTGAGAGACAAAACACCTGAATTTCTGGGAGAAAAACCCTCTACCTCCATATGAGACTGGCTAACTCACCTTTAGTCAAAAAAAAACAGATAAAGGTTCCTCATGTCATGGATGGGAAATGAACCCAGGTCTTTCTGACCAAAGGGCTTCGTCTATATCGACTGAGCTATGGAGGCTAAATGGAAACCTTTACCAATGATATTTTTTCAAGTTTATGCTCTTACAGCCTCATTAGCTGAAACTGATGAAGCTGTAGGAGTATAAACCTGAAAAACCTGATGAGGATGCCATTGACATCTTCTACAAGAAATCTAGGAGGTATGAGATTGGGTGTTAGAAATCAGAGATGAAAAGCTAATAGATTTTTGCATTCAGAATGAATTGTCTATCATGAATACATTTTCCAACATCAAAAGAGAAGACTTTATACCTAGAGGCCCACTAGAGACAGGTTTGGAAATCAGACGGAAAACTGTGGTACAAAACTCAAAGCCTTGTCCTGGTGCAGACGGTGGATCAGATCACCAACTCCTGATTGCTGATGTTAGGATCCATTTAAAAACCACAAAAAACAAGCCTGTAAACTGATATAGTTTCACAAGAATCGCTCAAGCATATAAGATTGAAAGCGAAGAGAGATTCCGTGAGATCTTACAACAAGTAGAAAATGTCACATCAGATGAAGCTAGGCCAAGTTGATCTCGACTGCAACAGCAAATCATTATGTTAAGGGGACAATAAATCCTGTATTATTTTATTTTAAAGCCGGGTACGAAACTCAGAGATCAAAATCTAAGAGTTTCATGCTGAAGAACTATCGGCGAGTCCAAGCATAAGTCATCACAGATTTCGATGGATTTTGATCTCCGAGTTTCGTACCTGGCTGTAAAATAAAATAATACGGGATTTATTGTCCCCTTAACTTAATTTATGTCGCTGGAAAAATAGCCTTTTGGCTCTTTAGCAAATCATTATGTTTCAAAAACAAGTGGAAAGAAAATTAATAAGACTCTTTCAAGAAAAACATTTGATCTGGTCAACCACAGGAAAGAAATTAAATTTAAAGGTATGGAAAATGAAAGTAACAAAAATTACAAAGAAATCAGTGTATCAATAGAGCAATCTTGTAGGAAGGATAAAGAAACATACATGAATAAAATATGTGTAGATATAGTATCCCATGCAGACAATAAAGAAACAAAGGATGTTTAATTATTTGCATGTTTCAATGTTTGTGTCAAACAATGAACCTCCCATCCTCAGAGGACGTGGAACTGGCTATCAAAAATACGAAAACTAGAAAAGCAGCACGTAATAATGGAATTTATGCTGAGATGATAAAGAGCAAGGACAGAGCAGGGATTGAAGTAATGCTGAGATTAACCAAATCTGGATATGGGCAAAATCCTGGCCCAATACTATTGCATCTGGCAATGTGGGTGAAGACAATCTTTATTCCAATCCACAAAAAATAAGGACCAAGAAATGGGAAACTATAGAGCAATAGTATTAATCTCAAATGCAAGTAAAATCATGCTCTATATTATCAAAGAAAGCATAAATGATCACTTGAAAGCTCTTATTTCTTTAGAACAGGCTGTATTCATGAGAGGAAGAGGTACCAGAGATTATCTCAGACACCTTTTTGAGAAATCAAGGGAATTCAATAGTCCAGATTATTTATGCTTTAAATAACCAACACCTTCGAATGCTGTGTAAATTGGAAACTGATATAATGCCCAAGTCTGGCTTTCTTCAACATCTTATCTTTGATAACATGTTGTCACTTCAAAAATGTACACCAAGGCTTACCATCTCTTTTTTAACACTGAAGCAGTGGATAGTGCTGATAATTCTACCAATATCAGTACTGCCCATTGATACTGCTAGAATTTATCAGGATGAGTTGGTTAGGTATCATGAAACAGCTAGCTTACAATATATATTTTGATGCAGAAAATGTACATGCAATGACTTTAAGAAGGCTGTGCATGAAACCAAATCTGTTTTAAGGGTTAGCAGAAAAAAGAAAAAAAACAAGAGATTATTTGAGCAGTAATTATGGCAATGCAGTTAATTGCTGAAACAGAATATAGAAACAGGTTCGAGCAGCATTCATATAATGAGAATAGGCTAAGATATAGAGAAATTAATAAACAAGAAAAGCACAGTTGAAAATATATAAAAACTCCTGGTTTAACAGCAAGGCAGAGAATAATCACAACGGACTACACGAAGTTATTAATAAGATTTGTAAGAAGAGGGAGAAGGGAATGAAGTCATTAAAAGATAAAAACCAATGCATACCTTGTTCTTAGCTATATAATAAAAATTTATATACATTATTTTCAAAACATTAGTCTAAAATGTTACTCATTATTGCAAAACACAATTAAAACTTTTTAACTATTTAAACATTTTCCTTGTAAACAATTGCATAAGTGTTTAAGCAGCACCGTCGACAGTGTGTAGCATAGAGGTAGCCTGCCTCACGGAGCAGCATAATAAGGGTGCTCGTTCAGCCATATTGCATTAGGCACCATGTAGCAAGTGTGGAAAGAAATATACACACGTTTACACAAGAATAATATTTAATTTGCCAAATATTTCGGTCTGAATATTACAGACCATCTTCAGTGGCTACATAGGAATAGTTTTAAAATTTTTTTAAAACTATTCCTATGTAGCCACTGAAGATGGTCTAATAATATTCAGACCGAAATATTTGGCAAATTAAATATTATTCTTGTGTAAACGTGTATATATAAAAAATTTATAAATTTATATATAAAATTTTTTTAAAACTATTCCTATGTAGCCACTGAAGATGGTCTAATAATATTCAGACCGAAATATTTGGCAAATTAAATATTATTCTTGTGTAAACGTGTATATATTTCTAATCATTATGTCAAGTATTGTTAAAGAATCAAGCGTGGAAAGAAGTTTTTCAAAGCTTAAACTGATTAAAAATTATTTGTGAACAGCAATGATTCAAGAAAGATTGGTTGGCCTAGCAACTGTATCGATAGAGGCAGACATAGCTTATAATTTAAATTTAGAAGAGCTCATAAACACTTTTATTGTGTGATATCCTCATAGAGCAACTATTTGATTAATATTATTATGTAATCGTTTTGCATAAATGTTTCTCTTGTAATAAAAACAAAATAGCAATTGGAGATTTTCTTATATTTTTGTCTTATACAAAAGCAATTAAATATTTCCCCATCAGGGAGAATATTTAATTGTTTGCTTCAGGGCATGATCTAATCAGGTGATGGGCCCTTTGTTTAGGCATATGTAGAAAACATCTGGGGCTATTTGGAAAATGTGAATTTTAGCAGAATTTCACATTTTTGCAGGAATATAGAGACAGGATTGTACATGCAAAAAAGAAAAAAAAAATCTTTCTTTCTTTAAGTAATAAAATTTAAGTATGTAATGAAATTAAAAATAAAACAAATTATTTAATGCCTTTAAATGAAAACTTACCTGGATTGCATTCCAGCTGAGAAGACAACCGAGTATTGGAATGATCTACACGTTTTGTACTATAAAATAAAACAATTTTCATTATCAATTATGTTCATTAACTAAAGGAATAAGCAACTTAATATCAAAAACTATTTTTACATTAGCTCAGGGATATCCAACCCAAAGCAGTCAACATGCTTCATCGTCTACCTTTCTGATTCCTGCACGCACACACACACCATCATCAGTAACTGGAAATTTGTGATTCCTTCTGCTTTTAACATTAACATATAAAAAATCCCCCATTAATGACCTTTCGAATCTAGGGACATGCAAAATTATTTTAGAAACACTGAAAGGATAACAAATATTCACGGCTTGAAAAATTATGTGCTGGCTTATCAAGCCAGGCAAAAATATCTGAGTCACATTCTCAATCATGGACCTTACCAATTCAAATGCTTTAGTGAATGCTGTGGCCAATTTTTACACTGTTTAACTACCAATGTTGAAGCAAGTATATTAACTACTTATGTATTAGTGTGTTGTCAGTGTGTATGTATATACAACTAATTCTCTTTTTATATGGCTTTTTTTTTATACGAATGCGAAATAACACGGTTTAGAAAACAAAAGACATTCTATTTTTACACGGTATATTTTGATTTAATATGGTTCAAATGGCACTTATTTTTAAAATTTCTGTTTGAATTCAGTTCTGTTAAAAAGGGTATAAAATAATGAATAATTAATTTTAATAATTTGATATTAAGCGTACAAAACTTCAAAATTGAATACATACCTGTATAACTTTATTGCACGAACAATACTTTCATGTACATGTGTAATGATATCTGTAAAAAATCATATGTACATATCATTTTTTGTTTACAATTCGAAATGTTTCCATGCCTTGTGTTTTGTTCATGAAAGTTTTGTTCATGCAATAAAGTTTTATACAGGTATGTATTCAATTTTGAAGTTTTGTATGCATAATATCACATTATTAAAATTAATTATTGATTATTTTCAGATATTTTCATAGCATTACTCCCATTAATCACAATGTCAGATAATTCAATTAGACAGAAGAAGAAAAGAAAAGCTACTTCTTCAGAAACTAAGATCAAAATTTTAGATAGTTTAGCAGCTGGAGAAAGTTCAATATCCTTAGGGAAATATTTTGGACTGAACAAAGCTACCATGAGAATGATTAAGAAAAATGAAGAGGCCATTAGAAAATCTGTTCTTTATGGAACAAAATTAGGTGCTAAATTATCATTGTATACGAGAGACATTATAAAAGTGAAGATGGAAAACGCCCTAGTGACATGGATGGAAAATTGCTCATGAAAAGGAATACCTTTAGATGGAAATGTCAAACAGAAAGCATTATGGTTGTACAAACAGATTCAGAAAAAGAAGCCAACAAGATCAAACAACAATTGTGATTTTTCTGCAAGCACAGGTTGGCTTACAAAATTTCTCAAAAGATAGATGCTTTATAATGTGAAAATAAAAGGAGAAGCCACATCTGCAGATGACTTGGCAGCTAGGGAATTTCTTTCAAAGCTGCCCAAAATTATCGAAAATGGTGGCTACACTGCTGATCAAGTTTGAAAAAAGTGATGGTGGCTTTAAAGCAGCTAAGGATTGTGGGACTATTATTTTGTAGCAATGCTTCAGGAGATCGCATATTAAAACCATTCCTCATTAATCGATCCCTAAGACCATGGGCAATGAAAGGTGTGGATTTTAAAATGTTACCAGTGCACTGGAAGGCAAACAAAATAGGCTGGGTTACAAAAGAAATTTTTAATGAATGTTCCAGAAGTTAAACACTATTTGATGGGGAAAAAAATTTTGACTTATAAAGTTTTATTGATTATAGACAACGTGCCTGGCCATTGTCTATAATCTGTATTGGTGAAATTGGTCCAGTTTTATCAATACAGGGTAAGTTGGAATGGATTTGGTATACCCAGTTTGGGCCAAGGAAAAGGGGAGGGGATCGTTGGAGGAGTTCAATATGTTTTTTTTTTTATTTTTTTTTTTTTATAGGTGGTTTTTGAAAAATTTTATTGATGGTAAAATGCTATAGCCATTGTTTATAAATGTGTATTGCTAATAATGTGTAGTTCTTGCTTAAGAGCTTGCTCATTAAAACAAATTGCTACAGCTCTGTTTTTGAAAATTTTAATAACTCCAATAAATTCAAGTGTATCAGCTAATATGTGTGGGTTTGATGTAGACAATGAAGGATAGACTGCCTGAAGGAAGACATGTAACAAGTGTATGTAGTAGCCACTATTAATACTGGTTTTGTTATAACTTATTTGTAAGCAATCACTAACGTTAACTTTGTTAATTTATTAGTAACTTCTAACCAAACTCTCTTTGATATAGTATATTTATTTATTATTATTTTTTTTAAATCAGAGGTCAGGTCAGTAGTCTTAATGGTTAACCAATTTAATGTAACTTGAGCATATTATGTGTATTGTAATATAGCTTATTTCTTTGTATATATGTATATACTTCAGATGATGACCTAGATATTTAGGTCAAAATGTAGGGCAATTATTTTTGTTTATGCTAAACTGAAATTTTTTGCATATGCAGTAGTTATCTCCATAGCTTTTTAAAAGTGATATAACAAATAAGTTATAACAAACGTTATATACTGTGCAACTATCCAAAAAAAGATGCTCTTCAAAATAATAATATTCCAATTTTCTACCTTACAAACTCTTATTTATACATTGATGAACTGGCAAATTCTACGTTATATACTGTATATATATATCTGAATGAAAAGCAATCTTTGTATACTGAACATACTTGTAGTCTCGCTCCCAAAACTTGATAGGGCGGACATATGAAGTAAAAAAGATGGCACTTCCCAAAATTGGACTAAGAGGTGTAGAAAGAATAGATGAAATAGCTGCTTGGACAAATAACATGGCTGAATCTAGAGGTATGTGTTAAGGTTAATGAAACAAATGGCACAACTAATAAATATTATGCCTTTAATATTATATATACATATATTATACATTGAGAAATATATCTAAATGGACACATTTAATACTCTTTTCATCTCTATTTGTGCAATTTTTTTCTTATATAAATAGTATATCCTGAAAACAATTCCACCAACTAGTGGAATGTCAACTGATAATTATGAATAATTCAAAAGGGATGCATCTTCTTTTTGCTTAAAAAAGGGGCCAGGGGCAGTGCTGGATTTACGTATAAGCTAAAAAAGCTACAGCTTAGGGTCTCGCAATCTCCGGGGCCTCAAATAAAAAAAACAAAAAGACCAGCTGATGTAATTTAAAACAGTAGGGGGCCTCTGGGTTTTGTATAGCTTAGGGCCTCAGCAAGTCTAAATCCGGCCCTGGACAGGGGAGGGGAGAAAGCTCAGCTCCAAAAGCACCAAACAAAGAAAGCAATTAGATCCAAAAAGAGAAAGGAAACTGGTTGTCAATTTTCAACCTTTATAAGCTTTATATAATAAAAGTTAATAAAATAAAAAGAAAAACAAGATATAAATAAGAAGAAAAGCTTATTGTTTTAATTACAAGAATTAAAACTTTTATCAGCATTCAAAATAGATCTGAAAACAAAAATTTTGAATCATATTACTAAATTAAAGAACTTTTAACCCACCCATACTCCAGTAATTAATCATAATACCCAAGATACCTAAAATTGGGAAGCTCCTGCAGCCAACATCACATATTAAATCTTATTAATACTTATTTCTTATAAATTTTCAAGCCGAAATATAGAATTTTCATATTTTAATGACCAAGCATCTAAGATATACTATTTTAGCAAAAGTCGTGGTACTTTTCTGTGTGCAAGAAAATGGATGTAATTACACTATAATTACACTATGCAAATTCTATGGCCTATAAGGAAATTAGCAGTTTATTTGGAAGTCATTTCAACCATGTTATGATGAAACACTGTATGAAACAAGAAATTATATTTCTGTAAGAAATGATGGCAGGTACATACTTTTCTCTACATGTCAATGGAGAAAAAAAAAAGACTGAGCATGCTATTTACAGAATTTAGCATTTCTGTGTTGACAATGTTCTGAAGAAATGGCTGCAAGTGACATCGAGTCAAATATGTGTCTATGTAGACCTAAATTACTGATTGATGAGCCAATGTTTTTGAGAATGATAGTTAAATTGTCTCAATGCCTGACATTTGAGAATGTGTTTTCAAAGAGGTGAGCAGCAATAAGTGATCTGTGTGCATGGATGTTTGTTTCCATGATAATTTGCATGCCATGCATTTTATACTGGAAATCACAAATCCACTTTATACAAAACAGTGAATAATTATGGTAGTATTCCAATCTACTGAGATTTCCACTTTTTATTTTTTGTTTTCTTAATGTGTCTCCCACCAATAAAAGATTATAAACCTAGTACATTAGCAATGTGGAGGGAACAAAAGATCTTTTCATTTATTTTTATATATTTATTTTTGTTCTGTTTATAGAGACCAAACATGGGATTTTTTTCAAGCCACTTAAGGTCTCAAAAAAGGAAATGGTCTTACAGTGGACAATGGAATTCATCTCCCAACTAAGGGCAATCGCAAGCATTCCATGCCCATGGCATGATATGAATCTGCACCCTGTTTAATGGAGAGAAACCAACTAAGCTGGCTTAGTTGGTTTCTCCATTTGTCAAATGATGTTTCTATGGTATTTAAAAGCCACAGCAATTTTATTTTCAACTGCTGCATTGCTATTTTTTAATATTATAATAGAATTTCTGACTTCATTTAGAGATGGTTCCTCAAGTCATAGGTACTGTACCATTTCTTAATAAACACTAGATGTGTTTAACAATTTTTTGAAATTTTGATGGAATAACTTTTTTTTTTTTTTTTTTTTTTTTTTGTAAATCTTCCCCCTGCCCTGCTTGACCAAATTTCTGATATTTACTCTCAGGGTGTACAGGATATTATGGTAATACTACGTGAAAGTTTACATCATTATTAATTTCCTATCAACAATTTTTCTCCAAATTAATATATCATCTGTCAAGACTCCAATATTGTCAGATCTTATATTTTGGTGTTCCGAGACATTTCTTAATACATCAATCCACATAGATCTTTGTCTTCCTATGGTCTTTTTTCCTGCCAACCTGGTTTGCTAAGCTTTCCTCTCCTATTCTCTTTAACACATTCATGTTGGGGTGATTGTAACTTTCTCGGGGTTACCCTAACTATCTGAGGGTGAGAGAAAACATTGTGTCTTGTGGATATTTCTTGCTTACATTTTAGCAGACATGCTGCATAGCTAACAGTTCTTTAATTGTAACCAAATCTGCATGGGGTTGGGGGGGACGGTATCCCCCTCAACATTGGAAAATGCTATATTTGGTTGGATATTTAAATTACTGAAAGATGTAATTCTAGTAGTAAGACTTATACGTTGGTTAGACATAACTGGTAATTAGTTTACGGAATTAACAACGCATATAAAGTATATTAATTAAAGGTAACTTTAATGAATAACTTCTATATTTCGGCAATGTCACATTGCCATCTTCAGGAACGTAAAGATATGGTATGTGCACTCAGGAACTAACACAAAGCAAATGAGGAAGAAAGCAAGAAACTAATATTGTTCCTAAAGTCCTAATGGTACCCTCTTGCGGGCTAATTTGGTAGTCTTGGCAGTTGGGCTGAAGTTCTCATAATGAAAGTCTCCAAATTTGGGGCAGTTTCATGCACCCAAATTTGTTGAGGTTAGGAATGTTTTTCAGAGCTGCTGAAGATTCTTTAAATAATCTTTCGTATTTAAACTTGCTGCGATGGATTATTTTTGTTTTCTTCCAACAAATTTTATGGTGGGTCTTACCCACCATAAAATTCGTTGGAAGAAAACGAATTTTAAACGAATTCGTTGGAAGAAAACAAAAATAATCCATCGCAGCAAGTTTAAATATGAAAGATTATTCAAAGAATCTTCAGCAGCTCTAAAAAACATTCCTAACCTCAACAAATTTGGGTGCATGAAACTGCCCCAAATTTGGGAGACTTTCATTATGAGAACTTCAGCCCAACTGCCATTAAATACTTCTTTAAATACATTTTTTCTCATTTCTTCATTTATATGATTTACAATATTAATACATGCATTTGTTGAATAAAGAATACGACCAATTTCAATTCCGTTCAGTTTTTGCAGATCAATTTCACTTTCAAAATTATGGAATGATTGGTTTTCCTTTGCTACTTTATATGCAGTTCAAAAAATTTTTGCGGTTATTTCTTTTTCATGAGATAATGATTTTAAAAAAACCTTTTCAAGGAGCTTTTTTTTCGATTTCAAAAATTTTTAATGTTGCTTTGTGTGCAGCAGATTCTCTGTGATCAAACATTTTTTTTTCGAAGTGAGCTCATCTGTAGCTTCCTATCTTTGCCAGAATATGTAATCTCATTGTTGGCTCATTCTTTGGTTCATTCCCATCTTTTTTTCAATTCCAAGAGTTCTAACTTTTCTACAAGGCATACAGCCAAGTTTCTTTTTGCTAATATACATCCATTCATTTTTCGAGCAAAAATTATTTTTTTGATCTAATGGCCAGCAATTCAGCCAGTCATTTTCAGTTTTGCCTTGCTCCTCAAGATTAGCTTGAGATGATTTGAAAACATCAACCTGCATCATTATTTCCATATTTGTTGATGTCATGTCTGTTATTATTCTGGGCTTTTTATTAATGGGACCGGTGGTTGAGAAGTAATTGGAAATCTTCTTCATTTTCAAACTTGGGTCAGACTTTTACACTAAAAAGTATAAAAAAAATGCTAAAAGGATATGAAAATAATGACGTTAAATTTACATCAATTCAATAAAGATATTTTTTAGATAAGTGTTTTACTGAAAATCTTTCGCATGTTGTCAATCACACATCCATACAGCCACAAACGTAGATGCTAATGGCGTGCGCATGCATGTTACCAGGCAATGCATGTGCTATGTACGCAAGAACATTATTTCAAAAATTACTTTTGAAAAATTGAAAAAAACTGTAAAAAAAAATAGGTGCCGGAACACCGTTCCGGTGTGTTACACTAGAAAAAAATCTCTGCATGGAGGTATCACATAATAATAATAATGATGATGACATAATTAAAAAGAAAACTTAAGAGGAGAGGGAAAGAGATTTGGTTGCAAAGTACAAATAACTATAACTAACTAATAATAAACAGCAGCTGAATAAATTTGGTAGTTCAATAAACAACTATAGAGAGGGACTAATCCAATGAACAAATAATGTTGCTCGGGTGATTCATTTAGACATGGCAGGAATACATGGTGGATGGAGAAGCAAATCATCTTGTAAAATTTGTTGTGCTTGTTATGTGTATTTATTTCTCTGTTTTAATTATATTTCACTTTGTTTTCTAAGAAGCTGCTTTTGTTTACTGAGGATCAGTATAAATTTTATGCAGTAATAGGATACACAATATCTGCTCATTATCAGAATCATCTACCCTTTTGTGAATCTCACCTTTTTTTTTTTTTTATTCTGTCAACAGCTCTTCTATCTTATCAATAATCGTAAATCTCACATATGCTAGTACAGTAAAACCCCGAAGTTATTCGGTAGGTGGGACCAACAAAAAGCGCGTAACTCGGGGTATAATTTTGCATGTAATTTATATAATTTATATATACAAACATACAATCGGGACCAAAGGTTTACAAAAACACTATATTTTTTAAGAAATATAATCATAATTGTAGTTTTTCGTACATAAAAAAAGAAAGTTATTTCGATGTTGATGGTTTCATAAAATCTAATAGATTCGTCTGACGGCATAATGTCTTTTCTTGTCACGCAAAATTTCTTTCATAGCAAGCTAATGATTTTTTTATTCCTTGCCTTGTGGTTACAATTCGTTCCTCATTAGAATCTATGTCCTCCAAAATCTGTAAACCTTTCTTTTATAATTGTTCTTACTGTGGATTCCTGTAGATCGAACTTCTTTGCTAGCTCACAAATTTTCATTCCACCTTCAAAATCCTTAATAATGTTGAGTTTTGTTTCCAAAGGCAATGTTTTTCTTTTCTTGCTAGCTGTAGAAGAATCAGACTTGCTTCTTTTGGATGACATTATTATTTTTTATATGATAAAATTTTTATCAAGAACATAACATTAAACAATTGCAAGGTTTGTAGACTATAAAAATCATGTATGAATGGAGACTACACGAAACACGTCAGTGCTTGTTCACAGCATGTGCGACACTGGCGAATGCGGCCAGCACCTGAAAGATATGACTAGTGGTGAGGTGTGAAGCGGGATGGGAATACGTACATATAAGAAACCGCGTAACTCCGGATTCACGTAAGTCGGGGTATGACTGTATTTTGCTGTAAATCAACCACTTCTTATAATACATAGAAGTATTCATTTTTATTCAGGAATAGATACAATTTCACTACGGCTGTTGTTTCTGAAGAGTGGAATAAAATGTTCCTATACAGTGAAAAACATTTCAACCTCAACAGATGCTATACTGCAGAAGAAAGAAAAACAAATAGCTTGTTTATCACTAAATACAATACAGAGATATTTACAGTCTACATATTATATTTAGCAACAATTATTATTAAGAGAGACCTCCAGGGATTCAGGGGTGATTCATTCACACTGTTTACACTCAAAACATCCAATGGCAATCCATTCCAATCCAAACTCTATGAGAGAAAAATCTAGTCCTCACCCTCCTTAGTGTCATTCATTCTCAGCTTTCAAGGATGTCCTCTTGTCCTTTCCCTCCATAAACTGAAAAATTCCATCACTTGAAATCCTGTATGACCCTTTCTGAAGTTTGTAAGTCTCAATCATATCATCCCTCTTTCTCCTGTTTGCTAGTGTCTGCAGTCTACAAATTCCCAATCTGTCTTCATAATTAATATTCTACAATCCTGATATCATTTTTAAAACACTCTCCTTTGTACTCTCTCCAATATATCAGAATCACAACGAAAACCAGACCTGTGCACAATAGTCCAAGTGAGGTCTTATCAATTCCTTGTCAAGAGGCAAAATGACATTCTTATCTTTACATGGGAATGTTCGTTATTTTCATGTTTTGATCACTAACATTTGTATTTGATATGCTGATTGTTTTTATTTGTCTTTATTCATTTTGTAAGGGGGAGCCCAGAGCACTCTAGTGGAGAAAAAAACATTTTTTCTTGAAAAGTTGGAGGCTGTACTTGTTGGGAAACACTGCATGGGAAATGCTGTTCCCAGGGGATGGTGGGATGAATGGAATAAATGCGAAAGAGGAGAAGCAGATTTAGTGTGTTTGCAGTTGAGTAGAAAAAGAATATTGATTGCCCAGCATGCTGTTTCCTACTCTGCTGTTTTGATCACTAACAAGAGCTTCTGTCTTCCTTACTAAAACTCTTTCTATGGTATAACATGCACAAATAAATCTTACTGTCCAATTTCCCAATTTGAAAATTTTACTCTTCACTTTTACACTGAATTGCCCCATTCAACAGTTCATCTTTATGTTTAGTTTTGAATGCTATTTCTTCCTTTCCTCATTCACTACTGCCAGAACACAATATCTTGTAATTATTATTTAAAAGTATTTTACCTGTTTTAGACTTCTTATTCTCATTACAATTATGCTGACACAGTATACCCCTAATTCCTCTCCCAGCCCTGCTTCTTTTCATTGATGCTTCTTATGCAGAGATGGAACTTACTAAATCCAGTTTCAATTCCATTAAGTTTGAGGTTATTTCAATACCTGAATTCCTGTTTACACCTTCCTTGATAAAAGTAGGAGGGACTTTGTTTATCTGGGCAATGCCATGGCAAGCTAATATTTGATCCCATTATTTAAGCCAATATAGAATACAAGTCCCTGATTGCCATTATATCCTGACTCATTCAGTAACCAGACTGATACCTACTAATAGGGTGTTACTGCTTAGGAGGAAAGGATAGAATAATGGGTCAGAATTTATGATCAGTTCTATATATTCCTCACAAACTATATGGATGCTTCCTCTTCCCAGTTAGTTACTTAGATCTGATCCCTTAAGAACACTAAAGAATGGTTGTAATTTTAAAACCACAGATATGAGAAGAATTAAGGAGGGTGAACCAATGGCAGAATCATATTAAAAATGAAGATATTAGAAAGAAACTTGACATTATTAGCATTCAAGAATGTGTCAGCAGAGCTAATCTAAGGTGGTATGGCCACTTAAATAGAATGGGCGAGGAAAGATTAGCAAACAGGTGTTTGATGCCAAGATGGTAGGAAAGAGACCCAGAAGAAGACCAAGGTCTAGGTGGATTCAGTTAGAAGTGCCTTAGAAGCATGAATTGTTACATGTGACAACATTGTCGGAAGTTTTTCCACTTGGTTATACTATAAATTAAAGATACCAAGAAATTATATACTTGGTTTAATCCTTTATCCAAGTGTAAGCAAACAAAGTTTGTGCCTGAAGTATTTTCAGGAATGAGACAACTCGTATACAGAAGCTGATGACCTCATGTCACTTGCTTCAGTATCCCATAGCATTATACATACCTGTAAGGATATGTGCTTTGCATTATATAGAAGCTGATGACTTCACATCACTTGCCTTAGTATTCCATAGTCATACCTGTAAGGATATGCACTTTGCATTATGGGATACTAAGGCAAGTGATGTGAAGTCATCAGCTTCTATATACTTGCCTTAGTATCCCATAGCATTATACATACTTGTAAGGGTATGCATTATGGGATACTAAGGGATATGCTTTGCATTATGGGATACTAAGGCAAGTGATGTGAAGTCATCAGCTTCTATATACGAATTGCCTCAATCCTGAAAATACATACAAGTAAATAACATTATACATATCTGTAAGGATATGCTTTGCATTATGGGATACTAAGACAGGTGATGTGAAGTCATCAGCTTCTATATACGAGTTGCCTCAGTCCTGAAAATGCTTCAGGTGCAAACTTTGTTTGCTTACACTTGGGTAAAGGATTAAACGAAGAGTATAATTTCTTGGTATCTTTAATTTATAGTGACAACACTGGAGTTCTCACAAGTAACAGATTGATTTGGAGGAAAAGTGTTGATAGGAGATTAATAATAATGTAATGTTATGTAATAATGTAGTGTAATAATGCTGTCATAGTAACCCCCTTAGGGGTACATATCAGGAGATTGATGATGATAACGATGAAAAAAAAAAAGATATACATAATAAATATGCATATGCTGGATTAAAATCCTAATGTTTTTCACACTTCTTTAAAAATCAACATTTTAGTTTGATTTATTCAATGGTTTAGGAAAATGTATAATGCATATTATTATTTTAATCATATTTTTTAAATTAATGGTTCCAATTTAGTATTTCTGTTAACCTTAGCAGTGGATTTGTTTCTTACTTCTCATTAACCATTGGGTATATTCTGGTTCATGAGTAAAATAAAAGCTTGCAGGATTAAAAAAATTCACCAATTCATAAAAATAATTAAACTACATTTGTTTTGGATTTATGGCCAAAGCAACTAAGGCTCTGGGGCCAGTGTAATATGTCTGTAAATAAAACTATGCATCAAGTAACATTTTAAAATTATTTCATACAACAATGTAAGTCAAACTTTGTTAAATCTGTCATATTTAACAACAGTAAAATTATAAACATTAAAACATCTATTTTAGAATACATATAACGTGATACAAGGATGGAATATAGCAGAATCACACAGATGTTAAACAAACTTTATCTATAATTAAATAATAATAAAATTTCATAATATTTTTAAACATATATAGAGGATACGAGGCACGCTAAAAGGCTGGGCAAAGGCATGAAAGGCAGAACCCCATGTAATCTGCCATGGGGCAATGTAGGTGATGATGAACCGCACTTTTAGAAGGAACTCGAAAAACTAGATAAAATAAAATTATCACATTTAGGAGCTGTTTAGTATAGTAAAAGAGTTACAAAAATCAATCGATAAATAAAAAAGTATAAATTATAATAGCAATAAATTATTTGATATTAAAACGTCAAGTTTCTGGTAGGGGCTGCATAAGGCATGAAGGACATTCAACTATGTCTGGTTAAAACCAGAAACAAGGATAAAAGAGAATAATGAAAATCACCTATCTAACGATTCAAAAGTCATGCATGAAAGTAGAAATGAAAAGTTCCACTTTCATGATTCCAACTGCCATTGATTGGCAGATAATGACTAACAGTTGACCACCAATACACAGAATACATGCAGACTATGTGAGATGCAAAACATTATATGATAGAAAGAAAACATATGGAATCCACAAGATTGAGAATTGTGAATACTTAGTCTGCTTCATACTACTCTATGGATTTGAGGAATGGATAATACAGATAGAGAATGAAAAAAGAACAGTGACTTTTGAAATTAAATATTAGATCATCAAAGTTATCATATTCATATGAAAGACACAATATATAATGTAGCAGGCACTAGATAAAAACCATAATTAAATGAATAATAAAACAAATGAGATGGACAGGACATATTATGAAACTGACATGTCACAGGGTAATGTTGAGATAGGTTTGGAGAACTAGTAACAGAAATCACAAAAGAAAGCCCAAGAACTGAATGATCAAACAAATGATAGTAACAAATAATACTAGATATAAATGCTTTTCAAAATTTGCGAAGAAAGATTTCTGATGTATTGTATTCTGATAGTCCTAAAAGACTATAGGCAGAAGAAGAATAGGCTGAATGATTATCAGAAACTCAGGCAAAGAAAATGAGATCTATAATGACCAAACCCATACAAAAAGTTTGCAAAATGTATAGCACAACACGTGTGTGTGTGAGAGAGAGAGAGAGACAGAGAGTGAAAAAGGAGTGAGGTCTCAATCTATACCAAAGTTTAAAAGGAAAAATAAGGTAGGTGAAAATGGATGGAGTGGCAAGAATAAGTGAACAATCTGGATGAAGAAGGCATTATAGAGGCAGTATAAAGAGATAAGCAATATAACAGGTTATATTGCCAGTTATGCTATATTGTTAATTACATACAAAGAGCAGGCCAGGAAGGTAACATTGTTTAAGTTTAGGTGCTAACTCATGTTGGAAATGTTTAATGAAATGAAAGCAACAAAAAGAATGAATTAAATAACTTAATGCCTCCAATGTTTCATTTCTGTTGCAGACCCATCTTTGAGAAACAACAACACTACACAAGAGTGGTCTGAAAAGTTCTCGGCCTCGACCACAGATGGCAACACTATCGACAAGATTTTTTTTTTCTTCCTAAGTTGGTACATCTGTCATAAGCATCCATGTGAAATTACAAGTCATTCTATCAAGTAGTTTTTTTATACAGCTGTCTGAAGCAAAAGTGTTGTCTATATCCCTTGAAATGGATAAAATTAAATATCGTGCGGTTATAAAATTCTTTGTAAAAGAAGGTTTAACGCCAAAAGAAATTCATTCTAAGTTCATAAAAGTTTATGGACACTCTTCTCCTTCATTTTCAACAATTAAGAAATGGGCTGCCGAGTTTAAATGTGGCTGTACCAGCCTTGAAGATGATCCAATTGAAGGTCGTCCAAAAAGTGTAACACCACCAGCAATCATTGATCAAGTGCACGATATGGTACTGGATGACGACCAGCGAGTCAAAGTGCGTGAAATTTCTGAGACTATAGGCATTTCAAAAGAATGTGTAGGATGGATCTCCCATGATGAGTCTTTTGACTCCATGGAAGAACCTTACATAATAACAATAATAATAATATTTTGCATGAAGAATTGCAATTGAAAAAGCTTTGTGCAAGATGGGTGCCACGTTTGCTCACAGCAGATCAAAAACACACCACACTCGCATGAAAATCTCTGAACAGTGCTTGGAATGTTTTAACAAGAATAAAACTGATTTTGTGCATCAATTTCTTACTATGGATGAGACTTGGATTCACCATTACACACCAGAATCCAAACAGCAGTCAAAACAGTGGACAGAAGTCGGTTGTTCAGCGCCAAAGAAGACAAAGTCGGTTCCATCAGCAGAAAAGGTCATGGCATCGGTGTTTTGGGATGATAAAGGCATTTTGTTTATTAATTATCTTGAAAAGGGTAAAACAATAACCAGGGAATATTATTCCGATCTTTTAACCAGACTAGTCGGACAAATTCGTGAGAAAAGAGCCGGTTTGCAGAAGAAAAAAGAATCTTTTTTCTTCTGCAAACGAACCTGCCACACAAAGGTGTTTTGGCAATGTGAAAATTAAGGAATCTGCACTATGAATTGTTGGATCATCCACCCTATTCTCCAGATTTGGCTCCCCTCTGACTTCTGTCTCCTCCCAAAGCTAAAACTCTTCCTTGCTGGTCAGCGTTTTTCTTCGAATCAAGAGGTGATTGCTTCTAATGCTGTAGAAGGGTGTTTTGCAGATCTTATTGAGAACCACTACAGGGATGGGATAATAGCACAGGAGCATCACTGGAATAAATGTATTAGTCTTAAGGGAGATTATGTTGAAAAATAAAAATAATTTTGAAATTATAAATTCGTTATTTCATTGTTAGGCTGAAAACCTTTCACACCACCCTCATACAATATAAATTGTAACAAACTCACAACACAAATTAAAGTGAAACTTATTAAAATAAAGTATTAGCTAGGAAGGATGTCCTCTGTGGACATTAGTAGGAAGCAGCAGGATGACCAAGAACTGCTATTTCTCACATTATGAAGTTTAATTCATACTTCTTTAAATTTGGTTTAAAGAAGAAAATCACTGCCATCCTGTCTGGGGATAATATAAAAGTAGCACAAGTTCATAACATATACAACATACAAACCTATTTCCAGCAAATTGGATAGAAATTTAGGTGGGAGATGAATTTCATCGCCTCCAGATAAAAAAAGATTGAGAACACTCAGACCTATGCTCCTCTTTCATTACTGACAATGGACCTCACATGGTAGCGGACCCAGATAAGAGAAGATTGAAAAACCTAAGACTTACGATGCTTCTCTTTCGATTACTGACAATGGACCTCATGTGGTGGTGGACTCAGGTATAAGAGAAGTTGAGAAACCTAAGAGAAAATCCTTCTCAACAATTCAGCTTATAAAGGCCCAGACTCCACTGCATGCCTGCACAACTCTCTTGAAACTTCCATATATGGTCATGTATTGACATTCAAACATGATGACGTCATACTTCGTGCATCTTTTGAAATTGCCCTATATGGACATGGGTTAACAGCATTACATGATAATGTCATGCACCACATTATTTTAAGAAAGGCTCGTGGTTAAGTTATTACAAATACAAAATTATTACAGCCAAAATTTGACATTTCTTTAAGTACAATCATTTTAAAAAAACATGTAAAAACAAACATGGTAAATTAGTTATCATGAGAGATTTTATAACTTCTTTCCAAGCAGTGTATTTAATTCATATATCAATGAATATTAATTTTAGCATCTCTTTAGTGCAACTGAAAGAACAATGTTATGCTGAGTCCTTTGACTGGAAAAGGCCAAAGTTGATTCTTGTTGTTGTGATGAGAAGAATCTTTATATGGCTTTCATTCAATTGGGGATCAGTTAAATAATCTCATACAGAAGTAGTAGGGCTTTTCTCCCTGAAACTTGGGTTTTAATATCATGTACAGGCAAATAACACGAGCCTCTGTAGCTCAGCCAGTATAGACGAAGCTCTTTGGTCAGAAAGACCTTTCCTGTCAGTGATGTGAGGAACCTTTATCTGGTCTGTTTTGACTAATGGTAAGTTAGCCAGTCTCCTACAGAGGTTGGGTTTTTTCCCACCTGGAAACTCGGATTTTTCGCCCCCCAGAACAGGCAAACCGGACCCTGTGAACACACATAATTGCAGTCATGAATACATCCAAGCCATATGCCAGTCCCGAGCCTGGATAAAATTGGGGGGTTGGGGGAAAGCAACAGTGCACTACCTTGTAAAAATCTCATCAGGAATACTTTGATTATCAGATCTTATATTTTTGTCTTCTAAGGCACTTTTTACTGTATCAATCCACCTACATCTTGGTCTTCTTCTGGGTCTTTTTTCAGCCAACCTGACAGAGAACACTTGTTTTGCTAATCTTTCCTCTACCATTCTATTTAAGTGATCACATCACCTGAGATTAGCTCTGCTAATGCATTCCTGGATGCTGGCAATGTCAAGCTCTTTCCTAATATCTTTGTTTTTAATATGATATTGCCATTAATGTCATCTGTTCATGCCCCTAATCTTTCTCAGGACGCTCATATCTGTGGTCTCAGAATCACAAGTTAAAATTGGTTTGAACACTGTCTTGTGTACAGCTAATTTAGTGTTTTGACTATTTTCTCTCTTATTTCATATAAATTTATTCAACTGACTTCCAATCATATCAGCTTTGTTGATTCTGTTGTCTATTTCCATATTTAATTTACTATCTTCACTAAAAATCGTGCATAGCTGAAATGTTATACTTTTTCTATAGGTTCTCCATTCATAATGCAGTTGATATTTTTAATGGTTCTGCCTATTTTCATTGTCTTTGTCTTGTTATTGCTGACCTGCATACCATATCTATTACAACAGTTATTCAATTTAGTCAGAGAATCTTGCAGACTTCTAGCAGATTTATTTAGAAGTGTAACATCATCCACATAAAGCAAAGATTAGCATCTCCAATTTGGATATCAGGTTTAATACTACCAATTTCCTTCATAATGTGATCCATATAGATAATGAATAAGAGAGGAGATAATGTACATCCTTGTCTGGCCAGATTTAACATTAAACCATCATCCTGTACTTTCTTCAATTCTAACTGCTGACTTACAACTCGAATAAAGACTAAATACTGCTTGATATAATGCTCCATTGACACCATATAACTGTAGGTTTCACATATTCGATGTAATATTGATGTTCATTAATTCTTTTTTTCCAAAGAATGGTCAAATTACATTCACAAGGGATATGGTAAATGCCTGCTAAAGACAGAGGCAACAGTTTGTCTTTTGAAGATGGTGAAGATGAGAAATTTCTTTTGATAGGAAAATATGTGTTAATAAGGTGATACTTCAGAATTCTACCAATAGGTTTAGAGATACCAGAAATATAAATGATTGGAACCCTTCAGTCTGTTGAAGAATCATCAGGTGATGGAACATAGGAGTCGATTATCTGTTGGATTTGATGAGGACTGTAACCATTTAATTCCATTAAAGTTTTCACATGAATGTATCTGCCAGTAAAGGTAAGTTTCTGATAAATACTGGTTGACAAAGTACCAGGGGCTGCGCAATTAAGATGCATGTCCAAGAATGGTAAACTACCAGCATTTTCTTCCATGATAAATTGAATGCATGGTGAAGGTACTGATTTAATGTAGGAAAGTGGTAAGTTTATTTTCAGAATGAGTCCAAACAGTCCAAAAATATCATCGACATAATGAAATGAAAGCAAAGAGAGGATTCATAAGAGTTGCAGGATATCATTCTATATGTAAATAAATTGATTATTAATACTTCTGTACACCCATTGTCTGATGCTGTGTCTCAGCTGAAGGCAATGACATAATCTGGCAGGACTTCCAAGCTCAGATATTAATATTAATAAACTACTATTCGAAGTTGCTTCTTTACTCTTTAGAAAGAAATTACCTCTGTGTAATTTACCTACTACTGAATTCCGTGTTTCTGATTTCATTAAAACAAAGGAACCATACACCTATATTTCAAAAGCAGATGAAGGAAAAGCTGTAGTAGTAATGGATAAGGCTAACTATGAGAGGAAGATAGAATGCCTTTTACAGGATACCTCCACCTATCAAGAAATTAGTTATAACCCTACAAAATTACAGATTAAAACAATTAATTAAGCTCCTTGATGAAGTTGTTAGGTGGGATCAAAATACTTTGTATAAGTTACATACCCATTTTGGAAGAATTATATGGTCTACCAAAAATTCATACCTTGTGTCCAATACATTGTGAATTGTATATTGACTCGCCCACATATAGAATTGCTAAGTTTCTTTCACATTTATTAACTGCCTATATTGAACAATCTAGATCATTCATCAATAATTCCACACATTTTCTTGCAAATATCAAGGATATTAAAATACCAGAGTCAGATGTGTCAGCCAGTTTTGACATTGTTTCTCTATTTACCAACACTCCATCACATAGCTTACTATATGATGATTTCCCCTGCTGATATGCAAAGACTTTTGAATTTGTTTTATAATCAGGATATTTCAGCTGGAAAAACAAGATCAATAAAGAGACTGAAAGCATCGCCATGGGTAGCTCTCTGTCCACACCTCTGGGACTCTATTTTAAGAACCATCTGGAAGATACCTTGTTCTCATCCATTCATCCCCAACTTTCTCTTTGGTTTTGTTACAACAATGACGTTTTTGCTGTTTGGCCTCATTCTGAAAATGAACTTACCACTTTCCTACAACAGATGAATAGCCTTTACTCATACATTCAATTCACCATGGAAAAAGAAATTGCTGGTAGTTTACCATTCTTGGACATCCTTTTCACTGGCACAGCCTCTGGTACTTTGTCAACCAGTGTTTATCAAAAACCTACCTTTATTGGAAGATACATTCATCAAAAGTTTGTTCATCACACATCTCAAAAAATTGGCGTTATCAAGTCTTTAATTAACAGAGCACATAACGTGGGTTCCTCTCCTTCAAGCATGTTCCAACATGTTCCAACACCTAAGGATTCTTCAACAGACTGCAGGGTTCCAATAATTTATATTTATGATATCTCTGAACCTATTGGCATAATTCTGAAGCATCACCTTAATCCCACATATTTTCCTATAAAAAATTTCTCATTTGTCACCATCTACAAAAGGCAAACTGTAGCCTCTGTCTTTAGCTGGTGTTTATTAGATCTCTTGTAAATGTATTTTGACATACTTTAGACAGATAGGTTGTTCTGTGGAAAAAAGAATCAACGAACATCAATACTACATTAAATGCATAAACCTTAAAGTTTGAAGATTCTCATTTTATGTAAACATCAAAAATATTTTTAATATTCTTTTTAATTCGATAAAGAGCCAAGAGGCTATTTTTCTGGCGACATAAATTAAGGGGGTAATAAATCCCATATTATTTTACAGTCAGGTACGAAACTCGGAGATCGAAATGCTCCACCTTTGAAATGAGTTGCCATAGTGTTGTACTACCCAAGTGATGACTTACGCGTGGACTCGCCAATAGTTCTTCGGCATGAAACGCTTAGATTTCGATCTCCGAGTTTCGTACTCGGCTGTAAAATAATATGGGATTTATTATCCCCTTAACTTAATTCTTTTTAATTGATAAACTGATTGTTGTTTATACCATCTTCCTTGTTCTGTGATATCATTCTATATGTATTTCATTCAAGTTTATTACTGCAGTTATGTAATTTTGTTGTTTTTTAGTTATGCTACAGATGCCTATAAAGATTTTTCTCAAACTGCAAATTATAAAAATAACAACATGCAGAAATAGCGATTTTTACATTTTTTTCTTTAATAAATAAAGCTGGCTAAGCCAACCGGGCCAGCTCAGCCGGCCTGGTTGGTTCAGCAGTTAACATATCTGCTCTCCAGCAAAAGGCTGCGGGTTCGAATCCAAGAGTGGGCATGGATGTTTGTGATGGTCCGTGGAAAAATGTGGTGGTCGGCAGTAGATGGCGCTGGTGTGGTTGCGGTCAGTTGGTGGAGACAGAGTTGTAGAGCAGGTGCCCTCCCACGATGAATCCTTGGACTCCCTGGAGGTGTCAAATAATAATAATAATAATAAAATGTTTGCAGCACAAAAGTGGACAGAACCTTTTGTTACAGTGGATGTAACCTTTCATTATATTCATGTGAGATGTAAGCAGATCCCACTAGAACCTTTGGTTTTGAACTACCTGCAAAAAGTAAAGTTACATGGTGGTGGTGTGCATGACAATCATGGCAGAAATGTATTTAGTGGTGTATGTGTTGTGTTATCTACTAAAATATCTACATCTTATAAAAGAGCTTTTATTCGCAAACTGAAGGATTGTATGGCAGTCTGACAGATGTTATACAGATTCTCCCATAGTGGGTAAAAAAAGTTGATCATGTGAGTGATCTGACAGGGAATTTTGTAGCATATAATTGAGACAGCTGTTGCCATCGAAACTTAGAGGTTTTATTTACCTTGATGTACAGACTAGGGAATGTGAAGTTCAAAATGCTTCAGTTACTATTCTTATGGCTTGATGGGGTACAGCAATTGCAGGGTGTTCTCTCTCTCTCTCTCTCTGGAAAAAGCATAGACTTTAGATCCAGAATCAACTTTGGATCTAATCAGTGCCCTGTAAAATTGAATCAAAGAATATCTCTCACCACCCAAGGAGGTGGAAGATAGGATACAAAGGATGCTAACTGCTTTGCAGCAGTTATCTTGCAAATTGATGTATGTGAGGGAGTACAGTGAGTTTCTTAGTGAAATATGAGCCCCAAGAACTCTGGCTGCTTCTGGTGCAACTGGGATTAAAGTTTCTCCTAGCATGTATTCTGCAACAAGATGAAGAAAGTTTGTGGCAAAAATGCACACAGTCTGAAACCCATTTACAAGCAACCATTTTGAAAGCTATTCAGTGGCTTTCTGCAGCTGTCTCTCTATGACTCTCCATGACATGAATGACAGAAGATGGTGAAGTCATCCATATAGACACCATTACTCATAGATGAAGGAAGTTGTTTGGTTATCAGGTTAACAAGGTTCTGTTAACAACAGAACCTCGTGGGAATCTTTCCTCTTGGGTACATGTTTGGGAGAAAGAGTAGTTCCAATTTGGATTTGAAAGACTTGGTCGAATAAAAAAAATTCCTGATAAAATGAAATACATTCCCTCTGAGACCAAAATTGAGTGTTTCAATGTTCCAAATATCTAAGAAGTCTCATATACTTTTTCCATATCAAAGAAAACCATAATAAGTGTTTGCATTTTAGGAAAGAATCTGTAACTGATGCTTATAGCTGGGAAAAATTGTTGTTCTTCTTCAGAAACCATAAAAGACCAAAAGATAAACATTTTTACTAGAATTTTGCACAGACAGCTGGTTAGAGCAACTGGATTGATTATTGGGGATTTTGGATCCTTCTCAGATTTCGGAAATGCAATAATAATAGACTTTTCCCTAGTATCCAGAATCTGTTCTGAGAAAAATCTGTTGAAAAGGTGCAGAAGTTGATTCTTGGAAAGTTCGAAGATATGTATATTTTCCCATATATTTGTAAAGTTTGGCCATAGTAGACCATCCTAAATTAATTGTGTTTAATAGTTTCTTCAAAATTTAGCCTGTCTGTCATCAATGTGCATAAGTAATTGAAATTTTTAACCTATTTGTTTATTTCTTTCCACTTCCCCTATCATCCATATAGTAAAAAAACAGTCAACATTAACACAATTTATTAATACTTATTTTTTAAACTCTCGGGGGGACCCTGTAACTCCTTAGAGAGCGCGTCCCCTGGGTGATGGATAGGGGAGCCCACCATATGTGTGTGTGCATGTACGTGCGTGCATGTATGGTGGGGTGGTCCGAATATACTGAATAAGGACTCGTGGACCAACAGGGCCATCATCTTGATTGTAAGGGAAGTGCCACTCCCATGGACCCCTAGCTAGATCTATCCTCTTCTTCTACTATAGGAAGATCCACTCACTTTAATCTTTCCTATAAGGCCTTATCAGCCACCTCTTCTTATTTTATGACCCTTATGCTATTAGAGTACTCGAGGGCCATGGGGTCTTTTCATTTCTGACCTTACAACTATGCCCTCTATATAAACCATACTATAATTCTACTATAATCTACTCTTTCCCCCTTCAATATATGCTATTCCTCCTATGGGTTTAAATTTGGAAGAAGGCTAGTTCAGAGCAGCCCTACCACTGAACTATTTCATAGTCAGGCTAGTCCCCCCTGACATGGAAAACATAATTCCACTTGTAAGCTGACAGAAAAAGATAATCGGATTGAATCTATGGAAAACAACCCTGGAATAGAAAAGGTAAAACAGAAATGGAAACGACAAAATATAATACACATAGCAAACTGGAATGTAAGAGGAATAGCATATAAAGAAATAGAATTAGACTAACTATTAAATGAAAGAAATTTTAAAATAGCAGTAATCACTGAAACAAAAAAGAAATTAAAAGGAACTATGAGAACCGAAAATTTTAATGTGATATACAGTGGAGTTGACAGAGACCAAAGAGCACAAGCAGGAGTCATGATTTGGATTCAAAACTCCCTTTCAAAACAGTTAAAACATTATAAATTATGGAATGAAAGAATAACAGAAGCTAGAATAAAAATAGATAGAGGCTATTTAACAATAATTGGTTTATATGCCCCAGAAGAAGGAAGAGAACAGAATAATATTGATTTTTATAATCAACTACAAAACATATATAATAAAATAAGTAAAAATGATTATGTAATTTTAGCAGGAGACTTAAATGCAAGAATTGGAAACACGGAAATTAATGATAATATAGGAATACATGGAGAACATACTCTAAACAGGAATGGTAAAAAACTGATTGACTTTGTAGTTTATAATAACCTAAAAATAATAATTCCTTCTATAAACATAAAGACATACATAAATATACTTGGGCAGCAAGAGGATGGAAATCAATATTAGATTATTTTATATTAAATGAAAAGACATCAAAATTTTCACTAGATATTAGAGTTCACAGAGGATATGAAATAAGCAGTGACCACTTCCTTGGTAAAATAAAATTAAGATTACCACCTAAATGGCTACAAGTAACAAGAACAGAAAGAAAATTTGAAACATCTGTTTATAAAACTAGACTATTGAATGACGCAAATGTACAATGGCTATATGAACAAAGAATTAACCAATATCTAGATAAAATAAAACAAAATGAAGAAATAGAAATAGAATGGCTTAATATAAAAATGATACTAAATGCAGCAGCAAATGAAAGTTTAGGAAAGATCAAAAAATTCAATAAAAGGAAAAAACTGAAGATCTGGGATGATACAATCAAAGAAATAATCAAAAAGAAAAAAGAAGCCTATCACAAATGGTTAAGCAGTAAAAGATTAGAAGATGAAATAGAATATAAAAGAATAAGAGCCATGGCTAAAAGAGAAGTCAGAAAAAGACAGAGAATTTTGGAACAAATTTGTTTCTAATTTAGAACATGATTTTTATAAAATAAGACCCAATGTATATAAGATTTTGAAACACTTAAAGGCAGATACCAAAGGAAACATAAAATTAAACACCAAATTGAAATGAGAAGAATTTTTAAATTACTACACAGAATCGTGGACAGAAAAATATTTTTAAAAAGACAACTGGCAAACAATTAACGAAAATGAAAAGGAAATAACTAAAGAAGAATTAGAAATCAGCCTGAAAGAAACAAGAAACGGATAATCACCTGGAGAAGATAAGCTAGGTTCAGAACTATATAAATACGCAGGAACAAGACTCAAAGAAAGAATCTTATTATTTTTAAATAAAATTTATTCAACTGGTATACCCCCAATAGAATGGAAAAAAGCAATTGTGATTCCTATCTTTAAAAAAGGTAATAGAGATGACCCTAAAAACTATAGAGGTATCAGTATACTAAATTCCTGTTACAAAATATATAGCAGAATCTTAAATAGCAAACTAATGAAATATTCCAAAAACTTTATTTTAGAAGTACAGAATGGATTTAGAAAAGGAAGATCATGTATAGACCCGGCCTTTTACCTAAAATTAATAATAGAGAAAAGAAGAGAATACAATTTAGAAACACATATTGCATTTATTGACTTTTAAAAAGCATTTGACAAAGTTAAAAGAAACATATTATTTAACATATTAAAAGAAAGACAAATACCAAATAATATCCTAAAAGCTATCACAAATATATATGAAAATAATCAAATCACGAGCTATCATATACGAGAGAGATAAACCAAGGGGTCCGACAAGGATGTCCCCTCTCAGCAATTCTTTTTAATATCTACTGAAATGAAATAATAATAAAATGGAATAAAAATTGACATCAAGGAATTAAACTTTCTTCTACAGTTAACTTAAACACTCTCCTCTTTGCAGACGACCAAATAATAATTACAAATTCTGAAGATAACTTACAGAAAGCTATTTTAAATCTAAATGAGATATCCAAAGATTATGGTATGATAATATCAACGGAAAAATCAAAAACTATGGCCTTTAAAGGACAAGATCCAGCAAGAACTAAAATAGTATTAGATAACAAGATCATAGAACAGGTGAATTCATTTAACTACCTAGGATGTATGATCGCTTATGAAAATGAAAAAGATATAAACATAAAAATTGCAAAATATTTAAAAATAACAGGAGTAATTAACTCTATATTTAAACCAAACCTAGTTCAAAAACAAACCAGGCTAAAAGCATACAATACATTAGCCCTACCAGTCTTAATGTATGGAAGCGAAATCTGGACAATAAAACAAAAAGACAAACAAAGATTAACAGCAGCAGAAATGAAGTTTATGAGAAAAACTGCAAAGTATACCCTATTTGATCACAAAAGAAACGAAGATATTATGAAAGAATTAAACCAAGAACCAGTAATTGAAAAAATTAAAAAATATAAACATAGATGGATGGAACACGTTCAAAGAATGAAAACAGAAAGATTACCAAAACAAGCCATTAGGAAAAAGAAAACCAGGACGTCCTCTTAAACGATTCAACGATGACTTCTAAGGCCGGAACAGGCCATGCTAGGCCTAAATCCTTGATACACATGATGATGATTTTTTAAACCAAATCAAATCATATGCATAAAGATACTTCTACTGACAACAACTAATAGATTAATGTTTTTCATTCAACCCCAAATCATTTTCCTCCATCCCAAAAAAACAAATTAATTGTACAACCTTAAAATTTATATATATAATCTACAAAGCCATCAAACATATCTGTAAATATTCCAATGACAAAACTGTCTTCACTAACAATAATAATCTACAAAACTTTAAAGCATAAAACTTCAATAACACCATTTAATATGACGAAACATGGATAATGATGAATAAAGTAATAAACTTTAATGACCAGATATTTCAACCTGAAAATTATCAGCAGGTGGTAGTTTACCACCTGTACTGCTGTAATGTAATACATAAACAGATATCGAAACTATAAATTAACATGTTCGCTGCCAACTACGAGTATACTCGTAGTTGGTAAACCAGCTACACAAGCCAGCTACGAGTATACTCTTATGGCGCTTACCACCGGCAACGAGATTACTGTACTGACCTTGAAGAAGTGAAAATTCTTGGCTTGTGGAGCTAGCATCAAAACTGTGCATTCTCATAGATGGTATATGCTCTGCACAAGCCAACTACGAGTATACTCGTATGACACTTACCGCCGGCAACGAGATTACCATACTGACCGTGAAGAAGTGAAATTGCTCGGCGTAGGGGAACGGACTATGCCGAAGTAGCGTGGCAGCGAACGTGTTAAAGATACCAAGAAATTATATATTATATTATATACTTGGTTTAATCCTTTATCCAACTATCAGCAACAAAGTTTGCACCTGAAGTATTTTCAGGAGTGAGGCAACTCATATATAGAGGCTAATGATTTCACACATCACTTGCCTTAGTATCCCATAATGCAAAACACATCTCCTTGAGGACATGTATAATGCTCTGCATTATGGGAAGAGACTAACCAGACCGGTTTCAACCTTTATTGAGGTCTCACCAATGGGAGCCAGATTCAGATCCAACCTTAATGTCACATTAAGGTAATAACTTAAACCTTAATGTCACATTAAGGTTTAAGTAATGCAGAAGTCATATATTCATATACAAGTCGCCAAAAGATGTCATGCCTTATTATTAAATTACTTTGGATTAGAAACAGTTGTTGGAAGTTTGTTCACTTGGTTATGCTATATATTAAAGATAACAAGAAATTATATACTTGGCTTAATTCTTTATCCAAGTGTAACCAAACTAAGTTTGGCCTGAAGTATTTTCAGGATTGGGGCAACTCATATATAGATCATACATAAGGATATGTGCTTTGCATTATGGGATGCCAAGGCAAGTGATGTGAAGTCATTAGCCTCTATATACGAGTTGCCCAAGTCCTGAAAATACCTCAGCCACAAACTTTGTTTGCTGACACTTGGATAAAGGATTAAACCAAGTATATAATTTCTTAGTATCTTTAATTTATAGTATAACCAAGTGGAAAAACTTCCGACAAGTATTGAAACAAACTCAATATTTATCATCTTTATTGTGCCTTTTCAGGATTAAACCTACCATTTTTTTTCAATGTCCTTAATGCTCTTCATCCAGAATATATGCAGTAGTAGGGGTTAAAAATTCTGCAGTTCATATTTATTTTTCTAGTGCTCAGTAGTGATGATAGTCCTTATATGGAAAGACATGGGTTAGAATCCCATCCAGGATGCAAATATTATTTATAATTAGTTTTCAACTGAAGACGACAAAAAACTGGAAGCCAAAGTAAGAGGATAATTGCTAACGAAAAGCACAAAAATTGGATTTACACATCATTTCTCCTTAAAATAATAAACTCCTATATTTTGCTATCTACTAACTAAGAGCTTTGTCAGGAGTTTATTTCCCCATAAATCTAATCAAATCTGATTAATACATAGAACTGTGAATATTATTTCTTTCACTATTTTAGACATCACAAATCAATTGGATAAAACAGGTTATTGAAAAAAAAAATTTAGGTAATTGAATTTTATTAGCATATCACAGGTATGTTGACAGTCACTAGTTTATAAAAAAACTCTCATACTTACTTTATTAAATACAATTGTAATAACAAAGAAATTGATGAGGAAAGGTTCCATGGGTCCATGGTAATCAAATCTGAAGAATAAACTCGTAAAGATGAGCACCAAGTAATGGTGGGAAGGGTCATTGAAGGCACTACGTAGGCACTTGAGGCTGCACACCGCAACTACGAGAGAACCTCCACTATCAGAAATATATGATCCACAATAAATAAATGATCCACATTTAAAAATAAGCATGAACATAGTATAATCAGAATTAATTTCTAAAAATATGTAAGAATTAATTAAGTGATGCTTGAGTTTGCTATTGGTGGTGGTGCAGCTGTGCACCACCACCAATTAACATGTTTTGATTTTTTTTTAATTTATTTCTGTGTCATCTTTGAGACATTCAAGTTTTTACTGTCAGGATTATTATTAACATTTTTGGCTGCAGGTCTGCTATTTGAAATCACGTAGCAGCGAGACAGGTATTTGTGAATTATGGTACAAGTTATAAGCACATATACTAAGCATCTGAGAAGGTATAGGATAGCCGAAGATGTATCTTCAGTCAAGATCAAACCAAATGAGATGCAGATAAATATGAGTTAATGAAGCTAAAAGAAGTCTGAGAAAGTTTTTTTGATATGTGTCCAACAGAAAGAAGAATGATTATAGAAGGATAATATTGGTTAGTGAAAATGGTAGAATGATAAACACTAAGGACAATATAGCAGAGATGTTGAATGATCAATTTATAAAGTATTTCGTCCTCTGAATATAATGATATGCAGAATATGAGCACAGTGGAAAGGGAGAAGGAGCCACTGATGGTGGGAAAGCAGAAGGTATATGAAGAATTGAGTAACTTGATGTCAATAAGGCTGTAGGACTTAACGTTATATTATCACGTGTCTTGAGAGAACAGTTCAGGGAATTAACAAAAGCATTAATATACCTCTTTAACAGGAGTTTAGACTGGGTAAATTTTCCAAAGGAGTGGAAAGAGAGCAAAATTGTTCTACTTCATAATGCGGTAACAACATTAAGCCTTTGAATTAAAAGTTAATCTGTTTGTCTGGAATTGAGGTCAAGGTTTTAAAAATGCTAGTAAGGAATAAGGATTCAGACCTGGGCTGACAACAGCATTCTCTTTAATGAACAGACTGGGTTTGCTAAAGGAAGATAATGTTTTAATCTTTAAAACTTTTTTAAATGATGATGTACTGTTATTTTCAGTATGAAATATTTGTACTTTCATTTCATTAAAGTTAATTACTGTGGTTATCGTGTAATTTATTGTTTATATATCATGTTTTAGCAATTCGCTTACTTATTATAACAAGGAGACAAATGCACTGGTCAAGGTAAATGAATACACAGTGGTCTATTTAGATTTTGCAAAAGCCAATGATAGATTGCCCCATGACAAGCTAGTAATTAAATTGGAATAGATGGACAGTCTGGTAGGTATCAGCAAATTATGTATGGAGGGTGATAGCCAAGAAGAATAAAGTCGTTAGCGGTGTGTCCTGAGGGTCAGTTTTGGGGACTATTTAGTTTGAATGTAAATGATATTAAGCGCACGAATGACAATGTTGGAAGCTTTTTCCACTTGGTTAGAGTATAAATTATATATTTAGTTTAATTCTTTATCTAAGTGTAAGCAAACAAAGTTTGCGCTTGAAGTATCTTCAGCACTGGGGCAACGAGTGGTAAAGGTGGACTAAGTTCTCATCACTTTCCTTAATAGTCCATAATGCAAAACACATCTCCTTGCAGACATGTATAATGCTATGCAATATGCACTACCCAGACTGGTTTCAACCTTTATTGAGGTCTCTTCAGTGGGAGCCAGACCCAGAGGTGATACCAAGGTTGAAGAAATTAAGAGCTCATACTTCAAACATCTTTCTCTAATCCAGAGTAATTTAATAAGGTGTGACACCTTTTGGCAACTGGCATAGAGAAAGATGTTGGAAGTTTTTCTCCACTTGGTTAGACTATAAATTATATATTTAGTTTAATCCTTTATCTAAGTGTAAGCAAACAAAGTTTGTGCCTGCTTCAGGGCTGAGGCAACACGTGGCAAAGGTGGACTAAGTTCTCATCACTTTCCTTAATATCCCATAATGCAACCTCAATTAAGGTCGAAAGTGGTCTGGGTAGTGACCCTTCCCATAAAGCATAGCATTATACATGTCTGCAAGGAGATGTGCTTTGCATTATGGGATACTAAGGAAAGTGATGAGAACTTAGTACACCTTTACCACACATTGCCCCAGTCCTGAAGATACTTCAGGCGCAAACTTTGTTTCCTCAAACTTGGATAAAGGATTAAACTAAATATATAGTGGTGCGTGATTGGAATGGATTGCCACTGGATGTTGTGACTGCAAGCAGTGTGAATGAATTCCAGAATAAGTATGATAGCTGATGTGTGTAGTATGTGGCCTCTCTCGATGAGTCTCTGACTCCCTGGAGGTCTCTCTTAATAATAATAATAATAATATAATTTATAGTCTAACCAAGTGGAAAAAAACTTCCAACATCTTTCTCTAATCTAGAGTAATTTAATAATAAGGTGTGACAACTTTTGGCAACTGGCATATGGAAATATGAGTTCTGCATTGCTTCAACCTTGGTATCACTGGCCTGGGTAGTGACCCTTCCCATAATGCATAGCATCATACATGTCTGCAAGGAGATGTGCTTCGCATTATGGGATAATAAGGAAAGTGATGAGAACTTAGTCCACCTTTGCCACTCATTGCCCCAGTCCTGAAGATACTTCAGGTGCAAACTTTGTACACTTGGATAAGAATTATACTAAATATATAATTTACAAATGACAATCTGCAGATGACACAAAGCTTTGAAGAACTATCACGAATAGAATGGATGTTGTGGCCTTTGTAAGAAGACTTCAATAGACTGGCTGAATGAGCAAATGAGTGGAGTTACCAGTTCAATGTTACAAAGTGTAAGGTTTTAAAATTTGGGAAGCACAGATAGAATGCAGAGTTGCATACTCTGGCAACTGGTGGGGAGATGTTAGAGGAGGTGAAAAAGACCAGGGATCTTAGGGGAATGTGGACATACTTCTAAAACTGCAAGGACAGCACAGCAAATTATGGTAAGGATATGGAGGAAATGACATGTAGACGTATGGCTATTCTGATTACATTGTATAATGCTTTGATCAGGCCATATATAGATTACTATACACAGATTTGGCTACCTGGTTTTCAAAATGAGATATTATTTTGAAATATTACAACTACTACTCAATAATTATGGTTTGATTCATAGTTCTATAAGGAACAGAAAACTAAAAGCATTTTTTATGTAAATTGATGTTTTATGCACAGCATTGGGCAGTATATGCACTAATAAGATTTAAATGCAGCAGTAACACAAGTTCCTTGAAAGTGAACAAAGGGGGAAAAAAAAAGGTATGCTGAAAATCATGAATCAGGAAATGATACTTTCTAATAATGCTAGTAAATAAATAATAGAAGAAAGATTATGGCAAATTGCCCAAGTACATCAATAATGCATAATTATTACAGTTGTACAGGCAAGAATTCATGCAAAATTGTAAGAATCAATTCATCGATCCAAAAACTTTACTGATTTTGTTTATTATATTGAATACATAACTTAATGTGCCTAAATTTTTTTTTTCTTCTTCTTTCTTACTTCATCATCACCATTTCATAATCTAACCCAGATGAAAGATTTACAACCTATCATGACTAGTTTGATGACAAGGACACTGTTCTAAGTCACCAATCATAACTTAAGATCAACAATGAGCGGTGTGGTGGTTACACAATGGACAATGAAATGCATCTATTGCCAGAAGACATTCACAAACATCCATAAGGGAATTCAAATGCACATCTTACTATCAGAGAGTGGATACAATTTCCACTCAGTCAACCAGACCAGCAAATTACCAATCCTCTTATAACTTAGTCTTTAAAAATTACTAGGCACATCTCTGTTATTATCACAATAGCTACCATTCTGAAAAATATGGTACATGAATAGAAAAAATTACATTAAATATGGTTATAAAAATAAAAACAAATTACATGCAAACATAATGTGTTCCTGGAAATGAAAGTTGAATGTTCATAAGTTGAATTTATATTTTTAGTAAAAAATAATCAATCTAAGCATACATTATAATTATTGGTCACATAAGGATAACTGATTTGCTAACTAATAATTATACAAGCAAAAATGACAGCATAAATGAATAGAAACAAAAGCTTAATAATAAGGTTAAAAGGCTTAACTGCATATATTTGGAAACACACAAATTATATAAAAAACGACTTACGGCACACCAAATTTGGAAATAATCTTAGATGAATCTGTAGTCAAGGCACTGAGAAACACTAGTGGATAGATGACATTTTTCTCTATAAACCATAACCATATTTGCAACTTTTCAAACCACATAATCTTTGCTGCTTCTGTAAGATTACAATTTATGATATGGATATTCCAATTTATTATAAATGTATTAATTTAAAATTATATTAAGTAAGTATAATGAAATCTAAAAATATTTCTGATGCAATTGAGGTTAACATTTTTCATTTCTTTTCAAACTAACCATTTTCAGGATTGTATTTATTCCTTCTCATAAAATAAATCTTTCTTTTAAGGTTACACAATGATCAGCACTCATATTTATGAATTTAGGGACACAAAACACACTGTTGAAAAGATTATTTTAATGATTAATAATAAATAATAACTTGACGTTTCGACCCCTGTATTGAGGTCATCTTCAGAAGGATACATGTGTATAAGAACCAAGCTACATGTTGTTGCACTCTATACTGGTAAATTACATCTATGTTGCTAACTAATCTTTTTTCTTAGCCTGCCCTCTAGTGATAAAAAAAAAATAATAAAATAAAATAAACACTACAATAAACTCTGCTAAAGTCCTCACGTACTAGGATTCTTCTGGAATTATACAGTTTATATTGTTATATTACGATTATCTTCTGGATTTGTACAGTACAGGTTGCTATTGAATGTTCAGGAAAAAAAAAATACTTCACCAAGTCTTCTTGTATTCAGATTTTTCTTCGTGGTTGCTATAAAGGTTGCAGATGGGTCCTCCACATTCTTGGAATGGTTAAACCATCATTTTTATTCAGATTCGAATCATGTTTGAGCATTTCACATTTCCGCTCGAACCAGGTTTTGGTGCGGTGTAGGGACCTGGTACTTACCAATCAATTCTGTGGTATGTTTGGACTGCGTGGAGAGAAAGGCCGGTTTTTCCAAAATGGAGCTATTTTATGTGTCGTTTGTGTTCATCTTTTCTGCTTGGGATGGTTTGTCCTGTTTCCCCTATGCATGGTATGCTACATGGGCAATCTATTTTGTAACCCCCCCCAGTGGGATAGGTGTGGCAGGGGATCCTCGGAAAACCTGAGGAGGTTTCTTAATTTTGTCGGGGGTTTAAAGGTGGTTTTGATGTTGTATTTAGTGTTCTGTCTATATTTCAATGAAATGCCTCCAACATATGGTATAGCAATAGCATTCTTGAAATCTTTTTTGTTATTAGTGATATCTTTGTGGAGGATCTTGTGAATGGTTTTTATACTGTATCCATTTTTTATAAAGGTATGTTTGATGGTCTGATTTTCACGGTTAAGAGCTTGTTCATTTGAACAAATGGTTTGAGTTCTGTGTTTAAGGGTGCTTATGACCCCTACTTTTTGTGTTGGGTGGTGATAAGAAGTTTTGTATATGTACTGTCCTGTGTGTAGGTTTGCGGTAAACTGAGAAGGAGAGACAGCCTGAAGAAAGACGTGTGACAAGTGTGTCTAGGAATGGAAGAGAGTTGTTTTTTTCAATTTCAATGGTGAATTGGATGCGTTTGTGTTGTTTGTTCAGGTGGCTAAGGAATGTATCTAGTGCTTCGCAGCCATGGGTCCAAATGGCAAAAATATCGTCGACGTATCTGAGCAAAATTTTGAGCTTTAGGCATGTCGATTCTAGAGCTCGTTGCTCAAAGTCTTCCATGTAACAGTTTGCTATTGGGGGGGAGTGGTGAGCCCATGGCTGTACCCTCTTTTTGAAGGAAAAAATTGTTTTGCCACACAAAATATCCAGAGCGCAGTACATGGGCAAAGAGGGTCGTGATGTCGTGTGGAAATATGTTCTGTAAAAGTAACATAGTATTATTGATTGGGACATTGGTGAAGAGGGAAGTTATGTTAAAGCTGACTAATAGATCTTGGTCATTGAGTGTAATGTTTTTAATTTTGTTTATGAATTGTTGTGTATTTTTTATGTAGGAAGGGGAATGACCAACCAATTCCTTGAGTGTGGCCGCTAATTTTTTGGCTGAGTAGTAATTCGGACTGTCAATTCCTTCCACAAATGGGCATAATGGCGTGTCTGTTTTGTGTACTTTTGCCAAACCATAAATTCTGGGTGTGCAAGCATACTGCGGTAGTAATTTCTTAATTGTTTCTTCCGGCCACTAATTTAAGTAGTTCAGTAGTTTTCTTTTTGTTGCGTTGTGTGAGGTTGCAATTTACCATTTGGTAGGTGTTGTGGTCCGATACCAAATGATTCATTTTTTCAATGTAGGTTGTCCGATTTGAAACAACAGTGGCATTCCCTTTATCTGCTTTTGTGATAATAATGTGACGGGTATTTTTTTAGGGATTTGAGGGCCAGTTTTTCTGCTTTATTTAGGTTGCCGCTTAATTTTTTGGTTGAATTTAGTAAACAGGCAGTTTCCATCTGTATTTTGTCAGCTAAATTGGTGGGGAGGGATCTTAAACCTCTCTCGATATGATATATTATATCTAGTTTATTTACTGACCTCGGAGCAATGGCGTAATTTAAACCTTTCTCCAGTAACGTGAGTTCACTTTAGGTGAGGTTGTAATCCGATTGATTGATAACCAGACAGTGGTCCGGTGTAGCCTCTACGGTAAGCTAAAGATACGTAGTTCCATGTTAATTAATCGACTAGCCTTTTTGAAACGATGTAGAGACAGCAACTTAATACCCAACTGCATTAAACTAAAGAAAAAATTTACATCAGCTAAAGCGCTCCGTATCTATGCCAGGCTAGAAAAAGCGTTGTTAAGAGAACAGATCCACAAGGCATGAAAGATCTTAGCTTCTACCCAAGCCAAAGTGTTACAACTAAACTTTGAGCTATCCAGTTATGTTAATCTGTAAATTTGGAATATTCTAGACAAGATCACAGACGACACGGCCAAGCACCTATTACTCAAAAACAAAGAACAATTAATAACAAAGTTTCAGGCATTAAAACTACAGGAAAGCACAAGACAATTACGACGCCATGGTCATGCCTTAGTAATTGACTAACTTTTTATAATAGAGTAAGCTGAGTTGGTTAAAGGAAATGGCTACATGATGATTTTGTTGGATTTTGCAAAGGCATTTGACAGAATACCACATGGTACTCCATTACACAAATTAGAACAAATGGGGATGGATATCCCCATTTGTTCTAAAGGAGCAGCCAACCACTGTCTGGTTATCAACCAATCGAATTAAAACCTCACCCAAGGTGAACTCTCACTACTGGAGAAAGGTTTAAATTACACCATTGCTCCGAGGTCAGTAAATAAACTAGATATATCATATCGAGAGTGGTTTAAGATCATTCCCCGCCAATTTAGCTGACAAAATATGGATGGAAACTGCCTGTTTACTAAATTCAACCAAAAAATTAAGCAGCAACCTAAACAAAGCGGAAAAACTGGCCCTCAAATCCCTAAAAAATAACCGTGACATTATTATCACAAAAGCAGATAAAGGGAATGCCACTGTTGTTTTAAATCGGACAACCTACATTGAAAAAAATGACCCATTTGGTATCAGACCACAACACCTACCAAATGGTAATTTACAGCCCCACGCAACACAACAAAAAGAAAACTACTGAACTACTTAAATCAGTTAACACGTGGCCGGAAGAAACAATTAAAAAATTAATACCGCAGTATGCCCACCCGCCCAGAATTTATGGTCTGCCAAAAGTACACAAAACAGACAAGCCATTACATCCAATTGTGGAAGGAATTGACAGTCCGAATTACTACTTAGCCAAAAAATTAGCGGCCACACTCAAGGAATTGGTTGGTCATTCCCCTTCCTACATAAAAAATACACACCAATTCATAAACAAAATTAAAAATATTACACTAAACGACCAAGATCTATTAGTCAGCTTTGATATAACTTCCCTTTTCACCAATGTCCCAATCAATGGTACTATCTTACTCTTACAGAACATATTTCCACACGACATCCTGACCCTCTTTGCCCACGTACTCCGCTTCGGATATTTCGTGTGGCAAAACAATTTTTACCTTCAAAAAGAGGGTACAGCCATGGGCTCAACACTCCCCCCCCCCCATAGCGAAATTTTACATGGAAGACTTTGAGCAGCGAGCTCTAGAATCAGCGTGCCTAAAGCACAAAATTTGGCTCAGATATGTCAACGATATTTTCGCCATTTAGCCCCACGGCAAAGCACTAGATACATTCCTTCGCCACCTTGAGATAGAAAAAAACAACTCTCTTCCATTCCTAGACACACTTGTCACACATCTTCCTTCAAGGCTGTCTCTCCTTCTCAGTTTACCACAAACCTACACACACAGGACAGAACATACACAAAACTTCTTATCGCCACCCAACACAAAAAGTAGGGGTCATAAGCACCCTTAAACACAGAACTCAAACCATTTGTTCAAATGAACAAGCTCTTAACCATGAATATGAGACCATCAAACATACCTTTATAAAAACTGGATACAGTATAAAAGCCATTCAAAAGATCCTCCACAAAGATACCACTAATAACAAAAAAGATTTCAAGAATGCTATTGCTATACCATATGTTAGAGGCATTTCAGAAAAAAAAAATAGACAGAACACTACACAAATACAACATCAAAACCACTTTTAAACCCCCGACAAAATTAAGACACCTACTCAGTTCTTCCAAGGATCTCCTGCCACACCTAGCCCACCTAGGGGTTTACAAAATAGATTGCACATGTAACATACCATACATAGGAGAAACAGGGCGAACCATTCCAATCAGAAAGGATGAACACAAACGACTCAAAATACCTCCAATTTGGAAAAACCAGCCATTCTAACCACGCACTCCAAACATACCACAGAATTGATTGGTAAGGTACCAAGTCTTTACACTGCACCAAAACCTGGTTCGGGTGCAAATTCAAGGAAGCATGTGAAATGCTTAAACATGATCCGAATCTGAATAAAAATGATGGTCTAACCATTCCAAGAATGTGGAGGACCTATCTGCAACGTTCATAGCAGCCACGAAGAAAAATCTCAATACAAGAAGACTTGGTATAGTTTTTTTTTTTTTTTTCTGAACCTTCAATAGCAACCTGTACTGTACAAATCCAGAAGATAATCGTAATATAACAATATAAACTGTATAATTCCAGAAGAATCCTTGTACGTGAGGACTTTAGCAGAGTTTATTGTAGTTTTTATTGGGAATGTTTTTTTTTTTTGTTTTTTTTAATCAGTAGAGGGCAGGCTAAGAAAAAAGATTAGTTAACAACGTAGATGTAATTTACCTGTATAGAGTGCAACAACATGTAGCTTGGTTCTTATACACATATATCCTTCTGATGATGACCTCAATACAGGGGTCGAAACGTGAAGTTATTATTTTATTATAAATTAGTAAAATAATCTTTTCAACACGTGTGTTTTGTGTCCCTAAATTCATAAATATGAGTTCTCATAAAAGAGAATGCCTGATAACATTATATATATAAAGTAAGAAAAAAATTGCACATTATCATAAAAATAGATGCATTTTTGCAAGCATTCTTACATAAGTTATCACAGACATCGCTGATTAATGTTACATATTTTGTACACTTTCGTGTGTGTGAGGTTGATTAAATTTTTATGGACTCCCAGCCACAAAAGGGTGCAAGCCTAATGTATTAGGTTTCAGTTCAGAAGTTTTGCACACTCACATGCATGGCCAGTGGAATGATGCAATAGTTTCAACCTTCACATGAGTTGTAAGATGAGTAAACACACCAGATGCATGTTTTCTGTTTCACTTGTTCTTATTCTATGAAATAAGAACATATGTACTGCAAACATATACTGAATCATTTTAGCTACATCATCAAACAGCCTAGCTGAAATAACTTGACAAATTTAACAGTGATCCTAAATAACAAACTTCAATAAACTACGCAGTTTATTAGAGAAAAATAATTATCTTTTTAAATGTGTTTGCTATTTGGCCACATGGTCCAGACACACTGGATACATTTTTAGTGCATTTAAATCGCCAACACCCAAAAATCCACTTCACAATGGAACAGGAAGCTAATGACTGTCTGCCTTTCCTGGATACACTAATCACGAGTTCTAGATGGTTCCTTATATTTTTCTCTTTATAGAAAATCCACCCGTACAGGGAAATATTTGCATAAACAGTCACACCATCAACCAGCTCAACAGTATGGAATCCTAAAAACATTAACTCACAGAGCTAGAGCTATTTGTTCCAATGACAATGCCATTACTGCTGAACTCACGTCACAGCTTCTTATCCAATGGCTATAATCTCCAAAGGATAGAAAAAAACTAAATGTTCCCCAGAAATCTCCTCCATTGCCCTACCAGACAAGACTGCAGCAAAACTGCTACCATCCCATACATTCAAGGCACATCTGAAAGATATCTATAGTGCTCAATAAATATCAGCTACACACTATTTTTAAACCTTATCTCAAATTGGCAACTCTCATCCATTCACTTAAGGACAAACTGTCTTCCTTATCACATCCAGGAGTTTATGAAGAACCCTGTTCTTGTGATCAGGCTTATTATGGACAGACAGGAAGAACTGTTGACTTGGTGAACATAAGAAATACATCTGGCACTATTATTATGGCAAGTCAGGTCTAGCAGACCATGCCTTATATACCACTTCACACAGAATCAATTTAAAGAAAACAAAAGTGCTACCAAAAATTTACCAAAAATCTGGGAGACAGTCATTTTAAGATCTAATTAATATTTGTTTTCTCTCTTTTTCCAACACACATGGCAACTAATTAGGACTTTAGTTCCTTGTGTTGTCTATTACAATTTTTTTAAACTAGTCATACTGTTATATCAAATTGTTGTTTTGTGTACTGTGACAAACTGCTTTTGTGCTGTGAAGATGCTGAATATAATACCAATGAAATATCAGCAAATAAGTTAATAAATATTATTTTCTTATCATTCTGTGTTGTCATCAATACCATGAAAATAAGTTGTATGTACTATGAACATATAAATCTTTCCATGCATTTGAGAATTCTTTCAATACATGGTACCAATATACTACAAGTTGAAACTTCTTATGTATGAGTCTAACATTAAAAAATAAATAAATAAAAAAGCACACTTGCAAAATACTTATTAACTATTTCTACAACCATAGCTTCATCTTTAAAAATTGCACTAGAGAAAACGGTTATGCATAATTCATTTCAATTATTCTTGTTTTGACCCAACCATGAAATCTTTTCACATTAATTTCAGTATAGCTAGCTCATTATAATTTGAATTTCTTTTTTTATAATCTTTAATTAATAATTAAGGCAAGCTTTTTCTTATATATATATACATCCAATCCTGTTTTTACATGGTTTTGAAATAACATGATTCACAAAAATAAGGTAATCTTGCTAAGTATTGTTATAATTATCTTGAAAAAAATAAACTTTAATTTTTTTTTATACTAAGTTAAAATTTTATAACATGATTTATTTAACAAATTGAAAATATTTTCTGCCTTGACAGAAATGATAGATGAAACAACAAAAACAGAAATCTTAGACTAGCTCGCAAAAGATGAAGGTTCCACATCTGTTAGCAAAAGTTTTAATTTGAATGAAGCTATGATCCAAACAATTAAGAAAAATGAAAATGCTATATGACAATCTATAGCTTCTGATACAAAATTGAGTGCTAAGTCGTCTTCCCAGAGATATAGTTATAGAAAAAAATGGAAAAGACGCTGCTAACATGAATTGAAGTTCACACTGAAAAACGCATACCAGTAGACACCACTACTATTAAACAGAAGGCTTTAGGAACTTATGAGAAGTTTCTTTGAAGTTGTGGAGGCTATGTAACATTTTCCTATATATAGAATATACTGTATCTATTTTTTCCACTATATTCTTTTTTTTTTTTAAATCTTATTTCCACTATATACAGATGATAAAAAAGCACTTTGCAATATTATTTATTTCCTCCCTCTCCACTAAACTCCTTGGCATACTTCTTGGGAAAAAAAATTGCTTAGATATTAAGTGAAAACTTTCAACCATGTAGATCATGAAGGCCCCCGTTTCAACATAAATAATTTCTATAGCATTATCATTACAAATATCTGGATCTGGAGAGCAAGAATAGTAGCCTTACCATGGAAAGGTTTTGAAGATATTCCAACATCCCATTGTTTTATGGCCAAATGATAATCATCAGGCTGTAAATGGGTTGAGGGGAGGACAACTGCACTAGAGATGAAACTTGTATGAGATTACAATCAGAATTACCAAAACGAAAAGTCACCATTGATAGTGTGCCTATAAGAAGACTGATGCAGCAAAGAACTGTAATGTTGGGTAAATGGAGAGGATTATCATGTATTCTTGAGGGTATATGAATAGTTTGTCGGAGGTCATTTCTTATTTCAACTTCTCTTCTGGGTTGGTCAGTAGATTGGGAAAAATCAGCCAGTTGGAGTTGTGGACATTAAAAAAAAATAAATAAATAAAAATAAAAAAATATATATATGAGATTTGACATCCACTGCCAAGGGATATCAGACTGCACAAAAACATATGTACCACTTTGGGACAGGAGGAATCATTCCGAGTGTAGTTTGGATGGTTGTTGTTGCTGTAATTTGGGATTTTATCAGGACTGTATGTTGGTAGATGATTGTATATCATTTCAGGTGGTCCTGATGCCATGAATGCTAAAGTAGATAAGGACGAATTTTTTTGTAAGGTTTATTTGATGTTTTTTTTTTTTTTTTTGGGGGGGGGGAGGTTTCAGGACTCTAATGACACTATATCTATTTGAGTTTATTGTTGTGTAAATGTTTCAGGATGAAGACAAAAAGCAGGAGTAATGTGCAGTGAGAGAAGATAGTCTTTTACATATGTTGCCATACTAAGAACATCTATTCTCCATGAAATACTTGTGGTCTTGAGTGTGTGTCCCACATACCACTTCATGGCCTCTTGCAGCACAGATGGCAGCAAGTTTATGTACTAGTTGCTTGGCAAGCTTTAAGTGGGATGGTCTTCCCCCATGCCCCAGTCCTAAACCTGGATAAAGGAGGAGGGTTGGGAAATGGGTGAATCACCTTCCCCTGTAAAAATTCACTGATTATGGAAACTGAAATCCCAAGAAAATAGTATACCAGGTGTCAGGTGTGTTGGCCTGCAGATTCCTGATGACCACTATTTAAGTTGGCAAGAAGACAATGCATTGATAAAGTTCCAAGGGCAAAGCCTACAGGAACCTTCGAAACAGATGAGGTCACACTCACCTAAACAAAAAATGTTAATTGCAACATGGAATGTTAGAACTATGTTTCAAATTGGAAATAGGAAAGTACAGAATTGATATTAAATATTGTATTCAGGACTGGATGTCATGAAAGTGGTGTGTACTTATATTCAGTGTAGAGATAAGTAAAAGCTTCATTAATAGGAAGCCCATAAATGATTGGATAATACTGGCTATATTATATTCAACATGCATTAAATTATTATTATTATATGGGCAGAAGACTTATTGCAGCAGACCCAATCTATCATACTTCTCCTTGAAAACATTAACAAACAAAACACTCACAATTCACTCTGGCAACCCATTCCACTCATTCACCACTCTCCAAGCAAAAAATCTAGTCCTCATACCCTTACTGACCACACCTTCATTCAATTTCCAAGGAATCTCTTGGAAATTGAATGAAGATGGACCAGAACAAATAACCTCTTGTTCTGGTCCATCTAGCCAAGCGCTGAAACATTTCCACTGCATCTATCCTATAAAATCCTTTAAGCAACTTAAATGTTTCTATCATATCCCCTCTTTTTCTCCTATCAACTAACTTCTGCAATCCACACACCTTCAATCTATCCTCACAGGGAACATTCCACAGGCCACTCACCTCTGAATCCTCTCCACTGCTTCTTCCTTCCCAAGAAACCCAGGAGAGCAGACGTGAGCAAGTAATCCGGATGTGGGTGTATCAAGGCCTTATAAAGAGGAATGACAACTTCCTTATCTCTACTTGTTAATGTTTTCTTCAATAGCCAAGTAATCATATGGGCTACCTTGGCAACCTTAGCAAATGTCCTCTAAACTTTAACTCTCTATTTACCACCACCACTAGATCTCTATCTTCATCTATTTCCTGGAGTACAGTGCCATCATGTGATAAACGGCTTGTAATCTGTTTATTCCAAAATGCATAACTTTACATTTCTTGCCATTAAACTGACCCATTATCTTTTGCTCATGCTGAGAGCCTATTTAAATCACCCTGCAAGCTCTCCACATCATCTTGATTAACTATTATTCTACCTAATTTCGTCATCAGCAAACAACTGAATATTTCCTTTCAGGTTATTTCCTATATCATTTATGTACAAATTAAACAACAACGGTTCCAGAACTGAACCGTGTGGCAACCACTAGTCACCTGTTTTCAACTCAATTCTGCCCGTCTATACACTACTTTTTGATATCTCTCCAGCAGCCACATTCCTATCCACTTAACCAGTGTCATATCCATCCCCATTTGTTTGAATTTGCATAACAGAGTTCCATGTGGTATTCTGTCAAATGCCTTTGCAAAATCATTCTGTAGCCATTTCCTTTATCCACCTCAGCTATTACTCTATTATAAAAAGTTAGTAAATTATTGATTGGTCTATAATTTGCTACTATAGTCTTAGAACCTTCCTTATGCAAAGGAATAATTTTGCCCTCTTTCCACTCCCTAGGAACTCTACCAGAGCTGAGACTTAAACAACTTAGTCAAAAGCATTGTCAGTTCCCTTGCACATTCTTGTAAAACCCTACATGATCATCATCATCATCATCATACGTATCAAGGATTTAGGCCTAGTATGGCCTGTTCCGGCCTTAGAAGTCATCGTTGAATCGTTTAAAAGGACGTCCTGGTTTTCTTTTTCCTAATGGCTTGTACTTTAAGGCTTGTTTTGGTAATACATGATATCTCATCTAATCCCACAGCTATATTTACATTGAGATTCTGCAATATCCTAAGAACCTCCAATTCTTCCATCTCTGTTCCCACATTAGTGTCTGTCACATAGGTTAAAGCAGTAACCTCACTAGGAAGATATATGCTTGCAAAGTGGTCACTCAGTAACTCAACTATTTTATCCACTTCTGTCTCCTCGTGACCATCATCACTCATTAAGGTTAATCTTCCACAGTCATTCTTCCTCTTATATTAATGATATTTTCATTCTTATATTGAGGAATAAGAGGAAATTTATCCAAATAAAAGCCTATTAATAACCAAGAAGTACTTCTTTACAACCCTTCCAAAGCAACAAATTCCCAAAACAGTTCAACAGATTTGATAACACTTTTACTCTTCAATCAACAAATTGTGGATTCAAATCTCAATACTGACAGATATTTGTGGATGTATTTACATGGTAAATGAATTTCACTGCTACAGTGGCCACTACCCTGCTTTGCATGATATGGCTTGGTTTAGTTTCTAGAGCAGAATTTCAAAATATCTACATAAAAATATCCATATGTAATTATTATTATTAGGCTGATGTTATTAAATATTTTCCTTAATTTTCCAAATTTCAACCTGGTTCATACAAGGTTAACAGATCTGAATAACATCAAGAAATATTTTCATTCATTTGACTCACCATAGCAAACTTATAACCACCAGACAAATAGTCTGCTATAATGAGTAGCTTAATATAGCGAATTTCTTTTATTACAACATTTGTCCTTTGGAGTTTGAATGGGTGTTCAAGTTTTTATAGTAGTGTTTAATGTAGTAAGAATAAACTGTATTTAACAATAAAAAGCTAGTGAATTCACTTTTTTTTCACATTTACTTACAGATATCCAAAGATGAATATAGCTTATTGGAATTCATTTTTATTAATATAACAAATTTAACCTATGTGCTAGTGAAAAATTTATTCATACCAGAGCAATGAATAATCTATATATACTCCTGCTCTTAAATCTTACCTCTCACTTCAAATTGTGGATATTCATGGGCCTTGAGTAGAGGATGGGCACAACATAACCATGGCAGCTGTTTTCGTAGCTGAGGCAAAAGATAATGATGCAGGAGACCCCAAATTATGGCCAATAAATGAATAACTAACTCTAGATATGGCTAAAGAAAAAAAACAAAACATAATGTACTATTTGACAGAGTATATTATAAGTTTATACTATTCAAGATATGAAACTTATCATTAAATTTAAAAAAAATATTAATTAGGTTTCAGAGGATATTTTCTCCATCTTCCTTTCAGAAATTTATCATTCTTTATAAAAGAGCAAGAGTTTTGTTTCTGCATTCTGCCAGTAGCTATGTGGAGATGTTCAAAAATCTATAAGCTACACATGACCAACAAACTTTTGCTGAAGTATCTGGAAAGATTCTAATAGATATGTATGAGAAACTGTGATGGTACATACAGAATAAACTATGGCACTGAAACCCAGAGCCATTTGATGTGTGCCGGCTATTTTGTTTTACTATGCATTTGCAATGGATAACTAAATCTGTTTTTGTTCTCTTTGAAAACAAACTACTAGTCTACTTAAAAAATCACATTCTCTAAAAGGTCCTGCCACCTATTTACTGATTTTATTTTATTTAAAATATTGTGAGTACATAATAAAGCTGAACAGATTTTAAGACCTGTGGAAAAAATTTTAAGAAAAAAAATGCAAGGTATTCATAAGTGATATGTTGGAGTTTAACAGTGGCACCAAAGCTTCATTTATTTTTTGTTCATTCAAAACTCAAAAATCAGCAGGTAAATTACATAAACCATAAAATAAGAAGTAATGCTTGTAATACTTAGTAAAAAGATAATAATAATAAAAGTAATATAAGAAGGAAAATGAATATTAAAATTCAGATGCTCAGCCAGAATTTGGCATACTGAATATCAGCATCTGTGCACTTAGCAAATTATCTGACAGTGAAAGGCTAATTTAGTTGTGAACACATGAAAAATCCTTTGTTTCTGTTTCACCACACTTGAGAGATGAGAATCCTTCACATAACTCCATTTTTGAAGAGTGTCTAGATTTTATTATTTTCAGGTGGTGGCTCTTCTGATAGTGGTAGCTGTAAATTATTCTGGGTGTTAATGTTAGTGATTTTTTTTTGCTGAAGTAGATATTAGCATAATAATTGCTGTCAATCTGACAAGGTCCTAAAGAAAACAAAGCTCTGACACGAAGTGAGATGCCTTGCTGGATTTTATTCATAAAATGGAGTCTGCACTTCTTTAGTTGTTACAAGCACTTTTATTGTAAGAACACTTCTAATAGCTGGTGAGGCTATATCAAAGAAGAGGAAGAGAGAGATTAGTCACTTTTCTTGGTTTTATGCATTCTATGATTTGTCTGCAACTCTGGTTTAATACTGCATGAAGTTTGAAAGTGTGAAATTAATTTATTCATACTGTATTTGTATAATCTGCACATGCAAAACATGAACTGCAGTTCTCAAGGTATCAACAGATACAACAGGTGGTCTATATTTTTGCACTTACAAAAATATAGACTACCACAGACTTTTACAAATGAAGTCAAAAAGAACTCTTATTTTCCAAAAGCAATAACAACATGCATATGAGATTGTAGTCCTAATGAAATAAACCTTGTTAAGGTCTGTGGCACTTTTTACTGTATCAATCCACCTATATCTTGGTCTTCCTCTGGGTCTTTTTCTTGCCAACCCGGCAGAGAACACTTGTTTTTGCTAATCAGATGTTACCAGATATGACCTGTTTCTTTTAGTTTATTCACATATTTCTCCTGATATGTCAAACACAACTAGTACAGTATATAATAAAACAGTGTTATATCCCATCTAGTTCTCACTTGTGGAGTAATACAGGCAAAAATCAGCACATTTGCTTTCCAGAAAAGTCTAATGTAATGATAAGACTTAAGTGTGTTGAGAATCATCCTTTCATACAGTTGTTAGCCATTACAGAGTAAAGAAAGAAATCTGTAGTTTTTCTGGATTTGATAGACATTCATTTAGTTTTAAAAAAGCTACAGTTTTGTCATTCCTCCAAACTGGCAATGAAATTATTTGAAGTTGTTAAACACGCATAAAACACATTTTTTTTTTTTTTTCAGTGTGTGTGTATACAGTGATGCTGTAGGCGAAGAATTCATTTTTACTGATATTAACACACCACATTATACAGGAACAGTAAAGATACTTCTGAAGACTGAGGATATTAATTGAATTGAGTGGCCAGCACACTCTGCAAAATCTCAACCCCACACAACAAATTTGGGATGCAATAAAGAGATGCATTGCTGCTTAAAATTCCCTTCTAGAAAAGAAACAAGGCCTTATCATTGCTCTGAAGGAGGAGTGAGTCAGTTTGCCTCAAGACGTCCTGAATCACTTGGTGCTAAGCATGGTGTGATGTTCTGAGAGCTAAATCCGAGTAAACATATTGTATACAGAAATGTCTCTGCATAGTTTTCTGTAAGCACTGTACATTAATTCCTTCACTATGTCCTTAAGAAATTTGTAACTTTTGCAAAAACATATTGCAATTTAATTTGTAGGAAATTTATAACACATTTTTTGTGTAATATAATTTATTAGTATACTAGCAAAAAAAAGTTATGTCCATATTTGGCTGTAGTCATGAAACTTTTTACATATACAGGGTAAAAATGTAGTTCATCCTTAGCTTTTGGATACCGGTGTGTGTGTGTGTGTGTGCGCGCGTGTGTGTGCGTGCGAGGGTGGTCTAAAAAGTTCTCGGCCTAACAATGAAAACACAAAATTTATAATTTCAAAATTATTTTTATTTTTCAATATAATCTCCCTTAAGACTGATACATTTATTCCAGCAATGCTCCAGCGCCATTATCCCAAACTGTAGTGGTTCTCGGCAAGATCTGCAAAATATTCCTCTACGGCTGCAATCACCTCTTGATTCTAAGAAAAATGCTGACCAGCGAGGAAGAGTTTTAGTTTTGGGAAGAGATAGAAGTCAGAGAGAGCCAAATCTGGGGAATAGGGTGGATGTTCCAACAATTCATAGCGCAGATCCCTTAATTTTCTCTTTGCCAAAACACCTTTGTGGGCAGGTGCATTGTCCCGATGAAAGATGATTTTTTTCTTTCTTGTCTGATTAAAAGATCGGAATAATATTCCCCAGTTATTATTTTACCCTTTTCAAGATAATTAATAAACAAAATGCCTTTAGCATCCCAAAACAATGATGCCATGACCTTTCCCGCTGATTGAACAGACTTTGTCTTTTCAACTGGCTTCTGTCTCTACTGTTTTGACTACTGTTTGGATTCTGGTGTGTAATGGTGAATCAAAGTCTCTTCCATAGTGATAAATTGATGCACAAAATCAGTTATATTCTTGCTAAAATGCTCCAAGCACTGTTTAGAGATTTTCATGTGTTTTTGATCTGCTGTGAGCAAGCGCTGCACCCATCTTGCTAAAGCTTTTTCATTTGCAATTCTTCATGCAAAATGTATCCTACACGTTCTTTTGAAATGCCTATAGGCTTGGCAATTTCATGCAGTTTGACTTGCTGGTCATCCAATACCATATCATGCACTTGATCAATGATTTCTGGTGTTGTTACACTTTTTGGACATCCATCACATGGATCATCTCCAAGGTTGGTATGGCTGCATTTAAACTCGGTAGTCAATTTCTTAATTGTCAAAAACGAAGGAGAAAAGTGCTCATAAACTTTTATGAACTACGAATAAATTTCTTTTGGCATTAAACCTTCTTTTACAAAGAATTTTATAATTGCAAGATACTCAATTTTATCCATTTCAAGGGAATACAGACAACACTTTGGCTCCCAACAGCTGTATAAAAAAAAATACTTGAACTAAATTAAATAAATGTAATTTATTAAATTTAAATTCAGTATGGAAATCAAATTTAGTTAAATTTAAATTCAGTTAAAGTCATTTACCTGTAATACAATGAAAACTGTGCTAACATGTACAGCAAACACTAAAACAGCAATAAGAATGCAAAGAATGGCATCTGAACGTAAACGGTTTTCCTGTAAAATGTAAAAATAAGTATAGCCATACAGGTTTAGAGTTCAGAATACAGTAAATTAAGAGATTAATTTAATTAGAGCCTCCATAGCTCAATCATTATCAATGATACTGTTTTGTTGGAAAGAACTGGAATTTGCATCCCATCTAGAATGTGAAGAACCTTTATCAGAGTTTTGTAAGTGATGATGATGAGTTAACTGATTTGGATTATTTAGTTTATTTAGATTTATGGCCGAAGCAACTCAGGCTATGAAAGCAGTGTCTTAAGTATATTAATTGCATGTATTCTAATAGCTAGTGTGCCTGTTTTGAGGGACGAAAAATCCAAGTTTCTGGGAGAACAACCCCCTACCTATACATGAGACAGGCTAACTCACCTTTAGTTGAAAAGCCCTGACAAAGGTTCTTCACATCTTAGATGTGATTCAAACCCAGGTCTCTCCAGAGTTAAGCAGTCTCACAAGGAAGTGCAGGAGTTTTCCACCCAGAACTCAGGCTTTTTTATATTGGAAAACAGACAAACTAGCCAGAAGAACACATACAATTTATAGCAGGAAAAGGATGATGGGAAGGAATAAACTTAATAATTTATTACAGGCAAATATTGCTTTACGTAACTCTGGATAACAATTACATCAGAAAACTGTTGCAATGGAAACATCTGGAAGAGGAGATTATCTCCACTTAATGTGGGGAAGTAGCTCCACCTAAAGAAATACAAAAACCACCAAGATATCATTTAAGCAAGGAGGATAATACTTCTCATCAAGCTCAGTTGCATGATGGTGTAGTGTTCGAAGCTGATGTTGACTGGGAGGCTGAATGTCAGCAAGAGTAGATAGTTTGCAAAAACAGAGATAGATACACTGAAAGAAGAAGAGTGGAATGTATGACAAAAGAATTGAGAAGCATGAAAGAAGAGATCAGAAGACTGGAAGAAATTAATGCGAAGTGAATCGGAGTAGATGAGCAAGTTATATGAATGATAGAAAGGTGACAGTGCAGAAACCAGGGATGGAGAGAGGACGGCACAGCAGGTAAGTGGGAGAACAAGGAGAGAAAGTGAGGGATGCAGGTGAGCAAGGAAGAAACAGAGTGGTAAGAGGTATGATGTATGGAGATTCAATGATTCATGGCAGGCAAGATAGAATGTGAAGCGTGTTTGCTTGGAGGAATGATAGACAGTGTGACTATGGCAATGAAATGATGCAAAAGAGTGGATGAAATAATTGTGATGGTGGGCCCAAACGACTTGAGAGGCAGTGTGAATCGGGTGGTGAGAGATCTGAGGTTCATACTTGAAGTTGTATGGAAGAAAGAAGACTCTGAGAAAGAGAAGAGAGTGAGTGTGTTGCCCAGGTATGATAATGCAGAGCTGCAGAGAAGAGTATCGATAATGAATAGTAGGATAGCCAGAATGTGTCGAAAGAGAGACTTGGATTATGCAGATACTTGGAGGTCATTTGAGGAGAAAAGAACTGCATGTGAGAGACAGATTGCATTTGAACGAGGAGGGACATAGGCATCTGGAGAGAATGTTGTTCTCTGAATAAATCAGTGTGTTGATGCAGGGGAAACTAGAATTATCAGGGTGGATGGTAGCAAGGGTGGCCTCTTGTGGGAATACATTGTGGAATGATGAATCCTTATGTATGATGATTCTTTATGTTAATGCCAGGAATATCCAGAATGAAGGAGATGAATTGGTGGCACTGGTAGCCTCAGTCTTATTGCGATCGCTAAGATTACTGGGATTACTGAGACATGGTAGAATGAAGATGATGTACTGACAGGAATAGAAGTAGTAGGGTATAGCATTTTTTGGGAGGATAAGAAAGATGACAAACACAGTGGTGGAGTACTACTTATGATTAATGAGGAGTTGTGAACTCTGAGAGTGGAGGATTTGGAGGGCAATGGCACTAATAGTTTAGAGCATATGGCATGAAGTGTAGGTGAAGAAGACAGGATATTTAGTGGGGTGTTGCTATAAGCCAGGGAGCATAGTGGGAGATGTTTGCACTTACCAAGCTCAACTGTCTAAAAAGAATGATTATTATGAGTGATTTCAACTACAGAAGTATAATTTGGGAAGAGGGCTGTATGTATTAGTAGAGGAAGGGAATTTCTGGACTTCTCATGGGAAACTCTCTTAGGCAACATGCAGTAGAAGGAATACAAGGTTCAAGAGTTTTGGATTTAGGCATAGCATCAGAAGATCTGATTGTAACTGAAACGACATCTCTGCTACCAGTTGGAGAGTGTGACCATGTGGTTTTGACTTCGAAGATGAATAGACATGCAGGAGCATCAAAGAGAAAGGAATGTATGAGAAATTATAAAGCAGGTGATTATAATAATCTTAGAAATCAGCTTGGGGCAGTTCCAATGGAGGAATTGGAAGGTCAAGATATCATCAGTGCTTGGGAATTGGTGAAGAAGGACTATTTATTAGCAGCAATGAGAAGTTGTATATTGCGAGTGAAAAAAAAAAGAACACAATATGGTGTAAAGTGAATGACAAACGATATCAAATTGGAACTGCAAGTGAAAAAGAAGTTATGGAAGAGATATATGCAGAGGGGGATGGAGAGAAGATGCATGAAGAACATAACACTCAGGCCAGGAGAGTGACTAGTAGTTAGGAAGTCAAAATTGGAATATAAGAAGAAATTGGTCCTGAGATCCAAAGAAAATCCTGAGGAATTCTTTCATTATGAGGACAGTAGGAGGAGGAGGAGGAATGACTGTGGAAGAACTCACTGTATCTAACACTGTTAGATAAATATGGGAGTAAACCGACTGATGCAAAAGACATAGTGGAGTTGTTTAATGAATACTTTATTGGGGTATTTTATCCTAAAGAAGTAAGTTTTAATACTAGAAGGATGGAGTGGTTCGAGGTTTAGAAGTGCAGGTGTTTCTAATGCTGAGTACTCTGGATGTCAGTAAAGCAATAGGACTAGATGGGATTTTGCCTCGGGTTTTGACAAAATGCGCTAAAGAACTAACAGCTCCTTTGATCTCGGCATGGGAAAGGTGCTGAAGGAGTGGAAGGAGGGTAAGACTGGTTGGTTGGCTGGTTGATGGTTTATTGGTGCAAAACCAGCAAAGGTCATACTGCACCACAGCAAAGGTTACAGCAGTAAAAAAATAGTAAAAGATAAACTAGTAAACAATATGCATGTACAAAAACCAAGCCAAGCAATGCAGTACCTACATATAAATAAAATTACAACAAAGATTGCAGTAGTACATAAATAGTCAAAAAAGAAATTAGTAAACAATATTTATGCACAGAAATCAAGTTTAGCAATGCAGTATCTACACATAAACAAAATTACATCCAAATGTATTTGTACAAATTAATTCTTTGTAGAAGGTTAAAAGCATCATGCAATCTGTTTGAATCTAATAACATCTGCTTGAGTGTATTGGCTTGGCTAGATAGGTAAAAATTCATTCCTCTAGTGTAAAGTGCTGTCACTTCAGAATATGAGAAATAGTAAGACGTGTTGCAGTTTTCAAATACATAAGTGGATCATTAGTCATCTAAATAACAATGTAAAATGACTGTGACCTATGTGGAGCCTAGCAAGAACAACTTCCTCTCCTCTCTTTCTACATTGACTAATCAATGCTTAATTTCAGGTAATTTGTTTGTCGATGCTTCCTGCAATGAGAATTGCCATTGAGCAATTAGCTTTGATCTTATAAAATGTCTGTAGTCTGTATATGGTACTGTCAAACAGTATGTGAAGAAAGTATGAGCTGATCTAGCAGCTGTAGTCTTATTTCCATTAATTTCAATGTGGCTGGGAATTCAGCACAACTGAACATCAAAATTAAGATTTTTAATTAATTCATACAGCACTGGATGTGGATTATACAAAGGAGAGGAGATAACCTGTAAATGAGTCTGTATAAATTACACACTTTCTGGTAGCAGTTTTTTTTTTCCCTTAGGAAAAGAAACAGACTACTAGTTTGGCATGTTGTTTAAAAGTGGTGTGAACATTCTATTTAGTTCCTTGGCTATTTTTTTTTCAGATGTAACCTGAATCTATGGGATGGGAATAGCTTTGATGTGATCTTATACATTGAAAGGTGATGGAATAACAAAATTTATTATTTTGAACAACAAAATATGTATGTAATTTCAGCCAATAAAATATAGTTTAGGTGGCAGAGGCTCAAATGGTTTTCACATTTCTTCTGAGCTACATGGAGGTCTCCTAACAGTTTTAACATTAAACATCCCATTAGAAAAACCTGAAAAATGAAGACATAATTAGTAGTACTGACATGCTTATCATTATCTCCTTTTATAAATGAATCAAAAATATTATGGAAATAAGTCCTAACCCCCCTGCGATATTTTTGAATTGCTTTAAATTTATTGTTCGTGATGGTTATTTCATATCGTTCAATTGGTTCACAATAAAGTTCTGCTTACTGAAAGTTACACATTGACATATACTTGCATTGGCATTCACTTCATCACCTAGCACAACACTGCAGCCTTAAAACATTAACACAAAACCAAGACTGCTGATAATACTTCACTTGAAATATCAGCAATATAGAGTTGAATTAATACCTGCTGAAAACCTAACATGTATGTCTTGTTATACACCATAGCTGTAGAAAGAATCAAAACTAATATATAATTTCTTGTCTAATGTGATTTACATATCTAATAATTATCCACTAACCACAGCAAAACTGAATACAATGAGATGCTTAAAGTATGTCTTATTGACTGCTTCAAAGCATGCTGTTTACTTCACACTTCACATATAACAAACAACTCCATTGATGCTTCATATGATGGTTTACTATTAAATGGTAATTAATTTCATATATGATGTCAACAAGTATGGTATTATATTTTCTGTATCTCTGTCTCCGTAATGCATGTCAATTTGATACTTCCCATATCATCAGTCTCAATAAGCTTTACAAATAAACTTGATATGTTCAGAGTATCTCCTGTATTTCATAGAACAGAAAATTTACATACATTTCCATCTTTTTTTTTTTTTTGGATCTAATCATATTAGGAGTATTACAAATGATGAATAATTTGAATGTGACTATATAATACTGAATGGATTACCTTTCACAAGGTATTTATTAATTTTTAATTTTCTTATGATCATTTTTTCACTGTATTACATATCCACTTTAAGAGTAGATACTTACCACAGTTTTCTGAAGCTTCAAAGGCAAAGGATCTACAAGTTCATTACCATCTTCTTCTTTACTTTTTTTAGGAGCATCTTCAGACCACAAATGCCTTTTCACAAGTGACCTGTCAACATGAATTTAAAATAACAAATTATACTACAAAACAGAAATTTCTTTTATAGTTTACAAGACTACAGTTTTCAGTATATCAATAAAATATCATATGAAATAAACATGCAATAAAAAATTAAAATCTACTATTATTGGCTTTCCACATGGAAGATATACTACAGTTTTCTAGCAATTTCTAGCATGTTCTGTCATTCCTGTTAACAGGGTAATTAATACAGACATCTAGAATATCCGGATATTTACTTTTCATGTCACTTTATCACCTGTAATTCCTTTTTACAGTATTTTCTTTTATTTCTAAGTTATTTTAATATGAATATTTTAATGTGATAAAATTACTCTAACATACTCTTCCCCTTAGTAAATCCATTTCATTGCAAAGTATAGATTTTATATAAACCCATTTTAGTATGCAAGCACCTTCCAACTTTTCCAAAATCTTCCTCACCACTCCAGACATACATATAGGTCAATTTCATCAATATAGTTAGATATATTGGTCATTAAACTACCATTGTGTGCAATAGGATTATTATACATCCTTTTGACTCCTGTGGAATCTCCCTGAGCTGAAACTCAAATTATACAGCCAGGTCAACAGCACAGTCAGTTCAGCTGAATACACTTAGCATCACTATTGCTGAATTTTTATTCATTTTATGCATCAGCACTAGTGCCTCCTCCTCATACACCTGACATCCAGTGTACCAGTAGTACTGAAAACTTTTAGCAAAATGGACACGTGTTAGCTGAACAATCACTTCTGCATCTGCCACCAGTACACCATCTGCACTGATGACAATTATTCTTCACATTCATTTTTTTCTTTTATTTCCAGCACAACAACAGAATTCTTTGGGGTTATCTTCAGCTGCAGAGCTAGTTTCATTTCACACCGCCACTTAGTCATCTGTACAATAGCTGTACCTCTTCTGGCCTTATAATTTTCTTAACTGACATCATTCTTATACACAACCATATTCCTTCAACATCATTTTTTTTTTTAAGTTGCTTAATAAGAGTGCATATTCGTTTCACTCCTACTCTATTTATTCTTTGAACTCTAGGGATAAATTCTGATACTGCATCATTTAAGCATTTTTTAAATAAATCTGAAGCAGTGTCAATATCATTCCCATCCAGCAACTGATACAATGGCTATCCATTACTAGACGTATTATTAGTGAATTGAACAACTGGAGAGCAAAAGTCTTTACCTTTCTAGCATAACAGATTAATTTGCCTAACAGATGGCCAATTGTTACTTGTGCTTGCTAGAGAAAGCATAAGTAACAATTTGTCGTGTGCTTATGGAATGGCAAACCAGAAGATAAGATGATTTGTTGGATGCTGCTGAATGGACGAGTACCCATAATTTAGAATGCATGGCAGCCAGAAAGTCAAATACCAGATGAGCAGCAGAGCTTCACAGTGCCCATCTATAAAAAGAGAAATAAAACTGGAAGATGTAAATTACAGAATTTTTGTACTGAATGTTACAAGTAAGTTTATGCAAGAATACATGAGAACAGGCTAAGAATATTAGGGAAAAGGTACTTGTAAAATGAGTGAAATCAGCAAGGATCATTTTAGATTTTCACTTCTTCTTCTCGAAGTGAAAATTGTGATTCAAGACTTGGAGATTTTCACTTTAAGATGAACAGTGAGAAATCCTGGGAATATAAGAAGGATCTCTATTTAATTTTTGAGATATGTATAAGGAATATGGTAAGAGAAAAGGCATTCAAAATGATTGTTACAATAGCATGGTGTAAAAGGATACTATATTGAGCATTACATAGTTTATATTAGTTGGAGTAAGCAGTTAGAATAGAATGAGATACAGGGGAAAGATGAACAGATTTACAACAAGATAGGAGGTATGCTATATTCAATGTTATTTATCATCTAAAGAAGTGACGGTAAACCTCATGTCAAAATTGTAGATGTTAGTACCAGCTGTTTACTTAATGCAGATAATCCTATAAGGTGTGATTAACATTTCCAATATTCCAACCACTTTTTGAAGCCATCTTTCTTAAGTTCTTTTAGGCACATTGTCATGGGTGCTTAAATTTTGTTGTATTGATGCAAAGCACATACCCTTCATTGTTGATTTCAATTTTGGAAAGAAGTCACATGGTGCTAAATTGGGCTAATGTGGGTACACAGCAAGGTATAATTTTTAGTAAAGATGGCAAATTAAATATGGAAATAGATGGTAGAGTATATAAGACTGATATAGTGGGGAGTCTAATGAATAAAATTAGATAGAGTAATAGAGAAATTGGTCAAAACGCTAAACTTACAATATACAAGACATTCATCATCATCATCATCAAATTTGTGATATGCACTCTCTGGGAATGGGCAGGATAATTATGATAGTACTACATTAAAAATTTGCACCATTACTAACTTCATCATCATGCCCATCAAGGGGATTTATGCCTAGAGTGGCCTGTTCATCGTTGAATCTCTTAAGAGGATGTCCTAGTTTTCTTTTTCCTAATGGTTCGTAATTTAAGGGCTGTTTTGGTAATCTTTCACTTTTCATTCTTTCAACGTGTTCCATCCATTTATGTTTATATTAATTTTTTTTTTTTTTATTACTGATTACTGGTTTAATTCTTTAATAATTTCTTCATTTCTTTTGTGATCGAATAGAGTATACTTTGCAGTTTTTTTCATAAACTTCATTTCAGCTGTTATTAATCTTTGTTTAGTCTTTTTGTTTTATTATCCAGATTTCACTTCCATACAATGTCTGGTTTGTTTTTTTTACTAGGTTTGGTTTAAATATAGAGTTAATTACGCCTGTTATTTTTAAATATTTTGCAAATTTTAGGTTTATATCTTTTTCATTTTTGTATGTAAGCATACATCATAGGTAGTTAACAAGATTTTAGAACAGGTGAATTCATTTATCTATTACTAGTTTAGTTTTTACTGGATCTTATCATTTAAAGGCCATCATTTTTGATTTTTCTGCTGATATTAACATTCCATAATCACCTCAAGGGCTCACTTTAGTGAGTATGGGCACGGCAAACCCGAGGTACCAGATGCTGGACCATGCCTTACTTCATGTAATATACATACGTTATATTATTCTGTAGACTAGTCCCTCCTCTTCTTTCTCCTCTCCCCTGATGCTATTAGAATATTCGAGGTCTAGGGGTGAGTCTTTCCTATCTTGCTAAGTCATTTTATCTTATGCAGCCACCGAAGGAGGCAAGCTAGCCTCAATAGCTGCCGGTCCCAAGCCTGGATAAATGGCGAGGGTTGATGTCAGGAAGGGCATCCGGTCGTAAAACTTCAATGCCAGCTCAAACTATGATATAAGGGCTAGGGCGTACCCCTTAAGCGATGTGTAGCCACATCTCCCTACAGCTGCGAGAAGTGGAATAGGGCTACCACATCAAGGGCGGGTGCGGCTAAAGAAGCAAGCCCAGCAGGTGGAGAGGATGTTGCGAGTGGGAACACTGAATGTTGGAAACATGACTGAAAGGGGAAGAGAGGTGGCAGGCATGATGCGGAAGAGGAAGTTGGACATTTTATGTGTGCAGGAGACAAGGTGGAAGGGGGGGGGGAGGCAAAGGAACTGGGAGATGGATATAAATTGTTCTACTCTGGAGTGAATAACGAGGGAAGAAATGGTGTAGGAATTGTGGTGTGTGGCAGAATGAAGGGCAAAGTACTGGATCGGTAGAAGGAACGATAGGATCATTCGAATGAAAGTGGGTCTTGGAAAAGAGCGGGTGGTCGTATTATGTGTATATGCCCCACAAGTTGGTTGTACAGCAGAGGAGAAAGATGAGTTCTGGAACGTGTTAGATGAAGAAATGAGGGAACTGGAAGAAAATGAGATGGTGATTGTCAGAGGAGACTTGAACAGATAAATAGAGAGACAGAATAGCAACCGTGAACGGGTGCATGGTGGCCACGGAGTGGGAATGATGAACCAGGAAGGAGAGAGGGTTGTGGACTTTGCAGTAGCATTTGATCTGGCAATTGTGAACTCGTTTTTCTACAAGAGGGAAGAACATTTGATAACATTTAGGAGTGGTAACAACAGTTCACAAATTGACTACACTTTGACTAGAAGAAAGCATCTTGAGGTTGTGACAAATTGTAAAGTAATTCCAACAGATCAAGTGGCACAGCAACACCGACTGCTGTGTGCAGACTTTAAAATAAGATCGAAGATAAAAACCTCTGGATGCCATGGGATGAAGACAATTAAGTGGTTTCGCTTAAAAGAGGAGGGTGTGAGGAATCGTAAAGGAGAGGGTGTTAGAGAGGATTTCAGATGGACTGGAAAGTGTACAAGATTGGTGGAAACATAATTCAAAAGTAATCCTGAGCTGTACAATCGAGGTGCTTGGTGAGACATCTGGAAAGATTAGAGAGCAGAAGGAGGGTTGGTGGTGGAATAATAATGTACAAGTGGCAGTGACAGCTAAGAGGAAGGCAAAGCAGAAGTGGGACGAGTCAAGACCGCGTGAAACACGTCAGTGCTTGTTCACAGCATGTGCGACACTGGCGAATGTGGCCGGCGCCTGAAAGATACGACTAGTAGTGAGGTGTGAAGCGGGACGGGAATACGTACATATAAGAAACCGCGTAACTTCGGATTCGCATAAGTCGGGGTATGACTGTACTCATGATTTAATCTTATTTGTATTTGATTATTTTCATATATACTTATGAGAGCTTTTAGATTATTATTTGGTCTTTGTCATTCTTTTAATATGTTAAATAAAATGCTTCTTTTAACTTAGTCAAATGCTTTTTCAAAGTCAATAAACATAATATGTATTTCTAAATTGAATTCTCTTCTTTTCTCTATTATTAATTTTAGGCAGAAGTACTTCTAAAATAAAGTTTTCAGAATATTTTATTAGTTTGTTATTTAAAATTCTGCTATATATTTTGCAACAGGAATTTAGTATACTTATACCTCTATAGTTTTTAGGGTCATCTCTACTACCTTTTTTTAAAGATAGGGATCACAATTGCTTTTTTCCATTCTATTGGAGGGGGGAGGGGGTTACTAGTTGAATAGATTTTATTTAGAAATAATAGGAGTTTTTCTTTGAACCTTCTTTCTGCATATTTATATAATTCTGAACCTAACTTATCTTCTCCAGGTGATTTTCCATTTCTTGTTTCTTTCAGGCTGATTTCTAATTCTTCTTCTTTAGTTATTTCCTTTTCATTTTCATTAAATGTTTGCCAGTTATCTTTTTAAAATATTTATTTGTCCACAGTTCTGTATAGAAATTCTTCTAATTTCAATTCGGTGTTTAATTTTGTTTTCTTTAGTATCTATACTTAAGTGTTTCAAAATCTTATATACATTGGGTCATATTTTATATGAATCATGTTCTAAATTAGAAACAAATTTGTTCCATGATTCTCTGTGTCTTTTTCTGACTTCTCTTTTAGCTATGGCTCTTATTCTTTTATATTCTATTTCATCTTCTAAACTTTTACTGCTTAACCATTTATGATAGGGATCACAATTTATCTTCTTTTTTTTATTTTGATTATTTCTTTGATTCATCATTCCATATCTTCAGTTTTTTCTTTTATTGAATTTTTTTTTTTTGGTCTTTCCTAAGATTTCATTTGCTGCTGTATTTAGTATCATTTTTTATTAAGTCATTCTATTTGTATTTCTTCATTTTATCTAAATATTGGTTAATTCTTTGTTCATATAGCTATTGTATATTCCACTAACTTCCAATCAACAATCCTCCAAATTAATCTGTTATGGTCAAGATTCCAATATTATCAGATTGTATATTTCTGTCTTAAGGTGCTTTTTACTGTATGACTCCAGTAAAAACCAAGACATAGACCATCTATATCTTGGTCTTCCTCTGGGTCTTTTCCCTGTCAACCTGGCAAAGAACACTGCTAATCTTTCCTATCCCATTCTATTTAGGTACCATACCACCTGCTACTAACACATTCCTGAATGAAAACAATGGCAAGTTTTTTCCTAATATGCTTGTTTTTAATATGATACTGCCATTGGTGCCATGTGTCCAGTCCTCTTATCTTTCCAAGCACTCTCATATCTGTGGTCTCCAGTCTTTGATCGAGAATTTTATTTCTAACCCAGCTCTCAGATCCATAAGTTAAAAACAGTTTGAACACTATCTTCAATTAAGCTAGTTTAGTGTTTAGACTAATCTCTCTCTTATTCCATATAAATTTATTTAGTTGACTTCCTACCAACTTTATTGATTCTGTTGTCTATTTCCATATTTAATTTACTATTTTCACTACAAATCATGCCTAAGTAGCTGAAACGTTTTACTTATTCTATAGGTTCTCCATTCAGGATGCAGTTGATGTTTTCAATGTTCCAGTCTATTTTCATTGTCTTTGTCTTTTTAATGCTGATATTCATACCAAAGTTATTACAGCAGTTATTCCAATTTATTCAGGGAATCCTGCAAACTTGTTCTTGATTTATTTAGAAGTATAACATCATCTATAAAGTAAAGAGCTGAGGAATAACATCTTCAATTTTTATATCAGGTTTAATACTGCTTTCCTTAATAATGTGATCCATATAGATGATGAATAACAGTGGAGATAATGAACACCTTTGTCATAAACTTGACTTAACATCAAACCATCTTCTTGTACCTCCTTCAATTCTAACTGCTTATTTACAATTCAAATAAAAACTATACGTATTGCTTGATATATTGTTCCATTTATTCAACATAAATGGAGCATTTGAAAAGCTTTCCCCTTGTCACCTTCTCATATGCTTTTTACAGATGGACAAAACTAAAATACAGATCCTTATTACATTCCCATGTAATCTCAACGATTTGTTTTAAAATGAAAATCTGATATTGACAACCTCTGTTGAGTCTGAACCCAGCTTATTCTTCCCCTCCACAATTTTTCTTAGCCATTTCTTGAGAATACTTGCATAAATGTTACTGGAAATATTTGGTGGAGAAATTCCTCTGTCATTTTCACATTCAGCTTTCTTCCCTTTTTTATAAATGGGTAGTATGAGTGCTCTACTCCAATCATCTGGAACTTGACCCTCTGACCAGGCTTTCTGAATTATGCATTGCAGCAACTGTAAAACTTTTATACTTCCATATTTCAGCATTTCTGGCTGAATTTCATCTACTGCACTGCATTTCCACAGTTCAGATTTGTGATAGCTTTTTCTACTTCAAGTACGGAATGCTATTCTGGAAGATATCATTCTGTACTTTATTCTTCAGGCTATTGATTCATTTAGCAATCTTTCAAAGCAATTACTCCAGACATGAAAACTGAGGATAAAGATATCCTTAATATCTTTATCCTCAGTTTTCATGTCTACTTTATAATCTCTAATTCCTTTTCCAGTACTCCTTCCTCCAACCTGAGCTTTCTCAATAGCCTGAAGAATATTTTACCAACTTTCTGATATTTATGTTCTATGTTCTTACCAAAGTCTTCCCATGAATTTTCTTTAACTAATTTTAAAAAATGCTTTGATTTCTTACATTTTTCTCTGTATTCCCTAAGGGAATGTAGTGCAGTAGATGAATTTCATCTACTGCACTGCATTTCCACAGTTCAGATTTGTGATAGCTTTTTCTACTTCAAGTACGGAATGCTATTCTGGAAGATATCATTCTGTACTTTATTCTTCAGGCTATTGATTCATTTAGCAATCTTTCAAAGCAATTACTCCAGACATGAAAACTGAGGATAAAGATATCCTTAATATCTTTATCCTCAGTTTTCATGTCTACTTTATAAGCTCTAATTCCTTTTCCAGTACTCCTTCCTCCAACCTGAGCTTTCTCAATAGCCTGAAGAATATTTTACCAACTTTCTGATATTTATGTTCTATGTTCTTACCAAAGTCTTCCCATGAATTTTCTTTAACTAATTTTAAAAAATGCTTTGATTTCTTACATTTTTCTCTGTATTCCCTAAGGGCACAAGCTGACTTACTTGGCAGGAACTTTCAATATGATTCTTTCTTTTCCTTCACTGCCTCTTTAAATTACTGAGTCAACCATCTTTAAAGGTAACCCTGGCATTACTATAAATAATAAATTACACGATAACCACAGTAATTAACTTTAATGAAATGAAAATACAGATAGTGATGATGTACTGAAAATAACAGTACATCATCAGTTTGTAGAAACAAGCCATCAAAGGAACTGGATTCCAAAGTACATACAGAGGTAACTGGCTTACCAATTAAAAACTATTGCTGCATGCTAGAAATTAGTATTAATAAATATTATTATTAAAAATATGATTAAAAAACTATTTTTGATGGTTACATAAGATAAGAATCTCCCAAACTTTTGGGGGAGAGAGACAATCCTTCTGATTCATATTTGGCTGATGCAACTTTCTTTATACCATATGAATGTAATCTAACATACTTTGGACAAACATGCCATTCTGTAGAAAAAAAAAAGAATTAATGAATATCGATATTATATCGAATACATGAAACCTCAAAAGTCTGGTCTGGCACAACACAGTATTGACACTAAACACAACATCCACTGGAATAAAGCTCGTCTTCTCCATAGATGCAGGTTTAAATATGAATGCCTTTTCAAAGAAAGTTGCGAAGCCCTTTTACATTGGAACGACTGTCTCTCTCTCTGTGCACATAGGTTTCTGTGGTTAAGCAGTTCTGCAGGGTATTTTCCGGTATCGAGACCACATATTAATATAAAGAGTTTATTAAAAATAAACAACTGAAAAAACCCGACAAGTTTTGTTCATTGTAAGAATTACATCACCAGGGGTAATGCTCTAGTCAACTTTTTTATGGAAAATTTCAAAACAAATGCATTAAAAAAACTATCAAAAAAAGACCAAAAGTTTCGCTACGTTACGTCGATGATATTTTCGTTATTTGGATGGGAACGGTAGATGAGCTGATTGCTTTTAAAGATTATCTAAAAAATTTGCATCCAAATATAAAATTCACTATTGAACTAGAACACAAAACAACACAAAAAATTACCTTTCCTTAATATTCTTATTGAAGCAAATGAAGAAAAAAAAAAAAAAAAAGGTGATCCGAACGAATTCTGGCAAAAAAAAGTCAGTTTACTGTGCTATTAACATAATTTCAACCAGCATTTTAGATACCATGATTTAGTTAAGCACTGCAAATTGAGCATTTTTCCTTGGTCATCTCAAGATGAATATCTACAGTCTATTTTCATTCCAGAGAAATAGGATCTAACAGGTTGTAAATATGCACACCACAGTCATAAATTTCTGGTCCTTGTAATTCTTCGAATTCCCTATCCTTCTTACAAGTAAACAACGGATAATTCCTCTAGGCCAGGGGTCGGCAACCAGCGGCCTAAACGTGCATTTTTGGCATGTCTAGGCCGCCGTTGACCACACTTACATGGCAAGTGGCCCAATGTTGAATTATTTAAATAATATATTTTATAATATGAATACATACATACATCTTCAAGGCCCACCTTTCCTAATTGGGTTGTGGGGGCAACAGCTGCAAGAGGAACTTCCAATGGTCACGATCCTCTGCCACTAAGCTCAAGTGTTCTGGTGGGATTCCCAAACATGTCCACCCAAGGTTTTGGATATAACCTATCCAGCGAGTCCTTGGCCTTCCACGTGGCCTCCCACCCTCTGGCTTGGCAAAGAGGGCCTGCTGAGGGAGCCTCTCTTGTGGCATTCTGACCAGGTGCCCATACCAATATAACTGTGATCTCTCAACACGGAGAAGCAGTGGTTGAGTATTGAGGGTTTCCCAAATTCCAGAGCTTCTGACTCTGTCGAGTCTTGTCAGTCCTGCAACCCCTCAAAAGAACCTCATTTCAGCCACTTGGATTCGTGTCCGCATTCTTTCGGTCATTACCCAACTCTCATGACCATAGGTGAGGATGGGACAGAGACTGTATTGAAGACAGCCAGCTTTGCCTTCTGGCTTAACTCCTGCTTCAATCCTACCGAACGGCCAAGCTCCCACAATATTGAGTTTGCTAAGCCAATTCGAGTATCTAGCTCTACATCCCATTTTCCATCATTCGTGAATATGGACCCAAGGTATTTAAACTTCTCCACCTGCCTCATTGGGACTCCACTTACATTTACAGTGCACTGGGATGGTTGTCTTGAGACCACAAATGTTTCAGTTTTGGCCACACTGATCTTCATTCAGCATCTGCACAAACAGCTACAAACCTATTCAGGGTACGCTGGAGGTCATCTTTGGAAGAGCTAAGCAGAACTAAGTCATCTGCAAAAAGCAGACGTCCAGTGCTACATCTTCCAATTCCGACACACTCACTGCCTCGGCTGTGCCTATCAATTCAGTCCATAAATATTATGAAAAGGAGGGGTGACAGAACACACCCTTGGCAGAGGCCAATGGAGACTGTGAAAGGTTCAGACTTTGTGCTGTTTACCCTGACACAAAACTCTGGGCATTCATACAGGGACTTGATGGCAGCTAATAGTTGGCCATCCACTCCATACTCCTGTACTACTTGCCAAAGCTTATCCCGAGGAACCCGGTCATATGCCTTCTCCAAGTCCACAAAACATGTGTAGACATTCTTGGTATATTCCCAAGAATTCTCAAAGACTTGTCTTAAAGTGAAGATTTGGTCAGTTGTGCTTCTACCAAGACGAAAGCCACATTGTTCTTCCTGGAACTTTGACTCAACTATGCTCCTGCACCATCTTTCCAAGCACTTAGCATACACTTTCCCAGGCAGGCTGAGCAGAGAGATGCCACGATAGTTACTGCAATCCTTCTGGTCTCCCTTCTTAAATGCCTGTCTGCCATGGCTTTGGTGCTTGCCCTGATATCCAAGCAGCCTAACACACTTGAGTCAGCCAGAGAACACCATCTCGATTTAAGTCTTTTAGCATTTCGGCCAAATTTCATCATCATCAACAGCCTTGCCTGATTTTAATGATTTTATTGCTAAATGGACCTCTTCTGCTGTGAGACTAGTCATTGCCCCAATCTGCACCTCTTGGATGTCCACAACTGCTGGGCCACCCGGGTTAAGAAGGCTCTCAAAGTATTCCCTCCATCTGTGGAGGATATCCTTCTCGGTTGTTAAAAGTGCACCATCAGAAGCCTTAATTACCCTTGCTGTGCATGATTTCCTCCCTCGAAGGTGGCGGATGGCCTGCCAGAATACTTTGTTGGCATTTGCATAGTATGAGTCTAATCTTTCTACAAAGGATTCCCAAGCCTTCTGGTTTGCTGTCTTTACTGCTTCAGCATACCACAAATGCATCTCAGGTGACCTGACTCTAAGCCATGTTAGGTAGGACTCCTTTTTTTGCCCGGACAGTTTTTTGGACTTATTGGTTCCACCAAGGTGTCCTTTTCTCACTGCCCGTTGCCACACCGAGCCGCTTTCTGCCACAGCATGAGAGTGCAGAGGCAGTGACAGCTGTTCTCAACAGCTTCCACTCCTCCTCAACATCTGCAGTATGCTTGGGAATCTCTTTGGACCTGGAGGAAATGTCATCTGCAAAATTCTTCCTCATAGCCTCATTTGCCAATGTCTCCCATTTCATGCGGTATAGCTGCTTAGGCCTACCAGCGTTGATGGTAGCATCTGGTTTCTGAAGCCGTAGAGTGCACATAACAAGGTGGTGGTGGTGGTGGTGGTGGTCAGTTGACAGTTCTGCCCCTCTTCTCACATGAACGTCCAACACCGAGGAAAATAGGTCTGCTGAGACTATAAAGAGGTCAATCAGAGACCTTTGCTCTAATGTATCTCTGTACCAGGTATACTTATGGACTTCTCAGTGCTGGAAGAATATATTCATTATGGACAAGCTGTTAGTACAGCAGAAGTCCAATAATTTCAACCCATTCGCGTTAAGGTCAGGAGTGCCGTTCCTCCCAACCACACCCCTCCATGTCTGGTCATCTGTTCCAACATGTGCATTGAAGTCATTAGCAGGACTGATTCCATGTCTGCCACCCTGTCAAAAGCAGCATCCACTTCCTCTAGGAAGGCAGAGTATTCTGACTCCAGATTAGGTGCATAGGCTTGCACCACAGCCAAATCATGGTTTTTCATCTGAAGCCTTAACACACATACCCGTCCTCCCCCAATGGGATCCACACAGAACACAGTCTGACAGCTGGGGCTTGTGAGTATCTCCACACCCGCCTGAGCAGACATTGTTGGGCTCACACCAGAGTAGTAGAGCTTCCACCCCTTATCCAGGTCAACAGTTCCAGAGCCTCTCCTCTTGGTCGAAGAAAGCCCGACTAAGTCTAGCCGGTAGCGCTTGGCTTCCTCGACCAGTTCCAACTCCTTCCCTGCCAGAGAGAAGATGTTCCAGTTGCCTAAAGCCATAGTCTGATGCTATTGTTGTTGCCATTTCTGTCCTTTTGCAGCACCATTTCTTTGCGCTGCCCCTAAACACCTCCCCAAACGAGTAGTGGGCCCATTGATGGAGTTTCCTCTAGCAGAGTGCTGAGGAGTGGTGTCTAAGGGAGACTGTAACATATTTTTTGAATGGGTCCCTCTGCCTAAAGCCCGAACGTGTCCCTTGGTAACCCGTGCATCGGACGATGCACTATGAACATTTTTTGATGGCCTGATCATGTTACAGTGTTTGATAATGTCCTGTTAACACAAGACAAAATGACACAGCAAAATAAGAAGGATTCCCCTCGAATACTCTAATAGCATTCGGGGGAAGGAGCAAGAGAAGAAAGAAAGAATCAAGGGAGGAAGAGGAGGGACCAGTCTACAGGTAATATAACAGATGTATATTACATGAAGTAACGCATGGTCCAGCATCAGGTACCTCGGGTTTGCCATGTCCGTACTCACTAAAGTGAGCCCCTGAGGATATAATATGAATAATAAATTAAAAATAATTTGATACTGATACTTCGTGATATCGCCCTGCAACTCGGCGCAAGTCAACCGTGTCAGTCATCATGAGTGGAGATAACAAAGGCGACTTCATCCGATGACAACCAAGATTTTGATGCACTTTTGCAGTAGTGTTCCCTGGTCCGTCTTATATATTTGTTAAAAATAATGGCAAAAATGGGTTTAAGAAAGCGTAAAATTTCAGATGAAGGAAGAAGGTTTAATAATGAATGGAATAGCAAGTACTTCTTTATTGAAAATGGGGGGCAAGCCCTTTGTCTTATTTGATATAAAAGTGTTGCTGTGATGAAAGAATATAATATCAGACTTCATTACAAGAATGAACATGAAAGCCAATACAAGGGTTTGAACTGTGAACTTAGAAAAAAATCATTAATAAATTAGAAAATAGAAGCAATATTATTTTCTATTGAAATTAGTGCCAAAAAATAAAGAAGAACTATTTTATGTATATTTTAATAAATTTTAATCAAAAATTATAGTGATATAATCAGGTCCAGGATACAATTTCAGAATTTATTTGTTCATTTCCGGGAAGATCTGAAGGGACCCAAACGGAAGACAACGTACATTGATAATTATATGTACCATTCTGTATACCATTCGTTGTTTGTTTAAACTCTTATCTCATATTTTTGACATCTTTTAGATGCCTTTTCTTCTGCGGCGCCTGTGTATATTGCACACTTCTCACATGCCACTTGCCAGGCGTGTGAGAAGTGTGCAATGTGAATGAACAAATTATGCTTAATGTCCAATTGCGCTCACTTCTGTTCTCTCTAATTATGGATGTCATTATCAACCAACTCTCAAACTACCTAGAAACATATCACCTAATCAGTGACTAGCAATATGGATTCTGCCACTCATGATCTACAGCTGATTTTCTTGCTTTCACCATCCACCTCTGGACTCGAGCCATGGGGAAATTCGGAGAAACTCAAATGGTTGCCCTTGACATTTCAAAGGCATTTGATCAGGTTTGGCACAGGAGCCTATTTAACAAACTGCCATCCTCACTCTGCAACTGGATTGCCAACTTTCTCATTAATCATTCACTAAGTGTCATAATGGATGGTTTACTGTCCTCAGATTTCCCCACCAATGCAGGAGCATCCCAGGATTCTGTTCTTTCACTCACTCTCGTCCTCTCATAGATCTCCAATCCTATCAATATATTTGGTGATGACAGCACACTCCATTCCTCCTTTTCATTTGACAAATCTTGTAGTGATCAAGTATTAGAATCCTCAAGATTTAACATGTCCAGTGATATGAACTCAGATTTCCTAGCTATAGCCCAGTGGGGCAAGGACAATCTTGTAAACTTCAATGCCACTAAAATCCAGTTTCTGTCTGATCCTTTGAAAGAGAGAGCTGACACCCCCCCCCCTTTACCTTCAGTAAGTGGGAGATGTGAGCTCTCAAAATATTACTGAGATATTGGATATCTCAGTAGTAGTACTGAGATATCCAAACATGATCAGATTTCTCTTCTTGGACTGGCCTGCACCTCTGATCCTTCCTAGCACAACACATTTCAACAACATAGCTTCTGCAGATGCCAAAAAACTTGGTGTACTTTTTTGTATAAGACATTACTTCACCTCTTCACAGCTGCTAACTTTATTCAAAGCCCAAATCCACCCAGCCATAGAATATTGCTCCCACATTTGGGATTGTGCACCAAAATCCTCTGTAAGAATGCTCGATTCTATCCAGAAGAGGGTGGTCCAATAAATGATCCCTCTCTCACAGATGTTCAGTTTCTGCTTTGTGCCTCTTCTACAGATATTTTCATAGAGAGTGTTCAGCTAAATTGGTCACTATTATTCCTTCACTCTCCTCAAAAATCATAAAAAAAAGAGCCACTGCTATCCAAAACAATTTTACAGTCCATCTTGCAACTTACTGAACCAACTTCACTGCTTCCTCTTTCAATCCACCTACTTCTGTCCTTTGGAACAGTCTCTCCCATTCTGCCTTTCCCAAAGATTACAACCCTTAGCTATTCAAGCAAAATTGAACAGATTCATCCTTTTTTTCTATTCCTCTTGCCAACACATGGCACTAATGTGCTATAGGTCTTGTAGCCTTTCATGTGTGGATCAGATATTAAAAAACTAGAAAACATACCAGAGAAAACAGTCCTACTTCCAAATGACAGAAATATATAAATCATTTAATACTTTATATTACTGAAAATTGTGATGTTCTTAAAATGTCTAAAATACAGAGCAAACCCTTTTTTTAACCCTTTTTTTTAAATTCAACTGTTTAAGTAGACTTAGTTGAATTTAATAAGATTTAAAGAGAAAGATATTAATTAACATACAATTAATATGTTAACATAATTAACATTAATTGAAGCCAAGATGGTATGCAATTAAAATGGTGGGTACAAGATAGTGACAAGTGTAGAAAATACATGAAGATGGACAAGAATTTTAATTAGTCTAGTTTTCACCATTCTTATCTTAAAAAGACACAGATATGTTAATTAATCTCTTTCTTTATAAACCTTATTAAATTCAACTGTTTAAGTCTAGTTGTTAAAAAAGAGTGCTCCACTGCCAAAAATACCTTAGCTTTTTTCTTTCTTATTATAAATTATTTATTTTCCTTGCAGAAAAAACACTTGCTTCATATATCAATTATTTTACTGATAAAAAGCTAATAATACATATTAGAATGATTTAGAAATAAAGGCTTTCTTAATTTTCATTAGATTTTTATTCTTTATATATTCAACAAATAATCTGCAATGACGCCCCATAAATAATTTAAATTTGCTGAGTTCCACGAAATGAAGAGCTACTTTCTAGAGAGTGCTGTGTTTTTGAATCTTTAGGCTCTATCTGGCCAATTTTCTATTTATTCATTATACAAGCTTCAGGATCCATATACATATATATAAGTTAAATAGGATTTTTCCGTAATCTCTGTAAATATCCTCATCATCATCATTATCAACTTCCTGATATACCTTAAAGGAATGTTACTATAAGAGAACTATATATGTGATTAAGTTTACATTTTCCTCCAAATCAATCTATTATTTGTGATCACTCCAATATTGTCATATCAAACATTTTGTGTTTCTAAGGCACTTCTGACTGAATTAATCTGCCTTGGTCTTCCTCTGGGTCTCTTTTCTGTCATCTTGGCATTAAACTCCTGTATTGCTAAACTTTCCTCTCCTATTCTATTTAAGAGGCCATACCACCTTAGGTTAGCTCTGCTGGCACATTCTTGAAAGCTAATGATGTAGAGTTCCTTTCTAATATCTTCATTTTAATATGACTGTGCCATCGATGCATGCCATCAGATCTCTCCCCTAATTTTCTCAGAACCCTCATATCTGGTTTCTAGTCTTTGATCAAGTGCTTTATTTCTTATCCAACTCATAGATTCATAACTTAAAACTTTGCAAATATTCTACCAGCAAATGCTTATTTAAAGTTCATCTATATAGAAAAATTAATTTCCTTCTTGAATTTACTACTCTGACAGCTTTCTCTCCTTTGCACTTCCACTGTTACTATGTATAAGATAGTAGCATGCTTTTAAAATAGCAATGTGTTGAGTCAAATTGACAGTCCTGGAAATAACAGTTCTAACAGAAAATGACTGACAGGCATGGTGTACATTGCAGAATGCAAATGTTCACCTTAGAGTGAGTGAGTGTGAGTGTGTGTGTTATGTATAATCATTTATGGTTCTTTTGTGATTCATTATACTGCCTTCTTCATGTATAAAGATACCTATGAGACATTGTTATTTATATGCAATATTTATGTCAAAGTAAAAAAACAAATACTAATAATTGCAAATATTTCATATCATATTGTAAAATATCATCCATATAAGAACAATAATAGAAATTTGTTAGAATAAAACACTATTCTGTGTGTGTGTGTGTGTGTGCGCGTGCTTTTATGAAAAAATTACTTAATACAACCAACAATTTCCCAAACTTCTGAAACAGAAAGGCAGTCATTGTGATTTAAGTTAGGTCCATGGAAATAGGCTCCAGCAATTTCCATGAATAAAAGTTCACATTTATAAGCAGAGTTATGCAAAAGTTGGTATTATTTGATTGGATCTTGTGGATAGTGTTGTCAATTACATGTTCATTCATTCCAGAATTATGAGGTTTGTACACTAAATATGGTTCTGGTTTTGAGAAATACATTTATTTATTTTATTTTTTTTTCTCCCCAAAAAATTAAGACAAGTTACAAGAACATGGCACTTGATAAACACCAGGTGAAAGAAAAGAGACTGTAGATCTGGTTGATGAGTTAAGAGGTGGCAATGAGTTGCAATTTTTTGCCACAACTTATGAAAGGCACTACTTCTTACTATTTCTTCTATTCCTTACATTAAAACTTGCATTATTACTTCTATTCCTCTTGCAACAATACTTCTTCTATTCCTTATATTTTAATGTAAGGAATAGAAGTTGTGTGGAGTTCTTCCATTAGAGGATGTTGAGGAAAACTCTTGATAATTTTGTGTAATTCTTGGATTATAACCATTTAAACTAGACAGCTAATTAATGATCCCTCTCACAAACATTCAGTTTCTGCCTTGTGCCTCTTCGACAGATACATTCATGGACAGTGATCTGCTACATTGGCCAATATTATTCCTCCAAAATCATTAAAACAAGAGCCACTGCTAACCAACACCCTTTTACAGTCCACCTTAAAACTCCCGGAATCAACTTCACTGCCTCCTCTTTTATTCCATCTACTTCTTACTTCTGTCCTTTGGAAGAGTCTCCCCCACTCTGCCTTCCCGAAAGATTACAACCCTCAGCTGTTCAAACAAAATGTGAACAGGCTCCTCTTTTCTTCTATTCCTCTTGTGCCCACACATGGCACTAATGTGCAAGAGGTCTTTTGGCCTTTTATGCGTGAAAAAAAAAAAACTGTTCGCTTGATAGTTCTGATTCCTTGAAGAGATTTTTCAGAGAAGCAAAGTTTGTGTGCTCTAGATACTAAGAATTTTAAATGCCACATTTCTGATATGGATGGCGTGCAAATTAATGGCAATATCATGTCCTGGAAAAAACTGGTTTAGGGTAAAAAAAAAAGCGATTGATCAGTTTCTCATTTGTTGCATACATCTGGGAAAAAAGATATTCCTCCTAAGGATTCTTTCGCTGCATTAAAACTCATTAGTGGATGTAAACTATTAACATTATTAATCATCTTTCCAGCAATTAGGCTACTAGCTTTAATTTTTCAATTTCATAAAGTTATTTATGGTGCAAAGCCTTGAGAACTGAATATTCCAGGCAAGGAAGTCAATAAAATACAACAGAAACACTGTCATCATGAAAGTTGACAAAGGCAATATAGTTATTGTTGTTTTGGACTCTTTAGCTTATGAATGGAAAATGCATGTGTCCTCAAGGACTTAGATATGTATTCTGTGATCAGCAGAGATCCTACCAAAAGTTATCTAAATAAACGAAACAAGTCATTATATACTGACTACTGATCAAGAAACTATAATATATATATAACCTTTTGAGATGTAATTTGAGATGATAAAGGTGACATGAAAAGGGAAGAAAAAGATATCCTTGAAGTATGGAGTAATTACTTTGAAAAACTGCTAAATGAAACAAGCAGTGATGACAGCACAGTGGTAAAAAACACTGACCGGGCATGCAGTCAGGAATACATATCCATACTTGAAGTAGAAAAAGCCATCAAAGGCTTGAAATGTGGAAAGGCAGCAGGAGTAGATGATATTCGACCAGAAATGCTGAAGTATGGTGGTATAAGAGTCTTACAGTGGCTGCACTACATAGTTCAGAAAGCCTGGACAGAGGGAATAATTCCCGATGATTGGAGTAGAGCTCTCATAGTACCCATATATAAAAAGGGAAATAAAACTGCATGTGAGAATTACAGAGGTATTTCCCTACTGAGTGTTCCTGGCAAGATCTATGCAAGTATACTTGAGAAATGGTCGAGAAGAATTGTGGAAGAAAAGCTTGGTGAAGAACAAGCTGGATTCAGGCCAAATAGAGGCTGTTAGGATGAGATCTTCACTTTACGACAAATAGTGGAGAAAGCATGGGAATATAACAAAGATCTGTATTTAAGTTTTGTCGATTTGGAAAAGGCATGTGACAAAGTGCCAAGAGAGAAGCTATTCAATACGTTCCAATTATATGGTGTCAATAAGGCATTATATCAAGCAATACTTAGTCTTTATTTGAGTTGTAAGTCAGCAGTTAGAATTGAAGGAAGTACAGGAAGATGGTTTAATGTTAAATCTGGTGTGAGACAAGGATGTACATTATCCCCTCTGTTATTCATTATCTATATGGATCACATTATCAAGGAAAGTGGTATTAAACATGATATCAAAATTGGAGATGTTAATTCAGCTCTTTGCTTTATGCGGATGATGTTATACTTCTAAATAAATCCGCTACAAGTCTGCAAGATTCTCTGACTAAATTGAATAGCTGTTGTAATAGATATGGTATGAAGGTCAGCAATAAAAAGACAAAGACAATGAAAATAGGCAGAATCATTGAAAATGTCAACTGTGTTGTGAATGGAGAACCCGTGGAACAAGTAAAACATTTCAGCTATTTAGGCACGATTTTTACTGAAGATGGTAAATTAAATATAGAAATAGACAACAAAATCAGCAAAGCTGGTATGGTGGGAAGTCAATTGAATAAATTCATATGGAATAAGAGAGAAATTAGTTGGAACACTAAATTAGCTGTATACAAGACAGTGTTCAAACCAGTTGTAACTTATGGATCTGAGAGCTGGGTCAGAAGTAAAACACTTGACCAAAGACTAGAGACCACAGATATGAGAGGCCTGAGAAAGATTATAGGCATGAACAGATATCATCAATGGCAATATCATATTAAAAATGAGGATATTAGGAAAGAACTTGACATTGTCAGCATCCAGGAATGCGTTAGCAGAGCTAATCTCAGGTGGTATGGTCACTTAAACAGAATGGGAGAGAAAAGATTAGCAAAACAAGTGTTCTCTGCCAGGTTGGCAGCAAAACGACCCAGAGGAAGACCAAGATATAGGTGGATTGATACGGTACAAAGTGCTTTAGATGATAGAAATATAAGATTTGATAATGTTGGAGTCTTGACAAGTAACAGACTGATTTGGAGGAGAATTGTAGATAGTAAATTAATAACGATGTAATTTTTTTCATGTAGTACTATCATATCCTGTACACCCCTTGAGGGTACATGGCAGGAATTTGATGATGATGATATATAACCTTAGAACATATAATAAAATGCCTCCTCCTAGAATCTAAAGCATACCTAATCTACATAAAAATAATTGTCCTCTTAGACTTATTGTTGCTTCCATAGGTATGGTCTATAAAATATAGGACAAATAGAATTTCCTTACACGGTATTTCCAGATAGGATTCACAAGCATAACAAGAAGAGGAAGGGAAACCCATGGAAGAGAAACTTGGGGAAGAACAAGCTGGATTCAGGTCAAAGAAAAAATTGTCAGGATCAGATTTTCACTTTTAATTAAGACAAATAATTCATAAATCATGGGAATATAACAAGTTTCTGTATTTAAGTTTTATAGATCTGGAAAACACACATGACAAGGTGAAGAAAAAAAAAGCAATTCTGCAGGTTTCAATTATATGGTGTAAATGATACATTCTGTTGAGCAATACATAGCCTGTATTTGAGTTGAAAGTCAGCAGTTAGAATTGAAGCAGGCATAGCATGATGGCTGGATGTTAAATCAGGCATGACAGAAGGATGCATATTATCCCCATTGTTATTTGTTATCTATATAGATCACATTATGAAGAAGAGTGAAATTAGATCTGATAATGAAATTGGAAATATTCAGCTCAGCTCTTTACTTTATCCAGATGGTCGTACTCCTAAAAACAAACTATATATATCTGCAGGAGTTTGCAACTAAACTGAAAAACAGCTGTAATAAACTTGGTAAGAAAGATCAGGCAATAAAAAGACAAAGACTATGAAAACAAGCAGGGACAGTGACCTGTCTGATCACAACTGGATGGGTCTGCAGGTGGTGGATAGTGGATCATCTCAGATATGGAGGGCAGCTGCTAGATAAGCAGTCCTGAACCAACAGCAGCATTGCCACCAGGAAGCTGACTGAAACCAGACAGGTCCACAGGTGGCAGATAATGGATCACTCCAGTTATGGAGGGCAGCTGCAAGATAAGCTGCACTTGCATACAACAAAAGCAAAAAGTCCTGGACCAACAGCAGTACTGATATCAGGGATGGTGGAGTGATCTTTGGCAAAGCCTCTCAAACTATAATGCCACAGAACCCTAAGATGACAATGTGATATACCATGCTATGTGGCCATTAAATAAGCATGCTCCTGAGGAGGTACCCGAAGATAAATTGCATTGACTATCCACCAGACAAGGTATGGAAGCACAGGCATCTGCTCAATGTCAGGAATGGCATCTGTTTCAGAGATTGATGGTAGCCTGCACTGGCCTCTAGCTAATTAGCAGCTTCTGACTAATACCCCATCTTCTTAGTCCAAATGCCAACTATAGTATCCTGGCCACTACAAGAAATGAGCATACAGTATCAAAATAGACATAATGGCTCAAATGTCATCTGGGTCAGCAGGGTTCATGTCCATAACTTAAGAGGGCCATGTTTGAAAATTTCACTACCATCTCCAAATCATTTCAATCACCTTAAAAATGAATGAACACAACAAACAAGAACAAATGTCTAAATATCCTCCAGTTCAACAGCAAGGAATTCACTAGATCAAAGTCAGAAGTATTAAATAACATTCTTACCAAGCACAAAGTAGACATTGTTGCCTTACAAGAAACTGACCAAACCCCACAAAGAATGTTATCATTCCTAGCTACATTCTTCTCACTGACAGAACCGATTAAAGACATAGCCTGGAGATCTATGCAAAACAAATTTGGAAAGAATCTCCAAATCTTTGGACCATTCACAAAACGAATTTTTTGTTGCCATTAAGCTGGACAACCTACAATGCATATAAGCCTTCTCCACTTAACTGACTTAATCCTGTACTTCCTCAGCCAGTCCATCATCCTTGGTGATTTCAGCTCATATAGTACACTATAAGAATAGAATGATAACACCCTAGGCCCACAACTGATAGACTGATGTTAGCAAACAAGCTCCATCTCCTCTACAATAGCAAGCAACCTGGAACCTTGAAATCTGGACGATAGAGTTCAGAGACCACCCCTGACTTCTGTCCTACCAGCACTGATATGGAAGGAACCCCTTTCACCTCAACCCATCAAGTACTGCCTCCTTTTCTCAACAGCCAGCATAGATCTCATCTAATTAGTGTAGGTTGTAACTTATAATCCACAGAATAAACAGCTTCCCAATACCCCAATGGCATCTTACAAAAGCAAACTGGTCAAAATTTACTGAATTCATTAAAAACAACATCATAATTCCACCCCACAGTTGATACCTATGGAAGATTCACTAAACTTTTAATAGCATCTGGCAAGAAACACATCCTGAGAGGATTATTCAGAAAAATCTATACACCATGCTGGTCAACTGAAAGTAGTTTTCTTTTGGTTTCTGTTCATACTCTACCAAAAGAATACTACTTTCAGTTCCATTCAGACACTGCTTCTGCTCTCTTGAGACACTTGGATGATGTACAAGAGTTCGCTGACATGAAGAAATGAACAACCTCAACTTTACCAAATCAAGTTGCAATGCTTAGTCATTGCTCTGTTGACTGGGAGGCACCAACACAATAAACAGGACTAAAGGAAAAGTAAACCCTAACAGTATTGCAAAAATCTTAGCACAAAACGCTCAACCCAAAATTCCCACAGTCACCAAAAAAGAGACCCATCATCTTTATAAAAAATTTTCTTATCATATCCTACATCTACAGCAAACTTCAATCTAGTAACTATTGATGAAATTTATGCAGCACTCAAACTAATTTAAACAGGTAAAGTTCCTAGCATTCATGGCATCCTTCTAGACTTTCTTACTCACCTTGGCTCCAGAGAAAAATCCTGGCTATCTAATTTCTTCTCCACAATAATAATGATGAAAGGTTCCCAAAACTTTGGCATAAATCAAAGATAATAGCCCTGCCAAAATCTAATAAGTCAACTGATGACCCCTAATAATTATCGTCATATAGCATTAATCCGCATTCCTTACAAATTTTTTTGAAAGGATTATCCTCTCTAGAATTTCTCCTAAAACAGAAACCACTGAACAGTTGGATTTAGGCCTAAATCCAGTGAACAGGTGAATTTAGGCCTGGCAGAAGCTGCTGTAATCAGGTCCCAAAAAGGTTTTAAACACAGGTACCACCTTCATAGACGTAACATCAACTCATGACACTGTATGGACAAAAGATTTGCTCTATAAGAGTTGTAAATGCTGGTCTTGAAATTCACACTTGCTCTTGTTATCATTCAGGGAGTGAGAGGTATGATTGAAGTCTGATTAGTGGAATAATGAATTACTGACCATTTAAAACTATATATTTAGAAATTTATGTACATTTAATCATACAAATACAACATTTATTTTACAAATGATATTCTATCTTTTTCAATTTAGGTACTTGAATACAAATTCTACCCTACGGTTCTTCTTTATGAACTGGTCAATAACATCATCATAAAAAGTAGGCTGGCTGAAGCTCACTGGCTAGAGCTACGTTGACTGCATATGGCCTGTGCCAGCAACAGAGTGAGATGACATGAAATGGCTATGCGCACGCATGAAATCACAGTGCTGCTGCGAGGACCTGGAAGCTCCTACAACTGAGCAAGCCAAGGTAGCTTTGACTAGATGAGCGAGCATCGGCCTTCGATACACAATGCAAAGCTCAATTATTGCTGCGCAAGCTTAAGATGTCTTCTGCCTACAAAAATAAAAGCCTAAATAGAATGCTTATAAATGCATGCATTTATTAACAAATAAATATTACTTCTTTCTCAATTAATGAGCTTGAGCAGCAAGCACATGGAGAATTTGCCCCTGCTCTATAAAGCAGCTAAAATAATCATCTATCAAAAAAAAAAAAAAACTAAATAGTGTATTTTGGATCTTATAGGATGGATTGCCACAAGGATGTGTCCTCGCCCCAGCTTAATTCAAATTGTACACAAGCAATGCCCTCCAACAGATAGTTGGAAGTTTAAGCTGATGACATAGCTGTTGCCACCCAAGACAGTCTCTTCCAAGGCCTTGAGGAAACACATAGCAAAGTTCTGAGCTCAATACAAAATTACTTTGAATAATGGGGACTATCTCTTAATCCCAGCAAAACTGCTGCTGTTTCTTCTTTCCTCCTAAATAACCATGAGGTTCACAGAGAACTAAAAATAAACTTCTGCAAAAGGACTCTAATCCATGAAAGGAATTTTTTTTTACCTCGGTGTCACACATGACTATAATCCAACTTACCAAAAACATCTGAAAAAAACCTAAGTTAACGATATCTGCCAGGGACATCATAAACAAGCTGACAGACACAACTTAGGGGTTGTAATGTCTCAACTCTTAGAATAGCAGCCCTGGTTCTAGTCTTCCTTGTTGCATAGTATTGTTTGCCAGTTTGGAGTGTACTATTCATCAATATATCTCTTCATCTCTAGCATGCCATCTTGCCTCCTGATCTCCCATGTGGCTTGTGGAATTACCAGATGATAGACCCCGGGACTGGTGGAGAAGACTCTGGAATAAACTACAGTCTATAAACAAGTACCTGATCACAGATGCAACCATCAAATTGCCAGGATTCAATCTACCTAAACACTTCTGGAAGTCAGGTAAAAAGATTTAGGAGTGGACAAGGCAACTGTGCTCACATAGTACATTTGTGGGGAATTTTACAGTCACCCTTTCGCATGCGTGTGTGTGGTGCTGTGCAGATGATGTATCATATCACTGATGAATGCCCCATCCACTCTTCAGGAATTTGCATTTACTCCCAGATAGCACCACTGACCAGTTAACTGAATTCTTAGTCTGTATATCATTTTGCTCAATGCTTTTTATATGTATTAAAATATTATGCTCAAATATTTTGTATTTCCTCCATATGCTAAATAATAAATGGAGGAAAACTGTCAATTTCCATGTTTTCTTGCAACTTTCACATTTTGGTCAAACAGAAAGATCAGTCAAAAAACATACTTCAGAACATGAGAACTTTATTTAGCTTATCAAACCTTAGAAATATTATTATGTGACACCACCAAGGACTCATTGCAAGAGAACATTCTACTCTGTTACAAACCTCATCACCACTACGGTGGGGGTCTCTTTTTATGTGGTAGATACGTTCCACAGAAAACCACAGACAAAAAAGACCTAACTTACTGTATATTATAGCGTATAATGCGATCCACGTATAATGCGATCTGTTAATCTCGTTCCATAACATTATAAATAATACAATACGAATTAACGAAAGAAATATTTATTTAAAAACAAAATGTCAAAATCCTTTAAATTCTTCTTCATCTTTTGAGTCATCAAACATTTCATTTATAAATTCATCTGTAGGGATTGCATCATCAGTGTAGCAGTTGTCGTCATCATCTTCATGCTCTCCATTTTGTTGGTTCCATCTGCCATGCGTGCTAGAACAACGGTACAATGCATTTTTTCATGTCCCATTGTTTTTATGAAGATACCCTTTTTACCAACTGAGTTTACTGTTCGATTCCCAGGCATATCAAAGTACATGGGTGTCTCATCCATATTGCCAATTTGGGAAAGTTCATATCCGTGACACTTCCGTAATTTTATGATAAATTTATGGAAGGACTGCACTTTTTCTTCAAGCTGCTTTAGTAACTTCTGTGCAATTTTTGTTCGGTGTCGTAATGTTAATGCTTTGCGTTCCATAAATCTGTTGCACCACCCAGGCGAAGCAAGAAAAGATGAAATACCTGGTATGTCCTTGAATTTACCATTCTTGAGTTGTAGAGCTCGAAAATGAATTGCATTTCTTGTTACTATAATGCCATCTTGTCATTGCATCAAAATCCATTCAATTAGCTCTTCTTCAAGTTTTGGAAAGGATGCTACTTCTCTATGACGGGCACGTTTCGTTTTGGGGAATTTTTTTAAGACTGTCTTTTTGCTTACGCCAAAGTCTAATATTACTCTCTGCTACACCAAATTCTCACATAGCAACACTGTTATTATGTTCTTCTGCAAACTGCACGACACGCAATTTAAATCCTGCTTCAAAAGATGAACGTTTACGTTTCTGTTGGCTCATTTTCAATTTGTTTAACGAATAATATTTAAAACGAACTGTGGTTAAACCGATATACCTAACTGTGCTCTATCATTCGGCGACGGAGTGCGCATCGTATCTGGCATAAAACCAGTAATGTAAGTAGCTTTATGCACAGATACAATGCATGCTCGGTCGCCGAATGCAAGTGGGTCAAGTAGATTTGGTTGCATAAGCATTAAGTAGTATATATTCTGTGCACAAGTCTAATAAGATATTATATTTTTTAGGATCAGCATATAATGCAAATCCTTAACTTTAAGTAATATTTTTTACCATAAATTGTTTGCATTATACGCAATAATATACGGTACGTTGAAAAATTAGGGATACATTCCATACTTTTCTAAAACTGAAGCAATGAATTAAAATAAACCTAAAATCGCATAAAAAAGTTTATAAAAATTCAGGAAAATAAGAATGCCTAAGTTTGTTTTAAAGCTTTATTCATTTAATTTTATTGAAAAGTAACAATTTTTTTTTTTTTTTTTTTTTTTTAACATTTTGTCATCAGAATTATTGTCGCTATTAGACAATATTCGGCAACGTTTGCGAACTGGTGCGAAATCACTTTCATCACCAGAAGAGATAGTCAGCACATCAGATCTGTATGGTAAAAGCAATGGTTCTTCACAAACAAAATTAGCTTCAACCTCATTCTGTGCTGATTTTTTTCTTCTGACAATGTAATCAGTGATTAAACTTTGCGATGCTGATTTTACTAATTTTTTATAACAGCTCGAGATATCCAGACATACAGTTCTTCAGCTCACATTGGAATTTAAAGGTTCATTCAGAATTTGTGTCATTAACAAGAAAATAATTTTCAAATTTATTACACAGTTCAAGCCCTTCTCGAATTATATTTGCAGTGAGGGGGACAGGTTTTTTTTCCGCTTCACTATCGTTTTCTGGACCTTCGACGATATCTAAAGTTAATTGATATCCAATAATATCATCATCACTTAAGGCATTATTCACAAGCAATTCGTCTACATTATTCTGGCTAAATGTATCAAAACCTTCTCCACCAATTTCATGTGCCAAAGTAATGATTTCAGCTGCTAATGTAGAGGTTTGAATGCTTGCACTGTTTGCAACACATCCAGGACAAGCTGCTTTCCAGCAGGCATTTAAAGTTTGTGGTCTTATTTCAGTGATAGCAGATGCAACATGATTTAAGCAGTCCAAAATAGAAAATTTTTTCCAAACGTCAGTTACTGTTAATGATTCATTTTCGAGTTTATCCAATATAAATTGAAAAGTGTGCTTAACGTAATATTTTTTAAAAGTAGCAATTATGCCTTGATCTAATGGCTGAATACTGCTTGTTGTATTGGGTGGAAAGAACACTACCTGCACATTTGGATGTTCTAAATGCAGATGACTTCATGCATTGTCAACAATTAATAAAACTTTAAAATCAAGAGCTTTTGGCTTCATATGTGTTTCCACTTCTGGTACAGAGCAATTATTGAACCATTCAGTAAATACAGCAGTTGTTACCCAAGCCTTTGTATTAGCCATCCAATGTACCGGAAGCTGTTTTAGATCTTGGCCTTTTAGAGCAAATGGTCTTAGAGATCGATTTACTAGGAGGGGTTTCAACATTCGATTTCTTGATGCATTGCTACAAAGTAACAACATTACTCGATCTTTGCTTGCTTTAAACCTACTTGCTTTTTTCTCAGACTTTGCGATACTAGTTCGACTAGGCATTTTCTTCCAAAACAATCTGTTTCATCAGCGTTAAACACTTGATCGGGACAATATTCACCATCTTCAATAATTTTGGCTAACTTCTCTTGAAAGTTTTTGGCTGCTTCTTGCTGCTGCAACCTCTCCTGTAACTTTCACGTTATGAAGTGCATTCCTTTTTAAAAACCCGGCTAGGTAAAATTTTCCTAACCGAAAATTCTTTATTAGCCTGGGAAGCGGAAGTAGACGGCTCCAATTGCTTCATCTGTTCATAAAACCGAAGAGTTTTTGTTTAATTAAATAACCATTTATAGGAATTCTTCTTTGAATTAATTCTTCAATCCAAATTACGAGCGCTCGTTCCATTTTTTCTACTAAAGCATCTCTTAAGTACAATGATAATTTGGCACTTAGTTTTCTGCCAGAAATGACAGATTTTCTTATTGTGACTTTATTCTTTTTAATTGCTCTTATAGTAGATGATTTGTTAAATTGAATTAAAATGTTTACCAATCGCCATAGATCCCTCTCCTTTTGCTGAGTGATCTAAAATTGCAATTTTCATTTCCAAAGAAATTGCTTTCCTTTGGTGCTTTTTTTCTTCATCGGGCCAAATTAAATCTTTAAAATAAAAATTAGTAAAATTTAGACTTTTGGTAATGAAAAGACAAACACTTACTCACATGCAAAATTAAACTTCACGGACACTCACTGCTTACACATTACATGTATTTTTTGCAGGAATGGGCCAGAATGTACTGCAACATGCTGTTCATTATGTAAAACGGTACATAAGTTTTGAAGTTACTGACCGCATAACTTCAAATCTGCATAAAAAGACCTGAGTGTACTTAATTCTTCAAGTACACAGTAAACACAATGACATCACCACCATCAACAGCATCTACTTCCCACCACCACCAACAGTATTTATTTCGTCTGTAAATTGCTTGTGTTCTCATGGCTGATTTTGCCTATATGCAGGATAAAAAACCCTGCTACCTCCATATGACATCGACTAACTCACTTTCAATTGAAAAAGGTCACATGGTTTGACTCAACATGATATTGACTACACTAGTCATGGAACAGTACCCAAGTTTTGCTACTTATAAATTTAAACTTTTATTCAAAGGAAACATTGAAGCCTTACCTATCAGCCTAGCTTAAATCATAACGACCACCCCATTCTCTCCTAAACATTTAGGAAATTGTTGTTCTCAATTAATACACATACAAATAGCGTTTTATTCTAGCTATTACAAGACTGCGTGCCTAGAAGGAATCTATTATAATGCACGCATCTGAATGAATCGGATAATTTTACACTAATATTGCAACAATATTTGAGATCTAACAGTATGAGGGTAGTCTGAAAAGTTTTCGGCCTCGACCATAGATCGCAACATCATCAGCGCAAGATTTTTTTTTCTAAGTTGGTACATCTGTCATAAGTATCCATGTGAAATTACAAGTCATTCTATGAAGTAGTTTATTTTATACAACTGTCTGAAGCAAAAGTGTTGTCTGCATCCCTTGAAATAGATAAAATTGAGCATGGTGAGGTTATAAAATTCTTTGTAAAAGAAGATTTAACAACAAAAGAAATTCATTCAAAGTTCATAAGAATTTATGAGCACTCTTCTACTTCATTTTCGACAATTAAGAAATGGGCTGTCAAATTTAAACGTGGCCGTACCAGCCTTGAAGATGATCCACGTGAAGGACATCCAAAAACACCAGAAATCATTGATCAACTGCACGATATGGTATTGGATGACCGGTGAGACAGTGCTTGAAATTGCTGAGACTATAGACATTTCTCTGAACAGTGCTTGGAGCTTTTTAACAAGAATAAAGCTGATTTTGTGTGTGTCGATTTATTACTATGGATGAGACTTGGATTCACCATTACGCACGAGAATCCAAACAGCAGTCAAAACAGTGGACAGAAGCCAGTTGTTCAGCGATAAAGAAGACAAAGTTGCTTCCCATCAGCAGGAAAGGTCATGGCATTGGTGTTTTGAGATGCTAAAGACATTTTTTGTTTATTAATTATCTTGAAAAGGGTAAAACAATAACCGGGGAATATTATTCCGATCTTTTAACCAGACTAAAAGAAAAAATTTGTGAGAAAAGACCCGGTATGCAGAAGAAAAACATCATCTTTTATCAGGACAATGCACCTGCCCACAAAGGTGTTTTGGCAATGGGAAAATTAAGGGATCTTCACTATGAATTGTTGGAACATCTACCCTATTCCCCGATTCGGTTCCCTCTGACTTCTATCTCTTCCCAAAACTAAAACTCTTCCTCACTGGTCAGCATTTTTCTTTGAATCAAGAGGTGATTGCAGCTGCAGAGGGGTATTTTGCAGGTATTGAGAACCATTACAGGGACGGGATAATGGCACTGAAGCATCACTGGAATAAACGTGTTAATGTTAACGGAGATTATGTTGAAAAATAAAAATAATTTGAAATTATAAATTCGTTTTTTCATTGTTACGCTGAGAACTTTTCAGTCCACCCTCGTATAGTGCAACTCAAGATCAGATTTCTATCTAACAAACTGAAGGAATAGAGGAAATGGAAAATGAAAATATATTTATATTTTGAATTATGAATCAAACCTTACAAACCCCTCACCCTCCCTATCTTAAGGATTTTGAAAATAATGTGTTTTTTTTTAATTATTTTCTCATTTTATTATTACTTTATGCATCGATATTTTTATTTACGGATAAAATTTAGAATTCCTGTTCTCATTTTCAAATGTCACTTTTATTAATTTCTCTCTCTCTCTATCACTTCTTTTCCCTGTTTTTGATAAATTAAATTATAACAATTAATGAGTAGATACTTCATAAATGCATTCAAATTCAATGCCAATAATGAATGACTGAAAAATTACACCAGCACAAGAATATCTGTTCCAACAGTTGGCCTATTAAAAAAAAAATAAATAAAAGATGTAAAAAATTTTCCAGACAAATTATATCATGAACATTTTATTCCTCTAAAATTCACAATTATAGCATATCTACTGTATACAGATACGAAAAGATAAAAATAAAAATCTATAAATTAATTCATGAATAATATTATTCAAAATCAAAAAACTTTTACCATAACACACTTGGGTCACTTGCACTACGACTCAGATGATAGCAGAGAGAAACCAAAAGTCCACAGTAAATTGAAAACATGATGTGCTGAGAAGGATTATTGGGTTCCTAGAAATGTATAAAAACAATACTATATAAAGCAGGTAATACACAGTAAACTCTCGCTATAGCAAATGCCATTATTGTGAATTCACACACTGGAACAAAGTACAGAAAGCCCTAGTTAAGACTTCATATCAACGACAGTAAAAAAATTCATTATAACTTTTCACTATAGCAAACCATTCCTTTGCCACTTACAACTTTGATAACGTGAGAGTCTACTGTATACAAAATAAATCAAAAAAAGAAAAGGAAATACCTCCCTTTCCTGCCCATTTTTGTTATGAAATCTAAAAAAGCAAAAATAATGCTAAAACTCTTCACATGGAATTTCATCACAGTTCTTACTTCTTTAAACGATTTTTAAATCAGTTCACAAATTCTTTGCTTTAGGCAGGCGATCCAGTGTAAGTCTCTTGGATTCTCTAACTAAATTCAGTAACTGCTTTAACAAATTTGGCAGGGGTATTGATTTAGTCAGAAAGCACCTTAGAAGACTGAAAGGTTAGATATAATATTGAAGTGCTGACAAGTAATAGACTAATTTGGAGGAAACTACTGACAGCAGATTAGTAATAATGGAAACTTAATGATGCAATACTGTTATAATCCCTTAATGCTATATCAGGAAACTGATGAACATCACATTACCAAAGCTGAACCATTCTGGATGTCCTAGCATAGACTGTTTCTCTAACTGATAAGATTTCAGTCAAGGTTGAAATTGTTCTGAGGTGATCCTTCCCATAATGCATAGTGCATAATGCATACTCCAAAAGGATGCATGCTTTGCAATATGGGATACTATGGCAATTAATGTAAAGTTATTATTAGCCTCTTCTAAATTTTTAAGAAATGTAAATGTAAACTAAATTATTAATTATAAAAATTTTCATTAATAACTACCGATATTTTGGTTTTGTTACATTGCTATCTTCAGGTATCACAAAACAATGATATATGCATGCAAGCACTCTCACTAAGCAAATGAGGCTGAAGAAAGCCAACTGAAGTCGGTCCTAGAGTCCTAAAAGGTGCCCTAGCAGGTTAAATTGGGTTGTCCTGGCCGTTGGGCTGATGATCTTAGAATGTAAGCTTCCCAAACTTTGGGCAGTTTTATGCATTCAAACTTGTTGAGGTTTGGGAAGTTTTTCAGAGCTGAGGCTGATTCAAGGAGTAATCTTTCATACTTGTGCTTGTTGTAGTTTAATAAAGTAGCCTTCTTCCAATGTATTCTGTAGTGGTGTCCAATGCATGATCAGCAAGTCCCGAGTAGCTGTATTGGTGAAACTGGATGCAGTCCTTGTGTTTGGCTGTCCTGACTATTTGACCATAGTAGGACAGTTTGCAACTGTAAGGGACCTGGTATATTCCAGACATGTCTAGAGGAAGTGACTGGTCTTTGGTGAAGCAGATAAGAGACGCCCATTTCTTAAGTGGTTTGTAACTAGTTGAGGTCATATTTTCTTAGGATTTTCATTAGATTTTCATATGTACTACTCCAGATATATGGAATGGTAACAGATTTAGAGTAATCTCTATTATGAAGGGAGGGTTAACTGCTTTTAATAGTTTTTGAAAGTTGTAGCCATTGGCTAAGAAGCTGTTAAAGATATGGTTAAGTTCAGTAGTTGGGGCATTGTTATCTGAATTGATTAATTTTGCCCTATTATATAAGATTTTTATAATTCTGTGTTGTTAGGAGGAGGGAAGTGACTGCTGGTGAATGTATCTACCTGTATGTGCAAGTTTTCTGTAAAGAGAGAAAGTCAGGCTGTGAGAACTTAAAGACACATGGATAAGAAGTGCCAGCCACCATTAATCAAAATTAGAAGGTATCATAATCCTTCATGCTCAGGAAACTCTTAAGCAGATTAACTTGCATTCATAGCTGCGTCTTGGGGACAGTGCTACTAAGCATCATGAAATGTACAGTTTCATACAATATATGGAGTGAAGATGTAATTTTAAATACAAACTAAACATATACAACATATTTCTAGTCCTATAATTGTAGCATGTTAAGGTCAGGACAAAATAACAGAAACTTCCATTCTGAAATATATATATATATTTTTTATCATCATCATGCATATCAAAGATTTAGGCCTAGCATCGCCTGTTCCGGCATTAGAAGTCATCATTGAATCGTTTAAGAGGTTGTCCTAGTTTTCTTTTTCCTAATGGCTTGTACTTTAAGGCTTGTTTTGGTAATCTTTCTGTTTTCATTCTTTGAACGTGTTCCATCCATTTATGTTTATATTTTTTAATTTTTTCTATTACTAGTTCATGGTTTAATTCTTTCATAATTTCTTCATTTCTTGTGTGATCAAATAGGGTATACTTTGCAGTTTTTCTCATAAACTTCATTTCTGCTGTTGTTAATCTTTGTTTGTCTTTTTGTTTTATAATCCAGATTTCGCTTCCATACATTACCACTGATATGGCTAATGTATTGTATACTTTTAGTCTGGTTTGTTTTTGAACTAGGTTTGGTTTAAATATAGAGTTAATCACAACTGTTATTTTTAAATATTTTGCAATTTTTACGTTTATATCTTTTTCATATGTAATGGTACATCCTAGGTAGTTAAATGAATTCACCTGTTCTAAGATCTTGTTATCTATTACTATTTTAGTTCTTGCTGGATCTTGTCCTTTAAAGGCCATAGTTTTTGATTTTTCTGTTGATATTATCATACCATAATCTTTGGATATCTCATTTATATCTAAAATAGCTTTCTGTAGTTTATCTTCATAATTTGTAATTATCATTTGGTCGTTGGCAAAGAGGAGAGTAATTAAGTTTACTGTAGAAGAAAGTTTAATTCCTTGATGTAAATTTTTATTCCATTTTATTATTATTTCATTTAAGTAGATATTAAAAAGAATTGCTGAGATGGGACATCCTTGTCGGACCCCTTGGTTTATCTCTCTCGTATATGATACTCATGATTTCATCTTATTTGTATTTGATTATTTTCATATATACTTGTGATAGCCTTTAGGATATTATTTGGTATTTGTCTTTCTTTTAATATGTTAAATAATATGTTTCTTTTAACTTTGTCAAATGCTTTTTCAAAGTCAATAAATGCAATATGTGTTTCTAAATTGTATTCTCTTCTTTTCTCTATTATTAATTTTAAGCAAAAGGCCGGGTCTATGCATGATCGTCCTTTTCTAAATCCATTCTGTACTTCTAAAATAAAGTTTTCAGAATATTTCATTAGTTTGCTATTTAAGATTCTGCTATATATTTTGTAACAGGAATTTAGTATACTGATACCTCTATAGTTTTTAGGGTCATTTCTATTACCTTTTTTAAAGATAGGAATCACAATTGCTTTTTTCCATTCTGTTGGGGGGATACCAGTTGAATAAATTTTATTTAAAAATAATAAGAGTCTTTCTTTGAATCTAGTTCCTGCATACTTATATAGTTCTGAACCTAGTTTATCTTCTCCATGTGATTTTCCGTTTCCTGTTTCTTTCAGACTGATTTCTAATTCTTCTTTAGTTATTTCCTTTTCATTTTCGTTAATTGTTTGCCAATTGTCTTTTTTAAAATATTTTTCTGTCCACAATTCTGTGTATCATCAACATCAAATTCCTGCTATGTACCCTCAAAGGGTGTACAGGATATGATAGTAGTACATGAAAAAAATTACATCATTATTAATTTCCTGTCTACAATTTTCCTCCAAATCAGTCTGTTACTTGTCAAGACTCCAACATTATCAGATCTTATATTTCTATCATCTAAGGCACTTTGTACCGTATGAATCCACCTATATCTTGGTCTTCCTCTGGGTCGTTTTCCTGCCAACCTGGCAGAGAACACTTGTTTTGCTAATCTTTCCTCACCCATTCTGCTTAAGTGACCATACCACCTGAGATTAGCTCTGCTGACAATGTGAAGTTCTTTCCTAATATCTTCATTTTTAATATGATATTGCCATTGATGCCATCTGTTCACGCCTATAATCTTTCTCAGGACTCTCATATCTGTGGTCTCTAGTCTTTGGTCAAGTGTTTTACTTCTGACCCAGCTCTCAGATCCATAAGTTAAAACTGGTTTGAACACTGTCTTGTATACAGCTAATTTAGTGTTCCGACTAATTTCTCTCTTATTACCATACCATACCAGCTTTGCTGATTCTGTTGTCTATTTCTATATTTAATTTACCATCTTCAGTAAAAATCGTGCCTAAATAGCTGAAATGTTTTACTTGTTCCACAGGTTCTCCATTCACAACACAGTTGACATTTTCAATGATTCTGCCTATTTTCATTGTTTTTGTCTTTTTATTACTGACCACCTTCATACCATATCTATTACAACAGCTATTCAATTTAGTCAGAGAATCTTGCAGACTTGTAGTGGATTTATTTAGAAGTATAACATCATCCGCATAAAGCAAAGAGCTGACATTAACATCTCCAATTTTGATATCAGGTTTAATACCACTTTCCTTCATGATGTGATCCATATAGATAATGAATAACAGAGGGGATAATGTCTCACACCAGATTTAACATTAAACCATCTTCCTGTACTTCCTTCAATTCTGACTGATGACTTACAACTCAAATAAAGACTAAGTATTGCTTGATATACTGCCTTATTGACACCATATAACCGGAACGTATTGAATAGCTTCTCTCTTGGCACCTTGTCACATGCCTTTTCCAAATCGACAAAACTTAAATACAGATCTTTGTTATATTCCCATGCTTTCTCCACTATTTGTCGTAAAGTGAAGATCTGATCCTGACAGCCTCTATTTGGCCTGAATCCAGCTTATTCTTCACCAAGCTTTTCTTCCACAATTCTTCTCAACCGTTTCTCAAGTATACTTGCATAGATCTTGGCAGGAACACTCAGTAGGGAAATACCTCTGTAATTCTCACATGCAGTTTTATTTCCCTTTTTGTATATATGGGTACTATGAGAGCTCTACTCCAATCATCGGGAATTCGTCCCTCTGTCCAGGCCTTCTGAACTATGCAGTGCAGCCACTGTACGACTCTCACACCACCATACTTCAGCATTTCTGGTCGAGTATCATCTACTCCTGCTGCCTTTCCACATTTCAAGCCTTTGATCGCTTTTTCTACTTCAAGTATGGATATGTATTCCCGACTGCATGCCTGGTCAATGTTTTTTTACCACTGTGCTGTCATCACTGCTTGTTTCATTTAGAAGTTGTTCAAAGTAATTACTCCATACTCAAGGATATCTTATTCTCCCGTTTTCATGTCTCCTTTATCATCTCTAACTCCTTTTACAGCACTCTTTCCTCCATTCCTAAGCTTCTTCAACAACCTCCAGAATATTTTGCCACCTTCTTGATATTTATTTTCTATATTCTTGCCAAAGTCCTCTCATGACTTTTGTTTAGCTAGTTTTACACAGTGTTTAGCATTCTTGCATCTGTCTCTATATTCTCTAAGAGCACAAGCTGACTTATTTGACAGGAACTTTTGATATGCTTTTTTCTTTTCCTTCACTGCCTCTTTAACTTCCTGTGTCCACCAGGCAGTTCTGATTTTTTTATCCTTACAGACAACCTCACCGCATGCCTCTCTGGCAGAATCAATCAATGTTTTCTTCAGAGTTTGCCACTGAATCTCGAAGGTTTGATTCCTGTTCTCAAACTCTCATTTTTTCTTCAATAATCTTTGTGTATTTTAGTCTACAGTTCATATCTGAGAGCTGTTCAACTTTCATTCGCCTTAAAATTTTCTTACATGTTATTCTTTTCAATATGAAATTCAATTTTATCCTGCTCAAGACTAAATAGTGATCACTTCCAATTTCAAATCCTCTGTACATTCTGGTGTCTTGCACCAGGGAGAAAACATCACTATCAACAATACCATAGTCAATGAGACTTTTCTTATTCCTAGCCTCTTCTCTCCATGTGAATTTGTGCACATTTTTATGTTGGAACATGGTGTTAGTAATAACCAGTCCAAGTCCTGAGCAGAAATCCAACAGATATTTGCCATTATTATTAGCTTTGCTCTTTTCTCCAAATTTTCCCAAAATATTTTTGTATGTCTCACAATCATTTCCTACTCTGCTATTTAGATCCCCAACAAGGACCAACTTTTCATTTTTCATTGTGCCAGTTGCTTTCTCTAAAGCCTCAAAAAATTCCTCCACTTCTACCTTAGTAGAACCTTCTGTGGGACCATAGGCACAAATAAGTTTCATTGTCCAGTTCCCCATTCTCATATTTGCCCACATTACTCTACTTGAGACTGACTTCCATTCAAGAAGATTAGTCTTGTATTTTGTGTTGAATACTATGGCAACTCCTTCTTTTCCTAGATTGTCATTGCCTGAATATAACATTTTGTATTTATTGCTCAGAAAGATCTCACCAGTTTTGGTCTTTTTTGTTTCAGTCACCCCTATTATGTCGATCTGGTACTTATCTAATTCCTCGGCTAGCTCCATTTCTTTGCCATTCAGGCTTCTTACGTTGATAGTACCGATCTTTAACTCTGGTGATGTTGAGTTGGGGTTTGTTTTCAGATTTGTTCCAGTAGCTGACTTTTCGCTGTTCGCCCTGGTTCCCTGGCGAAAACAACGGGGGCCTTGTTTAACCGGGCGACGCCCTAGCCGGCATGAAATTTTGTCATGTTGTACCATCATTTTTTATTTTGGTTTAACCAATAAGAATACAATTTGGTTGGCTAAATCCCAAATTGCCAGCCCATCCTCGTTCGTTCAGTATCCAGGTAGATACCCAACAGGGTGCACCATGAGAAGGTGAGGATTGGACATTAGGTCAGAAGCCCTGGTCGGTTCTCCGCATTCCTTTAAAGGCTATGTGGAGGTCTCTTCTCAGTTATACAGCTTTGACCCTTAAGCACCCCTTGCAATTCTGTGTATTAATTTAGAAATTCTTCTAATTTGAATTCAGTGTTTAATTTTATGTTTTCTTTATTATCTGCCTTTAAGTGTTTCAAAATCTTATATACATTGGGTCTTATTTTATATAAATCATGTTCTAAATCAGAAACAAAGTAGTTCCATGATTCTCTATGTCTTTTTCTGACTTCTCTTTTAGCTATGGCTCTATTTAGCTCTTATTCATTTATATTCTATTTCATCTTCTAATCTTTTACTGCTTAACCATTTGCGATAGGCTTCATTTTTTCTTTTTGATTATTTCTTTCATTGTATCATCCCAGATCATCATTTTTTTCCTTTTATTGAATTTTTTGGTCTTTCCTAAACTTTCATTTGCTGCTGCATTTAGTATCATTTTTATATTAAGCCATTCTATTTCTATTTCTTCAGTTTGTTTTATTTTGACTAGATAATTCTTTGTTCATATAGCCATTGTACATTTGTGTTATTCAATAGTCTAGTTTTATAAACAAATGTTTCAATTTTTCTTTCTGTTCTTGTTACTTGTAGCCATTTAGGTGGTAATCTTAATTTTATTTTAACAAGGAAGTGGTCACTGCTTATTTCATATCCTCTGTGAACTCTAACATCTAGTGAAAATTTTGATGTCTTTTCATTCAGTATAAAGTAATCTAATATTGATTTCCATCTTCATGCTGCCCAAGTATATTTATGTATGTCTTTATGTTTATAGAAAGAATTCATTATTTTTAGGTTATTATAAACTATAAAGTCAATCAATTTTTTACCATTCCTGTTTAGAGTATGTTCTCCATGTATTCCTATATTATCATTAATTTCCGTGTTTCCAATTCTTGCATTTAAGTCTCCTGCTAAAATTACATAATCATTTTTATTTATTTTATTATATATGTTTTGTAGTTGATTATAAAAATCAATATTATCCTGTTCTCTTCCTTCTTCCGGGGCATATAAACCAATTATTGTTAAATAGCCTCTATCTATTTTTATTCTAGCTTCTATTATTCTTTCATTCCATAATTTATAATGTTTTAACTGTTTTGAAAGGGAGTTATGAATCCAAATCATGACTCCTGCTTGTGCTCTTTGGTCTCTATCAACTCCACTGTATATCACATTAAAATTTTCGGTTCTCATAGGTCCGTTTAATTTCTTTTTTGTTTCAGTGATTACTGCTATTTTAAAATTTCTTGCATTTAATAGTTGGCCTAATTCTATTTCTTTATATGCTATTCCTCTTACATTCCAGTTTGCTATGTGTATTATATTTTGTGTTTCCATTTTTGTTTTACCTTTTCCATTCCAGGGTCGTTTCCTGTAGATTCAATTCGATTATCTTTTTCTGTCAGCTTACGAGTAGAATTATATTCTCCATGTCAGGGGACTAGCCTGACGATGGAATTGTTCAGTGGTAGAGCTGCTACCTGAAGGCTTCTGAACTAGCCTTCTTCCGAATTTAAACCCATAGGAGGAATAGGGTATATTGAAGGGGGAAAGAGTAGATTATAGAGGAATTATAGTAAGATTTATAGAGAGGGCATGGCTGAAAGGCCAGAAATGGAAAGACCCCATGGCTCTCGAGTACTCTAATAGCATAGGGGTCATAAAATAAGAAGAGTTGGCTGATAAGGCTTTATAGGAAAGATTAAAGTAAGTGGATCTTCCTCAAAGCAGTAGAAGGAGAGGATAGATCCAGCTATGGGTTCATGGGAGTGCCGCTTCCCTTACAATCAAGATGATTGCCCCTTATGGCCCTGTTGGTGCACGAGTCCTTATTCAGCATATTCAGACCATCCCACCATACACACACACACACATGGTGGGCTCCCCTATCCGCCACCCAGGAGACGCGCTCTCTAGGGGTTACAGGGTCCCCCGATATTTTTTATCTGTGGAAAAATAAAAAATAAAGAACAACACATTATCTATGTATACAGAAATTGGTTGCTATCAATTATGGCATAAATCATGCATCAACCCAGAAAAAGAAATGGCAGAATCATTATTTTTTAATATTGTCTAATTACCGTTAGATGAATGTTCAATTTTTAACTTTCATAAAGATTTTTGAGAAGAAAATTACTTTCATGAAACAATTATTTCCTAAAATAACTGTTCATAATAAATCAGTGCTACTAAGCAGTATGATGTGAGTAGTTCTGTACAGTATACGCAGTGTAGCTGTAATTTTAAATAAAGATATAGACTAAATGTGCAGAATACATATTTACATTTCTAGTTCTTTTATCATATTATAGTTTGTTGTTAATAGCAGGAAAAAATAAGGGAAACTTTTGTGTGTGTTTTTTTATCTTTTAAGGGGGGAGGCATCGTTGCTAATGAAAAATAGTTAGCTTACATATCAGTTATTACACATAAATCTTGTACCAGCCTAATTATGGTTAGATAGATGACTATTCCCTTTTCTTCTTTTTTTTTTCTCAAATATTTTTTATTGAAGATAAATGTTTTCATGAAACAATTATTTTATACAATTACCACAAAGGTATTTACTAAAAAGTTCGCTGTTTTTTTCTAAATTATGTCTAATTTATTTATAAATCTAGTTATAAATCATTTCCCAATGTTTACAGTTTCTGCAGTTGTACAGTTTAGATTTACACAAAACAAGCACAATAATATATATAATGTTATCTACAGAGCATGCAGCTAAGTTCTCTACCCTCTCCATTTCAAAGATTCACATGCCGCAAATTGAAACAAACAAATATGATACAAATTACGTATTAGCTTAGCTTTCTGCATAACATGCAATAAAATATAGATTATTAATATCATTCTTATGATCAGTTGGCAAAAACAGCAAGAAAATAATCTTGTGTACTTTCTTTTTTTGAAAAGAAAGAAAAAACATTATAAACAACATCTGGAGGAATGTTGATATGTAGCCAGTAGAAGAAAGAATGATTATGGTTGGATGGGATTGATTGGTGAAAACAGAGGAATGATAACTGCTGCAGAGAATGTAGTGAGATATCTAATGAGAATTTATAAAGGTATTTCATTCATATGAACAGTGGGAAAGAAGGAGAAGGGACTGTTAGTAAGTGAAAAGGAAGTATATGAGGAAATAAAAAGACTTGATGTAAATAAGGCTGTAGGACTTGATGCTATTTCATCATGTGTTTTGAGGGAATGTTCTGGAGAGTTAATAACAGCTTTTACACATCTTTCCAATATGAGTCTTGCACTGTTCAAGTTCCAAAGAAGTGGAAAGAGGGTAAGGGTAAAATTGTTCCGATCAATAAGGGAGGCGATAAGAGTAGGGCTTTGAATTACAGACCAGTCTGTGTGTCTGAAGTTGTGGTTAAGATGTTAGAGAGGTTAGGTTAGGACCAAGATTCAGAATTGGGCTGACAACAGAAAAATACTCTTTGGTGGCCAGCAGGGATTTGTTAAAGAAAGATCGTGTTTTAGCAGTCTGCTTACTTTTTATAATAAAGTGACAAATGCATTGGATAAGGGAGTTGCATACACAGTGGTATATTTAGATTTTGCAAAGGCCTTTGATAAATTGCCACATGACAAACTGGAAATTAAATTGGAATGGGGGGGGGCTGAACAGTAGATTAGTATGCCGAATTGGAGATTGAATATCTGATAGGTAACAGTGAGTTGTCTAGAGGAGCGATATCTCAGAAGAGGAAAGTTGCTAGTGGTGTATCCCAAGGGTCTGTTTGGGGTCCATTGCTGTTTAATTTGTGTGCAAATGATACAAAGTTGGGGAGAGCTATCAGGAGTAGAGCAGATGATGTGGCTTTGCAAGAGGATTTGAATACACTGGCTGAATAGGTAAATCAGTGGGGATGTCAATTCAATGTTGCAAAATGTAAAGTTTTGAACTTTGAGAAGAGATGGGATGTAGAGTATACAATCGGTGGATATATCTTGAAAGAGGTAGAGGAAATGAGAGATCTGGGAGTGATTGTAGACAAGGACCTAAAATTTTGGGGACATGTTGCTAAAATTGTGAGGACAGCACAGTGGATAATGGGAATGATGTGGGGACACTGACTTGTAGAAGTAAGGATGTTATGGTTCTCTTGTATAAGACTTTGATCAGGCCACATATGGATTACTGTGCACAGATTTGGTCACCTGGTTTTCAAAAAGATGAGGATGTATTGGAAAAGGTTCAGAGACGATTGACTAAGGTGGTTTCTGGTCTCTGGAATGTTGAGTATGAAGACAGAGTGACAAAATGCAATTTTGTCACTCTGTCTGTCCTTCCATTAATGAATAGAAGGAGGAGAGGGGATATGATAAAGCCATATAAGCTGTTAAGAGGTTATTACCAGATTAATGTCAGGGAGGTTTTGCATAGAATGGGTGAAGACAGGAAGAGAACAAGAGGTCATCCCTGGAAGTTGTATAAGGAGAGTGTGAGCAAAGGGGTGAGGAACTGGATTTTTGCAGAGAGTGGTGAGTGATTGGAATGCATTGCCCAAGAGCATGGTGAGCACAGAGGCACATATATCCAGGACAGTATGATAAATTGTTTAACACTGGACCTCCCACGATGAGTCTTTGACTCCATGGAGGTGTTTTATAATAATTATTATCATCGCAGAAAACAAGCCTAAAGGGAGAAATCTTTTTATTTTGTTTTATTTTAATCATTAAAGGTATCTGTGGCATAATGATCAAACAATGAAAATAGCACGATAATCACGCAGTTTACAAATTAAAAATGGTTGAACTATGCTAGAATAATATTAAAAAAATAAAAAATAAATAAAAAAATTTATATTTACATAAGATGAGAATCTCCCAAACTTTTAGGGGAGAGAGAGTCAATCATTCAGATTCAGGTTAGACCAGAGTAAAAAGAACTTACAACTTTTTTTCCTTTTATACCAGCCTAATCTGAATCAAAATGATTGTCTCCCTCTCCCAAAAGTTTAGGAGATTCTCATGGTATATAAATATCAAAAATTTGTATTATTTTTTAAAAATATTATACTAGTATGTGGCTATCATTTTCAATTGGTAAACCAATTATTCTATTAACTTTGTATTCCTATTCTTTGAATTGCTTGTTGTTTCTGCACGCTGATGATGTACTGTTATTTTCTGTATGAAATATCTGTTGCTTTCATTAAATTTTATTAATGTAGTTGCCATGTTATTTTCATTGTTTATTTTATTTTATTTATAGTTTTACTGCAAATAAACATCGGCCATTTTTTTTCCTCTCACAGATTCGTTATAATATACTTCCTTACTTACCCGTAAAGCTCCATATGCAAAACCATACAGAAAAGCTACAGCTACACAGCTTCTAAATAAACAATATATAGCAGAAACAAGGCCTGTCGTTGCTGCAAAAGAAACACTTACATTAAATTGCATGAAATTTTATTTTTGAAATAGTTCTTAAAAGGAAAAGTTCAAATTAAAATATTTCTGTTTGATCGATAAACTATATCATTAATTTTCTACAGTGATTTCAATTATAATGTAGAGTATTTTTAAGAAATTTGTAGATACTGTTAGATCTTGAATGAGGACTCTTTCAAGAAAAGAATCATTCATTCAAGATTTAACAAGAAACACAATTTTGAGCTGGAAATACTTGTGCTATTAGTTAAGAAAGCAAAATATAAAAGAAAACCTGTTACAACTACCTTAGAAAGAAGTAGAGGAGAAAATTGTATGTCTAGGTAGAATTACATTGTTTAAAATTATTGATGTCAAAATTATACTCTGTGTAAGAATGTAAATCTAAGTGCAAACAAAGGTTCAAAGGTCGCTAGCTAGCTGCCTACGATGACGTAACGCCCGCAGCAAAAGCGTTCATGGAAGGCGAGCTGAACTCGCATTTGGCGAAAAGAGTGCACTTCAAGGAGCAGAAGTGTGACGCAATCACATATGGGCGAACAGAACACAATGAGAGATCCTCCAATATGGAAAGAGGGCGCTACAAAGAATAAAAAAAAAAAAAAAAAAGTTCATGCGGGTTTTGATCCCTCATTTTTTCTGTTCCTATTTTCTCGTGTGGGCAAGCAGAGTGCTGACCGATTGACGGCGCTGGAAGTAATCTCCTTCCCGGTTGCTAGCTGAAAGAGTCGGGCATGCTATACGTGAGCTGACGGCAGACTCAACTAGGGCCATCGGTAAGAGTTTACCGATGCAAGAAGACAGTGGAAAAGTTCCTCTGAAGAATGGCCGAGATGATACCAGCGATCTGGTAGACGAGTGTTTGTCTGGCAAAGTGCAAGGAATGACCATTTGTGTCGATCAACGTAACCTCCACGTGGACGCGACTCGATAAAGCAGAAAGACGTCTAACTACAAAGGACGGACAAAAGAAGCGTAATATCCTCTCAGGACACTGGTAATGTACAGTAATTTCCTTATTCATGTAACAATTAGTATTCGAGCAAAGTGAGAAGAACAGATATATAGTCAGAAGGAAAGAGAAATTTTAAGTGACTTTTGTGCTCAGAAACGTGTTAATCTTATTGGGCTAGTAGTCTGAAAGCCTGAGAATATACAACACTCAACTGAATGTGAATTAACCTTTGTTAACGAGCGTTACTTAGAATTTTGAACTAGTGTTTCATGATGAATGTGTACTTATTTAACTTAGAGATATAAATAGAGTATTTGATAATTAGAATGTTCCTTATTGCTAAGCTAGTGAATTAGAATTTTGATATGACAATCCTTTGATGTGTGGAAGTTTATTTGTATGCAATTTGATACTTAATAAACATGTTTTTTCTATTTCATATTTATGAATTTAGGGACACAAAACACACGTGTTGAAAAGATTATTTTACTGATTAATAATAAAATAATAACTTTACGTTTCGACCCCTGTATTGAGGTCATCTTCAGAAGGATACATGTGTATAAGAACAAGCTACATGCTGTTGCACTCTATACAAGTAAATTACATCTATGTTGTTAACTAATATTTTTTTCTTAGCCTGCTCTCTAGTGATAAAAAAAGTAAATAAATAAATAAAATAAAAGAAAATAAACACTACAATAAACTCTGCTAAAGTCCTCACGTACTAGGATTCTTCTGGAATTATACAGTTTATATTGTTATATTACGTTCTGGATTTGTACAGTACAGGTTGCTATTGAATGTTCGAGAGGAAACAAAAAAAAAACAGTTCACGAAGTCTTCTTGTATTGAGATTTTTCTTCGTGGTTGCTATGAAGGTTGTAGATGGGTCCTCCACATTCTTGGAATTGTTAGACCATCATTTTTATTCAGATTCGGATCATGTTTGATCATTTCACATCCTTCCTTGAATTTCTGCTCGAACCAGGTTTTGGTGCGGTGTAGGGACTTGGTACCTTGCCAATCAATTCTGTGGTATGTTTGGAGTGCGTGGTCAGAAAGGCCGGTTTTTTCCAAAATGGAGGTATTTTATGTGACATTTGTGTTCATCCTTTCCGATTGGGATGGTTCATCCTGTTTCCCCTATGTATGGTATATTACTTGTGCAATCCATTTTGTAAACCCCTGGGTGGGCTAAGTGTGGCAGAGGATTCTTGGAAGAACTGAGTAGGTGTCTTAATTTTGTCGGGGGTTTAAAGGTGGTTTTGATGTTGTATTTGTGTAGTGTTCTGTCTATTTTTTTTTTCTGAAATGCCTCTAACATATGGTATAGCAATAGCATTCTTGAAATCTTTTTTGTTATTAGTAGTATCTTTGTGGAGGATCTTGTGAATGGCTTTTATACTGTATCCATTTTTTATAAAGATATGTTTGATGGTCTCATATTCATGGTTAAGAGCTTATTCATCTGAACAAATAGTTTGAGCTCTGTGTTTAAGGGTGCTTATGACCCCTAGTTTTTGTGTCGGGTGGTGATAAGAAGTTTTGTGTATGTACTGTCCTGTGTGTGTGTAGGTTTGCGGTAAACTGAGAAGGAGAGACAGCCTGAAGGAAGACGTGTGACAAGTGTGTCTAGGAACGGAAGAGAGTTGATTTTTTCTATTTCAATGGTGAATTGGATGCGTTTGTGTTGTTTGTTCAGGTGGCTAAGGAATGATGTATCTAGTGCTTGGCGGCCGTGGGGCCAAATGGCGAAAATATCGTCAAGGTAGCTGAGCCAAATTTTGGGATTTAGGCACACTGATTCTAGAGCTCGTTGCTCAAAATCTTTCATATAAAAGTTCACTGTTGGGGTGGGGAGAGTGGTGAGCCCATGGCTGTACCCTCTTTTTGAAGGTAAAAATTGTTTTGCCTATATCCGGAGCGGAGTACGTGGGTAAAGAGGGCCGTGATGTCATGTGGAAATATGTTCTGTAAGAGTAGGATAGTATCATTGATTGGGACATTGGTGAAAAGTGAAGTTATGTCAAAGCTGACTAATAGATCTTGGTCATTGAGGTGTAATATTTTTAATTTTGTTTATGAATTGTTGTGTATTTTTTTATGTAGCAGGGGGAATGGCCAACCAATTCCTTGAGTGTGGCTGCTAATTTTTTGGCTAAGTAGTAATTCGGACTGTCAATTCCTTCCACAATTGGATGTAATGGCATGTCTGATTTGTGTACTTTTGGAATAAATTCTGGAAGGCAATAAATTCTGGGTGGGGGGGCAAACTGCAGTATTAATTTTTTAATTGTTTCTTCCGGCCACGTGTTAACTGATTTAAGCAGTTCAGTAGTTTTCTTTTTGTTACGTTGCATGGGGTTGTAATTTACCATTTGGTAGGTGTTGTGGTCCGATACCAAATGGTTCATTTTTCAATGTAGGTTGTCCGATTTAAAACAACAGTGCCGTTCCCTTTATCTGCTTTTGTGATAATAATGTGACGGTTATTTTTTAGGGATTTGAGGGCCAGTTTATCCGCTTTGTTTAGGTTGCTGCTTAATTTTTTAGTTGAATTTAGTAAATAGGCAGTTTTCATTCGTATTTTGTCAGCTAAATTGGTGGGGAGGTTTCTTAAACCTCTCTCGATAGGGGCATTTCAGAAAAAATAGACAGAACACTACACAAATATAACATCAAAACCACCTTTAAACCCTCGACAAAATTAAGACACCTACTCAGTTCTTCCACGGATCCCCTGCCACATTTAGCCCACCCATGAGGTTTACAAAATAGATTTCACATGTCACATACCATACATAGGGGAAACAGGGCGAACCATTCCAATCAGAAAGGATGAACACAAACGTCACATAAAATACCTCCATTTTGGAAAAACCGGCCTTTCTGACCATGCGCTCCAAACATACCGCAGAATTGACTGGAAAGGTAACAAGTCCCTACACCGCACCAAAACCTGGTTCGAGCAGAAATTCAAGGAAGCATGTGAAATGCTCAAACATGATCGGAATCTGAATAAAAATGATGGTCTAACAATTCCAAGAATGTGGAGGACCCATCTGCAACCTTTATAGCAACCACGAACAATTCTAGAAGAATCCTAGTAAGTGAGGACTTTAGTGGCCCCAGAGAGATAGGTTAGAGATTTCAGGCTTAATAGGTACGACAGGGATTAGGATAGAAAAATAACAGAATTAACAGAAATAACACATAAAGTAATGACATAGCAATATGGAATGTCAATGAGAAAATGTAACAAATTCACTCATTTAATCTAATCTTTAAAATCAGCCTTAAAAGAATTATATACATTCCTAAGTTATACTACTGACTAGTCTTTCAGAGTGATATATTTTTAATCGTTTACTAATTTCAAATGAGATGGTGTCACTTATAACTTATTTTGTGAATGAATAAATCTATGAAATCTTGAAATTTTCAATATTAATAAAACAGAAACTTTAAAAAAAAAAAAGTAACAGCATTTGTATCTCACACATAAGTCATGCATTAAATTAAAATAAGTCATCTATTAAATATACAAAATTTAATTACCGTTATCCTCTACTAGATCATTATCAGTAACAATAATAAGTTAACTTATAAACAAGGAAAAACTGTGTGAATAAATAACTGGGCCACTATGGGCAGGTGAGGTGTAATAGATAGCCTCTCCTATTATCAATTAATCAGTCATGATCTTTCTCAAATAACGATTAATTGATGGGTTTCCAGGTGGTGAAGAGACTGGTTGTGGTTGACCTTCTGCATCACTTTTCAGAGTACTGAAATGAGAGAAACGGAATGGTAGTTTTATGACTGACTTTGTCTCCCTTTTTAAGTGCAGGTTGGATAAAGGCTTGCTTCCATGCTTTTGGGCTGATGCCAGACAAACACAAACATGACATTGCAACAAGCAATATAGGATGGGTGTTAATTCAGGACCACATGTTTCATGCACAGTTTATCATAGTGCAGTAGGTTCCAAGCAAGAATTTGAAGGAAAAAATTTACGCCTTCTCCTTGGCAGGCATAAACCATGGTAGCATCAAGATGAATCAAGAGAGACTGGAAAAAAAGGAGGGAAGAAATTAGGCTCAACAACCTTAGCAAGAGACTAGAAAGTTAAACTGCTAGTTGAGCAGGGGATAAATGAATTATATTTCATTCTGTTCAATTCTGCTTTGGAATCATTGAAAACAATTTTTACACTTGTTTCAGTCTGTAGTGCAAGCTGAATGAGAAGCTGGAGTTTTTCATTTGAGTCACTGAGCATATACTGAATTTTTACAATGGACTGCAGAGGCACATTTTTTAGATAACCAGTACTCGGACGTTTGCTATGGAGTGCAGAATGAAGGCTCTCATTCCAGTTATTAATTCAGTGTAGATGCCTGGATCTGGATCTGGAGAGCGAATACAATAATCTGACCAAAGAAAAGAGGCATAACGATTTTAGAGGTCATGCCATTTGGCACAACTGTTGCCTTAGGATAGTCTGAGATTGACTGGAAAGAGAACAAAAAGCAGAGTGGGATACTTGGATAAGATTGTGTTTGTTCAGAGTTTCCAAGACTAAAGTAGACATCCACAGTGTAATTTGGAGGGGAGAGCTACACAAGAAAAGGTCCATAGTGTTGGAAGCATGCTGAGGATTGCCTGGTATTCTGATTGGCAGATTTTGGGAGAGATCATGACCGATGGCAGTTAATTCACCGTTTCTTCCCCATTATGGATGTTAACACGTTCGCTGCCAACTACGAGTATACTTGTAGTTGGTATATGAGCCACACAAGCCAGCTACGAGTATATTCGTATGACGCTTACCACCGGCAACAAGATTACCTGTACTGACCTCGAAGAAGTGAAATTGCTAGGCGTACGGGAACAAACTATGATGAAGTAGTGTGGCAGCGAACGTGTTAAGGTTCCTGGAAGACAATCTCACAATTTGGGTAATTAGTTTGTGTAAAATCGAATTTTAGCAATAAAAATTTAATAAAGGGCAGTGGGATTGTTAGAGGAAGATAAAGGTGACAAAAAAGCCAGGTGGTGGGCATTAAATTCACCAAGGAAGGTAAATTGACTATTAGGGTAGTCAAATTAAAAAGCAAATAAAGATTGAAGAATAACAGAAAGAAAGAAAATCACAATTTCAGAACTTTTTTTTTAGGTGGGGGGGATAAGGAGAGCAGATGAATGATCCATAATAATGAGGGTAAGGAAATCTTAAGTCAAACAAAGGAAAAAAAAAATTCAAGATTAGGCAAGGAATATAAGCATACAGTATAAAACTAAACTGTCCAAAACTACACTATATAAGATAGTTCCATCACATATAGGTGGTGCCAAGAGCGAAGTAGCAAATTACAGACCAATTAGTATCTCTGGAGTGGTGGTTAAAGTATTGGAAAAGTTGGTTAAAAGTAAAATTCAGGAATGGGCGAATAAGAATATGATACTTTATAGGGGCTACATGGCTTTGTAAAAGGTAAGTCCTTGGTAATTTTATTCATATTTTATAATAAGGTGACAGCAAAATTGGATAAAGGAAATAACTACACCATGATACTGCTTTGCAAAGGCATTTGACAGAATCCCACCCACATGGAAAACTGTTACATAAGTTGGAGCAAATGGCAATGGATATGAGGCTGGTGGCATGGACAGAGGGGTGCTTGATAGACAGACACCAGAGGGTGGTATGGCGGAGTGGAATCAAGGCGAATGAAGGCGACTAGTGGAGTGACTGAGGGGTTTGAACATTAATCACTTTGAATATTAATGATACAGCAGAAGATTTGAAGGCAGACATTCAGTTTTGCCGAGGATATCTTAATCAGTCAATATCTGGGGGGGGGATGGTAGATAGAGATTTGAAATTCAGAGGACATATTGCAAAAGTTGGCAAAATAGCTCGGAGGATTACTTGAATGCTGAAGAGCACACTGACAAGTAAAAATAGGGAGGTTATTATCCTTCTTTATAAGACTATGATTTGGCCACATGCTAACTACTGTGAACAGATTTGGTCACCTGCGTTTCTTGGGGATCAGAAGGTGGTGAAGAGGATTCTGAGTGACCAAGCTAGTGTTGAGTTTGAATGCAGAGTTTAGCTGACAGGCAGAGAAGAATATATTATAAAGATATTCTAGATATCTGGAGTAATTACTTTGTAAGGCTGCTAAATTAAGCAAGCAGTATAAGCACTTTGGTAGAAAACTCCCAACAGGAATGCAGTAAGGAATATATATCCATACTTGAATAAAGCAAAAACTGGTGAGATCTTTCTGAGCAATAAATACAAAATGTTATATTCAGGCAATGACAACAGAAAAGAGGGAGTAGCCATAGTATTCAACACTAAATATGAGGCTAATCTTCTTGAATGGCAGGCAATTTCAAGTAGTGATGTGGGCAAATATCAGAATAGGGAACTGGACAATGAGACTCATTTGTGCCTATGGTTCAAAAGAAGGTTCTGCTAAAGTAGAAGTGGAGGAATTTTTTGAGGCTTTAGAGCAAGGGTCGCCAAACTTCTTTGACCGTCGACCCCCTTCAGGAGTTTCTTGACTTTTTATCGACCCTCTCTATTTTACTATTATGTAATTATAATAGGACAAGCAAAAAAGAAGGTTATGTGCATTTGTAGATTGTTTATCTTATAGTTACAGTGTTTATTGTATGCATAATATAGTATATATTATTATATTGGCTTAACGTCAAAGGGATACGTTTTTGTTTTTGACATTCTTCTTAACATTACATATTTTATAGGAGGGATAAATAATATATAAAACATATTTATATAAAACCACCGACGTCACTTCATTGGTAAATACGTCATTTTGGCCTACTTGATTGGCCTCCGTAACTATTTTCATGACCTTGCTCCATCTTACAGGTCCTATTCATGTCACTGTTCCCACAATTCCCTCTTAATTGCGTTCTCATTCAGGATGGAGGTAATCCAAGTTAACTGAATTAAATATTACCCGTACAATGATGTCTTATATTTTTCTATCGACCCCTGGGGGGGGGGTCGATATTGACCACTTTGGCGACCACTGCTTTAGAGAAAGCAACTGCACAATGAAAAATGAAAAGCTGGTCCTTTGGAGATCTAAATAGCAAAGCAGGAAATGATTGTCAGACATACAAAAATATTTTCGGAAAATTTGGAGAAAACAGCAAAGCTAATAATAATGGCAAATACTTATTGGATTTCTGCTCAGGACAAGAAGAGGCAAGGAATAAGAAACGTCTCATCGACTATATTATTGTGGATAGTGATGTTTTCTCCCTGGTGCAGGACACCAGAGTGTACAGAGGATTTGAAATTGGAAGTGATCACCATTTATTCTTGAACAGGATAAAATTGAATTCCATATTGAAAAGAATAACATGTAAGAAAGTTTTAAAGCAAATACAAGTTGAGCAGCTCTCAGATGTGAACTGTAGACTAAAATACAAAAATATTTTTTAAGAAAGAGTTTGAGAACAGGAACCAAACCTTGGAGATTCAGTGCCAAGCCTTAAAGAAAACATTGATTGATTCAGCCAGAGAGGCATGCAGTGAGGTTGTCTGCAAGGATAGAAAAATCAGAGCTCCATGGTGGACACAAAGTTAAGGAGGCAGTGAAGGAAAAGAAAAAGCGTATCAAAAGTTCCTGGCAAAAAAAATCAGCTTGTGCTCTTAGAAAATACAGAGGCAAATGTAAGAAAGCTAAACACTGTGTAAAACTAGCTAAACAAAAGTCATGGGTAGACTTTGGTAAGAACATAGAAAATGAATATCAAGAAGGTGGCAAGATATTCTGGAGGTTGTCAAAAAAGCTCAGAAATGGAGGAAAGAGTGATGATAAAGAAGGAATTAGAGATGATAAAGGTGATATGAAAACTGGAGGAAAAAAAAGATATCTTTGAAGTATGGAGTAATTACTTCGAAAAATTGCTAAATGAAACTAGCAATGATGATAGCACAGTGATAAAAAACACTGACCAAGTATGCAATCAGGAATACATATCCATACTTGAAGTAGAAAAAGCCATCAAAAGTTTGAAATGTGGAAAGGCAGCTGGAGTAGATGATATCTGACCAGAAATGCTCAAGTATGGAGGTATAAAAGTCTTACAGTGCTGCACTGCACAGTTCAGAGGGCCTGAACAGAGGGATGAATTACAGATGATTGGAGTAGAGCTTTCATAGTACCCATATATAAAAAGGGAAATAAAACAATGTGAGAATTACAGAGGTATTTCTCTAGTTAGTGTTCCTGGTAAGATTTATGCAAGTATACCTGAGAAACGGTTGAGAAGAGTTGTGAAAGAAAAGCTGTCAGAATCATATCTTCACTTTACGACAAATAGTTGAGAAATCATGGGAATATAACATAGATCTGCATTTAAGTTTTGTAGATTTGGAAAAATCATATGACAAGGTGCCAAGAGAGAAGCTATTCAAAACACTACAGTTGTATGATATCAGTGGGGCATTATATCAAGCAATATGTAATCTTTATTTGAGTTGTAAGTCAGCAGTTAGAACTGAAGGAATACAGGAAGGTGGTTTAATGTTAAATCTGATGTGAGACAAGGATGTACATTATCCTCTCTGTTATTCATTATCTATATGGATCACATTATGAAGGAAAGTGGTATTAAATCTGATATCAAAATTGGAAATGTTAATGTTAGCTGTTTGCTTTATGCGGACGATGTTTTTTTATACTTCTAAATAAATCCGCTACAAGTCTGAAAGATTCCCTGACTAAATTGAATAACTGTTGTAACAGATATGGTATACGGGTCATCAATAATAAGACAAAGACAATGAAAATAGGCAGAAGCATTGAAAATATGAACTGCATTGTGAATGGAGAACCTATAGAAAGAGTATAACATTTCAGCTACTTAGGCAAGATTTTTAGTGAAGATGGTAAATTAAATATGGAAATAGACAACAGTATGGTAGGAAGTCAACTGAATAAATTTATATGGATTAAGAGAGAAATTAGTCAAAACACTAAATTAGCTGTACACAAGACAATGTTCAAACTAGTTTTAACTTTTGGATCTGAGAGCTGGGTTAAAAGTAAAGCACTTGACCAAAGACTGCAGATATAAAAGTACTGAGAAAGATTAGGGGCAAGAACAGATGGCATCAATGGCAATATCATATTAAAAACGAGGATATTAGGAAAGAACTTGACATTGTTAGCATTCAGGAATATGTTAGCAGAGCTAATCTCAGGTGGTATGATCACTTAAGAAGAATGGGAGAGGAAAGATTAGCAAAACAAATGTTCTCTGCCAGGTTGGTAGGAAAAAGATCCTGAGGAAGACCAAGATATAGGTGGATTGATATGGTAAAAAGCGCTGTTCAGCATTGTTACCATATCAATGGTAACAATGCTGAACCTTGACAGGTAACAGATTGATTTTGAGGAAAACTGTAGATAGGAAGTTAGTAATGATATAAATTTTTCATGTAGTACTATCATAATATCCTGTACACCCCTTGAAGAAACATGTCAGGAATTTGATGGTGATGATGATTGAAGCAGAAAAAGTCATTAAAAACCTGAAATGTGGAAAGACAGCTGGAGTAGATTAAATTTGACTGAAATGCCCAAATATGGAGATAAATTTTTTGATTTACAGTGGCTACATTGCATAAATCAGAAGGCCAGTCTGATCAGAGGGTCGAATTCCAGATGATTGCAGCAGAATTCTCATAGTACCATCTATAAAAAGGGAAATAAACTGAATGCAAGAATGTGTGAGGTTGTCAAGATCAGATTTTCACTTTAAGATAAATCACTAAGAAATTGTGGAAATATGTCAAGGATCTGTACTTTAGTTGTGCAGATCTGGAAAAGGCATATGACATGGTGCCCAGAGAGAAGCTTTTCAAAATATTTCAATTATATGGAATGAATGGAACAATATGAAACATCTGCATAGGAAGAGTGCAAGACCCAAGGTTCTGTGAGGCATGCATTTGACTGCATGCCTCACAGAACCTTGCATATGCACTTCGCCAACATCCGTAGCTTCAACTCCAACCTTAATATTGTCCACTAACATCTGCAGTCTACCAAATCCCCACTTACTATTTTTAGCACAAAATGAAATTTCACCTCCTCCCAGCACTATCCATCTCAACCTTCCAAACTACACATGGTTAACTCCTTTCGATGTAAGAGTGGCATCTGCACATATACCCCCTGTGACATGCCTGCCAGAGAGCACCTAACCTAGAATTACCCAACTTTGATCTTCTTTGGTTGAAAATATCCCTTCCCCACTCAAGGCAAATTCATCTGCTGTCTCTTTCACACTCCTAATGCCACCAACCACTCTAAGCTGTAATTTCTTCTCCTTAAAAATTTATATTTTCCAGTCCGACTCTCCTAACAGAGAAATCATCCTCCTAGAAGATTTTAATGCCTATAACATCAACTGGCTTTTCTCCTCCAGTTGTATATGGATCTTGCAGGGAGAGATGCTGAAACATTTGCCATCCCTAACGACCTTACACAATTTGTCCACATGCCAACCAGAATACCAGATAACCTGAACCACTCCTCAAATACCCTAGATCTCTTCCTTACCGTAGTGAGTCCCTTGGGTAATTTTGATCACAATCTGGTGCTCATCTCCTCCCCTAAGCAATAACATTTACACAGTCACTCCCACAAAAGAGTAGTTTGGCATTATAACAGTGCCAAGTGGGAGAGCCTCTGAAACTATTACGCTTCATTCCCATGGTTGGACTATTGTTTCCAGTCTTCCAATCCAAACATATGTACCAAACGTATCACTATCACCAAAATAATCCTCACTGGCATGGAAACATACATTCCCTACACTTCTCTGAATTGCTGTCCCCTATCTAAACCTTGGTTCTCCGAAAGATGTACCAAGGCTGTAAAAATGAAAAATCAAGCATACCACAGCTGACCCAAATCAAGAACTCCATCCACCTTCAATGCTTATACTGAAGCCTGAAACAAATGCAAGAAAACTATCAATGCTTCTAAAACAGAATTTGAATGAGCAAAAAGCAGGAAACTTGCAGCCTGCCCAAATGGCAGCTGTGCCTTTTGGTCTCTTGCAAAAAGCAATTGGTCGTAACCTTTGCCCTACACGATTCCCCCCCCCCTCATTGTACCCAGATGGCTCTATTGCATTATCACTAACAGAAAGCTAATCTTCTGGCTTCACACTTTACAACCATTACACTTCATAATACAGGAATCACGATCAGAAGGTCAAATTCCAGATGACTGGGAGTAGAGCTCTCATTGTATCAATCTATAAAAGTAGAAATAAAATAACGTGAGAATTACAGAGAAATTTCCCTACTGAGCATTGTTCCTGGTAAGACTTCTGAAAGGTATACTTCAGAAGTTTTTTTTGTTAAATTTAATTCAAAATATTAGATTTAAGCTGCTGCAAATACAAATGTCAGAATTACAGACTTATGCCTCCTGAGTTAATATTTGAAATTTTTGTGCTGAAAAAATATAATACTAAATTCTAAGGTGACAAAATAGTCACATTCAGCCATTAGCTCTTATTCTAAGTTTAAAATAGTTCCTGTTAGTTACCAACAACTGAAACTGCAACTGATGGAGAAAGGAGAGGGTAAATCAAGGATTAATTAAAGTGCTGTGGGGGAGGAAATGATGATCCAAGAGACCCAATTAAACCTTCATTAGAGATAAAACAAAGAAGGTACACTTTCCTTACTGAATGCCCAATACTTTTTTTAAGGATCAAAAGCTGTAATAATCTTTTTTGGAATTTCTTTTACATATGTTTTCTAAGCAGTACTAAAAACAATTTGTGGTCATACACATAAGAATATTCATAGGGCCTGTGTAGCCCCATAGAAGTGATGTTTGCACTTATAGTAGGCTGCACGAAGAAAGCAGTTCCCAGTTCAAATCTAGTCACTGATTACAGGAAGTTTTTCTAATCTTCTTTTTTTTTTTTTTTTGATCAATTCCCAATCAAGCATGAGCAAGCAAGTTTTTTCTCCAAGAAACTCAGGTTTTTCAGCCTATGAACTGAAGAAAACTGATTGTAGAACTAACACTATTTCAGACAAATATCCTGTGTTAGGGTTAGAGATAATGAGATGGCAACCCTTGTCTTCCTCTCTTTGCTGAATACTGCTTATAATTAGTGATAGCTGTGGGCCAGCTATCTCTGACTGGCTATATGTGGAGATTGAATGCCCCCCCTTCAGTCTCCAAAAGTTAGATAGATTGATTTGATATCATTTGATTGATCCAGAATTTCACCAGAATTCCACAATTTTCACTAGAGGTGAAATTCTGGAGAGATAATTGAATTCTGTTTATTATTTAGATCAACTGAAAATTCTAATTTTTCTACCTGAAATAGAGAAAAATTAGCCAGCCAGGTTGGCTGAGTGGCTAGCATATCTGCTCTCCAGCCAAAAGGCTGCAGGTTTGAATCCCCTGTGGGCATGGATGTTGTGATTGTCTGTGAAAGTAGTAGCGGTGGGCAATATATAGCATTTGTGTAGATGATGTGGTTTGCTGTAGTTGGTGGATTGAGTGGTGGAGACGGAGAGTTGTGGAGTGGGTGCCCTCCCTTAATAAGTCTTTGCACTCCTTGGAGGTGTCATAATAATAATAAAATTACATTTACCCCAAAACAACATTAGTTGCTAAATTAAGAAAAATAAAGAATAAAAAAATGCAACCTTTTAACTAATTGTTCTTTTCAGTAAACACCGCACAATAATTTTTCTTCTCTTACCTGTTCCACCAAAAAAATGAATATCAACTTGCTCTAACAAGTATATAAGGAATGTGTTTACTTGGGGAAGAAGACCAAGACTGAAGATCAGTGGAAAGAAGAGCACAAAAACTGAAATGAAATATTAGATAAATGGAGTAATATAATGAACTTATTTCATACTGATAATTGCTAGGACAAATCCTCAAAATATACATTAAGTATAAATTTTAAATAAAAAGAATAAAAAATTTCAGGTTTAAATTATAATAACATTTCATTATCTATCAATAAATTAACAGTTATCACTACCTAGAATAAAATCTAATGAAATCTAGAATTTCAATTTATATATCCATCTCTTCAAAGAAGGAAGGATATATAAATAAATTGAAATATAGTAATCCTTCAATTATATGATTTCAAAGAAACAAACCTTAAATTAACTGATGGTTAAATGGGTGTGTCAAATGACTTCTAGTATAGCACCCATGTAAATGCATCTTTAGTTATCAAACCCTTCAATTATCTCACCAGAACATTGAAAGACTGGATATCTAATCACAATGGGAGAGCAAATTGCTCTTCAACTGTGATTGGGTATTCTTATACTGCATTAACATCATGAACATTGTTGTTATCACAACAATCAAAAATAGAAATATATTTTAGTATACATACTGAAGAAATTTTATTTTGTCTAATTAATTTTACCATTACAACAGTCACAATGAAAAACCAAAATTTAGATGATTCCAAATTTTAATGGGAACTACAAATTTCATTAAATTCTATCTAATTCATGCTATTATTATTATTATCATCACTGTCATCAATTCAAATCGTTTTGACAATTTTTTTTAATAGCAATACAGCTGAAACAAAATCAAACCCCATGTTCTACTGTACAACCCTACATTCCAGCCAGAAGATATTTTACTGTATAAAATTAAAAAAATACTCTCTTCTTCCCCCCCCCCCATGAGTTAACAGAAATACAGTTTTTTTTTTTTTTTTTAAATCCAAAATGAGAGTACCTAAAGGAAAACCAACCCAATAGCTGCAGTCTGTGATTAACTCACTCAATGCTAGGAGAGAAGAAAAGTTACCCCCAACACACACAAGATTTTTATATCTATTTTTTTTTTTTAAACTTTTCTGCATATATATAATGTGAGAGAATTTGTCCAATGTGATGTGTGTGGAATGTATGCATTCCCGAATGAGGCTGGAGTTTAGATTGAAAGTGATAGTGGTGGGAGAATGTGCAGAAAGTGTAAGCAAAGTGAGGAGTTGAATTATGTGTTAGGTTGTGAGACAGCTATGGTTGAAGAAAGCCAGAATGTGAGTGAAAATAGTGGCTTAATAGGGAATTGATGGCAATGAGAGCGATGATCTAAGAAAGAGTAAGAGCAACTATACAGAGAGAGAAAATGGTTTGAATGATAAAAAAAATGAGGAATTATTTGTAGGGAGTGAGATCGCTAGGTTGTGTGCAGTGATACAAAATGTGCAGCGACAATTAGAGCACCTGCAAAACTCTTTCCGGAGTGATTCGGCTAACATAAATAACCAGCGTAAGAGTGGGCAAGTTTCTGAAATGAAGGAAAGAGTGTTGTATGGTGACTCGTTATTAAGAGGAGTGATAGATGGGAGTATAACTAAATCGTACTTAACTTTGCGAAATTTAAGGATGTAAGTGAGAGTATTAGAGTGCAAAAACAGAGGGAGAAAGAATTAATAATTGTGGCGGGTACGAATGAATTGAAAGGTGATAAATTTTTTATGAGAGAGGACTTGAAAGTATTGTTAAAGGTAGCGAAAGAAAAGAGTGACAGAGTTAGAATGGTGAGTCTGTTGCCGCAGTATGACAGAGAGGAGTTTAGAAGGAGGGCCATAATCGCAAATGACATTATGCGCAGGTTATGCAGACGGTGTGGTGTGGAATTTGTGGACGTGCGGAATGAGTTTGATGGGCGAAAGGACTTATACAAGATGGATGGCCTGCATTTGAATGGACTTGGTGTGCAAAGACTGGAAAAAGTGTTGCTGAATGAAGTGAAAATGGATGTGCAGAACCAGGGAAACTAGAACTACCAAGGATGGAGGGGGGGAGTGGATATGCAGACATCAGTGAGACAGTTGAGTGTAAAAATGTATATAATGTACCCGAGCCAGCACTAAGGACAAAAAATGGGAATGGGACATTTAGAATAATGCATCAAGATAGGGGTGGGACAAAGGGATCACTGCATTTCATGTATACTAATGCCAGGAGTATTAGGAACAAGAAGGAAGAATTTTTGGCCTGGATTGGCTCTTCCTGGCCAGGTTATTGGCATTAGTGAAACATGGCTGACAAAAGATGATATAGTTAGTGGGATAGAATGTGTAGGTTATAGTGTTTAGGAGGGACAGAGAGAATAAAATGGGGGGAGGGGTGTTATTGATGATAGCTGATGAACTGCAGCCAAGGAAAATTGAAGTTGTATTGCAGGATAGTGAAAGGAGCTCATCTGAGGCTATTTGGTGTGAGATTGAGACTGGCAGAATAAAATATACAGTTGGGTGCTGCTATAGACCAGGTGTTGGAATAGATGGTGGAGTTAGTATGCATAAACAAATTGATGAAATGAGTGGAAGGAGGGTAATTATTATGGGGGATTTTAATTATGGTAACATTGATTGGAAGGAGGAGAGGACACATGTGAGGAAGGAAATGGATTTTATTCAATTATTAAGGGATAACTATCTGAGACAGCATGTAATTGAAAATACTAGGGGTGTGAGAGTGCTTGACCTGGCAATAACATCTCACAATTTGACTGTAATGAATATGACCATGCTGCCACCTATTGGTGAGAGTGATCATAAGGTCTTAACCTGGGAGGCGGCTAAAGGTGTGGAATTTTTGATTAAGACAGGGTATATGTGGAATTACCGTGCTGGCAAGTATGACAAGCTTAGGAGATTGCTTGGATCGGTGCCATGGCATGTACAACTGCAAGGGCTGGATGTCAATAGAGCATGGGAAGTGGTCAAGGAGCATTTACAGGAGGCTATGGCTGATTGTATACCTAGGGTCTGAATAGTAAAACAAGTAGGGGTTAAATGGATGAATAACACCATTAAGCTTGAGCTGCAAAAAAAGAAACAACTGTGGAGGGAATTTAAAGAAAGGGGTGACCTGCAGGCACAAGAACGGTATAAAGTGCAGGCCAGAAGGGTAACAAGTGTGGTAAAAACAGCAAAAGCTGATTATGAAAGGAAACTAGCTATGCAAGCAAAAGAGAATCCCAAACAGTTCTTTCAATATGCTGCAAGCAAGAAAAAAACTGTACATGGCAAAATGATTTTAAGGAATGACGATGGTAAGGAGGTCACTGAACCAGTCGATATAGTGGAGTTACTGAGCGCGCACTTTGCAAAAGTATATCATCCAGGTGGTGACATTGAAAAAATGAAGGAACCATTAGTTTATATGGGAATTGTGATGAATGAAGTGGAGGTGAATAGTCTATTACAGAACCTTAATGTGAATACATCTGTGGGATTGGATGGTATACCGGCACGGGTCTTGCGTGAAGCGGCTAAGGAATTATCAGTGCCCTTGACCATGTTGTTTAATCTGAGTCTCGGGTCTGGTTTAGTCCCGAAGGCATGGAAAGAGGGGAAAATAGTTTCACTGCATAAAGGAGGATCCAAGACTATGGTTGCAAATTACCGACCGATCAGCATATCAGGAGTTGTTGTCAAGGTCTTGGAGAAAGTAGTCAAGAGAAAAATACAGGAATGGATTGATGAAAATGAGATACTGTACACGGGACAGCATGGCTTTGTAAAGGGTAGATCATGCCTGAGTAACTTGCTCAAGTTTTATAAAAAGGTGATGGCTGAACTGGATAAGGGAAATGGGTTTACAGTGATACTGCTGGACCTGGCAAAAGGCATTTGACAGGATACCACATGGAATTCTAATCCGTAAACTACAACATATGGGAATGGATATAGGGTTGGCGAGATGGATAGGTGGGTGGTTGATGGAGAGATATCAAAGAGTGGTTTATTCAGGAGTGGAGTCCAAAAGACGGCCTGTGACTAGTGGGGTGCCGCAGGGTTCTGTTCTTGGACCACTGGTGTTTAATCTGTTCATTAACGATATAGGGAAGGATCTAAGTGGAACAGTTCATTTGTTCGCTGATGATGCAAAGTTGGGGAGGGCAATAGTGAATGCAGAAGATGTCAAAGTCTTGCAGAATGACTTAGATAGATTGGAGTTCTGGGCTAAGGAGAATGGATGTCAATTTAATGTGACAAAATGTAAGGTTATGCATTTTGGGGTGAAAAGATTAGCAGCAGTATACCACATGGGTGGAACTGTACTCCAAGAGATTGATGAGGCCAGGGACTTGGGAGTGTTGGTGGATAGGGAGATGAAGTTTAGGGGGCACATTGCGAAAGTAGCTAAATCAGCTCATCAACTCACTTGGTTGTTGAAAAATACCTTAACGAGCAGAGACAAGCAAGTTATTGTACCTCTGTACCGAGCCTTGATAAGACCTCATCTTGACTACTGTGCCCAGATTTGGTCACCTAGGTTTCTTGTTGATGGGGAGGAAGTGGAGAGGATCCAGAGGCGAGTGACTAAGATGATAGCAGGTCTATGGAATGAACCATATGAGAACAGGTTGAAGATTTGTGGGTTGCAGAAACTGGTTGATAGGCAGAAAAGGGGAGATATGATTGAGACATTCAAATTGCTAAAAGGATTCTATAAGATTAATTCAGAGGATATTTTTCAGATCAGGACTGGTGGTGGGAGAACTAGGGGACACCTATGGTTAGCAGTGGTGTTAGAGCTGGGTTCTTTACTTTTAGAGTGGTAAATGAGTGGAATAAACTGCCAGAGTCTGTTGTGGGTGCTATGACAGTGAGCGAGTTCAAGGCAAGGTATGATAGATACTGTGAGAATGTCGTATAGTTGTGTGGACATGATGTTTAGGGCCTCCCTCGATGAGTCTAAGGACTCCCTGGAGTAACCCGAAAATAATAATAATAATAATATTTTCTCTAAATATATTTCCAGTTTTGTTTGTAAGACAAAAACCAGAATGCCTGAAAGGAAACCAACCTGAGAGCTCCTATCCAGGATGAATTTACTATGTACTGAGAGAGGAAGTTAAAAAAAATATATAAAAAATTAGGTTTGTATATATTGATTCATAGCTTTCATCTTTCAACTCTTTCATTCTCTTGGAATTTTTGTTTTAAGAAAAGTTTATTTTTTATTTTATTTCTCTGCATATATCTTCTTCATCCTCCATCTATATACTACTGGATAGATTCATCCATAAATTTCTGACTGTCTCTGCTCTTAACTCATGGCCATCATCTTATGCAAAACCTTTGTAGATCATCCCTCCATCTCGTTTCATGGCAAACTTTCCTTCTCTTGGTATCCATTCAGTGTTTAATTTTATCAATCTTTCATCTGTTAATATGGCCAGCCCACCTATCTCCATTTACATGCTTTACAACACTTCACAATATCCTCTACTCCAATGATTTTGAGTCTATTCCAATTCTATCCAAATTTAGTATATGCGGCATTCTTCCCTCACATATGTAAACACTGGAATAATGACCATATCAACTAGCTTTCTTTTTAAATATACAAGTAAATTGCCTAACAGATAATCTTTATGCAGCAAAACTGCTTTGCTTCCTGATGATTCTTCTAAATATCTTTGTTTTTCCTTAAAGCTAACTAATTGCCCAACGTAATTAGAACTAATCACTGCTATCAGAACTGAATATTTATATTTTCCTCTCCAATCAGTTCTGATAGCAGTGCCCTAACTACCAAATTTAATCATATTCACAACATTTTCTTAGCCAATGGCTACAATCACCAAAAAATATTAAACCTTGTAATCACAACCCTACCCATTCAGAGCAGATTACTCAAAATCTCTTGCCATTTCATATATCCAGGACACATCCAAAAAACTGGCAGAAATCCTAAAGAAATACAACCTCACAACCACTTACAGACTACACCACAGCAAATACAAATATGATAGGCTATTCCTCGAATCTGCATCAGTCCTAAGAAACTTTCCAAACCTCAGCAAATTTTGGTGCATAAGACTATCCCAAATTTGGGAAGTACTCATCCTGAGATCTTCTGTCCAACAGCCATGACCACCCAATTCAGTCCACAATGGGGGGACACCGTTTATGACTATAAGGCCAGACTTTTTTTTGCCCTTTTTTTTTCAGCGTCATTTGTTCAATGTTAGTGTCTGTATGTTCAGGGATCAGAAAAAAACATTGTTTTTTCTGATCCCTGATGATGGCAATGTAAAGTTGCTGAAATATAACAAAGCATTCATTAAAGTTATTAGAATATATATTTTAATATACGTTATTTCCTGAATAATAATAGTTATGAGTGACCAACGCATAGGCCTGTCTACCAGAAAAACAAAGACTAGTCATTATGAATGCTACATGCCAGAACAAAGACATGCTTATCATAGAGCAAACACAAAAGAAATAAGAAAGTCAAACTGACTATATTATTACTGACAGCAATATCTTCAGGTGGTCCAAGACACAAGAATTTACTAGATTCAATGGCCCAATCTGAAAGTCAATGAAAGCATGAAAAGACAGAAAAAATAAGACATCAATAATGGAATCAAGAAGTTAAAGCAGTAATCTATAACAAAATTATGAAAAGAAAAAATAAAACTGAATGTAGTAATTATAAATAAATTTTCCTACTTAATCTCCTAGAGTAAATCAATGTAAGCTTAAGTAAGAAGAGACTAAGAAAAATTTTGGAGACAAACTTTAGAAAGGATCAACCTTGAGTTCAAGTTAAACAGGGATTTTTGATTAGATTTTTATTTAAACAAATAATTGAGAAATCACAAGGAAAATAACGATGATTCTATTAAGGCTTTATCAATCTAAAAAGACACGTCACAGAGGTCAGGTGTTCTAGGTGAGGTGGGGGGTTACATTTAAAGGAAAAATCAATAGTCAGGATGAATAAGAAGGTTATAGGCATAAGACAACATCTGAACACTATTTTCACTGTTACTAGAAAAAGATTTACAAGGTGGTTCTGCAGGATACTGAAGTTCTGTGGAGATTCAGGATGTTCCATGAAATTTGATATCCTCTGTTGTTCATGCATAACATGTATTCACAACAATACCTAAGAAACCACTCACCTGCATACTCAAGGGAAATGGGATTTAGGGTTCTGATAGTGAAAAAAGTTTGAAAATGGCTGATCTCGATGGTTTATGTACTGTTTAGGAATAGAATATTCACCCTGATATCAGAATCAAACATATAAAGTTCAGTTCGTTCCTCTATGCAAGTGGTGCTTTTTTAAACTGAAGTCTCAGTAACTAAAACACTGCTTTAATGAAGCTAAATTCAGCACAGGTCTTCAGAACTTTTAAATTATTTCAGTAACTTATAATAAACTTGGTATGAAAATTAGTACTAGGAGATGAAAACTATGAAATAGGTAGGAAACAGCAACTGAAAATGTCAGCTGCATTCTAACTCATGACACAGAAGTAAAATATTTTGCCTATTTGGACAGAATTTTTAGTGAAGAGGATAAATTAAATTCAGAAATAAACAATAGTATAAGCAAAGCTGACATAATATACTGCCAGGTGAATATATTCATTTGTAAAATGAGAGAGATCAACCAAAACAGCAAGCTAACAGTATTTGATAATGGACATCTCAAATTGGTATAGGTATAAAATAGTTGATCAAAGACTAGACATTAGGTATAGAAGTTCTGAGGAAGATGAGGAAAGTGAATGAGTGGATTCAAGCTCTTCATACAAAGCAAATTACACTAGGCAACAAAGTATATTCTTGTTTTAATCAATGACCCAAGCGAATGCAAAGTAGCCTAACCTTTAAGTATCTTCACAACCATTCCCTCAGTAGTTCATAACACACACCACATTTCCTTTTAGATATATTGCTATGCATTATAAGAAGGGTCATTACCTTCACTGGTCTAGACCTTTAGTGAGAATTTCATCAGTGAGAGATGCTGAAAGCTAAATCAATGCCCTAGTGACGTACAATATATTCTGTACACAAGCAACAAAATGGTGTATATTATTAAAACACTCTATATCACAGATCATTACAAAAAAGTTGTTTTTTTGCTTGGTTACAAAGTAAATTATATAAGACAAAAACTTTGCCCTTTGTTTTTACATATAACCAAGCAAAAACAATTTTCTATATCTCTAAGCTAGAGTATTTTAATATGTGATACATCATTTTGTTGCTTGTATATGGAAAATATGATTTTGGTGTTTGTTTCTTTAGCTTACAATATCTACAAGAGCCTAGTTCCCAATTAATTGACCTCAAAAAAGGTCAAAGCCAGTCTGAGTAGTAACCCTTTGCATAATGCACAGAAATATAGAAGTCAAAAAGGAAGTGTGCTGTGCATTATAAGATACTGAGACAATTGATGTGAAGTCAAAAACCACTATACACAAGTAAATACGAGTAGCATAGTCATGAAGATACTTCACATGCAAACTTTTCCCTGCTTATGCCTGGGATTAAGAACATGATTTATTGACTAATATAGTTTATTTTGTAACCAAGTAAAAAAAAACTTTCAATAGTAGACATTTCATTAAAAAAATGTGACACTTCATTAGTGAAAAAACAGATCTTTTTTTTTTTTTTTTGCATACCAAAGTGAAAAACCTTTCTACGGCAGAAGGTTAATTTAAGGAAAGTGTAACTCCCTTTCTAGGGAAAAATACTACATACATACATTAGAAAAATCCTATGTATAATGAGATAGGTTTTTTTTTTTTTTTTTGAATTTTCAAATATACTATCCAAAATTCTAAATGGAAAAAAAAAAAAAAAAAAAGTGATATTCTCATTACTGGGACTAAATACCATACAATATTTACGTAAACTAAACTTCAATGTTTTTAAATGCATTAAATCGTTAATAAAAATTAAAAATACTCACTTATAATGATATCTCTTGTTTTTGTAAACAATTCTCGGCTTATAAAGGCAATACCATAAAGTTTTACAGAAGGAAACTGTACCTGGACATCAAGTATAGTTTGAAGTGCAAATAGCAACATGCAACACAAAACAAAATATACAGGACGGCTGTACAGAATTACCCGATTATAACCCTAGTCAAAAATAAGAAAAAACATTAGCAAAAATAAAGTATGTGAGAATATTTAAACATGTATATTATAAACAGATTTTAACAAATTAAAAAAAAATGAGACCTCTACATTCATAACAACACTCAAAGAGCATTTCTAGTCACCAAAGAAAATAACTCATGAATAAAAATTAATAATTAACAATTCCCTCATATATTATATGTACTTATATGCAAGATTGGATGATTTAAAATTGCACTTCTGGCATGTGATAGTGTGACTTGGTAACTGAACAAATCATAAAAACATTGCAAAAGAGAAAAAAATCCACAGTACTGACTGATATCCAACCACTGCTTACGGCAGTCAGAAAGAGCATCTTTATAACTATTTGCACCCGAGTTCAATTCTAATCTAGATGAAAGTCAACTTTATATGGGGTATTTTCAAGTGAAAGTGACTTAGACAATCTCATAAGTAAGAGGGTTTTATTCCCAGAAACTCATAGATCCTGGAAGGAAAAAAAAAAGCAGCAATAAGGTAAAGAATACATGTAACTAATAGACAAAAAAACAGATACAGGTGGTCCCCAGGTTATGGACGACACGACTTAAAGCATTCCATACTTACAAACGAGCTCCCAAGGCTATCCATAAGAATAATTAATAATTAAATTAATAATTCAGGAACTAGTTGTTTTTTTGTGCATGTAAACAAACCCGCGCATTATTAAAGCAGCTCTTCCTGTTATTTGGAAGTCATATTTAAGGGTCTGGGTGACACTTGTGATGGTTGAAGATTGGTTCTTTTATTCCTACTGTGGAACGTTATTTTTCATAAAAAAATTCCCTTTAAAATTCCGTTTGCACTGGACATCCAACATTTTTAAATGAACTTAACGTTTATTGTATTTTTATCATCATCATCATCATCAAATTCCTGCCATGTACCCTCAAGGGATGTACAGGATATGACAGTACTACATGAAAAAATTACATCATTACTAACTTCCTATCTACAATTTTCCTCCAAATCAGTCTGTTACTTGTCAAGACTCCAACATTATCAGATCTTATATTTCTATCCTCTAAGGCACTTTGTACCGTATCAATCCACCTATATCTTGGTCTTCCTCTGGGTCGTTTTCCTACCAACCTGGCAGAGAACACTTGTTTTGCTAATCTTTCCTCTCCCATTCTATTTAAGTGACCATACCACCTGAGATTAGCTCTGCTAACGCATTCCTGGATGCTGACAATGTCAAGTTCTTTCCTAATATCCTCATTTTTAATATGATATTGCCATTGATGCCATCTGTTCACGCCTCTAATCTTTCTCAGGACTCTCATATCTGCAGTCACTAGTCTTTGGTCAAGTGTTTTACTTCTGACCCAGCTCTCAGATCCATAAGTTAAAACTGGTTTGAACACTGTCTTGTATACAGCTAATTTAGTGTTCCGACTAATTTCTCTCTTATTCCAAATGAATTTATTCAATTGACTTTCCACCATACCAGCTTTGCTGATTCTGTTGTCTATTTCTATATTTAATTTACCATCTTCAGTAAAAATCGTGGCTAAATAGCTGAAATGTTTTACTTGTTCTACAGGTTCTCCATTCACAACACAGTTGACATTTTCAATGATTCTGCCTATTTTTATTGTCTTTGTCTTTTTATTGCTGACCTTCATACCATATCTATTACAACAGCTATTCAATTTAGTCAGAGAATCTTGCAGACTTGTAGCGGATTTATTTAGAAGTATAACATCATCCGCATAAAGCAAAGAGCTGACATTAACATCTCCAATTTTGATATCAGGTTTAATACCACTTTCCTTCATAATGTGATCCATATAGATAATGAATAACAGAGGGGATAATGTACATCCTTGTCTCACACAAGATTTAACATTAAACCATCTTCCTGTACTTCCTTCAATTCTAACTGCTGACTTACAACTCAAATAAAGACTAAGTATTGCTTGATATAATGCCCCATTGACACCATATAGCTGTAGCGTATTGAATAGCTTCTCTCTTGGCACTTTGTCATATGCCTTTTCCAAATCGACAAAACTTAAATACAGATCTTTGTTATATTCCCATGCTTTCTCCACTATTTGTCGTAAAGTGAAGATCTGATCCTGACAGCCTCTATTTGGCCTGAATCCAGCTTGTTCTTCACCAAGCTTTTCTTCCACAATTCTTCTCAACCGTTTCTCAAGTATACTTGCATAGATCTTGCCAAGAACACTCAGTAGGGAAATACCTCTGAAATTCTCACATGCAGTTTTATTTCCCTTTTTATATATGGGTACTATGAGAGCTCTACTCCAATCATCGGGAATTCGTCCCTCTGTCTAGGCTTTCTGAATTATGCAGTGCAGCCACTATAAGCCTTTCATACCACCAAACTTCAACATTTCTGGTCGAATATCATCTACTCCTGCTGCCTTTCCACATTTCAAGCCTTTGATGGCTTTTTCAACTTCAAGTATGGATATGTATTCCTGACTGCATGCCTGGTCAGTGTCTTTTACCACTGTGCTGTCATCACTGCTTGTTTCATTTAGCAGTTTTTCAAAGTATTTACTCCATACTTCAAGGATATCTTTTTCTCCTGTTTTCATGTCACCTTTATCATCTCTAATTCCTTTTACAGCACTCTTTCCTCCATTCCTAAACTTCTTCAACAACCTCCAGAATATTTTCCCACCTTCTTGATATTTATTTTCTATATTCTTGCCAAAGTCCTCCCATGACTTTTGTTTAGCTAGTTTTACACACTGTTTAGCTTTCTTACATTTGTCTCTGTATTCTGTAAGAGTAAAAGCTGACTTATTTGCCAGGAACTTTTGATATGCTTTCTTCTTTTCCTTCACTGCCTCTTTAACTTCCTGTGTCCACCAGGGAGTTCTGATTTTTTTATCCTTGCACACAACCTCACCACATGCCTCTCTGGCAGTATCAATCAATGTTTTCTTCAGAGTTTGCCATTGAATCTCTAAGGTTTGATTCCTGTTCTCAAACTCTTTAATTTTCTTTTCAATAATCTTTGTGTATTTTAGTCTACAGTTCACATCTGAGAGCTGCTCAACTTTTATTCGCTTTAAAACTTTCTTACATGTTATTCTTTTCAATATGAAATTCAATTTTATCCTGCTCAAGACTAAATAGTGATCACTTTCAATTTCAAATCCTCTGTACACTCTGGTGTCCTGCACCAGGGAGAAAACATCATTATCAACAATAACATAGTCAATGAGACTTTTCTTATTCCTAGCCTCTTCTCTCCATGTGAATTTGTGCACATTTTTATGTTGGAACATGGTGTTAGTAATAACCAGTCCATGTGCTGAGCAGAAATCCAACAGATATTTGCCATTATTATTAGCTTTGCTCTTTTCTCCAAATTTTCCCAAAATATTTTTGTATATCTCATAATCATTTCCTACTCTGCTATTTAGATCCCCAACAAGGACCAACTTTTCATTTTTCATTGTGCCAGTTGCTTTCTCTAAAGCCTCAAAAAATTCCTCCACTTCTACCTTAGTAGAACCTTCTGTGGGACCTTAGGCACAAATAAGTCTCATTGTCCAGTTCCTCATTCTCATATTTGCCCACATGACTCTACTTGAGACTGACTGCCATTCAAGAAGATTAGCCTCGTATTTTGTGTTGAATACTATGGCCACTCCTTCTTTTCCTTGATTGTCATTGCCTGAATATTACATTTTGTATTTATTGCTCAGAAAGATCTCACCAGTTTTGGTCTTTTTTGTTTCAATCACCCCTATTATGTCGATCTGGTACTTATCTAATTCCTCGGCTAGCTCCATTTCTTTGCCATTCAGGCTTCTTACGTTGATAGTACCGATCTTTAACTCTGGTGATGTTGAGTTGGGGTTTGTTTTCAGATTTGTTCCAGTAGCTGACTTTTCGCTGTTCGCCCTGGTTCCCTGGCAAAAACAATGGGGGCCTTGTTTAACCAGGTGACGCCCCAGCCGGCATGAAATTTTGTCATGTTGCACCATCATTTTTTATTTTGGTTTAACCAATAAGAATACATTCCTTTCTTTTAGGCTTGCACGGTGATCCGAATGCATTTTTGGAAATTATGGAGACAACTACCGTGTTTGAATTCAAACACGGTAGTTGTCTCCACAATAAGAATACAATTTGGTCGGCTAAATCCCAAATTGCCAGCCCCTCCTCGTTCGTTCAGTATCAAAGTAGATACCCAACAGGATGCACCAGGAGAAGGTGAGGATTGGACATTAGGTCAGAAGTCCTGGTCGGTTCTCCGCATTCATTTAAAGGCTATGAGGAGGTCTCCTCTTAGTTATACAGCTTTGACCCTTAAGCTCCCCATTGTATTTTTATAACTAATGTAAAGGCTGTATTTTTACCATCCAACACTACATTGTTATTACAGCCAATAGTCCAGGAAGTCATTTCTGCATTTAAGGCTTATTACTTACGGCATACATTCCAACAAGCAGTCAGGGCTACAGAAGATTATATGATGTCCTTGAGAGAGTTCTGAAAGAATTATAACATCCATGTTGGAAGTTTTTTTTCACTTGGTTAGACTATAAATTATATATTTAGTTTAATCCTTTATCCAAGTGTAAGCAAACAAAGTTTGCGCCTGAAGTATCTTCAGGACGGGCACAAACATGGTAAAGATAGTATAAGTTCTCATCACTTACCTTAGTATCTCCCATAATGCAAAGCACGTCTCCTTGCAGATATGTATAATGCTATAATGTATACATTATAGCACTTCAGGACTGGGGCAACTTGTGGTAAAGGTGGTATAAGTTCTCATCACTTGCCTTAGTATCTCCCATAATGCAAAGCCCCAGTCCTGCTCGTGGTGAAGGTGGTATAAGTTCTCATCACTTGCCCTAGTATCTCCCATAATGCAAAGCCCCAGTCCTGAAGATACTTCAGGTGCACACTTTGTTTGCTTACACTTGGATAAAGGATTAAACTAAATATATAATTTATAGTGTAACCAAGTGAAAAAAAACTTCCAACATCTTTCTCTAATCCAGAGTAATTTAATAATGAGGTGTGACACCTTTTGGCAATTCGTATAGGTAAATATGACTTCTCCATTACTTCCACCTTGGTATCACCACCACCACCACTGGATCTGGCTCCCACTGATGAGACCTCAATAAAGGTTGAAACCGGTCTTGGTAGTGGCCCTTCCCTTAATGCATAGCATTATACATGTCCGCAAGGAGATGTGTTTTGCATTATGGGAGATACTAAGGCAAGTGATGAGACCTTATACCAACTTTACCATGAGTTGCCCCAGTCCTGAAGATACTTCAGGAGCAAACTTTGTTTGCTTACACTTGTATAAAGGATTAAACTAAATATATAATTTATAACATCCATGATGCCATCAAAAACATTGCTGATTCTTGGGAGGAAGTGAAGCAATCAACAATTAAAGGGATGTGAAATAAACTGTGCCCTCAATTCTGTAAGGATTTTTGTGGCTTCACTGAAGACATCGCCAAAGCCAGAAAAGCTGTGGTGGATAGTGGCAATGCACTACAACTGGACATCAATGAAATTGATGTTATTGACTTACTAGAGTCCCATTCACAAGAATTAACCAATGAAGACCTTATGGAGACAGAGAAGCAGCTGAAGCCTTTCGTCTCATTGCTAAGCTTGAGGTGCAAGATCCTAACATTCAGCAGCTTACAAAGGTTTATCATGCAGTTAATGAGAACATCAGCTGCTACAAGGCCATTTATGATGAAAGAAAGAAAAAGGCTGTGCTAACAACCCTAGATACCTTTTTCAAGAAACCAACTTCAGTGATAAGCTCCTCTCCTCCAGCAACAGAATCAAATCCTGATTCTCCAGCACCATCCACTCTAGCATCATCTTCCGATTAATGTTAGTCTGCCTTCTTGCTTCAGAAATGCCCCTTCCAGTAAGCAAGACATTGATGCAACCTTTAATATTCTTTTCTGAAATTTCTCCTGTCTCCTATGAAAACTTTTTGTATGAGTTTGTTTTTATGTTCTGTTTGTTTGAATTAAAAGAAAGGACACAATAGTTTCTCTAACTTATTATTACGGTACAGGGGTATTATTATTGCCACATATGAGCCATTATAGTATTGTTATTATTATCACCGCATGTGCTCTGTTCATCAGGGATCTGAGTTAAGTACAAATCCAACTTAATGACGTTCTCAGGAACGTATCTTGTTCGTAACCCGGGGACTGCCTGTATAGTAGTGAGTTGCCTACAGTGGATTTGCAGACTGCATAGTATAGAGTGTAATCCATGATGAGATATCAAAATCCATACAGGTGTCATATAATAACTCACTTTATACAAAAAATAAATAAAAGAACAGATTGTAAACAGAAAGGATTAAAAGAGGTTGCTCAAAGAAGAAATGTCAGCCGGGGGGGGGGGGGGGGGGTTGGCTGGTTAATTAGGAGTTTATTGGTGCTAGGATAGTGAAGGTTATATTGTGTCAAACTAAAGTTTATAGCAATATTCTAGATAATAATAAACAGTAACAAAGAGATTAATTAGTGAAGTCCATATAATATAGAAAAAGGAAATTTTGAAAATTAAGTGATGCAAAGAAGTATCCACATATAAATTTATAATCAAATGTATTTATATAAATTAAAAAAAAAAGTTAAAAACATCATTCACTTTGTCTGAGCTTGTTAAGATCTGCCTCAGTATATATATCTCTCAGCCAGAGTAGTGAAGGGTTCATTCCTTTTTTTCTTGTGTGTGTGTGTGATGTATGTAATATCGAGTCTCCTAATACAGAGAATACTAGTCTATGTAGGATGATCTGAAAGAGATTTTATTTTAAAAGCATATAGTGAAGTGCTGGCACTCCACCAGAATGTGGCAAATTGTGAGATGCATGTTACATTGTTCACACATAGGTAGGTCAGCAGTCCTGAAAATAAGAATGTGTAAGATGGTGAGCTTATGCTAGAAGAAACTGATCAGGCTAGGGATCTTGAAGTTTTCATAGATAGGAAGTTGAAGTTCAAGGGTCATATAGTAAAGATTGTAAGTACAACTCAGAAGATAATTGCAATGCTGAAACAAACTCTTCCTGTAAATCTTCTCTGAACCTTTTCAAAAGTATCACTGTGTTTCCTATATATGAAGACCCGGAAACTAAATAAAATCCACCAAATGTGCATGTATAGATAAAGAAGTCATTTGCCACTTTACAAGACTTTGATAAGACCTCAGTTGGACTACTGCGTGTAGGTCTGGTTTCCGTGGTGATTCTGATAAAGTGAAGAGGATGCAGAGGAGTGTGTTAAAAATGATATTAGGATTGTGGAATACTGATTATGAAGACAGACTGAGAATTTGTAGACAGTAGACACTAGCAAACAGGAGAAAGAAGGGTAATATGATTGAGACTTACAAACTTCTGAAAGGATCATACAAGATTTCAGCAGATGGAAGTTTTAATTTCATGCAAAGTGAGGAAAGGACAAGTGGACATCCTTGGAAGTTGAGAGGTAATGCCAAGAAAATGGGGGGGAAGCTAGATTTTTCTCTCACAAAGTGGTGCATGATTGGAATGGATTGTCACTGGATGTTGTGTTTGGAAGTAGTGTGAAGAAATTCAAGAAAAAGTATGACAGCTGGTGTGGATTGTATCTATCCCTAGATAGTCCCTGAATCCCTGGAAGTCTCTCTTAATAATAATAATGACTGTGACCTTATGTGGAGTCTAGCAAGAACAACTTCCTCTCTTCTGTTTCTAAGTTGACTAGATTGCCAATGCTTAATTTCATGCCTAGTTCTGTGTAATTTATTCATCAATGCTTCATGCCATGATGACTGCCATCTATTGAGAAATTAGTTTTGATCTCACACTATTTGCAGTCAGTATATGGGACTGACAAACAGTATGTAGAAAAGTTTCCCTTAATTCCAATGTGGCTTGGAAACCAACACCAGCAAACATGTAAATTAAGGGTCTTCATTTTAAACAACAACAGTTTTAGAACCTGGCTGTATAACAGAGCAATGGATATGGAATGTACACAGGAGATGAAATAGCTTGTAAAGAACTCAATGAGTGTAAAAAAAAAAATCATACACTTTTGGTAGAGGATTTCATTTATATGTACAAGCACAAGATGAACTGAATGCAATTCTGATGTATAATTACTGCAATCAAGCAGGATCTGATTGGATATGATAGAGTCAGAATAAGTAGCACAACTAACAAAAGTGTCAAATCTTGAACCATCAGTGTGTGTGTGTGTGTGTATTTATCAAAATAAATACTTTGAATGGGTGATGCTATTGTGTGTAGACATAGCTTATCATACCTTATCTGTCTACATACAATAACTGCATGTAGGCAGATAAGATATGATGAAACTAATGTAGCTAGCATATGAGAGGTTGCAGAATGAAGTATAAATCTGCTATACAGGAATGCTCTTATATCCAGTGCAGGATAATATTGTCAACAATGATGGCAACTGATTGCATAATCTTTTTAACAAGCATACCAAAGGGATGTATTGCAGTCTGATGTGTGTAATATTCAGACTCCCAATACAGAGAAAACATATTAGTCCATGTAAGATGTTTTGGAAGAGTTTTTATTGGAGATGTGAAAAAAAAAAAGCACCAGTAGCTATCTGTATACCCTGATGATGGACACTGAAGCACAATTTTAGATAAAGGAAATTCAAAGTAAAACAGTATACTTTAAGTCAAGTGGACTCAAAGTTCACTCCATTACAATTAATCTGTTAATGGCTCTATCACCACTATTAAGGGATTAAAGACAGAGTGGGGTAATTACATGATAAAAGGCAAAGACCTAGTCATTTTTTTGATCGTTGAAAATTTCTAGGGTATTCTGTGTTTTGTTCACTTCAGCTGGCGGGTCAACTAATAAGCTAAATAGGGAAAATTTATCTCCTGAAACTGCAATTTTTCAGGAGTCCTAATTCAAGCATAATACGAGAGGGGATCTGGAAAGTCCTGATAAACACCCAGAACAAAATGATATTAAAGCAATTGATATAACCACAAGAAAAGACATATTAGTAGCAGAGTTATGAAGGTAACTTATGTTCTTATATCCTTGTATGTTCTTTCTTATGGTTATATCAGTTGCTTTAATATTTTTTTTTCTAAGTGTTTATCAGAACTTTCCAGACCTCCTTCATGAAACTAAGTCTCATAAAAATATACCTGTATGTTATGCATAATTTTTAAGATATATATTTTAAAGGTTACAGATATTAAAATTCTGTAATGTCCAATGTAATCTTAAAAACACATAATCCATTTAAACTAAACATATTTGGTCGTTTATAATTAAAATACAATTTTATTTAATGCTGACCATAAAAACAAACTTATATTATAGCCTACCAGTTTTGCCAGCAGACTGTCTAGCTTTTTCAAGGCATTTATGAAAAGACATAAAAGCTAGTAAATGCAAATTGAAAGGAACATAAAAAACGTTGTAAACCAACTAGTAGCTAAGGTTACACATTCGCGTGACAGAGAGGACTTATTGTTCTTATTCATTATCACGCATGTGTGTCTATTGTAAACGTGTAATGTGATTACTGGCAAGCTGTAGTTCAGCTTGATTAAGAGGGAGAGGATAAGGTTTTTCCACGAACTGTTAAGAATTACACCCTGATTTCTGTTGAGGTTTCTGCCAGTTATTGACACTATTGTGGCTTCCTTGAATAAACATGTCTGTAGTCGTCATCGAGACATGGCAGGAACTGTTTTGCCACTTTATCGTGTGGTTAGACGTACAGAAATGATGTGCTAAGCCGGAAGAGATACTTCTGTTGTGGTTTACATCACCAACTACCAACATGTTCTTTTTGTCTGATTTCCAAATTCCGAGAAGTTTGTCCTATGTAGGCAAGACCACAGGAGCAGGGAATGTAATATACTCCTGGATATTTGTAGAAAGGTACCTTATCTTTGGGGAACCTAAAACTTGTTTGATGCTGGTGGTTGGTTTGAAGACCACTCTGATGTTGTAGGCTCATAGTATTCTTGCTATTTGATAAGAAATTGACTTGATGAAAGGGATCACTACAGTAGAAATGTGCTGGGAATGTGATTCTTCTTGTCTGGGATTGTCACTGTAGATATTTTTTATGATGTTTTGAGGATATCCATTTTGTGATAATGTGTTGGCTATTAGTGAGTTCAGTCTGAGTATCCTCCTCTTCTGATATAAACTTTCTGGCCCTATATTTCAACATATGGATAATGCTCAGTTTGCGTGTCTTGTGATGGTTTGAAGTATAATGAAGATATCTTCCAGTATCTGTGGGCTTTCTGTAAATAGACAATTTGACACCGTCTGATTGTTTTTTTATCAAAATGTCTAAAAAATCGTTTATTCAAGGAAGCCACAATAGTGTCAATAACCAGCGGAAACCTCAACAGAAATCAGAGTGCGATTCTAAACAGTTCGTGGAAAAACCTTATCCTCTCTCTTAACAAAGCTGAACTACAGCTAGCCAGTAATCACATTACACGTTTACAACAAACACGCATGCATGATAATGAATAAGAACAATAAATCCTCTCTGTCACGCGAATGTGTAACCTTAGCTACTAGTTGGTTTACAATGTTTTTTATGTTCCTTTCAATTTGCATTTACTAGTTTTTATGTCTTTTCATAAACGGCTTGAAAAAGCCAGACAGTCTGCTGGCAAAACTGGTAGGCTATAATATAAGTTTGTTTTTATGGTCAGAATTAAATAAAATTGTATTTTACACATAATCCATATTACATGGTAATCTACTTTTTCTTTCACTATGCCTTATCCCATGTTAAACGGGGTCGGCGTACCGATCTTTAATCTTCCTCTTCCAAGTTCTCCGGTCCAGGGCGTCCTTCGGACTCCATCCTTTCTCCCTAAGATCCTCTGTCACCTTATCCCTCCACCTGCGCTTGGGCCTGCCTCTTTTCCTTCTTTCCTCCAACTCCATATACTCCTCACCCTTGCTCTCTACACGTCCAAACCACCTCAGCCTACTTTCTTGTATCTTCTTGCCAATTGGTCCCACCTTAACCGTCCCTCTGATGTAGTCATTCCTTATCCTGTCCTTCTTTCTCACACCACTCATTCATCTCAACATCCGCATCTCCGCTACCTCCATCTTCCTCTCCTGTGCCTTTGTTATAGGCCATGTCTCTGCACCATGAAGCATCGCCGGCCTCATCACCATCTCATACAGCTTTCCTTTCCTCTTACAACTCACTCTCTTGTCAGACAGGACCCCACTCATCTTCCTCCAGTTCATCCAGCCGCATGTCATTCGGTGCTGTATTTCCTCATCCAGGTCACCATTCCTCTCGACGACCGACCCAAGGTACTTGAATTTCTTCCCTGAAATTAGCCATTCACCCTGAAGTCGTATGATCACATCCTCGTGACTCCCTGTTGACATATATTCAGTCTTCTACCGGTTAATTTTCATGCCTCTCTCCTCCAATACCTTTCTCCACTCTTCCAGGGTATTTTCAAGCTTCTCTCGGGATGATTTGCATAGAACAATGTCGTCGGCAAACAGCATGCTCCATGGTGCCTCCTTCTTGACATCCTCCACTAGTACATCCATGACCAGGTCAAAGAGATAGGGGCTCAGAACTGACCCTTGATGTAGCCCTATGACAATGGGGAAACCCTTCTGTCATGCCAACACTAGACCTGACCTGAGTTTCTGTTCCCTCATACATCTCCTTCACCATCCTCACGTACTTCTCTGACACCCCCCTTCTTCCTCATACACCTCCACACCTCCTGCCTGGCCACTCTGTCGTATGCCTTTTCCAGGTCTATAAACACCATGTGCAGCTCCACTTGCATCTCTCTATATTTCTCCATGAATTGCCTTAGTGCAAATACCGCATCCGTTGTTCCTCTTCCTGGCATCAATCCAAACTGCTCCTCACCAATTTTCATTTCCTGCCGTATCCTCCCTTCAATTACTCTTTCCTATATCTTCAATGTGTGTGACATCAGCTTGATCCCTCTATAGTTGCCACAGTCTTGAACATCTCCTCTTCCTTTGTAGATTGGGACGAGAATACTTTTCCTCCATTCCTCTGGTATCTTTTCCTGTTGGGCTATTTTCCTCATCAGATCCCATAACATATCCATGCCCTCACTACCCAAACTTTTCCACACTTCCCCAAGTATCTGGTCTGCCCCCACAGCATTTCCATTCTTCATTTTTCTCAGTACCCTATCCACTTCCTTTCTACTTATGTCTTGCACCGGTCTCTCGTTTGCCTTTCCATCCTCACACCTCTCTCTCGGATTCTCCTCATTTAGTAGTTTACGGAAATATTCTTTCCATTTTCCTCTGATTTTGTCCTCCTCTTGTAATACTACTCCTGAGGCATCCTTTATCTGCTTGACTGATGTTATGTCTTTCGAGGCCTTATCTCTGGCTTTCACTATTCTCAACAACTGAGCTTCACCACCGTTTCTCTCCAGTTCTTCATAAACCTCATCAACTGCCCTCGCTTTCACCCTTGCCACAGCTCTCTTTGCATTTTTCTTCGTTAATCTATATGCCTCCTTGTCGGCACTAGTTCCAGTCATGTCCCATTTTTTCTTTACCTCTTTCTTTTCCTTGATCTCCAACTGCACCTCCTCATTCCACCACCATGCCTCCTTATCCTCAGGCGGTCCCTTTCCTGATGTTATAACAAGCACCTCTTCTCCAATTTTTCTAATATTCCAACTATTAACATCCCACCATATTACATGGTAATATAAATAAGAAATGACATGGTACTAAGAAATGTAAATTAAAGAGAAAGACAGGTCTATACAACAACCACGTGTTTTTCTGATATTATCACAATAACTAAAATATGAGACAGAGCAGAGCTACAACACATAATTGTGACATTATGTGAAGATAACTATAGCATGACACTAACTAAGATAACCATAAAATGACCCTAGATGAACAACTTGCAGGTCTTTGTTATCAAATGCCTTACTTATGCAGACAGATGCCCTTGCACATCCTTAATAATCCCAAACCAGAAGAAAACACAGTTGTTCTTTCTTCGTAATTATTTCTATGATGATGCACATTCCTATCATTAATGCAGTTACATGACATGGTTGCCCTTGTACACAGATTCTCACCATTCTTCTCATTATAATCTAGTTTCCATGACTCTCTGTGTTAGGACTCATGACAATAAATTCTACAGACTCCGGATATCAACTGCATTCACGTGTATGCCGTCCTGCTTATAGAAATCCATTCTGCCCTCAAACTCACTCTATACATTCAAAACAACTTACATCTATTCTTCTACAGAGCATGCAGATTGAATCGTTTGCCCTTAATTCATTTCTGTTATATCTAAGTAACATTAATAATTTAACAGTGCAAAAGTGAAAAGCTGCAGAAGAGGAAATAGATTACAAGAGAAACAAGCAAGTGGTTAGATGTAAAAATTAAGATCATGTGAATAAATGAGAAAAACAAGATAAGGAGAAAATTATATATTGAGACTATGATCAGAGGTGTGCTTAACAAAAGTATAACAAAACCATGTTTCCCTGGTGTAAAAATTAATTATTCTTGCCATCTGAATTCAAAAAACTAAGGAAAAAGAACTAATTGTTTGGTTAGTACCAATGATCTGAGATGGGGAGATGTATTCTTTGATGGAGGATGTGAAGGAGATATTGGACGAAGCAAAAATGAAGGGCAAGAGGATAAAAACTGTCTCCTGCCACGCTATGATGGAGGTGAACTGAGGAGGAGGGTATTAATAGCAAACAAATCAATACACAAGTTGTGCAGAAGGAAAGATGCACAGTTTTTGAACTTAATGGCCTGAGTTTAATGAAAAGAAGTATTTGTATATTTGGAGTGCTTAAGGGTCAAAGCTGTATAACTGAGAGGAGACGTCCACATAGCCTTTAAAGGAATGCGGAGAACCGATCAGGGCTTCTAATGTCCAAACCTCACCTACTCGTGGTGCACCCTGTCGGGTATCTATCTGGATACTGAACGAACGAGGATTGGCTGGCAATTTGGAATTAAGCCGACCAAATTGTATTCTTATTGGTTAAACCAAAATTCAAAATGATGGTACAACATGACAAAATTTCATGCCGGCTGGGGCGTCGCCCAGTTAAACAAGGGCCCTGTTGTTTTCGCCAAGGAACCAGGGCGAACAACGAAAAGTCAGCTACTGGAACAAATCTGAAAACAAACCCCAACTCAACATCACCAGAGTTAAAGATCGGTACTATCAACGTAAGAAGCCTGAATGGCAAAGAAATGGAGCTAGCCGAGGAATTAGATAAGTACCAGATCGACATAATAGGGGTGACTGAAACAAAAAAGACCAAAACTGGTGAGATCTTTCTGAGCAATAAATACAAAATATTATATTCAGGCAATGACAATCAAGGAAAAGAAGGAGTAGCCATAGTATTTAACACAAAATACGAGGCTAATCGTCTTGAATGGCAGGCAATCTCAAGTAGAGTAATGTGGACAAATATAAGAATGGGGAACTGGGACTTATTTGTGCCAATGGTACCACAGAAGGTTCTACTAAGGTAGAAGTGGAGAAATTTTTTGAGGCTTTAGAAAAAGCAACTGACACAATGAAAAAGGAAAAGTTGGTCCTTGTTGGGAATCTAAATAGCAGAGTAAGAAATGATTGTCAGACATACAAAAGTATTTCGGGAAAATTTGGAGAAAAGAGCAAAGCTGATAACAATGGCAAATACCTGTTGGATTTCTGCTCAGGACATGGACTGGTTATTATTAACACCATGTTCCAACATAAAAATGTGCACAAATTCACATGGAGAGAAGAGGCAAGGAATAAGAAAATTCTCATTGACTATGTCATTGTTGACAGTGATGTTTTCTCCCTGGTGAAGGACACCAGAGTGTACAGAGGATTTGAAATTGGAAGTGATCACTATTTAGTCTTGAGCAGGATAAAATTGAATTTCATATTGAAAAGAATGATATGTAAGAAAGTTTTAAAGCGAATAAAAGTTGAGCATCTCTGAGATGTGAACTGTAGACTAAAATACACAAAGATTATTGAAGAAAAAATGAAAGAGTTTGAGAACAGGAACCAAACCCAGGAGATTCAGTAGCAAGCCCTGATTGATTCAGCTAGAGAGGCATGTGGTGAAGTTGTCTGCAAGGATAGAAAAATCAGAACTCCATGGTGGACGCAGAAAGTTAAAGAGGCAGTGAAGGAAAAGAACAAAGCATATCAAAAGTTCACAATATCTAAGAGCACAAGCTGACAAATAAGTCAGCTTGTGCTCTTAGATATTGTGCTCTTAGAATACAGAGATAAATGTAAGAAAGCTAAACAGTGTGTAAAACTAGCTAAACAAAAGTCATGGGAGGACTTTGGCAAGAATAAAGAAAATAAATATCAAGAAGGTGGCAAAATATTCTGGAGGTTGTTGTAGGAATAGAGGAAAGAGTGCTGTAAAAGGACTTAGAGATGATAAAGGTGACATGAAAATGGGAGAAAAAGATATCCTTGAAGTATGGAGTAATTACTTTGAAAAACTGCTAAATGAAACAAGCAGTGATGACAGCACAGTGATAAAAAATACTGACCAAACATGCAGTCAGGAATACATATCCATACTTGAAGTAGAAAAAGCTATCAAAGGCTTGAAATGTGGAAAGGCAGTAGGAGTAGATGACATTCGATCAGAAATGCTGAAGTATGGTGATATAAAAGTCTTACAGTGGCTGCATTGCATAGTTCAGAATGCCAGGACACAGGGACGAATTTCCGATGATTGGAGTATACTCTAATAGTACCCATATATAAAAAGGGAAATGAAACTGAATGTGAAGATAGATAAAACTGAAAGTCTCTACTTCTCAACCATTTCTCAAGTATACTTGAGAAATGGTTGAGAAGAATTGTGGAACAAAAGCTTGTTGAAGAACAAGCTGGATTCAGGTCAAATAGAGGCTGTCAGGATCAGATCTTCACTTTAAGACAAATAGTGGAGAAATCATGGGAATATAACAAAGATCTGTATTTAAGTTTTGTTGATCTGGAAAAGGCATATGACAAGGTGCCAAGAGAGAATATATTCAAAACACTACAGTTATATGGTGTAAATGGCGCATTATATCACGCAATACTTAGTCTTTATTTGAGTTGTAAGTCAGCAATTAGAATTGAAGGAAGTACAGGAAGATAGTTTAATGTTAAATCTGGTGTGAGACAAGGATGTACATTATCCCCCCTGTTATTCGTTATCTATATGGATCACATTATGAAAGAAAGTGGTATTAAACATGATATCAAAATTGGAGATGTTAATGTCAGCTCTTTGCTTTATGCGGACGAAACAAAGCTGGTATGGTGGGAAGTCAAGTGAATAAATTCATATGGAATAAGAGAGAAATTAGTTGGAACACTAAATTAGTGTATACAAGACAGTGTTCAAACCAGTTTTAACTTATGGATCCGAGAGCTGGGTCAGAAGTAAAATACTTGACCAAAGAGTAGGGACCGCAGATATGAGAGTCCTGAGAAAGATTACAGGCGTGAACAGATGGCATCAATGGCAATATCATATTAAAAATGAGGATATTAGGAAAGAACTTGACATTGTCAGCATCCAGGAATGCATTAGCAGAGCTAATCACAGGTGGTATGGTCACTTAAACAGAATGGGCGAGGAAAGATTAGCAAAACAAGTGTTCTCTGCCAGGTTGGCAGGAAAACAACCCAGAGGAAGACCACGATATAGGTGGATTGATACGGTACAAAGTGCCTTAGATGATAGAAATGTAAGATCTGATAGTGTTGGAGTCTTGACAAGTAACAGACTGATTTGGAGGAAAATTGTAGATAGGAAGTTGGTAATGATGTAAATTTTTCATGTAGTACTATCATATCCTGTGCACCCCTTGAGGGTACATGGCAGGAATTTGATGATGAGGATTTGTATAACACTGATGGAGTGCACAGAAATGGTTTTGGCGTTAGGTGCCTATAGAGAGCTTCGTTCACCAAGCATGGTGAAGCACAAAGTCAGGAAAACTTATGCAGATGAACATGTGTGAAGGCACCCATGAGGTGAGTGAGTGTGAGAATGACCAACAAGTGCAGTAAGTCTTCTAGTTTCACAATCAACAATATTGAATACAGTTGGTAGTGCAGGAAGTACAAGGGGTGGTGGGGGGAGGGCTAAAGGGATGCTGCAGATTCTATATACTAATGCCAGAAGTATCAGGAATAAGAGGGAGGACATTTTGGAAATGGTTAGTGCAACCTAACCAAAAGTTATAGGCATTAATAAGACTTGGCTAACAGCAGATGATGTATTTACAGGGATAGAATGTTAATGGTTTAGTGTTTTCAGGGAAGAAAGTATGGGGAAGGGATACTGTTGATAACAGTAGACGAATTGTTGTTAATAATGGCATATAAAATTCAAAGTAAGGGTGCTGTTGCTCCAGTGAAAAGAAGCAGACACGTAAGCCCATCATATTATGTGGTAAGATTAAATTTATTAAATTCACTGACAATGGTGTATCGAACACATACAAAGAGAGAGAGGATGCAGGCTAAACATACCTCACCTTATTATTATTACAGTTGCTAGAAACAAAAATAAAGTTCTAAGGGAAAAAAAAAGTGCTACCCTAGTTACGAGAGTTGTTCGATAAGCCCATGCAAAAATGAAGAAAACATAATTTTTTTGGGACAAACATTTTTTATTTTTCAACTGACTCCTTTGAGGTCTATACACTTAGTGCAACGATGCTCGAGTTTTTTGATCCCGTCCATATAGTATGATTTGCCCAACTGTTCAAAATAGGCAGTTGTTTCAGCAATCACCTCATTTGATGAAAATCTCTTTCCTGCCAGTCATTTTTTCATGTCTGGAAACAGATAGCAGTCCAAGGGAGCCAAATCTGGAGGGTGGGGGGAATGCGAAAGAACTTCGTAGCGTAATTCGAACAATTTTGCAGTCACAATTGCAGAAGAGTGAGCAGGTGCATTGTCATGGTGAACAAGAATCTTCTTTTCTGCCAAGTGTGGTCGTTTTACCTTTATTTCATTATTTAAACGATCCAGCAAAGATGCATAATGCACCTCTGGTAATTGTATTGCCCTTTTCCATGAAAAAGTACATCTACAAAAATTATGCCACGAGCATCCCTCAAGTCGGTGGCCATAACCTTTCCTGCTGAAAGAACAGTTTTCGCTTTCTTTGGTGCAGATTCCCTGCTTGCAACCCATTGTTTTGACTGTTCCTTGGTCTCATGCTTCAAAATTCAGAATTCTCAGAATCCAAAATTCCTTTGGATTCTGTTTAAACAGCTCATTCACACATTGATGCTTTTGATCCAGTGTGAAAAAAACGTGCCATGCATCTTGTGGATAGTTTTCTCACATGTAAATATTCATGTAAAATATTATGTATGCGGTCATTTGAGATGCCCACAGCCATAACAATTTCACGCACCTTCACTCTTCTATCATCCATCACCATATCATGGATTTTTTCAATAATTTCTGGAGTAGTGACCTCAACAGGGTGTCCAGAACGTTCAACGTCACTTGTGCTCATATGGCCACTTCGAAAGTTACTAAACCACTTATAAACTGTTCTAATCGAAGGTGCAGACTCACCATAATATTTATCAAGCTTAGCTTTGGTTTTCTGAGCCATTTTGCCTTTCAAAAAGTAATTTTAATCACTACACGAAATTCTTTCTCGTCCATTTTTCACAAATCACAGTACTTGATCGATTCAAATGAACGCCAAACACAGAGTAATAGATATATCTGACTGAAACTGTGTGATCCTCCAATAGTTGCCAGCAACTAAAAATAACATCAATACGATACGTACTGGTGGTGCCATCTCTTAGACTTTGCATGGACTTATCGAACAGCACTCGTAATACTACAGTTATTTGTAAATATGTCAATCTTATTGCCAAAATGAAAAAAAGTATAATGCTCTAGATTGATGACCACATTGGCAGACACGTTTCTTAAGTCAAGCTACTCAATAACTGAGTGGCTAAGAATAACTCAGAAAGAGGTTGATAGGCAGTAGGTCAATAATGGTCACTGTGGACTTTCTAAGATGAGTCACATTCCATAATGATGATGATCATGTAATAATAATAAGAAGAAAATAAAAAGTATTGAAAAGAATGCCCAAATTCTTCATCATTATTACCTAACATTATATGCTTGCTACATTTCCCTATTACAGGAGTAGCTAACTACGCATCCTTTTGGAGACAAAATAATTCGTAAGGCTCAGAAGAGCTGCAACCTTTGACCAATGCGATGGTATGGGAGTAAGTGAGTGCGCATGCCGAGGTTTTAACGAGCTTGTAAGAACTACTTTGACTAATTACACACATAATTTTAAGGAGCTTACTAAGAAAATGGATACAAGGAAGGCTTCCACTAATAAATAAGTAACTAACATTATTGCGTATCGACTTTAAAATCATTTTAAGTGTTCAAAGTTCATTCAATGTGTTTCAAATTAAACTTTTTTCATTGTAGTAATTTTTATTAACCCTGTTTTTCTCTCTCTTCTCTCATTTTTTATTTTGTTCTTCATTTTTGTTGTCTCCTCTTCTCTTTTTTGTTTTTTTCCCTGGTAGATCGTGAAGAGTCACGTGATGCATGGAAGCGAGCCACATCGTGAGCTCTCATTGCCACCCTTCCTCTATTATAATCATTCTTTTATTTTATTCTTGCTAATGATGGCAAATAAAATTCAAAGTAAAGGTGCTGTTGCTCCAGTGAAAAGAGTCACGTGATGCATGGAAGCGAGCCACATCGTGAGCTCTCATTGCCACCCTTCCTCTATTATAATCATTCTTTTATTTTATTCTTGCTAATGATGGCAAATAAAATTCAAAGTAAAGGTGCTGTTGCTCCAGTGAAAAGAAGCAGACACATAAACCCATCATATTATGTGGTAAGATTAAATTTATTAAATTCACTGACAATGGGATGGGGGAAAACTCTTGGTTGCCTCTATAATTGGATGACCATTATTCCTCATTATTATGTAGCACTTTGAGCAATCTCAAACTGAATGCATTGCAGCAATATCACTTATTTTACATACAAAATGGAAAAATGTTAAACAAATAGAAAATAACTTACGTGAGTTGGAGAAGCTGCATCCGGCTGAACACTCTAAAAAGATTGCAATGGATATATTTGGTTAACAAATATAGCAAAGAGAATTTAATACTAAAATCATACAACATGATAGTAAAAAATCTATGAGGATTAGGTTAATTAAAAAAAGTATCTAATTAAAAAAGTCATCCCCACCACATTAAATTATAAAAGTAAAAATTAAATGAAATTAAAAAGGAAAAGAACTTTAATATAAATAAATAATTATATTAGCCAATCACAAAATTCCCATTTTTGACATCAAGTTATTAAATCTCTATAGTCTCTCTTAGAAGATGAGTAAGATTCAGAAGAGACAGGAGTAGTGAGCACCAAATAGTAATGTCAAGACTAATTGTGGAGAATGCTCTGCATAAAAATTAAAATATTCATGCCTACTTTGTTGACTTTCAGAAAGAGTATTGGACAGTATAGATCAGAAAGCAGCACGGGCTGTTCTTGAATCTTATGGAGTGGACAGGAATCTGGTATGTTTATTACTGAAGAAGGAAAGAGATATGTTTTGATAAAATGAACATGGAAAAAAAAATAAAGCAATGATATTTGGATAAAAGAAGATCAAAAAGCAATTAGAGGTCAATGGACATAAGCTGGAAGAAGTTAGGAGGCTTCACATACCTGAAGCAACATGATGAACATGATGAGCAATATAATTCAGACTGTAAAAAGAAATAAGATCTCGTATAACAAAAGTGGAGGTAAACCTGCAGGCAATGAACAAGATATGGAAAAGTAAATCAGAGCCTCACTACAAAGCCGAGAATGCTGGAAAGCTACATATTCACAAGTGCTCTCTATGGTTATGAGATACAGATAATGGTAAAAGCCAGTGAAGAGAATAGTCCCATTTGAAAGAACATGATATAGAAAGATTATGCAAACATGCTAGATGGAAAAAAGAATGAATGAAGAACTGTACAGAAAAGTGAACTGAAAAGAAAATCTAAGGCAGAAAATAATTCAAAGGAAACTCAAACTTTTTGGACATATCTGCATGATGGATAACAGTAGACAGATTCAAACTTTGATGTTTGAACATATTAACGAAACAGGAGAACCAAGACAAGAGTGGATAGAAGATGTGAAGGAGTAATGCAGAAAGAGTCTACAGGATTTCAGTAACCTGGCAGTGGACAGAGAATGGCAAAATTGGTGTAAGCTGCATCAAACACCAATGGGCATTGGACACATAAGCATTAATGACAGTCTTGTCAATTTTTATTAATTTATTAAAACTAGACAACACTTTAATACAAAATTCAAAAACTAAACTAGGTTTTAGATAACTAAGACCTGCTGGCTAACTTTGACACTACTGCGCTAATTACAAATGATAATATCAATGGCACAATTCTTCTGTTATAGAACAAACTTCTACCAGACATTACAGCCCTCTTTGATATATACAGGTAGTTCTCACTTTACGAATTTTTTGGATCAGAATTTTTATTTTAAATTGTGTGCGGCAAAGTCGATTAGGGGTGTGTATGGGAAATTACGCAGTATGTAATGACATAATGAACAGTTAGAACGAGCCTCAGTCACTCACGAGCCTTGGCAACGCGAGTGTCTTATTTGTAGTTTTCTTCAAATTACACCTCATTTTTAATTTTGCTTTATTTTTTAATTATAACCTTTCACTTTTCCAACAATGTCAAAAAGAAGCAACAGTGTAAAACCAGAAAATGAGCAAAAGAAACAAAGAAAAGTAATTATGTTAGAGAAAAAATATGAAATTATTATCAACCACCAAGCGGATAGCACTGTTAAAGTTTTTTCTGAGAAATTCTATTTTGTCACTTCTACAGTTTGCACCATTTTGAAGGATAAAGAAAAATATTTGGAAGAAGTAAAAAATCACAATCTATGCCGTCTACATGGTGGGAATAATAAAGAAACAGGCAGTATAATTCCTCATATGGAAAAACTGGTAACTGCTCGGATAAGCAACCAAACTCAACGATTAAACATTCTTATTTTTAGAGGGACCTGTGGCATAGTATAATTGTTTTTAATAATTATACTATGCCACAGGTCCCTCTTCACGTAAGTCCACAGTAATAACTTTAATTAATAAATAAGGTAGATATTTCGTACTAAAAATAATAGTACATCTTCAGTGTTACAAACAGATAGGAATAGAATACAAGTAACGAATATTCGGTGGATCACCTATTAAAATACAATGTTGTCGCAAGCTAGGAAATGAAAGAAATTAATAAATAATTAATATTTAAGATAATTAGTTTTTTTAATGATTACATAAAATAAAAGTCTCCCAGATCTTCGAGAGAGAGAGGCAATCATTTCGATTTAAATTTGGTCGATGGAAAAAATCTTCACAACGTTCTTTAAAGAGGCATTCATTAAAGGTGTTCATAGATGCAGGTTCATTTGAACCTGCATCTATGAAGTAGAATAGCTTTATCCCCTGGATATTATGGGTAGTGGTAATACTGTGTTGTGCTAGACCAGACTTCTGAGGTTTGTTGTAATCAATATAATATTGATGTTCTTTAATTCTTTTTTCCACAGAACGGCCAGTTTGTCCAAAATAAGAAACATCGCATTCACAAGGAATCTTGTAAACGCCAGCCAAAGACAGAGATGACAGTTTATCTTTTGTAGAAGGCAAAATGGAAGAAATTTTGTTGATAGGAATATAAGTGGGAATCAATTGGTACTTTTTTAAAATTCTACCTATAGGTTCTGAGATTCCTGGAATGTAGGGGATTGGAACTCTGCGAACTGTTGAAGAAACCTTAGGTAATAGAACATAAGATTCAATTATCTGTTGGATTTGATTAGGATGGAAATTATTAGATACCATTAACTTTTTAATAATGGATTTCCTGGAAAAAATCAAGGATTTAAAAATCAAAGAGTCTGAGTTGTTAGTCAGTTTTGACATTGTATCTCTGTTTACCAATATCCCATTAGCCGACACAGTCAATTTATTATATGAAGATTGCCCTCCAGATATCGCAAAAATTTTAGAATTTGTTATCCATTCAGGTTATTTTAGTTGGAAAAATAAGTTCTACAAACAAGTTGAAGGTACTGCCATGGGTAGTCCTTTGTCTCCACCTTTGGCTAACTATTTTTTGAAACAATTCGAAGAGACTATGTTTTCATCCATTCACCCTCAACCATCTTTTTGGTATCATTATGTTGATGATGTTTTTGCCATTTGGTCACATACTGAAGATGAGCTTTCCACCTTTCTACAACAGATAAATAGCCTTCATCCTCGTATCCAATTCACCATGGAAAAGGAAAATTCTGTACTTTATCATTTTTGGACATCCTGCTTACTCGAACTTCTTCTGGTACCTTATCTACAAGCATCTTTCGAAAGCCCACATTTACTGGCAGATACATTCATAAAATGTCTGCTCACCATACATCTCTAAAATTTTGCATTCTTAAATCTCTAATTAATAGGACACAAAGTTTGCTCTTCTTCAGAAATCTTACAACAAGAACTTTCCATCATTAAAAAGTTAATGGCATCTAATAATTACCACCCTAATCAAATCCAACAGATAATTGAATCTTATGTTCCATTACCTAAGGTTTCTTCAACAGTTCGCAGAGTTCCAATCCCCTACATTCCCGGAATCTCAGAACCTATAGGTAGAATTTTAAAAAAGTACCAATTGATTCCCACTTATATTCCTATCAACAAAATTTCTTCCATTTTGCCTTCTACAAAAGATAAACTGTCATCTCTGTCCTTGGCTGGCATTTACAAGATTCCTTGTGAATGTGATGTTTCTTATTTCGGACAAACTGGCCGTTCTGTGGAAAAAAGAATTAAAGAACATCAATATTATATTGATTACAACAAACCTCAGAAGTCTGGTCTAGCACAACACAGTATTACCACTACCCATAATATCCAGTGGGATAAAGCTATTCTAATGAACCTGCATCTATGAACGCCTTTAATGAATGCCTCTTTAAAGAACGTTGTGAAGATTTTTTACATCGACCAAATTTAAATCGAAATGATTGCCTCTCTCTCTCTCTCGAAGATCTGGGAGACTTTTATTTTATGTAATCATTAAAAAAACTAATTATCTTAAATATTAATTATTTATTAATTTCTTTCATTTCCTAGCTTGCGACAACATTGTATTTTAATAGGTGATCCACCGAATATTCGTTACTTGTATTCTATTCCTATCTGTTTGTAACACTGAAGATGTACTATTATTTTTAGTACAAAATATCTACCGTATTTATTAATTAAAGTTATTACTGTGGACTTACGTGTTGTTTTTAATAACGATTAAACATGCCTATTACCTATGCAACGATTTGTACTGAAGCATTAGCCATTTTTAAAATGCTGAAAGACCAAAAAGGGGATAATTGCAAAGAGACTTTTGCTGCAAGCAAAAAGTTTGATATAATGTCAAATTTGATATCGAGATCCAAAGGCTAACTGGATTTTTAAAAAATCCAGTTACCCTTTGGATCTTGATGAATGGCTTTATTAAAGGGATCAACCAAGATGACTTCAGAAAATTTATAAGTAGCATCTTGAGCTATCCAATATGAATACAAAACATGCAAGGCTCCACACCTGAGACCCACATGTTCTTCAGCAATAGATTGGTGATTATGAACAGGCTTTAACTGATTTACAACATGATTTTTTGGCTTGCCATTATGCCAAGATTCCTAACTTCATCAGTTTCTTGTCGCATAACTCCTAACATAATAAGCTGCTGGAAAGATCACCATGCGACTGTGCTTAACTTTACACTTACTAATATTAAACTGACAGCCATTTTCTTTTACCCAAATTTTCAGTCTATTCAAATTATTTTTTAAGTGCTGGATATCAGTAGCATCCCTGATTGTCCTGCCTATCGTTGCATCATCAGCAAACAATTGCATATCTCCTGTTAGACTCTTCCTAATGTCATTAACGTATAGACTGAACAACAATGGCCCAAGGACTGAACCACTGATCCAAGTCAAGAGTTTATATTCCAATCCCATATTGTCCCATTCATGCAACAGAGTTTCATATGATATCCTATCAAATGCCTTATCAAAATTCAACATTATTGTCGTGTATCCATTCCCTTTATCAAATTCTGCCATAGCATTATTATAAAATATGAGCAAATTGCTAAAACGTGACCTTCCTTTAGTAAACTAATGCTGTTTCTCGCAAAGTATAGCTTGTTTACCTACCCATTTATGTCAGTTCTTACCAACTTCTCCAAAATCTTCACTACCACACTAGAAATATCGATAAGTCAGTAGTTAGACACATCAGTAATTGCACCACCCTTATACAATGGAACAATCATACATTATTTCCATTCCTGTGGTATCAATGCTGAGCTGAGGATCAAGTTATAAACGGGTGAAAATCCTGGCCAATTTGGTGAACATTCCTTTAGCAAAAGTGCTGATATTCTATCTGTCCCTATTGCCAAATTCTTATCCAGGTTATGCAACAGCTCTCAAACCTCATTCGCATGCATCTCTAACTTTTCATCCAATGTAGCAGAAGCAATGTGCACTATGTTGACATATCTTAGCAAAGAAAGCACACATTAATTGAACTATCGCATTAGCTTCTGACATTAGAGTACCATCTGTATTCAGCAAAGTTATTCTTCCACATTCATTCTTTCTTTTGCTTGCAGCATGACAATACAATTCTTTTGGATTCTCTTTAGCCTGCATAACCAATTTATTTTCACACTGCGATTTAGCTATTTACACAATACTCGTTACTTTTCTGGCCTGAGCTTTATATATTTCATAACTCCTCTCATTCTTATTCTCACGATATTCTTTCCAGCATCATCATCTTCTTGCGATTCTCTTGCTTAATAAGGTTGTACATCCATTTCCCTCCCTCCCTGTTTATTACTCAAACACTAGGGATACATTCAGATACCATCTCATTCAAGCACTTTTTCAAAGATTTCCATGCATTGCTGACATTTTTCACATTCAGTAACTGATACCATGGGAACAAAGATAGTATTTTCCTAGGATGATCATAATTTCTAGCTTTGTAGTTCAGCATGTAACCTGTTCTATTTTCAAATAAAGCATGGCATGAACATTCTCACCAACTTCTGGTAAAATAGTCATATTCTTAACAGAGACCCCATTTCAACATTATGATTTTTGGAAAATCATAATGCTGAAATGTTTATATACGAGGTTGGTTCCATAAGTTTCCCGCATGACTAACTTTTAGAGGTAATAGAAAGAAAACAATTGGGTCACTTGACAACATAATCTCCCTTTACTTCAACACACTATTCACATCTTTGAATTAACATTTCTATGCCCTTGAAAAAATAGCTTGTACTTTTGTCTGCAAAATGGCTTTAAACTGCATCTTTCATCTCATTACCATGTGCACATTTTCTTCCTCAAAGGTCTTTCTTCAGTTTTGAGAAGAGGCAGTAGTCACTGGGAACTAGATATGGGCTGCAGGGTGTGTGGGTGTTCAGTCTCCTGGAAGCCACGTTCCTTCACTGCAGCCTTTGCAACAATAGCCGTATGAACTGGAGCACTGTCATGAAGCAGGCAAACACCATGACTCAGCATCCCATTGTCTCTTCTCATTTATGGCATTACACAGTTTAAGCAGGAGTAAAGCATAATATTATGCTTCACTCATCATGGTGGTATTCCTTTCCTTGAAGTCAATCAAGAGAATTCTCCAGCAATCTCAAAAGATTGTTGCTATGATCTTCTTGGTGAACTGAGTGACCCTGGCTTTTCTTGGCAGTGCTTCGCATGGTGTGCAGCACTCCATGGATTCTCTTTTGGAAAGAGGATCATAACAAAGGATCACATTCATTCCCGTTGACAATGGATTTCAGCACTTCTCTCTGATTCCCTTGGCATAGCTCTAAAAACTTGTGGGAACAGGTCACATGATGCTCCTTCTGAAGTGAAGAGAGAAGTCAGGGCACCCACCTTGCACTGACCTTCGTCATGTGAAGCTTGAAAGATGGTTGTTATAGAAAGCTCCAACCTTGCTGAGGTTTCTTTGAGCTTCAGCCATCTGTCATTGAGCAGTTCCTTCTCGACAAGAGAGATATTTTCCTCAGTCATCATTTCCACAGTCCAACCATCACAAGGATCGTCTTCAATGCTCTCTCTCTCTTTCTAGATGAAACTGTTTAGCCCATTCCTTCACAGTGGAATATGAAGAACAAGCTTCCTCATAAACACCATCCAATTGCTGTTTGTTGGCACTTGGAGAAAGCCTTTCTTTGATGAAAAACTTTATCACAGTGCAGTACTCAATTTTTAACATTACAGCCACTTAGCATGTCAGGTGTTAGTCAAATGAGTGCTTCCAACTGAATAATACAGGTAGAGAGCTGAAACTGGTATACTAAGCTCCTTACAGATGGTGCTATCTGTCATGCATGGCATTTTAAAATTGGCACATTTGTATGTCAGGCCAGAAACTTTTGGAACTTACATCATATATATACAAATTAGATACAGATTTCTCATTAACTGTATTAACATAATTTTTCGTGAGTTGAAAAATGGTAGCGTAAATCTTGGATCTACTATAGGAATGAAGTATTTATTTTTGAATTAAGTATCAAATATTCTGTTAATTTCTTCAGAGAAATATTTTCATTATTCCTATTCCTGAAAATGTGTTATCTACATAGATAAAATGATGATTTTCAGGATCGTAATAGTTCAGAGCACTTACACAATTAGAACATCTGAACTCATAGTTTTGGTAATTTCCTCAGAAGGAAATAAGTTTTTCCATTAAAGCCACTGATTTGAGTTTACTGTACTTTAATGTTGTCATTGTATAGATATTTAATGTTCATTTTTGTTCTTTTGTTTATTGTGATTCAAGATGAGGTTCATGATCCTAGTGTCATTTACCATTTGCCAAAAAGCAGAGCAACTTGGATCACTTTCATGTAATTGACTGAAAATGACAATAAATGATGATAATTCATTGTGGCATATAAAAAGTAGAGTTCTACCTTGAACTAATTTATATGGCTGACATTTAATTCAGTTTTAATATCTTTTAATTCAAGCATACAGTGGCTGTATAGTTAATATACGCTATTTTTCTACACACTGCTATTAAATTTATATTGATACCAGTGTATTAATAGTGTCAGCTGATGTTAACTGCAACATGTGAAGGAAACATGGAACACTTACAACCTCAGTGTCACTACATCCTTTAAAAATATCGGCACCATTGTTCTGAACCATTACATGAATTTAAACCTTTTCTTTAATCATCTCACGAGTATGACTTATAAGAAAATGTTGAAAGATCAAAATTATCATTATACTGAAAGTTTGTTTCCAGCCAATGCAAATGCTGGCAGGTCCATATATTTTTTATTAAAAACAAGATAAACAGTTACACCTTATCAGTCAATAAATATCTGGAATTATTTATTCTGTAAGATATTTACTTCTAGGCAAATTTATTCATTAGCTCATTTTGAGCAATTGAGTATCAAATGTTATCCAATACTATCATTTCAACTATGGAGCAATGCAAAGATTTTGCGACTGTCATAGACCTCTCATTTTGTAGATTTTTTCTATAATAGCAAGTATTGTTTGTTTTGATGGATTTAGTTTAAATTTTGAGTGCTTTCTTGTACTTACCTTCTAGTTTGATATTTTCCTTTCACTGTTTTGTTTTACAAATTTATCATCATGCTTCCATTATACATGATTAATCAGGTGAAATACATGATTAATCATGATGTTGTATATACCTTTTTCCTGCTCCAATTTAAGATATTTGCTGTTTGCATATTTTACAAATTTTGAATATTCACATAAATTGTTCAAGTTCCAAATATTGCTTATTATTCACAGCCACTGCATTCTGTTTTTCAATATTTTAAGACTCATATTATAAATAAACTTTAAGACTAAATGTTATAAACTAAAATAAAAACATATCAAATGAAGTATATAGCAAATGTAACAGGCTTTGGTATGCCATTGTGCAAGATGAGAAGAAGCTTTTCCCCACTTCATTGCATTTAGTATAAACGGAACAGGAATTTTTCTACTTTTGGCTGGACAAATACTGAATTTTTCTACAGATTTGGCCAAAGTCAAATATTTGCAAAACATGCCAAATACTAAATCGAAACTGTGCATCCCTAATTAAAACTATCTTTAAACCGCCTATAAAATTAAAGCATTTATTCCAAATGTCTAAGTATACTTCCCCACCACACACACAACCAGGAGTCTACCAAATTAAATGCATAACCTTCTTTACATAGGTGACATTGGATGCATTGTGTGTGTGTAAAATAGGCCTTTATGATTATGCTTTGGAGACATACCATAGGACTCAGTGGAAACGCACACAACTATTACATCAAAAAAGAATAATAAATAATACTAATAATATATTAAAATACAAACTTATTTAATAATGGCCATTTACAAACAAACTTACATTATAGCCTACCAGTTTCGCCAGCAAACTGTCTGGCTTTTCCAAGGCATTTACGGAAAGACATAAAAACTAGTAAATGCAAATTGAAAGGAACATAAAAAACGTTGTAAACCAACTAGTAGCTAAAGTTACACGTTCGCAAAACAGAGAGGACTTATTGTTCTTATTCATTATCATGCATGCGTGTTTGTTGTAAACGTGTAATGTGATTACTGGCTAGATGTAGTTCAGATTGATTTAGAGAGAGGATAAGGTTTTTCCACAAACTGTTTAGGATTTCACCCTGCTTTCTGTTGAGGTTTCTGCCGGTTATTAATGCTATTGTGGCATCCTTGAATAAACGATGTCTGTAGTTGTCATCCAGATATGGCATGGAGCTGCTTTGCCACTGTATCGTGTGGTTAGACGTACAGAAATGATGTGCTAAGCCGGAAGAGACACTTCTGTTGTGGTTTACATCACCAACATGTTCTTTTTGTCTGATTTCTAAACTCCGTGAAGTTTGTCCAATGTAGGCAAGACCACAGGAGCAAGGAATGTAATATACTCCTGTATATTTGTAGAAAAAGCCAGACAGTTTGCTAGCGAAACTGGTAGGCTATAATGTTAGTTTGTTTGTAAATGGTCAGTATTAAATAAGTTTGTATTTTAATTATAAAACGACCAAAAATGTTTAGTTTAAACTAATAATGTATATTTTTTGGAAAATATAATTTATTACAGAGAAATTTTCTGCAACTTAGTTTCATGTTAATGTTGCTCCTGTAACAATTATAACAGAAATAGCAAAGCTTATAGGGTGATGAAACTATCCTGTTATCTAACCAAAGCCAAATTAACTTTTATTAAGGTAATTTAAAAAGACATATCTGTAGGTGCAATTTCAGAAAGTAGGAATGACAAGATATTTGGAGTCAAACTTGATGACAATATGTGTGCTGTATATATACAGTATATATTTCACTCAATTATGTGAATTTAAATACATTCAATAGCCAAAAACGAAACAAATATTATCAGTAAACATGGAAGATAATGAGTGGAATGAAATGGGCAGGAAATTTTGAATTTAAAATTATGAAATCTAAAAATTTGGAAAACTAAAAATTAAAGAATAAAGGAACCAAAAAACTAATCACGTATATACAGGACATATGATGTGACCGTGTACTGGCCATTTCGTGGGGAAAAAATGTTGTCAGATGGTCATCATGGTTTATTTACAATTTGTAAATAGGAATAAGAAAAAGTTAAATATATTATACGTAGCTTTCCAGAGCCAGTTGAGCTATTTCTCGTGGAGAGAGAGAGTAAGTAACTGTGCTGATAAGGTGGCTAATATGCTGGCAGAATTGTTCAGTTGGCCTTCCTCTCCATTTTTGTCCATTTGAGGGGGGGGGAGAATAAAACTAAAATGTCATAGTATGAAAAAGGAGGATGTCTCAGTTCATGTCCAAGCCGATTAAGTTGACATCTGCACTGGGTTTCAATCAAGGGTTTTTGGTTTGTGTCTTCTAAAATAGAGGAATTATGAATGATCCTTCAAAGATTAACCAAGTAACAGTCTTAAGCTGGTTGTATTAAAGCTATTAATAGTTTTAATTGCTTTTTGGGTGGAAACATTTCATGTTTCTCCACCATATAAGAAGACAGCCTGAGAGGCTGCTTTGTAAAGCCTAATTTTTGTTTCCAAGGTAATCAGGAGCAATTTCCATATATTTCTTAGATTCCTGTGTTGATTAAGAGCTTTATATTTTCTTAATATTATGTCATTTACAGTATTATTTATATTTGAGCATTGGAAGTCTTCTACTTTTTCTAAAGGTTGGTTGCATTCTGTAATGATGGAACCTTGCTATATTTGTGAGTATTTTAGTTTTATTTGAGTTAACTGTCAATCCAAATATTTTTGCAGCTTGGCATAGTTTATTAAAGTGTTGTTGCACCTTGGATAAAGATGAATCTATTAATACTATATCATCTGCATAGTATTATAGTATAGTATAATAGTATATAGTAAGGTCACTGAGACAGAGTTGTTTATTTTTGGTTGCTAACGTTGCATCAAATTCATCCTCAACCATCCTGAAAATGTAGTCTAAGGTTATTATAAAGAGAAAGGAAGCCAAGGTGTCTCTTTGTAGAACTCCTGTTGTTATAGGAAATTTTTCTGTCAATTTCCCATTGACAAGAACACAAGCATGAAAATCTTGATAAGGTGCTGTAATTACTTCAATGATTTTGTTGGGAAATTCCATAATGATAAAGAATGCTAAACATGTTAATTCTACTAATGGAATCAAATGCCTTTGTGAAGTCTATGAAACTGAGGATAAGAGGAATATTCTTGTCTTTAGAACCTTCCAAAAATCTTTTTGCACTGTGAATATGTTCTAATATGCTTCTGTTCTTCAGGAATCCTGCTTGGTTTTTCCTTAATAGTGGGAAAATATAAGGTTATAGGGGGTTACAGGTTCCTTCTGAGGGGAGCCTGTAACCCCTAGAGGGCATGTCCCCAGGTGGCGGAGAGGGGAAAGCCTCTGAGAAATGAGTGGTAGGAGGCAAATAAAATACCTCCTATGGGCCAACAGATGAAGCATATTAGAGCTAATCTCCCAATGTGTTTATTCAAAAATGATTACGAAAGAAAACTGAACAAATAAATCTAGAGCCTATCCTGATCCTTCCACCTTCAGAGTGAACATGACATTGTATGACAAAAGCCTTCAGGGATCGACAAGTAAAAGAGTAAGTCCTCTAAATCCCAAATCTGGAAAACACCTTTAATTGTTTCCAGTTATAACGTACGCATACTCTTAAAATGTGGAAAATTCATTGAACTATGCAGAGGAGCTGAACTGAATAAAATCAATGCAATTTGCATCCAAGAACACCACTGGAAAACTGACACGGACTGGAATGACACTGCATCAACAGACAAAAATTGGACTTTCATTTATTCTTCAGCAGAAAAACGTGGTAACGGTAGCATAGAAATCTTAGTCAGTAAAAAATTATATAATAAAATTTCTGCACTAGAGAAAGTTTCAAACAGAATATTATCCATAACATTGGACTCAAACCCCAAGGCAATTATTACCTCAGTACATGAACCCATAGAAGTTGCTGAAGAAGACAACAAATCAAAATTTTATGAAAAACTTGCCACTTATCTTTCAAACCTCCCAATGTATAACTGCCACATAATAGATGGAGATTTTAATGCACAAATTGGAGCAAAACTGAACAGGATCACCAGAAATATAGAGCAATATACATATCACCACACAACAAATCACAATGGACATCTGCTTTCAGAACTTTGCAATGACCACAACTATACCATTCTACATACCAAATTTCCTCACTGTGCAAACAGAAAATGGACAAGAGAGCACCCAAATGAATCAAAATCTCAACTCAATCACATACTTATAAATGGTAAATGGGTTAGATCAAAACAGAATTGTAGAGCCTGCAGCACCCTCTTTCTTAACTCAGATCACAGAATCATTAGTGCTCACATCAAGCTTCAGCTAACAGCTACCAATTTATATATATATATTAAAAAAAAAAGCAACAAGATATATAAGATGGAACAGTTTAGAAGATCCCTCAACCCAAAACAAACATAATAAAGAAGACATCTGCAAACAACTAAAAAACCTAGTGCTTATGAGTAATAACACTGAAAATAATAACTTCAATAATTTAATCAAAGAAGCTGCAACAGAAGCACTGGATAAATATATCCCAAAACCAGCAGAAAACTGGGTGTCACAGAATTCCATAAAACTAATTAATTGCAGAAATGTCCTCAAGCAAAGAATGAGACAACTCAACAGTGAACAAATAATGCAAAACTTTGAGATAATAAATAACCAATTGTATGAGTCCCTAAAAAGAGACAAAGAACCCCACAAACAAAACATATGTCAAACTTTGGAGGATTATCATAGAAACCATAAGACCAAAGAAGCTTTTCAGATTGTGAAACATCTTAATACCAAAGAAAGGAAACCCAAAAAATTAAGAATTAAAGATAAAGATGGTAAAACTACAGAAGACAAAGATAAAGATGGTAAAACTACAGAAGACAAAGATAAAGATGGTAAAACTACAGAAGACAAAGATAAAGAATTATCAGAATGGAAAAACAACTTTAAAAGTTTACTTAACATTAAAAACATTTCACAAACCCCAGAATCAAAATAAGTGAAGAAATGCCTATAAACTGCAATAACTTCACTCTTGACAAACTTAAAACAGCACTCAGAAAGCAAAAAACAGGCAAAGCCACAGGGATTGATGGAATCACAGTCGAAGCCATACGGTGGTGACCATATGGACTGCGATTCTATCAAATACGGTGGTGACCATCTACAGAATATTTTCCTCAATATATGCAAATAATGCTCTGAGGACAGGGAAAATACCTCCCCATTGGAAAGAAGGTATAATCATACCACTACCAAAAAAAGGAAACCTAAATACAGTCATACTTCGATTAAAGAAGAGGATGCATTCCATGAAATTACTTTGTTAAGTGAAACTTTGTTCTCAGAGGTAAAAATACTATGGAGATAATAGAGATACATTCATACATAAACAAAATGAAACTTTTTTTTTTTGAAAAAAGAAAAACTTTATTAAATAAAAAGTCAATATTATATACTTCATAAAAATAAAATCACATTTTAAAATAAGAATCTAAAGTTCGTTATTTTCTTCAAAATTATTTCGTTGGCAATAACATTTCACTTCTGGACAAAAATGGTCAACGAACCAATCAGTAAATAACTCCTTGGTAATCCATGCATTTCTATTAGCTTTTCATATTACAGGTAAATTCGTTTTTATGTTACCTTTTAACTCCCTCGGATTTTCTGAATGGTAAACTAATAACAATTTTAATTTAAAATTGCCAGAGGCATTTGATCCAAAGAGTAATGCTAAATGGCCTTTGACCGCTTTGAACCCAGCTGCTGATTTTTCTTCAATAGAAATGAAGCTTTTTGATGGTAGCCATTTCAAGAACAAACTGCTTTCATCAACATTGAACACCAAATTTGGTGAAAAATTTTCACGTTCAATTATTTCCTTTAGTTTTTTTGGAAACTTATTAGCAGCTTCAACATCTGCACTTGCAGCTTCTCCTGATAATTTTACACTATGAATTCTGGCCCATTTTGTATCTCAAACCAACCACGAGAAGCTGCAAAATATTCCGCAATTTCTTCAATTTGTTTAGATTTCAGGTGATTAAACAAAAATAATGCTTTTTCTTGAATTACCATTCCAGTTAAAGGCATATGACGTTGCGACATATCTATTCGCAAACTTAACATTTTCTCATTTTTTTCTAAAATTGAACTCCTTAAGCACGTTAATTTTGCTGCTGTAACATCTGTACAATTCTGAGCAGATTGTTTTATTTTTTATAATTGACTAAGTATGATTGTTAAAGTTGACTGCGCTAATCCTAAAGAATGCATTACATCAGATTTACTTTCACCCCTTTCAACACGTTGTATAATATGTAATTTAGTTTCTAAAGAAATTGCTTTTCTTTTCCTTGATTCTGACATTTTAACTAAATATTAATATTTACAAAATCTACAATAATGCTATTAGAGAACATAAGTCATTTATTGCAATGCAATACACTGAAACACACTCTAAGAAGTGTAAGCAAGAACTAAATTACGCAGATAACTTGCGAAACTGTTAAAACAGACACATCCACAACTTGAGAGTATGTGACGAGTCACCGTCACTCACCAATTGGATGATTACCAGGCATTAACCTTAAAATTTTAATATTTTACGTAAAATGGGGCTTGAAATTGCGGACTTCATTATATTGAGGTTTCTTTACCAGAGGTAACGTTAACCGAGGTATGACTGTAAACTGGAAAACTACCATGGAATAACTCTACTACCTATAGCTTTGAAACTTTGCAATAAAATGATTCATAATCATATAGAACTGTATACATGTCAGATGGTAAACAGTGCAAAACTGGAGGTGTCACGAATAATAATAATAATAATAATAATAAAAACTGACTGTTAGTTTGCTGCACAGTTTAAGAATATGTATTAAGAGTAATTTGGCTGGTTAAAGAGTAATAGAGAGTTTGGAGGATTTGAGATTAATGATCAGTAATGTATTTTATTTAATTACCAAGAGGATGAGATAAAACAGGAACTTTTTTGTTTAACATCCTGATTGGTTCTTATCACTAGAGATTCAGAGCAAAGTAATTTGGTTTCCTTTTCTTGGAAATCAATTATGGTAACTTTTTTGATTTCAGAGGAGTGTTTAGATTAGCATACAATGATATTTCCTAGTAGTGGGTTTTTTATCGATATTATTGGTGCATTTTTGTTTGGTTTCTTTTTAGTGGTGGAAGGTAAGGATTCTGGTATATGGCAATCATAGTAATGTTCCAATATGCAAGACTTTAAAGAACGAATGACTGACGGTAATTTACCAGTTGCCAATTAAACTTGTAAATAACACCAGCCACAGTAGTACACTGGTGTGAGATATTGGTTTTGGTAAATGTTGGAGTTTGCTGTTTTGTGGTGAGGACAATTTTGTAATTAGAATGTTTGAAGATGTGTTTGATAGTTTTGTAAATATTGTAAATATACAGCATTATTAGAATGGCGTATAATTTAATTAAGTTGCTTTGGGAAAGGGGCATATGATTTCAGCCAGTGTGAATGGCATAAGCTATTAATTGCTGGAGAATTGGTGAAAACAGAAGTTGTTTTTTAAGAATGTCATTTCTTGGTTTAGAGCAGTGACTGAAGAAGAGTATTTGTAAGCAATGATGAATTGTGTCAAAACAACCAAGTTTTTGAAAAATATGGGTAATAGGAAGAAATGTAAGTAGTTTCCGATGATTGTAAGTTTATTGTATACTTTAGTACTATTATGGATGGAATTTTTTTTCTTGTATTCAATGGAGAATTTTTATCTATGGCCAAAGGTATTTAAAGAAAAAAAAATAGTTTTTGTATAGTGTTACTGTCAATGATACACACAACATTACTGACACATTTATTATAGTAAGAAATGCCAAGGGATCATGATAAGAGATGTGTTTCCATCTGAAAAAAAAAAAAAAAAAACATCTCAAGCTGATTGCTAATCTTTTGGCCCATGGGAAGACTGAAAATATGTTCCTAAATATGATAACATTATATTTAAAGAAATTTGCTAAGAATATAACCTTAATCAGAGAAAGGATATCAGAAGGGAGATTAGGGTACATTCTGATAGGTTGTGGTCATTTATAAGCATCGTATGGACAATGTTCAGGATTTTGTGTACATCAGCATTGGTATATAAGGGAAAAGAGAGAGAGTATAATGTAGGGTAATATGATAATATGTTAGAAAAGTTCATCCATATTTTTAATAATAAATTTTGAATTTTTTTAGCAGTAGTTTGATTAGTTGGGAATAAATTTTGATAAGGGAGCAGTTGTGGTGTATTTATATGAAATTATGGAGCATACAGGATACCTGGTTTATGTATTTTAACTTGTCTGTCTGAAAATAGTAGGATGATGGCTGGTACAGGGAGTGATTTTTTTTAACAGTGCATTTATCTATTTTTTCTTCTTCTTTAAGTTGATATAAGAGTTATGTTGGCAGTTGGATCTTCTGTAATTATTTTATAAATATTGCTATTTAAATAGTGGAGTTGATTTTGTTGCTAAATAATGTTAAAAAAGGTGATTATCAATACGGCTGATAAAAGCAACTGCCTTTCTAAGCCTTACTGATTATATTATATTATATTATCCTTGATTATAGGAAGAACCAACAGCTTATACTGGAATTGTGATGAATGAAGTAGAGGTAACTAGTCTATTACAGAACCTCAATGTCAATACATCTGTGGGATTGGATGGTATACCAGCTCGTGTCGTACGTGAAGCGGCCAAAGAATTGTCAGTGCCCTTGACCATTTTGTTTAATTTGAGCCTGAGGACTGGGTCAGTCCCAAGGGGGTGGAAAGAGGGGAAAATAGTTCCACTGCACAAAGGTGGTTCCAAGGCTGCTGTTGAAAATTAATGGCCAATCAGCATAACAGGAATCATTATCAAGGTCTTAGAGAAAATAGTCAAGAGGAAAATACAAGATTGGATAGAAGAAAATGGGATACTGTATCGGGGACAGCATGGTTTTGTGAAGGGTAGGTCATGCCTCAGTAACTTGCTCACATATTATAACACAGTGACGGCTGAACTGGATAAGGGTAATGGGTTTACGGTGATTCTACTGGACCTTGCCAAGGCCTTTGACAGGATACCACATGGAATTCTGATCAGTAAATTGGGGCATATGGGGATGGACATAGGGTTGGTGAGATGGATAGGAGGGTGGTTGACGGAGAGATATCAGAGAGTGGTTTACTCAGGAGTAGAGTCCACAAGACAGCCTGTGACTAGTGGTGTGCCACAAGGATCTGTTCTTGGACCACTGCTGTTTAATTTGTTCATAAATGATATAGGAAAGGATCTGAGAGGAACAGTTCATTTGTTTGCGGATGATGCGAAGTTGGGTAGGGCAATAGTGAATGCAGATGACGTCAAATTTTTGCAGGATGATTTGGATAGATTGGAGGTCTGGGCTAAGGAGAATGGATGTCAGTTTAATGTGGCAAAATGTAAGGTTATGCATTTTGGGGTGAAAAGATTGGAGGCAGTTTACTGCATTGGTGGAACCGTGCTCCAGGAAATTGATGAGGCACGAGATTTAGGAGTGTTGGTAGATAAGGAATTGAAATTTAGGGGACGCATTGCAAAAGTGGCCAAATCAGCTCATCAAATCACTTGGTTGCTGAAGAATACGTTGACAAGCAGAGACAAGCAGGTTATTGTTCCTCTGTATCGAGCCTTGATAAGACCCCATCTAGACTACTGTGCTCAGATTTGGTCACCTAGGTTTCTTCTTGATGGGGAAGAGGTGGAGAGGATCCAGAGGCGAGTGACCAAGATGATAGCAGGTCTGTGGAATGAACCGTATGAGAACAGGTTGAGGATTTGTGGGTTGCAAAAATTGGTTGATAGGCGGAGGAGGGGAGATATGATTGAGACATTCAAATTACTGAAGGGTTTCTATAAAATTAATTCAGAAGATATTTTTGAGAACAGGGCTGGTTGTGGGAGGACTAGGGGACATCCATGGAAACTGGGCAAAAGTGTGGTTAGTAAAGGTGTTAGAGCTGGGTTCTTTACTTTTAGAGTAGTGAATGAGTGGAATGCGCTCCCTGAGTCTGTGGTGGATGCTGTGACGGTGAATGAGTTTATGGCGAGGTATGATAGGTACTGTATGAATGTCAAATAGTTGTGATGAATATGATTTGGGGCCTCCCTCGATGAGTCTAATGACTCCCTGGAGTTGCCCGTAATAATAGTAATAATAATAATAATAATAATAATAATTATATTCATGTTTCATTTTATATAATTTAAATTTTATATTAAATGTATGCTTTTGGTTGGAAAGAAGGGCAGATCTATCACCCTATAATTGCTATTTCCATTATTGTTATAATTTATTACATTTTGTTATAGGGATGGACCTTTATATGATGCATATTTCCAAAAAAAAAATATCACTTATCAAGTGGAAATTCTGGTTCAAACATAGTAATGAAGGTCCAGTACAGGATATTGTAATAAGATTCTGTAAGATGAAACCCTGAAGCATAGTTTTGTTCTTAGATTATCTTCATCATACCAAAACCCCTTTTGCAGGATGCTGTGGAGGTAGATAATTGTGGAAGAACATCTATGATATCTACTATCAAAGATTAAGGCACCATAATTTTCTTCAATCTCCAAACAGGCTGTGAAGCAAACAATAATCTTAACCATTCAGGAAAACACTTAACCAGATTACCCTTCATTTGAAGATGCATCTCAGAAATGGTACTATGGAAAGCAAGAAACATGTAGCATCTTACAGTATATCTGTGTAGTTGCATTTTAAATAGAGGTCTTAGATAGATTAAATGTATACAGCAGAAGAGTATGTCTCGATTAACCTTAAGTATAGAACATTAAAGAGAAGATGAAAATATGTTTATATTTGTAGTAAGTTTGTTTGGCCAGAAAGTAAATCATACCTGACACAAAAATTATAATCTTGATGTCATCTTTAACTAACTAAACAAAAACTTTGCACGTCTATCCAAAAGTTTATACTATAAATGGGAAAATACTTCCTGTACAAATTTCGGTTTGTTCACACTTTGATAAAGGATAAGAACAAGAATCTAATTTCTTAGCAAGTATATAAATTATATACTGGACAAAGTACTTATGATCATACAGGAGTACTGGTCATGAAGAATTAGAGGAATTTTATTAAATTTCAGAAAAGGTAATTTACTTAAAAAAGTTGGTCATCCTTTCCTTCAAGCTTACACGGTGATCAGAATACATCATGAAAACAACTACCGTGTTAGAGTAAAACTTTAGTTTAATATAAACCAAAATAAACACTCGACGTTTCGACATTTGCATTAAGGTCATTATCTGGAGCATACACATATATACAAAAAAACAAGCTGCGCTATAATCTACATAGCATACTAAAGTTTTTATTATTGGTCTCTGGTGGGAAAAAAAAAACTTACTACATCAAAGCTGGAGTCCTATTATTATTATTATCTATTAGGTTACAAAATTAAATTAAGCTGGAGAGCAACATGTTTACAAAAAAAGGAAAAAATTAATAAATAATAAATAAAAAATTACTTATATAAGTATACATATAAATTACAACCAACTGGTATGGATAGTGGCCAATAAAACTGAAAAATTGCTTAGAGTCCTAAAGTCAGGGTTCGGTGGAAATTAAGTGGGCTGAATGTGTGCCATCCAAATTCTTGGGATTTTTATGCCACCATTATTGTTAAGATTAGGGTGTTTAATCAAAACATATTCTGGAAAGTAATAAAGAAAAACTTAAGGTCAAATTTTATACTTTAAAACAATGGCAAAATCTGAATGACAATCATACAAATCTAACCAATCAGGATATCTCTTTCCTGGCAAACAACTCAAACAGTGAACAACAAATAAGTGAGACGAGGAGATACCAACCACATGCAAGCAATAGTCATGTGATCAACCTATGTAGCCACACCTTAAATAACAGTCAACTTGCATTACTTGATAAAGGCCTAAACTTCACAGTAGCACCTAGAACTGTTAATAAACTGGATGTTATATACCACACAGAAAGAGGCATTAAGTCTCTTCCAAATAATATAACTGATAAAATTCATTTAGAAACCAGCAATGTTTTTGAATAAAAAGAAAACCATATGTAGCAATCTTACAAAAACAAAACTAGCAGCAATCAAGTCATTAAAAGCTAATCGAGATATAATTTATAACAAAATTGGACAAAGGTAATTAAATTGATGTCCTTGACAGATGAACTTACATCCATCAGATGAATCAACTGGTCTCCGATAACAGCACCTATCAGCTTGTCAACTATAATCTAACAAACAGGATAAAGAAAAAAAACTAAAATTACTTAAGTCTATAACTTCTTGGCCATCAGACACTATTAAAAAAACTTATACCCCATATACCTGATCATTCTCCCAGAATATATGGTGTTCCCAAGGTACACAAACATAACACTTCGCTTTGGCCGATAGTTGAGGGAATAGACAGTCCTAATTATCACCTAGTCAAGAAATTAGCATCAACACTCAAGGAGTTGGTAGGTCATATCCCCCCCCCCCTCCTATATAAAGAACACACAACACTTTACAAACAAAATTAAAAACAAAATTGATTTATTAGCCAGTTTTGATGTTTCTGTCCTTTTCACAAATATCCCAATCAGTGACACAATTCCTCTCCTACAGAACAAATTTCTGCCCGACATTACAGTTCTCTTTGTCCACATACTATGTTCCGGTTACTTTGTGTGACAAAATAACTTTTACTTACAAAAAGAAGGCATGCCAATGGGCTCACCTCTACCCCACCCTCTCAATTGCTAACTTTTATATGAAAGCATTTGAGCAACAAACTCTTGATTCCTTTACTCTAAAACCAACAGTTTGGCTTAGATACGTTGACGATGCTTTCGTTATCTGGCAACACGGTCACCAAACTTTAACACGTTTGCTGCCAACTACGAGTATACTCGTAGTTGGTAAACCAGCTACACAAGCCAGCTACGAGTATACTCATATGACGCTTACCGCCGGCAACGAGATTACTATACTGACCTCGAAAAAGTGAAAATGCTTGGCTTGTAGAAATAGCATCAAAACTGTGTATTCTCATAGATGGTATATGCTCTGCACAAGCCAACTATGAGTATACTCGTATGATGCTTACCGCCAGCAACGAGATTACCATACTGACCTTGACGTGAAATTGCTCGCCGTACGGGAACAGACTATGCCGAAGTAGCGTGGCAGCGAACGTGTTAAACATATTCCTTAGCCTCCTGAACAAACAACATGGGCGCATACAATTTACTATTGAAATTGAAAATCAGAACTTGCTCCCTTTCCTGGATACACTAGTTGCACCTCTTCCCTCAAGCTGTCTATCCTTCACTGTTTACCGCAAACCTACACATACCGGCCAATATATACACGCTAACTCATATCACCGCTCTTTGCAAAAATTTTAACACCCTCATAAACAGAGATATAACAATTTGCTCCAATGAACAAGATCTTAAACAAGAATTAAAAATTATTAGCAATACATTTATAAATAATGGCTATAGCAAAAATAGTATTAATAAAGTTCTTCATAAAACTTTATCAAAAAATAATATAAATTACAGTAAAACCATAGCTATCCCATACATTAAAGAGTTATCAGAAAAAATTAATAGAATCCTACACAATTATAATCTTAAAGACACTTTTAAACCACCTTTAAAATTAAAAAACATATTCAACTCCTCTAAGGACCCCCCACACACACACTGGCACTTCCTGGAGTTTATTGCATCTATTGCACCTGTAACTTACCTTATATTGGGGAAAGACGTACAATCCCTATCCATAACAAAAAAAAAAAAAAAAAAGAGCACAAACAACACATTAAATTTAACAATTTTGGTGAAGCAGGCCTCTAAGATCATGCTCTTCACACTCTACACCAAATTGATTAGAAAAAGTACTTGCTCCTTACATCATACAAAAACCTGGTATGAACAGAAATTTAAAGACTGTGAAATTTTGATTAACCACCCCAACGTTAACAATAATGGTGGCATAAAAATAACAAGAATTTGGATGGCACACAAATTCAGTCCACTTAGTTTCCAGCAAACCCTAACTTTAGGACTCTAAGCAATTTTTCAGCTTTTATTGGCCACTATCCATACCAGTTGGTTGTAATTTATATGTATAATTATATAAGTAATTTTTTTAAAATTTATTATTTATTAATTTTTTCCTTTTTTTGTAAACATGTTGCTCTCCAGCTTAATTTAATTTTGTAACCTAACAGATAATAATAATTGGACTATAGCTTTGATGTAGTAAGGTTTTTTTTTTTTTTTTTTTTCCAACCAGAGGTCAGGCCAATAGCTGTAATGATTGGTCAATAACTTTAGCATGCTATGTAGATTGTAGTACAGCTTGTTTCTTTGCATATATATGTGTATACTCCAGATGAGAACCTTAATGTGAGGGTCGAAATGTCAAGTGTTTATTTCGGTTTATATCTAAACTAAAGTTTTACTCTAACAAGGTAGTTGTTTCCATAATTTTCATGATGTAAAAGTTAGTGTCATAGAATATAATTCTACTTTCTTGAGTAGATACATTAAAATAAACATTATGAAAAAAAAAGTTCTTAACCATATTTAATGTAAAATTAAATTGAAAATTATAAAGTGACTGACAGCAATTTAAATTTAGCATTGTGAAAAAATTATACATATATATATATATACAAACCTTTAGTAGTGTGTACTGACAGCTAGCAATAATAAAACAAAAGATGAAACTCCATATATCTCGAAAAAAATTTTGAGAAAGGCACAAGGCACCAAGTGCGGCAACCAGCACCGCTAAAATTATAGAAACCAAGTTCTCTATGGGGGTGAGGCTCCTTAAAAACACAAACAAATAATTAGAGACCATATGAAAATAATATGTAATATCACTTCTAAAGTACTCAAAACTGGAAATAGCATTGGGTAACCAATTTATGAACATTTGTCAAATAGTTCAATTAAAAAAAATGAAATATTTTAGCTAAGAAACTTTATTTTAAAATGTTCATTAACACATTTATGCTGGGCTGTGTGTCATGCCTTCTTTTGCACTATAACATAGCAAGAAATATGTACTAGCACAAATAGTTACACATTACAGAAAAATGTTAAAAAAAGTATGAATTACTTTCTGCAGTGTGGACTACTACAGAATCCCCCCCCCCCATCATCCTCCTTTCAAGCATTAAGGCCAAATGGCTTATTCCAGTCTTATTCCATCTTTTCTTTGGTTGTTCTTGACTCCTGTGTTCTCCAAATGAGTGGTATAGAAGTATCTTTTTTTTTTTTTTTTTTTTTTTTTTTGGATAGTCATGAATTGTCCATTCTTACAACATGTTCAATCTTCACTGGATATATGCATATTTTGTCCAATACTGAATCTATTTTTAGTTCTTTACATATATCTGTGCTTCTTTCTTGCTCCCCCCCCCCATCCCCAGTGAGTACAGCCTGCTGAAAATAATATGTAATATTATTTAATAATGTAATAAGGTGCTCCTATAAGATTGGAGATTTTTAAAATTTATTTATTGAGGTATTTTCTATTAATTAATGTATTTTTAATTTATTTTATTATTGGGGTATAATTTGTAGATATGGTGCTAAAAATCTGTGCAACAGAAAAAGAAAAGTGTTGAAAGCTTATTTTTCACTTGGTTAGACTATAATAAATTTAGTTTAATCCTTTATCCAAGTGTGAGCAAACAAACTTTGTGCCTGAAAGTATCTTCAGGACTGGGGTAAGGTGGTACAACAGCGGGCAACTCGTTGCAAAAGTGGAGCAAGCTAACATCACTCCTATCTCAGTATCTCCCATAATGCAAAACACATCTCCTTGCAGATATGTATAATGTTATGCATTAAGGGAAGGGCCACTTATTGAGGTCTCTTCAGTGGGAGCCAGTCTGGGTAGTGGCCCTTCCCTTAATGCATAGCATTATACATATCTGCAAGGAGATGTGTTTTGCATTATGGGAGATACTGAGATAGGAGTGATGTTAGCTTGCTCCACTTTTGCAACGAGTTACCTGGTGTTGTACCACCTTATCCCAGTCCTGAAGATACTTTCAGGCGCAAACTTTGTTTGCTCACACTTGGATAAAAGATTAAACTAAATTTATTATAGAAAAAGAAAAGTAAAGCATATGGTAGTGCTCCAAGTATTCGATCTGTGTAACTACTACTTTTGACAATACTTAAGTTTATTTAAGAGAGCTGATTGTTCTATGGTGTAAGTGGTTTTAAAAAAGTTTGAGATCCCATGTCAAGAGACTGTGTCAGAAACTCTGTAACATGGGATATCGGTGTTGTATACAACCAACACACAATATAGATTTCATATTGTATGTTAGATATTATGCTGAATTTCTCAAAATATGTGGATATTTTACTACTGACAATTCTTTCCATAATTCTGTTTATTATTTCTCTCTTTATCATTGTGTGGCACTCTGGATTGTCTTCATTAGATTTTGTGTTCTATAATTTTATCTCATTTAAAAGTGATTTTTATCCAATCATACAGTCAAACTGAAACAGAAATTCAAACTCTAGCACGGCACAGGGAACGCGTGATCACTGAAGTCAACAGAAACTTCGCAGAACCTTCCAAATACATTACACCAATATATGTAACCTCTGTTCAAATCTCAATGATGTCCATTTCCATCTCTTACAAAACTCCACTTACTTTTTCTGACAGAAACCCAAATTTCTATCCCCAAGCACTAAGCCTTACATACCTCAACTTTCTCAGTTACACACTCTTTTAACTCTTTTTGCACCAAAGGTGGGGTTTGTGCACATGTTCTCTCTGATATACCATGTAAAGAAGTGCCCAACCTGGAATCTCCCATTTTGGACCTTCTCTGGCTGTAAATCTCTGTACCTCATTCTATCAAATTCATCTGCTCTCATAATGCTACTAACCATTGTGAATGCTTCGATTTCCTTTCCTTAAATGTCGATATTCTTTAATCCAACTTTTCTAAGTGACGTTATTTTCCTTAGAGATTTCAATGCTCACAATATCAGCTAGCTGTGCTATTCCAATTGCACAGATCAAGCAAGTAGAGAGAGACCAAGTCATTTGCCATCACCAATGACCTTATGCAAATAATACACATGATCTCCAGAATATCAGACAATGGCTACCAACTCGAACCTCTTCTTCAGTTGTAACCCATAGGTTACAACTTATGTTATGTTTAATCTGTCCTCTAAGTAGTTCAGACCACAATTTCATGCTGATCTCTTCCCACATGAAGCCACACAAACACCATCATGTGCATCCACACATTGTATGGCATTATAAGAAAGCCAAATGGGATGATCTAGTGAACTATCAAGACACATTTCCTTGGAGGGATTATTGCTTCCAGCCATATAACCTAAATGTATGTACAGAACATATCACCAAAATAATTCTTATCAGTATGAAAACATTAATTTCCTGTTTCACACTAAGTTCCCATATCCACCTAAGCCTTGATTGTGTGCCAAAGCTGTACAAGAGAAGAATCAAACATACTATAACTATAACTGGCTTGAAATCAAAACTTCATCCACCTATACTGCTTATACAAAAACTCAGAATAACTACAAGAAACTATCAACACTTCTAAAACTGTCTCTGAGAGAGGTAAAAGCAGGAAACTTGAATTCTGTCCAAATGGTAGCCATCATTCTGGTCTCTAGTTAAAGCCATTGGTTGCAATTTCTCCCCACTGCTGTTGCATCTTCATCCACAGAAAAACTGACTTTGGTAAATATCCCCCCAAAAACCATCCCATTTTGATGATGTCCTTTCATCAAAATATTATCAGGAAAATTTTCTATACCAAACAGTCTCCAGGCTCTGATAGCATTCCTCTGATTACTCTAAAGGTCTGTACTCCTAAGTTGACTTCCATTCTGTGTCGTCTTTTTTCCACTCTCTTTCCCACAAAAAATTAATGGAACAACTCTCCAATACCTAGTCAGTAACTTGTCATATGCCAACAAGCATATCAATGTGTGTAACTGGTGTGAATAACATGTTAGAAGGTACTGCCACCATGTTACACATGCATGAGCCTGGCCAGATCTCATTAACGTACAGTGGGAGCAAGGGAGAAGATTACAACAACAATTGTAAGAAAAATGACAAAGTCGAGATGACATGAACAATCAGTTACATAAAAAAAAAAAGATCACTAATGCAAAAATATAGTCCTACTACCAACCACCACAGAAATTAGCCCATATTCAACCTATTCCTAAAAAGAGTAACAAATCTATAGCACCAAACTACAATCCAATTTTTCTTACTACAGTTCTTTCCCACATAATGGAAAGAGCTATCAACACTCAACTAAGTTGTGAAAGTGTGGCAATGCTGGAGGCATCTTATGAAATTGCCTTTGTGTTGGCTAAAAAACACAAGCCTTTCTCTGATGGAGAGGAAGTTGTTAAGCCCTGTCTCAAAAAATTTGCAAAATGTCTTGGTGATAAGAATGTTGTAAGAAAAGTAAACCAAATTGCTCTGTCCAAGCAAACAATTAGAAGACTCATCGAAGAACTTTCCCATGATGTTACTGAGCAATTGAAAGACCTTATTCATGCTTGTGCTTTCTTTTCTTCAGCCTTGGACAAATCCGCTGACATACGTGATGTAGCCCAATTAAGCATTTTTAGAAGAGGAATTGATGGTAATTCTAACATCTTTGAAGAACTTATCGGTCTTGAGTCACTTCATGGAAAAACCAGAGGGTCAGACATATTTGACAAAGTAAAGTCATGTCTAGAAAATCAACAACTAGATTCTAGTAAGCTCATCAGTGTGTGCACTGATGGAACACCGTCAATGATAGGTAGAGTTTCTGGGACTGTAACTTTACTTGAAAGGTTCTAGGTCGTTCTCTACTAAAGTATCACTGTATTATACATGAAGAATCTCTGTGTAGAAAAACTAAATTTGAGGTATGTTATGATACCAGTTGTAAAGTGTATGAATAAAATTAGAGCAAGAGGGTTAAACAGAAGAGAATTCTGAGAATATTGTGAACTGCTAGATATGGAATATGGTGATCTCATCCTTCATTGTGAGGTGCGCTGGCTTTCTAAAGGACAAGTTCTCAGTAGATTTTGGAAGCTGAAAGAAAGTGTTCGTAATTTTCTGGAAGAGAAGGATGAGCTGCATGAGGAAAAAGCCCTGTTGTGTGTTGAGAAATGATTATTTGATTTAGCATTTTTAGTTGATGTTACCAGCCACTTCATTGATCTAAATTTGAAACTGCAGGGCAAGAACAAATTGTTTCCTAGCTTAGTAAATGACATCAGTTCATTCAAAATGAAATTAAAACTGTTCATCTCCCAGTTAGAAAATGGGGATTTAAGTCAATTTCCACATTTAAAAGAACATAGTGAATCTGTTGAAAATAATGGCAACTTTACAGAATATACTGAGAAACTCAGATTGTTACAAGAGTCCTTTAACATTCGTTTTAGCAACTTTGCCAAAGAAGGAGACTGCATACTTGCATTTATAAATCCCTTTTCACTTACTGAACAAAAAATCTTGACGATGCCTAGTAACATACAAATGGAACTTATTGATCTCAGAACCAATTCTTTATTGAAAATGAAATTTAATGAACTTCCATCACTCCCAGATGCTTCTGATATAATTAATTTCTGGCGATCATTGACCTGTGAACATTTTCCAGAACTGAGAAAATTTGCTCAGAGTTATATCTGTCATTTTGGAACTACATACAGATGCATAACTGGTAATTAGTTTACGGAATTAACAACGCATATAAAGTATATTAATTAAAGGTAACTCTTTAATAAATAACTTCTATATTTCGGCAATGTCACGTTGCTATCTTCAGGAACATAAAGATATGGTATGTGCACACAGGCACTAAAAGCAAATGAGGAAGAAAGCAAGAAACTAATATTGTTCCTACAGTCCTAATGGTGCCCTCTGGTGGGCTAATTTGGTTGACTTGGCAGTTGGGCTGAAGTTCTCAAAATGTAAGTCTCCCAAATTTGGGGTAGTTTCGTGCACCCAAATTTGTTGAGGTTAGGAATGTTTTTTAGAGCTGCTGAAGATTCCTTGAATAATCTTTCATATTTAAACTTGCTGCGGTGTATTATTTTTGTTTTCTTCCAACGAATTCTATGGTGGGTATCTAAGGCATGGTCTGCCAGCCCAGAGCGGCTGTACTGGCGAAACCGGATGTAGTCTTTGTGTTCTGAAATCCTGATATTTGTTGTTCTGCCTGTTTGGCCAAAGTAGGACAATTTGCAGCTGCAAGGGACCTGGTATACACCAGGTAGATCTAGGGGAAGTGGTTGGTCTTTGGTAGAGCGGATAAGGGATGCCAACTTTTTATATGGTCTGTAACAAGAAGTAAGGTCATATTTTCTGAGGATATTGGTTATTTTCTCAGAGGTGCCTGCCCTGGATGTAGGGGATGGTGATAGATTTGGTGGAATCTTTATTGTGGAGGGGGTGAGGGGGGTTGTGGTTTACTGGTTTGAGTATTTTTAAGATTTTTTTGGGGTTATAGCCATTGGCTAAGAAAGTGTTATGGATGTGGTTTAGTTCAGTAGTTAGAGCCTTGTCATCTGAGCAGATTAATTTTGCCAAGTTATATAGTGTTTTTATAACCCCATATTGTTGTGAGGGGGGGGGGGGGATTGCTGGTGAATGTATCTGCCAGTATGGGTGGGTTTTCTGTAAACAGAGAAAACCAAAGATCCATCAAGCTGGCGGGTGATTAAAGTGTCTAGGAAGGGGAGGGTGTTGTTTTCCTCTTTTTCTAAGGTGAACTGGACTCTGGGGTGTTGGTTGTTTAAGTGTGTTAGGAAGGAGTGGAGTGAGTCTGAGCCATGTGGCCAAATAGCGAACACATCATCCATGTAACGAAGTCAAATAGTGGGTTTTTGTGGGGTGGAGTTTAAGGCTTTCTCTTCTTTAGTTTGTTCTTAATCATTTTCATAAATGAAAATGATTAACACGTTCGCTGCCAACTACGAGTATACTCGTAGTTGGTAAAACAGCCCCACAAGATAGCTACGAGTATACTCGTATGATGCTTACCGCCGGCAATGAGATTACTGTACTGACCTTGAAGAAGTGAAAATGCTTGGCTTGTGGAGCTAGCATCAAAACTGTGTATTCTCATAGAAGGTATATGCTCTGCACAAGCCAACTATGAGTATACTCGTAGGACGCTTACCGCCGGCAACGAGATTACCGTACTGACCTTGAAGAAGTGAAATTGCTCGGCGTACGGGAACAGACTATGCCGAAGTAGCGTGGCAGCGAATGTGTTAAGAACAAACTACAGTCGCAAATGACTGATTCAAATTTGAAAAACTGTTTGATGCTTTCTGTAACTGATTTAACTCCAAACATTACAAGCTTAGCAAAAGCAAAGCAATTTCAAAAGTCAACAAAATAATTAATGTTTATCTTGTCTTTATATGAAATCCTTTTATTTAAAACTGCTAAAAGTGTCTATATTATCATATATATAATAAATCATTTTATGTATAACTGTTAAATATATCCATATTACCATATTTTAAAAGCGCTGAAAAGTGGTATAAGTTTGTACGGCGCATCTTAACTAAAAAATGAAAAAATTGACGCATGAACTATAAAAGGTTGGCCACCCCTGACGTAGACCAATCGATCTGTTTAATTTAGTAGAGTGAACTAAAGTTTCACATGTTTGGTCACAAAGCCATTCCATGAGGAACCGACTTTTGTGAAGGACTCTTGTCTTGTTCCAATGAACTCTATGTCTAGTGTTGATGGCATGCTCTGCAATAGTCCAGACTGTTCAGGTTTAAGGTATTCAACATAAGACGTGTGTTCTTCTTTAAAAGTGACCTACTAGCCTTTAAATAAATCCGATGAGCTTTTTGAGAAGACCTTAAAACTTCTTTTAATTTATGGCAGGTAGGAATAACCTAAAATTGAGCTATCTTATGCAAGTTAATTCCAGTATTATATTTATTTAAATATGCCCACTCTCAGTAATTCCTTATTGAAACACATATCAAGACTTTATGGAGAGTCTATTTCCAAATAGTCTGCTAGATACGGTAAAGTATCAGTAAAGAAAGCTAAATGCATTAACAGAATAATATTCCCAAAGTGCTGAAAGATAGTTATTCTCAGGTTATTCCTACATGCTGTAAATTAAAAGAAGTTTTTAGGTCTCAAAAAGCTCATCGGATCTATTTAAAGGCTAGCACTTTTTATCAGCTATACGAAGCTAAAAAATCTCTAGCCTTCTTAAATAGAGAAGTTGTTAATTCAAGAACGCCTTGGAATCTGTATTCAGTTTCAGTAAGGAAGTACCGTGAGTAGACATATTACTAACTATTATAATAACGGAATTAACTCACGTATTAAATTATTCTTTATTCATAGAATTTTCACCTGAGTATCACAGGCATCATCACTACAGGTACAAGGGCTAATTAAACAATAACTGTTATATTCACAAAGCTCCACCTAAGTAGCTAAGGTTAAATTTCCTAAATTTATTTATTATTATTATTTATAATTAAATATATATATGTGTATACAATTATATGTTAGGAAAGATTTGCTGCTTTATAAAGTACTATCTCCCACAAGGGGGAAAGACGTAGACCAACGGGTCTGTTTAGGTTAGGGGAGTGAAGTAATGTTTCACATGTTTCTTTGTATAGCCATTCCATTAGGAACTGACTTTTGTGAGTGACTTTTGTCTTGTTCCACTTAACTCTATGTCTGGTGTTGATGGCATGTTCTGCAATTTCAGACTGTTCGGGTTCAAGTTACTGGATATACGACTGGTGTTCTTCTAACCGGACCTGAGCAGATCTTCCTGTTTGTCCAAAATATGATAACCAACATGAGCAGGGAATCTGGTAGACACCTGGATAGCTGAGATGTAGGAGCTTGTCCTTTGGAGACATTAGGAATGTGGAGATTTTTCTGATGGGTCTAAAAGCCACACAGATATAACCTAACCTAACCTTAGCTATGCGTTCACTAACCCCTTGTACACCAAGGGATTAGTGAACACATAGCTAAGGTGCTAAAACCACTAAATATCTGTGTGGCTTTTCGACCCGTCAGAAAAATCTCCACATACCTAATGTCTCCAAAGGACAAGCTCCCACATCTCAGCTATCCAGGTGTCTACCAGATGCCCTGCTCAGGTCCGGTTAGAAGAACACCAGTCGTATATCCAGTACCTTGAACCCGAACAGTCTGGAATTGTAGAACATGCAATCAACACCAGACATAGAGTTAAGTGGAACAAGACAAAAGTCATTCACAAAAGTCTGTTCCTAATGGAACAGCTATATACAAAGAAACATGTGAAACTATAATAAATTTAGTTTAATCCTTTATCCAAGTGTGAGCAAACGAATTTTGTGCCTGAAAATATCTTCAGGACTGGGGTAAGGTAGTACAACACCAGGCAACTCGTAGCAAAGGTGGAGCAAGTTACCATCACTTCTATCCCAGTATCTCCAATAATGCAAAACACATCTCCTTGCAGATATATAATGTTATGCATTAAGGGAAGGGCCACTACCCAGACTAGTTTCGATCTTTGAGGTCTCTTCAGTGGGAGCCAGGCCCAGAGGTGCAGAAGCAATAGCGAGGTCATCTTTACCTATAGGAGTTGCCAAACGGTGTGCCACCTTTTTATTAAATTACTCTGGATTTAGAGAAAGATGTTGAAAGTTTATTTTTCACTTAGTTAGACTATAATAAATTTAGTTTAATCCTTTATCCTTTAATCCTTTATCCAAGAGCACACAAAGTTTGCGCCTGAGAATATCTTCATGTGAACATGTGAAACATTACTTCACTCCCCTAACCTAAACAGATCCAATGGTCTACGTCTTTCCCCCTTGTGGAAAATAGTACTTTATAAAGCAGCAAATCTTTCCTAACATATAATTATACACATATATATATTTAATTATAAAAAAATCAAAATTAAAAATTAAATTATTATAATTGAATTAATTATTTAATAATTAAATAACTAAATAATTAAATTTAAATAATTAAAAATAATAATTAAATAAATTTAGGAAATTTAACCTTAGCTACTTAGGTGGCACTTTGTGAATATAACAGTTATTGTTTAATTAGCCTTGTACCTCATGACTTATTTTTCACGGTATTAACAACACCACAAACACTTTTATCAACAAAGATCTTTTATTAACGCTTATATTTCACTGATTTTCAACTCAGCATCATCAGAGCACAACACACTTGTAAACGCGACAGTGAGTGAGTGAAACAATATAATTGCAAAAGACAAAAGATCTAAAGTCCTATTTTTTGGTGCGTTTACAAGTGTGTTGTGCTCTGATGATGCCGAGTTGAAAATCAGCGAAATATAAGTGTTAATAAAACATCTTTGTTGATAAGTGCGAAAAAATAGGACTTTAGGTCTTTTGTCTTTTGCAATTATATTGTTTCACTCACTCGCTGTTGCGTTTACAAGTGTGTTGTGCTCTGATGATGCCGAGTTGAAAATCAGCGAAATATAAGCATTAATAAAACATCTTTGTTGATAAAAGTGTTTGTGGTGTTGTTAATACCGTGAAAAATAAGTCATGAATAACCATCAACAACTAAGCTTATCTGTTAGATAGCCTTGTACCTGTACTGATGATGTCTGTGATACTCAGGTGAAAATTCTACGAATAAAGAATAATTTACGTGAGTTAATTCCGTTATTATAATAGTCTGTATTCAGTACTGTCGACAGGGTATAGCATAGAGGCAGCCAGCCTCACGGCATGGCTTATAAGGGCACTCGTTGAGCCATATTGTGGTAGGTGCCATTGCTAAGCTAGCAATTCCTGTTAGTGTAGCAAGTGCGGAAAGAAGTTTTTCCAAGCTTCAACTGATTAAAAATTATTTTCAAAGAGCAATGGCCCAAGAAAGATTAGTTGATCTAGCAACTATATTGATAGAGGAGAACACAGCACATAATTTAAATTTAGAAGAGCTTATAAACAGTTTTATTGTGCAATTTCCCTGCAGAGCAAACATTTAATTAATATTATTATGCAATTGTTTTGCATTAATGTTTCTCTTGTAATAAAAACAAAATAGCAATTGGAGATTTTCTTATATTTCTGTCTTATAATCCATCAGAGGTGATATTTAATTGTTTGACTCAGGGTGCAATCTAATCTGGCAACGGCCCTATCTGTATTAGTGGCTGAAACTTTTAATACAGTCTCGACTTCATACCTAAAGGCTTTTAATGCTTCTTGTGATAAGTTAAAGCATAGTTTAATGCACTGGTGAGCCACTCTGGAACTAGTACTAATGTCTGTGATATGGATAGACTAGTTATCAATGTTTCCGGCCATCCACTAAAAGACAATGAACATTTTGTTTTATCAAAAGGACATAATTTCGCCATTGCTCCAAATAAGGTACCCCTGATGGATTTTTTCATAGTATAGACAGAGGTATCTCACAAAAAACAGCTAATAGGATGCATTTTGAATGTGCAAAATTCTTTTTAATGTCAAGCCTCCTCATCCTAATCTCTCTTACTCTGAATTTAAAGCACTGAAGAATAATAATAATTTAATTACGAAAGCTGAAAAAGGAAAGTCTATAGTTATTCAAGATAGAAGAGAATATGAGAGAAAAATGTCTCTATTACTCCAAGACTATTCAACTTAAAGGCCCCTCACATCAGATCCTACCAACAGTCAATTGAAAGGACTTGATTCTCTTATAGATAATGTGTCTACATGGGATGAAGATCAAAAGAAAAAACTTAAAACCTTCTTAGGTCATCCACCTAGATTGTGTGGTCTTTCAAAAGTTTATAAACCAGGTATAGACTGTACAGTTTGTGCCACTTATAAAATTTCAAAATTTTTATCAAATTTACTCACTTCTTCAACTAGAACTGCTACTTATATAAAAAAATACTTTGGATTTCAGAAATAAAATTTCAGATCTTCATTTGAATGCTTCGGATATTAAGATTAGTTAAGTTGTTGTTTCATTATTTACTAATGTTCCTTTATCTGACAGCATTGAATTACTACAATAAGAATTTCCTTCAGACATTGTTAAAATATTTGATTTGGTTATTTTTCCTTTAAAAACAAGTTATATCAACAAATCGAAGGAACAGCAATGGGCAATCCAATTTCTCCTGATATCGCCAACTTCTTTATGGAGCACTTTTGAACAATATATTTTTGACAACATTCCACACCGACCTACTCATCGGTTCATATATGTAGATGACATTTTTGATATCTCGAATGGCTCTTCTAATGAATTACAACAGTTTCTCCCTAAATTAAATGACTTCATCCAAGAATCGAATTCATCCTAGAGAAAGAAGTAAATAAAAAGGTAGCCTTTTTAGATCTTTTAATTCTTCACCAACCAGATGGTAGCCTACACTTCTCTGTTTTTAGGAAGAAGACTCATATAAGCCATTATATCCATGCTGAATCTCATCACCATCCCAGTCAAAAGGCTGGAACTTGTACATTTTTTTTATAACTTTTTTATCTAATGGTTATAAGAATTCCTTCATGAAAAGAGCTTTTAACACTTTAAAAGTTTTAAAACCACTAAATATTTTTGTTGCCTTTCGCCCAATCAGAAAAATCTTCACTCTTCTCACTTCTCCAAAGGATAAGGTTCCACATCTCAATCATCCAGGTGTCTACCAGATTCTTTGCTCTTGTGGGTTATCTTATTTTGGACAAACAGGAAGATCTGCTTTTATTCGGCTAGAAGAACACAAGTCTTATATCGAATACCTTGAACACTAGACATAGAGTTCACTGGAACAAGACAAGAGTCCTTCACAAAAGTCGGTTCATCATGGAGCGGCTTTATAAAAAGAAACATACGAAGCTTTACTTCACTCTCCTAACTTAAACAGATCCGATGGTCTACACTATCCCCTTTGTGGGAGATAGTACTTTTTAAATTAGCTAATCTTTCTTAACTTTTTTTAATTGTGTGTGTGCGTGCACATATATTTTATTTAGTTATTTATTTTATTCTTTTTTTATTTTTTAATAAGTTAGGAAATTTAATGACCTTTTTTACATTAGCTACTAATGATCTTACATTAGCTACTAATGATCTTACATTAGCTACTTAGGTGGCACCTTTTGGAATTGTCAGTTATTGTTCTATCAGCTTTGTACTGAAGATGCCTTTGATACTCAGGCGAAAATTATACTAATAAATAATATTTTATGTGAGTTAATTCCACTATTATAATTATTTAAATACTCATAGTAATTCCTTATTAAAAACAAATAATGATGATCTCGACTCTTATTAAATCAAGAAAATATAAAATGCTTATTTACAGATAAATTAGAAGTAATCAATAAAACGATAAAATTTTATTATATTCAATTACTCTCACTTTATATATATACTAGGGGGACTCCACCCTCTGATGCCTATGCCCCCTCCCCCCAAGTTCCGGAGTGGTAGGCCGGTTCCCCTTGAATTCTGATGACTCAAATCTTGAAAACTGGGGGATTCCTCAGGGGGATTCCGAAGCGCTACAAGAGAGTGGCAACTCGAACTGGTTGCATATGTAGCGGGCTACATCTCGCAGCCGCGATAATTCGAATTTGGAGTGCAATAATTGGAATTTTGGTATCAAATTATAAACTGCGATAAATCGAGGTATTCCTGTATTTCCAATTTTTTAAACCTTATTCTAGTCAACGACAATTTATCCTCATCAATAGCTCATCCACAAGTAGAATAAAAATTCTCTTTGCCAAAAAAAGTGAAAGAAAAAATTTAGCCTCATTCAAAAAAAAAAAAAGATTCTGTCCATATAGTGATGATCATCATCAAATTCCTCATATGTACCCTCAGGGAGTGTAGAGGATAATTATGATAGTACTACATGAAAAAGTTATTATACCATTACTAACTTCTGATCAATAATTTCCCTCCAAATTAATCTGTTATCTGCTAAGACTCCAATATTATCAGATCTTATATTTCTGTCTTTTAACCTGCTTTTTACTGTATCAGTCCATCTACATCTTGGTCTTCCTCTGGGTCTTTTTCCAGCCAACCTGGCAAAGAACACTTGGTTTGCTAATCTTTCTTTTTCCATTCTCCTAATATTTGCATTTTTGATGTGATACTGCCACTGATGCCAACTGTGAACTCTACTACTCTTTCTCAGAACTCTCATATCAGAGGTCTATATTCTTTGATGAAGTGTTTTATTTCTAACCCAAACTCTCAGATCCATAAGCTAAAATTGATTTAAACACTGTCTTGTATACAGCTAATTTAGTGTTTTGACTAATTTCTTTCTTATTTCATATAAATTTATTCAACTGACTTCCTACCATACCAGCTTTACTAATTCTATTGTCTTTTTCCATATTTAATTTACCATCTTCACTAAATATTGAGGCTAAACAGCTGAAACGTTTTATGGTCTATAGGTTCACCATTCAGGATAAAGTTTATGTTTTCAATCTGTCTTTGTCTTTTAATTGTTGATTTTCATACCAAACCTGTTACAACAGTTAATAGGTTTGGTATGAAATAACAACAAATTTTCAGGGAATCTTGCAGACTTGTACTGGATTTATTCAGAATTAATTTCATCTGTATAAATTAAAGAGATAAGATTAACAGCACCAATTTTGATATCAGATTTAATACTACTTTTGTTCATAATGTCATATAGATAATGAATAACAGTGGAGTTAATGTGCATCTTTGTCGCACACCTAATTTTACTTTAAACCATCTTCCTGTACTTCCTTCAATTCTAACTGCTGATTTATAGCTTAAATAAAGGCTATGTATTGCTTGATATAATATCACATTTACACCATATAATTAGTGTTTGAAGTGCTTTTCATTTGGCACCTTTTCATATGCCTTTTCCGGATCAACAATACTTAAATTCAAATCCTTGTTATATATGCCCAAGATTTCTCAACAATTTGTCTTAAAGTGAAAATCTGATCCTGACAACTTCTATTTGGCCGGAATCCAACTTGTTCTTCACCAAGCTTCCCTCTCACAATTCTTCTTAACCGTTTCTCAAGTATACTTGCATAAATCTTACCAAGAACACAAATTCATCCCTCTTTATAGATGAGTATATTATGAAAGCTCTACTCCAATCCTCTGGAATTCGACTCTCTGACCAGACCTTCTGAATTATGCAATGCAGCCACTGTAAAACTTTTATACCTCCATACTTCAGCATTTCTGCCAAACTTTGTCTACTCCAGCTGCCTTCCCACATTTTCTGCTTTAAGTGGCTTTTTCTACTTCAAGTATTGATATTTGCTCCAGATTGCATTCCTGCTGATTTTTTTGTACCACCATTCTGTTACTGCTTGTTATATTTAGCAGTCTTTCAAAGTAATTACTCTAGACATCTAGAATATTGTTATCTTCAGTTTTCATGTCACCTTTATCATCTCTGATTCCTTTTACAGTACTTCCTCCATTTCTAAGCCCATATAGTTAAGAGTTTAATAAGATGGTTTGTATCTCCAAGTGAGCAGGAACATATAAAATTCTTCTTTCCTTACAGATGTGAGGCTTGCTTCAATTAAATCTCTTTGTAGAAGCAATCCTTGTTGTCAATGAATAAGATTCATCAGAACCTGTATATTCATAGACTACAAAAGAACGCATGATGTAATGTATGATACTGTGTGATACTATGTGTCTTCATATGATACTGTGTGTCTCCAACAGACACACAGTATCATATGAAGGCAGCAAACCTTTGATTAGCTATACAAACTGAGGTCTTTGCTGCCTTCATATGATACTGTGTGTCTGTTGGAGAGAGCATTCAAGCCTTGTTTCAAAATTGATTCTCAGATGGCCACATCCTGAATCAGATGTCAAAACAAAAAGAAGTGAGAACTGATTTCTTCTTTAAGAAGAGAGTGACTTACTTCTCACTGTCAGAAGATTGTAAAGAATCTCAACTCTTCTCTTCATACCAGGTTCAATTTCTTTTGTCATGCATTGATTTTAAATTAGGAGAGTAGAGCAAGTAAGATCACTGGCTTCTCTTTCCAAAAATAATCAGAGTGATTATGAACCTCAAAGAACTACATGAATGACCAAAGAATTTCATCCAATAAAACTAACAATTTCTCACAAGAATTCCGCTCAACTGTCATTTTAAATATTCAACAGGAATCACTGAATTAATAAACTGCTCAGGAATGAGGGTATTGTTTTAGAACATACTGCAAAAGGAAACATTTTTCATTTAAATTTGTTATAATTTTGAATTTTTTTTAAATATTACAATATGATGGATATTTGTGTTTATTTGTCAAATACATTTGAATTTTTGAGCTTGTTTCCAAAAATGTCATTTAAATTTGGTTAAATTTTTTCAAGTTTTTATTTTTTACTTATTTAGTTTTCTCATGATCTAAGTGTAATTTACAACTGTTTTCGGTACAAGTTTTCTTGAAAAATGTCATACAAGCATTTTTGCATCTTTAATGGCAACACAGATAATTTTATTGGAAAAAAATTGGACCATATTGCTTGGTAATTGTGAAATTCTCTTACTATAATGTTTTTCGGTCCCAATTAATCATAGTAAGCAGACTACCCATACTTATTTTAAAAATTATTGTGCCATAAACATCCAATTAATAAAGAAATGTTTTGATGATACTTTATTAATATACTTTATACAAGAGAAAGAAATATCAACTTCAGTAACATTCAAATGCTTAACCTTTGTGTGTGTGTGTGTGAGTGAGAGAGAGAGAGAAATAAAATTATTTGACAGATAAGTTAAACTTGGTTAAATATTATCATGAACAATATACAGGATGTCTCATTAAGTCCCAAAGAGTTTTAAACATTTAATAAAATTTATTTATTAATTATTTTTATTCTTTTTTGGTTATAATGAAATGCAAAAAAAAGGAGATTTTTTTTTATTAGTTATGATAAACCACTTATTTTAAACCCCTTCATGACTTATGGGTCACCCTGTATTATCATTAATTATCACTTACCGGTCCAACAGTGCAAGCAGGGCCAGCCTGTCAAAATGTATCTTCATAAATTTAATTGGTAGAACCCAGAACCTATAATAATGCTTGGGTTTTGAAGCATGAATTCTAGGTTCTGCAAACCTAATTCTACAGCTTGAAGCTAAATCTGTGTCTGTTCCTCCCTGAGAACTTGGGGCTTGAGAAAGATTAGAAGTGGTAGTTGTGGTAACAACACCTCTTGTTGCTATACCCTGAGCTGCCCGGACACGACTCATTAAGGAGCCGGCAAACAAATGTAAGGGAGTGTGAGGACTATGACTACTTCCGTGACCACCACCACTACCACTCCCGCCACCAGTGCCACTGACAACACCACTCCTACTTGATGACACAGGATTAGCAATTGGTGGTAATGGATTAGAAGTTGAAGATGAAGGATAGTCTAATCCATTAAATATAGTATTTGGAAGTTTTGGAGCATGTAATACTGCTGCAGGACTATCGAGAATGACTGTAGACCCTGACGTAGATGAGGAATGAGAACCTGTTTCCCTGTAAACAGAAATAAAAAATAACTAACAACTTGCAAAAAAATATTACAACTCACATTCTGAAATTAATAATTCTGGTAATATTTTTATAATTTACTAGTGTATCTTCATTTTTTTTCTTTGTTATGTATGCATGTTTGCAGATATAATGCTGATCATTATCCATGATTAACAGATTTTCTATTCAGCTTTAAAATCACACAAACAACACATATCATACAAAGATATTTTGCACCAAAGCCACTTAGCAGCTTCTTCACACCACATGAAAAATGTAAATATAGCTATCAAACTAATCGCCTAAAGGGGTTTCATTTACGTATCAAGCCATTAAACAACAGATAATAAATATCCACTCCACTATCACCTTTCATTTCCTTACAGGGAGTAGGCGAGGTCACTTTATGCATTATCAGACTTTAGTTAACTGAGTGGGTAGTTCAATTTCTTCCAGTAGCCAATCAGATATAGCCAGCCAAAGTAGCATCCAGTGAAAAGATAGCAAATGAGTGCTGCTGCTTTGTGTCCTTAGCCGTAAGCCAATATGTTATTGTTTGAAACAGTGTGGTTCTACAATCGTTTTTCTTGAGTTTATGGATGAAAAACCCAAGTTTCTGGGGAAAAAAAACCTGCTTGCCAGTGCCATACATCGACTTAGTAACTGGTCAAAGAAAAGCTTAGAAAAAAGTTCCTGTTGTAGGCAACTAGAATTCAACTTAAGTCTTGCTTTGGGAGTCTATTGCAATGGATGCAAATCCACTGCCATTTTATAGTCACTGACAAACAATAGCTACTGAAACCATAAAAAGTTATGCAAATGATTGAGTGCATACAAAGATACAAAATCAAAGGTGTGACAAATTCCCAGACTGGCCTGGTAATATTCTGTTTATGGTGAGGTGCAAAACAACATGACGCTGCATGTTTGGAAATCTCTGGGTTCATGCTCTGAATTATACCAAAGCAATCAGGCCAGCACTTCACAAGCTGTGGTAGAATTTGCATGTGTGGTTTGTTGCTTTCCATGGAAAACTTAGTGAATGGAATTTAGAACAGTGCATTGACATCAAGTTGTATACAAAGTTAGACAAAAGTTTAAGTTAAACTAGACATTTTAAGAGTGTTAAAATAGTGATGATGATGCCATGATAAAGTCTAGCATATTTGAGTTTTGTAAGAGGTTTAAAGAGGAATAGGAAGATGAAAGATACAACGAGAGAACTGGGCAACCATAAATTCATCAACCATGTGAAAATGTGAAAAGAGTACAGCAATTAGTTTAGTCTGATACACAATTTAATATATGATTAATGGCAGAAAATTAAATTTAGACAGAGAAACAGGGAGGAAGATTTAGACAGATGATTTAGGAATGAGAAACTTATGACTCCATAAACTCTGAGTGAAGATCAAAAAGGAGTGGTGGTTTGACATTTGTTCTGATTTTTATTCACAGTTGAATGTTTTTGATAGTTATTACTGGTAATGAAACTAGTGCTTTTAGTATTGACCCTGAAACAAAATAGAAAACATAATATTCACACACAATTTAATATAGATTAATGGCAGAAAATTAAATTTAGACAAAGAAACAGGGAGGAAGATTTAGACAGATGATTTAGGAATGACAAACTTATGGCTCCATAAATTCTGAGTGAAGATCAAAAAGAAGTGGTAGCTTGACATTTGTTCTGATTTTTATTCAGAGTTGAATGTTTTTGATAGTTATTACTGGTAATGAAACTAGTGCTTTTAGTATGACACAAAATGGAAAACAATATTCACCAAGACTGAAAAATGAATGAATGTCACTGATTGCAGATCAAGACAATATGTGTTTGTTTTTTGATCAAAAGGATGTAGTTCACTTTGAAAACAAACAGTGAACCAACAGTGGTATACAGAAGTACTCACAAAGTTATGCCAAGTGTTCATAAGAGACCTGAACTTGGCCAAATAACTGAATCATCCATCCATCACAACAATGCCCCTGCACATAATTCAATAGCTCTCTATGAGTTTATGGCTAAAAAATGAAATCCCAAATTCGGACCATTCTCTGGATTTGCTAGACTAAACTCACTGTGAGTGGTGACTTGCAGGCACACGAATGGTATAAAGTGCAGGCCAGAAGGGTAATGAGTGTGGTAAAAACAGCAAAAGCCAATTATGAAAGGAAACTAGCTATGCAAGCAAAAGAGAATCCCAAACAGTTCTTTCAATATGCTGCAAGCAAGAAAAAAACTGTACATGGCAAAATGATTTTAAGGAATGACGGTAAGGAGGTCACTGAACCAGTCGATATAGTGGAGTTACTGAGCGCACACTTTGCAAAAGTATATCATCCAGGTGGTGACATTGAAAAAATGAAGGAGCCATTAGTTTATACGGGAATTGTGATGAATGAAGTGGAAGTGAATAGTCTATTACAGAACCTTAATGTGAATACATCTGTGGGATTGGATGGTATACTGGCACGGGTCTTGCGTGAAGCGGCTAAGGAATTATCAGTGCCCTTGACCATGTTGTTTAATCTGAGTCTCAGGTCTGGTTTAGTCCTGAAGGCGTGAAAAGAGCGGAAAATAGTTTCACTGCATAAAGGAGGATCCAAGACTATGGTGGCAAATTACTGACTGATCAGCATATCAGGAGTCATTGTCAAGGTCTTGGAGAAAGTAGTCAAGGGAAAAATACAGGAATGGATTGATGAAAATGAGATACTGTACAGGGGACAGCATGGCTTTGTAAAGGGTAGATCATGCCTGAGTAATTTGCTCAAGTTTTATAACAAGGTGACGGCTGAACTGGATAAGGGAAATGGGTTTACAGTGATACTGCTGGACCTGGCAAAAGGCGTTTGACAGGATACCACATAGAATTCTAATCCGTAAACTACAACATATGGGAATGGATATAGGGTTGGTGAGATGGATAGGTGGGTGGTTGATGGAGAGATATCAAAAGTGGTTTATTCAGGAGTGGAGTCCAAAAGACGGCCTGTGACTAGTGGGGTGCTGCAGGGTTCTGTTCTTGGACCACTGTTGTTTAATCTGTTCATTAATGATATAGGGAAGGATCTAAGTGAAACAGTTCATTTGTTCGCTGATGATGCAAAGTTGAGGACGGCGAAAGTGAATGCAGAAGATGTCAAAGTCTTGCAGGATGACTTAGATAAATTGGAGTTCTGGGCTAAGGAGAATGGATGTCAATTTAATGTGACAAAATGTAAGGTTATGCATTTTGGGGTGAAAAGATTAGCAGCAGTATACCACATGGGTGGAACTGCACTCCAAGAGATTGATGAGGCCAGGGACTTGGGAGTGTTGGTGGATAGGGAGATGAAGTTTAGGGGGCACATTGCGAAAGTAGCTAAATCAGCTCATCAACTCACTTGGTTGTTGAAAAATACCTTAACGAGCAGAGACAAGCAAATTATTGTACCTCTGTACCGAGCCTTGATAAGACCTCATCTTGACTACTGTGCCCAGATTTGGTCACCTCAGTTCCTTCTCGGTGGGGAGGAGGTGGAGAGGATCCAGAGGCGAGTGACTAAGATGATAGCAGGTCTATGGAATGAACCATATGAGAACAGGTTGAAGATTTGTGGGTTGCAGAAACTGGTTGATGGGCGGAAAAGGGGAGATATGATTGAGACATTCAAATTGCTAAAAGGATTCTATAAGATTAATTCAGAGGATCTTTTTGAGATCAGGACTGGTGGTGGGAGAATTAGGGGACACCTATGGAAGCTGGGCAAGAGTGTGGTTAGCAGTGGTGTTAGAGCTGGGTTCTTTACTTTTAGAGTGGTAAATGAGTGGAATAAGCTGCCAGAGTCTGTTGTGGGTGCTATGACAGTGAGCGAGTTCAAGGCAAGTTATGATAGATACTGTGAGAATGGCGTATAGTTATGTGGACATGATGTTTAGGGCCTCCCTCGATGAGTCTAAGGACTCCCTGGAGTAGCCCAAAAATAATAATAATAATAAAAACTGAATAATGCCTTGACAGAATGCAGATTTTCCGATATGTCTAAGTGCACTGCTACACAAGGGAATTATTTCAAAGATGATAGTAGCAACTAGTCTGCAAGTAAGCAACATGTGCATTCCAGGAATTTAATTGTCACATGCATATAATATTGCATATAATTCCATGTGGTATCCTGTCAAACGCCTTTGCCAGGTCCAGCAGTATCACTGTAAACCCATTTCCCTTATCCAGTTCAGCTGTCACCTTGTTATAAAACTTGAGCAAATTATCTTTCTCCAAGACCTTGTGACAATATACTATTTTTATTTTATTTTTATTAATAAAAAATATTTTTAATTTTGTTATTTATTTTTGAATGTGAATCCTGTTCACAAAAGATTGTATGATAAATATAGAGTACAGTGGGTTAGATAATCCAGAAATCCTGCTCTAGGAAACAAAATGAAACTTGTTATTATCCACTTCCAGACCTCTTTAAAAAAAAAAGTATTGGGCATACTGGAGGCAGAAATTCACTACTACACACATGAACAAACATCTAAGCTTATAGTGGTGTTCTCACTCACACCTGTTGAATGGAGACCCCATCAACACAGACAACCAAGTTAGTGAAGGGCACAACTTAAAGAGCTCTATTTGTTTTATTAATGTTTTTATTAAAGCTTTTATTGCTCTAATCTGACTGACTGGAACAGCTGAAGAAAATGTTCTTTGGCTGGTTGGTTTGACAACGAGCTAAAAAACATGATGAAAAGCATGCCAGGTTTTTCACGATGAAACACCGGAATTCAAGGAAGAAAAATCTTATAGCAAAGTCTTCATTACATGAGTGACTTTGCTATGAGATTTTTAACTCACCTTAAGAGGAAAAGCCCTTTTTTAATGACTTTTCTTCTGAAGAATGCAATGAGGTCTTAAAATCTCAATATACTCTACTGGGTTCAAACGACCAGTTAATTCCAAGTAAGGAGTAGAGAAACAATACTTAAATGATGCGATATCAGAATGCATCCTGAGAGTTTGAAGAATAAATAAGGCAAGAATGAAATGGATGTGTAATCTTATTATTAAGCAAGAGATTCATAAGAAAAGGATGAAGTGGAAGGGAATACTGTGTGCATAAGGATGATGTCCGTTATGAAACTTATAAGCAGCAGGCTAGAATAGTCACAACCAGTGCTGTTTGGAAAAAAGGTGCCGGTACTCACCATGAAGATGTTATTAGAGCAACTTCCACACTTTTAAACATATCATCCAACATACCCATATTGTTTCATGCCGGTCTCACCACGAAGATGTTATTAGAGCAACTTCCACACTTTCAACATATCATCCAACATACCCCTTGTTGTCTCTAGATTGCTTGTTGATTTTGGTATCAACTGCAGAATGACGACCTCAGAGCAGCCATGAATCCACATATTTGCTAGGGTTGAACTGAGTGAGATGAGGTCTTACTATCCTGATGAACATCGGTGCAGAAGTTGTCCATACAAGCAGAGATGACCTAGATGAAGTTACTATAAGATTCATCTGAGAGAAACCACTTTCACATTCACTGGAAGATATTGCAATTGTGCCCAAAGTGTGATTTAGAGGAAGTAGTATGGCCGGAACTTTATTTTCTTGAAGATATTCACGGAAACCACGAACTGCTTCTCTTTCATTTAAGTGAAGTTTGCGTGATAACTTTTTAATTTCAGCTTCACCAAATCGTCAGAAGCTTCCCAGGATTTTCTGGCCAAAACTTGGAATCTAAAATCTTAGCACATTCAGGCAAATCAGCATCATCTCCTTCTTTCCAACAGCTTCTTTCAGACTTTTATAGAAAGCAGATGAACTTATTGCAGGACTGTGTCTTTCATTTTTGTGGAGCTCAATCCCTTTGAACTTCATGTTCTTCTGACTTTCAAGAGAAATACTGTAGTATGGACCAGGATTTTCAATTCTTTCTTCAAAAAGTTGAACTCTATTCTTAATCTTCCTGTCTGCTTTGTACAAGTCAATATTTCTCTCTTGTAAATCTAGATTTATATCACTAAGTTCTTGGAGAGCATCACACATAAAGCCCAAATCAAGAACAAACTTGCATGACGTTATTTTTCTTAAAAGGCCCTCATAAAGAAAGCGATCTGTTTGGCTTCTTCTGCTGCCTTCTTTTGCCTCCAGAAAGTGATAGACGAGGGCATCAAAGTCTTGGCACACTGCAGAAACAGTGCAAAAGCTAGATATAACCCAGCAAATGCTTAAAATTCTGCCAATTTTAAGAAGTTGAATTTCTAGAGTCGTTGCATGTTCCTGTAGTTCCTTAACATTCTTAGATGAAGCATGATAAGTCACAAAGTTTGTCCATGAAACTCTTAAAGTGATTCACTCCTGCCACATTGTTCACTGTGTCACTAATAGACAATTCAAGGCGATGGCTAGCACAATGCCAGAAAATAACACTAGAAAACTTCTCTTGCATTAGCCTCCTTACACCATTACGCACATCAAACAATACAGCTGCACCATCACAAGTTACAGACAATAAATACATCTTTGAGTAATCTTCAGATAATCCTAAACACTCAAGATTATTATTATTATCTAAGACCTCCAGGGAGTACAGGATTCATCAAGGGAGGCTGTAAATTACCCAACCCAGCTATCATACCTACCCTTGAATTCATTCACACTAGATGCACTCACTACCCATAAGGGCAAATTATTCTACTCACTCACTGCTCTCTGGGAGAAAAACCTAGCTCTTATCCCTTTCTTGAATGAGAACAACCTTAACTTCCATAGATGCCCCGCCTTCCATATAATGAAAAATTTCATCAGTGGAAATGCTATAACACCCATTTAAAAGTTTATAGGCCTCTATCATATCACCCCTCTTTCTCCTGTTAACCAGAGTCCGTAATCCACATGCTCGCAATCTGTCCTCATAATCTAAATCCCATAATCCAGATATAATCTTTGTAACTCTTCTTTGCACTCTTTCCACAGCTTCTTTATCTCCTTGGAATCCGGGAGACCAAATCTGTGCACAGTAATCCAAGTGTGGCCTTATCAAAGCCTTATAAAGAGGCAAAATTACTTCTTTATCCTTACATGTCAAGGTTCGCTTCAACATACCCATTATCCTCTGAGTTGTATTTACAACTTTTGCTATGTGACCTTTGAACTTTAAATTCTTATCCATCACTACACCAAGATCCCTTGCCTCTTCAGTTTCTTGTAGCATAACCTGTTAATATAACATGCCGCTGAAACTCTAATCACGCCAAAGTGCATAACTTTACACTTACTAACATTAAACTGACAGCCATTTTCGTTAGCCTAGATTTCCAGTCTATTCAAATCATTTTGTAATTTCTGAATATCAGTAGCATCCCTGATTGCCCTGCCTATCTTCGCATCATCAGCAAACAATTGCAAATCTGATGATATACCCTGCTTGATGTCATTAATGTATAGATTGAACAATAATGGCCCAAGGACTGGCCCATGAGGTACACCACTGGTTACCTTAAATCTGGCAGATTTACAACCACTGTATACCACTTTTTGATATCTGTCTGTCAACCATCCCCTGATCCAAGTCAAGAGATTACGTTTTAGTCCCATATTGTCCAGTTTACACAACAGATTATCGTGTGGTATCCTATCAAATGCCTTAGAAAAATCCAACATTATCATAGTGTATCCATTCCCTTTATCCAACTTGGCTGTAACATTGTTATAAAATATGAGCAAATTGCTAAAACATGACCTTCCTTTAGTAAACCCATGCTGTTCCCTGCATGGTATAGAATGCTTGTCTACCCATTTCTGTATGCGAGTTCTTACCAACTTCTCCAAAATCTTCACTACCACACCAGAGATACTAATAGGTTGGTAGTTAGACACATCAGTTTTTGCACCACCCTTGTGCAATGGAACTATCATACATTCCTTCCATTCCTGAGCTGAGACTCAAGTTATACAAATGTGTGAAAGACCTAGCCAATTCAGCTGAACATTCCTTTAACATACAGGCAGATATTCCATCTGCTTCTTCCTATTGACAAATTCTTATCCATGTTATGCAAGAGCACTTCAACCTCATTTTCATGAACCCGTAACTCATCATCTAACGTAGCAGTAGCACCATGCTACATACACCTGGTTGATACATCTTAGCAAAGTGAGCACTCATTAACTGAACAATCTCCTTAGCTTCTGACATTCATGTACCATCTGCATTCAATAAAGTTATTCTTCCACATTCATTCTTTCTTTTGCTTTAGACATAATGATAAAATTCTTTTGGATTGCCTTTAGCTTGCATGGCCAATTTCTTTTCATACTCCATTTTAGCTTTTCTCACAATACTCATTACTTTTCTGGCCTGAGCTTTATATATTTCATAACTCCTCTCACTCTTATTCTCACGATATTCTTTCCACATCGACGACTTCTTGTTGATCTCTTGCTTAATAAGGCTGCACATCCATTTCACTCCCAACCTATTTATTCTTTGAACACTAGGGATACATTCAGATACTGCCTCATTCAAGCACTTTTTCAAAGATTCCCATGCCTTGCTAACACTTTTTCCATTCAGTAACTGATACCATTGGACCAAAGATAGTATTCTTCTAATTGATCATAATTTCCAGCTTTGTAATTTAGCATGTAGCCTGATTTAATCGGGGCTTCAATACAAGTAGATATTTTCCAAGAAAGAACAGCATGATCACTGTCACCAATTGGTGGTAAAATAGCCATATTCTTAACAGAGATCCCTTCTGATGCTATGAGCAAATTCAACACTCTTTGACCTCGAGTTCCTTCTTTCACATGCTACTTGAGAAAGTTATCTCACAACAATTCAATAAATTCCTGTTCTTTCTGATCATGAGCTTTCTCTTCTACCCAATCAATGTTTGGAAAATTAAAGTCACCCATAATGATCATTCGCTTGTTACCCATAAGGCTAAAGTGGTGATGCATTTCTTCGTCCCCTACAACTGAGCTGCCAGGTCTGTAGCAACACCCCCACCATATATTTCATTATGTTAACCTCCACTTCACACAAAATAGACTCAAACTCATCGCTACACGGAACATTGTTTTCTTGTATTTCTACCCTAACTGGACTTAAGTCATTTATATCATTAGTAGCACTCCTCCTCTCCCATCTCTTCTGTCATTCCTAAAAATAGCATATCCGTTACACTTGATCCCACTTACCATATCTGATTCTGATAGCCAGGTTTCACTAATGCCAAAAAATCTTAGTCCACATCGTATTCAATAAAGCAACAAACTCAACCCCTTTGTTTCTAATGCTCCTAGCATTTGTGTATAGACATAATAAATTACGACCTAGCCTATTCTTATAATTAGATATGCAATGTATTTGGTCTTGTTCTAGAATTTTCTCTTTTCACTCCCCAGACATACTTAAAAGGTCCGAACCCAAAGCATATTTTTCCACTCCTTTGCCACATACATAACCATGTTCAAAGGCATTCATATCTTTATCTCGTTTGTATACCATAGTTGAACTTTCACACACATTTTCCCCATTCCTCCCTTGATGAACTAGTTTCCCTGACTCTCTGCATTAAGTCTCATATCAAGAAGTAATTTCTCCAGGCTTCTCATGCCAAATGAATTCAAGTGCCAGCAATCATTCTTATACAAATCTTTTCTGCCATCAAACACACCCCACACATCGAAAAACTCCATATCTTCTACATAGCCTGCGTGTGAAATCATTTGCCCCCCTTCTTAACTCAGTACTATCATATCTAGGTAGTAATCCTACAATTTTTACTCTTTCACATTTCTTTCTCGCTTCTTCAAACAGACCTTTCATATCTTCTCTCATACTATGTTTGTCACCACTTAAATTATTTGTACCTACCAACACTACCATTTCTACCATTTGCTAATGACTAATTAAAGAGTTTAGAATTCCTCTGTCAGTTACATCTGATAATTTGATCAAATCTAGGAAGAGACTCACAAGAGCCGAAAGTTCAGGAAGAACTACACAAACAATAACAATCAATGTTGTTGTGTTACTCACAGTTGTTGATTCATCAATAAGTAACGATATTTTGTTCTTGGAGTTCACTATATTGTCTATTAATGTTTTTCTCATTTCATTTGCGATACGGCTCACAATGTTAATGCAAGCATTTGTAGAATGAAGAATATATATTCCATGTCTAGACCATTAAGTTCCTGTAAATTTATTTACAGGAACTTAATGAAATCAATCATTTAACCTCACAACTTTGTAAGTAGTTCTAAACACTTTTCCTGTTACGTCTTTATTATGAGACAAAGTATTTAGAAAAACTTTCTCAAATGTTTCGTTTTTTGCTTCAGATTTTACTTTTTGGCAAGCTTTGTGCGCTGCACTCTCCTTATGACCGCAAATCTTTTTTCTTAATGACATTAACTGTTGTTTGTGAGATTCTCCAAAATGACTGATTTTACCATTTGTCCACTCCCTTGAAATTTTGTTCCCATGTGTTTATCGATGGCAAGACTTCTGACATCACAACACACTTTACAGCCCAACATTTTATTCTTACTCGTTTCTCTCGCAGAAGTCATCTTTCTGCAAAAGTATCCAACATTCGGGCCAATCATTATCAGAATCTGCTTCCTTTGGACCATGTGGATCTTCGGTCTTGGTTTCGTGATCCTCTTCACCAAGTGGATCTTCGGTCTTGGTTTCGTGATCCTCTTCACCAAGTGTATTTTCAGTGCTAGTTTTCTGTTTTACATGAAAATAGATTCAACAATTTCTGCTTCTTCAGCTTTCCTTTTGTTACTCATTGGCATAAAGTGACTACTTATTTACTCATTTTGAACAATGATTGTACTGATTTAACTTAGATTAATTCAAAACTCACGTGAACACCTGCCTGTTGCAGAGTGAATACAGAACTGATAAACTGATATTGGATGTAATCGGAAGTGAACACAACTTCCTGTTTCTGGTTGTGTACCAACCAATGAAACAGGAAAGCAGGGTACCAACTTATGAGTAATCAAAACTGAAAATTCAATTCGTGAACACAGCACCATCTACAGGAATATTTATAATGCATTTTGCTGTCAATAAATGGCAAATTTTTAAAAACTTAAGAAAAAAGGTGCCAATACTGCATACCGCCAGAAAAAAAAGCACTGGTTACAACTGTTGTAAAAGCAAAGTCTGAGTATGAAAAAAACTAGCTTTGCATGCTAAAGACAACCCACAAGAATTCTATAGATATGCTGCAAGTAAAAGAAAGAATGAATAGGAAAGAATATCTCTTCTAAATGCAGATGGGAAGAGGTTTACAGATGAAGAGAGGTTGTTGTAATGAATTTCCATTTTGTCGAAAGCTATGAACTGAATTTATGTGAAATTGAGCTCACTGCTATCTCTTCACTGGATGAAGAAATTCAGGTGTATGAAGACAAGGTATTAGAGCTGTTGCACAAACTGAATAAGAGTTCAGCAACAGTAACTGATGGGATATCAACTTGTGTGCTAAAAGACTGTTCAGCTGAACTGGCTATTCCTTTAACCAGGCTGTTTAATATGAGTCTCAGAACAGGGAATATTCCACAGGAATGGAAAGAATGTATGGTAATTCCATTGCACAAGGGTGGTGCAAAGACTGATGTATCCACCTATCGACCAATTAGCATCTCAGGAGTGGTGGTGAAGATTTTGGAAATACTGGTTAGGTTTTGCATTCAGAAATAGGTTGAGGGTGAATCTCTACTTTGCAATGAGCAACATGGGTTTACTAAGGGAAGGTCATGTTTTAGCAACTTGCGCACATTCTATAACAATGTTACCATTGAACTAGACAAGGAAACAGATACATCATGATACTTTTGGATTTTGTTAAATGTAAAGTCATTAACTTCGGTCTGATTAGATATCTAATATCGTATTATACTGGTGGGATTATGCTAGAAGAAACTGATCAGGCTAAAAATCTTGGAGTGTTAGTATTAGTAGATAATTGTAATGCTGAAACAAACTTTCACATGTAAAGATAAGGATAAAGACCTCACTTGGGTGACCAAGTGTGGTCTTATCAAGACAAGGCCTTGATAAGACCTCACTTGGACTATATTGCACAAGTCTGGTCTCCTAGTTTCCGTTGTGATTCTGATATATTGGAGAGAATGCAAAGGAGAGTATTAAAAATGATATCAGGATTGTGGAATACTGATTATGAAGACAGATTGAGAATTTGTAGACTGCAGACACTAGCAAACAAGAGAAAGAGGGGTGATATAATTGAGACTTATAAACTTCTGCAAGGGTCATACAGGATTCATTTGAACGAATTTTTCAATTTATGAAGGGTGGGGAAAGGACAAGAGGGCATCCTTAGAAGCTGAGAATGAATGGATGAAGAGGGGTGAGAACTTGATTTTTCCATAGGTTGGTGTGTGATTGAAATTAATTGCCATTGGATGTTGTGAGTGCAAGCAATGTGAATGAATTCAAGAATAAGTATGATAGCTGGTGAGTGTAGTATGTGGACTGTCTGCTATTACCCGCAAATCCCTAGTTTCATCTATTTCCTGGAGTACAGATCCATCAATGTGGTACACAGCTTGTAATTTGTTTATCCCAAAATGCATAGCTTTACATTTCTCCACATTAAACTGACACCCATTATCTTTTGGCCCATAATGACAAACTATTTAAATCATCCTACTATCTCTCCACATCACCTTCGTTAACTATTACTCTGCCCAATTTTGCATCATTAGCAAACAACTGAATATTTCCCTTCAGATTACTTCCTATATCATTTATATACAAACTAAACAGCAATGGTACTATCACAGAGCTTTGAGGCACAGCACTAGTCACCTGCATTCTCTTGAATTCTGATCTTCCATACACCACTTTTTGGTATCTCCATCAGACACCCTCATATCCATATAACCAGTTTCATATCTATACATATGTTCTAATTTGCATAACATAGTTCCATGTGGTATTTTGTCAGATGACTTTGCAAAATCCAGTAGAATCATCACAAGCCATTCCCTTTATCCAACTTAGTTGTCACTCTATTATAGAAAGTTAGAAAACTGTTATGGTATGACCAACCCTTCAGAAAACCATGTTGCCCCTCATTAGAGTATCACATTCTTATCCACTCATTACTAAATTCTCTTTTTGATGAGCTCTTCTAGTAATTTTACCACTCTACTACTGAAATACTAATTGGTCTATGATTTGCTACTGCAGTCTTAGAGCCTCTCTTATACAAAAGAATTATTTTCCCCTCTTTCCGTTTACACCATACTATTACAACAGTTATTCAATTTAGTCAGAGAATCTTGCAGACTTGTAGCGGATTTATTTAGAAGTATAACATCGTCCGCATAAAGCAAAGAGCTGACACTAACATCTCCAATTATGATATCATGTTTAATACCACTTTCCTTCACAATGTGATCCATATAAATAATGAATAACAGAGGGGATAATGTACATCCTTGCCTCACACCAGATTTAACATTAAACCATCTTCCTCTACTTCCTTCAATTCTAACTGCTGACTTACAACTCAAATAAAGACAAAGTATTCCTTGATATAATGCCCCATTGACATATAACTGTAGCATATTGAATAGCTTCTCTCTTGGCACCTTGTCATATGCCTTTTCCAGATCAACAAAACTTAAATACAGATCTTTGTTATATTCCCGTGATTTCTCGACTATTTGTCATAAAGTGAAGATCTGATCCTGACAGCCTCTGTTTGATCTGAATCCAGCTTGTTCTTCATCAAGCTTTTCTTCCACAATTCTTCTCAACCGTTTCTCAAGTATACTTGCATATATCTTACCAGAAACACTCAGCAGGGATATACCTGTGTAATTCTCACATTCAGCTTTATTTCCCTTTTTATATATGGGTACTATGAGAGCTTTGCTCCAATCATCTGGAATTCATCCCTCTGTCCAGGCATTCTGAACTATGTACTGCAGCCACTGTAAGACTCTTATACCACCATACTTCAGCATTTCTGGTTGAACATCATCATCTACTACTGCTGTCTTTCCACATTTCAAGCCTTTGATGGCCCTTTCCACCTCAAGTATGGATATGTATTCCTGACTGCATGCCTGGTCAGTGTGTTTTATCACTGTGCTGTCATCACTGCCTGTTTCATTCAGCAAATTTTCAAAGTAATTACTCCATACTTCAAGGATATTTTTTTCTCCCATTTTCACGTCACCTTTATCATCTCTAACTCCTTTTACAGCGCTCTTTCCTCCAAGAACAACAACCTCCAGAATATTTTGCCACTTTCTTCATATTTATTTTCTATGTTCCTGCCAAAGTCCTCCCATGACTTTTGTTTAGAAAGTTTTACACACTGTTTAGCTTTCTTACATTTGTTTATGTATTCTCTAAGAGCACAAGCTGACTTATTTGCCAGGTACTTTTGATATGCTTTCTTCTTTTCCTTCACTGCCTCTTTAACTTCCTGTGTCCACCATGGAGTTCTAATTTTTCTATCCTTGCAGACAACTTCACCACATGCCTCTTCAGCTGAATCAATTGGGGTTTTCTTCAAGGCCTGACACTGAATCTTCAAGGTTTGGTTCCTGTTCTCAAGCTCTTTCATTTTTCCTTCAATAATCTTTGTGTATTTTAGTCTACAGTTCACATCTGAGAGCTGCTCAACTTTTATTTGCCTAAAAACTTTCTTCCGTGTCATTCTTTTCAATATGAAATTCAATTTTATCCTGCTCAAGACTAAATAGTGATCACTTCCAATTTCAAATCCTCTGTACACTCTGGTGTCCTGCACCAGGGAGAAAACATCACTATCAACAATAACATATTGTTGATACCTTTGTCTGGTATTGCTGAATACCAGACAAACCCCCTCCAATTTGTCAACACACTTGACCTCTTCCTAACAAGCTCCCCTTCCAGGTGTAAAACTCTATGTAGCTTGGAAATATCAAAGCGCTTTACATCGATTTTTACAGAGTTCAAGTCTCATGAGATTGTTACAAAAATAACCTTGCATGTCTCTATATATTTTACTAAATATTAATATTAATGGAAATGGCAACGATAACGGCACCAGACTATGGCTTTAGGCAACTGGAACATCTTCTTTCTCTGACAGGGAAGGAGTTGGAACTGGTTGAGGAGGCCAAGCGCTACCGGCTAGACTTAGTCGGGCTTTCTTCAACCAGGAGGAGAGGTTCTGGAACTGTCAACCCGGATAAGGGGTGGAAGCTCTACTACTCTGGTGTGAGCCCGACAATGTCTGCTTAGGAGGGTGTGGAGATACTCACAAGCCCCCAGCTGTCAGACTGTGTTGCTGAGTGGATCCCATTGGGGGGGACGGGTATGTGTGTTAAGGCTTCAGATGAAAAACCATGATTTGGCTGTGGTGCAAGCCTATGCACCTAATCTGGAGTCAAAATACTCTACCTTCCTAGAGGAAGTGGATGCTGCTTTTGACAGGGTGGCAGACATGGAATCAGTCCTGCTAATGAGCGACTTCAATGCACATGTTGGAACAGATGACCAGACATGGAGGGGTGTGGTTGGGAGGAACGGTGCCCCTGACCTTAACGCGAATGGGTTGAAATTATTGGACTTCTGCTGTACTAACAGCTTGTCCATAATGGGCAAGCTGTTAGTACAGCACCGAGAAGTCTTCCAGCACCGAGAAGTCCATAAGTATACCTGGTACAGGGATACACTAGAACAAAAGTCTCTGATTGACTTCTTTATAGTCTCAGCAGACCTATTTTCCTCAGTGTTGGACGTTCGTGTGAGAAGAGAGGCAGAATTGTCAACTGACTACCACCTTGTTGTGTGCACTCTACGGCTTCAGAAACCAGATGCTACCATCAACGCTGGTAGGCCTAAGCAGCTATACCGCATGAAATGGGAGACATTGGAAAATGAGGCTGTGAGGAAGAATTTTGCAGATGACATTTCCTCCAGGTTCAAAGAGATTCCCAAGCATACTGCAGATGTTGAGAAGGAATGGAAACTGTTCAGAACAGCTGTCACTGCCTCTGCACTCTCATGGTGTGGCAGAAAGCGGCTCAGCATGGCAACGGGCAGTGAGAAAAGGACACCTTGGTGGAACCAATAAGTCCAAAAAACTGTCCGGGCAAAAAAAGGAGTCCTACCTAACATGGCTTAGAGTCAGGTCACCTGAGATGCGTTTGTGGTATGCTGATTCACGAAAAGCTGCTGCTAAGGCAGTAAAGACAGCAAAGCAGAAGGCTTGGGAATCCTTTGGAGAAAGATTAGATTCATCCTATGCAAATGCAAACAAAGTATTCTGGCAGACCATCCGCCGCCTTCGAGGGAGGAAATCGTGCACAGCAAGGGCAATTAAGGCCTCTGATGGTGCACTTTTAACAACCGAGAAGGATATCCTTCACAGATGGAGGGAATACTTTGAGAGCCTTCTTAACCCGGGTGGCCCAGCAGTTGTGGACATCCAAGAGGTGCAGATCAGTTAGCAATAAAATCGGGCAAGGCTGCTGGCAATGATGAAATTCGGCCCAAAATGCTAAAAGCCTTAAATCGAGACGGTGTTCTCTGGCTGACTCGAGTGTGTCAGGCTGCTTGGATATCTGGGCGAGCACCAAAGCAATGGCAGACAGGCATAATAATACCAGTCTTTAAGAAGGGAGACCAGAAGGATTGCAATAACTATCGTGACATCTCTCTGCTCAGCCTGCCTGGGAAAGTGTATGCTAAGTGCTTGGAAAGACAGTACAGGAGCATAGTTGAGTCAAAGTTCCAGGAAGAATAATGTGGCTTTTGTCCTGGTAGAAGCACAACTGACCAAATCTTCACTTTAAGGCAAGTCTTTGAGAAATCTTAGGAATATGCCAAGAATGTCTACACATGTTTTGTGGACTTGGAGAAGGCATATGACCGGGTTCCTCGGGATAAGCTTTGGTAAGTAGTACAGGAGTATGGAGTGGATGGTCAACTATTAGCAGCCATCAAGTCCCTGTATGAATGCCCAGAGTTTTGTGTCAGGGTAAACAGCACAAAGCCTGAACCTTTCACAGTCTCCGTTGGCCTCCGCCACGGGTGTGTTCTGTCACCCCTCCTTTTCATAATATTTATGGACTGGATCGATAGGCACAGCCGAGGCAGTGAGCATGTCAGAATTGAAAAATTTAGCATTGGACGTCTGCTTTTTGCAGATGACCTAGTTCTGCTTAGCTCTTCCACAGATGACCTCCAGCAGACCCTGGATAGGTTTGTAGCTGTTTGTGCAGACGCTGGAATGAAGATCAGTGTGGCCAAAACTGAAACGTTTGTGGTCTCAAGACAACCATCCAGTGCACTCTAAATGTAAGTGGAGTCCCAATGAGACAGGTGGAGAAGTTTAAATACCTTGGGTCCATATTCACGAATGATGGAAAATGGAACGTAGAGCTAGATACTCGAATTGGCTTAGCAAGCTCAATATTGCGGGAGCTTGGCCGTCCGGTAGTATTGAAGCGGGAGTTAAGCCAGAAGGCAAAGCTGGCTGTCTTCAATACAGTCTATGTCCCCATCCTCACCTATGGTCATGAGAGTTGGGTAATGACCGAAAGAATGTGGATACGAATCAAAGCAGCTGAAATGAGGTTCCTTCGAGGGATTGCGGGGGCTGACGAAACTCGACAGAGTCAGAAGCTCTGCAATTTGGGAAACCCTCAATACTCAACCGCTGCTTCTCTGTGTTGAGAGATCACAGTTACGCTGGTACGGGCACCTGGTCAGAATGCCACAAGAGAGGCTCCCTCAGCAGGCCCTCTTTGCCAAGCCAGAGGGTGGGAGGCCACGTGGAAGGCAAAGGACTCGCTGGATAGACTATATCCAAAACCTTGGGTGGACACGTTTGGGAATCCCACCAGAACACCTGAGCTTGGTGGCAGAGGATCGTGACCATTGGAAGTTCCTCTTGCAGCTTTTGCCCCCACAACCCAATTAGGAAGAGTGGGCCTTGAAGAGGTATGTATGTATGTATGTATTAATGTAAATAACCCTATGGGAACTGACTGTACTTACTGCTTTAACAAAAAATTTGTAGAATGTAAAAAACAAAAACAAAGGGGCAATGCTTTGCCACTGGAACTTTGTATAATAGCTATAAGGGCACAAGAAAGTTGTTTGCGAGCTCTGCATATAAACACCTTCAAAGGTTAGTTAGTGTCAAAGAGATCGGGAAGTTTCAGACAAGTTTCCGCTGCCTGACAAGATAGGATTAAAGGAGTGCATGGAGGAGAAGAGAGAATGGGTCGGTCTTAACAGAAGATCAAGGAGTCGTGCCGAATTCTTCTGGGGTTACAACTCTTGGTACATGGTCCTGGAGAACGTGAAATAAAAAGGACTGAGCCAAATATCGGAGTGGGCAGTTATCAGAGTCAGCAGTTAGAGGCAGAAGTTCCAGGAGTAGGATCCAGAGGACCGGACGTTACGGAAAGCCCATGCCAGAGGAGAAGAATGGAAATGACGAGAGAACAGTCGATGTAAATACCTGAGGCAGTGTCAGTCAAATGTCTTTTTTTTTGCCGCGGGAGGTCAACCGAAGCCAATAGCGAACTTCAAGTGCCGGAGAATTTGCCTGCATGCTGAAACCACTTGCCTGAGCTATTAGAGTACCACAGATTACAGTCTGCGAATCTCCTGACGAGATGCCGCTGAAGCAAGACACTCCAAAAGCCTAAGACCCGAGATGAAAGGGAAAGCATAGGGACTTTAGTGCAAGAGACCTTTGGATGAGTCTCTGTTAGTTTGTTCCATCTTTTGTTGTACATTCCTTTTGTAATCTAGGAGATACGTTATAGATGGACTGATAAGAATTAACTTAATAGTAATAAGAAATGTCTATAAGAGAGTCCTCTGATTTGTTATTAATTGGAATATAATTTGTGAGATAACTTGGCATAGCTAGCTAACCTCTTTGTGAGTAAATTAGAGTTTCAAAAATTTGATTTAATAAGCGGAGAAGTAATTGAGTAATTATATTGTACAGTTATTTAGTATTGAAAAGGGAAAGTTTGTTTTCTTTATACTAAAAGTCTAAAGGATAGGTAGAGAGAGAGTAACCTCCCTATTCTTTAATTAATATACTTTGTTATTAATGTAAATAAATGTGTTTAAATTGTATGTCAATAGAATGCTGCCTGATCTTTTATTTTACAATGTACTATTCCTAAATAAACTCAGACTTGTGAGCAGGAAGCAACTAAGGCATGAAAAGTCTTAAACTACACTTTTCATGCCTTAGTTACTTCAGAACCACGACTGTTTATGTAAACTTTATTGAAGGAATTTATGCTAGTAAGAGAGAGAGAGATCTACCGGACGTTTTACTGAGTCTTATGCTGATATAGAAATACTGGTGGCGCAGTTTTACAAATAAATTTTCCAGTGTTAATAGGCATACGACTAGTAAATACGAAAGGTTACAAAAGCAAAAGAGCACTGCTATAAAGATGATATTATAATATAGGCAGACAGCTATCGTTACACAGGCATACTGTGGTTGTTGGATATTCTGTTTGAATACCTGAGTATTATTAAAAATAATGCGAGACCTATCTTGTGAGATATCAGAAGAAAAAAAAAAATCTCATGGTTGTATCAAAGTTAACACAGTTATGTCTCATCTCACTCTCATTGTAGAATAACAGAGATCAGAGGTAGAACAGTGGTTACAGAAGATCTCAATATTTCTAATGACTGGGCAGTACAAGGTTTGTCAAATGAAACAAAAGAATGAAGTATTCCTGTCATCATTGAAGCAATGTATAGGTTTGAAGTCAGCAAGAGCAATTCATCTTATGTATAAGAAGAAGAAAGCAGATTAAAGTACAACACTATGGAAGGAGTAATACAGAGTGCTATTTTGTGGAGATATACAGGAGAAAGAGGGACCTTGTGAAAGGATCATATGGGATTTCAGTAGATGGAATTTTTCATTTTATGGAGGGTGGGTAAAGGTTGAGAGGACATCCTTGCAAGTTGAGAATGAATGCCATTGATAAGGGGTGAAAGCTAGATTTTTCTGTCATAGGGTGGTGTGTCATTGGAATGAATTACCATTGGATGTTCTGTGTGGAAGTATCATCATCATCAAATTCCTGCCATGTACCCACAAGGGGTGTACAGGATATGACAGTACTACATGAAAAAATTATATCATTACTAACTTCCTATCTACAATTTTCCTCCAAATCAGTCTGTTACTTGTCAAGACTCCAACATTACCAGATGTTATATTTCTATCATCTAAGGCACTTTGTACCGTATCAATCCACCTATATCTTGGTCTTCCTCTGGGTTGTTTTCCTGCCAACCTGGCAGAGAACACTTGTTTTGCTAATCTTTCCTCGCCCATTCTGCTTAGGTGACCATACCACCTGAGATTAGCTCTGCTAACGCATTCCTGGATGCTGACAATGTCAAGTGCTTTCCGATTTTTTCCTCATTTTTAATATGATATTGCCATTGATGCCATCTGTTCATGCCTCTAATCTTTCTCAGGACTCTCATATCTGCAGTCTCTAGTCTTTGGTCAAGTGTTTTACTTCTGACCCAGCTCTCAGATCCATAAGTTAAAACTGGTTTGAACACTGTCTTGTATATACAGCTAATTTAGTGTTCCGACTAATTTCTCTCTTATTCCATATGAATTTATTCAATTGACTTCCCACCATACCAGCTTTGCTGATTCTGTTGTCTATTTCTATATTTAATTTACCATCTTCAGTAAAAATCGTGCCTAAGTAGCTGAAATGTTTTACTTGTTCCACAGGTTCTCCATTCACAACACAGTTGACATTTTCAATGATTCTGCCTATTTTCATTGTCTTTGTCTTTTTATTGCTGACCTTCATACCATATCTATTACAACAGCTATTCAATTTAGTCAGAGAATCTTGCAGACTTGTAGCGGATTTATTTGAAGTATAACATCGTCTGCATAAAGCAAAGAGCTGACACTAACATCTCCAATTATGATATCATGTTTAATACCACTTTCCTTCATAATGTGATTCATATAAATAATGAAAAACAGAGGGAATGTACATCCTTGTCTCACACCAGATTTAACATTAAACCATCTTCCTGTACTTCCTTCAATTCTAACTGCTGACTTACAACTCAAATAAAGACAAAGTATTGCTTGATATAATGCCCCGTTGACATATAACTGTAGCATATTGAATAGCTTCTCTCTTGGCACCTTGTCATATACCTTTTCCAGATCAACAAAACTTAAATAAATACAGATCTTTGTTATATTCCCATGCTTTCTCCACTATTTGTCGTAAAGTGAAGATCTGATCCTGACAGCCTCTGTTTGATCTGAATCCAGCTTGTTCTTCACCAAGCTTTTCTTCCACAATTCTTCTCAACCGTTTCTCAAGTATACTTGCATAGATCTTGCCAGGAGCACTCAGTAGGGAAATACCTCTGTAATTCTCACATTCAGTTTTATTTCCCTTTTTATATATGGTACTATAAGAGCTGTACTCCAGTCATCAGGAATTCATCCCTCTGTCCAGGCTTTCTGAACTATGCAGTGCAGCCACTGTAAGACTCTTATACCACCATACTTCAGCATTTCTGGTCGAATATCATCTACTCCAGCTGCCTTTCCATATTTCAAACCTTTGATGGCTTTTTCTACTTCAAGTATGGATATGTATTCCTGACTGCATGCCGGATTAGTGTTTTTTACCACTGTGCTGACATCACTGCTTCACTTTCTTCAATAATCTTTGTGTATTTTAGTCTACAGTTCACATTTGAGAGCTGCTCAACTTTTATTCACTTTAAAACTTTCTTACATGTTATTCTTTTCAATATGAAATTCAATTTTATCCTGCTCAAGACTAAATAGTGATCACTTCCAATTTCAAATCCTCTGTACATTCTGGTGTCTTGCACCAGGGAGAAAACATCACTATCAACAATAACATAGTCAATGAGACTTTTCTTATTCCTAGCCTCTTCTCTCCATGTGAATTTGTGCACATTTTTATGTTGGAACATGGTGTTAGTAATAACCAGTCCATGTCCTGAGCAGAAATCCAACAGATATTTGCCATTATTATTAGCTTTGCTCTTTTCTCCAAATTTTCCCAAAATATTTTTGTATGTCTCACAATCATTTCCTACTCTGCTATTTAGATCCCCAACAAGGACCAGCTTTTCCTTTTTCATTGTGTCAGTTGCTTTTTCTAAAGCATCAAAAAATTCCTCCTCTTCTACCTTAGTAGAACCTTCTGTGGGACCATAGGCACAAATAAGTCTCATTGTCCAGTTCCCCATTCTCATATTTGCCCACATTACTCTACTTGAGACTGACTGCCATTCAAGAAGATTAGCCTTGTATTTTGTGTTGAATACCATGGCTACTCCTTCTTTTCCTTGATTGTCGTTGCCTGAATATAACATTTTGTATTTATTGCTCAGAAAGATCTCACCAGTTTTGGTCTTTTTTGTTTCAGTCACCCCTATTATGTCGATCTGGTACTTATCTAATTCCTCAGGCAGCTCTATCTCTTTGCCATTCAGGCTTCTTACGTTGATAGTACCGATCTTTAACTCTGGTGATGTTGAGTTGGGGGTTTGTTTTCAGATTTGTTCCCATAGCTGACTTTTCACTGTTCGCCCTGGTTCCCTGGCAAAAACAACGGGGGCCTTGTTTAACCGGGCGACGCCCTAGCCGGCATGAAATTTTGTCATGTTGTACCATCATTTTTTATTTTGGTTTAACCAATAAGAATACAATTTGGTCAGCTAAATCCCAAATTGTCAGCCCATCCTCGTTCGTTCAGTATCCAAGTAGATACCCAACAGGGTGCACCACGAGAAGGTGAGAATTGGACATTAGGTCAGAAGCCCTGGTCGGTTCTCCGCATTCCTTTAAAGGCTATGTGGAGGTCTCCTCTCAGTTATACAGCTTTGACCCTTAAGCACCCCCTGTGTGGAAGTAGTGTGAATGAATTCAAGAACAAGTATGACAGTTGGTGTGGATACTATGTAGTCTCCCTCAATAAGTCCCTGACTCTCTGAAGGTCTCTTAATACGTAGCATTCACCATTTCTTCACTTTCCATAAGGTCTGTTAAAACAAGAGCAGTAACTGCTCAAATATCCTTTATAGTCCAAATGCAAACTAACTTCTCCTTTTCCTATTTAATTCTATCTACCTCTATACTATGCAATAACTTTCCTTGCGACCACTTTCCACAAACTCAGGTGTAAGACAAGACTGCACAATTTCTTTCATACAGAGATCCATAAAGATGGATCTCTACGTGAAAGAAAGCAGTATTAAGCAGGACATCAAGACTGAAAATATGTAACTCAGCATCTTATAATGAAGATATTGATGACATACTCCTGAACAAATCAAGTTAAAATCTTAAGGATTTTTTAACTACATTGAATTACAGCTGTAACAGATTTGAAAATCAGCAATAAAAAAAATTTTAGATGTTCGGAAAGTGGGAAAACTGACCATTCTCAATGGCAACCCTAAAAAACAAAATATCTCAACTATTTAGACAAAATTTTATTGGAAGTGCAGCCAGAGGGAGTAAAACATACCAGTGTATTATGAGTAATAATTATGTATCTTCTTTGGCCAAATCCATTTTGCAGGATAGTGAGACCATTCATCAGATAGCTGTTAACATTATTGACATACATCACTCAAAAAAGTTCTTTCTTTCAAGTTATATGGTGGTCAGCATTGATAGTGCAGAATTTATGGAGATACAACACAGGTTAGAATAATTACTTTACTTAACATTAAGCAAGTAACAATTGACATTTCAACCCCTGTAAGAGGTCATCATCAGGAAAACATATGTACAAGATATAAGCTATATGCTGCTGCACTATACAAAAGTAAAATGAATCTAAATGTCTGTTAATCATTTATCCTAGCCTGATCTCTTGTGAGAAAAAAAAAGAAAAGAAAACGGAACTATATTAAATAATTTCTACAGTCCTTTAGTATTGAGATTTTCTTCTGTCTGGGGTTATTCTGGTTGCTATATGGGTCCTCCACATTCTTGGAATAATTAATCCATTTTTGTTCAGATTTGGATGATATGTCAGCATTTCACACGCTTCTTTAAATTTTCTTTCAAACCAAGTATTGGTGCGGTGTAGGGACTTAGTGCCTTTCTAGTCAATTCTGTGGTATGTTTGGAAAGCGTGGTCTGATAGGTCTGTTTTACCCACCCTTCAGTGGGCAAGGTATGGAAGAGGATCTTTGGAGGAGCTAAGTAAATTTCTTAATTTTGCTAGGGGTTTGAAGGTTGTCTTGATGTATTTAAGGCAGTGTTCTATCTATTTTTTCTGAATTCCCCTAATGTAGGGTATAGCTATGGCATTCTTGTAATCATTTTTGCTTTTAATGACATTTTTATGGAGGAGCTTATGAACTTTTTTTTTTATATTGTAACAATTTTTTACAAATGTTTGGTTAATGATTTCAAAGTCTTGGTTCGGAGCTTGTTTATTTGAACCTGTTGTTAGGGCTCGGTGTCTGAGGGTGCTGATGACTCCCAGTTTTTGTGTTGGATGGTTGTATGAATTTTTATGTATGTATTGGCCTGTATGTGTAAGTTTGTTGTAGACAGTAAAGGAGAGGCAGCCTGAAGGAAGATGTGTGTCAAGTGTGTCTAGAAAAGGAAGAGAACTGCTGTTTTCAATTTCGATGGTGGAATGGATATGTTTGTGTTGTTTGTTCAGGTAGCTTAGGAATGTATTTAATGTTTTGCGACGTGAGGCCAAATGGCAAAAATATCATCAATATATCTGAGCCAGACTCCACATCTGAACAAAAATGATGGATTAATTATTCCAAGAATGTGGAGGACCCATTATCAACCTATACAGCAACCAGAACAACCCCAGACAGAAGAAAATCTCAATAAGAAAGGACTAGAAATTGTTTAATGTAGTTCCATTTTTTTTTATCCTCACCAGAGGTCAGGCTGGGATAAATGATTAACAAACATTTAGATTCATTTTACTTTTGTATAGTGCAGCAGCATGTAGCTTGTATGTGCATGTGTATGTTTTCCTGATAATGACTTCAATACAGAGGTCGAAACGTTGATTGTTACTTGCTTAATGTTAAGTAAAGTAATTATTCTAACACGTGTGTTGTGTCTCCATAAATTCTTCACTATGAATCAATCAAAATGGAAATAGATTGTTATTGGGAATGAAAGTTATCATATTCTTCTACATACAAAATGATTATTTTCAAGGATTTGAAATACATGTGAAAGATAAAATGTAACATTCGGTTTTGTTAAATTTCTTCTCATCAGTAGTATCATATCCGTAGCAGCCCTGATCACAGGAGCCATTTGTGGTTTTTCACATGAATACTCATATTGCAACAGAGTATTATAAGCAGTATAACTCCTCTCCCTTGCCATAGTGAAGACACCAATAGTGTAAAAGGTCATATTTCTTTACCATATATCAGTTCTGTTTCACACAAATTGGTCAAAGTTTTTCAGAAATACAACATCAAGACGTTATTTACTCCCCTTCCTAAACTCTGTTCCTTACTGAACCGACCCAAACCAAGACATGACAACCTTAAATATCTCGGCGTCTACCAAATCTGGTGCAACTGTCATAAACCATATTTTGGCCGACACAGAGAAATCCATTGAGTTACACATTGAAGAACATAAGAGGGAAGTTATATACAGCAGAACATGGGCTAGTGCTTTCTCAAACCATGTTCTGTTTTCTATTAACGCTAATGAAGAAAACCTCATCCATCCAGTTCTATGGGACAGATCTAATAATATCTTTTGTTGCTATGACAAACTAGAAAGAAGGATAGTGGAATCTAAAGAAATCATCCTTAATCCTATACATCTTAATAACAACTAGTTATAACCTATCAGACTGTCATTGTGCTGTTATCCAACTTTGGCATTCATGGCATTCTGAACGCATGTGCACACCCAACAATGAAGTTATCCAGAGAACAGTTTTAAATGTCCAAATGCCAATGCTTTAATACTGAACTGTGTATGGTAATGCTTTGTGTGTTTAGAGTTCATTCCTTTAAGTTTTTTGCTTGATTTTCTCTTTATAAAGATGAAATTAGTTGTGCTAATAAACTATATTTTACTTTTTATCCCTCGGTATCCAGTCATTTAAATTAAAAAAAAAAAAACGTGTCTTTCCATTGAGTAAACCAGTGATGCCACACAAACCAAAGTTAGTTATTATAGTTGATAGTAGCAGTAGTAGTAGTAGGACAATAGCCTAACCTCATGGCTGGGCTTCTGATAACTACAACGTCCCTTATTGATGTTTATCTAGCTGTCTAATCTTACACCAATGCTTAGTTTATTGCGTATTACTGATTAGTAACAAAAATTTACCTATGCAAAACTACTTACCATCACAAGGTAAGGGATTCCTTAGAACTTGAAATTCTTGGCAATAGCAGATATTTTGAACACTTGTAAAATTGTAAGCCAGATAGTATGAAAATAATTGCAGCAGAAGAAAGTCAAAACCTTGGAAAACAGGTAACTGGAATACCTGAAAATAGAAGAATGACACTGTAGAACATTAGAAAATATAACGCAAAGGAGCAAGAAAGAAAATAAAAGTACACCATCATAAATGTATGAATCAAATAAAAACTGATGAATGTTGAATTAAAAGTAAAAATAAAAAACAGCTTGTGACTTTACATGATGTGTTTCTGTAATAAGGTCATCATCAGTAGAATGGAGTTAAGGAATACAGTACGAGGCACTGTTTTACAGTAAAAGGCTGGGGGATGCCAGTCAATATGGTGGAAAGTGATCTACAGCTTATACCTTCCAAGCTCCAAACATGAGAGAGAAAGAAAGAAAGAGTGCACACATACTCTGTGTATATTTACTTAAGATATATCTGGGTTGCAATGACATTACAACAGCTTTTATCAGGTTGGGTTAAATAACTATGATTTCAGTGTTATGAATTTGTGAGATATGCTTAAATGAGGTTGCACAAACAGACACCTTAGTGGCAGAACTGATGTCATTATATTGTTCAGATGACGAATACAGATGTTGGGGAGTACCACAGCAGTACCTAAAATGATTCTGGCAATTCGAACAGAAAGATCTGACACAAGAGCCAATATAGGAAGAACAGCACCCAGTTGATAGGTATGTCTGTGAATGATGTTTTAGAGAATCTGTCTCATGCTTGGAGTTAGGAAGGTATAACTTACAAATCACTTTGCATCATATTATCGACAGACATCACATTTCAATAACTATAAAACAGTTATTACCTATGCAATACCTCATACTTAATTCCTTATCTTCACCTTACTGATGAAGGCATATGCCAAAACACAGTTTACATATAAAGCCACCTAGAGAAGCTGTTTTTAAAATTTTACATTCATCAGCTTTCATTTGTTTTAACTATTTATGAGTGTTCTTTTATTTTTCACCTTTATGTTATATTTTGCAATGTTTTCCACAGTATTATTCTTCACATCCAAATATTCCTAGAATCTGTTTACCCAAGGTTTCCTGTTATTTCTACTATAGCTTTGACTTATAAGTCATGTATACAGATTAGTCTGCAGTTCTATCTCACGTTAATGATAAATGTTCCTTGGTTTATAATTAAATATCATTAAAATGTCAAAACTAAGCATTAGTTAATTAGACAGCCAGCTTACTAAACATTAGTAATGAGTGCCCTTGGTATAATCATTTCTTTATATGAATCTGAGCAAATCCACCTCCCTCCAACCATTGGTATGAAATTTTCTTCACAAATATTATTTAAGTACTTGCTAAGAACAGGCTATCAGATTTATTATCTTGTTAATAAACAAGAGAATCAAAATGGCAGCGATATTAAACTATTCCTGCAAACACAAATTGTGAAATGGAACATTTTTTTCTCATTTTTCCAAATGATTTCAGTATCCTCTTACATCAAGTATGCCAAGTGCCTTCCTATAAAAGATATATTAATAATGTCAATATATTAATATCAATGAGGGAAGATAAATTAAATGCCTACATACTTATCATATCTTTACTTAAATACTTTTACTTTAGATGAACTTGTAACACTGACCAACGTTTATTTACATATTCAGCATAACCCATGAAAAGAACCTAGATCCCAGATGATTCCTAACCACATCCTTACTCAGTTTTCAAAGATGACTCCAAGGCTCTTTCTGACATGACCTAAAAAATCTCACTTTCATCTATAATATAAAAGGTGTTACTGACTTCTATGTTTCTATCACATCATCATCTCGAGCTTTGAAGACCATATTTGTTCAACCTGTCCTCACATGCACAATTCATAAGTAAGATATCATCACGGTTATCCTTTACTGGATCTTTTCAATTGTCACTCAGCATTTCCACAGAATCCACATAACCACATCTAAGCACAAAAGTTAGATGTGGCCTTACCAAACTTTTGTAAAGTGAAAGAATAACCTTATTCCTACAAGTTAATGGTCTCTTCAGCAGTGCATGCATGACATGTGACAATATGACTATCTCAGTAATGTGTGCCTTAAAGACTAAAACCTCATTCCACCATAATCTTCATGCCAAAGGTCTCTGGAATTCAATGATCACTTGCAACAAATTCCTTTAAATATAATTCTTAGCCTCAGGTAAACATTATTATCAAAAGAGACCTTCAAGAAGTCAGGCACCCATTGAAAAGGCTGCATACCACTCACACCACCTGTCATATCTTCTCTTGAATTCATTCACACTATCTGCATTTACCACCTACAATGGCAAGCCATGACAATCATACACAGCACTAAGAGAGAAAAATCTAACTCTCACTCCTTTCTTGACAGCATTCATTCTCTACTTCCATGAATGTCCTCTCATCTCTACCCATCCTTTGCAAAATGAAAAAATTCATTTACCGGTATCATACGAGGGTGGCCTGAAAAGTTCTCGGCCTCGACCATAGATGGTAATATTATCGGCACAATTTTTTTTTCTAAGGTACATTTGTCATAAGCATCCATGTGAAATTGCAAGTCATTCTATGCAGTAGTTCATTTTATACAGCTGTCTGAAGCAAAAGTGTTGTCTGTATCGCTTGAAATGGATAAAATTGAGTATCATGCTTTTATAAAATTCTTTGTAAAAGAAGGTTTAACGGCAAAAGAAATTCATTCGAAGTTCATAAAAGTTTACGGGCACTCTTCTCCATTTTCGTCAATCAAGAAATGGGCTGCTGAGTTTAAACGTGGCTGTACCAACCGTGAAGATGAAGGATGTCCAAGAAGTGTAACAACACCAGAAATCATTGATCAAGCGCATGATATGGTATTGGATGACTGGCGAGTCAAAGTGCATGAAATTGCTGAGCCTATAAGCATTACAAAAGAATGTGTAGGATACTGCATGAAGAATTGCAAATGAAAAAGCTTTGCGTAAGATGGATGCTGCTCTTCCTCACAGAAGATCAAAAACGCACTCACATGAAAATTGCTGAACAGTGCTTGGAGCGTTTTAACAAGAATAAAACTGATTTTGTGAGTGGATTTATTACTATAGATGAGACTTGGATTCACCATTACACACTAGAATACAAACAGCAGTCAAAATAGTGGACAGAAGCTGGTTGTTCAGTGCCAAAGAATAGAAAGTCAGTTCTGTCAGCAGGAAAGCTCATGGCATCAATGTTTTGGATGCTAAAGGTATTTTGTTTATTAATTATCTTGAAAAAGGTAAAACAATAACCGGGGAATATTATTCCAATCTTTTAACCAGACTAGATGAAAAAATTCATGAGAAAAGACCTGGTTTGAAGAAGGAAAAAATCATCTTTCATCAGGACAATGCACCTGCCCACAAGGTGCTTTGGTAATGGGAAAATTAAGGGATCTGCACTATGAATTGTTGGAACATACACCCTATTCCCTAGATTTGGCTCCGACTTCTATTTCTACTCCAAACTAAAAATTTTCCTTGCTGGTCAGCATTTTTCTTTGCATCAAGAGGTGATTGCAGCTGTAGAGGGGTATTTTGCAAATCTTACTGAGAACCACTACAGGGATGGGATAATGGTGCTGGAGCATAACTGGAATAAATGTATGTCATAACGGAGATTATGTTGAAAAATAAAAATAATTTTGAAATTATAGATTTGTTTTTTCATTTTTAAGCTGAGAACTTTTCAGACCACCCTTGTATGTGACACTTGCAGAAATTTGTAGGTTTCTATCATATCACTCCTTTTCTGGTTTGTTAGTGTGGAGTTCAGAAATTCTCAATCTGTTCTCATAATCCACTTTCCAGAATCCCAATATTATCTTGAACACTCTCCTTCACACACCCTCGACTATATTTGCAACATCTTGGAAACCACAAGAGCCTAAAAGTTGTATCAATGCCTTGTAAATAGCAAAATTTCAAATAGCAGTTCCTTTGTCACATTTCTTAAGGAAGTTGTTTTGAAACAGCACAATAAATTTGGCTTCATTCTTCTCATAATATTTCACTGCTACTCAATCAATATTCAGACAATTAAAGTCAACCATGGTGATTAATCATTTAGTACCCATTTGGTTTATTTGGCAATGTTTTCATAACCAGCAAATGATCCACTAGGATCATTAACAACATCGCACCATGTAGTTGATCTAATCAGACTTCACCTCACACCAGATAGCTTGAAGCTCACTGCTACATCGAAAATTTTTACTAAGAGTGCAATTGTAGTTTTCAACCCTAAGTGGGCTGAAATCATCTGCTGTCATTGGTATCACCCCACCCCTAATTTCTTGTCTATCTTTCCTAAAAATATTGTACCATTTGCACTTGACACCAGTTAGTACTTAACTATGCACTTAGAAAATGAATTGAATTCACAGTTATCATTATTTGTCCACAGAACTTGTTTGTTCAAATCATCCAGCAAAAATCCATATAGTTTATCATCCTCCCAAACTTTTCACCACGAGCCAATTACTCAATTTTATATTCTAGCCCATTCCCAGCACTATTAATATATAAGATAAAGAACAAAATAACTCAAGTAAGAACTGGTGTCAAGTGCATCTGATATCTGTCAGTTAGCCACTTTCTATTCATGTCAAGTCCATGTTGTATATCAATCCCTCATATAACTTCCCTATTGATATACAAGGGACAACTTCCCAATGAGAAATTCTATCAAATGCTGGAAATTTTTTTCCAATTGGTTAGACTATAATAAATTTAGTTTAATCCTTTATCCAAGTGTAAGCAAACAAAGTTTGCACCTGAAGATACTTCAGGTGCAAACTTTGTTTGCTTACACTTGGATAAAGGATTAAACTAAATTTATTATTTATCAAATGTACTGACAAAATTCCAAGTATCTTGTATATGCATTCTCTCTATCAAAATCTTCCTCCTCTATTATAGAATATGAGTAGATTCACAATAATCTGTTCAAGTAAGATCTACTTGTAACAAAGCCATGTTACATTCTACAGAGGATCAAAGTACAATTTACCCACTTTTGGATTAGTGACTTTACCAGCTTCTTCAATACTTTTGTCTTCAACACTCTAGAGATAATGGTTAATCAATAATTGCCTATTTCTGTCTAAGCTCCACACTTATATAATGGAATTACCTTGTTCTTCTTCCACTTATTAGGAAGCATGTTTGTGTTGAGAGGCAAGTTGAATATTCTGTTGGGAAGATGCTCAAGAGATTTTGCAATTCTTTTGCACAATCTTCAGTACTTAAACTTATCCCATTTAGTTCCACTGCTGTGCTGAAATCAATTCTTGCAATCAGCTTCACTATTTATTCATCTAGTTTCCTCTTGGCATTTGGAAAAATTAACAGGTCTGCCTGAAATGTACATGATCACTCAGCAACTCAACTACTTCTAGTGCATCCAACTGTTTTCTAGTAGTCATTCACTAAAGTTTTTCTTCCATGGTCAGTTTTCCCTTTTACTCTCTCATTCCCTTGTCCTATTTCAGGTATCTCTTTTTCTGTAATTCTGATTTTGTCTTTCTTAACCATGATGGACAGTCATTCCTTGCCTACTTTTCATATTGTTCTTGTTGTAGTCAGCACTTTTCTCCCCAAAACCAAGCGGGATGGACTCCATTACTCATTTCCATGGGCTATTGTTTTTACTCCTCCAATGTAAACATATGCACAGAAGTAATCCTTTGAATAAGCTTTGATTCTCCTGAAGATGTGAAAGAAAAAAAAAATGTGGATCGATACAACTGGCTTACATCCATAACTGCATCTTCCTTTAGTGCTTATACTCAAGTCCGAAATAGCTGAAGAAAACTATGAATGATTCTAGAGTTTGAAAGAGCAAAAAGGAGAAAACCAACATCTTGTCCAAATGGAAGCTGAGTCTTTTGGTTTCTTCAATTGGTCATAACTTTTGCTCAATAGTACTCCCACCCCTATCATACCAAGATGACTCTACTGCATATTAATCCACAGAAAAATCCAATATCTTGGTTGCACACTTTGCCTCCAATGCACACATAATTGACCATGGTAATTGTCCCCCCCCCCCAACCATTCCAGGTGACCAAACAATGCCTCCTCTGTCTTTTTGCAAGAAATAGTTCAGAAAATTATTGTGCAAATTAGTCACAAAAAATGCTCCTGGCCCTGATGGCATTTCTCTGATTGTCCTGAAGGTTATGTACCTGAATTGACTCCTGCCCTATGTTGCTCATTCATGATCCTCTTACTCCATTGGTATCTTGGTCTATGTTCAACCCATTCACAAGGCCTATCACCCTATTTCACTCACATCTGATGGTTCTCTCCTGTTTAAAGTAATGGAGAGAACTATCAATACCCAACTTCTACACTGCCTTGAAGGCACCCAACTAATAAAGAACCACCAGTATGTATTCCATCACTACCAATCAACATATGTGAGATCTACTCTTATATATCACTCATCTCTGGACGAAAAAATGGAGAACTTCGGTGAATCGCAAGTGGTTGTACTTGATATCTCCAAAACTTTTCACTAGGTCTGACATAAAGGCCAATTAAGCAAATTCTCATTATTTGGTGTGTCCCATGACTTCTGCAATCGGATGGCCAACTTTCTGTTGGACGCATGCTGCGTGATGGTTCCTTATCTTCTCACTATTCAACTAATGCTGGGTTCCAGAAGATTCTGTCTCTCACCAGCTTTCTTCCTTCTTATATATAAATGTCACTTGACTTGACCAACAACCCAATACACAGTTTAGCAGATACAGCACATTACATTTCATCTGACAAACCTTACCCTACTTAAATAACCTCAACAATTTTGATGCTAGTAAAACCCAGTTCTTCCTTACTTCCAACAAAAAAGAATCATTTTCATCCAGTATTATCATTGATAATACTCAAATCTCTAAAAAAAGATGAGATTTCTCTTCTTAGAATCACTCTGACATCAAGGCATAAACACATCACAACCATCGTCTCCTCAGCTTCCAAAAAAACTAGGATTTCTCTTTTGCTTAAGGCATTACTTCATCTCTGAACAGCTGTTAACCTTATACAAATCACAAATCCCCCCAGCTTTTGAATACTTCTGTCACATTTGGGGAAAGACCTCTTAGAACTCCCTAAAAATACTTGACTCAATACAGAAGAATGCAATCAGATTGATTACTAACCAATCCTTTACCAACTCACTCCACCCATTTTCTTATGAAATAGTATCAATAATTTTGCCACTCTATACTAAATCCATTGGAATACGCACAACTGCCACCCAACATTCCTTCACAGTACAACCTGAAGCTACAGAATAAGTTTCTTTTCCTTCTCCTTCATTCCTGCTACTGCTGCATTGTGGAACAGTCTCCCAGCCTTATGTGTTTCCCAATGAATACAATAAACAGGCTGTAATGATATGTAAACAAGTTTCTCCTTCTACAATCCACTACCCATACATGGTACTAATATGCTATCTGTTGATTAACCAATCTCTCATGTATTGGCTCAATATAAAAACAATCATAATGTAACATAGGTTTACAGCCTTTTGTGAGTTGGAGCAAATTAAAATGCTAAAGAATTAAAACTTGGATCGCTACTATTTAATTTGTGTATTAACAATATAGGAAAGGATATGAGAAGAACTATTCCGTAGTTTGCTGATGATGCAAAATTGAATAGTTCTTCTCATATCCTTAAGATGAATTCTTACCAAGGCCTATAAAGTTGATGTTAAAATTTTGTAGGACGATTTAAATAGATTACCAGTATGAGCAAAGGAGAATGGATGTCAGTTTAATGTGGCAAAGTATAGGGTGAAAACATTACAAGCTGTGTACCATATTAATGGAATGGTACTCTGGGAAACTGATTAAGCCAGAAATTTGGGAGGCTAGTGAATAAGGAGTTGAAGTTTAGAGGGCATATTGCAAGAGTAGCTAAAACAGCTCATTGGATTGTTACTGAAGAAGACCCCACTGAGCAGAAATAAGCAGGTTATTATACCTCTTTATAGGCCTTGGTAAGAATTCATCTTAACTGCCATGTGTCACCTGTGTTTCTTGGGGATGGGGGTGGGGGAGATCCAGAGGCAAGTGATGAAGATGGTCTCAGATCTATTGATTGCAGCTTATGAGAATGGCTTGAAGATTTGTGGGTTACAGAAATTTCTTGACTGGTGGAGAAGGAGTGTATGATTGAGACATGCAAAAGGGCTTTTACAGGATTAATATGGTGGAAAGGTTTTCAGAACAAGCCTGGCAGTGGGAGAACTAGGGTCAACCTTAAAAATTGAGCAAGGTCGCAATTAACAAGGGTGTGAGGACTATATTCTTTGCTTGGAGAGTGATGAATGAGTGGAACAGGATGCCAGAGTCTGTTGTGGGTGCTATGACTGTGAATTAGTTCAAAGCAAAGTATGATAGATATTGTGCAAATGTTGGATAGTGATTGGCATAAAGTTTAGGACCTCGCTCAGTGAGTGTACAGACTCTATGAAGTTGACTATATAATAATGATAATGATCACTGACCATATAAAAGGTATTCAGATTTCCTCAGTCTTCATTTCAATAACCACAACCTTCATTTCAATAACTAAGTAGTTTATAATGAGCGTGTATTTTCTTGATCACAGAACTAATGTAAATAACTATTTGGGAACATTGATCAAGTGTAAACAGATAAGTATTTTAATACCGACTAGTTTCACTAAACTTAAGCTGTTGGCATCATCAGGGTACAAGCACTGAGGTTAAAACATATCACAAAATGAAATTCTAAAATTCTAAAAATTGTAAATTCTAAAAATTATAGTTACAAACTAAAATAGCATTGAACGTGAATAATACACGTATTGCGTGTACATGATTTACTAGTTGTTGCTAAGGAACGTTCTATAGTTTGCATTAAAGTTCATTTCTTGTGTGTGTTCAGAGATCTAATTAGGGTTTTCCACTTGATCAATGTTCCCAAATAGTTATTAACTAAGTAACTTATTTAGTTAATAACTATTTGGGATCATTTAGCTTTCTGCTAAGAAAAGCTATGGTTCTTAATCCTGTAGTGCCTTTCAGCTCAACTACTACAGCAATACAATCGTATGATGCATCAGCTGAGATCTAAAATATTCTCCCAGTTTTGGGCGAGCTAAAAAAGGTGGATTTATAAGAACTTGCTCTAGATGTTCAATAGCCTTCTGCACTAAGGAGAAGAAGGCTTTTGAACATCTAACGAAGGGTTCATTCCCCAATTAAATCTCACACCCCCTTTTTTGGTAAGAGCTATCAAAGGAGTGGAGGGTAAGGGATAATTTTCATTACAGGGAATTATTCCAGGGTAAAGATATGCGCAATACATCTCTAACATAGAGACTTGGCCTCTTCTTTACCAAGACTGCACTGTGTGGCAAAGAGTCACATTCTTCTAGAGGTGCCCCCATTTTCACCGAACAGTGCAGATCTAGACTGGAAAGTCTAAAAATATGCCAGAGGAAGGCAATGGCAAACCACCTCTGTACCTTGCCAAGAACATTCCATGAACATGCCAAAAATGAGAAAGTACGATATGGTGCTGGATGGTAAGACCCCCCAACGCCTGAAGGCATCCAACATGCAACTGGGGAAGAACAGAGGGCTTCCACAAGTAGAACTAGTTTTTATGTATCCAGGTCAAACCTGGAAGGAAGCATGGTCATGGATGTTGCTGGTTGGAAAAGGGAGGTTCCCTGTTTCACAAGAAATCACAGGATTGGAACTTGGAATGTTAGAAGTATGAACCAAGGTAAGCTGGAAATAATAAAGATGGAAATGGAGCGCAAGAAGCTGGATATATTGGGAATAAGTGAACTTAGATGGACAGGAATGGGCCATTTTCAATCAGGGGACTATATGGTGTATTACTCAGGACATTGAAAACAATACATGAGACAAGCCGTAAAAATGGAGTATCTTTCTTACTCAGGAAAAAGATGGCTAGGTATGTATTAGGTTATAATCCAGTGAGTGACAGAATCATTTCTCTCAGAGTGAGTGGACATCCAATGAATATGACCATCATTCAGGTTTATGCACCTACTACAGAGGCACCAGAAGAAGACATTGAAGAATTTTATGGCAAGTTACAAGAAGTGATAGATGCAACACCAAAGAAAGATTTATGGCTACTTATCGGAGATTGGAATGCAAAAGTGGGAGAGACTGAAGAACAAGGAATAACAGGTCGTTTTGGTTTAGGTATTCGTAACACTGCAGGGAAGAGACTAGTTGAGTTTCGTGCAGAGAATTCTTTGTTTGTTGCTAACAGCACAAAAGAAGATTGTACACATGGATATCACCTGATGGACAATACAGAAATCAAATTGACTATATGCTTGGACAAAGAAGATGGAGAAGTGCAATTCAGTCTGTCAAGACTTTTCCAGGTGCAGACTGTGGAACAGACCATGAGTTATTAGTGGCTACGATACATGTAAAATTACGGAAATTGAAAACAACACAAATGTTGATCAGATATGATCTTCGAAACATACCAGCTGAATACAGTATTAGCACACAGAACAGATTCAACACACTCAATTTGTGTGAAAGAGAACCAGATGAACTATGGAAAGAAATTAAAGATATAATTAAAACAGAAGCAAAGATAGATATTCCAACAGTTTGTAAGAAGTTTAAATGGCTGTCAGAAAATGCCAACAAAACTGCAGAGGAAAGGAAGGAAATGAAGGCCACAGGAAATTTGCAGGAAGTACGGCATTTGAATGCAGAGTTTCAATGACAAGCCAGAAGAGACAAGGAAAAATACTTTAATCAGGAATGCCAACAAATAGAAGACCCAAAGGAAAAACAAGAAATTTCAAAAAGATCAGAGAACTAACAGGGAAGTTTAGTGTCAAGGTGACAATAATGAAAAGTAAACACAAAGGATATCTTACAGAGGCTGCAGACATCAAAGAAAGATGGAAAGAGTATACAGAAGCCCTTTACAGAAAGGACTCCAAAATTACCGAGAAATTTGAAGAGCAAGATTATATACAGGAGCCAGTATGACTGGAGAGTGAAGTGAGGTGGGCACTGCAACAGCTATCCAGTAAGAAGGCACCAGGAGAAGATGGAATACCTATTGAGCTGTTCAAAGCCCTGGGAAAAGAGGCAGTTAAAATTTTAACAGCTTGGATCACAACTACATAACCTAGGAAATGGAAAAAATCAGTTTATATACCTTTATTGAAGAAAGGCGATGCAAGAGAGAGTGAGAAAATTACAGAACTATAGCACTGATTTCTCATGCAAGTAAAGTCTTACTTAAGATCATTCATGAAGAGAGAAATGCCAGATGAACAGGCAGAATTTCGAAAAGGCAGAGGAACAAGAGATCAAATCGCCAATGAGAGATATAATAGAAAGAGCACAGGGATATCAAAAGCATGTTTACCTTTGTTTCCTTGACTATAGCAAGGCTTCTGACTCTGTAGATCATGTGAAACTGTGGAATGTGTTAACAATGGGAGTCTCAGAGCATTTCATTATCCTTCTGAGTAATCTTTATTATGAACAAGAAGCTACTGTCCGAACAGAATCTCGGAGAAACTGAGTATTTCACAAAAGGTAAAGGGCTGCGACAAGGATGTATTTTATCTCCGTACCTGTTTAACTTGTACAGCGGATACATTTTAAGAATGGCAGGGCTGGAGGAATCTTCAGTTGGAATTAAAATTGGGAAAAATATTAATAATTTGAGGTATGCAGATGAAACCACCTTGCTAGCAGAATGCAAAAAAGATTTGGAGGAACTTATTATGACAGTTAAAGAAGAAAGTGCTAAATATGGTCTTAAACTTAACCTCAAAAAGACAAGTTATGGCAACATGTTAACTTAATGTTTTTTATTATTATTATTACAAGCGACTCCAAGGAGTCCTTAGACTCATCGAGGGAGGCCCTAAACATCATGTTCATCACAACTATTCAACATTCACACAGTATCTATCATACTTTGCCTTGAACTCATTCACTGTCATAGCACCCACAACAGACTCTGGCAGCTTATTCCACTCATTCACCACTCTAAAATTAAAAACACCCAGCTCTAACATCCTTACTAACCACACTCTTGCCCAGCTTCCATGGATGTCCCCCTAGTCCTCCCACCACCAGTTCTGTTCTCAAAAATATCCTCTGAATTAATCCTATAGAAACTCTTCAGCAATTTGAATATTTCAATCATATCTCCCCTTTTCCACGTATCAACCAATTTCTGCAAACCACAAATCTTCAACCTGTTTTCATAAGGCTCATTCCATAGACCTGCTATGATCTTGGTCACTCGCCTCTGGATCCTCTCAACCTCCTCCCCATCAAGAAGAAACCTAGGTGATGAGATCTGGGCACAGTAATCAAGATCGGGTCTTATCAAGGTTCAATACAGAGGAACAATAACTTGCTTATCTCTGCTCATCAAAGTATTCTTCAGCATCCAAATGATTTGATGAGCTGATTTGGCTATTTTTGTAATGTGCCCCCTAAACTTCAACTCCCTATCCACCAATATTCCCCAAGTCCCTGGCCTCATCAATTTCCTGCAGCACAGTTCCACCAATGTGATATACTGCTGCAAATCTTTTCACCCCAAAATGCATAACCTTACATTTTACCACATTAAAGTGACATCCATTCTCCTTAGCCCAGACCTCCAATCTATCCAAATCATCCTGCAAAATTATGACACCTTCTGCATTCACTATTGCCCTACCCAACTTAGCATCATCAGCGATTTTGAAGTAGATGGGGAGAAAATGGAAGCAGTTAACAATTTTGTGCTCCTAGGATCCCGAATTGATAAAGATGGTTATTGTACTGAAGAAGTTAGTAGAAGATTATTACTCGGAAAGCAATGACAAATTTAAGCAAGATCTTAAAGATATTAGCCTCGCAACAAAAATCAGAATCGTGAAAGCAATGGTATTCCCTGTGGTACTGTATGGAGGTGAAAGTTGGACCCTGAGAAAGAGTGGAAGAAGGAAGATAGACGCATTTGAATTATGGGTTTGGAGACGCTTGCTAAGAATACCATGGACTGCAAAGCAAACCAATAAATCTGTGATAGACAGAATAAAGCCAGATTGCTCCCTTGAAGCTATGATCATCAAGCAAAAATTGTCATACTTTGGACATATTATGCGAGCAAATGACAGTCTGGAGAAGATTATGATACTTGCTAAAGTTGATGGAAGCAGGAGGAGGAGAGGAAGACAAAGAATTAGATGGGTGGATGGAGTTGAAGGAGCAATTGGAGTGCACTTGGAGGTTCTGAGGGATATGGTCAGGGACAGGTCTGAATGGAGAGTATATGTTTGTGGGATCACCAGGAGTCGAGAGCGACTCGATGGAACATAACACATCAAAGGAGTGAGATATGCAGATGGCTGACTGACAGATATCAAAAAGTTGTATATGGGGAATGTGTGCCTGAAAGATTTAAGGTAATCAGTGGTGTACCACAAGGATCAGTGCTTGGTCCACCGTTATTCTGAATGATATATTCATGTACAGATTGATTTGACAAGCTATACAGATGATGCAAAGATAGGTAGGGTAATCAGGAATGCTGCTGATATGCAGTACATGCAGAATAATTTGAATAGGCTGGAATTGTGGGTATGGGAAAATGGATGTCAGTTCAATGTAAAATCATTCACTGCCGTCATTAGATATCCAATGTTATATTGGTGGGAATAAACTTGAAGAAACTGATGAAGCTAGGGATCTTGGAGTGTTAGTAGATAGGAAGTTGAAGTTCAGCAGTCATGTAGCAAAGATTGCAAATACAACTCAAAAGATAATTGCAATGCTGAAACAAACATTCACATGTAAAGATAAGGATGCTGTTTTGCCTTTTTACAAGACCTTGATAAGACCTCACTTGGACTATTGTGTGCAGGTCTGGTCTTCTGGTTTCCGTTGTGATTCTGATACAGTGGAGAGAGTGCAAAGGAGAGCATTAGAAATGATATTAGTATTGTGGGATACTGATTATGAAGACAGATTGAGAATTTGTAGACTGCAGACACTAGCAAACATTAGAAAGAGGAGTGATATAATTGAGACTTACAAACTTCTGAAAGAGTCATACAGGATTTCAATTGATGGAATGTTTTAATTTATGGAGGGTGGGGAAAGGAAAAGAGGGCATCTTTGGAAGCCGAGAATGAATGCAGCTAAGAAGGGGATGAGGACTAGATTTTTCTCACATAGGGTGGTGCATGATTGGAATAGATTGCCATTGGATGTTGTGAGTGCAAGCAGTGTGAATGAATTCAAAAATAAGTATGATAACTAGTTTGAATGCTATAGCTACACCTTTTCCCTGAATATAACATTTTGTACTTACTGCTTAGAAAGATTTCACCAGTTTTTGGTGTTTTGTTTCAGTCACCTCTATTATGTCGATCTGGTACTTATCCAATTCTGCTAGTTCCATTTCTTCACCATTCAGGCTTCTCATGTTGATAGTATCGATCTTGAACTCTGGTGATGTTGAGTTCGGACGTGATTAGAGATTTGTTCCAGTAGCTGACTTTTTGCTGTTCGCACTGGTTCCCTGGTGAAAACAACATTGGCATTGTTTAACCGTGTGATGCCCCAGCCGGCATGAAATTCTGTCATGTTGATTTTACATTGTGGTTTAAGCCAATAAGAATACAACCTGGTAGGCTAAATCTCAAATTTCCAGCCCATCCTCATTCATTCAGTATCCAGGTAGATACCTAACAGGGTGCACCAAAAGAAGGCGAGGACTGGACATTAGGTCAGAAGTACTGGTTGGTTCTCTGCATTCCTTTAAAGGCTATGTGGATGTCTCCTCTCAGTTATACAGCTTTGCCCCCTTAAGCATGCCTTCTAAATTAGTAAGTTTTGAAAATTCTTGTTTTTGGAGAGATAGAGCAAAATCACATACACTTTCATTAGCTATCATAAATAAAATTTCTGAAATAAAACTATTTAGTCTTTAATTTATAAATTCATTCTGCTAAAGTATCTATGTGTGCATGTTTTCTGCACACAGAGAGAGAGTGAGAGAGAGAGAAAAAAAAACATAGGTTAGGCTCATACCAAGAGTATTATTTCAGTATTATTACCAATATATTCATTTACCTAAAATGAAATTCTAATTTTCCCCAAAGTATTAAAATACACTACTTTCACTTATCTTTATCTTTTAATAAAACAAAAAAATTATAATACAAAACAAAAACTTTGTTCAATTAAAATAACTATGCTATTATAATTATTTATATAAAATTCCTAAGAGATACACAATCTATCACACTCACATTTAATTTCAGGAATTTAAAAAAAAAAAATTTCTAAAAACAAACAAAACAAATTCCTTTGCTAAATCCTCTCTAAGAATTACAAGTTTAGCTTTCCATACAATCACTTCCCAAATAAGTCATTTCATCCTGGTTCAAAGTTAACACTTTTTGCAAATAAAGAATCTTATCCTATCTCAGAAGTAGTCTTTGCTGGCAGATTTGTGAAAGAAGGCTCCCAGTTCAGATACATTTTTCAGTCAATTAATTATGGATATTTGTGTGTTTACGTGTAAGAGTTGTGGTAGAAGTTGTGCCTTTGTGGCGTTTGTAGCTTGTGTGCTTTTTTTTTAAATCATTAAACTTAGAATGAGGTATATTAAATGGTATTAAAAGCAAGATGGAGCAGATTTGTCTGTACAGCAGTGAAATTTTGATTTCAGTCATTTTGTGAAATGTGAGGTGTGCTATATATGTTCATGGGATTATGTCTATAAATTATGGATTTAAAAGGCAGATGGAAGGAAGGTGTGCATGTGTGTGAAATATGAATTGAATGCAGACTTGATGGGCAGTAACATATCAGTGATTCAAGGTGAAAAGTAGCAAGAATGAGTGTTCATCTGATAGCACAGAGGTAGAGGTATACTGGAAAAGAGCAGCAAATGAATAGTAAGAAAGTAATGAAAAAACAAGCAAATGATCTAGTGAATGAAACAATCGTGAATGACATGAGCAATACGAATGTGTCAAAAAGTCAAGAATAATGAATATAGTTGAAATGTGGTAAACCTGCACAGTATACTAAGACAGAGCAAGAAGCGAAAGATGGTGGAATAGTAAAGAAGTTAGCACACAAAATATATTAACACAAGTGAGGATATTAGAAAAGAACTGGTAAAGTTGAGGAAGAAATTAAGGCATGTGCAGAGTGAGATAGGCCATTCAGAAAAGAGACTGGTATTTGGAAGTATAAGAAGGAAGGTGGCAGATGAGTCAGAAATGAATGATTGCAGTGGAAAGTACTTTAGAACTGAATGGAGACTCTACGGGTGGGTGAAGCAAAAGAGTGTGGGAGGGAGAAATGTGAGTGTGTCACTAAGGTATAATAGTAGGGAGCTGATAGATACAGGAGAATGATTGCATAAGATAATAAGTGATGCAAGAACAAGGGGTCATCCCTAGAAACCGTACAAAGGTCATGAGAGTAAAGAAGTGAAAGATTTTTTGCTCGGGGAGGGGGGGGGACGAGTAAAATGCACTGTCAGAGTGGGTAGTAAGTGCTCCAACTTCAAGTATTCAAGGTATGTATTAATGTATTCAAGGAAATGTATAATAGTTATTGTGGTCTATGAGTGTCCAACCTCCTGCGATGAATCTTCAGACTCCATGGAGACTTGGAAGTAATACTAACTGCTGGTATAACTGAATGATGCTCTCCTTGAATGGGTAGAATGAAACAACACAAAAAATAATTTTGCAGGTAAGAAAAACAATTTTGCTATACTTTTCTTTATTAAAGCAAAATAATGATAATTTCTTGATATCCACTGGCTAAAATGTAGTGCAGTCCAGTCCTTGAATTTGAAAATTTTCAACTCCATGCATAGTTTCTGCACTATTAAGAAATTATTGATCTAAAATTTGAGACGTAAGTGGAGGAATTCATTATAACTGAAATAACGGAATAACTTTTAATTCAAATCTTTTTATTTGTAGAATTTTGCTATATTTCATAGCCATTTTCAATATGATTAGAGGAAAACAATCACAAAAATAGAGAACATCAATTCAATTGAAAGTGATATTATATGCACTATCAGCTGCCAGATAATAGTTCCATCTGCATGAACAGATATTCAAAAATAATTATAATAAAATAAATTAGTTATAATATTTTAAATATAAACAATTAATTAATTACAATTTACAGAGCACACATGAATGGTGAGTATTCATCAGTAAAACTTGAAAAATTGAGTACGTTGAAGACAATCGTTTTCTTTAAGGTTTGGATTGTGAATGTGTGATTCACAGCTTTCTTTGTACAGTTTTTCCAGAAGAAAATAACTTTTATGTAACACTTTAGTTTTGTTCCACTGAATCCTGTGTTTGATAATTAATGCATGGCTTGCTCACCAGTATTTGTTGGGTTCTTTAAGTGAAATGTACTCCTAACGTTTTTCAAAACAAATCTGTGCAAAATGACCAGTCTGTCCATAATAACATAAGCTGCAAGAGCAGGGGATTCTGTAAACTCCAGGATAAGAAAGAGGACGATTTAGTCTTTAGGGTGAGATAAGGAAGGTATTAAGTTTACGAACTGGACAGAGACTTGTAAGTCAATCTGTCTAAGTAATCTTCCTATTTTTTTTTGAACGTCCTTTAACATACGGAATACAAATTCTGGTAATTTGCTTGTTGAGGTGTGTTAAGAAGATAGCCATAATTATTATTTTATAGATAGTTTTTGTATTTTAACCATTAGAGATAAAAGAAGCTCTGATAATAGAGAATTCTTTGTTTAGAATAAAGTCTGTAGAACATATTGTGTGAGTGATTATATCTGATGTGAGGTGGAATCTAACAAGATCAAATACATAGTGGATTGTTGTTACAGACCGGGTGGATCGGTGGCTAGTGATGAAGAAATGCATCACCAAATAATGACGATGGGTGCGAAAAGAGTAATCATAATGGGGGACTTTAATTACCCAAACATTGACTGGGTAGCAGGAAAATATCATGAGAAGAATGAAACTGAATTTATTGAGCTGTTGCAAGACAACTTTCTCTAGCAGCATGTGAGTGAAGGAACTCGAAGAGGGTTAGATTTGATTATTGCGTCAGAGAGGGTTTCAGTTAAAGATGTATCTATTCTGCCTCCGGTTGGTGACAGCGTTCATGTGGTACTCATTTGGGAAGTGGCTAAGTTTATGAATGTTCCATTCAGGAAAGGTTACATGCTGAACTACAAAGCAGGAAATTATGACCAACTGAGAAATACACTGAGTTCAGCTCAACAGTATTGGTTACTGAATGGGAAGAATATTGACAGTGCATGGAAAGCATTTAAAAAATACTTAAATGATGCAATATCAGAAAGTGTCCTGAGAGTTCAAACAATAAACAGTCATCATCATCCTTAGGTACACGGAATACCATGTGCATAAGGATGATGATCATTATGAAAATTATAAGCAGTACGTCAGAAGTGTCACAACCGTTGTGTGGAAAACTAAGTCTGAGTATGAAAAAGAAATTGGCTCTGCAAACTAAAAATAACTCCAAACAATTCTATTGACAAGCAACAAGTAAAAGAAAGAAAGAATGAATATGGAAGAATACCGCTAATGAATGCAGATGTGACTGTTCAACGAATGAGTAACTATTTTGCTAAAAACTATCAACCTGGTATGCAACATTGAACTCACAGACTGATGGGATATCAGCATGGGTGCTAAAAGAGCATGCAGCTGACCTGGTATTCCTTTATTGAGTCTCGGTGTGTGTTCTCACCCAAGCTAAACCACCAAAGAGCAACCTATCAAAAAAAAAAAAAAAAAAAAAAGAATTTGAAGCTGTACAAGAGATTAAAAGCAACAAAAGAATAATAATTACCAAAGCACAATGAGTCCACACTGTTCAGGCTCATGACATTTAATATAAGACATATTTCTTCTAGACAAATAAAAGCAGATCTTCCAGTTTGTCCAAAATAAGATAAGCTGTAAGAGCAAGGAATCTGGAAAATGTCTGGAAAATATAGAGGTGGAAGCTTGTTCTTAAGAGAAGAGAAAAAGGTGGAATTTATTCTCATGAGGTGAAAGGCAACAAAAATATTCAGTGATTTTAAAAATTTTGCAATGCATTTAAAAATGCCTTGCAGATAAGGAATAGGAATGCAAGATATTTCTTCTGTACTAGAAGAGGCAGAGATACCATAACTGTTAAAGGCTTTTTTTGATGAAAGAATCATTAAAACCATTTGATACAAAGGTAAATTTAATATGTTGTAATTCTTTCTGTAAAATTCATCCTGAAAAACATAAAAAATGAGAATGATGTACACTAAAATCTTAATGGTTCCAGTCTTTTGACTAGAAAGGTGGGGAAAATCAGCGAGGATATAATGGCTTGAATGAGTCTTCTACCTGAAAAAATGAAAATTGTGAGCTTCCATCTGGTTGATAAAGAATTAGAAGATCTAAAAAGGCTATTTAAATATTTATTTCTTCTAAGTTGAATTGGCTCCAGGGATGAAATCGATTTAATTTGGAAAGAAACTGCAGTAACTTAGAGGAAGAGCCATTCCAAATGCTTTGCAAAAGAAGGTTTAACGGCAAAAAAAATTCATATGAAGTTCATAAAAGTTTATGCGCTCTTCTCCTTCCGTTTTCGACAATTAAGAAATGGGATGCCGAGTTTGAACGTGGCCATACCAGCCTTGAAGGATGTCCCAAAAGTGTAGCAACACCAGAAATCATTGATCAAGTGCACGATATGGTATTGGATGACTGGTGAGTCAAAGTGTGTGAAATTTCTGAGGCTATAGGCATTTCAAAAGAACATGTACGATATATTTTTGCATGAAGAATTGCAAATGAAAAAGCTTTGCGTAAGATGGGTGCTGTGCTTGCTCATGGAAGATAAAAAATGCACTCGCATGAAAATCTCTGAACAGTGCTTGGAGCTTTTTAACAAGAATAAAACTGATTTTGCGCATCGATTTATTACTATGGATGAGACTTGGATTCACCATTACACACCAGAATCCAAACAGCAGTCAAACCAATGGACAGCAGCCGTTGTTCAGCGACAAAGAAGACAAAGTCAGTTCCATCAGCAGGAAAGGTCATGACATCGGTGTTTTGGGATGCTAAAGGCATTTTGTTTATTAATTATCTTGAAAAGGATAAAACAATAACCGGGGAATATTATTCCGATCTTTTAACCAGACCAGACAAAAAAATTTGTGAGAAAAGACCCAGTTTGCAGAAGAAAAAAAAGTCATCTTTTATCAGGACAATGCACCTGCCCACAAAGGTGTTTTGGCAATGGGAAAATTAAGGGGTCTGCACTATGAATTGTTGGAACATCCACCCTATTCCCAAGATTTGGCTCCCTCTAACTTCTATCTCTTCCCAAATCTAAAAATCTTCCTCGCTGGTCAGTGTTTTTCTTCGAATCGAGAGGTGATTGCAGCTGTCGAGGGATATTTTGCAGATCTTACTGAGAACCACTACAGGGACGGGATAATGGCGCTGGGGCATTGCTGGAATAAATGTATTAGTCTTAAGGGAGATTATGTTGAAAAATATAAGTCATTTTTAAATTATAAATTCGTTTTTTCATTGTTAGGCTGAGAACTTTTCAGACCACCCTCGTATGCCAGAAGAAACTGATGAGGCTAGGGACCTTGGAGTGTTAATAGATAGCAAGTTCAAGTTCAAGGACCATATAGCAAAGATTGCAAATACAACTCAAAAGATAATTGCAATGCTGAAACAAACTTTGACATGTAAACATTAGAATATCATTTTGCTCTATTGTGCACAGGTCTGGTCTCCTGGTTTCTGTTATGATTCTGATACACTAGAAAGTGTTAAAAATGATACGGATTGTGGAATACTGATTATGAAGACAGATTGAGAGTTTGGAGGCTGCAGACACTAGCAAACAGGAGAAAAAGGAGGTGATATGATTGAGACTTACAAACTTCTGAAAGGATTATACAGAATTTCAGTTGATGGAATTTTTCAATTTATGGAGGGTGGGAAAAGGACACAAGGGCATCCATGGAAGTTGAGAATGAATGCTGTCAAGAAGGGTTTGGGCTAGATTTTCCTCTCATAGAGTAGTGCATGCTTGGAATGGATTGCTGTTGGATGTTGTGTGTGCAAGTAGTGTGAATGAATTCAAGAACATGTAGGACACTGGTGAAAATAGTATGGCCTTCCTTGATGAGTCCCTGACTCTCTGAATAATAATAATAATATGTTGTTTAAAGTGTTTCATGAAGAAGATGGCAATGGTAACAGAAATTGGATTGTCCATAGCTGTTTCATCAATTTGTTGATATAATTTGTTTTTAAAGGAGAAATAACCAGAATGTATAACAAAATCAAATAGATTAACAACATCTGAAAAAAAAAATGAAAAAAAAACTTGAAGTAATTCAATGGTGTTCAATAAAGGAATAAAAATAAATATCTAAACTGATCTTAATATCAGAAGCCTCTAGATGAATACTATAAATTTTATTTTTAAAATCCATAGTGTTTTTTATATAAGTAGAAGTAGCAAGTAGATTGAATAAGTATGTAGATATCTTATAAGTGGGTCATCCTATGCAGTCATCAACTAGTTTTAATGGAGTACCTGGTTTATGAACTTTTGGAACACCATATAATCTATGTGAATGACCAAAGAAGTTTTTAAGATTTATTATTATTATTTTTTTTGTTCTTCATCCCAATTAGAAACATTATCAATAAGAGAATTAAGTTTGTTAATCTGACCACATGTAGAATCAGATGTGAATGGCTTATAAGTTGAATAGTCTGAAAGTAACAGTCATTTTTCTATCTTATTCTCTTTTATCTTGAACAACAAACAATAACAGCCTTTTCCTTATCAGCTTTAATAATAATTAATTGTTGTTATTACTGACATTGTTGTTGTTGTTAATAATAATGTAATTAATGACGACGACCAAGCATAGTCAAAACAGACCGGCACCCCGTCAACCCCCTTCCCCCTCTAAAAATCAGTTGCTGTTTTTCAACCCTTCACCCTTTCCCACCCTATATAAATATACAAAATCAATCTGCCCATCCCCTAATAATATAATATATATGTATATATTATTCAAAAAACCCGTTTTTTTTTCAATTTTTCTATTTAATTCTCCCACATTGCCTACCCCCCCCCCCCACACACACACGGTAGTTTGGACATTGCAGAAAGAAGAAAAGCCACAACACCCAGAAAAAGGTATGTATAAATTTCTCTTCCTTTATGCTACATATATTTATTGGTAAATATACATCTACAATGCCCTAAGAATCCGTGAGTAAAAAAGCCAATGACATTTAAACAGGGGCACTCCTAAACAGAAGCAGGCAAAATAGCCGTAAATATAATAGTTTGTTAAGAGGAGTAACATGGGAGTTTTCCCAGAAATAATATCCATTAATTGTTGTTATTCTTCACAGACTTCAGCACTTTAAATTCAGAAAAAGAAAGATTAGGATGAGGAGGTATAGCACTAGAAAAAATTTTTACATATTTTAAAGAAATCCTGTTAGCTGTTTTAAGAGATAAGGATCAAAGACCTCTATATATGCTATGAAAAAAAAGTCCAGAAGAGGTACTTTATTGGAAGAAACAGTGAAATCATGTCCTTTTGATAAAACAAAAAGTTCATCCTGCACTGGTAGACAGCATTATGAGTACTGGTTCTAAAGTGGCTTACAAGTGATCAAACTTATCCTTTAAATTATCATGAGTAGAATTAAAAACACAGTAAAAGTGTGATGAAATTTTAATTTTAAAATTTTAAACTTGTAACTGCTCAAACCTACACTTCAGAATTTTCATAACTAACATCATCCATATGAATATGATATTCCTTCCATGTCATCTTCTTAAGAGTCCCTTGCTTAATAAGATTGGACAACCATTTCATTCCCATCCTATTTATTCTTTGAACTCTAAGGACACATTCCAATATTGCATCATTGAGGTATGCCGATATCCTCCCCATATACCAACTGATACTGTAGGACTGAATTTAGTATTCTGCTCAGTCAATCAAAATTTTTTGCTTTGTGGTTCACCATGTAACCTTTTCTGAATGGAACATCCATAATATTTAGTCGTTAAGGTTCATACAGTATGATCACTGCCACCAACTGGGAACAGAAGAGTCACCTCTTTAACTGACCCCCCTCCCCTGACATTAATTCGGTCTAATACTCTTTGACCTCCAGTTCCTTCTGTCACATACTTGTTGAGGAAGCTATCTTTCAACAACTCATCACTATTCATTCAATGATTGGATAAATAAAGTAACCCACAATGATTACTTGTTTAGCACTCATCAGGCAATATTTCATTGTCACCATCAACTGATCCACTAGGTCTGTAACAACACTCTTCTGTGTATTTGATTTTGTTAGGCTCTACTCAACACTAGACAGCTTAAACTAAGTGTTACATGGACAATTGTTACTATTATTGCAATCACAGCTTTCTATTCTAAATGGACTCAAATCTGATGTCATTATCAGCACTCCTATCTTGTCTATCCTTTCTATGAATACAGTATCCTTTACTCTCAATACCAGTAAATATATTTGCCTCTGAGAGCCAAGTCTCACTAATGCCTATAATCTGAGCCACAATGTATTCATAAGCAACAAACTGTAATCATTTGTTTCTCATACTCTTGGCATTTGTTTATAGACGTAATAAGTTACTTCCAGACTTTTTTGTGTACTCATTTACCTCTGTAGTGTGAATGACTGGCTGGATAACTTGCTAATCTCTATTCAGATTTAATACTTCATTTATGCAGAATCCTTGCATAAACTAAAAAAGTCTGAACTGGATGAGACACAATCATTCTTTTATCATAAATAATTACCTCCATGGTTAAAGTAGATCATATCATTAGCACAGCTGCATATCTTAGTCACTCTTATGCATAGCTTCTCACCATTCCTCCCATCATGATTTAGTTTCCCTGACTCTCCTCATTAAGTTTCATACCAATAAATGATTTCTCTAGACTCCTTGATACCAAACACATTTAAGTGAAGACCATTCCTCTTATATAAATTTATTTTCCCTTCAAACTCGCTCCTGTATCCAAGACTTCGCGCAACCTTTCACTACACAGTTTGTGCATTGAATTATTTGCTATCACAGTTCTTCTTATGAATTCAGTATATCATATCTTAGTAACAAACTAGCAATTTTCAGTCTCTCACTCTTCATACTCACTTTGTCCAGAAATCCTTTCACATACAAATGATTTAACTATGATAAATGCAGTATGAGAGTGAAAACTAACATCTATTCCCCATTTTGTTTTTCAATTACATTTTTTTATATTTTTAATCTATATGTTACTTTTTAACCCCCCACCCCAACCAAGTATTGCAATCTTCCAATAAGTAATGAATGGTCAGCTGATGGTAGCATGTGGATACCAATCATTTCTTCATGTCTATTTCTATTTGTTATTACATTATCTATTGTGGATAAGTTTCCTATTTCTTGATGTTATTTTATGATTTTCTTTGTGTTGGTAGAATTTGTAATTTATATCTCAATTTATCATTGGCATAAAACTATAATAATTCCATTATTTTGTGCTAATTTTGTAAATCATATTCCTGGTATCGTCCTTGTTTCCAATTTGTACATCATTTTACCTCCAACTATAATGATAATTTCTATTGGTTTTAGCATCATAAAAAATAAATAGTTTTAATCAAGCATGTGTGCTAGACATAATCAAAAACTTTCACAACTTGCAAATGTAAAAAAAAAATATATATATATATAAAATTTTATTCAAATAGTCCAATACATTTCATCCAACATTAGGTGGACATCATCAGGGAGACAGACCTGTAACTACATTCAACACATGAATCATTACAATGAGTCAAAGCATGTGCAGATTGTGTCTTGGTTACAGCTGAAGTATATGACTACACTATTAGAGTTCAAAGGAACAATTGCAAAAGCTGTATAGATTAAAAAAAAAAAAAAAAACAATGAACAATTAATGGTAATCACTTCCCAAATGATCTCCATGTAAGACTGGATGAAACATATTAGAGCATTTGAATAAAATTCTATATATTTTTTTAGTGAAAGTTTTAGTGTAAGGTGTGAAAGTTTTTAAATATTACCAGCATAAAATTTATCACCAAATTTTTATATAATATATAAATGAGGCATGGGGAATAAGGATGTGAAGTGGATGAAGAGATATTCATATGATATGATGTGACTGGGAATGGGGATATCATTTCAATGTTGATAAGTGTCAAGTTATGCATTTTGGCTAAATAAGATGGAGTGAGGTTTATCACATTGAAGGAACTTTGCTTCAGGAGGTGAAGAATGCAAGCGATTCGAGTATCTTGGCAGATAGGAAACTGAAGTTCAGGGACCAATTTGCAAAAGTTGTAAAGATTACCAAAAAATTGCTCACATAACAGTCAAAGCCAGAAATGCAGGGGACTAAATGGAGCTTCTAAACTGATGTCCATTTATGACCATCATGTGGTGCACCCCATTAGTAGGTGTTCATGAGATACTGAACAAATGAGGGTGGGCTAGCAATTTGGGAGTTATTCTTGTAGATAAACTTATATGTTGGTAATACATAACTGTCAGATTTTAAGGAAAGACAATGTAAACTAGAATATTAATTAAAATTTTTAATTAATACTTCCTATATTTCGGTAATGTTACATTACCATATTCAGGGATCACAAAATAATGAAATGTGCATGCAGGCACTAACACTAAGCAAATATGGCTGAAGAAAACAACTGAAGTCAGTCCTAGAGTCCTAAAGGTGCCCTTTAGTAGGCTAAATTGGGTTGTCTTGGCTGCTGGGCTGATGTTCTTAGAATATAAGTTTCCCATATTTGGGGCAGTCGCATGCATCCAAATTTGTTGAGGTTTGGGGAGTTTTTTTTTTTTAGAACCGAGGCTGATTCCAGGAATAATCTTTCATATTTATCCTTGCTATGGTATAGTAAAGTGGCTTTCTTCTAACATATTTTGTGATGGGTGTCCAAAGCATTGTCAGCAAGTCCTGAGTGGCTGTATTGGTGGAACCGGATATAGTTCTTATGTTCAGATATCCTGATATTAGCTGTCCTGCCTGTTTGGCATTAGTAGGACAGTTTGCAACCAATTACAAGGGACCTGGTATACTCCAGGTAGGTCTAGGGGAGGTGGCTGGTTTTTGGTGGAGCAGATAAGAGATGCCAATTTTTTCTATGGTTTGTAACAAGTTGTCAGATCATATTTTTTTAGGATTTTTGTTAGCTTTTCAGAAGTATCCCAGACATAAGGAATGGTGATAGATTTAGATAATCTCTGTTATGAAGGGGGAAGGTTAAGAGCGGGCCTGAAGCAGTCAGCACACTCGCACTAGGCCACAACTTTGCCTTAGCACCAAAAAAAAAATCTTCTGAAGAAATAGTGATACAGGTAGAATGTGGTATCTGCAACCTTCCCAACCATATTGCCAACAATATCAGACTGGATGTAGCTGATGTTTTTACCCAAGCTAAACCACCAAAAAGCAACCTATCTAAAGAAGAATTCAAAGCTATGCAGGAAATAAAAACTAATAGTAAAATAATAATTACTAAAGCAGATAAGGGAAATGCCACTGTAATTCTACACAAAACTGACTACACAGGTAAGCTTAGCTCTTTACTGTTAGGTTGTCTACCTACCTCCCTATAGAATATGATCCCACCAGCTCCCAAATCAGAATACTCCTTAGGCTCCTTAAGAAGGTTACTTCTTGGCCTGTGGAAGTGACTACCAGACTAAAACCTTTTAACTCTAGACCCCCCTGAATATATGGACTACCAAAAATCCATAAGAAGAATGTGCCATTACATCCATTGTAGATGCCATTGTTCTCCCACATATAAATTAGCCAAACATTTAGCCAAAGTGTTCACACAATATACTGGCAATACACCTTCAAACATAAAAAATTCAGCCCACTTTAAAGCCAGTGTAGAAAACCTCTCACTCCAACACACTGACATAATGATCAGTTATGATGGTTTCTCCTTATTCACCAATGTCCCACTCAAAGATATCTTAGACCTCATCATCAAGTCTTTCCATGCCTACTGGCACAGAAGGCTGCAATGCTAAGAATGATGAAAGATTACATCATTCTACTCCAAGTCACCATCATTCTTCTCCAAGTCAATTTTGGACGACCTCTATAGTATCTCTCTTCTGGAGCTGAGCTCAGTGCTACTTGGGGAATTCTGCTAATCCCCATGTGAAGAACATATCCAGTCCATTTCTATCTTCTTAGGCGAATCTCTTCATCTATTGACTTGGAGAAGGTTTTCTTTAAAAGTTCTTCGTTAGTGATTGTATTTGGCCAGAAGATTTTTAAAATTCTTCTTAGACATTTGTTTTGGAAAATGTCCAATTTATTACTTTGTACCTTGGTAAGTTTCCAAGTTTCAGAGCCATATAGCAGTATTGCTATATACGAAACTGGACACCTGCCAAAAGATTTTAAGCACTCAACATTCTTACTAGTACCTAAAAAATCGAAAACAATCAAATGTGAAGAGTACAGAACAATCAGTCTGATCAGTGAGATAGCAAAAGTTATGTTATATATCATCCTAGAAAGAAATAAACATAAAATCAACTTGGAAATTAATGAAACATAATCTGGTTTTCAGGAAAATAAAGGAACTAGAGAAGGACTCTTCAACATTAGAACTATTATAGAAAGCTATCTGGAGAAGCAGAAACAAGTCTACTTATGTTTTATTGACTACACAAAGGCCTTTGACAATATTCAACATGAACGACTAATCAAATGCATCAGAAATTTAGGAGTAGATGGCAAAGATATCAGATTACTGATAAATCTGTATTGGGAGCAAACTGCCTCAATAAAAATATCAGGAGAAATCTCGGAGGAATTCCCAGTAAAGAAGGGTGTCAGACAAGGCAGTGTTCTTTCTCCTATATTGTTTAACCTCTATACTGAAAATATCTTCCAGCAATTAGAAGAATTTAAAGGAGTCAGCATAGGAGGCAGGAATATAAACAACTTAAGATATGCAGATGATACAGTACTGCTAGCTGAAAATAAAAAAGATCTTCAAAACCTACTAGAAGAGAAACTGAAGCTAAGTGAAAAACTATGGGCTTAATTTCAACTTCAAAAAAACCAAAACCATGCTGGTAACAAGAGAAAAAGGGAAAATACCTGATATAAATATTAAGATTAGAGGAAATACTTTAGATCAAGAAGAGAGTTATATATATTTGGGATCAAGTAGATATATATTTAGATCAAGTAGAGAGTTATATATAACTAATTACAGAGAATGGAAAGTGTGATAAGGAAATATTAAGAAGAATAGAAATTGCTAGATCAACCTTCATCAGCATGAAAATCATTCTGACCTCAAGGGAAATTCACACAAAAACAAGAATTAGGCTGTCCAAATGCTACGTATGGTCAACACTGCTCTATATGAAGCAGAAACCTGGACAATATCAAAATATTGCGAAAATAAACTAAAAGCCTTTGAGATGTGGATTCTCAGAAGAATTCTTAGAGTCCCATGGACTGCCAAAAAAACTAATTTAGAAACATTAAAGATGATTGGAGAAGATAGGAATCGGTTGAAAACCATTAAGAAAAGGAAAAACCACCTACCTTTTCCTTAGGGATTTGTAGGGATTCATGCCTTAGTGACTCATTGACTAAGCCATGAATCCCTACAAAAACACTTCTAGAAGGAATGATACAAGGAAAAAGAAGTGGAGGAAGATAAAGAATAGATTGGATGGGAAATATTAAGGACTGGACCTTTTTGTCCTATGAAGAATGCAAAAGAGAAGCACAAAACCGTACATGGTGGAAGCTCATGGTAACCAATCTCCTGGAAGGAGATGACATCTGACCAGACAAGAGCAGTACTGCTTCCACAATAGATTTATTGATATTAATTTTCACTTTAACTGTAATATTTGATGCTTTCCATAATTTATTTAATGACCTGAAACAATTTCGTGCTTTAGCAATTCTTTTAAAACGTCTTCGTCGGTGCCACCTTGTTTATTACTGATCCAAGGTATGTAAAAGTATCAACATTTTCAAATTTAACTTAATTTCTTTATTTGATTTTTCATTTATTCGCATGACCTTGGTTTTCTTTTTGTTTATATGAAGACCCATAGTTCCTGCACAGTGAGCAAAGTCATCAGTTTTTAGCTGTAAGTCATTTAACTTGGAGGACAGGAGCACTATATCATCAACAAAATCAAGGTCTTCCAGTGAAAGACATATTCCTCTCTTTTGATGATTGAGTTTTTCATAATCTAATCAATTAAAATTACAAATAATAGACCAGTTAGAACGCTACCCTGCTTAACTCCAGTTTCAATGACAAAGAAGTCTGTAAGTTTTCCATCTACTTCTAAGCAAGATTTGCTCCCATTATACACATTCTTAATTTTCATGTTGAGAAATTTATTTCTCAACATGAAATTTATCGAGAAATTTATTACGTATTCCATATTCTTCTAATATTTTCCAAAGTTTCTCTCTATCTACCGAGTCGAATGCTTGACTAAAATCAATAAAGTTTAGGTAAGTGAGGCTTGAAATTCCATACATTGATTATATTTCTAAGAGTGAATATTTGTTGAATGGTTCTGTAACCAGTTCAGAAACCTGCCTGTTCTTCACTTAATAAATTTTCGATTTCCTTTTTTAATCTATTAATTAAAATTTTTGTAAAAACTTTTGCGGGAATTGAAAGCAAACTTATTTGCTTTCAATTATCCTCTCCAATTTTCACACTTGGTCAAATCTCTTTTTTTTTTGGATTTTTATAATTACTGCTTCTTTCCATTGTTGAGGAATTTTTTCTGTCTTGCATATTTCATTGTACAGTGATACCTCGGCTAACAAGTGACTCTGCTAACAAATTTTTCGGCTAACGAAGATTTTTTTCGCTATTTTTCGGACTTGGCTAACGAATGTGTTAGTGGACGCGTGCACTAACATAAAGCAGAAAACATGAACGGTCAGGCCATTCCAGGAGCTTATCTTTTCCATCTGTATGTGTGTGACAAAGAAATGAGCTGACCACATCACATAGGGGAGACCCACCAACCCGACTGAGTTGTTTAAGTTCGAGACAGCGAGAAGTGAGACGCCCATACCAGTGTCAGTACAGTGCATGCTCCATGTGGCTGCTGTGAATGCGAGAGATAAGTGTGATAGCATTTATTCTTTACATGGCTAAATTCTACTATGGGGGGTTAATTTATAATTAGTAAATTCTATTCTTATCTAATTAAATAAATAATATGCCATATTTCTTTTATATTTTTCAGAAAAAACATTTTAAAAGTGAAAAAATTTTTCTTGACAATGAGTCCAAAAAAAAAAAAAAAACTAAACGACAAACCCAAGGGAAGTAGAAAGTTGCTCACAATTGAGCAAAAGAAAGAAATAATTTCAGCATATGAAAGAGGAGTCAGAATTGTGGATTTAGCAGTCAAGCATGGCATAGCATCATCATCAATAGCTACAATTTTGAAGAAGGAGGAGGAGGAGGAGGAGATTAAGGCAGCTTCAGTTGCAGCTGGTGTGAAGACCTTGGTCTCTCAATCTCAAAGAAGTTCTGTGAATGAAGAAATGGAAAAGCTTCTGATGATCTGGATAAATGAGCGTCAAATGGCTGGTGACACTATGACTCAAGAGATGATTTGCAGCAAAGCTAGAATGATTTATGAAAATTTGAAGAAAAATGTGGCAGGACACAGTATGGCAGAGGAAGAATTCAAAGGAAGCAGAGGATGGTTTGAGAAGTTCAAGAGAAGGTCAGGGATCCATAGTGTAATTAGACATGGAGAAGGAACCAGTGCAAATAAAGGGGAGGCTGAGAAGTTTGTTAGAGAATTTCAGGAGTGGACCATCATTCATGGATACAAGCCAGAACAAGTGTTTAATTGTGACGAAACTGGGTTGTTCTGGAAGAAAATGCCCAAAAGAACTTGCATCACAAAAGAAGAGAAGTGTAAGCCAGGGTACAAACCTATGAAAGATAGAATAACTCTTTTATTTTGTGCTAATGCAAATGGTGATCTCAAAATTAAACCAATGTTGGTCTACCACTCTGAGACACCAAGAATTTTCAAGAAAGAGAATGTTTGCAAGCCCATGCTTAGTGTTTGTTGGAAGTCAAACACCAAGGCATGGTAACAAGAAGCATATTCACAGAGTGTATCGTGGATGTGTTTGGGCCCACGGTGAAAAAATACCTGATAGAAGAAAACTTGCCTGAAAAGACTGTGCTTCTTCTGGACAATGCTCCAGGGCATCCACCTGGCTTAGAAGAAGATTTGGAAGCAGAATTTAACTTCATCAAGATAAAATTTCTTCTGCAAACACCACATCTATTTTGCAACCCATGGACCAACAGGTCATACCAAGCTTTAAGAAATTGTATACAAAACACATGTTCCAAAGAAGTTTTGATGCAACTTCATTTACCAGTCTAACTCTGAGGGAATTCTGGAAGGATCATTATCACATCCTTTATGCTATTCAAGTCATTGCCATGGCATGGGACGAAGTGTCAATTAGGACACTTAATGCTGCCTGGAAAAAGTTATGGCCAGACTGCTGCAAGATAAGAAGTGCTGTTTCCAGTGTTCAAGATGCTGCTGGGGAACTTGCTGCTGAAAATGCTGACATTGTAGATAAGATAGTCTCCTTGGGCAAAGCATTACACTTGGAGGTAAATGAAGAAGATGTAGAAGAATTAGTTGAAGAACACTCAAAAGATCTGACAACAGAAGATCTTGAAGAGTTGAAAAACTGAATCAGGAAAGAGACAAAGAAGATATAGAGTGCTCATCAGAGGAGGAAAACAGCAATAAAAAGGGAAGAATGCCAACAGGTGACATTAAAAAAATGCTACACTACTGGGAAGTTTCAGTCTTTGGCTACAAAGTGGCATCCCAACAAAGCTGAAATGAACAAACTTTGTGCCTTGGTTGAAGACAAGTGTCTGAATCACTTTAAAAACATTCTGAAAAAAGGAGAAGTTCAATCAACTTTGGACAGATTTTTGACTTCTCCTTTAGCAAAGAGACAGAGGCCGGTTACTAAAGAAGAGGAGACTTACCTTGAATAAACTTTGAAAATTTGGAAGAAGAATAGTACAAAGGTTGTGTACATATTTTCAGTTTAATAAAGTGTACATAATAGTGTAAAGATCGTCAATTTTTCATTCTACTTTCCATTCTCCTTCATCTAATTGGGTAGCTGTTCATCTCAGCCTTTGGTGAGTTTTTGCCCTTTTATAGTATGCTTTTTTACTATTTTATAAAACCTATCTTTAAATAGTAGGCAGCATCCAGAATGAATTAAACAATTTTCTATAGAAACCTATGGGAAATCACGTTTCAGCTAATGAATGTGATTCCGGAACGAATTATCTTCGTTAGCCAAGTTATCACTGTATAACCTTTGTAATTTGGTAGTAGTTGTATTAAGATCAGCTTTTAATATTTCGGTGTTGATATTATCATTTCCACATGATTTGTTAGATTTTAGTGTCTTCAGGGCATCTTTGACTTCGCTCAATGAAATCTCGTCTTCGGAAATGTTCAAAGTGGGTATTACACTAGTTGTAATATTTTGCATCTGTTGAGATCCTTTAACTACCTTTACATTCAAAGTTTCATCAAAATATTCTCTCCATCTTGCTTCGATTTGGGAGTCAGTTGTCAATAAGTTTCCATGTTTGTCTCTAATGGAGAAATGGATTGCTTTTTTGTTTTTTTTGTTCTACCTATTGATTCGTTTTATAATCTGATAAAGTTGTCTAATTTATCCATTTTGTGCAGCATGTTGTGCTTCTTGTGCTAATTCATCAATATATTCTTTCTTGTCGGCTCCCTTTATGATTTTATTTAGTTCATTATAGTGATTGCTATTTACCTTATATAATCATTCTGAGTTTGTATTGTTAATGAATGATTTTATCGTTTTTCTCTCTTCAATGCTCTTCCAAGTTTCTGCAGTTAACCATTCTTTATTTTTCTTTTTTTCTTCATTTACAATTACATCTTCACCAACTTCATTGTAGATATTCCTGAAGTTTTTCCAATATTCTTCTACTTTGTTGTTTTCTACTGTTAGATCTTGATTTTCCTCTATTTCTAATATATGGAATCAGTTCTTTATCTCCAAAGCAAACTTTTCTCTTGTTTCTTTATATTTAATTTTTCAATATCAAATGAAGTTCTTGAACTTCTTTTCTTTCTTAATACACTTTGAAGTTTTAATTTCAACTTCATTACTAACAAGAAGTGGTCAGAACCAACATCAGCACCACGTTTGTCTCAAATGAAGGATGGATCTTACGAATTTACTATTGATAGCAACATGATTCATTTGGTTTCTTGTACTGCTGTCAAACACGATTCATATCAATTTATGTATTTCTTTATGCTTGAATTTACTTCCTCCAACAACAAAGTTAATTTCATAAAAGGATACAAACATCATGCCATCATCATCAAATTTTCATCATGCCATCATCATCAAACTCCACAAGCCTCGAAACCTAAGGAGTTTTTTTCTACCCACTTTTGCATTAAGATCGCCAATGATTATTATCATATCATGTTTTGGAATAGAATTTATTACCTTTTGGAGTTGTTCATAAAAACATTATTTTATTTCTTCATCTGCATCATTAGTAGGTACATAAACCTGCACAACAGAAAGTTTAATAAATTTGGAATAAAACCTAGCTTTTATAATTCTCTGGTTTACTGATTCCTATTTCATCAGGCTTTTGGTTACTTTTGGATTCAATATTAGTGCAACTCCTTTTTCATGCTTCTCTGATCTAGAGTACAATATTATCTTGTTTTTAGTTATAAGTCTACCAAAACCAGTCCATTTGAGTTCACTGATGCCTAAAATGTCTAACTTGTAATTATCCATTTCATTGGTTACCTGCCTAGTTTTTCCTACCTGGTACAGAGTTCTGACATTCCATGATCCAATCGTTAAAATTTTTTGTGGCTTCATAAGTGACTTTTTCAATAAACAAGAGTTCTGATAGGCTTTCCCCTTGGTGTATCATATATACATTATCCACATCAGACCAGGCTAGATAATCGTTTTCTGGGGTCTCGCGAGTCACGTCTGTCATCAGGAGCATTTGTTCATCTGGATTTGCAGTTTCCGTAATCAAATAATTTTTACAGGGCGGGGTGATTAGCCCTTCACCCAACCCCTGAAGGGGACCCAGCTATACCCTGGGACTGGGTCTCCATTTATCACCTCTTACGATATGCAGGAGTGTATAAGTGCAGCTGGGGTATTCTACTACCCGCTCCAATACAGGGGCCTTAGACCTCATCCAAGCCAAATTTCCTCCTGATATCTGAGCCCTATTTCAGTTCACCATGAACTTAGGCTATTTCGTATGGCAAGGAAAATCTACAAACAGATAGAAGGAACAGTCATGGATTCTCCACTCTCCCCATCCCTGGCCAACTTCTTTATGGAGACTTTTGAAGAAAAAGCCTTAAACTCGGCACCACATAAATATGTGGTGCCGAGTTTAATAATCCAAGTTCACTTGGATACACTCTACAACTTCTTAACACACTTGGAAAAGGAAAACAATAACAATCTCACTTTCCTAGACACACTGATTACATGCCAGCCTGATGGATCTCTGGCTTTCTCTGTTTACAGAAAACCTACACATACAGGTAGATACATTCACCAGCAATCACCCCCCCCCTCAACAATATGGGATTATAAAAACCCTATACAACAGGATAAAATTAATCAGTTCAGATAACAATGCCCTAACTACTGAACTTAACCATATCCTTAATACTTTCATAACCAATGGCTACAAGCCCCAAAAAATCCAAAAATATTACCCCCCGCCTCATAACAGAGATTACTCTAAATCTATCACCATTTCTTATATCCAAGGTACTTCTAAAAAGCTAACAAAAATCCTAAAAAAATATGACCTGACAACTTGTTACAAACCGTAGAAAAAATTGGCATCTCCTATCCACTCCACCAAAGACCAGGCCACTTACCCTAGACCTACCTGGAGTATACCAGGTCCCTTGTAATTGGTTGCAAACTGTCCTACTATGGCCAAACAAGCAGGATAGCTAATATCAGGGTATCTGACATATGGACTATATCCGGTTCCACCAATACATCCACTCAGGACTTGCTGACCATGCTTTGGACGCCCACCACAAAATATGCTGGAAGAAAATCACTTTACTATACCGCAGCAAGCATAAATATGAGAGATTATTCCCAGAATCAGCCTCAGCTCTAAAAAAACTCCCCAAATATGGGAAGCTTGCATTCTAAGAACATCAGCCCAATAGCCAAGACTAACCAATTTAGCCCAATAGGGAGTACCTTTAGGACTGACTTCAGTTCTTTTCTTCAGATATATTTGCTTAGTGTTAGTGCCTGGATACACATATCATTATTTTGTGATCCCTGAAGATGGTAATGTACAATTACCAAAATATAGGAAATATTAATTAAAGATTTGAATTAATATTCTAGAATACACTGTCTTTCCCTAAAATCTGACAATTTGGGAGTTAGACGACCAAACTGCATTCTCTATTGACTTAAACTAGAAACACACTAAAACATGATGAGATTTCATGTGGGGTGTGGCATCACCCAGTTAAACAAGGTCCCCACTGTTTTTGCCAGAGAACCAGGACTAACAGTGAAAACTTGGCTACTGGAACAAACTTCAACTCAACATCTAGAAGAAGAACAAATCCAATGTCAGAAGAATTGAAAACAAACCATTAATATAAGAAGTACTAATGGAAAGGAAATTGAACTTGCAGAAGAACTGGAAAAATACCACATGAACATAATTAGCATTACAGAGGAAATGTAGAAACTCACCACTTTTGCCACTGGCAATCATGACTTCTGGTCCTTTACCAAGCTATTGGGCACAACTTTTGTCCATCTGTGTTACATCCTCTTTCTCACCCTAACAGTAGCATGGTTTCATCACCTAAAGATGATGCTGATGTCCTGGCTTTATTCTTCTCTTCCCACTCCTCCAGAGATGACTATGGAGATTTCCACCTCCTGCAGAGAACAATGCATCATATGGCTCCTGTGAAGGAGGCATATAATGCATTGTTCTCTGTACCTTATGCCAGAAAGCTATCAGAAGAATTTTGAAAAACTTGGATACCAAAAAGGCAGATGGTCCTGTAGAATTTCATCTATTATGCTCAAGAGATGCGCTCTAAACTAACACCTACTCTTTATCATCTATGCACTATACTATATTCAACCTTGCAGCATGGAGACAAGCACATATATACAGCCAATTCTCAAATGAGGTGAAATGTTTATCATCAAGCTATCGACTTAATGTTCTCACCAGTTTTACCAAAAGTAATGTAGAAAATTATCAACAGTCTACTTCTTTAATACTTGAAAAACTGCCTCTAATTAGCAACCACAAGAACAGATTTCACCAATCTAGATCCGGAGATTTCCTGGCCTACATCACCCACATCAAAACTCATGTCATGGAAAGGCCTTGAGAAACCTGTGCCATTGCATTTTATATCTCCAAGGATTTTGAAAGAGTCTGGCATCAAAGGTAAGTTTCTGAACAAATGAGAATCATATGGACTGCCTTCATAATCGAGTAATTAGATTGCCAGTTTTCTCTCAGATTGATCTCTATGTGTATCTCTATTCAGGCATATTGAATAGTGTTCAACCTTCAGATTTTCCTATTAATGCAGGTGTCCTATCATGGCTGTGTCATTCATTTTACCCACTCTCTTCCTGATTTACATAAATGACCTGTTCTCAATGACTGCCAATTCTATTCATAATTTTGCTGAGGATAGCGCTCTGCACTCATCACATGACAAGCCTTGCCATACACAAACATCTCAAGCTTCACAATAATCTGTAATGAGTGCCCTGAACACTGATCTCTTCAGTATCCTTGATTAGTATGAAAATAACCTAATCACCTTCAATGCTTTCAAAACATAGTTTTGCTTGTCTTCTCAGAAAACAAGCCTCAGATCTGCTCCACTTGCTTTTTATAATGCTCTGCTTAATGGTGACGACCAATACTATCTTCTTGAACAGATTTTTACACCAAACCATTCTGGACATAATCATATCACTTCTATGGCTTTGTCATCTTCCAACAAAACTTGCCATCCTGTTCTACTCAAAATGGTACTTCTCTTCTGACTGGTTACTTACTCTATATAAATCCCAAATCCAGTCAACCTTGGAATACTGCTCTCATGTATGAGGTAAACCTAAGACATCCCTAAAAATTTTTCATGATGTTCAAGAAAAAAGGATGGTTTGATTGATTAATGACATCTCTTAAAGACTCTCTTCAGCCACTTTCTCATAGAAAATCAGTTTCTACATTATGTCTCCATGGCTGTTCTTCAGCAGAATTAGCATCCATTATGCCTCCCATTTCTGCCAGATCTACAGGAACTCAAGCAACAGCTGCTCAACATCTCATTACAGTTGAACTGCATACTCACAGAACCTGCTACTTCAAGCCCATTTTCTTTCTATCTACCTTAGTTCTGTGAAAAAAGCCTGCCCCATAAAACATTTCCCAAGGATTACAACTTCCAGCTGTTTAAGAATATCTACAGATCATTCTGCTCCTTACCCACATGGCATTTAATTGCTAATAGGACCTGCTGCATCTCATGTGTGGGAGTAAAGTATAAAAATAAAATAAAAGTTTAGCAGTGGCCACACTGTATAATTTAAATGGCCTAGTCAGAAGGATGAGTTCCAGATAATTGGAATAGAGCTCTCATAGCTTTCATCTATAAAAAAAAGGAATAAAGCTGAATGTGAGAATTAGAGAGGAATTTCTCTATTAAGTGTTGCACATAAGATTTATGCAAGCATATACTTAAGAAAGACTGAAGGCTTAAGAAAATCATGGAAGAGAAATTTGGAGAAGAACCAGGTGGGTTGTCAAGATTAAAGTTTCACTTTTTGATAAATACTTGAAAAGTCATGAGAATATAACAAAAATCTTGGCTTAGGTTTTGAACATCAGGAAAACACACACACAACATGCCCATAGAAAGGCTTTTCAAAATACTACAATTTTATATGGGGTAAAGGGAACATTATACAGAACAATACATAGTTAATATTTAAATTATAAGTCAGCAGTTAGAATTGAAGAAAATACAGGAAGATAGTTTGATGTAAAATCAGGTGTAAGATAAAGATGCACATTATCTTACTCTTATTCATAATCTACATGGATCACATTATGAAAGCAAGTGGTATTAAACTTAAAATTAGAATCAGAGATTAGAGATTTGATATTAGAATTTAGAGATTTGATTAGAGATTTGATATTAGATTTGAATAATGCCTGTAACAAATTTCTGTGGAGAACCTATAAAAGTAGTAAAATATTTCAGCTATTCAGACACTGCTTTTAGTGAAGATGGTAAATTAAATTTGGACATAGACAATAGAATAAACAAAGCTAGTATGTTGAGGAGCCAGTTGAATAAATTTATATGGAATAAGGGAGAAATAAGCCAAAACACTAAACTAGCTATATATATATATATATATATATATATATATATATAAGACAGATTTCAAATAAGTTTTAAGTAATGGATCTGAGAGTTGTGTAAGAAATGAAGCACTTGATCAGAGATTAGAGACCAGATATGAAAGTTCTGAGAAAAATTCAGGCATTATATGGCATCAGTGGCATAACTGACTATTAAATTATTTAAGGAATTTACAACATATACTGGAATATTAATTAAAAGAAACTTTAATAAATACCTCCTATATTTTGGCAGATTAATTTATCTGCCGAAGATATCCCATGAAGATATACACCTCCTATATATCTTCATGGGAACATACAACAATGACAGGTTTTGAAGAGAAAGCCTTAAACTCAGCCCCACAAAAACCCACTGTTTGGCTTCGCTACGTTGATGATGTGTTCGCTATTTGGCCACATGGCTCAGATACACTCCACTCCTTCTTAACACACTTAAACAACCAACACCCCAGAATCCAGTTCACCTTGGAAAAAGAGGAAAACAACAGTCTCCCTTTTCTAGACACTCTAATCACTCACCAGCCTGATGGATCCTTAGTTTCCTCTGTTTACAGAAAACCCACCCATACAGGCAGATACATTCATCAGCAATTCCACCCCTCATCCTCACAACAATATGGGGTTATAAAAACACTATATAACAAGGCAAAATTAATCTGTTCAGATGACATTGCCCTAACCACTGAACTAAACCACATCCTCACTTTCTTAGCCAATGGCTACAACCCCCAAAAAATATTAAAACCAGTTAACCACAATCCCCCCTTTCATAACAAAGATTTCACTAAATCCATCACCATTCTCTATATCCGAAGCACCTCTGAACCAAAATCTTAAAAAAATATGACCTGACTTCTTGTTACAAACCATATAAAAAAAAATTGGCATCCCTTATCCACTCAACCAAAGACCAACCACTTCCCCTAGACCAACCACTTCCCCAAGGGATGTGGTATTCCCCTGGGGTATACCACATCCCTTGCAGCTGTAAACTGTCCTACTTTGGCCAAACAGGTAGGACAGCAAATGCCAGGATTTCAGAACACAAAGACTACATCTGGTTTCACCAGTACAGCCACTCTGGGCTTGCAGACCATGCTCTGAATACCTGCCACAGAATACATTGGAAGAAAGCCATGTTAATACACCACAGCAAATTTAAATATTAAAGATTGTTCATGTAATCAGCCTCAGCTCTAAAAACTTTCCAAACCTCAACAAATTTGGGTGCATGAGACTGCCCCAAATTTGGGAAGCTTGCATCTTGAGAACTTCAGCCCAACAGTCAAGACAACCCAATTAAGACTTTAGGAACAACAGTAGTTTTCTCTCTTCTGCTTCATTTGCTTTTTGTAGAGTCATTGTTGTATGTTCCCATGAAGATGGCAATGTGACATTGCTGAAATAGAGGAGATATTTAATAAAGTTTCTTTTAATTAATATTCCAGTATACATTGTAAATTCCTTAAATAATTTAATAGTCATGTGTTACCAACGTATAAGCCTATCTACAAGAATAACAGTGGCGGAATTATATTAAAAATGCAGACATTAGGAAGGAACTTGATATGATTATCTGTGAAATATTAGTTGTGGTGGTGGACAGTAGATGGTGTTGGTGTAGATGATGTGGTTCGCTGTAGTTGGTGGATACAGTGGTGGACACAGAGAGGTGTAGAGGAGGTACCCTCCATCGATGAGTCTAGAACTCCCTGGAGGTGTCAAGTAATAATAATAATAATATGGTTAGCATTCAAAAATGTGTGTGCAGGGCTAATCTCAGGTGGTACTGGTCTCTTAAATATAATGGAAGAGGAAAGATTAGTAAAACAGGTTTTTGAAGCCAAGATATCAGGAAAAAGACTCAGAGGAAGACTAAGGTTCAGGCAGATCGATTCAGTCAGAAGTGCCTTAGGAGATCAAAATATTAAATATAATACTGGAGTGCTGACTAGTAATACTAATCTTGAGAAAAAAATTGTTGATAGGTGAATGATAATGTAAACTTAATCAAGTAGTGCTGTCATAATAGTAACCTCAAGGGTTATATATCAGGAAATTGATGATTGTTATATCTTATATATATATATATATATATATATATAATGTTTTATTTAGTATTTAATGACTAGAACACCGAGAATTAAAAAAAAAAAAAAAAAGCAGATTTATTCGCACGACTAGTTTCGTCTTTCACAGACTTCTTCACCAGCAAGATTAAGGTTATCTTGCTGATTATTTCTATGTTTTTCAGGAACTGGCTCTGAACAGTACAAAAAAGCATTAGCAAATAACTGTTAAGGCTCAAGCCTTGATGAGTTTAAAAAAAAAAAACTCTCTCTAAGTGTATTATTAGGCATATGCATGCATTTTAGATCTGAAGCACGAGAACTGCTAATGCTGCTTAAGATATTGTCACTGCTCTGGATAGCAGAGTAGTGACAAGTTGTCATCATCATCATACGTATCAAGGATTTAGGCCTAGTATGGCCTGTTCCGGCCCTTAGAAGTCATCGTTGAATCGTTTAAGAGGACGTCCTGGTTTTCTTTTTCCTAATGGCTTGTACTTTAAGGCTTGTTTTGGTAATCTTTCTGTTTTCATTCTTTGAACGTGTTCCATCCATCTATGTTTATATTTTTTAATTTTTTCAATTACTGGTTCTTGGTTTAATTCTTTCATAATATCTTCATTTCTTTTGTGATCAAATAGGGTATACTTTGCAGTTTTTCTCATAAACTTCATTTCTGCTGTTGTTAATCTTTGTTTGTCTTTTTGTTTTATTGTCCAGATTTCGCTTCCATACATTAAGACCGGTAGGGCTAATGTATTGTATACTTTTAGCCTGGTTTGTTTTTGAACTAGGTTTGGTTTAAATATAGAGTTAATTACTCCTGTTATTTTTAAATATTTTGCAATTTTTATGTTTATATCTTTTTCATTTTCATAAGTGACAATTTGACAAGTTGTAACTAAGCTTACTGTTGATATGTACAGGATTAAGGATTATTTCTTTTGATTCTATTATTATCCTTTCTATTTCATAGTAACAACGATGAATGTTATTTAACTTTTCCCAGAGAACTGGATGTGGGAGCTCTTCTTCATTGGAATTTGCAGAAAACACAACATGGCTAGATAAAGCACTGGCCCGTGTTCTCTTGTAATTTATATCTCTTTGATGTTCCTTGATTGATTTGTTCAACTGATTTTTCTGTCTGGGCAAAGTATGGTTTACATTGCAGAAAATCTGGTAGACGTCAGGATATTTGAGATTGTTATGTCTAGTCTTCGGCCGACTTAAAAGAGAACGTAGCTTTGGTAGTGTCATGAAGAAAGTCCATATGTTATATTTTCTTAGAATCGTCACCAATTTTGTTGTGACAGAGCTGATGCAAGGAATAGAAATGTTCTCTTTAAAAACTGCAGTATCTTCATTGAGTAGCCATTTAGTTGAAATGTTAGAAGGAGATTGAGTTCACAGTTAAGTTCTTCGTCAGAAAAAAGCGAGCGAGCCCAGTGTCAGAGTGCAGAAATAATCCCGAATTTTTGTGGAGGATAGTGGTGGGAGTGAGCATGAAGATATCTGTCCATGTGGGTAAGTTTTCTGTAAATAAAAATCTTGAATTTTCCTGCTGAACAGGTCAGTTTGAAATCCAGAAAAGACAGAGAACTGTTGAGTTCGAACTCAGCTGTAAACTTTATGTTAGGATGTATATTATTCAAGAGAAACATTTTAGAGAAGTGCCAAGATATTTAGAAAGGTTGCAAGTTGGTTGTTCTTTCCGGCAAATCTTCATCCTTTATCAAAAACTGAAGGGATTTTGTCTACAGCCTTAAGGATATCACCATCAAAGACACAGAAATCATGGCCAGTTTAGACATAATTTCCTTATTTACAAATGTTCCTACAGAGGAAGTTCTTTTACTATTAAAAGACAAAGTATCTAAGAAGATCTTAGCCTTATTGACACAATGTATTAATTCCGGATACTTCAAATTTGAGAACACAATCTACAAACAAAATTCGGGATTAGTTATGGGAAATCCTTTATCTCCAGTACTCGCTAACATCTACCTGGAAGATTTTGAAGAAAAGGCTATCTCATCCTTCCCTTTAAAACCAAAAATTTGGAAACGTTACAATGACAACATCTTTTTAATTCGGGAATATGGCCTTGAATCCCTCCGGAACTTCCAAGACCACCTAAATAATATACATCCTAACATAAAGTTTACAGCTGAGTTGGAAGTCAACAGTTCTCTGTATTTTCAGGAAGTCAAACTGACCGGTTCAGCAGGAAAATTCAAGATTTCTATTTACAGAAAACCTACCCATATGGATAGTTATCTTCACACTCACTCCCACCACTATCCTCCACAAAAATTCGGGATTAATTCTATATTCGGACACCAGGCTCGCTCGCTCGCTCCTTTCTGAAGTGAGCGAGCCCATTAAGTTAAGTTCTTCTTTCTGAAGAAGAACTTAACTATGAACTCAATCCACTTCTAACTACATTTCAACTAAATGGCTACTCAACGAAGACTATCAACAAACTCCTGTTCAGTGCTCTCCCTTGCTGCAATGAATGAGTTATCTTGCTGGTTATTTCTATGTTTTTTGCATCTGAAGAAGTCTGTGAAAGACGAAACTAGTCGTGCGAATAAAATCTGCTTTTATTTTTTAATTCTCGGTGTTCTAGTCATTAAAGACTAAATAAAATGTACTCAAACCGAGTAAATCAATGTATAAACATATGTATATATATATATGTGCGTGTGTGTGTGTGTGTGTGTCAGAACCATCAGCATGTGTAATGCTCTAAACCATCAGCATGCATAATGAATTGTATGCAACATTGCCATCACTTTCTAACATACATATGCTACAGTGCAATTCTGTTCACTTCATTAGATTTGTTAGCATCTTATCTATGCTCCCTAGCAGGTCATATTAATCTTCATGAGAATCAATAGTACTCACTATCAGGTTTTAGGTTTCAGTATCAAGTGATCAGACAGGATCAAAATTTGTATACAAGATTCAAACCAATTGGACCTTGCCTATCATGCAATTTCTTTTAAATAAATCCACAGAGAAAAAAACTCACAGAAAGTTGCACCTAAAAACCATTTGTTTGTACTCAAAAGATTGTGAAAAAAATTCTGTGAAGTTCTGATATAAATAAATAAAAACGTTTACCTAAAATCTAAAACTTTTGGAATTCTGGGAAAAAATGTTTCTAAATACCTTTCACTTATGTAATTATTTTTATACATATAATTAACTGCTTTATTCCTTTGGGCACCAATAGTAATATTAATATGTGCTCTTGCTTCATAACCACATCACTGTGGTTACAAACTTTTTAACCCCTTAACGTACCAATTAAAAATCAGAAAGCGGTCGTTTTTCTGCCAATTTTTTGGGCGAGAGTGATTTGCTGGATCAAATTTATCACTATTTGAAAAATAATGATGAATTTGTGCAAAACACAAATGAAATAGCCAATACATGCCGTTGGCAACTTTTCTCGGCTGAAAGGAAATAGGCACAAGATTGTCTAACGTCTATATTCGGTTGTATTTATATGTGAAACCAAAATTCAAAATCAATTTTAGTGCAATAAACAAAAGACATGTCCCAGATGTGTTTGTATGTTAAGGAGTTAATTTGATTCCATTCGCTTGATCATACCTTTTAGTTAGCAGTGACACGACTGAAAAATTTGCTTCATTAAACAATTTTATATGAACATTTTGTTCTGTTTCATTAATTTATGATGTTTGAATAGTATGTCTATTTTTCATAATATACCATGACTATCCCTGTTATTGAGCAGGTCACATAGTATTCCAATTGTTCAAAGCAACGTATCCATTCTCAGATCATCATCTTGTAATCTCATCTCCTCTGTCCTAAAATAAGTTCAGTCTCTTATGAATGGTGATTTGTCTCTCTCTTTCTCCATTAGTAAGTTTATTCAATCAATTTTAACATAATTCTGAACATGAATATCCTCAAAGTCACAGAAGTTGCAATGTTTCTAACAATTAACATGCTCATTATTTGCAGCTTTTGTATTCCATTAACAACAAAATACATTTTTAACATGATGCCATTTAACAATATACCATTATGGTTATATGTAAAAACTAACCCTCTTACCATTTTGGATCCACCATGAATTCCAAAAGTTTAACATCTTTAACAGTGCCTAGTCCTTTGGCCACTCCAGTGCTATTTTCATCAAATGTATAAGTTAGCCAATTACCTGAAAATATAAAAATTACTTTAAAAAACCATATTAAATTCTATACATTTTTTAAAATTTTTCTGCAACATAAGAGCATTTCAAAAATAATTTCCTATGTTTTAGAAAACAGTAATACTAAATGCATGCATGCATGCGCAAATTTGAAGCTCAGATACTTGATACTTACATTTCAGGACAATGCGCTGCTAAATTGGCTCTATTATTCCTCCACTCTCTCTCTCTTCTCCAAAATGATTAAAACAAAAGCCCACTGCTAACCAGCACCCTTTTATAGTCCATCTTGAAACTCAGTGAATCAACTTCACTGCCTCTACCATCATCCCATCTACTTCTGTCCTTTGGAACAGTCTCTCCCACTCTTCCTTCCCCAAAGATTACAATCCTCAAATTCAAGTAAAATGTGAACAGATTCCTTCTTTCTTCTATTCTTCTTGCCCCCACACACAGTACTAATATGCTGTAGGTCTCGTAGCCCTTCATGTGTGGATCAGAAAAAGATAATCTTTAATTAACGTGAAGCAATAATTGCCTTGTGAACACCGAATGCAGAATTGCAAATGTTTTCAAACCAAACATTGTTCATCTTTTGACTTCCTCCATGATATTCTGATATACAGATATCCATTGTCCTAAGTAGATATAATGATTTGCTTGTTCAATTTCATCTTCATTGATTTTTATTATTTCTGGATGCAGATAGCTGTGGAACATGACTTAGGTTTTTTTTTCAGATGTTTTTCTAGCTGTCTGGAGTTCATGGATACATGTCTGTAGCATGGACATTATTATTTGTTATTTTTACATTGTAAAAATAACAATGTAATGTGTGAAGCATAAATGGCTTAAATATCAAGAAGCTTGAACACCTCTTCTGAACATATCATCAATATCTTTTGGGAATACGGTATCACCTTGTTTATTCCTCTCTTTACTTCCACAGTGGAGATGCGTCCATTAATAAGAATTGTTGCTGTTGCACTAGTGCATGTGGAACTGATGGACTTACATCTCCACCACTTGCTGATTTCTTAATGGTTCTACTATTGTAAACTTTTTTACTGAATAAAAAGTTTTCTTATAATTAATAAAACCAAAGCATAATAGGATATGGTATTCACAGCGCTGCTCAATAATCTGTTGTACAATCTGAATTCACTTCTAGAGCCATTCTGTTCTTTTGGTTATGCAAGTCATTTTGGTTGCACAAGGTTCATGAGATAACACTTTGCAAACACTTTATATATCACTGATACGTCAATAATACTTCAAATCTTCCACTTCGTCTTTTATGTGTATCAGAAGCAACATACACAACTTTTAGAAACCATACTATATTCTTAGTTAATTCCTTTTATGATATTAGGAGCATTTTAAAAGTTCTTTCCTAAGTTTAGGCAACAGCAATAGTAAATGTTTTCTTTGACTATAGTGGCTATCATTTTTGCAGAACTCCAGGTTAGTAAATTCTGTCTATGATTAGATCATTTTCAAGAATAAATTCATATTTCTTGTCAAGGGTTATTTTCCTCATAATTTCCTTTCATATCTTTTAAGAGAATTTATTAATCTGGAGACAGTAGGATGACATTTAAGAGTGAAAGTTAGATAAATCAGAAGAGACCTCCACAGAGCTTACAAGGAACATGGAAAAACTGACTATGGTTTCTCTTGAAACCATAGTTTCAGGAGAAAGTTTCAAGAGACTCGAAGATATGAAGACAAACTAAGTGATATACTTCTAAGTAATAATATAAAATGCTTTATTTGAGCAATGTAGACAAATTAACAAATGGAAAATTGAAAAATTTGAATATTGAGTCCTACAGAAGACAATCACGGGAAAAAAGTATAGGAATTTTTTTAAGTAATTACAGAGGACAGCCAACATCAATAAAAAGGAAAGCTGGATTTTGTTAGTGACACTAAACAGTAAAGTAGGAAATCAACACGACATAGAGAAAAGTTTCGGGAAAATTTATGATATAAGACTGATACGTCAATAATACTTCAAATCTTCCACTTCGTCTTTTATGTGTATCAGAAGCGACATACACACAACTTTTAGAAACCACACTATATTCTTAGTTAATTCCTTTTATGACATTAGGAGCATTTGCACAAATGCAAGCAGTTATCTCACCCAAGAACAAAGCTAATAATAAGTGTTAGTAGCATGTTGAGCTCCCTGGCTGAGATAACTGCTTGCATTTGTCTTAGCACTGACTCCACTAGACCATGGAAGGTTTCTTGAGGTATTCTGGACCAAGTGGATAGAATAATGTGTTGGAGGTCAGTGAATGAGCGACATACTGGAGTCAATCAGCAGATGATGCATTTCACACAATCCCATCATGGGATTGTGTGAAATGCATTTGATGGGATTCAAATAAGGAGAATTAGGTGGCCAGGAAAATACACAGAATGCTTAGATATGCTCTTCAAATCATGCTAGCACAATGTGAGTCATGTGGAATGGGATGTTGTCTTGCCAAAAGAGTCCATGTGACCACACTGTCAATGTATAGGGAAATATATAGTCCATAACAATCCCCAGGTAAAAATTAGAAGTCAAGGTCTGCTCAATGGTGATGACAGGAATCAGTGATACCATGAGACCAATCTCAAAACTAAGATACTGCCACTAGCACTCTAATTCCTGCCATTCATGCAGTCTGGTTGACTGAAAACAGGCCAGGTGATTATAATGTTTGTGCATGCATAAATAAACACACAGAGAACATATGAGAAATGAGAAAGGCTTACTGAATATATTACTGTGGAGAGTGACATCTTCATAGTAGTTCAAGATAAAAAAAAAAAGAGTGTACAGCAATAATCACCATCTGGTTATCAACACTACACAGATGTCTATCATATGAAAAGGAAAATATGAACACTCTAAAAAGAATTATAGTAAAGCTGCTTTCAGAGGTGAGCCACAGACCATTTATCAGTATAACAGTTCTTTGAGGCAGTCAAAGACTTAGCGAAAGAAGATCCTTTTTGACACTCGTCTAACCAACAACTAAAAATAGCCTTGTCCATACATTCACAAGCCACAAGATGAACCTGGTTTGATTGATTGATGGTTTATTGGCACAAGGACAGCAAATGTCATATGCCAAAGCAAAGGTAACAACAGCTGAGAAGGTAATAATAAATAGTAGTAAAGTGATTAATTACTAAATCATATGTACTATACAAAAATGCAAATTTAAAAAATTTATAAATCAAGTAATTCATTACCTGCACAAAAATGTAATTCATAATCAAATATGTTCAAATAAATTAATTCTTTGTAAAAAGTTAAACACATCATAAAATTCATCTGATAATGCCGGAGTGTATATGGCTGAGTTAGAAAAGTAAAAATTTCATTCCTCTCTCACATGAAGTGCTGGTACTCCACTAGAACATGATAAATGGTGAGACATGCATTCCATTTTCCACATACAAGTGGATCATCACCCCTCAGTAAATAAGAATGTGTAAGATGACTGTGACCTATGGAGATTCTAGCAAGAACAATTTCCTCTCTTCTGTTTTTATGTTGACTACACTGCCCTTGGGTAATTAGCTTTGATCTTATAAGCTGTCTGAAGTCTGTATATGGGACTATTAAACAGTACAAAGAAAACACATGAGCAGATTTGGCAGTTGCAATCTCAGTTTCCTTAATTCCAATGTCACTGGGAATACTGCCTATCTAAACATGAAAATATATTATTACTATTATTATTAAGAGAGACCTCCAGGGAGTCACTGAGAGGCCACATGCTACATGTACCAGATATCATCTTTGTTCTTAAATTCATCCAAAATGCTTGCACACACACACACAACATCCAATGGCAATCCATTCCAGTCATGCACAACTATGAGAGAAAAATTTAAATCTCGCCCCTTCTTAGTGGTATTCATTCTCAGCTTCCAAGGATGCCCTGGTGTCCTTTCCCCAAATAAAAAATTGCATCCACTAAAATCCTGTATGACCCTTTCAGAAGTTTGTAAGTTTCAATAATATCACCCATTTTTCTCCTGTTTGCTAGAGTCTACAAATTCTCGATCTTCTTCATAATCAGTATTCCACAATCCTGATATCATTTTTAACAATCTCCTTTGCACTCTTTCTCCAATGCTGGCCTTGTTGGATGACTGGTAAGCGTATCCACACTCCAGCCAAAAGGCTGTGGGTTCGAATCCCCCCACGAGCATGGATGTTTGTGATTATCTGTGAAAATACTAGTGGTGGTGGGCAGTAGATGGCATTGGTGTAGATTATGATGGTAGTTGCAGTTCACTGTAGCTGACAGATTGAGTGGTGGAGGCATTGGGTTGTGGAGTGCGTGTCCACCCTTGATGAGTCTATGGACTCCTTGGAGGTGTCACATGGCAATAATGATAATAATAATGATACCAGAATCACAATGGAAACCAGGAGACAAGACCTACACACAATAGTCCAAGTGAGGTCTTATCAAGGCCTTGTAAAGAGGCAAAATGACATCTTTATTTTTACATATGAACTTTCATTTGCAGCATTGCAATAACCTTTTGAGTTGTATTTGCAATCTTTGCTACATGGATCCTGAACTTCAACTTACTATCTACTAACACTCCAAAATCCTAGCCTCATCAGTTTCTTCAAGCATAATATCCCACCAATATAATACCAGAGTGAATAACTTTACATTTACTCACACTGAACTGACATCCATTTTCATATGCCCACAATTCCAGCCTATTCAAATCATTCTGCATGTACTGCATATCAGCAGCATTCCTGATTCTATCATCAGCAAATAGCTGTATGTCACTTGTCAAATCCTTCCCAATATATCACTCATGTACAGATTGAACATCAGTGATCCTTGTGGTACACCACTGGTTACCTTAAATCTTACAGACTCACATCCCCCATATACCAGTTTTTGATATTTGTCAGCCAGCAATCTTATCCATGCTAATATTCTATAACCCAAACTCATATTTCCAATTTATGCAACAGTCTACCATGCTGTATTCTATCAAAAGTCTTAGAAAAATCCAAAAGAATCATGGTGTATCCATTCCTCTTGTCTGGTTCAATGGTAACATTGTTATAAAATGTGAACAAGTTGCTAAAACATGACCTTCCTTAGTAAACCCATGTTGCTCATTGCAAAGTAGAGATTCACTGTCAACCCATTTCTAAATGCGAACCCTAACCAATTTTTCCAAAATCTTCACCACCGCTCCTGAGATACTAATTGGTTGATAGTTGGATACATTGGTCTTTCCACCACCCTTGTGCAATGGGATTACCATACATTCTTTTGATTCTTGTGTAATCTTCCCTGTTCTGAGACTCAAATTAAACAACCTGGTCAAAGGAATAGCCAGTTCAGCTGAACACTCTTTTAGCACATGTGCTGATATTTCATTAGTCCCTATTGCTGAATTCTTATTCAGTTTGTGCAACAGCTCTAATACCTTTTCCTCATACACCTCAGTTTCTTCATCCAGTGAAGAGGCAGCAATGAACTCAATGTAGCATACACCAGGTTGATAGATTTTAACAAAATGGGCACTCATTAGCTGAACAACCTCTCTGCATCTGTTACCCTAATGCCATCTGCATTTAGAATAGTTATTCTTTCATATTCATTCTTTCTTTTACTTGCAGCATATCGATAGAATTCTTGTGGATTATCTTTAGCATGCAAAGCTAGTTTCTTTTCATATTCAGACTTTGCTTTCCATACAACAGCTGTGACTATTCTAACCTGCTGCTTATAAGTTTTATAATGGACATCGTCCTTATGCACACGGTATTCCTTCCACATCATCCTTTTCTTATGAATCTCTTGCCTGATAAGATTACAGATCCATTAGACTCCTATCCTATTTATTCTTCGAATTTTTGGGACACATTCTTATATCGCATCATTTAAGTATTGTATAAATGCTTCCCATGCACTGTCAATATTTTTCCCATCCAGAAACCAATCGCATTCCACTGAACTCAGTATACTCCTCAGATGGTCATAATTTCCTGCTTTGTAGTTCAGCATGTAATCTTTTCTGAATGGAACATTCATAAACTTAGTCACTTCCCAAGATCACTGTCACCAACTGGAGGCAGAATCATTACATCTTTAACTGAAATGCTCTCTGACACTATAGTCAAACCTACCGCTCTTTGACTTTGAGTTCTTTCTGTCACATGCTGCTTGAGGACGTTGTCCTGCAACAGCTCAATAAATGCATTTTCATTCTTCTCATGAGAATCTACTGCTACCCAATCAATATTTGTGTAATTAAAGTCTACCATTATGATTATTCTTTTCGCGCTCATGTTGTCTATTTGGTGATGCTTTCTTCATCACTTGCAACTGATCCACCAGGTCTGTAACAACACCGCACTATGTAATTGATCTTGTTAGATTTCACCTCACACCAGATAGCTTCAAACTCACTGCCACATGAAATATTGTTAGTAGTAGTACTACAATCATAGGTCTCAACTGTAACTGGATTCAAGTCATCTGATGTTATTAGTAGCACGCCCCCTTCTCTCCTCTTTATCCTTCATAAAAACAGTGTACCCTTTACACTCAATACCAGGTTAGTGTGTCTGATTCTGATAGCCAGGTCTCACTAATGCCTGCAATCTGAGGTCCCAGCATATTGACTAAGGCAACAAACTCTATCCCTTTGTATCTGATGCTCCTTGCATATGTGTACAGGCATAATAATTTACTTGCATGTTCTTTTGTATGTTCTTGTCTGCAATCTGCATGACACAATTGGACAACTTGCAGATCTCTATTCTTCTCTAATGCCTTATACATGTAGACATCTTTGCACATGCTTGATGGGTCTAAACTGGACAAACACAAAGTCAAAATCGTTCTCTCCTCGTCAACCTTTCCATGACAAAGCCCATTCCCATAATAACACTGTTATATAACATTGTCACTCTTACACTCGCATCCTCACTTTATAATTTAGTTTCCATGAGTCTCTGTGTTAGGTCTCATATCAGTTATTAGTTTTTCTAGACTCCTGATACCCAACACATTCAGGTGTAAGCCATCCCTCTTATACAAATCTCATCTTCCCTCAAACTCACTCCACACATCCAAAAATTCGCATCCATTCCTTCTACATAGCCTATGCATCGAATTGTTTGCCATCATAGCCCTTCTTCTTAATTCATTTTTATAATATCGAGGTAAAATACTGATGATTTTCATTTTCTCACTCATCACTCTTGCCTCTTCCAACAACCTTTTCATGTCCTAAATTAAAGGTCATAATTTTGTACAATTGTTGTAAAACCTCAGAATGCACTGTATGTGAATTATATACAGATGAAATGACCCGTAAAGAACTGAATGAATCTGTATAAATTACACATCTTTGGTAGCATTTTTCTTTTAAATGCATAAGTGCAAGCTGAATGGCATACAACTCCACTGTATAATTATGCAATTAAGTGGGATCTCGTGGGATATAGGAAATGTTAGGAAACACAGCAGTACAACAAACAAAGGTCTCAGATCTTAAACCATCAGTTCAAGAAACATGAATGGACTGCTCTATGTGCATTAAACAATTGCAGGTAAACAGATGATGGAGTATAACCTCTGTAGCCAACAAGTGCAAGGTTACAACATGGAGTGCAAAGTTGTCATGTAGGAATGCTATTGTGTTTAGTGCATGTAATGTTGTCAATATTCATGCCAAAATCTTCCATAATCTCTTTAACACACATACCAAAGGGACATGTGGCAGTCTGATGTGTGTGATACTGAGCTTCTCAACGCAGAGAAAATTAGTCCACATAGAATGCTCTGGAAGAGACTTTATGTTTAGAAAATACATTAAAAAACAACTGTTTTTGCAAAAAACACCACTAGCTGTTCATATATTCTGATGATGGATAGGGTCCAACCATCAGAGCGTGCCCTCCCTTGTAGAACTTTAAGCCTGGGATCCATAATCAAGCTTTGACCACAGTGCATAATAAAGGCAGGGCAGGAACATCGATTAGCACCACATTCTGCAGAGGATAGAGTGCAAAGGAGATTCAATGTTTTTTTGATTATGTCTTAAGTTTCCAGCCTGGTCGGACAAATGGTTAGCATACCTGCTCTCCAACTAATAAGCTGCAGGTTTGAATCCAGCCGTGGGCTGCTTGTGATTGTCTTTAGGCGGGAGAAAAATGTCAATGCCCAGTTTGAAACCACTGTCCCGCCTATTTGAGGCCTGAAATGGCTTGAAAAAGTTCAATGCTAGGTATCTAGAGCAGTATTTCCAGACTATGTAAAAAATAAAATGAATACAAAAAAAAAATATATATATATATAAAAATTTATAAAAATAGAAAATAAATATCCCTAGTCTGCCCATGGTACAAAATGTGCTATAGGTTTACAAATAAAGTTTCATGGGTGGGAACAACATAAAAAATAATAAATAAATAAATATATAAATTTTAAAAAAGTTGATAAATGTATGTAAAGTATCTAAGCTTTCTGTCAAAGATGAGTCCCAAGAACTTTACTTCTGGAATAATACTTTGTCCCTTTGTTAAATCAGGATCTGAATGAAGAGTATGTTTTTGGCAAAAGTGTAAACACAGATTTTTCTGCTGAAAAACCTGAACTCATTACTAAGACCCATGAAGAGATACAATTAAATGCTTGTTGAAGTTGTATTTCAATTATCCTCATATTGAAAAGTGACAGTAAATTGGGAAGTCATCGATGTAAAGAGCATTGCTTACTACGGGAAGAAGCTGTTCAGCAACTGAATTAACTCCTGAAAACAAAAAAATGTCACATTTAAGACAGACGGCCCTGGTGAGAAGAGGGATAACATTCCCCAGTTCCGTGATTTTTAAGGTCCCGAGCATATTTTTTTGTTCTTCTTTATAAATGAAAATAACAATAAATTAATCAAAATGATAATGTATTATACAGCATGAAGTAACATCAACTGGCCACTGTCTACAATAACCATGCCATGACAACCTGTCTTAATTTTTGTTAAATTTAATTTTTTGAATCTCTCTCAGTTTCTGAACACCCTGTATATATATACAGGGTGTTCGGGATAAATTTGACATATTTATAATTAATTATATTTTTACGTAAGTTACATGTATTAACACACACTTCTCTTCATTTAAAAGTTTGGACCCTTCTTCATTCATATACAAGATGTCAGAAAGGATGGATAGCTGGAACCCACCTGAATCATGGAAGAGAATAACTTGTATCATGATGATTCGTGCCCGCCTTCAAAATAAGGATATTACGACTGCTGCCCAATGCTCCCTGAATACAGTAAAAACAATCAGGCATGAACTAGAGACTTGCAATGGTGACTACGAGGATGTAGCAAGAAGAAAGATCCCTAGCAGACGATCTGATTGCGTTCGTACAGCAGAATTCCTCGCAAATCTGCAGGAACAGGTGTTGAAGAACCCTGGCATTGGAATTCGGGCTTTGTTTGTGGAGTTGCTAACTGTAGTCAAGCCCTGGATAACAAGGGTAGCCAATGGTAGGCCGTATGTATGGCAGCAGGATTCGGCCCCTTGCCACACCTCTGGGAAAAGTCAAAAATGGTTGTCTGAAAATTTCTACGACTTCACCAGTCCAAATGTTTGGCCTCCAAACTCGCCAGACCTTAACCCCATGGATTATTTTGTATAGGGCGCAGTTGAAAAAGACACCAATTGCACTTCCAGTAATACAAAAGCCCAGTTAATGGATAAAATTAAAACAGTTTTTGCGGCCCTTCCCAGGGAGACTGTAGCATCAGCTTGTTCGAGGTTCCGAAGCAGAATTGAAGCTGTGATCGATGCTAATGGTGGTTATTTTGAGTAAATCTTGTTGATAGTATTGTAATTAACTCTGCCTGTAATGTTTTTTTTGTCAATTCATTAAATTTAATAGATACAAAGAAGATTTTCTTTTTCCTTACGAAGCTGTCAAATTTATCCCGAACACCCTGTATATATACACACACACACACATACAAGCTTCACATTATTATTATGAGATGTGTGCCCTACCATCATCTAACAGTTCACTGGTTCATAACAGTCAGCACATTTATTTAATTACAATTCCAGATACAGATGCAGTGAACATTTAGCGATGAGAAACTAATATTTGTGCCTTGTTTTCTGCAGTTTTAGTTGATAACTACTCTGGTTTAGTGTATTTATTTAAAACAAATCACTGTCACTGGCATTAAATAAATTGGTAAGCACCATATGACATGTTTATTTTCTTTTATTTATTTTGCTACACATGTATTAAAGCACATCAGCATTTCATACAGTAAAATCTTAATTTAACGAACTATTAGGGGCTAAGGGTTGTCCGTAAAATCAAAAGTCCGTTAAATTGTGAATCTTAGGAATAGTATTGAAAATAAAACACTTTCAGTTGTATTAATATATTTTAATGAGAACATTTTTAAGTAAATACCATTTTACTGAGGACTGGGCTTGAAAAATGCATCAAGTTTTAGTTGCTTTCCACTTTTATACTATTTCTTAATAATTAACGATTGAAATTGCTGAAAATGTTTGTATTAAGCAATCACCTCTGGATCTAAAGATGCACCTATGAATGAGATGATGTCGTGCATGTGTTCTCTAACCACTGTCAGTTTCAGACCAGCAGGAACCACTTCTTCTTTGTTGTTGTCAACCTCCTGATTGTCCCGTAGAACATCTTCAGCAATCTCTTCCTGGCTGAGAATTTGGTAGTTGATGTCTAGCCATTGTTCAATGTCATTCTCACTGACATTATCACCAGCTCGCATCAAAGTCGCACAAAAATCATAAGTTTCAAAACCTCTGAAATCGTATTCTGGTTCACTCCCATTCGGTAACTTGGTCCAGCCATTAATCAATGTTGTAGTCTTTATCTCCTTCCAAGCATCCGATTAACCATCGTATTATTTATTTATTTTTATTAATTATTTCATTATCTGTATTTATTTGTCAAATTATGTCCATTACATCTGAAGTCCGTTGAATCGGGGTCCGATAAATCGAGATTTTACTGTATATACATTAAGTTTCTGAAAATCTAACAGAAGGCCTATAATTTTTAGAATTCGATTTGTTAATGAAAATAAAATATTACATACAATTGTTTCGCATGTAATATTTTTTTCTTAATATTTTTAAGCAAAAAAAGGTATTGTCATTGTTTATGTGCATATGTACCCCCAAATCGAAAATGATGCTACAATGCCATAAAATTTTGATTTATATCATTCTAAATATAAAATAACCTTTATATTTGTAAAAATAAAAGATATAACATTACAGGTGGTATGGTCACTTATAGAGAGGGAGAGGAAAGATTAGCAAAAGAAGTATTTTTCGCCAGGATGGCAGGGAAAAAAAGACCCAGAACAAGATCTAGCTGGATTAATACAGTAAGAAATGTTTTAGACCAAAATACATATGATAATACTAGCATCTTGACAGATAACAGATTGATTGCCAGTTGGAAGTTAGTAATAATGTAACCTTTTTCAAGCAGTACTCTATCATAATATCCTGTTTTTCCCACATCCAAGAGGATACATATCAGGAAATTAATGATGATGGCTCTTTGGACACATTGTGATACTGCATTATCAAGTATTTTTGAAATTAATCCCAAGTAATGGTGATATCCTTTCCCTCTAGCAAACAATACTGTAGAACAGAACCAAGTATACTCCTCAGTTGTTCATAATTTTCTGCTTTATAGTTCGGCATGTAACCTTTTCTGAATGGAACATATTTATACTTAGCAGTTCCTAGTTCAGTACAGCATGGTCACCATCACTAGCTGGAGGCAGCAGAGAATTTTTTTTCCAGTGAGGGAGTGAGTGAGTGAATGGTAGCTGGTTTAGATGATGTATGGCTGACTGCACTGTGGTTATGTCAACTATTCAGTCTCTAATGTACTCAGTTCAAGTGGCATATAAACTGCACTATAGCACTTCAGAGTTTTTTCATCAGTGGTTTTGAGATAAGTGCAGGAATATTACTTGATTTTTTATAGAAATCAACATTCTATATGTAAAACTGTGAATGCCATATTTTGTAGATACTCTTTCATATTCATCTCCTGTATACAAAGTTGGTTACCTGTTTAAAACAGAAAAAAAAACAGCAAAACTAACTCAGAAATAATTAGAAGTCTGAAAATATTCCATGAAAACAATCATAATGGCGAAACCTGCAATTCATTATTATTAGCAGTATGTAAATTCAACTATAATATATATATATATATATATATATATATATCGTTCCTTAGTTTAAATTTTAGAATAATTTTAATATTTTGAAATTTTATTTCAAATGGTACTAAACTAACCATGTTCATCTTGAAAACAATGAATGGCACCAGGAGATGTATCGTCGTGTGAACTGGCAAGGTGTGTACCTGGAGTAGAAAGTAGACTGGCAAGTAAATAAGCAGGAGGACCCTGAGTTGACTGCTTTTTGGGACAATGTAATTTAAAGTTGGCACTAGTACTGTCTTCACTATTAAAAAGAAATATGGTAAAAGGATACAGAATTCTTATTGAAGCAACATGGATGGAATGTACTATAACTTAATAAAGCTACTTTCACTGCATCTATTAAATATAGTTTGAATTAGAAATAATTTGAGATTTAGCTGATTTTCAGTATAATGATCTGCTTATTTGAAAATTATTAGCAGTGTATTTTTGTGCAAGTTCAAACAATACATACCCACATTGGTCAAAACATTGTAGTGTCATGTTATCTAGAAAAAATAACAGCAAAATACAAAAAAAGACATCAGAAAGCAAGTCAAGAACAGGTTCCCGTTCTTGGGGATATCCCTGGCCCCCTTTTCCCTTATACCTTTAAAAAAAAATTCTAATTTCAGCCCCTTTTTCATCTTTTCCCATCGTACAAAAAGCGCTCTGCCCACCCTTAAATATAATATATGTATATATTATATAAAAAAAAATGGTTTTTTTTTCAAATTAATTCTCCCACATTGCCAACCCCCCCACTCCCCTTTCAACACCATAACAGCAGAAGTATGTACACCACAGAAAGAAGACAGGCAACAACATCCAAGAAAAGGTATGCGCGAATTTTCTTCTATTATGCTACTATTTGTCTCTAAAACTACATCTGCAATGCCCTAAAAATTCTTGAGTAAAAAAGCCAAAACCTCCTAAACAAAAGCAGGCAAAATATCCATAAAAATAATAGTTTTTAAGAGGAGTAACATGGGAGTTTTACCAGAAAAAATACCTATGATTCATATAGATAATGAATAACAATGGAGATAATGTACACCCTTCAATCAAATTATTCCAGTTTTGTGACCACGTTTATTAAAAAAAATTATTAAAATTTTTTTTTAATAAACATGTGGTCACAAAACTGGAATAATTCAATTGAACTTCTTAACCACAGAAACCTCTGCATGATTAATGTACACCCTTGTCTCATACTTGATGCAACATCAAACCATCATCCAGTACCTCCTTTAATTCTAACTGCTGACTTACAACTCAAATACAGACTAAGTACTGTTTGATATAATGTCCCATTTACAATATATAACCGAAGCATTTGAACAGCTTTTCTCTTGGCATCGTGTCATATGCCTTTTCCACATCTAGTAAACTTAAATACAAAGCCTTGCTATACTTCCATGATTTCTCAACTACCGTTGAACTTAGTTATAACAAGCACGAGGGGGACTGACAAAAGTTCCTCATTATAACCATTACTCACTATATCAGTGATGACTTAAACTATCTCCTATTTTTCAAAATTCCCAATAACGCAATAAAAAATAGATAGGAAAAAATATATATATTAGAGATAAAAAAATAATATAATTACATACCTAGATATTATTTGTATATCCTTGTATAAACCACAATACACTTAATATTAAACACAATTTATTTGTCTGTAATTTTAAAACCATACACTTCATACTAAACACAGTTTATTTCTTTGTAATATTTGTTAGAAATAAATAATAATTGATTTAAATCATATAATTAACTGTCCAACAAATATAGCAAGAAAATCAGTATTAAAAAAAGATGGAAACAATGAAACCAGTCAGTTGAAGAAATATCAATTGCATTCTCAGTAGTGAACTTCTAGAAAAGTGTACCCATGTACTTTTTTTAAAATTTAATTAACACTAGCATATCCCCCTCCCCCACACACACTCTCAGGCAAATACAATTTGTGAGAAATTAAAATAATATTTCATTCAAACTTGAATAATTAAAAAAGATATTTTAGCATGGGGTTATAATAAATATGGACAACAATTTTAATAGAGGTGCTTAAGAGTCAAAGCTGTATAACTGAGAGGAGACCTCTACATAGCCTTTAAAGGAATGCGGAGAACCGACCAGGGCTTCTGACCTAATGTCCAATCCTCACCTTCTCGTGGTGCACCCTGTTGGGTATCTACCTAGATACTGAACGAACGACGATGGGCTGGAAATTTGGGATTTAGCCGACCAAATTCTATTCTTATTGGCTTAAACCAATATACAAAATGATGGTAGAACATGACAAAATTTTATGCTGGCTGGGGCGTCGCCCGGTTAAACAAGGCCTCATTGTTTTCGCCAGGGAAATGACATACATCAAGGAAGAAACAATTAGATAAAGAGCTTTACAATATCCATGCAGATACTCCCTGATAAATATCCATTCAGTTTAAGAGAGCATGATTTTCCTATATTTAAAATTTTCAGTTTTGATCAATAACACCAACCCAATGTCAAGTGTGGTTCCTGATAAAAGTGCTAAAAGCTCTGGTCCACCATCTGGAGTTCTCCTCCTCCTTGCAAGAAGCTTCGGCCTTTTTGACTGATGAGGTACTGTAACAAAAAAAGGAGATAAGTAAAATGTTATTATTTAAGTTTAGATAGCATGCAAAACAAAGTTCAATCTCAGATTATACAATTAATATTCCTCAGCATTAATACCATGTTGATATAATTTTTTTTTCTTTTTACACACGCTGCCCAACACCTACCTCTCAGTTAATAACAGAACAAGTATCAACTTTTGCCTGCATCTGTATCAGCACAGATATCATTCCGAATTTCATCTCTTGTTTTTTGGAGAGGATGACATAAGCATGACAACCTAGGTAGTTTTGATGAGAGATTTGAAGATTTTTATTCATATGAAGAAAAAATTCTTATTACAAGTTTGGATATTATTTGAAATCTATCGCTATTTGAGCTACTTTGAATGATAAGGAAGGCCTAGTAATAGGTAGCTCACCTGAAAATCTATATACAGAAAATTTTTAAACAATTTTACCATTAGCACATAAAACAGAGAAGATTCAGATGACAATATCATTGCCATATCTCAACAGAACCTACTCAAGTTTCTCAGATGCTTTAAAAATATACGTTCACAATGAAAACAGTGCAGAATGGTATATATATATATATTCATTATTAGATGTTTGCTTCTCTACAAAAGGAATGGATAGATTATAACTTCTCAATACACATGCATAGAAAGGAAAATAATTACACGAAGATTTCACATAGCCAACCTACAGTGAACAAAGAAATTAATAAAACTTTTTTGCTAAAAGTGAAAGATCATCAAAAACAATAACTTAATACATCAGGAACACATTAAAAAAAAAAAAAAAAAAAACCATCATGGCTGAACTGACTTATGCAATAAGTTCATAAAATCTATTAAATAAATTAAAGATGCCAAGAAATTATATTCTTCGTTTCTTTTATCCAAGTGTTAAGTAAACAAAGTTTGCATGTCAAGTAACTTCACGAATGGGCTACTTGTATATAGCATTATACATATCCTTATGGGTAAATGTATAATGCTATGCATTATAGGAAGGGCCACTACCCAAACCAGTTTCGACCTTTATTGAGGTCTCATCAGTAGGAGTCAGACCCGGAAGTGTGATGCATAATGCATAGCATTATACATGTCCATAAGGATGTGTGCTTTACGTTATGGGATACTAAGGCAAGTGATGTGAAGTCATTAGCCTCTCTCTCTCTCTCTATATATATAGGTAACCCTCGTATAACGTGGTATTTATACAACACGGTATCGATATAACACAGTCTACAAATTCTAGTAACCCTTTATCTTTTCATAGGTTTTTCACCGTGCGATTTGAAAATCAAATTTTATCTTTGTTAATTTTGTGGCTGCCTGTATTGTGCATTTAGTTATAAGTAGCAATTTTATATTAGGGGAAATACCCTTTAGCATGAATGTACGTCTGTTTACAGTATAAAATGTTATTGTTCCAAATTGTCGTCGTTTTCTGCAAGGGAAGCGCATCAAAAATCTTAAGTGTGTTAATCTCAAGGTGAGCACTTTATTTTCTGGTGAGTTTCATACAATATGTAATGCTTTTTTTATGTAAAATATTTATTTTTATAGTAATGGCCACAAACTGCAACAAAAGGGAAAAACCAACATTGAAAAGAAAATTCATTTCTATCAAAGAAAAAATTAAAATCGGCTGAAAGGGTCAAACTGTATAACTGAGAGGTGACCTCCACATAGCCTTTAAAGGAATGCGGTGAACCGACCAGGGCTTCTGACCTAATGTCCAATCCTCACCTTCTCATGGTGCACCCTGTTGGGTATCTACCTGGATACTGAACAAACAACGATGGGCTGGAAATTTGGGATTTAGCCGACCAAATTGTATTCTTATTGGCTTAAAACAATATATACAAAATTATGGTACAACATGACAAAATTTCATGTGGGTGGGGTGTCCCCGGTTAAACAAGGCCCCCATTGTTTTCACCTGGGAACCAGGGCGAACAGCAAAAAGTCAGCTACAGGAACAAATCTGAAAGCACACCCCCAACTCAACATCACCAGAGTTAAAGATCGGTACTATCAACATAAGCAGTATGAATGGCAACGAAATAGGGCTAGCTGATGAATTAGATAAGTACCAGATCGACATAATAGGGATGACTGAAACAAAAAAGACAAAAACCAGTGAGATCTTTCTGAGCAATAAATAGAAAATGTTATATTCAGGCAATGGACGACTGAAACAAAAAATGGCAAAAACCAGTGAGATCTTTCTGAGCAATAAATACAAAATGTTATACTCAGGCAATGACAATCAAGGAAAAAAATTAGTAGCCATAGTATTCAACACAAAATATGAGGCTAATCTTCTTGAATGGCATGCAGTCTCAATTAGAGTGATGTGGGCAAATATCAGAATGGGGAACTGGACAATGAGACTTATTTGTGCCTATGGTCCCACAGAAGGTTCTACTAAGGTAGAAGTGGAGGAAATTTTTGATGCTTTAGAGAAAGCATCTGACACAATGAAAAAGGAAAAGTTGGTCCTTGTTGGGGATCTAAATAGCAGAGTAGGAAATGATTTTCAGACATACAAAAATATTTCAGGAAAATTTGGAGAAAAGAGCAAAGCTAATAATAATGGCAAATAACTGTTGAATTTCTGCTCAGGACATGAACTGGTTATTACTAACACCATGTTCCAACATAAAAATGTGCACAAATTCACAGGGAGAGAAGCAAAGAATAAGAAAAGTCTCATTGACTATGTTATTGTTGATAGTGATGTTTTCTCCTTGGTGCAGGACACCAGAGTGTACAGAGGATTTGAAATTAGAAGTGATCACTATTTAGTCTTGAGCAGGATAAATCTGAATTTCATATTGAAAAGAATAACATGTAAGAAAGTTTTAAAGCAAATAAAAGTTGAATAGCTCTCATATGTGAACTGTAGCCTAAAATTCACAAAGATTACTGAAGAAAAAATGAAAGAGTTTGAGAACAGGAACCAAACCTTGGAGATTCAGTGGCAAGCCTTGAAGAAAACCCTAATTGATTCAGCCAGAGAGGCATGTGGTGAAAGTTGTCTGCAAGGATAGAAAAATCAGAACTCTATGGTGGACACAGGAAGTTAAAGAGGCAGTGAAGGAAAAGGAGAAAACATATCAAAAGTTCCTGGTGAATAAGTCAGCTTGTGCTCTTAGAGAATACAGAGACAAATGCAAAAATGCTAAACACTGTGTAAAACTAGGCTATACAAAAGTCATGGGAGGACTTTAGCAAGAACATAGAAAATAAATATCGAGAAGGAAGCAAAATATTCTGGAGGTTGTTGAAGAAGCTTAGAAATGGAGGAAAGAGTGCTGTTAAAGGAGTTAGAGATGAAAAAGGTGACATGAAAACGGGAGAAAAAGATATCCTTGAAGTATGGAGTAATTACTTCGAAAAATTGATAAATGAAAGCAGTGATAGCACAGTGGTAAGAAACGCTCAACAGGTATACAGTCAGGAATACATAACCATACTTAAGCAGAAAAAGCCATTAAAAGACTTGAAATGCGAAAATGCAGCAGTAGATGATATTCAACCAGAAATGCTGAAGTATTATTATTATCTGAGACCTACAAGGAGTCAAGGAAGGCTGTAAATTACCCAACCCAGCTATCATACCTTCCCTTAAATTCATTTACACTAGATGCACTCACTACCCCTAAGGGCAAATTATTCCACTCACTCACTGCTCTCTGAGAGAAAAACCTAGCTCTTACCCCTTTCTTGGCTGAGAACAACCTTAACTTCCACGGATGCCCCTGTGTGCTCTCCCCGCCTTCCATATAACGAAAAATTTCATAATTTGAAATGCTATAACACCCATTCAAAAGTTTATAGACCACTATCATATCACCCAACTTTCTCCTGTTAACCAGAGTCTGTAATCCACATACTTGCAATCTGTCCTCATAATCTAAATCCCATAATCTGGATATAATCTTTGTAACTCTTCTTTGCACCCTTTTCACAGCTTCTTTATCCCCTTGAAACCAGAGAGACCAAATCTGCACACAGTAATCCAAGTGTGGTCTTATCAAAGCCTTATAAAGAGGCAATATTAATTCCTTATCCTTACATGTCAAGGTTCGCTTCAATGTAGAAATTATCCTCTGCGTTTTACTTGCAACTTTTACTATGTGATCTTTGAATTTTAAATTGTTATCCACCAATACACGAAGATCCCTTGCCTCTTCAGTTTCTTGTAGCATAACTCCGCTAATATAATATGCCACTGGTTCTCTAATCACGCCAAAGTGCATAAATTCACACTTACTAACATTAAATTGAGAGCCATTTTCGTTTGCCCAGATTTCCAGTCTATTCAAATCATTTTGTAACTGCTGAATATCAGTAGCATTCCTGATTGCCCTGCCTATCTTCGCATCATCAGCAAACAATTGCAAATCTGATGATAGACCCTGCTTGAAGTCATTAATGAATAGATTGAACAATACTGGCTCAAGGACTGAACCCTGAGGTACACCACTGGTTACCTTAAATCTGGGAGATTCACACCCACTGTATACCACTTTTTGATATCTGTCTGTTAACCATCCCCTGATCCAAGTCAATAGATTATATTCCAATCCCATATTCTTCAGTTTACGCAACGGCCTATCGTGTGGTATCCTATCAAATGCCTTAGAAAAATTGAACATTATCATAGTGTATCCATTTCCTTTATCCAACTCGGCTGTAACATTGTTATAAAATATGAGCAAATTGCTAAAACATGACCTTCCTTCAGTAAACCCATGCTGTTCCCCAGAGTATAGAATGATTGTCTACCCATTTCTGTATGCAAGTTCTTACTAACTTCTCTAAAATCTTCACTACCACACCAGAAATACTAATAGGTCGGTAGTTAGACACATCAGTTTTTGCACCACCCTTGTACAATGTAACTGTATTACATTCCTTCCATTCCTGAGCTGAGACTCAAGTTATACAAATGTGTGAAAGACCTAGCCAATTCAGCTGAATATTCCTGTAATATATGGAAATGGTATGGTGGTATAAAAGTCTTACAGTGGCTGCACTGCATAGTTCAGAAAGCCTGGACGGAGGGACGAATCCGAATGATTGGAATAGAGCTCTCATAGTACCTATATATAAAAAGGGAAATAAAACTGAATGTAAGAATTACAGAGTATTTCCCTACTGAGTGTTCTGGCAAGATCTATGCAAGTATACTTGAGAAATGGTTGAGAAGAATTGTGGAAGAAAAGCTTGGTGAAGAACAAGCTGAATTCAGGCCAAATAGAGGCTGTCAGGATCAGATCTTCACTTTATGACAAATAGTTGAGAAAGCATGGGAATATGACAAAGATCTGTATTTAAGTTTTGTCGATCTGGAAAAGGCATATGACAAAGTGCCAAGAGAATACGCTACAGTTATATGGTGTCAATGGGGCATTATATTAAGCAATACTTAGTCTTTATTTGGTCTCTCATTGAGGTCTCTTCAGTGGGAGCTCCACCTTTGCAACGAGTTGCCCTGGTGTTATACCACCTTACCCTAGTCCTGAGGATACTTTCAGGTGCAAACTTTGTTTGCTCACACTTGGATAAAGGATTAAACTAAATTTATTATACTCTAACCAAGTGAAAAATAAACTTTCAACACCTTTCTCTAAATCCAGAGTAATTTATTAAAAAAGAGTGGCACACCATTTGGCAACTCCTATAGATAGAGATGACCTGCTAAAGCTTCTGCCTGGTATCTCAACTTGGGCCTGGCTCCCACTGAAGAGACCTCAATAAAGGTCGAAACTAGTCTGGGTAGTAGCCCTTCCCTTAATGCATAACATTAGACATATCCGCAAGGAGATGTGTTTTGCATTATAGGAGATACTGAGACAGGAGTGTTGGTAGCTTGCTCCACCTTTGCAACGAGTTGCCCTGGTGTTGTACCACCTTACCCTAGTCCTGAGGATACTTTCAGGCGCAAACTTTGTTTGCTCACACTTGGATAAAGGATTAAACTAAATTTGTTTTACTCTAACCAAGTGAAAAATAAACTTTCAACAATTATAAGGGATATTTTTATGAGTTGCTAAAGTAGGAAAATGATAACAATTTTTAGCTCTTATCCGACTTTCCAACAATCTTAGTTTATTACAAAAAGCTTTGACATGTCCATGCAGTTCATGAACCAATTGTCCTTGTTTTTGCAATTTAAGATTCAGTTCGTTTAAGTATCGGTGACATCTACAAGGAATACTAAATCACACGCCCACTCATCATCTTTTACTTGGTTATTTGTGTTTCCTTTTATGTCCATAAAATCTGCAATGTCTTGCAGTCTTGTGTCTGCAAGTCCACAATGTCTTGTCTCAGATCAGAAAATCGTTTTAACATTTTACCTTTACTCAACCACCTCACTTCACAATAATAAAACACGTCTTCATAATCCAAAAATAGAGCTGCCAAATACTCTTTAAATTGGCGGTGATTAAGTGCAGGTGACTTAATAAAGTTAATACTGGCTACTACAACTTCCATAACATTTGTGTATTTAATCGATTTTGCACACAGATTTTGTTGGTGGATAATGCAGTTAAAATTTGTTAAATTTTCTGAGTGGATCTGCAGTTCTATTGCTTTTTCATGAACTGTTCCAATAAATTCCTTCTGTGCACCAACCATTGCAGGGGCTCCATCAGTGCATATGCCAGATAGTGAACTCCATTTAAACCCAAATCTCTCAAAGACTGTGTTGACTGTTTCAAATATATCTTCACCGGTAGTTGTTCCTTTTAACGGCTGAAGCGCCAACAATTCTTCTGTGATGTTGAAATCCGCATCAACTCCTCAAATAAATATTGCTAGTTGTGCTGTATTGGAGGCATCGGTGCTGTCATCCAAAGCAATTGAAAATGCTTCCAATCTAGCAATCTTCTCTTTTAAACTTTTTTTGATATCATCAGCCATAATTTCTATCCGTCGGACAACAGTAGGTCTCGGCAAACGAATATTCTCGAAGTCTTTTTTCTTTTCAGGACATATTATACTTGACATCCAGCAGACATTCTTTGATAAATTCTCCTTCACCAAATGACTTAGAATGCTTAGCGATTTTTTCACTTACCACAAAGCTGGCTTTGACAATGCTGTGGTGCTGCGTTCTTTGCTTGTTGAACATTTGCTGCTGGGTATCCAAGTTCTTCTTCAACTTCTGTATTTCATCTTTTCGTAGTTGTCCATCAATTTTTGGGTGATCTGCATGTCTCGAAGTAAAGTGTCTCTTCAAGTTGTATTCTTTGTTGACGGATACAGATTCGTTGCACAGCAAACATACAGGCAAACCTTTATTCAGAATAAAATAATAATCCTCCATCCAGTTGTCTTGAAATTGACGATTCTCTGCATCTACTTTTCTTTTTTTTGTAATAACCCCTGACATTGTCCCAAATTTATAAGCTATATTCAGAACTGTCAAACAAAACTGTCTTCTACACTGCAGGCACTGAACAGAACAGAACATCAATGCAGGCACTGAAACAAAGCACAACACCAACACAAGTACCGAACTGACACGTTGTAACACATTCACACACGCCACTAGTCAGAGTGAGAAAGAGACCTTGGTTGGAGAAGACATGGTGTGTTTTGTGCAAGTCATATGACATCAGCTTAATGTGAGTTAGTAGAACACACCATGTTTTCTCCCACCACGAATCAGACAAACTTCGCTGAAATAGATTATGGCCAGATCAAAAGAAGCAGAGGGCCAGATCCAGCCTGCGGGCTGCCCATATGTGGTTTAGACCTTTCCCATTTAATACGTATTAATCCATTTATCCACTCTGTGCTAAGTGAATACTCTGATGTGAAGAACTTGCACCTAGGGTCTGTATCTCTGTATGTGTTATACACCCCAAACCTCCATCCCTACAAAATAACCAATTGTATTTACCTCTGAATACTATCCACTGGTCAAGTGTCCAGCAAGTTGGCAAATCTTTCCTTTCGTTCAACGTATTAATATTATCGCATTGCAACTGATGGGAATCCTGTATTTCTGTGGATTGGTTACAGACGTCTTTCTCTTTAGAAACTACACACAAACTGTCATTACAAACTTATTTTGTATTATCGCTGTCATCTGAGCTATTTTTCTGTTTAAATAAAGTACCAATGTACTTATCCATAGTTGAAATAGTAGGCCTACATAAACACAAAAATATTACATGATTTTCTTTGTGCTTCTCACAATCATGAGCTCTGATAAACAACTGCTAATCTGCTGTTCTATTGTTGGTTACTGACTGTTGCACCAGAAAAGACAAAATATCGTAATGAGTCTGTCAAAATTCCACTGTACTAAGCTGCAATAATGTTTGCTTGTCAATCTCTGCAAGATATGCATTAGAGGAAGCCCGAAACCTTCGCGTCCCTTTCATCATGCATTCGTAATTATGCCTACACAACAATATAGGCATAATTACCGTAAAGGGAGAAAAGTCACAACTGAAAAATGTTTCGGGGCAGGGCCTTAGCTGAATTTAACCACTGGTATTAAAGATGAAAACAAGAATACTGTCATGTGTAAATCACTATTAGTTAAAAAAATTATAAGTATTTATTAATTATTAGTAGTAATATAAAGATCTCCGTGCGTATGTTATGACTTTTCACTTTAGAAACCTAAAAAGTGACTATTGTATACTTTACCCGTGACATGACTATAAACAATAAATTACACACAATAACCAAAGTAATTAACTTTAATGAAATTAAAGTACAGATATTTCTTACTGAAAATAACAGTACATCATCAGGGCATAGAAATAAGCAAATCTTGTAATCCTGTTTCTTTGATTTGCTTGTTTCTATGCACTGATGATGCACAAAAGTACAAATTTCAGTACAAAATATCTGTACTTTCATTTCATTAAAGTTAATTACTGTGCTTACTGTGGAATTTGTTATTGACTGTATACTTTATTTCTTGCCAATTTCTGAACTTTTGTGCATGTTTGTCTTGCCAAGAAAAGTGTGAAAATGTTAAAATTCCATGAAAATACAGTATATGATGACAGCTACACTTACTAGAAACAGAGCTGCCCCAGTGTAACCACCCTCCTAAGGCTAAAATGCTGATTTAACATACTGGAAAGAACAGTGATCTAAAAACATATCTATGTTTTATTATCAGTATACCTATATTCAATTTATATACATATCAACCTGAATATTCTTATACATAAATTATAGTTTTATACATGAAGTATAAATTTTAATCAGTAATTTTAATTTATTCAACTAATAGTCTTAGCATCCTGATTTTGCTGGAACAGCTCAAGTTATTATCATACATGTTTATCAAAAATTTTGGGGTTACATGAAACCTATATTCAGAAATTCAAACCATTAAATTACCACTTTCAGAAAAGGACACAAACATAATTAAAAATTAACTTTAACCATTTGTCCTGGTTTTTGCACAGCAAATAATCCCATTAACTAAAGATACGATATCTAACTTTTTTTCAGTTAACTAAAATAGGACATATTGTTCATTTACGAGTTAAGAAAAGAGATTCATTTTTTTTAGATGGATGCTTGTTTTCAATTAAAATAAGCTTTACATTTAAAATTAATGTATTTACTTATTAGTGGCTGCAGTAGAGAATTCATTTTGTGAAGAATAATTTATTTCAAATTTGAAACTTTTCTATTTAATTATTAATTAATAATTTTAATTTTACATTAAATATAATAAATTAAATAATAATTAAATTAATAATTTTAATTAATTATATTTATTCTGAAGTTAAACTTGTGCATGTTCAAATATTTTTAAACTGAATTGAATTTTATGGGCATATTTATATTTCTTTATCCTCAGGGGCTCACTTTAGTGAGTATGGGTGTGGCAAACCCGAGGTACCTGATGCTGGACCATGCCTTACTTCATGTAATATACATCTGTTATATTATCTGTAGACTGGTCCCTTCTCTTCCTCCCTTGATTCTTTCTTTCTTCTCTTCTTGCTCCTTCCCCTGAATGCTATTAGAGTATTCGAGGGGAATCTTTCCTGTTTTTTATGTCATTTCGTCTTGTGCTAACAGGACATTATCAAACACTGTAACATGATCAGGCCATCAAAAAATGTTCATACCGCATCGTCCGTCGCGCGGGTTACCAAGGGACGAGTTCGGGTTTTAGGCAGAGGGACCCATTCGAAAAATATGTTACAGTCTCCCTTAGACACCACTCCTCAGCACTCTGCTAGAGGAAACTTCATCAATTTTGCACTGCCCCTAAACACCTCCCCAAACTACCTGTTTGGGGAGGTGTTTAGGGGGCAGCGCAAAGAAATGGTTCTGCAAAAGGATGGAAATGGCAACGACAACGCCACCAGACTATGGCTTTAGGCAACTGGAACATCTCTCTGACAGGGAAGGAGTTGGAACTGGTCGAGGAAGCCAAGCGCTACTGGCTAGACTTAGTCGGGCTTTCTTCAACCAAGAGGAGAGGCTTTTGAACTGTCGACCTGGAAAAGGGGTGGAAGCTCTACTACTCTGGTGTGAGCCCGACAATGTCTGCTCAGGCAGGTGTGGAGATACTCACAAGCCCCCAGCTGTCAGACTGTGTTGCTGAGTGGATCCCATTGGGGGGATGGGTATGTGTGTTAAGGCTTCAGATGAAAAACCATGATTTGGCTGTGGTGCAAGCCTATGCACCTAATCTGGAGTCAGAATACTCTGCCTTCCTAGAGGAAGTGGATGCTGCTTTTGACAGGGTGGCAGACATGGAATCAGTCCTGCTAATGGGCGACTTCAATGCACATGTTGGAACTGATGACCAGACATGGAGGGGTGTGGTTGGGAGGAACGGTGCCCCTGACCTTAACGCGAATGGGTTGAAATTATTGGACTTCTGCTGTACTAACAGCTTGTCCATAATGAATACCTTCTTCCAGCACCGAGAAGTCCATAAGTATACCTGGTACAGGGATACACTAGAACAAAGGTCTCTGATTGACTTCTTTATAGACTCAGCAGACCTATTTTCCTCAGTGTTGGACGTTCGTGTGAGACGAGGGGCAGAATTGTCAACTGACCACCACCTTGTTGTGTGCACTCTACGGCTTCAGAAACCAGATGCTACCATCAATGCTGGTAGGCCTAAGCAGCTATACCGCGTGAAATGGGAGATATCGGAAAATGAGGCTGTGAGGAAGAATTTTGCAGATGACATTTCCTCCAGGTTCAAAGAGATTCCCAAGCATACTGCAGATGTTGAGGAGGAATGAAAGCTGTTCAGAACAGCTGTCACTGCCTCTGCACTCTCATGGTGTGGCAGAAAGCGGCTCGGCGTCGCAACGGGCAGTGAGAAAAGGACACCTTGGTGGAACCAAGAAGTCCAAAAAACTGTCCGGGCAAAAAAGGAGTCCTACCTAACATGGCTTAAAGTCAGGTCACCTGAGATGCGTTTGCGGTATGCTGAGGCACGAAAAGCTGCTGCTAAGGCAGTAAAGACAGTAAAGCAGAAGGCTTGGGAATCCTTTGGAGAAAGATTAGATTCATCCTATGCAAATGCGAACAAAGTATTCTGGCAGACCATCCGCCGCCTTAGAGGGAGGAAATCGTGCACAGCAAGGGCAATTAAGGCCTCTGATGGTGCACTTTTAACAACCGAGAAGGATATCCTTCACAGATGGAGGGAATACTTTGAGAGCCTTCTTAACCCGGGTGGCCCAGCAGTTGTGGACATCCAAGAGGTGCAGATCAGGGCAATGACTAGTCTCACAGCAGAAGAGGTCCATTTAGCAATAAAATCGCTAAAATCGGGCAAGGCTGCTGGCAATGATGAAATTCGGCCCGAAATGCTAAAAGTCTTAAATCGAGACGGTGTTCTCTGGCTGACTCGAGTGTGTCAGGCTGCTTGGATATCTGGGCGAGCACCAAAGCAATGGCAGACAGGCATAATAATACCAGTCTTTAAGAAGGGAGATCAGAAGGACTGCAGTAACTATCGTGGCATCTCTCTGCTCAGCCTGCCTGGGAAAGTGTATGCTAAGTGCTTGGAAAGACAGTGCAGGAGCATAGTTGAGTCAAAGTTCCAGGAAGAACAATGTGGCTTTCGTCCTGGTAGAAGCACATCTGACCAAATCTTCACTTTAAGGCAAGTCTTTGAGAAATCTTGGGAATATGTCAAGAATGTCTACACATGTTTTGTGGACTTGGAGAAGGCATATGACCAGGTTCCTCGGGATAAGCTTTGGCAAGTAGTACAAGAGTTTGGAGTGGATGGTCAACTATTAGCTGCCATCAAGTCCCTGTATGAATGCCCAGAGTTTTGTGTTAGGGTAAACAGCACAAAGTCTGAACCTTTCACAGTCTCCGTTGGCCTCCGCCACGGTTGTGTTCTGTCACCCCTCCTTTTCATAATATTTATGGACTGGATCGATAGGCACAGCCGAGGCAGTGAGTGTGTCAGAATTAGAAAATGTAGCATTGGACGTCTGCTTTTTGCAGATGACCTAGTTCTGCTTAGCTCTTCCACAGATGACCTCCAGCGGACCCTGGATAGGTTTGTAGCTGTTTGTGCAGATGCTGGAATGAAGATCAGTGTGGCCAAAACTGAAATGTTTGTGGTCTCAAGACAACCATCCCAGTGCACTCTAAATGTAAGTGGAGTCCCAATGAGACAGGTGGAGAAGTTTAAATACCTTGGGTCCATATTCACGAATGATGGAAAATGGGACGTAGAGCTAGATACTCGAATTGGCTTAGCAAGCTCAATATTGCGGGAGCTTGGCCGTTCGGTAGTATTGAAGTAGGAGTTAAGCCAGAAGGCAAAGCTGGCTGTCTTCAATACAGTCTATGTCCCCATCCTCACCTATGGTCATGAGAGTTGGGTAATGACCGAAAGAATGTGGACACGAATCAAAGCAGCTGAAATGAGGTTCCTTCGAGGGATTGCGGGGGCTGACAAAACTCGACAGAGTCAGAAGCTCTGCAATTCGGGAAACCCTCAATACTCAACCACTACTTCTCCGTGTTGAGAGATCACAGTTACACTGGTACGGGTACCTGGTCAGAATGCCACAAGAGAGGCTCCCTCAGCAGGCCCTCTTTGCCAAGCCAGAGGGTGGGAGGCCACATGGAAGGCCAAGGACTCGCTGGATAGACTATATCCAAAACCTTGGGTGGTGGGAATCCCACCAGAACACCTGAGCTTAAATCTCCTGAAAAAAACCACCAGGAAAAGAAAACATTGAAACCGTAGCTTTGAATGATTTTGATATAGACGTTATAAGAATAACTATTCACGAATGTTACGTGGTCGAGAAAAGATTGCCAACTATTCTGAAATTGATTCCTGTACTTAAAGAAAAAATTAATTTTCTTTGGAAAAGAGAAACTTTAAGGAAAATACTTCATGAAATTGGATTTTGTTTTAAAAAGTCCCAGAATAAAAGGAAACTTATCATGGAGCGAAGTGACATTGTTTTATCTAGAATGCAGTATTTGAGAGCAATAAAACGTTTCAGGGAGGAGAAAAGCCAATTGGATTGTATATCTAGATGAAACTTGGATTGATAGTAATTTACCTTATGGAAAATGTTGGCGGTCTAAAGAAGAACGTGGATTGCTACAAACTGGAAATGCCTCGCAGTGCATAATAATTTTGTGTGCGGGTGGAGAAATGGGTTTTTTACCGAATTCAAACTTACTATACAAAGCCAATTCAACTACTGGAGATTACCATGGGAAAATGAATTCTACGATCTTCGAAAAGTGGGCAGAAGAAAAACTGATTCCAAACCTTCCTAAAAATGCTGTTGTTATAATTGATAATGCTTCATATCACTCTATTCGATTAAACAAAGTTCCAAATTTGTCTAATAAGAAGCAAGTTTTTATGGATTATTTTTATTTTATAGAAAACTTTCTTAAAAATAAATTTAGTTAAATTTTTGTTTTATGCTATACCTTTTTTTAATTTTGTTAATACTCTATGTACATTTTTCCCAACTGTTATACAAGCAAAATAGTTACACTTTAAAAACAGCAATGTTCATAAAAGAAAAGCTAAATTTTCCGACCTGTAATAATAAACAAACTCATCCCAGAAGACTGATTACTCTATTATCGGAATGGATTCTCCTTTTTCTGACATGCGCAGAAGTGTCGAAGGATCTCTAATCGTTGGGCAAACTATACAAACCTTTTTAGGTGCAGGATCATTATATATATATATATATATATCATCATCATGCCTATCAAGGATTTAGGCCTACAGTGGACTATTCCAGCCTTTAGAAGTCATCGTTGAATCTCTTAAGAGGACTGCATCTAAAAGGTTTGTACCGTGTGTGTGTGTGTGTGTATTTGGTCTGGCAGTGGGAGAACTAGGGACCATTCTTGGTAACTGAGCAAGAGTGTAGTTAGCATGGGTGTGAGGACTAGATTTTTTGCTTGGAGAGTGGTGAATGAGTGGAATGGGTTGCCAGAGTCTGTTGTGGGTGCCATGACTGTGAATGAGTCAAAGCAAAGTATGATAGATATTGTGAGAATGTTGAACGTTGTTTGGCATGATATTTAGCATCTCCCTCGATGAGCATAAGGACTTCATGGAGCAGCCAACAATAATAATAATAATAAATATATACATTTTAACAACAGAGTTCAAAACCAAACACTGAAATCTCTGAAGAAAACACTAATTCAGCAAGAGAGGCAGTCCTGGAAAAGAAGAAACATATCAAAGGTTCCTAGAAAGTAAGCAAGTTGATGCTTTAATAGAATACTGAAAAAAAATGTGTGTGCGTGCGCGAGAGAGAAAGAGAGACGACTCAGAGGACAACTTGGTAAGAATATACAAGACAATTGTGAAGGTGACAAAATGTTGTTCTGGAAGCTATTGAAAAACAGGAAACAGTACTGTAAAAGGAATCAGAGATGAAAAATGCTACATGAAAATTTAAGTTAGAGATCTGGATACCTGTAATTTTCATTATATGCAGGGATTGCATTCTCAAGAATCAGAGTATATCAAAAATGCATAAAACGGGAGGCTTATGACATTGGATAATAGAGGCTGTATTTTCAAACAAGCCAGATATTCTGATCTGTTATGATTAATTTAATTGAAAATGCACCTATTTTTCATATATACTAAGGCATAAGAGTAATAAACAAAATATTCAACATGTATAAAGTGAATAACTATTAGTCGTTCTTTAATTTCAAATATTCACGCACCTTAATCGCATCTTTTTTAGCTGGCATGCTGAGATTGGTAACTGCGTTTTCAAGAATTGCTCACAGAAAACCTGACTTGCAGGTTTTAACTTCTGATTGCAGACATCCTTGTAGAATTTGAGTCATTTTCAACTCTCCCTTTTCACTTTAGAACTCTGCACGTGGTCAGAATAATGTTCTTCAAAAAAGAGCCATGGTCTGTTTATCAACTTAAAAGCTTGAGACATGACTTCCATTGGGAGAGTTTTCATAGGTTCAACTCCACAGGACTTGACTCGGATGATTCCTTACTAATGTGCTTTTCCATAGGTAGAAGATCTACATTGTTGAGTTCCTATTGGTGTGATTCAAACCACACTTCGACATTTTCTTTGTCCATTTCCAGAAATCCAATCTGACAAGCCATGTAAACAATGGCTTTTGGTTTTTGTGGGTAACATCATCCTCCAACTGCTTTCACGTAGGTACATAAGTTAACATATACACAGAAAAATAACGATAGAAACTAAAACTGGTGTGAAATAAATTTATTAGGTATAAAATTTTTGCCTACGTATCATAGACATCCTCAAATATGAAATTACAATTAAAGAATCATTTTCAAAAATCACCACTACATTATGTTGAATTTTTTCTTGGCAATTATTCATAAGACTATTACACTTTTTTTATATAATCTTTGTCAAGTAGCTTTATTTTATCCTCCTAATGAAGGTTACAGACTAGTCTGTAACCTTAATTTTAGCTTACTAGTTTTATTCCCTGAGGATGCTAATAAAAAAAGATTGGCGAAACATGTAGGAGGATAAAATAAAGCTCCTTGACATAGATTATATAAAAAAAGTGTAATAGTCACCACTACATTGTTAATAAAAGAACACATGGTCAGTAAAAGTCCAAATTATTAAAAAAAAAAAAAAAATACAACAACAAAATAATCAAGAATTTGCATAAAAATTATGTAATAATACTTCCTGTAAGGGGGATAACCATAAAGGCCAACAGATCTGTTTAAGCTTGGTCAGTGAAGAAGCCCCAAAAGAGCCTCTGCTACTACTAATGGCTCGCAAAAAGTTAAGCAAGTTTGAGCGTGGTTAGTAGCTGGAAGGGTATAATAACAATAATAATAACTGCTCTATAAAGCATCTACTTCTACATAAAAGTTAAGTTTTCTTCCATAAACTCTACATTGATTTGAGATACGAGAGGGGGGGGGGGCTGAAAGATTCTGATAATTACTAAGAACAAAAATGATATTAAAGCAACTGATATAACCACAAGAAACAACATATCTTAAAACCCCAGGTGTCATTAAATTGCATAATTTGTTCTTTTTCTTTTTATAAGAAGACATGTCAGAGGTTTTGAAGAAATTTGATGACAGAGGAGCAGGCCGTCAAGTTTTTTGTGATGCAAGAAAAGTCTGCAATTGAGGTTCACCAAACTTTGTGTGAGACTTTAGGGAACTGTGCACCAACATATCCAACAGTTGCCAAATCGGGTGCAAATTTTTGGCTCGTATTGTGATGTATTGAAACATGGCTTCATCACTATGACCCAGAGGCCACACAACAGTCAATGGAGTGGACACGCAAAGGTTCTCCTCGGCCAAAAAGTTCCGAAACCAAAAGTTAGCAAGGAAGGTTCTTGCCATTGTCTTTTGGAATGTGGATGGTGTAATCCTTACCACGTACCTCGAGAAAGGTAAAACCATTACAGCAGCAGATTATTCAACAGCTCTGAAGGGACTGAAGGAAAAACACCGGAAAACTGAGCAGAGGCATGTTACTTTTGCAGGACAATACATCAGCTCATGAAACCCAGCAGACAATACATAACTTGAGCTTTCAATGTCTGCCTCAACCAGACCTGGCTCCATCTGACTATTTTCTATTCCCAAATTTAAAGATTTGGGATTTATTTATTATATATTTGTGGTAAATTATATAGATAATTTACCACAAATGATAAAGTCACATTTGCAGTTGAGGACTGGTTTGTGCAACAAAAGAAAGACTGTTGGACAGCTTAAGCTGCAGTATGAATCTGCATGTTGTCATGAAAAAGCATGACCTCTGACGACAGCATTTGACAAGACACTTCAACATTAATTGTGAATTTTGCAGAAGAAGAAGAGCAAGATCTCTTTTCAGTCCTAGAAAACAGTGGCCATCATTTTTTGATCAACAGTGCTTGACTGAATTTTTGTGCTTTCATAGATGATGAATGGCACCACTGCATCGATTGTTGTTTTGACTCAACATTTGTGTACAAAATCCATGTTTCATAAGCAGTCATGATATGAAAAAAAAGTTCATTTCCTTCATTTCCGTGTAATGCTGCAAAGATTTTTGAGCCGATTCCACTGGTTGCTGTTTATGCACAAGAGTTAGCGTTTTTGGGAACCCATCTGACACACAGTTTCTTATAATCCACTTTTCTGTCACAATTTCATGAATGACTGAATGTGAAATTCCAGGAATTCAAAAGAAAGTTCCTTAATTGTGAAACTATGATTCTCGTGGATTTTTGTGTTCACTCTTTCCACCAAATTGTCTGTCACCACATTTGGCTAGCAACTGCACTCTTCATCGTGAACACTGCTGCACCCTTCTTTAAACAAATGACACCATTAGCTAACCTGTCACTCCTTATGTTAGGCCCATACACTTTATGCAGTCATCAGTGAATTTCTGCAGCATATTGTTTTCTGCCAACAAAAACCATATCACACCACAAACCTCACACTTTGAAAGACTGACATGAAATGAGTAGTAACATAAGAGTGGTAGAAAATGCTCAGAGGATGCAGTCAGGAGTATACATCAATAATTGCAATAAAAAGAGATATCAAAAGCCTCAAATTTGGCTTAAGAAGATGATATCCAACCAGAGATGCTCAAGTACAGAAGTATAAAAGTTGTATAGCTGCTACTGCATAATTCAGGCCAGGTTAAGTGATAAAATTTGTGACTATAATAATGAAATTCATGGGAAAATAGTGTGGCTATGCTTTGTTGATGATGCGTTTCCAATTTAGCCCCATGGGTAAGACACTCTGGATTCTTTTATCACTTACCTAAACAGTCAACATCCCAAAATTCACTTCACAGTAGGAAAGAAATCTAATAACTGTTTGCCTTTTCTTGACATATTAGTCATCTGCCTTCCAGATGGTTCATTTATCTTTTTCCATTTACAGAAAGCCGCCACACACAGGAAGATAGACATAAACAATCACATCATCATCCAGTCCACCTGTATGGTATCTAAAAACACTTATACACAAAGATAGGACTATTTGTTCTAATGATGCAGCTCTTTCCACCGAACTTAAATATGTTTGCCATACTTTCCTGGCCAATGGCTACAGCTCTTTCAAAAGAGATGAAATACCACATGACCCTCCTACTTCATCCTCCTCAATCACACGAGCAAAACACCACTACTTCTATTTTCTATGTCAAAGGAACATCTGAAAAGACAGCCAAAGTACTAATAAAATATGACCTTCACAATGGTCATATTTTATTAATACTTTGGATGGAGTTAATCCTTAGGAAATTAGTAATTCTGATCTGCTTTCCTAAGGATTAACTCCATCTCATAGCATATCCTGAAGTGTATGAAGTTCCCTGTGACTTGGCCTACTATGGACAGACAGGAAGATATGTTAATTTGAGGAGCATAGGGAATACATTGATTACAAGTCTGAAATTGCAGACCACACTTTGGATACCCCCCTTCATACATGATTAGATGGAAAAAAAAAAAACAATCTGTCATATAGAAATCATTACACGTCAGAAAGAAGAAAGAAAATTTTTAGATTCAGCAATTGCTATGAAGCATTCCCTTAACCTGAACAAGTATGTTGCCTCTATTTGCCAAAAAATTTGAGGACTATTATCTTAAGATCAACTCCATAGCTGTAATACTTCTTTTTTACAACATTAGAGGATGCCAAATTGGGACTTCAGATCTTTTGTCCATTACAATTCAAATTGTTTCACTTAATGTCACATGTAAACTGTAATATGTTGTTTAGTGATCTGAGCACACTAGTTTGTAATCCAGCAAAATATAAGCTTATAAATCTTTTTAAACCAGTTTATAAACCTCTTTTTATAATTTAGTTCATTTGGTGTTTTAATATCATTAAAATAAGTTATGAATCAAAATCTAGATGGACTGATGCAGTCAGAAGCCTTAGAAAATAGAAATATAAGATGTGGCAATATTGGCATGCTGACAAGTGATAAAATTGAGACGAAAATTCAGATGAAAATTATTGATAAGAGATTAGTAATAATGAAACTTACTCATGTGTTACTGTTATATTGTCCCATACAAATTGAAGGTGCATATATTAACTGTTAATATATGCAGCCTCAATGTTAACATATATAAATTATTAACTGTTATGGATATTTTAATATTATACTGAGAAACAAGAACAATTATACCTTTGGCAGGACTACTATCTCCTACTGCTGACACAAGCTCATTTTCTTGTTCTGATGGCATCTTTCCTGAAAAATTAAAATTATTAATTATTCAAAATTAGCATCTCAATGAAACAAGTTTGAAAACTGCACTATAATCCCTATCATAAAAACATGCCACAATGTTAACGTTACAAATTCATTAATTTGTAAATTTTTCTAATTAATGGTTTTTGGTTCAAATCAGGATAGTTCACAAACGTACATGTATAAAGTTTCTCCAAAAAAAGGGGTGGAGGGAGCACTATTAAAAGTTGCCTAATGTAGAGAACACATTTTTTAAAACAAAAGTTTAAAAAAAAAAAATCACCTTTGGCACACTTCTCTAAACACTCTTACTAAGCCCGTTTTCAATTAGCATATTTGGACTTGCTAAAAATGACTAACCGAATACGGTACTGTTTTCTGCATTTTGATCACCTTGTGAACTAGCATTTGCTCAACATTAGCATCTTCTTTGAACTGATTATACTATACTTGAACTCATTCCTCATCAGGTAGATTAATGGATTCAACTAAATACTTATTCCACATTGAATCGGTACCTTGATAGCGCAGTAATGAGGGTTACTGGTGCCTATGATATTCTTATGCTGCTTATGCGGCTTTCTAAAGGAGGGTGACAAGCAAAAATATAAGGAATAGGAAGCAAGAAAAAAAAATACTGTTATTCTATATTATTCAAATGGTAACACTTACAAATCATTCAGCTCACAGTGTATTGAGGGATTGCATCATCAGATATCCTCACTTCTGCGAATTATATTATTTGTTTATACTATTAGTTAACCAAGCAGAGTCCCTGTTATCAAGCTGGTGAAAACTGTCAGAACTAGGATTGTTTTAGATAAGAGTTTTTTTCTGGATAATTTAGTTTTATAGGTGTTCTTTCATGGGTTATTGAAATTTTGAGAATTTATTATTTTATTATTATGTGACACCTTCATCCACACTTGTAAAAAATTCGAGGAAAAATTAAGTAAAAGTATTTTAGAAATTCTATCCATTACATCTTGGATATAAAGAAGGGTTATTGCACCTTTTTTTTTTTTTTTTTTTTTGCTTATTTGTGATTGTAATACAATCACAAATAAGCAAAATGTTCTGAGGGATGAAAAACCCGAGTTTCCTGGTGAAAAAATCCTGACACCGGTTAACTCACTTTTAGTCGAAAGAGACCAAATAAAGGTTCCTCACATCATGGATGGGAATCGAACTCAGGTCTGACTGAGCTATGGAGGTCTAAAAGCACCTCCTACACCTGCAAAAAAACCAGGTCGATAAAATCCACTATTCATACATAATGTAGGAGAAAGAGAATAATCTGAAAATATTTGCATATCAGGACATGTTAAATAACAAGAAAAAGAAGAGAAAACACAAATCCAGATTATACGTGTGGATAGGCTTATGTGTTCGGCAGACATGTTGTAATAGGTTTCATGGTATGATAAGAACACAGATGGTTAAGAAAATAACCATCTATTAACTTAAAAGCTAATATTTCGCTGGTATTATATCCAGCATCTTCAGAGCACACAACACAGAGTTTGTTACAAATGCAAGACAACCACAATATTTCAAAACTTTTTTTTTTTTTTTTTTTTAAACCTAGATGGTGCCATATTAGGACTTTAGTCTTGTGTTGCACGCTGCAATCACTTATACTAGCCCCACTGTTACACCGGATTATGGTTGTCTTGCATTTGTAACAAACTTTGTGTTGTGTGCTCCAAATACACTGATATCTAACAAACTTTTCCAAAGAAATATACAAAAAAGTATGCAAAACTAGCATAGAAATGAAAAGTAGTAAAGGTTTATCTTAAAATTATAAGGTCTTTATATGGGAACACATAAAAATTCCAACATAACCAACAAAAATCTCAGAAGCCTAAAACAATTCTTTTGTGAAATATTACTTAATTAATTTTGAATAGAAAGTGATTTTTTTTTCATTCAACGTACAGTAGAAATACTTTTTTTTAAACTACTTTTTAGACTTCCGGCTGAAATTTATAGCATTCTGCAAAACATAGCTTCTTGAAAATAATTTAATATGATTATCCCAATTATTTCTGTTGCAAAAAATTAAAACGTATTAAAGCAATTTATTGGCAAGTTTGTGTCCAGTATAAATTAAAAGCCTAACAACAATGAAGAAACATGGAGGAAGCCATGTTCACACCATCTCATCTGGCTCTTCCATTCCAGTTGCACAGATCAAACATGTAGAGAGGCTGATTCAATTGCCATCACTAATGACCTTACACAAACAGTACACATGCCTACCTGAATATAACACACAACCCCACCCACTCTCCAGATACCTTGGACTTCTTCCTCACTGGTGACCCATCCAAATACACTGTTAATGTAGTCTGGCCCCTAGGTAGCTCAGACCACAATCTCATGCTGATCTCTTCTAGTATGAAACAACACAAACATTCAGATCTACGCACTGTATGGCATTACAAGAAAGCCAACTGAGATGATGTAGTCTGGAGTAAGGTAGCTAAGACCACAATCACGCAGATCCATGCATTGTATGCCACTACAAGAAAACTATGTGGGATGATCTCTGTAACTACTATGCCACATTTCCACAGAGAATAAATTAAAGATGTCAAAAAATTATATTCTTGGTTTAATCCTTTCTCCAAGTGTAAGTAAACGATGTTTACGCGTGAAGTATCACAAATGGGCTATTTTTATATACAGGCTATTCACATCAATTGCCTTAATATCCCATAATACAAAGCACACACCTTTTCAGACATGTATAATACTATACATTATAAGAAGGGCCATGCACAGACTGGTTTCGACCTTTACTGCGGTCTCATTAGTGAGAGTCAAAACCAGTCTAGGTAGTGGCCCTCCCCATAATGCATAGCATTATACATGTCTGAAAGGGTGTGTGCTTTGCATTATGGGATACTATGAGGGTGATCTGAAAGTTTTCAGCCTCGACCATAGATGGCAATACTATCGGCAAGATTTCTTTTTTTTTTCTCAGTTGGTACTTCTTTCATAAGTAGCCATGTGAAATTGCAAGTCATTCTAACAAGTAGTTTATTTTATACAGCTGTCTGAACCAAAAGTGTTGCTCTGTATTCCCTTGAAATGGATAAAACTGAGTATTGCACGGTTATAAAATTCTTTGTAACAGAAGGTTTAACGTCAAAAGAAATTCATTCGAAGTTCATAAAAGTTTATGGTCACTCTTCTCCTTCGTTTTCAACAATTAAGAAATGGGCCATTGAGATTAAACGTGGCCATACCAGCCTTAAAGATGATCCACGTGAAGGACGTCCAAAAAGTGTAACAATACCAGAAATCATTGATCAAGTGCACAATATGGTATTGGATGGACGGCAAATCAAAGTGCGTGAAATTGCTGAGACTATAGGCATTTTAAAAGAATGTGTAGGATATATTTTGCATGAAGAATGGGTGCCACGCTTGCTCACAGCAGATCAAAAATGCACTCGCATGAAAATCTCTGAACAGTGCTTGGAGCATTTTAACAAGAATAAAACTGATTTTGTGCATTGATTTATTACTATGGATGAGGCTTGGATTCACTATTACACACCAGAATCCAAACAGCAGACACAAGCCAGTTGTTCAGCACCAAAGAAGACAAAGTTGGTTTGATCAGCAGGAAAGATCATGGCATCAGTGTTTTGGGATGCTAAAGGCATTTTATTTATTAATTATCTTGAAACGGGTAAAACAATAACTGTGGGATATTATTCCGATCTTTTAACCAGACTGGATGAAAAAATTCGTGAGAAAAGACCCGGTTTGCAGAAGAAAAACAATCATCTTTCATCAGGACAATGCACCTGCCCATAAAGGTGTTTTAGCAATGGGAAAATTAAGGGATCTGCACTATGAATTGTTGGAACATCCACCCTATTCCCTAGATTTGACTCCCTCTGACTTCTATCTCTTTTCAAAACTAAAACTCTTGAGTCACGCAGCATATGTATAATATGTCTTGGTCACAGGAGAAAACCTTCAAAATGTTTCATGTAGTAACAGAATAGCTATGGGCAATCCTATCTTCCTACACTTGCCAATTATTACATGGAGCATTTTGAAACTGTACATTAGGAGTAAACACTATTAGAGTTCAGAAACGTGGGAATAGATGTATAATTAATTACTTTTTAAAAAATTATAAACAATTAACAGCAATAACTTCAAAAACTTTAGAGATAGGCATACAGCCTGTCTGATTAAGATTAAAATGGTGGCATAGGGCTTTACACGATTCAGCTTATATCAAACATGCATGTAGCTATTAAACTTCTATTAGCAAATGAATCAATACATAGGCTGTGCAGAAAGAATCATGTAGGGTTTGTGGACCTATGATCTCAGTTTGACGCAACAATCGAATAGGGTAGCCAATTCAGGTAGTAAAGGCAGATGGGTCCTAAAGTGATACCACAGTTTCTATATTACTAATCCAGAAGTATCAGAAAGAAGAAAGAGGAATTTTTGGCATTGGTTAGTGCAACCTCACCAAAAGTCACATTAGTGAGATGTGACTAAGAGCAGATAATGCAGTTACATGGACAGAATGTGGAGGGTTTAGTATTTTCTGGGAGGACAGAGAAGATAGGATGGGGGAGGGGGTACTGCTAACAAAAGCAAATGAATTGCAGCCAAAAAGAATAGGAGACAGGCAGGAGGGTGACTGTTCTTTTGAAGTAGTCTGGTGTAAGATTGAAGCCAGTATGACAAAATATATGGTTGGTTACTGCTATAGGCCAGGTAGCTCCAGGGATGCTCAGGAGACATGCATCAGTAAATTATTTCAATGAGTGCAGGTCAAGTAATTATTATGGATGACTTCAGTTATTGAGATTATACGACTGGAAGGAAGGACGATCACACGGCAGGAAGGAAATGGAATCTATACACCTACTAAGAGGTAATAATTATGCTGCCTCGTGCTTGACGCAGCATGTGATGAAGAGGACTTGGGGCATGAGAGTATTGGATCTGGTTATAGGAGCAGAAGCTATCCATAACCAAGTTGGTCAAATGTTGCCTACAATTGGGGAGAGTGACCATGCAGTCTTGACCAGTAAATATCTGTACCACACTGTATATTTAGGAAAAATGTCTTTAATAGGAGAAAACCTTCAAAATGTTTCATGTAGTAATAGTGATAATTATGAATATTAGTGATAATATTCATGCCAACTGCTGTTGGCAGTCCTATCTCTTCTAGTTATTGAGATTATATGACTGGAAGGAAGGACGATCACATGGCAGGAAGGAAATGGAATCTATACACCTACTAAGAGGTAATAATTATGCTGCCTCGTGCTTGACGCAGCATGTGATGAAGAGGACTTGGGGCATGAGAGTATTGGATCTGGTTATAGGAGCAGAAGCTATCCATAACCAAGTTGGTCAAATGTTGCCTACAATTGGGGAGAGTGACCATGCAGTCTTGACCAATAAATATCTGTACCACACTGTATATTTAGGAAAAATGTCTTTAATAGGAGAAAACCTTCAAAATGTTTCATATAGTAATAGTGATAATTATGAATATTAGTGATAATATTCATGCCAACTGCTGTTGGCAGTCCTATCTCTTCCTACACTTGCCAATTATTACATGGAGAATTTTGAAGATAATCTCCTTAAAGACATTTCTCCTAAACCTACAGTGTGGCACAGACATGTACATATATGATATTTTTGTAATATGAAAAGGTTCATCATCAGATTTAAAACTATTCATTACAAAATTAAGTATGATTCGTCAGAGCATTCAGTTTATTTTAGAAGAGGGGAAAAAAAATCAACCAGCATTTTTAGATATTTTAATGTTTCATCAACCAGATGGTAGTTAACAAAATTTCTGTTTTTAATAAAGAAACTCATAAGTAACCGTTATATCCATGCTAATCCTCATTATCATGCTAGCCAAGAAACCTTATATCATGCTCATATTTGTTTCACTGAAGATTTTTTTACAGCAAGAATGAATAACATCAAATATGATTTTATGAAAAATGGCCTTAATGAATCTTCATTCAAGATTAACAGCTTTAGACAACCAGTCTCTAGATCTCCTGAAGATATCACTCAGATTCCACTTCCATATATTAAAGGGATTTCAGAACGTATAGCTAAAGTTCCAAAACCTCTTAAATTGTAGTATCCTTCCATCCTATCAGGAAGATTTCTACCTTCGTTTCTTCACCTAAAGACAAGTTTTCCCCACTCAACCATCCAGGTGTCTGCCACCTCTTATTTTGGATTACACCTTATATTGTTGTATCTCTTATTTTGGAAAGTCTGACAGATCTGCAGCCATCTGTCGTGTAGAACACAAATCTTATATCCAGTATCAAGAACCTGAGTATTCTGCTAGGACAGACTACTCATGACTAAACATAGTTTTTTTGGTAGAAAACTAAGCTTTTACATAGAAGTAGGTTTCTTATAGAGCAGTTATATAAGGAGAATTGCAAGGCCTTTCTATACTGACCAAACTTAAACAGATCTGATGGTTTTGGTTATCCCCTTTATGGAAAATATTATTATATCACTGTTCCTGATTATTCTTTTTTAATAACTGGGAATTTGCTGATCATCTGTTGTCCTATTGATACTGTAGTGGTGCTTTTTGAAAACATCTCAAATCATAACTACAGACAGTAAAGTCTAGTGCACACCATTCATGGAAAAGTCACTATATTTTATTACAGAAAGGCCAGATATAAGAAGCTTTGTTTTAGGATCTTCACATGCCCTTAAAATCCAATGTAATTTAAATAAGAAAGGATCAATAAACTTCTCAAAATATGGGAAACGGTACTTAAGCATTGTGAATTATTCCTACCAGCATCCATAACTGACACCCTTCCTAGCCATGACTTCAGAATATCAACTTTCAATTTACTTTGTGTTGTATGTGTGTCTATTACAATTTATACTGTACCCTGTGAAGATGTGTCTGTAACAGAAATGGAATGATGTGAAGTTTAATAACTATTGTTTAATTCATCCCATTAAAAGTCGAAAATAAGTTGTTACTGCACCCAAGCCTAAATATATGATCATTTATGTCATTCATGATATTTATCTTGAAGAATTTTTACAATTTTCTCATAACTTTAGTTTTGTACTTTCATTTTTTTAGTGCTGCTTTATGTTCTAAGGAAGTTCTTTTTTCTCTCCATGCAGAGAAATTCCATTTGCTCCCTGGTTAAGTTAATCATTGTTAAACTCTTTATAAGAGAAAGTTACTTGCTTTTTTCATGATAACGTTTGTATATTAAAGTTCATATCAGTAAACTGTCATTTTTTAGAACCTATGTAATTTCAAAGTGACATTCAGTTTTAACCTGCTCAGTATAGGCGGCAGGTAGGTAGTAATAATTTCTTGTGTATGCTCTTTGTGAATTTATGGAAATGTTATTATTAAGACTAGTCTATGTCTTCATTAAAATTGCAGCAAGTAGTTAATCCTTATTAACACTATTCCTTTCTTCAAATTTTCATGTAACATTTTTTTTGGAGATTCATTTCCTATTGTAATTTCTAGGTCACTAACAAGAAGCAGTTTTTCTACTGATTCAAAAAGATCCTCTATTTCTTTCCTTGTTGGAAGTGTATGTCATCACCAATCAATCTCACTTCCAATTTCCTATTTTGAAATCTGGCTACAGTAGTCTACTTGAATTTGACACCAACTGAAGAAATTTACCCAATGCTAGTAATGAATATTACAGTGTCCCCTATTTCCTGATTCCTACTTAGATCTTCTTAGACTTTTATTTAGAAGAATCAGCCTGTTTAGCCTTATTCATCTCAGTAAAACCATTTATTTTATTTTGGTATTTCTGAAATTCCTATGTTAGCGCTACCCCTGTCTCTCTCTCTCTTTTTTTTTTCTCTTTTTTTTCCCACTGATATTTCAGAAGCTGATATTTTCAATTCTATACAGGTTGAAGTTGTTTGTTCCAGAAGCAGACTATTCACTGTTCAACTTGGTGAGATATAGGCACAAACCCAGAATGAGAAATCACCTACAAGCAAACATTTTATGAATATCTGACTACCCAGACACTGGGCATAATGACGTACTGATAATGCAGAATTAATGCATTCTTTTTCCCATTAAAAAAATATATGTCCATGTCATAATCAAAGTTTATTTTATATTAATATTGAGATCTTTGTTAGGGCTTTGGTTCAGTCAATATGGAATACAATTTGATCAGCTAAGTCATAATTTCTGACCCATTCTTGTTTGTCCAACATCAGAGTACCTAATAAACGGGTGGACAACAAGATGGGGACTGGACTTAAACCAGAAGCCCAATTAGTTCTTTGCATTCCTTGTAATCTATGTAGATCATCTGGCTTAACTCTTTTAATGACTCAAACAAGAACTCATACCGGGAGGAGGGTTCTTCTAGATAGATCACATTAACTGGGAATAAGCCGATTAAAAATACTGATATTAATGATCCACAGAAAATCTACACACACACACAAAAAAAATGCAAAAGATATTTCTGTAACTCACAAATTGCCATTTAAGTCAGGCAATCAAAAAATGCCCCTAATTGATATCAAAGCAAAGCATCTCAGAATTAATGACTTGTATACAGTTAGCTTTCACTATTGCAAACACTGCTATAGCAAAATCATTCACTCAGAATAAGAAACTATTGAAAAGGTCTTGCTAAAGCTCCAAAGAGGTGCAAATATATAAAGCAATAAAAGAAATTCGTTATAGCCAGCTATCTGCTATAACAAAGTACAGTATTTTTTGGACCATAAGACATACCTTTTTATGTAGAGAAATCAACTTAGAATTGGGGTGCATCTTATGCTTCAAAGGTAGGTGATACCAGGTAAGTCTTGGATTCCCATGTTTTCAATGTAAGCCAAACTCATGTCTTGTTGCATATGTAGGAATAGCCCCGATTTACAATGAAAACTTTACTGGCATCAATAGAGTTAGTGGGCGAGTGTATGCGGTTTTGAACAGACGAGATGATTATTAAGTCTTTTAAAAAATGCTGCATAAGTAATACAATGCATTGTACTGAAGATGACTTAGTTTTGAGGAGAGTGATAACAATAATACGAAATGTGACAGTAACGAGATGAGTGAAGACAATCTGGATGCTGCTGGTACAAGTTATGGTAATAATAAATGAATAAGGTTTGTGAATATTTTTATATAATAATATATTTTTTCTAAAAATTGTCTCATAAATTTGGGGTGCATCTTATCATCCAAAAAACATCGTATTCTCTGGATCCTAAGAGTTTGCTACAGTGAGACTTTGTACAAGAGTCAGGCAATTTCTGCCATTTTGAAAAAAAAAAGCAAAAAAACACATTTAATTAAAAAAATTAAAAAAGTATTTAATTAATGTATATATGTAAAGCAGGCAACATGAAATTATTATACATTGCTCTCAAGCTAAGTTCTAGTGTGAAAGGTAAAAATCTTGATAAGTGGATGTACTAAACTTTTGTAAATATACTAAATGTACAAAAATTACAGTTCTCTTCATTTTCAGGTTGTCTTTATAAATGAAACACAAAAAAAATCAGGCTTGTGGAATCAACTAAAGGCCTGTAGGACAGAGTACAAATTGGAGAAAAAGAGCACTTGGAAAACTTAAAGCAGGTAGCTACCATCTTTAAAAAGATGTTTGAAAATGTAAATAAGAAATCAAAAAGTACATACCTTGAGCATTAAATGGTAGTAAAAATTCAGAAATTGCAAAATCTGGAATAAGTTATGATTAATACTGAGAAAATTCTGAAAAGTAACAATGCTCCTAAATTGTTTAAAGTTGGAAAAGAAAAAAACCAAGCTATTTTTGGCTATGGAGCAGTTCCTTTGTAACTAGGCTAAAAAAAGTGAAAATCAAGTGAGGTTTAAATTAAAGCATATTAATTTACACATCCGTGTAAAATTTTTTTGGAGGTAAAGATGGTAAAAACTTGATACAAGACTTGATCAGAACTGAGGCTGTATGCAATTAAAAGTGATGAGTACAAAATACCAGCAACTGAGTGCAGAAATAATATTCAGATAAATGCAAAATGTAAAAACCAACAAAAAAGATGAATTATGTAAATTTTGGATTTTGAAAGAATTGAGAAAAAAGAAAAAGGAATACAGACCTGTTGTGTATGGTAAGCCAGCAACATACATGGTGGGTGCTGGCCATTTAATTAAAATGTCCTCAGAGCACTACAGGACACGTGTATAATGTATTTGAAAAAACAATACAGATAACTCAAATGAAGTTGCCATAGCTGCAAAGCAGACATTGTGGAGTGATTTCTGTTGTCAATGGATACATGCTGTGCAGAAATCAATGGTTACGCATATCAATTTTCTCAACTTCAACAAGCCTTTTATTCAGTACTCTGTAGCTCCTTTCACAGTAAGCATCTAACCATAAACCAGAGTGGTGCATGATTGGAATGGAGTGTCACTGGATGTTGTGTGAATGAATTCAAGAACAGTATGAGGCCTCCTTGAATGAGTCCCTAACTCCCTGGAGGTCTCCCTTAATAATATGATTGAAAAAAATTATTTGGTGGATTCCAATTAATTGTCCACATTCAGAATAGTATAATTTGGCCAAATGAAGCAGCTGTCCCAATAACATAAAGTTGCACATTAAAGAGTTTGAAAGCGATGCATAGCAAAATCCTAGTTTAGACAAATTTATTTTTATTTATTTTTTTTAATTGCATCATCATCATAGTTTATTCATAATATATGATACAGTGTGAGAAGGGAAAAGAGATTTACATCAAAAATAATAATTAAAGATTACAAATTATGGTCTTCCAAGTCTCTCTATCTTCAGTTAACTGGTAGATGTCAGATGGAGTTTTACATCATGTTGGAGGCTTAATGGATTTTTTACAACACTCAAAAAGAATTAAAATAGAATTTAATACTTTCTATATTTTGTCCTAGTCACTAGGACATCTACGGGGATTACAAAAATAATTAATGTAACGTATACACAAATAACAAACAATACTAAGCCCAACCACGTGGGTGACACTAAAGTCCTATCTAGGTAGAGCGCCCTCTAAGGGCAGTAGTAGTAGGTGGCCTGGAATGTAAGGTGGGAACTCTGGTGATGAGTGTTTCCCAAATCTTCGGAAGCTTAATGCAACCGTATTTATTGAGATTTGGTTGGTTTTTGAGAGCTGCTGCTGCTTCTAAGAAGTCTCTCTTTCTTGAATTTGTTGTGGTGGAGCATGGTGGTTTTCTTCCATGATACCCTGTGGGTGGTGTCCAAAACATGGTCAGCCAAGCCTGAATGGCCATAGTTGTGTTTGAAGATGTAAGACTTGTGTTCCTCTAGACGGATGGATGCTGATCTGCCTGTCTGTCCAAAGTACGCCAGCTTACAGGAACAGGGTACTTTGTAAACTCCAGGCAGAGAGAGAGGAGGGAGCTGATCTTTCATAGAACGGATAAGGGTAGCAAGTTTGCGGTGGGGCTTATATGCTGTGTGTAGGTTGTACTGTTTTAGTATCTTGGCTATTTTTTCAGATGTGCCACGGATGTAGGGTATGGTGATGGCATTTTTAAAATCTTGTTGACGAGAAGGACGGGGAATGGGAGAGGAGTTGATTTTTTTTTGATACTATGATCGCTGTAGCCATTGGAGAGGAAAGTGCTGTGTATGTGGTTAAGCTCAGTAGTGAGGGCAGTTCCACTGGAACAAAGATTGTGGGCTCTCTTGGTAAGAGTTTTAATAATGCCATATTGTTGAGAGGGGTGGTGGTGGGAGAGTTTGTGAATGTATCTGCCTGTGTGTGTGGGTTTTCTGTATACGGTGAAGGTAAATTTATTTTTATTTATTTTTTTTTAATTGCATCATCATCATAGTTTATTCACAATATATGATACAGTGTGAGAAGGGAAAAGAGATTTACATCAAAAATAATAATTAAAGATTACAAATTATGGTCTTCCAAGTCTCTCTATCTTCAGTTAACTGGTAGATGTCAGATGGAGTTTTACAGTTCAGACTATTGATAGTTTCACAGATGTATGCAAAATCGTTTTCACGGTCTTCCTCTACAACGATTGCCATCTTTTGGTTTGTACAGATTGAGGGATTCCAAAAAGGGTGAGACTTCAGGATGTCTGAGTTGATGTCCAAGCCATCCAAGTTATAATTTGTTGGCTGTATTGACAAGTGGTTTTTTGCTTAGCTAGATTTAATAGTTCCAAAAGAATTAATTAGATCATACAGGTTTGAGAACAACACAAGAAGTTGGATCTGCTGGTTGCATGGTATAGTCTTAATTTTGTCTTTAATGATATGAATGATGATCTCCAAATAGGGTGGAGTTTTTTTTTTTTGGTTGACTAGAGCCACCTGTTTACGTTTTCTAACATTTTCCGTATTGCTGATGTATAATCCAAGATATTGAAAGTCCTTTACTCTTTCTAAGAGTATGAAGTATAAGGCATTTACCAAAATAAAGAGCCAAAAAGGCTTCATTCAGCAATGCAAAATTATATAAGTAAAGTGGATATTAGATCCAGCATTATTTCAATGCCGAATGTAGAAACTATGAAAGTTTCGTAAAAACAAGTTGACCAGAGTTGAGGAGAATCAACCAGTTCGAAAGAGCTGTCAGCCCCGTGAAACCATAACAAAATGGACTAATAGAAAGCGAAAACATAGGCGCCACTTGGGAACTGCCTATGTTTTCTAAGTGGTCTGCACTAAGACAACTAGTGAATGCCAGTGAGTGAAGTACAAAGTTTTCATAACCTGCTGAGAATACTTTGGACTTTTGGATGTTGATCTGCAGACCAATAAGTTTAGCCAATGCCTCTAGCAGATGGAGAAGCTTTTGTGCATTTGTTGGTTCTATATCAATAAGTACAATGTCATCAGTCATTTGCATGTATGGTTGGATGTTCTAATGGCAAAACCAAAATCTTCTGTGTTGATGGTCCAGAAGATGTAGTCCAAGCATACCAAGAACAAACAAAGTGCCAGTACATCACCTTGCAGGACTCCTTGTCACCAGAAAGGGTTCAGATGTTTCAGTTTTAAAGATTACTATAGCATTGTAATTGTTATAAGGTGCTGAGATGCTTGTATAATTTTTGAGGGTAGACCATAGAAGCTGAGTATTTTAAACATTGCTTCTCTATTAATGGAGTCAAAGGCTTTTTTGAAGTTTACAAAGGTTAAAATGAATGATAGGTTGTTATCACGTGAACTTTCTATGATTCTTCTGATGCTGTGTTTCTGTTCTATTGTGCATCATTTTTTTTTTAGGAATCCAGCTTTTTTTTTTTTTTTTAAAGTGGTGTTAGTGAGGTTCTATTATATTGAGTATCATCCTATTGTAGATTTTAACTGTGGATAACAAATATATGTAGAAAGTATTTTACCTTGGGTATAATAAATGTTAAAGATACCAAGCTATTTTAAACCTGGTTTTACTCCATTTCCCAAGTAAGCAAATAGACAAGTAAGTCAAGTTTGCACCTGCAAGTATTACAAGTCTAGGTGACCCCACACGTAGTGCAAGTGAAGGCAACTCGTGGTAAAGGTGGATAAGCTCTGATCGCTATTCTTAATATATATCCTTAACGCAAAGCACATCTCCAGGAGGAGATGTATGATGCTATGTATTAAAGGCAAAGGGTCACTACCCAGACTGGTTTATCATCAATGGATTCAAACTCTTTATAGTTTCTGATGTGGTTCGCATCTAATGGGTATTGATTTTCACCATCTACTGTATCTTTGTTTAGATTATATTTGGTCATTCAAACATATAATTAAAATGAAATATATATTGATCTTTAACTGCCCATGATTTATAAACATCTAATACCAACAAGTTTCGCCAACGAGGCTGTCCGGCTTCTTCAGGGCTTGTAACAGTAAGAGAAAAAGCTCAAAGTGTCTAGTAAAGAGAAAATGGAGTAACACTATTGTATAAATTAAACATTACAACAGAACATGTAACATTACATGCATGGAGCATGTTGTGTTAGTCACTGTTATGAAAGCACGTTCTGCAGTTTTGAGCGAAATTAAATTCTGGCAGACTGAGTGATCATATTATTTTCCATTTGTCAGCTATTATCATTCCTTGGTCTCTGTTAAGATTTTCTTCAGAACAGAGGACTACAACGGAAATCATCTTCTAGGTAAGGCATGGAGCTGCTATTCCAATCAATGGTATGGTTAGTACTCGCGAAATGATGGGCTAGACCTGAATTGTCTGTTCTGTTGTTATTAACATCTCCTATGTGTTCTTTTTTACAGATTTCAAGGCTTCTTGACGTCTGTCCTTGTTAGACCACAAGCACATGAGATGTTGTACACTCCAGCATGTTTAAAAAAAGGATTAATGTCTTTTGGCTATCTTAAAACTTGACGAACAGTCTTGACTGGTTTGAACACAACTCTGATGTTGAAAGATTTAAAAAGTTTTGTGATCTTCTCAGACACTGTACCTGTGTAAGGAATATCTATGGATGAACTGTACTGAGTGATGGTAGGTTGTTGGGGGGGTCTATGAAAAATCTTGTTGATTAGATTCTTTGAATAGCCATTTTTTTATTAATGTCTCTGATATGAGTAATTTCATCATAGAGTTCTTTTTCTTCTGAGATGATGTTGTTCGTAGCTCTATTTTTGAGCATATATATTATACTGAGCTTCTGGGAAATATGGTGAGTTGATGTGAAATGAAGGTAGCATCTGGTGTGTGTTGGTTTCCAGTAGACTGTTAGCTTGATATGTCCATCTGCTAGTTTCTTGATAAGGGTATCCAAAAACGGTAGTTGATTCCAAAGAACATCATCTCAGAAGAAAAAGAACTCTATGATGAAATTACTCATATAACAGAGACATTAATAAAAAATGGCTATCCGAAGAATCTAATCAACAAGATTCTTCATAGAAACCACCCACAACAACAACAACAACCTACCACCACTCAATACAGTTCATCCATAGTTATTCCTTATGCAGGTACAGTGTCCGGGAAGATCGCAAAACTTTTTAAACCTTTCAACATCAGAGTTGCGTGCAAACCAGTCAAGACTGTCCGTCACATTTTAAGATCGCCAAAAGATGTTTATTCTTTTTTCAAACACGCTGGAATGTACAACATCCCATGTGCTTGTGGTCTAAACTATATAGGACAGATATCAAGAAGCCTCGAAATCCGTAAAAAAGAACACATAGAAGAAGATTTCTGTTGTAGAAATTTCAAGGAAGTTGTTGTAATCCTCCGTTCAGGAGAAAATCTTAACAGAAACCAGGGAATGATAATAGCTGACATATGGAAAACCTTAATAAGATCACTCAGTCTGCCAGAATTTAATTTTGCTCGAAACTACAGAACGTGCTTTCATAACAGTAACTAACACAACACGCTCCATGCGTGTAATGTTCCACATTCTGTTTAAATGTGTAATTTATACGATAGTGTCACTCCATTTTTTCTGTACTAGCCACTTTGAGTTTTTTCTCCTACCGTTATAAGCCCTGAAGAAGCCGAACAGCCCCATGGGCAAAACTTGTTGGTATTAGATGTTTATAAATCATGGTCAATTAAAGATCAATATATATTACATTTTAATTATATCTAAAGTATCTATCATATCCATAACTGAATGCTTTAAACCACAGTGAACAAAATAGTTTTGAATGGTCTTGTTGCTTATGCCTTACCAAGAATTGGCCATAAACTGTTCCATTTGTAAAAGATTAACTTTTGCAATGACCTCCTTAACAACTCTCAAGGACCAGTTAAATGTTTCTTGATTTCCATTGTAATTCTATGTCACGACTCAAAAGCCGCTTCTTAAAAAAATATTCAGATGTCATCCAAGCATTTTGTTGAATTCTCCATTCAAACATTCTAATCTCTTTAAGGCATTGCTGCTTGGCCCTTTTTCAAATAACTAACAGCTTTTATTTACTAGTTCCTCACATATTTAAAGAGCATAGGATTGTTAAAGAATCAATTAATTTCAGTGATCCAAACAATGTAGCATGATTATAACACAAGATAACCATCCAAGTGCTTAATGTGACAAATAATGAAACATCTTTATTTTATAAAATTTACAAAATTCTTAACTACCAGTCCAGGTGTAAAGTTTTTCATTTTATCCCTCTCTTTTAATCTCACTTCTAGAAATGAAATATACATTAATTTAGATACCATTGCCTAATTTTTGAAGCAAGATTACATAATTTTTCTAATATGCCATGTGGTAGATTATTTCACTATATATGGGACAAACTGCCATAGTGTGAGACATACAGGGTGTTCGGGATAAATTTGACATATTTATAATTAATTATATTTTTCCGTAAGTTACATGTATTAACACACACTTCTCTTCATTTAAAAGTTTGGACCCTTCTTCATTCATATACAAGATGTCAGAAAGGATGGATAGCTGGAACCCACCTGAATCATGGAAGAGAATAACTTGTATCATGATGATTCGAGCCCGCCATCAAAATAAGGATATTACGACTGCTGCCCAATGCTCCCTGAATACAGTAAAAACAATCAGGCATGAACTAGAGACTTGCAATGGTGACTACGAGGATGTAGCAAGAAGAAAGATCCCTAGCAGACGATCTGATTGCGTTCGTACAGCAGAATTCCTCGCAAATCTGCAGGAACAGGTGTTGAAGAACCCTGGCATTGGAATTCGGGCTTTGTTCGTGGAGTTGCTAACTGTAGTCAAGCCCTGGATAACAAGGGTAGCCAATGGTAGGCCGTATGTATGGCAGCAGGATTCGGCCCCTTGCCACACCTCTGGGAAAAGTCAAAAATGGTTGTCTGAAAATTTCTACGACTTCACCAGTCCAAATGTTTGGCCTCCAAACTCCCCAGACCTTAACCCCATGGATTATTTTGTATGGGGCGCAGTTGAAAAAGACACCAATCTCACTTCCAGTAATACAAAAGCCCAGTTAATGGATAAAATTAAAACAGTTTTTGCGGCCCTTCCCAGGGAGACTGTAGCATCAGCTTGTTCGAGGTTCCGAAGCAGAATTGAAGCTGTGATCGATGCTAATGGTGGTTATTTTGAGTAAATCTTGTTGATAGTATTGTAATTAAATCTGCCTGTAATGTTTTTTTGTCAATTCATTAAATTTAATAGATACAAAGAAGATTTTCTTTTTCCTTACGAAACTGTCAAATTTATCCCGAACACCCTGTATATGGTACAACAGAACCAGGTATCTTTGGATGAGGAGTAAGACAAGGCTGTTCTCTGTCACCAATTTTGTTTAACATGTATTTCGAAGCAATGTTAAAAGAAGCACTGGAGAATTCAGAAGAAGGAATAAAGATTGGAGGCAAACAAATATTTGCAATAAGATACAGATGACAAGGCATTATTATGAAATACTGAAACAGGACTACAACATCTGTTGAACAGATTACTGGAATCATATATCAATTATGGAATGAAAATTAACATAAGAAAAACAAAGGTAATGAAAATAGCAAGGAAAGAGGCAAATATGGATATCAGAATAAATGGAGAAAAATTGAATCAAGTAAAGACATGTAAATATCTAGGAAGTGTGATTAGCAGTGATGGAAGATGTAAAAGTGACGTAAAAGCAAGAATAGCGATGGGAAGAGATGCCTTTAATAGAAAATGGAATTTATTCAGAAGTAAAATGGATAGAAACCTAAAGAAAAGACTAATAAAATGTTATGTGTGGAGTGTTGCCCTTTATGCAGCTGAAACTTGGACATTGAAGAAAGAAGAAATTAAGATTTTGGAAAGCTTTGAGATGTGGATTTGGAGAAGAATGGAAAAAATCAAATGGACTGATAAAATAACTAATGAAGAGGTCTTAAAAAGAGTAGAAGAAGAAAGAAGTTTGTTAAGGAGGATAAAAAGAAGAAAGGGAAACTGGATCGGACATATTCTGAGAGGGAATGGAATCATAGATACCATCGAAGGAAAAATAGATGCGAAAAAGACCCAGAGGAAGTGTAAGGAAAAAATGCTAGATGACATACTGAATGGAGACAGGTGCATAACCTTGAAAGAGAAGGCTCAGAACAGAAGAGAGTGGAAGGAAAGTTTTTGCTACTAAGAGAAGAACCTGCTCAGTTGCAGAATACTAAGAAGATGTGGTAGACTGGCTGGCCCAATGAAATGACATTATGTCACGAATAAATGAAGCAAATTCTTGATATATTCTCCTTTTGTTTTTGTTCTTCAATACTTGTCCTAATAAAATGGATGCCCCAATTAACTGGTGGACCACTAATAGAATCTACCATATAATTTCTTATCAGATATAACATGCTACACTCACTGAAGAAAAACTTGCTATAGGCAGAAATTATTTACAAAACAGTTATACTTATAATATTATCTGATTTAATCTATATAATACAGTATATAATGTAAAAAAGAGTAGCATGGCGCTTAAAAAATTTATCTTAATGAAACTTTGTAACCTGATGTTTACCATGATAATTTAAGAATAAATTTTGAAATCAAAAGATTTTGTCCCAAGAAGAAGGATATACTTACTTTTCATATCCAGTTCATGCTTTAACCTGAGTAATTCTTGTTCACATTCTCTAGGATCATTTTTATTAAGAATTTCAACAAGCCTCTGGCTTAAAAGTCTCCTTTCTGATCCCCTTTGTCCTATGCTGCTTGTGTGTGACAAACGTACACCTGATGAGGGAATATAACTATATTAAATATGAAACCATAAAAAAATTGTAAGTTATTTCATGGCTATATGAATGGAACTCTGAATAGTGGGTGCTTAATGTAACAAATGAGGGAACATTTTATAAAATTTACAAAATGCTTAAACACCAGTCCAGGTGTACAGTTTTTCATTTTGTCCCCTCACTTTTATTCACAAAATCTCAATTCTAGACAATGTACGTGAAATAAAATTGTCTCATGCCAAATTGTCATAAGTTTAGGAAGAGACCTTGATCTCTAGCAACATATGATAGTACAGTTTATTTACAAGTGTCATTGGGGTTTAGAGTCCATGTGGTTAGCCTAGTGGCTATGCGCTTCGCAACCATATGCCTGGGGAAGGAGAGTGTCCTAGATTCGATTCCCATTGACGATGTGAGGAGCTTAAGGATCTTTCTCAGCCATAGCCAAGTTAGCCGGTCTTGGGCATGAACAGCAGGATCCCCTCCCCCCCACAGTTTATCTGGGGTTTTTATTCTGTGAGCAGGCAAACTGCCCCCATGAACACACATACTACAGTCATAGGATATAGTACTTAACTCCTCATTAGGAAGGCTCAACCAGTCCTAAGGGGTGGTCGAGGAATGGGGGAGGGGAACCCCACACAAATAAATAAATTGGGGTTCAGAAAAGAGTTCCTCAATCTGAGCTCAAACTGTATGAACAAGAACAAGAACACATAACATCATCCAGCATTGTTCAACGTCAATAATGTTTTATATCTGCATTCTGTTATTTGAGTTTTATGAATAGCCAGACGGTTATGATTTATATTTATTAATTCTCTTGTTTAAATTTTAAGTTATACTATTTACCCCCTTTAAATTCTACGATTTACAGGAACTATTATTTCAGTATTTTGTATAACTAATAAAAAATGTGGTGTAATCACCAAAATATGTCTTTTGAACCAATTAGCCACAGAAGTCTACGCCTGCAATTACAAACTTACGGTGAGTGCTTTTGGCATAAAGTTATACAACTAGAGAAAGTATGCATTAAACATCTCAACTTCATTAATCATCTAATTTTCCTTATCCGATGCAGAGATAACGAAATCATCCCGAAATTCATCAAAATCAAACGCATATTCCATACAAACAAGGCCTCCAGAATTTATGATAAAATGGAATTAGCTTTTCTAAGAGAAAGAATTACAGTCACTAGAGCTGAATTAGCATTAATTAGTAATAACGCTTTTTCTCTTCATAATGAACTGGCCACATTTCTTCCATCCTACCTATGGAACAACATCGATAGTTACATTTAACAAAGCAATAGCGATCTCAGAACAGAAGAGACATACATTAATTCATAAGTTCAACTTATTCCTTCAGAAGAAGGAAATACATAAAAAACAACTAGATCATTCAAAAGTAGTTATTAATCTTTCTTCGAGAATCCTAAAAAATAAAAAAATAAAAAATAAATAAATAAAAAAAAAGAGAGAATAACCTTTTACTTAAGGATTTTAACTTCGCCTTAACCCCACGTTTCCTACCAAAAATTGATATCATAGCACAAAAAGAAAAAGGAATTAGAAATCTACCGGACAACACGGCAGATCTTATCTGTATAGAAAGTACAGCTTTACTATTAAAAAGCAGATAACCTCGTAGGAATCTACCTTACAATGAATACGTTTGCCTTAAAAAGTTAAAGGATGACAAAAATATTGTCATAATAAAAGCGGATAAAGGCAAAACAACTGTCGTTTTAAATGCTACAGAATATGATAACAAAATGAAAAGTCTCCTGGAAGATACAAACACCTATAAACTCATAGACAGAGACCCGACTTGGCATACACACAAAAAAACAAATGATCTAATAAAAAAAGTGCCTCTGGACGGAAGAACTTAAAAAATACTTACAATCAAAATATCCTTTGATACCAAGAATATATGGTGTTCCAAAGATCCATAAGACAGATATACCTTTAAGACCAATAGTAGATGGAAGAGATTCACCGACTTCCAACTTGGCGAAATACCTCACCAACATGATCTCACAACATATAGGAAAAACATCTTCCTTCATAAAAAATAGTAAACATTTCATAGAAAAAGTGAAAGATATATATATTGGTCCAACAGACATCTTAGCAAGTCTAGACATTATCAGCTTGTTTACAAACGTCCCAAGAGAAGAAATTTTGAATCTCCTAGACGACCTCTTCCCTCCGGACATCTTGAATCTTTTTAAACATTGTATAAACAATACTTTTTTCACCTATAAAGACAGAATCTGGGAACAAAAAGAAGGACTGGCCATGGGTTCATCATTATCACCGGTATTAGGAAACCTATTTATGGAAAAATTTGAAAACAATGCTCTTAAGAATTACCATAAAAAAACCAAAAATATGGCTACGCTACGTGGACGATATTTTCATCATATTCAATGGAACAACAGATGAACGTATCAATTTCAAAGATTATCTCAACAATTTGCACAACACCATAAAATTCACTTTAGAACAAGAAGAAAATAAAAAACTTCCTTTTCTGGATATTCTATTAGAAGTTAATAAAGAAAGTAAACTCTCGTTCTCAGTATATAGGAAGCCGACAAATACTGGAAGATTTCTAAATGCAACTTCACACCACCATCCTTCACAAAAAATAAGCTTAATTAAAACTCTTCGAGACACAGTATACAATATCTCCAGCACACAAGAAAGATGTAATGAAGAACTAAAATACTTAAATCCTCCAACAGAATGGATATGAAACAAAAACCATCAAGAGAATCCTTAAAATGCCTTCAGCTAACAACACAATAAAACAGAATTACAAAAACGCAATCTCGCTTCCTTATATCAAAAATGTTACAGATAAGCTAGCCAAATTAATGAACAAACACAACATAAAAGTAGCCTTCCTTCGTATGGAAAAAATCTCAAGATTCCAACATCCACCAAAACCACCTCATCATCCTCTTAAAAAACCAGGAGTCTACAAAATCCATTGCTCATGCGGGATTTGCTATGTAGGACAGATAGGAAGATCTGGAGAAATACACATGGCTGAACACCAAAAAGACGTACAATACAAAAGAGAACAAAAAAACGGGTCTTGCTTTCCATACCACTTCCACTGAACACGATGTACTCTGGCAAAAAAACGACGATGTCATACATAAATAGAAAACAACAGTTATATAAGAAAATTTAAAGAAGCTGCTAATATGCTAAAAACCCAACCCGATGCAATAAAAATCAAGGTTTTAATTCTCCATCAAGTGTGGTCAGCTCTAATAAAAAATTTACCTCAATCTGAGCTCGGACTGTATGAATGAGAACAAGAACACATGACATCGTCCAGTATTGTTCAACATCAATTACGTTTTATATCTGCATTCTGTTATTTGAGTTTTATGAATAGCCAGACGGTTATGACTTGTATTTATTAATTCTCTTGTTTAAACTTTAAGTTATACTATTTACTCCCTGAAGATGTAAATCCTATGATTTAAGAAACTTGTTGGGAACTATTATTTCAGTATTTTGTAAAACTGAATAATAAAAAATGTGGTGTAATCACCGAAATATATCTTTTGAACCAATTAGCCACAGAAGTCTACGCCTGCAAAGAGTTTATTGTAATTTTTATTTTATTTTATTTATTTATTTTTTTTATCACTAGAGGGCAGGCTAAGAAAAAAGATTAGTTAACAACATAGATGTAATTTACTTGTATAGAGTGCAACAGCATGTAGCTTGTTCTTATACACATGTATCCTTCTGAAGATGACCTCAATACAGCGGTCAAAACGTAAAGTTATTATTTTATTATTATTAATCAGTAAAATAATCTTTTCAACATGTGCGTTTTGCGTCCCTAAATTCATAAATATGAACTTTACAATATGATGACACTATCAAGAAGGAAATAGGTCTTGACCTCCAAATACCTCCATAAATCTAAACCTTACCAAACTCACTACAAAAAAAGAATCAAAAGAAATGCTCAAAGAAAAAGGCCTAAATAATATCAACCTTCTTTCATCCTCCAAACAAGTTATTTGTTATACCGATGGATCGTCAGACACCGATGTGATTAATGGAGGCGCTGGTGTTCTCCTTCTACTCCCGAAAGGGCGAAAAACTTTTAATAAAAGTTGGATCTGGGAGAATTGCTTCCAATTTTACCAGCGAACTTAAATAAAGCACTCGGAGCCTACTTAAAATTGTCATCATCTCAACAATCTGAGGGAATTATAATTTACAGCAACTCAAGATCAGCTATGGAGGCAATCAAAAATGGCAATACCAAGCTCACACAAGACACCCATAAACTCTTAAATCAACTAAAGTGTTTAGGAAAAAAGTTGCATTTTACAATGGATTCCTGCTCATGTAGGCATTGATTACAATGAAGCAGCTGATAAATTAGCAAAAGAAGCCAGAGAACTCAACCAAGAAACTCACATGATAACTCTTGCTGATGCTAATGCACTAGCAAAAGCTAAACTAATTTCACTGAAATCAGTGATACAACATCAAATTCCTGAAATCAATGCTGACAGAAAGACCTCCACCACGATAGCAAGACTACGAACAAGGCATTCCTCTATAATGCCCTGTTCAATACAGATGATACGAGAACATATAGAAACTGCAACAACTGCCCCAATACTGAACTGACACCCACTCACATCTTTACCTATCCAGCAATTACAGCAGCTTTGCAGGAAATAGATCTTAGTCCTGAATAACAGCTCTATACAAACAAAATCATCAACATAGCCAAAGTAGTTCAAGGAGCACATGGAAACATCTAAGACTCTTCAAAGGAAAAGACAACAACAAGAAGTCAGGTCATATTTTTTTAAGATTTTGGTTTAACTTTTCAGAGGTGCCCAGGATAGAGGGAATGGTGATGGATTTAGTACAAATCAATCACAAGATTTTGGTTAACTTTTCAGAGGTGTCCCAGATATAGGGAATGGTGATGGATTTAGTGTAATATTTGTTATAAAGGGGGAGTGTGTGGTTAAATGGTTTTAATATTTTTTGAAGATTGTAGCCATTGGCTAAGAAAGCGTTAAGGATGTGGTTTAGTTCAGTGGTTAGGGAAAAAAAAAACACACTATATAATAGGACAAAATTAATATGTTCAGATGACAATGCCCTACACACTGAACTAAACCACATCCTTAACACTTTCTTAGCCAATGGCTACAACCCCCAAAAAATATTAAAACCATTTAACCACACCCCCCCCCCCTTTATAACAAATATTACACTAAATCCATCACCATTCCCTATATCAGGGGCACCTCTGAAAAGTTAAACCAAAATCTTAAAAAAATATGACCTGACTTCTTTTGCTGTTGTCTTTTCCTTTGAAGAGTCTTAGATGTTTCCATGTGCTCCTTGAACTACTTTGGCTATGTTGATGATTTTGTTTGTATACCAGTTAACCACAATCCCTCACCCCTCTTCATAACAAAGATTACACTAAATCCATCACCATTCCCTATATCTGGGGCACCTCTGAAAAGTTAACCAAAATCTTAAAAAAATATGACCTCACTTCTTGTTACAAACCATATAAAAAACTGGCATCCCTTATCCGCTCAACCAAAGACCAACCACTTCCCCTAGACCTACCTGGGGTATACCACGTCCCTTGCAGCTGTAAACTGTCCTACTTTGGCCAAACAGGCAGGACAGCAAATGTCAGGATTTTGGAACACAAAGACTACATCCGGTTTCACCATTACAGCTACTCTAGGCTTGCAGACCATGCTCTGGATGCCTGCCACAGAATAAGTTGGAAGAAAGCCACGGTAATACACCACAGCAAATTTAAATATGAAAGACTGTTCATGGAATCAGCCTCAGCTCTAAAAAACTTTCCAAACCTCAACAAATTTGGGTACATGAGACTGCCCCAAATCTGGGAAGCTTGCATCTTGAGAACTTCAGCCCAACAGCCAAGACAACCCAATATAGCCTGCTAGGGGGCACCTTTAAGACTAGGAACAACAGTAGTTTCTCTCTTCTGCTTCATTTGCTTTTTGTAGTGCCTGTGTGCATGTGTCATTGTTGTATGTTCCCATGAAGATGGTAATGTGACATTGCTGAAATATAGGAGGTATTTATTAAAGTTTCTTTTAATTAATATTCCAGTATATGTTGTAAATTCCTTAAATAATTTAGTAATCATAATTATATACAGTTCCAAGGATTCAATATGGTTGAAGAGTACAGAATTTTTTCCATGATTCTGTTTCGCATTTGTAATTTTGGACTGATAGGTGTACTTGGCTTTATAGTAGCTCTGTGTTCTAGTATATCTTAAATCTTGATTATTGAATGTTCTTTGATAGTTGTCTTGGTGCATTTACACATTTTTTTTAGGACTGTTCTTTGTTTCACCAAGGTACTGATTTTCTTCCATGGATGTTTAGCTTCTTGGTCGTTCTGGGTGTTTGTTTGGTTGCTGGATTTTTCCAGACCTGATGAAAGCACAGAAGCAATGAAGTCTATATGGGCTCGTGCTGATGCCCAGATGGCTAGATTCTTGTCTGAGCTGTTATTCATTGATCCCGTTAAAATGATGTTCTGAGATTAGGCATGCAAATTTTTTTTAATGCTTTTACAAATATGTCTAGATTGGTTTTGTTGATGAGGTACTTGATGTTAATGCGATGGTTTGTGTTGTGTATTCCATTTAAATTTTTGTTACTGAACAGCTTTCCTCTTCCTTGCATCTCCATTTAGAAACCCCGGGTAAAATAGAGTTGTTTGCTATTGCCAGATCAATGAAGCTGCTTCCTCTGGCATTTTCAAATGATGGGGTACTACAGTCATTGTTTAGTATAGGGAAAACTCTTCCAGATTTTTACCTCTACTGTTTGCTCTCGTTAAACTATACAACTGAATGGGCGTCACTATCCATTCCAAGAATTAGGCCGTGATTGATAGTAAGATCCACGATGTTGCCCATTTTTTCTAAGTCATATTTTATGTCAGTGTGATAGTCTAGATACAAACTTGCAACAAATATTTTGATTCAATGGTAAGTAATTTCAATAAGTATTGAGTCCTCGTTGCTGTACTGAGAAATTAATATTGCATCAACTTCAGGGTTGACTACAAGCATTGCAGCTGTCTTTCTGATCCTTTGGAAAATATTTCATAATTACACCTGGAAAGCCACATATTTTGTTGTTGATGTTGTAGGTTTCTAGTATGAATGTTAGTGTTATATTTTTTCTATTTATGAGTTCTGTTATTTACAGCCTTGATAGAGCATTCAAGATCTATTTGAAGGCATGCAGGGGAAGTAGCATTGTTTCTGCTAACTTATTATTGTTTTCCATAATCTATGTGTGAATTTTGAGCTGTCTATAGTAATTGCATGTCAGGCAGTCTTTGCTTAGTGCCATGCGTCTGTAGTTGTTTTTGATTTTGGCATGCCTGTTATGATTTTGGCAATTTATACATCTTGGACTCATTTTGTGGGCACTCACTGAACTGGTGTCATTAGAGCAGAATAAACAGTTGGTTTTTACCCTACAGTCTCGTATATGATGGTAGAACTTAATGCAGTTAAAGCACCTCAGAACACTTATGTAGTCTGTGCAAATTTTAGAGAAGCAGATCTCTCAGATCACGCTCTTAACACCCTACATCAAATTGAATGGAAAAGTACTTGTTTTTTACATCATACAAAAACCTGGTATGAATGGAAATTTAAAGAAGCCTGTGAATTTTTGATTAACCACCCTAATCTTAACAATAATGGTGGCATAAAAATCCCCAAAAGTTGGATGGCATACATTCACGCCCACTTAGTTTTCCCGCAAACCCTGACTTTAGGACTCTAAGCAATTTTTCAGCTTTTATTGGCACTATCCATACCGGCTTGTTGTAATTTATATGTATACTTATATAAGTAATTTTTTTTGTGTGTGAACATATTGCTCTCCAGCTTAATTTAATTTTGTAACCTAATAGATGATGATAATAATAACAGGACTCTAGCTTTGATGTAGTAGGGTTTTTCCCCGTCAGAGGTCAGGCCAATAGTTTTAACAGTTGATCGGTAACTTTAGCATACCATGTAGATTGTAGTGCAGCTTGTTTCTTTGTATATATACGTGCATACTCCAGATGATGATCTTAATGTGAAGGTCAAAACACTGAGTGTTTATTGTGGTTTATATTAAACTAAAGTTTTACTCTAATGCAGTAGTTGTTTCCATAATTTTCATGATGCATTCTGATCACTATGTAAGTATGAAGGAAAGGGCTCTAATCCATAAAAGTAAACCTATGTCGCACTTGACCATAGCTTAACTTACTGAAAACATTTGAAAAAACTAAGGTAAGGATATCTACTAGGAAAAACATCATAAACAAGCTGACAGGCACAACTTGGGGTTGTAATACCTCAACTCTTAGAATAGCTGCCCTGACTATAGTCTTCCCTGCTGTAGAGGATTGTTTACCAGTTTGAAGCCAAAGTCATCATGCAACTCTTGTGGACATACCACTTAACAATGAGAACCATCTTTAGTACCTTATGATCTACTCTTCCCATGGTTACCTGTTCTTTCTCACATTACTTCTTCATGCTTCAGAAGAAAAGAAGCTATCCTCAAATAAATATATAAAATCAGAAATAATATGCATCTTCCTATTCATCAAGATGTCTCTTCATCTCCAGCATGCGAACTTGCCTCCAGATTGCCCATATTGCTAGTAGAATTCTAATATGATGGTTCCCCCAGGACTTGTGAAGACAACTCTGGAATAAACTACAAACAAGTATTTGATCACAGATCCAAATAGAAAACCACCAGGATTCAATCTACCTCGACGCCTCTGGAGTCAGTTAAGCATATTTAGGACTGGACAAGGTCAATGTGCCCACTTATTAAATCTGTAGGGAATTTCACAGTGATCCTTCTGTGTGTGTATGGTGTGCTGTGCAGACTATGCATTATATTACTGATGACTGCCCTATACACTCCTTTCTTGGAGGCCTCAGGAATTTGTATTTCCTCTCAGACAGTGCCCTCAACTGGTTACTGAACTGTCAGTCTGTGTATATAGTTTTGCTCAATAGTTTCTTATATTTCCCCCATATGCTAAATTAATAAAATCAAATATTTTAAGGAATGAACATCAGTCAAGCTCTTATAATAGTTGTAAAAAATTTCTGCTGACTACTTGGATATAAATTTGCCCATCATTTATCTCTAAATGTTAGTTGGGTTCAACAGTCATCTGCAGCATCCAAAATCCATCAATGCCATATATCTTTATTATTTATGTATATATAGTAATTACATATGCAAAGTGGATACTAGAACCAACATTATTTCAAAGCTGAATGTTTGTAGAAACAATTAAAATTTCATAAGTTGATCAGAGAGCTTACAAGAATACACTCCTCAGCATCCCCTAGTTGCCTTAATTTGGACTACTTAAAAGACATGCGCACTGCCCAAGCTTCCAAATATTCGCTTTTTATTAGTGCATTTGATAAAGGTTTTACTGGCCTGACAGCTTTTTCAAATTGGTTGGTTCTCTTCAGAGACCAGGCAGACCTTAAGAGAGCAAAAACTCTCATTCAGTACTAAGGAAATCGAAATGTCAGAGGAAAGCATTTTTCATAAATGAACTCTCAGTCAGTGCGTAAGAGTAATAAAAGGCAAATATATGGACGCTTGGGCAGCGCTCATGTCTTTTAAGTAGTACAAGCTATGGCAACTCAGGGTTGCCGAGGATTGTATTCTAGTAAGCTCTCCAGTCAACTTACAAAACTTTAATAATTTCTACAAACACTGATAATATATAGTAATGTTTTGTGTAATCCCAAATGCAATAGTGTACAAGGTTAAACTTTAGGTGATTTAACTGGACAAGGATAAGAACCTCCTTGATAAATCTAACAGCTAGAGCAGTGATTAAGATAATTAGAATCCAGTCAGAAGAAAATGAAGCAGTGTTCCATACTAGTAGAAATACACATGCCAATCATGTCAATAAAATAAAATCCTACAAAAGACCTGGTAGCTTAATCTTTCAAAATAATTAAATGCATATTTCCCTCAGTAAGATGATTACTGAACATATTTGGTCCAGTTAACAGATTTTCAGCAAGCTCATATATTGCTTTTAGTGGAAACTGGGACTGTAAATGCAAAAGTCATATTTCCCACATTCAAGAAGAAAAATGAGGTATCACCTTATTATTAAATACTCAAAATGAGAAATAGTTGTGGAAAGCTTTTCCACTTGGGTACAATATATATAATGCTTGACATGAAACTACATTCTTGTTTTAATTCTATACCAAAGCATAAGTATGAAGTCACCTTCACAACTAGCGTGGTAATGAAGTTAATGCATCTTAACTAATGCACAATGCTTTCTCTGGATTTCTCCACCAATTCCAGAGTATTCTGAGACTACACACTTTGGTTTGTCCCCATCCTCCTATATAAATGACTTCTTTGCGATGCAGCTCCTCTTCATTTGACAAACCATGTAAGTATTCTTTTTTCTTTTCCGAACACTGTCCCAAATTTATCAATCTTAAATTACTGACCTTACATTTGTATTGGTGTACCAAATACATTCTTAAAAATTTGTGATGGTATCCAGAAGAAAGTAATCTAGTTAACCGATGATCCCTCTCTCATACTCATTCACAAGCATCCTATTTCTGCTTATGCCTTGTCTACAGGTATTTTCATGGATACTGATTTGCCAAAATAATTTTCAACATTTTTTCACTTTCCTCTAAACCTGTTCACTTTTCACTAAACCTGTAAAAACTTGAGCTGCTGGTGATGATCAATTATTTGTAGTCTGGCTTCAAACCTGTTTCTCATCACTCTGTTCTCTTAACACTTTCATTGCCAAGCTGAAAATTGGAATTTCGTGTGGTGGCCAAATTTTTTTTTATTTTTTTATTTAGTTAGTGATGCCCACACGATAACGCGTGATCAGCCGTTTGGTAAGAACTCGCATCACGCAATATCGTTCATTGCCAAGCTGAAAATTGGAATTTCGCGTGGTGGCCAAATTTTTTTTATTTTTTTATTTAGTTAGCGACATCCACGAGATAACGCGTGATCGGCCATTTGGTGAGAACTCGCATCACGCGATATCGCTTGATTGGCAATAAACATGTTAAATGGCCTTTCTCACACTGTGTTCCCCACTGAGAACTATAACCTCCATCCATTCATAAGAGACAGGTTAATGACATATCCACACATGCTACTAATATGCAATAGATATTGCAACTTCTTGTGTGCATGGTTAACATGTATTCAAAAAAAAATTAAAATCATGTATGTGGATTCTTTTATTTTCTTCCAACCCTATAAAAACTTTGGCTGCTGCTGGTGAAATATTTGCACTCCAGCTGCAAACCTAATGATGGGTCCACTATTCATCATTCTGTCTACCCCATCTCTCTTAAAGAGTGCCTCTAAGAATAATAACTGTCATCTGTTCATAAGAGATGAATATATTAGTGACTTACCAACACATGATACTAATATGCTATAAGTAATGTATCTTATGTGTGGAGTTAATATAAAAAAAATTAAAATCAAGTGTGTGTATGTTTCTTCTCCCCCCCCCTTCAGATTTCTGGAAACAAACACACACACACACACACACACACACACACACACACACACACTCTGCTTGGAAAGAATTCAACAGCCATCCCTATGTGCAAGGTCTATTGTGTACACGTTTGTAGATGGTATAAATTGGAGTAATATGATGCTCCCAAGTCAGTGCAACTATGAGGTGAAATAGCTGCAAGAAGGAAACTGATAGAGTTTGAAAGAGGCATTATGTTAAGCAGCTATACTGTAGACCCATCTGTTTGTCGAACTTTATGACAAACTGGGCCATCCCAGGTCAACAGTCAGTGATAGCATTCTCAGATGGAAGTGCAGGAAATCAACTGCAAGTGCCACCTGGAATGGACAACCCACCACTCACTGAACATGACCATAAGGTGCTATGAAGGATAACATGTAAACTCTGCCACCATTCGCCGGCTGACATGTTGAATGCAGAGTTCTGGGCATTGACTGGAACAGGAATATGCACAAAAATATTCAGAACTGAGGCTCACAACATGGGTTTCTATGATAGGACTGCAATATGCAAGCCCTACATTACCCGAACCAACACGCAGCATCATCTTCAGAGGTGCAAAGAGCATGTACTGTGGAACATGCAAGCTTGGAAAGCTGTGTTATGTTATAGAGCAATGAATTATGCTACACCTTCTACTGAGCATGCATTCTCTTTCTTGTATTCATCAGCTGCTCATTTCATATCACAGTAGAGCATATACTATAATTTCTTCTTTATGAATGTGGGAATGATGTCGTGAGAGCCAGGTATCAGAGATAACAGAGAAGTTTCAGTAATGGTGGACTGGATACATTTATTAGCAGAGCAATTGACTTTCTTTTCCATTTGATGATTATCTCATGTGCTTAGAATAAAACACTTCTACGTGTATTTTAATTCCAACAATGTAGAACGGTATGTACATCTTGCCAATTCTTGTTGTTGCTAAATTGGAAAATAATTCCACTGGTGACTTAAACAATGGGGCACAATTAGGATTAACAGCCTTGCTAGTCATTACTAATAGCAAACTTCGAGTATTGCTGCTATATTTTTCTTATAATAGAATATCGTTTTAACTTGCTTTACAGTTAATTGCAGTTGTAATTTTTGTGCTCAAGGCAGATGTTAACAGATCTACCGGTCTGTCCAATGTAGGCTAAACTACAGGCACAAGGAATTTATACACTTTAGGAAGTGCAACAAGATGAAGTTGATTATTAGAGAACAAATAAGTGGCTAGCTGAATGTGTGGTATCCAAGTGGCATGGAGACTATATTTTTGGAGAACTTTAAGTATCTTTTCCAACTATAGCCTAAAATTAAAGAATGCTGAATAGTTTTATTTTGATCTGTATTTGGTTGTAAGAAGGATGGGAGGAGATATACAGTATTTTATTATCATCATCAATTTCCTGATATGAATCCTCAAGGGATATTCAGGCTACTATGATAGCACTACATGATTAAGTTTACATTAGTATTAATCTCCTATCCACAATTTTACTCCAAATTAGTGTATTACTTGCCAGCACTACAATATTTCATATTTAACATTTTGTGGTTCTAAGGCACTTCTTACTAAATCAATCCACCTAGAACTTGGTCTTCCTCTGGGTCTTTTTCATGCCATATTGGCATCAATATGGCTTGAAAAATCTTTCCTCACTTATTCTATTTAAGTGGCCATACCATCTTAGATTGCTTTACACATTCTTGAATGCTAACAACATCAAGTTCCTTTCTAAAATCTTCATTTTTAATATGATTCTGTGTCAATGTCTTCTTCAGAGTTTGCTCCCAAGACTCCAATGTTTGGTTCTTGTTTTCAAACTGCTTCAAATTTTCTTCAATAATATTTGTATACTTGAGTCTACAGTTTACCTGTAAAAGCTGCTCAACTTTAATTCTTTTTAAAACTTTCTTACATACTTTTCTTTTCAATGTAATATCCATTTTAATCTTGCTTAAGTAATTATCACTTTTAATTTTAAATCTTCTGTACACTCTTATATCTTGAACCAAAATGAAGATATCACCATCAACAATGACACAGTCAATGAGGCTTTTTTTAGTTCTTATGTCTTCTCTCCATGTTAACTTGTGCACATCTTTATGTTGAAACATAGTGTTAGTAATGTCTAGTTTGTGTCCTGAGCAGAAGTCCAGTAAATACTTGCTATTAATATTAGCTTTGCCCTTTTCTCCAAATTTTCCCATAAAACAAATAAGTTTTATTGTCCATTTCACTTTATTTTGAAGTGTACAGTAGTGTATTAAGAGTACTTTCACAACACTTTTAGCTAATGATTACAACCCGTTTCCATAAATTAATGAATAAAAAGAAAAATTACTGTAACTCAAAACCCTGGATGATGAATTTTTATGCAATAAAATTCAAATGGGCACACAAAGTCAATGGTCTAAAACAAGAAGTCAAAATGGGATTGTCAATGTGCTTCAATAAAGAAGCTAGTCACCCCTTACAGCAATACAGCACTCACAACGATGTTTCATACTGTTTATAATGGTGTACGGGAGCTCAGTTGATTGCAAAGCTCTCTAAAGTCCCTGAAGGTTTTGGAAAGGAGAGAGAGAGAGAGAGGTTGAGAGCAGAAACATGTCTACCTTGAGCATCCCAGAACATGCTCAATAGGGTTAAGGTCAGTAGACTTCGCTGGCCAGTCCATATGAACGATACTCTTTTTTGAAAATGTTGGTCCACAAACATTGTTTGATGAGGACAAGCATTATTGTCTTGTAGAATAAATATCTCCCCTAAGGAGTCTCTCTCTCTGTCTCTCTAAGTTGCAGCATTTATGGTTCCATGGGGAATCATGTACACATCAGTGCATCGAACCATAGATGCCTCCCGAAACTTTCACACTATCTCCACCAGCTGGACCCAAGATCAATGGAAATCAGCATTGTTTATGGACAAGTCCCAATTTCTCTACAAAGTGATACCAGGCATGCTCTGTTCATGAAAGGGAGGGGGGGGGGACAACATGTTACTGTTTCTTTCCAGATCAGAGCACGCCTGGTGGTATGCCCTCGCTTTGTAGAGCAAATTGGGACTTGTCTGTAAAATACCAATTCCCATTGGTCTTGGGTCCAGTTGATGTGTAGCCAAGCCCTTTTCCTGTATTCTCTCCTGTGGTATGGGGATAGGGATGAGCAGACCTTGCAGGTGAAATACAAAGTATCCTTCAGATGGTTTAAATAATAATTAGACGGGGATAGCTATACAGCGGCTCTTTATGGCTATACTCTCACTCTACTTATAGATATTATATTTTCAGGTCAAGAATCCTAACTGTATTACAAATTCACATATTAAAAATCAAGAATGTAAGTCTTTGGAGAGAAGGAAAATAGTGTCATCCAAAGAGATGTTAAGTCGAAGCTGACCATAGTATCAGGAACTTGTAAGGAAATATCTATGATCATTTCTTGCAATTGTTTAAAATTTTTGATAAATGATCTAATGACAGAATTATTATACAGTTACTAAATAACACTTATATTAGGAAAATGTTTATTAACCCCGTTTTTACGTTCCCGCAATTTACGTTTTCCTGCCATTTACGTCATTTTCCTTTGGTCCCATCTTAAGGCCTATTCTTACGATATATTGTTTTCCCACCATTAACAACTCGATGTGGACATTATTTCCCGTAATTTGCGTTTTTTTCTCGGGTGGCAATACTGATTTTTCGAATCGATTTCTGCAGACATCTGCGCATGGCGCAGATGGCATTGCTTTCGCTGTAGTTTTGTTTCCACCATCACGGCGACTTGCACGTTTGCAGCAGTAATGTAGTGATGAGCGATACCGTGATTTTTCAATCACAGTACGAATTGATATTGCAGAATTTCTGCTACGTAATTTAGCATGTGAAAGTTGCTTTCAAGTTGCGGTGGTGGATTATCCATGTTAATGGTAGAAAAAAGAGAGAAAATGTATTTCGGTAGAAGAAAAGATGGCAATTCTGCGACGTGTAGATTGGCATGCCAGAACAAGTGTGCATTTAGTAAAAGATCTTTAACTCTCTGTGTCCATTTTGAACACGATAGTAAAAAATGGACACAGAGAGTTAAAGTGGTGGATTATCCATGTTAATGGTAGAAAAAAGAGAGAAAATGTATTTCGGTAGAAGAAAAGATGGCAATTCTGCGACGTGTAGATTGGCATGCCAGAACAAGTGTGCATTTAGTAAAAGATCTTTAACTCTCTGTGTCCATTTTGAACACGATAGTAAAAAACAGGTCAAGCATTGAACTCAATGGAAAGCAATTTGGCGCTATGTCAAAAAAAACGAAAAGCAAAAACAATCAACAATTAAAGATATTTTTAAATAGATAAATGTAATTAAAAATTCATTTATTTTCAGTTATTATATTTTGTAATCTAGTATGTAGACATACTAGCAGTAAGTCATCTTTTAGCCTTTTTTAATTTTTTTTTTTACACTTCCTGCTATTTACACTTTTTTTCCATCAGTCCTGTGAAAAGTGTAAAAAAGGGGTTTTGCTGTATTTGTAGAATTTTTGACTAGGTTTCTTAGCATTTGTTAATACAGTTGAAAAGAGATAAACATAATAAGAACAATACTTAAAATTGCAAGCACATGACAACATATGTTAATTTATTTCTCTGAATTTTAATAGTTTGTGGACAAAGTCATTCTCCTGCAGTTGATAGCATATATTATATTGCTTGTGATTTGCAAGCATGTGGGATCGTGTGATTGCAAATTTCTGATATCATGTTCTAGCATGAGGATGTACACAAATTCACATGAAAAACACAACAAATAATAAGAAAAGTCACATAGCTGTGCTACTCTTGGTGATATCTTCAAGCTGATTCAGGACACAAGAGCATACAGAAAATTTGAAATAGAAAGCGATCATTTAGTTTTGAGTAGGATAAAATGAAAACTCACTGGTTTCCGTAAATTAAGGAACAAAGAGAAAAATTACAACAATTCTTGGGAGAAAAGGGGAAAAAAACATATAAAAGTCAGGTACCTTATGTAAAGAGTGACACTGAGTCTGGCTATCATATACAAATGAGTGACACTGTCACCAGTATATGCAAATGAGTCACAGCATAAAAGCAGGCATTTCAGAGTGGTTTTCCATTTTGTGTGTAGAGTGAGAACAAGACATTTCAAAATAAATAAAAATAAATCAGCTAATGCCTTTATTCCCTTATAGGAAGTAGGCAAGGCCTTTACACCCTATCTAGCTTTTTTGATAGGGTGTAAAGGTGGGCAGTTTTGACTGAGTGGGCAGTTCACTCTCCACCGGTAGCCAATCAGAGATAGCTGGCCCATGTCTATCACTAATTATAGCAGTTACCTATGAAGAGGCTGGAAAACAAGTGCTGCCATCTCTTCATACCTAACCCTAATAAGATATGTTACTGTCTGAAATAATGTGGGCACTACGGTCAATTTTATTGAGTTCACGGGATGAAAAACCCACTTGCCTGTGCCAGAGATTGACTAACTCGGGAACCGGTCGAAGAAAGGCTTAGAAAAAGTTCCTCCAGTTGCCGACTAGACTTGAACTTAAGTCAAACTTCGAGCGACCAAGCACCATTTCCACTGAGCTACACAGGCCTTCACTTAAACTAAGAATTCGGGTAATGAGCCACCATAAGACTACAGGCTGGCCAAAGCCAGATAGAGGTAGCTAGATGGTTGTATGTGAGTTGTTCCATGGTTCATCATTGTGGAACCAATTCCAACAGTCTCAGACAACATCCTGGAGATAAGGAAGGACATGAGCTACAACCTGCAGTAAGTGACTGATATCTCTGATTATCTGCTCGCCAAAGGAGGAGTGCTAACCTGAATCAGCTATGACCTTGCATCAGCTACAGGAACATTGGTGTCTACTTCCACTTTGTGCAGAAGGCTTCATATGGAAAACCTATAGAACAAGTAAAATACATTACTCCCATCTAAGGTTTTAATGACCTGCGATCAACCCAGGTCCAAAAATATTAAATATTAAATTGCAAATTCCAGAAAAATTGGTGTGCAATTTAAAGCTTATTCATAAGCTTTAAATTGCACACCATTCTGAGTAGCATGATTAAATTTTGAAGCATCCCACTACATCATGCCCAAGACATGAATCATCCCTTTGTCCAATGTATCCACACTTACTGCATATACTAGCCACCTGTTAGTCACTTAGTAGTTGCCTTGGATCGACTGTTAGGGTATTGCAGTGCTTGTGTTCAAGTAAATCTTATTTTACTTGATAATGGCCACAAAGTGCAAGAGTAGTGATGCTGGCAATTTGGATATGCCAAAGAGAGGCTATAAAGTACTTCCTTTAAGTGAAAAGGTGAAAGTTCTCGACTTCATAAGGAAAGAAAAAATCATATGCTGAGATTGCTAAGATCTACAGTAGGAACAAATCTAACTGTTTGTGAAGTAAAAAGAAATTTTTGCGAGTTTTGCTGCCACACCTCAAACTGCAAAAGTTATGCCCACAGTGAGAAATAAATGTAGCTAAAATGGAAAAGGCATTCACAATTTATGGGTGGAAGACGTGAGGAGAAGATGTGTTCCAAGTGCCAGAAAGCACTGAGCCTACACAAAGACTTCAGCAAGGGATCCCCTGAAATGAGTGACACCAAGCCATTTACTGCAAAATAAGGGATGGTTACACAGATACAGGAATAGGTTTAGATGAAAAATATAAAAATTACTACAGAGGCCGAGTCTGCTGATAAAGAAGCTACTGCCATATTTCCAGCAGAGTTGAAGTTGATTAAAGAGAAAGATTACCATACAAAGCAAGTCTTCAATTGCAATGAAACCAGACTCTTCTGGAAGAAGATACCACTTAGAACCTACATTCATAAAAGTGCAAAGGAGGCATCTGGACATAAAACATGGAAGAACAGATTAACTCTGGTACTATGTGGCAATGTTGCAAAGCATATGATAAAGCCAGGTGTAGTGTACAGAACAAAGAACCCATGCACTCTCAAAAATAAAAATTATTTGCTTGTGTTCTGGCAGCATAATCAGAAAGCATGGGTGACAGCCATTTATTTTTTTTTTTTTTTATGAAATTTATGGAATGGTTCCATCAATGCTTCATCCCAGAAGTGAAAAAACACTTGGAAGAAGAAGGGTTAGAATTTAAAGGCCTATTAATAATAGACAATGCACCTGGCCATCCTGAATCTGTTTGCTATGAAAATGAAAGTGTCAAGGTGTTATTTTTACCTCCAAATACAACCTCATTGCTTCAGGCCCCTTGACCAGAACATCCTTTGGTTTGTCAAGGCCAAATACACCTGTCTATGTGATCCCAATATGATTATATGACCCTATATGATCGCATTCGATCAGCAATTGATGCAGACCCTAATCCGGACACAATTTGGTGTTTAATCATCATCATCAAATTCCTGACATGTACCCTTAAGGGGTGTACAGGATATGATAGTACTACATGAAAAATTTACATTATTACTAACTTCCTATCTACAATTTTCCTCCAAATCAGTCTGTTACTTGTCAAGACTCCAACATTATCAGATCTTATATTTCTATCATCTAAGCCACTTTGTACCATATCAATCCACCTATATCTTGGTCTTCTTCTGGGTTGTTTTCCTGCCCACCTGGCAGAGAATACCTGTTTTGCTAATCTTTCCTCACCCATTCTGTTTAAGTGACCCTACCACCTGAGATTAGCTCTGCTAATGCATTCCTGGATGCTGACGATGTCAAGTTCTTTCCTAATATCCTCGTTTTTAATATGATATTGCCATTGATGCCATCTGTTCACGCCTATAATCTTTCTCAGGACTCTCATATCTGCGGTCTCTGGTCTTTGGTCAAATGTTTTACTTCTGACCCAGCTCTCAGATCCATAAGTTAAAACTGGTTTGAACGCTGTCTTGTATACAGCTAATTTAGTGTTCTGACTAATTTCTTTCTTATTCCATATAAATTTATTCAATTGACATCCTACCATACCAGCTTTGTTGATTCTGTTGTCTATTTCCATATTTAATTTACCATCTTTACTAAAAATTGTGCCTAAGTAGCTGAAATGTTTTACTTGTACCATAGGTTCTACGTTCACAATGCAGTTGACATTTTCAACGATTCTGCCTATTTTCATTGTCTTTGTATTTTTATTGCTGACCTTCATACTATATCTATTACGACAGTTATTCAATTTAGTCAGGGAATCTTGCAAACTTGTAACGGATTTATTTAGAAGTATAACATCGTTTGCATAAAGCAAAGAGCTGACATTAACATCTCCAATTCTGATATCATGTTTAATACCACTTTTCTTCATAATGTGATCCATATAGATAATGAATAACAGAGGGGATAATGTGCATCCTTGTCTGACCAGATTTAACATTAAACCATCTTCCTGATGAAGATGATTAAAGAATAAGATGTGGTGTTTAAATCATTCACTATTGTTGATGCAATAACATTCATCAATGCTACAATGGATGAATTAAAATCCCGTAAATGTAAATTTACAGAAACTGTAAATGCCTGCTAGAAGATTAGGGAGTGAAGTCATGAATAATTTTAATGGCTTCCAGGAGATCAATGGAGAAGTTAGGAAAATCATTCACACAACAAGACAAGTTGATTGAGAAGGATTTGTCGACCAAGAAGTGTTAACAAATGAGGAATTGGAAGAAATGGTTGAGTCGTCTACAGAGTAAGAGGAAGATGAAGAAATGGAAAGAAACAGAACCATCAATGTGGACATTACCGAAATTTGCCAAAGTGTTTCGAATTGCAGAGTCGTTAAAGGACAAAATTGTGGAATACGATACTCAGATGGAATGCAGCATTAAAGTCACCCATATGATCACCAAAGGATTACAATCTCTGCAGCAATACTTTGATGAGTTAAAAAGAAAGACAGCAACTTCCGATTACAATGTTCTTCCAAAAGGTTACAGCAAATAACCAACTATCAAGGATCGACAACCACTGACATTGTCTGCTCCTGACATCCAACCATCGACATTGTAATGGATAAATGATCCTTCTTCTGACATATTGCCAGAAGGTCAATAGCAGCTTATTAAACTTTATCATAGGTATGTATGCATAGGAAAAAACATTATATATAGAGTTCAGTACCACCCGCGGTTTCAGGCATCCACTGGAGGGGGGGCGTCTTGGAACATATCTCCCACAGATAAGGGAGGGAGACTACTGTATTTCAGTTATTTAGGCACAGTATTTAGTAAAGATAGCAAATTAAATTTAGAAATGGACAACAAAATAAGCAAAACTGGTATGATGGGAAGTAAGATGAATACATTTATATGGAAAAAGAGAGAAATTAAATAAAATCCAAAACACTAAAAGAGCAGTACACTAGACAATGTTCAAACTAGTTTTAACTTTTGGATCAGAGGGTTGGATAAAAAATAAAGCTCTTGATCAAAGATTAGAGACCACAGATTGAGTTCTGACACAATTACCAACCTGAACAGATGGCATCAATGGCAGAATGATATTAAAAATGAAAACATTAAGACATTGTTAGCATTCAAGAATGTGTGAGCAGGGCTAATCTAAGGTGACATGGCCAACTAAACATAACAGAGGAAGAAAGGTTAGCAAAACAGGTGTTTGATGCCAAAACAGCAGGAAAAAGATCCTTAGAAGTGCCCTAGAAGTATGAAATGTGAGGTATGACAATACTGGAGTGCTGACAAGAATAGACTAATTTGGAGGAAAATTATTGAGGGGAGAATAGTACTAATGTAAACTTAATCAAGTAGTGCTGTCATATTAGCTTGAACAGCCCCTGAGGTTACTAAACAGGAAATTGATGATGATATACTTTTTTTACTTTATATGAGAAATATATGACTTCTGCATTACTTCAAACAGATCCATTGCAAAAGATGAACCTTGGGTCTATTTTTAGCAGTATTTTATTTTTGAAATTGTAAACAGTCATTTTAGGTTTCTTATGTCCCTTTTATTATTTTTTTTTTAAAAATACCGGCCTGGTTGGCTGAGTGGTTAGCATATCCGCCCTCCAGCCAAAAGGCTGCAGGTTCGAATCCCGACATAGGCATGGATGTTTGTCATTGTCTGTGAAAATACCAGTGGTGGTGGTCGACAACAGATAGTATTGGTGTAAATCAGCGGTTCTTAACCTGGGGTGTCTGTGCACCCCTGGGGGGCGTGAGAAAGCATTTCCACGGGTGCAAGAGAAGTTTCTAAATTTTGACCCAGATTCAATGGACGACAGCTATTTAATAAAAGACGATCTTATTGAAATACGAGCCAATGCACATATTCAAATGGAATTTGAAAAACTGGACTTAGAACAATTCTGGTGTACACAGTTAGAACCTTATCCACAGCTGGCAAAAGCAGCATTGCAGACACTTTTACCATTTGCCACCACCTACCTGTGCGAAATGGGATTTTCATCACTTTTGCACATAAAAACAAAAGCCAGAAATCGCTTAAATGCAAGTGATGACTAACGCGTAGCTCTTTCAAAAAAGGAGCCTCACTTCAGAAGTATTATTATGAATAAACAACAACAACATAGCCATTAAAAATTGAGATGTTTATTTTTCAATAAATAAATTATCTTGCAATAGATGTAATTTTCTAAATAAAGAAATTAAACACATTTTTCAAGGGGATACGAGAACTTATTTTTAGATTCAAGGGGGTGTCGATCACTAAAAAGGTTAAGACCCACGGGTGTAAATGATGAAGGCAACCCAACCCAGTTGCGGTTCGTTGTGGTTGGTTGATTGAGTGGTGGAGATTGGAAGTTGTAGACTAAGTGCCCTCCCTTGATGAGTCTTTGGACTCCCTGGAGGTGTCACGTAATAATAATAATGTTTTTACTTCTATTTACATTATATTTGGTTTCATGGTAGTTTTAATATCCTATTTTAAATTGTATCTTATAATTCTCATCATATTTCATTTATTATTGTCACAACAATGTTTTAGCATAAGGAGCTACATGAACCACAGGTTTAATACCATTATGGAGCTTGAATATCAGGTTAGCCCTCTACTGCTGGCTGTACACATTTGTGCAGAGTCAGAAGAGGAAGACAGCAGTCAGCATATGAAACTTAACATATTAAGTTTTACAACATCTGTGAGTGTGTGGGTGGGGGGGGGTTGATATTAAAATTATCAATATATAGGAACATGCATCAGCATACATGTTCCTATATGTTGAGAAGATGAACAAACAGTTAATCAAAAACTGCACATGGAGCCAGTTTGGTTGGCTGAGTGGTGTGTATCTGCTCTCCAGCCAAAAGGCTGCAGGTTCAAATCCTGCTGTGGGCATGGATGTTTGTGATTGCCTGTGAAAATACCAGTGGCGGTGGTGAGAGGTACATAATCTACATTGGTGGATTGAGTGGTGGAGACAGAGTTGTAGAGTGGGTGCCCTCCCTCAATAAGTCTTTCGACTCCCTGGAAGTGTCACGTAATAATAATAATAGCCAACAGATATACTGAGATATACATTATACTATACAATATAAAGAAGGAAGGCATCTGTAATAATGCCCCACATTATGATTCTTAATTACCCTTGGGAAGTGAGCCTTCAGACATTCGGTGTTTTGGAATAGCTCCATGTACCCTACTTGAAGAAGGAGCTTCCAGAGGGGTAGTTTCGTCAGGAGAAGAAATCGTACTATCAGAAAGCCTCTCTGCACTGCTGTGTCGTTGGGGACTACTTCCTATAGTCTTATCATCATCATCATCCTCTTCATTGTTTTCTTCCTCCTCATCTTTTTCTTTCTTTAAGTGGGAACCTATACCTAAATAATAATAATTATCCTTGATGAGTTGCTAATTATGGTGGTACAGTAGTAATTATCCTCATATTCTGAAATAAAGCAGTATGTATGTGTAACAGCTAACTTATTAATTAGTTTAATACATATTTTGAAAACAATAATTATTTTATTGCCTTTATCAGAAATAAACACATTAATACATTTATCAATAAGAATTTTAAAATAATTAAAAACAATGATTATAAAAGCTCTACCATTCTTATTAAGTAGATATGTTAAGGATTTTGAATTGGCAAGATGGTAGAATAGTGAAGATCCCCATGATGAGTCAGTAACTCCATACAGAGGAATGATGATAATTTACTTTCTATTCATCAATTTTTAACATATTGATATCATATCATCACTTACTTCACTACCCAAATGCCTCTGCTGTCTTGGCACTATATAAAAATGTACAATTTTATACAAAGATAAATAGAAACCACTGAATATTAATTTTTATAGCAAAAAAAAAAAAAAAAAAAATCTGAATAAAATTACATAATAAGCATTTCTGCCTTGGAAACACTGTCTTTATGTTAAAAATGAAAAAGGAGGAAAGATGAAACTGTACAGGGAATTTTAACTTATGATACTATTAATAAAACTGTTAAAGAAATAAAACTGCTTTAAAAACTTCATTAACAACCTTCATTAAAGGACTTCTGATAAAATTAATAATTTTTGCTATTTCCAAGTAATATGCTACATCAATTCAGTCCAGTACTTATTACTTATTTAATTAACAATATGAGGTAGAAATGGAAATTAAGGAAAAAATCATTACATACTAATAAATTATAATTATTAGGTTTTATAATTTATTATAATAAATTTTAAGTTAAATATTTCACTTCAAACTATGAAAATACACATATTTAGCAACAAAAATTCATCAAATTGCTGTCATCTTAACTACCTTCGTGTAATGCCACACATGCATACACACAGCACTGAATTCTCGTTTTCCACATTATACTCTTTTGTCTTGTCAGGTGTCATCTCCTTCTAGGAGGTTGACTACAATGAACTTCCACCACATATGGTGGAACATTATACTATGTTCTCTAAAAACTAAAGATTAAGAAAATAAAAATTATCAAATTTCATCCAATACCACAGATAAGTCTCGATATTATTATAAGGCAAAAAAACATAACACACGTATACACAGTAAATTATAAACAAAGTTTGTAATTCACTGAGATTCAAAGAAAAATAAACGTTACTTTCACGCTGTTCACAAAAGTTTACTTAAAAACTAATACATGTCTGGCAGTAATGAATATCACTTAAAATAGATTACAACTTCCACATCAATTTTTAGCACGTAATAGATTTCATCAAGTTTCTTGCATGCAGAAACATGCATGTTATATATTAACATGCACATTAATAATCAGTTTACTTATCTACTTTTCTCAAGTACTCAGCAATTATTATGTCCACATTTATGGTAACATATATGCTTTTCTTCTTGTAACTGTAGCTAATAAAATCTATAAAAAATCATGAATTAATTTCAACTTTGCTGCATCAATTCCAATTTATGAACGAATTTCACAACAAAAACAAAGAGATGCTGATTTTTTCCAATATCAGTCAGATGTTTTAAAAGTGGTCCACTTTTTATCTTTGAGGATACAGATCAATTGTTACACCATGAAATGAAGATGTGTGGAAATAGAATTTCTGAAGAAACTGAAAACAGCCTGAAATGGAGGAGACCCAAGGTTTGACTGTGTGGATCTGTATAATATCAGAGGATATGTCTACAACCAATATGATGACAAGATGGTAGTCTCTGGAAATTTGTTCATGAAGTCTTAACCTGACAGGTTGCAAGAAACTTAGGGAAAAAACTAAGCATATGAAAAACTGATAAAAGAATCAAGTTAGATTAAAACATATACAGTAAAAATGTTTACTATAATTAATTTATGTGCAATTATAATTAATTGCACAAATATTTCATCTTAAATATATTAAGCCAAAATATCTGTGTAATTAACTATATTTTAATAAACATTTTACTATGCATATGGCATGTGTGTATTTTAATAGTTTCTATGGCATCCATAGAAACTGTAGATCTGCATTCAAATCCTGTCTAGAATGTGAATAAAATTTCAAAAATGCACCAAAAATCACTTGAATGCTGAAAAACACAGTAACAAATAATGATAAGGAATTATTATCCATCTTCATAAGGTTTTGACACAACCACATCTGGAGTCCTATACGCAGATTCAGTTCTATGGGTTTTATGGGAATGAGGATTGAGAAATTAATAATCAAAATGGTAATAAGGTCTATGGAATGCATACTATGAGAATAGCAAATTTTGATCAATGGCAGATAAAAACATATCTATTACTAAAATGATTTTCCAGAATAGATACAGAAGATTTTTTTTTTAAATACATGGAAGAAGAGTGGAAAAAAATGAGGTGGTCATGAATGAGTTTAAGAAGTATGACAGAAGTACAGATATCAAATGATGAAAAGATACCAAGAAATTATATATTTGCTTTCATTCTTTATCTAAGTGTAAGCAAACAAACTTTGCATGTGAAGTGACTTCACAACCAGCACAACCAGGCTACTTGTATACAGAGGCTAATGACTTCACATTAATCACCGGCCTGGTTGGCCAAGTGGATAGTGTATCCGCTCCAGCCAAAAGGCTGCGGGTTCGAATTCCTCTGTGGGCATGGATGTTTGTGATGGTCTGTAGAAATACCAGTGGTGGTTGGCAGTAGATTGACGGTGTAGTTGCAGTCAGTTGGTGATTGAGTGGTGAAGACCGAGTTGTAGAGCAGGTGCCCACCCTCGATGAGTCCTTGGAACTCCCCGGAGGTGTCAAATAATAATAATAATTGCCTTAGTATCCCATAATGCAGTGCACATCCTTACAGGCATGTATAATGCTATGCATTATTGGAAGGGCCACTATCCAGACTGGTTTTGACCTTTATTGAGGTCTCATCAGTGGGAGCCAGACCCAGAAGAGATAAAGGTTGAAGTAATGTAGAAGTTATATTTCATGGTGAGAAGTTATAAAATCTTTCAACATCTACCTCTAATCCAGAGTATTTTAGTAATAAGGTGTGACACCTTTTGACTACTTATATATGGAAATATGACTTCTACATTACTACAACCTTGGTATCACTTCTGGGTCTGGCTCCCACTGATGAGATCTCAAGAAAGATCAAAATGAGTCTGGGCAGTAGCTCTTCCAATAATGCATAGCATTCTGTAAGGATATATGCACTGCATTATGAGATATCAAGGCAATTAATGTGAAGTCATTAGCCTCTATAATGACTTCACATTAATTCATTTCATGTGTCAAAGTCATTTCACGCACAAAGTTTATTTTCCGACACTTGGGTTAAGGATGAAACCAAGAATATAATTTCTTGGCATCTTTAATTTATAGTATAACCAAGTGGGAAAAAATCAATGTCTATACTTCTGTGATATATATATATATATATATATATATATTTTACACACACATTGCATTTTCCCAACTTCATGTGCTCTAGTTGGTAAGCCTATTTTTGTGGAACGAAAAATAGAAAAATATCCAAAGATAGAAAGACCAACTGGAAAAAATAAAAATTTTAATTTGCACACAAAGAGACTGATGTACTAAAAATATGGATATGAAGAAAATTCTCTTCAGACATTAAGCAGGAGAAACAGTAGTATAATCAAAAGAACTCACAGGCTCTTAAAGCTCACTAACTTGTCTGGTATCCTTAGCTTTTATAACCATAATTTTAGCACAAGGAGACTTGTTAGTCTTATGCCTATAAAAAGATACTTCTGTGTAAAATTGCATGTTCAAGCAAGAGAATAGAATGTATGAATTATGTATACGTTTGCAATGGTTCTGTGCAGATAGCAAATTCCAAACAGAGATTTTTGTTCATATTTCATCCTCAGATTAGACATATAAAAATTACCAAAATCCAATCAAGTACTAAACAATAGCTCTGTACCAAAGCCTTTGCTAACAGAGAAGTAAATTTTTTTTAACCACATGCCATCCATGAGATCTTTCCCCATTCTTTTTCTCAAGGAGATTTCCTTCAAAATAATCTTTATGTGAGAGTAATGCATTTATTTTCATGCACTGTTTTGCTATTGCAACAGCTCACATAAAATAAGACTTGGCTTTTTTATTTATTTATTTATTTTTATGAATAAGTTACTTGAACCAAACACTCAGGAGATTTTATCTGAAAGTCATTCACTATACCATATTTTAGATGATAGACTGTTACTCCCAGATTCATTGGTTATATTAATGAATTGGAGCTGGTAGTTCCAGAAATATGTTGCCTACATTTGCCAAACAAAATATATTCACTGTAGCTGAGAGCATACGTGTATTCTGCATGAAATGCACTGAATTAATAAATGAATGTTAGTGATAATGTCATAATGGCTGTTGGGAATTACCACGCACGAGTGCTATAACAAAACAGCACTACAGTTAAATGGGGTAGTACACATATCAAAGCAATACAGAAAAGGCTGCAAAATGCACAGTATATTTTAAAGGTTAAGGAAAAAGAATCTGTTCACATGTTTCAGGAAAGGCTGAAGGTTGTTGTCTTTGAAGAAGAGAGATTTTTTTTTTTAATGAGAGCCTCACCAATGAAAGGATATTAAATTCTCAGTATATTAGTACTATGGGTGGGCTGTAGATGGGTTAAATAATTTGAAAGCACTGCTCTTAGAGATCAAACAGTCAAACTCTGCAACCAAATCTGTTAGTTCACATCTCACCATAGGCATGAATGTATTAACCTAGTTTGTTAATAAGGATGAACAGGAAGAGGAGGAGGAAGAGAAGTTCATTAAGTAGGTTTTCAGATGGGCAGTAAAGGGATGTAGACTAGCAGCTGTTGGTATATTTTTCTATTGAAAAGATGCTGCTGAAGAACAAATTATGTGGGCTGTTGATAGCAATAGTTGATAATTACCACACTTTAGTAAAGAATTATAAGCTGATGTCTAATGAATATAACAGCCAGAGAAAACAGGTTTGTGGCAGACAAAATTATAGACAAATTCAACCATTTTCCTTTAATCCCTAAAAGAAAAAGATGCCTCTCATAGAATATGTGCACCCTGTTTTTTTGTTTCTAATTTCATGGAAAAATTTTCTAGGTTTATTTACTGTAAGGGGAGTGAAGAACGTTGACATCCCTGTCATGTTCGCTGGAACCTTCCATAGGGTACACTCCCTACAAGGATGCTAACAGACCTCTGTGAAGAACAACAGACAAATCAGCAGAAGAAGAAGGAGAGTCATATCCCAATGGCAAAATGTGTGGAAGAATCTTCAGAGGAGCAGACCTCTATAAACAAAATGAGCGGCTCTCAGTACCTGGTTAGGGCCCCTACCTAGGATTGCAATGAAAATTAAAGGATTCAATCCTTCGACAAAAGAAAGCAGTTTTGTCAGTACTGACACAAGGTTGAAGTCTCATGATGACGGTAAAGCTTGTGATTAGAAAAGTGGATGACAATATAGTTTATTGTGTATCTGTAATACTATGGAGCAGTAGTTTCTTAGCGTACCTTATAGCATGCTAAGAAATGCCATCCAAGAAATGAAAACTTGGAATTGGGAGTTCACAAATGAGCAAATGAAGGTGACCAAGATCAGGCAAAAGTAGCCAATTGATGACATTACAATATACCACTCTGGAAGTAGAAAAAAACAATCATCAAAAAGGAGTTGGAATAATATTAAACAAAGATGCCAATAAGTCATCGTTGACCTTCATCTCCTTCTCAGATAGGATCATCATCATCAAATTCTTGCCATGTACCCTCAAGGGGTGTACAGGATATGATAGTACTACATAAAAATTTTACATCATTACTAACTTTCTGTCTACAATTTTCGTCCAAATCAGTCTGTTACTTGATAAGACTAACATTATCAGATCTTATATTTCTATCGTCTAAGCCACTTTGTACCGCATCAATCCACCTATATCTTGGTCTTCCTGCAGTTCGTTTTCCTGCCAACCTGGCAGAGAACACTTGTTTTGCTAATCTTTCCTTGCCCATTCTTTTTAAATGACCATACCATCTGAGATTAGCTCAGTTAATGCATTCCTGGATGCAGACAATGTTAAGTTCTTTCCTAATATTATCGTTTTTAATATGACATTGCCATTGATGCCATTTGTACACACCTCTAGTCTTTCTTAGGACTCTCATATCTGCAGTTTCTAGTCTTTGGTCAAGTGTTTTACTTCTGACCAAGCTCTCAGATCCATAAGTTAAAACTGGTTTGAACACTATCTTGTATACAGCTAATTTAGTGTTCTGACTAATTTCTCTCTTATTCCATATGAATTTATTCAATTGACTTCCTACCATACCAGCTTTGTTGATTCTGTTGTCTGTTTCCATATTTAATTTACCATCTTCACCAAAAATCGCAACTAAGTAGCTGAAATATTTTACTTGGTCCATAGGTTCTTCATTTGCAATGAAGATGATATTTTCAATGTTTCTGCCTATTTTCACTGTCTTTGTCTTTTTAATGCTGACCTTCATAACATATCTATTACAACAGTTATTCAATTTAGCCAGGCAGACTTGTAATGCATTTATTTAGAAGTATAAAATCGTCCACATAAAGCAAAGAGCTAACATTAATATCTCCAATTTTGATATCAGGTTTAATACCACTTTCCTTCATAATGTGATCTGTATAGATAATGAATAACAGAAGGGATAATGTACATCCTTGTCTCACACCAGATTTAACATTAATCCACCTTCCTGTACTTCCTTCAATTCCAATTGCTGAGTACAACTGAAATAAAGATTAAGTATTGCTTGATATAATGCCCATTAACACCATGTAACCGTACCGTTTGGAATAGCTTCTCTCTTGGCACCTTGTCATATGCCATTTCCAGATCGACAAAACTTAAATACAGATAGTTGTTATATTCCATGATTTCTCAACTATAAAAAGTGAAGATCTGATCCTGACAGCCTCTATTTGGCCTGAATCCAGATTGTTCTTCACCAAGCTTTTGTTCCACAATTCTTCTCAACCATTTCTCAAGTATACTTGCATATATCTTACCAGGAACAGCTGAGCAGGGAAATTACCTCTGTAATTCTCACATTCAGTTTTATTTCTCTTTTTATATATGGGTACTATACAAGCTCTACTCCAATCATCGGAAATGCATCCCTCTGTTCAGACTTTCTGAACTATGCAGTGCAGCCACTGTAAGACTTTTATACCTCCATACTTCAGCATTTCTGGTCGGATATCATCTACTCCTGCTGCCTTTCCACATTCCAAGCCTTTGATGGCTTTTTCTACTTCAAGTATGGATATGTATACACTAACCAGCCGGCTTGGTTGGACGAGTGGTTAGCATCTCCGCTCTCCAGCCAAAAGGCTGCGGGTTCAAATCCTGCCGATGGCATGGATGTTTGTGTTTGTCTGTGAAAGCACTAGTGTTTGAAGTCAGCGGTAGATGGCATTGGTGTTAGATTATGAAGGTTGGTGGAGTAGTGAGACGAAGAGTTGTAGAGTTGATGCCCTCCCTCGATGAGTCTTTGGACTCCCTGGAGGTGTGATATAAAAATAATAATAACGTATTCCTGAATGTATGCCTGTTGAGTGTTTTTCATCACTGTGCTACCACTGCTTGTTTCATTTAGCAATTTTATGATTTAATTACTCCATACTTCCAGGATATCTTTTTCTCCAGGTTTTCATGTCACTTTATCATGTCTAATTCCTTTTACAGCACTCTTTCCTGCATTTCTAAGCTTCTTCAACAACCTCCAGAATATTTTGCCACCTTTTTGATATATATATTTTCTATGTTCTTGCCAAAGTCTTCCCATGAATTCTGTTTAGCTTTCTTGCATTTGTCTCTGTATTCTCTAAGAGCACAAGCTGACTTATTTGACAGGAACGTTTGATATGCTTTCTTCTTTTCCTTCACTGCCTCTTTAATTTCCTTGTCCACCTGGGAGTTTTGATTTTTTTTATCCTTGCAGACAACCTTACCACACGCCTCTCTGGCTGAATCAATCAGAGTTTCCTTCAAGGCTTGCCACAGAATCTCCAAGGTTTGGTTCCTGTTCTCAAACTCTTTCATTTTTTCTTCAATAATCTTTGTGTATTTTAGCCTACAGTGCATATCTGAGAACTTCTCAACTTTTATTTGCTTTGAAACTTTCTTACATGTTTTTCTTTTCAAAATGAAATTCAATTTTATCCTGCTCAAGACTAAATAGTGATCACTTCAATTTCAAATCCTCTGTACACTCTGGTGTCCTGCACCAGGGAGAAAACATCACTATCAACAATAACATAGTCAATGAGACTTTTCTTATTCCTAGCCTCTTCTCTCCATGTGAATTTGTGCACATTTTTATGATGGCATATGGTGTTAGTAATAACCAGTCCATGTCCTGAGCAGAAATCCAACAGGTATTTGCCATTGTTATTAGCTTTGCTCTTTTCTCCAAATTTTCCCGAAATACTTTTGTATGTCTGACAATCATTTCCTACTCTGCTATTTAGATCCCCAACAAGGACCAACTTTTCCTTTTTCATTGTGTCAGTTGCTTTCTCTGAAGCCTCAAAAAATTCAAATTCAAAAAATTCCTTCACTTCTACCTTAGTAGAACCTTCTGTGGGACCATAGGCACAAATAAGTCTCATTGTCCAGTTCCCCATTCTGATATTTGCTCACATCACTATAATTGAGACTGCATGCTATTCAAGAAGATCAGCCTCATATTTTGCGTTGAATACTATGGCTACTCCTTCTTTTCTTTGATTGTCATTGCCTGAATATAACATTTTGTATTTATTGCTCAGAAAGATCTCACCAGGTTTTGTCTTTTCTGTTTCAGTCACCCCTATTATGTCGATCTGGTACTTATCTAATTCCTCAGCTAGCTCCATTTCTTTGCCATTCAGGCTTCTTACGTTGATAGTATCGATCTTTAACTCTGGTGACGTTGAGTTGGAGTGTGTTTTCAGATTTGTTCCAGTAGCTGACTTTTCGCTGTTTGTCCTGGTTCCCTGTCGAAAACAACGGAGGCATTGTTTAACCAGGCTACGCCCCAGCCAGCATGAAATTAAGTTATGTTGTACCATCATTTTGTATTTGGGTTTAAGCCAATAAGAATACAATTTGGTTGGCTAAATCCCAAATTGCCAGCCCATCCTCGTTCGTTCAGTATCCAGGTAGATACCCAACTTGGTGCACCACGAGAAGGTGAGTATTGGATATTAGGTCAGAAGCCCTGTTCGGTTCTCCGCATTCCTTTAAAGGCTATGTGGAGATCTTCTCTCAGTTATACAGCTTTGACCCCTAAGAACCCCTCTAGGATAGGATGGTGTTATTAAATTATTAAAACTGAAAGGTCAACCAGGAGATATTAATTTTATACAAGTCTGTGCCCCTACTGCTGACAAGAATGATACCGAGATCAAAGAATTTTATGATAAATTAAAAAGAACTAATGAAAATACAAAGAAACATGATATTAACATCATCATGGATGATCAATGCTAAAGTTGGGAAAGGTAGAAGTGGATAAATAGTTGGTGAACATGGAATGGGAACAAGAAATGAGAGAGGAAATAGACTTATTCAATTTTGCCAAGAAGAACTAATAATCACAAACACGTGGTTTAAGCTACCACCCTGAAGGCTGAGGCTGTATACTCTGCGATCACCACAGGATAATAATTCAAATATAGTCAGAAACCAAATTGATTACTTGCTTGTTAATCAATAATTTTGAAGTTCCACAAAGAACAGAAAAACCTATCATAGTGCAGATAATCAGATATGCAGATACCCAAGCTAGACCTAATCGTACTTCATACAATATATCATATCTGGAGACTGGTCTTCTACTCTTCCTTCCCTCTACTCTCTCTTACTTCTTACTCCCCCCACCCCCAGTGCTATTAGAGCAACTCGAGGGCGAGGGGGGGGTGACTCTTTCCTTTCAAACTATCTACTAAAAAAAAGCAGCTGAATTCAGGCCAAGGAGTGGTGGTTGACACTTGATGAATACTTAACCACTGAAACCGAATGAACTCTAACCAACCTAAAGATACATGCCGGTTCGACCGTCGCCCGGTCAAACAACGGTCGCGCCCACTATTAGGGAACCAAGATAGTGAAGGCGAAAAATACGCTATTGGAAAAACATCACCTAATAGACAGGAAAGACATAACAAGCATAGGAACATGGAATGTAAGAACTTTTCACCAGGAAGGAGCATTGGAAATACTACTGCATGAATTAGACAACTACCGATGGGAAGCGATTGGACTCTGCGAAACCAGATGGACTGGAAAAGGAGAAAAGGACTGAACAGTACAAAATCTTTACTTCAGGCAGGGAGGACAACAGACACCAAGAAGGAGTAACACTTACATTAAAACCAAAGGCTCAAAACTCTCTATTGTCCTACAATCCTATCTCACCTAGGATAATTAAAGCAAGATTTAAAACATCAATCAGATCACCAACTATTATTCAAGTATACTCACCAACTTCGATATCATCAGAAGAAGACATTAAGGAGTTCTATACAGATTTGCAAAAAGCAGTACAGCAGACATCAAGTCAAGATCTCCTAATTGTAATGGGGGACTTAAAAGCAAAAGTAGGCAAAGACTGGGATACCTGGCCAAGAGTAATCGGAAAGATCGGGTATGGAGAAAGCAATGAACATGGCGAAAGACTGCTAAACTTCTGCTCAAATAATAGACTAACAATAACCAGCACTCTCTTTAAACATCCAAAACCCCAAAGAAAATGGACATGGATATCACCAGACACTACACAACAATAATGTTGTGTAATTGACCTTACACCGCACCAAAACCTGATTTGAGAGAAAATTTAAAGCCATGTGAAATGATCAAACAAAACCCAAATCTCAACAAAAATGATGGCCTAACCATTTCAAGAATGGGGAGGACCCATCTACAACCTGTATAACAACCTAAACTAGCCATAGAAAAATCCCACTACAAGAAGACAACCTGGTGAAGTGTTTGTAACATTCAACAGCAACTGAAAGAAATCATATTATAACAATCAGAACTGTACAAATCCAGAAGAATATTAATACATGAGGATTTTAGCAGTTTATTGTAGTTGTATTTTTTATTTTTTTAATTAATTTTTTTTTTTTTTATTTATTTAATTTTTTTTTTATCACTAGAGGTCAGGCTAGGGAAAGGGATTAATTAACAGTATACAGAGCTAGAGCATGCAGCTTGGTTCCTTATTCACTTGTATCCTTCCGATGATGACCTCGATACAGGGGTCGAAACGTCAAGTTTTATTTTATTAGTAATTAATAAAATAATCTGTTCAGCACGTGCGTTTTTGTGTCCCTAAATTTATATCCAACATCTTCAAGCACAAGAACAGTTTGTCACAGTATACAAAACAACAATTCAGTATAACAGTGTTTAAATAAAAGTGCTACACAGAAGTCATAAATCAGAGAGATTGTGTTCAGAATAAGCAGCAACTTTAAAACATACTCCAAACCTCAACAAGTATGATCATATCGATTTACCAAAATACCTTTTTTTTTCTCTCTTTATGCTAATTAGGACTTTAGTTCTTTGTGTTGTCCCTTACAATTTTTTAAACAAGTCCCACTGTTATACCAAACTGTTGTTTCGTGCACCACAGTATACGAAACAAACTGTTCTGGTGCTCTGAAGATACTGGATATAATACCAGCGAAATATTAGCTAATAAGTTAATAAATATTAATTATTTTCTTATCATTCTGTGTTGTGAACCAATACTGTGAAATAAACTATCATGTATTAAGGGTTTACAACCTTTTGTGGGTGTAAACCCAAAACACGATTTTTTTTTTTTTTTTTTGTTAAATAAACAATTACAAAATGTAACAAAAAAAGTATAACACAAACTCTTATTGTATGCTTTCAAGTTCTAAGACTAAATGCTTGTGATGTTTACAATCTGTTTTAACAATTAAGTCTCACATTTGAAATCTAATGAGAAAACAACATATAATGAAAGAAACTGATTGGCTAACTATTACTTGCCAGATATGTTACTTGGATTGAGACTGAATAACCAATCAAAACCGGCTATGCTGCTACCATCCGATGGTGCAGGTGATGGTAGTTGTCCTTTCTTCTGAGAATCTCCCCAACAACTTAAAGTATGTGGACCCCTGTCATGTTTTGAATCTCTGGTATGATGCAATGAGGGCCTATAAATAAGGGTAAAATGACTGTCATTACTATCTGGCAGGGATATAGACAAAGTTTCACTAGAAACAGATGACACTTCACTATTACTTCGACTATGACCTAATCTGTCACTAGCACCATCTCCTGTTCCTGAATGAGTTTTGGTTTCATGAGAAGGATGATCTGATGCCTGTAAGGAAGACTCAGAAAACAAGCACTCATTTTGAGTTCCTTGCACATCTGTATTATCTGATAACAAAAACTGCCTACATGGACGTAAACTTTCAGAAACATTTTCTTCAACAGATGCTTGAGAAGCTGGTCTATCTGACAAGAGTTCTTCAGCAATTCCTAGAGAGCGACTACTACGTGCTGAAAAAGTTCGTATGTGTCTAGGAGTATTAGCGGTTTCTAATGAGCGATGCCTTACAAGAGTACAGCTTCCTGTTGAACCCTGATGTGGCGTATGACTTCCACCAGGTACAGAAGGTGAACTATTACCACGTCCATTTTCTGGTCCACTTCCTTGATGCTCATCATTAAGTTCAACTATAGGTTTAATAGCTTCACTGAAACTTGGCCTCAGGAACTCAATGCTGCGACGTGGTAATGAAGGTCGAGGATGATTTACAATTCCACTACAGCTGCATCCGATTACTTCCAAACTTACAGGATGTGAGGGTGGCACAGAAGGAGATGGTTTTTCTGGACATGTCTCTAACTCACTATGGGCTCGTCGAACTATTCTCTTATCTTTTTCACCCTTCACTTGAAAGCGACTTCGCCGGCGAGCTAATTCAGCTGCACACACACTAGGATCTTGACACATGAAACCTAATTCAACAGAACCTGTACCTTTTAGGAGAGCTTCTGAACTAGAGCTGGATGATAAACTGAGTGCACTAGCAGGTAAATATGTTGTATGATGAAGCCCCTCAGGTAAAAGGAAAACTGAAGAAGCTGAAGCACATGCAACTGAATCTTCAGAATGACCTAAAAATATAAAATGCACATGTCAATAAACTGATAAACAGAGTGATAATTACTAATCTTAAAAAAAATCAATACAGATAAAATAAAAAACAAGCATTTTGAAACATTAGCAGTTGTTTAGGGAATCAGTGAATCCTATAAAATCCATTCAGTAACTTATTCTTATTCTATCATATCTCTCTGCATATCAACTAATTTCTGCAACCTACAAATCTCAATCTATCTTCATATGGAGTATGCCATAAACCACTCATCAATCTTGTTCACTCACTTTTGGAACTTTTCCACCACTTCCTCATCCAGAACCTAGGTGACCTGGACTGTACACCTGTGTACAGTAATCCAGATGTGGCCATATCAAAGCCATAAAGATGAATAGTAAGTGTTTATCTTTGACTGTTAGTGTGTTCTTCAATAACCAATTAATCATACAAGCAACCTTGGCCAATTTTGTAATATGCTCTCTGAACTTCAAACACCTATCCACCAACTCCCCACATCCCTGGCTTCATCAATTTCCTGGAGTAGTACAGTTCCATCAATATAGCAGAATGCTTGTAATCTTTTCATTCCAAAATGCATAACTACACTTTTCCACACTAAACTGGCATCGATTATCTTTTTGTACAAACCATAAACCTATTTAAATCATTCTGCACTCTCAACATTACCTTCATTAACTATTACCTAGCCAATTTTGCATCATCAGTAAAGCAACTCAATATTTTCCTTCAATTTGCTTAATTTATAAATTTTTCAGTGATGTATAAATTACACAGCAGTGATCCAAGCAGAGAGCACTGCTGCGCTGCACACAACCAGTAACCTAGCTTTTCCTGCTAGAGGAGAAGAATGCAGAAGGCAGGTGACTGTCTATTCATCAGCCACACTCACGTCCATATAACCATTTTTATATCTACCCACCTTTGTTACAATTTACGTAAAAGAGTTCCATGTGGTATTCTGTCATGTCTTTGAAAATCCAGTTATATCCAAATCAACTGTCAATCTATTAAGAAAAAAATAAGTGAGATTAGCTTACTAAGGCATGACCTACCCTTCACAAAGACGTGCTGTCCTCAAAGAGTATTACACTTTTGTCCACCTCTCATTTAACATGGTATTACACCGCCAATATATATATATATATATATATATATATATATATATATGTTACCGCTAAAGTGCAGAAATCAGTTATTCTACAGATTATCTAGGTATTGTGCAGATTAACTAGGGTGATCCGTTAAAGTGCCGAAAATTGTTTCATTTCTCAAATTGCCTAGGTAATCTGCAAATTACCTAGATAATCTGCACATTACCTACTAGGCACTCGTTAAAGTGAAAATAAGATCTTTGCTGGAACAACAGCAACGTTTCTGTACGCTTAAATTAACATAATGTTATTTATTTATTTTTCGATATCTAAAGAATCAAGTTAATACAATCAAACAATCAACAAATTAGTTGATAGAATCAATCATCAATCAATTAAAAAACTATAATACAAAGAATCAAATGGTTTAAAATATTATTACAATTAAGGAAATGAATTTGCAAAACATATGACACTGGCGAAACCACACTAAAAGTGGAGGGAGAGGGGGGGAAGGAGTAGGGAAAGGAAATGAGAGAAACAAACTTTTGAACTTTAACGATACAGAAGCCGTTAATGTGCACATTACCTAGGTAAAATGCGGAAAACTCTTGATTCCGCACGTTAACGGAGCAAATCAGTTAATCTGCAGATTGGCTAGGTAATGTGCACATTAACGGCTTTCGAGCTTTAGCGGTAACATATATATAACATTAAAACTATCTTTTATTTCACTGGATTTCAAACCAACATCTTCAGAGCAAACTAGCTGTCACAATACATGCATATAGTAAACAACTTATAGTCTAAGAGACAAAAGACAAAGTCCTACCCTGATGTATAAACAGAATTTTTTTTTAAGATATTGGGTTGAAGTTGATATTCAACTGAAAAGCAACATCTTAAGTTAATCTTAAGATGTTTCACTGCTGTTGCTAACCCTAAAACTAGCTTTTCCATCTTGGGACAACTTCTACATAACACATTGATTTTCTTAAATCCAGTGTGAGGGTATATCCAAAACATGGGACACCAATCCTGACTTGCATAATGATAGTGGGAAATTTCTTGTGTTCTGTGAGGCAGAACTTCCTGTCGTGTCCATAACAGGCCATGTAGCAGTCACATGACACTTCATTCTCCATCTGAAGAGCAGATTGTGATTACCAGTTTGAACAATATGAATGTTCTGTGAAGGTTATACACACATGCACACATACATATATATATATATACATATATATGTTAAAGATACCAAGCTATTTTAAACCTGGTTTTAATCCATTTCCTAAGTAAGCCAAACAGACAAATAAGTCAAGTTTGCGCCTGCAAGTAATGCAAGTCTGGGTGACCCGCAAAGTAGTGCAAGTCTTAGGCAACTCATGGTAAAGATGGAATAAGCTCTGCTCACTATTCTTAATATTTACCCTTAATGCAAAGCACATCTCCTTGAGGAGATGTATGATGCTATGCATTAAATGCAAGGGGCCACTACCCAGACCGGTTTTGACCTTTATTGAGGTCTCATCAGTGGGAGCCAGGCTTAGAAATACCAAGGTTAAGTAATACAGAGCTTATAAGTATTTTACCAAAACAAGTTACCATAAGGTGCTTTGACCTTATTAAATAAAAATATGAGGATGAGAGATAAATGTAGAAAGTTTTTTACCTTGGGTATAATATATGTTAAAGATACCAAGCTATTTTAAACCTGGTTTTAATCAATTTCCCAAGTAAGCAAACAGACAAGTAAGTCAAGTTTGCGCCTGCAAGTAGTGCAAGTCTGGGTGACCGGCAAAGTAGTGCAAGTCTTAGGCAACTCGTGGTAAAGGTGGAATAAGCTTTGATCACTATTCTTAATATTTATCCTTTATGCAGAGCACATCTTCTTGAGGAGATCTATTTCTACATCTATCTCTCATCCTGAGATTTTTATTTAATAAGGTCAAAGCACCTTATGGTAACTTGTATTGGTAAAATACTTATAAGCTCTGTATTACTTAACCTTGGTATTTCTAAGCCTGGCTCCCACTAATGAGACTTCAATAAAGCTCGAAACCAGTCTGGGTAGTGGCCCCTTGCATCACACATCTCCTCAAGGTGACGTGCTTTGCATTAAGGGTAAATATTAAGAATAGTGATCAGAGCTTATTCCATCTTTACCACGAGTTGCCTAAGACTTGCACTACTTGCAGACGCAAACTTGACTTACTTGTCTGTTTGCTTACTTAGGAAATGGATTAAAACCAGGTTTAAAATAGCTTGGTAGCTTTAACATATATTATACCCAAGGTAAAAAACTTTCTACATATATATATCATCATCATCATCATCATCATCATCAAATTCCTGACATGTACCCTCAAGGGGTGTACAGGATAAGATAGTACTACATGAAAAAAATTACATCATTATTAATTTCCTATCTACAATTTTCCTCCAAATCAGTCTATTGCTTGTCAAGACTCCAACATTATCAGTTCTTATATTTCTATCGTCTAAGGCACTTTGTACCGTATCAATCCACCTATATCTTGGTCTTCCACTTGTTTTGCTAATCTTTCCTCACCCATTCTGTTTAAGTGACCATACTACCTGAGATTAGCTCTGCTAACGCATTCCTGGATGCTGACAATGTCAAGTTCTTTCCTAATCTCCTCGTTTTTAATATGATATTGCCATTGATGCCATCTGTTCACGCCTATAATCTTTCTCCGGACTCTCATATCTGTGGTCTCTAGTCTTTGGTCAAGTGTTTTACTTCTGACCCAGCTCTCAGATCCATAAGTTAAAACTGGTTTGAACACTGTCTTGTACACAGCTAATTTAGTGTTCCGACTAATTTGTCAATTATTCCATATGAATTTATTCAATTGACTTCCCACCATACCAGCTTTGCTGATGCTGTTGTCTATTTCTATATTTAATTTACCATCTTCAGTAAAAATTGTGCCTAAATAGCTGAAATGTTTTATTTGTTCCACAGGTTCTCCATTCACAACACAGTTGACATTTTCAATGATTCTGCCTATTTTCATTGTCTTTGTCTTTTTATTGCTGACCTTCATACCATATCTATTACAACAGCTATTCAATTTAGTCAGAGAATCTTGCAGAGTTGTAGCAGATTTATTTAGAAGTATAACATCATCTGCATAAAGCAAAGAGCTGACATTAACATCTTCAATTTTGATATCATGTTTAATACCACTTTCCTTCATAATGTGATCCATATAGATAATGAATAACAGAGGGGATAATGTATATCCTTGTCTCACACCAGATTTAACATTAAACCATCTTCCTGTACTTCCTTCAATTCTAACTGCTGACTTACAACTCAAATAAAGACTAAGTATTGCTTGATATAATGCCCCATTGACACCATATAACTGCAGCGTATTGAATAGCTTCTCTCTTGGCACCTTGTCATATGCCTTTTCCAGATCGACAAAACTTAAATACAGATCTTTGTTATATTCCCATGCTTTCTCGACTATTTGTCGTAAAGTGAAGATCTGATCCTGACAGCCTCTATTTGGCCTGAATCCAGCTTGTTTTTCACCAAGCTTTTCTTCCACAATTCTTCTCAACCGTTTCTCAAGTATACTTGCATAGATCTTGCCAGGAACACTCAGTAGGGAAATACCTCTGTAATTCTCACATGCAGTTTTATTTCCCTTTTTATATATGGGTACTATGACAGCTCTACTCCAATCATCGGAAATTCGTCCCTCTGTCCAGGCTTTCTGAACTATGCAGTGCAGCCACTGTAAAACTCTTATACCACCATACTTCAGCATTTCTGGTCGAATATCATCTACTCCTGCTGCCTTTCCACATTTCAAGCCTTTGATGGCATTTTCTACTTCAAGTATGGATATGTATTCCTGACGGCATGCCTGGTCAGTGTTTTTTACCACTATACTATCACTGCTTGTTTCATTTAGCAGTTTTTCAAAGTAATTACTCCATACTTCAAGGATATCTTTTTCTCCTGTTTTCATGTCACCTTTATCATCTGTAATTCTTTTTACAGCACTCTTTCCTCCATTCTTAAGCTTCTTCAACAACCTCCAGAATATTTTGCTACCTTCTTGATATTTATTTTCTATATTCTTGCCAAAGTCCTCCCATGACTTTTGTTTAGCTAGTTTTACACAGTGTTTAGCATTCTTGCATTTGTCTCTATATTCTCTAAGAGCACAAGCTGACTTATTTGACAGGAACTTTTGGTATGCTTTCTTCTTTTCCTTCACCGCCTCTTTAACTTCCTGTGTCCACCAGGGAGTTCTGATTTTTTTTATCCTTACAGACAACCTCACCACATGCCTCTCTGGCAGAATCAATCAATGTTTTCTTCAGAGTTTGCCACTGAATCTCCAAGGTTTGATTCCTGTTCTCAAACTCTTTCATTTTTTCTTCAATAATCTTTGTGTATTTTAGTCTACAGTTCACATCTGAGAGCTGCTCAACTTTTATTCGCTTTAAAACTTTCTTACATGTCATTCTTTTCAATATGAAATTCAATTTTATCCTGCTCAAGACTAAATAGTGATCACTTCCAATTTCGAATCCTCTGTACACTCTGGTGTCCTGCACCAGGGAGAAAACATCACTATCAACAATAACATAGTGAATGAGACTTTTCTTATTCCTAGCCTCTTCTCTCCATGTGAATTTGTGCACATTTTTATGTTGGAACATGGTGTTAGTAATAACCAGTCCATGTCCTGAGCAGAAATCCAACAGATATTTGCCATTATTATTAGCTTTGCTCTTTTCTCCAAATTTTCCCAAAATATTTTTCTATGTCTCACAATCATTTCCTACTCTGCTATTTAGATCCCCAACAAGGACCAACTTTTCATTTTTTTTTTTTGTGTCAGTTGCTTTTTCTAAAGCCTCAAAAAATTCCTCCACTTCTACCTTAGTAGAACCTTCTGTGGGACCATAGGCACAAATAAGTCTCATTGTCCAGTTCCCCATTCTCATATTTGCCCACATTACTCTACTTGAGACTGACTGCCATTCAAGAAGATTAGCCTCGTATTTTGTGTTGAATACTATGGCTACTCCTTCTTTTCCTTGATTGTCATTGCCTGAATATAACATTTTGTATTTATTGCTCAGAAAGATCTCACCAGTTTTGGTATTTTTTGTTTCAGTCACCCCTATTATGTCGATCTGGTACTTATCTAATTCCTCAGCTAGCTCCATTTCTTTGCCATTCAGGCTTCTTACGTTGATAGTACCGATCTTTAACTCTGGTGATGTTGAGTTGGGGTTTATTTTCAGATTTGTTCCAGTAGCTGACTTTTCGCTGTTCGCCCTGGCTCCCTGGCGAAAACAACGGGGGGGCCTTGTTTAACCGGGCGACGCCCCAGCCGGCATGAAATTTTGTCATGTTGTACCATCATTCTATATTTTGGTTTAACCAATAAGAATACACTTTGGTCGGCTAAATCCCAAATTGCCAGCCCATCCTCGTCCGTTCAGTATCCAAGTAGATACCCAACAGGGTGCACCACGAGAAGGTAAGGATTGGACATTAGGTCAGCAGCCCTGGTCGGTTCTCCGCATTCCTTTAAAGGCCATGTGGAGGTCTCCTCTCAGTTATACAGCTTTGACCCTTAAGCATCCCATATATATATATATATATATATATATATATATATATATATATATATATATATATTGTAGTCACTGGGGAAAAAAATGTGGCAATGATAGTTCTGTGGCAAGAGCTGTATAATTAGAACAAAGGGCTCTGGGTCTATATTTTGAAGATCTCATGTTGTTGGTTTGAATGATGGTATGACTGTTTATGCAAGTATTTTCTGGTTTGTGTTGGCTTTCTATGAACAGAAAAAAATAGTGAACCATTTGAAAGACATAACTAGAGTGACAAAGAGTTATTTTTCTATTCTAACCTGAAGTATATTTTAGGGTGCTGATTGTTTATAGGAGTCACAAAGGAATCAAAATACATTGTCCAATAGGCAAAATGGTAAACATAATCCACATACACAGCCACACTAAAGGTTTGAGAGTAGTTGTGTTAAGTACTTTCTTCTCTAAATGCTCCATGTAAAAATTAACCAAAGAGGAAGAGAAATCCATTATAGTACCATTAATTATTATTATTAGAGACCTCCAGGTAGTAAAGGAATTACTGATATATGGTCTTGCTCAATGAGTCAAGAACTCATTGAAGAAGGCCATATGTCAATGGCATACATCATCCACACCAGCTTTCTCTCAAACTAATTCACACTAGATGCACTTACCACTTCAACAGGCAAACTATTCTACTCATTCAATTACTGCTCTGGGAGAAAAAAACCCAACTCCCATCTCTTTTTTAACTTGATTCAGATACTATGGTGAGTTTCGACATTTTTTCCATTTCATAAATATTCCTTATACTGAGAAACTAGAAATTTTATCCTAAGAATTTCCTTTTGACATTATAGACTTTATCAAATTTACAATCATTATGGGATATATTTCACATGAAAAGATTGTTATAAAAGATTGTTGTTAAGGAACTGTGATGGGCTCACCTATATCAATCAATCAGGCTAATTTTTATTTCAAATGTCTTGAAGAAAGAATCTTAACTCTCAACCCTTAAATCCTCTCTTTGGCTACACTATGTAGACAACATCTTCACTATTTGGAGTGACACTGAATCGTTGCTCCATTCTACATAAAATTAATCATTTACATCCTAAAATCTAATTTACTTTAAAGAAAAAAACTGTTAGGAGAAATCTGATTTAGACATACACATCAAACAAGAATCTGATGAATTGCTCTCTACCATAAAACAACCTTTACATGTTACTATATTCCTATTACATCTGAACACTATCTATCTCAAAAGGAATTGAAAATTAATATGAACAGGTTTTTAATATGTTAATGATTTGTAAGGGAGAAGAAGCAAGTTTTTCAATAATTTATGGACTTGAAGCAACTGACTGAGTAGTTTATATCAACTATGAAGGATTAATAGATTCGACTTGCAGACTTTTTATTCAAGTGGATAAAAAAGATAAAAGCAAACATGGTGTTGGTTTTTTGATTAACAATAAATAAAAAATAAGTTAGAAAATGTACAATTCATATCAGAAAGAATCTGCCAAATCACAATAAAACTAAATAAAATATTCAGAATAGTGCAAGTCGAATTCAAAAATAAGGCAAGTTTATCTACCTACATGTAACAACACAAATGAAGAAGTAGAACTTATTTATATCAAAATACATCATATTCTGGAAAATGGTAAACATTATTTTAATATTTTGATGTGAGATTTCAATGCAAAGGTAGGAGAAAAAAAAAATCCAAATGAAGCATCTGTGGGAATTAATAGTATTGACACCAGAATGAACAGGGAGAAATGTAAGCAGAATTTGCAGAAGAAAGTAAAAAAAATCTAAAAACAATGAACACTTTCTTTCAAAAAGAAACCTCAAAGCAAATGGACCTAGTGATACCCAAATGGAATTAACAAGAATAAAATTGATCATAAATTAACAAATAAACCATATATGGTATAAGACATAAATATTATAAACAAAGTAAGGTTAAGCAAAGATCATAGATTAGTCAAACGCAAAACAGCAATAAACCTAAGAATCTGATAAAAAAACAAGAAACATCTTAGAAATATTGCATATGGACAAAGAAGAATTTCAAGTAAATTAGAAAAAAAAATAAAACATTCAAAAATATCTCAACAAAAAAGTGTAATAAAGAATGCTGAATATTTAATTGGGAATTCAAAAAGAGCAAAAATATAGACAAATTTAAAAAAAAAAAGAAACTAAAGACCTAATATAAAAAAGAAGAAACATGAAACAAGATGCATGTAATATAAGAACTATAGAACATACTAAACTTTGCAAAACAATAGGGAAAAAGATAAGAGAGGACAACAATAGAAAATAACAACAGCATAAAGAAAACTTCTTTGATAATGCAGGTAATCTTCATATTAGAGGTGTAAAAGATCAAAATGGAATACTGGTTACAAACAGAACAAACATGTTGCAGATATAGCAGATATTCTTATATAGAAAGATGATTTTTCCAGTATTCCAACTTTTTGAGATTCTTCCTTTTCTTAAATGCTTGGTGTGCAATTCTGCTAGTTTTTTATGCAAGCAGTCTCCATTTTTTTAACATTTCTATTGGTATTCAAACAGAACAAACATGTTGCAGATATAGCTGAATTTTATCAAGAATTATATACAAATAAAGGGAAAGTAATAGCAAACAACAATAAGTCAAAGATTATGAAGTAAACATGCACTTACAAAAATAATAAGGCACCTGGGTTTGATGGAATACCAATAGAAATGTTAAAAAAATGGAGACTGCTTGCATAAAAAACTAGCAGAATTGCACATCAAGCATTTAAGAAAAGGAAGAATCATCTTTCTATATAAGAATTTTGAATAACTTATGAATAACCCTTCTCCAAGTTATTCATAAGTTTTTTTACAAAAATTATAGATGGCAGAAAAACCATCTGTCCCTCCATCATTGGCTTTAACAGACACTTAAGCATCCACAGACTTCCAAGTACCCTTGGACTTCTCAACTGTAATACGAGAATAAAGCGGTTACCTGAGTGCCTCTGTAAAATATCACGAGAAATAAGTTTTGATTAAAGAATTTTCGCTAATTATTTTACAATTAAATTTTTGTCTAGAATAATAAAATATAAGAATGTACTAAGTAGTTGCAATAATAAAATAATTGTAAAGATGTACATGTTGTTAAAAGTGCACCTGCACTATAGAAATGTTACTAAGAGCTTAAAAAGACATAAGTCGGATTAGCGCCGAGCGCCACATGGATCGTAAGGTCAAACAGCCTGCGATCAAAGGCTTATGAGATAAAAGGTTCATTCATTGCTCGTGGCTAATCCTGGAATGTTCCGAATTGAGAACAAAGAACTGTGATTTGAATAAAAGGGCAATACAGCACATGGTTCGGGCCTTTTTTTCGACCTGTGGCTGACCCTTCCTGGACTTTAGCTCAGCACCTACGAGGGCTCCTTCCAGAGTAGAAGGATGGTTGTTTTTCACGCCTCCGATGCCTGATGTACTTTTGCCGCTGCTGGCTCTAGGCCGAGGATAGCCACGGCAGAACTCCAGTGCAGAATTAGAAGGAAGACTATCGAGGATTGGACCTGATAGATGTGCCCGTGTGTATCATTAAGGAATTGAACTTTCCTCTCGGGAAATTGTTAACAAGTAAGCCCTCGTTTTGTTTTGCAGTATGTGATACGATTGTGTCTAGAAATCGTAAATAGAAAGAAACTAATTATTAACTGGCAGCTATATGTGAACTGAATGTCTTGTTTTTTTGAAGAACTTGTTTTGTTAATGTTATCTGATTCTCGGGATGCTTGATACAATATCTGAATTAGCCTTAATTAAGAAGTAAATGTAATGGAAGAGAATTAACTGTGTTAACGTTCTTATAACAATTGTGCATGCTTATGAGCTATATTTGTCCCATAGAGGATATTCTATGATAAGTAAGATTGAATAATTTTGCTAGTAAAAGTGTTATAATCTATGATGTTCAGATAGAGAGTTAATGTGTGATATATGGTGCAATTTGTTTGAGTTAGTATTTAATCACTCTTTCCATGCTTTGTATCATGTCTTTGAAATCAAAATAAATATGTTTTGTTTTTACAATTGCCTGGTTCTAATTCCTAAGCCAATGCACTATCCCAAAAATAATTAATGAACCTGCAGGAGTAAATTATAACAGCGAACCACAACTTGCATTTTAGGATATTTGTGGAGAAGTGTAAGATTACATTTTGTCTTCTTCTCGCCCTGACTGTTGACATAAATTAGATCAATTAAGTGGCACAGTTGGAAATTAAATAAATTTATTAATTGATTTTTGTATGATTGCTCAGGGATTTCCATGCCAGATAGATCTAATACTAAGTAAGGAAGTAAGATAGATAGAATAGAAGACATGGAATATATTACACCTCCAAGTGCATTCTTGTCTGTAAATTGCATATATTCTACTGGCCGGTTTGTCTGTTCAGAGGGACGAAAAACCTAAGTTTCTGGGAGAAAAAACCGTCCATCTCCATATGAAACCGGCTAACTCACCTTTAGTCAAAAGTGACTAGATGAAGGTTCCTCATGGATGGGAATCAAACCAAGGTCTTTCCGACCAAAAACTTTATCTATAACGACTGAGCTATGGAGGCTCTGGCAGAATAAACAATATATTAAATTTTCATCAACCAAAAGAACATCAGAACATCCTTCTCAACTTTAGATCATTTACAAGCCTTAAACCAAGGGATGGAAAAAACAAAAGACTTTTAACTAATAGCTTTAATGGAACAGTGCACTAGACATAATAAAGTAAGTTTCATGGCTTACACATGTAACAAAAATTAAATAGAATTTATTCAAAAAACTCCAATATGTTTCATCCAACATTATGTGGACATCGTCAGGGAGATAAACTACATTTAAAATATGAATCAAAATATGAATCATAAATCATGCATACATCAGCTCATGTCTTAGTTGCAGCTGAAGTATATGATATTACAATATTAGAGTTCACAGGAACAATTATTAATATATATATATTTAAAATAATTAATCATTAAAAAAACTAATGAACAATTTGGCAAACAGTCTGATTAGTTCAGATTCGAATGATTTCTTAAGACGATCAAATTTGAACTTGCTGGAGTGAAGAAGTTTTGTCTGGTTCCAAAGGAGCCTCAGAACAAATAGCAAGGACTCTTCGTAAATTCAATCTACATGCTTCCTTCAAACCAGATCACAAACTGTCTTATTTCCTACCATCAACAAAAGATACATTACCACCTCTTTCCTTACCAGGTGTCTATCAAATATCCTGCTCATGTCATCTTTCCTATTTTGTTTGGACGGGCTGGCTGTTCTTCCTTGATTAGAATTGAAGAACATCAAGATTATATATTACATTTTCGGAATTTGACAAATCTTACCTTGCTTCTCACACTATTGACACTAGGCACAGACTGCTTTGGAACCAGATGAATCTTCTTCACTTCAAAAAGTTCAAATTCAATCGTCTTTTCTTTGAAAATGTGAAATGTTCAGAAAGAATCTAAACCAATCAGACTGTATGCCAATATCCATGCTTTGGGAAGTGATCACTATTAATTGTTCATTTTTTTTAAAATTAATAATAATTTAATTTTTTATAGTAAATTAATCATTATTTCATTTTTTTTAAATCTATGCAACTTACAATTGTTCCTTTGAACTCTAATAGTGTAATATAATATACTTCAGCTGCAACCAAAACATGAGTTAATATATGCATGATTTATGACTCATTATTCTGATTCATCTTTTGAATGCAGTTAATGGTCTATTGCCCTGACAATGTCCACATAGTTTTGGATGAAATATATTGAGTTCTTGAATACATTCTATATAATTTTTGTTACATGTGTAAACCATAAAACGTACTTTAAAAAAGAACATAACATGCCAATTTCTTTGGCTTTCAAAATTACGACAATGCCTTAGACTCAACAGACTTATAATAAAATGTTTGAAGCTTTGAAACATATAGGCACAAATGATATTTATTTAACATATTAACTTGGATATAGGGTTAGTGAGACGGATAGGAGGGTGATTGATGGAGAGATATCAGAGAGTGGTTTATTCAGGAATAGAGTCCAAAAGACGGCCTGTGACTAGTGGTGTGCCGCAGGGTTCTGTTCTTGAACCACTACTATTTAATTTGTTCATTAATGATATCGGAAAGGATCTGAGAGGAACTATTCATTTGTTTGTTGATGATGCAAAGTTAGGTACAGCAATAGTGAATGCACACGATGTGAAAATTTTGCAAGATGATTTGGATAGATTGAGGAACTGGGCTAAGGAAAATGGATGTCAATTTAATGTGGCAAAGTGTAAGGTTATACATTTTGGGGTGAAAAGATTAGCAGCAGTATACCACATTTTGGAACTGTACTCCAGGAGATTGACGAAGTCAGGGATTTGGGGGTGTTGATGGATAGGGAGTTGAAGTTTAGGGGGGATATTGCAAAAGTGACTAAATCAGCTCACCAAATTGCTTGGTTACTGAAGAATACTTTGACGAGCAGAGACAAGCAAGTTATTGTTCCTCTGTATCGAGCCTTGATAAGACCCCATCTTGACCACTGTGCTCAGATCTGGGCGCCAGGGTTTCTTCTTGATGGGGAGGAGATAGAGAGGATCCAGAGGCGAGTGACCAAGATGATAGCAGGTCTATGGAATGAACCTTATGAGAACAGGTTGAAGATTTGTGGGTTGCAAACATTGGTTGATAGGTGGAAGAGGGGTGATATGATTGAAACATTCAAATTACTGAGGGGTTTCTATTAGATTAATTCAGAGGATATTTTTCAGAACGGATCTGGTGGTGAGAAGACTAGGGGCCATCCATGGAAACTGGGCAAGAGTGTGATTAGCAAAGGTGTTAGAACTAGGTTTTTTGCATGGAGAGTGGTGAATGAGTGGAATAAGTTGCCAGAGTCTGTTGTGGGTGCCATGACTGTGAGTGGGTTCAAAGCAAGGTATGATAGATACTGTGTGGAAGCTGAATAGTTGTTGACATGATGTTTAGGGCCTCCCTCGATGAGTCTAAGGACTCCTCGGAGTTGCCCGTAATAATAATAATAATAATAATAACTTACATACGATGATTATTTGAAAAGTTTGGTAAATTTCCAATACAGGGAGATACAATTTGTTCATTCATACCATGGTCGGCACGTATCATCTTCTTTTTCATGACCCCAGGCAAAATTTTTGCCACGTGCGATGCGTAGGTCTTGTTTGCAAACATTTAAAACAACAGTGTTCGCATTTTTCATAAAAATTGAGAAAAACGAGTTTCATGCAGTGATAAAACACTTTTATTTGCAGAAGTGGATGGCTGCACAGATCAAAGCCGAGATAGATGCAGTTCGTGAGGACTCTGCACCAGCATTAAAGACTATTTATTTTTAGATAAATGAGTTTAAAAGTGGTCTGTAGCTCATTCCATCGAAGATGAAATGAGCTACAGACTATGAAGGAAATGATTGACAAAATCCATGGTATCGCTATGGAAGAATGCCGAGTGAAAGAGCACGAGATTGTAGGCATCTCAACTGAATGGGTGTATAACATCTTGCACGAAAAACTGCACATGAAAAAAGCTGTTGTTGCGCGATGGGTGCTGCAACTGTTGACTGTTGCAGCAACCATCAATGCAGTGTTTGGCAATGTTTAATTGCAATTCACAGGATTTTTTGCTTCAATTCATGACTGTAGATGAAATTTGGATCTACCACTACACACCTGAGTCCAATCAGCAGTCAAAACAGTGGACAATGACCAGTGAAAGAGCACCGAAAAAAGCGAGAAGACTGTTTTGTCAGCTGGGAAGGTGAATGGCCACTGTTTTTTTTTTTTTTTTTTTTTGGGGGGGGGGGGGGTTTCCAAGGAATTATCATGACAGATAGTGGTACAACATGACAGAATTTCATGCCAGCTGGAGAGTAGCATGGTTAAACAAGGCCCCTGTTGTTTTTGCCAGGGAACCAGGGCAAACAGTGAAAAGTCAGCTACTGGAACAAATCCTATAACCCAACCCAACTCAATATCACCAGAGTTTGAGATAGGTACTATCAACGTAAGAAGCCTGAATGGCAAAGAAATGGAGATAGCTGAGGAATTGGAAAAGTCCCAGATCAATATAATAGGGGTGACTGAAAACAAAAAAAAAAAAAGGGCAAAATCTGGTGAGATCTTTCTGAGCAATAAATATAAATTATATTCAGGCAATGACAATCCAAGAAAAAAAGGGGTAGCCATAGTATTCAACACTAAATACAAGCCTAATCTTCTTGAATGGCAGGCAATTTCAAGTGGAATGATGTAGTCAAATATCAGAATGGTGAACTGGACAATGAAACATTCATGCTTATGGTCCCACTAAGGTAGAAGTGGAGGAATTATTTGAGGCTTTAGAGAAAGCAACTGACATAATGAAAAATGAACAGTTGGTCCTTGTTGTGGATCTAGATAGCACAGCAGGAAATGATTGTCAGACAAAAATATTTGGGGAAAATTTGGAGAAAGAGCAAAACTAATAATAATGGCAAATACTTATTGGATTTCTCCTCAGGACATGGACTGTTATTAATAACACCATGTTCCAACATAAAAATGTGCACAAATTCACATGGAGAGAAGACGCAAGGAATAAGAAAAGTCTCATTGACTATGTTATTGTTGAAAGTGATATTTTCTCTCTGGTGCAGGAAACTAGAGTGTACAGAGGATTTGAAATTGGAAGTGATCATCATTTAGTCATGAGCAGGATAAAATTGAATTTCATATTGAAAAGTAGAACATGTAAGAAAGTTTTAAAGCGAATAAAAGTTGACCAGTGATCAGATGTGAACTATAGACTAAAATACACAAATACTATTAAAAAAAAATGAAAAAATGTCCATGGTGGACACAGGAAGTTAAAGAGGCAGTGAAGGAAAAGAAGAAAGCATATCAAAAGTTCCTGCAAATAAGTCAGCTTGTGCTCTTAGAGAATACAGAGACAAATGTAAGAAAGCTAAACACTGGGTAAAACTAGTTAAACAAAAGTCATGGGAAGACTTTGGTAAGAACATAGAAAATAAATATCAGGAAGGACAAGATATTCTGGATGCTGTTGAGAAAGGTCAGAAATTGAGGAAAGAGTGCTGTAAAAGGAATCAGAAATGATAAAGGTGACATGAAAACTGGAGAAAAAGATTTCCTTGAAGTATGGAGTAAATGCTTTGAAAAATTTCTAAATGAAACTAGCAGTGATGACAGCACAGTGATAAAAAAAACACTGAACAGGCATGTAATCAGGAATACATATCCATACTTGAAGTAGAAAAAAGCCATCAAAAGTCTGAAATGTGGAAAGGCAGCAGGAGTAGATGATATTCGATAAGAAATGCTCAAGTATGGAGGTATAAGTGTCTTACAGTGGTAGCATCGCTTAGTTCAGAGGGCCTGGATGGAAGGACGGATTCCAGATGACTCGAGTAGAGCTCTCATAGCATCCATATATAAAAAGGGAAATAAAACTGAATGTGAGAATTACAGAAGCATTTCCCTACTGAGTGTTCCTGGAAAAATTTATGCCAGTATACTTGAGAAACGGTTGAGAAGGATTGTGGAATCGAAGCTTGGTAAAGAACAAGCTGGATTCAGGTCAAATAGAGGTTGTTAGGATCAGATTTTCACTTTACAACAAATAGTTGAGAAATCATGGGAATATAACAAAGATCTATATTTAAGTTTTGAACATCTGGAAAAAACGTATGACAAGGTTCCAAGAGAGAACCTATTCAAAATGCTACAGTTGTATGGTGTCAGTGGGGCATTATATCAAGCAATATTAATCTTTATTTGAACTATAAGTCACCAGTTAGAATTCAAGGAAGTAAAGGAAGGTGATTTAACCTTCTCATGCATCATGTCCACTGTGGTTAACGGCTACTATTGGTTTACTTCACAGCTCCATGAGACATGTTTTATAACCTCTGATGCATGCAGTCCACTCCAGTGGATTTCCTCTGCACAGTGGTGTTATACCTAGTGGCTAAGAATGTGACTTCCACAATCGTAAATTGCTTTTAATTTGTACTGTGTAGCCAAGTTGGAAGTTTATTTTTCACTTGGTTAAAATATAATAAATTTAGTTTAATCCTTTATCCAAGTGAGTCTGCCTCCCACTGACGAGACCTCAATAAAGGTTGAAACCGGTCTGGGTAGTGCCCTTCCCTTAATGCATAGTAGTATACATGTCTGCAAGGAGATCTGCAAAGGAAGGTGGTTTAACCTTCTCATGCATCATGTCCACTGTGGTTAACGGCTACTATTGGTTTACTTCACAGCTCCATGAGACATGTTTTGTAACCTCTGATGCATGCAGTCCACTCCAGTGGATTTCCTCTGCACAGTGGTGTTATACCTAGTGGCTAAGAATGCGACTTCCACAGTCGTAAATTGCTTTTAATTTGTACTGTGTAGCCAAGTTGGAAGTTTATTTTTCACTTGGTTAGACTATAATAAATTTAGTTTAATCCTTTATCCAAGTGAGTCTGCCTCCCACTGACGAGACCTCAATAAAGGTTGAAACCGGTCTGGGTAGTGCCCTTCCCTTAATGCATAGTAGTATACATGTCTGCAAGGAGATGTGCTTTGCATTATGGGTGATACTGAGACAAGGAGTGATGAGAGCTTGGTTCACCTTTTCTTGGAGTTTCCTGGTGTTGCACTACCTTACCTCAGTCCTGAAGATATTTTCAGGTACAAACTTTGTTTGCTTATGCTTGGATAAAGGATTAAACTAAATTTATTATTGTGTAGCCAAGATAGCGGACTTGAAGATAGCAGGTGCACATGGCAGTACAATTTCCACAAGATTATTTTATGGAAAAGCCTCAAGTGTGGTAAATAAATATATTTCAATTTATTATAGTATCTAATGTTACCTGAAATGTAATTTTTTCATTGAAGCTTTATAACTATGTTGATATCATACAATACATACCTGTCCACTGTAGTGGACTGCATGCATGTTGGGTAATAAAAGACCAAGCAAAGTGTTTACACCCTAGTGTTGCTCAGTGGACCAAATGTGGTTGAATTTTATAGAAATGACTATAGCTAATGAAAGATAACGTAGAAGTGGACATCGTGTAATGTATATCCATACACATTCTGATAATAATAATAACAATACTTAAATATAAAGAGCCAATAGGCTTCATTTCGGCGATATAAACATTATTTAAATTAAGGGGATATTAAATCCCACATTGTTTTAAAACTGAATAAGAAACTCAAAGATTGGAATCAGAGAGTTTCATGCCGAATATAGTGAACTATAAAAGTATCGGCGATTACTAGCATGAGCTAATGCAAGTAATCCTAGTACGTAGTACAATCTCGGGCAACTTGCAGCAAAGGTGGTAAAGTTCTGATCGCTATTCTTGGTATTTTCCATAATGTAAAAACGCATTTCCTAGGAAATGTGTGCTGTTATTACATTATGGTGGGAGGTCACTACCCAGACCGGTTTCAGCCTTTTTTGAGGCTTCATCAGTGAGTAGCTAGACCAAATAGATACCAAAGGGTGGTCTAGCTACTCACTGTTGAAGCCTCAAAAAAGGCTGAAACCGGTCTGGGTAGTGACCTCCCACCATAATGTAATAACAGCACACATTTCCTAGGAAATGCGTTTTTACATTATGGAAAATACCAAGAATAGCGATCAGAACTTTACTACCTTTGCTGCGAGTTGCCCGAGATTGTACTATTGCAAGTACCAATTTTTGTACTAATGATTGTACTAATGCAAGTAGTCCTAGTATGTAGTACTAGGACTACTTGCATTAGCTCACGCTAGTAATCGCCGATACTTTTATAGTTTACTATATTCGGCATGAAACTCTCTGATTCCAATCTTTGAGTTTCTTATTTGGTTTTAAAACAATGTGGGATTTAATATCCCCTTAATTTAAATAATAACAATGAAATTACAATGTCCACTTCTACATTATCTTTTATTAGATTATCTTTCATTTCAATATTTCAAGACCATGGAATGTTATCATTTCAGAAACAAGCTCCAGCTCAGAGGAGGAAATTGATGAGAGTGTGAATGAGCTGGTTGATAATCCTCCTATTGTGCCTCGTATGGTAGTACTGTGTGCTCGGAAGAAAACAAAAAAGACAAAGTACAAATGGCCCAATACAATTTTGCTGGATCTATTCCACCTTTCAGCGGTATGCATACACTGAATGTTCAAGGGGACAGTCCTGTCGACTACTTTCTTTCATTGGTGTCCAAAGAACTTTTAGAACACACTGTGTATGAAACAAATTTGCATGCTACACAGAACGGGAAAGAGAATTTGTGTTTTACAGTGGCCGAGTTAAAAATGTTTCTGGGAATGAATTTGGTGATGTCATACATCAAATACCCCAGAATTAGATCGTATTGGTCGTCAGATGATGGAGTGAGGATGAATCTGATCACAAATGCAATGCCAGTGAATTGATTTGAAGCGATTATGAGATTTCTGTATTTCACTGACAACACAGCCCTAGACCTCAACAGACAGACTTTTCAAGATCAGGCCCATACTTGATCACTTACAAAATTCATTTTTGAGAGCAGTTGACCCGAAAAAACATCAGTCAATTGATGAACAAATAATCCCGTTCAAAGCATGATAAAGCAATATGTGCCAAAGAAGCCTAAATCGTGGGGAATCAAAGTGTGGGTTCGTGCTGGTAGCTCTGGTTATGTTTATCGGTTCGAAGTGTACCAAGGAGCGAGTGGTGGAAGAGAGCATATCAGTGAATTTGGGTGTGTGTTCTGATGTTGTTCTTCGTCTCTGTGATGATGTGATGATATTCGTCATAAAGGCCACAAAGTGTTCTTCAATAATTTATTTACAAGCATTCCCCTGCTTGAATAACTGAAAAAACATGGCATTTATGGTACTGGAACTTGTCAGTCCAACAGATTAGAGGGGCTCAATCACAACTACCAACGGAGAAAGAATTGAAACCTGAAGGCCGGGGCTCATTCAGATCAGTTACGAATGAGAACAATGTAACAATCACACGGTGGGTAGATTATTCTTCGATTCATATTGCATCAACATGTGCCAGACATCATCACCAAGACCTAGCTGAATGGTGGAGCAAGAAGGAAAAGAAGATAATCAATATAACCCACCTGTTTGCTGTAACATACTATAACACTCATATCGGGGGTGTAGACCTGATGGATCAGTGCATAGCACTCTAACACCAGCGTCGCAATAAGTGATGGTACCTCAGAGCGTTTTTTTTCATTTCATCGATGTTGCAGTTGTGAACTCCTGGTTTCTGCACAGGACAGCAGGAAGCAATTTACCCCTTCTGGATTTCAAGACTTCAATTGCAAGAGCACTAATAAATGTCGACACACACGACCAGACAGGAGTCAAAAGAGGATGACCGAGCTCAACCCTCCTGGTCTGAAAGGACATGCAGTCACCAAAGCTCCACCGGAAGTATGATTCCACGAAGGTAATCACTGGCCAAAGTTCACAGATATCAAGAATGCAAATAGATGGCACGATACACACTGCAAAAGAAAAACGAAGTACAATTGTGTAAAGTGCAAAGAACCACTGGGCCTGGACTGCTTTACCAGCTTCCATTCGGAAAAAATAACGTCTGTAAGCATAAATGCATATACTCCACTACAGTGGACATGATCGAAAATGAATTGAATGTATGAAAAAAATTGAAATAAAATTTACAGTGTTTTCTTATATCCTAAATAGCCTACAAATACTTAAAATATTTTTTTAATCACCATTTCGGAAATTCATGCATGAGAGGGTTAATGTTAGATCTGGTGTCAGACAATGATGTACATCATCCCCTCTGTAATTCATTACCTATATTGATCACATAATGAAGGAAAGTTGTATTAAATCTGATATCAAAATTGGAGATGACAATGTCAGCTCTTTGCTCTATGCAGATGATGTTATACTTCTAAATAAACCTGCTACAAGTCTGCAAGATTCTCTGACAACTGAGCACTGTGAATGGATGACCTATCATCATCAAATTCCTGATATATACCTTCAAGGGATGTACAGGATATGATAGTACTACATGAAAAATTTACTTCATTACTAACTTCCTATCTACAATTTTCCTCCAAATCAGTGTTAAATGTCAAGACTCGAATATTATCAGGTCTTATATTTCTGTCTTCTAAGGCACTTTTTACTGTATCAATCCACTTATATCTTGGTATCTTCCAATTATATCTTCCTCTGGGTCTTTTTCCTGCCAACCTGGCTGAGAACACTTGTTTTGTTCTCAGCCAGGAATGGCTGAGAACAAATACAACACTAATCTTTCCTCTCCAATTCTGTTTAAGTGACCATACTACCTGAGATTAGCTCTGCTAATGCATTCCTGGATGCTGACAATGTCAAGTTCTTTCCCAATATCCTCATTTTTAACATGATATTGCCATTGCTGCCATCTGTTCAAGCCACTAATCTTTCTCAGGATTCTCATATCTGCAGTCTCTAGTCTTTGGTCAAGTGTTTTACTTCTGAACCAACTCTCAAATCCATAAGTTAAAACTGGTTTGAACACTGTCTTGTATACGGCTAATTTAGTGTTCCAACTAATTACTCTCTTATTCCTACCATACCAGCTTTGTTGATTCTGTTGTCTATTTCCATATTTAATTTACCATCTTCACTAAAAATCATGCCTAAGTAGGTGAAATGTTTTACTTGTTCCACAGATTCTCCGTTCACAACGCAGTTGACATTTTCAGCGATTCTGCCTATTTTCATAGTCTTTGTCTTTTTATGGTTGACCTTCATATCATATCTATTCCAACAGTTATTCAATTTAGTCAGGGAATTTTGCAAACTTGTAGGGGATTTATTTAGAAGTATAACATCAACTGCATAAATGAAAGAGTGGAGATTAACACCTCCAATTTTGATATCAGGTTTAATACCACTTTCATTCATAATGTGATCGATATAGATAATAAATAAGAGAGGGGATAATGTACATCCCTGTCTGACACCAGATTTAACATTAAACCATCTTCCTGTACTTCCTTCAATTCAAACTGCTTACTTACAACTCAAATAAAGACTAAGTATTGCTTGATATAATGCCCCATTAACACCATGTAACCGTACCATTTGGAATAGCTTCTCTCTTGGCACCTTGTCATATGACTTTTTCAGATCTACAAAACTTAAATACAGATCTTTGTTATATTCCAATAATTTCTTATCTATCTGTTGTAAAGTGAAAATCTGATCCTGACAGCCTCTATTTGGCCTGAATCCAGGTTGTTCTTCACCAAGCTTCTCTTCCACAATCCTTCTCAACCGTTTCTCATGTATACTTGCATATATCTTACTAGGAACACTCAGTAATGAAATGCCTCTGTAATTTTCACATTCAGTTTTATTTTCCCTTTTTATATATGAATACTATGAGAGCTCTATTCCAATCATCTGGAATTCAACCCTCTGTCCAGGCCTTCTGAACTATGCAGTGCAGCCACTGTATACGACTTTTATATGCATACTCAGCATTTCTGGTCGAATATCATCTACTCCTGCTGCCTTTCCACATTTCAGGCTTTTGATGGCTTTTTCTACTTCAATTATAGATATGTATTCATGATTCTATGCCTGGTCAGTGTTTTTTTTAACACTGTGCTGTCATCACTGCTTCTTTCATTTAGCCATTTTTCAAAGTAATTACTCCATACTTCAAGGATATCTTTTTCTCCTGTTTTCTTGTCACCTTTATCATCTCTAATTCCTTTTACAGCCATCTTTCCTCCATTTCTGAGCTTCTTTAACAACCTCCGGAATATCTTGCCACCTTTTTTTGGAAAGTTCTGATAAACACCTAGAACAAAAATGATATTAAAGCAACTGATATAACCACAAGAAAGAACATATCTTAAAACCTCATGTTTCATCAAATTGTAATGATTTGTTGTTTTCCTTTTAGGATATATAAGAAGACATGTCAGAGGTTTGAAGAAATTCAAAGATAAAAGTGTGGCCATCATCAAGTTTTTCGTGCTACATGAAAAGTCCATAACTGAGATTCACCAAACTTCATGTGAGACTTTAAAGGACTGTACCGTAGCATATCCAACAGCTGCAAGATGGGTGATCAAGTTTAAAACTGGGCATCCTGAGACAACAGATGTCTGCAGGTCAGAAAGACCTTTCACAGTGATCACACCTGAAAACATCGATGCAGTGCATGCCATGATCCTTGATACCAACCAAAAACATTGCCGACTCTGGGAATATCCAAAGCATGAGTTGGGGTCATTATCTGGACATGCAGAAGCTCTCAGTGAAGTGGGTCACCAAATTTTTCAATGCCAACAAAAAGAATTAATGTGTGCTGTCACCTCAAGGGATTTTGGGTCATTTTGAGAAATCAGGTGCAAATTTTTTGGCTCACATTGTGACTGTTGATGAAATATGGCTTCATCACTATAACCCAGAGACCAAATAACAATGAATGGAGTGAAGAGACAAAGGTTCTCCATGGCCAAAGAAGTTCCAAATCCAGCAGGAAAAGTTCTTGCCATTGTCTTTTGGGAAATGAATGGTGTAATCCTTATCAAGTACCTCAAAAAAGGTGAAACTGTTACAGCAGCAGGTTATTCAACAGCTCTAAAAGAATTGAAGGTGGTGGTACTGAAGGAAAAACATTGTAGAAAACAGAGCAGATGCATGTTGCTTTTGCAAGACAATGCACCTACTCATGAAACCCCAACAGATAATGTCTGCATCACCCTATTCGCCAGACCGGGCCCAATCTGACTATTTCATATTCCCAAATTTAAAGAAACACTTGAAAGGAACAAAATTTATCACAGATGATGAAGTCACATCTGCAGCTGAGGACTGGTTTGTGCAACAAGGGATAGACTTTTTTCTCGGAGGACTGCAAATGATGCAGAAGCATTGTAACAAATGTATAACACTTGGTGGGGAATATGTAGAATAATGTGTAAGTTACATGGTTTTACCTCAATTCATTCATGGTGATTATCACAACTTTTCAGGACACACTCGTATATATTGAGATTATTAAAATATGGAAAACAACAATAAAACAAGGTATATTATATTATAAGATAATGAAGATGTCCTTCAAAAATCAGTTTATTAATGAAACAAAATAAATCAACAATACAATTTAAAAATTTCACAAAAGAAAACAAAAGTCATGCCATTTGAAGATTGAGATAATGTTTTGATCAAAAATGGTCACAGAAAATAAATACCAGAAGCAGTGACACTTTAATTATTTAGGCTGCATAATAACATATCTAAAAGATAGAGATATAGATAAAAAAATAAAGAAATTTCAGAAAATCTATGGAACAATTAAAAGTATACTTAATAAAAATAAAAAACGAGAAACTCAACTAAAATTTGATAAAGTAATGGCCACTCCCAGTCTATTATATGGGCTGGGAGTGGCCAAAGTCAACTGCAAGCTGCAGAAATGAGATTTTTAAGAGCAGCTAAAGGATGAACAAAATTGGACCACATAAGAAACGAAGACATCAGAAGAGAGCTGGATATATACAACATAAATGAAAAAATCAAGGAATATAGAGAGAAATGGAAAGAGCATCTATTTAGAATGAAAAGATATTGGTTACCAAAAGAGGTGGATAAATATAGACTAAAGGGAGAGAGAGAGAGGCCAGCTACAAGATAGAAAGACCAGTGAAGCTGGAACAAGCAAATGCCTAATCCTTGAAAAGAAAAAGAAATAGACAACACAACAGAATAATAAAGCAGATGAAGTGAGCCAGTTAAATAAATTTATATGGAGTAAGAAAGAAATTAGCCAAAAGCCAAAACACTAAAAGAGCAGTATACTAGACAGTGTTCAAACCAGTTTTAAGTTATGGATCAGAGAAATGGTAAGAAATTAAGTAGTTGATCAGATATGAGAGTTCTGAAAAAAAAAAAAAAATTAGAAGCTTGAACAGATGGCAATGGCAGAATCGTATTAAAAAAAAGAAGGCATTAGGAAGGAACTTGACAAGACCCAGAGGAAGACCAAGGTCTAAGTGGATTGATTCAATAATAAGTGTCTTAGAAGAACAAAATGTTAGTATGACAGTACTGGAGCGTGGACAAGTAATAGAGACCAATTTGGAGGAAAACTGTTGAGAGATTAGTATAGTTCGCCCACCGATTAGAGGTCCCTTGACACTTCTGTGCATGTCAGAAAAAGGAGAATCCATTCAGATAATAGGGTAATCAGTCTGTCTTCTGGGATAAGTTTGTTTATTATTACAGGTCGGAAAATTAAGCTTTTCTTTTACGACATTGCTGTTTTTAAAGTGTAACTATTTTGCTTGTATAACAGTTGGAAAAATGTACGTAGTGTTAACAAAATTAAAAAAGGTATAGCATAAAACAAAAATGTAACTAAGTTTATTTTTAAGAAAGTTTTCTATAAAATAAAAATAATTATACAGAAAAACAGAAATTATTTCAAATGAACTTAGATATTCTAAACTTAACAGTTGAGAGAACTGAGACAAATGTCTAAACTGATTAATTATTTATGATTGTTGTGACTCTTTTAACTAACCCATGCAAAAAAAAATGTTGGAAAAAAAACCATTGTCAAATTCTTTTAATCTTCAGAGTCATCTGAATCGGTGTCCGAATCGCCAACACTTTCACTTAAACTGATCACCGAAGGTTCGCATAATTCTGCGATAATTCCGTCTCTGTCCAAATATATATTTTCCAATGAGGTGACATGAGAGCAACATATTGACATGTCGAAACTTAAAAAGTTTTGACATGTCAATATCTCCAGTTACGTTGCAATGGCGAATGAAACTTTTCACTTCTGCCCAAACATACTCAATAGCATTAATATCGCAATGATATGGTGGTAGCCTCAAAGCTAGAAATCCATGCTCTTTGAGCATCATGTCGAATTTAAATAGTTTAGTTGTGGGCGAGTTTCTTTTGACCAAATTAAGCAATTCAATTTTTTGCATATCTGGGGAATGAGAAATGTGATTTGTAGAGAGCCAATCCATAAGAACTTGCTTCCTATTAGACCAATTTGGAACTTTGTTTAATTGAATAGAGTGATATGAAGCATTATCAATTATAACAACAGAATTTTTAGGAAGGTTTGGAATCAGTTTTTCTTCTGCCCACTTTTCGAAGATCGTAGAATTCATTTGCCCATGGTAATCTCCAATAGTTGAATTGGCTTTGTATAGTAAGTTTGAATTTGGTAAAAAACCCATTTCTCCACCCGCACACAAAATTATTATGCGCTGCGAGGCATTTCCAGTTTGTAGCACTTCACATTCTTCTTTTGACTGCCAACATTTTCCATAAGTTAAATTACTATCAATCCAAGTTTCATCTAGATACACAATCGGTCTTCTCTCCTCCCTGAAAATGTCTTATTGCTCTTAAATACTGCATTCTAGATAAAACAATGTCACTTCGCTCCATGATAAGTTTCCTTTTATTCTGGGACTTTTAAAAACAGAATCCGATTTCATGAAGTATTTTCCTTAAAGTTTCTCTTTTCCAAAGAAAATTAATTTTTTCTTTAAGCACAGGAATCAATTTCGGAATAGTTGGCACTCTTTTCTCAACCACGTAAAATTCGTGAATAGTTCTTCTTATAATGTCTACATCAAAATCATTCAAAGCTACGGTTTCGATGGTTTTCTTTCTCTGGCGCTTTTTTTTAGGAAATTTAAATTTTGGCTTACCTTCACCTTTTGATTCCCTACGAATTCTTTTAACAGTCGACCCCGATACGCCCACAATTGCACTTGCACGTTTTATGACTTGAGAAAGGGGAAAAAGAAGATAGCCTTCTGACGATTCTTTTTCGCAGAATGTGAGCACATTATTCAATATTCTTTTGCAAGAGCTACTGAAATGTTTAACAACAGAACTTGTTGACTGTAGTGGATCCATCATACAAATTAATAATTAAAAAAAATGCAAATAAGCGACAACAAAAATCAAGCTACTACTAGTACAGCGACAGACAAGAAAGCACATAATTTCGCATGTTGGCGACCAATTCGTACATCCTTCATTTCTTTCTCCCCTTCAGCATGAATCGACTATTCTTGGCAAAATTCCAAGGAGGGATCTACAAATGGTGGGCGAACTATATTAATGTAAACTTAATCATGTAGTACCATCAAAGCAGCCAGTACAACACTAGAGGGTGCATAACAGGAAACTGATAATGATAATTCATATATGGTCTGAGTTACCCTACATTATTTTGAATTACAGGCAAAGCAACTATGACTATGATGCCACTGCATGATTTTTTTTAAAATTGTGCATATTCTCTGGTTGGTTTCATCCTGCAAAACAGACTTTTTCAGCCTGTTTTGCAGCATGAAAAACATAAGGTTCTGGTAGGGAAAAACAAATATACTAGATAAATCTTCAGCTGAAAAAAGCAGGTGCTTTGATCATGCCATGTACAGTGGTAAAACCATGTCCACATGCACCTTATGAAAACAGCAATGTGCTATGCATTCTTCGCATTACTTGTAATTCGTCCATTTCAGGCCATGGTTGACCATCAATCCCCAAATTCCAAATCTCATCCAGCCACTGGGGAATCATTCCATTAACACAATACAAAGTGTTAATGGAATGATTGGTGCAAAGCCCTGCACTTAATATTAATAAGAGCAAGTGTTGTACTTATCAATCTTAAAACTGTAACTCCTCTGCCATCCTGTCAAGAGAATGTGCCATTTATGTTATACCTGTTGACTAGGACCAGTTGTTATTCCCATCAATCGACTGCATTAGTAGTTTTTGCCCCACCTTGCTCTACATATCCAATGTTTTAGTTATAGTCAGTGACTAAAGGTATAGTCACTGACTATACCTTTAGTAAAGGTATATACTGTTTTATCTTACTCTCCACAACTGACTAAAGGTATAGTCAGTTGTGGAGAGTAAGATAACAATATATTATTATATAATTTTATTTTAGTTGGTTAGAATGTTTGAGGTTTGTAGCTGTGATTGGTGCATTGACTTCAAAATCAGCCTGTTCTGTTTATCCAAAAAAAAGAAGCTCAAATATATAAAAAAATAATCATCATCAAATTCCTGATATGATCCTTCGTGGGGGGGGGGGGGGGGTACAGGAATAAAAAATTAATTATTTATAATTTATAATCAATATATACAATAAATTTAATTCTGTATATTAGGTGATTCTCTTTATCTCTCTGATGAGATATGACATTCACATTCTTTATAAAATTGCAATTATAAATTCTAACATTCTATATATTCAACAGAGCCTCAGTAGCTCAGTCAGTATAGATGAAGCCGTTCAGTCAGAAACACCTGGGTTTGATTCCCATCCATGACATGAGGAACCTTTATCTGGTCTCTTTCAACTAAAGGTAAGTTAGCAGGTCTCATACAGAGGTAAAGGGGGTTTTTTGCCTAGAAAATCAGGGTTTTTCATCCCGCAGAACAGGCAAATCAGCCCCATGAACACACATGGATTTACAGCCATGAATACTTATTCCTCAGCCATAGACCTGATTTTCAGCTCTATGGCTGGGTCAAGCTCAGATAAACTGAGGGTGGGTTGGGGAAAGCAATGGTGAAATACCCTGTAAAAAACTCACCAGAAACACTTTGTGGCAAGAACACTTGCCTACAAAGTTACAAGAGACACAACTGAAGGGTTAAATCAATCAATATATCCAACTTCTAAATCAGAAGACAATTATATGGCCATTCTAGAATTATATATATGAGTTGAAAGAAAATCTTTCATTCTCTGACTCGCACTTAAATTCAATTCCGAAAGATAACATCAAATACTATACAAAACAAGAACATAGCATTCATGCTATGTTCTTGTTATGGAAACAATTCCATTATCAATGCTACTCAATAAGATTGCCATTCACAAAGCACACCCACCAATGCATATAATACTATAAATGATTGTTAAAATGAGATTGCGATTGTATACATATATCATACCAGCTGCTTCCTGCCTAATGGAAGATTTTCTAGAATGTTCCCCTTCATCTATAGGACCACCATCAACTCCACATGTCCAATTCCGACATTCAGATGCAGCTACTGGATATCAAAAGTTAAAAATAAATAAATAAATAAACTACCACATGACAAACTAAAATAACATAATTGTAAATTAGAAATTGACATTTATGATTATAACCAATATAATAACATCTTAAAATGCCCACACTGTAAGGACTTAATCACATGAAACTTATCAGAAACTTTTGCATACCTATGAATTTTATTTTTAAACATTCTTTTAATTTTAATATTTTTAATGTTGTAATTATTTTTAAAATGTTTTATTTAATTTTTTTTTAATATTCTGAATGGTAAAACAGTCAATTTAAATTTCACTAACAGACTTAGGAATTCAAAATAACTATGAGACCTCCACATACATATATCCTATAAGGAATAGAGAATACAAAGGTTTCAGATTTCAGATTCAATATTCACTATCGACTTCTTGTAGAGAACTCTTTAACTGAAATATTACCTCTTATTTACTGAAGAAATGAAGAAAAGGAATCTAAAACAATTGACCAAACATTGTATTGGTCAATTGTTAAATTTTAAATTATAATTGTAATTAAAATATTAAAAATTAAAATATAATATCATTGTAAAATATTCAATGTTACATGAAATAACAAGTTGATTCACTGTGATAATACCACTTAACCATGTGAAATTAATATGTAAAACAGTAACAAAACAAACCCACTGATCAATTTAGAGCCATGGTGAATAATTGCTGCTGTCTTCTTTCAGTGACAAGTCTGCATTGTTAAGTATCTTCAAGTAAAATATACATTGCTTTAATTATTTATAAAATATATTTTACTGTAACATATATTGTACTGTGAAATACTGATATTATTAACTTGTTCATGCTGGGATATGTTTCACAGGTGTTACACAGTTAGCAGTAGCTCATTTGAGCTTGTAACATGTCCCTTCAACTTCTGGTGGGTAGGCACATTTTTACACATTTAGAAACATATATGATAAATTTCAAATTTTTTCAGTAGTACAATTTTCATGTAAAAGTAATATTTGTAAACTATCTTCATGGTATAGCAAATATCCCAAAAGTAATGTTTTTTTTTTTGCTTTTTTTTGGTATTTTTACTTCAAGTTTATATATAACATGTGCTTTTAAAATTATTCTGCATGATTTTATAAATGGGTTAGTTTCTGCACAAGCGAAGAGATAATTATTGACTGATCTTTCTATTTTATAGTAATACCACTGCACATTATCTATTAAAAAAAAGGCAATCATTGCAATCCCCAGCTTATCTCTAAAAACATAGAGCTGCACTTGCATTTATTTTATATGCAGGTGCTGAATATTACTATTTATGAAAATATAGTTTTGATTCTTTTTTTCCTTCTAGTACAGCCATCAGAAATAAATCACACACTATATAGACACCCACACTATATATATATATATATATATAGGTCACCAAAGTCAACTACTTCAACACCTGGAGAACCGTTAACTAATCAGTGACCACCAATATATATATATTCTGCCACTTGAGATTCACAAAAGATCTCCTTGAGATAGAATCCATAATGGTGGTCACTGATTACTTAACAGTTCTCCAGGTGTTGAAGCAGTTAACTATCGATAACCTTCTCCGTTACCTTAGACAATACCAAAGTGAAACTAATATAACATAATATAGTATAAAGACGACAAACAAGAAAAAGTGTTGGTTTGAAGAACATCTTTTGAACAGAACTGATAGAATACCATCAGGACCTAAAACCTGTCTTCATCCAGATCATGATTCTTCTGCCTTTCTGGCATGAGATGTGCGAGATATTTCAAATAAAGATGAATGTGATTTGCCTTGGTCATCCATGCAGGATCTGGAAGAGAAGAATGATGTCAAGAGAGATCACATTCATCTTTTGGTTCATGTTGTAGTACTGTCGCATGTGCGCGTGTGTGTGAGAGAGAGAGAGAAGGCAAGGGCATGGGTGGACAGAAATTGCACCAAACAATTTTTGCAACTGACAGAAGGAATGACTGCCAGCAAAATGAGTATTTTAAATTTAGCCCTTTCATAGTTATATTTAGCACTCAACATTTTACTAATATTTGTGACACAGAGATGAGAAAATATTACATGTAATAGACAAGTGAAATTATTCATTTCCAAATATTTCAACCTCAATATTACAAGTCAACATCAGGGCTATTAAGCTAGCCAATACAAGGTGGAATGTTAGAGTGTTAACAATGGATTATTATAAAATACAATGTGCATGATAGTAAAGAATAACATGATGCAGAAGAGATGTAGTAATTAAAAACTACTGATGACCAATGGGATCTGACTTCCCCAGTTTTCAGTAAGGATAGGCTTCAGCACTCTCTTTAAATAAATGTTCAAACTTGAAGTGACAATGGTAGATTAAGTGTGACTTAGAACAGAAGATTTTGTGGTTGAAGTCGATTCCAGGCATGATTTATCAGATTTCTTGTTAATATGTAAGATTAGTTTCTGTAAGCTTTTCTCCACGGAACATCCAGTTTGCCCAAAGTAGGAGAGGTAGTAGTCACATGGGACTTGGTAGATGTCAGGAAGTGAGGATGGAGGTCATTTATCTTTAAAAGAAGGAAACTAAGAGGAAAGTGTGTTAAATGGAATGTCAGTACTTGGTTGTATTTCTTGAGGATTCTGGAGATCAGTTCAGAAATGCCTGAAATGTATGGATTGAGACTCTCTGTATTGTGTTTCAGGGTTGTTAGAGACAGGCTTGTAAGAATCAAAAACATGTTGTATAGTCCACAGTGAGAAACCATTCAGCTGCGTATGTTAGATGTTTAGAAGTTCCTACTTGAGATTTTGCAGGTTGGAGTATACAATATGAAAAAGAAGCAGAGTTTTTATGATTCTAATTTTTTGGAAAGATAGCAGGTAGACTGTTACTGTAGGTAAACCTGCAAAGGTATGTTTATGATGGATGGAAGTAATTAGTTCATCTGAAGAAGGACAGGAGAGTGAGACCTAGAAAAGTCAGGTTATTGTTCTATTTCCATGGTGAAATTTATTTTTGGGTGCATATTGTTTATTGTTGTTAGAAAGGCTGGCAAGGCATCTTCCTTGTGGGGCCAGATGATGAAAACATTGTCAATGTAGCATACCCAAAAAAGGAAGGCTGAAGATGGATGGAAATAAAAAGAATCTAAGTGTTTTAGATAAAAACTGGCAGGTGCAGTGAGAGAGGGCTTAATATTGAAGTAACCTCTATCTATTTATAAAGTTTGCTTTAGCAGATGAAATAAGTGGAATGGATGACAAAATCAAATAATTTGACAGTGTCAGGTGAGAAAGTTTGTGAAAGCAACTGAAGGGAATCTTCAAGTAAGATGATAGTAAATAAAGATTCAATGTTAAAACTGACCATTAAGTCAGAATGATAAATTCTTCACCTTAAGTAGGAAATCTGAGGGGTTTTTGATGAAGGACCAGGAGTTGCTGGTTTGTAAGTTTAACAGTCGTGATAAAAACTTTGCTATGAAATAAGTTGGACAGTCAACACAATCTACAATTGGACAAAGAAGCACACCTTCTTTATGGATCTTAGGTATATTAAAAAGTGGAGGGGTATGAGCAAAGTTGGTCTTTAGTATATCTGCAGTATCTGCATCAAGACTGATGACTTCATAGCAGTAAGTTGAGATTTGTGAGTTGGCTATTTTTTGGGACTGTGTTCTATTTCTTGATATGTAGATCTATCCGAAAGTAGAAGAGATTTTTCTTTTATAGTCTGCTGTATCAATAAGAAAGGCAACTTTGCCCATGTTGGCTTTGGTAACTGTGAGATGGTTGTCGCATCTTACAGATTGCAAGGCGTTATTTCTGCAAAAGAAATAGATGAGGGAAGTTTGGCTGCAAGTAGTATTGAAGGGACTTCTACATGGAACTTGTTGGAGTCATCACCAGAAATAAATTGCATTCAACATTGTGGAGAAAATCCAGATATGGTATTTTCTTGGAACTATACCAAAATTATGTCATTTGGAAAGCACAAAGATTTCATTATGAGCTAATGGGCATCTAGAGATGTTGACTACCCATTTTTGTCTGGAGAGATCTGAGATGGTCTTTGCTTAGCAAAGTTGTTGAATAGACTGTAGTGAAAAAAACTGGCAAAGCTTTTGCCTCTGTTACTAATGCAGTAACAGGAGTTACTACCTTACCAACTCCTGAAGAAGTTAAGGCAGTTGAGTTATTTGAGAAAATGTATTTCAACATGAAGAGATTTAACAAAGCAGAAGAATGATACAAGAGGCAATTGATGCTAGAGAAATTTATGCAGATAAGAAAAGGTAACCCATGCAGACTAAGTTGGACATAACACAAATTTTTAAAGTCCACTCATGACATCACCTTATCCCTGATGAGCCTTGATCATTCACAAGTTATGCATCTGGTGACTCATCCTAAAAAGCTTTGTTGCAGTTTCTAAATATGATGAATTGTTAATTATCTAGTCCCCCCCCCCCCTCCGGCCATCTCTTCTGATGAATAGTCCAATTAATAAAGCACCAGCTTTGATGAAAAATATCAATAATAATTTCCATATCTTTCCAACTGCTTATTTTACTGGCAAGTGCAGAGAAGCACTATGCACTCATGTTTCATTATTTATTACAGTGCAACACTTTATACAGAAATTTCATGTTGTAATTTGTGCACTGTATTATTTCACTATTAAACAGCATAAAATTGGTTAAAAATATAACAAAACAGACCAACACATTTTAGCATTCAGGCAGGTTAATTGTTAATATACTCTTAAGGTTCCTATAGTGATTTCCAGCTTGCAATTCAAATTATGATAGGATCATTGGAACAGAAGCTTGTTGTACGTCGAGGAATGACTGCACCTTCATTTTTAATCTTTGATCCAGCGATTTATTTCTAGCTCAGCTCTCAGGACCATAAGTTAAGATGGGTTTGAACACAGCCTTGTAGAGCTAGTTTAACATTTGATTATTATTATTTTTTTTAAATTCCATATAAATGTATATAAAATTATATCCCTACCATACCAGCTTTGCAAATTCTGTTGTCTATTTCCTGAGAATGCAGATGAATAAAACCTGCAATTTCCACAGGTTTAGTCTTTTCATTGCACATTTTCATACTAAATTTGTTACAGATGTTATTCAATTTATTCTGGATACTTGCACTGGATTTATTTAACAGTATAACATCATCTGCATAAATCAGAGAGCTCAGTTTGATATTTCCAATTATCCCATCAGAATTAATGTACTTTTTTTATAATCTGATTCAGGTAAATGATGAATAAGAGTAAAGATATCGTGCTTGTTACACACCTAAATTAAGATCAAGCGATCTCCTATATCTATAACTGAAACTGCTAACTTACAGGGGTGCTTAAGAGTCAAACTGCATAATTAAGAGGAGACTTTAAAGGAATGCAGAGAACCGAAAAGGGCTTCTGTCCTAATACCCAATCCTCACCTTCTCATGGTGCACACTGTTAGGTATCCATTTGGATACTAAACGAACAAGGATGTGGCTGGCAATTTGAGATTTAGATGACCAAATTAATATTCTTACTGGCTTAAACCACAATTTAAAATGATAGTACAAGATTACAGAATTTAATGCCAGCTGGGGTGTCACCCAGTTAAAAAAGGCCCCCCATTGTTTTCACCAGGGAACCAGAGTGAACAGTGCCAAGTCAGCTACTGGAACAAATCCTGAAACACATCCCAACTCATTATCACCAGAGTTCAAGTTCGGTACTATCAACATAAGAAGCCTAAATGGCAAAGAAATGGAGCTAGCTGAGGAATTGCATAAATACCAGATCGACATAATAGGGGTGACTGAAACAAAAAAGACCAAAACTGGTGATTTCTTTCTGAGCAATAAATACAAAATGTTATATTCAGGCAATAACAATCAGGGAAAAGGAGTAGTTATAGTATATTCAACACTAAATACGAGGCTAATCTTCTTTAATGGTAGGCAATATCAAGTAGAGTGATGTGGGCAAATATCAGAATGGAGAACTGACAATGAGACATATTTGTGCCTATGGTCCCACAGAAGGTTCTACTAAGGTAAAAGTGCAGGAATTTTTTGAGGCTTTATAGAAAGCAACTGACACAGCAAAAAAGGAAAAGTTGGTTATTGTTGGAGATCTAAATAGCAGAGTAAGAAATGATTGTCAGACATACAAAAATATGTTGGGAAACTTTGGAGAAAAGAGCAAAGCTAATAATAATGGCACTTTTTGGATTTCTGCTCAGGACATGGACTCATTATTAGTAACACAATGTTCCAACATAAAAATATGCACAAATTCACATGGAAAGAAGGAGCAAGGAAAAAGAAGAGTCTCACTGACTATGTTATTGTTGATAATGTTTTCTTACTGGTGCAGGACACTAGAGTGTACAGAGGATTTGAAATTGGAAGTGACTACCATTTTTTCTTGAGAAAGAAAAATTTGAATTTCATATTGTTACGTCGTTGTTTTCTTAAATATTTTACCTCTATTGTTCTCCTTGTGTACCTACTGAGATCTGGCTTCTAAACTGACTTTCTGGGGTCGTTTCTCTCTTCGAGCTCTGACGAAGTTTATTTGTTAACGGTGTGCCAGTCAGAACTCTAGGATAGAAATTCTTATCCGAAGAAACTTTCCCAGAATTCAAGTAATACCTTATATAGATTAAGTAGTTAGGTAGATTGAGTTCTCAGTATACAGTCATGGACTTGACAATCTAAAATCCCCCTTTTTTCTCTAAACATAGGTTCGATATTTTCGTAAGTGGTAAAATTCAATCTCTTTCTCAGACAAACTCAGGTATACATGGAAAAACCTATTTATTATTTATCTAAGAACATTACAATTTAAACAACACATATAATCAAGCAAATCAAGGTTAATACTAAAATACAAGTAAAGCAGGGTAATAATAATCAAATAGACAAGCTATTCAAACATACTCATGAGAATCTTATGTTCATCTATATCACAAACATGGATGTCGGTATTAGACTAGATTACTGCTACTAACAACCCATATACATTAAACTTGGTCTAGACAACTTATGAACGTACACTACCAGTCCAATTCGATTAACATAACACGGGAAACTGTCTAAAAAATCTCTCTCTCATCTTTTCTAAATTCTGTCCATTTCACACCTTCGTCACAAATAGATAACACACAAAAAAAGAAGATTTATAAATTACCACCTTGTTAGATGATTTCTTGATCCTTCCGTCTGTTCTTTGTTATAGATTGTCCCTCTATACGATGGATTGCTACCATGCGGGAGTCACGAGCTCGTCCCGAATTAGCCACTTGTTTCTTCTAGGCTTACGAACTTTTCACGTAGACGTTTCTAACACGATTTACCTTCAAAGCAATCCTTTGCTGCTTTCTCATCAGTTAGACCCACACCGATGGTCTAAAACTCAAACACTGCCATCATCTTGTGCTACATTTTCTTCGATTTTACGTCGCTCAGCAACGGGAAATAAGCTGCCGCTCTGCCATCTTCACACGTCTTGTCGGGTATCAGGCATGCTGATCCGCTCGGGAACTTCAAGTAGGAGACCCATGGGGAGGGTACACGCAACCGGGAAACACCACAGGAACCAGGAGAAAAAAGTAAAAAGAAGCAAAAGGAGGTAAACCTCTCTGTGAATCAGTTTTAAATCCCATTATAGCACCCTCTTTCCGCACTCCACTTGTCTATGAAACTTGTTTATGATGCTCTCCCATTTGCTGTCTCCGAGTGACGTCACCTCCTTGCTGTACGCGCATTGCTTTTTTCGGGGAATGTGAATTTCTTGTGCCTTCCATGAATGTCTACTCACTGCTCGTTACGTGGTCAAACTTTGGTGGTCAAACTGCAACCTTTGAACTTTCGTTCACACGATGATACATGACTTTATACATAGCATATTTTAACATTGATGTTTTTGACAAATTAAGATTCCATCTATATTAGACAATAACTTTAAACATAGTACAATTTAATATTTATTTCCTCCTTTGATTTCATTTTAATTTAAGATTCAACCTCTGCCATTATACCACCCTCTTTCCGCACTCCACTTGTCTATGATGCTCTCCCATTTGCTGTCTCCGAGTGATGTCACCTCCTTGCTGTATGCGCATCGCTTTTTTCGGGGAACGCGAATTTCTTGTGCCTTCCATGAATGACTGAGAGAAAGACCAAGATACAGGTGGACTGATATGGTACAAAGTGCCTTAGACGATAGAAATATAAGATCTGATAATCAGTAATCAGTCTGTTACTTGTCAAGACTCCAATTTGGAGGAAAATTGTAGATAGGAAGTTAGTAATGATATAATTGTTTCATGTAGTACTATCATATCCTGTACACCCCTTGTGGGTACATGGCAGGAATTTGATGATGACCTCTTCCTTTATATTTTAATTCCTTTTTAAGCAAAGTTAATATCTGCATCTTCACATATTATGTCTGTTTTGCCAAGAGTACAAGTGTGCTTTTGCTTGATATTGTTCTCTTGTTAAATCTTGAATGGAGCAGTTCTATTCTTGATAGAGCCATCATTCAAGATCTAACAACATTGAAAAGAACATGTAAGAAAGTTTTAAAGTGAATAAAAGTTGAGCAGCGATCAGATGTGAACTGTAGACTAAAATACACAAACATTATTCAAGAAAAAATGAAAGAGTTTGAGAACAGGAAGCAAACCTTGGAGATTCAGTGGCAAGCCCTGAAAAAACGTTGATGAATTCAGCAGAGAGACATGGGTTGAGGTTGCCTGAAAGAATCGAAAAATCAGAACTTCCATGGTGAACACAAGAAGTTAAACAGGCAGTGAAGGAAAAGAAGAAAGCATATCAAGCACAGTTTTACCCTGTGTAAAACTATCTAAACAAGTCATGGAAAGACTTTGTTAAGAACAAAGAAAATAAATATCAACAAGGTGGCAAGATATTCTGGAAGCTGTTGAAAAAGCTCAGAAATGGAGGAAAGAGTGCTGTAAAAGGAATTAGAGATGATAAATGTGACATGAAAACTGGAGAAAAAGATATCTTTGATGTATGGGGTAATTACTTTGAAAAATTGCTAAATGAAACGATCAGTGACAACACAGTGGTAAAAAACACTCAATAGGCATACAATCAGGAATACATATCCATACATGAAGTAGAAAAAGTCATCAAAAGCCTAAAATGTAGAAAGGCAGCAGGAGTAGATGATATTCGACCAGAAATGCTCAAGTATGGAGGTATAAAAGTCTTACAGTGGATGCACTGCATAATTCAGAAGGCGTATACAGAGGGACGAATCCCAGATGATTGGAGTAGAGCTCTCATAGTACCCATATATAAAAAGGGAAATAAAACTGAATGTGAGAATTACAGAGGTATTTCCCTACTGAGTGTTCCTGGTAAGATTTATGCAAGTATACTTGAGAAACGGTTGAGAAGGATTATTGAAGGGTAATTTGGTGAAGAACAAGCTGGATTCAGGCTAAATAGAGGTTATCAGGATCAGATTTTCACTTTATGACAAACAGTTGAAAAATCGTGAGAATATAACAAAGATCAATATTTAAGTTTTGTAGATCTGAAAAAGGCATATGACAAGATACCAAGAGAAAATCTATTCAAAATGCTACCGTTATATAGTATCAATGGGACATTACATCAAGCAATAATTAGTCTCTATTTGAGTTGTAAGTCAGCAGTTAGAATTGAAGGAAGTACAGGAAGATGGTTTAATGTTAAATCTCATGTCAGACAAGGATGTACATTATCCCCTGTTATTCATTATCTATATGGATCACATTATGAAAGAAAGTGATATTAAATCCGATATCAAAATTGGAGATGTTAATTTCAGTTCTTTACTTTATACAGATGATGTTATACTTTTAAATAAATCCAGTACAATCTACAAGATTCCCTGACCAAATTGAAGAACTGTTGTAATAGATTTGGTATGAAGGTTAGCAATAACAAAACAAAGACAATGAAAACAGGCAAAAGCATTGAAAATATTAACTGCATTGTGAATGGAGAACCTATAGAACAAGTAAAACATTTCAGCTACCTAGGCACAATTTTTATTGAAGATGGTAAATTAATATGGAAATAGACAACAGAATGAACAAAGCTGGTATGGTAGGAAATCAACTGAATAAATTTATATGGGATTAGAGAGAAATTAGTCAAAACACTTAAGTAGATGTATACAAGACAGTGTTTAAAACAATTTTAACTTATGGATCTGAGAGATGAGTTAGAAATAAAACACTTGACCCATCCCATAATGCATAGTATTATATACTGTCCGTAAGGATGTGTCCTGCATTATGGTATACTACTAAGGTAATTGATGTCGAGTCATTAGCCTCTATATAAAAGTAGCCCAGTCATGAAGTTAAACATTCACAAACATTCTTTACTTACACTTGGATAAAGGATGAAACCAAGAATATAATTTTGGCATGTTTAATTTATTGTATAACCACGTGAAAAAACTTAGTACAATGTACCATTTACACCATGTAACTGTAACTCAGATAGCGTTTTTCTTGGCACTTTGTCACAAGCCTTTACCAGGTGTACTAAACTTACAAACGGATCCTTGTCATATTCTGCGACTTCTCAGATATTTATCTAAGAGTGAAATCTGATCATGATGACCTCTATTTTGCCTGAACTCAGCTATTTCTTCTCCAAATTTCTCTTCCACAATTTTTTTCTTAACCTCTTATCAAGTATGTTTGCTTAAACTTACATGGAAGACCATTCAGTAAGAAATTGATATGCAATGGTCACATTAGTTTTATTTCTTTTTCTTATTGAAGGGTACTATGAGAACTATTCCTATCATCTGCAGTTTGACCTTTGACCAGTTTGTTGAGTGCTTTCACTACTTTTTTTTCCGGGAAGATTATTTCTCGAATATAACATCATATATTTATTATTTAGTAAGACATCACCTGTGTTAGTCTTCTTTTTCTCAGTATCAACAATTATGTCCATGTGATGCTTTTTTTAGTACTTCCAGTTTTATGTCCTTTCTGATGGTGCCAATCTTCAATTCTTCTAACACTTTCTTCAGTAGCCGATCCTCATTCCCAAACAGCAGGGGTGCCTTGATTAACTGGTCACTACACCAGGCTGGCATGAATTTCATCATGATGTACCATTATGACTCTTTCTTTTTTAAGCCAATATAGAAGATAATTTACTCAGCTAAGTTTCAAATTACTAGTCAGTCCTTGTTCATTCAGCACATAGTGCATAGTAGGTATGTATCATGCACATAGTGCATACTTACTAATGGGACACACCATGTAAAGGTAAAGACTGGACATTAGGTCAGAAGTCACAATCAGCTCTTTGCATTTCTTAGATGATATGAGAGGTTTTATCCAAGTTATTTGGATTTTACCCTTAAGCCACTTACACAATTTTTTATTCTTCTTGATCAACCCTGGTACACTTCTTGCAAACACATGACAGAAGTAATGGATTGTAGAAATATTTTGAAAGTTTATTTTTCACTTGGTTAGAGTATAATAAAATTAGTTTAATCCTTTATCCAAGTGTGAGCAAATAAAGTTTGCGCCTGAAAGTATCTTCAGGACTGGGGTAAGGTGGTACAACACCAGGCAACTCGTTGCAAAGGTGCAGCAAGCTACCAACACTCCTATCTCAGTATCTCCTATAATGCAAAACACATCTCCTTGCAGATATGTCTAATGTTATGCATTAAGGGAAGGGCCACTACCCAGACTAGTTTCGACCTTTATTGAGGTCTCTTCAGTGGGAGCCAGGCCCAAGTGGAGATACCAGGCAGAAGCATTAGCAGGTCATCTCTACCTATAGGAGTTGCCAAATGGTGTGCCACCCTTTTATAATAAATTACTCTGAATTTAGAGAAAGATGTTGAAAGTTTATTTTTCACTTGGTTAGAGTATAATAAAATTAGTTTAATCCTTTATCCAAGTGTGAGCAAACAAAGTTTGCGCCTGAAAGTATCTTCAGGACTGGGGTAAGGTGGTACAACACTAGGGCAACTCGTTGCAAAGGTGGAGCAAGCTACCAATACTCCTATCTCATTAGAATTAGACTGTAGAAATAATTGGGATATGGTCAAAACAGGAAATGAGGTCTGAATGTCTGTAGCAGATAGTGCACATCACTTAAGTTTCCATTTATACCACATATGTTGATATGAAAGTTCTTTTTTGTAGGTTTTTTTATTTTATTTTTTTAACTACAATGGCATTATACACCTATTTGAGTTCTGTCATGTTGGTTTTAAGAGGTAAAGAAAAAAAAAAAAGGTTATGAGAATGTGCAGCAAGAAGATAGACTCTCTCAGATATGTTGTCCAGTCTCCATGACAGAATGTGGCCTCAACAGTGCCTCTCACATACACCCTCTGTCCAAAAAGAAAACCGAAGTTTCCGAAAATAGAAGAAACTAGTGGCGCCACCTGTTGTATCTTTTTGTTGTCGAAAGCAGCAACCTTCATTAGTGTTGTGTCAACTGTTTATGACATTTGCTTCATTACAAGCCGAGTTATAGTGCCAAGAGTGACAGTGTGTTTTGACAAAAGGTCAGAAAATGAGTTTCAAACAGCTGCGATTGACTTTTGTGTTAAACTTGGTAAAAGGTTTACTGAAACGTATCAAATGCTTCAAAAAGCATACGGTGATGAATGCTTATCCCGTACTCAAGTTTACGAGTGGTTTAAGCGATTTCAAAGTGGTCGTGAGACACTCGAGGATGACGAAAAACCAGGCAGTCCAAAAACTGGACTGAGTGAAGTTAACATCCAAAAAGTGTGTGATTTCATCAAAGAAAACCTGAAATCGTCCGCGAGATTGATTGAAGATGAAATGGGGATTCCAAAATCAACTGTGCACAATATTTTGACCAAGAGTTTGCGGCTTCGAAAATTGAATTCGCGATTTGTTCCCGATGACCACAAGTTGACCGACAAACAAAATATGTATCGAATTGAACTCTGCAAGGACCTCATTAAAACCGCTTTTAAGGACTCAAACTTCCTTGTTTGAGTCCGGGCTCATACAAGTTTGTTCGGGCTCATACTCAAAACATGGTGTTTTGAGTATGAGCCTGAAACAAAGCACCAGAGTGCTGAGTGGAGACCACCAGAAGAGGGACATCCAAAAAAATGTCGCTTGGAGAAGTCAAAAGTAAAGACAATTCTGATTTGATTCTACGATTCCAGGGGTATTATCCACAAAGATTTCGTTCTGCCTGGCCAAACAGTCAATGGTGAGTTTTATCTCGAAGTTTTGAAGCGATTGATAGTAAGAATTCATTGCGTATGGCACGAATATCGTGATGCAGGCAGCTGGTCACTTTTGCACAATAATGCACCATCTCATCGTTCGAACATTGTGAGACAGTTTTTGAGCAAAAACCAAGTTTGTGTGTTGGATCACTCGCTGTTTTCACCTGATTTAGCACCCTGTGACTCCTTTCTCTTCTCCCAACTTCATTTGCCATTTCATTTGAAAGGAAAGTGATACGACACCGCTGAAAACGTTCGAGCGGCAGTAACCACGACCCTCAACAGTATACCAAAACCGATATAAAAAACTCATTTAACAAATTAATTGACCGTGCCAAGCACTGTATCGAAGCTGAGGGAGAGTATATTGATTGAAATAAATTATTTGAATAATTGGAATGTTTTATTTTCTATCAAAAGTCCGGTTTCTTTTTGGACAGATGGTGTACATACCCTCTCTCCAGGCACAATATGACAGTGTTGAATACAGCAACTGCTGTACCACTTGATAAGAGTGAGGAGGCTCTAGATTTCCATATCATGTCCAGCATGCTCACACTACATGTTAGAAGACTGGGGAAAGAACAGAAATGGGAATCTATGCTATGGGTGGGGTGGGGGGGAAGAGAGAAACACAGCATCAGCACTTCAGGCCTCCAGTAAGCAAAGTGGTGGTATTTCACTGGGCAATGAATGCTGTCTACCGCCCATTAAATATAGTTGGCAATTCCCACTATTAGATTTAATAATTCATTTCTAGTGTTATCTTTGTTCCATTAACCTAAAAACAAGATTTGTACAAAATTAGTAATTGGGCATGTTAAGTACTTTTTTTTTCTGGTGGAGGGGGTGAGAACTGAGGAATCTACAAATGTGATATTTTATTGTTTATTATGGCTCCATTTTACAGTGTAGATATCTGTTTATATGAACACAGAAGTTTATGTATCCTGAGGATGTCAATGAAGTACTGATGAAATCATAGCAAATTAAATGCCATCTGAACCTTTGCTACCCAGAAAACTAAGCTGAAACTAGGTTGCAAGCAAAGCTCAGTCAAAACCTTACTATGTGCATTTTTCACTAGTTTTATGGACAGCAAGTGTGACACAATTAAAAACATGACAGATACCTTAATTTCAAATTTTATTACTAATAAAATATACAGGGATCAGAGAAAGAAACTAGTAATTACAATATTCAAAACTAAACAAAAATAAACTGCTTGAATGTCAGGAAATTTTAATACGTATTGGGAAAATTGGGAGATTAAGATTTGTGTCTGTGGTTCCACATGAAAGGTTCTACTAGAAGAAGAAGAAGAGAAGAAGAAGAAAATTAATTTTTCAAGTCATTAGAGATAGAAGGCAATATAAAAGAAAAAAGAAAATAGTTTTCAAGAAAATAATATAAGAAATCCATGCATGTGTCATTATTTTCTGTGCATTGTTCTCTAAATAGGAGAGTAGGAAATGAACTGCATATATACAGAAATATTTTAGGAAAATTTAGAGAACAAAGCACAGAAAATAATGACACATGCTTGGATTTCTTATATTAGATTAGACTTACAAAAAATTATATTCTTGTTTTAATCCTGTATCCAGACATAAGCAAACAAAGTGTATATGTGAACTATCTTCAGGACTAGTTTATTTATATATATATATATATATATAGAAAGAGAGAGAGAGGGAGAGGATTAACTACATATCAATTGCTTAGTATCCCAAAATGCAAAAATATTATGGGAAGAGTCACCACCCTGACCAGTTCTGACCTTTACTGAGGTCTCATCAGCAAGAGAACTAGATCCAAGATACCAAAGTTAAATCAATGAGAAGTCAATCATATATCTTCTGTATACAAGTAGTAAAATTGAGTATCACCATATTATTAAATACTCTGGATTACTTATGCCTGGGTAATGGATTAAAACAGGAATATAATTTCTGCAAAGTATAATATACTTTGTAACCCAGCAGGAAAACTTTGAACAACTGTTGGATTGCTGTTCAGGAAATGAACTAGTCAATTACTAACACTCTGATCTAGCATAAAAATGTATATAAATTCACACAGAGAGAAAAACACAACGAACATTAAACAGATGACATCAAAGACAGAACCATATTCAAATGAAGCTAACAGAAAAGAGCCTGACATTATTAATACTCAAATGTGTAAGCAGAGCTAATCTAAAATATGTCACTTAAACAGGATGAAAAATTAGTATAACAAGTTATTGAAGCAAAAATGACAGGATAAAAGATCAAGATATAGGTCATTTAATCAAAATAGGCACTTTAGAAGACTAAAATGTAAGAGCTGATCAAATCAGAGACCTGATAAATAACAGCCCAGTAAGAAAGAAAATCACTGATCAGAAATCAGTCATGAAATCAAATGTGTGTTAGACTGTTACAATATACATCTTGCATCCATAGCACAGGTCAATAAATTATGATGATGATGTTAATAAAATTCTAAAAGGATGCCTTGCAGTATTCTATACATTCCAGGAAATATGTGTATGATAATATCAATCACTAGGAAATGTTTACAATAATATCAATTACGATCTAAACCATAAATGTGCATGCATCCAAACCTACTATATGATGTAACTAAATCAGCCATCGATAAACAAGAAATTATATTCTTGTTTATATATTACAGAATATATTTTGTAGTTTATGATCTACTAGCCAGTGTAGATTATGAAACATTATAACTTGCTCACCTGTAATAGCCAAACACGCATGCACGCACACACACCCATTCCTGACACAAAAAAGGGCATATATATTATCTGATGTGAAGAACTTTACATACTATCAGTGGTAAGGTTCTTCACATCAGGTACTATCAGTGGTAATATTATTCTGAATATCTTGTTGGAATCACACTAAATAGCAACTATTACCTTGTTGCATTACTTCTGCTACAAGACTGGAAGAAAGACCTTCATTTCCACTGACATCCTGCTGAGGTTGATCAGGTACAATCTGTTTCACAGAAGCTGCTCCAGAGCTACCTGAACTTTCTCGATGATGAACATCCACTTCCAAATCTATAATTTATTTTATGCATATATACTTATTTACAAAATAATCTTAGTAAGACAATTCAGATAACAAATACAATTAAATGTAATGTGCAGTAGTAATAAAAAAACATTATTTTTTTATTACTACTAGCTCAGATTGTATGCTCAAACAAATATGACAATTGCATGAAATTGTGTTTTCCTATTCTGAATTACTGACTTTATAGCTAAATTTAAATGTTAAATACTATAGCTCATTATATCCAAAGAATCATATATCTGTTTGATAAGAAACAAAGTAAAGTAATTATTTAATCACAAAGCAGAAACACATAACACAGTACAAGAATAAAAGAGCAAACATAAAATACAAATTAAAAAAGGATTTAATTGAAAAGATATTTGCATTATTTAGCTTTATGATACAACTGATAATAGTAAGATTCACTGAGCCTGTTTGCTACTGTCATGTTTATTTCCTTACCATCTTCATTGATTTGGATGAAACAGAAGAACTGATCCAAATTGGACAATTGCATTTTTATGCAATGGAATTTGTATAAAATGGTATATTTATTAAATTTGTAAAAATACTATTTAAAATTCATGCAGTGATATTTAATTTCCATGCAACTTTTATGTTCATGGAAAGTTTAAATTTAAGAAATCATCTATGGTACAAGTGTATTATAGGTTTACTAATAACCGTTTGTGGGTGGGAACCACAAAATCAGCCTCTCAAATCACAAATCCATCCAACCATTGAACACTGTTCTCAATTTGCTCAAAATATGCTGTAATACCCCTAAGAGTTCCCTAAAAACGTACAAGAATTTCATTAGGTGTATTTCCTGTAGTGGGTAGGGATTAGGAGTAGTGTTGAATAACATTAGGAAGGAGGACTGAAGACTGACAGTTCAAGAATAGAAAGTGATGCGATTAAAATATTAAGTAACCTTGATGTTAATAAGGATGTGAGACTGGATGAAGGAACACTGGTTCCATTGTATAAAAGAAAAGCCAAGTCAGTAGTGTCCAAATATATCACAGTATGTATATCAAGTGCAGTGATGAAGTTGTTAGAGAGGCTGGTTAGAGATAGAATACAAACTTGGATTGATGAAAATGAAAATCTTTCGAGAGCAGCATGAATTTGTTAAGAGTAGGTCTTGCTTTAGTAACTTAATTACATTTTATAATAGAGTGATTAGTGTATTTGGAGAGAAGAGATTGCTTATACAAATGTATTATATAGATTTTATTAAACACATTTGATAGAGAACCACGTGGTTCTCTGATAGGCTACTGATAGGCTGACTGATAGGAGACAGCAAGTTGTGTATGAGGAAGCAGTGCACCAAAAACAGGAAGATGATGAGTAGGATATCATAGTGTTCTGTTCATTGGTCATCACTGTTGTTTAATTTATACATCACTGATATAATACAGGATGTGACAAGAGATATTCAGTTGTTTGCTGATGATGTTAAATTAGGAAAGTAATGTCAAGAAGCTGACATGATACTGATGCAAGAGGAATTGAATAGTTTAGTGCTTCAGGCTGAAAAATAAGGATGTCTTTTTAATATTGCTAAGTGTAAAGTTATGTATGGATAAGGATGTGACAGTTCCACTGTATAAGGTGCTAATCAGGCCACATTTGGATTTCTGCACATAGATTTGGTCATCTGGCTTTATTAGCAATAAGAAAACATTGGAGAGAGAATGGTGCAAAGGTAAATAACTGAGCTGTCTCAGGACTCTGGAATGTAGAATATGATGACAGATTAAGGGAATGTTATATACAGAGCTTAGCAGATAAGAAAAGTGATATGATTAAGACATAACTTTGTGAGAGGAGTCTATCAGATAGATGGGAATTATTGAGAGGTCATCCCTGGAAACTATACAAAGCACAAAAATGAAAAGGAGATTGTTTTGCATGGCAGGTGGTGCCAGAGTATGTGATGAGTGATTCAAATGATTGTCTTTTGAAGTGGTACATTAGTATTTGACCTCTCTCTGTCTCTCTCAATGGGTCTTGGATTCCGTGGAGGATTAAAAATAATTTTATTGCTTATATGACTCTGCTATATGATTCCATTGTTTTAAGACAGTTGATAGGCTGACTTTTATGACTCTCACCTAAAAGCTGTTAACCTATAGCACTTTTTTTTTTCTATTTTTATAAAGCTTATATATTTTTGTATTTTTATTTTTTATTTTTTATTTTTTTATATAATTCAGAAATCCTAGATAACAAGTATGGCCTTTAATGCTACCTCTACTTCAAACCTCTAATAAATTAGTAGCAGTCTCACACTATGCAATGAAATTCATCTCTCTATGGAGGGGATTCAAACCTACTGTCTGTTGGTTGGGGAGTAGATACATCAACCACTCAGTTGGCAAATAGATTAATGCCCTACTTCTCACTAATTCATTCCACTATTTCACGCAGATGTTCTATTTCTACTGTTTGCATTTTCTACAAATATTTCTATGGCCACTGTTGCAGCTATTCAACACTACCTCTCAGTCAACTCGCAGAACAAACTTTTCTTTATCCTCATTCATTCCTTCTGCTGCTATCCTTTGGAATAATATTTCCTAAAGAGCAATTTAAAGGTCTTTCAAATCCAATTTAAACAAATTTCTTCCCACTTTTTTGATCATCCACAGCACCACTGTATAAAAGGCTCAACAATCGCTCGTGGACAGTATTATCATAAAGTCAGTTCTGATTTTAACTGAATTTCTCACATTTTTCAAAACTACTGATGAGAGAAACAACATTCGTTCCTAAGTCACATGTTAAGGTAATTATTCCTCTACAACCTTAAAAATTTGCTTTCCTTCCACGTGCCCTTTTATTTTAACTTGATCTTCACTACTAAGTCTACAACAACAACCTACTATATATTTTGTCCTATATGTCTACACCTCACACCATATATTACCTCAAACCTAATATCACAGTTCTCTTCTTGAATCACCTTTTACAAACTGAATTCTTTTACTTTCATTAGTAATGCTCTGACTACTGTTCTGTTCTCTATACATGGAGTGTAGAAGAATTTTGTGTTACCCAAATGATTCAGGACTGGTTAAAAATGGTATCTAGGTTAATTTTCTAAGGATCATTTTATTCCTTTCAAATGAACTCCCTAGAAAATTTATGTAATAAATGCAGACTGCTAGAAATACTGCTGATAGAGTTCCTTTATAACAGTAGCATGGCTATGATTACTCTGAATTGCTCCTTAATCAAATTGAAGATGCCAAGAAATTATATTTTTCTTTAATCGTTTACCCAAGTGTAAACAAACAAAGTTTGTGAAGTATCTTCACGACTAGACTATTTGTATATAGAGGCCAGTGACCTCACATAAGTTGCCTTAGTATACTGCCTTTAGGGCAATTAATGTGAAGTCACTAGCCTCGACATACAAGTAGCCTAGTTGTGTTGGATAAAGGATCAAACAAATATAATTTCTTGGTATCTTTAATTTCATATATGAACAAGTGAAGAAACTTTCAACAACTGGCTGTAATCCTCAAATCATTGTTCTCTTTGCTTTCTCTATGACATTTCTGGATTGGTTAAAATGGTTCCTTTAGAATATCAACTGCAGAGAACAAAAAATTGCTGAGGAGTAAGGACAATGATTTGGAGGCCAGGACTGGAAGTGTGGAGGGTATAGGGAACAACTTGTTCTTGATAAAAGCATTGTGCTGAGGCAATGTCATAGTGGTCAACTAGTTATGTATGTTTTTAGGAAACAACATCTCTTAAAAGCCGAAATAATACTATTGGTTGATAGTCTTGCCTGCAAGAATAAATTACTGATAAAAAAACACCTTAACATTCACTCTCCAGATATTCAACTGGTTCTGGCACTATTTTCTATCGATGCAGTAATGAACTTTCCTGATGATTAACTGTTTGCAACACTAAATAGATATCAGAAGTAATTTGATCATGTTTAAAACAAAAATACAACAAAACAAACTCTTTAGTCTTTCATATCCTACATTTCAAAAATTGTAAAAACACTTTTTACATATATATATATATAAACTTTATGAAAACTGGAGAAAAATATATCATTGAAGTATGGAGTAATTACTTCGAGAAATTGCTAAATGAAACAAGCAGTAATAGCACAGTGGCAAAAAACACTCAACAGGCATACAGTCAGGAATACATATCCATACTTGAAGTAGAAAAAGCCTTCAAAGGTTTGAAATGTGGAAAGGCAGCAGGAGTAGATGATATTCGACCAGAAATGCTGAAGTATGGTGGTATAAAAGTCTTGCAGTGGCTGCACTGCATAGTTCTGAAGGCTTGCACAGAGGGACAAACTCTCGATGATTGGAGTAGAGCTCTCATAGTACCCATAAATAAAAAAAATATAAAAAAAAATGGGATATAAAACTGAATGTGAGAATCACAGAGGTATTTCCCTACTGAATGTTCGTGGCAAGATATCTGCAAGTATACTTGAGAAATGGTTGAGAAGAATTGTGGAAGAAAAGCTTGGTGAAGAACAAGCTGGATTCAGGCCAAATAGAGGCTGTCAGGATCAGATCTTCACTTTACGACAAATAGTTGAGAAATCATGGGAATAAAACCAAGATCTCTATTTAAGTTTTGTAGATCTGGAAAAGGCATATGAAAGAAAGAAGCTATTCAATACGCTACAGTTATATGGTGTCAATGGGGGCATTATATCAAGCAATACTTAGTCTTTATTTGAGTTGTAAGTCAGCAGTTAGAATTGAAGGAAGGTACAGGAAGATAGTTTAATGTTAAATCTGGTGTGAGACAAGGATGTACATTATCCCCTCTGTTATTCATTATCTATATGGATCACATTATGAAGGAATGTGGTATTAAACCTGATATCAAAATTGGAGATGTTAATGTCAGCTCTTTGCTTTATGCGGATGATGTTATACTTCTAAATAAATCCGCTACAAGTCTGCAAGATTCTCTGACTAAATTGAATAGCTGTTGTAATAGATATGGTATGAAGGTCAGCAATAAAAAGACAAAGACTATGAAAATAGGCAGAATCACTGAAAATGTCAACTGCGTTGTGAATGGAGAACATGAACAAGTAAAACATTTCACCTACTTAGGCACAAATTTTAGTGAAGAGGATAAATTAAATGGAAATAGACAACAGAATCAACAAAGCTGGTATGGTAGGAAGCCAAATGAATAAATTCATATGGAATAAGAGAGTAATTAGTTGGAATACTAAATTAGCCATATACAATACAGTGTTCAAACCAGTTTTAACTTATGGATCTCAGAGTTGGGTCAGAAGTAAAACACTTGACCGAAGACTAGAGACCGCAGATATGAGAATCCTGAGAAAGATTAGAGGTGTGAACAGATGGCATCAATGGCAATATCATATTAAAAACGAGGATATTAGGAAAGAACTTGACATTGTCAGCATCCAGGAATGCGTTAGCAGAGCTAATCTCAGGTGGTATGGTCATTTAAACAGAATGGGCGAGGAAAGATTAGCAAAACAAGTGTTCTCTGCCAGGTTGGCAGGAAAACGACCCAGAGGAAGACCAAGATATAGGTGGATTGATATAGTACAAAGTGCCTTAGATGACAGAAATATAAGATCTGATAATATTGGAGTCTTGACAAGTAACAGACTTGATCTGGAGGAAAATTGTAGATAAGAAGTTAATAATGATGTAAATTTTTCATGTAGTATTATCATAACCTGTACACCCCTTGAGGGTACATGGCAGGAATTTGATGATGATGATATAAACTTTCACAATTACATAACTAAAATCAAACAGATTAAAGCCAATATTATTATTATTATCATTATTATCTGAGACCTCCAGGGAGTCAAAGACTCTTCGAGAGAGACTATAAATCACAGATCCAGCTGTCATACATTCTCTTAAATTCATTCACACTAGATGCATTCACTATCATAAAGAGGCAAGTTATTCAACTCACTCATTGCTCTGTGGGAGAAAAACCTAGTTCTTAACCCTTTCTTGACTGTGAACAAACTTAACTTCCATCGATATCCCCATGTTCTTTCCCCACATTCCATAGAACAGAAAAATTCATATCCCCTCTTTCTACTGTTAACCAGAGTCTGCAATCCACATACTTGCAATCTGTTCTCATAATCTAAATCCAATAATCCAAATATAATCTTTGCTACTTTTCTTTGCACCTGTTCCACAGCTTCTTCATCCCCTTGGAACCTGGGAGACTAAATCTGCACATAATAATCCAGTTGTGATCTTATCAAAGCCATATAAAGAGGCAAAATGACTTCCTTATCCTTACATGTCAAGATTCACTTCAACATCGCAATTATCCTCTGAGCAGTATTTGCAACTTTCGCCATGTGACCTGTGAACTTCAAATTCCTATCCACTAATACCAAGATCCCTTGCCTCTTCAGTTTCTTGTAGCATAACCCCGCTAATAAATGCCATTGGAACTCTAATCAGACCAAAGTACATAACTTCACACTTACTAACAATAAACCGATAGCCATTCTTGCCCAAATTTGCAGCCTATTCAAATCATTTTGTAAGGGCTGAATAACAGTAGCATCCCTGTTTGACCTGCCTATCTTTGCATCATCAGAAAACAATTGCACATCTCATGTTTGATCCTGCCTGATATCATTAATGTATAGATTGAACAATAATGGCCCAAAGAATGAACCCTGAGGTACACCACTGGTCACCTTAAATCTGGCAGATTCACACCCACATATCTGTCTGTCAACTATCTCCTGATCGAAGTCAAGAGTTTATATTCCAATATCATATTCTCCAGTTTTATGCAACAGCCTTTCTTGTAGTATCTGTCTTAGAAAAATCCAACATTATCATAGTGTATCCATTTCCTTTATCCAACTTAGCCGTAACATTGTTATAAAATATGAGCAAATTGCAAAAACATCTCCTCCCTTTAGTAAACCCATGCTGCTCCTTGCATAGTATTGCTTGTTTGTCTACCCATTTCTGTATGCGAGTTCTTACGAACTTCACCTTCCATTAGTAAACCCATGCTGCTCCTTGCAGAGTATAGCTTGTTTGTCTACCCATTCCTGTATGTAAGTTCTTACCAACTTCTCTAAAATCTTCACTACCACACCAGAGATACTGAGAGATCGGTAATTAGATAGATCAATTTTTGCACCACTTTTGTATGATGGAACTATCATACATTCCTTCCATTTCTATGGTATCATTCCTGAGCTGAGACTCAAGTTATACAAACATGTGAAAGGCCTAGCCAATTCTGCTGAACCTTTAGCAAATGGGCTGATATTCTGTTCCCTATAGATAAATTCTTATCCAGGTTATTTAACAGCTCTTCCACCTCATTTTCATGACACATCTAACTCTTCATCCAATGTAATAACATTGTGCACCATGTTACATACACCTGGTTGATATATCTTAGCGAAGTGAGCACTCATGAATTGAACAATCTCATTAGCTTCCGACACTCGAGTACCATCTGCATTCAATAAAGTTATTCTTTCACAATCATTCTTTCTTTTGTTTGTGGCATAACGATAAAATTCTTTTGGATTGCTTTAACTTGCATGGCCAATTTATTTTCATACTCCTATTTAGCTTTCCACACAATACTCTACTTTCCTGGCCTGAGCTTTATATATTTCATAACTCCTCTCAGTCTTATTCTTATGATATTCTTTCCACATCATCTTTTTCTTGTGATTCTCTTGCTTAATAAGGTTTTACATCCATTTCACTCCCAACCTATTTATTCTTCAAACACTAGGGATACAGTCATATACCACCTCATTTAAGCATTTTTCAAAGATTCCCATGCACTGCTGACATTTTTCCCATTCAGTAAATGATATCATGGGACCAAAGTTAGTATGCTCCTAAGTTGATCACAATTTCCAGCTTTGTAGTTCAGCATGTAGCCTGTTTTAATCGGAGCATCAATACAATTAGATACTTCCCAAGAAAGTACAGCATGATCACCGTCACCGATTAGTGGTAAAATAGCCATATTTTCGACAGAGACCCCTTTCTGACGCTATGAGGAAATCCAACACTCTTTGACCTCGAGTTCCTTCTTTCACATGCTGCTTGAGAAAGTTGTCTCGCAACAATTCAATAAATTCCTCTTATTTCTTATGAGATTTCTTTTCTACCCAATCAATATTTGGAAAATTAAAGTCACATTAATGATCACTCGTTTGGTACCCATGAGGCTAAATTAGTGATATATTTCTTTGTCCCCTGCAACTCAGCCACCAGGTCAGTAGCAACACCCCACCATATATTTCATTCTGTTAGCCTCCACTCCACTTCACACCAGATAGACTCAAACTCGTTGCTACATGGGATATTGTTACCATCATTGTTTTCTTGTGTTTCTACCCTAACTGGACTTAAGTCATCTGATATAATTAGTAGTACTCCTCCTCCTCTTCTATCATTCCTAAAAATAGTATATCCATTACACTCGATCCCAGTTACGATATCTGATTCTGTTAGTCAAGTTTCACTGATGGCAACAATCTTAGGCCACATCATATTCAATAAAGCAACGAACTCAACCCCTTTGTTTCTGATGCTCCTAACATTTGTGTATAGACATAATAATTTATCACCTAGTCTATTCTTATAATTAGATATGCAAACTATTTGGTCTTGTTCTAAAATTTTCTCTTTTCCCTCCCCAGACATACTTAAAACGTCCAAAACCAAAGCATATTTTTCCACCCCTTCACCACATATGTAACCATGTTCAAAGACATTCATATCTTTATCACGTTTGCATACCACAGCTGAACTTTTGCACACATTTTCCCCACTCCTTCCTTGATGATCTAGTTTCCCTGACTCTGCATTAGGTCTCATACCAAGAAGTAATTTTTCCAGGCTCCTGATGCCAAATGAATTCAAGTGGAGGCCATCCCTCTTATAAAAGTGTTTTCTGCCATCAAACTCACTCCACACATCTAAAAACTCGCATCAATTTCTTCTACACAGCCTGCACATGAAATAATTTGCAATCATTGCCCTCCTTCTTAACTCAGTACTGTCATATCTGGGTGAGTAGAAATTCTACAATTTTTACTCTCACATTTATTTCTCACTTCTTAAAACAGACCATTCATATCTTCTCTCACACTATATTTGTCTACTTAAATTATTACTCCCACAGATATGAGACCCTTCAACACTTCTGCGCATATCAAAAGAAGGAGAATCCATTCCAATAATAGGGTAATCAATCCGTATTGTGGGATGAGTGTTTATTATTACTTACTTATCCATCGGGGACGGGTTGAGTCTTCCATGTTTCCACAACAACCTCCAGGAGTCTCGGTTTCTTGCATGGCTGGTGAGCTGTCTATATGTTTGTAATCCAGAGTTGACCTTTATTGTTGTTATCCATTTAGTTCTTGGTCTTCCTTTTTTCTTTTATTCTTGCATACAGAGCAAGGTTGGGTAGTCTTTTTGATGGCATTCTCTCGACATGTCCGTACCACTGAAGTTGTCTTCTTTTGATCTTTTCAATTAATGATTCTGTATATTTTAGGTCTTGTCTTACAGTTTTATTTGTTTTCTTTTCTGTCCATTTTGTTTTATTTATTTTACTGAGACATTTCATCTCGAAATCCTCCAGTTTTCATATCTCTGTCTTCTTGAGTGTCCAAGTTTCTGAAGCATATAGCACAGTGGGTATTATAATTGAATCATATAATTTTATTTTTAGAGGTTTGAAGATTTTATTATTTTTCAAGATTTTACCTAGCTTATTAAATGATGACCATGCAGTCGATATTCTATGTTTAATAGTGGTCCTGTATCTAAGTGTTCTATTATTACTGTTCCTAAACAGTTGAATTGTTTTACCTCTTCAATTGTCAATCCAGTCAAGGAGAAGTTTAGTTTTTCTTTGTTTTTTCCAATTATCAAGATTTTTGTTTTGTCTGTCTTTATGGTCATGCTGTATTCTTTAGCCATATTGTTTAGTTTGGTTATTAGGTTCACCATTTTTCTTTTGTGTCTGCTATCATTACAATGTCATCTGCATATTTTATGTTATTAAGGTTATAACCATTTAGGTTGACACCTTTTTCTCCTTCCAAGGCTTGGTTAACCATATCCTGTAGGTAGATGTTAAAAAGGTATGGGGAGATGGGACATCCTGGGCTACTCCTTTACTGACGTTTATTTTATCTGTTGTTATACTATTAAATTTAATTATTGCTTCTGTGAGACTATAATATTTTTCTAAGAAGTTTAGGGTATCTTCATCGATTTGTTTCTGTTTTAATATTCTTAATAAGGTTACTCTGTTTATTGAGTCGAATGCCTGTTTAAAACCTATAAAACAGTAATAGATATTTTTGTTATGTTCCCAGTATAATTCTGGTAGTCTTTGTATTATGAAGATCTGATCCAATGTGGAAGGATTCTTTCTGAAGCTTGCCTGTTTTTCACTAAGAATGATCTCATATGTGCTCTTTATTCTGTTCTGTAAGATTCTTGTAAATATTTTGTAAGCATGGCTGAGTAATGTGATTGGTCTGTAGTTTTTACAATTTTTCTTATCACCTTTCTTGTAAATTGGTATGGGTATTTCTCCTGTTTAAATGATTTTATTGAAAAGTGTGGTAAGGAATTTTATTTATTTTAAGGAACATTCTCCACTTCCAATGGAAGGATCATTAAGGTGTCATGTCTTGAATTAGTGTGAGGCTTTGTTATTAGGTAGTTATTGATTTCATTCGTAAAGGTTTCTTGGTAGTGGTCCATCCATATTGCCTTAATCGCATTTGGATTTCCTGTTGCCCTGTCCTGATGGTTGATCATTGTTAGCGGTAGTGGTGAAAAGTTTTTTGTAATTTCTTTGTGTTATGTATGTTTTTAAGTTATCGTGTTTATATGCCTCATTGCATTTATCTGCTTTTTTGTTTATCCAGTTTTCTTTAGCCTATCTGCAGAGTTTATCAATTTCATTTTTGAGTTGTTTGTATTTCTTCTTGTTTTCTTCTGAAGTATGTCTGTTTATTTTTTCTTCACATTTTTCTAATATTTCAGATGTTATCCATTTATTAATGGGTCTCTTATAAATTTCTAAAGTTTCCCTTGCCGAGTTAATTATTGTTTATTATTACACATCAGAAAATTAACTTCTCTTTTATGATCATTGTAGTTTTTAAAGTGGCAACTATTTTGCTTGTATAATAGTTGGCAAATATTACGTATAAAGCACGTGATTTCGCATGTTGGTGACCAACTCATACATCGCCTTATTTCTTTCTCCCCTTCAACATGAACTGACTCTTCTTGGCAGTCTGCCAATGAGAGCTCTCGCTTCTGTGGTCAGACTATACCTATCAGAACGATCATCTCTTTTACTTTTCTTTTTTGTTTTTCAATTACATTTGTCATATTTTTAATTTTAGCCCATGGGAAACCAGAAGTGGTGACTCCCTTGGCAAGTGCAAATTTTAAGACAGATTCACTACACCATATCACCTCTTTTTTCTTAGATTTTAACTGACTTACCTTGTTGTTGTTAATATTATGATTACCAAGTTCAGTGCTTTTCTGCCTGTTCTTGTTCTGATCCTTTTTCCTATCCTGTCTAAGATTTAGTCAAATTTCCACCTTTTCCAATTCTCTGGTCGATTTTCTAATAATTTCTTTTAATGGAGATATTTTCTAATGTCAGCTTATCCTCAAATAAATTATCGTCATCGCTGAAATGATACTTTTGTTAATCAGGACAAATGCTCTCCTCAGTAGTAACAACTTGAGCTTTAACATTCTTTATTTCTCATATTCAAGAGAATGTGAGAAATAAAGAATTGCCAGCCTGATTGGCAGAGTGGTTAACATAACAGCTTTAGGTTTGAATCTAGTCATGGACATGGATAACTGTGATTGACTTCAGGTGAGAGATGAGATTCATCACTTGGTGTGAAACCAATGCCTGATTTTCAGGCCTAAAGTGACCTGAAATGATTTTTAAAAAAACTTAAAACCCACCCACATCACTAATGAACTATTGGTTTAAAACCTTTTGTAAGAAGTCACATTAAAAAAAAAATGAACAAAGATGAAATAAGCATTATGTCTGGTTGTAGAAACTCTTTACATGATTCTTTAAATAATCTTGCAAATTTAAAAAGAATCAAGATTAAGAAGTATCATGTCCTACTGTTTAATATGATGATCTGTATTAATGCCATTGCCACCTAATCTGGACAAGCAAGGTAAGGTATGATATTAACAGACACCCCAATACAAGATATATTACACAATGATCGCAAATTTTCTATTATGATTTGTATTAGTCTATTACAGAATGCTTAATAACTAAAAACAATGGCAAGTTGAATAAAGAAATCAAAACTGTCATTAAATCCATTCTCAAAATTATAGTTTCCAAGAACACAATAATAATATTAAATGTTTACAAAGTACAATATCTTCTGAAATAACTTGCTTGTTTCAGAAATCTTCTTTGTTTCAGCCATTTTCTGTCCACTGCTGGACAAATGCCTCCTCCAGTTGTCCAGTTCTTTCCACCTTTCTCTGTTCTTGGCAATGATTGACCAATTTTCCCCAACAAACTTTGACAATTCATCACTCCACCTTCTTTTAGGATGCCCTCGGCCTCATTTCCCTTCTTTAGGAATCCAGTTTGTTAGTATGGTGGTCCATCACTCATCTTCTCTTCTGGATAGATGTCTGGCCCATTTCCATTTTAGTCGCTTGTGGTTAAGAATGATGTCAGTGATGCAAGTCTGGCTTCTAATCCAGGTGTTTCGCTTCTTATCTTTTAATGTGATGCCTAGCATCAACCTCTCCATTTTTCTTTGAGTTGTTGTTAATTTATTTGCCAGTACTTTTGTTAGTTTCACAACCATATGAGATGACTGGAAGTATACACTGGTTAAATGTCTTCCTTTTTAAACAGAGTGGGACATCGCTGTTTTGAAAAATGCTTTTCAATTTTCTGAATGCACTCCAGGCAAGTCGAACTCTCCTATTTATTTCCTTTTGGAGTCCACAGTTTAGATCAATGAGATGACCTAACTATGTATATGAAGAGACTCTTTCAAAGAAATTGTTTTCTATTATTATGTTTTTTGGTGTTATAAAATGATTAAACATGATTTTAGTTTTTTCTCTGTTTATCTTTAGACTGACTTTTCTGCTTTCATGATATAGGGCTTCTATCATTATATTAAGGTCTTCTGGAGTGCTTGCAAAAATTATGATATCACATGCATATCTTAAGTGTGTTAAGTTTCTGATTTAATTTTTATACCATAGTTTGTCCAGTTTATATTATTAAATATTTCTTGAAGGACTGCTGTAAAGATTTTGGGTGATAGAGAGTCTCTTTGTTAGACACCTTTCAGAAATCATACCTAGTGAAATCATTCCCCAATTAGTAAACTGCTAAATTTTTCATACATGTTATTTAATCGTATACATAATTAAATTTATGATGGGGGAGTTAAGTTGATCTATGTATTTAAAAGATCAAACAAATCCAAGAGGGAAAATTCTGACTAAAGCAAAAACAATTTCAAATGTCATCAAAAATTTTAAAACTAGAATGCTAATTTTGGACTTGCCTATTGTGCTTCCACATGGCTTCACCTCTAAATCAGAGTTAAACAGTCTACTAAGGAACTCCATGGAATCTACATGAGTTATACTATGCTTACTTGGACCCTCAGCAAATGAATTTCGTGAGCTACACTGAACTGGAGGAGTTTCTTCTTCTCTTCTTGAATTAAGCACAGTCATTTCAATATGTTCTGTATCTCTATAAATAAATATATAAATATGAAACTTATTGTTAAAGATACTAAAGCAAAAAGATTTCTCAACAAAATCAGAATTTTAACTACTGGACTATATATATGCTGTAATTAAACTATATTCATTGTAGCACACTAGAAATTCAACTTATACTTTTAAAATAACAGTGATTTAAATAAAATTCCACAAGAAGTTTTCACTATAAGAAATTGCATCCATTACATCCTAAGCTGATATACTTACCATTCACTACTTTTAAGAAGAAGGAATCTTAGTAGTCAAAATCATATAACAATCAGGAAAACTCATGTCTCTCCCCATGCAAACATGCATTTTTACTCACACAAGTTTTTTATAACTATTTCTATATCTTCTAGATGCATTCCTCTCTCTCTCTCTCTCTCTCTCTCTCTGAGTGCTCATGTTTATTTCTGAAATATACCACACATCATTTCCTGGAATTTTCCCTCCAAGACTGTATAGGATACTATGATAATTTAACACTATGATGTTTCTTTACTAGTTTCCTGTAATATTTTTTGACTTTTAAAGTACTCCTAGCAGCATCAAAACATCTAAATTTAAAATTTATTTGGGTCATTACCCAGTTACTTCTGTTTTGCTAGTCTCAACATTCTCATTATCACAATATTAATGGTAATAATGTCCAATTGTTTTTATTCATCTTTACTTTTAATAAGATTATTAAACTGTTTCTTTTGCTTGATATTTGCAAGAACTGTATCTGTAGATTCCATTTTCTGATTAACTATTTTGTTACTAACCTAACTCCCAGGACCACATGTTAAAATTGTTTGCACTTGTATATTGCTCATTGGTTTGTAGCTGATTTTTCTATTGTTCCACATAACTTTATTTCAATGGTTACCACAAGACAGTCTTTCTTATTCTATTATTTATTTTCAGATTTAATTTACCATTTTCACTATTTCAGTGTTTCATCTCTTCAAAAGCTATACTGTTGAAAGTGTTTCACTTCATTATAAATTAAATTAAAGATACCAAGAAATTACATTCTTGTTTAATACTTTATCCAAGTGTAAGCAAACACAGTTTGCATGTGAAGTTTATTCACGATGAGGCTACTTGTATAGAGAAGCTAATGACTTCATATTAATTGTCTTAGTATCCCATAGTGCAAAGCACACATCCTTTCCAGTGTGCATAATGCTACATTATCATCATCATCATCAAATTCCTGCCATGTACCTTCAAGGGGTGTACAGGATATGACAGTACTATATGAAAAAAATTACATCATTACTAACTTCCTATCTACAATTTTCCTCCAAATCAGTCTGTTACTTGTCAAGACTCCAACATTATCAGATCTTATATTTCTATCGTCTAAGAAACTTTGTACCATATCAATCCACCTATATCTTGGTCTTCCTCTGGGTCGTTTTGCTGCCAACCTGGCAGAGAACACTTGTTTTGCTAATCTTTCCTCTCCCATTCTATTTAAGTGACCATACCACCTGAGATTAGCTCTGCTAACGCATTCCTGGATGCTGACAATGTCAAGTTCTTTCCTAATATCCTCGTTTTTAATATGATATTGCCATTGATGCCATCTGTTCATGCCTATAATCTTTCTCAGGACTCTCATATCTGCGGTCTCTAGTCTTTGGTCAAGTGTTTCACTTCTGACCCAGCTCTCAGATCCATAAGTTAAAACTGGTTTGAACACTATCTTGTATACAGCTAATTTAGTGTTCCGACTAATTTCGCTCTTATTCCATATGAATTTATTCAATTGACTTCCCACCATACCAGATTTGCTGATTCTGTTGTCTATTTCTATATTTAATTTACCATCTTCAGTAAAAATCATGCCTAAGTAGCTGAAATGTTTTACTTGTTCCACAGGTTCTCCATTCACAACACAGTTGACATTTTCAATGATTCTGCCTATTTTCATTGTCTTTGTCTTTTTATTGCTGACCTTCATACCATATCTATTACAACAGCTATTCAATTTAGTCAGAGAATCTTGCAGACTTGTAGCGGATTTATTTAGAAGTATAACATCATCCGCATAAAGCAAAGAGCTGACATTAACATCTCCAATTTTGATATCAGGTTTAATACCACATTCCTTCATAATGTGATCCATATAGATAATGAATAACAGAGGGGATAATGTACATCCTTGTCTCACACCAGATTTAACATTAAACCATCTTCCTGTACTTCCTTCAATTCTAACTGCTGACTTACAACTCAAATAAAGACTAAGTATTGCTTGATATAATGTCCCATTGACACCATATAACTGCAGCGTATTGAATAGCTTCTCTCTTGGCACCTTGTCATATGCCTTTTCCAAATCGACAAAACTTAAATACAGATCTTCGTTATATTCCCATGCTTTCTCGACTATTTGTCGTAAAGTGAAGATCTGATCCTGACAGCCTCTATTTGGCCTGAATCCAGCTTGTTCTTCACCAAGCTTTTCTTCCACAATTCTTCTCAACCGTTTCTCAAGTATACTTGCATAGATCTTGCCAGGAACACTCAGAAGGGAAATACCTTTGTAATTCTCACATTCAGTTTTATTTCCCTTTTTATATATGGGTACTATGAGAGCTCTACTCCAATCATCGGGAATTCGTCCCTCTGACCAGGCTTTCTGAACTATGCACATCCATAATGCTACATTATGGATGTGCAATTACCAAAACTGCTTTCAAGCTTTATTGCAATACAGTTGGAGTGCAGGAGGTAACCTCTCTCCAAAAACTCTGGGTGATCTGCAAGATAACTCTAAATCTCACTGAGTGACCCTAAAGGGTCACGAGTAAACTGATCATCACTCTTGACCTGAATTCCTACTGTACAGAAAACTCGGCAGTGGCTCCACTCAGTGACAGGCAAAAACCTGCTACCAAGTTGAACCACTCTATGCCACAGAAAGCAAGCTGCCATCAGTGGGAGCCAGACCATGAAGAGATGCCAAGGTTGAAGGAATGCAGAAGTCACATATTTCCCATATACAAGTAATGAAAAGGTGTAACACCTTATTATTAAAATATTCTGGATTAGAGCTAGTTGATGAAAGTTTTTTAACTTGGTTATAAATTAAACTGATCTTTTCCATAATGCATAGCATTATACATGCACCTGAAAGGATGTGTGCTTTGCATTATAAGATACTAAGGCTTTTTTTTTTTAATATCTGATTCACACACAAAAGGCCCCAAGACCTATAGTACTATCAAGGTGAAGTCAATAGCCTCTATATACAAGTAGCCTAATTGTGAAGATACTTCATGCACAAACTTTGTTTGCTTACACTTGGATAAAGTATTAAACAAGAAGATAATTTCTTGACATCTTTAATCTGATTCAAAAGCTTTATACAACCTTCAAGAATTCAACTGTTTCATTTGTGTTTTCCTGATTTGTCTGGTTTAAAACAACTTTCCATGTTCTGATAGAAACTAGTGATATCAGCACTGTCAAAGATGGGCTCAGAAAATAAAAACAGGAAGAAAACTTAGGATATCCACCAAGACTAGAAAGATAACTAGACACAATAAAGAATGGAAATCAGAGAAAGATGAATGAATGGATGCCTCAAGAATGGCATATAACTGGCGAAGAACTTCATTTGAGTCTCAGGGAAATATAATGGTCTTATTGATGGCAGAAAGGCAAAGATATACCAAAAGAAATCATGTAGAAAATTAAAATAATACAGTAAATCCTCGATTTAACAGACAAAATTTCCGGTCCGTATGTGCATGTGAAAATTAACACCCTGTTAATTTTAAAATGCTTTTAACCAAGATTTTCTTATAATTAAATTAACAGGATATTTTTTGTTATTAATTTTTTCCTATTATTTTTTAACAAATTTTGATGAATAGGCCATCATATGTTGGAAAAACACTAGTAATTTAGCCGACATAAATGAGTCACCGTTCATAAAACATGTTCGCCGAATGATTAGGATTACACATTTTCATGATCATCAAAATTTGTTATGATAGGGAGTTAATTATAAAAAAACAGCAGAATTCAAAAGTTAAAAAAAAAACTTGATAGTTTTTCAGAGCAGGATTACCTAAACCAAGCGCCTGAACATTAACTTCACATTAACTTATCTAAAAGTGTGTGTAAAACAATTTTTTTGTTATTACAGTGCTAATATTGATAAAATTGCAGTATAATGTTACAAATATTTTTATTTTAAAAAATTTGAGATTTAATAGACACCTCTTAGCCCCTATTAGTCCATTAAATCGAGGGTTTACTGTATTGTAATAATACACATATATGAAAAACAAATGCTAAACAACAAATATTTTATAAAAGTTTCTTTCTGTATTTCTGTATTATTTATTTAACCAGATTTTATTTAACTTTCGTTAAAATTTTTTTATTCTGTATAAAGTGAAATTAATATTTTGTATTTTACTGATCAGTAAGTTCCCTAATTTCTGTTTATTTCTTAAAATATTAATCTTTTTTCTTTTCATACTTAGATTACTACACTCTGTATTATATGGGATGTTAATATTTTATGTTGTACCATCATTTTTTATTTTGGTTTAACCAATAAGAATACAATTTGGTCGGCTAAATCCCAAATTGCCAGCCCATCCTCGTTCGTTCAGTATCCAAGTAGATACCTCAACAGGAATCAAACCTTGGAGATTCAGTGGCAAACTCTGAAGAAAACATTGATTGATTCTGCTAGAGAGGCATGTGGTGAGGTTGTCTGCAAGGATAAAAAAATCAGAACTCCCTGGTGGACACAGGAAGTTAAAGAGGCAGTGAAGGAAAAGAAGAAAGCATATCAAAAGTTCCTGGCAAATAAGTCAGTTTGTGCTCTTAGAGAATATAGAGACAAATGCAAGAATGCTAAACAAAAGTCATGGGAGGACTTTGGCAAGAATATAGAAAATAAATATCAAGAAGGTGGCAAAATATTCTGGAGGTTGTTGAAGAAGCTTAGGAATGGAGGAAAGAGTGCTGTAAAAGGAGTTAGAGACGATAAAAGTGACATGAAAATGGGACAAAAAGATATCTCTGAGGTATGGAGTAATTACTTTGAAAAACTGCTAAATGAAACAAGCAGTGATGACAACACAGTGGTAAAAAGCACTGACCAGGCATGTAGTCAGGAATACATATCCATACTTGATGTAGAAAAAGCCATCAAAGGCTTGAAATGTGGAAAGGCAGCAAGAGTAGATGATATTCGAACTAGAAATGCTGAAGTATGGTGGTATAAGAGTCTTACAGTGGCTGCACTGCATAGTTCAGAAAGCCTGGACAGAGGGACGAATTCCCGATGATTGGAGTAGAGCTCTCATAGTACCCATATATAAAAAGGGAAATAAAACTGAATGTGAGAATTACAGAGGTATTTCCCTACTGAGTGTTCCTGACAAGATCTATGCAAGCATACTTGAGAAACGGTTGAGAAGAATTGTGGAAGAAAAGCTTGGTGAAGAACAAGTTGGATTCAGGCAAAATAGAGGCTTACAGGATCAGATCTTCACTTTACGACAAATAGTCGAGAAAGCATGGGAATATAACAAAGATCTGTATTCAAGTTTTGTTGATTTGGAAAAGGCATATGACAAGGTGCCAAGAGAGAAGCTATTCAATACGCTGCAGTTATATGGTGTCAATGGGGCATTATATCAAGCAATACTTAGTCTTTATTTGAGTTGTAAGTCAGCAGTTAGAATTGAAGGAAGTACAGGAAGATGGTTTAATGTTAAATCTGGTGTGAGACAAAGATGTACATTATCCCCTCTGTTATTCATTATCTATATGGATCACATTATGAAGGACAGCGGTATTAAACATGATATCAAAATTGAAGATGTTAATGTCAGCTCTTTGCTTTATGCGGATGATGTTATACTTCTAAATAAATCCGCTACAAATCTTCAAGATTCTCTGACTAAATTTAATAGCTGTTGTAATAGATATGGTATGAAGATCAGCAATAAAAAGATAAAGACAATGAAAATAGGCAGAATCATTGAAAATGTCAACTGTGTTGTGAATGGAGAACCTGTGGAACAAGTAAATCATTTCAGCTACTTAGGCATGATTTTTACTGAAGATGGTAAATTAAATACAGAAATAGACAACAGAATCAGCAAAGCTGGTATGGTGGGAAGTCAATTGAATAAATTCATATGGAATAAGAGAGAAATTAGTCGGAACATTAAATTAGCTGTGTACAAGACAGTGTTCAAACCAGTTTTAACTTATGGATCTGAGAGCTGGGTCAGAAGTAAAACACTTGACCAAAGACTAGAGACCACAAATACGAGAGTCCTGAGAAAGATTATAGGCATGAACAGATGGCATCAATGGCAATATCATATTAAAAATGAGGATATTAGGAAAGAACTTGACATTGTCAGCATCCAGGAATGCATTAGCAGAGCTAATCTCAGGTGGTGTGGTCACTTAAACAGAATGGGCGAGGAAAGATTAGCAAAACAAGTGTTCTCTGCCAGGTTGGCAGCAAAACGACCCAGAGGAAGACCAAGATATAGGTGGATTGATACGGTACAAAGTGCCTTAGACGATAGAAATATAAGATCTGACAATGTTGGAGTCTTGACAAGTAACAGACTGATTTGGAGGAAAATTGTAGATAGGAAGTTAGCAATGATGTAATTTTTGTCATGTAGTACTATCATATCCTGTACACCCCTTGAGGGTACATGGCAGGAATTTGATGATGATGATGATGTTAATATTTTACAAAAGTGTGATAGGGTGGTTAGGGTAAGAACAATTTAATGCCAGTTACATGCACCATTCAGAAGATGAGGTTCTTTCAATTATAGGACACCTGTGGATTTTGGAACTGACTACACTTTTCCTGAATAACAAAGATTTTAAAGGCTATAATTGTATTTTGTATACGAGTTTAAGGAGAGGTATGATATTTTTTAGGAATAATGCAAGCTATATGTGCAATTCTGAGTAATTTCAGTATATTAAACAAAGTGTCAATGAAATTACATATCCCTTCACACTGTAAATCAGCTTAAAGCAAAAATTGCCATCTGCAAATGAAATCTTCACCTTATTTCCCAATACTAGTACTTTATGAAACGAAGCACGGCTGTTAGGTTCAATAGACATGACGCGTTATATAAATCGCGTTATACGAGCCTTAGATCAATTAGAAAAAGCAGGGTTACGTTCCGAAATCATTTTTTTTTAAATTATATAAACAACAATGACATATCCAACAAAAACAATATCTTTATTTAATTCAGGTAATTCATATAAGTTAAGAAAACATAACCTATGAGTCAAATATGTAGTATAAAATTATAAAAATTACAAATTGTACATAAATTTCATTGCACATAATGCATAAATGTTTTAGACACAATCAAATAAAGCGCATATTTTAACTGTCATCACTGTCTTCAGAAATAACATTTCGTATATGTTCTTTAAGTGGCCGGAGGTCGTCACCACTTGAAATCTCTTGGATATCATTTGTATAATTCTCATATTCTCATATGTAACTCACCAGAAAATAAACTGCTCAGCTTGAGAATAACACACTTATGATTTTAAATGTGCTTTACCTGGCAGAAAACGAAGACAATTTTCAACAATAAACACTTTATACAGTAAACCCTAGATGGTGAACCTATGGCCTTCGTGCCAGAAGTGGCACGTCTGAGAATTTTGCTGGCATGTCGATTTACAGGTGATATCCTTTTATACACTCATAAATGCAAACTAAACTGCACATTGTAGAAACCTGTATGTTCAGCAGCATGCTCTATGGATTCAAGGCCTGGGTACTTCTGAGAGAATCTGAAAGGAGGATATTAGCATTTGAGAGGAAGTGTTATAGAAAGATCTTGAAAATAAGCTGGATCCAGAAAGTGAACAATGAGGAAATCTACAGACAAATACAAACAAAAGAAAACCTGATCCAGAAAATAATCAAAAGGAAACTATGTCTCTTTGGCTATATATGTAGAATGAACGATGAGAGGAAAATAAAAATGCTGATGTTGTTGTTGTTGTCTTGTCCTTTGAAGAGTCTTAGATGTTTCCGTGCGCTCTTTGTACTGCTTTGGCTATGTCTGTGATTTTGTTTGTATAGAGCTGTTGTTCAGGATTAGGATCTATTTCTTGCAAGGCTGCTGTAATTGCTGGACAGGTAAAGATGTGAGTGGGTGTCAGTTCCGTATTGGGGCAGTTGTTGCAGTTTCTATATGTTCTCGTATCATCTGTATTGATCTTCATTCCTCTATAATGTCCTGTTCGTAGTCTTGCTATCGTAGTGGAGGTCCTTCTGTCAGCACTGATCTCGGGAATTTGATGTTGTATCACTGATTTCAATGGAATTAGTTTAGCTTTTGCTAGTGCATTGGCATCAGCAAGAGTTATCATATGAGTTTCTTGGTTGAGTTCTCTGGCCTCTTTTGCTAATTTATCAGCTGCTTCGTTGTGATCAATGCCTACATGAGCAGGAATCCATTGTAGAATGCAACTTTTACCTAAACACTTTAGATGATTTAAGAGTTTATGGATGTCTTGTGTGAGCTTGGTATTGCCATTTTTGATTGCCTCCATAGCTGATCTTGAGTCACTGTAAATTATAATTCCTTCAGATTGTTGAGATGATGATAGATTTAAGTAGGCTTCTAGTGCTTTAATTATTGCGTAGAGTTCGCTGGTAAAATTGGAAGCGATTCTCCCAGATCCAACTTTTATTGAAAGTTTTTCACCTTTCGGGAGTAGAAGGAGAACACCAGCGCCTCCATTAATCATATTGGTGTCTGATGATCCATCGGTATAACAAATAACCTGTTTGGAGGATGAAAGAAGGTTGATGGTATTTAGGCCTTTTTCTTTAAGCATTTCTTTTGGTTCTTTTTTTGTACAGAGTTTGGTAAGGTTTAGATTTATGAAGGTATTTGAAGGTAAAGGACTGGAAAATAGAGGTTCTTTGTTTATGTGGACATTTAGCTGATCAAGACCTATTTCTTTCCTGATAGTGTCATCATATTGTAAAGTCGATGATCTGTGAAGTCTGCAAATTTGGTTCCAATGTTCATAGGTTTTTAGGGAGACATGATCACTTTGGTAGCTTCTGATATTATTTATGAATTTTATGGTGGCAAATTTTCGTCTGTCCTCCAGCAGGTCAAGCCCACATTCCTGTTGGGCTCTGATGTTGTTAGTGGATGAGACTGCACCAATGATAATCTTGGATGCTTTTGCTTGTATTTTGTCTAGGTTTTTCTTTACCGATAAAGCCGAAGGTGACCAGATAGGTGCTGCATATTCCATTATTGGCCTTATTAGTGTAGTGTAAGTAGTTTTGAGGATTTTTGGCTTTGCACCCCAATTTGTTCCACAAAGCCTTTTCAGTATATTTAATTTTTTTAGAGCTCTGTTGGAAGTGTTAGAGATGTGTTGTGCAAAACGTAATTCCTGATCAAGCGTAATACCAAGGTATTTTGGATTTGTGACTTTTTCAATTAGCTTGTTATTGATCATGACTTTGGGATTGTAGGAATGTCTATTTTTCCTGTCTGTACTAAATGTACTTAGTTTTGTTTTGTCTGGGTTGATTTTAAGTTTGAGTTCGTTTGACCATTTTTCTAATCCTCTCATGGATTTGTTTAGAATTTCCTCTGATTCTTTGATTTTAGCACTAGTGTGCCAGATGGCTATATCATCTGCATAGCAAGTTACTTTTGTGTCTTCTGTAAGGTAGGGATGAATATTATTGACATATAGAAGGAATAGTAAGGGACTGAGTACTGAGCCCTGGGGAACACCAGCCCAGGTTCTCCGCTCTTTTGATATTGCTGTATTGATTCTGACTTTGATCTTTCTTCCTCTGATGAAATCAGCAATCCAGATTAAAGCGTTTCCTCTAATTCCAATATCATGTATTGTTTGTATTAATTTTTTGATCCAAACACGATCAAAAGCAGCAGTCATATCAAGGAATATGGCAGTTGTCTTTTTTGTTGGTTTTTCCTGAAATGAGTCTATTATTGTTTGGCAGAAATGGAATAATTGATCTGTTGTCGAATGACGAGTTCTATAAGCAGTTTGGTAGTAGTTGATTTTCTTATTTTTTGTCAGCCAGTGCATAAGCCTGGAGTGTATGATTCTTTCAGTAATTTTACAAAGTATGCTAGTTAATGCGATAGGTCTGTAACTTTGACATTCTGCAGCATTTTTGTCAGGTTTCAGGATGGGTACAATAACTGATTTTTTCCATTCTTTTGGAAGTTTGCCCGTTCGCCAAGAGGTATTGAGAATGTCCAGAAGTTGTTCTTTGGCATTTTTGCCAAGGTGTTTGACCATATGACCAAAGATAAGATCATTACCAGGGGATTTATTAGGTGCAGTTTTCTCGATTGATGAATTTAGTTCACTTAGTGTAAATTCTTCGGAGAAGATGTCATTAGTTTGGTATGTTCTTGCTTGTTTTTGCTGGATGTTTGGGATGATTGAAGGAAAGAACAAAAAAGGAAGACCAAACAGAGAATGCGGCGATGGCATTGTCAAATGGTGCAGAAACTCTATACATAAACTGAGTCATCTTGCACAAAATAGAATTCAATGGAAGAATCATATCAAAATGGCATCAGACACCTACGGGCATTGGATCCGTGGTTGTTGATGATGATGACTCAGAAAAGCACATATCATGCACTTTATTCCTGTAAAGCAATAATAGCCTTTAAAGTCTCTTTACTATGCAGGAAAAGTACAGTTACTTCAAAATACACAGGTATCCTATAATTTAAAGCACCTCATCTTCTAAATTGGTTTCAGTAAAAATCACATTTGGACGATCACATCAGTCTTAAGTGAGTAGAAAAATGTGAAAGGTTACAAAAATAAATAAACATTCTTAAATTCGGTGTTCTTGCTCCCTAACTTCCCTATTGCACTTGTGTAAAATAATAATATCCCATCTGTAGAATGTAGTATCTAAGTAAGAGATAAAAAACATTAACATAAAGATACCTTCTTCTTCTTCATTTTTCCCTCTTTTACCATGTGGTGTCGAGGATTTTCTATTCATTTAACTGCAACTGTATGCAAGGATAAAGTAGTTAGCAACGGTGAGTTCTCAAGGCCGGTTTGCCTGCTTGTGGGATGAAAAACCCCAGATAATCTGGGGAGAAAAACTCTGCAGTCCACACACAAGACTGGCTAACTTCGCTATGCCTGAAAAATATCCAAAGCTCCTCATGTCAGCAATGGGAATCAAATCCAGGACACTCCTTTCTCTTTTCCCAGGCATATAGTTGCAAAGTGCATAGCCACTCAGCTAACCACACGGACCTGAAGATATCATATGGTTGAATGGATATTATTTCTAGCAAAGAGCCTGTTGGCTCAAATCACAGTGGAGGCATGAATGTTTTATGAATGCCTCTAGGTGGTAGATGAATTTCACTTCCTGCATATCAATGGACTTACTGGTGTAAGTCCATTGATATGCCCGCTAGTTATTCGAAGCATGAAGCAACTTGAAAAAGTTTGGTCTCTATAGGATTTTCAGGTTATCTAACCATCAGCCCACCTACAGTACCAGTATACAATATGTCTATAAACCTTTTGTGAGTGGGATTCACATTAATAAAAAAGTACTGTAAAAATAAACAAACTACAGAAAACTAGACCTAAACTTACAGTCATCAGGTATAACTTACATCGTGATAATGTTATACAGCACACTAAACTGGACATGAAATTTCCAAGTTTAGTTGAACAATTGTGACACATCCAGCAAAAGTCTGAACATAGCTCCAAGTAACTTATCTATCACACGAACAGTGATGAGGAATTTAGCATTATGAGATGAAACAGTAATGAGGAAAAGACCTCAAAGAATAGTTTAGAAATATCATGCATTTTTACAAAATACTTCTGACATCAGGATGCAATATTGGGAAAACTTATCCAGAATCAAGATGGATACACAGAAGACATAAGCACAGAAAACTAGTTCTTCTAATATCTGTATATAAAATTTCTAGATTTACTCAAAAACAGTCAATCTTTTCAGCCACAACTGTAGATTATAAACTGCAGCAATCGTGTACAAACTTATTTCATACCTGATATGTCAAAACCATCCTTATGCATATCCTACAATACTAACTGCTGACTCAGACCTTAAGTAAACATCAGTCTATTCACATTATCTTGAAGGTTCTCTACATCACTTTTATTTATTTTGTCCTCCCAAGTTCAACAACAAAGAAGGTGAAGGCTCGATTTGGGCCATAGAGCCATAAAAAGAAGTTCAGCAACACCAGCAAACTGGATATTCACTTTCAAATCAGCTGAAATTTCATTTGGCTTCTGACATTTGAATTCATGTTAAAGAAGCACCAAAGCAGCCATGTGCAAACAATAAAAAATGATGTTTAACTATTCCACATTTTGTGCTCTTAGTGGGACACTTCTGCAGGAGAAAAATACATAATATATTATAATCACAGCCAATTACAACATTCAAACAGCACTGATGCAATAAAATGGTTATTGCATCAGATGATGATGAATTAGTTCATCATCATCAAATTCCTGATATATATCCTCAAGGGGTGTAATAGGATATGATAGTACTACATGAAAAATTTACATCATTACTAACTTCCTATCTACAATTTTCCTCCAAATCAGTCTGTTACTTGTCAAGACTCCAACATTATCAGATCTTATATTTCTATTGTCTAAGGCACTTTGTACCATATCAATCCACCTATATCTTGGTCTTCCTCTGGGTCGTTTTCCTGCCAACCTGGCAGAAAACACTTGTTTTGCTAATCTTTCCTAGCCCATTCTGCTTAAGTGACGATACCACCTTAGATTAGCTCTGCTAATGCATTCCTGAATGCTGACAATATCAAGTTCTTTCCTAATATCCACATTTTTAATATGATATTGCCATTGATGCCATCTATTCATGCCCCTAATCTTTCTCAGGACTCTCATATCTGCGGTCTCTAGTCTTTGGTCAAGTGTTTTACTGGTAAATTAGTTAAAGAATTATATATTCTTCAACAAATCATTTTGTGTGAGACATGATGGTGTCAGGAAGGAAGAGTTCTTGTAAAAGAACTAAGATGTCGTTTCTGTGAAGGATTGCAAACAAGTTCATAATATCAAGGTATGTTAGGAAGGTAGGCTGTGTCCTTGCATTTCATTAAGAAGACAAATGATTTATTTATTACTGGAACAAAGGACCATTTTTTTCTATATGTAGTGCTACTAAGCTTGATAAAGAAATCAATATTGTCTATATCAATGAAAACAGTTGGATCTGGATATTCAGGGAGACCTCTGAAATATTACATATCCCTATCCAATGCAATATTAATCAAGAACTTATATAAAGCCAACTCTGGTCCTCTATCATCTCAACAGCATGGAACTAGAATATGATATTATACTTTCATTGCAACAATATGTCAGCGAAAAATTTTACAACATTCTTTTTATTAGTGAGTGCACTGGAAAAAGTGTTGCTGAATGGAAGTACAGTGTGTGTGATGCGTGCAACAGATCAGAAGAAAGAGATGAAGGGAAAAATCAGGAGAGTGGTATTTAAGAGACAGAAGTGTTTAGCAGTGGCAGTGTGTGTGTGTGTGTGTGAGCGATGAAGAGAGAGAGAATGGGAATGCAAGAGGAACAAAGAAATGGGGGGGGAGCCTGGGTGGACAGGGAGACATGGCACAGGGATAGTGGATGTTGAAAGTGGCAGTGAATGTGTGTATGAAGATGAAGTATATTGCAATGTGGGTGGGGAAGTTGAGACTGAGCAGATCTATGTGGTAAGTGGTAATAAAGGTGATTGGGCAGGTGTGGTGGGGAAATCACAACCAACACATGGTTGGATAGGACTGGCTATAAACCTAAAAATGAATTATTGTGTTTGTTTACAAATGCCAGAAGTATCTGAAATAAAGAAGATGAAATGGTTTCAGTGATTGTGTTTATTCACCCCTAAAAACATTGGAATAAGTGAAACATGGTTGAATGAAGATGATATTCTAAAAGGAATAAAAATGGAAGGATATACAGTATTTTTTTGTGAAGATAGAAAGGGCATAAAGAGAGGGGGAGGGTGCTGCTAATGATAGCAGGGGAATTATGTCCACATAAGGTAGACATGAAAGGGGAAAATAGTGGCAATGGTTATGATGCAGTGATCACATGGGTTGTGGCTAGTCATATGTAGACTTTTGTGAGGAAATGATATATGTGTAATTATAAGGCTGGTAATTATGACAAGCTTAGGAGAACAGCTTGAAGCTATAACATGGAACAAGGAGTTGAACGGCAAGGAAATAAATGCTGCATGGGAACTGACAAAGAAATACATAACAGCATTAATGTGAAGGTATTCTGAAGGCCAAAAGGCTAAATAAGGTAGGTGTAAAATGTTTGAATGTGAAGCATAAGCATGAAATCTGGAAAAAGAAGATACTTTGGAGGAAGTACAAGATGAATAATGGTAATAATCAGTTACATGAAGAGTATAAAGAACAAGCCGGCAGAGGGACTCATTTAGTAAGGAAAAAAAACGTGCAGTATGAGCAGAAATTGGCAATTCAGGCAAAGAAAAACCCTAGAGAGTTTTCTTAGATATGTGGCAAGTAGAAGGATGAATGATTATGGTAAGATGATGTTAATGGATGAAAGTGGTAGAATGGTAACTGATGCAGAAGACATTGTTGAGGTATTCAGTGTCAATTTATAAGTGTGTTTCATCTTGATTAGGATGGAATCATGAGAAACTTAAGTGTAGAGGACATAGGAGAGGATAGCTTAATTGTGACTGAACAGGAGTTATCTGAGGAAATAAAAAAAACTTTATGTCAATAAGGCAATAGGATTTGATGACACATCACCATGAATCTCAAGGGAATGTTCCAGGAAATTGGCAGTAGCATTGGCATGCCGGTTTAATAACAGTCTTGCAACAACACAGGTTCCAAGGGAGTGGAAGGAGGGTAAAATTGTTCCACTGGGCTACAGCTTCAAATTATAGGTCAATCCGTATATCTGCAGTTGTGGTGAGGGTATTGGAGAGATTGGTGAGAAGCAGGATACAGAAATAGGTTGACAACAGCAGTATTCTTGGTGATTATCAGCATGGGTTTGTTAAAGGGAGGTCATATTTCACTAACTTATTTATATACTATAACAAGGACAAATACCTCAGACAGGGGAGATGCATATACAGTGGTGTACTTGGATTTTGCAAAAGCTTTTGATAAACTGCCACATGACAAGCTCTTAAATAAATTGAAACAGATGGGATTGGATAACAGACTTCTGAGTTGGATCAGTGACTGGCTGTCATATAGGTATCAGAAAGTTGTATATGGGGATGCAATATCTCAAAAGAGGAAAGTGGTGTACTGCAGGGTTGAGTTTTGGGACCATTGTTGTTCAATTTGTATGTTAATGATACTGGGATGAGTTTAGCTAGTGATATGCAGCTGTTTGCAGATGATGCAAAACTGGGAAGATCAATGCAGAGGTCAAGTGGATGTTATGGCCTTAAAAGAAGACTTGAATAGATTGCATGAATAGGCAGGTAAGTGGAAATATCAGTTCAATGTTGCAAAGTGTAAGGCTTGAAATTTGGTAAGCAACAATGAAATGTGAAGGAAAAGTTCCCCTTCCCCTTTAAAGGAAGTAGAAGATTAGAGATCTAGGAGTGATGGTGGACAAGGACTTGGAATTCAGGAGCCACAGTGCACAAATTATGACGTCACATCAGATAATGGCAATGATGCAGAGGATCATGACATGCAGAAATAGAAAGATTATGATGCCATCATAATCCATATGAGCCTTGATCAGGCCTCGTATGGATTATTGTGCACAATTTTTTTCGCTGGAACTAAACTATCGGTACTATTTTTAAAAAAATTGCAGAATTTCATTTAACAGTCTGAAAAAGAGAGAGAGAGAGAGAGAAAGAAAGAAAAGCTTAAAAAAGAAGCCATTAAGAGAATATTCAGAGTCCAATTCAGGAGCTTTGCTTAGGCAAAGGGTCAAACTAAAGAAGTATATTATGAGGCATATATTATTATTTCATGGTGACAAGGATATGTTGGAAAGGGTCCAGAGAAGATTCATAAAGGTGGTCAGTGGTCTTTGGAATGTGGAGTACAAGAACAGATTTAGAGAATGTAAGTTGCAAAGCCTCGTGAAAAGAATGAAGAGGTGGGGGGGGGGATATGATTGAGAAATAAGCTAGTCAGGGGTTATTATCAGGTTGACATGGAAGAGATTTTTCATAGAATGGGAGGGGGTGTAGAACAAGAGGCCATTGCTGGAAACTGTATATGGAGGGTGTGAGCAGAGGAGTGAGGAGAAGGTTCTTTGCATGGAGAGTGGAATGCATTGCCTGAGTGTGTTCAGAATGTAGACATATTGAATCAATTTAAAGCACAGTTGGATGAACATTGTGTGCAATAGCGTGTACCTCCCACGATGAGTTCGACTTCATGAAGGTCAACTAATAATAATAATCACATAATAATAATAATAATAATTTAACTAATTAGATGTTTCATGTTGTTACTGTTTGCTCAAATGTTGTCCTGATTTTAACAACTTAACTTATGAATTCTTGTCCCAAATAAAACTAATAAACATTAGTTTTACATGTTGTAGGTGTGACAAAATCTCTACACAAAAACATGAATTTAAGCATGTAAGATAAAGCTATGAAACTACTTATCAGAAACTTTTAAAAAAATCTCACTTTTGCTGAATTCTACTCTGACCAGCTCTTGAATCTCCTTCAGTGTCTTCAGATTTTCCAGAATCATCACTTGATTCTTCAAAATAGTCTCCTGTATCAAACATTCTATGCAGTCTGATATTAGTCACTTTCAGAGCAGTAAAGAGTATAGCAACAGTTATACAGTACACACTCCAGATTATTAATGATGGTAGAAAACACTGCAAAATTAAAAAAAAAAAAAAATTGAGAATCAATATAAAATATATCTGCAAATGAACAATTTTCATTGTCATTAGAGAAGAGAAAAATTGGTTTTAAACTATCACTTTTAAAAAAAAGTCCAAAATTTCATCTGAAAAAAAAAAAAAAAAAAAAAAGTTTAAAAATAAGCCATTAAGTCACTAAAAATAAAAACATGAATATTCTGATAATCAAAATGTCGGTTTAATGCAGCAGTAACTCCAAATTGCAAGTTTTTAGAAAATCACGTTCATATAATATACATCTGTTATATTATTTGTAGATTGGTCTCTATGCTTCTTTTTTTTCTTCTTGCTCCTTCCCCTAACACTATTAGAATATTCAAGGTCTAGAAGTGAATCTTTCCTATTTTACTATTTCATCTCATGCAGTAAGTCTACCCTCTCTCCTAAGTATTTGCCTCATCTAGAAACTCCCAGCCTGCCTGGTCAGCATGGAATGAAAAGGGACCAAAACACCTAAAATTTGTGGAAATGGAAAATCCTAACATGAATCTGCTTTATCATAAATCTCATACAGGATTGGCTACTGTGCAGAATATTCAGAGTCCTATCCAGGACTTAGGAATAGGGTCAAACAAAAGAAGTATATTATGAGACATATATTATCAGACATTATCAGGAATACCTATCTAAAGCTCTCGTATGTTCCGTAAAGATTAATCCCATGTCTTTTGTATTCCCCATTCACAATATCACTGACTTGTGTTGGAGAAATACAGTAGACATGGGATTATCTCAGAGGTGAACTTTACATGGACATATGGAATGTAAAGGAGCTAAAGTTGGATACTGTTAATATCTGTAAAGAGATGAAGAGGAACAGAACTGGCATCCTGGAAATTACAGAAACCAGATGGAATGTAGAAGGTCATTTCAGAAGACAGGATGGTAAGCTAGTTGTTGATTCAGGAGGTGATTCAAACATTATGGTGTAGCTATGGTACTGAGGAAAGATCAGGAAAGAGCTCTTCTTCATTAGGCCTATCTGTGTGGGGTGCATAAACACCTACAATTGACATAATTAGTAGGATGAGTCTAATAAAAAAAGTATCAATCGTGGTTATTTATGCACAGTTGTTACTCTACACAGATAGGCCTGATGAAGAGTGTGACGAATTCTAGACTGTTCTGTGCTACCCACCAAGGAGAGATGTACTTTTCATCTCAGGGAATGTCCATGCAAAATGAAATAGGTAAACAGTAATGCCTGAATATGAGAGGTGTAGCCTGAGAGAAAGTAACTCCCGTGGTGAAAGAATGTTGGAATTTAAAGAAACACCCATGAAATAGCGATAGTTAGAACACCAATAAGTCAAGGCACAAGACTGATTACATTCTAGCAGTCCAAGAGTAGAAGACAAACTGCTTTGATGTGCATACTTGGCTTGTAGCAGATTGTGCTATAGTCAGTTAGCTAGGGAGAGCCTCAGTAAGATTGAAATCTTCTAAGTCAAGCCCATTCCACTAGACTGGATGTCAGAGTAATCCCTAGTGGGTTCACAGAAGAAACACCAACATGGTTGGATGCTCTTGTGGACATTAATGATAAGAACACACCTGAAATGCTCTTAGAAGGAATCAAGGTTATGATACAGGTCCACTTAAAAGACAAGAGAGCCATGGATATTACATTCAACATGGGATCGGATAGAAAGGAGGCAGCTGGAGATACAAAGAGACTAAAGAATATAAAAGATTAGCTCTAAGGATCCCACTCAAAGAATCCTTAGAGCTAATCCAAGTTAAATTTCCTCCCAATATCACAGCCCTTTTTCAGTTCACAATGAACTCAGGTTATTTTGTTTGGCAAGGAAAATTCTACAAACAAATAGAGGGGACAGCCATGGGTTCTCCACTCTCTCCCCATCCTTGGCCAACTTTTATATGGAGACTTTTGAAGAGAAAGCCTTAAACTCTGCCCCACAAAAACCAACCATTTGGCTTCGCTATGTTGATGATGTGTTCGCTATTTTGCCACATGGCTCCGATGCACTCCTCTCCTTCCTAACACATATAAACAACCAACACCCCAGAATCAAATTCACCTTGGAAGAAGAAAAACAACTGCCTTCCATTCTTAGACACACTAGTCACCCGCCAGCCTGATGGAACCTTGGTTTTCTCAGTCTATAGAAAACCCACCCATAGAGGCAGATACATTCACCAACAATCCCACCACCCCTCCTCGCAACAATATGGAGTCATTAAGACACTACATAACAGGGCTAAACTTATCTGTTCAAATGACAATGCCCTAACCACAGAACTAAACCACAACCCCCTCCCCCCTCACAACAAGGATTATTCTAAATCCATCACCATACCCTATATCCGAGGCACCTCAGAAAAAATTACAAAAATCCTAAAAAAACATGTCTTAACTTCTTGTTAAAGACCATATAAAAAATTGGCATCCCTTATCCGCTCTACTAAAGACCCCCCCCCCCAGACCTACCTGGTGTATACCAGATCCCTTGTAGCTGTAAGCTGTCCTACTTTGGCCAAACAGGCAGGACAGCCAATATCAGAATTTCAGAACACAAGGACTACATCCGGTTTCACCAGTACAGCCACTCTGGTCTTGCTGACCATGCGCTGGATACCTGCCATAGAATACGGTGGAAGAAAGCCACGATAGTACACCGTAGTAAATACAAGTATGAAAGGCTTTTCGTGGAATCAGCTTCAGCCCTAAGAAACAATCCAAACCTCAACAAATTTGGCTGCATGAGACTTCCTCAAATTTGGGAAACCTACATCAGAAGACCTTCAGCCCAATCGCCCAAGAATACCAACATTGCCCACTAGAGGGCACCATCAGGACTTTAGGAGAAATAATAGCTTCCTGCTTCTTCCTCATTTACTGTTTGTTGTGCCTGCATGCACGTGTCTTGTTCTTAAGTTTCTTGAAAATGGCAATGTGACATTGCCAAAATATTGAAATATATTAAAATTTATTTTAATGTATATCTTAGTGACATTGTAATTTCCTTAAATTACTTAGTTAAAAATGCATAACCAACATCTAAGCCTTTCGACGAGTATTAGTCAAAAAATAAAGGTATTATTAGTCAAAAAATAAACTAATAAATAATATATATGTACAAAAGTTAAGTTAACAATACAGAGTCTACATATAAACAAAATTACAGTCAAATGTGTTTATACAAATTAATTCTTTGTAAAAAATTAAAAACATCATGCAATCTGCCCGAGTGTATATGGCTTGGTTAGATAGGTAAAAATTTCATTCCTCTCTCATGTAAAATGCTAGCACTCCACCAGAAAATGGCAAATAGTGAGACATGTATTGCATTTTTCACACATGGGAGGGTCATCAGCCCTCAGTAAATAAGAGTGTGTAAGATAACTGTGACCTATGCAGAGCCTAGCAAGAAAAACTTTCTCTCTATACATTAACTAGAATGCAATGTTTAATTTCAGGCTTAATGTGACATAATTTGTTTGTCAATGCTTCCTGCCATTGAGCAATTACCTTTGATCTTATAAACTTTCTGTAGTCTGTATATGGCACTGTCAAACGGTACATATAGAAAGTACCAGCCAGTCATTTCCCTTAATTCCAATGTGGCTGAGAATCCAGCACAACTGAACATCAAAATTAAGGATATTCATTTTGTACAACAGGTGTAACACCTCGAAGCACTGGATGTGGTTTATACATAGGAGAGGAGACAGCCTGTAAAGAGCTCAATGAGTTATAAATTATATACTTTTGGTAGCGGTTTTCTTTTATATGCACAAGTGCAAACTGAATGGCATGTAACTCTGCTGTATAATTGCTGCAATCAGGTAGGATTTGGTTGGAAATACTGTCAAGAAACACAGCAGCATAACCAACAGAGGTATTAGTTCTTGAACCATCAATATAAATGGGCAAGAAATCAGTGTGCTGCTCCATGTGCATTAAACAATTGCAGATAGACAGATGATGGAGTAGTATGAGACTTTGATAGCTGACAAAATGAGAGGGTGCAGGATAGAGTGCAAACCTACCATGGAGGGATGAACATGGTTCCTGTGAAGACATTGCGCAAAGAACAGGAAAGTGATAGCTTCGATATATGTTCTCTTCAACATCCCATGTGAGCAGTGGAAGAATGGAAGGGGAGTGAGCAGATTGTAAGATCAATTGCAGAATAGCAGGTAGGCATATGGAAAAAAGTATTGAGTCTATTATTCAAAAGGGAGAGGTCATATTATCAAGAATTCTTTCAATGATTCTACCTCGTCTATTAGTTGGTGCTACCCCATAGAGTATTGTGACCATTAAAGTCACCCATCAAAAGTACGGTTCAGGCAATTGCAAGATAAGGTTATCAAGATCAATTTCATTTAACTCAGCACTCAGTGGTAAATAAATTGAACATACTGTGTAATAAGAAATCCCACAGAGTGACAAATCGTTACTGCTTCTAGAGCAGTATTAAGTTGGACATGATAGAATGGAATATGACTGCCCACTAGGATAGCCATTTCTCTATGAGTAGGACCACCTCAAGTTCTGTCTTTGTGTACAATAGTGAAATTTGTAAAGGTAGGGTCCTCATTGGGTCTTAAGTATGTTTCCTGTAGACAGAAACAGAAAGGTTTATGTTTCTGCAACAAAATCTTAATATCATCGATATTCTGGCGAAATCCATGACAGATCTATTGTAAAAATTTTCCTATGTTTTGGCTTCATTGACTTGTCTGGTTTTCAGGAAGCTGAGGGCTTACCTTTGTCAGGTTTATATTTATCATTTGTTTTTGGAAAGTATGGATGACTAGTGTCTATCTCTTCCTCTGGTAAAGTATTCAATACATCTGATATGTTAAGGTCAGTTGGTAAGTTTAATTTACTTTCAGTGGATACCAAAGTAGTATCTATTTTTTCTGTGGGGATGTCTGGTGCTTTATCTTAAGTGATATCTTTGACATTTTTTTTAAGCAGCAAGTTCTCATCAAATGGGACATTTTTGGGGATGTCTCTGGAGTAAGGTCATAGGTCATGCAATTGATGCCCTCAACAGAGAAGCACTCGCGATCATAAAGTTCAGGTATAGTGAAATTACCAGACTTTGGAACAGACATATGAGTTTGTGTTGCTGTTGGCACTTTCTTAATTGATACCTTCTCAGAGCAAGTCTGATGGTGTCTAGCTTTCTTTCTGCAATCTAATATGTTATGTTTTGCTCTGTTTTCATTTTTTGTATTTCTTTTTCATCTTTCCACTTCTGACATGCAAGAGAGTAAGCTGGATGATCTCCTTGACAGTTGATACATTTTTTGGCAGAGCAAGATTTGTTATCATGCTCTTTACTACCACATTGGGCACAGGCAGTAGAACCATGACAGGTAGTTTGGGCATGCCCATATTTCTGATATTTAAAGCATCTTAGGGAATTAGGGATGTACATTCTAAAAGGACAGCTGAGATATCCTGCTTTTACAGATGTTGGAGGGTTAGATGTATCAAAAGTAAGGACGATGTTCCTGGTGACCATCCCTACGTATCAGGATGTGCCTCACACCCATCACTCCCTAATCTTTAAGTTCTGAACATATCTCCTATTATTCCACCCACTGGTATACTCCCCACTGTCATTGCTTTCAGCAGTTTCTCGGAATGTTGCTGACACGATATTTCCACAAGGATATCAACAGAATGCAATTTCTTAACAGTTTTTGGTAGGTCCTGCCAGTCCTTCTAAACTCCTTTGAATAAAGAAGGCTGACATTTTCCCTATTGGCTTTTCACCTGCAGCATGAATAATCAAAATCGCTGGTACATTTATACCTAGTATCATATATCTTTTGTTTCTTACTTCTGTTACTTCTATACAGTATCAGTACTTGGTTAGGAATTTGTTAGAGCCCATGAAACATTTGAGGATGAAGAATTCGTGCTCAAGGAGTTTTTGGTTGGCACCAGAGCTCCCCACCCATCATGGAGCCACACGTGGATGCCCACTGGCCAGCAAGCAATGACTACACTCAGGAGTGGAACACCAGGGGTACTCTGGAAGCTATACCAGCACTACAGCATGCCTAGGATCCCAATCCCAGACCATGGGATGAGAGACTTACTGCAACACCGCTGACCCTTGCAGGCAAGTCCACTAGCCAATTGATCCTGGCTGGGCCATCCAGGACTGCCTGTCTTGCCGAAGCAGAGGCCAAAGTAATGCAAGACTAACAGGATCTCCTTTTCTGGATGTCCATGGGTCACACCACGCAACAAACACAGCAACAGGGCGTTGGGTCCTAGTGATAGAGATCTGGAAAAAAGGATAGTAAAAAAGACTCGGGAGAAGTAGAGCAAAGAATATGGGAAGAAAAGTGAAGAAAAAGAGGAAGAATGAAAAGGACTAGTACCATCACTGGGAGCTCCCTCCACCATGAATAGGTGCCCCAGATGGAGGGGCATCAGGCAGGACAAGGAAAATTATTATGCTAATAAATATGAAGAGATAGTTCTAGATAAGGAAGCACGATTATAAAAGGATATTTTATTTAGTTCATCACCTTAAGCACAAGTTTAAGCCCAAATTGAATGTTATCAAAGACAGGAATGGAGCAGTACCAAAAGAAGAACTGGAAATCAGAACAGATGGATAAAGAACTGTGAGGATCTGTACAGCAGAGAAGATAAGGAAAATTTGGAAGAGTCCTATTGCCAGTAGAATTTCAATTTGGAATCACCTCTGCTTAGGCATGATGTTGAAAGTGCAATGAAGGAGCAATAAGACTCCATGTACAGATGGAATCCTAGTAGAGTTAATTAAGACCATGGGATATGGAGGATAAGTGGTTCACAGATTGATACAGGTATATAAAAGCAGGATCATGGCCAAGAGACTAAAAGAAGTCTGTATTTGTACCACTACCCAAGAAGAGAGATATGAAACATTGCAAGAAATATAGAACTATCAGTTTAACTCTTGTGCAAGTAGGATTTTATTAAAGATCATTCTAAACAGGATTGAGGCTAAAGTCAATGAAGAGATGACTGAGGAACAAGCTGATTTCAGGAACGGCAAGGGTACCAGAGATCAGACCCTTTGTCTTACACATATCACAAAGTATAAAGATTTCAAACTCCCTTTGATACTACACTTCACAGACCACTCCAAAGCTGTAGACTGGGTTCAGTATATGAAATTGTGGAAGGTAATGAAAATAATGGGGTTTTCCACAACACATCATCAGACTGATAGCCAACTTGTACAGCAAGAAAGAAGCCATGGTTCTTAGAACAGGTGTTCGATTAAGTGATTGGATTCAATCAGGCAGAAGAAGTGAGAGTGCCTACTTTCTCCTCACCTATTTAGTACCTATGCTGAGTTTGGTTTATGGTTTAAGTGCAAGAACAGTAAAGATCATACTGCACAATAACAAAGGTTACAGCAGTACACAAGGTCAAAGCTTACAGCAATACATAAATAGTCAAAGATAAATTAGTAAATAATATGTATTCACAAAAATAAAGTAAAGTAATTGCAGTATCTACATATAAATAAAATTACAGTCAAATGGGTTTTTACAGTCAACAGAAATCTCCGATTTTGAACCAGTATAGATGGGCAAGAGATCAGAGTGGACTGCTCTGTGTGCATTAAATAATTGCAGGTAGACAGATGGAGCATGAGACATCTGTAGTTTACAAAGTGAGAGGTTGCAGGATGAAGTGTAAGCCTGCCATGGAGGGTACTGTTATGTTTGGTGCAGGCAATGTTGTCAACATTGCCTGCACCAAACATAACAGCACCCTCCTTTTGGTATGCATGTTAAAGAGATTATGCAAGCTGTAGGCTTGCATAATCTCTTTAACATGCATGCCAAAAGGATGAATGACAACCAGAAACAGGCATGCAATTAGGAATACACATGAACACTTGAAGTAGAAAAAGTCATCAAAAACCTGAAATGTAGAAAGGCAGCTGGAGTAGATGATATTTGACCAGAAATGCTCAAGCATGGAGGTATAAAAGTTTTACAGTGCACTGCATAATTTTCTGAATTATCAGGTTTTCTAGACCTGATCAGTGGGTCAAATTGCAGATGACTGGAGTAGAGCTCTTATAGTAAGATCTATAAACAGTGATATAAAACTTAATATGAGAATTACAGAGGAATTTCCAACCAATTGTTCTGGTAAGACGTATACAAGTATTCCTGAGAAATGGAAAAGAAAGATTGTGGAAAGGAAGCTTGGTGAAGAACAAGCTGGATTTGGGCCAAATAGAAGTTGTCATGATCAGATTTCCACATTAAGACAAATAGTTGAGAAATCATGGGAATATAATATGGATCTGTATTTAAGTTTTGTAGATCTGGAAGTTTATTTTGCACTTGGTTAAACTATAATAAATTTAGTTTAATCCTTTATCCAAGTGTAAGCAAACAAAGTTTGTGCCTGAAAATATCTTCAGGACTGAGGTAAGGTGGTGCAACACTAGGCAAGTCTGAGCAAAGGTGGACCAAGCTCTCATCACTCTTTGCCCTTCCTTTAATGCATAGCAATATTACATGTCCACAAGGAGATGTGCTTTGCATTATGGGAGATACTGAGACAAGGAGTGATGAGAGCTTGATCCACCTTTGCTCGGAGTTGCCTGGTGTTGCACCACCTTACCTCAGTCCTGAAGATATTTTCAGGCATAAACTTTGTTTACTTACACTTGGATAAAGGATTAAACTAAATTTATTATTCTGTAGATCTGGAAAAGGCATATGACTGGAGGTGATATGACAAGGCATATTATTATTATTCAGGCCTCCATGGAGTCAAAAGACTCATCGTGAGAGGTTCTTCCTAAGAACACAAAGTCTATCATACCACTCCTTAAACTCATTGACCATTCTCGCTCTCACCACTCCATCAGGCAATGCATTCCACGGTTCAACCACCCTCCACGCAAAAAAACCACTCCTCACCCTCTTGCTCACAGTTTCCTTTCGTAACTTCCAGGGATGGCCACTTGTCATCACTCCTTCCCGCTGTTCAACCAAGCGAAAGAACTCCCCAATGTCAACCCTGTAACCACCTCTCAACAGTTTAAAAGTCTCAATCATATCACCTCTTCTTCTATCCACCAAACTCTGCAGTCCACATTCCCTCAGCCGATCCTCATAACTATCCTTGTACAGTCCTGAAACCATCTTTGTCATCCGTCTTTGTATCTTTTCCACAGTTAATTTATCCCCTTCAAATCCTGGGGACCAAATCTGAGAACAATAGTCTCAGTGTGGTCTGATCAGAGACTTATACAACGGCATGATAACCCTCTTATCTCTGCAGGTCAGTGTCCTTCTCATAATTGCAGCAATCCTCTGTGTTACCTTCACCACCTTTGCAATATGTCCCCTAAACTTCAGGTTTCTATCAATCACCAACCCCAGATCTCTTGTCTCCCCTACTTCCTCCAGTATAACTCCTCCCATAGAGTATACAGCATCCCATCGATGTTTCCCAAACCTCAAGACCTTACATTTTGCTGCATTAAACTGACACCCCCCATTCATTTGCCCATCTATCTAGCTTATTCAAATCCTCTTGCAGGGCTACCACATCTGCACTATTACTAATAATCCTTCCCAGCTTCGCATCATCCGCAAACAACTGAATATCCCCTTGCAATCCACTGGCAATGTCATTGATATAAAGGTTAAACAATATAGGTCCTAGTACTGAGCCCTGTGGGACCCCACTTGTAACCCTCTGCCTCCTTGAAACTGCTCCACCATACACAACTCTCTGATACCTATCAGACAGCCAATCCTGAATCCAGTTGACCAATCTGACAAGGTGCCAAGAGGAAAGCTATTCAAAACACTACAATTATATGGCTTAAATGGGACATTATATCGAGTAATACATTTTCTTTATTTGAGATATAAGTCAGTAGTTATTATTGAAGAAGGTATAGAAAGATGGTTTGATGTTAAATCAGGTGTGAGACAAGGATGTATACTATCCTTCTCTGTTAGTCATCATCTACACCCTGTTCCACTTTAAGCTTGCAAGGAATCACTTCCTCACAAAAAATTGACAATTCTGCCAACAGAAAATAGTCCATTCTTAGGATGCAATTAAAATATCATATGGACAAAAAATTATGAGTGTGTTTAGTCTTTTTTAAATTAAACAGAATTTCAAACATTAGTACTACTTTAAAAAACCATAAAAACTTTAAAAAAATAAATAACTAAATAAACTAGCTGTTTTGACCAATCACAAAACTCTGTAGTCACACCATGATTTCAAAATCAGAATAAACGTGTCCAACAAGACAGGTGTTTCGATTGAGACTCCAAATTATTTTTATTTGAAATTATCATGGAAAAACATTGACGAGTCAGTCAAAGAAAATTTTGATGAATGTTTACATGAAGCTGCGAGCTTCACAACCTGGCAAGAACAAGGAAGAGAGAATAGCAATGATGAGCGAGATGACTCGTATTTTGGGGAGAACCATCTTCAGTGTGAAAGGTGATAAAAAGAGGTCATATGTGCTGAAGACAACACTAAAAAAAGTGGGCACAATGGGAACTTGAACTTGGCCAATCCAGTGCAAAGCATCGACGCCAAGATTTGACAACTTCATTCAATGTGCCCTTCACCATAAGATTCATGCAATTTTCTTCAGGAATGAGCAGTTCACACTGAACAAGCTGATTGTCAAAATCAACAGTGATTCCGATCTACCAAAAATATCAAGAAAATGACACTTGATTGGATGATGGAGGCTTCAGGTACATGAAACAACAATATGCATCAGCCTTCATAGAATGAGAGGATGTAATTGCATGGCAATATCGATAAATTCGAGCAATTTGATAGCACTGACAAGCTGGGAGTAGTATAATTTTTTTTTGGATGAAGCATGGGTTAATTTTGGCCACATTATCAGCAAATCACAGAATGACGACTGTTAAGAGCACACAAAATGAAAAAAAAAAAAAAAAATTGCCATTTTCATCAAAACATCTCTTAATGAGAGTAGGCAGCGCGAGAGGAAGTGTGGAGGAATATGCACCTTCCTTGCAGTGAGCATGCAGCAATCTTAAAGTGTGAACAGAGCATATATGGATCACATTATGAAGAAAAGTCGGATTAAGCCTGATAAAGGTAGACTGATAGAGCTGAGATTAACATAATCTCAGCTCTTCACTTTATGCAGATAACAGTATACTTTTAAATAAATCCAGTACAGGTTCATAGGATTCTCTGATTTAATTCGATTAAATTTGGTATGAAAATCAGCAATAAAAACACAAAGACAAGCAAACCATTTTGACTATTTATGCACAATTTTGGTGCAGATGAAAATTAAATATAGAAATAGACAACAGATTAGCAAAGCTTGTATGGAAAGAAGTCAACTGAATATTTATATGGAATACAAGGGAAATTAGCCAAAACACTAAATTAGCTATATACATATACGACAGTGTTCAAACCAATTTTAACTTATGGATCTGAGAGATGGGTTAGAAAAAAAATACTTGATCAAAGACTGGAGACTACAGATATTCTGAAAACGAAGACAATTTTCAATAGGTGGATAGGCTTATGTGTTCGTCAGACATTTTTGTAATAGATTTCACGGTTTGTCTTTAGTCTTGTGTTGCACGCTGCAATTACTTTTACTAGCCCCACTGTTACACTGGATTGTGGTTGTTTTGCATTTGTAACAAACTTTGTGTTGTGTGCTCTGAAGATGCTGGATATAATACCAGCCAAATATTAGCTTTTAAGTTAATAAATAGTATTTTCTTAATCATCTGTGTTCATATCAAACCGTGAAATCTATTACAAAAATATATGGTAAACAATTGACGTACATGCATGCTAAAGGGTATTTCCCCTAATATAAATTCATTACTTATAAATACATGTGCGATACGGGCAGACGCAAATTTAATGAAGATAAAATTTGATTTTTAAGTGGTGCGGTGAAATATATGAAAAGATAAAGGGTTACTACAATTTGTAGACTGTGTTATATCGAAGCCACTTCAATAAGTACTGCGCTGAACAAGGGTTACTACAATTTGCAAACCGCGTTATACGAGGGTTACCTGTACATAATTTTCAAATGACAAGACAAATAACTGCTACCAGGAATGACAGCAGACAGAGGAGAGCAATGTTCTGTTGTTGTTGTTTTTTTCACTAGTATATCTATTCTGTAGCATGAAAGTTTGATAATATTCAACCTGCCTAAGGAGAACACAAACCTTTGCTAACAAATTATGGACCAAATTAAATTATCTCACTGCAGTTCCCCCCCCCCCCGAAGGAGAAAGCTATTCGTTCAACTTCTATACCAGCTGTACACCTCTCAATTAACTCATGATTATCAAGTGGCAATAAATGATCACCGGTACAATATAGTATATTAAGGCCTGTGTAGCTTATTGGAAGTGGTGTTTGCCCAAAGATAGACTTAAGTTTAAGTCTGGTCACCAAGTAGATGAACTTTTTCTATGCCATTCTTCATCCAATTCCCGAGTTAGTCAATCTCTGGCACAAGGGTAATAGGGTTTTTTCTCCCAGAAACTCAAGAAAATTGACTGTAGAACCCACACTATTTCAGACAACATATCCTGTTAAGATTAGAGTCCGCGAGATGGCAGCACTTGCTTGCCAGCCTCTTCAACAGTTGCCACTTATAATTAGTGGCCAGCTATCTCTGATTTAGTCCAAGTTAGACTGGGCTAAACTGGCCTCACCTACTCAATATAAGGGAATAAAAGACATTAGCTGGTTTATTTATTTATTTATTTATTTTTTTTGAATATAGTATATTGGAGCAAGGCATTTGAGTCCAGTGATGGTAATCTGGCTAAAAACAAAAAAACAAAACAAAAAAAAAAAAAAAAAAAAATGACATCCTATTGGTGAAAAGAATCATTCACCAATATGCGCCCCATATGGAGAGATCTATGAAAGTAATCTTCTCATTAAGGGAAAGACAACGCACAACATAAGCCACTGAAGTCAAGAAAAATCCCATAAATTTCGTTTGACCAGTAGAAAGACAAATGATTAGGACACCATGATATGACAGAAATAGTAAAAAAGTAGTAACCACTTCACATGATATTTGAACTATTTAATGATCATTTTATCACAGGTATTTCGTGATGGTAAGGATGTTCCAAATTGTTACAACAGGCCTGACAGTTGAAGGGAAAAAACATTGATTTATACAGTAGTCCCCCTCCCCTTATCTGCAGGGGATACATTCCAAGACCCCTCGCAGACACCTGAAACCATAGACAGTACTGAACCCTATATATACTATGTTTTTTCCTATAAAGGCACAGTAAAATATTATCAACAATAACTACAATAATAAAATAGAACAATTATAACAATATACTGCAATAAAAATTATATGAATGTGAATGGAATCTTAGCAATCATAGCACAATTTTTTATTATTATTATTTATTTATTAATTATTTTATAAAGTCGAGAACTTTCGCCTTTTCACTTAAAAGGCAGCACCTTACGATTTCTTTTTCGCATATACGAATTGCCCTGCGATACCGTGACGGTCGATCTAATAATCGAGAACTACTCAGAACAGTGTGCAATTAAAAAATTATGAATTGTTTATTTCTGGAATTTTCCATTTAATATTTTCAGATGGCTACTATGTGACTAACAGGCAGGTAGCATATACAGTACAGCATGCATGGATACGCTGGTCAAAGGGATTAACTTCCTGGGCAGGACAGCATGAGATTACATCACATTATTCAGAGCAGCACACAATTTAAAACTTGTTTATTTCTGGAATTTTCCATTTAATATTTTCAAACTGGGATTGACCTTGGATAACTGAAACTGCAGAAAGCAAACCCACGGATATGTGGGGACAACAGCATATATAAAATAGTATTATTATTATCATTATTACGTGACACCTCTAGGAAGTCCGAAGATTCATCGAGTTAGGGCACCTACTCTACAACTATCCATCTTCACCAACTACTACAACTAACCACAACTACCTTCATCATTTACACCATTGCTTCCCAACCGGTGGTATGCGTACCCCTGGGGTATGTGCTGGGCCGTTCAGGGGTACACGAAAAATAATCAGTAATGGTGGAAAAACAAGTAAAGTAAACAAAATGTAAAACATTAGTTATGGAACAATAAATGTCAGTATTTAAAAACAGCTATTTTAAAAACAAGGGGTACAATTTACAGAAATGGGTTTAAAAGGGATACACAAGTGGAAAAAGGTTGGGAACCACTATCTACACTAACAGCATCTACCATTGACCACCGCCACTAGTATTTTCACAGACAACCACAAACATCCTTGCCCGTGGCAGAATTCGAACCCACAGCCTTTTGGCTGGAGAACAGATACGCTAACCACTTGGCCATCCAAACCAGCAATAAAATATAAATACATAACAATATTAACATAAAAACTGCCATCAAATGATAAATATATATAAAATATAAATGTAATAGGCTCTCACAGTATTCAACAGACAAAATATTTCTGTTTTCAAAAGGAAAAATTTAGAACCTTTTCTTTTTTGAAAATTATTGTATGTTACCAATTATATGAAGAGCCAAAGGCTTCAATTCCGCGACATTAACTTATTTAAGTTAGCAAATACCTGGATAGTGCAGCACCTGACCCATTTGGTAGTGCAAGCTGAGGCAATTATAACTTAAATAAGTTATATGTATAAACATAACTTAAATAAGTACATGTCGCTGAATCGAAGCCTTTGGCTCTTCATATAATTAGTAATTTATTAGGACACCTTCTTAGCAATTCTCATAGAAGGGATGTAAGTTCTGTTCACTACAAACTTGGTATTAACTAGGTCTACCTACTCACTGATAAGTCCTCAATAGAGGTTGAAACCGGTCTAAGTAGTGACCTTCTCTCATAATGTAGAACAGTAATACAGCTCCTAGGAGCTAAGTTCACATTATGGGTAAATACCAAGAATAGTGATCAGAGCTTGCTCCACCCTTGCTATGAGTTGCCTCAGCTTGCACTACCAAATGGGTCAGGTGCTGCACTATCCAGGTATTTGCTTATGCTTGGAATCGCTGAACTTTATATAGTTTCTATATTCGGCATGAAACTCTGAGTTTCTTATTCGGCTAAGAAACAATATGGGATGTAATATCCCTTAACTTAAATATTGTATATTATGTTGGCAGCAGTGAAATCACTGCCAGTGATGTTATACATTATCATAGTGTTCTAGAATCTAGATACATATGACTTTGCTCAATGTCAACAAATGAATGCTACGAGTTGGTTGTTTTTTACGTCGAGTTTGACTTGAATTTTCATTGTTTAAAGGAGAAGTTGTGGCATTTTTTTCAGAGGAAGAGGTAAGTTATTATTATAATCAATGATTGAGAGGTAGCATGTTCTTAAATTTTGTGAGATACTACTATTGTTTTTTTTTTTTCCAGAAATTCTTTCCACACAACATTAGTCACCGATGGTGAAGTGGAGTATTGCACAACATTAGTTTCACGATGTCTAGTTCCTCAAGTGATAGTGAAAAAGAGAAGAAAATAAAAAAATGAAGCGTTTGGGAAGGGAAATATCCATGGTTGAAGCCATGTGGAATAAACTCTTTTAAAGCATTCTGTAATATTCGCTTCCGTGAATTCAGTATTGCACATGGCAGAGAAAATGCCGTTAAAAACATTCAAACAGTGATATCCAAACAAAGAAAGAGAACAGTAGCAAACAGGGAATGAAATTAGAAAGTTTTTTCATATCATCCGAAACAGAAAGAAAATCAGTAACAGTCGCAGAATTAGGTTTGGTTTATCACACAGTGAAGCATAATTTATCATATTCAAGTATGGATTGTGCCAATAAAATGTGTCCTGTTATATTTAATGACTCTGAAATTCCTTTAAAGGTTCAATGTGGTAGGACAAAGGCTGAAATGCTTGTCTGCAATGTAATTGCCCCTGAATCAGTCTCAGAAATTACCAGAGATCTGAAAAAAGTAGGTTACTTTCTGTAGCTACTGATGCAAGTAACAGAAGAAACAAAGCTGTGGCCTCTGTGTGTGTGTAAGATATTTCACAGCTGAAAAGGGCATTGAATGTAAGGTTCTTGATTTTTATGAGGATTGAGAAGAGAATTCAGATTCAGTTTTTTTAAATATCACAAGTTTTTTAAATATCCCTGAGCCTAAACAATGTCACAAGCTACAGTGCAGACAATGCCAGTGTTAAGTTGGAGAATAGATTCCATCAACTACTGGACGTAATGGTGTGCCTTCTTTACAATGCCAGTATTAATTTTGGTAAGAAACATTCAGTGTATCAGTTATTATCTAAGGCAAATAACTAAATAATAAAAGCCAATTGTTCAGTCTACATCATACATAACACGTGTAAGCAAGCATGTGATGCACTAAATATAGATATAAAAACAGTTGTTCTCAAAGTTTACAACCACTTTTCTTGTTCTGCCAAAAGGAGAGAGGAGTTGCAGAGTTATTTTAAGTTTGTTGATTTAGAATGGCAAGAGGTTCTGAGGCATGTTTGTACTGGGCAGTTTTTCTTGAAACCTGCAGCTGATACACTTTTACTTAACTGGGATGCTATTGAGAACTACTTTAAAAGCATTGAAGCATGATCCCTCAAGAAAGCAATCAGTGCAAGTCAGACTTTCTTAAGTTCTATAAAAGAGCTTTAAGCAATTTCGAGAAATCATTTGACTTCATAGAAAACAATCTTTTTAGTCTGCTGAAGAACTTAAACCTCCAAAGTGAATTGTCTTTCAAGCATCTCAAAGAGACTGTGAAGGCACTTAATCTAAAATCCGACATTAGCCTAGATGAGTAATACGAGGAATTCTGCTTGAGTTGTGACAAATACCACTAAAGGGGACTACACAGCAGGCAAGATCTTAGGTATGAAATAGAAGGAGATTATTCAGAATATTGGTAAAGAAAACATTCCCAATCTCTATAAGCTCATACGGTTTGTTTTAAGCATTCCTGGTAGTAATGCCTTTGTAGAAAGGGTGTTCTCTCTCTCTCTTTTGAACTTAAAATGAACAGACTCAAGAAACAAGTGCTCAGCTGACCTCATAAAAAGTGAAATCATCATTTCAAAAAATGTTACAGATACTTGCAAGGACTATTGTGTGAGAGTGAAACAAAACAGACAGCTTTTAGAAGCAGCCAAATCAAATAAGAAGTACAGTTTCAAATCTTGAATTTCAAGAAGAGGTAGACTTGTGCTCCTCGGTATTTTCTTCCCATTAAAAGTGTTTCAAGTTATATTACTGTATAGTGAATTTTGTTCATTTTTAAGGTAAAATCATATAAATTAAACTTTAAAATACACATTAAATCACTAATACCGGTACCAATGTATTGAATCTTTTAATTTTTTATAAGGTTAGAATTACATATTTAGCTTTGGCTTTTTCATTTTATACATTTAGGGGAGGGGAAGACTTTCATATTCGATAAGTGTGTCCCTCTTTAGACTTACCAAAAGGTGGCAACCCTAGTGTCAACACTGTCAGTCTTTCAGTGCAGTTCATCTTATTCTATTGTTTATGTTTTGATTGTTTTTGCATTTTACGTAATTGTGATTTTTACATATTTTATAATAAATATAATATTTGTCTATCATTATGGCTTTGTAGAATAAAGAATTAAAGAGTACATGTGTTGACTTGAGTGTTGCACAAAAATTAAAACTGACTGAGAACTTGAAGGTGGTGTAATCACTGCATGTCAGATTTATAGTCAAAAAGCAAACAGTTTCAGACATTCCCAAAAATTTAAAAAAAAAAAAAAATTAAGTAATTTGCATTAAAATACAGTGCAGATGGTTGCTCCAAGACTATTTCTACAGTCAGTAGTAGAAATCATATGAAAGTGACTAAAGATAAAAATCTAAAGGAAGCAGTGTACAAGTGGTTTATTCAGCAGTGCTCAAGTGGTGGTGGTGTTGCTAGAGGTGTTGAATTAAAGTAAGCTACTGAAAGGCTTGCTAAGCATACGAGCCTAAAATTTTAGGGGAGTGATAGATGGCTGTGGCATTTTCGAAAGAGCCACAACAATGTTAATAAAAGAACCTGTGGTGAATCTTTAGGTGCATATGACCTCATTAAAAATGAGGGCCTCATTTTAGGACAACTTTATAATGCTGACAAGACTGAGCTTTTTTTTTTATCATGCTGTTCCTGAAAATACTCAGGCTTAGATGTGTGAAACATGTACCCCTGGTCATAAGCTAAATAAGGAGCAAATTTCAGTTTTATTTTGTTCAAATGCAGATGGCTAGCATCGGCTTAAGCTATGGTAGTTGGTAAGGCAAGAAAAACCTTGTGCTTTAAAGAATTTAATGAACCAGTTACCAGAGATATATTCCCACTCAAAAACTGACTGGTTTACAATGGATATTTTCTATGACTGGTTCTTTAACCAGTTATCTGCTCATCCTAATTCTGAGAGATTAGTTAGCAGTGATGGGAGAATTAAATGTGCTTTTGTGCCTCCTAACACTACTTCAGTGATACAGCAGAAAAATCAGGGTGTAATAATGGAATGTAAGAGGTTGTATAAGAAGTTTTTGAAAGTGGTGATGGTTATTTTGGAAGAACAGAAGATGCAGACCAGAAGATACAAGAGGCACCAGGACTCTGCAAATTTACATGAATACAACATCAAATCTGCAATTCAATTTAGCAGTTGGGTGGAAAGATATGAAAATTATTACTACCTTCGCCAATGCTTGGAAGAAGTTATTTTATTTATTTTTATTTATCGTATGGCAATCTACATACAGTTATAAAAGTGCATGTACATAAATCAGTACAAATATGTAAAAGGTAAATAAAAAATGTAAAGGACAAAGAATTAAAGTAAAACATAGGCAGTTACACTTTCGGCAGTGAAAAAATATTTGGAGATCAATGCAGGACTATTCATTACAAACACCACATTCCAAAATAAAGATATGCATAAATAATATATAAAAAACACAAAAGGAAAGTCTTATTATGGTACTGTTGAAAGTGATGTTTTCAGAGTAGCTCAAAAATCCAGAGTATATTAGAGATTTGAAGTAAGTGATTCTCATTTAGTTCTTATAAGTATAAAATGTAAAACTTTTGTACACACATCATACTGCAAGGAAAAATATATCAAAAAGTTTTAAAAGAATCCAAGCTGAGAAGCCTCCAGAACTGTATCCTATTCTTCTCATCTGTCTAGGATGGGTTGAATCCCCTTCTAATGAGGGGTGGCGAACTGGCGGCATATTAATGCAGCCAGTTCGCCACTCCTCTGCTGCATCCCCAAGGGCAGTATTCATGACTATATCCGTGTGTGTTCACGGGGCCAGTTTGCCTGCTTGCAAGATGAAAAACTCCAGATAGACTGGGGGACCTGCTGTTCACGCCCAAGACCGGCTAACTTGCTATGGCTGAGGAAGATTCTTAACCTCCTCGCATCATTGGAATCGAACCTAGGACACTCCTTCCCCAGGCAGATGGTTGTGAAGCACATAGCCACTAGGCTAACCGCACAGACTGAACTGTACTGAAATGTATGATTATTGAGGAAAAAAGTTTCTGAAAGCAAGAACTAAAGCTTACAGTCCCAGGAGAAAATTCAGAAATACAAAACTGATTGATTTATTCAAGGAAAATTGTGGTGGTCTCTGAGGATAAGAAAAAAATTTCATGATGGATAAAGAACTTAAAGATGCAGCTCTGAGAAAAAATAACACTTATCAAAAGTTCATGGCAAAATCTATGTATGCCTGTAGAAAATATGAGAAAAATGTAGGAAAGCTAATATCTGTGAAAAGTACCTAAAAATAAATATCATGGAAAAATCCTAAAATTGGGAGGATGCCAAAAAGTAATTAGAGATAATAAACCGTAATAAGGATATTCAGGAAAGTTGGAATAACTTTGAAAAAAAAAAAAAAAAAAGTTATTAAATGAGATAAGCAACAGAACAACGGTAGAAAATATCCATAAAGAACATGAGGAATGCATTCACAAGTTCATGTTCATACTCATAAGGAAAAGCACAAAAATTTTACTCTAGCTACACTGCATAATTCAGAAGACCTAATCAGGAAGTCTATTTTCATATAAGTGGAACACAACTATTATTGAACCTATTCATTAAAAAATGAGAAATAAAACTGAATGAGAGAATTCTAAAATTTGCTTACTTAATGATTCAAGTAAGATTTATGCAAGCATACCTAAGAGGCAAAGAAAAACTGAAAGAGAAAGTTAGAAAGAAGAAGCTGGGTTCAAGACAAATAGCTAAGAAATCACAGGAAAATAAGGAGGATAATTTTTTGAAATCTAAAAAAAAAAGGCTGATCAAAACACTACTGTATGATATAAATGGGACATTATACAGAGTAATATGAGACTAGTCGTAAGTCAGCGGTTACAACTGAAGGAGATTTCTGGAAAATGGTTTGATGATTTTAAAAGAAGACATACGACAAAAGTGCATTGCATCATCTATATGAATCTCATCATGAAGGTGAGTGGCATTAAAACTGATATCAAAATCAGAAATATTTTTTTTAATTTGTTTAATACAATTACAATATTATACAATACAATTCAAGTTTTGCAATTTAATGTACAATATTATACAATACAGTTCAAGTATTACTATCATTTTCTGTTGGTAATTACACTTATTTTTGGCTATTTATTTTGTTACAGTTAATGTTTCCTTATATAAACAAATGGAGTAAAATACATTTCGGATAGTTTTCGTAGTTTATAATAAGTTACGGGTTTTAGTGATAAAGTAAGTTAGTTTGTGTATTTATGTGTAACCAAGGGTTGTGGCCATACTGGTAACTAGAGAATTAAATTAGTTTGAAACAGTCACTGTGAGTCCAGTGACCGTATCTATGAGGGCTCACCTTACTCGGTTTGATTTGATGTGCATGTTAATATATTAGTCTCTTAAGTGAATGAACTAGTTAGTATATTGGTATCTTAATTGGATATGATATGCGAGTTATAATGATCTCTTATACTATACATTTAAAGTAATTGTCAGCATTGTTTAGTCCCATGAGGTTATAGATTTGATTTCATTTGGGAGTTTATTGTAGCTGCTTGTCGCTAAGTATTCGAAGGATTTATGAAAAATTTCTTTATTTGTTTTGGGTACTACCAGCATGTTCCGGCCGCAGCATAATCCATAGCTTACATTATTTACCAAGAAACTTTCAGCGTTCCTTTTTATGTATATATTGCCCTCTGGGAATTCACGTGTTTTGTGTTACCAATTATCATATTAACCAACCTCTATTCTTTACTTTTATCATTATTACAAGAAAGAAATTTAAATAGAAGAAAATGTTCTTTTGCCTGTTTTATTTTTTTCCTTTAGGTGTTCAGCGAAATTTTTGTAGTCGTATTCAAACATCAAATTGTAGGGATTTTTCCTATGCTTATGATAGAGCTTCTCTTTTGTTCTTATCATATTTTTTAGTTCATTTATCCAGTGTGTGTGTGTGAACATCCTTTTTTGTAGTAACTCTTTTGTGTTATTGCGATTTGCTGTCTGCATATTTAATCATTTTGATAAATTCCTCATATAGCTGATTTATGTCTAATATGTCGGTTTGAGGCAGTTGATGATGTTTAATGTACTTCTCAAATTTATTATTATTGGTGCCTATTTCGAATTTTTTATGACTATCTGCACAGCTCGTGTCAACGCTATTAGGTAAGGATAGAATCGACAGTATCAAATGGTGATCTGTTATTTTGCTAAAGTAGATTGCAGAGAATACCTCAAAGGCCAGTCTGTTTCTTATGAATATGTGATCAATGCAACTTGCCGAGTTGTTCGCTTCACTCGTACTGCCATCGATGTAAGCAAGAAACCCATGAGTAGATAATATATTTTTATATTCTTCAGTTTTACTATTACTCTTATAAAGGTCCAAATTTATATCCCCCACTAGTATGACATTGTTGTGTTTAAGGTTTCTAGGACATTATTTAGCTCTGATAGAACAATATCAACTGGGCCATCGTGTGCACAGTATATAGCAAATATAAATATATTCATTGCTGTGTCGTAAATCATTACAGTTTCAGCGTTTTGCACTTTTGATTCCAGTCTATGAAATTTATAAATATTTTTTCTAGCATGTAGAATTAATCCACCTGAACGATTATAGTCACGATAATCGTAATATGTGTCATAATCTGCAAGAGAATAATGATAAACCTCAAGTTGTTTGATCCATATTTCAATTAAGACTAGTACATCTATATATGATTGGATTTCTGCGAAAAGTAACATTAAATTATCAAAACATTAAAGTATTTTGCTTTATGCAGATAATGTCATACTCCTAAATAAAGCCACTATAAATCTTCAGGACTCATTAACTTAAATGAATAATCCTGTGACAAATTTGTTATGAAAATTCTTCTTCTCATTATTATTATTATGGGCTTCTCCATGGAGTTAGACTCATCGAGGGAGACCCTAAACATCATACCAAGCACGATCCAACATTTGCAAAATATCCATCATACTTTGCTTTGAACTCATTCAGAGTAATGGTACCCACAACTGACTCTGGCAACCTATTCCACTTGTTCACCACTCTCCAAGCAAAAAATCTAGTTCTAACACTCTTACTAACTACACCCTGGCTCAGTTTCCAAGGATGGCCCATAGTTCTCCCACCACCAAAAATGTTCTGATAAAATTCTTCTGTATTAATCTTGTAAAAACCCTTCAATAATTTGTATATCTCATATGAAGGAAAGCAATTGAAAGGAAGACAGCAACACATGTGGTTCAAAAACATTAAAGGACTGGCACTGCCAGAACTTTGCAGAGAACAAGAGAGTAGCCCAAGACAGAAACATGTTGAATTCCATAACAGCCACCGTTCTCTCTTTTCACTCCTTTTCTGCCTGTCAACCAATTGTAACTCTGCTACCATCTTGGAAAGCCGCCTCTGGAGAGTGGTGATCGACTGACTTCCTCACTGCCAAGACACCCAGGTGACCAGTCTGCATGCAGCAGTCAAGATGGGTCCTTATTAAGGCTTGATAAAGAAAAAGAATAACCTGATTGTCTCTACTCATCAAAGTATTCTTCAGTAACTAAGTAATCTGACAAGATGCTTTAGCCACTTCTGCTATGTGCCCTCTAAACTTTAACTCCCGATCCACCAACACTCCCAATCTATGGCTTTGTCAATTTGCAGGAATACAGTTTAATTGATGTGGTATATACAGCTGGTAATCTTTTCAACCCAAAATACATAACCTTACACTTTCCCACTTTAAACTGATATCTATTCTCTTTAACCAGACTGCCAGTCTATCCAAATCATCCTGCAAAATATTAACATCATCTGTATTAACTAATGCTCTACCCAATTTCGCATTATTGGCAAACAACTAACAGATCCTTTCCTATATCATTAATGTGCAAGTTAAACAGTAGCAGCCCAAAACAAGAGCACTCTGGCATAGCACTAGTCACAGGCCTGCTGGATTAGTCTGGAATAAATTACTCTCTGATATATCTCCATCAACTACCCTCTTATCCACCTCACCAACCCTATATCCATCCTCATGTGCTGTAGTTTATTGATTTGAATTCTATGTGATATCCTGTCAAAATCCAGAATTATCACTGTAAACCTATTACCTTCATCCAGCTCAGCTGTCACTGTATTATAAAACATAAGCAAGTTAATGAGGCACGATCAAACGCGATCTACTAACGATGACTAAGTCTCCACGCTTTATGCGCTTAATGTCACGTGTCCTTTTCAATTTGTTTAACTGATTTTAAGGTCGTTACTTCATTCTTCTGTTTTTAGCATTTAATGTTAGTATAACCTTTCTCGTCCTGAAGAAGCCAGACCCTAGCTGGCGAAACTTGTCGACGATTATGTATATATGTTTATCAAAATCATGGTCCAATAAAAATCCAAATATAATGTATCATATTTAAATTCATTCAACTCTACCCTTCACAAAACCACTCTGCCCCAAATAAAATATCCAATTTCTGTCTATTCATGCCTATACTGTATTTTGCTCTTGCCCAACTTTTTCAGTACCTCGACAATGACTCCTGATATGCTGATCAGTCACTATTTTGCTACATAAGTCTTGGAGCCTCTTTTATGCAATGGAACTACTTTGTCCTCTTTCAACCCCCTTGGGACTAACCCCAGAGCTAAGACTTAGATTAAACAATGTGGTAAAAGGCACTGACAATTTTCTAGCACCTTCACATAAAAAACAAGCTGGTATACCATCTAATCCCATAGCTGTATTTACATTAAGGTTCTGTAATATGCTATGCACCTCCATTTCATTTATCTCAATTCACAAATGTCTTTGTCTCTCTTGTTACTGCAACATCTCCACCTGCATGATATACACTTGCAAAGTGTTCATTTAGTAATTTTACTATTTCGACTGATTCATTCACCTCTCTACCATAGGCATTCATTAAAATCATTCTGCTATAAATTCTTCCTTTTAAATATGATACATTATATTTGGATTTTTATTCTTAAATCTTTGTACCATGATTTTGATAAACATATATACATAATCGTCGACAAGTTTCGCCAGCTAGGGTTTGGCTTCTTCAGGACGAGAAAGGTTATACTAACATTAAATGCTAAAAACAGAAGAATGAAGTAATGACCTTAAAATCAGTTAAACAAATTGAAAAGGACGCGTGACATTAAGCACATAAAGCGTGGAGACTTAGTCATCGTTAGTAGATCGCGTTTGATAGTTTTCGCATAATTGAGTTCTGCTAAACTAATGAATTTATTATCATCATCATCAAATTCCTGACATGTACCCTCTAGGGATGTACAGGATATGATAGTACTAGATGAAAAATTTACATCATTACTAATTTCCTATCTACAATTTTCCTCCAAATCAGTATGTTACTTATCAAGACTCTGACATTATCAGATCTTATATTTCTATCGTCTAAGGCGCTTTATACCGTATCAATCCACCTACATCTTGGTCTTTCTCTAGGTCGTTTTCCTGCCAACCTGGTAGAGAACACCTGCTCTGCTAACCTTTCCTCGCCCATTCTGCGGTCTCTAGTCTTTGGTCAAGTGTTTTACTTCTGACCCAGCTCTCAGATCTATAAGTTAAAACTGGGTTGAACACTGTCTTGCATACAGCTAATTTAGTTCCTGAGGTGTCTGTTCTGTTGTTGACATCTCCGATATGTTCTTTCTTTCGGATTTCTAGGCTTCGTGAGGTTTGGCCTATGTAAGTCAGTCCACAGGAACATGGGATGCTGTAAACTCCTGCGTATTTGTAGAAAGCGATGCTGTCCTTAGGAGATCTTAACATGTGTCGTGTAGTCAAAATAGGTTTAAAGCCAATCCTGGTGTTGAAAGGCTTCATGATTTTTGCTATTTTCATTTGACTTGAAGTTGTTGCTGGGAGTTGTTTCTATAGAGGATCTTTTGAATTATATTTTGTGGATAACCATTCTTGGATAGAGTTTTTGATATGAGTGAGAGCTCATCAAATACATCTTTTTCTTCTGTGATGATATTTTTTGCTCTGTTTATTAGCATATGTATGATGCATAGTTTTTGTGCATAATGATGATTAGATGTAAAATGAAGATAACATCTGGTGGCTGTAGGTTCACGGTAGATTGTGAGCTTGATTGATTTGTCCATTATCCTGTTTTTTTACTAGTACATCCAAAAAAGGTAATTGATGATTGTTTTCTAATTCTAATGAGAACTTAATTTTATGGTGGAAAGAATTTATTTTTTGGAGGAACTCGTGTAAAGCATTTTCCGTGTCTTTCCAAATGATGAACACATCATCAACATATCTCCATCAGACTGATGGTTTTGGAGTTATTTTTGATAGGATGTCATTTTCTAGTTTTTCCATGAACAGATCTGCGCACTGTGGTGACAGGAGACTGCCCATGGTTAAGCCTTCCAGTTGATACACTAAGTTGTTTACTTTAAAATAGTTAGAATTTAGGTGAACGCTTCCCAAACTGTGGGCCGCGGCACCCTTGGGGACCCTAGGTTTTGTTGAAGGGGGACATGAAATAATGAAAACAAATTTAAAATCTTTTAAGACTAAGTAGATTTTTTTATTTTAAAAGAAACATATTTAATTTTTACTATTTATTACTAATTATACGAAGAGCAAAAGGCTTCAATTCGGCGACATGAACTTATTTAAGTTAAGGGATATTACATCCCATATTGTTTCTTAGCCGAATAAGAAACTCAAAGAGTTTCATGCCAAATATAGAAACTATATAAAGTTCGGCGATTCCAAACATAAGCAATACCTGGATAGTGCAGCACCTGACCCATTTGGTAGTGCAAACTGAGGCAACTCATAGTAAGGGTGGAACAAGCTCCGATCACTATTCTTGGTCGTTTCTATATTCGGCATGAAACTCTTTGAGTTTCTTATTCGGCTAAGAAACAATATGGGATGTAATATCCCTTAACTTAAATAAAAAAAAAAAAACTATTTATTATTTATTTTTTGTTATTTTTTTATATTTTAATGGAAAAAATCACACATTGGTGCGCATCCACAAATTTCGCTTCCTGCGTATTTCGGCACTTAATGAATATTAGTAAATATATTCATATAAATTTCATTTCAAAGCAGAAATCTAAGAATTGCAGTTTCAAATATTTCACCTGATATTGACTTTTTGTGCAACAGTATTGAAACACCCATCAAATTAAATTGCTATTGAACTTCTTTTATGTTTTTAATTCTCTCTTTCTTTATTACTAATCGTTTTAACGTTTTATGTGCTTGTACTGCAAATGTACAATAACAATATATCTATCTATATAAAAATATGAGATAATGTGCATGTCAAATGTGTATGTAAGATGCGAAAAATGTAATATTTGCATTTAATTTTTGCAATATTCACTGACAATAAATATTATAATAATATATGTCTATATTACGATTTTTTTTCGAGGGGGGTTGTGAAATATTTTAATTTTTCCAAAGGGGGCCCTGACATCCAGAAGTTTGGGAACCACTGCTTTAGGCAATGGCAGAAAAGCTGCGCAATGTCATTTGGAAAGAGATCTTCTATGATCTTAATTACTTCTTCGACCGGTACGTTCGTGAACAAAGAGACCACGTCTAGACTTGCAAATATATCTGTGTTTGATATATTGATGCTTTTAAGTTTTTCAATGAAATGTTGAGAGTTCTTTATGACTGAGGCTGATTTCTTTATCTTTTCTTTCAACAGACTGGCTAGGTGTTTGGCTAGTAAGTATGTAGGAGAATTTCTGCCATCCACGATCAGGAGAAGCGGAACTCCGTCTTTATGGACTTTTGGTACACCATAAAGGCGTGGTGGTAATGGATGTAAAGATTTTAAATTTCTTTGTAATTCTTGAGGCCATCTAGTCATATTGCATATTAAAAGATTGGTCTCTTTGTGGTTTTTCATGGTTGGATCTATATTATAATTATTATTATTCAGGCCTCCAAGGAGTCAAAAGACTCATCGAGGGAGGTCCTTCCTAAGACATAAAGTCTGTCAAGACTCATTGAGGGGAGGTCCCCCCCCCCGAGAAACACAAAGTCTATCATACCACTCTTTAAACTCACTGACCGTTTTCGCTCCCACCACTCCATCAGGCAATGCATTCCACGGCTCAACCACCCTCCACATAATATCTAATACATTATTAAATTATTATACATAGGCAATCAGAAACTAAAACACTGATCTTCTTTATGTAATCTTTGGTATTCATAATAATTGTTAAGTTTCCTTTGTCTAATGTCTTTGTTTCTTTTCAAGTTCAAGAGTGCTTTCTTTTCAGAGGGTGTCATATTACGTTTCAGTTGTTTGCAGTAGAGAGGATGATTGTACTTTTAAATCTCATGTCATTTCCTGCTGTCTCTGAAAGTGAAGAAACACCTTTCTCAATATTACTTATGAAATCTATTTTTGGGATGTAATTAGGACTTATTGAGAAGTTGAAACCTTTTTTTTAAATTTCTGATTCTGTTTGGAAAGACTGTAGTTCGAAAGGTTGAAAATAACCTTATCATCTGGGAGACATGGTCTAGAGTTGTACTTTCTTTGATAGAGTTCATGAAATTTTTTAATTTGAGATACCTTACTAGATTGAAAAACTTTGCTGCAGCTATTGTGTATCATGCGGTCAATTATATTCCAAGTGGTATTATCTATGTTGTTAGAAATATCATCGAAAAGGTGTTGGCACTGAAGGTCTATTTTGTTCAGTGTGTATCTGACGTATTGGATTCTCTCTCTCTGAGTAAGGCTAAAGAAGTTTTGTATTAAATCTGTTTTGCTTTTTTTGATTTTATTTGCTCTTTAATGATTAAGAACTTAGGTATGATAGAATACTCTCTGCATCTTTTAAGGAAACTTAGATAGTTAAGCAATTTAGCCTTTTTGCATTTAAGTTTTCAAAACAACGTACCTTGTGCCTTTTATATCCATCTAGATTATTATTATTACAGGCAACTCCAAGGAGTCCTTAGACTCATCAAGGGAGGCCCTAAACATCATGTCAACAACTATTCAGCTTCCACACAGTGACAGTCAAGGCATCCACAACAGACTCTGGCAACTTATTCCACTCATTCACCACTCTCCATGCAAAAAACCTAGTTCTAACACCTTTGCTAACCACACTCTTGCCAAGTTTCCATGGAGGGTCCCTAGTCCCCCCCCCCCCACCAGACCTGTTCTGAAAAATTTCCTCTGAATTAATCTTATAGAAACCCTTCAGTAATTTGAATTTTTCAATCATATCACCCCTCTTCCACCTATCAACCAATCTTTGCAACCCGCAAATCTTCAACCTGTTCTCATAAGGTTCATTCCAAAGATCTGCTATCATCTTGGTCACTCGCCTCTGGATCCTCTCTACCTCCTCCCCATCAAAAAAAAAAAAAAAAAAAAAAACCTGGCACCCAGATCTGGGCATAGTAGTCAAGATGGGATCTTATCAAGGCTCGATACAGAGGAACAATCACTTGCTTGTCTCTGCTCGTCAAAGTATTATTCAGTAACCAAGTGATTTGATGAGCTGATTTAGCCACATTTGCGATGTGCCCCCCTACTCCAGGTGGATCTCCTGGAGTACAGTTCCACCAATGTGGTATTGTTAAGTCGGAGTGAAACAAGATATTAAAAAAAAATTACTTTACACTCGGACTTAACATAGTTCCCACAGTATTGGAGCAAATAATGATTTTTTTCAGAAATGAATAAGCACTCGTATAGCAATCTTAATTTAGTTTTATGTCTTTTATCTTATATTGTATTGTGAAATTTTATTACGTATGGCTACTGAGTCTCAAATACTATGTGAGTACCTGACAATTGCTGAGAGAGAAATAATATTCAAAAATGCGAAATGGCCGACTTCAGAAACACGTAATACTGTGTACAGGCATATCCGTTAGTAAGCACGGTGCCTTTCTCCCCCTTCCATCGCTACACTCCGTAAGTTACAAGAGGATTCCGCATGCAGCGCTAAGTGCTGTGTGACGTGAAGAAAGATGTCGATGACGAAAGAGAGAGGTGTGGCGCGATGCTTAAAAGGGCATGTAATGCTGGAGACAAAGCTTTTAGACGTTTTCCTGCTGTGGTGTTCCTGTGCCCTCGTAGGTCCAGCTGGCGTGGAGCCTCCACGTGGTTTTCCTTTGTTCAAGGAGATATCAGAAGAATGATCAGGAAGCCTGCCAGTCAGAAACTAGCCCAACAGACTATATTTGTGGAAGACTACAGAATTGTCCAACTATGAAGTACAGAGGGAATCCGTGGTGAACATCATGAGAATGTGTGAAGTAAAATAATCGTAGAAGGCAGATATCAGACGAGATAAGGAAGTGGCCAAAGTAACATACCAGCAATTGGTAAGGTGCAAAATTTTGTTCCTCCTATCTAGTGGAAATGTTTAGGAAGATTTTATTGTATTGTGCTACGATAAACTCTTAGGACAGTAAATTGATAGATTGAGAATGAAACAGAATATTGTATGTAAAGTTTACGTGGCAGTAGAATCTAGAAATTACTGATAAAATTGAAAGAGATACAGAAAGTTGTTTCATGAATTAACCCTTGAGAGAGAGATTTACTAAAGTTCTTAATTGAGTTTGTTATATATATATATTGAATAGGATTGTCAGAGAAAATTGAGAATAGAACTTAATTCATATTGAGAATGAAACTGATTAACTAGAGTAATTAAATTATTAAATCTCTGATTGAGATTTACAGAAAGGATAAAGTAATAGTATATATGAGTGCTAATTCTCTACCTAGCTTTGATTGTTTGACTCAGTTTTATAACGTGTAATATATGTATTTTCTTGAAATTAAATGTTTTGTTTAAATATAAATGTTGTATTGCCTGAACTTAGAACCTATTGCACTTGCTCATAAAATTTAGCGAACCTAAAAAGGCAGGAGAATAGATAATATTGGGTCATGACTGCAAGTTGGAAAAATATGGTTGATAAGAGTGAATGCTGACTGTATTCTAACTCCTTGGTCATACAAGTTTAGTATAATCTAGGATTCAGGGTGGTGCAGCGAAAATAAATAAATTTCTCTGAATTTGAATAAGGAGTTAGAACCAGTGCTGAGACAAAGAAATAAGCATCCGCCATATGCATTTTCTTTGACTCACAAACCAACAGTTTCATTCTTGTGAGGGATTCGGCCTGAGTTAAGTTAAGTGAGATAGAAGTTTAAAGTAAATGGTATTAAATAAGTAAAAGGAAAGAAAATATAGGAATTATTGAGAGAAAGGTAGAATAAAGTAATATATACATAAGAGATAAAAGAGGGCCCAAACGATTAAGAGAGACGACACAACAGTATACTGCTGCTAATCTTTTCACCCCAAAATGCATAACCTTACACTTCGCCACATTAAATTGACATCCATTCTCCTTAGTCCAGTCCCCCATTCTATCTACTATCTAAATCATCTTGCTAAATTTTGACATCATGTGCATTCACTGTTGCTCTACCCAACTTTGCATTATCAGCAAACAAATGGATAGTTCCTCTCAGATCCTTTCCGATATCATTAATGAACAAATTAAATAGTAGTGGTCCAAGAACAGAACCCTGTGGCACTCCACTAGTCACAGGCCGTCTTTTGGACTCCACTCCTGAATAAACTACTCTCTGATATCTCTCCGTCAACCACCCTCCTATCCATCTCACCAACCCTATATCCATCCCCATATACTGCAGTTTGCCGATTAGAATTTCATGTGGTATCCTGTCAAAGTCCTTAGCAAGGTCCAGCAGTATGACTGTAAACCCATTACCCTTATCCAGCTCAGCCGTCACTGTGTTATAAAATGTGAACAAGTTAGTGAGGCATGATCTACCCATTACAAAACCATGCTGTCCCCCATACAGCATCCCATTATCATCTATCCATTCCTGTATCCTTCTCGACTACTTTCTCCGAAACCTTGACAATGACTCCTGATATGCTGATCGGTCGATAATTTGCAACAGCAGTCTTGGAAACTCCCTTATGCAGTGGTACTATTTTCCCCTCTTTCCACCCCCTCGGGACTAACCCAGACCCAAGACTCAAATTAAACAAAACTGTCAAGGGCACTGACAATTCTTTTGCTGCTTCACATAAGACCCAAGCTGGTATACCATCCAAACCCACCGATGTATTCACATTAAGGTTTTGTAATATACTATTCACCTCCATTTCATTCACCTCAATTCCCATATAACCTGCTTTATCTTTCATTCCTGCAATATCACCACCTGAATGATATACTCTTGCAAAGTACTCGCTCAGTAATTCCATTAAACCAACTAATTCAGTTACCTCCCTACCATCGGCATTCCTTAAAATCATTCTGCCGTACAGATTTTTTCTTTTACTTGCAGCATATCGAAAAAACTGTTTGGGATTCTCTTTAGCTTGCGTGGCTAATTTCCTTTCATAATCAGCTTTTGCTTTCCATACCACACTCGTTACCTTTCTGGCATGTGCTTTATACTGTTCTTGTGCCTGCAGGTCACCTTTCTCCTTATATTCCCTCCACAGTTGTTTCTTTTTTTGCAGCTCAAGCTTAATGCTGTTATTCATCCATTTAACTCTACTTGATTTACTATCCAGACTCTAGGTATACAGTCAGCCATTACCTCCTTCATACACTCCTTTACCACTTCCTATGCACTATCAACCTCCAGCCCTTGCAATTTTACATGCCATGGCACTGAACCAAGAAATCTCCTGAATTTGTCATACTCACCAGCCTAGTACTTCCACATATACCCTTTCTTAATTGAAAATTCCACACATTTAGCCACCTCCCAGGTCAAATCCTAATGGTCACTCTCAACGACTGGTGGTAAAGTGGTCATATTCATTACAGTCAAATTCGCAGATGCAAATATAGGTCAAGCACTCTCGAATCCCTAGTATATTCCATTACATGCTGTCTCAGGAAGTTATCCCTTAATAACTGCATAAAATCCAATTCCTTCCTCCCATGTGTCCTCTCCTCCTTCCACTCATTGCATCTATTTATCTATGCATACTATATTCACCATCTATTCCATCACCTGGACTATAGCAGCACTCAACTGTATATTTTGTTCTGCTTGTCTCAATCTCATACCAAATAGCTTCGAATATGCTCTTTTCACTATCCTGCAGTTCAACTTCAATTCTCCTTGGCTGCAGTTCATCGGCAATTGTCAATAACACTCCTCCCCCCAATTTTTTTCTCTCTGTTCCCTCCTTAACACACTATACCCTTCACATTCTATCCCACTAGCTATATCATCTTCTGTCAGCTAGGTCTCACTAATACCAATAACCTGTGGCCAGGAAGAGCCAACCAAGGCCAAAAATTCTTCCTTCTTGTTCCAAATACTACTGGCAATAGTATACATGAAGTGCAGAAGCCTGTTAGTCCTACCCCTATCTTGTTGCCCTATACTAACTATCCCATTCTGATTTGCTGTCCTTCGTACTAGCTCAGGCATATTGTTCACATTCTTACACTCAACTGTCTCACTGATGTCTGCATATGCACTCCCCCTCCCCCCCCCCCTTAACACCTCTAGTTTCCCTGATTCTGCACATCCACATTCACTTCATTCAGCAACACTTTTTTTTCCAGTCTCCACATACCAAATCCATTCAGATGCAATCCATCCATCTTATAAGTCCTTTCGCCCATCACACTCACTCCACACGTCACAAACTCCACACAACTCATACATAACCTGTGCATAAAGTCATTTGCAATTATGGCCCTTCTTCTCAACTCTTCTCTTCTCATACTGCAGCAACTGACTCACTATCTTAACACTCTCACTCTTTTCTTTTGCTACCTCTAGTAATTCCTTCAAGTCTTCTCTCATAGAAAATTTATCTCCTTTCAAATTATTCGTTCCTGCCACTACTATCACTTCTTTCACCCTCTGCTTTTGCACTCTAATAGCCTCACTTACATCCTTAATTTTTGCACTCGGCATATACGATCTTATCAAACTCTCATCTATTATACCTCTTAAAAGTGAATCACCGTACAATACTTGTTCCTTCATTTTCCTTTCACTACCAATCATGCTCTCATTTTTCTTATCACACACTCGCTTCCTTCTGTTAGCTGATGCACTCGGTAAGCAATTTTGTAATTGCTAAAAAATTATTCATTTTGATTGTTAATATTTGGTCTTTTTTATACTAAATACGATACATTATATTAAACTTCTTTAGCCTTACTCAGAGAGAGAGAAAATCCAACGTCAGATACGCACTGAACAAAATAAACCTTCAATGCCTAGACCTTTTCGATGATATTTCTAATAACATAGATAATACCACTTGGAATATAATTGACCACATGATACACAATAGTCTAGTAAGGTATCTCAAATTAAAAAATTTGATGAACTCTATCAAAGAAAGTACAACTCTAGACCATGTCTCAAAGATGATAAGGTTATTTTCAACCTTTCGGACTACAGTCTTTACAAAAAGGAATCAGAAATTTAAAAAAAGGTTTCAACTTCTCAATAACTCCTAATCACATCCCAAAAATAGATTTCATAAGTAATATTATTATTATTATTCAGCCCTCCATGGAGTCAAAAGACACATCACGGGAGGACCTTACTAAGACACACGTCTATCAAGACTCATCGAGAGAGGTGCCTCCTAGGAAACACAAAATCTATCATACCACTCCTTAAACGCATTGACCGTTCTCGCTCTCACCACTCCATCAGGCAATGCATTCCATGGTTCAACCACCCTCCATGCAAAGAAACCACTCCTCACCCTCTTGCTCACAGTTTCCTTTTATAACTTCCAGGGATGGCCCTTTGTCATAACTCCTTCCTGCTGTTCAACCAAGTGAAAGAACTCCCCAGTGTCAACAGTTTAAAAGTCTCAATCATATCACCTCTCCTTCTTCTATCCACCAAACTCTGCAGTCCACACTCCCTCAGCCAAGCCTCATAACTAACATTGTACAGTCTTGACACCATCTTTGTTATCTGCCTTTGTACCCTTTCCACAGTTAATTTATCCCCTTCAAATCCTGGGGACCAGATCTGAGAACAATAGTCTAAGTGTGGTCTGATCAGAATCTTATACAATGGAATGATAACCATTTTATCTCTGCAGGTCAGTGTCCTTCTCATTATTGCAGCAATCCTCTGTGTTACCTTTACTACCTTTGCAATATGTCCCCTGAATTTCAGGTTTCTATCAATCATCAATCCCAGATCTCTTGTCTCCCCTACTTCCTCCAGTTTAACTCCTCCCATTGAGTATGCAGCATCCCATCTATGTGTCCCCAACATTAAGACCTTGCATTTCTGCATTAAACCGAGACCCCCATTCATTTTCCCATCTATTTAGCTTATTCAAATCCTCTTGCAGGGCTACCACATCTGCACTATTATTAATAACCCTTCCCAGCTTTGCATCATCCATAAACAACTGAATATCCCCTTGCAATCCACGGACAATGTCATTGATATAAAGGTTAAACAATATAGATTCCAGTAATGAGCCGTGCGGAACCGCACTTGTAACCTTCTGCCTCTTTGATATTGTTCCACCATACACAACTCTCTGATACCTATTGGACAGACAATCATGAATCCAGTTAACCAATCCGACATCCAGACCCACATGCTGCAACATGAATATCAGTTTATCGTGTGGCACCTGTCGAATGCCTTTGCTAAGTCTAGAAAAATGGCAGTACATGCCTGTCCCTCATCTAATGCTCTTGTAACTTTATCATAAAAGGCTAGCATATTGCTAAAACAAGAGCACCCCTTAACAAATCCATGTCGACTCTCACCGATAACATTACCCTCATCTGTCCAATGCTGTATACGGTCCCTCACTACTTTCTCCAAGATTTTACTAACTACTGATGACCCACAAACTGGCCTATAATTAGACAATTTCAGTCTGCTACTGCCCTTATGCAATGGCACTATCTTACCCTCCTTCCATTCCATGGGCACCTTTCCTGCAGCCAGACTTTCATTGAAAAGCCAGGTCAAAGGCACTGTTATTCTCTCAAAATTAGCACATTCTTAGCCTTAGCACATTCTCTCAAACCTCGTGGTGGAATACCATCCAGTCCCACAGCTTTACTAACATCCAGAGTACTAAGTATGTGGAACACTCTCCTCCTGCACCTCTAAACCTCGAACCTTCCCTATCCCTCTAGTATTCAAATCGACTCCTCCAGGATGTCAATTTGAATACTAAAATACAATGCCACTATGACCTCTGCATCAGTCACTCTATTCCCATTTTCATCCCACAATGTCATTCTTTCACAGTCATTTCTCCTCCTACTGGCCACATAGCTAAAAAAATTCCCTAGGATTTTCCTTGGATCTAAGGACCAAATCTTTTCTCATATTCCAGTTTCGTCTTCCTCACCTTACTAGTCACTCTCCTGTCCTGTGTCTTATATTCTTCATGCATCTTCTCTTCACTTGTCTCCTTATATCTCTTCCAAGCCTCTTTTTCGCATACAGTTCCTGTTTAATACTGTTTGTCATTCACTTTACTCCAAATTGTGTCCTCTTCTTCACTAATGGAATACAGCTTACCAAATATTCCTTCACAATTTCCCAAGCACTAATGATCACCTGCTTTATAATTCCACATACGTATCCTTCTCTTTGATACTCCTGCATGTCTATTCATTTTCCAAGTCAAAACAATATGGTTACTCTCTCCAACTAGTGGGAGAGATGTCTCAATTATTATCAACTCTTCTAATGCTATAACCAAATCCAAAACTCTTGATCATCTTCTTACGTCTGTTACATGTTGCCTAAGACATTTGTCCCTCAAGAATTCTAGAAATTCCATTCCCTTATTGCTACATGCATCTTCCTCTCCCTAATTTATACTGCTGTAGTTAAAGTCTCCCACGACAATTATTCTTCTTGCACTTGGCATGCTCAACTGTCTCAACATCTCCTGGTCCCCACCCTCTGTGCTCCTTGGTCAGTAGCAACATCCCACTAAATATCCTGTCTTGCCCACCTCCAACTCACACTATATGCTTTCAAAATCAAAATCATTAGTGTCAGAGCCTTCCAAAGCCTCCACTCTTAGAGGACATAGGTCGTCACTTATCATAAGAAGTACTCCACCACCACACTTTCTCTTCCTATCCTGCTGAAAAATGCTGTACCCAGCAACTTCTATTCCTGTATATCCTCTTCTGTCAACCACTTCTCAGTGATCCCAATAATCTTTGGCCAGGCTGATGCTATCAGTGGCGCCAATTCCTCTCCCTTATTCCCAATACTCCTGGCATTAGTATAAAGCATAAAAATGCCATTGTTTCTATACCCAGCATCATCCCCTCTAGACTCCACTGGGCTCAGCGTTACCTGATGTCGTCCCCCTTCTCCCAAGTACCCATTCCCAGAAGAGGCAACCACTACCATCCACACTGGGACACACTGACTCGTTCAGAACAGCAATCTCTCCAGATGCCTAAGTCCTTCCTCATTCTAATGAAAGCAGTCTCTTGCATACACACACACACACACACACAATCTTTCCTCTCTGTGTCTTCTTTCGTACAACCTCAAGCAAGAATCTCATATCTCTCACTGCCCTATTTACACCACCACCACTCAAGTCATTTGTTCCACCATCACAATCATCTCATCCACCCTTTCACCTCTCTTAACTGCCATAGCCACTCTTTCTATCATTCCTCCTGGCAAACACTCCATATCTTGAACAACACCGATCATTGAGTCCCCATACATTACACCTCTTACCACTCTATTCCTCGCATGCATCCCTCACTCTCTCCTGTAACAGTTTCTCTCTCTGTGCTCCCCTACTTCCTTCCTTCCTGACATCACTCTATCCCTAGTCCCTGTGCTTCCTTGCATTCCCTCTCTCCTGCTGTTTCCATTCTTTCCTCTTCTATCATTCTTATATCTTACACTCATTCCCTCTCTTCCACTTATCCTATTCTCACCTCTTCTATCATTCATACAATTCTGTCTCATTCCCTCTCTTCTACTGTCCCCATTCTCTCCTCTTCTATCACTCCCATAACTCTCTCTCATTCCCTCTCTAATACCATTCCTATTCTTTCTTCTTGTACCATTCCCATAACTCTCTCATTCCTCTCCTCTACTATTGTTCCTATTCTCTCCTCTTGTCTCATTCCCATAACTCTCTCTCACTCCTCCTCTGATTTGCTTTCATCCATCTCTTCCATTCACCTAATCTCATCTTTCACACTTCTCATCTCATTTCCCAGACATTCCACCTGCTCTTTTAGCTCATCTCTCTCTCTCTCTCTCTGTAAGTCAGCCACTCTTGTTTACCATTCATTCTCCCAACTGAGACTATCTCCTAAAACTTCAGAATCATTCAACCTTTCCATACTCCCCACTCTTATTATTTTATTCATACTTCTCTCGCCCTCTATCATACCAGTCATGGAGAATCTCCTGTCTCTGACTCAATGAGGTCAGTTATGGTCATTTATAAATCACCAAGTTCCTCCCAATGCCTGCATTTTGCGCACATACGTTTTACCCCTCCTCTCTCCTGCCACATATACAATCTTCAGGACGCATACATTCCGCAAGTCCCGCATACTACAAAATCCTGTATAATATCGTGCAAAATGGAGTCCTTAAATGGGGGGGGGGGGGGACTTGGCAATACACCATTTGCAATTTTAACTGCCGCTGTCACCATTATTTAAATATTGAGAAAGAATATTGAGAAAGGTCTTTCTTCATTTTCAGAGACAGCAGAAAATGACATAAGATTTAAAAGTACAATCATCCTCTCTACCGCAAAACCACCGAAAAGTAATATTACAACTCCTAAAAAGAAAGCATTCTTGAACTTGAAAAGAAACAAAGACATTATCATCCTTAAAGCAGACAAAGGAAACTCAACAATTATTACGAATACCAAAGATTACATAAAGAAGATCGGTGTTTTAGTTTCTGACTTGTCTACATATCATATATTAGATACAGATCCAACCATGAAAAACCACAAGGAGACCAATCTTTTAACACACAATATGACTAGATGGCCTCAAGAATTACAAAGAAATTTAAAATCTTTACATGCATTACCACCACGCCTATATGGTGTACCAAATCTCCATAAAGACGGAGTTCCGCTTCTCCTGATTGTGGACGGCAGAAATTCTCCTATATACTTACTAGCCAAACACCTAGCCAGTCTGTTGAAAGAGAAGATAAAGAAATCAGCCTCAGTCATAAAGAACTCTCAACATTTCTTGAAAAACTTAAAAGCATCCATATATCAAATACAGATATATTTGCAAGTCTAGACGTGGTCTCTCTGTTCACGAACGTACTGGTCAAAGAAGTAATTAAGATCATAGAAGATCTCTTTCCAAAAGACATTGCACCGCTTTTCTGCCATTGCTAAAGTCTAACTATTTTAAAGTAAACAACTTAGTGTATCAACAACTGGAAGGCTTAGCCATAGGCAGTTCCCTGTCACCACAGTGTTTGGATCTGTTCATGTAAAAACTAGAAAATGACATCCTATCAAAAACTCCAAAACCATCAGTCTGATGGAGATATGTTGATGATGTGTTCATCGTTTGGAAAGACATGGAAAATGCCTTACACGAGTTCCTCCAAAAAATAAATTCTTTTCCACCATAAAATTAAGTTCACATTAGAATTAGAAAACAACCATCAATTACCTTTTTTGGATGTACTAGTAAAAAAACAAGATAATGGACAAATCAAGCTCACAATCTACCGTAAATCTACAGACACCGGACGTTATCTTCATTTTACATCTAATCATCATTATGCACAAAAACTTAGCATCATACATATGCTAAAAAACAGAGCAAAAAATACCATTAGAAGAAAAAGATGTACTTGATGAGCTCTCAATATCAAAAACTCTATCCAAAAATAGTTATCCACAAAATATAATTCAAAAGATCCTCTATAGAAACAACCCCCAGCAACAACTTCAAGTGACATAGTATGCATCGTCATACCTTATGCAGGCTCAGTCTCCACCAAAATAGCAAAAATCATGAAGCCTTTCAACATCAGGGTTGCCTTTAAACCTATTTTAACTACACGGCACATGTTAAGATCTCCTAAGGACAACATTGGTTTCTACAAATACGCAGGAGTTTACAGCATCCCATGTTCCTGTGGACTGACTTACATAGGCCAAACCTCACAAAGCCTAGAAATCCGAAAGAAAGAACATATCAGAGATGTCAACAACTACAACAGAACAGACACCTCAGGATTAGCACATCATTTCTCAATTTCGAACCATTCCATAGATTGGGACAACAGCTCCATGCCATACATTGAAGAAGATTTCAGATGTAGAAACTTTAAAGAAGCTGCAGTGGTACTCCGGACAGGAGACAACCTCAATAGAAATCAAGGCATGATATTAAAAGACATTTGGAAAAACTTGATAAAAAACGCGATCTACTAACAATGACTAAGTCTTCACGCTTTATGCTCTTAATGTCACGTGTCCTTTTCAAATTGTTTAACTGATTTTAAGGTCGTTACTGCATTCTTCTGTTTTTAGCATTTAATGTTAGTATAACCTTTCTCGTCCTGAAGAAGCCAGACAGACCCTAGCTGGCGAAACTTGTCGACGATTATGTATATATGTTTATCAAAATCATGGTCCAATAAAAATCCAAATATAATGTATCATATTTAGTATAAAAAGGACCAAATACTAACAATCAAAATTCTTCCTTTTATTTGCAACATATCGAAAGAACAGTTTGGGATATCTTTGGCCTGCACTGCTAACTTCCTTTTATACTCTGCTTTTGCCTTTCTTACAGCATGGTTACCTTTCTGGCCTGTGCTTTGTACTGCTCATATGCCTGCTGGTCACCTTTCTCCTTGAATTCCCTCCACAATTTTTTCTTTTTTTTTTTGCAGCTCCAGTTTAATAATGATATTCATCCATTTAACTCCCACTTGATTTACTCTCCTAACTCTAGGTATTCAGTCTGCCTTTACTTCCCTCAAACAATCCTTTACCATACACTATCAACATCCAGCCCCTGTAGTTTCACATGCCATATCACTGATCCAAACAATCTCCTAAGTTTGTCATATTTACTAGTTCTGCAATTCCACATATACCCCTTCTTAGCTGAAAATTCCACACATTTAGCCACCTCCTAGGTCAAGACCATATGATTACTCACCAACTGGTGGCAACATGGTCATATTAGTTATAGACATATTTTCAAATGCAATTACTAGATCCAGAATTCCCAAACTGTCTCAGGTAATTATTCCTTAGTAACTGCATTCCATTTCCTTCCTCCCTCGTGTCCTCTCCTTCCAATCTATGTTCCCATACTTGAAATCCTCCACTCATTGAGCTTATTTGCTGATGCAGCCTATCCCCATCATCTTTTCCATCCTTTGGCCTATAGAAGCATCCAACTGTACAGTTTGTTCTGCTAGCCTCTATCTCACATCAGATAGCCTCATATGTGCTATTATCACTGGCCTGCAGTTGAAGTTCTACTCTCTCTGGTTGCAGTTCATTGGCTATCATCAATAAACTCCTCCAATTCTTTTCTCTCTATGCTTCCTGAACACACTATACTCTTTACATTCTGCTCCACTAACTATATCATTTTCTGTCAGCGATGTCTCACTAAAATCATCAATAAAAAAGACAAAAACTATAAAAACATATAAAAAGATATGGAAAACTCACTACTACTTAGGAATGGTGTGTCTATACAATAATAAAACATCTAAGTAATTAAGGCTGAGATGGAAACATAAATTCAAGTGGTGGGGAGACAGTATAATAAATTTATATGGAATGGAGGAGAAATGAGGAGGCAGATGATTTTCATTGCTCAATGTAATGAGACTAGAACTACTTATTGGAGGTTTGAAGTGGCCTCAAAAAAAATTTGGCCTCTAGATTAAAGTCACCAGATGACCTAATACTTAGGCTATCTATCCAAGTTATTAATGCATAACAGTTCACAACCTTCTGTACAAGAGACATAATTAGTCTAAAGTGCCAAAACAGCAGCATATAAATGACCAGAACTATGACATGCACAGATGAAATTCATGCGATAAATGGTTATCATTTTAAACATGTAGTGCATAATTTTTTTAAGGTTACAGTGGCATCTAAAGATGTACTTCCATGGTGAAATTTTTAAAATTTCTTCATGCAGCTGATTGAAACAGATAATACTGGAATGTTAAAGCAACATGTAAATCATACTTAAAAAAAAAAAAAAAAGTAAAAATTTACCAAAAAAAGTTTATTATAATGCATTTTTAGCTTATTATATTTATTAATATTAGCCCAATAAAGTAAATTAAAGATTCCAAGAAATTATATTCATGGTTTCATCCTTTATTATTATTATTATTATTATTAAGGGCAACTCCAAGGAGTCCTTAGACTCATCGAGGGAAGCCCTAACATCATGTCAAGAACAACTATTCGACATTCCACAGTATCTATCATACCTCCCCTTGAACTCATTCACAGTCATGGCACCCACAACAGCTTCTGGCAGCTTATTCCACTCATTCATCACTCTCCAAGTAAAAAACCTAGCTCTAACACCCTTGCTACAACACTCTTCCCCATCTTCCATGTATGGCCTAGAGTCCTCCCCCCCACCCACCAGTCCTATTCTCAAAATTATTTTCTGAATTAATTTTATAGAAACCCTTCAGTAATTTGAATGTCTCAATCATATCACCCCTTTTCTGCCTATTAACCAATTTCTGCAACCCACAAATCTTAAACGTGTTCTCATAAGGTTCATTCCATAGACCTGCTATCATCTTGGTCACTCGTCTCTGGATCCTCTCCACCTCCATCAAGAAAAAACCCTGGTGCCCAAATCTGGGCACAGTCGAGATGGGGTCTTATCAAGGCTCGATACAGAGGAACAATAACCTGATTGTCTCTGCTTGTTAAAGTATTTTTCAGCAACCAAGTGATTTGATGAGCTGATTTAGCCACCTTTGCGATGTGCCTCCTAAACTTCAACTCCCTATCCACCAACACTCCCAAATCCCTGGCTTCGTCAATCTCCTGGAGTACAGTTCCACCAATCTGATATACTGCTGCTAATCTTTTCACACCAAAATGCATAACCTTACACTTTGCCACATTAAATTGAGATCCATTCTCCTTAGCCCAATCCTCCAAACTATACAAATCATCTTGCAAAATTTTCACATCCTGTGCACTAACTATTGCTCTACCCAACTTTGCATCATTAGCAAACAAATGAACACTTCCTCTCAGATCCTTTCCTATATCATTAATGAACAAATTGAAAAATAGTGGTCCAAGAACAGAACCCTGCGGCACACCACTAATCACAGGCTGTCTTTTGGACTCTACTCCTGAATAATCCACTCTCTGATATCTCTCCATCAACCACCCTCCTATCCATCTCACCAACCCTATATCCATCCCCATATGCTCCAGTTTACTGATTAGAATTCCATGTGGTATCCTGTGAAAGGCCTTAGCAAGGGTCCAGTAGAATCACTGTAAACCCATTACCTTTATCCAGTTCAGCCGTCACTGTGTTAAAAAACATAAGCAAGTTACTGAAACATGATCTACCCTTCACAAAACCATGCTGTACCACATACAGTATCCCATTTTCATCTATCCAATCCTGTATTTTTCTCTTGACTATTTTCTCCAAGACCTTGACAATGATTCCTGATATGCTAATCGGTCGGTAATTTAAAAACAGCAGGCTTGGAACCTCCTTTATACAGTGGAACTATTTTCCCCTCTTTCCACCCCTCGGGACTAACTCAGACCCCGAGACTCAAATTAAACAAAATGGTCAAGGGCACTGACAATTCTTTAGCCACTTCACGTATGACACGAGCTGGTTCCCGTATAAGCTATTGGTTCATTCATTCCTGCAATGTCACCACCTGGATGATATACTCTTGCAAAGTGCTCGCTCAGTAATTCAACTATATCAACTGATTTGGTTACCTCCCTACCATCGGCATTCTCTATAATCATTCTGCCATATACATTTTTTCTTTTACTTGCAACATATTGAAAAAGCTGTTTGGGATTCTCTTTAGCCTGCATGGCTAATGTTCTTTCATAATCCGCTTTTGCTTTTCTTACCACACTTGTTACCCTTCTGGCCTGCGCTTTATACCGTTCATGTGCTTGCTGGTCACCTTTGTCCTTAATTTCCCTCCACAGTGGTTTCTTTTTTTGCAGCTCAAGCTTAATGGTGTTATTCATCGATTTAACTTTTACTTGATTTATTATTTGGACTCTAGGTTTGCAGTCAGCCTCATGCAAACACTTCTTAACTGCATCCCATGCACTATCAACATCCAGCCCTTGCAGTTTTACATGCCATGACACTGAACCAATCAAACTCCTAAGCTTGTCATACTTACCAGCCCGATAATTCCACATGTACCCTGTCTTAATTGTAAATTCCACACCTTTAGCCACTTCCCAAGTCAAGACTATGTTCACTCTCACCAATTGGTGGCAACGTGGTCATATTTGTTACAGCCAAATCCTCAGATGCAATTACTAGCAAGCACTCTCTGACCTCTAGTATTTTCCATTACATGCTGTCACAGATAGTTATCTCTTAATAATCACATAAAATCCAATTCCTTCCTCTAATGTGTCCTCTCCTCCTTCCAATCATTGTTATCATAGTTGAAATCTCCTCCTTCCATTCATTTCTTCTATTTGCTTATGCATACTATCTCCACCATCTATTCCATCACCTGGTCTATAGCAGCACCCAACTGTATATTTTGTTCTGCTAGCCTCAATCTCACACTGCCTTAGATGTGCTCTTTTCTTTATTCTGCAGTTCTACTTCTATTCTCCTTGGCTGTAGCTCATCAGCTATCATCAATAACACTCCTCCCCCCATTTTATTCTCTATGTCACTCCTAAACACACCATACCCCTCACATTTAATCCCACTAGCTATATCATCTTCTGTCAGCCATGTTTCACTAATGCCAATAACCTGTGGACTGGAAGTGCCAACCAAGGCCAAAAATTCTTCCTTCTTGTTCCTAATACTTCTGGCATTAGTATACATGAATTGCAGAAGCCCATTTGTCCCATCCTTATTTTGATGCCATATACTAACTATCCCATTCTGATTTGTTGTCCTTCGTACTTGCTCGGGCATATTACACACATTCATACACTCAACTGTCTCCCTAATGCCTGCATATCTACTTACCCCGCCCCCTTAATAACTCTAGTTTCCCTGGTTCTGCACATCCACTTCCATTTCATTCAACAACACCTTTTCAAGTCTCCGTACACCAAATCCATTCAAATGTAAACCATCCACCTTATATAAATCCTTTCGCCCATCAAACTCACTCCACACATCCACAAATTCCACACCACTCCTCCTGCATAATCCGCGCATAAAGACATTAGCAATTTTGGCCCTCCTTCTATATTCTTCACTGTTCTACCGCAGCAACAGACTCACCATCCTTTATCCAAGTGTAAGCAAACAATGTTTGCAAGTGAAGTATCTTCACGACTGGACTACTTGCATACAGGGGATAATGACTTCACATCAATTGCCTTGGTATCTCATAATGCAAAGCACAACCCATCCAGATGTGCATAATGCTAGGCAATATGGAAATAGCCACAACCCAGACTGGTTTCAACCTTTACTGAGGTTAAAGTGCAAGAATACCTCTCAAAAACTCTGAGTCATCAACAACATTGCTCTTAATCTCACTGAGTGATCCTAAGTCTAAACTTATCACTCCTGACGAATCATTCCAGGACAGGAAACTCAGAAATAGCCCCACTCAGTAACAGGCAAAAATCCACCAAGCAGAGCTTCTCTATTCCTCAAGAAGCAAATAAATGCACAGATATATATCAATAGCTGTTGTCTGTGGGAGCCAGATCAAGAAGATACCAAGATACGCACATATTTCAAATATACAAGTAGTCAAAAGGTATCGCACCTTATTATTAAAATACTCTGGATTCGAGAGAGATTTCAAAGTTTTTTTCACTTGGTTATACTATAAATTAAAGAGGCCAAGAAATTATATTCTTGGTTTAATCCTATATCCAAGTGTAAGCAAATAATGTTTGTGCAGTTTGTGCATGAAGTATCTTCATGACTGGGCTACTGTATATATAGGCTAATGACAGCACATCAACTGCCTTTGTATCTTATAATTATTATTATTATTACATGACACCTTCAGGGAGTCCAAAGACTCATCGAGGGAGGGCACCTGCTCAACAACTCTGTTTCCGCCACTCATCCACCAACTAAAAGCAACTACACACCAACGCCATCTACCGCTGACCACCACCACCACTAGTATTTCTACGGACAATCACAAACATCCATGCCCACGGCAGGATTCAAACCCTCAGAATTTTGGCTGGAAAGCGGATACGCTAACCACTCAGCCAGCCAGGCTGGCAAAATACAATGCATTGGAGGTTCCGGGTATCGAACCCAGGGACTTTCAGAACACTCTACCACTGAGCTAACCTCCCCCCCATCTAAACTTACATTTCCCCTCCCTCTAATGCAAAAACACACCCATCCTTTCAAGTGAAAAAAACTTTCAACATCTATCTCTAATCTAGAGTATTTTATTTAAAGTATACATTTTTGGTCGTTTTTATAATAGAAATACAATTTTATTAATACAGACCAGTATTTTACAATAAACATTTATTAAAACCTACCAGTTTCGCCAGCAAACTGTCTGGCTTTTTCAAGGCATTACGGAGAATGAAAGTAAATGCAAATTAAAAGGAACATAAAAAACGTTGTAAACCAAGCTAGTATAAGACCACAGGAGCAGGGAATGGTCTTGCCTACATCGGACAAACTTCACGAAGTTTAGAAATTAGACAAAAAGAACATGTTGGTGATGTAAACCAGAACAGAAGCATCTCTTCCGGCTTAGCACATCATTTCTGCATGTCTAACCACACGATAGATTGGCAAAACAGCTCCATGCCATATCTAGAAGACGACTACAGGCATCATGTATTTAAGGAAGCCACAATAGTACTAATAACCGGCGGAAACCTCAACAGAAATCAGGGTATAATTCTAAACAGTTCGTGGAAAAACTTGATCCTCTCTCTCAATCAATCTAAACTACAGCTAGCCAGTAATCACATTACAAGTCTACAACGAACACGCATGCGTGATAATGAATAAGAACAATAAGCCATCTCTGTCACACGAAACGTGTAACCATAGATACTAGTTTGGTTTACAACGTTTTTTATGTTCCTTTTAATTTGCATTTACTTTCATATCTCCGTAATGCCTTGAAAAAGCCAGACAGTTTGCTGGCGAAACTGGTAGGTTTTAATAAATGTTTATTGTAAAATACTGGTCTGTATTAATAAAATTGTATTTCTAGAGTATTTTACTAACAAAGTGTGACACATTTTGACTACTTGTACATGGGAAATATATGACCTCTGCATTATTTCAACCTTGGCATCTCTTCTGGGACTAGCTTTCACTGATGAGATCTCAATAAAGGTCAAGTAGTGACCCATCTCATAATGCATAGCATTATACACATCTGAAAGGGTGTGTGCTTTGCATTATGGGATACTAAGACAACTGATGTAATGTCATTAGCCTCTATATACAAGCAGCCCAGTCATGAAGATACTTCATGCACAATGTTTGCTTACACTTGGATAAAGTATTAAATGAAGAATATAATTTTTTGGCATCTTTAATTGATACTTGAACTGCATGAAAACACTTTCAACACCAATAAAGTGATCACTAAACATCACCATTATGTCATCTGCTTCAATCACTCAATAAGATGAGTTGAATTGAGTGACTGAAGAGATAAATTTTATCCCTCAATGTGAAATCACCACACTGCTTATTGGAGGCCTGCTTGAAAAAGTTCCAGGTTTAGTCTCTAGAGCCAAGTTTCCAGTTTACATATAAATAAATAAATAAATTTAAAACACACACACACATATTAATAAAAAATAAGAAACGTTCTTAAACCACCCACAGCATGAACATACTATAGGTTTACACAAAAAAACGTTCATAAGTGGCAGTTATATAAAAAAAGTTGCACAATTAGAAGACCTAGTCAGAGGATCAAATTTCAGATGACTGAAGCAGAGCTTTGATAGTGGTCATGTATTATCTATGAGATACCCGAGCTAGACCTGATCTTACTTCCTAGAATATACACTTATTATTACCACCCCAAAACCTGGGCGGTCCTTTTATCACACACACATCTCATCATACTGTGTCTTAAACACACTCAAAATCCTTGCAGACACCACACTCTCAGGCAAGGCATTCCAATCATTCACAATTCTGCACGAAAAAAACCTGCCTCTCACTTCCCTACTCACACCCTCTTTATACAGTTTCCAGGGATGACTTCTGGTTCTCCCCCAATTTCCCACTATTTTCTGTAGAACCTCTCCAGCACTGATCCTATAACAACCCCTTACCAACTTATAGGTCTCTATCATATCTCTCCTCTTCCTCCTGTCCACCAGGCTCTGCAAATTACATCTTCTCAATCTTTCCTCATACTTGACATTCTAGAGGTCAGAAACTACCTTAGTCAGTCGCCTTTGGACCCTTTCCAACATCTCTTCATCCTTCTGAAAACCCGGTGACCAAATCTGGGCACAATAGTCCATGTGTGGCCTAATCAAAGCCTTATACAACAGAACAAGAATCTCCCTACTTCTACATGTCAGTGTCCTCTGCATCATTCCCAGAAGCCTTTGTGTTGTCTTCACAATTTTGGTGATGTGTCCCCTAAATTTTAGATCCTTACCCACTATCACCCTCAGATCTCTTATTTCCTCTACCTCCAACAAAATATTCTCACCAAGCATAAATTCTGCATCCCATCTTTGTTTTCCAAATTTTAAAACCTTACATTTTGCAACATTGAACTCACATCCCCATTTCTGTGCCCAATCACTCAATCTATTCAAGTCTCTTCCTGTAAGGCTACAACATCTTCACTTCATGGTTCGTCCCAACTTTGCATCATCTGCAAACAACTGAATATCTCCATCCAAATCTTCACCTATATCATTAATATACAAGTTAAACAGTAATGGCCCTAAAACAGACCCCTGAGGCACTCCACTAGTGACTTTCTTTTTCCTGGATATCGCTCCCCCATACACAACTTGTTGATACCTATCAGATAGCCAGTCTCCAATCCAATGCACCAAACTAATATCCAACCCCATCTGCTCTAGTTTGACTGTCAACCTATCATGAGGTACTCTATCAAAAGTCTTTGCGAAATCCAAGTATATTACTGTGTATCCTTTTCCTCTGTCTAAGGAAGCAGTCACTTTATAATAAGTAAGCAGATTACTAAAACATGACCTCCCTTTAGCAAATCCATGTTGTCCATCAAAGATAATACCATTGTTATCAACCCAACTCTGGATCCTAGTTCTCACAAGCTTCTCCAACAACTTAACCACACAGATAGGCCTATAGTTTGATGCTTGAGTTCGATCACCTCCTTTATGAAGTGGCACAATCTTGCCCTCCTTCCACTCCTTAGGAAGTTGACCGAATACAAGACTCATATTAAAAAAATATGTCAAGGCAGGTGTCAACACATTCTTTCAGAATATGTGGTGATATATTATCAAGTCCCACAGCCTTATTAACATCTAGTTTACTCAACTCCCCATACACCTCTTGCTCACCTACAGTCAGTCTCTCCTCCGCATCATCAACTGCTCTCAATCTCTCCATGAAGTCACATTCACAAGATTGAAAGATCTTTATGAACAGTTCATTAAGTTCACAACACATTCTGCATCAGCTGTCTTTATACCATTTTCTCCAATCAATGTCATCCTTCCATAATTATTGTTTCTTTTGCTGGCTACATATCGAAAGAATTCCTTAGGATTCTTTTTGGCTTCATTAGCCAACTGCTGTTTATACCTCTCTTTAGCTACCCTCACCAATCAAGTCACCCTCCTTGCTTGGTCTTTATAGACCTCATGGAATTGGTTATTTCCACTTCTCTTATGCTGCCTCCACAATGCCCTTTTTCTCTGTATCGCATGCTTAATCTCTTTATTCATCCATCTCACACCTACCTTATTTAATCTTCTCAGCCTTGAAATACATTTAGACATTGCATCTACTAAACAATTTTTGAAAATCCCCCAAGCTGCATTGATCTCTTTTCCAGCTAACTCCTCATTCTACGCTACACTCGGTATATCATATTTGCAGACTGGTCTTCTACTCTTCTTTCCTCTACTCTCTCTCTCTCATCTCTTACTCCTCCCCCCCCCAGTACTATTTAGAGCAATTTGAGGGCGAGGGGGTGACTCTTTCCTCTCAAATTGTAGTTTCCACTATCTACTAAAAAAAAGGCAAGCACAGTTGTCTTAAGATGGCAGCCCCACTACTAGGATACCTATCGTCATGCTAGTCACTTGACATAGGGAAACACATGTTACTTTCAAGTCTCAACGAAATCCAAACAGAACGGAATACATGGGAAAAAGACTGCAAACTGGAAGAGGTTAAGAAACTTTGGAAAAAGAAAAATGTGATTGCACATAAAGAAGAAGAATTACATAAAATTTTAAATGATGAAAATATAGAAATTGCAGTTCGTACAGAAACAAAAAAGAAACTTAAAGGAAGAAAAGAAACGGCTAATTACAATATCATATATAGTGGAGTAGACAAACAAATATATGCAATGGAGTACTGATTTGGATCCATTTATCAATTAAAGCAAAAAATAACTCATTATACATACTGGAATGAAAGAATATTAGAAGTACAATTAAAATTAAATAAAGAAAATTCAACAGTTGTTGGAGTATATGCCCCTGAAGAAGGAAAAAAAAGAAGAAAATTATTACTTTTACAAAGAGTTTCAAGGAATATATGACAAATTAAATAAAACAGACCATATAATTATAGTTAGAGATCTTAATGCCAGAATAGGAATGAAAAAAATTAACAATAATATACAAAAATTTGGAGAACCAACAGGTGTGACTAAACAAAAATTGAAAGCGACTCATTGATTATATAATAATTTAAAAATAATGAATATATTTTACAAACATAAAAATATACATGGTATGCAAGAGGACAAAAATCAATAATAGGCTACTTTATAGCAAATGAAAAAGCAAACCTCTTCCTAGATGTTAATTTAAGTCAGAAGAGGACTAGAAATCGACACAGATCACTATTTAGTGTAGGCAAAACTAAGGTTTCCACCAAACTGGTTACACAAAATACCAAAAAATAAAAAACTAAACTTGAGAAACAAAATCTAATTACAAAGTAAGATTACTAAATGATACAAGTATAAGAAATTTATACCAACAGAATATTAATAACTACTTAGAAAAAATACAAGAAAATGAAGACATTGGAATAATATAAAAGAAATTATTGCATCAGCAGCATATGAAAGTCTAGGAACACACAAAAATATCATAAAAATAAAAAAATTACATATATGGGACAATGAAATAAAAACAATAATTGAAAATAAAAAAACTGGCTTTTAAAAGATAGTTAAGTAGCAAAAAACAAGAAGATGAAATTGAATATAAAAAAAGACAAGCAATAGCCAAAAGAGAAACCAGAAAGAGACAAAGAAAGCTTGGAAAAATTTGTATTATATCTGGAAAATGACGTATACAAAATAAGACCCAATGCGCATAAAATACTAAAACACATGAATGCAGATATAAATTGTGAAATAGGTGTAAAAATTCTTAGATTACTTTACAGATCTTTGGACGGATAATACTGGCATTAAAAAAAAAATTTACGCAACAAACTTACAAAATACATTAAATGATATAATAACAATGAAAGAATTAAAGGACAACCTAAAAAAACAAAAAATGGCAAATCAGCAGAAGATGGGATAAACTCTGAACTGTATAAATTTGCTGGAAAAAAATTTCATCAAAGTTTATTAAAATTTTTAAATAAAATATATACAAATGGACAAATACCAATAGAATGGAATGCAAGTATGGTAATACCTATATTTAAAAAAGGGGATAAAACAAAACTTGCTAATTACAGAGGAATCAGTTTATTGAATACATGCTACAAAATATATAGTAGAATACTTAATGAAAAACTGAAAAAAATATCCAGTGAAAAAATATTATTAGAATGTCAAAATGGATTTAGAAAAGGACGCTCTACAATGGATGCAGCTTTCTGTTTAAAACTACTTATAGAAAAAAGAAGAGAATTTAGTTTATTGAAACTCATCTTTTGTTTCTAGATTATGAAAAACCATTTGACAAAGTAAAAAGATATATACTGTTTGATATATCTCATCTTCTTTATACCCTCTTTTACCTTGCAGTGTTGATTGTTTATTAATCATCAGAGCTCAAGCCATTCACAGGATAAGGTGGTCAGCCCTACACCCCGGTGGATCCATGTCCTGTAGTGTTGAGTTCTCAAGGCCGATTTGCCTGCTTTGTTGGATGAAAAACCCCAGGATAAACTGAGAGAAAAAAACCAACTGCCCATGCCCAAAACGAGTTAATTTGGCTATGGCTGAGGAAGATTCTTCAGCTCCTCATGTCACTGACGGGATATGAGCCTAGGACACTCCATCCTCAGGCATATGGTTGAGAAGCACACAGCCACTAGGCTACCCTCCGCGGACCTGTTTGATATATTACAAAGAATAAATATAGCTAATATTTCACCACATGCAATATTGAATATACACAAAGATAACGAAATAAAAATAAACGAAAAAATGTCTGAAAAACAATCTATAAACTAGGAGTAAGACAGGGATGCCTTCTGTCTCCAACACTTTTCAATATTTACATTAATGAAATATTAATACAGTGGAACACCTGTTAAACAATTCAGGTATAAAAATTTCCTGGAATAACAAAACAAATACACTATTATTTGCATATGATCAGATAAGGAAGACAATTTACAAAGAGCAATATATAATTTAAAAGTTATAGTAGAACAGTTTGGAATGAAAATTTCCATAGATAAAACTAAAACAATGGCATTTTGTGGACAAACTCCAGTTATTAATAACTGCAGTTTGTCCACAAAATAGTTACTAATAATACAATAATAGAAGAGATAAATACTTTCAGTTATCTTGGATGTGAAATATCATATGAAGAAGAAAAAGACAAAATTAAAAACTTCAAAATTTTTACAGATTATAGGCCTGATAAATAGAACACTCAATCCAAATATAGTATACAAAACGAAACACGTTTGAAAATATACAATACTTTAGCAGTGTCCACATTATTATATGGCAGTGACATTTGGGCAATAAACAAACAAGATAAACAAAGAACAAAAACAAATGAAATAAGATTTATGAGAAGAACTATATAGAAAAGAATAAGAGGGGATATGATAGAAACATTTAAATTACTGAAAGGTTTTTATAGGACTGATGCAGGGGAAATGTTTCAGCTGTGTGATAGTGATGGAAGAACAAGAGGTCATCCCTGGAAATTAAAGAAGAGTGTGGTTAACAAGGGTGTGAGAACAAGGTTTATTGCCTGGAAGGTAGTGAATGAGTGGAATTCATTGCCTGACTTAGTTGTAAGTTCTTCATCTGTAAATGAATTCAAGAAGAGATATGACAGATATTGTTTTGCTAGTTTGGGTCTCCCACAATGAGTCTACTGACTCCATGGAGATACCCGTAATAATAATAACTGCAAAATACACATTATTAGACCAAAAAAGGAACAAAGACATTTTAAAAGAACTAAAAACAAAATCAATACAAGAAAAACTAAACAGCTATAAACAAAAATGGATAGAACATGTAAGCCGAATGGCCAACACCCGATATCCTAAACAAATACTAAAATATAAGCCAACTGGAAAGAGAAGGAGGGTAGACCTCAAAAAAGGATATTGGATGGATAATGAGACCGGAACAGACCAATATGATCTATACTCGCAATTAACGTTATGATGATGTATTTAACCCTGCAGCAGTCACAGCTGATCTGACAAATACATGCAAATTGTTTATATAAATATTCTTACGCATATCCAGTGTATAGCTTGGAGGTCATGTGCATATGTGCATTCATATATTACGAGTAATATTCCACACTGTTTATGCAATCAGTTTTGGTTTAACACGTGTTATGTAAAGATTTGTGATATTTCATAGTAAATTGTATGTATCTGAGAGATACCATGACCTCCAACGTCAGTATAGTATTGGTTTAGTTTTTTTTATTTATTATTATTTACCGTTGAAAATGGCTGGAAAAATATATCAACAGGATAATCCATCAGATGTTGAAGAGATTAGCGAATGTTACTCGAGTCAGAAAGTGAAAGTGATATTTGATAGTAAATTGTATCTGAGAGATACCGCAACCTCCGATGTCAGTATAGTATTGGTTTAGTTTTTTTTTCTTTGTTTCTTTGTTCAATAATTTCTAGATTGTAACTGAAAATAAATAAACCATCATGTATTATATTTGCAGTGTTTTTTCTTTAAGTTTTATCGCATTTTAGCACATACTAGTAATGAATGTATCTCTCTGATACACGCTACCTATGCTGCAATTATTTCAATTATTTTTCAAGTGCGACCTCCGCAGGGTTAAGTTCCGTAGATCTGAAAAAGGCATATAATAAGATGCCAAGGGAAATTTGTTCAAAATATTATATTATATGGTGTAAATGGGATATTATATCAAGCAATACATAATCAACACAAATACAAATAGCACTGTATTTGAGTGGCATGGTAGCAGTTAGAATTGAAGTATAGGAAGATGTTAAATAAAAGCATAACACAAGGGGTGGGAGAATTATCCTACTTTTGATCTTCTATACAGATCACATTATGAAGAGAAGTGGAATGAACCTGATATCAGAATTAGAAATGTCAATCTCAGTTCTCTACTTTATAATGATGATAACTGCATAACTGTCGTAGTAAATTGGTATGGAAATCAGCTATAAATAAAGACTATAAAAATAGGTAGAAACAATGAAAACATCAACTGCATCCTGAATGGAAACCTATAACAAGTAAAACATTTCAATTATTTTAAGAACAATTTTTAGTGAAGATATCAAATTAAATATGGCAATAGACAACAGAATCAGCAATACTGGTATGGGGTAGGGAGTGAACCAAATAAATTTATATGGCATAGGAGAAATTAGTGAAAATGCCAAATTAGCTGAATATAAGGCTGTGTTGTTCAAACCTTTTTGATCTTAGGGATTTCAGGGCTGGCTTAGAGATAAAAGACATGATCAAAGATTGATAACTGCATATATGAAAGTTATGAAAAAAAAATTAGGGGAGTGAACATTGTTAGCAATCAGTAATATATAGCAGAGCTAATCTAAGATGGTATGGTCACTTAAACAGAATGGAAGAGGAAATGTTAATATAACAGATGGTTAGTTGCCAGAATGGCAAGGAAAGAAGAGAGGAAGATCAAGATTATGGATTGATACAATAAGAAGCACCTTGTAAAACCAAAATAGAAGATCTGACAATATTGGAATCGTAAGATATTAACTTGGAGGAAAATTGTCAATAAGAGATTAGTAACAATATCACATTTTTATGTAGTGCTAATATATTCTATACATCTCGAGGATAGATATTAGAAATTTGATGATGATGAAAGTGTGTGACCAGATATAATGTGAGTTACTTCAAAAACATAGTGCCGGATAGAAAATTCTTAATAAAATTAAATGAATAGTGCCAGGTTATGTAAAATGAGTGAAAGTTAAGTAGTGGGCTAGAATAGGCATAAAAATGTGAGTACAATAGAATAGGAGTGTGTGCATGTGTGCATGTGTGTGTGTGTGAGAGAGAGAGAGAGAGAGAATAAAAAAGACCATTATAAGACTGATAGCATGATCTGAAAATGAAAAAGTTGGTGCAATCAAAGAAAGAGATTGCATGCTTATGCAGATCCCATCAAAGGATGAGCATGAGTGAGAGATCACAGAAATGTGCAGCCGAGACTAATAAAAAGAGAAAGAAAGAGGAGGCACGAGAAGAGAAAGAGATATACTACTGAGAAAGGGAGAGAGTAATGGAAAGAATTTTGTATGTAGATTTCTGGACAGGAGTGTTTTAGGAGTAATAACTTGAGAATATTGAGAAAATTGTGCTTCTCATGTACAAAGATTAATGATCTGAGTAAAGCTATAAAGGTAAACTGAAACATGATTTTAGCTGGAAATAGCACATGGAAATAGTTACATGCATTACTGGAAATAGGAAAAAAGAAGGAGCAAAGATAAGTTTATTGGCATAATATGATAGTGGCAAGTTCAGAAGGATAGCTATGATTGAAAATCAGTCAATGAGTGATGTGCAGTGAGTTCAACAGATAAAAGACCCTATATAAGCTGATGGTTTGTACTTGAATGGATTTGGTATCTTCCCTAGTTGTGAGAAAATGCCAATTAGACCTTTCTCACCAGGCATTGAAAGACTAGATGTCTTTCAATAGTGAAACACCACTATCCTGGTTTTTGGAGGTGTGAAATGTCTACTATTGTACATCCACAGTTCATAGAACCCAAGCAGGCAGATTGCCAAGAATAGTCAATTTATGCTGAAAGGGAGAAAGAAATAAAGGATGTACGAATTGGTCACCAACATGCAAAATCACGTGTTTATACTTTAAAAACTACAATGTTCATAAAAGAAAAGTTAATAATAAACAACTCATCCCACAAGATGGATTGATTACCCTATTATCAGAATGGATTCTCCTTCTGACATGCACAGAAGTGCCGAAGGATCTCGCATCTGTGGGCATACAGTACAATGGTTTCATCTCTAGAGTAGGACCCTCCTGGCTTCTTGCATGTTCCTGCTCCACCCTATTAAGGAGGTTTATTAGGGAGGTTTCTACTCCATTTAAGGGTACAGCAGCAAAACAAAACTTTCTGCAAGCTGGCAAATAATCCTGCTGCTGCTTACTCTGCCTGGAGTGAGACTGAGTTAGTGGTATGTAAGAGACACTGTTTGAGGCCGCACTTAGATTGGAATCTGGGCACACTCTCTGTGTAAGTTACGTATGCAAGTCTCCCACTCCCAGTTGCATGCCCCTGCTCTATTTTTTTCAAAATCAAAAACTCTAACATGAGATGCAATCACACAAATGCTACCATTTTACCTGTGGATATAAAAAAATCTCTGCTAAAATTAACTAAAAAAAAACAACTATGAAAAATACAATAAAAAAATTGGAAAAAATAAAAATATGCTAACCCCTCTCTCCCAAACTAACACCAAAATCTCTTCAAATAAAAAAAAGCACTTCCACATCCTTTACACCAAGATTTGAGGCATCAATATGTCATATACACCACCACTTAAAGACATCAAACCTGGTATTATTTTATTAACAGAACGGCTTACTCAAAGACCACAGCCCACCTCAACTGTCCCAACTACGTTCTGCATGATGCATTCCACAAACAAGGGATGAACATGTGCTTTTATAAAATCTGATATACCTTGTCAAAAGCTATCCAATCTGGAATCCCCCAGTTTTCAATCTGCTAGCTTAATATTTCCTTACTTAACTTTATAGTTCTCATTTGCTGCCTTTACTTCCCTAACTCGGATAATCATGCTACGCTTTTTTTTTCCTCGATTACTTATCACTAAAAATTGATTTCATACAAATTAATTACCCAAATAATGAGATACATCTTTCTCCCCTACTCTAACTTCACAGATCACACTGGACGGGGAGTTGAATCATTTGCCATCAGTCATGATTTACACAAATATCTAACAACCAGAATACCAAACAATCTTCATCAGTCTTCCAATACTCTGGATCTTTTCTTAATTAGTTTTCACTCCAAATTCAGATTATTGTTTCGCTCTCCTGATCCAAACATCTGCACTGCACTAATAATTGAAATAATCCTCAATGGAACGAAAGTCTTAATTTCTCATTCCACTGGTTAACCAAGCCCTGGTTCTCAAAAGAATTGCACCTCTGCATTTTTTTAGAACACATTTTAGCATTTCATTCAGCTTACATAACAGTTCAAAACTTGTGAAAAAGTTATCAATGATTCCAAAGCAGACTTCATTAGGATGAAATACAATAAACTTGTATCTTGATGGTACCATGGTAACCTGACTCGAGAAAAAGGCAGACCTTTGAAGTGATCAGTTTTTGACTTCAAACTCTTGCTTGAACAACCAAGACAAACCACCAGCACTACCACAAACTGCCCACCTCATGCTTCCTCTAAACTTTTGCCAGAAGATCATCAGGAAAACCCTGATTAATCTTAATACTAATAAGGCTCCTCGTACAGATAGTATTCCTCCCATTCCTCAAAATTTGTGCCCTAGAATTAACATCCATCCTGTATCATAGCTATGATGTTTAACTGGCATGCATCTACTCAAAAGTCTGAAAGTGGCCTTCAGCTTGCCTAAAAAAGGAGACAAAAATAAGCCATCTAACTATCATCCCATTGCTCTCACCTCAGTACTTTCAAAAGCGATGGAGGTTATCAACAACCAGCTTCTTCGTTACCTGGGGATCCATCAATTAATTAGTGATCACCAATGTAGATTCCATCCTTGTTCTACAGCTGACCTCTTTGCTAATCTCATCCACCTTGGAACATGCAATGGAAAGAATTGGAGAAACCTATGTTATCACTCTCAATATGTCAAAGAATTTGATTGTGTCTGGCACTGAGGCCTCCTGAACAAGCTACCATCTTACTGCCTCCTTCCTGCACTGTGTGATTGCCAATTTACTCACTGGTAGTTCATTGCATGTCATGGTGGATACTTCCTCTAATCAGATATCTCTATCAATGCTGGAGTACCATAGGGTTCTGTTCTCTCACACACACAATTCCTCCTTTACATCAATGACCTTCTCTTTCTGACTTCAAATCCTATTCATGGCTTTGCCGATGACAGTACTCTTCCTTTCTCTTCCCCATTCAAGAAATTCTGTGGTACTCAAATGATAGAAGCCTCAAGATCTTCCTTAACCAGTCACTTAAACAGTGAACTCCTCAACATCCTCAAATGGGGTGAAGACAACTTAGTAAATTTCATTACTATAAAAACTCAAGTCTACCTTATTACCTGCACAAAAGTTCCTACTTCTCTTCCACTTACTTTTGATGATGTTCCAATTTCCTTTCAAGATCAGCTTCCTTTTTTTGGGATGACTGTCAGATATCCTGGCAAAAACACATTATATATATACATAGCGCCTCAAGTCTCTAAAAAACTTCTTTTTTTCCATTCAAAACATTACTTCCCTTCTGCTCAATTCCTAACACTTTATAAGTCTCAGATCTAACCAACCAACCTTGGAATATTGTTCCAACATTTTGGGTGATGCACCTAAAACCTCTCTAAGAATTCTTGAAATATACAAAAGATGGCAATCCATTTAACAGGTGAATCTTCCCTCCCATACTCCCTTCAGTCACTTTTCCAAAGGTATGCTGTTTTTGCACTGTGCCTTTTCTAAAGGTACTTTCATAGGCATTGCAATTCTGAATTGACCATTCTTCTAACCATGTACAAGCTCTAGTATGCCCACACTTTCTTGAGCTTTGCTTGCCTTTGTGCCAAGAATAGTCGATTTGTTGAAGGGGAGAAAGAAATGAAGGATGTACAAATTGGTCACAAACATGCGAAATCACGTTCTTTATAAGTAAAATTTTCCAACTGTTATACAAGCAAAATAGTTATCACTTTAAAAACTACAATGATCATAAAAGAGAAGTTAATTTTCCGACATAATAATAAACACTCATCTCACAATAAGGTTTGATTACCCTATTATTGGAATGGATTCTCCTTCTGTTGACATGCACAGAAGTGTCTCGTATCTGTGGGCATACTATATCATAAGATGATAGCTTGTACATGATTAGAAGAAGAATTCCAGCATGTGATGGAAGGTACCATAAACTAGAGCTGCCACTGACCAACTCCAAACATGCCCAACAAACTTCTCATTATCCTCCTTCACTCCATTCAGCTCTATTATTTGAAACAATCGTCTCACATGCTGTTTTTCCCACTGAGTACAACCTCTAACTCTTTAAGAAATATATCAAAAGATTACTTCATGACACTGCTGTGTTATAGGTCCTGTGACCTTTCAAGTGTGGGGCTATCATAAAAAAAAAACTATACCTATGAGGAAGGGAAGTGTATAGGGGGGGGTTGAATAAAAAATTACCATGTGGTTTTTCATGGTAACAAACTGAAATAGAATATTCAATACAAAGTGTAATAGCAGGTGGGAGCTGCATGGAAGGAACTTTGGCCATTAGTGAGATGCAGCTGACAGAATCAATAGTTATTGGAACAGGATGTGAGAACAGTATTTTAAGGAAGAAAAAGGAGAACAGGATGAGGAGAGGGATATTATTGACTACATGGATATTTTAAGCAGTACATAACAGAGTCAACACATCTTAGGGGCTTGGATTTGATTAGAAGATATTGTTGTAAATGAAGTGTCACATCATCCTCCAGTTGGCGAAAGTGACTATAAAGTGATCACTTGGGGATTGCCAGACATATCAAGACTTTTGTGAGAAAGAGTTATATGTGGAACTATAAGGCAGGTGATTATGGCAAACTCCGGAGGCAGCTTACAGAGATATCATGGAATAAGGAATTGCATGGGGAGGAAATCAATGCTGCTTGGTCTCTACTCAGGAATTATCTGGTAGAGGCAATGACTTGAGTATATTCCAAAGTTCAGGAGATTAAATAAGGTAGGCGTAAAATGGATGACTGAAGAGGTAGAGTGTGCAATCTGGAAGAAAACAGCACTATGGAGGTGGCACAAGATGAGTGGAGACATGAGGAGTACAAAGAGCAAGCAGGAAGGTGACTCACTTAGTAAGGGGAGAAAAGTGCAGTATGAGCAGCAGTTGGCAAATGAGGCTAAAAGAAATCCTAGAGTTTTTCAACATGTGACCAGTAGAAGGAAGAATGACTATGGGAGGATGATGTTGGTCAGTGATAATGGGAGAATGATAAATGCTGAGGAAGATATAGTAGAGTTGTTAAAAATAGCAGTTCATTAAAGTATTCCATCCTTGTGATTGTAACACAATGCAGAATTTGAAAACAATGGGAATGGGGAGGAACCACTGATGGTGAGTGAGCATATGAGGAACTGAGTAAACTTGATGTCAACAAGCAATAGGACTTGATGGTATATCACCATTTGCCTTGAGGGAACGTTCCAAGGAGTTAATAACAGCTTGAACGTACATTTTTAACATGCGTCTTAGATTAGCCCAAGTCCCAAAGGAATGGAAAGATGGCAAAATTGTTCTGCTTCATAAAGGTGATAAGACTAAGGCTTCGAATTATAGGCTAATCTGCTTGTCTGGAGTTGTTAAGGTGTTGGAGAAGCTAGTGAGGACAAGGATTCAGTACTGGGTGGCCAGTAGTAGAATTCACTTTAATGAACAGCATGGGTTTGCTAAAGGAACATCATGTTTTAGCAATCTGCTTACTTATTATAACAAGGTGGCAAATACATTGGACAAGGGGGATGCATATAGAGTAGTATATTTAGATTTTGCAAAGGTTTTCAATAGATTACCACATGACAAGCTAGTAGTTAAATTGGAACAGACAGGGTTGGACTGAAGATTAGCTGTCTGATAAATATCAATAAGTTGTGCATGGGGGAGTGATATGCCATTAGTGACTTTCCTCTTCTGGGATATCACTCCCCCCATACAAAACTTATTAATTTATACGTAAATGACATTGGAAAGGGCTTAAATGGTGATATTACATCATCTGCAGTTGTTTGAAGATGATGCAAAGTTGGGGAGAGTTATGAGAAGTAGAGCAGATGTGGCTTTGCAATAGGACCTAAATAGACTGAATGGGCAAGTGTATGGGGATATCAGTTCAATGCTTTAAAATTTGGGAAACAAAGATGGGATGCAAAGCATTTAGGATTGGTGAAGATATTTGAAAGAAGTGGAAGAGATAATGGATTTGGGGGTTGCGATAGACAGAGACATGAAATTTTGTGGCTATTTTGCTAAAATTGTGAGGACGACAGCAGATTATGGGAATGATACAGAGAACATTAACATGTAAAAGTAAGGATGTTTTGATTCCATTGTATAAGACCTTGATCAGGCCACATATGGATTATTATGCACATTTTTGGTCACCAGATTTTTAAAAGGATGATGACATGTTGGAAAGGGTCCATAGATGATTGGCTAAGTTCATATCTGGTGTCTGGAATGTGGAATATGAGGACAGATTGAGAGAATGCAAATTACAGCCTAGTGGATAGAAGGAAAAGGGTGGACATGATTGAGACATAAGTTGGTAAGGGGTAATTACCAGATTAATGTGGATGAGATTTTTCATAGAATATGTGGAGATAGAGAGGGAGAGAACGAGAGACATCCCTGGAAGCTGTATAAGGCGGGTGTGAGCAAGAGGGTGAGAAGTAGATTTTTTACATGGAGAGTGGTGGGTGATCGGAATGCATTGCCTGAGCGTCGAGATAAGATGTGCTGTGCATGTGAGAGTGGGACCTTCCATGATGAGTGTTTTGACTCCATGAAGGTCTGTTGATAATAATAATAATAAACAGTGGAAACCGCAGCCAAAAAAATATAAGCTCAGCAGAGGTCAGAGAAGTAAAAGGCAGTGCATTTTGACTATCTCAAATATGCTGCTTAGTGTGAGACAGAGGTCAATAGGACAAAATATCACTGGCTGCTGCTACAGGACAGAGATTCAAAGGATGATGTGCATAATGTGCTTTGGCAAATAAGCTCACCAAGGAGGGCAATATACCTATTTTAGTTTTTATACCCATAGGTTTTTTTTATAAAAACCTATATCCATAGGTTTTTATACATATTTATACAAATACGTATAAATATTTATACAAATACGTATAAAAACCTATATCCATAGATTTTTATACGTATTTGTGGGTACAATTGTTGGAAGGAAGAAATGACATGGGCAGAAGGAAATGGAATTTATGCAACTGCTGAGAAACAGCATGTGATAGAGGGTACCATAAAATCTGGGAATGCTGCATCTAGTGACTGTATCAAAGAATTTTGTTTATAACCAAGCTACCATTTGGCCACCAAATGAGAAGAGTAATCATGCAGTTCTTGATCTATGAGGTAGCTAAATATGTGAAATTTCAGTGAAGAAGAATTATTAGAGGAATTAGAGCTGGTGATTACGGCAAACTCAAGAGGCTACCTGGACCACTCTTCAACCACCCTTTAACAGTGGAAATGGTAAATGGTGACTAAAGGAAGTAGTAGAAGACTACATACTTAGGATCAGGAAGATAAATTAAGTGAAAATTAAATAGATGAGTTGCAACATTAAGAAGGAGCTGCACAAAAAGAAAAAAGAGAGAAAAGTGATCAGCAAACTTATAAGCAGTACAAAGCACAAGCTTTTTGGCCTGTGCTTTGTACTGCTCATAAGTTTGTACAGTAGGGCAGGCAAAATCAGAGTATGAAAGGAAATTAACTGAGCAAGCCAGAGGTAATCCCAGAGTTCTTTCAGTATGTGGCAAGTAAAAAGAAGAACGACTATGATAGGATCCATGAAGAGTATAAAGTGCAGGCTAGAAAGGTGACGAGCATGATAAAGAAAGAAAAGGTGCAGTATGAGAGGAGATTGACTGGTTAGGTCACGCTAAGGTTAACTCAAGGGAACTTTTCTGCTACATGGCAAGCAAAAGGAAGAATAATTATAGCAGATTAACATTGGTGGATAGTCATGGCAGCAGACTAACAGCTGCAAAGAATATAGTGGAATTATTAAATGAGTGCTTTATCAGAGTATAATCATACTGGTGTAAATGATGCAGTGGAATATACAGAAGAGAGGCAAGGATTAGGAGAATTGGAAGTGAAAGAAACAGAGGTGCATCAGATATTCGCTAGGTTAGATATGAATAAAGCTGTGGGATGGATGACATATCACCACATATTCTTAAGGAATGTGCACCACAGTTGGCTATGCTCCTGACCTGGTTATTTAATGAGTCTTGCAGTGGATAGGATTCCTAAGGAGTGGAAAGAAGGCAAAATAGTACCACTCCACAACCATGGTTCTAAGGCAGAAGTCTCCAACTATAGGCTAGTCTGTATAGTTGTGGTTGTCATCAAGGTGTTGGAGAGATTGATAAGGAATAGAATACAGGAGTGGGTTGATGGACATAGCATTCTTTATGATGGTCAGTATGGATTTCTAAAGGTAGGTCCTGTTTTAGTAATTTACTTGCATTTTATGATAAGGTGACAAGTGTGTTAGATAAGAGAGAATCATAAACAGTGATATTCTTAGACTTTGCAAAAGCATTTGATAGATTAACACATGATAAGTTGGTGTACAAATAGCAGAGGATGGGAATAGATAGTATATTGGTTAGATAGATCAGAGATTGGATCTCTGAACGATCCAGCAGGTTGTGTATGATGCAACAGTGTCTCAAAAAAGGAGAATAACCAGTGGTGTGCCCCAAGGTTTTGTTCTTGGGCCCCTGCTGTTTAACTTATTTGTAAACGATATATTATGTGGACTGACTGGGGATCTTCAGTTATTTGATGATGATGCAAAGTTAGGAAGAACTATAAGTAGCACTGCTGATGTTAATTCCCTTCAAGAAGATTTGAATAGACTTTTTACTTAGACAAAAGAGTGGGGTTGTAGTTTTAATATCAATAAATGCAAGGTGTTGCATTTTGAAGTGCAGAAATATGAGGCTGTGTACTATATTGATGGTGCTGTACTGCAGAAAGTGGATAAGATTAGAGATTTGGGAGTGAGGTTGACAGTAGACTGAAGACAGCAACATTAGCAATATAGAGAGTATATTGCTGCACATCGTAGTGCTGCTGTGATAAGAAGTACTATAACTCTACCACTGTATAAGGCACTAGTCAGACAACACTTGGACTCTTGTGCTCAGATCTGGTCACCTGGTTTTCAATGTGATGCGGAGACATTGGAGAGGAGCAAGAGATGAGTGACTAAGATAATATCAGGACTTGAGATTTGGCAGTAGACTGAAGCTTAGAAGGCATATTGCTAGTGTTGCAAAGACTGCACACTGAAGTGCTACTATGATAAGAAGTACTCTAACATGCAGGGATAAGAAAGTGGTTGTGGCATTGTATAAGGTCAGAGCACACTTGGACTATTGTGCTCAAATTTCGTCACCTGGTTTTTCAATGTGATTTGAAAACATTGGAGAGAGTCCAGAGATGAGTGACTAAGACAATATCAGGACTTTGGAATGCTGGCTATGCAGAGAGGTTGAAGAAATGCAGATTGCAGAGTTTGGTGGATAGGAGGAAGAGAGAGGTGATATGATAGAGACAATTAAACCTGCAGAGGTCGCAGGTGATCTGATAGATACATGCAAATTGTTTATATAAATATTCTTACACATATCTAGGGTATAGCTTGGAGGCCATCAGTAGCTGTGCATTCATATATTACGAATGATATTGCACACTGTTTATGTAGTCAGTTTTGGTTTAATACGTGTTATATAAAGATTTGCGATATTTCATAGTAAATTGTATCTGAGAGATACCGCAACCTCCGATGTCAGTATAGTATTGGTTTAGTTGTTTTTTTATTTACCGTTGAAATGGATGGAAAAATATATCGACAGGATAATCCATCAGATGTTGAAGAGATTCAGCGAATGTTACTCGAGTCAGAAATGAAAGTGATATTTGATAGTAAATTGTATCTGAGAGATACCGTAACCTCCGATGTCAGTATAGTATTGGTTTAGTTTTTTTCCTTTGTTCAATAATTTTTAGATTGTAACTGAAAATAAATAAACCATCATGTATTATATTTGCAGCGTTTATCACATTTTAGCATATAATAGTAATGAATGTATCTCTCAGATACACTCGACCTACACTGCAATTTTTTCGATCGTGACCTCTGCAGGATTAAGTTAGTGAGAGGATTTTATCAGATTAATCTAGAGGGGATTATAAAACGAGTAGATGGAGAGAGGGGAAGAACCAGAGGTCATTCCTGGTAGTTGTGTAAAAGTGTGGTGAGGAGGGGTGTGAGGAGCAGATTTTTTACGTAGAGAATTGTCAGTGAATGGAATGCATTCACTCTTAAGGATTTTAAGATTCTATATGATAAATATGTTGTCAGTTGAATGAACCTTCCATGATGAGTCTGCCGACTCCATGGAGGGTGTAATAATAATAATGATAGTGATGAATGCTGATAGAAGGAAGATTACTGAAGAAGGCAAAATATATAAATCACTGAGTGATCACTCTGCAATGATGTATTATTGCAGATATTGATGAACTACAGGTGCACAGAATATTATAGAACCTTGATATGAATACATATATGAGATTAGATGGAATATTATGAGAATGTGCTACAGAAAAGGGCTTTGACTTAGTTCTGCTGCATAAAGGAGATTTCAAGAGACAATCTGCAAATTATCAACCAGTCAGCATCTGAGGACTGGTGGGCAGGGTCAGGAGAATTCGGTTAAGGACAAAATTCAGGAAGGGGCAGATAGCAAAAGGATACTGTGTGGAGGTAGCATGGTTCTTTGATAAGGAGATCATGCCTCAGTAATCACCTTTAGTCACCTTTTATAATAAAGTAACAGATGAGTTGGATAAAGAAAATAGCTACACAATTATACCACCAAACATGTTGCAATGACATATGACAGCATACCATATGGATCTCTTTGGAGCAAATAGGTATGGATATGAAGCTGATGATTAAGAGGGTAGATGATGAATAGACATCATCCAGTAGTTTATGGAGGAGTACAGTTTAGGAGAAGGTGTGTGATAGTGGGTGCTGCAGGGCTCTGTGCTTCGGCCACTGCTATTTAATTTGTATATTAATGATACAGGAAATGATTTGCTGATGATACAGCAGAGTGATAGTTAATAAATGTGATCTAAAGTAATTGCAAGTTTAAATAGACTGACATAAATAAATATATTTAATATGAAAAAAAAAGTATAAAGATATGCAATTTGGGATTAAACGATAACAAGTTGCATAATTCACTTATGAACTGCAGGAAAATCAATGAGGCTAGGAATTTGGGGTACTAGAGAATGGGGAGTTAGAGTTCAGGGGGCTTGCAAAAGTAACTAAAATTAGCTCATAGAATTATCTGGTTACTGAAGAACACACCAACCAAAAAAAAAGATATAACATTGTTTTTATACTTATTTATAAGACTGTAATAGTCCTATCTGGACTACTATGCAAAGATCTGATCTGGATTTTTGGGGGATGAAAAGGAAGTAGAGAGGATCCAGAAGTGACCAAGCTGGTCACTTAGGAAAAGTAGAGATACGATAGAGACAAAAGTTACTTGAGGGATTTATAACACTGATAAAACAAGAAATTTTCCTAATGGTTATTAAAAAGAGGAAAATTATGAGTTATCTTTGGAAATCCTGTTAAGTTAGCAAGAGCAGGATGACTACATATGTTGCATGGAGAGTAGTAGATGAGTGGAATGGGTTGCCAGTCAATCGTGAGCGTTCCATCAGTAAATGAGTTCTGAGCAAAACATATGGACCTCCTGTGATGAATCTACAGACTACATGAAAATTGCTACACAATAATCTTATCTTCAAATGACAACCAGAAGACCTACTAGCCAAAATGACAGAACTTAATTATATTGTGTTTCAAGGCATAATTTGTTTATTAATATGACCAATTTTCTTTTCTTTTATTCTTCAACTTAAGATTGTCGAAATGAGTGCCAAGAACGATAAACATGTCTGAAAGTTTGTACTTTCATTTCAACACTGATTTTACTGGCATAATCCAACAAAGGATCTCTGAGAGATTGTGATTAAAAGATTACAGAATGGCCCTCTCCCAATCTATTCTCTCCAATCTCAACCAAAGAATGTCCTACAGTTCATTAGCTACCTGCAGAAGAGAAAACTATCGAGTTCAAAAAGTAACCCTCTTATCTAACCGAAATTAATATAAAACACAATAAATAGAGTGCTTACCTAGGTAAGCTAATCTTCATGCTCCTTTATTTAAATCAGAACAAATTTTAATATAACAATAATAAACATTCATCTCAACAAACATTCCATTCACACATATAACTCATTGTATTTCTAGCTTTTTTGTTTTTATCATAAAGCCACTCATGAAAAGCTAGAAATTTATAGCACTGTGGTTGGGCTAAGGGTTACATAATTCACAAGAAAATGAATCCTTCTCTACTGATTAAACCTTGTACTATTTTCTGGTTACCAGAAAATAGTATGAAAAAAGAAAATTATCTCCCACCTAAATACTTTCATCAACATGTGTCACAGTGGGATTCAAAACCCACAGCCTGTTGTATGGAAAGAAGAGATGATATTTGTGCAACTATCGATCAGCAGACTATATGACTTATTATTTTTAAAAGACAAGTCTCATAAAATGCAAGAAGCTGTATAAGCATGTCCAGAGTAAGCTTTCACAAACATCCATATCTTATAAGAGATTAAAATCTATGGTTTCATCTATGCTTTTTTGTGTGTGTGTGTGTTTGTATTTTTTTAAACCACCTACATTACTATACATTTATATATTAAAGTATCAAAGACTTAACAGTGAAATGTTTACTGTTAACTTTTACATTTCCTCTTTTATTATGCCAATATAAAATTATAAGATTGAAAGATGACTGCACAAATAAATTATCAGTGAGACAGAGGTCATCAATATAGTATTCTATAATACAATGAAACAAGGAATACATTCTTTTTAAGGCAAAGCTATTTGTGTATTATACAATGTTAAGGATTTTGATTATATCATTCAAGTTGCCGTATTCTGATTTTTTTTTTTTTTTGAATTACTGCTAAAATAATTATAGCAATGAAACCAATATATAATGCGCATTATGTGTGCTCTTCTGGCTAGTTTGTTTTGCAAAACTGGTTCTTCCTCGTGTAAATACCCTGTTGTCTCCATATGTTACTGGCCAACTTGCCTTAAACTGAAGTTTTTATGATTCTTAACATCCTATATAGGAATCAAACAAAGATACTTCCAACCAAAGGACATTATTCTCTACTGGTAAAGATTTACATAAGAGACTGACAGATGATGAATTCTGTGTATGAAATTAACTTAAGGAATGCGATATATATTCCTTAAATATATTTCTGAACAAAAAATGTTGCTAATTACATTTAAACTATTTACTCATATACAAGTGCTAGGAACATCAAATGTATTAAACCTTGAAGAAGTCACCAGCATTTTAAATTTATCAGTCCATTATGGAAGCACTATCAATTATTGGTATCAGAAGTAATCACTAAACTGAGTGGGGGGGGGGGGGTTTATCCAACCTATTCGAATGGCAGGTAATTAGCTAAAATATAAAATAAATAAAACCAAGCAGTTTTATCACATAACGTTAGTCCACCTTATGAATTATTTTATTATAAATCGTTCATTTATAATAAATGAAATGGCAAAGCAATTGCTACTTTAAATCATAAAAAGGAGTGTTATTTTTTCTATTCTTCTTAAGTAAAGTTCTCGTATTGTCATATGACATACTTTCACCGTACAAACTAACCATTAATAGTACTTAAGGATGTGGTGAATTTAGAAATATCTTGAGGATGCTTTCACAAACAAGCAGGTTTGTTTACCATTTTATTAACGTAAACTGAGATTCGTTTTTTTACTGCTTACCATGTATAACGCAAAAGGAAGACACAGAAGTAACAGCCAGAGATACAGATGAGAGATATTGCAAAAATGATCTTGCCGGGGATCGTAAAACCATCCTCCCGTAAATGAAGCCCAGACTCCTTGGCGAAGAATCTCTAATGTTTGTGATCCCATTGTATGTTGTATAATTTAACTGGTACTAGTTCTAAGCCGTGTTATTATTCTGCTACATATTTCATCATACTCCATGTTGAGGAAAGACTAATTTTGATGTAAAAGTAGCACGGAGGAGTTGAACGTTGCCATGTTGAGGTACACTAACGCCACCCTACGAATATATATTACACACCCACAAAAATATATAGTATTTTATTTCTTTTATTACGTAAAAACATTTTCAAATTATTTTAATGTAAACAAATAGTTACAAAACCTTTCTTTACTATATAATATTAAAGTAGCCAATAGCAAGTCTTGGCACACCCTCTTTAGAATGAAGGTCAAAGTACCCAATATGGCGGTGTGTCGTTTGGGTAGTACCATTAAGGAGAGGTAGTAGTTTGTGCCAATACCAGGAAAACACTACTACGTGCTAATGGAGGATTTGGGGTGTCAGGGTTCTATCAGTGTTTCCAGTGCCTTATTGTATATGAGGTGACATACTTGATTTTCAATGTGTTTTGTCATATTTTTGTTTTTTTAGTTAAGTCACATGTGTATATGGCTGTCTGACTTGCTAGCGCTTTCGTATTTCTCTCTGCTATGCCAACCAGTTATAGGCTTAACACAAGCCTCCCAAGACTTGTTAGTGGGATCCAAGGCTTCAAAAGCGGTGTTAATTTTTGGCTGAAAAACCAGAGATAACATCTCAAATTGCTGACGAATGCCTGCTGTAATTAATTTGCTCATGGAATCCATCCAATCTGTAATGCGGAATGAAAATGTCCGTGAAGACAGAACGAGACTGTGGACGGCAATATATGATTATGATGCTGCAGGAGAAGATGAACTCTCGTTGCGCCGTGGAGAACAGGTGGAAGTTTTATCCAAAGATGCAAAAATTTCAGGTGATGAGGGATGGTGGACAGGTAAAATTAGTGATAAAGTTGGAATTTTTCCCAGCAATTTCGTGACACAACAAGATGTAAATAATGTGAAACCTGTTGGAAATGATGATAGGCCATTTGAAATAAAATTTTTAGAGCTTAAGTTGGATGAAGTTATTGGAGTAGGAGGGTTCGGAAAAGTGTATCGGGGATATTGGAGATCTCAGGAAGTAGCAGTAAAAGCTGCCAGACAAGATCCCGACGAGGACATTAGTGTTACAACAGAAAATGTCAGACAGGAAGCCAAGTTGTTTTGGTTACTGAATCATCCAAATATTGTCACTTTAAAGGGAGTTTGTTTAGAAGAGCCTAATCTTTGCTTGGTAATGGAATATGCCTGCGGTGGATCACTGAATAGGGTCCTGTGTGGTAGAAGAATACCTCCTAATGTTCTTGTAAACTGGGCAATTCAAATTGCACGAGGCATGCATTACTTGCATTATGAAGGGCCAATTAAGCTTATTCATAGAGATCTCAAATCAAGTAATGGTAAGTACCAAAAAATTAGTAAGTAGGTACTATTTCTGGGAAAACTCCCATGTTTAATTAGTAGGTAGTTTTGAATTTTTAAATGTAGCTTTCAAAATGGTTTATGAAGAATATATTAGCCTTAAAGATTAGATAATCTGGATGCCCTACTTCTGGAGATCAACTATTAATAATTTTTCAACTCAGGTTTCACACTAAGTGATGAAAATTATCTTCAAATTAAAAGAATGATGCAAATTATGATGACTAGTAATTCTGAAATACTGTTTTATTTCTTTATATTTTGATGTTCAGGCATGAATTATTAATTCTTTTAAATAACTTGCATATTGTATAGATGAGTATAAATTGTTGAAGATAAAAATTATCATTATGACAAATGAAAAAAAATAATAATAATAAATAAAGATAAAAATTATGGAGGAGAAACTAGAAGTATAAACTGCATTCAGGCCAAATAGAGGTTGTCAGAATCAGATTTCAATATGCAATAAATATTAAAAATCACGGGAATAAGACAAGGATCTGTACTTAAGTTTTGTAGATCTCAAAAATGCATATGACAAGATGCACAGGGAAAAGCTTTTTAAAACACTACAATTATATGGGGTAAATGGAATTATACAGACCAATACATAGTCTATATTTAAGTTGTCAGTGAGAAATGAAGGAAATACAGGAAGATGGTCTGATGTAAAATCAGGGGTAAGACAAGGATGCACATTATCTCCACTCTTATTCATCATTTATATGGATCGCATTATGAAAGTGACATTAAGCCTGATATTAGAATTGGAGATGTCCAACTTAGCTCTTTGCTTTACGTAGATGATGTTGTACTCTTAAACATACCTAGTGCAAGTCTCCAGGATTCTCTAACTAAATTGAATAATACCTGTAACAAATTTGAAAGTCAGTAATAGAAGACTAAAACTATGAAAACATCCACCTAAACAAAAACATGAAAAACCAATACCAGAAACATGGGGCACCAGGAACCACAAATAATTTTACAAACAACTAACCATGTTCCCCACCTCAAAGAAAGAAAGCAAAGAAAAGAAAAACATGCACCATCGTATTGATCTTAAAAAATAAACTCCAATCCCCAATAAATACATGCACCCATAAAACAAAACAAAATTTTAAGACATCAACTCTAGAAAAATGAAAAACAGAAGAAAATGAACATATTATTAAACATAAATATTATTATTATTATTCATGACACCTCCAAGGAGTCCGAAGACTCATCGCGGAAGGACACATTGTACAACTCTCCATCTCCACCACTACACCTAGCCTCTATCATCAACATCAGCGCCATCTACCAGCCACTACCACGGCTAGTATTTATTTGTCTGTAAATTGTGTGTGTTCTGAAGGGCCACACATATACACAGCAAATAAAAAAAAACATAAAGATAATAACAAACCCTCTTCCAGAAATACTGCTAAGAGACCCCATAAAAAAAAAAAAGAAAAAAAGCATTTACTTCAGGTGGCTTGTTATTTAGTAAATAACAAGCCACCTGAGTAAACATAATGTAAACAAATTAATGCTCTCTTATTAGATCAATCACATGAAATAGGTCATGCATTTATTGATTTCTTGGTGATCAGAAAGGAGCAGCTGTTGTAAAGTTTACTAGGTATTTGCCTTATGGAACAAATAGGGATGTAGGAAAATCACAGATGCAGTAGAAATAGTAGAATTATTGAGCAATCCTTTCTAACAGGCTATATGTTATTCCATTCAGAAACATTAAGGTTCTAGCTATGTGTAAGGTCTAGATAAATATCATCTACTTAAAATAGATGATCTTCATTGCCCAGTGAAATGCCACTACCTTCCTTATTAGCGGTCTGAAATTGCTGTTGCCATGTTTGGTTCCCAGAGCAGGGGGCTCAGTTTCTGACCTCTCTTCCTCCTCAAATCTTCCAATATGCAGTGTGAGTGATACCCATCAAGAGCATGCGAAACATACCATGGATATCCAGAACCCACCTTCAATGGTATAGCAGTAAAGTTACATAAGCTGGCTATCAAATAGCATGAAGAACAGAATTAAATCTCTCTCCTCCAACAATATGTTCCTTTGCTCCTTTTGTCTTCAACTTTGAAATACTAACACGACCGACAGTAAACCTAAATAAATATGGTGACATTTCTGTTAAAATAGAAAACAAACCTCCCTCCCAAAAAAATAAAAAATTCAAAAAATCGTACAAAAAATTTCTTCCACATTCATTACAGTAACGTTTGTGGTTTAAATGCCAAACTAAATGATCTCATCACCAATAGACATCCAACCTGATCTTTCTTTTTGACCAAACACCAAATTTCTACCACAACAACGACCACAGCCTGCCTTAAATGTCCAAACTACATTCTGTATGATTCCATTCAGCACAAGGGTAGTACTTGTGCTTTTGTGTGATCCAGTATTCCTTGCCAGAGATGCCTTCTGGCAAGGAATTTTGAATTCCCCTTGTTTTGATCTTCTGTAGCTTCACATTTCCTTTTATTATGCCTCATTCATCTGCTGTCTCTACCTTCCTCGAATTCTAAAAATTATTCTTGCATTTGACTTCTTATTCTTGAAACCTGATTTCCTGTAATCTAACATTAATTTGGTTTTCCTTGGTGAAATTAATTCCATAACCGTCTTCCTTTTCCCAATTCCACTGACAGCTGGAAGAGAAGTAAAGATACTTGCTATAAGTAGTGATCGGAAGCAAATTCTATTGTATAGTGAAACCTGTGGAGTATTTATAACTAAACATACAATGTAACCACAGTAATTAAATTATTTTTAATAAGTAAATATTTTGCCCTAAGTATCTCAGGATATCATCAGTACAGTTATTTCAAACAATACTAGGAATAACATACATTTGTGGCGCATGCTTACAATGAAATCCCGCTATGCGTGCAGTAGCGTGTTATAGAATTAAAATAAATATATCTGATAAAAAAATAAATTATATTAAATTTAAATAAAATAACATACATAAATTTATTTTACATAATTAAGAATGACAATTTCTCAGACTTTAGGGATAGTAAGAACATCATTACAGTTTAAGTTGGGTCTGTGACATAGGGCTTCAGCACTTTATATAAATGCTCATCTTTATATAAGGATCTATGTAGAAGTTTGGTGTTTTTCCAATTGATCCTATAGTTTTGGTTTTCAACTCCGTGTTGTGCGAGGCTAGATTTGTGTGGTTTGATAAGACGATAATGGTCTTGATGTTCAGAGATGCATTTACTAATAGATCTTCCTGTTTGTCCATAGTAAGACATCTTACAGGAACATGAAACTTTGTAAACGCCAGGTAGCATGAAAGGTGAGAGTTTGTCTTTAGGAGAAGGTAATAAATTATAGATCTGTTGATTGGTTTGTAGGTAGCAGCAAGTATGTATTTCTTCATAATTTTTGACAGACGTTTGGAGATGCCTTTGACATATGGTATTGGAATCCTACGGACTTGTTCTTGTCTAGGTTGATGTATGGGAAAGTGACTGATGATTTTTTTTAAGTTGTTTTTGAATTGTATTCATTTAGTATGGCTGTGTTTTTTGATGATTTCCAATTCTTGGTTTAAAGATTCTTCGGAGGAGCAAAATATGTGCGCTCTGGCTACTAATGATTTAATGATGCCATATTTTTGAGATGGATGGTGAGCAGATAAATTGTGAATGTAACGCCTGAAAACATCAGCTTACAATAGACAAAAGTGGAGGTGGAACCATCTTCTTTTCGTTGAATGTGTAAATCCAGAAAGGAATTACCTTGTGAAGATTCTTTTTCTAGTGTGAATTTGATGCAAGGGTGAAGAATGTTGATTTTATCTGGAAACAGGTATAGTTCTTGTTTAGAATGACTCCAGGTGGCAAAGGCGTCATCTGGGTGATAAAATTTGCATACATCAGAGGCATCTTGAACAATCTAGATGCAAACACAGCTTCTGGTACTAATGGAATCCCACCAGTCATGCTCAAGAGATACCTTCCTGAAACTAACACCTGCTCTTTATTGTGTGTGTGTGTGTGTGTGTGTGTGTGTGTGTGTGTGTGTGTGTGTGTGTGTGTGTGTATCTACCCTATAATATAAAATGATAAGCTTTTTTTTGTAACGTTTTTTTTGAAAATCAGGGGCTATCCTGAGTGTCGGGTCATCAGAATTCAAGGAAAACCAGCCTACTAGTCCGGAACTGGGGGTGGGGGCAGAGACTCCCTAGTATGTATGTATGTATATATAAACACTCTCTTATACTCATCTGGCATCTACCCTGCATGAAAGCAAGCCTATAAACAGCTGATTCGAAAAAAAAAAAAACAAAAAAAAAACAGTGATTTGTATTTGACTTTAAGCTGTCAACTTATTGCTCTAAGTTCACTGTTGTCTCAAGTAGAAGGAGGTCATCAAAAGTCAAGGTCAACACTGTCAGCTAATCAGTCAGTGACCAGCAATATAGATTTCACCAATAAAGATACAGTCACTCTCCTTATTTGCATCGTCCACCTCTGATTATGTTGTTGAAAAAACTTTTTTTTTTTTTCAAACACAATGTTTGAAACACAGTGATGTTTTCCCACTGGTTCAAGACAGACAAGAGTATACAGAGGATTTGAAATAGGAAGTAATCGCCATTTAGTGTTGAGCAGGATAAAATTGAACTTCATATTGAAAAGAAGGGTGTGTAAGAAAATTTAGAAATGAATCAAAGTTGAACAGCTATGTGAACTGTAGATTCAAATACACAAACATTATTCAAGAAAAACTGAAAAAGTTTGAAAACAAGAACCAAACCGTAGAGATTCAGTGGCAAACCCTAAAGAAAACTTTGATTCAGCCAGAGAAAGCCAGCATGAATAAGAAAGTAAACGAATTGTCTAAAATTAGCTAAACAAAAGTCAAGAAAAGACTTTAAGAGCATTGAAAATAAATATCAGTGAGGTGGTAAAATATTCTGGAGGTTGTTGAAAAAGTTCAGAAATGGAGAAAGAGCACTGTAAAAGAAATTAGAGATAATAAAGCAGACATGAAAACTGAGGATAAAGATATTCTTGATGTATAGAGTAATTACTTTGAAAGATTGCTAAATGAAACGAGCAGTGATAGCATGGTGGTATAAAACATTCAGTAGGAATGCCATCTGGAATATATGTGTAACTGGAGCAGAGAAAGCTTTCAGAAATCTGAAATGTGTAAAGGCAGTTGGAGTAGATGATATTTGATCAGAAATACTATAATATGGAGATATAAAAGTTTTACAGTGACACTGCATTATATAATTCATAAGGCCTGGCCAGAGGGTCAAATTCCAGATGATTGGTGTAGAGCAGTGGTTCCTAATCTTTTCCACTTGTGTACACCTTTTAAACCCATTTTTGTAAATTATACCCCGTGTTTTTAAAACAGCTGTTTTTAAATACTGACACTTTTGTTCAGTGCCTATCTTAATGTAAAATAGTTTGCTTTACTTGTTTTTCCTCCATTACTGGTTAATTTTCAAGTACCCCTGAACGGCCCAGCACATACCCCTGGGGGTACGCATACCACAGGTTGGGAACCGATGGTGTAGAGCAATCATATTATTCATCTATAAAAAGGGAAATAAAACTGAAACAGAGGAATTTCTCTACTGAGTGTTCCTGGTAACATTTATATAAGTATTATTGAGAAACGGCTAAGAAAAATTTGCAGAGGAAAAGTTCTCCCTTTTGAGAACATCATACTACACATTGCTACTGTAATTCGATCCAATTTCGAAAAAAGTCCATAATAGATGACATCTGTTAAAGCATGTATACATTTTTTTGACAGACTGTGTACCCAAATTAAAAAAAACTTTCTACATCTATCTCTCATCCTAAGATTTTATTTAATAAAGTCAAAGCATCTTTTGGCAACTTGTTTAGTTAAAATTCATAAGCTCTGCATTACTTCAACCTTAGCATTGTCAGGTCTGGCTCCCACTGACGAGACCTCAATAAAGGTCGAAACCGGTATGGGTAGTGACCATTGCCTTTAATGCATAGCATCATACATCTCTGCAAGGGGATGTGCTTTACATTAAGGGAAAAATACTAAGGAATGTGATCAGAGCTTAATCCACCTTTACCATGAGTTGCCTCAGACTTGCACTACGTGCAGGCTCAAACTTGACTTACTTGTCTGTTCGCTTACTTGGAAAATAGGATTAAAAACCAAGTTTATATAAAAATACTTGGTATCTTGAATATATATATATATATATATATATATATATCCTGTTTGTGTGTATATGAAAATTCCTTGATGAACAAGACAAAATATCATTAATAATTTTTATCAGAGACATATTTTTCCTTTAAGCAGTAAATGATAACCAGTGTTTAAGCATCCATACCATACTAATGAATCGCATCTAAAGCAAGATCTTCTCTTAACACATCCATGCTATTTATTACAGAGTATTAGTTCTCTCTACTGTATAATTTGCTGCTTCTGTTTTGGCATTACTCGTGCACCTTGGCTATTATTTTGTCGTTTTTCCTCTTCATATCTCCCTTCTATCCTATTAACTCCAGTTGTTGAACTATAATAATTATCATTATTATTTAACTGACCCAAAGGGAATCACATGACTCATTGCTAGAGGTCAATACTAGTGAACACAAAGTCTATCATACCACTCCTTAAAATCATCCACAGTCTGCACGTTCATCACCCTCTCAGGCAATGCATTTCATGCTCCTACAACTCCATGCAAAAAACTTACTTCTTACCCTTTTTGCTCACCACTCCTATTGTAACTTCCAGAGATGGCCTCTTGTCCTTGTTCCTTTCCCTCATTCTACCATATGCAAAATCTCCTCATTGTTTGGATTATTTATTCCTTCTAGCTTGTAATACCAGGATGGAACACTCTAATAAAGTGATCGTTAAATAGCTCAACTGTGTCATCTGCGTTAGTCACCCGATTCCCATCTTCATCCTGCAAGATAATTTGTCAGCTATCATTTTTCCTCCTACTTGCCACATAGCAAAAAAATCCTTGGGATTCCCCTTGGATTGCAGTGCCAGTCTTCTTTCATATTCTAATTTTTCTTTCCTTACAATACTAGTCACTTTCCCTAGCTTGAGCATTATATTCCTTATGTAAATATACTCCACCTCTCTCTCTTTTTTTATATGCCTTCCATAATCTCTTTTTCTTCTGCAATTCCCCTTTAATTCATTTTGTTATCCTTTCACTCCAAATTGCTCTATCTTCTTCACTCATATATAATCTGTCATTGCTCTCAACAACTTTTTCTTAAGTATCTCTCATGCATTAATGATCCCTCTTCCTTTAAATTCTTTCATCCATTGCACTGCTGCAAGCTGGTTTCTAAGTGTATGATAGGGAAGGACTATGAGAAGTAGAGCAGACATTGTGGCCTTGCAGGAGGATCTGAATAGACTATGAGAGTGGGCAAATGATTGGAGCTATCAGTTTAATGTTCTTCATGTAGCTTCCTCAGTGAGAGGGTGCAGTACCATGTCCTTCCAGTTCTCTCTGTTGGTGGCTTTCCTTTTTGTTTCTGCATAGCCATGTGATCCTGTCCATGATCTTATATCTTCAAGCCATGTCCTTCATTTTTTGCCTCTTGATCCTTTTCCCATAATTTTTCCTTCTAAAACTGTTAGTATCCTCTGTCCTGCTGAACCTCTCAGTACATGTTGTCCTGCCAATCTCATCTTTCTCTGGATCATTTCCTGTAATAAAGTCTCTGTGTTCTCATTCTCTGTATGACATCTGTATTTGTCACATGTTCTATCCATGGGATTTTCAGAGCTCTCCTATAGCACCACATTTCAAAGGCCATTATCTGTGAATATTGATACTAATTCCTATTTTTTTTGTTTTTCAATCTTTTTCATCACTGTCTCACTATAGATATTAAATAGATTTGGTGAAAGGATACACAAGGATACAACCTTGTCTAACTCCTCTTTTTATTTTCACTACAGAAGTCGCATCGTTAAACAGCTGTATTTTCTGTTATATAAATCATTTTTATAATCTTAAGTACATGATCTTCTATGTCTAATTTATTTAATATATTGAACATTTTATTATGTTTTACCTGGTCAAAAGCCTTCTGAAAGTCTATGAAGCATATGTAAATGTTCCTATTTCTTTCAAGTGATCTTTCTATTAGTATTTTTAGTTCCAGGATAGCATTAATGGTTCCCATTCCTCTTCTGAAGCCTTTCTGTTGTTTACTCAATTCATCATTTAAGGCTTTTTCAATTTGTTTGTTAACAATAGTTAAAATAACTTTAGATACATGGGATATTAGGCTCACAGTTCTGTAATCCTCACAATTTTGTGCATTATGTTTCTTTGGAATTGGTATACAGATAGATATTGTAAAAACTTCAGGTAATTGTATTGTTTTATAGATGTCCTGAATGAATTCCACTAAATAGTTGTTATTATTGCCAGTCAAAACTTTCAGCAGCTCAGCCAAGATATTATCACACCCAGGGGATTTATTATTAGTAAGATTCTTAATTACATGTTCTATCTCCTTTCTTGTCGGTAGAGTGGTATCTGTTGTTACGTTTAACTTAAGGTGTCATGAATCATCTAACATGTTACCATTATCATCATCATAGAGATCTGATAAGTACTCCACCCATCTTCCATTTATCTTTTCCTTATCAATGATTAGGTTTCCATCTTTGTCCTTGATGTTATTAGACTGTGTATGTTTTGCTTTTCCATTAAGTTCTTTCACTTTCAGGAATGCTTCTCTGGTTTTGTTCCTATTTTGTAATTCTTCTATCCCAGTGCACTGCCTATTTATCTAGTTTTCTTTCAGTCTTTTACATAACTGTTTGGTTATTTTATTCAAAGTTTTATATCTTAACCTTTCTTCTTCATTTGCTCCTCTTTTCCATGTTCTTCTTTCATCAATAAGGTTGATTACCTCTTGAGTTATCCATGGTTTTTCTTTCTTTCTTGTTTATTGATGTTGTTTTTAGCAGATATTATGATAGCTGCTTGTAGTCTATTCCACTGAGAGGGTTTATTTTCTTTTTGCAACTGTGCAGACAGCAGTTCTGAAATATTTTCATTAAATTTTGATTTTACTATCGGATTTTGTACCATTTGCAGATCCCATTTTAGGGGTTGATTTTTTTTAAATTTTATTGTTTTCAGGCAAATATTCATCTTCATTAAGACCAGTCTGTGATCAGATCCACAGTCAGCACTTGGCATCACCTTTGAGTTCCGTATTCCATTGAAGTAGCATTTACTGACTATAATATAGTCTAATTGATTTTTGTATCTTTCATCCGGACTTTCCCATGTGTATCATGCTGTTGGTTTTTGCTCAAAATTAGTGCTAGTTATGATGAGACCATGCTTGTTACAGAAATCAATCAGCTTTTGCCCTCTCTCATTCCAAATCCAAATGGACCCACATGTGTAGATGTTTTCTCTGATCCAACTTTTGCGTTCCAGTCACCCATAGCACAAATAACTCGATCTTTCTTGCCTCCGACTTCCTTTATACACCATTCTATTTCATCATACATGATATCTATTTCTGCTTTCTCATTCTGTTCTATAGGAGCATATATTTGAATGATCAGCATATCTCTAGGTTTAAATTTCACTAGAATTGCCATTACTCTATCTGATTTTTTGATTACGTGGATAATGTTTTTATTAGTTTTCTTTTCTACAATAAACATTACACCTCTTCTTGATACTTTTTCACCACCTGATGTATATATTTTATATATCTTGCCATTTGGAAGTTTCGACTCAAAATCTGATGATCCTTTCCAAAAAGTTTCACTTATTCCTAGTATACTAATATTCAATCTCTCCATCTCTCTCATCACATTAGCCAATTTCCCACATTTATTCAATCCTCTTACATTCCAAGTATGTAGCAATATTTAAGCAACTCTGTGTTGAATTTCTTTATAGCAGTCACGGACTGACGATACCGCAATGCCTGCTATATCACCCTGACACCACCGTTCCGGGCATATTGAGACTACCCGGGCTTTAATTCTTTTCTGTTTAGACATGATGCTTTGCATAGCAGCATTTTTTACGGAATGGGCTACCAGAACCATCCAACCCCAATATGAATGGAGGACTGCAGCTGTCGTTGGTTAGCGGGTCCCATGGACCTAGCCGGGAGGCCTACAAAGTAGTGCCACCGATCATCTCCCCTCATCCACCACCGAGGGGACACCCCGATGCACTGTGACAGCCCAGCGACCGGCAGTTTAATGTTGCAATGTCTTAAAATTTTGTGTCTCAGTAGCTCATTGAAAGTGGCATGTGCCGTCCACGATGCTACATTGCCCGAAGAGAGAGCGTTGTAAGTTAAATTGTAGTGGCTGACTAGAGGAACTTTTAGTAAACTTTTTGGCCGGCCTGGTTGGGTGGGTGGTTAGTGTATCCACTCTCCAGCCAAAAGGCTGCAGGTTCGAATCATGCCATAGGCATGAATATTTGTGATTGTTTTGAAAATACTAGTGGTGGTGGTGGTGTGCAGCAGATGGCGTTGGTCTAGATAATGATTGCAGTTGTAGTTGGTGGATTGAGTGGTGCAGAAGAGCTGTAGAGTAGGTGCCTCCCTTGATGAGTCTTTGGACTCCCTGGAGGTGTCACATAATAATAATAATAGTCATCTGCCTTATAATTCCACATAATTTTCTTCTGTTTTAATACTGCCCCATGCCTATTCATCCTCCAAGTCAGGACTACATGGTCACTCTCACCAACATGGGGAAAGTATGCCATCTCAGTGACAATCAGATCCTCTGATGCTATGACCAAATTCAGAACACTTGATCCTCATGTTCCCTCTACCACATGCTGCCTAAGACAGTTGTCCTCAAGAAATCCAAAAATTCAGTTCCCTTATTACTGCATACTATCTTCTCTGACCAGTTTATATCACCATAGTTGAAGTTACCCATAATGATCACTTGCTTTGTGCTTGCCAAACTAATTTGCCTAAACATTTCCTGCTCATCATCATCTGTATTCCCAGTCTGTAGCAACATCCCACTAAATACTTTTTCCTTTAAACATCCATCCCACATAATATACTCTCAAAGCCATTAGTGTCATTTCTTCTGAGAGCACACAATTCATCTCTTGTCATGACTAACACTCCATTCCACCACCACGTTTACCTTCCCTATCCTACTGAAATATGCTATACCCTTTGATTTCTATCTCTGTTAGAACATTCTCCTCAGTTAACCACATTTCACCAATACCAACAACCTTTGGAGAGAGTGAGTCAATCAATGCCACAAACTCAAATTCCTTTATTCCTAATGCTCCTAGCATTTGTATACATAAAAACCAGTGTATTGCTGGCTCTGTAATATAGTGTACACCCTCTCATTTCTCAAGCCACTATTGCCACGAAGCCATCCCTGCAACATTCCACCTGTGCAATTCTAGTTTCCCTGTCTCGACACACTCACTTGCTGAGAAAACAACAGTTCTTGCCAAATGCATGTGCCCCTTTTGCATTAAAATGCAATCCGTATCTTGCATACATCTCCCCTTCTATCCTCCTAGGTACTCCACATATTGCAGGTCCCTTTTCCTGCACATTCTCACTATCATCTCATTCATCAACACTACTTTTCTTCTCTACTCCACATTATCATACAGAGTCAACATGCTCACTGTCTTTCCTCGGATACATTTCTGCTGTACTATGTCTAACATTCAACCTCAAATCTCATGCTACACAATTCATGCTACCTCTCGGGTCATTAGTCCCAACCATTACTATCATCTCCTCCACACTTTCACCCCTCTTCACTGCTATTGCTGCACTTTCTATTATTCCACCAGGTAAGCACTTCTCTGGCACTCTACTCTGCACATTCCAAATCATCTAATCTCCATACATGACACTCCAAGATTCATTCATCCTTCTCTCACTGGCATCCCTGACTCTTACAGCTTGTAATCTCTCTCTCCCCCCCCCCCCTCCTCCTCAGCTCTCTAACCATTGCTTCCACACTCTCTCATCTTTCTGCAATTTCCTGTCTTTCACTGTATCTCTCTCTCTCTCTCTGATGCTGTTCTCTTATACCTCCTCTTGTTCCTCTTACACTAACTAATCTCTCTATCCTCCCAAGATCTTCATTCACCCTGTGCAGCACTCAACTCAGTCTTCATTCCTTCCATCTCCTTTCTCAGCAGTTATATTTCTCTTTGTATGTGTTCTGCTTTCATTTGCCATTCACATAGACAATCATGTCCACCAGACAAACCATCTCTGTGCACTAAACTACCCAAGGCTAAATCTGTTTGTAGGTCTTTAACATTCTCTCTATCCTCCAACACTACTGCCATCCAAAAACTGAAAATTCACGTTTCCAGAGCACTATCTCTGCCGCCACTAAATCCTGATATCGAGACACTCGTGTCTCCATACACCTCCTACTGCTTGCATTTCATGCACACATACACATCCATCTTGCACTGCCACATTTGTAAACAACAGGATGTGTACTCAACTAGTTTACAAATAACGTAGTCTTTAAATGGACAGTGGCTAGTGCTGTTACTGAAACTGGCAGCCACCATGTTGAATATAATCACTACGCTTGTAGACAATACTGAGATCGTAAAATTCTAACTAAATACCACACAATTATACAAAAAAAGTCATCAATTCAAATAGTGCAAACATAAATACAAGTATTGTCATGAAATAAACACAATAGATAGATAGATATTTATAAGTATCAGTAGTAAGGTCAGGTATTTAGAACAATACAAGTGATAATACTTTTAAATATCTAAATATCTTTCCTTACTACTAATACTTATCTTTTTTAGCAGCTTCTGTCACTCGTTGGATCCATCTTCAAGCACTAGCACTGCCAGGAAAGTTTGGGATTTTTTTTTTTTTTTTTTTTTTTTTTTTGGTTGCATATATACATCCAAATTACAAACCTCATTAAAATTAAAAATAAAAAAAAATAATTAGATTTTAGGCCAGTTAAAAGAACTCTTCAGTACTAATTTTTATATGTTTCCTGAGTTAGTTTACCTTTTGCACAGGTTTTTTTTTGTTTGCTTTGGTTCTCTCAACTTTGGGAAAATCACCCATCCGAAAATTTTAAGTAAACATAAATGAGTAATGACTAAGAACTGAGACCAGCTGCTAGAAATTTCCAAATATTGAAGCCAAAATCATTTTGCCTACTTCCTTTGGGAAATAAAAAAGCTAAAAATAATTTTAATAATTATATCAGAATTACTAAAATTGCGATTAAGTAATAAGTCCTACACCTTACTGATGTTTGCTGTCCTCACATCCTGAGTGTGTGATGACCTATCTGCATGTTATCTTTTCCTATTCAACCTCCTGTAGAACAGCAATTTCCAACTTTTACCTCCTTTCACCTGTGAAATTCTTCAATGTGGACATCAAATAAAAATTCTTCATTCAGCATCCTCGTGTTCTATATTCCTATAGAAATAAAAGTTGTACTAGTTTTAATTTTAAAACTAGTAAAAAGTTTTAAATGTTATATACTATATCTCATTTGTTTTCTGTATATATTCATGTGTCCTCATAGATACAGTCATTTAATTTTTAGTGACTGTCTTGCCTACACTGTATTTTATAGTAACCAGTATGTATAGCTACACATACAGTTCTTTCTAATTTATTTCCATTTTCTCTTCTTTATTCTAAGTCTTTTTTTTAACTATCAATGTACTTCATGTACAAACTATAAAAAGTATGTACATGAAGTGTACATACTTTTTACTATTTATTATTATCGCTTGTATTCTAAATACTGCTATATCTGTTGTATATTTTCATTTATACTACTTATTCAGTGTTCATAAAATTTGAATGGGGTTAGCCGAGTGGCTTTGCAACCATATGCCTGGGGAAGGAGTGTCCCAGGTTCGATTCCCGTTGTAGACGTGAGAAATTTGAGGATCTTCCTCAGGCATAGCCAAGTTAGCCGGTCTTGGACGTGGTCAGTAGGGTTTTTCCCACCGGTTTATCTGGCGTTTTTCATCCTGCAAGCAGGCAAACCGGCCCCGTGAACATACGCCTCTACAGTCAAAAATATACCCCCCCCCCCCTAGCAGCAGACCAGGCGACAGGTCGGTTGGGAGTAGTACTAACAAGAAGCCGCATCTAAGTAACACGCAGACCCTGCATAGGAAGCGGGAATAACGCATAGAAGAAGAAGAAGAAGATTCAGTGTTCATAAAATTTAAATTTCAGTGGAAATTTTTTTAATGTGTTCCCACCCACCACCAAAACCTAATTTCAAGCCTATAGTAGATTTGTGTTGTCAGTGGGCTAAGGATTTTTTTTTTTTTTTTTTTTTTTTTTTTTTTTTTTTTTTTACATAGTCTGGAGACTCTGTTCTAGAGACGAAACATGGAACTTTTTCAGGCCTACAATAAGCAGGGCAATGGTTTCATGTCTGGTGACAAGATTCATCTTCCACCTAAAGACGATCACAAGCATCCATGCTTCCAGTTGTATATTTGGGTTCGAATCCACGGCCATGCTTCCAGAAGCAGTGGGGTTTTAGCCTCTGTTCCTAATTTGTCACCAGCTAATATTATGTAGACTGCTCGACTGGACACAGTTTTTCTTTCACACAGGCCTATCAGTGCAGCAGTGTTTTTTCCATGTCTAAATTCAAACCCATAATCAGATCCAGTCAGTTAACTGCGGAATAATCAGTCGGAAAGAGAAGATGCCATTTGTCCTTCTGTTTGCTTAGACTGACTCAAGTAGACAGATACAAGCTATTTAATATCATCCAGTGACTAATTAAAAAGAGAAATCATCGCAGATACCTGGGCTACACTACTGCTGGAAGTATCACCAGACTTCAACTGATGTGCAGTTACAATTGGTTTATGTGGCTTTAGCTGAAGGGAGTAGTTAAAAGATAAATTATTGCCTCAATTAGGAAGCTGATTTAACTGGGCCCTGACACAGACAAAAAATTTAATCTTTCACAGAGGTACTAAAACATTTCCATCCATAGGGACTGATAATATAAGGATACTGAACCGAAACTTTTGCTTGGTATTCTCACTGAATTTTGCAAGTACAAGTTGGAGATTCTTGCTCTACAGGAAGTAAGATGAATAGGAAAAGGTGACTTTCAGAATGGTAACACTCGATTCATATACTCAAGATGTTAAGACTGCAAACATTGGCAAGGCATAAGACTGTTACTTACTAGATATGCTAGTAATGCTCTTCTAGTATATAAATGTATTAATGAAAGGTGCTTAACTGCTAAATTCAAAATTGTGATTAAAGCTCTGAATGTGGTTAACTGCTATGCTCCTACTGAGTCAGATGGCAGAGAGAGAGAGTGTGTGTGTGTGCGCGCTTCTTTACTCAGCTGCAAAACATATCAAGCAGTTTTAAGAAAGGCGATCTAACAATTATTTTAGGGGATTTGGATTCCAAGGTTAGCACTGTTTCCAGTTATTGGGCAGGAGTAATTAGGCCATTTGATATATTGATAATTGCAGTGACATTGGTAAGAGACGCGACTCCTCCATTTATGAAAGCTAAACAGACTAAGAATAAGAAAAATGGACAACCTATTTTAAGCATAAAGATATTACAAGTACACTTGGGTCTCACCTGATTGCATTGAAGCCTATAAAATGTACTCCAAGGCCTACTACTGTCTCTTTTAACACTGACACTTCTCTTTTTTTCCTTACCATTATCCTATTTCACTTGTGGTCAGATCTCCTAGACTCTAATTGCTCTTTTAACACTGAAGCATGGAGCAATTTTGATATTGCTAGAATTTACTAGGATGAGTTGCTCAGTGCTATTAATGAGCTAGCCTACAATATTGTGATGTAGAATGGCTTCAAGAACGTGGTTGCACACAAAACTAGAGCAGTGAGGAAATGCAGTTAATTGCTGAAAGAAGAGAATGCATGAAAAGGTTGGAGCAGTATCCAAATAATGTGAATAGACTAAGGTAGAAATTTATTAAGATGTCAATGCATAGTTTGAAAATAGATTAAAACTCCTCGTTTAACAGCATGGAAGAGAAACAGAAAATACAGCTAAAGAAAATAATCACAAAGGACAATATGAAGTTATTAATAAGATGTATAGAGAGTGAGAGAGAATATAGTCAAGTCATTAAAAGATAAAAATAAGAACGCAGTTCAAGTGCAAAATAGGCAGACCTTTTGATAATCTTTTAAACAATTCTATCTTGTGATCCCAGTTATACTTATTTAACAGACTAATACCATTCCTAGTTTTATTATTATTATACAGTAGCCTCCAAGGCTTCAATAAACACATGGGATGGAGGTCCACTCAACCAGTAACATATTGAACCTTGAAATCATTTACACGATCCACATTCACAGTGCACTTTAACAGTGCATCCCACTTTGACTAAGCAGGAAAACGTATTACATGCGCTTCTTCACCACATCTTTACACAACTTCCAGGGATGGTCTCTCATTCTTCCCATTTTAACATAGCAGTAATATGATGTGCAGACTTCACAACATTTGCAATGTGACCTTAGAACTTTAGTCCACTTCTACCATCATCCCAAATCTCATCCACTTCCTGAAACACACTCTGCTGTGCACTCCAGAGTGTAGCACCTTGCATTTATTAGTATTTAAAGCAGAATCCCTGTCATTTTTCCAAGCCAAAAATATACTTAAATCTTTCATTAGAGAATTAGCATCAGCAATACTCCTGATAATTCTTCTTAACTTTGCATCATCAGAAAACATTTTAAGATTTCCAGTCCATTCCATATGAAATATCACTAACCAATAAGTTAAAAAGTAGGGTACCAAGAACAGAACCCTGAGGCATGCCACTTGTCACCTATCCTTTCTGAGACACTGCTCTATCATACACAACCTATTGGTATCATTCAGAAACCCAGTAAAGGGAGTGATATTAAAAAGAAAGAAAAAAGAGGGGGCAGAATCTCAGTACCTAGATATCTGGGTGATAAGGAAATGTTAGTCTAGAGGCAAGTGACTATGATAATACTAATTTGGAGGGGGGGAAAATAAGGGACACAGAATTCCTGTAGGTTGACATAAGCAGAATTGTTATTTGAGCAAAGCACAATGTTGGTTCAGCATTTCCCAGTATGAGGTTTTATGCATTTTTGACAGAGGACATTGTAGTTTGCATATAATATCATTCACACAAATGGGAATTGCTGGAAGTAGTCAGTGAAGCTAGATACTTGGAAATTATAGCATACAGAGAATTATAAGTTTAAAGCCACATTTGATAAGTTAAGGATAACTGCACTGTTGAAAAGAACACTAACTTATAAAGAAAAAGAAAGCTATTTACCCACTTTACAAGGCTTTCATAAGAGTGCACACGGACTGCTGTATACAGATATAGTCATTTCAGTTCCATAGAAAAAACAGATGATTTGGCTGTTTTCCGGTATGTAAAACCTCTGATTTCGAGAGGGGGGGAAATAAAAGGGGGGTCTGCTACCTCCGTATAACATCGCTTAATCACCTACATTTGAAACCCTTATATATAGAAGTTCCTCGTGTCATAGATGGGATTGGAACCTAAGTCATTCCTGCCAAAGGAAATTTCGTTATTGACAGCTATGGAGTATTTTGGATGAACAACACACTTGGATATAAATATAACAGTACCTTATCTCCCTGATTTAAAAGAATAATGATAATGAATAAGTGGGCTTCTTGATGAGAATGGTAAAGTTTTATTGATTTAAATCACATTTGTGTGATTTAAAAACTTTGTCGTAGTTTATTGTAATTCAGTTTTCACTAAGATGCGAGGTAGGCTGTTAAAATCGACAAGTACATTTGTGATGTCCCGTTTCATTAACGTTGCTAAAACCTCCCATCTGTAGGCCTTTCTTGTCGACCCGTTTATAACTAAGAGTATTCACTGTGTCCTGTTAAGTCCTGGGTGGTGGTGACCTGAGACAAACAAATGTCTACGCACGTGCGTTTGGAAGATTGCCAAATACTTCGTACGTCGTAAACAGGCCTCATTGTCTCTAACGTCTTGTTAGTTCTGTAGGCACGTTTGTCATTACATTTGACAGCGAAGTAACTCCATTCAGAATTAATTTAATTTAGAAATGCTCGATTTCTTAAAAATAACACATGGTATATGGCTAAAATTGCAGAAGGCTGCATTTTGTTGTCGAAATGGTGCTTGCATTCAGGGCCGTCGCCAGATTAGATTGCACCCTGAGGGAAACAATTATATATCGCCCCTGATGGATTATAAGACAAAAATATAAGAAAATCTCCAATTGCTATTTAGTTTTTATTAAAACAGAAACATTAATGCAAAACAATTACATAATAATATTAATGAAATGTTTGCTCTACGGGGATATCGCACGATAAAACGGTTTATAAGCTCTTCTAAATTTAAATTATAAGCTTTGTCCGCTTCTATCGATATAGTTGCTAAACAAACCAATCTTTCTTGGGTCATTGCTATTCGCAAATAGTTTTTATAATCAGTTTAAGCTTGGAAAAACTTGTTTCCGCACTTGCTACATAACAGGAATTGTTAACAATATCCTTTGGGCGGTGGTTACGTTGGGATAAATTTCTACAATATTTTGGTTATATATATATATATAATAGGGGGTATGCCCCCCCCCCCAGTAGGTAGGTTCTCCTTGAATTTTGAAGGCTCAAAGGGGGGGGGTTCTTCCCCCAGGCGCCTAGGGTACCCCTGAGTGTTGAGTCTTCAAAGGGGGCCCCCCCCGGTGCCTGCGTCCCCCCCCCCAACCAGAGTTCCAGACTGGTAGCCAGTTCTTCTTGAATTCTGATGACTCAACACTCAGGGTAGCCCCTGAGCTTCAAAACATGACATAAAAAGGCTTATCATTTTATTATTATTATTATTATTGAGACGGGCAACTCCGAGAAGTCCTTAGACTCATCGAGAGAGGCCCTAACATCATGTCAAGAACAGCTATTTAACTTTCACACAGTATCTATCATACTTCGCCTTGAACTCATTTACAGTCATGGCACCCACAACAGACTCTGGCAGCTTATTCCACTCATTCACTGCTCTCCAAGTAAAAAACTTAGCTCTAACACCCTTGCTAACCACACTCTTGCCCAGCTTCCATGGATGGCCCCTAGTCCTCCCACCACTAGTCCTATTCTCAAAAATATCTTCTGAATTAATTTTATAGAAACCCTTCAGTAATTTGAATATCTCAATCATATCGCTCGTTTTCCGCCTATCAGCCAATTTCTGCAACCCACAAATCTTCCATAGACCTGCTATCATCTTGGTCAATCTTCTCTGGATCCTCTCCACCTCCTCCCTATCAAGAAGAAACTCTGGCACCCAAATCTGGGCACAGTAGTCTAGATAGGGCCTTATCAAGGCTCGATACAGAGGAACAATAACCTGCTCATCAAAGTATTTTTCAGCTACCAAGTGATTTGATTAGCTGGTTTAGCCATTTTTGCGATGTGCCCCCTAAACTTCAACTCCCTATCCACTAACACTCCCAAATCCCTGGCCTCGTCAATCTCATGGAGTACAGTTCCACAATGTGGTATACTGCTGCTAATCTTTTCACCCAAATTGCATAACCTTACATTTTGCACATTAAATTGACATCCATTCTCCTTAGCCCAGCCCTCCAAACTATCCAAATCATCTTGCAAAATTTTGACATCCTATACATTCACTATTGCTCTACCCAACTTTGCATCATCATTAGCAAACAAATGAACAGTTCCTCTCAGATCCTTTCCTATATCATTGATGAACAAATTAAACAGTAGTGGTCCAAGAACAGAACCCTGCGGCACACCACTAGTCACATACCGTCTTTTGGACTCTACTCCTGAATAAGCCACTCTCTGATATCTCTCCATCAACCACCCGCCTATCGATCTCACCAACCCTATATGCTGCAGTTCACTAATTAGAATTCCATGTAGTATCCTGTCAAAGGCCTTAGCAAGGTCCAGTAGGATCACTGTAAACCCATTACCCTTATCCAGTTCAGCCATCACTGTGTTAAAAAACGTGAACAAGTTACTGAGGCATGATCTACCCTTCAGAAAACCATGCTGTACCCTATACAGTATCCCATTTTCATCTATCCCTTCCTGTATTCTTCTCTTGACTATTCTCTCCAAGACCTTGACAATGATTCCTGATATGCTAACCGGTCGGTAATTTACAACAGCAGTCTTGGAACCTCCTTTATGCAGTGGAACTATTTTTCCCTCTTTCCACCCCCTCGGGACTAACCCAGATCCGAGACTCAAATTAAACAAAATGGTCAAGGGCACTAACAATTCTTTAGCCACTTCACATATGACACGACCTGGTATACCATCGAATCCCAGAGATGTATTGACATTGAGGTTTTGTAATAGACTATTCATCTCCACTTCATTCACCACAATTCCCGTATAAGCTGTTGGTTCCTTCATTCCTGCAATATTACCACCTGGATGATATACTCTTGCAAAGTGCTCGCTCAGTGATTCCACTATATCAACTGATTCAGTTATCTCCCTACCATCGGCATTCTTTAAAATCAATTTGCCGTATACATTTTTTCCCTTAGTTGCAACATATCGAAAAAACTGTTTGGGATTCTCTTTAGCCTGCATGGCTAATTTTCTTTCTTAATCCGCTATTGCTTTTCTTGCCACACTCGTTACCCTTCTGGCCTGTGCTTCATACCGTTCATGTGCCTGCAGGTCACCTTTCCCCTTAAATTCCCTCCACAGTTGTTTCTTTTTTTTTGCAGTTCAAGCTTAATGGTGTTATTCATCCATTTAACCTCTACTTGATTTACTTTTTAGACTTTAGTTATACAGCCAGCCATTGCCTCCTGCAAACACTCCTTAACCACCTCCCATGCACTATCAACATCCAGCCCTTGCAGTTTTACATGCCATGGCACTGAACCAAGCAAACTCCTAATCTTGTCAAACTTACCAGCCTGGTAATTCCACATGTACCCTGTCTTAATTGAAAATTCCACACATTTAGCCACCTCCCAAATCAAGACCCTATGATCACTCTCACCAATTGGTAGCAATGTGGTCATATTCGTTACAGCCAAATCCTCAGATGCAGTTACTAAGTCAAGCACTCTCTGACCCATAGTATTTTCCATTACATGCTGTCGCAGATAGTTATCCCGTAATAACTGCATAAAATCCAATTCCTTCCTCCCATGTGTCCTCTCCTCCTTCCAATGAATGTTACTATAGTTGAAATCCCTCATAATAATTATCCTCCTTCTACCCATTGCTTCTATTTGCTTATGCTTATTATCCCCACAATCTATTCCATCACCTGGTCTATAGCAGCACCCAATTGTATATTTTGTTCTGCTAGCCTCAATCTCACACCAAATAGCCTCAAATGTGCTCTTTTCTCTATCCAGCAGTTCACCTTCTATTCTCCTTGGTTGCAGTTCATCAATAACACTCCTCCCCCCATTTTATTCTCCCTGTCCCTCCTGAACACATTCTACCTCTCACATTCAATCACGCTAGCTATATCATCTTCTGTCAACCATGTTTCACTAATACCAATTACCTCTGGCCTGGAATAGCCAACCAAGGCCAAAAACTCTTCCTTCTTGTTCCTAATACTTCTGGTATTAGTATACATGAAATGCAGAAGCCCGTTAGTCCCACCCTTATTTTGATGCCTCATACTAACCATCCCATTCTGATTTGTTGTCCTTCGTACTTGCTCGGGCAAATTATACACATTCATACACTCAACTGCCTCCCTAAAGTCTGCATATCTACTTCCCCATCTCCTTAATAACTCTAGTTTCCCTGATTCTGCACATCCACTTCATTCAACCACACCTTTTCAAGTCTCTGCACACCAAATCCATTCAAATGTATACCATCCATCTTATATAAATCCTTTTGCCCATCAAACTCCACACCACTCCTCTTGCATAACCTGCGCATAGAGTCATTTGCAATTATGGCCCTCCTTCTCATATCTTCTCTGTCATACCGTGGTAACAGGCTCACTATCCTAACTCTCTCACTCTCTACCCTATATTTTATATATATAGGGTATATATATATATATATGTGTGTGTGTGTGTTGTGTGTAGAAGGTATTTTACCTTGGGTATAGTAAATGTTAAAAATACCAAGCAATTTTAAACCTGGTTTTACTCCATTTCCCAAGTAAGCAAACAGACAAACAAGTCAAGTTTGCGCCTGCAAGTGATGCAAGTCTAGCTGATCCTACAGGTAGTGCAAGACCAAGGCAACTCGTGGTAAAGGTGGCATAAGCTCTGATCACTCTGATCACAATACCGCTTTCTTTTCATATTGTTTAATGCAACAGTGAAGCTTTTCTCATCTCTTAAACATCCAAGATGATTTATTTGATGATTATTATTTTGGGTATGTGGTGGGGGGGGTTATCATTTCTGTTTAAAAATTTCACAAACCTCTAAGCATTGATAATTGTGTACATTTGAATTTGAAAAAAAATTAAAGAATAAAATAAAAAGAAATACGAAATGGTACATTCAATATTTTTTTATTTGTATTTATTTATAAAAATTAATGGACATTAATGTTGGCCAAGTGGTTATCCACCTTTAGCCAAAGGCTGTGGGTTCGAATCCCGCCGTGGGCATTGATGTTTATGATTGTCTGTGAAAATACTAGTGGTGGTGGGCAGCAGATGGCATTGGTGTAGTTGCAGTTCGTGGTGTAGAGTAGGTGCCCTCTCTGGAGGTGTCACATAATAATAATAATAATGGAACGCTATTATTTCTGTTAATGTTTGATAATAAATACGATTTTTTCAGAGTTTAAAAATAAATTATTATAAACACATTTATTGCCACAGATTATTCTCTAAACTTTCTTGTTTTAATACATTGTTTTCATGAAAGAACTCCAGGGTCTCCCTGGAATCAGAGACCCAACATACCTGATTCCAGGAGATATTTCTGAAGTATGGGAAATCTCATTTGAAGGTGCTTTGCCTGAAGTGCCTCAGAATATGCATTTGGTATTTACACAATTTCTGGAATTCTTGAGGGACAGACACATCTCAAGCAGATTACTTTATTATTATTATTATCATTATTATAGGGGCACATCCATGGAGTCCAAAGACTCATCGCAGGAGACACAATCTATCATACCTCTCCTTGAACTCATTAACAAACAAAGCACTCACAACTGACTGGCAATCCATTCCACTTATTTACAAGTCTCCAAGCAAAAAAATCAAGTTCTCAGACCCTTACTAACTACACCTTTATTCAACTTCCAGGAATGACCCCTTGTTCTGGTCCCTCTAGCGAAGTCCTGAAACATTTCCCCTGCATCTATCCTATAAAACCTTTAAGCAGCTTAAATGTTTCTATCATATCCCCTCTTTTTCTCCTATCAACCAACTTCTTCAATGCACACGTCTTCAATCTATCCTCTTAGGGAACATTCTACAATCCACTCGCCTCTGAATCCAATCCACCATTTCCTCATCCCCCAAGAAACCCAGGGGACAAGACTTGAGCACAGTAATCCAGATGTGGGCATATCAAGGCCTTATAAAGAGGAATAACAACTTCTTTATCTCTACTTGTTAATGTGTTCTTCAATAGCTAAGTAATCTTATGGGCTACATTAGCAATAAGTCCTCTAAACTTTAATTCTCTGTCTACTACCTAAATCTCTAGTTTCATCTATTTCCTAGAGTACAGTGCCATCAATGTGATACATAGCTATTTATTTATCCCAAAATGCATAATTTTACATTTCTCCACATTAAACTGATACCCATTATCTTTTCCCCATTTTCACAGTCTATTTAAATCATTCCACAAGCTCTCCACATTGCCTCGATACTATTACTCTACCTAATTTCACATCATCAGCAAACAACTGAATATTTCCTGTATCACTTATGTATAAATTAAACAGCAATGGTCCCAACACTGAACTTTACAGCACACCATTAGTCAGCTGTTTTCACCTCGATTCTTCTCCTCCATATACCACATTTTGATATCTGTCTCCAGCAGCCACCCTCTTATCCACCTAACCAATGTCATAACCATCCCCATTTGTTCTTGTTCTAATTTACATAACAGAGTTCCATGTGGTATTCTGTCAAATGCCTTTGCAAAATCATCATGTAGTCATTTCTTTTATCCAACTCAGCTGTTACTCTATTGTAAAAAGTTAGTAAATTACTAGGCATGACCGACCCTTCACAAAGCCATTTTGACCTTCATACAGTATCATATTTTTATCTGCCCATTCTTGAATTCTCTTTTTTGCCAAAATTTTCTAGTACTTTTACCACTACACCTGAGATGCTTATTGGTCTATAATCTGCTACTGCAGTCTTAGACCCTCCCTTACGCAAGGGAAATCTTTTGCCCTCTTTTTGCTCCTTGGAACTCTACCAGAGCTGAGACTTAAATTAAACAGTCTAGTCAAAGGCATTGCCAGTTCCCTTGCACATTCTTGCTGAACCCTATCTGATATCCCATCTAATCCCACGGCTATACTTACATTGAGATTCTGCAATATCCTAAGAACCTCCAATTCATCCATCTCTGTTCCCACATTAGTGTCTGTCACATAGGTTAAAGTAGTAACTCAACTATTTTATCCACTTCTGTTTCCTCATGACCATCATTACCCGTTAAGGTTAATCTTCCATAGTCATTCTTCCTCTTACTTGCCACATAATGAAAGAACTCTTTAGGATTTTTCCATGCTGGTCGCCTTTTGTGCCTGAGCCTTGTACTATTCATGAGTTTGCTAGTCACCTTTCTCTTTATATACCCTCCAGAGGATTTTCTTCTTCTGCAGCTCTTGCTTAATGATATTATTCATCCATCTAACTCCTACCTAATTAAGCCTCCTTACTCTAGGTATAGAATTCAATACTGCTTCCTCTAGATGACTCTTAACTATATCCCATTCACTAATAACATCCTTACCCTGCAATGTTTTATTCCATGGTACAGATTTAAGCTTCTTCCTAAACATATCATAATCCTTGTAGTTCCACAAATACCCCAAGTCAAGACCACGTGGTCACTTTCACTAATTTGAGGCAATGTTGTCACCTTGGTTATGGATATCTCTTCTGATCCTGTGACCTTAGCAGATCCAATACTCTCCCACCCCTAGTCCCCTCCATCATGTGCTGCCTTAAATAATTATCTCTTAGCAGGTGTATAAATTATATTTTCTTCCTTCCAGTCTATATCCATAGTCGAAGTCCCCCATAATAATTACTCGAGCTTTGCTCATTTTACTAATTTGGTGATGCATGTCTTCCAGATCATCTGTGGAACTCCCTGGTTGATAGTAATAACCAACTGTATATTTTGTCTTACTGGTCTTAATCTCACACTAGATTGCTTCAAATGAACAGTCACCCTCCTGCCGGTCTCCTGTTCTTTTTTATGACTTAACTGTCATATTTAGTCTTAGTGGTGAAAGAAAGACTGTAGACTTAATTTCAGGTTGGGGGGGGGGAGTAAATAGGCATGCCGAAATATGAAGGGAAAAGGATTTTATGTGAAATTATTAGACAGGTGATTATAATATAAACTGTACTGTAGATATAAGAATTTGAAGGAAAAGACTGGTAATGCATAGGAGCTAGCTAAGAAATATTTGTAGCAGTGGGTGAAGAGTGGTGGAGCATAGTTGCATAAGAAATGTAATACTCTGACTATAAAAGTGACTAGTTCAGTAAGGAAGGAAGAATTAGAATATGAAATGAGACTATCACTATTATCCAAGGAGTTAATTTTGTTATTAGCAAGTAGAAAAAATGAAATGACTTGCTAGAGAGAGATGGTGATAAGATGACAAATACAAGTATTATAGTAAGCCAGTTAATGAGTACCGTATATTGCATATTCTTTTGGTAAAGCAGTTCTTACTTCTAGAGTAAGAGGAGAGGGATAGAGGAATGGAAATGAATGAAAAGAATACACTTATGATGGTGGTCTGAAAAGTTCTTGGCCTCATATTAAAAAAACGAATTTATAATTTTAAAATTATTTTTATTTTTCAACATAATCTCCCTTCAGACTAATACATTTATTCCAGCGCCATTATCTCATCCCTGTAGTGGTTCTCAGTAAGATCTGCAAAATACCCCTCTACAGCTGCAATCACCTCTTGATTCGAAGAAAAACGCTAATCAGCAAAGAAGAGTTTTAGTTTTGGGGAAGAGATAGAAATCAGAGAGAGCCAAATCTGGGGGAATAGGGTGGATGTTCCAACAATTCATAGTGCAGATCCCTTAATTTTCCCATTGCCAAAACACTTTTGTGGGCAGGTGCATTGTCCTGATGAAAGATTATTTTTTCTTCTGCAAACTGGGTCTTTTCTCACGAATTTTTTTATCTAATCTGGTTAGAAGATTGGAATAATATTCCTTGGCTATTGTTTTACCCTTTTCAAGATAATTAATAGACAAAATGCCTTTGGCATCCCAAAACACCGATGCCATGACCTTTCCTGCTGATGGAACCGACGCTGTCTTCTTCAGCACTGAACAACTGGCTTCTGTCCACTGTTTTGGCTGCTGGTTGGATTCTGGTGTGTAATGAATCCAAGTATCATCCATAGTAATAAATCGACGCACAAAATCAGTTTTATTATTATTAAAACGCTCCAAGCACTGTTCAGAGACTTTCATGCGAGTGCGTTTTTGATCAGCGCAGCACCCATCTTGCACAAAGCATTTGCAATTCTTCATTCAAAATATATCCTACACATTCTTTTGAAATGCCTATAGTCGGAGTAATTTCACACACTTCAATTCGCCGGTCATCCAATACCATATCGTGCACTGATCAATGGTGTTGTTACACTTTTTGGATGTCCTTCACGTGGATCATCTTCAAGGCTGGTACATCCATGTTTAAACTCTGCAGCCCATTTCTTAATTGTCGAAAGCGAAGAAGAAGAGTGCCCATAAACTTTTATGAACTTCGAATGAATTTCTTTTGACATTAAACCTTCTTTTACAAAGAATTTTATAACCGCACTTACTCAATTTTATCCATTTCAAGGGATACAGACAACACTTTTGCTTCAGACAGCTGTATAAATAATTGAGTATGGAACTCACATTATTATGGACAAGAATTCGTGTGATAAGATTATTGCTACAAGATGGCAGTAGCTGCACTACCAGAAAATATATGCAATTTATATACAAGAATATATATATTTAAGTATAAGACATCTAAAAATGATAGTTTGAAAGGGATTCAGTGTATATTGTGGGCCTTATGGTCTGTAAGCCCTCACAGAGTGCAAGGATTTAGGTGTCATGCTGTTGGATTGAAAATTGGCCATTTTATGGATATCTGAGTCTGTAATAAGAGTGGTATTGAGGGAAAAGGAATGATAATGGGGTTTCACGGGACTCCATACTTGTACCATTATATTAAACTTTTAATGCAGTGATGTTGTTACTGTATCAGGGAGATAATTGTTTGCAGATGATGTTAAATGGGGGGAAGGGTTATTGGTAATAACACTGATGTTTTTATGCTTCAGGGGGATTTGAATAAGCTTTAAAGGTGGACTTTGGTTATGAGGTAGAGTGAGAGCATGTATATTATAGAAAATTTAAAGAAATATTTAAGATGTTGGAAGTATTGATCATATGGAATACTGGAGAGATTAGAGATTTTTATGATAGGATAAGGGGGAAGTGATTGAAAATTTTCTCAAGGAAATGGTAAGCAGAGTAAGAAGTAGCTGTTTTGCATGTGCTTGGAGTGTGAAATGTATACATAATACATAAATATACAGGTTTTCCAAGCTTCTAACTACCACTGAAGAAATGAAAATTGGTCTATTATTTATATATATATATATTACATGACCTTATATATCACATAAGGTCATGCAAGACATGCCATATCAGTGCTGTGTGTGTGTGTGTGTGTGTGAGTGTGAGTGAGTGAGTGAGTGAGAACTCATTCACAGTAAATGCACTCAAGCAAAGTGTTCTGCTTGTTCACTGCTCTGCTGTGAGAGAAAAATCTAGCTCTCACTCCTTTCTTAGCTGCATACAAAATTAACTTCCATGGATGCTCACTTTGTCTTTTCCCACTTTCCATATAATGAAAAAAGTTCATCATTTGATATCCTATAACATTCTTTCAGAAGTTTATAGATCTCTGTCATATCACTCCTCTTTTTCCTGTTTAACAGTGCCTCCTGTGCACATACTGTCAATATGTCCCCATTATCATTATCATCAAATTCCTGACATGTACCTTCACTGGGTGTACAGAATATTATGATAGTACTACACGAAAAATTTACATCATTACTAACTTCCTATCAACAATTTTCCTCTAAATCAATCTGTTATCTGTCAAGACTCCAACATTATCAGATCTTATATTTCTGTCTTCTAAGGCACTTTTTTTTTACTGTATCTGTCCACCTATATCTTGGTCTTTTTCTTGCCAAACTGGAAGAGAACACTTGTTTTGCTAATCTTTCCTCTCCCATTCTGTTTAAGTGACCATACCACCTGAGATTAGCTCTGCTAATGTCAGGTGGTATGGTCACCTAAACATTCCTGGATGCTTATTGTCATGATGCCAATGTCAAGTTCTTTCCTAATATCTTCATTATTAATATGATATTGCCATTAATACCATCTGATCACACCCCTAATCTTTCTCAAGACTCATATCTGTGGTGTATTTCTAATCCAGCTCTCAGATCCATAAGTTAAAATTGGTTTGAACAGTATACAGCTAGTTTAGTGTTTTGACAAATCTCTCTCTTATTCCATATAAATTTATTCAGTTGACTTTCTACCATACCAGCATTGCTAATTCTGCTGTCAAATTCCACATTTAATTTGCCACAATATAAAATGATGGTCCTCATAATCTATGTTCGATAATCCTGATATCATCTTTGTTACTCTTCTTTGCACCCTTTCCACGGCTTCTTTTATCTCCTCCAAACCTATGATATCACATCTGCACACAGTAGTCCCTGTCTTATCCAGGCCTTGTAAAGAGGCAAAATGACTTCTTTAACCTTACACGTATCAGTTCTGATTTCAGCATCACAGTTATCCTCCAAGTTGTATTTTCAATTTTTGCTACATGACCTGTGAACTTAAAATTTTATCCACCATAATGCTAAGATCCCTACTCTCGTTAGCTTCTTGTAGGATAACCCCACTAATATAATACCATTGAAAATCTGTTCATCATGCCAAAGTGCGTAACTTTACACATACTAATATTGAATTGACAACCATACCTTTTGCCCTAATTTCCAACCTACTTCTTCAAATCATTCCATAAGTGCTGGATATCAGTAGCATTTCTGATCACTCTTCCTATATTTTCATCATCAGCAAACAATTGAACATCTCCTGTTAGATCCTTCCTTATGTCGTTAATGTATAGATTGAACAACAACTGATCCTTGGGGTAAACCATTGGTCACCTTAAAGATTCACACTCACCATATACCATTTTTTGATACTGTCAACCTATTTACCCAAGTCAAGAGTTTACATTCCAGACCTATTCTCCAGTTTATGCAGCAGCCTTTCTTGTGGTATCTTATAGAACCTAACCAGAATCCATCAGTATCACACTGTATCCATTCTCTTTATCCAAATCAGGTCTAACATTTTTATAAAAGTAGAGGGGGGTTGAACTGTCAATGAGTGGTGTGATAGACTTTGTGTTTCCTAGGAAGGTCCTCCCACGATGAGTCTCTTGACTCTGTGGAAGCCTGAATAATAATAATAATAAAATAGCAAATTTGCTAAAACATGATCTCCCTTTAGTAAACCCTACTGCTCCTTGCAGAGTATAGCTCGTCAATCATTTCTATTATGAACTTCTCTAAAATTTTCACTAATACTCTAGAGATACTAATAGGTCAGTAGTTAGAAACATTGGTTTTTGCACCATCCTTGTACAACGAAACTATCATACATTCTTTCTACTCTGCAAGATGTCGTAGGCCCATTTCTACTGAACATTTCTTTAGCATACACTTATATTTCATCTGTCCTCGCTTAATTCTCATCCAGGTTATATAAGAGCTATAAATGTGGTGTGTGCAAAATAGCACATAGTGCAACCCTGCATACTCTGCATCAATAGATCTAATCAAAGTAAGCACTCATCTTGCCTCAACTTCACACTGGATGACCTCGAACTCCCTGCTACAGTGGACTTTTTTTTTTTAGCCTGTATCTTCCCCACTGCTAGTGAAGGCTTCTCCCATTGTCAGAAGGTTAGGTCCATTGTCAATTCTGCACTGGATTTTGAGATTAAAGCGATTTGAAAGGAGATTATTTGTCCTAAGTATTTGTAGTTTCTACATGTTCTTCTATTGTAGTATTTTCGACATCAGTGGGAATGTGTGCATGGCTTGTCAATATTTTTGTTTTATGATAGTTTATTCTTAGACCAAGACACAGGTTAAGCTGTGTCTTGGCACTTTTATTTATGTTCGGGTCTTTCAGTTTTTCTACATCAATTTTCTTTTTCTTCTTTTATGATTTTTTAGCTGATTTTAATCTAAGACGTACTTCTGCAACTATGGGATTGTGGTCTGATGAGATATCTGCTCCAGGATAAGTCTTTGCACTCTTTATACTACTGTGGAAGAGTTTTATGAACACCTAAAAGAGATTAAAAACCTAACAAAGAAACATGACATAAACATAGTGATGGGTGACTTCAATGCAAAAGTGGGAAGAGGGGGTGATGATGGAGAAATTGTTGGCGAACATGGCTTAGGCACCAGAAACGACAGAGGAGATCGCCTAGTCCAGTTCTGTCAGGAAGAAGATCTAACAATAGCAAATACCTGGTTTAAACTTCCACCCAGAAGACTGTACACTTGGAAATCGCCTCAAGATAACCAACATAACATTGTCAGAAATCAAATTGATTATATACTGATAAATAAAAGATTCCACAGTAGTATAAAGAGTGCAAAGACTTATCCTGGAGCAGATATCTCATCAGACCACAATCCCATAGTTGCAGAAGTACGTCTTAGATTAAAATCAGCTAAAAAATCACAAAAGAAGAAAAAGAAAATTGATGTAGAAAAACTGAAAGACCCGAACATAAATAAAAGTGCCAAGACACAGCCTAACCTGCGATTACAACAGATTAACATAGAAGAAAATAAAAGTGTGGAATCTCTTTGGAATATCTTAAAGAATGCCATCGTAACAACAAGTACTGAAGAAGTAGGTTATGTGAATAATATAAAACAACAGGAATGGATGACAGATGAGATTCTTTCTCTTATTGATACAAGAAGAATGTACAAAAACAAAGACCTTGCCAGGTATACAGAAACACATAACATCATCAAGAAAAAAATAAAAGAAGCCAAGGAAAATTGGATGAAAAATTTATGTACTGAAATTGAACTGCTTCAGAAGAAACATGATAATTTCAATCTGTATAAGAAAATCAACGAAATTTCTGGAAAACTGAGGAAAAAGCAAATAGTGTTTCTAAGAGACGAAAATGGAAAAAATAGTTCTAGAAGAAGAGAATAAAGCACAGATTTGGATAAAATATGTAACAGAACTTTTCAATGATACTAGACAGAAGCCTATAAATATAAAAGATAACGTTCAAGGACCAGCAATCATGAAATGCGAAATAGAGAATGCTATACGAACAAGTAAAACAGGAAAAGCCAGTGGACCAGATGGTGTGCAAACAGAATTTTTAAAATTAATAGAACCAGATAACATCAAACTTCTTGAAAAACTATTTAATAAAATATATGAAAGTGATGAATTTCCATCAGATTGGCTCAAATCTACATTTATCACTGTCCCAAAGAAACCCAAAGCAAATTCCTGTGGTGACTTCCGAATTAGTCTAATGAGCCAAACATTAAAAATATTTTTGAAAGTAATTCAGAATCGTATTTATAGAAAAAGTGAAGAAACTCTAAGTGAAACACAATTCGGCTTTCGGAATGGTTTTGGTACTAGAGAGGCCCTTTTCTGTACCCAAATATTGATACAAAAATGCATAGAAAAACAGAAATCTGTCTTTATGTGTTTCATAGATTTTGAAAAAGCATTCGACAAAGTCAGACACACTAACTTAATAGAAGTCCTTCAACAAATAAGGCTAGAAAGGCTAGACGAACAAGACATAAGACTAATAACAAATCTGTATTGGAATCAGTCAGCTACCGTTCAATTAGACAACATTACCACCAGTGATATTAACATCAAAAGAGGAGTGAGACAAGGATGTGTGCTCTCACCACTCCTGTTCAACATATATGCAGAGGTAATCTTTAAAAAAGCATTGGAAGAATGTTCAGAGGGAATCACAATAAATGGAAAGATTGTTAACAACCTTCGATATGCAGATGACACCGTGCTAATTGCAGATAATATTATGGATCTCCAAAAACTCATTGACAGAGTATACATAGAAAGCCAAAGAATGGGAATAAATATAAACATCAACAAGACAAAATACATGATCATCAGCAAACATCCAGCCTCATCAATGAAACTGACACTCAATGGGAAAAATATTGATCAAGTGTCAAGATATAAATATCTTGGTTGCTGGCTTAATGAACGGTGGGATCCAGAAATAGATATAAAGACAAGGATTGAAGTTGCACGGCAGTCCTTCATGAAAATGAGAACACTATTCTGCAATAAAGACCTAAACATGGAAGTCAGATGCCGAATGCTGAAATGCTATGTGTGGTCTATTCTGCTCTATGGAGTTGAACCATGGACATTGAAGGCGATAACCATCAAGAAAATCGAAGCCTTTGAGATGTGGCTATACAGATGAATGCTAAAGATATCATAGACAGAAAATATTACCAATGAAGATGTCTTAAAATCCATTGGCAGAGCTAAACATCTTGTACAAATAATCAAGAAACGAAAAACATATCTTGGCCACATCATGAGAAACAGCAAATACCAACTTCTACAAACTATTTTGATAGGAAGAATTGGTGGCAAAGGAACTAGAGGAAGAAAAAGGATATCATGGTTTGACAACATCAAGACGTGGACAGGAAAGAGCAGTGCACAACTGCTCAGATTAGCACAAGAGCGCAGTTTGTTCGCCAAGATGGTCGCTGACCTTCGATAGAAGATAGCACAATAAGAAGAAGAATTCTTAGACCTATTTCCTTGCTTTTTATGCTTAATTCATTAATCATCAGATTAAGTTGGGAGCCATCTTCAGCGAACAGAATGATGTCATCTGCAAAACGTAGATTGTTTAACATCTTTCCCTGAATATTAATACCATAATCATCCCAATCCAGATCTCTGAAAATGGCTTCGAGGGCTGCTAAGTTTGGGTGCAATTTGATCACCATGCTTAGTGCCTCTCCATCCTAAAGAAGTCACTGCTTCCCTCCAGCCTGTTAGATGCCTCACTATTTTCATAAATGGTCTGATGTAGCCAGATATATTTCTCCTCTGTTGCCATGTCTTTCAAAGCACAGAAAATAGGGTAATGTTCTATGGAATCAAAAGCTTTGCTGCAGTCCGAGAAGACCACATATAATGGTTTTTATTGTATTCTAAATGTTTTTCTGCTATTTGATTAACTGTGTGTAGATGGTCTATTGTAGAAAGTTCTTGCCGGAGTTTCAAAATGCTCTCTCAAGTCAAACCTCTCCAAAATCTACTCCCCCTCACCGGGAACTAGATTCGGAAGAAACCTAAGAGAGCGTCTCAGTTTTAATTTGAGAAATTGCTTTATAATGGAAAATCTAATTATCAAAGGATTATTTAATGATTCAATGTGCAGATGGTCTAACCTACAATTATTTCATGAAGTGTGAGTTTCGAATGAGGCTGTTGATTAACTTATTTCGATTTGCATTTCACTGTTGTTTTTTATTTTAATATTGTTCGTTGAATTTTAAAAATGCTAGTAATAATAATTCATGGATTAAGTTATAAATATTATTAGATCTAAAGTAATCAATGATCATTGTGTGGCCTGTAGTTGTTTATATCTGATTTTATGTCTTTCTTGCAAAAAATTATTTCTTATTTCAGCCGTTGATTAGGGAAAGTCTCATCTTTTAGGATTCTATCATGCAGTTTAAGAAATAATGGCAATTAGTTGTCCAGTCCATATTTGAAAAGCTCTGCAGGCACTTCATCTGGTCCTGGGCACTAATTGCCTTTCATTTCATTTATGACAGTTTTAATTTCTATTTCTGTTATGGGTAGAACATTGGTATTTTCCTGTATATTCATGCCTATTGTTTGTTGAATGTGATCCAATTATATGACTTGTATGAAGGTCTTTGTTAAAATTTTTACCAAGACATTTTACTAAATGTACTAAATACAATAAATCTGCTAAAAATTATAATAATTACTTGTTTATCCTCTTCTTGCCTCATGGTGCATAATGCTGAGATCTGTTTCTTCCAGATGCCTCTGTCTTGTACCACTAATTCTGCTTCTGTCCAGCCATTCTTCTTTCCTTTTCTTTCATTCTCTGCAAAGTTAATTTATGCCTTTTCTTTTCATTTGTTTCTCTTCTGGAATCCAAAGCTGTGATCTTGTAATCTTTCTGTAATCTTTCTGCTGTGCATTTTCAGTACATTTCCGTCTGTTTTTTTTTTTTTTTTTTTAATATATATATATATATATATATCATCAAAATGTGAGGGGGTGGGGGGTCTGGAAAGTTCTGATAAACACCTAGAACAAAATAATATTAAAGCAACTGATATAACCACAAGAAAGAACATATCAGGATATAAGAACATAAGTTACCCTCATAACTCTGCTTCTAGTATGTTCTTTCTTGTGATTATATCAGTTGCTTTAATATCATTTTGTTCTAGGTGTTTATCAAAAATTTTCAGACCCTGCCCCCTTGTACAAGCATAATTGAAGCATTGCATAAAACAGCTGCAAAGATTCATCTTAAATATGACTAAAACAAAAGTTCTTAAATTGAACAGCAAATGACACAAAGAAATTAAAATAAGTTAAGAATTTTATGTAATTGGGACCTAATGTTGATCCTGAAGGTGGAACTGACAAGGATGTAATGCAAAAGCAAATTTGGCTTTCAAAAAATTGAATAATAAAATAAAATAAAATTGAATAATATTGTATTTCAATCAGCCAGATATAAAACCATAATAAAGATCTTCAGTCACAATGTTAAGGCCATGTTATCATATCAATTAAAGACATGGAAACTGAAGCTAAATTAAATAATTTTCAAACAAAATATTATAAATTTGCATATAATATTAAATATATTTGGACCCCAACATATAACAAATGATGAATTGTATAAACTGAATGAGTAAAAAAAGTATATCAGTGAAATAAAAAAATACAAACTACAATAATATATTAAAAAAATACACTAATTAATCGAAAGAAATTCAATAAATCAGAAAAAAAAAATCACCAATCTTACAGGAGCTTCTTAATAACACATTCACATTCCAATAGCCTTGAATATTCCAGATATTCCAGTGACGTGTATAACATTTGCTTGAAATCTTCATTTTCTAGGAGTAAAATATCCTGATAATACAATTATTAAACAGTTCTACAGTATCATTTGCACAAGTCATCTTATTTCCTTCTCATCTACTACAATCATTCTTCCATAACCATTCCTTCTCTTACATGCTGTTAGTCTCATTATGGGGTTGACAAGATTTTTCATCTCACAAAACAGACTAGCCAGAAGAACACACACACACAGTTTATAGACATAATACAATCTTAGTTTTTTTTTTCAGTTGTAATTTCACACAACCACCTCTCGTATTGGCTACATAATGAAAAAATCATATTATGATTACCATTATCACACCCTCTATGCACTCAGAAGATTTAGTAGTTTAACATGTAACCTTTTCTGAATGGAATATTCATAAACTTAGTCACTTCCCAAATGAGTACTGTATGATTTGATCACTGTCACCAACTGGAAGCAGAATAGTTATATCTTTAACTGAAACGCCCTCTGACACTATAATCAAATCTAACACTCGACCGCGAGTTCCTTCTGTCACATTCTGTTCGAGGAAGTTGTCCCACAACAGTTCAATAAATTATTATTATTCCTGATACCTCCAAGGAGTCCAAAGACTAATCGCGGGAGGACACCTACAACTGGCTCAAAATTTCACCGAACCTCTACTACAAATCGACGCCATCTACTGCTCACCACCACAACTAGTTTTTTTTTTTTTTTTTTTTTTTTTTTTGTCTGTAAATTCCGTGTGTTCTGAAGGGCCAATTTGTCTGTATGCGGGATGAAAAACCTGAGTTTCCAGGAGAAAAAACCCTGCTACCAAAATGCATTTTCATTTTTCTCATGAGATTCTACTGCTACCCAATCAATATTTGGATAATTAAAGTCTCCCATTGTGATTACTCTTTTCGTGCTCATCTTGTGTATTTGGTGATGCATTTCTTCATCACCTAGCAACTGTCCACTAGGTCTGTAACAACACCCCACTATGTAATTGATCTTGTTAAATTCCACATCACACCAGATAGCTTCAAACTCATGCCATATGAAATACTATTAGTAATAGTACTACAATCATAGGTCTCAACTAACTGAATTCAAGTCATTCGATATCATTAGCAGCACTCCTCCTCTCCTTTCTTCCCATCCTTCCTAAAAATAGTGTACTCTTTACACTCGATACCAGTTAGTATGCCTGATTCTGATAGCCAGGTCTCACTAATGCCTACAATCTGAGGTTCAAACATATTGCCTAAAGCAGCAAACCCTACCATTTTGTTTCTAATACTCCTAGCATTCGTGTACAGATGTAATAATTTATCTGCATGTTCTTTTGTATACTCTTGTCTGAAGTCTGCATGACACAGTTGGACAACGTGCAGATCTCTATTCTCCTCTAGTGCCTTACATATGTAGACATGTTTGATGGGTTCCGAACTGGACGAATACAAAGTCGAAATTGTTCTCTCCTCATCAACATTTCTATGATAAAGCCCATTCCCATCATTAACACAGTTATGTAACATTGTCGCTCTTACAATCACATTCTCACCATTCCTTCCCTTATAGTTTAGTTTCCCTGACTCTCTGCATTAAGTCTGATACCAGATATTAGTTTTTCTAGACTCCTGATGCCAAACGCATTTAGGTGTAAGCCATCCCTCTTATACAAATCCAATCTTCCCTCAAACTCACTCCACACATCCAAAAACTCGTATCCGTTCCTTCTATACACAGCCTACACATCGAACCATTTGTCATCATAGCTCTTCTTAATTCATTTTTATCATATCGAGGTAAAATACTGACAATTTTCACTTTCTCACTCTTATGTCACTGGTCAGACCACATGTCTTGAGAGTTTGAAGAATAAATAGGGTAGGAGTCAAATAGATGGGTAATCTTATTAAGCAAGAGATTTGTAAGAAAGGGATGATGTGGAAGGAATACCATGTGCATTATGAAAATTATAAGCAGCAGGCTAGAATAGTCACAACTGTTGTACGGAAAGTAAAGTTTGAGTATGAAAAGAAACGGGCTCTGCGTGCTAAAGAAAATCCACAGAAATTCTATCAATATACTGCAAATAAAAGAAAGAATGAATATGAAATAACTTCTAAATGCAGATGGTGTGAGGATTACAGATGCAGAAGAGGTTGTTCAACTAATGAGTGCCCATTTTGTTAAAATCTATCAACCTGTTGTATGTGACATTGAGCTCGCTGCTACCTCTTCACTGGATGAAGAAACTCAGGTGTATGCGGATGAGGTAGCAGCGAGCTCAATGTCACATACAACAGGTTGACACAAACTGAATAAGAATTCAGCAGTAGGGACTTTTATGGAAGTTTTTTCACTTGGCTATGCTACTAATTATAGTAACCCCCGACTTACGTAAATTCGCAGTTACGTAATAAATCTCGAAAATTACAACTACTATTGCTTATGAACATGTTTGCGGCTTTTGCGTCTGTGACATCCATTGCAGTATGCAACGACATAATGTTAACTAGACTCAACATTCACAGCAAATGTAACGAATAGTGACAGGTTACCGGTAAACACCGAGAGCAGCAGAGGGCAAGTGCACAAAAGCAGTAACATTCCAACTGAAACCTACCAATTAGAAATAAGGACTCCGTAAACAATTCCTCTTTTCCCCAACCCGTCAGTAGTCCATGCCTTGCGCGGTTAGTTTAGTCACTTGTTTATCACCGTTAGTGTTCGTTGTCTATTTACTCTTAAAATGGATTCGAAACACAAAACTAAATGCGCTGGTAATAAATCTAAAAAACAAAGGTTTGCAATTACTTTAGAAGAAAAGTTGAAAATAATTCGTATGTGTGAAGACAGGAAAATTATATCAACAATAGCTTGGGATATAAATCGACCTATTTCAACAGTGAATATGATAGTGAAAGATAAAGTTCGCATTGTTGAAACCATAAAAGGTGCGGTAACATTGAAGGGCACAATCATTACCAAGAAGAGGCTGGGCCCGATTTCAGAGATGGAGAAATTGTTGTCTCACTGGATCGAGGATCTGACACAGAAGCAGATACCATTGAGTTTTCTGATTATCCAGGAGAAGGTCAGGTCTTTACATAAAATTTACAAGAGAAGGCCAGCATCACGGACACGGAGAGTGCATTTAAAGCTAGTGCTGGATGGTTCGAACGATTCAAGAAGCGTACAAATCTACACAGCATCAAAGTCATGGGTGAGGCAGCAAGTGCAGATACAGATGTGGGAAGTAAATTTCCCAAACTTCTGGCAGAAATAATTGAGGAGGGGGAATATTTGCCTGAGCAAATATTTAATGTTGACGAAACGGCTCTGTTTTGGAAAATGATGTTAACATGGACATTTATTGCAAAAGAGGAAAAATCTATGCCTGGATTCAAGGTCGCAAAAGATTGGATCACTGTTATGATTAGTAGCAACACTTCAGGGGACTTGAAACTTAAACTGCTTACAGTGTACTATTCCCAGAGACCGCTGCCCTTTAAGAACATTGACCCGAGTAGGCTGCCCGTAATCTGGAAATCCAATACCAAGGCTTGGGTTACACATGTGCTGTTCACAGACTGGTTCAATAACCACTTCATTCCCCAGGTGAAGGAATATTGTGCCAAGAAAGGAATCCCGTTTAAAGTGCTTCTCCTCCTTGACAGTGCCCCCAGCCACCCGGAAGAGTTGGATGACTTTCATTCTGACATAAAAGTTGTTTACCTGCCTCCTAGAACCACCGCACTGTTGCAACCTATGGATCAAGGCACTATTGCGACTTTCAAAGCTTACTATCTGCGGCGTATGTTTTCCCAAGCCAAGGCCATTGATAGTGGTGAGGGCATTACTCTACGTGATTTCTGGAAGAATTATAATATCCTTGATGCTATCGAAAACATCGGGGTGGCATGGGATGAAGTCAAGCGGACAACAATGAACGCTGTGTGGAAGAAACTCTGCCCAGAAATGGTGCAAAATCGTTTAAAGGAAGGAGAGTAGACAATGACTGATACGGTTGTTGAATTGACACAAGAATTACAGCAAGCGACGGAGACGTGTGTGCAACTGGCAGAGCAATTAGAGCTGGAAGTGGATAATGTTGATTTTAACGAGCTTCTTTTGAGTCACGATGAAGAGCTTACTAATGATGACCTTATTCAGTTGGAGGCATTCTGAAGAAAATACTATGCCGATTGAACCGCCAACTCCAGACGTTAAGAAATTTACAACAAAGGGACTAGCTGAGGCTTTTAACCTGATAGACATGGTGCTAGCAAAATTAGAATTGATGTATCCGAACACTGAGCGGTTTGAGAATGTTAGCCGCCATATCCATTCTGATATGTCTAGCTACAAGGCCATCTATGATGACAAAAAGCGTGTGACCACACAATCTACTCTAGACATGTTTGTGAGATGCCGCTCACAACAACGTCAAGATGGCAACTCAGATGACCCCGACTACGCTCAGCCTTCAACATCGAGAGAGGTAGAAGTTGCCAGAGAACAGCATTTCTCTTCACAACCATCCACCACCAATGCCGACTCTCCCACTACAGAGCTAAATTAGCTGTCGCGAGACATTTTTTTATTTGAAAAGTGTTATTTCAGTTTGTTTTTATATTCTTTTATATATTTTTCATATTTTTATAGTTTATATCTGAGTAAATACTGCTGCATGATGTTTCATTTATAAAATAATACTGTATAAATAATATACTGTACGTATCTGTATATATACATACTTATAATAATAATAAATATTGCAGTTTCTTACGAAGTTACACTTAAGCAATTTACAAATTCAACTTACGTAAAATTCAAGTTATGTAAAGGTTTACGGAAAACATTACTTACGTAACTCGGGGGGGGGGGTACTGTGTGTATATATATCTCATCTCATCTTCCTTATACCCTCTTTTACCTTGCGGTGTCGAGGGTCCATTGATCATCGGACCTCACTCTGTTTACAGGATAAGGTGGTCAGCCTTATGCCCCGGTGTATCCTATGGCCTGTAGTGTTGAGTTCTCAAGGCCAGTTTGCCTGCTTTGCGGGATGAAAAACCTCAGAATAAACTTGGGAAAAAACCCTGCTGTCCACGCCCAAGACTGGCTAACTTGGCTATGGCTGAGGAAGATCCTTCAGCTCCTCACGTCACCAACGGGAATCGAACCTAGGACACTCCTTCCCCAGGCATATGGTTGCGAAGCGCATAGCCACTAGGCTAACCGCACGGATTAATAATAATAATGACACCTCCACGGAGTCCAAAGACTCATCGAGGGAAGGCACCTGCTCTACAACTCTGTCTCCACCACTCAATCTACCAACGCCGTCTACCGCCAACACTAGTATTTCCACAAACAATCACGAACATCTATGCCCACGGCGGGATTCGAACCCGCAGCCTTTTGACTGGAGAGCGGATACCTAACCACGCGGCCAGATAAGCCGGCGTGTATATATATATATTGAGTTTTATTCTTTATCCAAGTGTTAGCAAACAAAGATTGTGCCTGAAGTAATTTCAGGACTGGAGCAACTCGTGGTTAAGGTGGTATAAGTTCTCATTACTTGCTTAGTATCTCCCATAATGCAAAGCACATCTCCTTGCGGACATGTATAATGCTATGCATTAAGGGACTGGCCACTACCCAGAATGGTTTCAACCTTTATTGAGGTCTTATCAGTGGGAGCCAGATCCAGAGGTGGTGTTACTAAGGTGGAAGCAATGAATAAGTCATGTTTACCTATACGAGTTGCCAAAGGAGATACTAAGGCAAGTGATGAGAACTTATACCACCTTTACCACAAGTTGCCCCACTCCTGAAAGTACTTCAGGTGCAAACTTTGTTTGCTAATAATTGGATAAAGGATAAAACCCAATATATATAATTAGTAGCATAGCCAAGTGAAATAACTTCCATAAATTTATCTCAAATCCAGAGAAATTTAATAATAGGGTGTGACACCCTTTGGCAACTCATATAGGTAATATGACTTCTCTATTACTTCCACCTTAGTATCACCACCTCAGGGTCTGTCTCTCACTGATGAGACCTCAATAAAGATCGAAACCAGTCTGGGTAGTGGCCCTTTCCTTAATGCATAGCATTATACTTGTCCGCAAGGAGATGTGTTTTGCATTATGGAAGAATACCAAGGCAAGTGATGAGAACTTTTACCACCTTTATCACGAGTTGCTCCAGTACTGAAAGTACTTCAGGCACAAACTTTGTTTGCTAACACTTGGATAAAGAATAAAACTCAATATATAATTAGTAGCAGTAGGGACTGATGGGATATCAGCACGCGTGCTAAAAGAGTGTTGTTCAGCTAATTGCATATTCCTTTGACCAAGCTGTTTAATATGCATCTCAGAACAGGAAGATTTTGCACAAATGGAAAGAATGTATGGTAATTCCATTGCACAAAAGTGGTGCAAAGACCAATGTATCCAACTATCAACCAATTAGTATCTCAGGAGTGGTGGTGAAGATTTTGGAAAAATTGGTTAGGGCTTGCATTCAGAAATGGGTTGACAGTGAATCTCTACTTTGCAATGAGCAACATGGGTTTTTACTAAGGGAAGGTCATGTTTTAGCAACTTGCTCACATTCTATAACAATGTTACTATTGAACTAGACAAGGGGAATGGATACACCATGATACTTTTGGATTTTGTTAAGGCTTTTGACAGAATACAGCATGGTAGACTGTTGCATAAATTGGAGAATGTGTTTGGATTATAGAATATTAGTGTAGGTAAGAGGGTGGCTGACTGACAGATATCAAAAACATGAAGTGGTATATGGAGGATGGGAGTCTGCAAAATTTAAAGTAACCAGTGGTGTACCACAAGGATCAGTGCTTGGTCCACTGTTATTCAATCTAAAAATTAATGATATTGGGAAGGATTTGACAAGCGACATACAGCTATTTGTTAATGATGCAAAGATAGATAGGGTAATCAGGAATGAATGCTGCTGATATGCAGTATTTGCAGAATGATTTGAATGGACTGGAATTGTGGGCATGGGAAAATGGATGTCAGTTCAGTGTGAGTAAATGTAAAGTCATTCACTTCATCATGATTAGATATCCAATGTCGTATTATATTGGTGGGATATTATGCTTGAAGAAACTGATGAGGCTAGGGATCTTGGAGTGTTAGTAGGACCATGTAGCAAAGATTGCAAATACAACTCAAACGATAATTCTACGAACATTCACATGTAAAGATAAGGATGTCATTTTGCCTCTTTACAAGGCCTTGATAAGACCTCGCTTGAACAATTGTGTGCAGGTCTAGTCTCCTGGTTTCCATTGTGATTCTGGTACAGTGGAGAGAACGCAAAGGAGAGTGTTAAAATTGATATCAGGATTTTAGAATACTGATTATGAAGACAGATTGAGAATTTGTAGACTTCAGACACTAGCAAAGAAGAGTTATATGATTGAGACTTTCAAACTTCTGAAAGTGTCATACAGGATTTCAGTTGATGGAATTTTTCAATTTATGGAGGGTAGGAAAAGGACAAGAGGGCATCCTTGGAAGCTGAGAATGAATGCTGCTAAGAAGTGGGCAAGGGGTAGATTTTTCTCTCATAGAATGGTGCATGATTGGAATGGATTGCCATTGGATTTTGTGAGTGCAAGAAATGTGAATGAATTCACAAATAAGTATGATAGCTGGTGAGTGTAGTATCAAGACAAATGAATAGAGTTGTAATTTTAATATTAATAAGTGTAAGGTGTTGTATTTTGGAGTGCAGAAATATAAGGCTGTGTACTATATCGATGGTACTGTACTGCAGGAAATTGATTATATTTTCCTTAGTCTGCAGTGCTAGTCTCCTCTCACATTCCAGTTTCTCTTTTCTCACTGTAGAAAAGAGTGTTTTCTACAGTGAAAAAAAAAGAGAGAAGGAGGATGTGTTTCATCCTCCTTCTGGTACACCTGCTATTATCTCTTCTTAATTGGCAGTTCCTATTTGATCCCCTAATTATCCATTTCACTCTAAACATATTTATCATTTTCTTTATATACAAACAATCTGTTACTGCTATAAATGGGTCCCTGACTCCCTATGGGTCTCTCTTAATAATAATAATAACCACTCCTTATCCATACATATTAGTGCTCTTCTTATCATAATGACATTGCAATGTTCAGTCTTTGCAACACTTGCAATATGCCCTTTAAAATTCAGTGTACTGTCAACCATCATTCCCAGAAACTGGTTAGGAATAGAATACAAGATTGGATTGAGGGACATAGTATTATATAAAGAATAAGATGGTCAGCATGGATTTGTAAAAAGTGGTCTTATTTTAGCAATTTACTTGCATTTTATGATACGGTAATGAGTATGTGATAAGAGAGAATCATATACAGCAATATTCTTGGCCTTTATGAAAGCATTTGATAGATTATCCCAAGATCAGTTGCTATACAAGCTGTAGAGAATGGGAATAGATAGTATACTTGTTAGATGGATCGAAGATTGGCTCTCTGATTGATACCAGCAAGTAATATCTCAAAAAGAAGGTTAACCAGTGGCATGCCATAGGATTCTGGTCTTGGGCCCCTGCTGTTTAATTTGTATGTAAATGATATATCAAGTGCATTACCTGGGGATCTTCAGCTGTACACTGATGATGCAAAGTTGGAGAGATTTATATGTAGTGCTGATGATGTTAATTCCCTTCAGCAAGATTTGAATAGACTTTTGGCTTGGACAAATGAATAGAGTTGTAATTTTAATATTAATAAGTGTAAGGTGGTGTATTTTGGAGTGCAGAAATATAAGAATGTGTACTATATCGATGGTACTGTACTGCAGGAAATTGATTAGATTTTCCTTAATCTGCAGTGCTAGTCTCCTCTCACATTCCAGTTTCTCTTTTCTCACTGTAGAAAAGAGTGTTTTCTACAGTGAAAAGAAAAGAGAGAAGGAGGATGTGTTTCATCCTCCTTCTGGTACACCTGCTATTATCTCTTCTTAATTGGCAGTTCCTATTTGATCCCCTAATTATCCATTTCACTCTAAACATATTTATCATTTTCTTTATATACAAACAATCTGTTACTGCTATAAAATATTTTTAACGAAAAATAGATGAAATAGAATGATTATCGGCATGATCTTAAGATTCTGATAAGATCATATTGGTCAGGGTCCAGACAAAGTACAATCCCATCAGTACACACAATACACTCTCTCCCAAAGTGGACTGGCTTACCATGTAGGAGTAGAACCAGTCCTTCCTTGAAGCCAAGAAACTAATCTTCTCATACTGTTTCAGCCATTGGTCATATAACAAAGATGAAATACACCTTTGCAAAATGAAGACAGACAGAGGGATAGTTGTGAAAAATATGCTGTCTACAGGCATTGTGCATAGTATAAAAACACTTACCTAAAATTACTAAGGCAAAATCTGAAATTAATTGTAATACCCTTAAATGTGAAAACATTCTTATCAGGTGAGAGACTGCAAGAACTAGAGAAGGCATCGAAATAGTGAAATGGGACATCTAAGGCCTCACAGAAAATAAATAATTGACTTGAAAATAATTGATAATGGCTTCGAGGTTAGAAGCTAGTACTTTCATAGTGGTAGTGAAACTAAAGGACAATATGGAGATGGAGTCTTGATCAGATGGAATGGAAGCCAAAACATAGAACATAGAACTGAACATCTACTCTAAACAAGTAGCCTCTTTGAAAATTAAAATATCCAAAGGTACTAAATAATAATATTTGGTTAACCGATCAAGTGTTGATCAATTTTATTAATTAACTGAACCAACTAGTTTCGCCACACTTATCTGTTGGCTTCTTCAGGGCACTTACATATAGGTTTAAACACTCTCACAATTATGCGTAACTGCAAATCGACAAGAATAAAAACTGACTAGAATAATTACAAATAAATAGTATTGAACGTGAGTGAAACACGTATCGCGTGTACAAGATCAGCTAGCTGTTGCTGAGGAACTTTCTGTAGTTTGTATTAAAGTTCATTTCTTCCGTTTTTAAGGTTCTGATTAGGGTTTTCCATATCTCTGGGAGTATTAGGCCTTGATTTCTGTTAAGGTTCACAGTAGAACGGGCGACTGTGGCTGCTTCTTTGAACATTCTTGGATGGCAATCTTCCTCTAAGTAAGGGGAACAGCTTTTGTCCCACTCGATGACATGGTTAGTTGTGGAGAAATGAGACGATAGGCCAGAAATGTCCTGTCTGTTGTTTTTGACATAGCCAATGTGCTCCTTTTGCCTGATTTCGAGGCTTCTCGAAGTCTGGCCGATGTAATTAGAGCCACATGAGCATGGAATAGTTTACGAATACTATTCGCAAACTACTAAGATCTCCAAAAGACAACCATCCTTTCTACAAATATGCTGGAGTCTATAATATTCCATGCTCATGTGGCTCTAATTACATCGGCCAGACTTCAAGAAGCCTCGAAATCAGGTAAAAGGAGCACATTGGCTATGTCAAAAACAACAGACAGGACATTTCTGGCCTATCGTCTCATTTCTTCACAACTAACCATGTCATCGAGTGGGACAAAAGCTGTTCCCCTTACTTAGAGGAAGATTACCATCCAAGAATGTTCAAAGAAGCAGCCACAGTCGCCCGTTCTACTGTGAACCTTAACAGAAATCAAGGCCTAATACTCCCAGAGATATGGAAAACCCTAATCAGAACCTTAAAAACAGAAGAAATGAACTTTAATACAAACTACAGAAAGTTCCTCAGCAACAGTTAGCTGATCTTGTACACGCGATACGTGTTTCACTCACGTTCGATACTATTTATTTGTAATTATTCTAGTCAGTTTTTATTCTTGTCGGTTTGCAGTTACGCATAATTGTGAGAGTGTTTAAACCTATATGTAAGTACCCTGAAGAAGCCAACAGATAAGTGTGGCGAAACTAGTTGGTTCAGTTAATTAATAAAATTGATCAACACTCGATTGGTTAACCAAATATTATTATTTACTAATTTATGATCAAGAAAACAACCTTCATGATCCAAAGGTACTGTTATGACTATAATCCATATCTGTACATAAACAAGCTTTCATAGTGATACTGAAGTTGCTGACCTCTAGAACTCAGGCAGTGCTGCAATAATGCAGGCGGTCACACTCGGTTTTTGTTATTATTGAATACGATTGCCTTCATTATGACTCAGTGACTTCATTAACTTCTTAGGTAACAGGCTTCCATTTGAAAAGGCATTGACTGAATAATCAATTCAAATCTTGAAATCTCAGAGGAAACAGTTCAATTTCTGCTAAGTAAATCCCTCTACTGACAGTTTGCTTCTTCAAGAGGAAACCTGGAAAGTAAGAACATAGTGTGCTCAGAATAACATGAAAAATAGATTGCATATTAGTTCAAATTTTAACTTCCTATTGACAATTTTCCTCTAAATTAATCTGTTATCCGCCAAGTATCTTCAGAGTTATGTTTTGGTCTTTTAAGGCACTTCTTGGTATCAATCCACCTAGATGTTGGTGGATTGATACCAAGCAACTCATGTACAGCCAGGTGTAAAATCACCACCTGGATGACCTTTGCAAAATGATCACTCAGCAACTCAACTATTTCTTTTGGTTCAGTCACCTTTCTACCATGAGCATTATTTAAAGTCATTCTACCATAGTCATTTTTACTCTTACTTGTTACATAATAAAAAAAAACTCCTTTGGGTTTACTTTGCCCTGTTTGGCTAATTCTCTGTCTCTCATAGCCTGATGATTTAGCCTTCCTTACCATACTAGTCACCTTTCTTGCTTGTACTTTGTAATGCTCATGAATACTTGTAGTTGAACATAAACCCCTTCTTGACAGAGAACTCCATGTGTGTGGCAACTTTCCAGAACAAGACCGCCTGGTCATTCTCCCTAATTGGAGGCAGAGTATATCTACCTTTGTTATTGATACATCTTCTGATGCTACTATCAGAACCAACATCCTCAACCCCCTTGTCCCCTCTGTAATGTTTCATGTAATTATCCCTAAGCAACTGTATATATATCCCACTTCCATCTTACCCTGTCCCTTTCCTTCCTCCAGTCGATGTCTCCATAGTTAAAGTCTCCCATAATAATTGTTTTGCCTACACTCATTATGCTGATTTTTCCAATACATGGCATCTACATCTTCCTGTGGACTCCCTGGTCTATAGTAGCACCCAACAACATATTTTGTTCTGTTTGCCTCTATCTCACACCAGACGGTCTCAAGTGAACCATCTTCCTCAGATCTAATATCCTCTTTAAATTCTAATTTTGTTGGTTGTAATTCTACAACTATCGTCAGCAATATCCACCTCCTGTCCTGTTCCCTTCTATCCTCCCTGAAAATACAATACCCTCTGCATTCTATCCCTGTAAATATATCGTTTTCAGTCAACTAGGTCTCACTGATGCCTATAAAAAAATTTTTGGCCAAGTTGAGCTTACCAATGCCTGAAACTCCTCAACCTTATTCCTGATTCTAATTCATGATCTTGCATTCATGTACATGCATTTCTACATCCCTTTGTACCCATGGTTGCCCTTGTGTAATGTCATTACCAATCCATTTAAATTGGAGATCCGTGAAATCCTGTTTAGCATTGCATAATCATTATTGTGCCCATACTCGTTATTATATGCTCATCTTGTATACAGACTGTTTATAAGATCGAAGTTAGTACCCAATGGCAGGACAAATAAATTGCATGAGATTAAGCATTGGCATCAAGGCAACAGTGAAACAGATGAGAGGAAGTTGTTCTTGCTGGGTTCCGTATAGGTCACATTCATATTACATATTATTTACTGAGGGCTGGTGACCTCCCTATGTGTGAAAATGCTCATGTTCTTTTAGAGTACTTCACTTGAGAAAGGAATGAATTTTTTACTTCTCTGGCTGAGTCATGTATACTCAGGTAGATATTATCAAACTCAGATAAATTGCATGAAGATTTTAACTTTGTAAATTTATACAAACACATTTGATTATAAATTCTGTTTATATGTAGATACTGCTTTGCTTGACCTAATTTTTTAAAATTTGATTTGTGTACATAACATGTTATTTACTAATTTAGCTCTTTATTACTGTTTATACCTTGAGTAGTACTGCTGTAATCTTTTGTTTGGCACAATGTCATCATTGCTGTCCTTTTGCCATTAAACTTCTAATCAGTCAATCAACCAACTAACCAACCATAGTAAAGAGCTGAGACTAACACTTCCAGTTCTGGTATCGGGTTTAATGTCCTTTCCCTCATAATGTGATCCATATAGATGATGAATAACTGTGAAGATAATGTGCATCTTTTGTCTCGCACCTGATTTAGCATCAAATGAAGATAGCAATTGTTATTGCTCTGGTATGGTTTATTTTTGTTAAGAATTTTTACCATCCTTCTCTTATATCTGTTTCTTAAAAAGGTTGATTTAATAAATTGTAATTCTGCTTTGAGATCCTTTGAATTGGAGCATATTGTTATAGCTTTCTTTATGAGGGTGTTAATTATTCCTGGTTTCTGTATTTGGTGCAGATGGTGGTATATGTTAAGAGACTGAAAGTGTTTTTGTTTTATTTTTCTTCTGATATGCACTAAATCATTCATAGCCTAGCAGAAGGCAAGCTATAAATATATCCAAGAATGGTAAGAAGTTTTGATTCTCTATTTTTATTGTGAACCTGTTTGCAATTGTGTTGTTTGTTTATGGCTAAGGAATGAGTTTAGTGCTTAGCAGCTGTATAGCCAAATTACAAATACATCGGCTACATATTGAAGTCACACTTCTAGTTTTAGAATCATGGACTCAAATGTTACAAGTTTGAATGTTTCCATATAGAAATTTTTGCAATTAGGAAACATGCTGGCAAGCCCATGGCCAATCCCTTCTGTTTTTAAAGGTAGAAGTTAGTTTCCCATACGTAACTGGATCTAATCAAGGAGGCAAAGAGGATAGTAATGTTGGGAAGAAAGGTATTCTGTAGTAATAAGAGAATTGTGTCGTTGATGTCAAACTAACTAGACAATCTTGCTTATCAAGAACATAGTGTTTTTCCCATTGAAATGTTATTTTTAGTGTAGGAATGGGAAAGACCTCGCAGTTCTTGAGTGTCAATGCTAATTTCTTTTCTAGATATATCAAACTGTTGATAACTTTTATGACTGGTCTGGTCTAAGGGACACATTATTTTTGTGGATTTTTCAAGTTAATAAATTCTTGAGGATCAAGAATAGTGTTACATTAATTTTTTTCACTAACTGTTCCATCACTGCTATTTTTGGCATGCATTAAAATCTGTTTTCTCCTACTGCATAAAGTACTTGTAAGTTTATCATTGCTAGCTAATAGTTTTTGTATAAGCATCATTGCAGATTATTGATGTTCTAGCTATTGATTATCAGATAAAAGTAGGGTATGCAATTTATTTTTACTCATTAAGCACATACTTTCATGCAGTGCTAGTAATGGTTGTGATGGAGATGAGGGAAAGGGTTCAATTCATAATATGCATTGTGAGAGCGTTAGTCATATATATCATAACTCAAATAAGATTTCAAATTATTTCAAATTTAATATTTCTGCGAATGAAAAAAAAAAACTTACAAATCATTATCTCTGCATTCAAGCAGAGATAATGATTTTAATAATAATATTGACTCTGTTCATAACAGATCAATTTTATGAAATTCCTGGAATGTGACAACTGTAGATATAAATAACATTTTATTTATCTATTTCTCTGATATCTGCTAAGTAGATACATTACTAATGAGAGAGCAGAGAAACCTTTTGATAACACTGATAACAAATGACAGTTTATGGGCACTTTGATACTATCAGAATCTTGATATCACAAAACTTCCTTCTGAAAAACTGAAATTCATAGAACAAGGCTTTTTGTTATTAAGTTTAACAAAATAACTGCTTGCAACATCTCTTGTGGACATGTGAAGGATTATATTTTTAAATCATATAATATTTACTTAGAATACTCTAAAAGTTTTAAATGACAAAAACTAATAAATGATAAAATGATAAATGATTAAAGTGCTTATCATGAAGTCATTTCTGGACTGTCATCTCAAACAAAAAAAATATAGAAATGAGACATATCTATTATTAGAAAATGTTGCAAACACAAATTTATTGTTTTCAAGTGTTTTTTTTTTTTTTTTTTTAATTCATCTTATTTTTAAGAGATGTTATAAAAAGATCATTGGTCCAATATCTTTTTTTTTTTTTTTAGTATTTCTTTTAATACTGTAGAGATTTAGGTATCAAAAAGCACTCATGTAATAAAAAAAAATTTATAAAATAAATAAACCTTGAATTTCTATTATGGGTGTCACACACCCACTGCAATAAACAGCACAAAATTTTATACAAAGAATTGCAGAGTCAAGTTTTAAATGAGAATAGTGCAGTGTAGTTAGTATTACCAAATGTATTATAACAATGAAAATAAGCAGTAAAAAAAAAGATATCTGGTCAGTATATATCCCCCCCCCCCTTCTTGGAGTTACTGAATCCTAACTGCCATCCTCTATGACTCACCTAAACTTTCACAGTACTTCACGTATAATATGTCTGCAAGTAGGGTGGAACATGTATTTTGGCAAGTTTGCTGTCTCGTGCCAGAAGTTCTCACAACTGGAATCCCCTTTATATGATTTGATTTGGCTCAAGATTTCCTCTGTTGATTTTGCTATTCATTTGCTGCTTTGTCATTGATTATATTGCCTATATACATTCTAATCACCCAAACAGTGAGATAATTTTCCCTGGAGATTCCAAGTTTCCACAATTCTGGGTTATGCCCTTTCTCTCAGCTTCACATCCTATGGCACGATTTGGCCAAATAGAATGACAGGATTTCTGTGCCTCTTTTTCGTTGGTTTGATTATTGCTTTTACTCTTCCATTCAAAGCACTTGCTCTGAAATAATAAATTACTCTTGCTGGGATGGTAGCCTTTATTCCCCATTCCACTAAAATTGCTGACCTATTATCCAAGCCAAAAATACAGCATACACTCAGGTGCTCAAGCAAGACTTCTGCCTATCACTTAACTTATAATTACAGCTCAACAACCGCAGAAACTCATCAGTAAATCTAGAACTAATTTCATAGTGAAGTTAGTTTTAGGATGAAATGCAATAAGCTTGCCTCCTGTTCAATGGTAGTCTAGGCCTGAAAGCTGTTGAGCAAAACTTCTTGCGTACTATATTTCTACCTCCTTCTCTGTCTTTCTGATGGGACAATTGCAACATCTCCTAAAGATAAGGCAGACCTCTTGGCATCAGTCTTCTCCTCAAACTCTTCCTTAGATGACAAGACAAATCTCTTCCTACCACAAGCCATCCTCAGCATATCTTCTCTGATCTTTTGACATAAGTACTTCAGAAAAATTTTAAACTGTTGAGAGGTGGTTACAGGGTTGACACTGGGGAGTTCTTTCGCTTGGTTGAACAGCGTGAAGGAGTGATAACAACGGGCCATCCCTGGAAGTTACGAAAGGAAACTGTGAGCAAGAGGGTGAGGAGTGGTTTCTTTGCATAGAGGGTGGTTGAACCATGAATGCATTGCCTGATAAAGTGAGAACGGTCAATGAGTTTAAGGAGTGGTATGATAGACTTTGTGTTTCCTATGAAGGACCTCCTGAGATGAGTCTTTTGACTCCTTGGAGGCCTAAATAATAATAATAATAATAATAATAATAATAAATTATTTGATAGCCCTGATATTACTAAGTCCTCAAAGCCCAGATAATATCCTTCCACTTGTATTAAGAGCTTGTACTATGAATTAACTTTTGCATTGCCTTTATCCTGCTGCCATACTCATTTGGTAACTATCTAACACTATGAAAGCAAGCTTTTATTAGCCTGTTCCCGAATGGTAGATAAAAGTCATCCATCAAAGTATCATTCCACTATCCTCACCTCAGTACTCTCAAAAGTGATGGAGAAAGTCATCAACCACTTTCTTCTACCCTAAAGAATCATCAGCTAATTACTGAACACCAATATGGATTCTTCCAGTCTCATTCTACAGCAAACCTCCTTTCTAACTTTATCCAACTCTAGATACTAGCTGTGGAAAGATATAGTGTATCTCACTGGTTGATCAATACTTAGATCAACATTTAACGGAGTATGGCATTGTGGCCTTTTTTCAAATCACCATCTTATGGTCTTCCTCTCTGGTCGCTCATTGCCTGTCATGTTGGATGGTTCCCTCTTGTTTGATTTATCAATGGAGCAGTATTCCAGGGCTCTATGCTTTCACCTACACTTTTTCTCTCACTGACATCCAATCCTATTCATAGCTCTGCTGATGACAATGCACTTTTTCTCTCACTGACATCCAATCCTATTCATAGCTCTGCTGATGACAATACACTTTTCACTCCTCATCATTCACAAAACCTTGTAGTACTCAGATGGCTCAAGTTTCAAGATTTTCTCTATCCAGTACCTTAAATGCAGAAGTCTGTCCATTCTCAAGTTGGGTGAAGATAATTTAGTAAATTTCAATGTTACCAACACACAATCCTGCCTTATTTCCCAGAAGAAAGTCCATGTTTCACTCACACTCGCTCTCTCTCTCTCTCTCTCTCTCTCTCTCTATATATATATATATATATATATATATATATATATATATATAACAATTCTGCTCATCATCAAGATTAGTTTTCTCTTCTAGGGATGACTTAAACATTTAGCCTAACCTGGCATAACCAGAATAGCCTAGAATATTACTTCTTCTCCTCTGCCCACTCTTAACACTTTATAAATTCCAAATCCACCCAACCTTAGAAGATTGCTTTAACTTCTGGTGTAGTATCCAAAAAACTTCTCTCCAAATGCTAGAGTGTATCCAGAAGAGATATGTCTAATAGATGATCCTTCTCTTAGGTATTTCTATGGAAGTTGCTCCAATTAACTAGTTGCCACTATTCCTTCACTTCCCTTTAATCATGTACAAACATGGGCAGCTGCTAGTCAACAACTCTATACCCAGTGTTTTTGTAAAACAATACATTATCATCATCATCATCATCATCAAATTCCTGACATATATATCCTCGGGGGGTGTACAGGATCTTATGATAGTACTACATTAAAAGTTACATCTTTACTAACTTCCTATCAACAATTTTCCTCCAGATTAGTCTATCATTTGTCAACATTCCGATATTATCAGATCTGATATTTCTGTCTTCCAGCCACTTTCTATTGTATCAATCCATCTACATATGGGTCTTTTTCCTGCCAGCCAAAGAACACTTGTTTAGCTAATCTTTCCTCCCATGCTATGCTACTTAAGTGGTCACTTTTGATTAACCCATTCCTAAATGCCAACAATGGCAAGTTCTTTCCTAATATTCTTGTTTTTAATGTGATACTGCCATTGATGACATCTGTTCACACCGCTAATCTTTCTCCGGACTCTCATATCTGTGGTATTAATTATACCACAGATATGAGAAATTAGAAATAAAAAATTATATTAATTAGAAATAAAAAAATTCTTTGATCAAGAATTTTTTATTTCTAATCCAGCTTTCAAATCCATAAGTTAAAATTAATTTGAACACTATCTTATATATAGCTAGTTTAGTGTTTTGACTGATCTCTTTCATATTCCATATAAATTTATTCAGTTGACTTCCTACCATACCAGCTTTGCTAATTCTGCTATTTCCAAATTTCATTTGCCATATGATAAGTGCCAGTACTCATTCTTAACCAGCAGGAAAAATTTTAAATTAAAAGGATACAAAAAGAAAACCAATTATTAAATGATATTTTTACATCATTGTGATAATGGTCTTAGAGAAAATAGTCAAGAGGAAAATACAAGATTGGATAGAAGAAAATGGGATACTGTATCGGGGACAGCATGGTTTTGTGAAGGGTAGGTCATGCCTCAGTAACTTGCTCACGTATTATAACACAGTGACGGCTGAACTGGATAAGGGTAATGGGTTTACAGTGATTCTGCTGGACCTTGCTAAGGCCTTTGACAGGATACCACATGGAATTCTAATCAGTAAATTGCAGCATATGGGAATGGACATAGGGTTGGTGAGATGGATAGGAGTGTGGTTGACGGAGAGATATCAGAGAGTGGTTTACTCAGGAGTAGAGTCCACTAGACGGCCTGTGACTAGTGGTGTACCACAAGGATCTGTTCTTGGACCACTGCTGTTTAATTTGTTCATAAATGATATAGGAAAGGATCTGAGAGGAACAGTTCATTTGTTTGCGGATGATGCGAAGTTGGGTAGGGCAATAGTGAATGCAGATGACGTCAAAATTTTGCAGGATGATTTGGATAGATTGGAGGTCTGGGCTAGGGAGAATGGATGTCAATTTAATGTGGCAAAATGTAAGGTTATGCATTTTGGGGTGAAAAGATGGGAGGCAGTTTACTGCATTGGTGGAACCGTGCTCCAGGAAATTGATGAGGCACGAGATTTAGGAGTGTTGGTGGATAAGGAATTGAAATTTAGGGGACACATTGCAAAAGTGGCCAAATCAGCTCATCAAATCACTTGGTTGCTGAAGAATACGTTGACAAGCAGAGACAAGCAGGTTATTGTTCCTCTGTATCGAGCCTTGATAAGACCTCATCTTGACTACTGTGCTCAGATTTGGTCACCTAGGTTTCTTCTTGATGGGGAGGAGGTGGAGAGGATCCAGAGGCGAGTGACCAAGATGATAGCAGGTCTGTGGAATGAACCATATGAGAACAGGTTGAGGATTTGTGGGTTGCGAAAATTGGTTGATAGGCGGAGGAGGGGAGATATGATTGAGACATTCAAATTACTGAAGGGTTTCTATAAAATTAATTCAGAAGATATTTTTGAGAACAGGGCTGGTTGTGGGAGGACTAGGGGACATCCATGGAAACTGGGCAAAAGTGTGGTTAGTAAAGGTGTTAGAGCTGGGTTCTTTACTTTTAGAGTAGTGAATGAGTGGAATGCGCTCCCTGAGTCTGTGGTGGATGCTGTGACAGTGAATGAGTTTAAGGCGAGGTATGATAGATACTGTATGAATGTCGAATAGTTGTGATGAAAATGATTTGGGGCCTCCCTCGATGAGTCTAATGACTCCCTGGAGTTGCCCGTAATAATAATAATAATAATAATAATAATAATGTTTTTGGAATAAGCACAAAAAACGAATATAACACACAGTTTATTAAGCATATATTTATTGTGTATAAAAAATAAGTAAAATGTATATGATAATTTTAATAAAAATTTTATATAGCAAATATTAAAAAAGTTTTATATAGCAAATCTAACAACAGAGCGGTAAAAATGTAAACTTCATTAAATAACTAAGCTTATTTGCATAATAGGTAAATGTGTAAAAAAAATTACTGAATATTGCAAATTTCTAAATATACCAAATTTCTATATTGCACTTCATTGTTAATAAAGGTGCCGTTACACCATATTGTACTATCTCAAAAAAAGGATAGCCTATACTATCCAATTATAGGCCCACCTAGCAACTTCTCATTCTCTTCCTTCATTCCATATTCTTCTGTTCTTTGGAACAGTCTTTCCCTATACTTTTCTTCAATGCATACAACCTTCAGTTCTTCAAGAAACACATTAACTGATTCTTTTCTTCTCGCTCCGATCACTTGCCCACAGTTAGCACTTTGTGTTATAGGTGTTGATATCTCAAGACCTATGATACAACAGTGGAGTTGATATAAAGTATATTTTTCAAAAACTTAATATATTTTCCTGCGGAGACAACTGTTGAAAACATTTGGTCCTCTTAATTGGTTCCCAACAAGTTCACATCACACATTGATTGAATTGTTATGAGGGTTTTTATCAGTCCATAAATACTTATTATAAGTATTGTTCACTACAGCTCAGGCAAATGTCACTTCATCATTGAATAAAATATTACCATATCATTTCAAATACAGGACAAAAGTTCACTGATATCTGATATCTCTCAAGGGTGCTGTACTTTTCTCAATTACTACCAAGTACTTTTGCCAATTGCCTATATTGTGCTACTCAAAGCACATTCTTTTGAACTTTGTGATCAACATGTTCAGAAACATCAACAATTCAAATGGTCACCAGTATTCTTCAACAGCAATTGTAGTGTTGCCACCACAAAATTTGCAGTGGCAACACTATAATTGCTTTATATTACTTTATACTACTGAAATGAATGTCAGTATGCTGTTTGTAAACTTAGTCAGCATGTTTTCAAAATAAGCACACCATTATCATCATCATCAAATTCCTGATATATACCCTTAAGGGGTGTCCAGGATATGATAGTACTACATGGAAAATTTACATCATTGCTAACTTCCTATCTACAATTTTCCTCCAAATCAGTTTGTTACCTGTCAAGACTCCAACATTATCACACCTTATATTTCTATCTTCTAAGGCACTTTTTACTCTATCAATCCACCTATATCTTGTTCTTCCTCTGGATCTTTTTTCTGCCAACATGGCAGAGAACACTTGTTTTGCTAATCTTTCCTCTCCCATTCTGTATAAGTGATCATACTACCTGAGATTAGCTCTACTAACACATCTGGATGCTGACAGTGGCAAGTTCTTTCCTGATATCCTCATTTTTAATATGATATTGCCATTGATGCCATCTGTTTATGCCCCTAATCCTTCTCAGGACTCTCATTATCTGCAGTCTCTAGTCTTTGGTCAAGTGTTTTACTTCACACCTAGCTCTCTGATCCATAAGTTAAAATTGGCTTAAATTTTATGTCCTGTATATAGCTAATTTAGTGTTTTTTGGCTAATTTCTCTCCTATTCCATATAAATTTATTCATTTGACTGCCCACCATACCGGATTTGTTGATTCTCTTGTCTGTTTCCATATTTAATTTACCATCTTCACTAAAAATCATAGCTAAATAGCTGAAATGTTGTACTTGGTCTAAGGTTATCCATTCGCATGCAGTTAATATTTTCATTGTCTTTGTCTTTTTAATGCTGACCTTCATACCATATCTACTACAACAGATATTCAATTTAGTCAGGGAATCTTGCAGACTTGTAGCAGATTTATTTAGAAGTTTAACATCGTCTGCATAAACCAAAGACCTGAGATTAACAACTCCAATTTTGATATCAGGTTTAATACCACTTTCCTTCATAATGTGATCCATATAGATAATGAATAACAGAGAGGATAACGTACATCCTTGTCTGACACCAGATTTAACATTAAACCATCTTCCTGTACTTCCTTCAATTCTAACTGCTGACTTACACTCGAATAAAGACTAAGTATTGCTTGATATAATGTCCCATTGACACCATATAACTGTCGCATTTTGGATAGCTTCTCTCTTGGCACCTTGTCATATGCCTTTTCCAGATCTACAAAACTTAAATACAGATCTTTGTTATATTCCCATGATTTCTTAACTGTCTATCGTAAATAAATTTAGTTTAATCCTTTATCTAAGTATAAGCAAAGAAAGTTTGCGCTTGAAAATATCTTCAGGACTGAGGTAAGGTAGTGCAACACTAGGCAACTCCGAGCAAAGGTGGACCAAGCTCTCATCACTCCTTGTCTGAGTATCTCCCATAAAGCAAAGCACATCTCCTTGTGGACATGTATACTGCTATGTATTAAGAGAAGGGTCACTACTCAGACCGGCTTCGACCTTTATTGAGGTCTCTTCAGTGGGAGGCAGACCCAAACGTGGATATACTAAGGCAGAAGCAATAGGAGAGGTCATATTTACTTATACAACAGGTGTACCACCTTATTATTGAATTACTCTGGATTTAGAGAAAGATGTTGGAAGTTTATTTTGCACTTAGTTAGACTATAATAAATTTAGTTTAATCCTTTATCCAAGTGTAAGCAAACAAAGTTTGCACCTGAAAATATCTTCAGGACTGAGGTAAGGTAGTGCAACGCCAGGCAACTCTGAGCAAAGGTGGACCAAACTCTCATCACTCCTTGTCTCAGTATCTCCCATGATGCAAAGTGCATCTCCTTGCGGGCATGTAATACTGCTATGCATTAAGGGAAGGGCCACTACCCAGACCGGTTTCGAGCTTGATTGAGGTGTATTTAACTAAAGACCTCTCTAAAAATTAGATGATCTTGAAAGATCATCCAACTCAGCTTTGTTCCACTCAGTGACAGGCTCACCCCGTCACCAACAAGAACTTCTCAGCGTTGGCTCTACCCCGTGGTAGGCTCACCCCACCACCAGACAGAGCCATAATCTCAGCGGTGGCTCTACTCAGAGACAGGCAAAAACCTATCCCAAGCAGAGCCTCTCATATATATCCAGTATTGGAGGCAGACCCAAACATGGAGATACTAAGGCAGAACAATACTGACTTGATGGGTGAAGCATATATGCTTTTCATATTTCCCTCAATCTGAAAAGGAAAATTCTTTGGGTGGAGAATTATTGAGCTTTAAGCTCGCCCTGAAAGGGCAGCGAGATTAACTGTGTTCAGCTGAGCATAGAATTGACTTGGGTCTCTTGAATTTGCAGAAATCTGCTTCATTATAGTCTGAAGCTTGCTTGATCACTGGGTTCGGATGATTAATTGTCTTGATGAAGAACTTTTCAGCTAGGTCGGAAGGAGAGATGTGATGTAGGGAATGTTGACTTTTCTGTGAATTTGGGAGTTTCTGATAAACCACGGGGCATCCAAACTCATTCTCGGACATTTGTTCTGTATTCTCTGCAGCTTTTGAATATTTGTGTTTGAAGTATGACTCCATGCAGGAGATGCGTAAGTGATGACTGGGCGTATTACCATCTTGTATATGAGCAGTTTGTTCTGAGTATCGAATTTGCTTTTTCTGTTGATCATGGGGTAGAGCTGCGCTATTACTTTGGATGTCTTTGAACTTATGTATTCTATATGATTGGTAAATTGTAGTTTTTTATCGAGAATTACGCTGAGATATTTGACTGTATTCTGCCATGGGACTTTAACACCTAGTAAATCTATATCTTCCTTGATTCGAGGCTTTTTTCTAGTGAACAGTATGGCTGAACTCTTCTGTGGGTTGGCTTGGATTCTTCAGTTCATCAACCATTTTTCTAGTGTGTGAATACTGTTTTGGAGTCTTTGGATAGCTAGTTTGGGGCTGAGAGATAATAATGCAGTATCATCGGCATATAATGCAGTGATTGGTGAGCTTGGGTTTTGAGGGATATCAGCTATATAGCAAGGGGGCCAAGAGTGAGCCCTGCGGCACTCCCGCGAGAACTTTGCGTCTGGTTGATACAGTTTCATTTATTTTGACTTCCATGTATCCGTCTCTGAGGTAAGGAGTGACTTATTTTAACTAGATTAGTAGGCATATTGAATGTGATGAACTTGTAGAGAAGACTCTGATGCCACACCTTATCAAAAGCTTTTGCAGCATCTAAAAAGACTGCAGCTGTATGAAGGTTCCGGTTGAAGCCTTCGGAAATGTATATGATTCGATCTTCTGAACGATGGAGTGGTTTTTTCTAAATCCAGATTGCTCATTTGGGATTATACCTAGTTTATCCGTTTGTGATTGAAGCCTAGTAAGGATTACTTTTTCTGCGATCTTTCCAAGGTTAGACAGAAGACTGATTGGTCTGTAGCTTTCAGGAAGTTGGGTGTTTTTTCCAATCTTTTTGATTGGTGTGACATCTGCTATCTTCCATGTTAAAGGGAAATATTTGAGCCTGAGGATGGCTTTAATTATGTTGACTAGATGTACAATGGCTTTTCTGGGGAGTAGTTTGATTATTTTGTTTGTAATTCCATCTGAACCTGGAGCTTTATTGTTGTTTGGGTGGGTTATAATATTTATAACTTCTGTAGGAGAAGTGGGTGTGAGATGTTCTAGGTCATCTTTTTGTTGTGTTATGGCCTGCCTGACTTGGCGGTGAATCTTGTAGATGAGACTGATGTTCAAATGTTCATAAGAGGGGCTGCATTGAGTTTCCAAGCTGTCAGCAAGAGCCTCTGCCTTTTCCTTGTATGGGCTATTCCTTTCGTGGTCTGAATTGGGGGTAAAAGTTGTCTTTTAGTGCGAAAGATTCTCAGAAACTTCCAAATGGAATTGTCTTCTGGGTTTAATTTCGTTAGCTTAGATTGCAATTCTTGATTTCGATGTTTTTGGAGGGCTTCACGGACTTGTCTGTTTAATTTATTCAAATTTGTTTTATCTTGAGGTTATCTTGTGTTATGATACCTCTTTCTGGTTTTGTTTTTCAGTCTGATTAAATCCATGATTTCCTCGGGGATCCGACCACTTGGGTGAAAGACTGTAGTTTGGGTAATTGACTTTATTGCATTTTTGATTTGACTGGTAAGGTTGTTTGCAGCCAATTCTATCTCCTCTTTAGTGTGAATAGCAGGGACTGGACCAATGTGATCAGGTAGGATTCAGGAGAGTTTGTCCCAAGATATGAAAGAGTGGGGAGGGGAGAAATGTTCTTGTGTACCGAGTTGAAACAGAATAGGGTTGTGATCGGAAGAAAGTTCATTTATTGTTTCCAGCTGATATTGGTATCTGATGGTTTTGAGGACGACTATGTCAAGTACATCTGAACTTCTAGTTGAGCTGTGATGGGTGGGCTCCATGGGTCCAGTTTCAACAATAGAATGTTGCGTTGAGTAATGGTTTAGAGTTCGACCTTTGTCGTTGATTCTGGAGCTATGCCAGGCTGTATGTTTGGGGTTAAAGTCACCAGCCATGATGATGGAGTCTGTGAAGCCGAGAATGGTGTCTAAGTCAGATATCAGTAATGGAATGCTGGGTGTATTATATACAGCATAGATTTTGATACTGCCAGCATTGTTGGTATGAACTTCAATGCTTGTTATCTCTAGGTTCTTACTTTGTGGATTGGTCAGAACATTGTGGCTTAGGTAGTTTTTAATGTATATAGCTTTTCCTACTCCACTGTTGGTGAGTCTATCTGTTTTGTACATAATATAGTTCCGTAATATGTGGTTATTAGCTGGCCTGAGATGTGTTTCATTTACCAATATTATGTCAGGATTGTGTCTGTGAGAGAAATCTTGTAGTTTTAAGATTTTGTTATTAAGTCCATTGGCGTTCCATGCAGTGATCATGAGAGAGTTGGGATGAAATTTTCTTTTATTCATTATTGAGGGCTGTCAGAATCTTTTCGTGGAGGACGGCGAAGGATTTCTCATACTGAAATCTTGTAACATGGTAGCTAGTGAGGCAGTTAGTACTGATGTTAGATTTGAGCTTATATGATAATGAGATGGAGCAGCCTTTGTTCGTCCTGCCTCCCTCTGCATAAGTTTTAGGCATTTGTTTCCTTTCTTGAGTTGTCAAGCTGGAGATAATTTGGACCGGGGTGTGACTTGCACGGCTGTCTTGAGCATCGCTGAAATGTGTTGGAAGGGTAGTTTTTGCTGATCCTCGGTTATTTGGGTGTATAATGCATCCCTTGTAGTTAGCGGGGTGAGGTCCTCCACAATTGGCGCATTTAGCTGGAGTGGATCTTTTTTGTACACATGACGGTCTGGTGGTCCTCGTCCCCATTTTAAACACCTGTAATTTGCCTTGCAATGTTCTTGGGTATGGCCGAACCTTTGGCACCTATGGCACTGACCAGCTGTCGAATTTTTCCTTAGTGGTTCAGTAGAAATTCTAAGGCCACAGATCGTTGTCAGTTCATATATCTCTTTCTGTGTCTTATCAACTTCTACGAGTACAAGTGGCATTGGCCGTTTATCTGCCCTGAGCATCCTGCTCACTTTCACTGGTGTTAGGCTCTGACTCATAAGGTCAGCAGTGATTTCTTCACAGGTGAGTTACTCCGCGAAGTACTACTTTGAGATTCTTTTCACTGGGTAAAGCAAAAGTGTGATATGGAAGACTTTTGTTATCCATTAATCTTGTGAGCTGTCTGTAGTCAGTGACTGAGGCTGGCTGGAGTTTGACTCCTTCATCTTGATTTTTAGCCCAGGAATATGAGATTTTATGTTCCCTAAGGGCTGATGTGAGAGTGGTCCATTTGTCCTTGTCTCTTAGTATTACTTGTGGAACCTTTTCGGTGTTCCTCGGGGACATCTGATGTTGATATGTCTTCATGCATCCGGTCTTCTATAGTTCTTTTTTTTAGAGTGCTACCCTTGAGAGATGTTTTGATAGGAGCATTTTGGTGACAGAGCGGCAATGAATTCATCTTGTGCGATCTCATTCTCCTCCTCCTCTCCATCCTGATCATTAGAGTGAATATATTGTTTTATAAATCCTGGCCAGTCAGATTCTAACTTGCCTATTATGAGTTTCAGTACCTCTAGGGACTGCTCCTTATTAAGGATCTGGATCTGTTCTTTGATGTTTTCCATGTCAAAGTGGCAATTTCCTGCCAGCAGAAATTGGTTAATAGCAGTATAAATAATCCTGCAGGGCTAGGTACCTGCCAGTAAAGTATCCTGTAGACCTAGATGGACTACTAGCAGTATATAATCCCACAGGGCTTGAAGCCTGCCAGCAAGTGTCCTGTGGACTGAGTTGGTCTACTAGCAAATTAAGTCTTGTTGCAAACTACTAATTGGGGAAAAGGAGTATCAGTATCTCACTTGGCCACAGTTTAAAAACCTACCTCCCTATAAAACCTTAAATCCACCACTGGTCCTCATTGCAGGTGGGGCGTGCCGGCCATTTGACCTCTTGCACATTTCGTGCAGAGGGTGAGACAGTAGGAATCACACTGTGTTAGTGCCAGTGCAATTTGAGATTACTGAGAAACCTTGTATGCAGTGTTGCTTGGAGTTGCCTGGTGTTGCACTACCTTACCTCAGTCCTGAAGATATTTTCAGGCACATACTTTGTTTGCTTACACTTGGATAAAGGATTAAACTAAATTATTATAATAGTCTAACCAAGTGCAAAATAAACTTCCAACATCTTTCTCCAAATCCAGAGTAATTCAATAATAAAGTGGTACACCTGTTGACAACTCCTATAGGTAAATATGACCTCTCCTATTGCTTCTGCCTTAGTATCTTCAGTTGGGTCTGCCTCCCACTGACGAGACCTCAATAAAAGTTGAAACCAGTCTGGGTAGTAGCCCTTCCCTTAATGCATAGCAGTATACATGTCTGTAAGGAGATATCGTTTGCATTACAGGAGAATACTGAGACAAGGAGAGATGAGAGCTTGGTCCACCTTTGCTCGGAGTTGCATGGTGTTGCACTACCTTACCTCAGTCCTGAAAATATTTTCAGGCGCAAACTTTGTTTTTCTTACACTTGGATAGAGGATTAAACTAAATTTATTATAATGTAACCAAGTGCAATAATCTGTCGTAAAGTGAAAATCTGATCTTCACATCCTCTATTTGTCCTGAATCCAGTTTGTTCTTCACTATGCTTGTCTTCCACAAACCTTCTCAACCGTTTCTCAAGTATACTTGCATATATCTTACCAGGAACACTCATTAGAGAAATACCTCTGTAATTCTCAGATTCAGTTTTATTTCCCTTTTTTTATATATGGGTACCATGAGAGCTCTACTCCAATCATCTGGAATTCAGCCCTCTCTCTCTCTCCAGGTCTTCTGAACTATCCAGTGCAGCCACTGTAAAACTTTTATACCTCCATACTTGAGCATTTCTGGTTAAATATCATCTATTCCCTGTGCCTTTTCACATTTCAAGCTTTTGATGACTTTTTCTACTTCAAGTATGGATATGTATTCCTGACTGCATGCCTGATCACTGTATTTTACCACTGTGCTGTCATCACTGCTTGTTTCATTTAGCAATTTTTCGAAGTACTTACTCCATACATTAAGGATATCTTTTCCACCAATTTTCACGTCACCTTTATCATCTCTAATTCCTTTTACAGCACTTTCCTCCATTTCTGAGCTTCTTCAACAACCTCCAAAATATCTTGCCACCTTCTTGATATTTATTTTCTATGTTCTTATCAAATCTTCCCATGGGTTTTGTTCAGCTAGTTTTACAGAGCGTTTAGCTTTCTTACATTTGTCTCTGTATTCTCTGAGAGAACAAGCTGACTTATTTGCCATGAACTTTTGATGTGCTTTATTCTTTTCTTTCACTGCCTCTTTAATTTTCTATGTCCACCATGGATTTCTGATTTTGCTATCCTTACAGACAACCTCACCACATGCCTCTCTGGCTGAATCAATCAGTGTTTTCTTCAGGGCTTGCCACTGAATCTGCAAGGTTTGGTTCCTGTTCTCAGACTCTTTCTTTTTTTTTTTTCAATTATGTTTGTGTATTTTAGTCTACAGTTCACATCTGAGAGCTGCTCAACTTTTATTTGCTTTAAAACTTTCTTACATGTTATTCTTTTCAATATGAAATTCAATTTTATTCTGCTCAAGACTAAATGGTGATCACTTCCAATTTCAAATCCTCTGTACACTCTAGTTTCCTGCACCAGAGAGAAAACATCACTTTCAACAATAACGTAGTCATTGAGACTTTTCTTATTCCTTGCATCTTCTCTCTATGTGAATTTGTGCACATTTTTGTGTTGGAACATTGTGTTAGTAATAACTAGTCCATGTCCTGAGCAGAAATCCAACAGGTATTTGCCATTATTATTAGCTTTGCTCTTTATTCCAAATTTTCCCAAAATATTTTTGTATGTCTGACAATCATTTCCTACTCTGCTATTTAGATCCCCAACACAAATAAGTCTCATTGTCCAGTAATCCATTCTCATATTTGCCTACATCACTCTACATGAGATTGCTGCCATTCAAGAAGATTTGTCTCGTATTTACTGTTGAGTACTATGTCTACTCCTTCTTTTCTTTGATTGTCATTGCCTGAATATAACATTTTGTATTTATTGCTCAGAAAGATCTCACTAGTTTTAGCCTTTTTTGTTTCAGTCACCTCTATTATGTTGATCTGGTACTTATCCAATTCCTCAGCTAGCTCCATTTCTTTGCCATTCATTCTTCATATGTTGATAGTACCGATCTTGAACTCTGGTGATATTGTGTTGGGGTGGGTTTTAGGATTTGTTCCAGTAGCTGACTTTTTGCTGTTTGCCCTGGCAAAAACAATGGGGGCCTTGTTTAACCGGGCAACGCCCCAGCCAGCATGAAATTCTGTCATGTTGTACCATCATTTGATATTTTGGTTTAAGCCAATAAGAATACAATTTGGTCAGCTAAATCTCAAATTGCCAGCCCATCCTCGTTCGTTCAGTATTCAGGTAGATACCTAACAGGCTGAACCACAAGAAGGCGAGTATTGAGCATTAGGACAGAAGCCCTGATTGGTTATCCTCATTCCTTTAAAGGCTATGTGGAAGTCTCCACTCAGTTATATAGCTTTGACCCTTAAGCACCCCAAAAATAAGCACAGCAGATAAAAACCCTTTCTTTCAAGAAGATTAAATGGTAAATAACAGTCATTAAACTAAATTTATTGACAAAACTTCTATTTTGAGTTAAATAACTTAAAAAGAAATTCAACTCTATGCTTCAACCTTTATATCGAGGTTGTTTGAGGAGTATGTACATATATACATTACATAAAAGAGCGACTTTGAAATTCTATTACTGTAAACTATAATATGTCTTGTAACACTAATATGACCTCTTTGCATTAAAAATTTTAAAAAAATTAATTTTTTTAAAAATTAATCAGCCTAATTTAGAAATTAAAAGCTAACCGCTACAATACCATATATAATCTTTCTGATGTCATCTTATTATTAACCAATAAGAGGTTGACTCACTTTCATATTTTACTGCAACAATTTAAGAAATCCTTGAGTTCTATTATTATTATTATTATAAAAACCTCCATGGAGTCAAAGACTCATCGTGGGAGGTCCACTGTTATACACACAGTTTATCATACTGTGCCTTAAATATATTCACTGTCTCTGCACACACCACACTCTCGGGCAAAGCATTCCAATCACTCACCACTCTCCATGCAAAAAACCTGCTCCTCACTCCCTTGCTCACACCCTCCTTATACAGCTTCCAGGAATGACCTCTTGTTCTCCTGCTATCCTCACCCATTCTGTGCAAAACCTCCCCGACGTTAATCTGGTAATAACCACTCAACAGCTTATATGTCTCAATCATATCCCCCCTCCTCCTTCTATCTACCAATTTCTGCAAATTGCATTTTGTCAATCTGTCTTCATACTCTACATTCCAGAGACCAGAAACCACCTTAGTCAATCGCCTCTGAACTTTTTCCAACGCAATTTCATCTTTTTGAAAACCAGGTGACCAGATCTGTGCACAGTAATCCATATGTGGCCTGATCAAAGCCTTATACAAAGGATCCATAACATCCTTACTTCTACAAGTCAATGTCCTCCGCATCATTCCCATTATCCGCTGTGTTGTCGTCACTATTTTAGTAACATGTCCCCAAAATTTTAGGTCCTTGTCTACAATCACTCCCAGATCTCTCATTTCCTCTACCTCTTCCAAGATATTCGCACCGATTGTGTACTTTACATCCCATCTGCTTCCCAAATTTCAAAACCTTACACTTTGAGACATTGAATTGACATCCCCACTTATTTACCATTCAGACAGTGTATTCAAGTCCTCTTGCAAAGCTACAGCATCCACACTACTCCTGATAGCTCTGCCCAACTTTGCATCATCTGCAAACAACTGCACATCACCATTCAGACCTCTCCAGATATCATTTACATACAAATTAAACAGCAATGGACCCAAAACAGACCCTTGAGGTACACCACTAGTAACTTTCCTCTTCTGGGATATCGCTCCTCCATAGACCTGTCCTTAAATTAAATAAATCTTTTTGAGTTAGTGTGCACTGAAATGATATTAGCTTATAGTCATGTCATTGTGGAAAAAGAAATCTAGACAGAAATCTTTCGCTGGAAAAAGAAAATTAAAAAAAATGTTAAGGTCAGATATAATTTTCCATAATTATATCTGATTGCTGCAATTATGAGAAGGACCCTGACCTGCAGAGATAAAAGGGTTATCATTCCGTTGTATAAGTCTCTGATCGGACCACACTTAGGCTATTGTTCTCAGATTTGGTCCCCAGGATTTGAAGGGGATAAATTAACTGTGGAAAGGATACAAAGATGGTTTCAGGACTGTACAATTTTGGTTATGAGGATCGGCTGAGGGAATGTAGAGTTTGGTGGATAGAAGAAGGAGAGGTGATATGATTGAGACTTTTAAACTGTTGAGAGGTGGTTACAGGGTTGACACTGGGGAGTTCCTTCACTTGGTTGAACAGCAGGAAGGCGTCATGACAAAGGGCCATCCCTGGAAGTTACGAAAGGAAACTGTGAGCAAGAGGGTGAGGAGTGGTTTCTTTGCATGGAGGGTGGTTGAACCATGGAATGCATTGCCTGATGGAGTGGTGAGAGTGAGAACGATCAATGAGTTTAAGGAGTGGTATGCTAGGCGTTGTGTTTCTTAGGGGGGGACCTCCTCTCAGTGAGTCTTGACAGACTTTATGTTCTTAGGAAGGACCTCCCACGATGAGTCTTTTGACTCCATGGAGGCCTGAATAATAATAATAATAATAATATTGAAAGTGGTTTAAAATAGGGTTCCCATAATGTTTTACTAAAATCTCGGACATTCTGAAATTTTTACTTAAAAAACCTCTGAGATTTTGTAAAAAAAACGGGACGTTAAAAATTAAGAAGACCAAAAACAAAATTATTATATCTGTTGGACTTTAAATTAAATACTGCTATAAACGTACATTAACATTAAATCCACTTTAAAAAAGGATTATTAATCACAAACATATTTAATTAAAAAGTATTTATCAGATTTATGGACCTGTTCAAGAATTTTTTTTTCTTTTGATATTTGATCATAGAACTCAGCACAAGAGAAATTCTTAAAATATCTCTTTATGATGATTAAAGCTTTTACTTTCTCAATTTTAAGTCTGTTTTTTTTTCATCTGTCCAGAGTGCCTTTATTAATGAAAAAACACGTTCAACAGCTGCATTAGTTCCTGGCAGTGCTAAACAAAAACTTACTAGGCATTTAATACTCCCAGAATTTATACCCTGCTTTATAAAATGAGCAAACATTTCACACCATTTATCACTGACACTTTGATCCTTCTGTTCACTTCACACTTCAAATTTGCTTTCACAATATTTTTTCACACATACAAACTCATCAAATAAGTCCTCTTCATTCACAGTAAAACTTGGTGACACTGTCTGCATGAATATGTTGCCTTCTTGTACGTTCTTCCAAGTCACAGGATCCTTTCTCTTCAAATTAATCCAATCCATAGACTGAAGAGGTGTGAGAAATGGTGTACACCATTCCTGAATATATTCAATACAAGTGCAGTAGAAATCTACTGCATAGCTTTCAAACTTTTCAACTGTTGTGTCATTTTTCTAATTCTTCCAACTGTTGTGTCATTTTTCTAATTCTTGCAACTGTTGTCTCACAATAGTAAGAAACTTTTCTGCCTTCCTACAATTTAACCTTTCCACCATTTTGTTACTTTCATTCTTTCATCCTTCACTTCAATTACTGTTATATCTTGCTTTTCAATACATTTAATGGTATCATAAAAGGTTTTTAACTGGCTGTCAAGGAAATGCAGGAGTGTAATTGAAAGTGGATTTTCAAAGAAATTTTTGGAACTGATAGGACATTTGTCAATAGAAAGAAAAATGACTTCAATGAAGGGAACATGTCAATAACCCTCTGGATTGCAGGGAAAAGAGAGAGCATTCTTGTCTTCTGCTACCCAAAACAGTTTTATACTCTTGTGTTTGTGAATTCACAAAATGATTTAAGTTCCTTAACTTGTACACAATATATGTGGTTGGTAAATCTTGTTAATTATTAACTGAAGATCGATAGATAAGCAGTCTGCACAGCATTATGAAGTGGAGGTGAATAGTCTATTACAGAATGTGAATACATCTGTGGGATTGGATGGTATACCAGCACGGGTCTTACGTGAACCAGGTAAAGAATTGTCAGTGCCCTTGACCATATTATTTAATCTGGGTCTCGTGTCTGGTTTAGTCCCGAAAGGATGGAAAGAGGGGAAAATAGTTCCACTGCATAAAGGAGGATCCAAGACTACTGTTGCAAATTACCGACCGATCAGCATATCAGGAGTCGTTGTCAAGGTCTTGGAGAAAGTAGTCAAGGAAAAAATACAGGAATGGATTGATGAAAATGAGATACTATATAGGGGACAGCATGGTTTTGTGAAGGGTGGATCATGCTTTAGTAACTTGCTCAGGTTTTCTAACACAGTGACAGCTGAACTGGATAAGGGTAAAGGGTTTACAGTGATACTACTGGACCTGGCTAAGGCCTTTGACAGGATACCACATGGAATTCTAATCCGTAAACTGCAACATATGGGAATGGATAAGAGGGTGGTTGATGGAGAGATACCAGAGAGTAGTTTACTCAGGAGTAGAGACCAAAAGATGGCCTGTGACTAGTGGTGTGCCGCAGGGTTCTGTTCTTGAGCCACTGCTGTTTAATTTGTTCATTAACGATATAGGGACGGAACTGAGAGGAACAGTTCATTTGTTCGTTGATGATGCGTAGGGCAATAGTGAATACAGAAGATGTCAAAATTTTGCAGGATGATTTGGATAGATTGGAGGTCTGGGCTAAAGAGAATGGATGTCAATTTAATGTGGCAAAATGTAAGGTTATGCATTTTGGGGTGAAAAGATTAGCAGCAGTATATCACATTACTTGGACTGTACCCCAGTAGATTGATGAGGCCAGGGTCTTGGGAGTGTTGGTGGACAGGGAGTTGAGGTTCAGGGAGCACATTGCAAAAGTGGCTTAATCAGCTCATCAAATCACTTGGATGCTGAAGAATACTTTGATGAGCAGGGATAACTTTCCAAGTTATTGTTTCTCTGTATCGAGCCTTGATAAGACCCCTTTTCGACTACTGTGCCCAGATCTGGTCACCTAGGTTTCTTCTTGATGGGGAGGAGGTGGAGAGGATCCAGAGGCGAGTGACCAAGATGATAGCAGATCTGTGGAATGAACCTTATGAAAACAGGTTGAAGATTTGTGCGTTGCAGAAATTGGTTGATAGGTGGAAAAGAGGAGATATGATTGAGACATTCAAATTGCTGAAGGGTTTCTATAGGATTAATTCAGAGGATATTTTTGAGAACAGGACTGGTGGTGGGAGAACTAGGAGACATCCATGGAAGCTGGGCAAGAGTGTGGTTAGTAAGGGTGTTAGAGCTGGGTTTTTTTACTTTTAGAGTGGTGAATGAGTGGAATAAGCTACCAGAGTCTGTTGTGGGTGCTATGACAGTGAATGAGTTCAAGGCAAAGTATGATAGATACTGTGTGAATGTCTAATAGTTGTGATGGACATGATGTTTAGGGCCTCCCTCGATGAGTCTAAGGCCTCCTTGGAGTCAACCGTAATAATAATAATTATGTATCACATGTTCAGGGCAACCAATTCCAATTAAATTGTTCACAGTGTTTTCTTGCATTTTGAAGTACAGATTATCCTTTCTCTTCTTTCCACCAAAGTTTGTGTTTGTATTATCTGCTAATATAGCAATAACCCTTTTCAGGAGATCTAACTTCTGTAACACTTTCAACACATAAGAAAATAAAAGTTCTGAAGTTTCACCACCTAAATTAACTAACTCGAACACATTCACCTTCACACCTTTTTCTGGATGATAGTATCTAATGACCACAGGCACTAATTTCATTTCAAAGTGGTTTGATGAATCGATTAGTACTGATATCAAACAAACTTCTTTTAGCTCTTCCTCAATCTGCTTTGTTGCTAATGGGGCAATAACATTGGTTATTATTGCCTTGCACTTTGTTTGCAAACACATGAATTTATCGTTGAAAATTTTTTTCACGGTGGTTGTTGTGCAGTCCATGGAGTTAAAGCTGTGGTTATGCACCGCTGTGTGATACACGAAGGTTGCTTCCTGCGCTGCAAGTGATGACTCTTTTTCCCTTTCACTCTTGGTTTTCACAATTAAAAAATTACTTATACTGCAGTTGGAAGCCTTACTTCGAACAGCAGCTTTATGTTTTTTCGTTTTCACTTGGTTGACTATGTCTGACCAACCACCATGCGAAATGCAAAATTTACAGTTACATAAAGTACATTACACATTTTCTTCTATACCTTTAATGAAAGGAAATTCTCTTCTAATATTATCATTAATACTGCACTTACATTTCAGCATTATAGGGATAGAAAAAGATAAAAATTATAACATGCAAAGTTACTATTAGTTATTATTAGTTAGTTATATTTATATTATTATTTATTTATTATTAGTTATATTATTATTTATAATACTAATGATTATTATTATTAATAAATAAAATTTATTATTATCAGCATTGTAATAGAAAATGGTACTAAAAACGAGATGAAATCTGTTAATCCATTTTTTCCTGAAGGATACTTAAAAAAGCAGGACTTTTGGAATTAACTTGGGACATTTTTAAGGAAAAGAAGTTACTAATAAAATCACTCACTCATGTATTATTTTAATGCATGCCAATAATGGCACTGATTTTTCTGGGAAGGGGAATGAAGGGACTAAAATAATTCATCAAATTTCTGAAATGCAACCTCAAGGGATGTACAGAGTAATAATGCATGATTAAGTTTATATTATTACTAGCTTCTTATTAACATTTCTCATCATAATCATCAATTACTGATATGTACCCTCAGGAGATGTGCAGGATAATTATGATTAGGATAATATACTACACGAAAAAGTTATACCGTTACTAACTTCCGATCAATAATTTTCCTCCGAAGTAATCTGTCAAGGCTCCAATATTATCAGGTCTTATATTTCTGTCTTTTAAGGCATTTTTTGTTGTAACAATCCATCTACATCTTGTTTCCTTCGGTCTTTTTCCTGCCAACTTGGCAAAAAATACTTGTTTTGCTAATCTTTCCTCTCCCATTCTGTTTAAGTGACCATACAACCTTGCTAATTTAACATGAGGTTTGAATGTGGCGTGCAAACTCTGATCTGCTTTCCTAAGGATAAACTTCACCCTCTAGCATACCTTAGAGTGTATGAAGTTCCTTGTGACTGTGACTTGGCTTACTATGGGCAGACCGGAAGATCTGTTAACATCTGCCTGGAAGAACATCAAAAATTCATTCCACCATTGTTATGGCAAGTTAATTTGCCAAAATTTGGGAGACTGTTATCTTAAGAGCAACTACCACATTAGGACTTTAGATCTTCTGTCTGTTACAATGGTATTGTTTCACTTACTCACTGTTGCATATACATGGTGTGTTGTGCTCTGAAGATGAAGATTTGAAATTCAGTGAAATATCAGCAAGTTAATAAAACATCTTTTTTATAGAATAGTTCGTTTGACATGGTTAATACTGTTAAAAATAAGTCATCAATAACCTTCAACGTGTAAGCTTATCTGTTATACATAGCACTCAGATTGTTAAAACAATTCAGACTGTAACTGAAAAGGAACTAATCATCACCTAACAAGGTGCCCTCTAGGAGCCAGGTAACAACAAAGTTAATTCAGAGAAGTCAGGCTAAATGTGTTCTTACAATGACTGTTTCCTGATCTTTAGCAATGCAATGCAGTCATACTCATTGAGACCAGGCAAGTGCAGATTGCAAAAATAGTCTCTCAGCCCTATAATGACTTTTGCACAGCATAGTTGTCCTCTCCCATTTAATCCTGTGTGAAGGAATATCCAGAGCATGGTCCACCAGTCCAAACCTTCCATACAGATGATTATTTATGTAATCCATTTGTTCTTCAAGATTCAAGACTGATATCAACAGATCTACCAATGTGCCCAAAGTATGCCAAACCACAGGCACAAGGCTACACACACACGTGCCAGGATGTGCAAGAGGATGGAGCTGATCATCAAGAGAATGGATGAATGCAGCCAGCTGAATGTGCAGTCTGCAAGTGGCATAGAGATCATACTTGTGGAAAACCATTGCCATCTTTCCAGATGTACCCTAAATAGAAGGGGTTGGAATATTTCCCATGATCCTCTTTATTGGTTATAGAAAGAATAGCAGGGAACATGCAGTATTTTTTTTTTTCCTTCATTTCATAGGGCTGTTGCCATTGCCCAAAAAGTGTTGAAAATATACCCAAGTTTCATTTCAAGGACTGTGTCACCTGGACAAGCAGCCTTCAGCTCTGTGATCATCAGTGTCCCAAGTGCTGCATTGCTGGAATGGATGGCAGTGTGATTATTTTTGTACGTACCCTCCCATATATGTGAATTTTTCATAAACAGAAAAGGATAATGAACCATTTGGTAGTTGGCTGTTACCTGAACAAACAGCCACTAGTTCTGTGTGCAAGTGCCCCAAGGATGTTGCACTGTTAGAATGGATGGTGGTATGACTGTTTTTGTAGGTATCTTTCCATGTGTGTGTAGCTTGGGTTTTACATAAACTGAAAAAGATAAAAAAAAACATTTAGTAGCTGTGTCTTCAGTGTGTTTAGAAAGGGGAGATGGCTATCACTCTAATATTGGCAGGTACTTACATAAACAAGCATACAAACAGCAATCACACACCACTAATCCCAGAAGTGTGACATCCTCAGGAACTTCCACATGGAGTTGGGGCTGTTTGTTCAGGTGACACACCCTTGAAACGTAACTCAGGTACCATTGCAATAATTTTTTTGGTAATAGCTAAGCTATGAAGTAGGCAAAAGTGCTATTTGGGATACATCTGGAAAGATGGCTAATGTTTTCAAATGTGATCTCTGTTCCCCTTTGAAATCACTCATTCTGGGCTACCTTCATCTGTTCTCCTGTGGATTAGCTTCATCCTTTCACATGTCACATTCTGAAGAAAGTGTGTAGTTCCTTGTGTGTGTAGCTTGGCTTCCTTTGGAACCATCTTGAAGAAGATGAGGCATTATATATGTAATCATCCATATGGCAGGGCTGAAATCAGCACTATGATGTAGGCATGTCTGCATTGGTTTACCAAAGATTTGGGAGACAGTCATTTTGTGATCTTAGAATGATTGTCTCCCAGATCTTTGTATTAACTTTGAAATTTGAATTAGCCAAGGCTGTGTCCTCATGCTTCCTTAGCATGAAAAATGATATGATAGAGTTGACAACTTTCCTCTGAATTAGCTCTGTTATTCAGCCTTAGAGGACAACATTAGTTTCTTTTTAGTTATAATTCGTGTGCTGATGATTAGAAAACTAGAAACCCAGCAAAATATTAGCGAGTTCAATAATTTTTTTTTTTTTTATTGTTTTTTAAATACTCTAAAGTACTTACTCAATTCCTTGAGTAAGAACTCCACATGATTCCAGAAATTCTTCACAGGTGTCCTGTCCCAGGTGGACACAGTGAATTATTTCTCACTTTAAATCTCTACAAAACCCAAATTTGCCCCAACCAAATTCTTATGCTATCCACAAAAGAGTTAAACATTATTCCTTTTTCTCCTAGCTCATTTTGGCCTGCTATCTCCAAGACTTTTTTTTTTTTTTTTCAGATACTTTTATGGACACTCTTCCACTAAATTGGTATCCATCATTTCTCCACTTTCTGTTAAGCCTATAATATCATGAGCTTTACATTCTCAACATCCATTACACAGTCCATATATAAACCTGGATGTGCTTCTTCTCTTTTATTTAATCCACTTCAGTTGCCTGATAACTTTCCTCACCATGTTTCGTAAGGATAACTTTCAGCTGTTCAAATGCAACATCATCAGGTTTTTTCTTCTCTGTTAACAGCACTAATGTGGTATAAATTCTGCAAGTTTTCCTGTGGAATTAACATTTAAAAAAGAATGATTCTGATAATAATAACAGTTGCTGGCGGATGATCCTTGTTGCAAACATCTTGCTTCATCATATCCAAAAGGACTGAGAAGTGAAAGTCAGTATCATTCATGTTCCTGCAGTCATTCCTGATCAGCAAACATTTCTGACATAGCACATTATCCTGTTGTAATCATCTATGTAGAGGATAAATTATCAACAGGATTAAGTATGCTTGACCTACTTGATATTCAAGTAGGCTGTTGCATTCAGCTCTTTATCTGCTTACTTGCATTCTTGTGACCAGTTTAATGGGTCCATGTCCTTGGGTTGCTGTTGCAGCCCATGTTCTTGGGTTGCAACAGCAACCCAATGAATCCTTTGGTATTCATTGCCCATGTTCTTTTCTTTATCTTTATCATGGCTACTTGTTTGCTTTTGTTAGACAAGTGCATATATATCTTCATTGGTTATCTGCTGTTTTATCCCATTTGGGAGTGTCTAATGCATGGTGCATTCAACATTTTCATTGTCGAACTAAGTCTTCATGAATTTTGAAGGTATGTTGATCTTTGTCTGCCTCTCAGAATGATTAGCTGTTTTTGTCGTATTCCTGACACTGACTTTATGTTGAGTGTAATAATAATGCTAACTAACTAACTTGGTGGGGGGGGGGGGTCACTTGCCAATCCTCAGGTGTTTTCCAATAGCTTATTCCCACTCATACTCCCTTCTTTTAAAATAAGTTTACAATCCTTGATATGAGCATGTCTGCCAAATGACTAGAATTCTAGTGGAGTTATATGCACGCATTTTTTATGTTAATTTTGAACTCTTTCATTAATTGTTTCTTTTAGGGTTACACGGTGATCAGCATTCATTTTAAAAATTTTATGGAATTTACAACCGTGTTAAAAAAAACTTTTTTTATTATCCCGACGTTTCGATCTTCACATCAAGATCATCATCTGGAGCTTACATAAGTATACAGAACAAGCTGAATTACATCATTAACTGTTAGCTAGAGAAACAATGATTTGATCACGTGTTATTCTACTGGCGTGACCTCTGGTGGAAAAAAAAAATTCAAAATAAAAAAATATAAAAAAAATAATAAAATAAAAATAAAAAAATAAAATAAAATAAAAAATAAATTTTTACATCAAGATAAATTCTGTTTTTACAATGACCGGAATAAACATTCTTTTAGATGGTTTTCTTTCAGAAACAGTTGCTGTCCTATTTTTAGTATTACAATTTTTATTTTTGATTTACAATACTGGATTTTCTAGTCCTGTTTATAGTTGTTCTTGGTGAGGAAGGTCGAATATATACCTTCCAAATGTTTGGGATTTTTAAACCATCATTGTTGTTCAGATTGGGGTGGTTGCTGATAATCTCACAGGCTTCCTTGAATTTCCGTTCATACCATGTTCTAGCATGATGTAGACAGCTGGTGGTTTTCCAGTCAATTCTGTGTAAGGTATTCAGGGCATGATCAGAAAGGCCAGCTTCACCATAATTATTATATTTAATGTGTCGTTTATGTTCTTTTTGTCTAATAGGAATAGTGCGTCCTGTTTCTCCTATATATGGTATGTTGCAAGTACAATAAATCCGGTGTACTTCAGGATGAGCTAGTGGAGGGAGTGGATCTTTGGATGAGTTGAGTAAGTTTTTTAATTTTGCAGGTTTAAAGGTGGCTTTGAGGTTGTACTTTTGTAGTACTCTGTTTATTTTGTCTGATATTCCTTTAATGTAGGGAATGGTTATAGTTTTACTGTAGTCTGGTTTGTCTTTGTTTTTTATTGTGGTTTTGTAGAGAATTTTGTTTATAGTATTTTGGCTGTATCCGTTTTTTTGTAGGTTATTACTGATAATTTTAAACTCGTCTTTCAGTGCCTGTTCACTGGAACAAATCATCTGAGCTCTGTTTTTTAGCGTGTTGATGACACCTAGTTTTTGTGTTGGTGGTGGTATGAGTTTATGTGTATATATTGTCCCATATGTGTTGGTTTTTGGTAAACAGTGAAGGAAAGATTGCCCGAGGGAAGACGTGTGACAAGTGTATCTAGAAATGGAAGTGTGTTGTGTTTTTCGATTTCAATTGTGAACTGTATGCGTTTGTGTTGTTTGTTTAGGTGGCTAAGGAATGTGTCTAATGTCTGGCGGCCATGGGACCAGATCGCAAAAACATCGTCAACGTATCTAAGCCAGACTTGGTTTTAGAGGGGAGGAATCTAGGGCAAGTTGCTCAAAATGTTCCATGTAAAAGTTAGCAATGGGGGGGATAATGGCGAGCCCATGGCTGTGCCTTCTTTTTGTAAGTAGAAGGCGTTTTGCCATACAAACAAATTCCCTCCAGATATCACGGCCCTTTTTGCACATGTATTACGGTCGGGTTACTTTGTATGGCAAAACGCCTTCTACTAAATAATCTACTAAATCCTACTTCTAAAAATAGAATTTAGCTTGATGTAAAAATTTATTTTTTATATTTTTTTATTTTTAATTTTTTTTTTCTTTTTTTCCATCAGAGGTCACGCCAGTAGAATAACATGTGATCAAATCATTGTATCTCTAGCTTACGGTTAATGATGTAACTCAGCTTGTTCTGTATACTTATGTACGCTCCAGATGATGATCTTGATGTGAAGATCGAAACGTCGGGATAATAAAAAAAGTTTTTTAACACGGTTGTAAATTCCATAAAACTTTCATTAATTGTTTTATAAAACATTTGAATATATATACCGTATTTGCCGGTGTATAAGACGCACTTTTTTTCTTTGAAAATGGGTCTGAAAAAAATAGGGTGCGTCTTATACGCCGATACTCAGTTTTTCATTACTTTCATTTACGTAGAGTTGGATGCACATGCGCTGTCATCGGCGATCACAGCTGTGTTCCTGTTTGTTTAAACTTTCTAATTGTTGTCGCAGTTGTTGTGAACAGTGATAAATTTTTGCTGTTAAATTTTCTCTAAATTTCTTGGCAAATTATGGCTGAAAAACGTCGCCATTGCTACAATATTGCATACAGGTTACATGTGATTGCATATACTAAAGAACATGGAAACAAGGCTGCAGAAAGGCATTTCGGCCACCCCCAACTAAGAAAATGATAAGAACTTGGCAGAATCAGGAAGAGGATCTAAAAAAAGCAACTCACAGTAAACATAACCTACGAAGTGGTACTGCAAAATGACCAGAATTTGAGGCAGAACTGAATACTTGGATTTTAGACCACAGAATAGCTGGACATTCACTGTCTACAAAAATGATTATTCATCAAGCGAAAGCGATAGCCACTAACAGAGAGATCGCCAACATTACTGGATCAACATCATGGTGTTCGAGATTCATGGTACAGAGGACAATTTGTTGTATGAGGACTCAGATTCTGATTTAGAAGAGGTCTCAAGTGTCTCTTCATTTAGCTCTGGAGATGAACTTCTGGGTTTTGATGAAGAAGATTAAAAGGTGGTACTCTTTCCTGGTTAGATTAGGTATTCGTTGAAAGTAGACCTACTTATTACTTTATATTTGAAATACTGTAAATTCATTATAATAGTCAGTGATAAAGTTTTTTTCCTAAAAAAAATGTGTGCAAAAAAGGGGGTGCGTCTTATATGCCGGCAAATGCGATATATATATAGTTTTGTCTTGTTTTTAACATGAAAAGTGACAGTTTCTGTTAGTTTGTTAGCTTTTTTTTTATTATTAATGAAAAAAATCAGAAAACCCTGCCAGGTTCTTGGCAGCTAATAGTTTTTTTTCTTGTTTTGTATTTTAAGTGTTGCTTAGTGAAGAGTTTTCAGATGATGATATGTACAACAAGACACTGAAAATCACTGATTTTGGCTTAGCACGAGAGGTGTATAAAACAACTCGCATGTCAGCAGCAGGCACATATGCTTGGATGGCTCCAGAAGTTATAAAGTCTTCCACTTTTTCTAAGGCTAGTGATGTATGGAGGTAAGTTTTTGCTTCATGTTATGCACATACGAGAATTGTTACTTAAGTAACAAAAAAATCATCCATCATATACTCGCATGTAATGTTTTCAGTAATTTTCTTTTCTGGATTATTTCTCTTGTATAATTATTAATGACTACTTGAAACGGTACTGACTCATAAAACCAAGACAAAATAAATCTGTAAATTTATTGAGCTCCTGGTGTTTTGCCAAATTTCAAAACATTATCCTCAGAGCATAAAAAATACTTGTTGCAGAACATGAGGCACTTTCAATCAAATAATTCTGAAAACACTTCAAAATTATAATAAACAAAAGAACTAATCTCCTATCATTGTAAAGTACTCTGTATCATTAAGCTGAAGGTGGTTCTTCAACACAACATACTATACCTTAGTTGGCTAGGCTAAAATTCACCAGGAACCTTACTGCTAGAGACCAAACACAGTACTCTTCCAGTAAGTAGGATAGTTATTTCATGAAAATCGCCTATTCTGTACATTAACAAAGAACAACCCAGTGGTTGAAGAGCAGATTTGAATGCCACCACAGTGGCATATCTTTAGTCTCGTCGTCGTCGTCCAGTAGCATTCTCTAGCAAGAGGGTTGCAGCAGATGAGCAACTCTTCTCCATTATTTTCCATTACTCTCTGTCTATCACTTCCATCATTCTTAAACCAGTCCATTCCACGATGTCATTAAACCACTCTCTAGTTGGTCTTCCACGTCTTCTCTTCCCCTCAACTTTCCCTTGTAATATAGTTCTTGTCAGTTGCCCCGAAGAACCTCTCAGAAGATGTCCTGCAATTCTAGTCTTTCTTTGCATAATATTCTTTAACAGTGTTCTTTCCATCCCAACTCGTCTTAAAACTTCTTGATTTGATATTCTTTCTGTATAGCTAATCTTTTCCATCTTTCTGTAACACCACATTTCTAATGCATTAATTCTTTCCATATCTCTCTTTCTTAGTGTCCATGACTCACTTCCATAACTTGCAATATTCCAAACTGTTGCTTTAACTATTCCAATTCTAATGCCTATTTTAGTGTTCTTGTTTATTAAAATTCTCTTCATTTCCATAAATGCCGATTTAGCTTTACCTATTCTATTTCTAATGTCCAACTCTGAAGTTCCTTTCTCTGAGATCCAGCTACCTAAATATTGAAATCTTTCCACTTCTTCTAAAATCTTTCCTCTACATCTTATTTTTACATTATCTCCTATTTTTTTACTCATTATCATTATCTTGGTCTTTTTTGTGTTAATTCTTAGTCCATGCTCTTTACAAGAGTTTCCAATTCTTTGAATAATTTGTTGTAACCCATTTTCACTTTCTGCCATCACTACTACATCATCCGCATATCTTAAGTTATTAATGATTCTTCCGTTTATTTTTATTCCTTCTTCTACATCCTCAAGTGCCTCTCTAAACATTTGTTCACTATAAAAGTTAAACAATAATGGTGATAACTTGCATCCTTGCCTGACTCCTCTCTCCACCGGGAATTCTCCTGTTCCTCTCCATTTACACATACTGACGCTATTTGTGACCAATATAATCTCTTTAAAATTTCCAAGTCATAAGAGTCAATATCAGTATTTTCTAGAATGTCAAAAAGCCTTTCATGTTTCACTGTATCAAATGCCTTTTCAAAATCTAGAAATCCCAAAAACAACTTTTCACCATGGTTTAGTGTTTTCTCCCCAATTATTCTTAGACAAGTTATAGCCTCTCTAGTTCCTCTGTTGGTTCTGAATCCAAACTGTTCCTCATTCATTTCTTTTTCTATTTTATCTTTAGTCTATCTTTAAATAATAGATTATTTTCATTAACTGATGTGATACCATCATCTGACTTACTGCAGTCCTGAATCAGCCAATTTTAAAATCTACATAAGAGATTATGCTATCCTGATTTTACATTAAATCATCTTCCTGTATTTCTTTCAATTCTAACTGCTGACTTACAATTTAAATAGGGACTGTATTGCCCTGTATAGTGTTCCATTGACACCATATAACTGTAGTGTTTTGAGAAGCTTTTCCCTGGACATGTGTCATATGCCTTTTCCAGGTCTTCATAACTTAAGTACAGATCCTTATCATGCTCCCAGTTTCTCTTCTACAATATTTCTCAGCCTCTTTTCAAGTATGCTTGCATAAAATCTTACCTGGAACACTTAGTAGAGAAATTCCTCTGTAATTCTCACATTCAGTTTTATTCTCCTTTTTTTTTATTTATGGGTACTATGAGAGCTCTTTTCAAGTATGCTTGCATAAAATCTTACCTGGAACATTTGAAATTCCTCTGTAATTCTCACATTCAGTTTTGTTCTCCTTTTTTTATTTATAGGTACTATGAGAGCTCTACTGCAATCATCTGGAATTCAAACTTCTGACTAGGCCCTTTAAATTATGCAGTTTTGCTTTCATTCAGATTATTATTATTATCTGAGACCTCCATATTAGCTGTCATACTTTCTCTTAAACTCGTTCACATTCGATGTACTCACCAACCGTACCACTCACTCACTTCTCTATGAGGGAAAAATCTAGCTCTCGTAGGATAACTCTGCTAGTATAATATGCCGTTGGAAATCTCATCATGCCAAAGTGCATACCTTTACACTTACATTGAATTGGCAGTTGTCATCATTTGTCTGCATTTCCATCCTATTCAAATTATCCCATAAGTGCTGGATATCAGTAGCATCCCTGATTAGGGCAATGATGTTTACTGATGATACAAAGGCAGGCAGGGCACATGTCTTTGTATCGTCAGTTTGCATAATTAGTCCTTGGACCACTGATGTTCAATCATCATCATCAAATTCCTGCCATGTACCCTCAAGGGGTGTACAGGATATGATAGTACTACATGAAAAAAATTACATCATTATTAATTTCCTATCTACAATTTTCCTCCAAATCAGTCTGTTACTTGTCAAGACTCCAACATTATCAGATCTTATATTTCTATCGTCTAAAGCACTTTGTACCGTATCAGTTCAATCTATGTTCAATCTATATCATTAATGTATAGATTGAACAACAGTGGTCCAAGGACTAATCCCTGAGCTATACCACTGGTCACCTTAAATCTGGCAGATTCACACTCGCTGTATGCCACTTTTTTTGATACCTGTCTGTCAGACATTCACTTATCCAAATCAAGAGTTGATTTTCAAATGTCTTAGCAAAATTTAACAGTATGATGGTCATAATGTTGTTGTCAAATATGAGCAAATTGCTAAAACATGACTTCCTTTTAGTATACCCATTTTTATTTATTATTATAGCCATGATGCTGTCTCCCATAGCTTTGTAATCAATCTATGAAACACTTATCATGCCCTGTGGCCTTAATTAACTGTACCGAATTCCATCTGCACCTGGAGCATTACTGTTGATAAGCTTTTATTCCAAGAACAACTTAGCTTCTAAAAGTTAGAGTGAGAGAGATCTTTTAGCGCTTCTCTTTGTTGACATAAAAAATAAACTAACAGTAATAACTAACGAGACAAATTAGATATGCCTGATCAGAATTTCCTGATGAAAAATATTCTATCTTTTAAGAGCATGTTAATAATGAAGCAGTGTCTGCCCTAACTATTCTTTAGTGGTATCTTTTATTTTGTTTCTTCAAATCTGTAAATTTTTGATGAGACAGTGTTTCCTTTATGTTTCTTTTAAGATGCTTGCTACTTTCTTGCTTTTTAAGATTTTTTTTTTTACTATGTATAGCATTCTCCATTAGCACTTGGTGAATGTTTAGAATATTGTGTAATTGTACACTTATACAGAGTTGGAAGTATACTATAAATTAAAGATACCAAGAAATTATATACTTAATTTAATCCTTTATCCAATTGTAAACAAACAAAGTTTGCACCTGAAGTATTTTCAGAATTGGGCAACTCGTATATAGAAGCTAATGACTTCACATCACTTGCCTTAGTCTCCCATAATGCAAAGCACATATCCTTGGAGACATATGTAATGCTATGCATCATACATGTCCGCGTGGTCTGTCTCCCATTGATGAGACCTCAATAAAGGTTGAAATCGGTCTGAGTAGTGACCCTTTCCATAATGCATAGCATTATACATGTCTGCAAGGATATGTGCTTTGCATTATGGGATACTAAGGCAAGTGATGTGAAGTCTTCTTCATACTTTCTACTTCTATATACAAGTTGCCCCAGTCTTGAAAATGTTTCAGGTGCACACTTTGTTGTTTACACTTGGATAAAAGATTAAACCAAGGATATAATTTCTTGGTATCTTTAACTTATACAGAGTCTTATACTACCTAGTTTAGCCATAAATACTGTTACAATGAATCAGTAAATCACTTCAAGTTCAGCACATGCAAATTACGTGTGTAATGTGCATATATAGCAGCACTTAATTAACAAAATGTCTCCCTTTTGCCTTCACGCACATCCAAAGTCTTGTGAGGCCACATATCAATGGTGACACGCACAACATCCACCGGAAATGCTGCCATTGCTTGCTCCAAATCCACCTTCAGGCTGGTGATGCTGGAGTGTAATTTCTTGCAGGCTACTCGTTCAATCTCCAACTACAATTTGAATTCCAGTGGATTCAGATTGGGACTTCCAGATGGTCATAAGTTGTCGGGCAAGTTCTCCAACCATTGTTGTGTGGTCCTCACCTTGGGTGCAAGGACTAAGTCCTGTTGGAAGGTCCACTACCTACCATGAAACAAGGTTGTTCAGGGGCTATACCATGGTTTGCACGATGTATTGATACACTTTAACGGAAGTCTTGATCCCTTTCTTGCAGAAATGCTAATTGGATACCCCTGATACATCATACTGATAGTGACATGAGGCCTCTCTGAATCCTGGGTGCTATGGCACATGCTCTACAACCATCCGAGGCATATACTCAATCGTTTTGGCAGTTAAACAACTCTTTAATAGTGAAAATCTTCTCATCTGAGAAAAGGATATGTCTGTTCGTTGTTTACATGCTGCCAAAGAAGTGCCTTTGATTTTAATAACCATCTGCCACATAAGATGTGGTGTTAAGAAGTGTAGAATGACAATAGGCTCTCAACCCAGATCATCAATGGGTACACGTGATATCATCATCATCAAATTCCTGATATACAGGGTGTTCGGGATAAATTTGACAGTTTCGTAAGGAAAAAGAAAATCTTCTTTGTATCTATTAAATTTAATGAATTGACAAAAAAACATTACAGGCAGAGTTAATTACAATACTATCAACAAGATTTACTCAAAATAACCACCATTAGCATCGATCACAGCTTCAATTCTGCTTTGGAACCTCGAACAAGCTGATGCTACAGTCTCCCTGGGAAGGGCCGCAAAAACTGTTTTAATTTTATCCATTAACTGGGCTTTTGTATTACTGGAAGTGCGATTGGTGTCTTTTTCAACTGCGCCCCATACAAAATAATCCATGGGGTTAAGGTCTGGGGAGTTTGGAGGCCAAACATTTGGACTGGTGAAGTCGTAGAAATTTTCAGACAACCATTTTTGACTTTTCCCAGAGGTGTGGCAAGGGGCCGAATCCTGCTGCCATACATACGGCCTACCATTGGCTACCCTTGTTATCCAGGGCTTGACTACAGTTAGCAACTCCACGAACAAAGCCCGAATTCCAATGCCAGGGTTCTTCAACACCTGTTCCTGCAGATTTGCGAGGAATTCTGCTGTACGAACGCAATCAGATCGTCTGCTAGGGATCTTTCTTCTTGCTACATCCTCGTAGTCACCATTGCAAGTCTCTAGTTCATGCCTGATTGTTTTTACTGTATTCAGGGAGCATTGGGCAGCAGTCGTAATATCCTTATTTTGATGGCGGGCACGAATCATCATGATACAAGTTATTCTCTTCCATGATTCAGGTGGGTTCCAGCTATCCATCCTTTCTGACATCTTGTATATGAATGAAGAAGGTTCCAAACTTTTAAATGAAGAGAAGTGTGTGTTAATACATGTAACTTACGGAAAAATATAATTAATTATAAATATGTCAAATTTATCCCGAACACCCTGTATACATTCAATAGGTGTACAGGATATAATAGTACTACATGAAAATTTACATCATTACTAATTTCCTATCTACAGTTTTCCTCCAAATCAGTCTGTTACCTGTCAAGACTCCAATATTACCAAGGTTTTATATTGCTGTCTACTAAGGCACTTTGTACTGTATCAATCCACCTATAGCTTGGTCTTCCTCTGGGTCTTTTCGTGCCAACCTGGCTGAGAACATTTGTTTTGCTGATCTTTCCTCTCTAATTCTGTTTAAGTGACCATACCACCTGAGGTTAGTTCTGCTAATGCATTCCTGGATGCTGACAATGTCAAGTTTTTCCTAATATCCTCGTTTTTAATATGATACTGTCATTGTCAAGTAAAACATTTGACCAAAGACTAGAGACCGCAGATATGAGAGTCCTTAGAAAGATTAGTGTTTTACTTCTAACCCAGCTCTGAGATCCATAAGTTAAAATTGGTTTAAACACTGTCTTGAATACAGCTAATTTAGTGTTTTAGCTAATTTCTCTCTTATTCCAAATAAATTTATTCGTTTGGCTTCCTACCATACCAGCTTTGTTGATTCTGTTGTCTATTTCCATATTTAATTTACCATCTTCACTGAAATTTGTGCCTAAGTAGCTGAATGTTTTACATGTTCCACAGGTTCTCCATTCACCATGCAGTTGATATTTTCAATGTTTCCAACCATTTTCATTGTCTTTGTCTTTTGAATGCTGACCTTCATACCATATCTATTACAACAGCTATTCACTTTAGTCATGGAAACTTGCAGATTTATTTAGAAGTATAACATTATCTGCATAAAACAAAGAGCTGAGATTAACATCTCCACTTTTGATATCAGGTTTAATACCACTTTCCTTCATAATGTGTTCCATATAGATAATGAATAACAGAGGGGGATAATGTACATTCTTGTCTGACACCAGATTTAACATTAAACCACCTTTCTGTACTTCCTTCAGTTCTAACTGCTGACTTACAACTCAAATAAAGACTAAGTATTGCCTGATATAATGCCCCATTGATACCATATAACTGTAGTGTTTTAAATAACTTCTCTCTTGGCACCTTGTCATATGCCTTTTCCAGATCTACAAAACTTAAATACAGATCTTTGTTGTATTCCCATGATTTCTCAACTATCTGTTGTAAAGTGAAAATCTGATCTTGACAACCTCTGTTTGCCTGAATCCAGCTTGTTCTTCACCAAGCTTGTCTTCCACAATCCTTCTCAGCCGTTGCTCAAGTATACTTGCATATATCTTACCAGGAACACTCAGTAGAGAAATACCTCTGTAATTCTCATAATCAGTTTTATTTCCCTTTTTATATATGGTTATTATGAGGGCCTTACTCCAATCATCTGGAATTCGTCCCTCTGTCCAGGCCTTCTTAACTATGCAGTGCAGTCACTGTAAGACTTTTATACCTCCATACTTCACCATTTCTATTTGAATATCATCTAATCCAACTGCCTTTCCACATTTCAACCCTTTGATGGTTTTTTCTACCTCAAGCATGGAAATGTATTCCTGATTGCATTGTTGAGTGTTTTTTACCACTGTGTTGTCACTGATTGTTTCAATTGGCAATTTTTTGAAGTAATTACTCCATACTTCTTTTTTTCTCCTGTTTTCATGTCACCTTTATCATCTCTAATTCCTTTTACAGCACTCTTTGCTCCATTTCTGATCTTCTTCAACTACCTCTAGAATATCTTGCCACCTTCTTGATATTTATTTTCTGTTCTTACGAAAGTCTTCCCATGACTTTTGTTGAGATAGTTTTACACAGTGATGTTACATATGTCTCTGTATTCTCGGAGAGCACAAGCTGACTTATTTGCCAGGAACTTTTGATATGCTTCTTCTTTCTTTAACTTCCTGCGTCCACCAGGGAGTTGTGATTTTTCTATCCTTACAGACAACCTCACCACATGCCTCTCTGGCTGAATCAATCAATGTTTTCTTCAGTTCTTGCCACTGAATCTCCAACTGTTCTCAAACTTTTTCATTTTGTCTTGAATAATGTTTGTGTATTTTTGTCTACAGTTAACATCTGAGAGCCACTCAACTTTTATTCGCTTTAAAACTTTCTTGCATGTTCTTCTTTTCAACATGAAATTCAATTTTATCCTGCTAAAGACTAAATGGTGATCACTTCCAATTTCAAATCCTTTGTATACTCTGGTGTTCTGAACCAGGGAGAAAACATGACTATCCACAATAACATAGTCAATGAGACTTTTCTTATTCCTTGCCTCTTCTCTCCATGTGAATTTTTGTGTTGGAACATTGTGTTAGTAGTAACCAATCCGTGTCTTTAGCAGAAATCCAACAGATATTTGCCATTTTCTCTAATTTTCCTCAATATATTTTTGTATCTCTGACAATCATTTCCTACTCTGCTATTTAGATCCCCAACAAGGACCAACTTTTCCTTTTTCATTGTGTCAGTTGCTAAAATGCAAAAGGAAAAGTTGCTCCTTGTTGGGGTTGGGGATCTAAATAGCAGAGTAGGAAATGATTGTCAGGTATACAAAAAAAAAAAAAAAAAAAAAAGAAATGTTCATCTCTTTTGTGTTCTCACAGCATTACAGTTGAAAGGTGCCCTCACAAGCTTTTGCATCCTAATGCACAGTGGTCGACCTGTTCTCTCTCTCTCTACTCATAAACATGCAGATGTTACTACTGCAGATGTGCACAGTACTACTAAAGGAACTGGGGGTCACACAATTCTGTGGACAGCAGGGATGTGCAGAAGTTGTAACAGCATTTATGGCAAGACAGTGTATCACATCAGTTATCTTTAAAAGAAAAAAATTGTGTTATTTAATCAGATAAACAAAAGTATGTATGAATAAGTGTAGTATTGTGTAACAGTGATAATGTGGTATAGTGATTTTCATTTTATTTTATTTTATTTTATTTTTATTTATTTATTTTTTATTTTTTTTGTAGTTATGGTGTTGTTCTGTGGGAACTTTTAACTGGTGAGACTCCTTATAGAGGTTTTGATACGTTGGCTGTTGCATATGGAGTAGCTGTTAATAAATTAACTCTTCCAATTCCATCTACCTGTCCTGCACCATTTTCAGATCTTATGAAACGTAAGTATTTCCTTAACAGATTTTCTTTTATAACTAGTGAAGTGCTATTCTGATGGAGATAGTAATGTAACAATTAATGTCTTGGAGCAGCAATAAATACTGTAATTACCGTATATTATCGCATATAATGCGAACTAGAAATTTTGTTTGAAAACTAGCCCTAAAATGCCATATCCACATATAATGCGATTCTGTTAATCTTGTTCCATAACATTATAAAGAATACAATGCGAATTAACGAAAGAAATATTTATTTTAAAACAAAATGTCAAAATACAATACGAATTAACAAAAGAAATATTTATTTTAAAACAAAATGTCCGAATCCTTTAAATTCTTCTTCATCTTTTGAGTCGTCAAACATTTCATTTATAAATTCATCTGTAGGGATTGCGTCATCATTGTAGCAGTTGTCGTCATCATCTTCATGCTCTCCAATTTGTTGTGCATCATCCTCGCTTTCGTATATGACGTGATCTTCGGATCCATCCATTGAATTACTTATTCCACATTTAAGAAATGAGCATTGAATCATTTCAGATGGCATCTAATCCCATGCTTCTTTAACCCAGCTGGTGACTAGGGTGATCTCAGGCTTCTGAAAATTCCCACCCTTTGTCATCTTCACCAAACCAGATGACACCCATTCTCTCCATTTTTCACGTAAGTGATCTTTAAATGGCTTATTCAAGCTGACATCAAGCGGCTACAAAACGGAAGTTAGACCACCTGGTATGACTGCTAGGCTGTACGTAGCTCACGTACTTTCTCATTTCTTGCCTCTGTTAAATGCGCCCATAACATATCCCAGACTAGCATGCTTTGTTGACGTAGCAAGCTACCTGGACGTATGTTCCTTACTTGATCCAGCCACAATTGTACACCTTCTTCATCTATCCAACCTTTCTGATTGGCACAAACAATTACACCTGATGGAAATTTCATATGCTTCGGAATTTTCTTCCTTTTAAATATCACTGTTGGCTTTAATTTGGTTCCGTCTGCCATGCATGCTAGAACAATGGTAAAATGCATTTTTTCATGTCCCGTTGTTTTTTGGAAGACACCCTTTTCACCAACTGAGTTTACTGTTCGATTCCCAGCCATATCAAAGTACATGGGCATCTCATCCATATTGCTAATTTGGGAAAATTCATATCCGTGACACTTCTGTAATTTCATGATAAATTTATGGAAGGACTGCACTTTTTCTTCAAGCTGCTTTGGTAACTTCTGCACAATTTTTGTTTGGTGTCGGAATGTTAATGCTTTGCATTCCATAAATCTGTTGCACCACCCAGGCGAAGCAAAAAAGATAAAACACCTGGTGTGTCCTTGAATTTACCATTCTTGAGTTGTAGAGCTCGAAAACTAATTGCATTTCTTGTTACTATAATGCCATCTTGTCATTGCGTCAAAATCCATTCATTTAGCTCTTCTTCAAGTTCTGGAAAGGATGCTACATCTCCACGACAGACACGTTTCGTTTTGGGGATTTTTTCAAGACTGTCTTTTTGCTTATGCCAAAGTCTAATATTACTCTCTGCTGCACCAAATTCTCTCATAGCACCACTGTTATTATGTTCTTCTGCAAACTGCACGACACGCAATTTAAATCCTGCTTCAAAAGATGAACGTCTATGTTTCTGTTGACTCATTTTCAGGCTAGGTTTGTTTAACGAATAATATTTAAAATGAACTGTGGTTAAACTGATATACCTAACTGTACTCTATCATTCGGCGATGGAGAGTGCTTTGTATCTGTGCATAATGCCAGTAATATAAGTAGCTTTATGCGCAGATACGATGCACGCTCGGTTGCCAAATGCGAGTGGGTCAAGTAGATTTGGTTGCATAGGCATTAGGTAGTATGTATTGTGTGTGCAAGTCTAATAAGATGTTATATTTTTTAGGATCCGCATATAATGCAAACCCCTAACTTTAAGTAGTATTTTTTACCATAAATTTTTCACATTATACGCGATAATATATGGTAATAGTATTTATTCATTATCATAATGTTCTGGTCTATTTCCTAAATCGTTTCTGCAATATGAATGGCAATTATTTCATAATGCAGTGGTAAAAACCACTCAACAGGCATATAGTCAGGAATACATATCCATACTTGAAGTAGAAAATGCCATCAAAGGCTTGATGGCATTTTCTACTTCAAGGCAGGAGTAGATGATATTCGACCAGAAATGGTTGAGTACGGTGGTATAAAAGTGTTACAGTGGCTGCACTGCATAGTTCAGAAGGTGTGGACAGAGGGACGAGTTTCCGATGATTGGAATAGAGCTCTCATAGTACCCATATACAAAAAAGGGAAATAAAACTGAATGTGAGAATTATAGAGGTATTTCTCTACTGAGTGTTCCTGCTAAGATTTATGCAAGTTAATTTGAGAAACGGTTGAGAAGAATTGTGGAAGAAAAGATTGGTGAAGAACAAACTGGATTCAGGCCAAATAGAGGCTGTCAGAATCAGATCTTCACTTTACAACAAATAGTTGAGAAATCATGGGAATATAGCAAAGATCTGTATTTAAGTTTTGTCAATCTGGAAAAGTCATATGACTAGGTGCCAAGAGAACAGCTATTCTAAACGCTACAGTTATGTGGTGTCACTGGGGCATTATATCAGGCAATACTTAGTCTTTATTTGAGTTGTAAGTCAGCAGTTAGAATTGAAGGAAGTACAAGAAGATGGTTTAATGTTAAATCTGGTGTGAGACAAGAATGTACATTATCCCCCTCTGTTATTCTTTATCTATATGGATCACATTATGAAGGAAAGCAGTATTAAACCTGCTATCAAAATTGAATAACTGTTGTAATAGATATGGTATGAAGGGACAATGAAAATAGGAGAATCGTTGAAAATGTCAACTGCATTGTGAACGGAGAACCTGTGGAACAAGTAAAACATTTCAGCTACTTAGGCACGATTTTTAGTGAAGATGGTAAATTAACTATGGAAATAGACAACGGAAGGAAGTCAATTGAATAAATTCATATGGAATAACAGAGAAATTAATCGGAACAGTAAGTGTTCAAACCAGTTTTAACTTATGGATCTGAGAGCTGTGTCAGAAGTAAAACACTTGACCAAAGACTAGAGACCACAGATTTGAGAATCCTGAGAAAGATTAGAGACACAAACAGATGGCATCAATGGCAATATCTTATTGAAAATGAGGCTATTAGGAAAGAACTTGACATTGTCAGCATCCAAGAATGTGTTAGCAGAGCTAATCTCAGGTGGTATGGTCACTTAAACAGAACGTTCTCTTCAAGGTTGGCAGGAAAACGACCCAAAGGAAGACCAAGATATAGGTGGACTGATACAAAGTGCCTTAGACGATAGAAATATAAGATCTGATAATGTTGGAGTCTTGACAAGTAACAGACTGATTTGGAGGAAAATTGTAGATAGGAAGTTAGTAATGATGTAAATTTTTCATGTAGTACTAATGGCAGGAATTTGATGATGATGATGATCATTTCATGGCAATATGAATATTGCCATATGTAATCACTGCAAGTGCAGCAAAATTAGTGGCAATTATGTGAGTATTGCTTCCTTCTCTAGTTGAAGGAAGTGTCATTTTCATCCATAGGTGATAGATGATTTCACCACCACTCAGTGAAATATCCCACCTTTTTTTTATTCAAGGCTTAAAAAGGTGTATTTTTGCTTTTGTGTTTTTCAGTCTCCAGAGGAGGCTCTATACCCCCATGTCATCTTACATGCAATATAGAAGATACTCTTCAGAGATATGCATAACAGCCTTCATGCTCTTGTTCTGTAATCAACTTTCTCACATTGCCAACAGTGAAAAATCATAAATTAATAATGACAGTACTACTGATCAGAAAAAAATCTACCAAAAAAAAAAATTAGCCTTAGCAACTATCTATTTCAACTATCTGAATTACAATTGATGTGATTCCTTCTATCACAAAGCTGGTGATTGTATTTGTCAAATCTCCATTCCCATATCAGAGAATGCCAAAATAAATAAATAAAATTATTTATGATCTGCTCTGGCTCAGAATTTCTTACTACACTTTATTTCATTCATTTATTCTCTTTATCACCCTTCAAAGCTTGATATTGTGCATTCCAGATACTCAAATGTAATTTGCATAAGTTCACAAAATGATTTAACTTGTGAATTTAGTATTCACAAATCAAAATTACTTCTTCCCCCCCCCCTCCCCATCATCAAATTCCTGAATATATCTTTGGTGAGTCTACAAGATATCATAATAGTACTACATGAAAAAATTACATCATTACTAACCTTCTGTTGACAATTTTCCACCTAATATTTTTCTTCAAACAATTTCCCTTCATCTATTATCTGTCAAGACTAGTATTATCATGTCTGATATTTCTGTTTTCTAAATTACTTTTTACTATCAATCCACCTAGAAGTTTTCTTTAATGCCAGCAATGCAAAGAACCCTTGTTTGGCTAACCTTTTATCTCTCATTTTGTTTAAGTGATCATAACACCTGAGATTAGTCCTGTTAATGGTGTCAAGTTCTTTCCTAGTATCCTAATTTTTAATGCATTTATAACAGTAACTGTTTACATGTGTGTAAACAGCCAGCAGAAACTAACTTTTGCTTGCTTTTGTTTGCACATCAGGTGGTTTCACAAAGCTTATACAGTATGGCAGTTGCAACTTTGGTAGAATTTTTTGCAAAAAGGGTAATCATAATGGGGACTTTAATTATTCAAACATTAATTGGGTAGCAGTAAAATCTAATGAGAAGAATGAAACTGAATTTATTGAACTGTTGTGAGACAACTTACTCAATGAGCATGTGACCGATGGAACTCGAGGTCAAAGAGTGTTTGATTTGATTACAGTGTCAGAGGGGATTTCAGTTAAAAATGTGACTATTCTGCCTCCGATTGGCGACAGTGACTATGCGGTACTCACTTGGAAGTGGCTAAGATTATGAATATTCCATTCAGAAAAGGTTACATGGTGAACTACAGAGTAGGAAATTATGCACAACTGAGGATGCTGGATTCTGCACCATAGTATCATGTTGGATGAGAAGGACATCGACAGTGCATGGGCAATGTTTAAAAACTACTTAAATCATGCAATATCAGAAAGTGTTCCTAGAGCTCAAAGAATAAATAGAGTAGGAGTGAAATAGTAAGAGATTCATAAGAAAAGGATGATGTGAAAGGGAAAGAATACCTTGTGCATAAGGATGATGTTCATTATGAAAATTATAAAAAGCTGGCCAGAAGAGGAACAGCTATTGTACAGAAAGCTAAGCCTGAACATGAAAAGTAACTGGCTCTGCAAGGTAAAGACAATCCCAAAGAATTCTATTGTTATGCTGCTAGAAAAGAATGAATATGAAAGAATAACTACTGAATGTGAATGGTGCAAAGGCGAGAGATGCAGAAGTTCTTCAACAAATGAATGCCCATTTTGCTGAAAGCTATCAACCTGGTGTATGCAGCATTGCACTCACTGCTATGAGTGCAATGCTCACCTCTTCACTGAATAAGGAACTCAGGTGTATAAGAAGGTATTAGAGCTGTTGCACAAACTGATAAGAATTCAGCATTTGGGACTGATGGGATATCAGTATGGATGAGACTTCGATTAATCACCAGAACTTGTTATTCCTTTGACCAGGTTATATAATTTGAGTCTCAGAATGGGGTGATTGGAATACATTGCCTAAAAGCATGGTAAGTGCAGAGACAAATGCATTTAAGTCAAGGTATGATGAGCTGTGTGTGTGTGTGTGCAAGAGAGAGAGAGAGTGAGAGCTCCCACATTGAGTCTCTTGACACCATGATGTCTGATTAGATTAGATTAGATTTGATTATCATTTGCATCAACTTTTGTAATAGTTTTCCATGCAGTATTCTGTCAATTACAAATTAAAGATACCAAGAAATTATATACTTGGATAAAGGATTAAACCAAGTATATAATTTCTTGGTATCTTTAATTTGTAGTATTACCAAGTGGAAAAACTTTCAACAACTAATCTGTCAGTTACCTTTGAAAAGTCCAGTACTGTCATGGTGCAGCCATTAACTTTATTCAATTTTGCTGTCACTTTATTATGAAACATGAATAATTACTAAGGCAGGACCCATCTTTTATAAAGCTGTGCAGCTCCGTATAAAGTAAAGTATTCCTATCCAATTATTCCTGAATTTCACCTTGAACCAATTATTCCAATACTTTAACCCCACTTCAGCAATATTAATTGGTCTATAATTTGCTACTTCTGTCTTGGAGCCACCTTTATATAATCGAATCTTATCCTCTTTCCACTCTCTTGAACCTTGCCAGAGCTGAGACTTCGATTAAACAACTTCATCAGAGGCACTGACAGTTTTTTTGCACATTCTCATAGCACATGGGCTGACATACTGTCCAATCCCACTGCTGTATTCATGTTGATATTTTTCATATTGTTGAGTGACTTTGCAGTTACTGATGTTCTCATATCAGTAACTGCAAAGTCTTCACCTAGATATCATGCCCTTGCAGAGTGATCACTTGGTAACTCAACTATTTCTTCAGCTTCTGTCACTTTCTTACCATTAGCACGGAACAAAGTTATCCTTCCATGATCATTCTTTCTCTTACTTGCTATATAACAAAAAAAACTTTTGAATTTACTTTGGCTTGCTTTTGCTAATGGGATGCTTAAGGGTCAAAGGTGTATAACTGAGAGTAAACCTCCACATAGCCTTTAAAGGAATGCGGAGAACAAACCAGGGCTTTTGACCTAACATCCAATCCTCAGCTTCTTGAGGTGCACCCTGTTAGGTCTACCGATACTGAACGAATGAGAAAGGGCTGCCAATTTGGGATTTAGCCAACCAAATTGTATTCTTGTTGGCTTAAACCAGAATATAAAATGATGGTACAATATGACAGAATCTCATGTGGGTGGGTCATCTCCCTGTTAAACAATGCCAGCATTGTTTAACCGGGCGATGAACCTATTTGCCAGGGAACCAAGACGAACAGCGAAAAGTCAGCTAGTCAAACTAATCCTGAAACACATCCCAACTCTGCTTCGCCAGAGTTTACCATTGGTACTATCAACATAAGAAGAAGCCTGAATGGCAAAGAAACAGAGCTAGCTAAGGAATTGGATAAGTACCAGATCTACATAATAGGGATGACTGAAACAAAAAAGACAAAAACTGGTGAGATCTTTCTGAGCAATAAATACCAAATGTTATATCATGCAATAACAATCAGGAAAAAGAAGGAGTAGCTATAGTATTCGACACTAAATACGAAGCTAATCTTCTTGATTGGCAGGCAATATCAAATAGAGTGATGTGAGCAAATATCAGAATGGGGAACTGGACAATGAGACTTGTTTGTGCCTATGGTCCCACAGAAGGTTCTATTAAGGCAGAGCTGGAGGAATTTTTTAAGGCTTTAGACAAAACAACTGATGCAATGAAAAAAGAAAAGTTGGCCCTTGTTGAGGATCTAAATAGCAGAGTGGAAAATATTGTCAGATATACAAAAATATTTTGGGAATACTTGGATAAAAGAGCAGAGCTAACAATAATGGCAAATGCCTGTTGGATTTCTGCACAGGACATGGACTGGTTATTACTAACACAATGTTCCAACATTAAAATGTGCACAAATTCACATGGAGAGAAGAGGCAAGGAATAAGAAAAGTCTCATTGACTATGTTATCATTGATGGTGATGTTTTCTCACTGGTGTAGGACAATAGAGTGTACAGAGGATTTGAAATTGGAAGTGATCACCATCTAGTCTTGAGCAAGATAAAATGGAATTTCATATTGAAAAGAACATGTAAGAAAGTTTTAAAGCGAATAAAAGTTGAGTAGCTCTAAGATGTGAACTGTAGACTAAAATACAGAAAGATTATTGAAGAAAAAATGAAAGAGTTTGAGAACAAGAATCAAACCTTGTAGATTCAGTTGCAAGCCCTGAAAAAAGCATTAATTGATTCAGCCTGAGAGGCATGGGGTGAGGTTGTCTGAAAGGATAGAAAAATCAGAATTCCATGATGGACACAGAAAGTTAAAGAGGCAGTTAAGGAAAAGAAGAAAGCATATCAAAAGTTCCTTGGTGAATAAGTCAGCTTGTGCTCTTAGAGAATACAGAGACAAATGTAAGAAAGCTAAACCCTGTGTAAAACTAGCTATCATGGGAAGACTTTGGTAAGAACATAGAAAATAAATATCAGGAAGGTGGCAAGATATTCTGGGCAAAATTTCCTCCTATTCTGAGCTTTCAACAGCTCAGAAATGGAGGAAAGAGTGCTGTAAAAGGAATCACAAATGATAATAGTGACATGAAAACTGGAGAAAAAAGATATCCTTGATGTATGGAGTAATTACTTCAAAAAATTGCTAAATGAAGCAATCAGTTATAGCACAGTGGTAAAAAACACTCAACAGCCATGCACTCAGGAATACATTTCCATGCTTGAAGTAGAAAAAACCATCAAAGGCCTGAAATGTGGAAACGTAGTTGGAGTAGATGATATTCAACTAGAAATGCTCAAGTATATAGGTATAAAAGTCTTACAGTGACTGCACTTCATAGTTCAGAAGTCCTGGACAGAGGGACGAATTCCAGATGATTGGAGTAGCGCCCTTATAGTACCCATATATAAAATGGGAAATAAAACCAAGAGAATTGGTAAGATATATTCAAGTGTACTTGAGAAACGATCAAGAAGAATTGTTGAATGAAACTTGGTGAAGTACAAGCTAGATTCAGGCCATATTGAGGCTGTCAGGATCAAAATTTTACTTCACGCAGCCACAGTACTTAAATTATTTAATAAATAAATATTTCGTCCTTAGGACATTGTAAGCATGCACCCTAACTGTATGTTATTCTTAGTACTGTTTGAAATTACTGTACTGATTATCCTAAGATACTTAGGACGAAATATTTATATATTAAATAATTTAAGTACTTTGGTTACGTGTGTATGTGTGTTAAGTTATGAATACTCCATAGGTTTTACTATATTACTTTTAACAATAAATTTCTTCACAGGGATCTGACAGCACAGAAGAGCACCTTATTGGGCAAATTTCAATTGAAACAGGGTAAGCTACGTGCCAGAATCTCTTTTTTAAAAAAGTGTAGATGCGATAAACTCATTCCCACGTTTGCTAAACTAAAGGAAGTTATCAAAATCATGGTGCTCATAAAATTAATCAAAATGCGAGCCATTCCTTACTGCTTAATCAGTTACGAGTTTCTAAACGTGAATTGGCAACAAATATTATAAAAAATCACAGAATTAGAAGCTGAATTGTCAAATACGTTAAATTTTGTTTAACCTTCTTTGTCCTCTCATAGGCCACTTAGCCTCATAAATTGATTACTAATATTTCAAAAAATGCAGGCATCAAAGCATTTGGAAAAAAGCAATGTTAATCTACATAAAAAAATACCTTACATTGTTAGAACGATCTAACAAAAATATAAACAAATTACTGACCAAAAAATGGGTTGTCAGCTTATCTAGCTATCTGTTAATGGAAGATGAAAGAAATGTATTAACATGAGATCATAAGTTTGCCATTTCACTTAAATGTATTCTATATCTAGATTTCATACACAACATTGAAAGAAACATCAGTCATCTGTCCAATATGGAAGCCAGTAGACTTCGTTTCGAAATAGTCAAAATAATCTATATTGCCAAACCTTCAGACTTCAATATCCCACCATCAAAATTGAAAGCTCTTAACTTCTTAAAACAAAATAAAAACACAGTCATCTCCAGAGCTGACAAGGAAAATATCACTGTTGTGTTAGATACCAATTCATATGATGGTAAAATGAATTTATTACTTCAAGATTGAAATACATATGCCCAAGTTGGTTAAGATCCTACAAAAAGACAGCTCAAGAAACTTAACAAGTTACTAGATGAAACTGCTTCCTTAGATCAAGAACCCATAAAAAAACTCAAAGCATGGTGTGCTTGGCCTCCTAGAATATATTGTTTACCTAAACTTCAGAACAATGTTCCACTCAGACCTGTTGTGAATTCTATTAGCAGCCTGACTTAGAAATTATCAAGATTTTTGTCTAACCTTCTCTGTCCTCTCATAGGCCACTTAGCCTCTTCAATTAAAAATTCCACAGAGTTTCACACAAAAATAAAAGACATTCAACTGTCAGAAACAGACATGCTAATTAGCTTCCACATTGTCTCTCTCTTCACTAATATTCCTCACAAGGAAACAATAGACTTGTTAACTCAGAAATTTCCATCCGATATTGTTGAATTATTCAAATTTGTTATCACATCTGGATACTTCACATGGAAAGAAAAAATTTACAAGCAAGAGGAAGGAACAGCAATGGGCTCTCCCTTATCACCAAACTTAGCCAATCTTTTTCTGGAATACCTTGAAGAAAAAATTTTCATGTTTGAAAACCTGTATATCTCTAGCGCCCTCTTTCACCCAAAACTTCCTTTTTTTTTCTTTGCGCTCAGCTCCCACTTCATTCCTATCTTCTGTACGATTTCCCAGAAAAAACATTGCGCACGTGCCATTTGCATGTAAGCAAATTGCCATCGGCTACACAATTTATCTGAGGTTGTCATTAATGGACTTTGATCCTTCGTTATTATGCTCTAACATATATCTTTATAGAGAAACTTCTTACATTAGAATCTTTTTACAAAAAAATGAGATCTTTCACCTTTAATTAATATTACAAAGTTTGTATTAGTACAATTCTTTAAACAAAATTGGTATCTTCGCTTATTTACAAGCATTTCTGTTTTAGTTTTTTTTCTTTTTCTTCTTAAATTCTGAATGAGATATTTCTTAGTAAAAATATTTTCTTTCAAAATTCAACAGACTTTTATTAGATTATTAGAATATTAAGTTGAAGTTCAAGAAGCCATATAGTGAAATGGCAAATACAACTCAGAGGTTAATTGCAATGCTGAAACAAACTTTGACATGTAAAGATAAGAATGTCATTTTGCCTCTATACAAGGCCTTGATAAGTCCTCACTTGGACTATTGTGCATAGATCTTGTTTTCTTTTTTCTATGGTGATTCTGATACTGTGGAGAGAGTGCAAAGCAGAATGTTTAAATGTTATCAGGATTACTGATTATGAAGACAGATTGAAAATTTTGCAGACCAGCAAACAGGAGAAATGGGGGTGATATGATTGAGACTTGCAAACTTCTGAGGGGGGGGTCATACAAGATTTTGGTTGATGGAATTTTTCATTTTATGGAGGGTGGCAAAAGGATAACAGTTCTTCCTTGGAAGCTGAGAATGAATGCATTCAAGAAAGCGGTGAGAGCTAGGTTTTCCTCTCATAGAGTTTTGCGTGATTGGGATGGATTTCCATTGGTTGTTGTTTTGTGTGTGCGTGAGTCGTGTGAATGAATTCAAAAAAAATCTGAAACAAATCCTGAAAAAAAAGCAGTGATAGAAAGCTTAGGAATAAAGAGTACATGGAATTTTAAAAAAAGAGGACTACGAAACTGGTTCAAAGAAATAGAAAAGATAATAAAAACAAAAAATGAGAGTTACCAGAAATGGCTAAATACCAAGACAGTAGAAGCCAAAATAAAGTACAAAAGAAACAGTGTAGTTGCAGAATGAGAAGTAAGGAAAAAACAGAGAAGAGAGAGAGAGAATTTGGACGATTTGTAGCAGAACTAGAAAAGGATATATCTAAGCCACAAGTGAAAACAAAACCTATAAAATACTAAAATACAAGAACTAAGAAATAAAATAAAATGTAAAAAATAAAAACAACAGGTTTAGAAAAATGGGTAACTTACTTTCAAAATCTCTGATCTGATAATTATAAAGAAGTAAAATTTTATACTACAACAAAAAAGTAAGCGCGTCCCCTGGGTGGCGGATAGGGGAGCCCACCATGTGTGTTGTGTGTGTGTGTGTGTGTGTGTGTGTGTATATATATGGTGGGGTGGTCCGAATATACTGAATAAGGACTCGTGGACCAACAGGGCCATAAGGGGCAATCATCTTGATTGTAAGGGAAGTGGCACTCCCATGGACCCCTAGCTGGATCTATCCTCTCCTTCTTCTACTTTGAGGAAGATCCACTTACTTTAATCTTTCCTATAAGGCCTTATCAGCCAACTCTTCTTACTTTATGACCCTTATGCTATTAGAGTACTCGAGGGCCATGGGGTCTTTTTATTTCTGGCCTTACAACTATGCCCTCTCTATAAACCTTACTATATTTCTTCTATAATCTACTTTTTCCTCTTCAATATACCCTATTCCTCCTATGGGTTTAAATTCGGAAGAAGGCTAGTTCAGAAGCCTTAAGGTAGCAGCCCTACCACTGAACTATTCCATCGTCAGGCTAGTCCCCTGACATGGAGAACATAATCCTACTTGTAAGCTGACAGAAAAAGATAATCGGATTGAATCTATGGGAAACGACCCTGGAATGGAAAAGGGAAAACGAAAATGGAAACGACAAAATATAATACACATAGCAAACTGGAATGTAAGAGGAATAGCATATAAAGAAATAGAATTAGACCAGTTATTAAATGAAAGAAATTTTAAAATAGCAGTAATCACTGAAACAAAAAAGAAATTAAAAGGAACTATGAGAACTGAAAATTTTAATGTGATATACGGTGGAGTCGACAAAGACCAAAGAGCACAAGCAGGAGTCATGATTTGGATTCATAACTCCCTTTCAAAACAGTTAAAACATTACAAGTTATGGAATGAAAGAATAATAGAAGCTAGAATAAAAATAGATAGAGGCTATTTAACAATAATTGGTTTATATGCCCCAGAAGAAGGAAGAGAACAGGATAATATTGATTTTTATAATCAGCTACAAAACATATATAATAAAATAAATAAAAATGATTACATAATTTTAGCAGGAGACTTAAATGCAAGAATTGGAAACACGAAAATTAATAATAATATAGGGTACATGGAGAACACACTCTAAACAGAAATGGTAAAAAATTTATTGACTTCGTAGTTTATAATAATCTAAAAATAATGAATTCCTTCTATAAACATAAAGACATACATAAATATACTTGGGCAGCAAGAGGATGGAAATCAATATTAGACTACTTCATATTAAATGAAAAGACATCAAAATTTTCACTAGATGTTAGAGTTCACAGAGGATATGAAATAAGCAGTGACCACTTCCTTGTTAAAATAAAATTAAGATTACCACCTAAATGGCTACAAGTAACAAGAACAGAAAGAAAAATTGAAACATTTGTTTATAAAACTAGACTATTGAATGACACAAATGTACAATGGCTATATGAACAAAGAATTAAACAATATCTAGATAAAATAAAACAAAATGAAGAAATAGAAATAGAATGGCTTAATATAAAAACGATACTAAATGCAGCAGCAAATGAAAGCTTAGGAAAGACCAAAAAATTCAATAAAAGAAAAAAAAATGATGATCTGGGATGATACAATCAAAGAAATAATTAAAAAGAAAAAAGAAGCCTATCACAAATAGTTAAGCAGTAAAAGATTAGAAGATGAAATAGAATATAAAAGAATAAGAGCCATAGCTAAAAGAGAAGTCAGAAAAAGACATAGAGAATCATGGAATAAATTTGTTTCTAATTTAGAACATGATTTATATAAAATAAGACCCAATGTATATAAGATTTTGAAACACCTAAATGCAGATACCAAAGAAAACATAAAATTAAACACTGAATTGAAATTAGAAGAATTTCTAAATTACTACACAGAACTGTGGACAGACAAATATTTTAAAAAAGACAACTGGCAAACAATTAACGAAAATGAAAAGGAAATAACTGAAGAGGAATTAGAAATCAGCCTGAAAGAAACAAGAAACGGAAAATCACCTGGAGAAGATAAGCTAGGTTCAGAACTATATAAATACGCAAGAACAAGATTCAAAGAAAGACTCTTATCGTTTTTAAATAAAATTTACTCAACTGGTATCCCCCCAATAGAATGGAAAAAAGCAATTGTGATTCCTATCTTTAAGAAAGGTAATAGAGATGACCCTAAAAACTATAGAGGTATCAGTATACTAAATTCCTGTTACAAAATATATAGCAGAATCTTAAATAACAAACTAATGAAATATTCCGAAAACTTTATTCTAGAGGTACAGAATGGATTTAGAAAAGGACGATCATATATAGGCCCAGCCTTTTGCCTAAAATTAATAATAGAGAAAAGAAGAGAATACAATTTAGAAACACATATTGCATTTATTGACTTTGAAAAAGCATTTGACAAAGTCAAAAGAAACATATTATTTAACATATTAAAAGAAAGACAAATACCAAATAATATCCTAAAAGCTATCACAAGTATATATGAAAATAATCAAATACAAATAAGATTAAATCACGAGCTATCATATACAAGAGAGATAAACCAAGGGGTCCGACAGGGATGTCCCCTCTCAGCAACTCTTTTTAATATCTACTTAAACGAAATAATAATAAAATGGAGTAAAAATTTACATCAAGGAATTAAACTTTCACCTACAGTTAACTTAAACACTCTCCTCTTTGCAGACGACCAAATAATAATTACAAATTCTGAAGATAAATTACAGAAAGCTATTTTAAATCTAAATGAGATATCCAAAGATTATGGTATGATAATATCAATGGAAAAATCAAAAACTCTGGCCTTTAAAGGACAAGATCCAGCAAGAACTGAAATAGTAATAGATAACAAGATCTTAGAACAGGTGAATTCATTTAACTACCTAGGATGTATGATCACATATGAAAATGAAAAAGATATAAACGTAAAAATTGCAAAATATTTAAAAATAACAGGTGTAATTAACTCTATATTTAAACCAAACCTAGTTCAAAAAGAAACCAGGCTAAAAGTATACAATACATTAGCCTTACCAGTCTTAATGTATGGAAGCGAAATCTGGATAATAAAACAAAAAGACAAACAAAGATTAATAACAGCAGAAATGAAGTTTATGAGAAAAACTGCAAAGTATACCCTATTTGATCACAAAAGAAATGAAGATATTATGAAAGAATTAAACCAAGAACCAGTAACAGAAAAAATTAAAAAAATATATAAACATAAATGGATGGAACATGTTCAAAGAATGAAAACAGAAAGATTACCAAAACAAGCCTTAAAATACAAGCCATTAGGAAAAAGAAAACCAGGACGTCCTCTTAAACGATTCAACGATGACTTCTAAGGCCGGAACAGGCCATGCTAGGCCTAAATCCTTGAATCATATGATGATGATGAACAAAAAATGATTGGATAGAAAACATTACGATGTCAGAACTAAAATATGCAATAAATAATATGAAAAATAGGAAAACACCTGGAGAAGACAATATAAACATGGAGCCGTACAAAAATACAGGTGAAAAATTTTATGAAAGACTTCTGAAAATCTTTAACATGGTCTGGATTTTTGGAAAAACTGAACTCTTGGAAAAAAGCATTAGTTATTATTCCAATTTATAAAAAGAAGGAAATTAAGATGACTGCAATAACTATAGAGGTGTTATGTTAAATGCAGTGTACAAAATATATATACAGGAATATTAAAAGAGAAACTAAACAGTATTGTAGAGGGCAAACTACTAGAAGAACAAAATGGTTCTGAAAAGGCCAATCTTGCATAGATTCAATTTTCACTCTAAAAATATTAATTGAAAACCGAAGAGAATTTCAAAAAGAATCATACTTGGCCTTCATTGATTATAAAAAAAAACCTTTGATAAAATTAACAAAGAATAGTTATTTAGAATATTAACTGATCTAAATATGCCAAACTAGCTCTTAAAGTATATTCAGGAAATATATGCCAGAAATAAATTAGCAGTCAAATAAGAGAACAAATATCAGAATGGAAAGTCATATCAAGAGGAGTATGAAAGGATGCATCCTATCACCTCTACTTTTTAATATACATATACATATAATTATGACAATCTGGTAACAATATAACCTATTTGGTATACAAATAAACCCAGAAATAGATAGATACATCCTTTCTTTTAGTGTTGCACGGTGATCAACATTCATTTTAGAAATTATGGACTTTACAACTGTGTTATAAAAAACTCATAAAGGAATTGCCACCATTATTTTAAACTGAACTACTTATTTAGAAAAAATGAATCTGCTAGTCTCGGACAATAATACATACCAACTCATTAACTACAACCCAACCAATAGAATAAAAAAGAAAACAGAGAATCTACTTAAATCAATTACCACATGGCCCTAAGATATGGTCAAAAAACTATTTCGCACTACACTCGTTCCCCAAGAATTTACGGGCTACCGAAAATTCACAAACAAAACACACCATTCCGGCCGATAGTCGAAGGGACAGATAGCCCGAATTATCACTTAGCCAAGAAATTAGCAGCAACACTCAAGGAGTTGGTAGGTCATTCCCTCTCTTATATCAGAAACACACAATTCATAAACATAATCAAAGACATTACATTAGAAAAAGATGATTTATTAGTCAGTTTTGACATCTCTGCACTCTTTACGAATGTCCCAATCAATGACACAATCTTTCTTTTACAGAACAAATTCCCTCCAGATATCACGGCACTCTTTGTATTACGTTCTGTTAATTTTGTATGGCAAAACACTTCCACCTACAAAAAGAATGCACAGCCATGCGCTTGCCATTACCCCCCCCCCCCCATTGCTAACTTTTATATGGAACATTTTGAGCAACATGCTTTAGATTCCTCTCCTTTAAAAGTTTCCTGGGAGGAACCTCCCTCGATGAGTCTTGATAGACTTGTGTTTCTTAGAAAGGACCTCCCACGATGAGTCTTCCTTGGAGGCCTGAATAATAATAATGATGATGATGCCCCTGAGATCTTACAAGGTGAAGTGGAAATGGCACTGCAGGAAATAAAGAATGGAAAGGCCCCAGGAGAAGATGGAATTATGGTAGACTTCTTAAAACTGGGAGGAAGCCCTGTCATCAAACAGCTGACTAAACTGTTTAATAAATGCCTAAAACAGAGAAAAATTCCAAAAAATTGGAACAATTTACTTCTAATATTAATTTTTAAAAAGGGCAATAAGGAAGAAATTAAAAACTACAGACCTATAAGCCTACTCCCCACCATATATAAAGTTTTCACAAAAATTAGAAATAATAGAATAAAATCTAAACTAGAGGGAATGCAATCCTGTGAACAAGCTGGATTTAGAAAGAATTACAATACTTTGGACCATATTCACACATTAAGACAGCTCATTGAAAAATCAATTCAATACAATAAACCCTTATGTCTGGCCTATGTAGACTATGAAAAAGCATTTGATTCATTTAAAATATCTGCAACACTAAAAGCACTTGAAACCCAGGGAACTGAGAAACCATATATTAAAACACTAAAACATATTTACAATAATGCAACTTCTGTAATTAAATTATATAAAAACAGTGAAAAGTTCCCAATAGAAAAATGTATCCGGCAAGGCGACACCATATCTCCCGAATTCTTTACAGCTGCACTAGAGGAAGTCTTTAGGAGCCTTGATTGGGAAACAGAAGGAATAAACATAAATGGAGAAAGACTGCATCATCTGAAATTTGCAGATGATATTGTCCTAATAGCAGATAATCTTGAAGATCTGGAAGAAAGGCTAAATCAGCTAAATGAAGCCTCCAGAGAAATTGGATTAAAAATAAATAGAGAAAAAACAAAAATAATGATGAATAAATACATAAACCATAGAACTATCAAAGTTGAAAACCATGAAATAGAACAAGTTACTTCATATGTATATTTGGGCCAATTGTTATCCTTTGAGGAGTGACAAAGAAAAGAGATTGAACAAAGAAGTCATCTTGGATGGATGGCTTATGGGAAAATGAGAGACATATTCAGAAGTGACATCCCTATGAGTCTAAAATGGAAAGCTTTCGACCAGTGATTACTTCCTGTCCTAACATATATGGAGAAGAAACATGGACTTTAACAGAAGCCCTAAACAAAAAGCTGAGAACAACACAACATCACATGGAAAGAAGTATTCTAAAAATAACATTAAGAGATAGGAAGACAGATATCTGGATAAGATCTCAAACAGGTGTCATGGATATTGTAAAATACATTAAACAGGCTAAGTGGAGATGGGCTGGCCATATTGCCAGATGCAGTGACGAGAGATGGACTAGAAAAACAACAGAATGGAGACCAATGGATGGAGCAAGACAAAGAGGAAGACCGAGAAGAAGGTGGAGAGATGAACTGGAACAAATTGCAGGAGCGAGGTGGATGGGAGAGACAGAAAAATGAGTGATCTGGAAAATCATGGGGGAGACCTTCGTCCAGCAGTGGACAGAACCAGATGGTTGAAGAAGAATTGAAGGGTTGGATAGCTGAAGGTACATTTACATGGCTCTGTACCAGAAATTAGTTGCTGTACTAATCCATTCAAGGATCAGGTAATTGAAGGTTTGCTCATTTGAGGATTGAATGGCTGTGTGATTACTGTATAACACATTTTTTTAAAAAAGTAATAAAATCTGAAGTTAAAAAATTTTGTGAATATATTTAATGTGTACTTCATTAAAAAAATTCACAAAAGTTATTAAAGAGAAATTAGTTTCACAATTAAATTATTAAATTATAATACACACATTAATGATGGCTTAAGGGAAGATGTGCTTATACTGTATCTGTTGTAAAACACACACACATATATATATAGATGTATTTATGTATGGATGTATATTATTATTATTTTGGTAACCTCCATAGAGTCAACAGACCCATTGTGGTGGCCCACTCAACCAGTAACATTTCTCTCATAATGAACCCTGAAATTATTTACACTGCCTGTATTCACAATGCACTTCAGCAGTGCATTCCACTCACCAACAACTCTCGGTGCAAAAAAATTCACTCACACCCTTCAACAACTTCCAAGGATGGCCTCTCATTCTTCCCATCTTAGCATCCACTCTTTTTATAATCACTTCTGTATTAATTGTAGAATCCTTGAGTAACTTGAAGGTCCCTATCATATCTCCTCTTTTCCTCCTATTCCCCAACCTCTATAATCTACATTCCCTCAAACGCTCTTCATGAGCTATACTCCAAAGTCCTGATATCACTTCAGTCATTTGTCTCTCTCTCTTTATATATATATAAAGCACCTGATATATATATATATATATAGCAGGTGCCTTTGTAGCTCTGTGGAAATGCATTTGCTTCCATAGCACTAGGCAGCTGGAAGAAAGACCATTCTAAGGACAGTTCTATTTCTCAACTAGAGGAACTTTTTATAGGCCTTTTTTCAACTGGTTCCTGAGTTAATAGATCTTCGGCATTGGCAAGAAGGATTTTCCTTCCCCAAAACTTCCATTTTAACATCACAATCAAGAAATTAATCATAGATCTCACATTGTTTCAGACAGTAATATATAGTGTTAGGATTAAGGAACATGAGATGGCAGCAGTTTGCTGTACTTTCCTTTCAGGGGTGCCTTTGCATCTAGTGTCCTGGACCATCTATTAGTGATAAGTGTGAATGGAGAATGACTGGCATTTATCTTCAAAAAAAAAAAAGTTAAAGATTAAAATATCCTCAACTGTTCACTTTTGGAAATAAAAGGAATTAAAAAATCTAATCCTCACATCCTTCTGCATCACATCTTTATACAACTTCGAGGGATGACCTCTCGTTCTTCCCATCTTAACATTCACTCTTTTTATAATTTGTTCTGTATTAATCTGATAGAATCCCTTAACCAACTTGAAGGTCTCTGTCATATCTCCTCTTTTCCTCCTATCCACTAATCTCTGTAATCCACATTCTCTCAAACACTCTTCATAACGAACACGCCAAAGTCCTGATATCACTTTAGTCATTCGTCTTTGAACCTTCTCTAGTGTTTCCACATCACAATGAAAACTAGATGACCAAATCTGAGCAAAATAGTCCATATGTGGTCTGACCAATGTCTTATATAGAAACACCACCTCCTTATCCCTACATATCATTATACTTTTTATCACAGGCAGGAATATGATGTGCAGTCTTTGCAACACATGCGATGGGCAGCAGAATTTCAGTCCACTGACTACCATCACTCCAAGATCACGAAACTCATCCACTTCCTGAAGTACAACTAAACCTATACAGTATGTAGCCTTATATCTCTATATCCCAAATTGCAACCCCACTTATTTGTCCAAGCTAAAAGTCTATTCAAATCTTACTGTAGAGAATTAACATTATCACTACTCCTGATAATTCTACCTAACTTTGCATCATTGTCAAACATTTGAAAATCCCCAGTCAATCCACATAAACAGTGAAGACCCAAGAACAGAACCCTGAGGCACGCCACTGGCCACCTTCCTTTTCTGAGACGGCTCCATCATACACAACTTGCTGGTATCATCAGAGAGCTAATCTCCGATCCATCTAACCAATGTACTATCTATTCCTATCCTCTGCAGCTTGTACACAACGTATCATATGGTCATCTGTCAAATGCTTTTGTAAAGTCCAAGAATATCACTGTATATGATTCTCCTTTATCCAACGCATTCGTCACCTTATCATAAAGTATAAGCAAATTACTAAAACAAGACCTGCTCTTCCCAAACCCATGCTGACTGTCATAGAGAATCTTATGACTTCAGATATACAGACCAGTCTGTTATTGGAAACTTCTGTTCTCAAACCATGCTTGTGGAGGAGTATTATTTTGCCTTCTTTCCCTCCTTAGGAACCTACCCCACTGCAAAACTTTCATTGAATAACCAGGACGGTGGCGTTGATAACTCTTTTGCACTGTTGTGTCCTGAATAAGCATTAAAAAGGTTTATATTAAAATATTCAGGTCACAACATTAATTCTACTCAGGCAGAGAACATGCAACATTAGCAATAGAAAAAATAAGTTGTTTGTGAATACAAGTCAAGATAAAGTTTAAGGAATTGTATAAAATTGTATAAAGTGTTTAAAAATAATCTGTATTAAGTGTGGGCCTGATAATAGAAATCCATGTAAGCTGGCAAAATCCATTTTGAAAAACCAGCCTCTTGCACTGAAATAGTAAAGCCTGTGAGTCAGGGGTTCAAGGGTCACTTTTACCGTCCTGCATTATGAAAGTATTGGAAAGGGAAACCTAAGCATCTTCCAGGAATAGGAGGCAGACACACGTGCGGAAAAGATAATAGAGGGAGCTAATGAGAATGACGTGGACACACATGACCGAGTTGGCGCGTATCGCAAATATCGAGATTTACCGAGAGGGGAAAATTAAACAAAAAGGACTTGCATGAAGATTCGAGATCTTTTTTTCTTCCTGGATTCCTGATCTCTCGGAGTGGTCCTGCTCGTCGTAGGAGGGAAGTCCCTGGCCAGTCGCGGAAGGCACTTAGTTCGTCCGTCGTAGCATTCGTATTGGGCCAAGCTATGTCCATGTTCTAGGATAGCTGTGATGTTGTCGTACGACGGAGGGACTAAATTGACCCATCCATTCAAGGCGACGTTACCGTGCCACCTCCCACATTTCCCTCGGAGATTCTACTCGCACAGATCTACGGAAGATATCCTCCAAAGCGGTTACATTTGAAGGCCTTGATGATTAGACAAGGCGAGAACAAGTTTTAAGAATTCAAGGACAGAAATGGTAATGTAGACTTTTGAAATACTAATTCCAGTTGTAAGAAGAGAGTGAATTTTCTGTGTGAACGTTTAAATTGGACTGAACTTAAAGAACTGTAAGAGTAGCCTACAGCTAGATACGTGTCCGAGACAGTGTTAAGAATTGTTTTCCCAAGAGGCCGAATAGATACAAGATTATGTTAAACTAAAAGTGTAATTATGCTGATGTGTTCACTGATAGCCACGTGTATCCGAATGGCTTAATGATAATCTATGAATTGTATTTTATGATTGTATTTAAGGTTATTGAGATTTAGTATGTGTGATAAGTACAAGTTAATTAGAGCTTTTGATCTGAGTTGAGTGCAACCATATTATCCTGTTTTGAAATGTATTATAGTGTATCACCTTAAAGCTAATTAAATTGTTTCATTCATGTACTTGCCTGATCTGCCTATATTATATGAATTCAAAACTACCGCTCATAAAACTAACAACGAACCAAGTGGGATAAACCCATAAATACTAATGCAATAAGTAAGCCGCGACTGTAAGAAAGAAAAGGACAAGCGGGGAGGAGATAAATTTATGCTCGATCAAATAATCATAAGCTCTCTAAAGGGGTCACCCTGAACAAGAATCCTTTCTACCTAAGTATTAGCTGGCGCAGCATAAAAATAAATGTATTAATACTTATAGGGTGAACCTTTACAGATTGTTTGTTTAGGACATAGAGAGGCCAATAGGACTGCAAAGCACTGAAGGAGAGAATATTTGATTGTAGAGTTTAAATTATAAGGGATAAATATGTATATGTAAGGTATAGTGTTAGACGAGTTTTGAATTTTAGAAAGATAGAACACAGGAATAGTTAAGAAAGGGTGGGTAAAAGGTAAATAACTAATTAATTAAAGGAATAGCAAACAAGATAAGAAAAGGGCAGTAACGTAAATGACGGAGTGGAGAGGAAAGTTAAAATAAAAAACGAATAGTAAAGACAAAGATAAGAAAAGTCACAACATAAATGGCGCAGCCGGTAGGATAAAAGAAAGATATAAAACAGTAGAAGTTAATCTAAACGATTAGAGTATAAATATTATAACAAATAAGTAGAGATATAAATAATATAAGGAAAACATCACAACAGCACATTCTTTAAAAACACATGGTGATAAGGCTAAATTCAATTCTTGTCGTGACCAGAGGAATCTTTATATGGTTTTTTTCAAAGGTGAGTTAGCAGGGTTTCCCCCCCCCCTGGAAACTTGGGTTTTCATTCCATGTACAGACAAATCATCCTTGAGTACACACGCAATTTACAGACAAAAAGTACTAGTAGTCGTGGCAGTAGATGATGGTAGTGGCAGTTGGGTGTTTTGAGTGAATTAAATGGTGGAGACAGAGAGTTAAAGAGTTGGTGCCCTCCCTCAATGAGTCTTTGGACTCCTGGAAGTATCATGTAATTTGATATTTTAAGGATACTTGTGACATAAAGATTGAATAATATAAGCACATAAACACAAGAAAGATATTTAATTAGCCAATATTTTGGTCTGAAAATTGCAGACCATCTTCAGATGGTCTGCAATTTTCTCATATGAAGAAATATGAGATAACAGCTACATATTCACCTATTAACAAATTATCTTCCCATTTTCCTTCTCCTAAAGACAAACGTTCAACTATGTCTCTTCCTGGAGTTTATCAAATTCCCTGCAACTGTGATCTCTCCTATTTTGGACAAACTGGACGCTCTCTTGAAAAAAGAATCCAAGAACATCAATCCTCCATTCATCACAACAAACCTGAAAAATCTGGATTAGCTCAGCACAAGATTGAAACTAACCGCAACATCCTTTGGTCAAAAACTCGCCTCTTACATAGATCCCGCTATAAATTTGAACGTTTATCCAAAGAAAGTGTAGAGGCATTACTCCATCGTCCTAACCTGAATTGGAATGACTGTATATTTGTATCAAAAATCTGGGAAAGTCTAATCAGGATAACTCATTAATTCATATTAATTTTATGTTATTTAATATTATTAATTCAAAAACAAACCAGACTAAAAGTATACAATACATTAGCCCTACCAGTCTTAATGTATGGAAGCGAAATCTGGACAATAAAACAAAAAGACAAACAAAGATTAAAAACAGCAGAAATGAAGTTTATGAGAAAAACTGCAAAGTATACCCTATTTGATCACAAAAGAAATGAAGAAATTATGAAAGAATTAAACTGAGAACCAGTAATAGAAAAAATTAAAAAATATAAACATAAATGGATGGAACACGTTCAAAGAATGAAAACAGAAAGATTACCAAAACAAGCCTTAAAATACAAGCCATTAGGAAAAAGAAAACCAGGACGTCCTCTTAAATGATTCAACGATGACTTCTAAGACTGGAACAGGCCATGCTAGGCCTAAATTCTTGATATGCATGATGATGATGATGATGAATATTATTAATTAATATCTTTATTTCAGTCATGTCTCTGCTTAATAATATTTCCTTTAATACTTAGTGATATAACATCACGCGGCTTGTTCTATTTTTAAATGATCTATTGTTAGTATTCCACCTTGTATTTTTTAAAACTGTTCTTGTAGTACCACTGAAGATGGTCTGCAATTTTCAGACTGAAATATTTGGCTAATTAAATATCTTTCTTGTGTTTACGTGCTTATATTATTTAGTATCATGTAATAATAATAATATGTCATCCATTCCCACAGCCTTATTAACAGCTAACCCAAGCAACACTTGATATACTTCTGATTCTTTCACCTTTAATTCTCCTAATTTTTGCCTCCCTTCTAGATGTTGCTCAGCATCATTCACACCCTTTTGAGATACAACGATGAAGTGTTCTTTTAATAATTACATTATATCATTTGCTATGGTTACTGTGCTACCATAATGATATTTTATATTACATTTCATTATTTCACATTTCATTAGTATATTATATTACATCGTTATATTGCTGGCCTGGTTGGCCAAGTGGTTAGCAATATATGCTCCCCAGCCAAAAGGCTGCAGGTTCAATTCCTGCCATGGGCATGGATGTTTGTGATTATCTGTGAAAATACTAGTGGTGGTGGGCGGTAGATGCCATTGGTGTAGTTGGGGTTCGTTGTAGTTGGTGGATTGAATGATGAAGACAGAAATTTGTAGAGTGGTTAGCATATATGCTCCCCAGCCAAAAGGCTGCAGGTTCAATTCCTGCCATGGATGTTTGTGATTATCTGTGAAAATACTAGTGGTGGTGGGCGGTAGATGCCATTGGTGTAGTTGGGGTTCGTTGTAGTTGGTGGAGTGAATGGTGAAGACAGAAATTTGTAGAGTAGGTGCCCTCCCTCGATGAGTCTTTGGACTTCCTGGTGGTGTCACGTAATATTAATAATAATAATATTATTACAGTTTAAAAATATAAAATTATAAAGAAATATATCACTAAAATGATTGAAATTATAAAAATATATACAAAAAAAAGAATATGTAATGATATATTGTAACACAGATTCAGAAAGATTGAAGATAGATTCTTGTAGATCATCTTTCTTTAATATCATTATGGCTGAAATAATTTAAAAAGGTGGAATTGACTGCAACAAAAATCAAAAATGGAGGTTCAAATTTGGATGGATATGCAGAAAAAAATATTTCTTGCACAGTAACGGAGATGAATTCCTTAGGAATTTTAAATTACAATAGTTATTGCAGAAACTTAAATGTGGTAATTGTAAAAATAACCAATAATATATAAATTGGAACTGAGCAGGAAAAATACTAGGTCAAGTATTGGAATTTAAATATCTAGTAATAACAGTTAACACTAAAAAATATCACAGGCAGAAATTTAAAAAAAAAATCAAAAAGCTTATAAAATATCAGACTGTTTTCAACAGAATGTGAATGTATTTCTATCAGAATGCAAAAAAATAAAGATTTAATTAAAATAATCCAAGTAAGAATCTATACCACATGGTAATATAGATTTTATTGCCTTAGTATCTTATAATGCAGTGCACATATCCTTATGGACATGTATAATGCTATGGATTATGGGAAATGCCACTACTCAGACCTGTTTCGACCTTTATTGAGATTTCATCAGTAGGAACCAGACCCAGAAGTGATACCAAGGTTGAAGTAATGCAGTAACTTTGATATCACTTTTGGGTATAGCTCCTACTGATGCTCAATAAATGTTGAAACCAGTCGGGGTAGTGGCCCTTCCCATAATGCATAGCATTATACTTGTACATAAGGATGTGTGCATTGCATTATGGGATACTAAGGCAATTGATGTGAAGTGACTTCACATGCAAATTTTATTTGCTTGCTTGCTTAGATAAAAGATGAAACCAAGAATATATTTTCTTGGCATCTTTAATTTATAGTATAGCCAAGTGGAAAAACTTTTAACATAGTGTTTACTGATATTAACATAAGCATGTGAAACACAAATAAAAATATCAAAAATACAACACTTAAAATGAAAACTTTTAAAAGAAAAATAGTTAGCAAAGCAAAATGCAATAAGAAAAAAAAAAATGAAAATGTAAGAAGAATGTCATTTATAGGCAGTAAATATATAAAAGCAATAAGATTAAATTAGAATGTCATGCACGTAGAATATACTAGTTTGCGCTCATAAAGTGTAGAAACATAATTTCATTTTTGCATTCACTTAAGAGAATGCAAAAATGAAAAGGTGAATAGTCTGCTTATATGTCATCATCATCAAATTCCTGCCATGTACCCTCAAGGGGTGTACAGAATATGATAGTACTACATGAAAAAAATTTACATCATTACTAACTTCCTGTCCGCGTGGTTAGCCTAGTGGCTATGCGCTTCACAACCATATGCCTGGGGAAGGAGTGTCCTAGATTCGATTCCCGTCGGTGACGTGAGAAGCTGAAGGATCTTCCTCAGCCATAGCCAAGTTAGCCAGTCTTGGGCGTGGACAGCAGTGTTTTTTCCCCAGTTTATTCTGGGGTTTTTCATCCCGCAAAGCAGGCAAACTGGCCTTGAGAACTCAACACTACAGGCTATAGGATACACCGGGGCATAAGGCTGACCACCTTATCCTGTAAACGGAGTGAGTCCGATGATCAATGGACCCTTGACACCGCAAGGTAAAAGAGGGTATAAGGAAGATGATGATACTAACTTCCTATCTACAATTTTCCTCCAAATCAGTCTGTTACCTGTCAAGACTCCAACATTATCAGATCTTATATTTCTGTCATCTAAGGCACTTTGTACTGTATCAATCCACCTATATCTTGGTCTTCCTCTGGGTTGTTTTCCTTCCAACCTGGCAGAGAACACTTGTTTTGCTAATCTTTCTTCGCCCATTCTGTTTAATTTAATGCTTATATGTTGAAATTAAAAATGCAACGAGCTTAGTGATGAATAGAAAATTTATTAGATACTTTGAAAAGAAAGTTACATTTGTGCCTATCCTTGCATGTCAGAAGAATGCCAACATACTTAGATCTGATCTTGAATATAGGCTGCTTAAAGATCATTAACATATATTCATGTTTTATACAAATCTTAAACATCATTTTATAGCTGATACTTCATTTTTAAAAGCTAACTTAATTAAGCTATAAATTTTCATAACCTATTATAGGCTGTTGGAACCCTGACCCTCATTGCCGACCCACATTTGTTGACATCCTCCGTGAACTAGAAGATGTGTCTCACTCATCTTTTATGAGCACACCACAGGAATCTTTCCACACATGGCAAGAAAAATGGAAACGAGAAATTGATGAAATGTTTCATAATCTTCGCTGTAAAGAAAAGGTATTGCAATTTAAATAAAAAATCTGTTAGCAGTTTATTTCTACATAAGCTTTAAAAAAAAATCAAACTATCAGAAATTTAATAGATCTGTGAATTTACAGACAAGAACTAATTAATGATTAAGTGATTGATTTAGTTGAATTCAAGTATCAACATCCATTGTTAATAATAATCTCCATGAAAGTGTATCCATTACTGCAATATTTCACCATCATTACTTCTCTAATGTGACAAATGCAAAGGCATTCAACAGGATTCCACATTGAACACTGATGCATAAATCGGTACAAATGGGAATGGATGGATATAAAGTTTGTGATTTGGATGACAATTATTGAAATAATAATGATGGCTTAAAAATCTCAAGAATATGGATGGAACACATTTGAATTGTTTCTGTTTCAAACCAGTCACAAATTTAAAATGTAGGTCTCTAGCAATCCCCTATTACACCAGGACTCTAGGCAATAATTTGACAACCTGAGCCGTTATTCCAAATAATGATTACGACACTAATAAAACAGTTAGCATTTATTATAATCATCTTCAAATTCCAGACATGTATCCTCAAGGGGTGTACAGGATATGATAGTACTACATAAAAAATTTTCATCATTACAAAATTCCAATCTACAATTTTCCTCCAAATCAATCTGTTACTTGTCAAGACTCCAAAATGATCAGATCTTATATTTCTATCTTCTAAGGCACTTTTTGCTGTATCAATCCACCTATTTCTTGATCTTCCCCTGGATCTTTTTCCTGCCATCCTGACAGAGAACATTTGTCTTGTTAATCTTTCCTCTCCCATTCTATTTAAGTGACCATACCACTTGAGATTAGCTCTGCTAACGCATTCCTGGATGCTGACAATGTCAAGTTCTTTCCTAATATCCTCGTTTTTAATATGATATTGCCATTGATGCCATCTGTTCACGCCCCTAATCTTTCTCAGGACTATCATATCTGCGGTCTCTGGTCTTTAGTCAAGTGTTTTATTATTCATAAGTTAAAATTACTTTGAATACTGTGTCTTGTATATAGCTAATTTAGTGTTTTGACTAATTTCTCTCTTATTCCATATAAATTTATTCAGTTGACTTCCTACCATACCAACTTTGCTGATTCTGTTGTCTATTTCTATATTTAATTTACCATCTTCGAAAAAAAAAAATATTGCCTAAGTAGCTGAAATGCTACTTAGGTAATATTCTATAGGTTCTCCATTCCTAATGTTCTATAGCAGGGGTGTCAACTAATGTTTGCATAAGATGTACATTATCCATACAGATATACCTGCGATCTACCTTTTTCAAAATTGGAGTATAAGGTATAATAAAAATAAGGATTTGTAATTTATGTTTAGACAAAGAAAAAATTATCGTAATATTATTTATTATTATTACAGTATATTATTATAATTATCCTAATATTAATTAGTTATGTTTAAAAGAATATTGCAGTTTTTTAACCACACTGATTAAAATAAACATTTCATTTTGAATTTCCTGATGAACCAGCATTACTTATTCTACACTGCAACGAGTTCACAATTTTTGCGTAATTTGGTGTGTAATTAGTCGATGCATTTCTCAAATATGACTCCAAATGCTCAAATGTTAATGTGGTACAGTATTTTGACTTAATAATGTTCATTTGTGAAAATGCCGATTCGCACAAGTATGTCGAACCAGAACAAGCATAAATATTTTCCGCACATTTTCTTAAGTTGGAATACTTGCATTCCGGTAGATATTTCCAACTCTCTTCGTGTGCCCTTGCTTTGACGTAAACATCATTTCTTATTGTTATTATTTCTTCTTCTAGAATAACAATATGCATATCAAAAATACAGGAAAGGTTTTCTACTATTATTTCTGGCTTTACATTGGTATCAAATAGAAAACTCATGAAGAGAATTACATTCTCAAGTTTCTTGAAATCCTGAAAGCAGTCTTCAAATTCTGCAATTGCTTTCCGAATTGCATCAATATATTTATTTTCGTTGAAATTAGCAAAAGCAGACCTACTTAATTGTGCGGTCATATTTGGAAAATTACATAAATTGTTATTTTCAAGCTTCACTATCAGTTGATTCAATTTTTCTTTAAAAGCATTGAGAACTAGTCATATCAAAAATTGTTTTTCCAGGACCCTGAAATTCTAGGTTTAATTAATTTAATTTTATGGTTATGTCGGTCAAAAAAGCTAAATCCAATAGCCAAATATCTTTTAACTGTTCGTATTCGTTGCCCCTATCAGCAAGAAATTGTTTAATTTTTTCAATTAAATCCCTAAATCTTTGAAGAAATTTAGCCCTACTTAACCACCTGACATCAGTATGCATAAACAGCTCAGAAGGTTTATCATTATCACTTTCTTCCATTTGCAAGTTAAAAAGGCGCCTTTGCAGAGTTTTTGCCCGAATTGAATTGGAAATCTTGAAAGCTATGTTCATAATTTTTTTCATATTTAAAACTTTAGCACACAGCACTTGTTGATGTATAATACAATGATACTGTAAGAAATTAGGAAAATCTTCATCATGCGTACATAGCGTGATAAAACCGTTGCGACGACCTGTTAAAGCTGGTGCTCTGTCTATGGTAATTGACACTAGTTTATAAAGAGACAGTTGAATCGTCTTGCTGTAACTCTTAACACTAGTAAATATATCTTAACCCTGTGTTTGTTCCTTTAACGGAATGATAGTAAGTAATTCTTCTTTTCTAGTAGAAAAGTCTTTAAAAACCATTCTAATAAAAATAATCCTTTGGGTGATGTCAACTGCATTAGTAGATTCATCCAACTGAAGTGAAAAGGCCTGACAATCCTTAATATCCTGCATTAGTTGCTCTTTTAAATCCAAATTTATTTCTTCTTCTCATTTTGCAACTGTATTTCGTTGATAGCAGCAACTATTTCTGATTTATTTTCAAAATTACAAAACAACGATTCAGCTGCTGCAAAAAATGCTTTTTTAAAAATTGCACCATCACTAAATAGTTTCTTATGTTTGGCAAGAATATGGCTCACTCTTAATGATGCAGTTGTTGCTGTCTCTGAGTTTGATATTATTTTAATGAAACATAACTACTGTGCTGACAAACTTTTCTTCGATTCTTGAATTTTGACTTTTCATAAATCACTGTAACGTGGATATGCTGTTTCATAGCTGCTGTGCACCTATTTAAAATGTCGTTCCAAGTTCCCTTTTTACGGCAGAGAAACACTTCCATTTCAAATCAAACAACAACATTTGTCTTTAATCGTAATTAAGAAATAATCATGTTCCCACTCTTGATGATAGTGATATGTCTTTGATTTTTTCATAGTAGTCATGATGGTACAATTTTAAATTATATTAAAACACTTTAAACTTGTAACAGAGCACTAGCACAACACAAACAACCAAGTTTTTAATACTGCTATCGTTTATACATCGAGCTTCACATGTTATTTTTATACAGTGCATCAAAGTGAACAAAAACTCAAAGTGGACATGTCTATGAGGGCGCATAAATTTCCAAGTACACTCCACAACGAAAGTCTCATAGCAGGAAATTTAATATTTTGAACTAATATTTGTAATTTTTCTATTGAAATTTGTGAAATAAAATTCAATTTAATAAAATTTAATTATAAACTGGAATTATTGTAATAATTCCAGTTTATGTTATTAAATTTTTATATTAAGTTTTTAATTAACATAAATTTTAAATAGAACCATAATATAGATTATTATTTGATAAATAGGTTAACATTATTTATTTGCTTTATCATATTCGGACTCATCTATATATTATTTTGAAACTTGAGACAAAATAAATTTGCAATCAACGTTATTGACACGCTTGTTCTATAGGTTCACCATTCATAATGCAATTGATATTTTCAATGCTTCTGCCTATTTTCATTATCTTTGTCTTGTTATTGCTGACCTTCACACCATATCTATTACAACAGTTATTCAATTTAGTCAGAGAATCTTCCAGACTTGTAGCGGATTTATTTAGAAGTATAACATCATCCGCATAAAGCAAAGAGCTGAGATTAATATCTCCAATCTTGATATTAGGGCCTAATACTACTTTCCTTCATAATATGATCCATATAGATAATTAATAACAAAGAGGAAAATGTACATCCTTGTCTGACACCAGATTTAACATTAAACCATCTTCTTGTGCTTCCTTCAATTCTAACTGCTGACTTACAACAAATAATGACTAAGTATTGCTTGATATAATGCCCCATTGACACCATACAACTGTAGCGTTTTGAATAGCTTCTCTCTTGGCACGTTCTCACATGCTTTTTTCCAGATACAAAACTTAATTACAGATTTTTGTTATATTCCTATGATTTCTCAACTATTTGTCGTAAAATGAAAATTTAATCCTGACAGCCTCTGTTTGGCCTAAATCCAGCTTGTTCTTCACCAAGCTTCCCTTCCACAATCCTTCTCAAACGTTTCTCAAATATACTTGCATAAATCTTACCAGGAACACTCAGTACTTCTGTAATTCTCACATTCTGTTTTATTTCTCTTTTTATATATGGGTACTCTGAGAGCTGTACTCCAATCATCTGGAATTCATCCCTCTGTCCATGCCTTCTGAACTATGCAGTGCAGCCACTGTAAGACTTTTATAACTCCATATGTGAGCATTTCTGGTCAAATATCATCTATTCCCTCTGCCTTTCCACATTTCAAGCTTTTGATGACTTTTTCTACTTCAAGTATGGATATGTATTCCTGACTGCATGCCTGATCAGTGTATTTTACCACTGTGCTGTCATCACTGCTTGTTTCATTTAGCAATTTTTCGAAGTACTTACTCCATACATTAAGGATATCTTTTTCAGCAATTTTCGCATCACCTTTATCATCTCTAATTCCTTTTACAGTACTCTTTCTGCCATTTCTGAACTTTTTCAACAGCCTCAGCATGTTTTGCCACCATCTTGATATTTATTTTCTGTGTTCTTACCAAAATCTTCCCATGACTTTTGTTTAGCTAGTTTTCGACAGTGTTGTCAGCCCCATCCTTGTTCATTCAGTATCCAGGTAGACACCTAACAGGGTGCACCATGAGAACATGAGGACTGGACATTAGGTCAGAAGCCCTGGTCAGTTCTCCACATTCCTTTAAAGGCTATGTGGAGGTCTCCTCTCTTATTGAGCTTTGACCCCTTAAACACGCCTAGTTTTTTGTATTTAGAGAATAATATAACTGAAATTGAGTTTTAGCTATATAAAAAAAAACCAGCATAATAAGTTTGATGTAGTATTTTTTTGTCATCAGCGATCAGACTGGTGGGATTAACAATTAACCAAATTAGTGATATTGTAGACAAATTGTGTGAATTGTAATGTGACTTATCTCCCTCTCTTTACCCTTCTGGGTGTGTGCATGTCCTCCAAATAGACCTTAATATGAAAGTCAAATGAGTAATTATCAGAAATTTTAAACTAGTTGTTTATATTATAAACATATAATGGATGGCCAAGTGGTTATTATGCCCGCTCTTCAGTCAAGAGGCCGTAAGTTCGAATCCCGACATAGATTTTTGGGATTGTCCTACAAACTTTGTATGGAAAGGGAATCTGCAACCTTAATACTTATTCGAACGGTATAAAGTGCAGGCCAGAAGGGTAACAAGTGTGGTTAAAAAAAGCAAAAGCGGATTATAAAAGGAAACTAGCTATGCAAGCTAAAGAGAATCCCAAACAGTTCTTTCAATATGCTGCAAGCAAAAAAAAAACTGTATATGGCAAAATGATTTTAAGGAATGAAGATGGTAAGGAGGTCACTGAATCAGTCGATATAGTGGAATTACTGAGCGAGCACTTTGCAAGAATATATCATCCAGGTGGTGACATTGAAGAAATGAAGGAACCATTAGTTTATATGGGAATTGTGATGAATGAAGTGGAGGTGAATAGTCTATTACAGAACCTTAATGTGAATACATCTGTGGGATTGGATGGTATACCGGCACGGGTCTTATGTGAAGCGGCTAAAGAATTATCAGTGCCCTTGACCATGTTGTTTAATCTGAGTCTCGAGTCTGGTTTAGTCCCGAAGTTGTGGAAAGAGGGAAAAATAGTTCCACTGCATAAAGGAGGATCCAAGACTACTGTTGCAAATTACCGACCGATCAGCATATCAGGAGTCGTTGTCAAGGTCTTGGAGAAAGTAGTCAGGGGAAAAATACAGGAATGGATTGATGAAAATGAGATACTGTATGGGAGACAGGATGGCTTTGTGAAGGGTAGATCATGCCTCAGTAACTTGCTCAAGTTTTATAACACAGTGACGGCTGAGCTGGATAAGGGTAATGGGTTTACAGTGACACTGCTGGACCTGACTAAGGCATTTGACAGAATACCACTTGAATTCTAATCCGTAAACTACAATATATGGGAATGGATATAGGGTTGGTGAGATGGATAGGTGGGTGGTTGATGGAGAGATATCAGAGAGTGGTTTATTTGGGAGCAGAGTCCAAAAGACGGACTGTGATTGTGATTAGTGGTGTGCCGCAGGGTTCTGTTCTTGGACCACTGCTGTTTAATTTGTTCATTAACGATATAGGGAAGGATCTAAGAGGAACAGTTCATTTGTTCGCTGATAATGCAAAGTTGGGTAGGGCAATAGTAAATGCAGAAGATGTCAAAATTTTGCAGGATGACTTGGATAAATTGGAGTTCTGGGCTAAGGAAAATGGATGTTAATTTAATGTGATAAAATGTAAGGTTATGCATTTTGGGGTGAAAAGATTAGGAGCAGTATACCACATTGATGGAACTCTACTCCAGGAGATTGATGAGGCCAGGGACTTGGGAGTGTTGGTGGATAGGGAGATGAAGTTTAGGGGCACATTGCAAAAGTAGCTAAATCAGCTCATCAACTTACTTGCTTATTGAAAAATACTTTGACGAGCAGAGATAAGCAAGTTATTGTACCTCTGTACCGAGCTTTGATAAGACCTCATCTCGACTACTGTGCCCAGATTTGGTCACCTAGGTTTCTTCTTGATGGGGAGGAGGCGAGTGACCAAGATGATAGCAGGTCTATGGAATGAACCATATGAGAACTGGTTGAAGATTTGTGGGTTGCGGAAATTAGTTGATGGGCGGAAAAGGGAAGATGTGATTGAGACATTCAAATTGCTAAAGGGGTTCTATAGGATTAATTCAGAGGATATTTTTGAGATCAGGACTGGTGGTGGGAGAACTAGGGGAGACCTATGGAAGCTGGGCAAGAGTGTGGTTAGCAAGGGTGTTAGAGCCGGGTTCTTTACTTTTAGAGTGGTAAATGAGTGGAATAAGCTGCCTGAGTCTGTTGTGGGTGCTATGACGGTGAGTGAGTTCAAGGCAAGGTATGATAGATACTGTGAGAATGTCATATAGTTGTGATGTTTAGGTCCTCCCTCGATGAGTCTAAGGACTCCCTGGAGTCACCCATAATAATAATAATAATATTATATTAGCTGTTACTTTAGCTTGTCTCCATAATTTTATCATAATGAATATTGATCACTGTGTAAGAGAAGAAGAAAAATATCAGTATCATGAATTGAAAGCTTATGAACAAGTGAAATATTTCAGCTTAAATATTTAGGCACAATCATTAGTGAAGATAACAAATTAAATAGGGAAAGAAATCAAAACAGAATAAGCAGAGCTGGTATGGTGGGTAATTAGTTGAATAAATATATATTGAATAAGAAACAGCACTAAGTAATCAAAACACTACAACTAGTTTTATACAACAACAACAACAATGTTCAAACCAGTTTAACTTACAGATCTGAGAGCTGAGTTACAAATAAAATAGTTGATCAAAAACTAGACACAAATTTTGTTTAAGACCCTATTTAGCAAAAACTTGTGTTTGAATTCACAGTGAAAAAAAAAAAAAAACGTGAAGAAGACCAAGGTCTATGTGAAGTGATAGCGGTGCCTTCTTCTTCTTCTTCAGCTTGCTGAACCTCTATGGGTCTTTGCTGCATGTACCAACTTCTTCCATTCCTTTCTGTCTTGAGTTCTTCCATTCTAGTCCTGGATTCCCATCTCAGCTAAGCCTTTTTTTGATGTTATCCTCCTAGCACATCCACAGTCTACCTCTAGGTTGCTTTCCATCAGGCATTCATCTTGATTAGCCATGTCAATATGCATGTTGCTTTAATTTCAACAGCTACAAGTGGGCATCTGTAGAGTTCATATAGTTCTTCTTCTCCATTCACCTGTTGTGTTATGTCCTACAGGTCCATAGACTTTTGTGATGCTTTTATGTTCAGAGATTGCAAAGGTTTTGCTTCTCAGTCTGTTATGTGCTTCATATTTCTGCTCCATATAAAATAATAGGTCTAATGATTGTCTTGTATATTTCTGTTTTAACTCTGCTTGGTAGAATTTTGGAAAATAGTAAATGATGTAGAGAATGATGTCTATATTGGCGGCATGTATTCTAGCTGTTATCTCTGAACTGATTTTATTATCTTGAGTAATCAATGTTCCAAGATATTTGAACGAGGTAGCACTTTTAAATTTCATATTATCAATGGTAAACTGGTCATTTCTCCTTGGTTGTGATTTTTGCATATATTTAAATATTCAATTTCATCCTGGTCAATTTGTAATCCTAGTTTTTCAGCAGCAGTTTTGAGTTTTCTAAATGTTATTCTTATGTCTTCAGCAAGTTCTCCAATGAGGAGAACTGCTTGGAAAGAAGTCAGTGGATGCTCCCATGGACAAGGTGCATCATGCCAGATAATCAGTCGTGTTTGCAGCTGGTATAAATTGGAGGTATGTGATGCTCCCAAGTCAGTGCAACTGAATCTGGGTGAAATAGCTGTGAGAAGGGGGAACTGATGCCATTTCAAAGAGGCATTGTAGAGGATGTCATGTTTCAGGCCTATCTGTTCGACAAATTTTTTAAAAATTTGGCTATCCCAGGTCAACAATCAGTGATACAATACTAAGATGGAAGCATAGGGAGTCAACTGCAAGTTCTGCCTGCAGTAGATGACCCGCCACACTCACTGAACATGACTGTAAGGTGCTACAAAGGATAATATGTAAAATCTGCCATTCATTGGTTGACATGTTCTGAGTTCCAGACATCGACTGGAACACAAATCTACACAAAACATTGAGAACTGAGACTCCCAATTGGGTTTCCATGGTAGGACTGCAATATGCAAGCTCCCATATTACCAGAACTAACATGCAGCATTGTCTTCAGCAGTGCAAAGAGCATGTACAGTGGGACATGGAAACTTGGGAAGCTGTCTTATGTAGCGACAAATCACATTACACCCTTTACCAAGCAGATGGTTAGGTGTGGCAGATGCCAATAGTCATCTCTTACCCGAGTACGTAACTCCAACTATGAAATTCAGAGGTGGCAGTGTGATGGTATAGTCCTGGTTTTCCTGGTTTGGCCTCATGCCTCTGTTTGTGATGCCACGAACATTAAACATGGAGCTAACCATTGTCTCTTTCAGCAATACAATGAACCATGTCATAAGGCTGCTGCTGTAACTGCTTGGGTTGTGGATGAACATCACCACACTTGACTGGCCTCCACAGAGCACTGATCTCACCCCTACCGAACATCTGTGTGATGAACTGGAGCATCTGGTGAGGTCAAGGGACGTCTATCCCACAACAGTCCATACCTCATTACATGCCTACAGGATGAATGGTCCAAAATTCCCATTGATCGCTATCGTACACTTGTGGAAAATATGCTTCGTAGGATTACTGCAGTCATCTCAGCAAAAGCAGGTCCTACATCATATTAAGGTGAGCACCATAGCTGTTTGTTCCTCTTACTGTGGTGTCCATTGACTTCTTTCCAACCATCGTATATCAACCTAATATTACTTCTGTTTGTGTTATCTTTTACAGTTTCTCGAATGCATTTTTCTAATGCTACATTAAAAAGGGTGATTGAAAGGGCATCTCCTTGCTTCAATCCTGTCTTATTATCAAAAGGTTCTGATCTAATTCTGTCTGCTAATACCATGTTTCAGCTGTCAGTGGTGCAAATTTTGATTAAGCGTATTATCTCATGTGATGTTCCTAGTTCTAATATGCCCCATAGGCCTTCTCTATGAGTGCTGTCATATGCTTTTCTAAAGTCTATAAATAAAATAATGACCTGCAGATTATTTTCCCTTTTTTTTTTTTTTTTTTTTTCTAGTATCTCTAAGGGTAAAAATCTGGTCAGCTGTCAATCTATTTCTTCAGAATCCTGCTTGATATTCATCTATATTTTCTTCAGCATAAGGTAAGATTCTTTTTGGTATGATGTTAGATAAAATTTTGTAGCCTGCTGACAATCACAATATCCTGCTGTAATTTTCTCATTCGTTTTTGTTTCCTTTTTTATAAACTGAAACGATTAGCAATTCTTTCCATTCTGTGAGTATGTCATCTTTTTCCTTTATTACATTTACCATCTCATGTATGTGAGTGGTTCATTCTCTTTCCTCATATTTGATGATGTTAAACTACTATTTCATCAATGCCTGGTGCTTTGTTGTCTTTGAGCTGCTTTATACTTTCTTCTACTTTGGCTTTGGAAGATTTAAATGTTTCTGGATGACAAGAATTCTGTTTAAAAGACTCAGCAAGTTCATCACAATTTAGGAGTTTGTTAAAGTACTCTCTCCATGTGTTTGCTATTTCATCTCTAGTGGCCAGTGTTTGTCCATTGCTCTTGTTGATTGTTGTTGTTTTCTTATGTGGGCCTGTTTCTTGGTTTTTAATGTCATGAAAAATTTTCCAGGATTATTGTAAAAGTACTGCAAAGTACTTCTGTATTTTTTCAATCTATTCATATAAAAATTTTCTATTCTGTTGTCTGATTATTTCATTAGTTTTCTTGCTGTCCTCTCTATATCTCTCAGCAGCTTGAATATCAGGCTGCTGAGAGATATAAAGAGGTTGTACTGAAAGTTGTTATTTGGTCCTTTTCATTAAAATTGAAACAAACTATTTGATTTTTAAGACCATGGATTTAATAAACATTTATACAAATCATCTACTAATTTCGCTAGCTGTAACTGTCTAGCTTTGTCAAGACTAGGAAGGTAATGCTAGTATTAAATGCAAAAAAAACAAAAGAATAGAGTAACGGTTTAAAAACAGTTAGGCAAATTGGAGTGCATGAGTGACATCACATGCATTAGGCCTGAAAACAGTTATTGTTATTAAGTCACGTTTTATAATTTCTCATGTAATTTAGTTCTGTTAAACTTAATGATTTTAACAGATTTTTCCACATCTTAATATTATTCCCTGGTTTCTATTGATATTATTTCCTGTTCATAGGACTACTGTGTTTTGTCGTTGTTTCTCTCTAATTTCTGAACTTATATACCTCATTAACCTCTATTATCTTTTCTTATGTGTAGCCTAACTTGATTCTGCCTAGGGATATTCCCTTTTCGGATACTGGCAAATTTGTATTATACTGCACCAGCCAGTATCCTATAACAGGAATTAATTCAAGTTCAGGGAAATATTCCTAGATTCATTGGCATACACTCCAACTTAAATAGGTATCAGTACTTTGCAGTCGTGACCAATGATCTATTACTTAAATATATATATCTAAAATTTCTCCCGCTAAGGTTCTAATTTCATAAGTCGTAAACTTTCTTACATGTTCTTCTCTTCAACATGAAATTCAGTTTTATCCTGCTGAAGACTAAATGGTGATCACTTCCAATTTCAAATCCTCTGTACACTCTGGTGTCCTGCACCAGGGAGAAAACATTTCTATCAACAATAACATAGTCAATGAGACTTTTCTTATTCCTTGCCTCTTCTCTCCATGTGAATTTGTGCACATTTTTATGTTGGAACATGGCGTTAGTAATAGCCAGTCCATGTCCTGAGCAGAAATCCAACAGGTATTTGTCATTATTATTAGCTTTGTTCTTTTCTCCAAATTTTCCCAAAATATTTTAGTATGTCTGACAATCATTTCCTACTCTGCTATTTAGATCCCAACAAGGACCAACTTTTCCTTTTTCATTGTGTCAGTTGCTTTTTCTAAAGCCTCAAAAAATTTCTCCACTTCTACTTTAGTAGAACCTTCTGTGGGACCATAGGCACAAATAGGTCTCATTGTCCAGTTCCCCATTCTCATATTTGTCCACATTACATAACAGAGTATAGAAATGACTTCTTTTTTTCATTATACTTTTTTCAAGTGAAGTTATTGGGAAATCATATGGTAATAATACCATAATTAGAAGACTTGTGAGAATAGAAGAAAAGAAAACTTGCAAATGCAGGTTCTATCCATGAAATAGTTTAATCTTCTTCTTCTTCTTCTTGACTTCACGTATTAGGCAATTGTTTGCCTGTAATGTTTTCAAGGGTTTAAAAAGTCTTCTGCTCCTCTCCTCCTGGGTCTTCCTCTTGATCGGTGTCCCTTTGGTTTATATTTCCAGGCAATATTTGGCTATCTGTCCTCATCCATTCATCTACATGGTTTTTCCAGTTCTTTCTATAATTTGTGATGTCTTCTGTTATGTTAATTATGGATAACTGTTTTCTTATTTCTTCATTTCTTATCTTGTCTATTCTTTTATAGCCTGCAAGTGGTCTTAGGTACTTCATTAATAGTAAACAATAAATAGTTTAATGAAATTTAAAAAATTTGTCTTAGAGAACCCTAATATTTAATAATCTTCATGTAGGACATCGTTATTCATTTGTTTCATGTAAATAATTCATCTATGTGCTGGGTACGTGTGTGTGTGGGGGGGGGGGGGCACGTGTTTTATTACTTCAGTTTAAAAAATCTCATTTTATAATACTTTTCTATCTGTCTAAGTTATTCATTGATGAATTAGTTGGTCTAAATTCAGGTTGCTTATTTGAACCAGTCACGTTCGAAGGGTTATCTGAATATATATATAGTAGCGAACAAATTCTATCTGAACACACATTAAGAAAAATTTTAATTTAACAAGAAAAGAAGTACAAAAATTAAACTCCAACTTTACCTTATAATTTATGTGTACTCCTCTGTTCCTAATAAGTTAATTAACTCATTTAGGCATGGACTCTACCAATGTAGAACACGTTTTTCTTAGTAATCAAATTGTATTTCAAATCAATTGTATACTTTTGTCTTAAACCAGCATCACAGATTTTTTTCTATCTATCTACAATAACATAGCCATTTAGACGTCTTTTTTTTTCTTCTTTGTTAGGGAGAGAGTAGATTCAGGAAAATCAAAGATGACAAATAGAAGAAATAAAAGGAATATGACTGGATTAGATGGCTTTTTTTTGGAAATAAAAGATATTGGTTTAAAGAGTTGGTCTTCAAACTAATTGGAATATTACCTTTGAAGATATCTTCTTCTTCAGGCTTATAAGCCAAGTGGCCTGTTCTGGTCTCACTTCCATCTTTATAAGGGTCTTTCTCTGCATCTGGTTCCTTTTGGGTGATAATTTAGAATTTGTTTAGGTATTCTACCTCTTGTTCATTCTCAGTACGTGTTCTTTCCATTTTTCTCTATAGCAAAAAAACTGTTTCATTTAGGGAGTTTGTAATTCCAAGTTTATTTCTGATTTCGCTGCTTTCATTTTATCTATTATTGTGACTCCTTCAGTTCTGCATAAAAATTTCATTTTGGATGATTCAATTCTTTTTTCATCTGCTTTTTTATTGTCCATATCTCACTTCCATAAAGTAAGGTAGGTTTAGCTACTGTATCGTGGATTCTTATTTGTGTGTGTTTTTGTACATAATTGGGCTTAAAAATTTTATTTATAATGCCTGTTACTTTTAAAAAGTTTGTAGCTTCGGTTCTATATCAGCTTCATTTTCATATGACATTGTGCATCCTAAATGCCGGCCTGGTTGGCCAAGTGGTTAACGTGTCTGCTCTCTGGCCAGGGGGCTGCAGGTTTAGGTCCCACCGTGGGTATGGATGTTTGTGATTGTCTGTGAGAATGGTGGTGGTGGACAATAAATGATGCAGTTCGATGGAGTTGGTGAATTTGAGTAGTGGAGATGGAGAGTTGTAAAGTAGGTGCCCTCCCTCAATTAGTCTTTGGACTCCTTGGAGGTGTCATGTAATAATAATAATAATAATCTCAAAACCATACTTTTATAATGGATTGTATGAAGTTATCATTTGTATCCCAATTTACTTTTCCAAGTCTCTTTTTCAGTAAGGCCCACAAATTTGATTTTGGGTTAACCGAGCCACTGGAGCAATTGAATATTGTGATTTTTGAGGAATTCTTTCACTTTTTTTTTTTAAGTGGTACATGGAGCAAGGTCCTGTTGGAAGATGAGTTCTTTGTCTTTCTGGATCTGTGGGACCACTCTTTTCTCCAGTATTTTTATTTATTGGTCACTTTTCATCATACCATCAACAGGCACAAGCATGTTTTACACATGACAGCCCAGAATAGCTGGAATGTTTAGGAGCCTGTTGAAAGTGGGCAGGAGAGGTCTTCTCAGCCACTGATTTGCAAGCATAGGGTACTCACTCTCCCATGGACAAAGAAATGGCTCTCATCTAAGAATATGGCTCTTTTGCCCACTGCAGCCTCTTTTTCTGCATATCCTTTTCCTTCATCAACAGTTGTTTCTTTTTTGGTCTGTGGGCAGTCTTCCCTGCTTCCAACAATCTTTGATTGACTGTCATGTCAGAAAAATTAATCCTACTAGCTGCCAAGTTCTCTTTAAGTCTACAGTAGACAATCTTGGAGTCATATTGCTTTTCCTAACTAGTAAATGATCTTGAGTAAGTCTAGTTTTCTTTTTTCACCCACATTTTCCTTTTCTGTCTGGAGAAAAGGTACCTGTCTCCCTAAACCTCTTTAAATTCGCATTAACAGTACCCAAACCAATGCCACACTCAATTTGTCTTTGAATCATGGATGTGTGCTGAGAAAGTGTACATATTTTTGAACGCTTTCTTGGAGATGTAACCATTTTATACCTACATAAAATGAACATCGCAGAGACAGTTAAAACATGCAGCACTCAACCAAAATAGCGAACTGAAACCAAAACTGAAAATAGTAAACCAAAACTAAAAACAAAATTATCGTGAAGTGAAACAAAAACCAAATAAAAAACTTTATGAAAATTCAGCTTGTTTAATTAATTTAATTTATTCACTACTGTATATCAGTCTGGTGATTGGTTATCATGCATTTTCATTAATGCCAGAAACATCACGATTATTGAAGGCGATGAATTTTTAGCTTTGGTAAATGATAACATTGGGACCAAAAATTATGGGCATTAGTGAAACATTACTCGTGAAGAGTAGTATATTCTTACATGAATAGAATGTGATGGGTACAGTGTATATACAGAGAAAAAGGGCATTGTGGAGGCAGCATAAGAGAAGTGGAAATAACTAATTCCATGAGGTCTACAAAGACGAAGCAAGGAGGGTGACTTGGTTGGTGAGGGTAGCTAAAGAGAGGTATGAACAGCAGTTGGCTAATGAAGCCAAAAAGAATCCTAAGGAGTTCTTTCAATATGTAGCTAGCAAAAGAAAGAATAATTATGGAAGGATGACATTGATTGGAGAAAATGGTATAAAGACAGCTGATGCTGAATGTGTGGTGGAGATACTTAATGAGCAGTTCATAAAGATCTTTCAATCTTGTGAATGTGACTTCATGGAGGGATTGAGAGCAGTTGATGATGGGAAGGAGAGACTGACTGTAGGTGAGCAAGAAGTGTATGGAGAGTTGAGTAAACTAGATGTTAATAAGGCTGTGGGACTTGATAATATATCACCACATATTCTGAAAGAATGTGCCAGGGAGTTGACACCTGCCTTGACATATTTTTTTGATATGAGTCTTGCACTCTGTCAAGTTCCTAAGGAGTGGAAGGAAGGCAAGATTGTGCCACTTCATAAAGGAGGTGATTGAATTCAAGCATCAAACTATAGGCCTATCTGTGTGTCAGGTGTTGTGGTTAAGTTGTTGGAGAAGCTTGTGAGAACTAGGATCCAGAGTTGGGTTGATAACAGTGGTATTATCTTTGATGGACAGCATGGATTTGCTAAAGGAAGGTCATGTTTTAGTAATCTACTTACTTATTACAATAAAGTGACTGCTTCCTTGGACAGAGGAAAAGGATACACAGTAATATACTTGGATTTCGCAAAGGCTTTTGATAGAGTACCTCATGATAGGTTGACAGTCAAACTAGAGCAGATGGGGTTGGATATTAGATTGGTGCATTGGATTGGAGACTGGCTATCTGATAGGTATCAACAAGTTGTGTATGGGGGAGCGATATCCATGAAAAGGAAAGTCACTAGTGGAGTGCCTCAGGGGTCTGTTTTTGGTCCATTGCTGTTTAACTTGTATATTAATGATATAGGTGAAGATTTGGATGGAGATATTCAGTTGTTTGCAGATGATGTAAAGTTGGGACAAACTATGAAGTGTAGTGAAGATGTTGTGGCCTTACAGGAAGACTTGAATAGATTGAGTGATTGGGCACGGAAATGGGGATGTAAGTTCAATGTTGCAAAATGTAAGGTTTTAAAATTTGGAAAAGAAAGATGGGATGCAGAATTTATGCTTGGTGAGAATATATTGCTGGAGGTAGAGGAAATAAGAGATCTGGGGTGATAGTGGATAAGGATCTAAAATTTAGGGGACACATCGCCAAAATTGTGAAGACAACACAGAGGCTTCTAGGATTGATGCGGAGGACACTGACGTGTAGAAGTAGGGAGATTCTTGTTCCATTGTATAAGGCTTTGATTAGGCCACACGTGGACTATTGTGCCCAGATTTGGTCACCGGGGGTTTTCAGAAGGATGAAGAGATGTTGGAAAGGGTCCAAAGGTGACTGACTAAGGTAGTTTCTGACCTCTGGAATGTCAAGTATGAGGAAAGATTGAGAAGATGCAACTTGCAGAGCCTGGTGGACAGGAGGAATAGGGAGAGATATGATAGAGACCTAAAAGTTATTAAGGGGTTGTTATAGGATCAATGCTGGAGAGGTTCTACAGAAAATAGTGGGAAATCGGGGGAAAACCAGAGGTCATCCCTGGAAACTGTATAAAGAGGGTGTGAGTAGGGAAGTGAGAAGCAGGTTTTTTTCGTGCAGAGTTGTGAATGATTGGAATGCCTTGCCTGAGAATGTGGTGTCTGCAAAGAGTTTGAATGTGTTTAAAACACAGTATGATGAGCTGTGTGTGTGATAAAAGGACCTCCCAGATGAGTCTTTGACTCCATGAAGTCTTGGGGTAATAATAATAATAATGAGGTGTCAGTTAAATTCCAGGAATGGACTTGTACTGTACTATCACATGTATGATGAGTCAGGCAGAACCATGCGACTGTGCATGTTTGGACACATCTGTGCTATTGCCTTGAGTCACATCAAAACAATCAAGTCAGTTGTTGACAAATGGTAGTGTTTGTTGCTTTAGAATTTAGAACAACATGTTAGCACCAAGTTTTGTTCAAAGTTAGCAAAAGTGTAAGTGAAACTAGAAAAGTTAAGAGTGGTTTATGGTGATAATGCCATAAAAAGGTCTAGTGTATTTGAGTGGCATAAGAGGCTTAAAGAGGGATGGGAATTCATGAGAGACAATAAAAGAACTGGGGAACCACAGAGTCATTGAATATGCGAAAATATGGAAAGAGCATGGTTAGTTAATGACAAAAGTATTACATAGTAGTTGAAGCTGATTTAGGTAGAGAAAGAGTATGAAAGATTTTGATAGACAATTTTCTGAACAAGAAAAATTTTAGAAAAGATGGCTCCCTGAATGTTAAGTGAAGATGAGTAGTGGCAGCTTGATATTTGTTCTGATATTTCTTTCAGTTGACTGATTTTGATAGTTATTACTGGTGATTAAACTTGGTGTTTTCAGTATGACTCTGAAACAAAATGCCGAAGCATGCAGTGGAACCATCATCATGAAGACCGAAAATGGTACAAATGCCATGATTGCAGATAAAAACTTGTTTGGTTTTTTTCAATCGTAAGAACGTAGTTCACTTTGAATTCATTAAACAAGGACAAATATTGAGCCAACATTGTTATCTAAAAGTGCACTTCTAAACTGTTCATAGGGGAGACCTGAACTTTAGCTGAACAGTTGGATCATCCATCATGATAATGCATTAGCTGTCCATGCATTCCTGCCTAAAAAATCAGTTACAAAATTTGACCATCCTCTGTTTTTACCAGACTTAGACCCTTGAAGGATGTAGATTTTCTGATGTCCACCTTCATATGGTAACAGTAAAAAAAGCATTCCAAAAGATACCAGAAATGTTTCGAACAATGGCTGCATCATCATTATCTAAGTACATTGCTGAGAGGATTACTTTGAAGGTGATAATAGCCATTATTCTATGGGTAAGCAAATATAGTTTTCACATATGGATTCTGGGAATTGGTCACACATGGCACTCACGGAGGATGCAGGATAGAAAGGCGGGAGGGGGCATTACATCCAACCAGAGTAGAAATCTTGAATGGTGGTGGTAGTGGAAGTATGAGCAGTTCAGACAGTGGATTTGAGGGCAGCCTGATGGGAGGAAGTTAACCAATAAAATACATAGTTGGATGCTGCTACATGCCAGGCTTATCCAAAGAGAACCACAAACTGCAAGTGATTTCAACTGTATAGCTATACACTGGAGGGAGGTGAAAGCATGCAAGATGTGGGGAAGAGAATTTATAGGATTTTCTCAGGGTATACTACCTTAAGCACCACATGCTGAAAGGAATTTGTGGTGCAAGAATATTGAATCTACTAATATCATCTGATAATCTCTGTGTAAATGAGGTAGTTGCTTTGTGAATAAAAAAAAAAAAAAAAAAATATATATATATATATATATATATATATATATGTGTGTGTGTGTGTGTTGAAATATATGGCTGTTGGAGAAGGTAGCTAGAAGCCTTAAGGTCATTAAGGTCAGTGGATGTCTGAAGGAAGCTATAACTGAATACATCCCTGGAGTTAGGAGAATTTGTCATATGGATAGGAAGAACGAGAGGCCATCTCTGGAACTATAAAGATGTGAAGACAGTTGTGAGGAGTAGATTTTTTATGTGGAGAGTTGTTGGTGAGTAGAATGCATTGCATTGCCAGAGTGCATTGTGAATGCAAATAACTTCAAAGTTCATTATGATAGACATGTTGCTGGTTGAGTGGGCCTCCCGTGATGAGTCTGTTGATTCCATGGAATTTAACAAAATAATAATAACATCACAGGCAGACCCATCAGCTATTTGAGGATGATTTGAAACTATATAAAAGGATATAGATAATGAGTTGGAGATATTAAACCTATTGCAAGAGCAGGATTAGAATTGCAGTGAAATTGGATGGGTGCTGAAGAAATTGGGCAAAAGAATTTGAATTGCCTCTACAGTCACGGAGCTAGAAGCAGCCCATTATAGACCAGTCTGTATTTCTTGTGGTCATTAACATGCTGGGGAAAGGCTAATTAGGATCTGCATCCAGCTGGGGGTGGATAACAGCTCAATCCTTTGTTAAGGGTAGGTCTTGCTTTAGCATTCTACTCATGTTTTATGACAGAATGACTGTAGGGTTGGATGATGGGAATGGGTATACCACAGTAATTTTCTATTTTATCAAAACATTTGACAGGATTCTGCATTAGAGATTGTTATACTAACTCAGAGGGATGGGTATGTAAAACAAGCATCTGACAGGTCAGAGGGTAATTCAGCAAATCTAAGAGAAGGAAAGGGGGCAGAAACAGGTAGAGTACCACATAGGTCAATACTCGGGCCATTATTGTTTATTGTTATGTACCAATGATATTGGGGCTGGTCTGAATGGTAATATAAAATTATTTACTGATGACACAAACTGAGGAAAGATGATTACAGACTTAAGTTATTAATGATATCACAGACATTATTTACTGATCAGAGAGTGAGGAAGAGTGATAGTGATAATAGACTGATAAAGGTGATAATAAAATAGTTTGTTTAATCAAAGAATTCTCACAGGATGATTTGAACAAACTGGTTCTGTGAATAGGTGACAATGATTGTCATTTCAGTCGTACTGAGTAGAAGATTATGCATTTTTAACTGAGGGTATTTGTAATATTATATTAATAATAATTGCTATTAGTGTTGCTATAAGAAAGTGTAAAATTAAACACCAAATTGAAATTAGAGGAATTTCTATACAAAATTGTGGACAGATAAATATTTTAAAAAAGATAACTTACAAACATTTAATGAAAATGAAAAAGAAATAACTAAAGAAGAATTAGAAATCAACCTAAAAGAAACAAGAAATGGACAATCACCTGGAAAAGATAAGTTAGGTTCAGAATTGTATAAATATTCAGGAATAAGGTTTAAAGAAACATTATTTTTAAATAAAATCTAGTCAACAAGTAACCCACCAACAGAATGGAATGGAAAAAAAGCAATTGTGATCCCTCTCTTTAAAACAGGTAATAGAGATGACCCTAAAAATTATAGAGGCATAATTATTCTAAATTCCTGTTATAAAATATATAGCAGAATTTTAAATAACAAACTAATAAAATATTCTGAAGGCTTTATTTTAGAAGTACAAAATTTTGAAAAGGATGATCATGTGTAGACATGATCTCTATTATTAGTTTTAAGCCTTTTGCCTAAAATTAATAATAGAGAAAAGAAGATAATACAATTTAGAAACAAGTTACATTTATTGACTTTGATAAAGTTAAAGAAGTATTTTATTTAACATATTAAAAGAAAGGCAAATACCAAATAATATTCTAAAAGCTATCATAAGTATATATGAAAATAATCAAATACAAATAAGATTACATTATGAACTATCATATCTGAGAGAGATAAACCAAGAATTCACACAGGGATGTCCCTTTCAGCAACTCATTTTAATATTTAATTTAAATGGAATAAGAATTTCCATCAGGGTATTAAACTTTCTCCTACTGTGAATTTGAACACTCTCCTTGTTTGCTGATGATCAAATAATAATTACAAATTCTGTAGATAACTTACAGAAAGATATTTTAAATTTCAATGAAATAGCCAAAAATTATGGAATGATAATATCAACAGAATAATCCAAAACGAGGCCTTTAAAGGACAAGATCCAATAAGAACTAAAATAGTAATAGATAACAAGATTTTAGAACAGGTGAAATCATTTAACTACCTAGGATGTATGATTACATATGAAAATGAAAAAGATCTAAATAAAAATTGCAAAATATTTAAAAATAACAGGTATAATTAACTCTATATTTGAACCTAACCTAGTTCAAAAACAAATGAGACTGAAAGTATACAATACATTAGTTCTACCAGTTCTGTTGTATGGAAGTGAAATCTGGACAATAAAACAAAAAGACAAAGATTAATAACATCTGAAATGAAGTTTATGAGAACTGCAAAGTATACTCTATTCGATCACAAAAGAAATGAAGAAATTATGAAAGAATTAAACCAGAAATCAGTAATCGAAAAAAATAAAAAATATATAAATATAAATGGATGAAACATGTTAAAAGAATGAAAACAGAAAGATTACCAAACCAAGTTTTAAATTACAAACCAATAGGAAAAAGAAAAGCAGGATGTCCTTTAAAGAGATTCAACGATGAATTCTAAGGCAGGAACAGGCTACTCTAAGCCTAAATCCTTGAAAAGCATGATGATGATGCTATCAGTGGCTCTAAAACAATTTTAGAGCCACGTTGCCAAAATGGTAAGTCATCACATTGGATAACTGCAGTATTGAAGTGAACTAGTAGGAATAAAGATGTAGGTATAAAAATATGGAAGAACCAGTCAATGTTGCTTATTACAAGGTTATTCATTTTGGATTGGGAAAATTGCAAGAAAGGTATTAATGGTAATTTACTACAAGTGGTCAGTGAAGCTGTATATTGAGGAGATGATAGCAAGTTTAGAGGCCATATTGCTATGACAGTTGTCATCACAATGCTTAAAACACTAACTTCTAGTAATAAGGAAATTAAGAATAACCTGTGCTCAAATATGGTTGCTTATTCAGAGGATATGAGGAGACATTTGAAAAGATCTAGTGCAGGGTAACCAAAATGATAACTGGAATATATACTCTGGAATTGTACATATGAGATCACAGTAAGGGTACTGTTGTTAGCATTTTGAATAATAGATGAGAGAGGAGATATAACAGATAAAAGTTAATAAGAGGATCATAAAATATAAAAACAGATGAGATTTTACAGGAGCTTTTGTAAGAACGTTTGTAAGGATGTGGTTAGGAAACTTCCAAAGTCCGGTTTCATGGTGTGTGTGTGTGTGTGTGTGTGTGTGTGTGTGTGTGTGTGTGTGTGTGTGTGTGTGTGTGTGTGGAATGGACTACCAGTGGATGCTGCAAATGCATGTTCAATAAATGCTTTAAAAGAAAGATAAGCATATTTTGAAATTGCATGACAACAGGAAAGGGTCCCTTGATGAGTCCTTTCGTTCCATGGATGAGCCTATGTAATAATAATAATAATAATCTGCAATCTCACCAAAATTGCTGTTGTTTTATCCTTAACCTCACTTAGAGTATACAGATTTGCAACTCACTTATATATGAATTAATTTACCGCTAGATTTATTAGGCACTGTTATGCAAATATTTATAGCAAAAGTAATATAATCTGAATAAATAGAAATTTGAATATTCCTTGATCTCCCGTTTAGCCTGTCTGTATATTTTCAATCTTAAACAGGAATTACGATGTCGAGAAGAGGAACTAACGAAAGCATTGGTGAAACAAAAAAATCAGGAGGAATTTTTGTTGAAACGAGAACAAGAGCTTAACGAACGAGAAATTAATTTACTGGAACGAGAACTGAACATTATGATTCTTCAGCAACAGCAAGAACATCCAACACCTAAGAAACGTAAAGGCAAATTCAAGAAAAGTAGACTTAAACTACTGAAGTATGGTGGCCAACAGATTAGTATGCCCTCAGGTAAATGTTTTATTTGATAGCCTTATTTTGAAACTAAATTTCTATTTTCTAAAAAATAAATAATCCTATAACGCTTTTCATTTTCCAAATAGAGTAGGTGAGGGTAGACAAATCCCCCCCCCTAGCAATCACTGACAATGATTTCATAGGCATATGAAGAGGGAATATAGCATCACTGCCATCTTGTGGTTCTAACCCTAACACTGTATATTATCATCATCAAATTCCTGAACATACTCTCAGCAGGTGTACAGGATATTATGATGGTACTACATGAAATGTTGTACCATTGCTAACTTCCAATCGATGATTTTCCTCCAAATGAATCTGTTACCTATCAAGATTCCAATATTATCAGATCTTATATTTCTGTCTTCTAGGACAGTTTTTACTTTATCAATCCCCCCTATATCTTGGTCTTCCTCTGGATCTTTTTCCTGCCAACCTGGAAAAGAACACTTGTTTTGCTAGCGTTTCCTCTCATTCTGTTTAAGTGACCTACCACCTGAGATTAACTCTACTAACACATTCCTGAATGCTAACAATGTAAGGTTCTTTCCTAATATCCTCATTTTTAATATGATATTGCCATTAATATCATCTGTTCACTCCCCTAATATTTCTCAGAACACTCATATTTGTAATCTCTAGTCTTTGGTCAAGTGTTTTATTTCTAACCTAGCTCTCATATGTACAAGCTAAAATTTGTTTCAATGCTGTCTTGTATGCAGGATATGATAGTACTATACTACATGAAAAATTTCATCATTACTAACTTCCTATCTATAATTTTCCTCCAAATCAATCTGTTACCTGTCAAGACTCTGACATTATCCGATCTTATATTTCTTCTAACGCACTTTTTATCATATCAGTCCACCTATATCTTGTCTTCCTCTGGATTTTTTCCCTGCCAACCTCCCAGAGAACTTGTTTTGTTAATCTTTCCTCTCTCATTCTGTTTAAGTGACCGTACCACCTCAGATTAGCTCTGCTAACGCATTCCTGGATGCTGACAATGTCAAGTTCTTTCCTAATATCCTCATTTTTAATACGATATTGCCACTGATGCCATCTGTTTATGCCCCTAATCTTCCTCAAGACTCTCATATCTGCAGTCTCTAGTCTTTGGTCAAGTGTTTTACTTCTAACCCAGCTCTCAGATCCATAAGTTAAAACTGGTTTGAGCACTATCTTGTTTACAGCTAATTTAGTGTTTTGACTAATTTCTCTCTTATTCCATATAAATTTATTCAGTTGACTGCCTACCATACCAGCTTTGTTGATTCTGTTGTCTATTTCCATATTTAATTTACCACCTTCACTAAAAATCGTGCCTAAGTAGCTGAAATGTTTGACTTGTTCTATAGGTTCTCCACTCACAATGCAGTTGATATTTTCAGTGCTTCTGCCTATTTTTATTGTCTCTCTTTTTAATGCTGACCTTCATACCATATCTATTACAACAGTTATTCAATTTACTCAGGGAATCTTGCAGTCTTCTAGTGGTGTTATTTAGAAGTCTACAAGATTCTTTGTTATTTGCTTTATGCAGATAACATTATCTGCATAAAACAAAGAGCTGAGATTAATATCTCCAATTTTGATGTCAGGTTTAATACCACTTTCCTTCATAATGTGATCCATATAGATATTGAATAAAAGATAGCATAATGTACATCCTTGTCTGACACCAGATTTAACATTAAACCATCTTCCAGTACTTCCTTCAATTCTAACTGCTGACTTACAACTGAAATAATGACTAAGTATTGCTTGATATAATGTCCCATTGACACCATATAACTGTAGCGTTTTGAATAGCTTCTCTCTTGGGACCTTCTCATATGCCTTTTCCAGATCCACAAAACCCAAATACAGATCCCTCTTATATTCCCATGATTTCTCAACTATTTGTCATAAAGTGAAAATCTGATCCTGATAACCTCTATTTTGACCTGAATCCTGATTGTTCTTCACCAAGCTTCTCTTCAACAATCCATCTCAACCGTTTCTCAAGTATACTTGCATGTATCTTACCAGGAACACTCAGTAATGAAATACTTCTGTAATTTTCACATTCAGTTTTATTTCCCTTTTTATATATGGGTACTATGAGAACTCTTCTCCAATCTTCTGGAATTCGTCCCTCTGTCCAGGCCTTCTGAACTATGCAGTGCAGCCACTATAAGACTTTTATATCTCCATACTTGAGCATTTCTGGTCAAATATCATCTACTCTTGCTGCCTTTCCACATTTCTGGCCTTTGACTGATTTTTCTACTTCAAGTATGGATATGTATTCTGACTGCATCCCTGTTGAGTGTTTTTTACCACTATACTATCACTGCTTGTTTCATTTAGCAATTTTTCGAAGTAATTACTCCATACATCAAGGATAACTTTTTCTCAGATTTTCATATCACTTTTATCTCTAATTCCTTTTACTTCACTCTTTCCTCCATTTCAACAACCACCAGAATATCTTGCTACCTTCTTGATATTTATTTTCTATGTTCTTACCCATGACTTTTGTCTAGTTAGTTTTACACAGTGTTTAGCTGACTTACTTGCCAGGAACTTTTGATATGCTTTCTTCTTTTCCTTCACTGCCTCTTTAACTTCCTGTATCCACCATAGAGTTCTGATTTTTCTATTCTTGCGGACAAACTCACCACATTCCTCTCTGTCTGTATCAATCAGTGTTTTCTTCAAGGCTTGACCCTGAATCTCCAAGGTTTGATTCCTGTTCTCAAACTCTTTCGTTTTTTATTGAATAATGTTTGTGTATTTTAGTCTATAGTTCACATCTGAGATCTGCTCGACTTTTGTTCGCTTTAAAACTTTCTTGCATGTTCTTCTTTTCGATATGAAATTCAATTTTATTCTGCTCAAGACTAAATGGTGATCACTTCCAGTTTCAAATTATTATTATCTGAGATCTCCAGAGAGTCAAGGAGTCATCGAGGGAGGTTATAAATTACCCAAACCAATTATCATACTCTCCCTTAAATTCATATTCACCCATTTTCTAATACTATAATCGATATTGCATGATATATATGCAATATCGATTGCATATATATCATGCACTGGAAAGTTTTTGAGTGCAAAAAACAGAATAGATTAGCTAAGCATTTGTATCTCAGTTTTGAACAATGGGGGAAATTAAAGATTTTAGCTATGTATTTAAAATTAATACTGTGATTTAAATTCAGAAAACTAGAATAGGAAAATTAAGGAGTTACTGAATAATGGTGTACAAACATCATGGTTCTATTTATGACCACAATATCCGAATGATGTACTTTTAAATGCTGACAAATTGTCACATCAAACAAGACCCTTTGACACAAATTAGCACTAGTTATCAATATATAAATGTTTTCCCTCATTGTAAACAAGAAATTCTAACGATCTCATCATTGTGACGTGTTACTTGGAGGTTCTGAACTGGCCGATGATATGTTTGGTCTCCAGAGCAGTGGTTCCGACTTCTGTTCCACCAGCCTTCTAACTTTAATGGAACATTGCAATATTCCATTGCAACGGAATATGCTTTAAGGACATGCCAAACCTACTTTGAAGATTCAGACAATTCCACAGGCTGGCCACAGCTAGTTTCTGGTGCTTCCAGAAACTAGACCGAACCTGGTGGCAATGCATTTAGATGACTTTCCAATCAGCTGGCACATTATCCCTATACCATATAATAGTATGAGGGAGGAATGTGTCAAAGTCTTTCTCCTTCCACTGCATGTTCCCCTGATCTTTTTCCTCTTCACCTCTTACACATCATGACATTAAACTCAAATAATTGTATTGTCACTATAGTTAAAATAAAAAAAAAACCTACCCCAAAAAATTAAAAAACTCAAAAAGATTATACAAAAACTTCCTTCCACATTCTTTTCACCAATATTCGTGGTATAAATGCCAACCTAAATGATGTGTGCCATCACCTGTAGAATTTTGATAATGTTGAACTTAATGTCAGTCAAAACAACCACAGTCCATGTTGAATTTCCCAAACTGCACACTGTGTGATTCCTTCTAGTACGCCCATGTGCCAGAAGGAATCATATAGTGGACTTGCTGCTTGTGCTAATTGTACAATCCGATATTCCTTGCCAGAGGATTCCTAACCTTGGATCCCCTTTTTGACCTTATGTGGCTTAAGATTTCCTTGCTTCATTATATATCCTTCATTATATAGGCTGAGCAATTTGATATATCCAGTGACCTAAAGCAACATTTACCTATCCATAATACCAACCAGAAGTCCTGACAATATTCTCCACTCCTCAAGCCCTCTGGATTTTGCTTAACCAGTTCACTTTTGAAGAACACTGTTGAAATGACCTCTCCTCTTGGTAATAAGTGGTCACTGAAACTATAGACTCTGGAGTGATAGCAGTAAACATTGGTAAGTAATTCAGATCATATACTCCAAACTTCATCTCTGATGCTCTCCCACAGCAGGCATTCACAACTTTGTATCCTTTGGTACTAAAACAGTGCCAAGTGGAAAGCTCTTTGAAATTCTACTCCTCCTTTCCATCATCAGACCACTGCTTCCATTCTTCAGATCCTTATGCTTTTTGTGACTGTGACAGAAATTATCTGTGCTGGAATGAAGATGTTTTCATTCCAGCACACATAATTGTCCATCTAACCAAGGCTTGCCAGTACAGTTAATTATAAAAAATAAAATAAAATACATCATAAGAATCTTGAGATCAAAACTCCAGTTTCATACACAGCCTACAATAAAGCCCACGACACTTAAAACAATCATTAACAGTGCTGGTTTAACTTTGCAAGAGCTGAACATAGAAACCAGTGCCAGTGGCATTCATGCCTTTTGGTACCTTGCAAAAGTTTTTGGGCAAAATTTCTACTCATACCTAAAGATAAAGGTGACTTCTGGCATCTTTTTGCTCATCAAATCCTGCATAGAGCCAAGGCAAATTATCTCCAACCTGTGGGGCATTTCATCCTCTCCACTATGGCCTTCAACTAGTAGGAATCCAAAAAATCCTGAGCAACCTGGATACCAAAAATGACTTCTGGTCCTGATGGCATCCCATCTGCTGTTGTGCTCAAGAGAGGTACTCTTGAACTAAAACCTGTCTTTTATACTCATCTGGCATTCGCCCCACAGCATGAAAACAAGTCCACATATAGCCAGTTCCCTTGTGACTTTGTTATCTAAAGTAATGGAGAAGGTCATCAACAGTTAACTTTTTCAACACTTAAAAAACTTAACTAATCTTTGACCATCAATATGGATTCCATCAGTCAAGATCCACAGGACATCTCACATACATCAACCACCATTGGACACATACCATGAAAAGGTTTGGAGATATTTACACTGTTGCAACTTGACATTTGATAGGATTTGGCATCAGGCTTCTCAACAAATTGCCATCTTATGATATGTCTTCCACTCTTTATAATTGGATTGCTATTTTCTCTTGGAATCCAATTATAAAGAGTGGAAGGATCTCAGAGAAAACCTTCACTGCATTTTTTCCTGATATACTATTTTTCCTGATTCTTTTATAACGCCTCCATAGTGCAATTGGAAGAATGACGGTACATTGCACCCTATGATTGGAATAGGCCTAAGTTCGATTCTCGTCATGACGGGAGGAATCTTTATGTGGACTTTTTCAATCGAAGGTGAGTTAGCCAATCTCATACGGAGGTAGCAGGGTTTTTCTCCCAGAAACTCGGGTTTTTCATCCCACATGCAGACAAATTGGCCCTTCAGAACACACGCCATTTACAGACAAAAAATACTAGTTGCAGTGGTGGTGGGCGGTAGATGGCATTAATGGAGATGATTGGTAGTAGAGGGTCAGTGTAGGTGGAGACAGTTGTAAAGTAGGTGTCCTCCCGCAATGAGTCTTCGGACTCCTTGGAGGTGTCAAGAATAATAATAATAATAATACCTTCTCTCACTGACCTCAAATCTTATGCACAGTTTTGCTGATGATAGTACTTTACTCATAAGTTTTGTATTATTCAAATATCTCATGCTTCAAGATATCCTACTATCATTGTCCTAAGTACTGATCTCATACCATCCTTTGATGTGGTGATTACAACCTGTTAACCTTTAATTCTTCCAAAACATAATTTTTTGTCTTTCTTCTTTCAAAAAAAAAAAAAAAAAACTTATTTCTACTTCTCCCCACTTTTGGTAATGCTTAGCTTAACAGCCAAGACCACATCTTGCTCTCGACTGAGGCTTTCTACTACTGCTGTTTTCTTGGCATAACCACATCATTTCTGTAGCATTCTTGGCATGCTTTTCACTGAAGATATTACTTTTAATCTGCGTTTTTTTCTTCTTCTAATTTTTATCTGTTTAAAAATTATGGCTGGTGTTCAGAAGAGGACAGTTTGATTGATTGACTGTCTCCAGGCCAAGAGGAAATGCTGTTGCACTTGACATTTCCAAAGCATTTCATGGGATTTGGCATCAGGCTTCTCAGCTGGATTCACTGTCACAATGTAGAAACTTTCTCATACTCAGTCAGTGTGTATCTACATTGTGTCTCTTCTAGATATTTCCATGGGCACTATTCAACAGAACTGGCATCCATCATGTTTCTGTTAAACCTACAGGAACAAGTGTAACAACTGCTCAGCATCTTTTTTTTTTTTTTTTAAAGTTCAATTGCTGATCTCTGAATCTACTATTCCCTTCGTCTTTCATTCCATTTACCTCAGTTCTGCAGAATAGCTTTTCCCATAAAGTATTCCCTTAAGACTACAATCTTCACCTCTTCAAAAAAAAAAGCAATGGATTACTTATCTCTTTAGTTCTGCCCATGCACAGCATTTGATAGAAGCTTTGCAGCATCTTGTGTAGGAGTGATTTAAAAAAATCACACAGAAATGCTTTAGTAATGTCATATTTACTATTTCTTTATGTGACTTTCTGTATGAAATTGTATCATTACATCACTTGTCACTCAAGATGAAGAGAGGTAAACATGGATTTTATGCAAGATTAATTGTACATTTCCAGACTGTTTTTAGTCAAAAGCTTTATAACAGATCTTGTGCTGTCATTGGTCAGTATAATAACATTTATCAGTTTTATTTATTTACACAAAACTGAAATTAAATTCATAAGCAAAGAATCATTATTATATGGACCCAAGAGGCTCATAATAACCATTATTGCCACAACCTATCCTTAAACTCACTCAATAACAGAATAGTCGTGACAACCAATTCCACTCAGTGTACTCTCTCCAAGCAAAATATATACTCCTTTCACCCTTACCAACCTTACACAACTTCCATGGGACCGCTTGTTCTCTCCCATCTTCAGTAATATCTTGAAATATTTCTTTAGCATCTACTCTATAAAACCCCTTGAGCAGTTTATGTTTTTATCATATCCACTCTTTTCTGTCTGTCATATTTGTAACTTTGTAACCCACAAACCTTACTCTGTTCTCATATGGAGCAAATTCATAATCAAGTCATCATTTTGGTCACTTGCCTCTGAATCCTTCTCACCACTTTCACATCCCCAAGAAACTCAGGTCACCAGATGTGTCTTATGAAATTTTTATAAAGAGGGATAATATATTTCTTAACATCCATATTCTTGGTTTCATCCTTTATCCACATGTAAGCAAACTAAGTTTGCACATGAAGTAACTTCATGACTGGGCTACTTGTATATAGAGGCTAGTGACTTTGCATCAGTTGCCTTAGTTTCTCATAATGCAAGGTACGTGAATTCTCTTTCTACCATTACTCCTAAATCAAGCCTCATCAGTTTCTTGCCACTTCCATGTATGTAATACTCATTCTGTGTTGTTTTTATCCCAAAGTTCATGATTTTATACTGTGATGCACTGAATTGTTAGCTATCATCCTTTGATCAAACTCTAGTTTGTTTAGATATCCTGTAGGTTCTCTAGAGAAAATAAATTTAATCAGAATTTGCACCACTGACAGCCTTAACATGGCATTGGCTAATGGAATTAGATCTGAAGCTTTTGGCATGAAGATGGGATTGAAGCAAGAAGATGTCCTTTTACTCATCTTATTTAACTTAGCTTTAGAAAAGTACAAATTTGATACTGGAAATCTTTTTCTTAATCTTTATTCCATTTAATTTCTATTTCATTAATTCAGTTATTATTTTGTACATTATTATGTGAAATAAACAGGGAATTAAAGAATCATCTTGTCTATTCCCATTCCTTATTGGGATTTCTTGTGTATTTGTGTTTTTATACCTTATTACACATTAATTTTTTGTGTGTATATATCTTTGATAATTTTGATTATTTGCAGTGGTATCTTTTTTAATATTAGTACTTTCAGGACATCCTGTAATTTGATTCCATTAAAAACCTTTTCTAAATCAATGAAACAGATTAATATTGATTTGTTAAATTCTATTGCTTTTTCTGTTATTTGCTTTATAACAAATATAGCATCGAGTACATGATCTTCCTTTATGGAATCCTTGTTGTCCATCATTATAATTTAGCCTTGATTCTGATTCTTCTTTGACTATTCTTGTACATATTTTTAGGGTGGTAGTACACAAGTTTTGGGATTCAGATTTTGTTTGCATTTTAAATATTGGCATTGTAACATTCATTCTCCATTCATTAGGAATCTATCTTTTCTCAAAGATATATTTAATTAAATTACTCATGTTTTCAGCCATTTCTTTGCCACCATATTTTAGCATTTTATTATAAATTCCATCAGTGCCAGATGATTTCCTATATCTCAATTTTAAGATGACACTGATTCTATTAAATTATTATTTATTTCAATAACATCTGTGTGTTTCTGGCTGTGATATTTCTGACATTTTTATTTCTTCTTTGCCTTCATATAATTTCATAAAATAGTTTGCCCTTTCTATTATTCATATATTTGTGGACCATAAAAACTGCAGAATAAAAAAGAATAGAAACTGGAGAAATGAAATTTCTGTGATGGACAGCAGGCTGGGCTCTTTAGGTGGGGGAGGGGACATTTGAAATACTTAAAGAACTGAAAGAAGTGGATTGAACATATTGAAAGAATGAACAGTTCAAAACCACCCAGTTGGAGGATATAGAAGTCAAGGATGACCAAGAAAAAGATGAAATGAGACAGAAGGGACCACTGAGCCTAAATCCTAGAACGGATGATGATGATGATGATATATTTATGTATTCACAAATTTCTTTTCTTTGATTTCGAATCATTCTCCTTACTTATTTCTATGCACCTTAAGTTCATATTCCAGTTGTTTAGAACAGGGGTCGGTAACCTGCCGACCGCATGTGGCCCAAACGTGCATTATTGGCAGCCCATAAAAAATTGATCATACTTACATGACATGTGGCCCATATCTGGAATTATTTAAATAATACATTTTATAATATGAATAATAAATTAAAAATAATTTTATACCTATACTTTGTGATATCGGCGTGCAACTTGGCGAAGTCAGCGGTGTGAGTCATCATGAGTGGGGATAACAAAGGCAACTTCATCTGACGACATCCGAGATTTTGCTGCACTTTTGCAGTCGCATTCCATGGTCCTTTTTTAATATAATTCAATAATATCGACTATTATTTTCAGAGGATATATATTTGTTAAAAATAATTTCAAAAATAGGTTCAAGAAAACATAAAATTGCAGATGAAGGAAGACGGTTTAATGGTGAATGGAACAGCAAGTACTTCTTTATTGATGTACCTTTCTCAATGCTATAAAAGCATTGCTTATTAGCGTATGTTTATTAGCTGTAATTGAACAAATATGCCCAGAAAAGAAGACATTATTTCAAGATATTTGTTTATCTCCCAGGACTTGTACAAGGCGAGTAGAAGAAATCGGTTCCAATTTATTTGAGCAGCTTAAATTTAAAGCAAAATGATTTGACCTGTTACACTCTGGCAATTGATAAAAGTACTGACATAACGGACACTGCGCAGTAAATGATATTTATTCGGGGCATCGATAGTGACTTGAATGTTCACGAAGAATTGGCCAGTTTGTGTAGTTTAAAAGGTACTACAACCAGCAATGATTTGTTCATAAAAGTAAAAGAAACTATTGATTCTTTAGAATCGGACTGTCAAAAATTAAAAAGTGTGACAACTGATGGTGGAAGAAATATGTGTGGCTCTAACACCGGTGTAGTAGGTCGAATTACAGAATTTAGGTTACGATAATCCAACGGTATTCCATTGCATAATTCATCAGGAAGCACTTTGTCGCAAAATTTTATCATTAATGAAAGACATTATGGACATGATATCAACTGTAAATTACATCCGACGCAACGGTCTGAAACACCACCAATTTCAAGAATTCTTGATAGAAATAGAATTGGAGTATAAGGATGTTATCTACTACTCAGCTGTTAGATAGTTAAGTAGAGTTGCTGTGCTAAAAATATTTTTTAATTTATATGAAGAAATAGATATTTTCATGATGGCACACGAAAATACTGTCCCACAACTATCGAACAAAAATGGATTATGTGTCTTGCATTTATGGTAGATATTACAACATACCTTAATGAACTTAATTTGAACCTGCAGGGCCAAGATAAATTGCTAGCATAACTGTTTTCTGACATAAAAGCTTTTGAAGGAAAACTATGTCTGTTGAAGAAACATATGATCAAAGAAAATGTACATCATTATATATGTTGCAAATCTGCATCTACATTTGGATGCCAAACACAAAAGGAAACTTTTGTTGGTATTATTGAAGGTTTACAAATTTGGAATTTTCAACAAGATTTGTGGATTTTCATAAAAATAGCATCGAAATGTGATTATTTTTGAACCCTTTTTAATGTCGACATTGATGCCGTACCAAACCAACTACAGATGGAAGTTTTGGAATTACAACACAATGAAACATTGAAGAACACATTTCGTTAGAAAATATTCAAAAATTTTAGCTATGCTTATCAAAAAAATTTGAAGGATTAATCAATTTCACAAAGAAAATGATAGTCGCATTTGGAAGACATTATTGACATCGTTTGCAAACAAGCATTTTATGACATGAGTTTTAGAAAAAAATAATTTTTTTCTCAACTGACTGATGAACATTTGCATGCTTCGATTCGAATTTGCACCTCAGATTATAAAGTGGATATAGATAATTTGGCTAAGGGAAAACAATCACAAAAGGCACATTCAGCAGGGAGACACATATTGTGATGCATAAACTATATTACTTTGTTTTTACATGATAATAATTTTTCATTGAGTTTCATTTTCATACTTGTTTCATATCTCGTACTTTAAATATTTCTGTGTTTTTTAAGATTGATATAATAAAAATTGATAACGTAAGTATTTTTTCACTCACTGTTTTCTCATAATAAACGCTTGCGGCCCGATTATTAAAAATAAAAGTTGAATGTGGCGAGTCTGTAAAGGTTGCCGACCCATGGTTTAGAATAACCTGCCCAATATTTTTACTTTATGAATCTTATTTTGTTATTTATTCCATTTCTTATTCTATTCTATTCATTTTATGAGCCTCTGTGGTTCAGTCAGTATAGACAAAGCCATTTGGTTTGAAAGACCTGGTTTCGATTCCCATCTATGATGCGAGGAAGGTGAGTTAGCCAGTCTCATACGGAGGTAGAGGGTTTTTCCACCCAGAAACTTGGATTTTTCATCCCTCAGCACAGGCAAACTGGCCCCATGAACACACAAGCAGATTACAGTCATGAATACTTACGACAATATATGGAAGAGGTAAAGTCCTCACCACATGTCGTTACGCCTGTAGTTAACCACGAGTCACATCATGATAGTCAGCCTCCTAGATAGGAGACGACACATGAATGGGAATTCTTTTATATTCTTCATATATGGCTATATTAGTTTTATTGTATAAATGTGTATTAAATTCATTTTTTATGGTTTCTGACAGTGCATTTATTTCTTCAGTCCATCTTGTTGTGTATTTTCCAGTTTGTTTTTGTCCCATTGCATCATATGCTGTTTGATCAATGCTCATTTTGAATTTTTCCCAATGAGAATCTATTTCTTCTTCATTACTGATAATATTTTTTTGAAACTGCTGCTCTGTTAATCAATTTTGGTAAAGTATTCTTATACTGTCTTTTTGTAACACTTCAACCTTAAATTTATTTCCTTGTACTAGAAGGCCTCATTTTATATTTCCTCTATTTACAAAGATTTAAATTAACAAACATTTCAAAATCAACAGCAGAAACAAAACAAAAGACAGAAACATGAACACAGCATATTGGAAGCATTTGCGATTGTCTTTGAAACAAAAGACAATCGCAAATGCTTCCAATACGCTGTGTTTATGTTTTTACAGTCCTTACATAGAACATTGTTTCATGTTCTATGGCATTGTGGGTAGAGATTACAAAATAGTTTGTGTACATTTTGGTTCACTGTGAACCACACTGTAAGGACTGCTAAAATAGTAAAGGTTTTACTAATATTAGTATTTAAACAATAAGTTAAAAACGCCATCTAAACATAGAGCCAATCTGATGTCTTCTTCAGCCTAAAAAAAATCAGAAAATCAATTACAATTGAGATTAAAATAGAAGTGATTCGCCACATTAAATCAGGTGAGTGTCATTCGTTTGCGTGTAAAGCATTAGCTTTGACAGCTTCTACAATTTCAACAATAGAATCCAATGCAGACATGATAACCATATTACAACCTGTTGGCAGAGAGGAGGAAAAAGTTCAACAGACATCCTTGTTGAAGTTCTTAACCAAAAAGGACAAGGAGCCTGTTGATCCAGGTGACCTTCAACCAGGCTCATGTCATTAAGGATTATCCATTATAGCATTATATATACATTTTTTACTTTAATTTATAACTTATTGTCTGCTATTTATAAACATTATTTATGTCAAATAATTATAAAATAACTAAAGTAAAAAATTAACTTATAGAGGTCAGTTTTCTTACTGAAGAAACTAATCTCATTTAAATACATTATAATTTACCTTAATTTATGAACAATTCTCTTTATGAACTTTTGTAAAATGAGGCCTTCCTGTATTTCTTTATTTTACTTTTTTACTTTATTTATAGTTTCTTAGAATCTAAATTTTCCCACCAATAGTCCATGATCACCTCCAATGTCTGCAGATGTTAGAACTCATATCCAATATTCAAATGGCTTTACTGTTCTATCTGTTATTATATAATTTATGGTAGACATTTGTCCTCTGTTATTTATCCATTTATTTTGTGTTGACTCTCATGATTAAAAAATATTTATTCTAAATTCACTATCTGTACAAAACTGAAACAATCTTATTCCATTTGAGTTTTGAGCTATTTCTTAAAGTTTTTGACATGTGCCTGTATTATGCTGTTTCCAATCCTTGCATTTAAGTCTCCTGTCAGTATTATTAATTCAACTGATGATATTTTTTTTAGTTTTCTGGCATTTCTTAGAATTCTTCGATTTTTGTTTTCAGTTTTCCTTCTTCAGAGCTATAGGCACTGATTATATTTAGAATTTTATTTTGCAAATTTATTATTTTTATTCTCTGTTTCTCATTCTTTTATTTCATTTTGAAAATCCTCATGTATTATGATTCTCACGCCTGCTTTAGCTCATTCTTGTTTCTCTACTCCACTAAAAAAAATGTGATAGTTACTTAATTTATGCATTCCTTTACCTTTCTTTTTTGATAATCAAGCTATTTTTATGTTTTGCATATCTAGTTCTTCAGTTAATTCTTCTAGTTTCATTTAAAGGAATGAATGTTCCAACTCCCAATTCTTAGTGTGTTTCATTAGTGATACAGGATAGGTGTTAATTCAGATCATAAACTCTTATTACAACTTGAGGGATACCATCTGGATCAGAGGACTTGTTATTATCAATGCTATTGAGTATATTTTCTGATGTCTTTATGTCAAAAGATCAGAAGAGATATACTGAAAGTTGTTTGTGGAATAGTAGGAGCAGATTTAGTCTTGGACATCTAAACATGAGTTGGAAGAGAAGACTGATGGCAACGTCTCCTAAAGATAAGGTGCCATTGTCCCATCAGGATAAGAGAGAAATTTTTCCAACAACCATAGCAAGTGACCTGAAGTCTAGACTGCCATTTAAGTAGAAGGCAAGCTTATTTCATTTCAAGTCAGCTTTAGATTTGATGATCAGGTTCTAATAATCTGAATGATAGGCTGTGAGCCATTGAGTGCGTGATTCATTTTTATCTTGGACTGCTTTAACATATTGGAAGGTTCAGATAAGGTTTGGGGATTTTTAGTGGAGTAGAGAATAAAGGCACTCATCACAGCAAGTATAATTTCAGTTATTAGATCAGAATAAGCTTGGACTAGGAAAGCAAAAGTAATAATCAGACCATGGAAAAGAGTCATAGAAAGTCATTTCGATGAGCATCATTATGGTGTAATAGGATACAAATACAAGGGGTGAATTTAAATTTAAAGGAATGAATGTTCCAACTCCCTATTCTTGGTGTGTTTCATTAGCGATACAGGATAGGTGTTAATTCAGATCATAAACTCTTGTTACAACTTGAGGGATACCATCTAGATCAGATGACTTGTTATAATCAAGGCTATTGAGCATATTTTCTGATGATAAATTTGAAAACCATTAAGAAAAGGAAAACCACCTACCTTGGTCATATACTAAGGCATGAATCACTACAAAAAGTACTTCTAGAAGGAATGATACAATGAAAAAGAAGAAGAGGAAGACAAAGAACAGATTGGATAGGAAATATTAAGAACCGGACCTTTTTGTCCTATGAAGAATGTTAAAGAGAAACACTAAATCTTGCATGGTGGATGCTCATGGTAGTCATCCTCCTTGAAGGAGATGACATCTGACAAGACAAGAGGATACAAGGCTGAGATTGGATTACTCTTTTGAATTACTCTCTATAGAGTATTTCAAAAAAATTTATCTATACAAATATGCAATTAATGTCTCAGTACAAATTTTGCAGCAGTGTTTCATGTTCAAAATGTCCATAAAATGCTTTGAAGATGCTCGTACGACAGTTCTGTGATCTCACAAGTATCATGGATAGTTCAGCTATGATCTTCAAGGATAACCTCATGCACTTTCGAAATTTTTCCTTGCGTGTTGTACTTGTTGACTATCATCCAGAAGGCTCATCGTCATCGACAGATGTTCATCCGCCCTTGAAGCATTTGTACCACTAAAAGTTTTGCTTTACCTCATAGCATTATCACCAAATGCTTGCTTTGGTGGGTTTTTGCTCCAGTTTTTTGGAGGTTGAAGCCAAATTTGATACACATTCTTTGCTCCTTAAAGTCTGTCATTGCAGTTGAAGAAGAAAACGATCACCGAATACAGCTTTACAAAAATGCATGTAACCCAAGAACACAGCCTCTCGGCTTGCCAGTTGGATATACTGATTTACAAAAGGTACTGCTCACTCCATATAGCAGAGGAAGGCCATATTACAAGTGTTTCAAATTCTCCAAACTTTAGCACCTCGTATTTAACAAAAAAAAAAAAAAAAGAGAGAATAAAAGGGCCATGAATGCTCAATCCAGGTTATACAGTTCATGAAGTACACTGCCATTACACTTTTTGAAACATTTACATAATAAACAAGTTTCAAAATTTCTTAAAAAAAAAAAAAAAACTCAGTAAAAGTGTCAAGGAGGAATAATGATTAACATAAATTTTGAAAATAAAACACTATTATTAATTTCTTTTGCAGTAAAAATATTCAAAAAAAGAAATCATTATAAAAGCACACTTAAGTTGTTCTCTCTATCTTTATGAACTGTTATCAGGGAATAATTTTCATAAATTGGCATATTTGAAGAAAAAGTTGGGCACCCCAGGCTAAATCTCAGTAATATTTAGCTGAGAGATAGAAGCAGTTGTCACAAATAAATAGAGCTGAAAAAGTTATTTCCAGTGTAATAGTTCATAATTTCATTATCAATTGTATAATGAAATAAAAACAAACTAGAAGAAGGCTTAATAAAACTATGCTTTAAATAGAATTTTGATGGTGTTTTTCTATTCAGACATCGAATATAAAGAACACTGGATACATCAATATTTTTAAGCGATAGTATTAAAATGCTTTCAGGCTACATTAAAAAAATATATATATAGAAAAAATATGAAAAACATTCTAAATCTTTTTTAAAAATATATAAATTTTAAAAATCTATAATCATTAAAATTAAAATAATTAAAATGTATAATAATTATTATATATTATAATAATTATTAAATATATATAATTATTATAAAACTATAATAATTAAAAATCTATAATCAGTGTGTCTCAGGGAGGATGATAGCAGGGGGTGGCCTCTTGTGGGAATGGATACTGGGGAGAAGGGAGACGACATCAGGTAACAATGAGCCCAGTGGAGTCTAGAGGGGATAATGCTGGGTATAGAAACAATGGCATTTATATGCTTTATACTAATGCCAGGAGTACCCAGAATAAGGGAGAGGAATTGGTGGTGCAGATAGCATCAGCCTGGCCAAAAATTATTGGGATCACTGAGACGTGGTTGACAGAAGAGGATATAATAACAGGAATAGAAGTCGCTGGGTACAGCATTTTTCGGCAGGATAGGAGGGGAAAGCGTGGTGGTGGGGTACTGCTTATGATAAGTGACGACCTATGTCCTCTAAGAGGGGAGGCTTTGGAAGGCAGTGAGACAAATGATTTTGAGAGCATATGGTGTGAGGTAGAGGTGGGCAAGATAGGATATTTAGTGGGGTGTTGCTACAGACCCAGGAGCACAGAGAATGGGGACCAGGAGATGTTCAGACTGTTTAGTTTGGCAAGTAACAAGAAGAATGATTGTTATGGGAGATTTTAACTACAGTAGTATAAATTGGAGAGAAGAAGATGCATGTAGCAATAGGGGAATAGAATTTCTAGAATTCTTGAGGGACAGATGTCTTAGGCAACATGTAATAGAGGGAACAGGAGGTTCAAGAGTTTTGGATTTGGTTATAGCATCAGAAGAGTTGATAATAACTGAGATGACATCTCTCCCACCAGTTGGAGAGAGTGACCATATGGTTTTGACTTGGAAAATGATGCAGGAGTATCAAAGAGACGGGAACTTATGTGGAATTATAAAGCAGGTGATTATAATAGTCTTAGACGTCAACTTCGGAAAGTTTCATGGAGGGAGGAATTGGAAGGCCAGGATATCATTAGTGCGTGGGAAATTGTGAAAGAATATTTGTTAACAGCAATGGTAAGTTGTATACCACGAGTGAAGAAGAGGACACAATTTGGAGTAAAGTGGATGACAAACAATATTAAACAGGAATTGCATGCAAAAAAGAGGCTATGGAAGAGATATAAGGAGACAGGTGAAGAGAAGATGCATGAAGAATATAAGACACAGGCCAGAAGAGTGACTAGCATGGTAAGGAAAGCGAAACTGGAATATGAGAGGAGATTGGCCCTAAGATTCAAAGAAAATCCTAGGGAATTTTTTAGCCTATGTGGCCAGTAAGAGGAGAAATGACTGTGGAAGAATGATATTGTGGGAAAAAAATGGGAATATAGTGACTGATGCAGAGGACATAGTGGAATTGTTCAATGAACACTTTATTGGAGTATTTCATCCTAGAGGAGTCAGTTTTAATGCTAGAGGGATAGGGTAGGTTCAAGGTTTAGAGGTACAGGAGGAGAGTGTGTTTCAGATACTGAGTACTCTGGATGTCAGTAAAGCTTTGGGACTGGATGCAGGAGTTTTTTTTTTTTTTGAGAGAATGTCCTAGGGAACTGACAGTGCCTTTAACCTGGCTTTTCAATGAAAGTCTGGCTGCGGGAAAGGTGCCCAGGGAATGGAAGAAAGGTAAGATAATGCCATTGCATAATGGTGGTAACAGACTGGAAGTGTCTAATTATAGGCCAGTCTGTGTGTCATCAGTAGTTGTTAAGATCTTGGAGAAGGTAGTGAGGGACCGTATACAGCATTTGGCAGATGAGGGTAATGTTATCTGTGAGAGTCAACATGGATTTTTGAAGGGGCACTCTTGTTTTAGCAATATGCTAGCCTTTTATAATAAAGTTACAAGAACATTAGATGAGGAAAAGGCATATACTGCAATTTTCTTAGACTTAGCAAAGACATTTGACAGGGTGCCACATGATAAGCTGATATTTAAGTTGCAGCACATGGGTCTGAATGTTAGATTGGTCAACTGGATTCAGGATTGGCTGTCTGATAGGTATCAGAGAGTTGTGTATTGTGGAGTAGTTTCAAGGAGGCAGAGGGTTACAAGTGGGGTCCCACAGGACTCAGTACTAGGACCTATATTGTTTAACCTTTATATCAGTGACATTGCAAGGGGATATTCAGTTGTTTGCGGATGATGCGAAGCTGGGAAGGATTATTAGTAATAGTGCAGATGTGGTAGCCCTGCAAGAGGATTTGAATAAGCTAGATAGATGGGCAAATGAATGGGGGTGTCAGTATAATGCAGCAAAATGTAAGGTCTTGAAGTTTAGGAAACATCGATGGGATGCTGCATACTCTATTGGAGGAGTTATACTGGAGGAACTAGGGGGAGACAAGAGATCTGGGGTTGATGATTGATAGAAACCTGAAATTTAGGGGACATATTGCAAAGGTGGTGAAGGTAACAGAGAGGATTGCTGCAATTATGAGAAGGACACTGACCTGCAGAGATAAAAGGGTTATAATTCCATTGTATAAGACTCTGATCAGAGCACACTTAGACTATTGTTCTCAGATCTGGTCCCCAGGATATGAAGGGGATAAATTAACTGTGGAAAGGGTACAAAGACGGATGACAAAGATAGTTTCAGGACTGTACATTGGTTATGAGGATCGGCTGAGGGAATGTGGACTGCAGAGCTTGGTGGATAGAAGAAGGAGAGGTGATATGATTGAGACTTTTAAACTGTTGAGAGGTGGTTACAGGATTGACACTGGGTAGTTCTTTTGCTTGGTTGAACAGCAGGAAGGAGTGATGACAAGAGGCCATCCCTGGAAGTTACAAAAGGAAACTGTGAGCAAGAGGGTGAGGAGTGGTTTCTTTGCATGGAGGGTGGTTGAATCATGGAATGCATTGCCTGATGGAGTGGTGAGAGTGAGAACGGTCAATGAGTCTAACGAGTGGTATGATAGACTTTGTGTTTTTTAGGGGGGGGACCTCCCCTCGATTAGTCTTGACAGACTTTATGTTCTTAGGCAGGACCTCCCACGATGAGTCTTTTGACTCCATGGAGGCCTGAATAATAATAATAATAATTAATTAGAGTTGCTATTTAACATTTCTTCAATACAGATTTCCGGCATAACATCACAGTACAGCAAAGTCCTACCATTCGTTCAGATATAAAAGGTGTAAGAATATCCACTAGTCCAGATAGCCCTCCTGCTTCACCTAATCTACCTCGGTTACGTGCCTATGCCTGTAAGTTAATTGATTTTTTATGGTTTGGTATATTACAGTGATGACAACTGATGTTAATATTATAGTAACAATTTGTCAATTAAAAATGAATTCTTGATTATATTCACAGCATTGTGCATTACATTTTTAATTAAATGCAAAATCGGTCATTCAGGATATCTTTCCACCTAAACTTAAAAAAAAAAAAAAAAAAAAAAAAAAAAAAAAAAAAAAAAAAAAATGTGCTGTTGGAACTGTTGTTTAGTTGAAACTAGGTATAAGTGATCAAAAGTTTTGTGACCTGATATAGAAATAATTTTAACATTATCATTCAGGAATATTTAAATTTGGCACTCCACAAAGATATGAGGGAAAGAGGAACTAATTTATTAAAAACGATATTCCGTGGAATGGCAAATTTGAAATTTATGTAAAGTGAACATTTTTTCAGGAGAGGAGTAATGCTCTCAGCAGAAGACAGGGTAGAGGTTGAATTGACTGTAAGTAGGATATATTCATATGCTAGGATAGGCTGCAGGTAAATATTTGCAAACTATCTGATTTTGTCTGAAAATTTTGAAATTATCAAAGTCAGGGAGATCCGTCCTGTTTATTTTGCAAGCAACGAGATGAAACTATTTCAATTTTGATAGCCCAGTTTGTTGTTTCACAATTTTTTTAGTAATCATTTTTTGTATCTCTTTAGAATGAATGTTTTGTTTAGGTCATTAGGTGAGGAGAAAGTTTTTGTTTTCCTTCAAAAAATTGTTTGAACAAAAGGAAAGAAATGAATTTTCTCCTGCTAGATTCCATCACTGATATCATTGGTCAAGTGCATTGTTTCCCAAAGTGCAGTATGCATATCCCTGAAAGTACGTGAAAGGACTTGAGGGGATACAGGGTACTTTTTTTAAAAAGTTTTTATTTTTTACATTTATATTTTTATTGCATTATTGTCTCAGATGAGTGCAAGTCTATTCTATAATTAATATTTCAGTTACTTAAATATCTAAATCTATCGACTAACTTCAGTCGGGCCTGTTCATCAGCTTGATTGCATTCCAACCTCATAGTTTTAAATATTTGCATTAATAGTTTAAATGCAAATAGTTCAAACCATGTGGTGGGAACTTGATGTGAATCCCATCTACAGCTAGATGGGATCCACATCCAGATTTTACCAAACATTATTTCTTTCCAATAGTTTCATTTGCCTCTTTAAACTTTTTTTTCTATTATTCAGAATTTAAATTTTGTAAGTTTTTTTCAGCTGTGTATATATATTGATGGACCCATGTTTCACTCAGGATTTCTCCATGAGTGCAGGTCACAAAGATGCCTCCAACGATCTCGATCTTGAGCCTCTCTCTTCCATGTTATACCCATAGATTTTACTAGTGGATCTTCCCATCTTGTAGGTGGTCTTCCTAGTTTTCTCTTTATTCTTGGTTGCCAGTTGAGTATTCTATATGTCCATCTATTATTGTTGAGTCTGGCTATGTGACCTTCCCATCTCATCTTGCTTTCATATACTGCAGTTACCACATCTTTATGCCTGATCTCTTTCTTAATTCCATGTTTCTAACATGTTCCATTCTGCTGATGTTACAAATCCTGCATTCTATTCCACGCTGAATTATTCTGAGAGTCTCTTCTTTTTTCCTTGTCTTGTTCCATGTTTCTGATCCATATGTGAGTGATGGTAGAATATCACTATTAAATAGTTTTGCCTTCGGAGAGATGTCAAGATTTGGATCAGTAAGTGTTTCTTTTAGTCTGTTGAATGATAGCCATGCAGCTTTCTTTCTTTTTGCTAGTTCTTCAGATAAATCGTTATTCATTTTTATTGTTTGTTCTAAGTACTTGTATGAGTCAACTTGTTCTATAGGGATGTTATCAATACATAGGTGACTGTCACTTGTGTAGATGTTTTTGATCCATTTTGTTTTTTCTAGATTCATTTCTAAGCCTATCTTACTGCTGTTTGTGTATACTTTTTCACTCATTTCTTCTAGGTCTTTTGGGTTGTGGGATATCAGTACTAGGTCATCGGCAAACATAAGAATTTGTAGCTTTTCATCATCTATGCTTATTTCTCCGTTTAGGTCTATTTTTTTCAGAATGTATTCTAAAGTGCTGGTAAATAGATTTAGGGAGATCACATCGTCTTGGCAGACCCCTCTCTTTATATCTATATTTATAGGTTGATCAAATAGGATTATTTGTGTGGTCTGATTTTTGTTAATTTCTTTTATCATGTGGATATAAGTAGGGTCCACATTTATTTCCAGTAAGGCACTGATGACTGCATTGTGTTCTATGGTATCAAATTGCTTTTTTAAAATCAATAAAGAGGAAACATAGAGGGATTCGATATTCTCTGCATATTTCTGTTAGTTGTGAAATGACCTGGATATGATCTATTGTGGAGAAGCTTCTGAATCCTGCCTGCTCTCTGCTAGAGTTGTCTTCTAGAGTGTTTTGGATTCTGTTCATGATCTTATATATGTGAGAGAGTAGACAGCTTGGACGATAGTTTTTTATGTCTTCCTTGTTCCCTTTTTTGAATAGAAGTATGGTTTTTGAGGTTTTTCATTCCTCTGGAATCTTTCTTTCTTTGAAGTACCACGTGAATCTGGCAGCCAAGGCTTTGAAAATAATTGGTCCACCTTGTTGGATTTCTTCAGCCTTAACATGATCAAGTCCTGAGGCTTTACCTTTACTCATTTTCTTAAGGGCATGTTCTATTTCTTCTGGAAGTACATCTGGTATATTGCTTGGTTTTTGAATGACAGGTTCTGAAACTTGGCACTTAGTTGCATAGAGATCATTATAAAAATTCTGCACAATTTCTTCAATCCTTTTTCTATTAGTATGTTTTTCTCCATTTTGATCCTGTAAAGCAGATGGAATTGACTGTTTAAAATTTAAGTCTTTCTCTATTTTTTCAGGCTGGTTTTTGCCTGCACTGCTTCTCTTAATTTTTGTATCCTGAAAGCTTTGTAGTCTTCTGGAATTCTTTTCCTTAGTAACTTACAGTTAATTTTGTATTCTAGAAAACTTTCTTCAGATTTCTTCAGTTCTTTTCTCTTTTTCAGTAGTTCTATAGTTTGAGGTGAGAGTCGTTCTCTTTTCTTTTGTTTCACCGGAATTTCTGATTTTTTTCTTGCACTCATTGAATTTATTAATAAAGTCAATATAGTCATCATTTATATAACAGTTTTTTTTCTATTTCTTTCCCCTAGGCCATGTGGTCCTATAAACCTTTCATCTTCTTTTCCACATCCTATTTTGGCATTAAAGTCACCACCAACGAATGTGTATGTTGACTTGTAATTTAATGCCTGTTCAAGATTCATGTAAAAATTTTGTTTCTTGATTATCAGCTACAGATGTTGGAGCATGGCAGGATATTAATTTTATTGTTATATTGTTCTCTATTCGAATTACGAGTACACCTACTCTTTCAGATATGATGTTACAAGAAAGGATCGACTTGGTAAGCTTAAATTTAACAATGAAGCCCACTCCGCCTTGCTTGCCATTGTTTGAGCATGCTCCGAGGAATATCTGTGAGCCATTGTACCATCTTGCTGTCAGTTCTTTCAATCTTTTTGTTTCATTCACTAGCAGGATATCCAAGTTGATATTGGTTAGTTCTTTGATTAATAAATCTATTCTGTAGTCTCTTGCAAAAGTTCGAGTATTGAGGATGCCGATTGCCATTTTCATAGATTTAAGAGGCGGCCTGTTTTCATCTGCGAGATTGTTAGCACCCCTGGCCACACTCAGTGCCTTACCGCTGCTGTAGAAAGGTGAGTGTGGGCCGTGCAGAACTCGGGGCCGTTTTTGTTGTTGTGGTCGCATATACACTTCTCTTGACCAGGGTTCTGAAGTGTTTGCCAGAGCTCTGTTAGTGATGTTGGGTCCAGATCCGATAGTGGTTAGGATTCTCAACACCCCAGGGTGTACCACAGGGAGGTAGAGTTGGACTTTGCACCCCTAATCTCTCAAATAGTTCAAACCATGTGGTGGGAACTTGATGTGAATCCCATCTACAGCTAGATGGGATTGACATCCAGATTTTACCAAACTAACTTCTTTCCAACAGTTTCATTTGCCTCTTTAAACGTTTTTTTCTATTATTCAAAATTTAAATTTTATAAGTTTTTTTCAGCTGTGTATATATTGGATGCATATAACTAAAAATGCATTTAATAATTAATTTGTATTTTTTTTTTTTTTTTTTTTTTTGTAATTTATCATCATCATAATCAAATTCCTGACATGCACCTTCAGGGGGTGTACAGGATCTTATGATAGTACTACATGAAAAGTTACATCTTTACTAACTTTCTATCAAGAGTTTTCCTCCAGATTAGCCTGTTATCTGTCAACATCCCAATATTATCAGATCTGATATTTCTAACAATAGAATAAAATAACAGAAAATAACAATAGAATAAAAAAAAATTACAAGATGAAACAGCATACAACAAAATATATAAAGATAAATAATGAATAATTAATAGCCAAAATATATATATACATGCACACATACATACCAAGAAGAAATTTTTTTAAAAAAATTGCACAATTGAAGAAATAACGTGAAGGATAACAGGAAAAACTTAACATCATCATTATAGAAAGTGCACATATGATTGCAAAATATAAAAAGGCTAAAATTAAAACTTCTCAGTAAAACAAATCTCTTGGAGAAAAGATGACATCTAATTGGAGAACAGTGTAACTTACAGAAATAAATAAAATAATCAGAAATAAATATTAAAGAAGAGAAAATAAAAGGATACAAGAAACAATAGATAAAAAAAATATGAAACTACTATGAAACACTCTCTCAGAGGGGAAAAAAAGAAATAATATAATATACTTATATTAAAGAAATAATAATATTACATAAGATGAAAATGGACAAGATATCAAAGATAAAAAAAGGCATAGTAGAAAGGGCTGTTTTTTGGAATTGTATAATACCATAAGCACTGTTGAAAACACTATTACAAGGAAGTCAGAAGAACAGAAAGAAGAAAATATCCCAGAAGTATAAAATTTTGAAAGATATGAAAATAATAGTAATAATAAAGATATGAAAAAAAAATAATAATAAAAATAAGTCCGTGCAGTTAGCCTAGTGGCTGTTCACTTCGCAACCATATGCCTGGGAAAGGAGTGTCCTAGGTTCAATTCCCGTCAGTGACGTGAGGAGCTGAAGGATCTTCCTCAGCCATAGCCAAGTTAGCCAGTCTTGGGTGTGGACAGTAGGGTTTTTCATCCAGCAAAGCAGATAAATCGGCCTTGAGAACTCAACACTATGGACATGGGATACACTGGGGCGTAGGGCTGCCCACCTTATCCTGTGAATGGTTTGAGGTCCTTTGATTAATAAACCCTCGACACCGCAAGGTAAAGGAGGGTAAAAGGAAGATGAGATGAAAATAATAAAATACAAGGAGAAAATTTAATTACAATAGAAATGATGAAAGTAATCGGAGAAATATTAACAGAAGAACTAAAAAACTCTATTTAATAAATGCCTAAAAGAGAAAAAGATAGAAAATTATAGACCTATATGCTTGCTGTCACAAGTATATAAACTGTTTATAAAAATAATAATAGAGTTGCTAGATTATTGGATGAAACTTAGCCTAATGAGCAAGCTGGATTCAGAAAGAGTTTGGTACAATCGACCATCTACAGATATTGAATCATCTAAAAGAAAAATCTACAGATATTGAATCAACTAAAAGAAAAATGCAGAGAATACAACTTACTGTTGTACTTAGATTTTATAGATTATAAAAAAGCCTTTGATTCAGTTGTAAAAAACAAGCAATCCTAATGGCATTGAAGAAACATTGAGTAAGCCAAAATTATACAGCTAATCAACAGCTCATTCCAAATAAATAAGGTGATACTATTTTGTCCAAATAATTTCTTGAGTTCCCTCCATCACCAACTGTCTCATACAGTTGGTGATGGAGGGAACTTGTGGTCAAAATACAGGGCTATTCAAAATGAAGGAGCAGATCAGCAAATATATGCCCCTCCTGTAATACGACACACATCAAAACTATTGTCCATTTCTTGCCAGACTCTATAACTGGTTGACAGTTACTGAATTCACTGCTGCTACAATTCGATGCCAGAGTTCTTGCAGTATGATCGGTAGGGGTGGCATGTAAATGGTATCTTTAACAAATCCCCAAAGATAAAAATCGCAAGGGGGTTGGTTAATCTGGTGACCTGGGTATCCACTTGTACAGCATAAGATCATCTATCCCATTTGGACCCATCCAGCAGTTAGGAAGAATTGTATTGAGATAATTATGGAAATTACAGTGAAAGTGAGACAGCACCACATTTTGCATAAAAATTAAGTTAGCAGAGTCACCTTCAAGTCAAGGAAACAACCAGATTTGCAACATATCGAGGTATGACATTCCAGTTACTGTTGCATTGACAAAGAAAAAAGAGCTCATGAATTTTCCTGCGACATGAAAGAAACTCACCAAAACTTTCACTTTTGGTGAGTTTCTTTCATGTTCAATGTTTGCAAGTGGATGTTTTTCCCCCAGTATTCTCACATTATGACAATTCACTTCACCACTTAAGCAAAAAGTTGATTCATCAGAAAAAATGTGTCGTACTGCAAAAGCATCATCCTCCATTTCATCCAACATTTTTACGCAAACGTCTAGCCTTTTTTCTTTGTTCCCAGGGTGTAGTGCCTACATTAATTGCAACTCGAAGCCTTTCATATGCAGCCATTTCCTGAGAACACACCAGACCATTGTTTGAGGAATTCCTAATTCCTTGCACATGTGACTTGTGGATTTTCTTGGACTGCATACAAATGTTTTTCGAATTCTTTCAACATTAACTTCAGAAACACATGGACAACCTGGACTTTTTCCTTTACAGATGAATCTCTCTTCTTGAAATTTTTTGTACCATGAGTAAATCTGCTTATGACGAGATGGTTGTTTTTTAAATTGAGTGCAAAATTTATGTTGAGCTGTAATGATGGAATTACACTTTGCAAATTTGATAACAGAAAACATTTTCTCCTGTAGAGATGCCTTTTTGTTAACTCTTGGAGAAAAGTCTGGTAGCAAGAGCCTGCTACTAGAATGTGGGGAAAAGTAAACTCTCATAGTTTTCCTATTAAATGATGTATAACATGTGTTTGTATCATTGGAAATAAAAATAACAAATTTAATTTAATCCTTTATCCAAGTGTAAGCAAACAAAGTTTGCGAGGACTGGGGTAAGGTGGTGCAACTCCAAGCAAAGGTGGACCAAGCTCTCATCACTCTTTGTCTCGTATCTCCCATTATGCAAAGCACATCTCCTTGCGGACATGTATACTGCTATGCATTAAGGGAAGGGCCACTACCCAGACCGGTTTCGACCTTTATTGAGGTCTCATCAGTGGGAGGCAAACCCACTCATCAGTGTAGAGATACTAAGGCAGAAGCAGTAGGAGAGGTCATATTTACCTATACAAGTTGCCAACAGGTGTACCACCTTATTATTGATGAGAGCTTGGTCCACCTTTGCTTGGAGTTGCCTGGTGTTGCTCCACCTTACCTCCATTTTGCTAAGGTTTTTCATCCTGATGGTAATGATATTATTCTAACAAAGCAGGATGTTGAGGAATCAGTACTTCAACCTTAAAGGTAAATGAGGTGGAAGTCTGTAATTGCTTGAGTCATCTTGATGGGAATAAGGCTATTTGGACTGGATAGGATATCACGTGTTGAGAAACAATGTACTAAGGAATTGACGCTTCCATTGACTGGGTTGTTTAATGAGTCTTGAATCTGGAATAGTCCCTTGTGATTGGAAAGAAGGCAAGATTGTTTCATTGCAAAGCAGATTTTCAAATTACAGACCTGTTTGCATTTCTTTTCTTTATTCACCATTGGGTAGATAATGAGTTTGTTAAAGGGAGGACTTGTTTCTCTAATCTACTTACATTTTATGATAAGGTGACTACATGAGGGTAATTCGTATATGGTGATATTTCTGGATTTTTCAAAGGCATTTGACATACTACATAATAAACTGGTGTATAAGTTACAGTAAATGGAATTGGATAATCATTTGGTTCATTGGATAAGAAACCAGCTTTCTAATTATTATTATTATTATTATTTTCGGGCTACTCCAGGGAGTCCTTAGACTCAACGAGGGAGGCCCTAAACATCATGTCCACACAACTATACGATAGATGGTTATGATAGATTCTCACAGTATCTATCATACCTTGCCTTGAACTCGCTCACTCTCATAGCACCCACAACAGACTCTGGCAGCTTATTCCACTCATTTACCACTCTAAAAGTAAAGAACCCAGCTCTAACACCACTGTTAACCATACACTTGCCCAGCTTCCATAGGTGTCCCCTAGTTCTCCCACCACCAGTCCTGATCTCAAAAATATCCTCTGAATTAATCTTATAGAATCCTTTTAGCAATTTGAATGTCTCAATCATATCTCCCCTTTTCCGCCTATCAACCAGTTTCTGCAACCCACAAATCTTCAACCTGTTCTCATATGGTTCATTCCATAGACCTGCTATCATCTTAGTCACTCGCCTCTGGATCCTCTCCACTTCCTCCCCATCAACAAGAAACCTAGGTGACCAAATCTGGGCACAGTAGTCAAGATGAGATCTTATCAAGGCTCGGTACAGAAGTACAATAACTTGCTTGTCTCTGCTCGTTAAGGTATTTTTCAGCAACCAAGTGAATTGATGAGCTGATTTAGCCACTTTTGCAATGTGCACCCTAAACTTCAACTCCTTATCCACCAACAATCCCAAATCCCTGGCCTCATAAATCTCCTGGAGTACGGTTCCACCAATGTGATATACTGCTGCTAATCTTTTCACCCCAAAATGCATAACCTTACATTTTGTCACATTAAATTGACATCCATTCTCCTTAGCCCAGAACTCCAATCTATCTAAGTCATCCTGCAGGACTTTGACATCTTCTGCATTCACTATCGCCCTCCCCAACTTTGCATCATCAGCGAACAAATGAATTGTTCCACTTAGATCCTTCCCTATATCGTTAATGAACAGATTAAACATCAGTGGTCCAAGAACAGAACCCTGCGGCACACCACTAGTCAAAGGCCGTCTTTTGGACTCTACTCCTGAATAAACTACTCTTTGATATCTCTCCATCAACCACCCACCTATCCATCTCACCAACCCTATATCCATTCCCATATGTTGTAGTTTACGGATTAGAATTCCCGTGGTATCCTGTTAAACGCCTTTGCAGGTCCAGTAGTATCACTGTAAACCCATTTCCCTTATCCAGTTCAGCCATCACCTTGTTATAAAACTTGAGCAAGTTACTCAGGCATGATCTACCCTTTACAAAGCCATGCTGTCCCCTGTACAGTATCTCATTTTCATCAATCCATTCCTGTATTTTTCTCTTGACTACTTTCTCCAAGACCTTGACAAAAACTCTTGATATGCTGATCGGTCGGTAATTTGCAACCATAGTCTTGGATCCTCCTTTATGCAGTGAAACTATTTTCCCCTCTTTCCACGCCTTCGGGACTAAACCAGACCCGAGACTCAGATTAAACAACATGGCCAAGGGCACTGATAATTCCTTAGCCGCTTCACGCAAGACCCGTGCCAGTATACCATCCAATCCCACAGATGTATTCACATTAAGGTTCTGTAATAGACTATTCACCTCCACTTCATTCATCACAATTCCCGTATAAACTAATGGCGCCTTCATTTTTTCAATGTCACCACCTGGATGATATACTTTTGCAAAGTGCATGCTCAGTAACTCCACTATATCGACTGATTCAGTGACCTCCTTACCATTGTCATTCCTTAAAATCATTTTGCCATGTACAGTTTTTTTCTTGCTTGCAGCATATTGAAAGAACTGTTTGGGATTCTCTTTTGCTTGCATAGCTAGTTTCCTTTCATAATCGGCTTTTGCTGTTTTTGCCACACTCGTTACCCTTCTGGCCTGCACTTTATACCGTTCGTGTGCCTGCAGGTCACCCCTTTCTTTAAATTCCCTCCACAGTTGTTTCTTTTTTTTTTTTGCAGCTCAAGCTTAATGGTGTTATTCATCCATTTAACCCCTACTTGTTTTACTATTTAGACCCTAGGTATACAATCAGCCATAACTTCCTGTAAATGCTCCTTGACCACTTCCCATGCTCTATCAATGTCCAGCCCTTGCAGTTGTACATGCCATGGCAATGATCCAAGCAACCTCCTAAGCTTGTCATACTTGCCAGCACGGTAATTCCACATATACCCTGTCTTAATCAAAAATTCCACACCTTTAGCCACCTCCCAGGTCAAGACCTTATGATCACTCTCGCCAATAGGTGGCAACATGGTCATATTCATTACAGTCAAATTGTGAGAAGCTATTACCAAGTCAAGCACTCTCACACGCCTAGTATTTTCAATTACATGCTGTCTCAGATAGTTATCCCTTAATAATTGAATAAAATCCATTTCCTTCCTCACATGTGTCCTCTCCTCCTTCCAATCAATGTTACTATAATTAAAATCCCCCATAATAATTACCCTCCTTCCACTCATTTCATCAATTTGTTTATGCATACTATCTCCACCATCACCTGGTCTATAGCAGCACCCAACTGTATATTTTATTCTGCCAGTCTCAGTCTCACACCAAATAGCCTCAAATGAGCTCCTTTCACTATCCTGCAATACAACTTCAATTCTCCTTGGCTGCAGTTCATCAGCTATCATCAACATACTATAACACTATATCCTAAACACACTATAACCTACACATTCTATCCCACTAACTATATCATCTTTCGTCAGCCATGTTTCACTAATGCCAATTACCTGTGGCCAGGAAGAGCCAATCAAGGCCAAAAATTCTTCCTTCTTGTTCCTAATACTCCTGGCATTAGTATACATGAAATGCAGTGATCCCTTTGTCCCACCCCTATCTTGATGCGTTATTCTAAATGTCCCGTTCCCATTTTTTGTCCTTAGTGCTGGCTCAGGTACATTATATACATTTTTACACTCAACTGTCTCACTGATGTCTGCATATCCACTTCTCCCCCATCCTTGGTAGTTCTAGTTTCCCTGGTTCTGCACATCCATTTTCACTTCATTCAGCAACACTTTTTCCAGTCTTCTCACACCAAGTCCATTCAAATGCAGGCCATCCATCTTGTATAAGTCCTTTCGCCCATCAAACTCATTCCACACGTCCACGAATTCCACACCACACCGTCTGCATAACCTGCGCATAATGTCATTTGCGATTATGGCCCTCCTTCTAAACTCCTCTCTGTCATACCGCAGCAACAGACTCACCATTCTAACTCTGTCACTCTTTTCTTTCGCTACCTTTAACAAGTCCTCTCTCATAAAAAATTTATCACCTTTCAATTCATTCGTACCCGCCACAATTATTAATTCTTTCACCCTCTGTTTTTGCACTCTAATACTAATAGATACCAAACTTGTGTATAGAGGAGCTATGTCTCTGAGGAAGAGAGCTGCCAGTATTACTCTGTCTTAGGACAGAGTTCTACCCTAAGACTACTGCTGTTTAATCTGTTTGTTGATGATTTTGCTTTGTTAATGATATTCAGCTGTTTGCAGATGATGCAGAATTGGGAAAAATTATTAGGAATGATGCAGATGTACTGGTGCTTCAGAGCGATTTGAATAGATTGGCTATGTAGACAGATAAGTGGGGATGTCAATTCAATTCCAGTAAATGTAAGATCACTTTGGATCTGGGAAATGTAATGCTGTGTATCACATTGGAGGCATTGCATTACAGGAGGTGGAAGAAGTGAGGCATCTTGGGATATTGGTGGATAAAGAGTTGAAGTTCAAAGGACATATTGCAAAAGTAATAAAAACTGCTCAAAGAAATGCCAGTAAATTAAGATCACTGACAAACAGAGATAAGTATATTGTCATTCCACTGTACAAGGCTTTGATTAGACTACTGTGCACCAATTTGGTCACCTGTTTTTCTAGGTGAGAAACCAGTTCTAAATGAGTTGAGAGATGGATAACAAAAGCAGTATGAGGTTTGTGGAATACTGACTATGAAGACAGGTTGAGTAAATGTAATTTGCAGACTCTGGTAAATAGGCAGAAAAGGAGTGGTATGAATGAGACATATAAATTGTTAAGAGGATTTTATCAGATAGATACCCAGGATATTTTTCAGAGGATTGAAGGAAGATAGAGGCAAGAGGTCATTCTCAGAAATTGTATAACGGCGTGATACACATTATGTGAAAAAGTGAGGCTGAGTCTAGCTATCGTATATAAATAACGAGTGGTGCTGTCAGCAGTATATGCAAATGAGGCACTGCATAAAAGCAAGTGTTTTGGAATGGTTTTCCATTTTGTATCTGAAGTGAGAAAAAAAAACATTTTGTGATAGTAACATTTTTGGATATGGCTGCAAGACATCATTTAAGTGTTATATTCAGGTGGCAAGTCAGCATAAGATTTGAGGTTGACCAGAGTTTCAGCAGAGGTAGCCATATCGTTGCATGTGAGTCATGTGGGTGCAGGGCATCTGTGAGTAAGTAATAATATATTACAATATGAGGAGGAAATTATTACAATAAGTAATAATTTCCCCACTTAGTACTAAGCTCGTTGGAACACTTACATCTGCTGCTCAACATCCCTACACAGTGCACCTTGAAACCCACAGAACATGTTTCTTCTCCTCCTCCTCCTTCATCCCTGCAACTGCTATACTATGGGACAGTCTTCCCCTTGACGTGAAGGAATACGATATACAGTCATTCAAATCCAATGTGAACAAGTACCTTCTTTCCCAACCCATACATGGTACTAATGTACTATAGGTTGATCTACCAAGCTCTCGTGATGGGCTCAACATTAAAAAAAAATGCGAGTCATTCCTTGGTTCACAGATTGTGGAACCAATTCTAACAGTCACAAATAGCATCCTAGAGATATAGTGAAGAAGGCAATGGGCTTCAACCAGTAGGTGACCAATACCTCTTATTATCTGCTCACCAAAACAGGAATTCTACCTTGAATCAGCTGCAATCTGACCTTGTATTGGCTACAGGAACTTTGGTGTCTGCTTCCACTGTCTGCAAGAGAATGATTGAAATGGGTCATGCTCTACGAAAACTGGGCTCAAGACCAATGGAGGTTAGTATTGTTTACAGATGTCCTGATTTGCTCTACACAGCAATAAGAGGTGTACTCTGATGTGGAGAGAACCAGGTTCACGTTATCATCCCTCTAATATCCATGAAAGGGACACTTATAGTGGAGGTAGTATGATGGTTTGGGGAGATATCTCATTTGGTGGATGTACTATCCCGTACGTGCTTCTTGATGGAACAATGAATGCTGCAACTTATAGAGATAAATGTTCATCCATATGTGGGTGCAATAGCCAAGGTATTTATCCTTCAAGACAATAATGCCTGTCCTTGTCAAGCAAAGCTTGTGGAGCAGTATCTTCAAAAAGAGATTATTGTTCATATGGACTGGCCAGCCAGGTCTCCTGACCTTATTCCTATTGAATATTTCTGGGATGCTTTAGGTAGACATGTTGCTGCTCTCAACCTCCTCCTCAAAACTTTGAAGGACATAGGAGAGCTTTGCAGCAGCAATAGTTATTATTACCAACTGAGTCTCAGTACACTATTATATACAGTCTGAAGCATCATTGTGAATGCTGTATTGCTGTGGGTGATTGATCACATCCCTTATTAAGACTCTTTGACAATCTCATTTTGACCTCTTGTTTTTGACCGTTGTCTTTATGTATCCATTTTTTACTGAATTAAACCATTTACAAATTTTGTGGGTGTTTCTTTCACAGAGCCTCTGTAGCTCACTCAGTATAGATGAAGCTCTTTGGTCAGAAAGACCTGGGTTCGATTCCTCCATAATATGAGGAACCTTTATCTGGTCTCTGTCGACTAAAGGTAAGTTAGCTGGTCTCATATGGAGGTAGAGAGTTTTTTTCACCCGGAAACTCAGATTTTTCATCTCTCAGAACAAGCAAACTATTCTCATGAACACACATCTACAGACATAAGACACTCTTGAAATAAGGATTAACCAACCTATTCTATAGGACTTTGGTTTCGAATGCCTAAACAGTGAAGTGTGGGTCTACTACACCTGAGTGTAAATCAGGACAAGATTCTTTCACAGTTATGGGTATCATATCATATTATACCACTTTTCACTGAATTACATAAAAGTTCATCATATAGTTTTTGAGTTGTGATTCTTCTCTTTGTTCCTTAATTTATATAAACCAGTGTATTTAACTGTGGCACCATTCAGTATGCTATTACCATTAATGGCAGGCATCACTAAAAGATGATAATCAGATGGTGAAAAGAAACACAAGAAGTAATAGGTAGGTAAGCAATACCACATAAACTGCTAGAAAGGATTTATGTATTCTTCCCATCATGCATCAGCAGAGTCTATGAATTCGAGCCATATCTAGTTATAGTGATTTGCATGATATCAGAACATTACTTATTGAATTCCATAGCCTTGTTTATGTTTATACTTGCTCGGTACAAACTTGTTTTACCAATAGACCTGTATTATAATTGGAAAACTGTAGTATAGAATGAAAATTGTCTCATGTTTGCAGTCTAGTGAATGCATTTAGTTTTGCTTTTAGCTGCACCTGTCATTGCTTAACTTCACTAACTGTTCTGTTTTGGCTTTCCTTAAATTCTTGCTTTCTACAATTTTACAGAATGATTTTATTTGTCTATTTTAAAGTGCATGTTCATATTTTTGCACTGTGTGTATAATTTTCCTCACTTTAGCCTTACTTATTCTAGTGCCAGCAGATGGTGTTAAAGGACAGACATGGGGACCAAGCACAGTCCATCAAAAGGAAAGAGGCCATTCTCGGCAGAGAGTTCTTTTAGATGGCAATAAGCGATTTTCTAAAAGTGCGCCAAATTTAGAAAAATCTCAAAGTCCATTTTCCTTGGGAGTTTCTAATATTGGAGCTTTGCATGAAATGAGTGAGTGAATTTTGACATTATAAAATATTTTCAAAGATTACTGTGAATCTATACATAATCTTGCAGCTTCTAGTAGGCTGTCAAAGCTGTATGTTCAATTTTTGTGAAATAAACAGAAAGAGAGAAAGAAGAAGAATTAGGTAGTTCAAGTGCAGTCATAATGAAAAGTAATAATGTGACTAATTGCTTCATGTTATCTGCATGGTATAAATATAACTTTTTAAACAAGATTCATATCTTACCAAGTAACCTAAAGTAACTTTTTTTATTTTGTTTATTTTTTTATTTTTTTTCTGTTTGCATTTATGCCAACTTGGTTGGGTGAATGGTTAGTGTACCCACATAACAAGCTGTGGGTTCAACTGCTGCTAGGAGCTTTGATGCTTGTGAATTTCATTACCTAGTGTGAGGTCATTGCTCTTTGTATAAAGGCCTGAAATTGCTTGAATAACTTTGGGGTTTGTCCTATAGAGCAGAATTTCTATACTATGTAAAACAATAAATAAAAAAGTATAAAATGAAATACAAATGTTATTTAAAAAAAATCCAATAGGCCACTATGTATTGGTGTACTATAGCTTTTTATGAGTTCATCACATTAAAAATAAAAAGAACTGTTGTAGCTTTTTAAAAGCTAGAGAAGACTCCAGCCTCTCTCCACCTTGGAAATTGATTTAGTGTTTAATTTACCTGAAGATAATGAATTCATCTTAAAAATATCTTGAAAAAATTTAAGATGATTTCTTAATTTTAATTTTTCTTTGTTGTATTATTATTTTTTTTTAATTAAAACAAAAATCCCTTAGTTTTATAATTTGAATAAAAGTTAACAAAAAGAAAAATGCTCATAGATTAATAATGAACACCAAACTTCCAGCTACCATCATTTTGTATTTTGTATTTTTGTATTTTGGTTTAAGCCAATAAGAATACAATTTGGTCGGCTAAATCCCAAATTGCTAGCCCATCCTTGTTCGTTCAGTATCCAGGTAGATACCCAACAGGGTATACCACAAGAAGGTAAGGATTGGATATTAGGTCAGAAGCCCTGGTCGGTTCTCTGCATTCCTTTAAAGGCTATGTGGAGGTCTTCTCTCAGTTATACAGATTTTACTCTTAAGCACCCCTTAAAGGGAACAAAGGGGAAAAAAGAAAAGTTGGTCCTTGTTGGGGATCCAAATAGCAGAGTAGGAAGTGACTGTCAGACATACAAAAATATTTTGGGAAAATTTGGAGAAAAGAGCAAAGCTAATAATAATGGCAAATACCTGTTGGATTTCTGCTCAGGACATGGACTATTTATTACTAACACCATGTTCCAACATAAAAATGTGCAGAAATTCACATGCTGAGAAGAGGCAAGGAATAAGAAAAGTCTCATTGACTATGATATTGTTGATAGTGATGTTTTCTCCCTGGTGCAGGATGCCAGAGTGTACAGAGGATTTGAAATTGGAAGTGATCACTATTTATTCTTGAGCAGGATAAAATTGAATTTCATATTGAAAAGAATAACATGTAAGAAAGTTTTAAAGCGAATAAAAGTTGAATAGCTCTCAGATGTGAACTGTAGACTAAAATACACAAAGATTATTGAAGAAAAAATGAAAGAGTTTGAGAACTGGAACCAAACCTTGAAGATAACCCTGATTGACTCAGCCAGAGAGGCATGTGGTGAGGTTGTCTGCAAGGATAGAAAAATGAGAACTCCATGGTGGACACAGGAAGTAAAAGAGGTGAAGGTAAAGAAGAAAGTATATCAAAAGTTCCTGGCAAATAAGTCAGCTTGTGTTCTTAGAGAATACAGAGACAAATGTAAGAAAGCTAAACACTGTGTAAAACTAGTTAAACAAAAGTCATGGGAAGACTTTGGCAAGAACATAGAAAATAAATATCAAGAAGGTGGAAAAATATTCTGGAGATTGTTGAAGAAGCTTAGAAATGGAGGAAAGAGTGCTGTAAAAGGAATTAGAGATGATAAAGGTGACATGAAAACAGGAGAAAAAGATATCCTTGAAGTATGGAGCAATTACTTCGAAAAATTGCTAAATGAAACAAGCAGTGATTGCACAGTGGTAAAAAAAAACTGACCAGGCATGCAGTCAGGAATACATATCCATACTTGAAGTAGAAAAAGCCATAAAGGCTTGAAATGTGGAAAGGCAGCAGGAGTAGATGATATTCGACCAGAAATGGTTAAGTATGGTTGTATAAAAATCTTACAGTGGCTGCACTGCATAGTTCAGAAGGCATGGACAGAGGGACGAATTCCCAATGATTGGAGTAGAGCTCTCATAGTACCCATATATAAAAAGGGAAATAAAACTGAATGTGAGAATTACAGAGGTATTTCCCTACTGAATGTTCCTGGTAAGATTTATGCTAGTATACTTGAGAAACGGTTGAGAAAAATTGTGGAAGAAAAGCTTGGTGAAGAACAAGCTGGATTCAGGCCAAATAAAGGCTGTCAGGATCAGATCTTCACTTTACGACAAATAGTGGAGAAATCATGGGAATATAACAAAGATCTGTATTTCAGTTTTGTCGATCTGGAAAAGGCATATGACAAAGTGCCAAGAGAGAAGCTATTCAATACGCTACATTTGTATAGTGTCAATGGGGCATTATATCAAGCAATACTTAGTCTTTATTTGAGTTGTAAATCAGCAGTTAGGATTGAAGGAAGTACAGGAAGATGGTTTAATGTTAAATCTGGTGTGAGACGAGGGTGTACATTATCCACTCTGTTATTCATTTTCTATATGGATCATATTATGAAGGAAAGTGATATTAAACCTGATATCAAAATTGGAGATGTTAATCTCAGCTCTTTGCTTTATGCAGACGATGTTATACTTCTAAATAAATCCACTACAAGTTTGCAAGATTCCCTGACTCAATTGAATAACTGTTGTAATAGATATGGTATGAAGGTCAGCATTAAAAAGAGAGACAATAAAAATAGGCAGAAGCACTGGAAATGTCAACTGCGTTGTGAATGGAGAACCTGTGGAACAAGCAAAACATTTCAGCTACTTAGGCACAATTTTTAGTGAAGATGGTAAATTAAATATAGAAATAGACAACAGAATCAACAAAGCTGGTATGGTAGGAAGTCAATTGAATAAATTCATATGGAATAAGAGAGAAATTAGTCGGAACACTGAATTAGCTGTATACAAGACAGTGTTCAAACCAGTTTTAACTTATAGATTTGAGAGAAGTAAAACACTTGAGCAAAGACTAGGGACTGCAGATATGAGAGTCCTGAGAAAGATTAGAGGCATGAACAGATGGCATCAATGGCAATATCATATTAAAAACAAGGAAATTAGGAAAGAATTTGACATTGTGAGCATCCAGGAATGCGTTAGCAGAGCTAATCTCAGGTGGTATGGTCACTTAAACAGAATGGGCGTGGAAAGATTAGCAAAACAAGTGTTCTCTGCTAGGTTGGCAGGAAAACGGCCCAGAGGAAGACCATGATATAGGTGGATTGATACAAAGTGCTTTAGACAATAGAAATATAAGATCTGGTAATTTTTTAGTCTTGACAAGTAACAGACTGATTTGGAGGAAAATTGTAGATAGGAAGTTAGTAATGATGTAAATTTTTCATGTAGTACTATCATATCCTGTACACCTCTTGAGGATACATGGCAGGAATTTGATGATGATTATTATTATTATTTGACACCTCCATGGAGTCCAAAGACTCATCAGGGGCGAGTGTGCCAACAGCATCGAATGATTGGTGCCCTTCCAACTACTAACCGCGCTCAAACTTACTTAACTGACCCATTAGTAGCAGAGGCTCTACCATTCGACCAACCTTTGCCACAAATGATGATGATGATGATGATGAACTTTCAGCTACGTGTCGCTCACCAAATAGATATTCAGGGTAACACAGCCATCTTCGAGAATCCATTCATTTGTTATTTGAGCTCACAGCTTGTAGCAAGTATTTCAAAATGGATGGAGTGGGATTACCTTTCTTTTTAATGTTACATGGTGATCAGCATTCATTTAGATAATATTATGGGGACTGCTACCATGTTAACAAGGTAGTGGGTCTTCATAATTTTATCAAAATGAATTTCAGGATTACGGTAGTTTACATATCTCAACTGTAGTTAACTGAATAAGTCTTAGAATTAAATTACAAATTTTCAAATCTGCTTAGTTCCACAGTTTGTCATCAGAAATGGTCAAGATACTGTGCTCAACATTGTGTATGCATTAATTGCATCTTTTTGCTCTGTTAATCACTGTTAGTCTGTTTCTGATTTGTTTTAATCTTGAACATTATATTAGAAGTGCTCTTAAATTATATTGCAGTTTGTTCAAAACGTATGAAGACTATTGTAAAATTTTTACCATTAATTTCATTTATAATTTTGGTATTAAATGTAAAACTACTTATTCTCGGTACACTAATGTTTTCATTTCAGAATGAAATCAATTCATTTTACCTTTTCAAGGAACAAGCACTTGGTTTTACATACTTAGTATGTAATCTTACTTACAATTTGAAAATTGTCACTTGACATGATCTCTTTATGTAACTTGCCTAATGTATTATTATCAACTTTCTACCAGGAGACTCCACAAATTACCCACCTTATATTTTATTCCTTGTGTAACTACGGCTATAATGTGTTCAACGTTGTTAATCTTTGTTTTTCTTTCAGAAGCAGATTAACAACATTGAACACATTATAGCTGTAGTTACACAAGGAAAAACAATTCCCCCCCCCCTCCTTCCATCCCACAACCACAGTCAGAGCCTTACTAACTCAGTGCTGGGTAGTGGGGAAGATGTAGCAAGTTATCTATATTAAGTAAACACCGCTGTGGCCAAACCAATATGTAACATGATATTCACCATATGACATATGTTGGCTTGTGTATATTCATGCTCATCTTTTAATCTCTCTCTCTCTCTCTCTCTCTCTCTCTCCAGTTTTTCACATCTTATTTTTATTTTTAGCACACATTTTTACACAGTAATAACTTGTTTTTTTTTTTTAATTTTTAATACATTTTTTCATTAATTACACACAAGAGCTGAAAAATTAATTGAAGGGGTGTGCAGAGGGAGATAGGGTATTTAGAGAAGAGATTTGGTAGTTGCAGATGTAAGGAGGAAGATGCCAGCAACAGATGACTTAAAGCTGAATGACTACAGCAGAATGGTGGAAAGTAGTGTAGTGTTGTATGAGAAATCTGTGGTGAAACATGTAGAAAGGCTTATGGGTTCATTATACATATTGATTAATTTTAATTGTATAGATTAGAACACCGACTGAGAAGAAAATAACTGTTTATTAACTTATTGCTGATATTTCGTTGGTATTCTATCCAGCATCTTCAGAGCACAAAAACAGTTTGTTACAGTACGCAAAACAACAACAATCCAGTATTACAATGGACTAGTTTGAACAATTATAACATACAACACAAAGACTAAAGTCCTAATTAGGCGTCATCTGTGTTGAAAAAAAACGCAGAGAGAAAGCAGGTGTTAATTAGAGCTTAAGATGACTGTCTCCCAAATCTTTGAAAAATTTATACAACCATACTTGTTGAAGTTTGGAGTATGTTTCGGGACTTTTGTTGATTCCAAGAACAATCTCTCTGACTTATAATAACTTCTGCATAGTACTTTTTGTTTTTTTTTTTCAATTAATCCTGTGTGCAGGGATATCCAAGGCATAATCTGCTAGACCCGACTTGTCAGCAATAGTGCTGGATGTATTTTTTATGTTCACTGAGGCAGATGTCCACAGTTCTTCCTGTCTGTCCATAGTAGGCCTGATCACACGAACAGGGCACTTCATAGACTCCTGGATGTGATAAAGAAGAGATTCTGTCCTTAGGTGAATGGATGAGAGTTGCCAATTTGATATATGGTTTAAATACGGTGCGTAGCTGATGTTTCTTAAATACTCTAGATATCTTTTCAGATGTGCCTTGAATGTATGGGATGATGACAGTTTTGCTGTAGTCTTCTGTGGTAGACAGTGCAGGGGGATTTCTGGGAGGCATTTAGTATTTTGTCTATCGTATGGGGATTATAGCCATTGGCTAAGAAAGTGTGACATAAGTGAGTGAGTTTAGCAGCAAGAGCATTGTCATTATAACAAATTGCTCTAGCTCTGTGGGCTAGTGTTTTTAGGAGACTATACTGTTGAGATGGGTTTGTTAAAGAAACAGCTAACAAACTCAAACTCTTCCATGTTTGAGTTTGTTAGCTGTGATAAAGCTTATGCCCTATTGTGGATAGTGCAAACAGTCCTACATACAAACTTGCTAGACATTGCTAGCCATTGGCTAAGAAGGAATGATAATAGCTTTGAGGATATTTGGTGTGAGGTTGAGTTAGCCACAAATTTTAGATATTTAGTGGAGTGCTGTAAAATGCCAGGGACTGTGGAGGGAGATAATCCTAGAATGTGCAGACGTGTGATGCTGGTGAGCAACAGAGGATGATAATAATGGATGACTTTAACCATGGAAGCAGGAAATAGCTTGTGTGAGTTAAGAGACTGAATTTCTTCAGCTACTTAGGGATGACTATCTTACAGCATGTGGTTGAAGTAACACAGACTTGAGTGTTAGATTTAATAACATAATCTCATGATAAATAAAAGTTGTCAGTATGATGCCACATTGAGAAGGATGGTCATGTGGTTTTGACATTGGGGAAGTGGCTAGGCAGTTATAAGCTTCATGAAACAAGAGAGATGTGGAATTACAGAGCATGGGAATATGATTAATTAAGAAAGCAGATTCAGATTAGTGATGTGTAGTTGCTTAATCAGTTGAAGGAAAGGGAAAAAAAAGTAGTGCCCGAGACTTAGTCCAGAGTCAGTTACTTATGGCAATATCAAGTTGTATTCCTGATGTTAAAGTTGGTGGGGGGGGGGGTTTGAATAATGAAATTATGCAGTAGCTTCTAAGAAAGAAGCTACTGCACACGTTATAAAAAATGGGGTACCCCGGAGCAGAATGAAGTGTATAAGGTGCAGGCTAAGAAGGTGACAAGTGTACTGAGGAAAGAGAAATTAGCATATGGAAGAAGATTGGCTGAAATAGCAAAGCAAAACCCTACAGAAATATTATTATTACATGACACCTCCAAGGAGTCCAGAGACTCATCAAGGGAGGGTACCTACTCTACAACTCTCCGTCTCCACCACTAGTATTTTCACAAACATCCATGCCCACAGCAGGATTCAAACCCGCAGCCATTTGGCTGGAGAGTGGATTCACTAACCACTTGGCCAACCAGGCCAGCAATTCTGTAGTTATGCTGAAAGTAGAAAAAAGGGTGATTATAAAAGACTGACTTTATTTGCTGGGGATGGAACAGGAGTTACATCTGCTGATGATATAGTGGAAATTTTCAGAGTATTTTGTGTATGGGAGAAGGGGGTTTAAAAGTAGCATTGAATAGCAGTACAAAGGAGGGCAGAAGAATGGAAAGAAGGAAAATTAATGCCATTGCATAAGGGAAAATCTGTGTTAATATTGTTAAACTGTAAGTTGGCATGTATATCAAGTGTAGTAGTGAAAGTGTTAGAGAGGCTAGAGACAGAATATAAAGCTGAATTTGATGAGATTGGAAATCATTCAAGTGAACAGTATGGGTTTTTTAAGAGGAGGTCATGCTTCAGTAACCTAGTGACATTTTATAATAGGATAACTTGTGTATTGGACTGAGGAGATGCTTATAGAGTGATTTATCTGGATTTTGTATTTGATCGTGTATCATGTGATAAACTACTTGTATGAGCAGGATAGGGATGAATAGTCATTTGTAGCTTTGTTACAGAGATGGTTCACTGTTAGGAGCCAGTATGGGATTGCAGTGTCCTAAAACAGAAACATGACAAGTGGTACCACAGGTTTCTGTTCCAGATCCAGTGTTGTTTAATTTGTATATCAATGATATAGTTTAGGGTGTGAGAGAAGATATTCAGTTGTTTGCTAATGATGCTAAGTTAGGAAGTGCTGATGTGATGTTACAAGAGAATTTGAGTAAGTTATTGCTGTGAGACTGAAGAATGAGAGTATCGTTTCAGTATTGCTGAGTGTAAAGTTATACACTCTGGCCAGAGAAGATGGAATGAGGTTTATCATATTTGAGGAACTTTGTTTCAGGAGGTGGGAGAAGCAGGAGATCTTCGAGGATAGGGAACTGAAATTCAGGAAATAGAGGAGTAGCTATCCTAGTGAGCAGTCATACTCCTTTCCATGTCCAGCTTAATACTGCTCTGGAAGCAATAGCAATTCACTCATACGTACAATTTCTGATTACAGTATGTTTCGATTTATTTATCACCAGTACCGAGTTAAATGAAATTGATCTTGATAACCTTATCTTGCAATACCTAAGTCCATACTTCTTATGGGTGACTTTAATGGACACAACATTTTGTTGGGGGGGGGGGGGGTACCAGCACAGGACAAGGTCATATCATTGAATGAATCCTTAACAATAACAACTCTCTTTTGAATAATATGCACAAAAACAGTTAAATAAATGTAATAAAATTGACTATATATTAATAGCAGGAGATCTCAATGCTAGAGTTGGAAATAATCCAATCCCAAATGTCTTAGGAAAATATGGAGAAATTTGCATGAATAACAATGGTCAAGAACTATTAGACTTCTGTACTTTTAATAATTTTAAAGTAGCCAATACTTTTTTTCAAAAAAAAAAATAATATAAATAAATATACTTGGAATGGCAGAGGAAAAAGATCTATAATTGATTATATCATTACTAATCAGAAACCAGCTCCATGTGTGAGAGATGTACATGTTTACAGAGGAAGTGAAATTTTTTCAGATCATTATTTTAGTAGGCTCTAAAATAGAAATACTAGCAAAATGGAGAAAGGAAGTAAATAAGGAAAAAATAAGAAATAGAACAAGTATATAAAGTATATCTATTACAATCCAGGATTAGAATATGACTAATCCTGGATTTATAGGTCATGATAATTATTTAATAAACCTACTAGTTTCAACTAGTTTCACCACTTAAGCTAGTGGCTTCGTTTGGGTTAAGATAAACACACAAATAAAAATACAATAAGCATTAAATATGAATCATTACATTACTAAAAACACTGAATGTGTTGGAACCTTTATCCAAGTGAACAAACAAAGTTTGCACCTGAAGTATTTTCAAGACAGAGCAACTTGTATATAGAGGCTAATGACTTCACATCACTTGCCTTAGTATCCCATTTGGCATCTTTAATTTATAGTATAACTAAGTGAAAAAACTTTCAACATATCTCTAATCCAGAGTATTTTAATAATAAGGTGTGACACCTTTTGGCCACTTATATATGGAAATATGGCTTCTGCATTACTTCAACCTTGGCATCACTTCAGGGTCTGGCTCCCACTGATGAGACCTCAGTAAAGATAAAAAACAGTATGGGTAGTGATTCTTTCCATAATGCATAGCATTATACATGTCTGAAAGGATATGTGCTTTTCATCATAGGATACTAAGGCAAGTGATGTGAAGTTATTAGCCTCTATATACAAGTTGTCCTGAAGATACTTCAGGCACATACTTTTAAATTAAAGATGCCAAGAATGTAATTTCTTGGTATCTTTAATTTATGTGTAGGAACTGTTACACAAAAAATACAAGTAAACTTCTGCAAACTACTGGGAGCACCTACGCCCGGTAGTTTGCAGAAAAATTAAAGTCCAATGTGTTTAAAGATCTAATGAAATGTATTTCAAAAATTAGGTATTGTACATATGCTGAAAAAGAGGGTGAGATGAGTTATAAGAGATGAAGGAACACTAAAGGAAGAATTGCATTCTATTCTCCAACTATTGATCAGCAATGGATATCCTAAAGAAATAGCACAAAGATTACTATTCTCTAATCCCTCTCCACAACAGATCAGTGAGATTCATTACAGAACCTCAGTTTCCATCTCTTTTATTGGCAAACTTTTGCTAAAAATTGCAAATCTCATGACATTAGAGTGGCCTTCAAACCAACGCTCGCCCAAGGACCACAACTCTTTCAACAAGCATCCTGGCATTTACATATTCCATGTTCTTTTGGCCTTAAAAATGGGACTGTGCATGGAGATGTCTATTGGCGTGAGTTGGTTTCCTGTAACTAGAGATTTTTAATTTCTCAGAAATACGATTGAGTTTGACATCCAGGAATGGAAGAGAGCCATCAATCTCTAATTCCTGCAGTAAATTGGATTTTTGGGTGTTGATTGTTATGGTTGTCTAGGAAATTCTTTAGAGATTCAGAACCGTGACTATTTACAGGAAACTAACTCACACCAATAGATATCTCCATGCACAGTTCCCATCACTATCCATCTCAAAAACTTGGTATTGTCTCTATGCTAGGCAAATAGGCTCATGCACTCCCCAGTGAAGAAGAAGATATTAATAAAGAACTTTGATTTCTTCTTACAACCTTTCAGCAAAATGGTTATTCAGAACAAAGGTTAATAAGTTACTTTTTAATCCACCTCCTCGCATACTGAAGATAGAAATAATGAAAAAGACTATATATCCCTACCATATATCAGTTCTATTCCATCAATGGAACTGATATACAACATTCGAACTTCTTTCACTCCTCTTCTGAAACTTCATTCCTTGCTCAGTAGGCCCAAACAAAAGCATAACAACCTGAAATATCATGGCATTTACCGAATTTGGTGCAACTGCAATAAGCCTTATTTCGGACAGATGGAAAAATCCATCGAATTACTTGAGGAACATAAAAGAGACATCACATACAGCAGAACCAGAGCTAGTGCTTTGTCAAACCATCTCCTGCTGATGGGGAAAACTTCATCCAGTCTTATGGGACAAATCTGAAAATATCTTTCGATGCTATGATGAACTGAAAAGAAGAATTGTAGAATCCAAAGATCGTCCTCACTCAAGTACATCTCCACACTAACCTCAGCTACAATCTCTCAGACTGTAATTGCGCTGCCATCAAATTTTGGTGTTCACGAGATATTGAATGCATGTCCAGCAATGAAGAGATACACAGAACAGCTTCAAATGTTAATACGCTAATGCTTTAATGTATAGTTTTTTTATCTTGCGCAATTTTGTTGATTGTTCCCTCTTGTTATGCATCCAAAGAAATCTTCTATGAAAATGAAACTTGTCGCGTGCAATGTACTTAATTAAAATAGTATTTTTACTTTTATCTCTCGACTTTCGGTCATTTAATCTTTTTAAAAAAATATGCTTCTCAGCCGAGTAAATCCGTTACATCATATATATATATATATATATATATATATATACATACTCATGAGCAGTTGAATTAGAGATACCTACTTAGTAGCGGGTAGCACCCCCTTTCACCCTGATGATGGCGGTGTGGCATGGACTCCACAAGGCACCGGAAGCATTGGGGAGTCAAACTGATCCGTGACCACTGCACAGCCTACCACAATGCACGGAGATTGTTCGGAGTAGGGTCCAGGGCACGTATATATATCTCTCTCGACAACATCCCAGATGTGTTCAATAGGATTGAGGTTCAGGGGACCTCGGGGGCCAGTCAAGCATCCTCATGTCCGTGGAGTGTTCATCCACCCACTCCACCACAATTCGGGAGCGGTGGGCCGGTGCAGGTCTCCTGCAGGGTGCTGTAGGCACAGAAATGGGTGCACATGATCTGACAGCAGGTCCCTGTATCGTTCGCCAGTGAGGGGCGATGGTAGATGTACCAGGGGACCCATTTCATCCTACATAAATAGTCCTCATACGAGGATACCACCACCACCACTGGCCTGAACTGTACCCTGCTGACACGAGGGATCCATTGCTTCGTGTGCTTGGCAACGCACTCGTACCCTGCCATCGGCATTTACCAACATGTACCTCGACTCATCAGTCCAGGTGACTTTTTCCATGCATCGAGGGTCCAATGGCATGTTCCTGTGCCCATGCTAATTGTTGTGCCTTACGACATGCAGTGAGCAGAGGTACCCTAGTCGTCAGGCAGTGACTTCTGTACCCCCATAGTGAGGAAATGGTTCTGGATGGTGTGGCTGCTCACATGTCGTTGTTGTTCAGCATTAAATTGGCAAGTGATCTGTGGCACTGTGGCCCGTCTATTCACTGTTACCATCCGAGCTAGTTGACGGCGTCCCCTGTCATCAACACATTATACACCATGGCAGTTTTCCTTGGCGGCTGTAGTTTTACCTGATTCCATCGAATTACTTGAGGAACATAAAAGAGACATCACATACAGCAGAACCAGAGCTAGTGCTTTGTCAAACCATCTCCTGCTGATGGGGAAAACTTCATCCAGTCTTATGGGACAAATCTGAAAATAGTTTTACCTGATTCCATGTACTCATGGTACATTCTTGAGACAGTGGCCCATGAAAAGCTCAGTGCCTGCACAACTTCAGAGATGAAGTGCCCTATACGTCTGGCTCCGACTATCTGGCAGCGATCGAATTCGCTGAGATCTCGAGTCTTCCCCATTCTGTGCTCAACTATTTACTCAGACAATCAGTACAAAGTCTGACAACATCCCCATCATGTGCCACATGGCACTATTCCATTCGCTGAGGGCGACCACAGCACTATTTCACCAACATGGCAGGTATCTCTAATTCAACTGCTCACGAGTGTATGTATGTATGTATATATTGATCATATCATTAAAATATGGAAATATCCAATTAATCAGAAGAACTGTTATCAATACAATGCTATATGCAGATAATCAGATTATATTACAAAACAATGAAGATGACCTTCAAAAATCAGTTTACGAATTGAACAAAATAAGCCAACAATATAATTTAAAAATTTCACAAAAGAAAACAAAAGTCATGGTATTTCAAAGCTCAGGATCAGATGACACGGTTTAATTATTTAGGCTGCATAATAACATCTAAGAGATAAAGATTCTTGTAGATAGGCTTATACGTTGGTAACACATGACTATTAAATTATTTAAGGATCCAGTATACATTGGATACATATCCAGTATATGTTGTAAAAAAATTTACAACGTATACTGGAAAATATTAATTAAAAGAAACTTTAATAAATACCTCCTATATTTCAGCAATGTCACATTGCCATCATCATGGGAACATACAACTATGACATGTGCCCACAGTCGCTACAAAAAGCAAATGAAGCAGAAGAGAGAAAATTATTGTTGTTTCTAGAGTCCTACTTTGGCCAAGTAGGCAGGATAGCAACTGTCAGGATTTTGGAACACAAAGACTACAGTACAGCCACTCTGGGCTTGCAGACCATGCTCTGGATACCTGCCACAGAATACGTTGGAAGAAAGCCACACTAATACACTGCAGCAAATTTAAATATAAAAGATTGTTCATGGAATCAGCCTCAGCTCTAAAAAAAACTTTTCAAACCTCAACAAATTTGGGTGCATGAGACTGCCCCAAATTTGGGAAGCTTGCATCTTGAGATCTTCAGCCCAACAGCCAAGACAACCCAATATAGCCCACTAGGGAACACCTTTAGGACTCTAGGAACAACATAGTTTTCTCTCTTCTCTTTCATTTGCTTTTTGTAGTGCCTGCATGCACATGTCATAGTTGTATGTTCCCATGAAGGTGGCAATGTGACATTGACGAAATATAGGAGGTATTTATTAAAGTTTCTTTTAATTAATATTCCAGTATATGTTGTAAATTTCTTAAATAATTTAGTAGTTAAAAGATAACGATATAGATGAAAAAATAAAGAAATTTCAGAAAATATATGGAATAATTAAAATGACACTGAATAAAAAAACAAGATGAGAAGCTCAACTAAAATTTTACAAAGTAATGGCCACACCCACTCTCTTAGATGGTTCAGAAACATGGACAGTTAAAATGAAAGATGAAAGTTATACAGGATTTCAATTGATGAAATTTTTCAATATATGGAAGATGGGGAAATGAGAGAGAGCATCCTTGGACGCTGAGAATGAAGGCCTCTAAGAAGGGGGTGAGGACTAGATTTTTCTCTCACAGGGTGGTACATGATTGGAATGGATTGGATGTTGAGTGCAAGCAATGTGAATGAATTCAAGAATAAGTATGACAGCTGGTGTGTGTAGTATGTGGCCTCCCTCGATGAGTCTCTGACTCTCTGGAAGTCTCTCTTAATAATAATAATAATAATAAAAAAAAGTAAAATACAAGCTGCAAAGATAAGAATTTTAAGAACAATTAAATAATGCACAAAATTGGACCATATAAGAAATGACATCGGAAAATAACTAGATATTTATAACAAAAATGAAAAGATCAAGGAATATAGAGAGAAATGGCAAGAACATCTATTTAGGAAGGAAAGATATTGGCTGCCAAAAGAGATGAATAGAGACCAAAGGGGGGTGGAGAGACCAGCGACAAGATGGAAAGACCAGTGAAGCCAGAACAGGCAAATACCTAATCCTTGAAGCGAAGAAGACTCAATACTTTCTTCCATTCCATATGCCTACTAGCTAATTCTGTAATCGATCTTACAATCTGCTCTCCTGCCATTTTTCCACTGCTAATGTGGGATGTCGAAAACAACATCTGAGCAGGGCTCTGGAATCGGTACATAAAACCTTTGACTCTGATTCTGACTCCTCAATTTATGTACCTTTGACTCGGACTCCTTTATTTATATATCAATATAGGAAATAAATAATAAATATACTAATTATTTATTTCCTATATCGATTGAAAGAACTCAACATGCAAGGTATTTCATCTCTGCCAACATGCATCAGGCTACTTTTTAGAACTCGAACATGTTTGGGTCTAAAGGCTATAGTTATGCCATTGCAGCTTTTTTATTCTATATATTAAAGAAATTAAAAACTTTCAGTAACCTTAAATTTTAAACAGAAGACAAAACTTAGAAAATGAAAATATTGGTCATTTGAGGTTATATTTTTATCAAAAGGCTATAAATAATAAAGTAATAGGAATATAGGATATAAAACAAAGAATAAGGAACATCTTTTTCTCTACCAGTTACCTTCTTTTCGACATTAAAGTATTGTTTGGATATAAATTTAAGTGAATGTACGTGAAATTTTCATTACATTAAATGAAATAAAAATTATATTGTAGAAGATTCAAAAATCAAACCCTTACAAAATTTTTAAAGAAACTTAGCATGTACCTGTTGAATAGGGGTTAAATCAAAAATAAAATCCAAAATTTACTAACATATTGTTCTTAGAAACAGATTTGTTTCTGCCAGATCCTCCCTCATAGAAGCCTTTAAATCTGATTTGAATAGGCAATGAATTTCCATACTAACTCTAAATTAGAGAACGACTTACTGAAACTTTAGTAAGACCACAGCACAGCCCTGTGTTATTTCTCACTTCATTCTCCCTCTCTTCTGATGATACTCCGATTCCCAAGATAAGGCCGAATTTCTCTGTGCTGAAACAGTCTTTCAGCACTGACTTGGGTGGGTGGCATTGCTATTACAGTTCTAGCTACATCACTAAAACCTTTAGATAAACAAGGATTCTTTAGTCACTCTCGATGAGCATCATAATTTTCCACTTCTTTTAATTCTTTAAAAATCTCTTGCTGAAATTCCTTTATTTTGACATTTACTGGTTTTTTTTTCCATGCATAAGCGACATTGCTTTACATTTCAACGTTCCATTTTGTACAAGTAGGCTTCATAGTCTAATTCTTCATTTGAACTTAAAGAGATGATCCTGAGTTACCAATACGCTTCATCCAGTAGTTCAGGTGTTTCAGGTAGTAATCCTTTCATGCAAACTGATACTTCATAGAGTGCCTGTTTTGCTGTAGTAATTTGGTCATTGCTCAACAAACTATGGTTCATTGGATCAATATAAATAGCAGGTAACAGGATTTGATTATCCAACAAGAAAGTCTCTCTTTTCTTCATTGAAGATAACAATGCTATCAGCAATTAATTGTCCACTTTTGTTCAGGTGATACATCAAGCTCTTCCACTCCAACAAGAATTTACCAGGTGTTGAATCCTCAGATTGCAACTTCTTGGTGATAGTAAAAGGGTGAGAAAGTAGATTTTCTGACTCTGTCACTTGCACCCACTGGCTTTCAGTTAGTGAAACATTTATGTTGTCCAGATCTTGAAGAAAGCCCTTTAGCTCAAGCACAAATGCCTTATCAAATAAGTGCTTCCCAAGTGGGTTGCTTGATCCAAAATGGCTCCTTTTCCAGCACGTCTCTGCAGAATAGCATCTATTTTAGGGGCCCTGGCCTCAGCAGCTACTTGTCTCAATTTGTCAAGAGAGTAGCTGCATGATGATCTTTCAATCCATCGCTTATTGCTAGTTGCCAAGTGTGAACAGCACAATGCATATGTTGAACTGTAATTAGCTTAGATGCTTCTTCAGCAATACCATCAAATATTTTAATGCTCTCTTCTGTTTGTGAATTATTTGCAGAAACGTCATCTTCATCTTTTAATATTTGTGTGCTTTCTTTGTCAAATTTATTAATTTTCTCAATGTGCTTAACATATTTGAAGCATTATCTGTTAACAATACATAGAACCTGCTTCTTTTTAATTTCAAAATCTTCTAAAACCTTCCAGTAACTTTTAAAGATATTTGCTGTTGTGGTATGCCTGAGTGTCCTTTACTCCCATTGTCTGAGTTATCATTTTATTGTTTTCATCAACAAATCTAACATTAATAGCAAAATAATTGACTCTGTGACATGTGCATGCATCTATTTTAATAAAGACAAAAATGTCCTTTCAGACTTTTTCAAAGTTTCTCTTTCTTACATTTGGCCTCTTCAATCAGTCTTCTTATACTTGCTCTTTCCAGAGAAACTCCTAGTTTTCTAGCCATTTCTCCATTTAAGCCTTAAGAGGCTGATTGTGAAAAGGAAAAAAAAAGATTGAGGTACACTGCCATTTTAATGATATGGTTTTTAAACTTTTCTGGCATTATTGTTATGGTAACTTTGTTAGATGTAAAGAATCTTGGTAGTTGTGTTTGGCCTCCAGTAGATTTCTGATCTCTCTTTAGCCCTGAAGTAGAGGGAATGTTTTTTTTTTTTTTTTTTTTTTTTTCTCATTCACAGCTTCTAACACTTTAAGATTGAAAATGCTGCAAGTGTCTTTTTAAAAAAACTAATAATTTTTGCATCGCATGCTTTTTCACAATCATCATCATCTATAATATATTGACACATAATATTTTCCATCTGTTGTTATTGTCAAGTGTTCAAAAACAGCAGACTTTGTTGACACTTTTTTTTTTTTTGCCATTATGAATATTTTCATGGGGTGCTACTTTCACCAATATAATATGTAAATTATAAAATATGTTATTTTGAAATTGCAAAGAACTTGAAATTAAAATATAACCTGAAGAAAAAAAAATAGGTCAATTAAATTATTATCTCTGAAATAGGAAATTTTAACATGTTATTTATATGACAATTTAAATTCAATAGGAGTTGTAGTCTGTACATTTTTACTGACTCTTGACTCCAGTAAACTAAGAATTGCTTCTGACTCTGATTCCACAACTATGTACAGAAAATATTATTTTCCTGTTATTTGCACAATGTCTTCACACGAATTATATTCTCCTACACAGATGTCCATATGGAAAATGGACCAGGCTGACTGGAATACTTTTTTCCCATCTTGCAAAATTTAATGCAGATACAATCAATCAAATATCAATGAAGCAGTAAAGTATGTAACAGACAGCAACAGGCTTGATTTCTACTTTATCCAATGCCTTGCTGAACCCAGAATGCCAGGCAGCCAAAAAGGATCAACACAGAGCATGGGGTAGATTTTGTAGATACCCCACACATCAAACTTAACTTTTAAGCATGCTCAGGCCAAAGCACATTATGTGAGATGTCACAGAGTCAAAAAAAAATCTTGGATCCAGTTTACCGCATCAAGTAATCAAACAACCAGTGCAAAAACTGTATGGGATAAAATCTGGGAAACAAAAGGTAGGTATAGAACACACTGTTTATCTATGTGTGTTGAGGCTTAAGTGCTGTGAGGACATCATGTTGGTTTAATGGAATATTTCCATTAAGAGGTTTAATGGAATATTTACAGTGCTGGGAAAGAATTAAAACTAATTTTAATGCTTCCAGTATTTCGTCTCAGTCACTTCAGGGATTACAAATAACTTTTGTAACAACACACTCAAATACAACACAATACTAAGTGAAACACATAGGTGGTGCACCCTCTATGGGCGTGAAATTTAGTTGATTTCTGAGTGCCACGACAGATTCTAAAAATGGTCCATTCTTTTTTGAATTTACTGTGGTGGAACATGGTGGTTTTTCTCCAGAAGTTCCTGGAGAAAAACCACCTTGCATTATGGGAAGGGTCACTACCCAACCGGTTTCGACCTTTATTAAGGTCTCTTCAGTGGGAGCCAGACCCACAGGTGATACCAAGGTTGAAGCAGTGCAGAAGTCATATTTCCATATGCCAGTTGCCAAAAGGTGTCACACCTTATTATTAAATTACTCTGGATTAGAGAAAGATGGAAATTTTTTTCACTTGGTTAGACTATATACTATATATTTAGTTTAATCCTTTATCCAAGTGTTTTGGATAAAGGATTAAAATTGAAGAGACCTCAATAATGGTCAAAACTGGTCTGGGTAGTGACCCTTCCCATAAAGCATAGCATTATACATGTCCACAAGGAGATGTGCTTTACATTGTGGGATACTAAGGAAAGTGATCAGAACTCAGTCCACCCTGCCATGAGTTGCTCCAGTCCTGAAGATACTTCAGGCGCAAACTTTGTTTGCTTACACTTGGATAAAGGATTAAACTAAATATATAATTTATAGTCTAACCAAGTGAAAAAAACTTCCAACATCTTTCTCTAATTCCATTAAACATCCAACTGTTGGTCTACCTTAGACCATAATGGATGTGTTGCTGCTGATCCCAAAGCTATTACAGACACTTTGCGAGAAAAGTTTTCCAGAATCTCAGCAACAGTTTCATATCCTCCTAAATTTTTAATATTGAAAGAGAAACAATAGCTAAATTTTTGTACCAATGGACTTGAACCATACAATTGATCATTTGTTAAGGAGGAACTAAAAAGAGCTCTTTTACTGTCTCATCTTAGTGTGCAGTAGTTCCTGAGGATATCTATTATGAAATGATAAAATATCTTCTATGGATCTCCTTCTCTGAATATACAATAGAATACTTACAGAGGAAGAGTTTCCAAATGCTTAGCATAAGTCAGTTGTTATTGCTATCCCAAAAAAACCAGGAAAGGATCCAACACAAGCAAGTAATTATCAGCCTATTGCTCTGATCAGCTGCCTTTGTAAGATATTGCAGAAAATGGTTAATGCCAGACATTTCTGGTAATTTGCAATGTGACTTTTGTAGATGTCGTTCAACTTTGGACTCATTTAGTCTGTTTAGAAACGCTTTTGTCTCTTGGACAAGTTTCTAAATGGACTAAATGGCCCAAAGTTGAATAATGTGTACAAAAGCCACATTGCATATTGGAGAGATGATCATTGCTTTCTAAATACAAGAGATGTCTGGCATTAACCATTTTCTCTAATATCTTACAAAAGCAGCTGATCAGAGCAATAGGTTGATAATTAATTATTTGCTTGTGTTAGATCCTTTCCTGGTTTTCCCATGTCAGAGAACACTGAACAGCTTCCTGCCCACTGTAAGCAATTGATACTGAATTAAGAATGGGACAAATTGTTATTCTAGTAGCAACAGAAGCTGTCACTAGACGGAAATAGTTGTCTCTTAATTATGCCTAAAAATAAAGTCTCTTCCAGAGCATCCTACATGGACTATTCTCTTTTTTCTGGGTTGAGGAGCTCAATATCACATTTCAATACATCCTTTTGATATGCTTGTTAAAGAAACTATGCAAGCTGTTGGCATGAATGTTAACAACATTACCTACACCAAACATAATAGCATCCCCCATGGCCATGTGTAGAGACTTAAGTGCTGTGATGACATCATGTTGGAGGGTTAATGGATTTTTTACAACACTCAGAAAGGATTAAAACAATTTAATACTTCCTATATTTCGTCTCAGTCACTGAGACAAAATGTAGGAAGTATTAAATTCTGTTTTAATCCTTTCTGAGTGTTGTAAAAAATCTATTAAGCCTCCAACATGATCCCTCCATGGCAGGTTTGTGCTCCATCCTACAACCTCTCACTTAATCAACTACAGAAGTCTCATACTCCATCATCTGTCTACTTGCAATTGTTTAATGCACATATAGCAGCCCACTCTTATTTTTTGCCCATTTATACTGATGTTTCAATAACTGATACATCTGCTCGCTGTGTTGCTGTTTCCTGACATTACTATCTCCAACCAGATCCCACCTGATTGAAGTAATATACAACATAGTTGCATTGCCATACAGTTTGTTCTTTTTCATGTAAAAGAAAATCACCACCAAAATTGTGTAATTTATACAGAATCGTTGAGTTCTTTACAGGCTATCTCTTCTCCTGTATAATTCCATATCCAGTGTTCTGTAAGATGTTACACCTGTTGTACAAAATGAAGACCCTTAATTTTGATGTTAAGTTGTGCTGGATTCCCATTCATGTTGGAATTAACAGAAATAAGACTACAGATGCAGCTGCTAGATCAGCTCATACTTTTTCCACATGCTGTTTGACAGCGGCATGTACAGACTGTACACATCTTATAAGTTCAAAGCTAATTACCTGGTGGCAGGAAGCACTGACAAACAGATTACATGATATTAAGCCTGAAATTAAGCATTGGCAGTCTAGTCAACGTAGAAACAGAAGAGAGGAAGTTGTTCTTGCTAGGCTCTGCATAAGTCACAGCCATATCACACATTCTTATTTACTGAGGACTGATGGCCCACCTATGTGTGAAAATGCAACACACATCTTAAATTTGTCATATTCTGGTGGAATGCCAGCACTTCACACAAGAAAGGAATGAAATTTTTACCTATCTAGCCCAGCCACATACATTCAGAGAGATGTTATCAGACTCTGACAAATTGTGCATGGTGGTTTTAACTTTTTACAAAGAACTAATTTATACAGGCACATTTGATTACAAATTTTATCATCATTATCATCATCATCATCAAATTCCTGCCATGTACCCTCAAGGGATGTACAGGATATGATAGTACTACATGAAAAAAATTACATCATTACTAACTTCCTATCTACAATTTTCCTCCAAATCAGTCTGTTACTTGTCAAGACTCCAACATTATCAGATCTTATATTTCTATCGTCTAAGGCACTTTGTACCGTATCAATCCACCTATATCTTGGTCTTACTCTGGGTCGTTTTGCTGCCAACCTGGCAGAAACACTTGTTTTGCTAATCTTTCTTCGCCCATTCTGTTTAAGTGACCATACCACCTGAGATTAGCTCTGCTAACGCATTCCTGGATGTTGACAATGTCAAGTTATTTATATCTAAATAATGCATTGCTTAACTTAATTTTTTTTACATACATATTATTTACTAATTTATCTCCGATATTATTAATACTTTGTGTACTGTTGTAACTTTTGCTATGGTGCAGTATGACCGTTGCTGACCTTGCACCAATAAACCACAAACCAACCAACTATCATGAAAGTTGTAAGTTACTCAGAAAATTGCTTTTATAATGCAAAGGATGCTGACATGTATGGATAAGACACTAATCAGGCTTTATTTGGATTTCTGTGTGTAGATCTGGTCACCCAACTGTATTGGCAATAAGGAAACATTAGAGAGAGAGAGAGAGAAGTATGGATATCAGGGTAAGCCCCCTGAAAAGTGGAAAAAATCAGTCTTGATTGTTCTTCATAAGAAAGGCAGTGCTTTAGAATGCACCAATTACAGAACTATTGCATTAATGAGTCATATTGGCAAAGTGCTTATGAAAATACTAACAGAATGCCTGAAGGGAGTATATGGAGGCACATCTTCCGGATGAGGAAGCCGGATTTCGACAAGATTGAAGTACAGTGCAACAAATACTTGCACTAAGACTAATAGCAGAGAAAGCTCAAAGAAAGAACAAAAATATATACTGCTGTTTCGTGGACTTCCAAAAAGCATTTGATAATATTGACCAAAATATAACATGGGCTGTCTTGGAATCCTATGGTGTGGACAATAAATTGATCTGCCTGCTGAAAGATATAAACAGCCAAACACAAGCAAAAATCAGAATAGCAGGTGAGACTGGAGATTGGTTTGCCACTAGTCAAGGCACAAGACAAGGGGACCCAATATCACCAATCATCTTCATCACACATCTGGGAAGAACACTAGATAAGATTAAAGAAGAAGGTGGAGACATTTCAATAAATGGCATGAGAATAAACTACCTCTGCTTTGCAGATGACATCGTCCTAATTGAAGAAGACACAGCAAGGCTGGAACAGACATTACAAACACTATACACAGAAGGAAAAAGATATGAACTAAATGTCAACTTTGAAAAAACTAAAACAGTGATATTTGGACAACAAGAGTTACTGAACAGAGTTATGATAGACAGATTTCAACTGGAAAATGTGGAACACTTCACATATCTTGGATGCCACATGACTTGGACCCCAAAAAAGAGATAAAAATTAGAATAGCCAGAGCAACAACTATTTTAAAAGCCATGAACAAAATATGGAAGAGCCGAGCTATAAAGATGCAAACTAAACTGGGCATTGTAGAAACCTATATCTTCAGCAGTATGCTCTATGGATGCGAGGCCTGCGTACTCCTGAGAGAATCTGAAAGGAGGATATTGACATTTGAGAGGAATGCTATAGAAAGATCTTGATATTAAGCTGGATACAGAAAGTGAACAATGAGGAAATCTACTGACGAATACAACCAAAAGAAAACCTGATTGAAGGGAAACTACGTCTATTTGGCCATATATGTAGAATGAATGATGAGAAAAAATTAAAAATGTTGCTCTTTGGAATGATTGAAGGAAAGAAGGGCAGAGAAGACCAAACAGAGAATGGGCCGATGATATCATCATATGGTTTCATCGAACTCTGTACACAAACTTAATCATCTTGCACAAAATAGAATGCAATGGAAGAATCATTAAGATGGCAGTGGACACCTATGGGCATTGGACCCATGGTTGTTGTTGATGGTGAGAGAGAGAGGGTAGAGGCAAATAACTGAGTCTGTCTCAGGATTGGAATATTGAATATGAGGATACATATTTATAAATTTAGGGACACAAAAACATACGTGTTGAACAGATTATTTTATTAATTACTAATAAAATAAAACTTGACGTTTTGACCCCTGTATCGAGGTCATCATCAGAGGATACAAGTGTATAAGGAAACAAGCTGCATGCTCTAGCCCTGTATACCGGTAAACTAAATCTACGTAGTTAATTAATCCTTTTCCCTAGCCTGACCCCTAGTGATAAATAAAATAAATAAAATACAACTACAATAAACTGCTGAAGTCCTCATGTATTAATATTCTTCTGGATTTGTACAGTTCTGATTGTTATGATATGATTTCCTCCAGTTGCTGTAACATTCAACAGCAACTGAAGGAAATCATATTATAACAATCAGAACTGTACAAATCCAGAAGAATATTATTACATGAGGACTTTAGCAGTTTATTGTAGTTTTTCTTTTTTTTTATCACTAGAGGTCAGGCTAGGGAAAAGGATTAATTAACCACATTGATTTAGTTTACTGGTATACAGGGCTAGAGCATGTAGCATGGTTCCTTATACACTTGTGTCCTTCTGATGATGACCTCGATTGAGGGGTCGAAACGTCAAGTTTTATTTTATTTTATTAGTAATTAATAAAATAATCTGTTCAACACGTGTGTTTTTGTGTCCCTAAATTTATAAATATGAATGCTGATCACCGTGTAACCTCAAAAGAAAGAATATGAGGATAGATTATGGAGATATAGTCTTCAGAACTTGGCAGTTAGGAGGAGTGATATTATGATTGATACGCATAAGTTAGTGAGATCAGTCCATCAAATAGATACAGGGGAATTATCACATAGGATAATGAGTGATGCGAGAATGGGAAGGTACCTCTGGAAACTGTACAATGATCACCTGAATAAAGAAATGAAAAGCAGATTTTTTTTGCTTTGCAGATGTTGAATTAATAGAATATATTGCCAGAGTAGATAGTGAATGCTCCAACATTGAATGTATTGAAGGCAAGATATGATAGTTTTTGTGGTCTGTGTTGAGTCTTCCAAATCCATGGAGTCATTGAAGTAATGCTATATCTAGTACCCAAGCATAAGCAGACTGCTGTTTGCTTATGCTTATATGAGAATTCTGCACATCATAGAACACTGCTTTAGACATTAACTATTGTAGTAGACTCTCATTTTGCATGCAAAAACATTTACATTAATGCCAAATGAGATTTAAGCCTAGGCTTGCAGACTAGAAAACAGAGACATATCAAGCATCAGAATTGGAAAAAAAAAAAAAAAAAATTGCAGCTACCAACAGATTGCAATTACAGCTATGTTGGAGTCACTCTTAAGGTAACAGTCTCCCATATTTTTGGCAAATTAATGCAACCATTAATTCATTTTAGTTCATAAATTCAACAATTTATTGACTGAATCAAATCTAAACATCTACCTCCAAAGAGAAGTGATTTATAAATATCAGGTATGTTGTCTGAAAATAAGCAAGTCCAGTAAAAAGAAGGATTATTTTTGTGCTTTTGAATTTGCATTAATTCACATTGAATGATAATGACGTATGTTGATTATGCCACCAGAAAACCTAAATAACGCAGGTAATACAATTACCATTTCCCATATAATATGAAATTATGATTATGCCATCAAAAGGTTATGAAGATCAAGAAAATATTAGGTTAAACATTTTTATTTCCATCAATCCATCTTCAAGGCCCACCTTTCCTAAAACATTTTATTTAAGATGTTTAATTAAAAAAAAAAAAAAGTCTGTCCTTTCAAATGCCTTTTTTTTTCTTTTCTTTTTTTTAAGTCAGGGGGGGGGGGTGCTAACTCTAAAGCTGCTGCTGAAAACAAAAGGCATCATTATAGTTAAAGCAGGCAAGGGAAACAAGACAGTTATATTATATATAACAAAAAATTTGAGAATCCACTGAATAAATATCTCAACATATAAAATTTTACATGTTGACCTTTCCCAAGATTGTAAGAGCTACCTAATATTTACAAACGATCTAATCACAGACACCATAAATTTTCCCACTTGGCCAAATTACTGACATCTGACCTAACAAATATGTAGGTAATATGTCAAGAACACCTGTTCATTTTAATCTACTATTCAAAATTTACAACTCATGTTTGTGCTCTGGAGCAAAGACTTGTTTTTCTAACATGCAATATGTTATGTGTGTTACATTGTGGAAGGACCAAACATTTCTTGTTTTCAAGGGTAGCAATTTAAAATGGTTATTTCACAGACCTACAGCTAAATAGTGTTATCATCATCAAATTCCTGATGTGTACATTAAAGATATATACAGGATATTATGATGGTACTGTATTAAAAGTTTATGTTTTTAGTAACTTCTGTTGACTGTGCCAGAATACCTCACTGAGCATGCAAAAGGTGAAAGAATGGAAAGGAGAAACAAAAAAATTAAGACTGAGCAGAGCTTCCCCTATCAACAAGCAGAGAGGCTAATTACCATAAGTAGCAACAATGTCTGCTGGTAAACTCTCTTATGATGAGAATGCAACTGTAAAGAAAGTGTTTAATAGCAACTCTAACCAGTATGTCTGTCCCGCCTTCTCATAACTACAACATCCTTGAAAAAAAATGATATAATTGCTGTGTCTTTGGAGTGTATCAAAGAGAGAAAAATCATTGTGGATTAACTCCTGGGGACACTAAAAATGGTTCCACTAAATGTGAGAATCCACTGGTAAAAAAAATAATGGAACGTGTTCACAGAGCATCAAGGACATGCCTCCAGATCTATTAATAGATGGGATGGATCTGGAGACATATCCTTAATTCTTTGTTCCTCTTCATGAAAATAAAACAATTAATATACCTGGTGCCCTAGAGAGAGTGCAGTTTGATGTCTTGGATATTTTTCCTTAAATATCCAAGACATCTGGGGCTGCTGATTTAATGTTCAATCCTCACCTTCTTGTAGTGTGCCCTAGATACTCATGAACAAGGATGGGCTGGCAATTTGGGATTTAGCCGACCAAAGTGTATTCTTATCGGCTAAAACCACAATTTAAAATGATGGTACAACATGACAGAATTTCATGCTGGCATCATCTGATTAAACAAGCCTCCCATTCTTTTCATCAAGGAACCAGGGTGAACAGCAAAAAGCTACTGGAAGAAACCTCAGAACATGTCCTAACTCAACATCAGCAGAGTTCAAATTGGTGATATCAACATAAGAAACATCAATGGGTAAAGAAATGGAACTAGCATAAGAATTGGATAGGTACCATGACTTAATTTTAATGGTATTAACAACACCAAACGAACAATTTTATAAAAAGATGTGTTATTAAGTTGCTTATATTTCTCTGAATTTCAAATCGGCATCATCAGAGCACAACATAGCATGTATATGCAACAGTGAGTAAGTGAAACAATACAGTTATGCAGTTTCATAATGGACAAAAGATCGTAAGTCTTATTTTGGTGCCCTCTAATGTTGTAAAAAAAAAAAAAAAAATTAAAAAATTACAGCTGTGTTGGAGTTACTCTTAAGATAACCGTCTCCCATATTTTTGGCAAATTAATGCAACCATATTTGTTCAGGTTAGGGGAATTCTTCATAGTCATGGCTGACTCAAAAAAAAAAATAACCTTTTGGATCTGTAATGACTTCTAAATAGCACATTAGTTTTTTTTTTTCATCTAATCCTGTGTGAAAGGGGTGTCTAAAGCGTGGTCTGCCTGACTGGTTATAATAATGGTAGCGAATACATTTTTTATGTTCTTCCAGGCAGATGCTAACAGAACTTTATACACTCCAGGGTGTTCTAGAGGGTGAAATCTTATGGGATTTCCTTATGTGAGCGGATCAGCATTGCTAATTTAACATGAGGTGTGAATGTGGTACGAAGGCTATGTTTCATTAGTACTTTGGCTGTCTTTTTCTGATGCACCTCTGACATATGGAATAGAAATGGTAATATTGTGTTCCTGTGTATTAGAGGAGAGATAAGTGGTGGGGCTCCATTATGGTTATATTAAGAGCAACTCCCACACTGCTGTAATTTTTATTTTTATTTATTTTTTTTACAACATTAGAGGATGCCAAAATAAGACTTGAGGTCTTTGGGCCATTACAATTGTATTGTTTCATGTAATCACTGTCATATATATATGCTGTTGTGCTCTGATGATGCTGATTTGAAATTCAGTGTCCAGTTAATAAAACATCTTTTTAGAAAAAAGTTTGTTTGGTGTTGTTAATACCATTAAAAATAAGTCATGAATAACCGTCAACACCCAAGCTTATCTGTTGGATGGATAAGTACCAGATCGATATGATAGGCTTGACTGAAACAAAGAAGACAAAAAACAGATGAGATCTTTCTAAGCAACAAATAAAAATAGAGGGAGTAACTATAGTATTCAACACTAAATATGAGGATAATCTTCTTGAATAGCAGGCAATATCAAGTAAAGTGATGTGGCAAATATCACACTGGGGAACTAGATAGTGAGACTTATTTGTGCTTATGATCTCACAGAAGCTCTATCAAGGAAGAGAAAGCAGCTGATACAATGTAAAAGAAAAAGTTGACCCTTGTTGGAGATCTAAACAGCAGAGTCGGAAATGATTACAAGACATAAAAATGTTTTGGGAAAATTTTCAGAAAAACCAAAGCTAATAATAATAGTAAGTGTTTGCTATATTTCTATTCAGGACATGGATTAGTTATTACAGTACCATGTTCCAACATAATAATGTACACAAATTCATATGAAGAGAAGATGCAAGAAATAAGAAAAAGTGTCACCAATTATGTTATAATTGATGGCGATGTTTTCTTGCTGGTTCAGGACACAAGAGTAGAAGTGATCACTATTTAGTATTAAGCAAGATAAAATTGAATATCATATTGAAAAGATGAGTGTGTAAGAAAGTTTTAAAACATATCAAGGTTGAGCTGGTTTCAGAGGTGAACTGTATCAAATACACAAAAATAATTGAAGAAATGAAGGAAAAAAATGAAAGATTTGAAAACAAGAACCAAACCTTGGAATTCAGTGACAAACCCTGAAGAAAACATTGATTGATTCAGCCAAAGAGACATGTAGTGAGGTTCTCAATAAGGGGAAAAAAATCAGAACTCCATAGTAGAAAGTTAAAGAGGCAGTGAAGGAAAAAAAGAAAGCATATTGAAAGTTCCTGGCAAGTAAGTCAGCTTGTGGTCTTAGAGAATACAGATAAAATGTAAGAAAAATGTCATGGGAAGACTTTGATAAGAACATAGAAAATAAATATCATGAAGGTGACAAAATACATTATGGAAAATTATGGAGACAACTACCGTGTTAGAGCAAAACTTAATATAAACCAAAATGAACATTCGACATTTTGACCTTCATATCAAGGTCATCATCTGGAGCATACACATATATACAGAAAAACAAGCTGCACTACACAATCTAAATGGTTTGCTAAAGTTACTGACCAACCGTTACAACAATTATTAACCTGACTTTTGGTGGGGGGGGGGAACCTTTACAACAGCTCTGTTTTTAAGGGTGTTAATGATTCCAAATTTTTGCAATGGATGGTGATATGAGTTAGCATGCATATACTGGCTAGTATGTGTCAGTTTGCAGTAAACCATGAAGGATAGACTACCTGAGGGAAGACATGTGACCAGTGTATCCAGGAACAGGAGCTAGTTCTGATTTTCAATTTTGATAGTAAATTGTATGCATTCGTGTTGTTTGTTTAGATGGCTAAGGAATGTGTTTAATGTTTGTCTACCGTATGGCCAGATAACGAAAACATCATCAACATATCTGAGCCACACTGTAGGTTTTAGAGTAAAGGAATCAATAGCACTTTGCTCAAAAGCTTCCATATAAAAGTTAGCAATTGGGGGGGGGGGATAGTGGTGAGCCCATGGGTGTACCTTCTTTTTGTAGGTAAAATTTATTTTGCCACATGAAGTAACCGGAACATAGTACATGGATAAAGAGGGCTGTAATGTCAGGCAGAAATTTGTTCCGTAGTAGGATTGTGTCATTGATTGGGACATTTGTGAAAAGGGTAGAAATGTCAAAACTGACTAATAAGTCATCTTTGTCAAGTGTTATGTTTTTAGTTTTATTTATAAAGTGTTGTGTGTTCTTTATGTAGGAGGGTGAATGACCTACCAACTCCTTGAGTGTTGACACTAATTTCTTGGCTAGGTGATAATTAGGGCTATCTATTCCTTCAACTATCGGCCAAAGCGGAATGTTTTGTTTGTGTACTTTAGGAACACCATATATTTGGGAGAATTCATATTAAAAATTAAGATATTAAAAAAGAACTTGTCATTGTTGGTATTCAGGAATGTGTTAGAGGAGCTAATCTCAAGTGGTATGGTCACTTAAACAGAACAGGAGAGGAAAGATTAGCAGAACAATTGTTCTTTGCTATGTTGTCAGGAAAAAGACCAAGATGTAGTTTGATTGATACAGTAAAAAGCCCTTTAAAAGACAAAAATATAAGATCTGATAATATTGGAGTATTGACAGATAATTTAATTTGGAGGAAAATTGTTAATTTCAAGTTAGTAATGGTGTAACTTTTTCAAAATAGTACTATCATAATTATCATGTACATCCTCTGAACATATCAGGAATATGATGATGATTTTATTACTCATTCAGACATTGCTGGCCCACCAACAGAAACCTGAGATGTGCATAATAAATAATTAAATTGTCATCTTTGATATTTTGCTGACTTTCAGTCATATAAAATTCAAAGTTTTACACATTTTCTAATTTTTGTTGTTATGAAGATATATATATCATGGTAGGAGGGCAGATGATTTATAACTTTTAAATATTTAGACATATCTTATTATGTGGACTTCATTTGTACTCTTTCCCTGGGCCCCACAATGTTAGGAAAGGGCCTGCTGGAGAAAAGCAACTCGTTTTTTTTTTTTTTTTTTTTTTTTTTTTTTTTGTTTGTTTGTTTTTTTACGGGACACAATCTAGCTTTTTCAAACAACTGATCATTACTATTATTATGGGAAACTCCAGGGAGTCCTTAGACTCATCGAGGGAGGCCCTAAACATCACGTCCACACAACTATTCGACATTCTCACAGTATCTATCATACCTTGCCTTGAACTCATTCACTGTCATAGCACCCACAACAGACTCTGGCAGCTTATTCCACTCATTTACCACTCTAAAAGTAAAGAACCCAGCTCTAATACCCAATCTATTCAAATCATCCTGCAAGATTTTGACATCTTCTGTATTCACTATTGCCCTACTCAACTTTGCATCATCAGCGAACAAATGAACAGCTCCTCTCAGATCCTTTCCTATATCGTTAATGAACAAATTAAACAGTAGTGGACCATGAATAGAACCATATGGCACACCACTAGTCACAGGCCGTGTTTTGGATTCTACTCCTGAATAAACTACCCTCTAATATCTATCCATAAACCACCCACCTATCCATCTCACCAACCCTATATCCATTCCCATATGTTTCAGTTTACGGATTAGAATTCCATGTGGTATCCTGTCAAAGGCCTTAGCCAGGCCCAGCAGTATCGCTGTAAACCCATTACCCTTATCCAGTTCAGCCATCACTGGGTTATAAAACTTGAGCAAGTTACTGAGGCATGATCTACCCTTATGCATCATCTAGCCTTGAAATCTGGAAAATGGGTGAATGGGTTCAGATTTTTCCATCAGAAGACAGTTTGTATGCATTTTTGCCACAGATGTAGTCTTCATCCTGATCCAAAACTCAGACTAGAACAAAGTTTATTCCCAGTTACACCAGAAGCCAAGTTCTTGAGACTCATATTTGACAAGGAACTTAGTTTTCTTTCCTTGCATGCACCATTTGTGAGATAAGTGCTGCAAAATGATAAACATCCTTTGCACTCTGTCTTCCTGGTGATATAGGATTGCTTTAAATGGCGACTCAGTCGCTAAAGTTGTGGTAAAAAAAATAAGGTGTATACACATTTTACAGGTGGTACAATAAAATGAATATCAGATGCTTTGCATATAAGGAAGTAATGGGCATCAGTAGTGGTGGTGGGCAGAAACAACTTGAATAATGTAACACAGAATGTGGAAAGGGATTTGAAGAAGTTGTTGCAGGAAGTGAAGAATAATAATGTCATTGGGAAAGTGGTTAGTTTGTGGCCCCAATATGACAGTATTGAACTGAGAAGGTGAGCAATGATACCGAATGACAAAATGGCTAAATTGTGTGAGGCAGTGCAGGTACTGTAAATAACTTCAAAGCTCATTACCATAGACATGTTGCTGGTTGAGTAGGCCTCCCACGATGAATCTGTTGACTCTATGAAGGTTACCAAATAGTAATGATAATATCATCTACTCTAGCTGCCTTTCCACATTTCAAGCTTTTGACGGCTTTTTCTGTCTCAAGTATTGATATGTATTCCTCTTTGCATTCCTCTAGAAAATTTTCTAGTATGGTTCTGTCTCACTGCTGGGTTCGTTTAACAGTCTTTCAAAGTAATTACTCATCTTCTAGGATATCCATTTCTTCAGCTTTCGTGTCACCTTTATCATCTTTGATTTCTTTTACAGTACTTTTTCCTCCATTTCTAAGCTTTTTCAGTAGTCTCCAGAACATTTTACCATCTTCATGATATTGATTTTCCATATTCTTAAAAAAATATCGGCCTGGTTGGCTGAGTGGTTAACGTATCCGATCTCCAGCCAAAAGGCTGCAGGTTCGAATCCCACCGTGGGCATGGATGTTTGTGATTGTCTGTGAAAGTACTGGTGGTGGTAGGTGGTATTGGTGTTAGATGATGAAGGTTGGTGGAATAGAGAAGAAGAGTTGTAGAGTAGATGCCCTCCCTCGATGAGTCTTTGGACTCCCTGGAGGTGTGATGCAATAATAATAAAAAGTCCTCCATGACTTTTGTTTAGCTACTTTTACACATAGCTTAACTCTCTTACATTTTTCTCTGTATTTTTTTAGGACACCTGCTGACTTATTTTCTAGAAACTAAAAATTTCTTATATACTCTCCTTTTCAATGTATCTATTTTTATTCTGCTTAATACTAAGTAATGGTCACTTCCAATTTCAAATCCTCTGTACACTCTTGTATTCTGAACCAGCATGTTGATATCACTATCAACAATGAGGCTTTTCTTATTTCTTGTGTCTTCTCTTCATGTGAACTTGTGCATCTCTTTATGTTGAAACATGATATTAGTAATGACTAGTCCGTGTCCTGAGCAGAAGTCCAGTAAATACTTGCCATTATTATTAGCTTTGTCTTTTCTCCAAATTTTCCCAAGATGTTACTATATGCCTGGTGGGATTTATTTTCTACTCTGCTATTCAAATCTTTAACTAGGACCAATTTTTCTATTTTCTTTATGTCAGCTGCCTGTTCTAATGACTCAAAAAAATTCTTCCACTTCTTCCTTAAAAGAACCTGTGGGAGCATAGGCACAAATAAGTTTCATTGCCCATCTCCCCATTTTGAGGTTTTCCCACATAACTCTGCTTGAAACTGCCTTCCAATCAAGAAATTTATCTTCATGTTTGGTATTGAATGCTATTGCTACTCCTTCCTTTACTTGATCATTATTGCCTGAAAATAACATCCTATACTTATTATTAATAAGATCTCCCCTGTTTTTGTCTTCTTTGTCTCAGTAATGTCAATTATGTCTATGCAGTACTTTTCCAATTCTACTGCAAGTTCGATTTCCTTTCCATTAATACTCCTTATATTGATGGTTCCTATCTTCATTTCTTCTGATGTCAGGTTTATTCTTCTTCTTCTGGATGTTGAGATGGTGCTTGTTCCAGTAGCTGCCTTTTTGGTTCCCTGGCATAAACATTAGTCCCAGCTGTCATGAAATCTCATCATTTGTACCATTATATATGTTCATGGTATAAGCCAATAGAAAGTACAGTTTGGTCAGCTAAGTCCCAATTACAGGGCACACCACATGAAGGTGAGGATTAGACATTAGGTCAGAAGTCCCGGTCAGTTCTCTGCATTCCTGAAAGTTGATGTTGAGGTCTCCTCCCAGTTAATTGACTTTCACCCTTAAGCGACCCCCTTGACCATTATTAATGGTGAAAGTCAATTAACTTTTCCTCCAAATCAGTCTATTATTTGTGAGCACTCCAAAGGTACCGAATAACAAAATAGTAATGACAACTACCATCAATTTTTTTTCCTGAAACATCTTACTCATTAACGGTAGCTATTGTTACTATTTTGTTATTGGGTACCTTTGGAGTGCTCACAAATAACAGACTGATTTGGAGGGAAATTGTTGATAGGAGATTAATAATAATATAAACTTAATCATATAGTGCTGTCATAGTAACCTTGAACACCTCTTGGGATACATATCAGGAAATTAATGATGGTACCTTTTATACTTATGGAATGGTTTAATAATGTTTTTATGCAGTTATATGTGTGTGTAAATGACAAATAAATGCTTTATTTATGTCAGATACACATATAAAAAAGTATTCTGAATAAGGCTTAAGGGAACATGCCAACCAGTTTGGTTATCAGTATTGTTACACCAAAAAATGTTTCCATTTCAGCAATAATATTGTCACATTTATAGACAACTAGTATTAACTAGTGTAATGTTTTTCATTTTCACTGCTATGAAGTTTATCTTTGTTAAGACAACTACTTATCCCAGTGTTTGACACACCATCAAACTAAATTTAATCATTTTAATCTTAACCACCTTATTGGCCATTAAAGATCATATACGCACCCTCAAAAGCTTCGTATCCATCATAAATTTCAATGTAATATCAATGGTATTACAATTTTAATATGCACTTCGCATCCATAGAAATGTGGACGTATATATACGTCCTGTCTGGTAGCGTGGTTAATATGTAATATAACAGGTTTATGTATCTTTTTCTTTCCACTGGAAGAAACAGCACCCTTGCTCTGAAATTTATCTGTCATTATTAACAACAATAAAATAATAGTTATAAACAGTTCATAATTCATAACAAAACATCAAAACACAAAGAATTGTAGTGAGCAATGACAAAACTGTGCATCAGATGATTCATGGGAGCATTATGTTGCTAAAACTATTGTATGAGCAGATCATTGTACGGTGAAGCATCATAAGATGGTATTACTTTGCTTAAACCTTATCCTCAATAATACTTAATAGGAAAGGGGAGTAATTATGAATATTTGATGTTCATTGCAATTGCTGACATTTTTATTTCAGGAAGTTATATTACTAGTAAATTAGTTTCTTAAAATTATTAGCAAACATTTTATTTATTTTATTTCCCTTTTTTTTTTTTTTTTTTTTGGATATTTGCCACAAATAATCAATGGCAGAATTTTCTTATTTGATAAAATATTTGCCAGTCAAATGAGTAGGGATTATGTCTTTTCTAAGTATATTTAAATAATACAGGATTCTTCATTAACTAAAATAGTAATAAATTTAAATACACTGATTTTTAATTCAATTTTTAATATATATATATTCAGGAGCAGAGGGCGAAGGTATGAACTCTCCAAGGCAGTTGTATAATGGCACCTCTGAAGGAACTAATTTTAAAAGATCTTCCCTGCCTCGTAAGAGGTTGGACTCTGCAATTTGTAGTATTGGTGCAATGCTAGCTTCAGTTGCTTCTGGTTTTGATATTCGTGTGGCCAAACATTCAGCCGTCCATCCACGTCTAGTTCCCAATTGGAATGAAGAAGAAACAGATGAAGAATTAAAACGGTGGTGGTATAAAGAACCAGGTGAGCTTTGGTTCCTGAATGTGCAATGTATAAATTAATATAAGACTTGTTAAAACACACAGATAGGGGTTTAGATAAGATATATGCTGTCAGTTATATCATAAATTGCATGTACCAAATGAATAGTAGACTTGCAACAACAAAGGGTGGCAAAAGTAATGAAGTAGTGCTAATATATGTATGTACAGGGCTTGACAAATATGCTTGCCCACTCATCCATGGTGAGTAGATTTTATTATCTAGTGAGTAGCTGCAGAATGAACAAATACAATATTTTTTTATTTAATAAATAAATAACTTTTCCAACCATGGTACAGCACTATTAATTATTTTATGGAACTCCTATTGACTTATTGGAGTTCCACAAAAGATGTGGAACTTTTAAAAGAAGAGACAGCAGTGCTTGGCAGTGGAAACAGTAGTGGCGTGAGAGAGGAAGAGCGAATGGGGGAAGCTTTGGTGGACAAGGAGACATGGCATAGAGAGAGTGAATGTTGAAAGTGGCAGTGAATGTGTGTATGAAGATGGAGTATATTGCAATGTGGGTGGAGAAGTGGAGACTGAGGAGGTATATGTGGTAAATGGTGATAAAGGTGATTTGGCAGGTGTAGTGGGGAAATCACAACAAACATATGGCTTGGATAGGACTGGCTATAGACCTAAAAATGAACTGTTGCATTTGTTTACAAATGCCAGAAGTATCAGAAATAAAGGAGATGAAATGGTATCAGTGATTGAATTTATTCGTCCCCAAATCATTGGAATAAGTGAAACATGGTTGAGTGAAGATGATATCGTAATGGGAATAGAAATAGAAGGGTGCAGTATTTTTCATGAGGATAGGAAGGGAGGGGAAGCTCTGCTGATGATAGCAGGGGAATTAAGTCCACATAAGGTAGACATGAAAGGGGGAAATAGTGTCAATGGCTATGAGGCAGCGTGATGTAACGTGGAGGTTGAGAGGAAGACATATTTAGTTGGATGTTGTTATAGGCCTGGGAATGTGGAAAGTGGTGATGAAGAAATGTATAAACAACTTGGATTAGTGAACAAAGGAAGGGTAATTATTATTGGCGATTTTAATTATGGCGGTATAAATTGGAATGAAGAGATAGCATTTGGGAATAAGGAAAGTAAATTTCTCGAGTTCTTGAGAGATAACTATCTCAGACATCATGTAAAGAAAGGCATGCGAGGATCATGGGGTTCTAGATCTCATCATTTCATCAGAGGATGTAATTGTTAGAGGGGTTTCACATTTTCCTCAAGTTGGTGAAAGTGATCATGGAGTAATCACCTGTGTTGTGGCTAGTCATATGCAGGCTTTTGAGAGGAATGGATATATGTGGAATTATAAGACTGGTGATTATGACTAGCTTAGGAGACAACTTCAAGCTATAACATGGAACGAAGAGTTGAGCAGTAAGGAAATAAATGCTGCATGGGAACTCACAAAGAAATACATAACAGCATAATGTACGAGTATATCCCAAAGGCCAAAAGGTTGAATAAGGTTGGTGTAAAATGGATGAATGTGGAGCTTAAGCATGAAATCTGGAAAAAGAAGGCCCTTTGGAGGAAGTACAAGATGAATAATGGTAATCAGTCACATGAAGAATATAAAGAACAAGCAAGGAGAGTGACTCAGCTAGTAAGGAAAACAAAAGTAAGTATGAACAGAAATTGGCAAATCAGGCTAAGAAAAACCCTAGAGAGTTTTTTAGATATGTGGCAAGTAGAAGGAAGAATGATCATGGAAAGATGAAGTTAAGGAATGAAAGTGGTAGAATGGTAACTGCTGCAGAAGATATTGTTGAGGTATTCAGTGATCAATTTATAAGTGTGTTGCATCCTGATCAGGATGGAATCATGAGGAACTCAAGTGTATAGGACATAGGAGAGGATAGCTTAATTGTGAGTGAGCAGGAGGTATTTGAGGAAATAAATAACCTTGATGTTAATAAGGCGAGAGGATTTGATGAAATATCACCATACATCTTAAGAGAATGTTTCAGGGAACTGGCAGTAACATTGGCATGTCTGTTTAGCAAGAGTTTTACAACAGCACAGGTTCCAAGGGAGTGGAAGGAGGGTAAAATTGTTCTACTGCATAAAGGCGGTGATAAGGCTGTAGCTTCAAATTATAGACCGGTCTATATATCTGGAGTTGTGGTGAAGGTCTTGGAGAGATTGGTGAGAAGTAGGATACAGAAATGGGTTGATAACAGCAGTATTCTCTGTGGTTATCAGCATGGGTTTGTTAAGGGGAGTTTCACTAACTTACTTATGTACTATAACAAGGTGACTAATACCTTGGACAGAGGAGATGCATATACAGTGGTGTACTTGGATTTTGGAAAGGCTTTTGATAGACTGCCACATGACAAGCTTTTAAATAAATTGAAACAGATGGGATTGGATAACAGACTTCTGTGTTGGATCAGTGACTGGCTGCCAGATAGGCATCAAAAAGTTGTGTGTGGGGATGCAGTATCTCAAAAGAGAAAGGCCACAGGGGTCAGTTTTGGGGCCATTGTTATTCAATTTGTATGTTAATGATATTGGGTTGTGTTTAACTTAGTGATATCCAGCTATTTGCAGATGATGCAAAACTGGGGAGAGGAATGCACAGTCAGGCTGATGTTAATGCCTTATAAGAGGACTTGAATAGATTGCATGAATGGGCAAGTAATTGGAACTGTCAGTTCAATGTTGCCAAGTGTAAGGTTTTGAGATTTGGTAAGCAACGATGAGATGCAAAGTATACACTTGGTGGGGAAACTTTAACAAAAGTAGAGGAGATGCGAGATCTAGGAGTGATGGTGGATAAGTACCTGAAATTCAGGGGCCACATTGCACAAGTTGTGAAGACATCACATCGAATAATGGCAATGATGCAGAGAACCCTGATGTGCAGAAATAGAGAGGTTATGATTCCATTGTATAAGGCCTTGATCAGGCCTCATATGGATTGTTGTGCACAGATTTGGCCGCCGGGTTTTCATGGTGACGAAGATATGTTGGAAAAGCGACAGAGAAGATTCACAAAGGTAGTCCGTGGTCTTTGAAATGAGGAGTACAAGGACAGATTGAGAGAATGCAAGTTGCAGAGCCTCGTGAATAGGAGGAAGAGGGGGGAATATGATTGAGACATATAAACTGGTCAGGGGTTGTTATCAGGTAGACATGGAAGAGATTTTTCATAGAATTGGAGAGTGGAGTAGAACAAGAGGCCATTGCTGGAAACTGTATAAGGAGGGTGTGAGTAAAGGAGTGAGAAGCAAGTTCTTTGCATGGAGGGTGGTTGGTGAGTGGAATCCATTGCCTGAGTGTGTTGTGGATGTGGATGCATTGAATCATTTTAAGAAGCTGATTAACAAGTCAGTTTTTGATAGTTGAATGTCTTTAATTTTTGTGTGAAACTCAGTAGAATTTTTGATGGAAGAGACTGAGTGGCCTATGTGAGGGCGGAGAAGGTTAGATAAGAATCTTGATAACTTGTACGTTGGACAGCCGATACAGTCTACGACAAGATTCAACTATCAAAAACTGACTTGTTAATCAGCTTCGACATTGTCTCCCTCTTCACTAACATTCCCCATAAAGAAACAATAGAATTACTAACTCAAAAATTTCCGTCTGATATAGTTGAATTGTTCAATTTTGTTATTGCATCAGGTTACTTCACCTGGAAAAGTCAAATTTACAAGCAAGAGGAAGGAACAGCAATGGGATCTCCTTTATCACCAAACCTAGCAAATTTGTTTCTAGAACACCTTGAGAAAAAAATATTCACTTTTGAACCCAAACCAAAAATTTGGCTAAGATATGTCGATGACGTATTTGCAGTATGGAATCATCCCGAACCTGAATTACAACTGTTTCTAGATAAAATTAACCTTCTTCATCATCGCATCAACTTTACATTAGAAAAAGAATCTCCACAGGGTATCTCTTTTTTGGATTTACACATCAAAAGAAAAGAAGACGGTTCCATCGCCACTTCTGTCTTTCGCAAGCCTACATTCTCAGGTCGCTACATTCACAATTCTTCTGCTCATCATCCATCTCAGAAATCTGGCATTATTAAATCACTAGTTTCCAGAGCACACAAATTCTGCTCCTCTGAAGAATCTTTAAACCAGGAATTAGAAGTTATCAAAAATACAGCCATCCTAAATGGTTATAATCCCAAAACAACTCAAAAAATCATCAGTCACTTCTGCATACATCAAACCAGACAGGAAGAAGTGTATAGGATTCCCATACCTTACGTTAAAGGCATCTCGGAATGTCTTTCTAAAATTATGAAGAAATACAATTTTGCCACTACTTACAAACCTATCAACCAAATTACAACCTTATTACCTTTTCCTAAGGACAAATTCTCACCCTTGATGTTACCTGGTGTTTATGAGATTCCATGCTCATGCAAATTATCTTACTTTGGACAGACAGGTAGGTCTGTTCAGAAACGCATCTCGGAACATCAAGACCACATTCGTCTTCTTAAACCGCAGAAATCTGGCCTCTCTCAACACGGAATTGAAAATCCAAACCATAGGATCCATTGGGAAAAGGCTAAACTTTTACATAGATCTTTATTTAAACATGAACGTTTATACAAAGAAAGTTCTGAAGCCCTACTACACAGACCAAACCTAAACCGCAACGACGTTCTTACTATTCCTAAAGTATGGGAAATTATCATACAAAACTGTGTTAAATAATTAACTGGTTTTTTTTTTTTTTTTTTTTGTACTACTTTAGCACGTTATGCACGTTTTCATGAAATTCTATTGTAATCATGCGCCCTAACTGTATGTTATTCCTAATTTTTGTTTAAATACTGTACTGATGGTGTCCTAAGATACTTAGGATGAAATATTTACAATTAAATAATTTTCACTGTGGTTTATACGTGTGTTTCTTCTAATTATGAACGCACCACAGGTTTCATTATTTAAAAAATACAATAAAATAGTTAATATATTTTTTTAAATATAAACAAAATTTAATTACAAATTAAGGAACACATGAATGGTGAGTATTACTCAGTATAACTGCAGACACCATAGAAAAGTTAAAAACTTATGTTGCAAGAACACCTAGGTTCTATGGTTTTCCAAAGATCCATAAGAAAGACACTCCACTCTGTCCAATTGTAGGGTGTATAGATTCTCCTACTGATCACATAGCCAAATTTTTAACAGACCTACTGAAATCTCATATTGGCAAGTCCCACTTGTTTATAAAAAAATTCTTCGGATTTCCTAGATAAATGGAAAAATGTTTCCATTCAACCAACTGATTTATGATGAGCTTCTTTATGATAATATGACAAGGACATTATTATATAGTGAAACCTGTTGTTATATCGATGTTTCTATATGATTTATTCTTAATTAGTGTTTACTTAAATCTATCATTTCTTACCTAAAACCTTGTACAATCAAAATCCTACTGGCTGCTCTATTGTTATATATTCACCTTTCGTTATTTATTCTTTCTTCTCTTACTTTAATCTTATTCTTATATCTAGGATTGTTTCCTCTTTGGATAATGGTGAATTTATATTTTGCTGTGCCAGCCAGTATCCTATAGTAGAAAAGATCCTTACTGAGGGAGACAATACTAGATTCTTGGCTTTCTTACACAATATCTTATTTAAATTGCCGTATAGATTCAGATTATTGCAGTCGTGACCTAAATATATTATTATATTCACTCTCTAAATCCTTCCTGCCAAAATAGGTTCTATTTTTATAAGTGGTAAGTTGGAATCGTAATCAGGCATGACTCAGGTTCAGGTAAATATGACATGTTTATTGGAATATCTAAAACACAATACAAAATTCATACACTCAATTATGCTCAATACTAAATAAAATTTGAATTAAGAAGTTAACATTTTCTAAATTAATTAAATCTTATAAAGCATGCTAAACACAGTAACTGCATATTGGGATAGATAGTAAATGATATGAAGTTAAGCTAAATACCTTTCAATAGCATCTCGCAAGAGAAAACTAGAAAACTAACAAGCATTCTAATGTTACTGAGATACTAAATTCTACTATTCTTATTGCATCAAGTTAATCCTATCACATACAAAATTACAAAAGATCTCTTCCAAACAATTCTTCTTACTCTCAAAGGAGGTCTTTCTAAATAGAGACTGTCCACAGAGTTCCTTATAATATAGTTCTTAATTTTACATTCCTAAACAATCTTCTCTCTTCTAATGAACTTTCACACAAAATTAGAGTAATTGCACTTTACCGAGCGTTTTCTGCGTCGTTCTGCACCACGTGTATGTATGTCTGGATACTTCTCATCTATTGGCTGTCCATACACCAACATAGGGATTACGCTATCTTCATTCCTTCTGCTGAAAACGGACTCAAATCTTTGCGTTTCAGGAACAACTTGATGGGTATTTTTCAGTGACAGCTTGATTCTGCTAGGAATTCTATGCAAAGCTGAAGGTAAAAATTCTGAAGGAATTTTTACCTTCAGCTTTGCATAGAATCCTACTTCATTTTAAGAACCTCGCAGTCTGACATCTTATCACAGACTTCACCCCCCCCCTTACGCGAAGCTGCCCGCTAACTTCCGAACCACCAAAACAGGAAAACGTTACGACCAGAGAGAGTCATTTCGATACAGGCTCAACCCCTTATATTCTTCTATAGAGCACCCTCTTTTTCTCAGTCCCCTTTTTGCACACGCCCTTATCTTTTCACCCCTTTGGGTTCATCCTTCACTTTTACGACGCTGTTATACTTGGATTCACAGAATGCATGGCAACATAATTTTCTGAATAAGCTATAGCCGCCAGCGTTACGCTGTACACGTGTAACTTTATGCCTTCCCGGAATTATTACTTAGCAACTTTTTAGATGACTCACAGTAAATTTTACATAGCTTAAGTGAGGCTTAAATTTAAATCAGATTATCTCTCATTTTAGACATACTTAAAAATGAAATCTTAATATAATCACCACAGCTTAAATATAAGGTACTTAAAATAAAGAATACAAATTTTACATAATGTGAAGAAGTTTCACTTTTAATTACAGCTGATGTGCAGGTATTTCTCTTTGTCAGCAAGTTTTATATGTTAGATTCCAAATGAGTGATTTCTTTCCAAGATTCCTTCATTTAGGATCTAACACTGTGTAGTATTCATAACTAACAATTCACACATATACCACAGTAATTAAATTTTAATATGTAAATATTTTGTCTTAAGTATCTTAAGACATCATCAGTACACTTATTACAGACAATACTAGGGAATTACATTCAAAGGAACAATTAGTGCACATGCTTACAATCCCTCAATGCGTGCAGAGTGTGTTTGAGGAATTTAAAAAAAAACAAAAAACATGATAAATTTATTTTATACAATTGAGGATAATAATCTCCCAGACTATTACAGTTCAGTTGGGTCTGTGATATAAGGCTTCAGCACCTTCTTTATATAAATGCTCAGATTTATATAAGGATCTATGTAGCAGCTTGGTGTGTTTTTCCATTGGATCCTATGGTTAGGGTTTTCAGCTCCATGTTGTGCGAGGCCAGATTTGTGTGGTTTGATAAGACAGATGTGGTCTTGATGTTCAGAGATGCATTTGCTTATAGATCTTCCTGTTTGTCCATAGTAAGACATCTTACAAGAACATGGAACTTCATATATGCCAGGTAGCATCATAGGTGAGAGTTTGGCTTTTGGAGAAGGTAGCAAATTGTGGATCTGGTTGATTGGTTTATATATAACAGCGAGTTTGTATTTCTTCAGACTTTTTTATATCCACAATTCATCGGCTGACCATTCATCTCAAAAATATGGCATCGTAAAATCTTTGGTATCCAGAGCACACAAATTTTGTTCCTCTGAAGAATCTTTAAAACAAGAATTGGAAATTATTAAAGATCATCAGCCGCTTTCCTACACATCAACCCAGACAAGAAGAAGCCTGTAAGACTCCTATACCATATATCAAAGGCATCTCGGAACGTCTGTCAAATTATGAAGAAATACAAACCCAGCGCTACCTATCAACCAGATCCACAATTTGCTACCTTCTCCAAAAGACAAACTCACACCTATAATGCTACCTGGCATATAGGAAGTTCCATGTTCTTGTAAGATGTCTTACTACAGACAAACAGGAAGATCTATAAGTAAATGCATCTCTGAACATCAAGGCCACACTATCTTATCAAACTGCACAAATCTGGCCTCACACAACATGTAGTTGAAACCCTTACCATAGGATCCAATGGAGAAAGACCAAGCTGCTACATAGATTCTTATATAGGAGGGTGGTCTGATAAGTTCTCGGCCTTGACCATAGATAGCAACACTGTCGGCACGATTTTTTTTTTTTTTTTTCGAAGTTGGTACATCTGTCATAAGCATCCATGTGAAATTGAAAGTCATTCTATCAAGTAGTTTGTTTTATACAGCTGTCTGAAGCAAAAGTGTTGTCTATATCCCTTGAAATAGATAAAATTGAGTATCGTGCGTTTATAAACTTCTTTGTAAAAGAAGATTTAATGCCAAAAGAAATTCATTCAAAGTTCATAAAAGTTTATGGACAATCTTCTCCTTCATTTTCAACAATTAAGAAATGTGCTGTTGAGTTTAAACGTGGCCGTACCAGCCTTGAAGATTATCCACGTGAAGGACGTCCAAAAAGTGTAACAACACCAGAAATCATTGATCAACTGCACGATATGGTATTGGATGACCAGCAAGTCAAAGTGTGTGAAATTGCTCAGACTATAGGGATTTCAAAAGAGTGTGTAGGATATATTTTACATGAACAATTGCAAATGAAAAAGCTTTGCACAAGATGGATGCCGTGCTTGCTCACAACAGATCAAAAATGCACTCACATGAAAATCACTGAACAGTGCTTGGAGCTGCTAATATGCTAAAAAACCTAACCCAATGCAATAAAAATCAAGGTTTAATTCTCCATCAAGTGTGGTCAGCTCTAATAAAAAAACTACCTCAATCTGAGCTCAGACTGTATGAACGAGAACAAGAACACGTGACATCGTCCAGTATTGTTCAATGTCAATAACGTTATATATCTGCATTCTGTTATTTGAGTTTTATGAATAGCCAGACAGTTATGAATTGTATTTATTAATTCTCTTGTGTAAACTTTAAGTTATACTATTTACCCCCTGAAGATGTAAATCCTACGATTTACGAAACTTGTCAGGAACTATTATTTCAGTGTTTTATATAACTGAATAAAAAATGTGGTGTAATCGCCGAAATAATATAAACAATTAGCCACAGAAGTCTACGCCTGCAAGTGCTTGGAGCGTTTTAACAAGAATAAAACTGGTTTTGTGCATTGATTTATTACTATGGATGAGACTAGGATTCACTATTACACACCAGAATCCAAACGGCAGTCAAAACAGTGGACAGAAGCCAGATGTTCACCACCAAAGAAGACAAAGTTTGGTTCCATCAGCAGGAAAGGTCATGGCATTGATGTTTTTGGATGCTAAAGGGATTTTGTTTATTAATTATCTTGTAAAGGGTAAAACAATAACCAGGGAATATTATTCCGATTTTTTAACCAGACTAGACGAAAAAATGTATGGGAAAAGACCTGGTTTGCAGAAGAAAAAAAATCATCTTTCATCAGGACAATGCACCTGCCCACAAAAGTATTTTAGCAATGGGAAAATTAAAGGATCTGCACTATAAATTGTTGAAACATCCACCCTATTCCCCAGATTTGACTCTCTCGGACTTCTATCTCTTCCCAAAACTAAACTCTTTCTTGCTGGTCAACATTTTTCTTCGAATCAAGAGGTGATTGCATCTGTAGAGGGGTATTTTGCAGATCTTACTGAGAACCACTACAGAAACGGGGTAATGCTGCTGGTGCATCACTGGAATAAATGTATTAGTCTTAAGGGAGATTATGTTGAAAAATAAAAATAATTTTAAAATTATAAATTCATTTTTTCATTGTTAGGCCGAAAACTTTTCAGACCATCCTCGTAAACGTGAGTGTTTATATAAAGAAAGTGCTGAAACCTTACGTCACAGGACCAATCTGAACGTTAATGGCTGTTTCACTATCCCAAAAGTCTAGGAATTATCATCCTCTGCATAAAATAAATTTATCAGATATATTTTAATTTAGGGGTGCTTAAGAGTCAAAGCTGTATAACTGAGAGGAGACCTCCACATAGCCTTTAAAGGAATGCGGAGAACCGACCAGGGTTTCTGACCTAATGTCCAATCCTCACCTTCTCGTGGTGTACCCTGTTGGGTATCTACTTGGATACTGAACGGACGAGGATGGGCTGGCAATTTGGGATTTAGCTGACCAAATTGTATTCTTATTGGTTAAACCAAAATATAGAATGATGGTACAACATGACAAAATTTCATGCCGGCTGGGGCGTCGCCCGGTTAAACAAGGCCCCCGTTGTTTTCGCCAGTGAACCAGGGCGAACAGCGAAAAGTCGGCTACTGGAACAAATCTGAAAATAAACCCCAACTCTACATCACCAGAGTTAAAGATCAGTACTATCAACGTAAGAAGCCTGAATGGCAAAGAAATGGAGCTAGCTGAGGAATTAGATAAGTACCAGATCGACATCATAGGGGTGACTGAAACAAAAAAGACCAAAACTGGTGAGATCTTTCTGAGCAATAAATACAAAATTATATTCAGGCAATGACAATCAAGGAAAAGAAAGAAGGAGTAGCCATAGTATTCAACACAAAATACGAGGCTAATCTTCTTGAATGGCAGTCAGTCTCAAGTAAAGTAATGTGGGCAAATATGAGAATGGGGAACAGAACAATGAGACTTATTTGTGCCTATGGTCCCACAGAAGGTTCTACTATGGTAGAAGTGGAGGAATTTTTTGAGGCATTAGAAAAGCAACTGACACAATGAAAAGGGAAAAGTTGGTCCTTGTTGGGGATCTAAATAGCAGAGTAGGAAATGATTGTGAGACATACAAAAATATTTTGGGAAAATTTGGAGAAAAGAGCAAAGCTAATAATAATGGCAAATATCTGTTGGATTTCTGCTCATGACATGGACTGGATATTACTAACACCATGTTCCAACATAAAAATGTGCACAAATTCACATGGAGAATAGACGCTAGGAATAAGAAAAGTCTCATTGACTATGTTATTGTTGATAGTGATGTTTTCTCCCTGGTGCAGGACACCAGAGTGTACAGAGGATTTGAAATTGGAAGTGATCACTATTTAGTCTTGAGCAGGATAAAATTGAATTTCATATTGAAAAGAATAACATGTAAGAAAGTTTTAAAGCGAATAAAAGTTGAACAGCTCTCAGATGTGAACTGTAGGCTAAAATACACAAAGATTATTCAAGAAAAAATGAAAGAGTTTGAGAACAGGAATCAAACCTTGGAGATTCAGTGGCAAATCTGAAGAAAACATTGATTGATTCTGCCAGAGAGGCATGTGGTGAGGTTATCTGTAAGGATAAAAAAATCAGAACTCCCTGGTGGACACAGGAAGTTAAAGAGGCAGTGAAGGAAAAGAAGAAAGCATACCAAAAGTTCCTGTCAAATAAGTCAGCTTGTGCTCTTAGAGAATATAGAGACAAATGCAAGAATGCTAAACACCATGTAAAACTAGCTAAACAAAAGTCATGGGAGGACTTTGGCAAGAATATAGAAAATAAATATCAAGAAGGTGGCAAAATATTCTGGAGGTTGTTGAAGAAGCTTAAGAATCGAGGAAAGAGTGCTGTAAAAGGAATTAGAGATGATAAAGGTGACATGAAAACGGGAGATAAAGATATCCTTGAAGTATGGAGTAATTACTTTGAAAAACTGCTAAATGAAACAAGCAGTGATGACAGCACAGTGGTAAAAAACACTGACCAGGCATGCAGTCAGGAATACATATCCATACTAGAAGTAGAAAAAGCCATCAAAGGCTTGAAATGTGGAAAGGCAGCAGGAGTAGATGATATTCGACCAGAAATGCTGAAGTATGGTGGTATAAAAGTCTTACAGTGGCTGCACTGCATAGTTCAGAAAGCCTGGACAGAGGGACGAATTCCCGATGATTGGAGTAGAGCTCTCATAGTACCCATATATAAAAAGGGAAATAAAACTGAATGTGAGAATTACAGAGGTATTTCCCTACTGAGTGTTCCTGGCAAGATCTATGCAAGTATACTTGAGAAACAGTTGAGAAGAATTGTGGAAGAAAAGCTTGGTGAAGAACAAGCTGGATTCAGGCCAAATAGAGGCTGTCAGGATCAGATCTTCACTTTACGACAAATAGTCGAGAAAGCATGGGAATATAACAAAGATCTGTATTTAAGTTTTGTCGATCTGGAAAAGGCATATGACAAGGTGCCAACAGAGAAGCTATTCAATACGCTTCAGTTATATGGTGTCAATGGGGCATTATATCAAGCAATACTTAGTCTTTATTTGAGTTGTAAGTCAGCAGTTAGAATTGAAGGAAGTACATTGAAGGAAGATGGTTTAATGTTGAATCTGGTGTGAGACAAGGATGTACATTATCCCCTCTGTTATTCATTATCTATGTGGATCACATTATGAAGGAAAGTGGTATTAAACATGATATCAAAATTGGAGATGTTAATGTCAGCTCTTTGCTTTATGCAGATGATGTTATACTTCTAAATAAATCTGCTACAAGTCTGCAAGATTCTCTGAATAAATTGAATAGCTGTTGTAATAGATATGGTATGAAGGTCAGCAATAAAAAGACAAAGACAATGAAAATAGGCAAAATCATTGAAAATGTCAACTGTGTTGTGAATGGAGAACCTGTGGAACAAGTAAAACATTTCAGCTATTTAGGCACAATTTTTACTGAAGATGGTAAATTAAATATAGAAATAGAATCAGCAAAGCTGGTATGATGGAAAGTCAATTGAATAAATTCATATGGAATAAGAGAGAAATCAGTCGGAACACTAAATTAGCTATGTACAAGACAGTGTTCAAACCAGTTTTAACTTATGGATCTGAGAGCTGGGTCAGAAGTAAAACACTTGACCAAAGACTAGAGACCACAAATATGAGAATCCTGAGAAAGATTATAGGCATGAACAGATGGCATCAATGGCAATATCATATTAAAAATGAGGATATTAGGAAAGAACTTGACATTGTCAGCATCCAGGAATTCGTTAGCAGAGCTAATCTTAGATGGTATGGTTACTTAAACAGAATTGGCAAGGAAAGATTAGCGAAACACGTGTTCTCTGCCAAGTTGGCAGCAAAACGACCCAGAGGAAGACCAAGATATAGGTTGATTGATACGGTACAAAATGCTTTAGACGATAGAAATATAAGATCTGATAATGTTGGAGTCTTGACAAGTAACAGACTGATTTGGAGGAAAATTGTAGATAGGAAATTAATAATGATGTAATTTTTTTCATGTAGTACTATCATATCCTGTACACCCCTTGAGGGTACATGGCAGGAATTTGATGATGATGATATTTTAATTTAATTTTAATTACAGCTTTACTGTACGCATAGAGGGATTTCAATGTAAGTATGCGCACTAACTGTTCCTTCGAATGTAATTCCTAGTATTGTTTGTAATAACTGTACTAATGATATCTTAAGATGCTTAAGATGAAATATCTACATATTATTAAAATTTAATTACTGTGGTATACATGCAAATTGCTAGTTATGACAGTGACAAAGTTTATTATTCTCATCACATGTATATGATATTTTTGAATATACAATTCAAGTATTACTATCACATTTTCTGTTGGTTTTTACATTTATTTTGGGCTGATTATTATTATTATTATTATTATGTGGACCTCCAAGAAGTCCAAAGCCTCATCGAGGGAGGGCACCTACTCTATAGCTCCGTCTCCACCAGTCAATCCACCAACTACAGCGAACTGCATCACTACCCCAATGCCATCTACTGCACACCACCACCACTAATATTTTCATAGACAATCACAAACATTCGTGCCCATTTTTTTATAGACAAATAAAAGTATTTTCCTTATATATATATATACAATTAGAGTAAAATATATTATCTGATAGTTTTCATAGTCTACAAAAATGCTTAAAATAAGTTAGTGAGTTTTTACAATTTTTTTTTTTAATGTGTAACCAAGGGCCATAGCCATACTTGTTACTAGAAAAGTAAATTGGTGTAATACAATCACTGCAAAATCCAGTGATTGTATCTAAGAATTCATATTTACCAATGTAACTGTTAAGGAGATAGATATTACAGCTACTTTCTGAATCATTTCCGCAGAATACAGTAAAACTATTCGACTTCATAATATATTCTTGATAATTTGTTTGCCGAAACAAGTTCTACAGCCAAGAAGAAGGAATTGCCATGGGAGGTCCGCTCTTCCCCTGCTCTCACCAACTTTTATTTAGAGCATCTAGAAGACATCCTTTTCTCATTCATACATCCTCAACCTTCGTTTTGGGTTCGGTATATTGACAACATTTTTGCTGTGTGGCCTCATAATAAAAAAACTCTACCAAAGTTTTTAGCTACCTTAAATACTTTGCATCCACATATTAAATTCACTATGGAATTTGAAAGAGGCACCACATTATCCTTTCTAGACTTTATTCTCATCTGCTCACCATCAGGTGATTTAACTACATCAGGGTATTGAAAGTCCACTTTCAACTGGACACTACATTCTTCAGCAATCCACATTTTTATATGCCATCCTTGTCAAAAGACAGGAATTATGAAATCTTTATTTTGACATGCTAACACTATTTGTTCAACTCCTTATTAATTACAGGAAAAATTCTTAAATATCAAATGATATGCAAAATGAAATGACTTCTCGGAAAGGGCTACACAAGATCTGTTTGACTACTACAAAACTAACCTAAATAGCAAGAAAGCAGTACGTCGAGTTCCAATCCCATACATTTCAAGCATTTCAGATTGTATTTCTTCAGAATTGTGGAAATCGGTTCTGAAAGGCTTGAAATGTATGGGATTGGAACTCGACGTACTGCTTTCTTGCTATTTAGGTTAGGTTTGTAGGAGTCAAACCGATATTGTGTAGTCCTTTCTGAGAAGTCATTTCATTTCGCATATCATTTGATATGCAAAATGAAATTGTTTATTAACCTATGTAGTCCGCGCAGTTAGCCGATTGATTATGCACTTTGCAACCATATGCCTGGGAAAAGAGTGTCCTGCGTTCGATTCTCGTCGCCGACATGAGGAGCTTAAGGATCTTTCTCAGACATAGCCAAGATAGCTGGTCTTGGGCGTGGACTGCAGGTTTTTTCTCCCCAGTTTATCTGGGGTTTTCCTCCTGCAAAGCAGGCAAACCAGTCTTAAGAACACAACGCTTCACAGACAATTACACATGGTTGAGCGTGGGGATAACGACCCCATCTTGTAGAGTTATGAAACCCCAAAAAAATGGGAGACCAAGGCCCTACATGGGGCTGTAGTGCCAAATAATAATAAGAAGATTAACCTATGTTTCCTCAGTTATAACGTTACACTGTTGTAAGTATAACATCACGTGGCTCTTTCTGTTCAAACAATCCATTTTTAACATTCTACCTTGTAATCAATTGTCACTGATACTGAAGGTAGTCTGTAAGTTTCAGACCGAAATATCTGGCCTTCAAAACAAATAAATAGTATTACCTATACCTTGTGTTTTCATGTAAATAAGTAATAATAATAATAAATTGTAGGAATGATTATGAAGAGCTGAGTGCAGTTTCTCAAGTCTCAAATCTGAATGAGTAGGTAATGACATTATGTAAAGGTAACTGTGGGACCAAGGGGATGTTGAAATGCATATACATGAATGCCCAAAGTACAGAAATAAAGGAGAGGCGTTTTTAGAATTGGTCAGGCCAACTTGGCGAAAAATTATTGGCATCAGTGAGACTTGGTTGTCAGAAAATAATGCAGTTAAACTGCATGAATGAATGTCATTAGTGCATGAGAAGTGGGCAAGGATTGTTTGAGCATGGCAGTATCAGAGTGCATACCCAGGGTCAAGAAGATAAACTGAGTAGGGAATAAGTGGATGACTAGCAATATAAAGCAGGAGATGCAAAAAAAAGAAAGTATGAGCAGTAAAAAGCACAAGCAAGAAGGGTAACTAGTATGGTAAGGAAGGCTAAATCAGATTGAGAGAGAAAATTAGCTAAGCAGGCCAAAGTAAATCTAGAAGAGTTTTTTCACTACTTCGCAAGTAAGAGAAAGAATGATTATGAAAAGATAAGTTTACTCAGTGCTGATGATAGGAAAGTGACAGAAGCAGAAGAAATAGTTCAGTTGCTAAGTGATCTCTTTGCGAGGGTATATCACCCAGGTGGTGACTTTGCAGTTACTGAGGTGACAGAGACTGATGTGAGCATGGAGTTAGATGAACTGGGATACTCAGTATATTGAAAATTATCAATGTGAATGCAGCAGTGGGCCTGGACGGTTAGCCTGCTTGTGTGCTATGAGAATGTGCAAGTGAACTGGCAGTGCCTCTGACGAAGTTGTTTAATCTAAGTCTCAGCTCTGGCAAGGTTCCAAGGGAGTGGAAAGAGGGTAAGATAGTTCTATTACAGAAGGCTTTAAGACAGAAGTAGCAAATTACAGACCAATCAGTATCTCTGGAGTGGTGGTTAATGTATTGGAAAAGTTGGTTAAGAGTAGAATTCAGGAATGGGTAGATGAGAATATGATACTCTGTAGGGGGCAACATGGCTTTGTAAAAAGTAAGTCCCGCCTCAATAATTTATTCACATTTCATAATAAGATTACAGCAGAATTGGATAAAGAAATTTGCTACGCTATGATACTGCTAGACTTTGTGAAGACGCTTGATAGAATACCACGTAAAAAACTATTATATAAGTTGGAGCAAATGAAAGAATGGATATGAGGCTGGTGACATGAATAGGGGAGTAGCTAATAGACAGACATCAGAGTGTGGTGGAGTGGAATCAAGGCAGATGAGGGTGATTGGTGGAATGCCCCAGGGCTCTTTACTAGGACCACCACTACTCTTTAATTTTTATGTTAATGATATAGAAGTGAGGGTGATTAGTGGAGTGCCCCAGGGCTCTTTACTGGGATCACCACTACTCTTTAATTTTTATGTTAATGATATAGAAGATTTGAAGGGGAACATTCAGTTATTTGCCAATGATGCAAAACTGAGGTGATGTAGATATCTTACAAGATGATTTAAATAAACTGGTAGTGTGAGCAAAGGGCAATGGTTGTCAATTCATTGTTGTAAAATATAAGGTAATGCACCTTGGAATGAAAAGATTACACACTTCATATCATATTGATGGTACTAGTTTACAGAAAATTGATGAGACTAGGGATTCTGGGGGGATAGAAATTTGAAATTCAGAGGATTATTTGGATGCTGAAGAGCACATCTGACAAGTAAAGATAGGGAGGTTATTATTCCTCTTTATTATAAGGCCTATGATTCAGCCACATGTTGACTACTGTGAGAGGATTCAGAGATGAGTGACCAAGCTGGTGACAGATCTGTGGAATGTTCCCTATGAGGGTAGATCGAGGGTGTGTGAGTTGCAAATTTCATAGTGAAGAACTTTTGGAGACAAAAACACACATATTGGAGTAAGTACTTATAATTAAGAATATAATACACAACATTTAGACCTCTGTATTGAGGTCATCATCTGGAATACAGGACACAAGCCACATGACACTACACAAAAGTAAGATAAATTTAAATGATTTGTTAATTGTTTACCCTAGCCTGACCTCTGATGAGAAAAAAAATTAATAAAAATAAAATATACTAAATAAAATATATATAAAATTAAAAATTAATTCACAAAATAAAATAAACTTTTTATACATATCAGTATAATAATATACAGATGATTGGGGGAAAAAAATTATAACAGAACTACATTTCTATAGTCCTCTCATATTAAGGTTTTCTTCTGTTGGAGTTGTTGTTCTGAATGCTATATGGGTCGAAGATGTGTACTCCAGATTCTTGGTATTATTATTATTAATAATTCCAAGAATCTTCCATTCTTGTTTATATTTGGATGGTTTTAGCATCTCACAGGCTTCTTTGAACTTTCTTTCAAACCAGGTTTTGGTGCAGTATACGACCTTTCCAATTGATTCTGTAAAATGTTTGAAGTGCATGGTCTGACATGCCTTTTTTTACCATAATAGAGGAATTTGATGTACCGTTTATGTTTGTCTTTTCTTATTGGGATGGTGCACCCTGTTTCCCTTATGTAGGGGTAGGGGGGTTTACAAAATTCAGGTGCACTGAATTTTGTAAACCCTCCTGGGTGGGCAAGGTATGGAAGAGGATCTTTGGATGAGCTTAGTAAATTTCTTAATTTTACAGGACAGATTTTGCCTTAATATTGTATTTATGTAGTGTTCTATCTATTTTTTTCCAATATGCCCCTAATGTATGGTATAGCTTTGGCATTCTTGTAATCTTTTTTTCTTTTAATGGTATTTTTGTGAAGGATATTGTGAACTGTTTTTTTTTATTGTAGCCATTTGTTATAAATGATACAGATAGTGCTGCATTGTTGGAATCTCTTAAAGCCCTTGGATTTAGTTTTCAAACTAAATCCAAGGCGATTTAGTAGGCGATTTCAAACTGAAACCTATGGTAAATAACCATAGGTTTCAGTTTGAAATCGCCTTCATCGTTTCCTCCCAACAGAAAGAGATAAGTTGACTTTGTAACGAGGTTGTGATTCTTCGTTTTTAGCTAAGAAAGTTCTAGCAGTCATGTTGTACCATCATTTTTTATTTTATTTTGGTTTAACCAATAAGAATACAATTTGGTCGGCTAAATCCCAAATTGCCAGCCCATCCTCGTTCGTTCAGTATCAAAGTAGATACCCAACAGGGTGCACCACGAGAAGGTGAGGATTGGACATTAGGTCAGAAGCCCTGGTCGGTTCTCCGCATTCCTTTAAAGGCTATGTGGAGGTCTCCTCTCAGTTATACACTGACCAGGCATGCAGTCAGGAATACATATCCATACTTGAAGTAGAAAAAGCCATCAAAGGCTTGAAATGTGGAAAGGCAGCAGGAGTAGATGATATTCGACCAGAAATGCTGAAGTATGGTGGTATAAAAGTCTTACAGTGGCTGCACTGCATAGTTCAGAAAGCCTGGACAGAGGGACGAATTCCCGATGATTGGAGTAGAGCTCTCATAGTACCCATAAATAAAAAAGGGAAATAAAACTGAATGTGAGAATTACAGAGGTATTTCCCTACTGAGTGTTCCTGGCAAGATCTATGCAAGTATACTTGAGAAACGGTTGAGAAGAAAAGCTTGGTGAAGAACAAGCTGGATTCAGGCCAAATAGAGGCTGTCAGGATCAGATCTTTACTTTACGACAAATAGTTGAGAAAGCATGGGAATATAACAAAGATCTGTATTTAAGTTTTGTCGATCTGGAAAAGGCATATGATAAGGTGCCAAGAGAGAAGCTATTCAATACGCTGCAGTTATATGATGTCAGTGGGGCATTATATCAAGCAATACTTAGTCTTTATTTGAGTTGTAAGTCAGCAGTTAGAATTGAAGAAAGTACAGGAAGATGGTTTAATGTCAAATCTGGTGTGAGACAAGGATGTACATTATCCCCTCTGTTATTCATTATCTATATGGATCACATTATGAAGGAATGTGGTATTAAACCTGATATCAAAATTGGAGATGTTAATGTCAGCTCTTTGCTTTATGCGGATGATGTCATACTTCTAAATAAATCCACTACAAGTCTGCAAGATTCTCTGAATAAATTGAATAGCTGTTGTAATAGATATGGTATGAAGGTCAGCAATAAAAAGACAAAGACAATGAAAATAGGCAGAATCATTGAAAATGTCAACTGTGTTGTGAATGGAGAACCTGTGGAACAAGTAAAACATTTCAGCTACTTAGGCACGATTTTTACTGAAGATGGTAAATTAAATATAGAAATAGACAACAGAATCAGCAAAGCTGGTATGGTGGGAAGTCAATTGAATAAATTCATATGGAATAAGAAAGAAATTAGTCGGAACACTAAATTAGCTGTATACAAGACAGTGTTCAAACCAGTTTTAACTTATGGATCTGAGAGCTGGGTCAGAAGTAAAATACTTGACCAAAGACTAGAGACCGCAGATATGAGAGTCCTTAGAAAGATTAGAGGCGTGAACAGATGGCATCAATGGCAATATCATATTAAAAATGAGGATATTAGGAAAGAACTTGACATTGTCAGCATCCAGGAATGCGTTAGCAGAGCTAATCTCAGGTGGTATGGTCACTTAAATAGAATGGGAGAAGAAAGATTAGCAAAACAAGTGTTCTCTGCCAGGTTGGCAGGAAAACGACCCAGAGAAAGACCAAGATATAGGTGGATTGATACGGTACAAAGTTCCTTAGACGATAGAAATATAAGATCTGATAATGTTGGAGTCTTGACAAGTAACAGACTGATTTGGAGGAAAATTGTAGATAGGAAGTTAGTAATGATGTAATTTTTTCATGTAGTACTGTCATATCCTGTACACCCCTTGAGGGTACATGGCAGGAATTTGATGATGATGATGATGGTGAGTTCTAGACAGCATTTTTTTGCCAATAAAGGCCAGTTTCATCAACATTAAAAATTTGGTGGTCATTATAATGATTTTCTTCAATTATTTTTTTAAACATGCAGGAAATCTAGCAACTGCATCTTTATCAGCACTCACTGTTTCCCCTGTTTACTTAACATTATGCATTCAGTTTGAGTTTTAAACTTTTCAAATCACCCTCTGGTGGCAGAAAATATCATGTATCCCCTTTGAATTTGTTTTCTTTGAGTAATGAAAACAGGCTAATTTTTCCATTATGTTGTTGGTGCCAATTGGAATCTGTTTTTGATTCCAATCTTCCAGCCAAGTTATTAAAAGATTCTCCATTTCAACAAAATAGGACTTCTGTTCCTAGTGCAATGATTGCTAATGCAACTTTACCTTGTTCTTTGCATTTCTTAGATTTGGACAGAATTAGTCTTGCTATAGACTTGTAGAGGCCTAGCACCATGCTAATGCTTGCCTTGCTTTGATCATTATCAAACCTTTTATCCAAAGTAATAACTTTATGTTTCTTCTTATTGGCTTTCACTGGTATATCAGTTTTCCTTTTGGGCATGGTGAACTATTACAAAATATTAAATACAGTACTGCTTAGCATGAAATACAGTAATGGAAAGACACTGCTTTGTCATCCTTGGATAATCACCTAAGCGAAACAGCTTATGGCAACATAGTGGCATTTCAGAAGCACAATCTGGCAATAGTTTTCAGGTATCTTTTTTTTTCTCTTTTGTAATTGGTCACACTATTTGAAATTTAAGCAGCCACATATAGAGGAATAAATATTTGTTTTACCGCATTACCCAAACTCACATCGATCGAAACTGCATGTATCGAGGTTTACCTGTACTGCAACGTCCAACCAGTGCACCATATGTACAGTGCCATGTCAAAAGAAATTCACTACACAGCAAATTATCCACTGTGACAGAATATTTCTGTGTGTCATAAAGAAACATTCAATAAGAAAGTGAGCAAGTATTGAGAAAGCAGATTAGCTGCAGTGATACTACTAATAAAAATAATTCTGGCATTATTTTTTTAGTAGTGTAAAAATAATTCTGGCATTATTTTTTTAGTAGTGTTAATGTCATTCTCAATAATAAAAACACTGATGTCAGCAAAGTAACTGAACTGCAGGCTAACCACCTCCTGCTTTCTCCACAGTTATGTGGTATTAACATTATAGTGATGCCCATAGCATTTTAATTTCATATTTCTCCTTTATACAACTTCCATTTCATTCTCATGAGACTTTATCATCATCATCATTTCTCGATATGTTCCCTCAAGGGATTTACAGAATACTAATGGTATTACATAGCTGAGTTTACATTATTATGAGCCTTCCTATCAACAATTTTCTTCAAAATTAATCTGCTGTCAAGTATCTAGTATTATCTAATCATTGACAGTAGTGGACATTTCCATTCCTTAGGTTAGGCAACAGGGCCGGTGGAAGCGGGCATGCGGGTGCTGCTACGATGGGGGCGCCGCCGCCAGGGAGCAGTTCATAAGTTAATTTTTAAGAAACAAAATTTTTATCATAAAAACAAAAAATTCTTAGAATGATCAATATTAAAATAAATAAGACCGGATACACCGAATAAAAATTTTTAAAAAATGTATATTGCCGCCTCTTTGATCAGCCGGCTGATGACAATTTGCAGCTAGAGCAGGCTAAATGCTTGCCTGCAGAATGTTGTGTCTACTGCAATCTATCTAAAGTGAAACGATGAACGGAAACAAATTTTGAAATTTTCGTACAAAACATTTGTTGCTAGTTAACTAGTCATATGGTACGCATCTCAGTAGGCTACTGACAGTAGCTCAGTGCCGACTATTATTTCGTCTCTGTGTCATGTTGTGTAATAATTTCTTGTGGGTATAAAATAGAAATGGAATCAAAAATTTTAAAAAAAAGTTATTCGGTGCACAAAATCGTAAGCGTCATACTGCGAAAGAAGCAGATATTAAGAAACAAATTGGGGCTCTTAATAAATTTGGTAAAATATTAAAATATTCTGATGCAGATTGTAACCAACTCGATACATCAGAAATCAGAGTTGAAGAACCATGCACATTATCCAGTTTGAATGAAAGTACTATTGCAACTATTGAACAAGATAATTGAACATGATTTAAGTGAAAAATAGTTAGGATTTAGTCAACTACAAGATTTAGTTGTAGTTGACCACGAAACTAACACATTGCTGGTCTCTGTAAATTTAGAAGATCCAGGTGAATGAGGAAATATTGATGAAAAATTACGAGCTATTTTAATTGAAATGGGGCCTGTTCAAAATAAAAATATAATATATCCCAGAGATACATATGGTCGTAAATTTGGCGACACATATTATAATAGAAAAATGGAAAACGGGAGCTCGTGCCAAGAACATGGCTCATTTATTCTGAAACTTTAAATTCTGTTTTTTGCTTTTGTTGCAAACTTGTCGCACCTACTAAATCAACTGAATCACCTACTGAGTCTTGTAGAAGGTTATAACGATTGGAGAAATGTAAGTACAACTTTACATAGACATGAGACTAGTTTAACTCACATAAAAAATTTCTTTAAATGGAAGGAACTTGATAAAAATTTAAAAAAACAAAACTACTATTGATTTCCAGACTCAAAGCATGTATGAAATGGAAAAGAAACATTGGACGAGTGTTTTAGAACACTTGATTGAAATTATAAAATTCCTTGGTAGTCAAAATTTAGTTTTTTGTGGATCATCTGATAAATTATATGAAAGGAGGAATGGCAATTTTTTAAAATTAGTAGAACTGTTTGCTATGTTTGATCCCGTTATGGAAACTCATGTTGAAAGGGCCATACAACGAATACAGTAGGGTACACTATTTGAGTAAAGACAGTCAAAATGAAATATTGGAAACTTTAAATAACGCAATCAGAGATACAATTTTATTATAAATTCGAAAATCTAAATATTATTCCATAATTTTAGACTGCACACCTGATGCAAGTAAAACAGAACAAATGATCATTATTATTCGCTTTGTTTCCTGTGACGATGGAATTGTCAAGATCAGGGAAAACATTTTAGGTTTTGCAGATATATCAGATTCGAACGAACGTGGTTTATGAGCAATAATAATGGAACAACTGGAAAAATGGAACATTCCCATTGAAGACATGCAAGGTCAAAGGTATGAAAATGAGGCAAATATGAAAGGGTCAAAATATGGGCTCCAAAATTTGCTTTTGAACAAAAATCCTGGAGCATTTTACGTGCCATTTGCTGTTCATACTCTAAATTTAATCATTAACGATGCAGCCAAAGTGAATGCAGATAATTAGTTTCTTTGCAATTATTCCAGAAATCTAAAATTTCTTTTCATTCTCTTACAAATGTTGGGCAATCCTTTTAAAGTTCGTAAAAAAACTAACATTGAAACAGCCATCAGAAACGTGATGGGAAAGTAAAATTAATGCAATCCGCCCTCTACGATATCAGTCAGGAGAAATTTATGATGCACTTTTTGAAATTTTAAATAATGAAAATTTCAATAAAGAAACTCAGTATGAAGCACGAACATTATGTGCTAAAATAAAGGACTACAAATTTATTTGCTCTCTTATAACTGGGCATGATTTACTTAACAGAATAAACCCTGTGAGTAAAATGCTTCAAGACAAAAATATGAACATTACACTTGCTTTAGAATCTATCGAAAACTTAAAAACATTCTCACAAGAGTATCGATCAGATACAAATTTTTTAAAGAAGTTCTTTTGCCGTTTTTAGAACTTCTTTAAAAAATTTGAGGTGGATGGAGAACAAGAATTTAAAACTGGTATGGAAGTTTGACGACAAAAGAAGACACGACAATTTCACTACGAGCATCATGACGAAATGCCACAATCGCCAGAAGATAAATTTAGAGTGAATGTGTTTTATACACTTATAGACGTTGCAATGTGTTCGTTAATAGAACGTTTTGAACAACTAAAAACATATTATAATAATTTCAATTTCTTGTATAGATTACTACAAATTAATAACGAAGATTTACAAAAAAATTGTGACGATTTAGAGATTCTCTTGATGGACGGCGACAATAAAGGCGTAAATGCAATAGAACTATATGACGAGTTATGTGCTTTCCAGGATATTTTACAAAAGGATAATTTAAATATTCAAAACTCTTTCGATATTCTTAATTTTATTGTTTCCAATAATTTATCTTTCCCTAACTTTTCAATTGCTTTAAGAGTACTATTACCTGTTAGTGTAGCGAGCAGTGAACGTTCCTTTTCCAAGTTGAAATTGATTAAAACCTACTTAAGAATAAGTATGTCACAAAACAAGGCTTGTTAGTTTGTAGTTAATAGCTATTGAAAATGATGTATGTGCGGAATTAAACGTTAAGACTATTATTTCTAATTATGTGAATATGAAATCAAAAACCTTGAAATTTTAATTAAAAAAATTTCAAGTATATTTATGTAATTTAATTTATTTTTCGTTATTCTGTAAAGATGTCATTTTTTGAATACGTATATTAAATGTTCTAATTATTTCTGAATTCTTTTCTTATTTTCTCATCTATTTTGAGTTTCTTTTATTTTTCTAAAAGATAGTTCTACTTATAAAAATTATTAAAAAATTTTTACAAGTTACTAAGAATTTAGTAACTTGTAAAATGCAAGAGTTTTTTAAACTTTAGTTCAAATAAATTTTAATTTTAATTTTGTTAGCGATTCGGGTCGGTGAGAAGGCTATAATCCCTGTATCATTATATTCAACGATTAAAGTGAAGTGGCTTTATCAAAATTTGCTTTAACTTTTGAGAATATTTTGAATATTCTGGTTTTTAACGATTATCCTGCCTAGCCAACACCCCTGGTTCGTTACATTTAGCGAACCAACGTGTGGCTGTTCAATCAAAATTTATTTAAGAAATTTCAAATAATTAAAATTTTTTTATTGTAAAAGAACCACACTCTCCCGGATCGTTACAGGGGCGCTTAGATAGAAATTGCATGCGGGTGCCGGCTCTGTTAGGCAGAACTAATATGAGGAAAGGAAATACTATTTCATATCTAACCAGACTTTCAAATCCATAAGATAACAATAGTTTAACTAATGTCTTGTATACTGCCAGTTTGATGATTTGACTGACATCTTGTTTATTCCATATAAAATAGCTCTGCTTATTCTGTTATCTTCTTTCATATTTAATTTCACCTCTTCGCTAAAATATGTATCTAAAATAGCTGAAATGTTTTACTTATTCAGTTGGTTTTCCTTTGAGAATGCATGTAGTTAATGTTTTCCATGTCTGCATATTTTCATTGCTTTTGTCCATTTTCTTCTGATTTTTATGCAAAACTTATTACATTAGTTATTCTCTTTAGTTAAAGTATTGAAGACTTATCTAGGATTTATGAGAAGTACATCATCATCTACATAAAGAGCTGAGTTGAATATCTGATTTTATATCATGTTTAGTGCCACTTTCTTTCAAAATGTGATCCATATAGATGTAATGATACTATGCACTCTTGTTTTTTACATGAAACTGACTTGACATAAACCATCAATCCTCACCACCATTCTACAGCTTAAGTATACTGCACTGGTGCCCAAAAGCTAAGGACAAACTACATTTTTACCTGCATATGAAAAAAATTTTGTGACTGCAGTCAAATGTGGACATAAATTTATTGTCAACATACTAATAAATTATATTACACAAAAAATATGTTAGAAATTTCCTAAGAATATAGTTAAGGAATTAATGTACAGTGCTTACAGAAAACTATGCAGAGAGACATTTCAATATGGCATATATCTACCCTGAACTGCGATGCAGCTCTCTCAATGTCATCCCATGCTTAGAACCAAGTGATTCAGGAGTTCTTGAAGCAGACTGGTCCACTCCTCCTCATCCTCCTCCTTCAGTGCAAGGATAAAGTCTAATTTGTTTTCTGGAGGGAAGTTTAGAGCAGCAAAGCGTCTACCTATTGCATCCGAAATGTGTTCTATGGAGTTGAAATCTGGAAAGTGTGCTGGCCATTTGATTTGATTAATATCCTCAGTCTCCAGAAGTATCTCCACTGCTCCTGTACAATGTGATGTGGCATTGTCATCCATAAAAATGAATTCTTTACTTATGATGTTGAAAAATTTTGTTGCGATATCATTAAGCATAATACCTCCCCACATCATGGCCCTAGCGCTGCCGTATCTATCCCTTTCAAGAACATTCTCACGATGTTAAGCACTACCACTTTAATGCCAGATCAAGTTTCATCTACAATCTGAGTAAAGACTAAAACGACTCTCATCTGTAAAGAGTACATTAGCCTATTGGTATCTTGTCTAATTTTTATGGATACAACACCACTGAAAATGTGCTCTATGATGAGCTGTGATAAAGGGACACAGGCTACAGGCCTTCGGGTGTATAGGCCTACTTGTTGCAGACATCTTGCCACAATTTGTCAAGATATCCAATTACCTGTGCTTGAATGGAGCCAACCTGCCTTGGTGCATCAATTACATTTTGCTTTTATAAACAAAAAATCTGTCTTCATGCTCTGTGATAGAGTGAGGGTAACCTCTTATCAAGCATCTGGAACACATTCCATTGGTTTGAAATGCTGCCCACAACCTGGATACAATACTGTGTGAGATTCCAAACTTTAGCAATATCAGTAATTCGGCAGCCTTCTTCAAGCTTTCCAATAATTCTTCCCTGTGTGAAAACATCTAGATGATGTCTTTGAGACATTACAAGACATCCAAGTTTGCAACTTTTTTCCTTCACAACTTCCTTCAGACACAATTTGCTTAGCTCAGCCTTTTGCCTTTTATCCTGTTGAGTGCTACCACATGACCCCTTTGTGTGTGATTCAAAAATTTGAATGTGTACCCACTTGCTACTTGAAATCAGTACCTTATCATATGCATAATTTTCCAGATCTACAGAATATAAATACAGATCCTTGTTATGCAATTGACTGTCGCTATAGCAAATTATTCTTAGTAACCACAGGAATAGTTGACAATAGATATTTTTCCTCTTATTCATCTACTTTTCCTGTTTGATTTCATTAGTTATCCACTTTACATCAAAACATGTTATCTTTTTCACTTGAGATATACAATTGCCATTGCTGACGAAAATTTTTCTTCACTACTCCCATACATTGTGATATCCCTCTCTTTCAATTCTTCCATTCATGCAACTATTATAATCACCTGCCTTATAATTCCACATACATCCCTTTCTTCTTGATACTTGTATGTCCTCCAAATCAAGATTGCATGATAAATTTCTCAAACCAGGGCAAGGATAACATCTCAGCTATAATCAGATCTTATGCTAGAACTAAATACAAAACCTGTGTTCTCTCTACTTATTACTGTATGCTGTTTCCTCTTCAAACGTTACACTGTTTAAGTTAAAATTTCCCATAATAGTCACCCATTTTGCACTTGCCAAACTAAACTGCCTATTAATCTCCTGCTATTCACTCTCCATGTTCCCTGGTTTATAGTAACATCCACTAACTATCCTGTCCTGTTGAACTTGGACAATATGCTCTCAACACCACTAGTACCATTTCCCTCCAAATTCTCCACTTTGAGAGGATACAGCTCAGCACCTATCAAAAGTGCTGAGCTGTGAGTCCCATTTACTCTTCCTTCTTCTCCTGACAAAATATGCTGTACTCTTCTATACTTTTCCTGTCAAAACACCCTCTTCTGTTTAACCACTTTCCACTGATTCCAACAATCTTTGGATATTCGGAGGCTCTTAATTTCACCAGTTCATTCCCTTAATTCCTGATGGTCCTGGCATTTGTATAGAGAAGCATCAGTGCATTATCAGTATTCTTCCTATATCTAAATTTATCCCCCTCAATCCTATTTAACTCTGCAATATATCATACAGTCTCCCAAGTGACATGGGACCTCACATGAGACCACTGCTACCATTCATACTGGCAACTCTAGTTTCCCCACCCTAACAGTCACTTGCCAGGAAAACAACAATCTCTCCTGATGCTTGCATCCTTCTGTGTTCAGATGTAACCCATTTCTTGCATACTGCTTTCTTCTATCATCAGGTGCATTCCAAGCATCCACATGTCCCAGACCTCTCTTTTAGCACATTCTCAGTATCATGTCATTCATAATTGCTGCTCTTCTCCTAAACTTTGCATTATCATATCTGGGCAATACAGTCAATATCATCCCTCTTACAGTCTCTAATATTAACCACATATCTCTTTCCACCCAATTCATACTACCTCTGGTCATTCGTACCACCCATCACTATCATCTCATCCACATTCTCACCTTGTTTAATTGCCATAATCACATTCTTCCAGGCAAGCACTACTCGCACTCTATTTTGTCTGCTATGAATCGCTGAGTCTCCATACCTTTCTTCTCATCTTTCTATCCCTTGCTGCTTTGCCTTCTCGACTTCCTCTCTCTCCCCAGTTCTCCCATTCTCTCTCTCCCATTCTCTCTCTCTCTCTCTCTCTCTCTCTCTCTCTCTCTCTCTCTCTCTCTCTCTCTCTCTCTCTCTCTCAGCATCCTATCCTCACTCAACTTTTACCTTTCCATTCAACCATCCTCCACAAATACTAAATCTGTTCACATGCATTCCTAATGTTATAATCATCTCCATGTCATACTCGCTTCCTCACCATTTATCACACTACTCATATCTCGCTGTTGGGACTCATTCCTTTCACTGTTACTAAAACCCAGGATACTGATCATGGGAATCAGTATTTCCATTGTCCATATTTTATGCAGGCATGCACTCCCCCATTTCTTATTTGCCACATCTTTAATATGGCAGATAAGAAATGGGGGAGTGCAGAGCGTAGTCTTTGAATGGTAGCTGACTTGGCAACATTGTGTCAGTTGACTTATGTACAGTGGCTGCCATTATCAAAAAATAGTACAGTACACACAGACAAAATATATCAGAACACTAAAAACTTCAAAATGCAAACTCTCCACATTCATTATGGATTGACATAGGTAGTATCCACTCTAAATTTAAATAATAATTACCCAAATAATTAATAATAAAAATTTTCCCCCTTTCACCTTGCCATCGATACTACCAATCTTCCATAACCTTTATAACCCATAAAAATATAATCCTTATATCATCCAAAGAATCACACACACATCATTTTATTCTACTACCATCATTGAAAGAAGGGTTTCAATTGAATATCCATCATGTAAAACTTGTAGATATTTTAGAGTAGTTTAGCTTATGAAATAAAATTTCTTAAACTAGACTGTTTTCATCATACAAAATAGCACAAAAAAATCACCTTAATTGATAAATGAGTCATATATTGTTTTACGTAAAAAACAGGTTGAATTCCAATAACTTTTTGGATCATCTCTTTATAAACCCTTGTTCACTTTTTTTTTGGGGGGGGGACATAATAACAGAATGGAAAAGGTCTAAAATTACTGCAAGAGTAAATGAAAAAAAAAAAAAAAGGATTGGAGAAAAAGCAATAGACAGCCTCAAAATTTAGTTTGGGGCTTAAGTATTTTAACTATCATTTTGTCAAAGAAGATAGTTATTAATGCAGACAAATATATGTTAATTTCTTTGTACTGAATAGGACCAAGAATTAAGAAAATTAAAATGGTTTGAATATTCATCGACAAATCTGCTTATTGGTTTCAGTCTTATTTTTATTTCACATTTCTTCATTGCACCTTAGGTTCAGTGAACTATCACGACCAGGTAACTTCTTTAAAACTTAATTAATGCTCTGACAGGACAATTAATCTTATTTGCATATTGTATTGTGACTGTTATATGGACTGATCCTAAGTTTCCAGAGGGTAAAACTCTACTACATCTGTGTAAGACCAGTTAACGTATAAATGTTTTTGCATCCTAAATGGAATTTGAACCCAGATCGTTCCATCCAAAGAGCATCATCAAAACCAGCTGAGTTGCAGTCTCTTTCTTCATAAAATGGACGAGCATGCAAATTATACATGCTTTTGGTTGTGATGCAGCTTAAAAATGTATATGTCTGTTTATTATTATAGTTTTAATCTTTTTTTTTTTTAATGGTATTTGTAGACTACATTTGTTCTTGTCCCTTGCATAATTTCATTTTTAATTTTTATATATACACACTTTAGAATTAGATACATTTTTGTATTTTTGTTCTTTTAGGATCACCTTACAGTACTGGCTCAGAATATGAGTTTTCCTCAGTTTCAGGGTATCCACACAATACCTATCATGGCCAAACTCGTCACTACAGACCATGTTTGAATCTTGATACAGGCTCACCTCTCAGGTACACAGACTCCTCTCAGCATAATCCTAACACAGGCCCAGGAGGATATAATACTTCCCATACTCAAAGTCCCCTCCGCAAATTGTCCAGTGCAAGTAGTGAAAGTGATCATAATTACACTAATACTAATACAAGTTCATCTTCAGGAATTCCACCTGCCTTGTCTAATCTTGGTGACAGACCTTATGCTGAATATATAAGACAAGAAAGTTATCCTCCAGTGTCCCATTATTCGGAATACAATCGTCCTACAGACTCTTCTCATCATTATTACCAAGAATATCGTGGCAATGGAGGAAATGAGATACCTTATTGTGTAGAACGGTTGTATTCTGATTATACAGCACCTGACGTTTTTCATATTGAAAGAATATATTCAGATAATATGCGACCTGAAGATGGATATCATGCTTATGATAACCCAAATTCTAGTGTTTCATCTGTTACTGTATCCTCTTCCAATATTGCTCAACCACGTACGCCACAAAGAGTAGTATATGCACACCGAAGGACATCGTCCAATGTTTCTACTTCATCTAATTCATCTAATGTCAATCCTTCCTTCCATGTGGATGATCCTGACCGAATTGAATCTGACAATGTGCCTTCAGTGGTTTATCCCCAGCCATCACATAACCTTAGTTACTCTAATGCTGCTCCTCATCATCCTACCTCTATTCAAAGTCCTTTCAGACAAATTCAAGATCCTTCTGAGCATCATCATCCTTTGGAGATTCAGAACCACTTTGGACAAGTATCCAAAATGAACTCAAAAATTAATAAAATATCTTGTAAAGGATGGTCTGGCTTTTCAAATTCTACTGGAACACATGGTCCTCCAGATGTTGTTACTCCCGGTGATGAAAATATTATCATCTCTAGAGTTCGTTTTGCTGTTGGTGGTGAAACAAAGTGTATAAGCCAAATTTCTGGGACTAAACGTGAAGAGAAGACTTTGCTTGACTTACCTGCAGCAGGACAGTCTCAAGATGGAACTATACCACTGGCAGCCATGATGCAGCAGATGCTTGGAGAACAACAGAAACCTTCTACACTGGACTTGGAACGAGAATTCCTTGCATAGCATATAACTCTTGCCAGTGATACTTTTTCCAGTTTTCAAAATTGGATATGCTGATATCTCAGGTGTTCTGGTGCCTATATAATTTTGTTACTGATGCTCACCAAAACAGGATACATTCCTACACATGTTTAGAATTTATATTATAGTTGAATAATGTAAAGAATTGATTGAAAATGTTCGTAATGGTCCTAAAGTTGAGATACTTAACTTTTGGGTTTTCATACTGCTCACCTCTGAGCTCAATATCAACATTCCTACTAAGTGATTCACAATGGGACTAATTTTTAATTTTATGTTTATTTTAAGATCTCTAGATCTGAACTTATAAATAATTGAAATTCCAGACAAATTTAGGTATCAAATGCCATTTTCTAATTAAGGAGTTTGCAGTTATTTATTATTTCAAAAAAAAAAGGGGGGGGGAGAGTTTGTGTGTGTGTGCATGCACGAGTGCATCTAAAATGTTACAAAAATTGGTTTTATATAAAGTGGACTTGTAACTCTTAAGTAACACTCTTCACTTATTATGCTTTCATAATAATTTTTTTTTTTTCATTGTTAAAGTTGTATTGCTAGTCTACTTTATCATAATCTTGATTCAGAAGAATGTAACACTCAAAAGCCAAAAAAGTAAACAGGGTATATGAAGCAATGTCACATTTTTTTAAGATTTCACATAACTTGTTTGAGGAAGTGAGGAAAAATCTTAAAAAACAAAAAAACAGTTGAGCTTCTGAATCTTTTTTTTTTAATTTTAATTTAATATTCTTTAAACTAATGTTAGGTTATGGTGTAAAACATGTAGAAATTGAGAATCTGCATACTAATTTTGAAATAACATAATTATGCAAATTGGAAATGATAAAAGATAAAAAATCCTCTTTTTATGGGAGGTGGAGGTTTATTTATTTTTATTATTATTATATCAGAATTTGACTATTTATTTACTAGTTTTTTATATGAACAGAACAGTTTTCTATTGGCATTTGAACTGTTTGTTTTTATAGCAGCTTTTTTGAATAAAAGTTGGATTGTAAATCGGGAGGAAAAAAAAACATTATCTTTCTTATTGTATAGTTCCATATTACAGTAAAGATGTATATATGATGCATTTTATTACAAAAATGGGTATGAAAAAATTTATTTGAAAACCGCCATAAGGAATATAGCTGAAATGAAATTCAACACTTATCATTTGACAAAATATCACCTTGGCTTTATCTCACTTCAAAATGTGTAGTATGGAGAGGATTTCAGACTGTATCTATCCCTTCAAAGATTTTTTTGTTTGAGTTTGTGTGCATGCATACATACATACATGCATTTTAAAAGTATAGGTTTAATACTGCTAAACCTAATATGAACAAATACTTCAAATTTTCCTTCATATTTTCCAAGTAATCACTATAAAGAAATGCTGTTTTGAAAATTTTGACTTTATGCATGTTTGATTTGTAAAATTGCTAAACTAACCACATCACTATTACAATTACAATGTATTTGTTGTAAATACACAATTTTATTATCCTTAACAAACAGAAGACATTGTTAAACACAGAACTTCATATATTTTGTGTTACATGGTTTTTTGACATTAAGGGAAGTATGGATAATTTGAATTAAAAACTTTTATGCACAGTCCTAGTCCTCCAGGGACTCATCAATGAAGAGTACTCAAATCTACCACACACAAATCACCATCTCTACTACATAATCCACCAACTACACACAGCACCATCTACAATAGAATCACAATAGTATTTTTTGTCTATAAATTGTATGCGTTCTCCTACCTGATTTGCATGTGAAGGGGGGGGAGACCTGATTCCGATCAAAAAAAATCCTGCCACCTCCTCTGAGATCAGCTAACTCACCTGCAGTTTGAAAAGCCCATATAAAGATTCCTCCTATCACTATGAGAATCAAACTCTAGTCCTTCTCAGTTGATGGACACAATGTACCATCATTCTTTCAATTGTTCTATGGGGCATTTGATAAATAATTATCAACAGTCGTAATTAATAGATAATAATAGATAATTTTATTAAATTATCCATCTACATATAATTGGCTAATGAAGAAATATTCAGTAATGGAAATTAAATTTTGTGGATCTGAAATTATTAAAATTCTGTAAAAAGTTGTAAATATACATAAATTGTGATTTTATTTTATTATTATTAATTTTATTTTATTATTTTATTTTTTTACAGTCACTAAATATTCTCTCTAAAAATTGAAGAACATGAATATAATACAGGGATCTTCTCTTTTAATGGATGTATCCAATTTGATAATTATCTGGACTGTAATTTAATATTCAATAATAAAATATAATATTCTGGGAGAGGGAAAAAAAGAAAATAAAAAATATGCTATGAATTATCCTGTTAAAACTGCAAAATAAGCAGTTTCTCCTGTTTTACACCATAACAGTCTGTGTGTGTGTGTACACATACACACACACATATATATATTGGTATATTTTTGTATAGTTTGACTTTATGTGGAAGGCATGATAATTGCATGCACTACTTTATTGTGCTGGGTTGAATTCCAAGGTTTCTCCACATGTATCATGTTGAAAGTTTTGTATCATAAATTGGCAACAGATAACGATGTTATAAAGCATCTCAAATGTATTTGTTGTAAATACACTTAATTTTATTATCCTTAACAAATAGAAGACGTTGTTAAACAGAGAACTTCATATATTTTGTGTTGCATGGTTTTTCGACATTAAGGGAAGTGTGGGTCATTTGAATTAAAAACTAAAACTTTTATGCAGTCCTAGTTTTGTTGGCTGTATAAAAGCTAGCAAGAAAGACCTTTTTTTTTCAGTCAGTGAATTTACAGGTTGCTTATTTCAGAATGGATATTACCATAATCATGGTCTCTCTCCACACCCCACTCCTTTTGCATGTGGATTATTTGTTTCTTTGTTTTTCACATACTGATTCCTTTTAAGTACTACTCTCTTTATCATATATTTAGTGTACTTATTGATCTGTAAGCACAAGAAATAAAACCAGCCAAAAAAATTTACACTGGCCACTTGTAGAACATGCAGTTCGAACTGAGAGATATAAATGGTATGTAAGATAGGCCAGGGATGAGGAACCTCTTTTCATGAGAAGGCCAAATTAGACTTGAGAAACAGAAATTTATATGCCCAGTGTGAAAAAGTGATTCCTTTTTTACCCATAATGCAAAATAAAATAATAAGTGTATGAAAAGAAAACTATAATTTATTATAACTGTTTTATAAAATTGTCTAAGGAATGTGATATTTAATAAATATAAATCTTAGTTAATAAGTTTTGTATTTTATTTTTATGATTTTTCAAGTAATAAAATATCGTAAGTCATCAAAATCACATATCGTTTGGTTTATTTAGATTTCTTTATATACTGAAAAGGCCCCACCAAGGGTCATTAAAGATTGCACATGGCCTGAAGGCTGCAGGTTCCCCATCCCTGGAATAGGCCATCTCCATTAAAAAATAAATAAATAAAATAAAAATAAACCTGCAAGCAGCTAGAGCAAGCTATCTTGCTTATGATAGCTAGTGATAAAGGCTAGTTTAAGAAAACACTGTTAATTCTCATAGACAAGCTTATATGGTTATGCATTTCTAAATTACTTAGGGAATTGAAACAACGTAGATCCGAATATAAATTAAATTATACTTTAATTAATATTTCTGATATTTCGGCAATGTCACATTGCCATTTTCAAAAGGAACTTATAAAAAGGCAGTTGCACACAGGCACTAACAATACAGTAACTGAGAATGAAGATATGAAGCTATCGTTCTCCTAGAAGTCCTGATGGTGCCCTCTGGCAGGCTAAGTAGGCGTTCTTGGCCGTTGGGCTGAAGGTCTGCTGATGTATGCCTCCCAAATTTGGGGCAGTCGCATACAACCAAATTTGTTGAGGTTCGGAGAGTTTCTTAGGGCAGAGGCTGATTCCATAAATAATCTTTCGTATTTATATTTGCTCCGGTGTATTACTGTAGCTTTCTTCCACCGTATTCTGTGGCGAGTATCCAGAGCATGGTCTGCAAGACCAGAATGGCTATACTTGTAAAACCGGATGTAGTCCTTGTGTTCAGAAATTCTGATATTCGCTGTCCTGCCTGTTTGGCCAAAGTATGACAGTTTCCTTTTGAAAATGGCAATGTGACATTGCCGAAATATCGGAAATATTAATTAAAGTATAATTTAATTTATATTCGGATCTACGTTGTTTCAATTCCCTAAGTAATTTAGAAAAGAAAAAAAAAAAACACTGTTAGTTTGTTTCAAAAACTTTAGTCAGGACATTTTTAATTATGTACTATTTGATTTGACCACACATCATCATATGTGAAGGTATATATATATCTTATACCTTCTAGATGTGGATTAGTGATGTATTACAAACTTTTTCCAAGACATACATGAAAATCTTGGGAGACACATCAATCATTGCCACCCCCCAACACAAGTGGTTTTTTTTTTTTTTTTTTTTTTTTTTTCCAATAAACAAAATAAAATAAATTTTAAAATTATAATTATTGTTGACTTGGTCATCCTTTAAGAATGCAATTTGTTCATGTGGTTATCCTCTCTCTCTCAACTGCTGGGTTGAAGGAGAGGATAACCACACAGTCAGTTTGAGCGAGCCAAAAATCATCAAAAATTTTCCAGAGAAACTGTTTGAAAGCTGAAATCTCCTGCCCAAAAAATGCCTCATGGCTCTCTGAGTACCTATCTATAACTGGCTGCTTATTTATTATCTTATTAAAAATTTTCTGTTGAAAATTTAAAAAAAAAAAATCAAAGTCAAGAAGCTTTTACAGTTAAGCCATGGGCTCAAATATTCCAATATTATTTGTGGGGGGGAGAGAGGGGTGAAAGAATTTATTATTATTATTATATGGGTATCTCCATAAAGTCATATGACTCATTGTGGGAGTCCATCATTCGCACAATATTACTTATACTTAAACTTATTCACTGTTGAGGCACTCACTACTTCCTCTGGCAATCCATTCCACTCTCTAAGCAAACCTAGTCTGCATACCTTTAATTACTAAACTCTTACACAACTTCCAGTGGTAGCCCCTCATTCTGCTACTCATGTATTGAAAAATTTCTTTTGTGTCAAACTTATAGCATTCCATTAGTATCTTATAACTTTCTATTATGTTTCCTCTTTCTGTCTGTCAACTAAACTCTGTAACCCAGATATCTTCAATCTGTCCTCACAGGTAGCATTCCACAGACCTGTCACCAGCTTGGTCACTCATCTCTGAATCCTCTCCACCCCTTCATGATTTCCAACAAACCCAGGTGACCAAATCTATAGTCAAAATATGGCTGATTCATAGACTTATAAAGATGGATAATAACCTCTTCATCTTTATTTGTTGATATGTTCAACCTCCAAACTTCTATCCCCCATCACCCCCAAATCTCTAGCCTCATCAACATGATACAAAGTATGTAATATTTTCATCCCAAATTTACCTTACATTTTGCAACATTAAATTAAAAACCATCATCTTTGTCCATACTACCAATGTATTTAAATCATCCTACAGGACAATTACATTGCCTTTATCATCAGTTACCCTTCCCAGTTTTGTATCGTTAGCTAACAAGGTTTTGCAAGTGGACAACCAGAATAATCTAATGCTACATATTCTTCTAGACAGCATCTGAAGGGTCTCTTAATATGGAGCACGTAAGCATGCTGTATATGACAGGCTATAGCCAGGAAAATAGCATATTTACTCAGCTGGCATTGACAACCCAGAAGCAAGCCTATATTCAATGCATTCCACAAAAAAGGGAGATAAATGTCTAGCATCAAATTTTGCCCCATGCATTTGCCTCTAAAACTGATATCGTTTTCCACTGATGGCTGCCTTTCATCTTGTGCAACTGCCAACTTTGAACAAACCCCAATCCATTAAACCTTAGAATACTATTTTCAACTTTGAGAGTGGTGTGCAAAAACCTTCTTAAAACTTGATGCTTTTTAGAATAGAATAGAATAGTTTGAATAAACAATGATCCATCTCTCTCACTCACAGATGTTTCCATCTCATTTCTTTTCTGCAACTACTTCCAAGAGGGCACTGATTTAGCAAACCGTTACCTGTTATTCTTCCCCATTTTTACTATGTCTACCATAACATGAACAGAGATTGCTCAAAATCCATTCACAGTCCAACTACAACCAGTCAATTATCTTCTTTCATTCTATCTGCCTTCACTTTCTGGTGTCTCTGTTATCTTCTGCCAAATGCAGTGAAGTGTCCTCTAACAACTATAATCTTCAGCTATTTCAGATAATATCCATAGATTCTGCTTTTTTCTCTTACTCCCTTGTCATACAAGACATTATAATGCTACAAGTTCTGGTGCATACTCAACTGTCTCAGGCCATGTAGGGGAGAAAGATTTTGTTTTACGACATACAACTAACCAATAATTATGAGGAATTCCACATTTGAGTGAAACAATAAATTAGCCAACTCACTGGGAAAAAATTAAAAGCTGGAGATAAAAATTACATGTGCACTGGATAATCAATTTAAGGTGAACAGAGAAACTTCAGCGAGAGGCTCAGTAATTTACAGGATTTTTACATGTGGGTCATACAATAAAGTAGTATTTAAGGGAGCGAATTACTCATCAACCTGTAAGTTTATCACCATGAAAACATATAAATTTAATGTACGTTTTTATGCAAATATGTACCATAAGGAAAAACAGGAAATGGATAAGGAGACAGTTCATTGCGCAAAAACTAAATAAAGAAAATAAAATAATAATCACCAATGAAATGCTTCTGCATATATTCTATTCATAGCTTAATTTGTGGACAGCAAATTCTTCTCATCCTACTACTTGAAAATGTGCATGAGAGAGAGAGAGCTCCCACACTCAAGCAAATCAAGGGAGAAAAAAGGATTTTGTACAACTATAAATAAATAAGCAAGGAATTATATACTCGTATATAAAACCACGATGTTTATGCACAGGTGAATAAAGAAAATTTCCTGCAATTAAAATTGTCTATTCAAATAACCACAGTACTGTCTGACATCTTAAGTTCTTTGGAATACAGGAAAATTTCAGCAAGGAAAAAATACCAAAAATATTTCAATAAAATCTTAAGTTTCTTCACTCTCTTTTCTGCATTACATTGCAGATCATGTATGAATTCTAAAAGTTATTTTTCACTAAGAAATTCACCACAGATTTTTAAGTTTGAAATTCAGACTTTACTGCCACTACTTTAATTAAAGCAGATATTGTAATATCAGTAATAATTATTGCTGCTATTATATTATATTATGATAACCAACATGACTGTTATCTGAGACTTTCAGAGAGTCAATGACATCATGGGAGGCTATACCTCACCCAAACCAGGTGTCATGCCTTCCCTATTCATTCACACTAGATGCACTCACTACCCCTAAAGGTAAACTATTCCACTTGCTCACTAACTGTTCTCTGAGAAAAAAACCTAGCTCTTACCCCTTTATTGACTACAAAAAAACAACTTCCATGGAGGTACCATGTTTTCTCCTCCACCTTCCATATATAATGAAAAATTTCATCAGACGATATCCATTCAAAAGTTTATAGACCTCTCTCTATCTCCTGTTAACCAGAGTCTGTAATCCACATATTCATAATCTTTGTAACTCTTCTTTGCACCCTTTCCACATCTTCTTTATCCCCTTGCAATCCAGGTGACCAAATCTAGTTTGGTCTTATAAAGCAGCAAAATGACTTTGTTATCTGTAGAAGTCAAGGTTCGCTTCAACATCGCAATTATCCTCTGAGTCTGGGTTTCCCAAATTGTGTTCTGTGGAAAGTGAATAAGTGTTCCGTGATGTCAGTGACCAGTGTATTTTTAAACATGGAGTAATTCGGGAAAGGGAATACCACTGTTTATGACCGGTCATAAAAACTGCCTGCAAGCTGATTACAACAATAGGTGGCGTATCCTCTGTTCTCAAAACAACGAAATAACATCTGTGTTGTAAATGTTAGTGACCAATCAGCAAGGAAGTACAAAAAATTTTCCCACTGAAATTGAAGATCAATATAGTCTGTATCCAGATCTCAAATCTAGTAATACTGAATACTTTCTTTGCAAGTTCGTATTGTAGGTTGAAAGTGCTTGTTTCGAAAAAAACGTAGTGCCGTGATTTTTTAAAAGTAATAGGCCTACAGATTTAAATTTTAATTTAATATGAATAAGAGACAAGCGCCTTTGTTTAATTTTAGTGTTAAGAAATCTCATTGAAGGTGTTTGTGATGCAACAGATAGTAATTCATCCACCTCCAGCGATCTCCAGGATGCATAAAAGGAGGGAAAAACTACCAGCACACAGGAGAAAACATTGCATTCACTCGTAAGTCTTATAATGATATAAATTTTTGATTATTAGAATGGGATATGTCAATGAAAATCAGCACAAATTAATTAATGATGTTGGTCTGAGGAAACTATAATATGCTACAAGATTTCATTAGGCCAGTGATTGATAGCTGATTTAAATGTAATTTTATATTTGTCAACATATCGAACCATATACATAAGTGCACTAATACTCTTTATGATTATGCCATAATTAATCATTAATATTGTAATGTATTAATTATTAATACATTACAAAATAACCAAGGTGTTCAGTCAAAATTTCAGGATTTGTGAAGTGTTCCATTGTTGGAGAAATCTGGGAAGTGCTGCTCTGAGTTGTATTTGCAACTTTTGCTATGTCACCTTTGAACTTCAAATTCCTGTCCACCAATACACCAAGATCCCTTGCTGCTCAGTTTCTTGTAGTATAACCCCAAAGTGCATAACTTTACACTTACTAACATTAAACTGACAACCATTTTCGTTTGCCCAAATTTCCCAGTATATTCGAATCATTTTCTAAGTGCTGAATATCAGTAGCATTCCTCATTGCCCTACCATCTTCACATCATAGGCAAACAATTGCACATTTGATGTATTAGATCCTGTCTGATGTCATTAATGGTCCAAGGACTGAACCATGAGGTACACCACTGGTCATCTTAAATCTGGCAGATTCACACCCACTGTATACCACTTTTTGATGTTTATCGACACTGCTCTGAGTCAAGAGTTTATATTCCAATCCCATATTCTCCAGTTTATGCGACGGTCTTTTGTGTGGTATCCTATCAAATGCCTTAGAAAAATCCAACATTATCATAGTGTATCCATTCCCTTTATCCAACTCAGCCGTAACATTGTTAAAATGTGAGCAAATTTCTAAAACATGGCCTTCCTTTCGTTAACCCATGCTGCTCCTTGCAGAGTATAGCTTGTCTATCCGCTCATTTCTGTATGCAAGTTCTTACCAACTTCTCTAAGATCTTCACTACCACATCAGAGATACTGATACATTGCTAGTTAGATACATCAGTTTTTGCACCACCCTTGTACAATGGAACTACCATACATTCCTATGATATCATTCCCGAGCTTACACTCCAGTTATAACAAACGTGAAAGGTCAAGCCTATTTGGCTGAACATTCCTTTGGCATATGTGGTGATATTCCATCAAGTAAAAATTACAATATTATACTAAAAAAAAAACAATAAATCTAAGAAAACACTCATGAATAAAGGGATGTGTAAAGAGTGGAAGTCTTCGCGTCCCAGTCGATATCGACAATGCGATTTTGTTGGAACGACCTGGGTTTGAATCCGGAAAAAATGAAAGAACCTTTATAAGGGCTTCTCTTCTAAGAAAACCCTCATAAAAGTGAAATAGCTAATCTCGTACGACAGTGACAGAGCTTTTCTCACTGAAAATCAAGGGTTTCATCAAGCAAACCGGCCAGATAACATATGCAATTTACAGACAAAATATAATAAACACGCACACACACCTCATAGCCATTTTTCAAAATTGCAACAACAGAATTTTGGAAACAAACGTTCCACTTCAAGTTTCCTGCTTTTGACATAATCTGACAACTCAGTCGCAAACTTGGTCTGATCAAGATCAGTCTTCAAACGATTTTGAAATTTCCCGTTCTGTAGTGATTTTGCGATCGCCCAATTAATATATGAGTTGCGTCACTGATTCATTCCCTTTATTATTCAGGACCTTTCCAAATGCGAATAATCGCTTATTTATTTTTATATAAATGGCACTCAAAGAAAGGTGATAACTTAAAATAATAAACCTATCATACAACGAATGGGCTAAGGATTACATAATCTGGTTCTGGTTTGGAGATCAAACATGGTTCACTTCAGCTTCCAATAAGTAAGGTGATAATCTCCAATCGAGTGATGAAATTCACAAACTTCCTAAAGATTTTTACAAACATCTATACTCGAGTTGGGATTCGAATCCCCAGTCTGTTAGTTGGAGCAGAGACCCTATATGTTCTTTTACAACCAGAACTGTCGTTCTTGATGAGGAACTCTTATAAGAACAGCCTAGAAATTGAATTCTGTAAACAATTAATTTGACATTTTCCTGGTCGTTTATTGTCCATGCCCAGAGAGCAATTATTAACCAGACTTCAACTGTAAAGAGACTTTAATCCTCTGTGTTGTTTATCATGTCATATGTTTGTGTGGTGTACAATAAATAAAGGAACTCAGTGGAGGCTCATGGCTTGAAATCGTGGGGGTACTTCAAATTTCGAAATATACATACTGTAAGTACAGTGTATACGTGTGGATAAAATATCAAAATTATGGTAAAAAAGTTTTTAAAAAAATTAAACATGAAAAAATATTGTTTTTTATCGATAAAATTATACAGTTTGGTATGTTAAAAATTACTTAAAAATAAAATATATTCTTGTTTTGTTTCATGAAAAAATATTATTTATTATGGACAATATTATACAGTTTAGTATAATTCAAAATTACTTAAAAATAAAATCCATTCCTATAATTGTAATTAAAGGAATGGATTTACATTAAAATTAAATCCTTTAACCTCCCAACTGGCTAGGACGTCTATAGACGTCCAGCAAAATCTGGATACGATGGACGCTATCTGTTGAAAGAACATGGATAAGAACTGCAATTCGGCCAGCATGTCCATTAGAAGGTGTGATAATCCCTCACGCTCAAGAGAGCACTTAATCAGATTATCTCAGGCTCATAGCTGTGACTCAGTTACCCATAACAAGAAATGCAGTTCCTTGATCTATGCTGGGTAACTGAATTTTAGTTATATTTGATAAACTAAAAATATAGAAATTATTTTTATTTTTTATTTTTATTGTACAATACAATTTTAATGCCTGGACAAAATAAAGATCATTGCCTAATTTCTTCACTTAAATATTGCGTTACCTTCCAGAACCAATTTCATTTTTAATTTTTTTTGCTAATTTTTTCTAATCGCTTACTCCACAAAACATTTTCTTTGTTGTCGAAGAAATTAATTCACAATAATTATGTCAAATATTATATAAAAAACCGGCTGTCGACGTTTGAGTTTATGTTATATTTTTGTTCAAAATCATGATTCGAAGAATACTTCACAGATTTCCTGAAGGACCTGCTTGAGCAACTTTGCTTTATAGAGAACTTTTTTTTTTCTTTATATTGTAATCTACTGTTCTTTGCACTTTCATCTTCTTGGTTTCCCTGTATAATTGGTCATTACAAAATAAAATTAACGGTTACGATTTAAATTGATATGTATATATTTTCTGTTAGTTCAGATATTATGCTCCAATTTTATAATAAGCAATACTTTTGCTTATATATATATATATATATATATATATATATTACAAAGTTTTGTATTAAAAATTTCCACTACAAAAGTTCGACAGATTCAACAATATTATTGTTATATTTCTTTTTCTCGCGTGGGAATGAAAATGGTAAAATGCCACTCTTGTAATTGTATCAGATGTTATAATGGCAAAAATAGTAAGAAAAAAAAATCATTTGTACTTTCAAAACACAAAGAGAGAACATTGTAAATTCACCCAATGAAAAAGAAAATACTCCATATTTTTCTTGTGTTATCTGATTTTTTTCTTGTAGCACAAAGAAGAAATCACTGCGCATAAGATGGTAGAATACAAGAGGGCAAAAATCTGTAGATTGATTACATTATAGCTGATAGAGATTTCATGCCAGAAAAATTATTTATGTAAGAGTTCTAACATCAGCAGATATAATGACATTTTCTTCTAGTTTAGATACGTGGCATTATTGAAATAACTAAACCTTTGCTACTATTTACACTAAAAGGAATGGGCATGTTCCCCAAGTGATTTATGTTCATAACAGTTATCTTGCAAACGATTTATAAAATAAATTCTCTGAAATATCTGCAAATTGAATAAGTCTTCAATATAACCTTCCTTCCCTCCCCAATAAACAAGATTATGTGAAGTATATGCTCCTTTTCTTTAAAAATAATTCAAGTCCTCTTTTTCAAGATAATTATATGAAATAATTTATAATTTTTCGATAATAAAAATGAAACTGATCATTATAAATTAAGAACTTATTTCAGCATAAATACTATATCAGCCTCTAAAAGAAATGTCTGTATTTTTTTTTTCTATGTTGGGATGTCTACTAATCAACAATTGAAAACGAAACACGACATTCTTGATATATCTCCCACTATAGCTTGAGGCACTTTAGTGTCCCTTCTAGCTAAGCGTTCTCAATTTTCTTCCTCAATAAACTGAGAGTAATCTAAACCTTTACCTTTCCCTCCAGGTAAGAGGATCACTACAAGTATTTCTAAGACTAGATTACTAGATTAGACTAGATTACTTCAGAAATAGCAACCAGAAGCATAATTAGAAGTAAAAATATTTAGATTATTTTAAGAAAAAGAAACTAAAATAATACTGCTGAACTTTTTTTGTGTGTGTGTTATGCATATAAACAATTTTATGTGGTGAAAATATAGCATAGTATTTCTAAAATTTCAAATAATTTCAGCAGACAATAGAACATCTGGTTTTAGATTGCAAAGAAATAGTACAGAATTAGAAGCTTCAGAGTACAACAATATTATTGTCTTATTTCTTTTGTCAAAACGGTAAAATAAAGTAATAGATTTTGAATACTGTCTGGAAACGTTTTCGAACCTGTAGAAATTTAGAGTGGTAGAGTGGTTATGTAATTGAATTCCAGGAGAGGATAAGGATTGGGGGGGGGGGGGGGTAAGCATTAGCAAGTCTTCAAAATGAGCATGAATTTTGAATTATTCTGTATATGATAGCCTTCATATTATATTTTCAACATATCTACGGTGGTTACGCACTGGATATTATAGTAATGTGCATCCTACAAAAAAAAAAAAAAAGAAAAGAAAAGGCGAAGAATCCTTGCTAAAACATCATTGGATATAAATTTTCGATACTAAATAGATTCACAATCGGAAACCGAGTTATGCAATATAACATCGTTTGTTGTTCATAAAACAAAAAAAAATTCGTTTCTAGAACTGAAATGTGATAATCCATATAACGGTATTTTGCTAGGAAAGAAAGCAAAAGGTCATATTTATTTCAATAAATATTATTTAATAATATAAATATGTGACAATATGTTCAATGCAAACATCTGAAAATTCGCGAAAAAAGTTGTTTCTATATTGGAACAACCAGTGCAACTGTTCCGTTGCAGTGATTTGAAGAATAAATTTATAATACAGCAAATTTGCTACTAGTAAATAGATTCATTGCAAAGGCTGATCGATGGTCATTTCAAGATTGATTATTTTCGCACATGTGAAATTCGTTTCAATTTTTGGGAAGAAACACAATAAATCATTTTAGAGGCAAAAAAAGTCAAATATTTTAAGATAGTAAAGAAAATTCCAAGTAAAACAGTGTGTCTAAAGACAGGTGACAGAAACTGTTAGTCAGGCACTAACAGTTAATCCACGAATGGCTTTAAATAGCCGTAAAGGGATTAACGGCGGAGGGAGGTAATGGCATGATGAAAGGTACAATGCCGATGAAGTTTTGATCCATGCAGAATGCTACGGTGGACTGGATATTTCATCCACCTCAGCCGGTAGGAAGGTTGATATAATTGATTTGTATTTGGTATCAGATTGTAATGTACAAATATTTAAACCTTTCTTTTAGGCTTACACGGTGATTCCCATGCATTTTAGAAAATTATGGAGACAAACTACTGTGTTTGAGTAAAACTTGTAGGTGGCGGCGCAGGCTCAGTGTAGGCTCGTTTCTAATGTGCACATCTTTAAATTAAAAAAAATTATATTTTATGGCTGTGTATTTCTCAGTTAGGTGCTTCTTTCAAGTCAAGCGTGTTTATTTTGTGTCGAGTATTTTTGCATTTGACATAATTGATTTGTATTTGGTATCAGATTGTATGATTAGGCATCGTTGCAGCTAAGCCTAATCTCGCTATTGTGACTGTTAAATCTTCTTTGGCTACGTATGTAAATCCTTGTGTTAGATATTTTTGGTTATTCATATAATGACGTGTTTGATGAAACATTTTGAGAATGATATGTTATAGTGATCGCGTTCTTGTTGTTAAGCCTAATACTGCCATTCTCTGAGCATATATATACTGGATGTTAAATGAAATCTATTGATTATAAGTGTATAATACTGAGATAATTATTTCAAGCAACGTATGTAAATTTTGTTAGGTATTGTTTAATGTTGTTTAATATGAGTATTTTATTTTAAACTTAGTTCAGAACTCAATATGATAACAAGATCACAGACAATTTGTTTGAAAGGGCACAATCACACACCTAATATATTATCTGTTTTTAATAAATTACTTGCTAGTGAAAGTTTGGTGGATGTAACATTATCGTGTGAAGGAATGACCCTTAAGGCTCAAAAAATAGTACTACCTGCAAGCAGCACTCTTCTATACAGCTTATTTTTAGAGAACCCAAGTAGTCATCCTGTTGTGACATTAAATGACATGAAGTTCAACGACTTAAGGTTGATGATCCAATATATGTACCATGGTGAAATTAATATTTCATGGGATATGCTTCCATCATAATTTTAAAAAAATCTGCAGAGTTCCTAAAAATGAAAGATTTTTTGGAAGTTGCTAATAAGTACAATGATTCTGTGGAAGGCATACAGCAGAGCGCTTTAGATTATGATCGTCACGAAGCAGGGAAACCGATCATTGTTCACTTGGTTGCTGAGGGTCAACTGTCGGGTGAAAGTGTGCATACGGGTGTATTGTCTTGTTCAGTGTCTGATGCTACAGTTGATTCTCACCTACCAGTCACAACCTTGGGTAGTGATGACAACAGTCCTTTCATCAATTCAGGTGAATGTGTGCATAACGGTGTGTTGTCGGTTTCTGATGCTGCAGTCACGGTTTTTAGCGGTGATGATGGTCCTTTCATCAATTTAGGTGAATGTGTGCATGGCAGTGTGTTGTCGGTTTCTGATGCTACGGTTGATTCTCACCTGCCAGTCACAAACTTGGGTATGTCATCTGAGTCAGCCATTTCTTCTGTGGTTGCTGGGGATGTCAATCCAGATAACTTAACATCTTGTGTTTCTATAGTATCCCCTCTTGAATCTGATGTCAAAGTAGAAACGAAAGACTGTGCAGTCCATTCCACATCTTCTAATATATCAAATGTTTTGCCTGTATTAAGTGACTCGTATGATCGCAGAAGTTTTAATGTAATATATGATGATACATCTGGTTTGACTAATACCCAAGTTTAAGTGATCATCAAGACTTCGCGGTTAGCTACCATCAGTCACATAGGGAACATACATGTTTTATACAGCCATATCCCAATGTATCGGATAGAAGCATGTGGAGTAGACTGTGTTGTGCAAGTTCTCCTGAAACAAATGAACGGACATTTTTAAATGACTGTAATATATTTTATAATTTTGATCAGACCAAATTGTATAATCTCTCTTTTAGAATTCCAATATGTTCTAATATTTTTTATGGAATAGGAAGTAAGAATGACAAAGTATGAGAATGACAGAAGTGAATATGTGCATGGAATAAATAGTGCAGAAATAGATACACACATATTGCTGAGTGATATACTAAAGAATGTGAGAGAGGTTCAGGAACAAAAACAAGCATCAGTGGGAGTAAACGATGTCAAGTTAAGAAGAAGCAAAAAAGATGTTGTGCTGTATGGGAATTCTATAATTAAGGGTGTGAAGGATGGTAGAGTAATTAAAGCGTGTTATCCAGGGTCAAAGATTAAGGATACTAGGGCTGTGAAATTGCAGAAAGATAGAGTGAGTGAGATTATTGCAGTTATAGGGACGAATGATCTAAGTAGCGAAGGATTTTCTGTAAGACGGGATTTGAAGAATTTAATGATTGCAATGAATACAAAGAGTGAGAGTGGAAAGATCATGAGTGTGCTACCACGATTTGATTGTGATGAAATGAACAGAAGAGCAATTATAGTAAATGGAATGGTGTCCAGATTGTGTAAAAGGTTTTGCAAAGAAATGAAACTGAATATTCATTTTATGAATGTCTGGGATGAGTTTGATAAAAGGAAGGAGTATTTTAAGAGAGATGGTTTGCACTTAAATGGATTAGGAGCTTGGCATTTAGAACATTTATTGATAAAGGACAGAGTAAAGGGTCATAAACAAGGAAATGGGATTTGCTAGGAAGGCAGGTGATAGAGTTAGCTGTAAATAGTACTAAGGTCATTAATCGTTGTGAAACTGGGATTAATTGTTCGCAGAATATTAACAGTATACAGAGTGAGGTAATTCGCACACAGGGATATTTTGGGAGAAAGGGAGTATTGCAGTTTATGTATACCAATGCTCGAAGTATTAGGAATAAGTGTGAAGAATTTTTGTCATTACTTAGTACAACTTGGGCAAAAATTATAGGAATTAGCGAAACTTGGTTAACCAAGAATGATATAGTTATTGGGATTGAATGTAAGGGGTACAGTATTTTCAGGCAGGACAGAGATGACAGAATGGGGGGAGGGATTTTATTAATGATAGACGAAACATTAAAGCCAAAAAATATAGAAGTACCTCACTGTGACAGGTATGTAGAGGGCAGTTCATTAGAGGCTGTTTGGTGTGAGATAGAGATTAACAAGGCGAAATATGTAATTGGTTGTTGCTATAACCCAAGGGGAATAAGGGAGAATGTAGATAGCATGTATTGGCAAATTAGCACGATGAGTAAAGGTCAAGTAATTATTATGGGGGATTTTAACTTTGGGGACATAGATTAGGGGTAGGAATGGTCACAAGGAACAAAGGAAATGGAGTTTATACAATTGTTAAGAGATAATTACCTGAGACAGCATGTGATGGAAGGGACAAGAGATTCTAGAGTGTTAGATCTGGTCATAACATCGGAGAACATATCAATAAGTAATTTAGTTACAATGTCTCCACTTGGGGAAAGCGATCGTGTGGTCTTGACCTGGGAGATTGAAAGACGTACTGAATATTCTATTAAGAATGGGTATATGTGGAATTACAAGGCTGGTGATTATGGCAAGCTGAGAAGTCAGCTTTCAGCTGTATTATGGCATGAGAAATTCAAGGGGGGAGATGTTGATGGTGCGTGGGAGATTCTCAAGGAGTATTTGAAGAAAGCTGTATCAGACTGTATTCCCAGAGTCAGAAGGAGAAATCAAGTAGGAGTAAAATGGATGACTAATACTATTAAACAAGAGTTGCAGATAAAGAAAAGGTTGTGGAAGACATATAAAGAAAAAGGTGATGAGCGTTCCAATGAGCAATATAAGGTGCAGGCAAAGAGAGTAACCTGTATGGTAAGGAAAGCCAAAGCTAATTATGAGAGGAAGCTAGCTGATGAATCCAAAAGAAACCCTAAAGAGTCCTTTCGCTATGTGGCTAGTAAAAGGAAGAATATCCATGGAAAGATTATTTTAAAAAGTGTTGATGGTAAGGAAATTACTGAAGCTAATCAAATAGTTGAGTTGCTTAGTGATCATTTCGCAAAAGTGTACCATCTTCGTAGTGATAGTGCAGTGTCAGATGTGCCATTGACTGATGAGAGTATAGAGATAGATGAAATTGAGGTGCTTAATATATTAAAGAACCTTAATGCTAACACTGCCATTGGGTTAGATGGCATATCGGCCCATGTGTTACGAGAATGTGCAAGAGAATTAGCAACTCCTCTAACCGGGATGTTTAATTTAAGCCTCAGTTCTGGTAAAGTGCCAATAGAGTGGAAAGAGGGGAAAATAGTTCCATTGCACAAGGGAGGCTCTAAGACTGATGTTGCAAATTATAGACCAATCAATATATCTGGAGTGGTGGTTAAGATTTTGGAGAAATTAGTTAAAATTAGAATTCAGGACTGGGTGGACAGCAATATGATACTTTATAAGGGGAAACATGGTTTTTGGAAGGGTAGGTCTTGCCTAAGTAATTTGCTTACGTTCTATAATAAAGTAACAGTGGAGTTGGATAAAGGAAATCCTTACTCAGTGATACTATTTGACTTTGCAAAGGCTTTTGACAGGATTCCACATGGAACTCTGTTACATAAATTAGAGCAAATGGGTTTGGATCCGAAGATGGTGATTTGGATTAAAGGATGGCTGGCGGACAGATATCAAAGAGTGGTTTACGGAGGAGCTGAGTCCAGGAAAAGGCAAGTGACTAGTCGTGTACCTCAGGGCTCAGTTCTTGGTCCTCTATTGTTTAATTTGTACATCAATGATATTGATATTGAAAAATACCTTGAATGGAAATATCCACTTGTTTGCTGATGATGCAAAATTGGGAAGAGCGATAATCAATTCAAATGATGTGAATATTTTACAGGATGACTTAAATTGGCTGACGCTATGGACTGAGGTAAATGGCTGTCAGTTCAACGTGACTAAGTGTAAGGTGATGCACTTCGGGAGGATGACATCGCATGCTGTTTACTATATTAACGGAACTGAACTGCAGGAAGTTGATGAGAAAAGAGACTTGGGAGTTATTGTGGACAGAGAACTTAAGTTTAAAGGGCATATTGCTAAGATTGCCAAAACATCACATCAAATTACATGGTTGTTGAGGAACACACTAACAAGCAGGGATAGGAAAGTTATTGTTCCACTCTATAAGGCATTAATAAGGCCGCATTTGGACTATTGTGCACAGATCTGGTCGCCAGGATTTCTTGGTGATGCGGAAGTGGTAGAGAGGATTCAGAGGCGGGTTACAAAGATTGTTGCAGGTCTGTGGGATGTTCCCTATGAGGATAGATTGATGATCTGTGGGCTCCAAAAACTAGCTGATAGACGTAGGAGAGGAGATATGATAGAGGTATTTAAATTGTTAAAGGGATTTTACAGGATTGATACTGATGATATTCTTAAGACCAATGCAGGATGTGAGAGAACGAGGGGCCATCCCTGGAAATTGTGCAAGAGTGTGGTTAACAAGGGTGTTAGGACTAGATTTTTTACTTGGAGGGTTGTGAATGGGTGGAATGCTTTGCCAGAACTGGTTGTGAATGCTTCAACTGTGAATGAATTTAAGGAGAGGTATGACAGGTATTGTGTAAATAATGGTTAGTGTGTCAATGTCGGGTCTCCCGCGATGAGTCTTTTGACTCTATGGAGACACCGTTAAAATAATAATAATAATAATATGCACACCAGAAGATGTGGAATCTGCAGTGACTAGCCTCACCCAACAGATTAAGTCCGCTATAACGGTTGCAACCTTCCACAAACCTGTTCCCAAGCCTGGTCGTTTGCCTGAGGATATTATGGACTTGATCAGAGAGAAGAACAAAGCTAGGAAGAGATTTCGTAACACTCGCGCTCCTCAGGACAAGACAGTGCTTAATAGATTGAATGTATCAGTAAGAGATGCATTTAAAACTCATAGAAACCAAGTTTGGGATAAAAAGTTATCCTATCTCACCTATTGATCACTCTATCTGGGGGTTACTGAGAAACATCAAAAATAAAAACAGATCCCTCCCCCCCATAATCTCAAACCAGGGCCTGGTCCACACAGATGCAGATAATGCAGAAGCCATACTAAAGAATCTAGAGGAGCAGTGCAAACCTTCGTATAACAACTTAGATTTCAATCACTTGTACAAAATCCACAGACAGGTCAGGCATGCATTAAATCTCCCAGATACCAGTGCTGACCATATTGCATCCGCATCACCTGTTGAATTATATGATATTATTAAAAAACTTAAAATCAATAAAGCTCCTGGACCAGACGGCATCTCAAATAGGGTGATCAAGCTGCTGCCTCGAAAAGCTGTAGTGCACCTGACCAGTATAATTAATGCAATTTTAAGATTTCATTATTTTTCTTCCACCTGGAAACTGGCTGATGTAATTCCTATACATAAGCCAGGCAAAGACCCACACCTACCGCAAAATTATCGTCCAATCAGTCTCATCTCCAATCTGGGTAAGGTTGCAGAGAAGGTCATCCTCTCACAACTCCAGACCTCAGTAAATGAACTAAACATCCTCCCTAAAGAACAATTTGGTTTTCGGTAACACCATAGTACCACCCAGCATATCCACAGAATTGTCGAATGTCATCATCACCGGCTACAACTGGGGCCAGTGCACAGGAGCTGTTTTTCTAGACCTATCCAAAGCATTTGACAAAATCTGGCATTTTGGACTCCTGCACAAACTTATCTCAGCCGGTACCTCACTAAAAATGGTTCATCTAATCCATTCATATCTTCAGAATAGATCAGTATAAGTCAAAATCAACGGTTCTACATCATCCCAGTGCCATATCTTTGCTGGAGTGCCACAAAGATCTCTACTGGCTCCATTGCTGTTTTCTGTATACATGTCAGACATCCCACACAATCAGATGTCTTCCATTTTGGCCCTGTATGCGGACGATACGGCAGTACTACCCAGATCTCACAGCCCCCATTTCATTACCAGAAAGCTTCGAAAAAACCTTCTAAAGCTGGAGGGTTGGTTCTTCAAATGGAGATTGGAAGTCAACCCCCAGAAAAGCTCAGCCGTTCTTTTCTGAAAAAGGCCAATGTCTCCTGCAGGAGATGTGTTATTATTCAATACTAAAATTCCCTGACAGACAGAAACAAATTACCTGGGTGTAATTCTCGACAAAAAGGTATCTTTTTGTCGAGAATTAACCAACACATCAAGTCTGCGTGCGCAGAGGCATCTAAAGCCATAGCTCAGATCTATCCGCTAATTAATAGAAATAGCAAGCTCAGCAACAGAATCAAATTGCAGCTATACCAGATGACGATTCGTCCTATAATCACCTATGCCTCTCCGGCCTGGAGCCACACCTATAATTCTAACATTATCAAGATACAACGAGTGCAGAACAAGTGCTTGAGAATGATTCTGAACGCCCCGTGGTATGTTAGAAACAATCAACTTCATAGAGTTACAAATATTCCCTATATTTTCTCTTCCGCAAAATTTTGAGAGGGGTTGAGAATGATTTCCTTTGCTTCTATTATCTTCCTTTCTATTTCATCATGGCAACGGTAAATGTTATTAAACTTGTCCCATATCCTAGCCATAGAATTGTATGCCTAGGGTTTTCTTCATTAGAATTGGCCGAGAATAGAACGTGACTAGACAAAGCACTGACTCGCGTTCTCTTCTAAGTGACACCTCTCTTGTGCTCCTCAATGCGTAACTCAATTGACTTCTGTGTTTGGCCAAAGTAAGGTATGTCACAGTTGCAGCAGATCTGGTAAACACCAGGATATTTAAGATTATGATGTCTAGGTTTCAGATGGCGCGCAAGGGAGCGGATTTTAGGAAGAGGAGTAAATAAAGTTCTTATGTTGTATTTTCTAAGACCCTTGGCTAATTTAGGTGAGACAGAGCTTATGTATGGAATAGAAATATTACCTTTTGCACTAATGGTTTCTTCATTACGACAACCTGGAGGATTAAATATTAATTTATCAGTTGATTTTTGAGAATAACAATTTAGTTGAAAAGTAGACTTGAGAAAATTGAGTTCTTTATTAAGTTCTATCTCATCATCAAGAAGAGAGCGAGCAAGATGTCTTAGAGTAGAAATGATTCTAAACTTCTGAGGAGGATAATGATGTGAATGACCGTAGAGATATCGTTTAGTGTGTGTAGGTTTTCTGTAAATTGAGATTTTAAGTTTTTCTAAGGAACGGATCAGTTTGACGTCCAAAAAAGGAAGAGACCCATTAGCTTCAAACTCAGTCATAAATTTTATGTTTTAGTGTTGACTATTTAGATGTTCAAAGAAGTTCAGGAGAGAATCATGGCCATGGCTCCAAATCAGGAAAATGTTGTCAATATATCTTTTTCAAATTCTTGGTTTTAAAGAATAAGAAGAGATGGCTTTAACTTCCAGATCTTCTAGATAGATGTTAGCAATTACAGGAGACAACGGATTACCCATTGCAAGACCATGATTCTGTTTATAGATGATATGCTGAGTTGATGCAATGAGTAAGGCCATGATCGTTTTAGATAAAATATCCTTGAGTAGAACAAGAACTTTGTCTGTGGGAACATTGGTGAATTGATTCTCCAACATTGTATGCTGGAGAGTCAATTCCTTCTACAATAGGTCTAAGTGGGGTATTTGCCTTGTGAATTTCAGGAAGTCCATATAATCGTGGTATAAGCGGATGGAGAGAACGAAGAGCTTTTTAATTTAACAAAAAAAGCCACGTTATCTCAGGAAATTGAACAATCTCTAGGTAATGACAGTTGGAATCTTATCAGAGTGAGAAGTGAATCTCAAGCCGCCAAAATTCAAAATGACAATAAATTGAAACTTATTAAAAATTCGAAGCCCTTAGAAAAACGCAAAGTAATCTGACTTCTTTGAAACTACACCTTCATCCTGACAAAGTTGCGATTAACAAATCAATTTATAATTTTTCTGATGCAGAGAAAAGTGTCTTCAATAAAGGCTTAAATTTCGGTTTGTCTCCTAGATCTATTTCGAAAGAATACTTACTAAGATGGAAAAAGCTACCTCCTTTCTTCCTACCCAAGAGGCAAACCTATTCTGCATTGAATCCATTTTCATCATCAATGACGCCAAACCCTCTGCAGACAATATTTCTTCATCAGAACAACAGGCTCTTAAGAAGTTGCAAAACAACAAAAATATAATTATTCTTCCCGTGGATAAAGGCCATGCCACAGTTGTTCTTGACATTGATGAATATCAAAATAAGATGATGGAATTGTTACAGAGTGACACTTACTCCATCCTTGAGAGAGATTCTACGCGTGAACTCCACAACCGGACCAACAATTTACTGAGAAGTAATTCGAAACATTCGCCTTTCTCTTCGTTCTCACCATCCGCTTATTCCACGATTATATGGACATCCAAAAATTCACAAGGAAATTACCCCACTTAGACCTATCGTAGAAGGAATTGGCTCTCCAACATACAACTTTTCCAAATATCTAGCAAAATCTCTCAAATGTTCGTCTGGTAAGTCATCATCCTTTATTAAAAACTCCGCGGATTTCGTATCATATATAAAATATATCATTATTAAGGAAGATGAAATCATGGCAATCTTGAATCTCATCCACTTCCTACAGTACAGTGTCATCAATATAGTACACAGCCTTATACTTCTGCACTCCAAAATGCAACACCTTGCAATTATTAATGTTAAAACTACAACCCCCCCCCCTTGCCCCAACTCAAACATCATCAATGAGTATTCAAATTTTCCTGAAAAGAATTAACAGCAATGGTACTTATTAATTCTCCCAGCTTTGCATCATCAGCAAACAGCTGAAGATCCCCTGTCAGTCTCATTAAATGATATATCATTTATAAACAAGTTAAACAGCAGGGCCCAAGAATAGAATCCTGGGACATGCCACTGGTTACCCTCATTTTTTGAGAACACAGCGCCATAATACACAACTTTCTAGTATCGTCCAGAAAGTCAATCTCTGATTCATCTAACCAATATACTATATTCCCATCCTCTGCAGCTTGTACACCAACTTATCATGTGGTAATCTATCAAACGAAAGTCCAAGAATATTATTGAATATGATTCTTCCTTATCTAACATGCTTTTCACTTTATCATAAAATGCAAGTATATTAAAACAGGACCAACCCTTTACAAATCCATGCTGACCATCATAAAGAATGTTATGATCATCAACCCATTCTGTATTCTATTCCTTACTAATTTCTCCAATAGCTGGACTACAACTGTAGTTATACAGACTAGTCTGTAATTGGAAACCTGTCTCCTAGAACCATGCTTGTGGAGTGGTACTATTTTACACGCAGTCATCTCTCAATAAACGCATCTTAAATACTGAAGGTGAGAATTATTATTATTATATTTGAAATTTCACCAAATGCACCGATAACTATTGGGATGACTTTGGTGAGTTTAAGCCACAGCCAGCCGATTTCGATGTCTTATTACATATACATGATCAATGGTGCTGTATTTTTTTCTGAATCCTGTTTGTTATGGAAATTGGCGAAAATCTTATCTAGTTTATATTTTGTTGCTAATGGTTTTTGTAAAAATTTTATATATTGTTGAAGGAAGACTGATAGGGTGGTAATTTTTAACATCTTTTCTGCCTAGCTTTTTAAAAAAATAGAATACGGATAGCCTTGTTCTAATTCCTTAGTATTCTCTTCTGTCTTCAGCATGAACTATAAATTGTATTTAATATGGTCATGGCTGGTATACCACTTGCTTTTAGAACTTCCGTTGTTAACTCATCTTCACCTGATGTCTTCCATAATTCATCGGGACATTGCATGTTTGTTTTCATATTGGTTTAGGTCTTAGAAATCTTCCTACAACTTGGCATAAAATGATTCTGTTCTTCTTATGATCTGTTCTTTGTCTTTAATTATTACTCCATTTTCATCTTTAATGGTTATTAATTTATTTTGTCCTACGGACAACCCTCTCTCACTACTTTAAGACTCATATTGTTTTCTGTTCTAATTCTAATTCTCCTTGTTCTGAAGTTTCTAATTTCTTATGTCATCCTTTTTCTTATTGTTGAACATAACTCCAAGATTCTATTCTACTTCTTGTTCTAGATCTCTTTTGATTTCTCTTCTCTTTCTGAAAACATTTAGGGTTTCATCAGACAGTTTTTCTTTCATCCTTCTTTTGGTTAATTCCCCATTCTCTTTAGCATTATTTCGTAGCGTGTCAGTTATTATTTGATTGTTTTTATCTAGGTCTTCATTCATATCAATATTATAAAACTCTCCTTCTATCGCTTTCTGGAAGAGCTCTTTTTTCCAGATTTAGATTTGGTAAATTAAGTCTTTTTTCTTTATGATCAGCTCTGTCTTTTCTGTCCTTTGTTGACAATTTTTGGTATTTCTAATGAATGCTCACTACCTGTATCGAAACAATTTATTATATCTATATAATGGACAATCTATTCTGTTGGTTAAAATATAATCTATTTCATTAAACACCTCTCCATTTGGCTTTGCGTGTCCATTTCTGTTTCTCCTTATTTGGAAGAAAGTATTCATTACATAAAGATCTCTACTTTCAGCAAATTCTATCAATCTTTCTCCATTTGCCTTCCTCTGACCCAGTTTACGTTTTCCAATTGCTGTTAGATGTTCATCTCTTACACCCACTTTACCGTTGATTCCTCCCATCAAGATCATAAAGTTGAACACAATCCCATGAGGTCCCATTTTATCTTTTCTGCTTCCAATAATCATTCTAATCTTATTTGCCCTAATGATGACCTATAGTTGCACAATATACGAGTGTCTACCTACAAAATATACACATACTTTTATATTATTTGTTCCATTAGATTTTATGTGCTTAGACTGCATATAGATATTCTCGACTTTATCCTTTGGGGAGATTGCTCTTGATTACAAACACTATATGCAGACTAAGAATACAAAATCTAATGGAATAAACATATAACAGAAAATTATATGTTTGTGTACCTACAACTGTAGGTCAGTTTTATCTGGTCTGTCATATGGTTGAGAGTGAATCACATTTGTGCTTTTTTGCTCATTGTTTTTATATGCTCAAAGGAGGCTGTAGAGCCTTGAGCTCAACATCCTCGTTATACTTATTATCCATCGTTTGAGGGAGAGTTTTGATCTAATTCTTCCTTCCTTCCTTTTTGACCAGACTTAGCGGAAGTGCAGCCTACTTCACAGCTAATATAAAAAATGTATATTATGCGAAATAAGGCTTGGTACCTCGGGTTAGCCACTTCCTTGCTCACTAGGAATGAGCCAGCGAAGTGCGAATTACTGTACTATACACAAAAGTGCTTTTAAGCATATGTGTGCATTTTGAAAAATTTAATAAAGATTTATTTGGCATAAAAAAAACTTCTTCTGGGCATTCTTTTCATGTTCTGGAGTTACTTGAAATTTATCCGAGAATGCGGCTTTTTTTTTTTCTTTCCCAGAAGGTTCCTATGTAGTATATACAGGACAGGGTGTCCCAAAATTCACGCAAGAAGTAATTTTGATAGAAAATACAGGTTTTTAATTAAAAATTGTAATTTCTTATTGATTCATAAAGTATAGGGTTATGCATGGAATGGCATATCGGGTAAATGGCCTCCACGGCATTGCTAGCACATACGCACTCTTTTGTCGAAATTTTTCCATGACCGTTTTGCATAAATGTGGCTGAATTTCGTTGATACAGCACTCAATTTCCTCCTTCAAGGCGTGGGTGGTCGTAGGTTTGTTGGCATAAACCTTAGACTTCAAAAAACCCCAAAGAAAAAAGTCCAACGGCGTTAAGTCACATGATATGGGCGGCCAATTCTGATCACCAAAACGAGAAATTACACGACCAGGAAATGACTCATGCAGTAATTGAATTGTTTCTTAGGCTGTATGGCATGTGGCACTGTCTTGTTGAAACCACATGTCGTCCACATCCATATCTTGCAATTTAGGTACAAAAAACTGGATTATCATGTCGCGATAGCGAGCACCATTAACTGTTATTGCCTTACCAGCCGCATTTTCGAAGAAGAATGGGCCGATGATGTCTCCAGCCCAAAATCCGCACCAAACAGTGACACATTGTGGATGCATTTGTTTCTCAACAATCACGCGTGGATTTTCTGAACCCCAAATGCGACAATTTTGTCGATTAACGAAGCCATCAAGATCAAAATGAGCCTCATCGCTGAAGATGATTTTGTTCGAAAAATAAGCATCCACTTGTTGTGGATGCTTATTTTTCGAACAAAATAATCCATTCAACGAACTCGCTTCGCTGTGTGTGGTCAGTAGGCTTCAGTTCTTGAGTCAATTGAACTTTGTAAGCATAAAGATGCAAATCTTTCGTGAGAATACGCTGTAGACAGCCTCTCCAAATGCCCAATTCAATACCACGGTGCCGAATTGATGTTCCTGGACTCTCAGCAACACTCTCACGAACTGCTTCGATGAAGGACGACTTGTTGAAGGACGGCCAGAGTGTATAAGATCACTAATTGATCCAGTTTCCTTGAATTTTTAAATTAATCTTATCACAGTTGATGAAGTTAAATCACTATTCCGACCATATTTTGTACGAAAATTGCGAACTGTAGCTGCCAAACCTTCATTATTTTTAAAATATTACTCAACAATGAAAATGCGTTGTTCTTTCGTGTAGTACTCCATTTTTAATAACCCTGAACTGTCAGCTGTCTTTTTTTTTCTCGTTGGCAACACGTTACCGCACAAATGGCGCTAAATTTAATTTTGCGTGAATTATGGGACACCCTTTAGAAAGTAGTATATTATTTTAAAAAATAATATACCACTTAATGTTTATAAATACGATGTGGCGCAGTTGTTGGTCCTGTACTCTCAAACGTTTCAAATAATTTTCATGAATGTAATTATTGATGACTACTTACCATTTACCGATTTCAAATAAATAAATAAATAATAAATAAAATAAAGTAAATTATTACTGGTAAAGAATTGCGAGTATTCGCATTAGGAAAAACAAAACGTATTACAAGAATTATTAAGCTGACATAAAAAAAAAATCAGCTAACGCCTATGTTGTTCCTGTATAGGGAGTAGGCGGGGCCGTTTACCCTATCTAGCTGACATTGATATCAAAATTTCAAACTTCACAAGAATAAGAGTTCATAGAGTTTTGGTAAGACGTTCTATATTACTAAAGAGAGTCTTGCAAAAAAAAAAAATAATAATAACAGAAACTGGAGAAATAAAATTCCTACGAAGGACAGCAAACTATACTCTCTGTGACTAAAAAAAAAAAAAAGAGGAAGCGGAGCACAGAATTACCTAAAGAACTAAAAATGGCTTAGTTTTGGACAAAATATCAATACCAAAAGAAGTTGATCGAACATATTGAAAGGATGGACAGCTTAAGGAAAAGATACATTGATACCACTCAATTAGAGGACATAGAATTCAGGAACGATCAAAAAAAGGTGGAAGGAGACCAGAACAGGCCCCCTGGGTCTGTTCTGGTCTCCATCATCATCATCACCCCGAAAGGATGATGATGATGATGGTTTTCATTGCGTATTGAATTGGTTTCCAAACTGTGTGCTGCAGGGCCCCAGGGCACTGCAGTTTGCACCTAACCTGAACAGAACTGTTAGGCATTATTCTATTGTCGAAGAGGTGCAGTGAAAAAAATTACTGAATCACTAACGATGCTGTGCAATAAGAAAATTTGTGAACCTCTGGCCTATTGAGTGATCACTCGTTCCTATTAGCGGCTAAGTGTGGTACAAAATTTCATGTTTGGTCTCTGTAGCAGAGATTTCGGATTATTTTGTCGACCTACAATAACTTAAATATTGTGCTAGGGGTTTACAACTTTCATTGGATGGGAGTGTAAAAAAAACAAACAAAAAAAAAACCCAGTGCTTTTAGGTATTGTTTCCCATGCTTCCAAATATTCTCTTAAGGTCACATTTCAAATGAATTTCAGAGAGAAGTATTTCAGATCCCTCTCCCTCTCTCTGTCATTTCCATCTTTCTCTACTTTGTTCTGGATAGCCGTTTTATATAAACTAATAGTAAAAAAAAAAAAATCAGTTAACGCCTTTTTATTCCCGTATAGGGAGTAAGTAGGCGAGGCCGTTTCAGCCCTATCTAACTTTTGGAGACTGAGTGGGCAGTTCAATCTCCACTGGTACCAATCAGAGATAGCTGGCCCAAGGCTATCACTAATTAAGTGGCACGCAGGGAAGAGAGACGGCCTTACAAGTGCCGCCATCTCGTGGTCCCTAATCCTAGCACAATATAATTAATGTCTGAAATAAAGTAGGTTCTACAGTCGATTTTCTTGAGTTTACGGGACGAAAAACCCGAACTTCCTGGAGAAAAAACCGCTTGCCCGTGCCAGAGATCGACTAACTCGGGAACCGGTTGAAAAAAGGCTTAGAAAAATTTCTCCTAGTTGCCAACTAGATTCGAAACAAAGTCTTCCTTCGTGTTGTCAAGCGCTGTGTCAATTTTAGAAAGAGATTTAGAAGATAATGATATGATGTATTCAATATACACTTTACATGTCATATAAAGTTTCCACTTTATAAACTTCCACTTTATATGTCAGTAATAATTTTGGCAATATTGATTGGAATGAAGAGTTAGAGTGGGGGCATAAGGAGAATGAATTTGTCCAGTTCTTAAGAGACAACAATGTCGTGTAATGGACGACACACGAAGGTACTCAGTCACATTCTCTGATAACTGTGAATGGAGTGACTAGTTATCCCATGGTTAGTGAGAGCAATCATGAAGTTATCACGCGGGTTGTATAGCCAGTCACAGGAGAATTCCATAAAGAAGGGATATAAGTGAAACTACGAAGTTGGTGATTATGAAAAACCTAGGAAACAACTGGGAGCTATAGCATTGAAAATGGAGGTATGTGGGAAGGAGAAAGACGCTGCTTGGGTATTGATCAAGAGCAGCAACAATGTCTGAGTGTATTCCAAAGGGAAAAGGCTAAATAAGGTAAGAGTAAAATGGAGAGATTAAGCGTGAAATCTGAAAGAAGAAGGCACCGGGGAGACAACACAAGATTAATGTTGGTAATAATCATTTGCATGAAGAGTGAAGGAGCAGGCAATGAAGGTGATTCAGTTGATAAAGACAGCAGAAGCGCAGGTAGGCAATCAAACTAAGAAATAATCGAGTGAGTTCTTTCGATGTGTGGCAATGAGTAGATAATAACCATAAGAGGGTGCAGGTGAATGACGGTGCAAAATTGGTAACCGATACAGAAGATACTGTATAGTTGAAGTATTTGATGAGCAATTTATCAGTATTATTTCATCAGGAGATGCTGAGGATATGGTAAAGTAGTAACTGATGTCAAATGAGCAGGATATACACGAGGAAATAAACTTGATGTTAATAAAGCAGTATGACTTGACAAAATATCTCCATTTGTCTTCAAAGAATCCTCTATGGAATTAATGGTATATTTCGCAAAACCATTTCACGTGAGTCTCACAACATTGCGAGTCCTAAAGAAATGGAAGGTGGGAAAAACTGTTCCACTTCCTAAAGGGGGAGGGGGTAGGACTCATGCTTCAAATTATAGGCCAATTTGTGTATTTAGCGTTGTTGTTATGGTATTAAGGAAGTTGGTGACAACGATTGAGAAGTGGGTTGATAATAGCAGTGTTCTTTATGATTGGCGGCAGGGGTTTGTTAGGGGGAACTCATGTTTCAGCAATTTGCTTATGTATTACAAGGTGACGAACTCACTCGATAAAGGAGATACACATATACGGTGATGTACTTGGATTTTTGAAAGGCCTTTGAGAGACTGCCACATGACAAGGTAGTAGCTAAGCTAAAACAGATGGAATTAGATAACAGACTAGTAAATTGGATAGCTGATTGGCTAATGAACAGTATCAACAGGGATACCTGTTGTATATGGAGGATTAGTATTCCCAAAAGAGGAAGGTTACTAGTGGAGTACCACAGGGATCTACTTTTGGGACCCCTATTGTTTAACTTGCACATTAATGATATTGGGATCACCTTAATTGGAGTTCTTCAGCTGTTTGCTGATGATGCAAAGTTGAGGAAAAATAAAAGTAGGGCAATGTTTTGGCTTTGTAGGAGAATCTGAATAGACTGTGTGTGAGCAAATCTGTGAAGCTATCAGTTTAATTATTAATTATATGAAGAGCCAAAGGCTTCAATTCGGCGACATAAACTTATTTAAGTTAAGGGATATTACATCCCATATTGTTTCATAGCCGAATAAGAAACTCAAAGAGTTTCATGCCGAATATAGTAAATATATAAAGTTCGTCGAGTCCAAGCGTAAGCAAATACCTGGATAGTGTTACAACTGATCCTTTAGGGAGTGCAACACAGGCAACTCATGGCAAGGGTGGAGCAAGCTCCGATCACTATTCATAATATTTCCCCATCATGTGAAACCCAGCTCCTAGGAGCTGTATTATTGTTCAACATTATGAGTGAGAGGTCACTACCCAGACCGGTTTCAACCTTTATTGAGGTCTCATCAGTGAGTAGGTAGACCTAGAAATACCAAGTTTGTAGCAAACAGAACTTACATATACCCTACTATGAGAATTGCCAAGAAGGTGTCCTAATAAATTATTAATTATATGAAGAGCCAAAGGCATGTTGCCAAGTGAAGTCTTGATATATGGTTGGCAAGATTCGAGCGTATAGTGTACAATTAAAGAGGAAATTTTGAAAGAGGTGGAAGAGATGAGAGATCTGGGAGTAGTGATGGATAGAGACTTGAAGTTTATAGATCACATTGCTAAAACCGTAAGATCATAACAGATTATAGCAATAATGAGGAAGACATTGATCAGGTCATATATATGAACTGTTGTGTGCAGATTTTGTCATCTGGTTTTCATGAGGTTGAGAATGTATTGGAGAGGGCTCAGAGAAGGTTTACTAGTGTTAGGCTTATGGAATGTCAAATTAGGAGAAATTGAGGAAATGCAATGCAGTGCAGTACCTTGTGAATAGAAGAGGGGATATGATTGAGACATATAAGTTGATGACGAGGGGTTGGAATCAGATTAATATGGAGAAAATTTTTGTAGATTAACCACGCTACCGGCGATGACGTCAAAGTTATCATGGATGCGAAGTACATATTAAAATTGTAATACCATTGATATTACATTGAAATATACGATGGATACAAAGCGTATGGGGATGCATATTTGATCCATAATGGCTGGTAAGGTGGTTAAAGGGAGGCAATGATAGAAACAAAGGCTGGCCATTCCTGGATGCTGTATAAGGAGGGTGTCAGTAGGGGAATGAAGAACAGGTTCTTTCCATGGAGAGTGATTAATGAGCAGAACGCATTGCTGGAAAGTGTGGTGAGTGCAGAAACTGTGAATGGGTTAAACCACCTTACCGGCCATTAAAGATCAAATATGCACCCTCAAAAGCTTCGTATCCATCATAGATTTCAATATAATATCAATGGTATTACAATTTTAATATGCACTTCACATCCATGGAAATGTGGATGTATACATACGTCCTGGCTGGTAGCGTGGTTAAGGCACTGTTTGATGATCTTGTTGCATGATAGCACATGGTCCTTCTGCACTGAGTCCTTTAACTCCATAGGGTCAGTTGTTAATAATAATAATTTTAATTATCTATTTCTGTGGATATATTTCAAAGTACCTTGGACATGTCTGTAATATCAGATCTTCAGAAAAAATATTGTTATTGGTTCCATTGGAGTTGATGCTGAAAAAAGAACCAGGAAAAAATACCATTTATAGTCCTTCCATGTACATTAGTCAATCTCTAGTACATGCAAGTAAGGTTTCTTCCCAGAAACTCGTATATTTGTTTTAGAAGTCATCAAGCTCTCTATATAAGTAGCCCAGCTGTGAAGAGAAGTCATGCAGAAACTTCATTTGCTTATGCTTGCATAAAAGAAATGGAATATACTTTCTTGAGCTGTGTGTGTATATATACAGGGTGTTCGGGATAAATTTGACATATTTATAATTAATTATATTTTTCCGTAAGTTACATGTATTAACACACACTTCTCTTCATTTAAAAGTTTGGACCCTTCTTCATTCACATACAAGATGTCAGAAAGGATGGATAGCTGGAACCCACCTGAATCATGGAAGAGAATAACTTGTATCATGATGATTCGTGCCCGCCATCAAAATAAGGATATTACGACTGCTGCCCAATGCTCCCTGAATACAGTAAAAACAATCAGGCATGAACTAGAGACTTGCAATGGTGACTACGAGGATGTAGCAAGAAGAAAGATCCCTAGCAGACGATCTGATTGCGTTCGTACAGCAGAATTCCTCGCAAATCTGCAGGAACAGGTGTTGAAGAACCCTGGCATTGGAATTCGGGCTTTGTTCGTGGAGTTGCTAACTGTAGTCAAGCCCTGGATAACAAGGGTAGCCAATGGTAGGCCGTATGTATGGCAGCAGGATTCGGCCCCTTGCCACACCTCTGGGAAAAGTCAAAAATGGTTGTCTGAAAATTTCTACGACTTCACCAGTCCAAATGTTTGGCCTCCAAACTCCCCAGACCTTAACCCCATGGATTATTTTGTATGGGGCGCAGTTGAAAAAGACACCAATCGCACTTCCAGTAATACAAAAGCCCAGTTAATGGATAAAATTAAAACAGTTTTTGCGGCCCTTCCCAGGGAGACTGTAGCATCAGCTTGTTCGAGGTTCCGAAGCAGAATTGAAGCTGTGATCGATGCTAATGGTGGTTATTTTGAGTAAATCTTGTTGATAGTATTGTAATTAACTCTGCCTGTAATGTTTTTTTGTCAATTCATTAAATTTAATAGATACAAAGAAGATTTTCTTTTTCCTTACGAAACTGTCAAATTTATCCCGAACACCCTGTATATATATATATATATCAGTGGAAGTGACATTTACTTCCTTGGTGCTAAGCTAACCAAAGGAAGACTAAGCTCAATTCTTGTCACCAACTAGAGGATCTTTTTGTAATCCTTTCTTCGACCAGTTCCTGCGTTAGTCGATCTCTGGCTTTTTTCCACAGGAAAAGTGTTTCCTGTGGAAACGTTTTTCCACAGGAAACTCAGGGTTTTTTATACAGTAAATTCACAAAAACTGATCATAGATGCCAGACTATTTCAGAAAATAGCATATTGTGTCGGGTGCTATAGCCTGCAAGATGGCAGCACATTTTTGTCAGTCACTGGATGCCACTTAAAATTAGTGATAGTCCTGGGCCAGCTATCTCTGATTGGCTACCAGCAGAAATTGAACTTCCCACTCAGGCTCCAAAAATTAGAGCTGAAGAGGACTTGCATACTCCCTATAAGGCAATAACATGCATTAACTGATATATAATTTAAAATTTTAAAGAGCATTGTGTCTCTAACTCCATGGAGGTCAGATGTTAATAATAATAATATTCAAATCTTCAACTTGAGACTGACATTTTCCAGTATCAACCTTTAAATTTTCCAAAGCTCTTATTGTGTGTTTGAGTTTTACATCTTCTGAATGGTAGTCAATCTTGCCTGAAGTGGTACAGTTCAAAACAATGAAATATCTTCAAGAATGTCTTCATTAAAGGTCTTGCAGAAAATGAATGTTTGCAAAACCACTTTGCCAGATAAATGGTGTTAGTCATTATCTACTGAATTGTATACTGCTCTACACTTTATAGCCATTGTTGGTTTAACAACTGGTTGAACCGCCCACCCAATCTCCAAAAGCTAGACAGGGTTAAAAGGCCTCGCCTACTCCCTGTAGGGGAATAAAAGGCATTAGCTGATTATTATTACAAATGTTCACAAAATTCTTGAGAATGTAACAATTGGCTCACTGAAAGCTGGTGTGAGCTGGCTTCAGCACATACTATCGGAACATCAACCTCTAGTTACTGTAGATTCTGATCTCTAAACCCTTTTTTCACTGGGATTTGGATAACCTACTCAATTTCTATGAAGCAAAAATGAACTCTGCTTTATTTCCCACAAATCTCTAGACATGTAATTCCAAGAAATTGAATCTAAAGAGATTTATCTCTTTAGGCATTGTTACATGTTACATTATTTCAATTCTCTACATCTAAAAAAATAAGTTTTTTTTTACCCATCTAAAAACCCTCCTTGACTTTGATCTCTGATAGTCTGTAACGGGGGAATCTTGGATTAAATCAATTGTGGATAGGCTATAAGCATTAGGTGTGTTAGCAGAAGAGTAAGTTTTAAGATTTTTAAATGAGATTTCATCATATAGTGGTATTAATTTGATAAATTCACATCCAAACATAACACCGAGTCCAGGACTTTTCTACGTAACCATTCTTTAATGCTGCACTCTATTGCATTTTCTCTGTGAGATGTTTAGTAGTCTATAAGAGTAAATAAGTTTTTAAAGATATTTGGGCTCATTTTGGGGGTGAAATAGGATCAAACAATCAGGTAAATTGAGTGAAGCAACAGAACACCAATAATAAATTCCTTTGTAAGACCTGAGAATTCTTGGAGTAAGAAACTATATTGTTCACTTTTTATTTTTTTAATGTTCAGATTCTACTATTACTTGTTATATCAATCTCAATCAGGTGATGCAGGTATTTTTGGAATATAGTTCAATTGAGTTTATGATGCTATTTTTTCCATACTGGCAATCATTCTTTTGCTATTTCCAAGTTTGTTGAATGCTTTGATTCGTTGGCTAGATATTACTAGTCTTGCTGTACTTAATATACTAATCACATTAAGTATAATGTTAGTTCTTGTGTTTTCTATTTTTCTGTCTACAGAAAAAAACAAATGCCAGTTGTGGAAACGGTGGCATATGAATTACTCAAATTCTCTTCTTTATGTGTGGTAGATAAAATGTTGATTACTATGATAATAATAATCAGCACTCAGGAATTTCCATAGAGTACTGTGATTGATGAGAAGTTCCACATTAACTTATATAATGCCTAAGTTACTTTTCTTTCAAGTTATTCACTGATAAAGCATCCATAGAGCACTTGGAAGAACGACGATACCCTGCACCCTTCAATTCTCATTGTGACAAGAGTAATCTTATATGGGTACTTTTAATGGAAGGTGAGTTAGCCGATCTCATAAGGAGGTAAGAGGATTTTTTTCTCCCAAATATTCAGGTTTCTCATCCCATGTAAAGGAAAATCAGCCAGCAAAACGTGTAATTTACAGACAGGAAAAAAAAAAAAAAACTGTTGATGGGCAGTAGATGGCATTGACTCTAGTTGTGTGTAGTTGGAGAATTAAGTAGTAGGAAAGACTGTGAGAAGTGTGTAGCAGTGCAGAGCATCTGGTGATGAGTCCTTGGACTCCTTGAAGGTGTCATATAATAATTTAGACTGCACATTGTTGCTCCATTTCCAGATAAGATTATTTATTATTAGTATTGGGCAGACCTCCACGGTATAAGAGACTTGAAGGTTTGCTACAAGCTGAACCAAAGCAAACATTCACTATCTGCACATCACCATCTTTTTGAAAAAAAAACGTTCCATGCAAAAATCCTATTTCTCTTGTCTTTTGGAAAATCTTCCCATTATCTATTTGGTAAACACTTCTCAACAACATATCTCTTATTCATACCCACCCCTGCTCCTATTGCTATCCTGCAAATTATATTTTTCCTCAATCTGTTCTGTCCTGATGTTATCTTTATATCCTTTCGAAAGTTTCCACATACCCATCAAATCAAGGTTATCAGATCTGTACACACTAGTCCAGATGTTGTCTGATTGAGGTATAATGGAACCACTACATTCTTATCTCTGCCAGCTAATGGCCTCTTCACCACTGCAGCATTGGTAGTAGTCCTATGTTTATGTGTTGGACTTTAATGATAAATAATGACTTACACATAAGTTTAGTTAAGAGCTTTTATTAGCAGTGACCATCAATGTGTTGATCAAATCAAATATCATCTAGAAGCACACAACAGATATTAATTAAACTATACTTATCTTCCTGGCCAACAAGTTCATGGAATGAATACCATGCTGCAAATTGTTTTACAAAATGTTGATTTCAGAAAAATTTTTGATAATTGCTTCACTTTAGTTAATCAGAAATCACAATATTGGGATGCAGGAAAGAGGTAAACACAAACAAGTGACATTGCCACAGTTAATAGAGCATACAGTGAAAGGTACGAAAAATGTATCCTTAGAAATTCACTGCAAGAAAGAACTGTATGATGAAAGCAATAGACAAATTTCTTCTCTGTAATGGAATTCTCTGCAAATGATCCTTCATTGAATAAATTCTTAAATCACAATCATTTTCATTGCTAATAGTAAGTCAATGCCCAGAACACAACTGGACAAATAATAACTACTATTCTAATATGTAGGTAATCTAACATAAGTTCAAATGGATAGTTAATTCTGACAATAAACTTGGTGAGTGGTCATTGTAATATGAAAAGGGTGTCCATATAGAACACCCTTTTCATATTACAATGGAACTAGTTTTTGCTCTTAACGTAACTGTATTTTTTAAGGAAATTACAACATATACCAATATGAACTAAAATTTAATGATTATTATTAACACCAGATCTCCATGGAGTCAAAAGACTCATTGCAGGAGGCAAACACTGTTACACACAAAGTGTATCAATGTATTTGCATTAATCACAATGTTCACATCAATGCATTCCACTTGTCAACCACTCTCCATGCAGAGAACCTGCTCCATATGCCCCTGCTCACATCCTTTTTATACAGCTTCCAGGTATGTCCCCTTGTTCTACTCCCCCCTTCTCCTATTCTATTAAAAATTTCTTTGATATTAACTTGGTAATAACACTTTACCAACTTAAATGTCTAAATTATATCCCCTCTCTTCCTCCTATTCACAAGGCTTTGCACACGGCATTCACTCAATCTATCCTTGTATCCCACATCTCAAAGAGCAGTTACAATCACAGTCAGTCTTCTCTGGGCCATTTCCAATATATTCTCATCACCATGAAAGCCAGGAGACCAAATCTGCGCACAATAATCCATACGAAGTTTCATCCAGGCCTTATAAAATGGAACCAGGACCACTTTATTTCTATAATTTAAGGTCCTCAGCATCATTGCCATAATCTGATGTCTTCACAACATGTGCAATGTGACCTCTGAACTTCAGATCCTTGTCCACCACCACCACTCCAAGGTCTCTTATCTCCTCAACTTCTTCCAAAATTTCTCCACCAATTGTATACTTTTGTATACAACAATGGCATTCATTCCATTGTTGCCCACCAAATTTCAGAACATTACACGTTGCAACATTGAATTGACAGTTCATACTGTTGCCTACTCATGCAATCTATTCAAGTTCTCCTGTATGGCCACAACATCTGCTTGATTCCTCATCACTCTTCCCAGTTTTGCATCATCTGCAAACAGTTGTATATTATTATTATTTGACACCTCCAGGGAGTCCAAAGACTCATTGAGAGAGGGCACCTGCTCTACAACTTCATCTCCACCATTCAATCACCAACTGACCACAACTACAGCAATGCAATCTATCGCCGACTACCACTAGTATTTCTACAGACAATCACAAACATCCATACCCACAGCAGGATTCAAACCCGCAGCCTTTTGGCTGGAGAGAGGCTACGCTATCCACTTGGCAAACCAGGCCGGCAGTTAAGCCTCTCACAAAATCATTAATAAACAAATTAAATAAAAATGGTCGCAAAACAGACCATAGTGGCACACTACTAGTAACTTTCCTCTTACAAGATAGTGCCCCCCCCCCATAACAATTTACTGATACCTAGTCACTATCCGACTCACTGGTCCATGCAATCTCATCTGCTTCAGTTTAGCAAACGCAACTTGTGTGGCAATCTATAAAATGCCTTTGCAAAATATAACTATACCACTGTATATGCATATCCCTTGTCCAATACATTCATCACCTTTTGATAGTACATTTATAGGCAAAGGTGGACTGAGTTCTCATCACTTTCCTTAGTATTTCATAATGCAAAGCACATCTCTTTGCAGACATGTATAATGGCCACTACCCAGACCAGTTTCGACCTTTATTGAAGTCTCATCAGTGGGAGCCAGACCCAGAGGTGGTGATACTAAGGTGGAAGTAATGGAGAAGTCATATTTACCTATACGAGTTGTCAAAGGGTGTTACACCCTATTATTAAAATTCTCTGGATTAGAGATACGTTTATGGAATTTTTTTTGAATTGGTTAGACTATAAATTATATATTTAGTTTAATCCTTTATAGCCCCAGTCCTGAAGATACTTCAGGTGCAAACTTTGTTTACTTACGCTTGGATAAAGGATTAAACTAAATATAAACTGTCTCCATCATTTACCCAATCCTGAAGTTTGCTTACGTAAAGGATTAAACTAAATATATAATTTATAGTTTAACCAAGTGAAAAAATTTCCATGAACTTATCTCTAATTCAGAGAATTTTAATAATAGGGTGTGACATCTTTTGGCAAGTCATATAGGAAAAATATGACTTCTCCATTACTTCCGCCTTAGTATCCCCATCTCCAGATGAAAACATTACCAGCTGTATACCATATTGATGGAACTGTACTCCAGGAAACTGACAGAGCCATGGATTTGGGTGTGTTAATAGATAGGGATTTGAAGTTTAGAGGGCATGCTGCAAAAATGGCTAAAACAGCTCTTCAAATTACTTGCAGAGATAAGGTTTATCTCTGCTTGTTAGGGTGTTCTTCAGCAAGTAATTCGATGAGCTGTTTTAGCTGCTTTTGCAGCATGCCCTATAAACTTCAAATCCATATCCATTAACACACCCAAATTCCTGGCTTTGTCAGTTTCCTGGAGTACAGTTCCATCAATATAATACAGCTGGTAATGTTTTCACCCCAAAACATTACCAAAATGGTAATGTTTTTGCCCAAACACCTTACAATTCCACAAGGCTGACATCCATTCTCCTTTGTCCCAGACTGCTAGTCTATCCAAATCATCCTGCAAAATTTTAACATCTTTATCAACTATTGCTCTAACCAATTTTGTATCATCAGCAAACAACTGAATAGTTCCTCTCACATAATTTCTTCTATTGTTAATGTACAAATTAATAGTAGTGACCCAAGAACAGATCCCTGCAGCATGCTATCACAGGCCTTCTGCTGGACTCTACTCCTGAATTAACTACTGTCTGGTATTTCTTTATCAACCACCTTCTTATCCACTTCAACTTTATTTTCATCCTTGTGTGTTACAATTCATTGATTAGAATTTCATGTGAATAATTTAGTGAATTTTAACCATCAAAATACATTTCTGTCTTAATTCCTGGAAGGAGACCATATCTTACTGTCCCATGCTTTTGATAGCATTCTGCTTTCCAATTAAGATCAGTTTCTTCTTCTGGGACTGACTTTCACTCCTAGCCGAGGCATAAGCACATGATATCCACAACTTCTTTGGCCTCCAAAAAGCTTGGTATTTTTTTTCATTTCAAGTAATGTTACTCTTCTGCTCAAATCCTAATGCTTTATAATCCCAAATCCAGCCAACATCAGAATACTGTTCTCAGACATCCCTCCAATTATTTCCCCATAGGTGCTCTGGTTTTACATTTATGTCCTTTCTGTAAGTATTTCCATGGATGCTATGCCACTGAACTGGCTGCCACCTACTATCCATTCATTTCTTCTAATTGTGTATGAACATGCAAAGCTGCAGGTCAACATCACTATACAGTTTATCTCCAAACTTAATGAACCAACTTCCCATTCTCATTTTTCCTTCACTATGCCTCTGTCCTTTGGAATAATCTTCCCCATACTATTTTTTCTAATGGATACAACTCCAACTCTTCAAAAAACATTAACAGATCCCTTCTTCCAATCTAATTACTTGCTTACACATGGCACTGCAATGCTATAGGTCTTGAGATTCTCCTATGTGTGTGTGTGTGGGGGGGTAATATAAATTATACATACCTGCATAAACGTACATACATACTCTGAAATATGACTATGACATGAAGGTTGAAACATCAGGTTAGTAATTTTAACATTACAGTTATATTCATTCCACACAATAGTTGAGTCCACATAAATTTGTTATCAGGATTACTGCAAATATTCCATCAAAAAGGAAAGAGTTATTTTGATGTGGTAAAATGCTCTGATGAAAGGGCTTGAGTAAATGGAAACATGGCCTATGTATCTAATGCTATGAGACAGATATGTCTGTTAAGTGCGTTTTTTTTTTCTCTCTCTTTTTCTGTTGTTGGTTTGCCTATTTTATGGTAAAAAAACTCAAGTTTCCATGAAAACCTTGTGACCTCCAAATGCTAACTCATCTTCGCTTGAAAGGCCTTTATAAAAAAAAAAAGTGTGTCACATCCAAGATGATTTCTACGTTATTCCAATTTAAGGACAAAATGTCTGTGCACTTGTGTTATGGAGGAGAAATTTTGTGATTTGTCTACATGGAGTTACACTTAGTCTTGTATATATTTATCAATGTTTACAGAACTTCGCTTATGTGGCAGGATTGAAGTCAACAGGTTACAACATCACATTATTACTTTCTAGCTTCAATAAGGATCACATAACTCATTATAGATCATAATGAAAAACATCTCAGCTTAAAAACTAGTAAATCCACCACCAAACTACAAAACATTCTACTATCCACAAAAAATATATACTATATTAATATTCTTCAGATGATCTTCAATCAACTTTTCAGAATGACTTCTGTTTTCCCACCTTCCATGACAATTGAAGCATGCTTGGAATTACTTAACAGCATTTAGTAATTAGCATTTACTTCAGAAAAGTACTGAAGAAGAAATAAAGTTATTCTATAACAACTTAGAAATAATCTTGAAATTACTACTAAAGAGAGATGTACTAATCATTGGAGGAGACCGGAATGCAAAGATTAGAAATAACAATGAAGGATGGAAAAGAATAATGGGCCAATATGGATATGGAGAAAGCAATGAAAGAGGAGAAGGAACGTTCGAGTTTCCCTTGAAGCATGACATAATTTGCAAGACAAAATTCCAATAAAAAGACGCAGGAAGTGGACATGGCAGTCATCTGATAAAATTATAAAGAACATGCTAGACATTATTTAAACTAAGGGGATATTAAATCCCACGTTATTTCAAAGCCAAATAAGAAACTTAAAGATAGGAATCAAAGAGTTTCATGCCGAATATAGCAAACTACAAAAGTTTCGGCGAATTGTAGCGTAAACTAAAGCACATAGTTCAACACTAGGGCAACTTGTTGCAAAGGTGGGGAAAGTTCTGATCACTATTCTTAGTATTTCCCATAATGTAAAACGCATATCCCAGGAGATGTATGATGTTATACATTATGGTGGAAGGTCACTACCCAGACTGGTTTCGACCTTTATTGAGGTCTCATCAGTGAGTAAGTAGACCAGTTAATACCGAGGTTATAGAGAAAAGAACTTATTATAATTTGCTATAAGAGTCCTATCTTTGAGTTTCTTATTCGGCTTTGAAATAATGTGGGATTTAATATCCCCTTAATTTAAACATGCAATGTACAATAAGTTCTTTTCGCTATAACCGCAGTATTAACTGGTCTACCTACTCACTGATGAGACCTCAATGTTGAAACCGGTCTATCTCCTAGGAGAAATGTTTTACATTATGGGTAATACTAAGAATAGTGATCAGAACTTTCCCCACCTTTGCAACGAGTTGCCCTAGTGTTGAACTACGTGCTTTAGCTTACACTATAATTCGCCGAAACTTTTATAGTTTGCTATATTCGGCATGAAACTCTTTGATTCCTATCTTTGAGTTTCTTATTCGGCTTTGAAATAATGTGGGATTTAAATATCCTCTTAATTTAAATAATGTTACATCGCCAAAGTGAAGCCTATTGGCTCTTTTATTTTAAATAAATGCTACACATGATACTCATAAGCAAGAGATAGGCCACATGAGTTCAGCAGTGTCGAGCATTTCAAGGAGCAGACATGAAATCAGATCACAGCTTAGTGATTCCAACATCAAGTTGGAACTCAAGTGATAAGTGAAGACAGTTTCATAGAGACAGAGATATGAGGACAATGAGTGAGAAAATCACAGGCAAGTGTCTAAGAAGGTGCTCAAGGAAGAACTGAAATACATTATGGAAAAGGAACTGGAAAATAGAAACAACAAAGATTAGTGGATCAATCAAATGAGCAGTGGAACACACAGCCCCAGAGACAGAGAAGAGATGGATTTCACAGGAAAGATAATTCAAGAGCATTAAAGATTAGGAGAGAGAGATCTATGTGGAAATGGAAGAACATACAACAAAAGGGGATAAAGTGAAGAAGGCAGTTAGAAGAGAAATTATTCCACTCACTCACTGCTCTCTGGAAGAAAAACCTAGCTCTTATCCCTTTCTTGACTGAGAACAACCTTAACTTCCATGGATGCCTCCGTGTTCTCTCCCCACCTTCCATATAACGAAAATTTTCATCACTTCAAATGTTATAACACCCATTCAAAAGTTTATAGACCTCTATCATATCACTCCTCTTTCTCCTGTTAACCAAAGTCTGCAATCTGCATACTTGCAATCTGTCCTCATAATCTAAATCCCATAATCTGGATATAATCTTTGTAATTCTTCTTTGCATCCTTTCCACAGCTTCTTTATCCCCTTGAAACCCAGGAGACCAAATCTGCGCAAAGTAATCCAGGTGTGATCTTATCAAAGCCTTATAAAGAGGCAAATTTACTTCCTTATCCTTATATGTCAAGGTTCGCTTCAACATGGCAATTATCCTCTGTGTTGTGTTTGCAACTTTTGCTATATGACCTTTGAACTTTAAATTCTTATCCACCAATACATCAAGATCCCTTGCATCTTCAGTTTCTTGTAGCATAAGCCTGCTAATATAATATGCGGCTGGAACTCTAATCATGCCAAAGTGCATAACTTTACACTTACTAACATTAAACTGATAGCCATTTTCGTTTGCCCAGATTTCCAGTCTATTCAAATCATTTTGTAATTGCTGAATATCAGTATCATTCCGGATTGCCCTGCCTATCTTCGCATCGTCAGCAAACAATTGCAAATCTGATGATAGACTCCTCTTAATGTCATTAATGTATAGATTGAACAATAATGGCCCAAGAACTGAATCCTGAGGTACACCACTGGTTACCTTAAATCTGGCAGATTCACCCCCACTGTATACAACTTTTTGATATCTGTCTGTCAGCCATCCCTTGATCCAAGTCAATAGATTATATTCAAATCGCATATCCTTCAGTTTATGCAACAGCCTATCATGAGGTATCCTATCAAATGTCTTAGAAAAATCCAACATTATCATAGTGTATCCATTCCCTTTATCCAACTCGGCTGTAACATTATTATAAAATATGAGCAAATTGCTAAAACATGACCTTCCTTTAGTAAACCCATGCTGTTCCCTGCAGAGTATAGAATACTTGCCTATCCATTTCTGTATGCGAGTTCTTACCAACTTCTCTAAAATTTTCACTACCACACTAGAGATACTAATAGGTGAGTAGTTAGACACAGCAGTTTTTGCACCACCCTTGTGCAATGGAACTATCATACATTCCTGTGGTAACATTCCTGAGCTGAGATTCAAGTTATACAAATGTGTGAAAGGCCTAGCCAATTCAGCTGAACATTCCTTTAGCAAATGGGCTGATGTTCCATCTGTCCCTATTGAGAAATTCTTATCCATGTTATGCAAGAGCTCTTCAACCTCAGCTCTTGAACCTCTAACCTGGTTGATATATCTTAGCAAAGTGAGCACTCATTAACTCAACAATCTCTTTAGCTTCCGACGCTCATGTACCATCTGCATTTAATAAAGTTATTCTTTGACATTCATTCTTTCTTTTGCTTGCGGCATAACGATAAAATTCTTTTGGATTGTCTTTAGCTTGCATGATCAATTTCTTTTCATACTCTGTTTTAGCTTTTCTCACAATACTCGTTACTTTTCTGGCCTGAGCTTCATATATTTCATAACTCCTCTCACTGTTATTCTCATGATATTCTTTCCACATCATCTTTTTCTTGTGAATCTATTGCTTAATAAGGCTGCCCATCCATTTCACTCCCAACCTACTTATTCTTCAAACACTAGAGATATACTGAGATACTGCTTCATTCAAGCACTTTTTCAAAGATTCCCATGCATTGCTGACATTTTTTCCATTCAGTAACTGATACCATGGGACCAAAGATAGTATTCTTCTAAGTTAATCATAATTTCCAGTTTTGTAGTTCAGCATGTAGCCTGTTTTAATTGGAGCTTCAATACAAGTAGATACTTCCAAAGAAAGAACGACATGATCACTATCACCAATTGGTTGTAAAATAGCCATATTCTTGACAGAGATCCCTTCTGACTCCATGAGCAAATCCAACACTCTTTGACCTAGAGTTCCTTCTTTCACATCCTGCTTGAGAAAGTTGTCCCGCAACAATTCAATAAATTCCTGTTCTATCTTATCATAAGATTTCTCTTCTACCCAATCAATGTTTGGAAAATTAAAGTCACCCATAATGATAATTCGTTTGGTATCCATAAAGCTAAACTGACAATGCATTTCTTCATCCCCTACAACTGAGCCGCCAGGTGAACAACACCCCACCATATATTTCATTCTGCTAACCTCCATTTCACACCAGATTGACTCAAACTAATCGCTACATGGGACATTGTTATATCATTGTTTTCTTGTATTTCTACCCTAACTGGGGTTAAGTCATCTGATATCATTAGTAGTACTCCTCCTCTCCTATCTCTTCTGTCATTCCTAAAAATAGTATATCCGTTACACTTGATCCCACTTACCATATCTGATTCTAATAGCCAGGTTTCACTAATGCCAACAATCTTAGGCCACATCGTATTCAATAAAGCAACAAACTGAACTCCTTTGTTTCTAATGTTCCTGGCATTTGTGTATAGACATAATAAATTATGACCTAGCCTATTCTTATAATTAGATATGCAATCTATTTGGTCTCGTTCTAGAAATTTCTCTTTTCCCTCCCCAGACATAGTTAAAAGGTCCGAACCCAAAGCATATTTTTCCACTCCTATGCCACATACATAACCATGTTCAAGGCATTCATATCTTTATCACGTTTGTATACCATAGCTAAACTTTCACACACACATTTTCCCATTCCTCCCTTGATGATCTAGTTTCTCTGATTCTCTGCATTGGGTCTCATATAAGAAGTAATTTCTCCAAGTTTCTGATTCCAAATGAATTCAAGTGCAGGCCATTATTCTTATACAAATCTTTTCTGCCATCAAACACACCCCCACACATCTAAAAACTCACATCCATATCTTCTACATAGCCTGCATGTGAAATCATTTGCTATCATTGCCCTCCTTCTTAACTCAGTACTATCATATCTAGGTAGTAATCCTACAATTTTTACTCTTTCACGTTTCTTTCTCACTTCTTCCAACAGACCTTTTCATATCTTCTCTCATACTATGTTTGTCACCACTTAAATTATTAGTACCTACCAGCACTACCATTTCTTTTACATTTCTTTTTTGGTTTTCAATTACGTTTGTCATATTTTTAATTTTTGCTCCCAGGAAACTAGAAGTGGTAAATAAATAAATTCCATGTCATGATACAGCATTCCTCCTTTTAACAGGAGTTCACGGTACCATCTAGTCCCCCCATATTTTATCCGGGCTCCGGAACCGGCATAGGCTGACAAATCAGACCTATGGCTGGGTCAGTATTCCTGACTGTAATCCGTGTGTGTGTCCTCGGACTGATTTGCCTGCTTGCGGGATGAAAAACACCAGATAAACTGGCAGGAAAACCCTGCTGTCCACGCCCAAGACTGGCTAACTTGGCTGTGGCTGAGGAAGATCCTAGAGCTCCTCACATCATTGACGGGAATCGAACCTAGGACACTCCTTTCCCAGGCATATGGTTGCGAAGCGCAAAGCCACTAGGCTAACTGCACGGACACTAGAAGTGGTGACTTCCTCGGCAAGTGCAAATTTTAAATTTGAGTCATCATACCATATTACCTCTTTCTTCTTAGATATTAACTGACTTTCCTTGTTATTATTAATATTTTGATTTCCATGTTCAGTATTTTCCTCATCCTGTCGAAGTTTAGACAAACGTTTTTCCACTTTTTCCAATTCCCTGGTCGATTTCCTAAGAATTTCTTTTAACCAAGCTATTTCTAATGTCAACGTATCCTGAGATAAATTATTATCATCACTGCAGCAGTGCTTTTGTTCAGGACAAACGCTCTCTTCAGTAGCAAAAACTTTAGCTTTAGTCACTGCCTCCATATTCCATAAATATTCCATCTAAACCTACAGCAGTGTTTGCATTTAAATTCTGCAATATACTAAGTACCTCTGATTTATTAACTTCAATTCTCACATTAGTTATTGTTACAGGTACAGAGATAGCCTCACTTGGGTGATAGACTTTTGAAAAGTGATCACTCAGTAACTCTACTATTACATCTGAATTGGTCACCTCAATACGATTAGCACCCACCTAAGGTTATCATTCAAAGTCATTCTTCCTTTTACTTGCCACATAGTGGAAGAACTCTTTGGGATTACCCTTGATATCCTTGGCTAAGGTCTTCTCTTAATCTGATTTATTTTTTCTTACTATGCTGGCAACCTTCCTAGCTTGAGCCTTGTACTGCTCATGGGTGTACTGATCGCCTTTCTCCTTGTAAATTTTCCATAACATTTTCTTTTTTTGCAGATCAAGCCTGATACTACTACTCATCCATCTAACGCCTACCTTGTCATCCTCACCATGGGAATACATTCTGATACTGCCCAACTCAGATACCTGCTTATTATATCCCATGCACTGCTAACATCTTTCCCCTGCAATATGTTCTGCCATGGGATGGCTGTAAGCTCACTCTGAAGCGTGTTATAATTACCTAACCTGTAGTTCTGTTATATACCCCTTCTTAAGAGAGAAATCCACAAATTTTGCAACCTCCCAAGTCAATACCACATGATTGCTCTCACCAATTGGAAGTAATGAGGACACCTTACTTATGCATATGTCCTCTGAACCTATGACCAGATCCAACGCACTCACACCATGAGTCCCTTCAGTAAAGTGCTGTTTCAAGTAATTATCTCTTAGAAGGTGTATGAATTCCATTTCCTTTTTGCCAAGTGATATTTCCTCCTTCCAATTGATATCACCATAATTAAAATACCCCATAATAATCACTAAACCTGCACTCATTGCACTAATTTGCTGATGCATGAATTCAATATTATCCCCTGGCTTATAGCAGCAACCAACTGTATATTTGGTTGCGTTGGTCACTATTTCACCAGACTGTCTCAAATGAACTATTATTCACACGTCTATCCTCTTGATATATTACTTTTTTTTGGCTGCAACTCATCAGCTATCATCAACAGTAATCCCCCCCCCCCGTTCTATCTATTCTATCCTCCCTGAAAATACTGTACCCATCACATTCAATTCCAGTAACCATCTTCTGCTGACAGCCAAGATTCACTAATGCCTACAACTTTTGGTGAGATTGCACTGACTAATGCCAAAAATTCTTCCCTCTTATTTCAAATGCTTCCTGCATTAGTATATAAAAATTGCAGATTCCCACATAATCAGCATTCTTATACCAGCTTTAGAACTGATATACATTCTACTAATTTCAGTAGTTCCATGCTGATTTTTATCCACTCTATTCTTCAAATTATTCCCAAAAAAGGATCAACAAATATACATTCACTACATAAGTTTCTGCTTCTTACACTCAACCTTTTCAATTTTAGTTTCCCTGCCCAATTACTTCAACTTGTTCAGAAAGAGATCCTCTTTTAAGATGGCAATAAATCTCCCTAAACATTTTGTAATCACTGCCTTCACATTCTCAGGTTCATATCAACATCATCAACCTTGCAATAAACAACCATAAAGCTATTATGTATACTGTGATATGTTAGTTACCTCTGCCCTTGAGTGGGCACAATGGATCTATCATTAAAGTACTCCCCTCACTATATTCCTCAATTTCCATTCCTTTTGAATATGTCATTCTCAGTTAACCAAGTTTCAACATATAGCAATAATCACTGCCTTCACATTCTGTGGACTAACCAATTCAATGCCACCAATTCATCACCCTTATTTCTGATACTTCTTGTATTAGCATACAAACATCTGTTTGAAGATATGCAAGCAGTGCCTGTGTCATCATTATGTAGTGCTATCTCATGACACAGAATAATATAGCCTGATAAACTATTCTTTGGTCTGTATGAGTTTACTATAGTGAGAGCCAACCCATAACCTGCGTCACGATTTAGTGCTATCATCTTGCTAGACCACAATAATACACCATAGAAAACTACAATAAACTGAGTTTTCTATAGTGAGAGTCGACTATATATAAATAACACAGCCACATGTAAAGGTCAAGTTTGATTTCAACGATTTTATTACAAAATAAAATACTTTACAGTATCTGGATACATCAATTTCTTTCAATAATTTGTTCTTGCTTCTAGCAATACATTAAAAATATAAAATAAGTTGCTAAAATTTTGGTCACCATATTTCTTCTAAAAATTTATGCCAGGATTCTAGCATTCTGAAATAAAAGTTTACAAATTTCATTTCGTCCTCCATAGTCCAAAGAATCAATACTTAAAATAATACATTCCATTTAAATTATCACTTACTCATTCTAAACTAACATTTTGTCATGTGAACAACTATAAAATTGAGGTTTTAATTTTATAAAGCCACTGATTCAAGTTCTCTGACACTCAATGTCTGTATATCTAAAATACTACAAGAAAATAGTTATAATTATTGATGCATAAATAAAAAACTAACATTTATTTACACTCATAAAAATCACTAACCAGTTACGTATAGTTATTTGCTACTTCATAAATAATATTTTGCATATTATAAATTAATGCCACTTTAAAAGGAGTTGGTATGTCTGCAGGCACAAAAAAATTAGATAGTGAATTTTACCAATTAGTTTCTAATTATAAAACATTTTATTGGTGTAGTCTACAGCACTTAACTCTATTTGGCAAACATTAGATGCAATCACAGATAAGAATCTCAGTGTTCATTTCAATTAATAATATCACACACTAATTTCTATTTTTGTCCACACTTCATCTTTTTGTGGAGGAGTTATTGATTCTTTTTCTTCATCAGCACACACAATAGTGGAAGAACTGGTTGCCCTCGACATATGTCTTGGGCTGGGATCACCATGGAATGTTACATTAACAGTAGGAAGGCTGACTTTACGAGGAGTCCGACAGATCTGCACAGAAGAAACCGAATCTTTAGTTCGTGGAGGTATAGCTGAAAAACTACCAGATCTTGGCCTATTTAACCTTGGAATTGGTTTCTTTTTGCTATATTTTGGAATTTCTATCCTGTTTCCCTTAAGGTTTGTTAAGGGTTCAAGTTCATGGCTCTCATTTACAGGAAGCTGATTGGGATTACTAGCACTAGATGTTGAAACAGTAGATTCAGAAAGGGTATACGGTGTTTTCTCTACAGGACTTGTTGCTGTTTCACAGCAGTGGACGGTGGGATAACTTAGTTGAAGTTGTCCTTTCTGAGGACCCAGTGTACTGAGCAATGGTAAAAGAAAAAATGTGGAATATATCCAGCTGATGGCCATCAGAAGGGCCAGGAATGTTCCAATTTGTAAATATGCCAATACAACTGATGAAAACATTGTTACTCCTGCCATCATAGTAGTAAATGCTGCCATAGCAACAGGACTTCCAACTCGTGATAGTGCAAAAATTACAGAAGATTCACGATCCTCTTGAGTAGAGAGCTTATAAGCAACACCATAGTGTATGGTGAAATCTACAGCAAGTCCAATAGCAACAGAAACCGTTATGCTTTCTAAAACATTTAATTTCCAGCCAAGTAGCACTAGTGATCCAACTGTAACAACAATTATGCAGGCAATAGTAATTATAGCAAATATGCTGATCAGTAAATTTAATGTTGTGATCAGCAGAGCAATAAATGACACAGCAATAGCGACGCCAATAGCAATCAGGGTTCCTTTTGACAAACTGTCTTGAAGATCAAAAAAATCTAGATCACTAGTAAACCAACCATTTTTCATGGTTGCGGGGGCATTTTCCATCATATTTGATACCCAGTTATCAACTGTAGTCTTGAAATTATAAATATCAGTATATGAACTTGAATATGTAAAAATGCTATTATATTCTATAACTACTACCTGAACTTTACCTGTTTCTTTTGAAAATTTTGGACCTGCTATCCCACGAAGAGCCCATCCATCCCATCCATGAGTACGATGAAGAATAGTAATGGCTTCTTGAACACACAAATTAAACACAGTCTCACTATATGGAAATTTTGATGACTCACAACAAGGAGTTCTGTTTGCTGTAGAAAATCCATCAACACATCTCCTCTCCATCCACGATTTAAAAGTTTCAATAAAGCAGTTTGATAAAAGTGGTCCAATTGTTAATTGATAAAATGTCTGATTTCTCAGCTGTCTACAAAAAGATAGTAACCATTTTTGGGATTCTGGTGTGGCAACATTAAATGTTGGATCAATTACTAAACTACCCCTATCAAATGGATTAAGATAGTTTCCATTATCAACAGGAAGGATACCCCATACCACTCGAATGGGTAATTTGTAATTTATCTCTCTCTCTTTTGCTTCTTGAAACCAAAAAAATTTTTTCAGTGACAAATCATATCTTTCAAATGGATGGTCAGCACTAAAAATCTGAAACTCTCTAGAATCTGGAAGACGCAGTCGTGGGTAATAGAATACAATAACAGCTCCACCAGCTGCAATACTTGAGAAGAGAAATAGCCAAAAGTATCGTGGCTTGATAATAACACATGGAAGAATTTTTTCAAAGAAAACTCTTGCTGAATCTGTAAAGCTGTAGTGAAGCTTTGACACAGAACTGCACAAGGAAGAACAGCACCAAAATCTTTGGAACTGAGGTAAGTAAACCCCCAGAGGAGGAATACAAAGACAGCATGTAGAGGAACACCACTTCTCTGCAATGATCACAGATGCAGGCAACCAAGTTACAGTGAAGAGAAAGTTAGCTAAAACTGCTGTTCCAGCAAAAATACTAGGGAGGAAAAAAAAGTTGTGTTATTAAATAAGAAATAATATGTAATTTTAAATGTCATGTTATCTTATTTAGATGAGAAAAATTTCTCTTCATATGGGAAACAATTTTTTCATATGGGAAACAAATGTATTATAAATACATATCAATTCTGAGAAATATACTCAACGAGGGCGTATAAAGGATATTATTATTATTATTATTATATGGTATTTCCATGGAGTCTGGAGACTCATCATGGAAGACCCAATCTAACTCTAATACACACAAAACATCTCATACCTGTTCTCAAACTCAGTCACTGACAAAGAACTCACAATTAATTCTGGCAATCCAATCCACCCATTCACCACTCTCCATGCAAAAATGGTCTGCAAACCCCTACTAATTACACTCTTACACAACTTCCATGGATCTACATTGAAGGGGAGGAAGAAGAAGAATGTGTTTAAGAATATATCATCATCATCAAATTCCTGCCACGTACCCTCAAGGGATGTACAGGATATGATAGTACTACATGAAAAATTTACATCATTACTAACTTCCTATCTACAATTTTCCTCCAAATCAGTCCGTATTTGTCAACACTTCAACATTATCAGATCTTATATTTCCATCGTCTAAGGCACTTTGTACTTTATCAATCCACCTATATCTTGGTCTTCCTGCCAACCTGGCAGAGAACACTTGTTTTGCTAATCTTTCCTTGCCCATTCTGTTTAAGTGACCTGAGATTAGCTCTGCTAACGCATTTCTGATGCTGACAACGTCAAGTTCTTTCCTAATATTCTCATTTTTAATACGATACTGCCATTGATGCCATCTGTTAACGCCTCTAATCTTTCTCAGGACTCTCATATCTTCGGTCTCTAGTCTATGGTCAAGTGTGTTACTTCTGACCCAGCTCTCAGATCCATAAGTTAAAATGGGTTTGAACACTGTCTTCTATACAGCTAATTTAGTGTTCCGACTAATTTCTCTTTTATTCCATATGAATTTATTCAATTGACTTCCTACCATACCAGCTGTGGTGATTCTGTTGTCTATTTCCATATTTAATTTACTATTTTCACTAAAAATCATGCCTAAGTAGCTGAAATGTTTTACTTGTTCCACAGGTTCTCCATTCACAACACAATTGACATTTTCAATGATTCTGCCTATTTTCATTGTCTTTGTCTTTTTAATGCTGACCTGCATACCATATCTATTACAACAGTTATTCAATTTAGTCAGAGAATCTTGCAGACTTGTAGCAGATTTTTTTAGAAGCATAACATCGTCTGCATAAAGCAAAGAGCTGACATTAACATCTCCAATTTTGATATCATGTTTAATACCACTTTCCTTCATAATGTGATCCATATAAATAATGAATAAAAGAGGGGATAATGGACATCCTTGTCTCACACCAGATTTAACATTAAACCATCTTCCTGTACTTCCTTCAATTCTAACTGCTGACTTACAACTCAAATAAAGACTAAGTATTGCTTGATATAATGTCCCATTGACATATAACTGTAGCATATTGAATAGCTTCTCTCTTGGCACCTTGTCATATGCCTTTTCCAGATCGACAAAACTTAAATACAGATCTTTGTTATATTCCCATGCTTTCTCGACTATATGTCGTAAAGTGAAGATCTGATCCTGACAGCCTCGATTTGGCCTGAATCCAGCTTCTTCACCAAGCTTTTCTTCCACAATTTTTCTCAATTATTTCTCAAGTATACTAGCATAAATCTTACCAGGAACACTCAGTAGGGAAATACTTCTGTAATTTTCACGTTCAGTTTTATTTCCCTTTTTATACATGGGTACTATGAGAGCTCTACTATAATCATCAGGAATTCGTCCCTCTGTCCACGCCTTCTGAACTATGCAGTGCAGCCACGGTAAGACTTTTATACCACCATACTTTAGCATTTCTGGTCGAATATCATCTACTCCTGCTGCCTTTCCATATTTCAAGCATTTGATGGCTTTTTCTACTTCAAGTATGGATATGTATTCCTGACTGTATGCCTGTTGAGTGTTTTTTTTTTTTTTTAATCACTGTGCTATTACTGCTTGTTTCATTTGGCAATTTTTTCAAGTAATTACTCCATACTTCAAGGATATCTTTTTCTCCCATTTTCATGTCACCTTTATATCATCTCTAACTCCTTTTACAGCACTCTTTCCTCCATTTCTAAGCTTCTTCAACAACCGCCAGAATATTTTGCCACCTTCTTGATATTTATTTTCTATATTCTTGACAAAGTCCTCCCATGACTTTTGTTTAGCTAGTTTTACACAGTGTTTAGCTTTCTTACATTTGTCTCTGTATTCTCTAAGAGCACAAGCTGACTTCTTTGCCAAGAACTTTTGATTTGCTTTCTTCTTTTCCTTCACTGCCTCTTTAACTTCCTGTGTCCACCATGGAGTTCTAATTTTTCTATCCTTGCAGACAACTTCACCACATGCCTCTCTGGCTGAATCAATCAGTATTTTCTTCAAGGCTTGCCATTGAATCTCTAAGGTTTGGTTCCTGTTCTGAAACCCTTTCATTTTTTCTTCAATAATCTTTGTGTATTTTAGTCTACAGTTCACATCTGAGAGCTGCTCAACTTTTATTCGCTTTAAAACTTTCTTACATGTTATTCTTTTCAATATGAAATTCAATTTTATCCTGCTCAAGGCTAAATAGTGATCACTTCCAATTTCAAATCCTCTGGACACTCTGATGTCCTGCACCAGGGAGAAAACATCACTATCAACAATAACATAGTCAATGAGACTTTTTTTTATTCCTTGCCTCTTCCTTCCATGTGAATTTGTGCACATTTTTATGTTGGAACATGGTGTTAGTAATAACCAGTCCATGTCCGAAGCAGAAATCCAACAACAAATATTTGCCATTATTATTAGCTTTGCTCTTTTCTCCAAATTTTTCCAAAATATTTTTGTATGTCTCACAATCATTTCCTACTCTGCTATTTAGATCCCCAACAAGGACCAACTTTTCCCTTTTTGATTGTGTCAGTTGCTTTCTCTAAAGTCTCAAAAACTTCTACCTTAGTAAAACCTTCTGTGAGGCTATAGGCACAAACAAGTCTTATTGTCCAGTTCCCCATTCTGATATTTGCCCACAATACTCTACTTGAGACTGCCTGCCATTCAACAAGATTAGCCTCGTATTTAGTGTTGAATACTATGACTACTCCTGCTTTTCCTTGATTGTCATTGCCTGAATATAACATTTTGTATTTATTGCCTAGAAAGATCTCGCCAGTTTTTGTCTTTTTTGTTTCAGTCACCCCTATTATGTCGATCTGGTACTTATCTAATTCCTCAGCTAGCTCCATTTCTTTGCCATTCAGGCTTCTTATGGTGATAGTACCGATCTTTAACTCTGGTGATATTGAGTTGGGGTGTGCTTTCAGATTTTATTTTATTATTATTTTTTTCTTTTTATTACTTGTATATGGAAAATATGATTTTTGCATTAACCTTAGTGAATTCCTCGGTCTAGCTCCCACTGATGAGCCCATAATAAAGATTGAAACCCATCTGGATAGTGATCCTTCCCATAATGCATAGCAATATACATATCTACAAGCAAGTATATTTCCCATTATGAGATACTGAGGCAATTGATGTGAAGTTAACAGCATCTATATCCTAAAGTAATTAATTGTAAAAGATCATGCACAAACTTTGCTTCTACTTGGATAACACAAGAATATAATTTCTTGTCAAGTATAAAACTCCATTATCCTGACAGATATAAAAAAAAAGTTTTTTTTTATTTATTAATATATTTAAATAATGCAGGAACAAACATAAAGCGTAACCAGATTCAGCTACTAAATTCAAAACCTACTAGATTTTAAAGTAAGCTGTTAATAGATTCCTTTGTTCTTCTTAACCCCTACCCACATACAGCACTGTTATGTTATAAATCTTGCATGTATGGTCAATATCAAAAAATCCAAAGAAGTGGTAGGGCAAAATAGTTTCATTGCATAAAAGAGAATCCAAGACTAAGGTAACAAATTATAGACCAATCAGTACTTTGGCAGTGGTGGTAAAGGTATTTGAAAAGTTGTCAAATTATTCAGCAACGAGTCATGTCAAATTAATTTTACTCACTTTTGATATAGTGATGAAAGAGTCTGATATAGGGAATGGCTACACAGTGATAATGCTGAATTTTATAGAGGCATTTGACAAGATACCATATGGAACTGTTAGACAAACTGGATAAAATAGAAGTGAATATGAAGCTTGTGATACAGATACAAGAGTGGCTAATGGATAGATATCAAAGATATCTGTAGAATTAATGAACACCAGTATTACATTGAAACCTCAAAAGTCTTGACACTAAATATAGTATCTGGTGGGATGAAGCTTGTCTTCTCAACAGAAGCAGTTTTAAATATAAATGCCTTTTCAAAGAAAGTTGTGAAGCCCTTTTACATCAGCCTTTTCAAAGAAAGTTGTGAAGCCCTTTTACATCAGCCTAATCTGAATCTGAATGATAGTTTCTCTCTCCCAAAAGTTGCGGAAATTCTCATTTTATGTAAACAGCAAAAATAAATTTAATATTATTTATTAATATTAACTTCTAGCTCAAGGTAATTGTGCTTAATTGGTAAACCAATTGTTGTATGTACGTTGTATTCTGTTCTTTGATATGCTTGTTTCTACACGCCAATGAATTATTTTCAGCAGAAATATCTGTACTTTTACTAAAGTTAATCGCTGTGGTTATCATGTAATTTGTTGTTCAAGTGAAAGCAAGTTAAGCAGTGTGCCAGAAGCATCTTCTGGTGAACTGGACTTCTACTGCTGAATTTGTATATAAATGATATAGGAAATGATTTGAAGGGAAGTATTCAGTAGTTGACTGATGATGCAAATCTGGGTAGTCATTGTTAATTAAGGTGATGTAGAGTTGGCAGGATGATTTAAAGAGGCGGACAGCATAGGCAAAAGAGTTAACAGGTGCCTATTTAATATAGAAAAAAGTCTAATCTTTAAAAGGTACCTGTGGCATCACTATAAACAGTAAATTACACGATAACTACAGTAATTAGCTTTAATGAAATGAAAGCACGGATATTTCATACTGAAAATAACAATACATTATCAGTGCATAGAAACAAGCAAATCAAAGAAATGGGAATACAAGGTACATACAGCAATTGGTGGTTTACCAATTAAAAACTGCTGCATGCTAGAAATTAATATTAATAATAATATTATTAAAAACTAATTTTTGATGGTTACATAAAATAAGAATCTCCCAAACTTTTGGGAGAGAGAGACAATCGTTCTGATTCAGATTTGGCATGTAAAAGGGTTTTGCAACTTTCTTTGAAAAGACGTTCATATTTAAACCTACTTCTATGGAGAAACGAGCTTTATCCCACTAGATACCATGTTTAGTGTCAATAGTATGTTGTGCCAGACCAGACTTTTGAAGTTTCATGTATTCGATATAATATTGATGTTCATTAATTCTTTTTCACAAGACAGGCTTTTTCTCTTTGGCTGTCTGCCCAAGGTATGTTAGATTACATTCGCAAGGTATCTGGTAAATGCCAGCTAATGATAGAGGTGACCAGTTTGTCTTTTGTAAATGACAACAGATGAGAAATTTTGTTGATAGGAAAATGTGAGAATAAGGTGATACTTCTTCAAAATTCTAGCAATAGGAACAGAGATACAAGAAATATAAGGGACTGGAACCCTGTAAGGATGTTGAAGAATCCTGAGGTGCTGGAATATTGGAGTCAATTATCTGCTGGATTTGATTAGGGTTGTAACCATTAAATTCTATTAACGTTTTGATAGTGAGAAGTTCTTGTTGTAAGCTTGAGGGAGAAGAGCACACATTATGTGTTCTATTATTTAAAGACTTCATAACACCAATTATTTGAAAGGTGTGATGAGCAGACTTTTGATGAGTATATCTGCCAGTAAAGGTAGGTTTTCGATAAACACTGGTTGATAAATTACCAGAGGCTGTGTGCATAAGAAGGATTTAAGTCCAAGAATGGTAAATTACCAGCCTTTTCTTTTTCCATGGTGAATTGAATGCATGGGTGAAGGCTATTGATCTGTTGTAGGAAAGTGGTAAGTTCATTTTCAGATTGGGACCAAACAGCAAAGACATCATCAACATAACAAAATCATTGAGAGGGTTGGGGATGAATGGATGAGAAAAAAGGTATCTTCCAGATGGTGCAAAAAAAATAGTTTGTCAAAGGTGGAGACAGAGACCCAATGACAGTGCCTTCAACTTGACTATAGATCTTGTTTTTCCAGCTGAAATATCATGATTCTATAACAAATTCAAAAATCTTTGCAATATCAGTAATTATCATATAGTAAATTAACAGTGTCAGATATGGAATGATGGTAAAGAGGGAAACAATGTCAAAGCTGACTAACAAATCCAACTCTTGTATTTGAATACCTTGATTTTCTCAAGAAAATGTGTGGAATTCTTGATAAATGATCTGGATTGTCCAGTATGGGCAGTTAATAAACGTGACAGAAATTTAGCAATTCTATAGGGAGAGTCAATACAATTCACTATGGGTCTTACTGGATAACCTTTTTATGATTTTTTGAGAGGCAATATAAACAAGAAGTTCTTCCAAAATGAATGCACAACTTGAATGCACATAGAAACAAAGAAATGGGAATACAAGGTACATAGAGTGGTCAGATCAAAGTATTTTGATCCCAACTAACAACTTCATCAAGCAGCATTAATTTGTGTTTTTGTAGGGTTATAACTATTTTCTTGATAGGTGGAGGTATCCTGTAAAAGGCAGTCTATCTTACTCTCATCGTCAGCGTCATCCATTACCACTACAGCTTTTCCTTTATCTGCTTTCAAAATAGATATATTGCTCTTTTGTCTTAATGAAAACAGCGCCTGGGTTTCAACACTAGATAAATTACATGGAGATAATTTGCTTTTAAAAAGTAAAGCAGCAATTCAAAGCATAGTTTATTAGCATCTTTGCTGGAAAATCCCAACAGATTGCGTTCCCCTTATATTTTTGGCATCTCTGAACCGATTGGTAGAATTTTGAATAAGTATCATCTCATTCTCACATATTTTCCTATCAACGCAATTTCTCATCTGTTGCCAGCTACAAAAGACAAACTGTCACCTCTATCATTAGCTAGCATTTACCAGATACCTTGTGAATGTAATCTAACATACTTTGGGCAGACAAGCCGTTCTGTGGAAAAAAGAATTAATGAACATCAATATTATATCGAATACATGAAACCTCAAATGTCTGGTCTGGCACAACATTGTATTGACACTAAACACAGTATCCAGTGGGATGAAGCTCGTCTTCTCCATAGATGTAGGTTTAAATATGAACGCCTTTTCAAAGGAAGTTGTGAAACCCTTTTACATCGGCCAAATCTGAATCGGAATGATTGGCTCTCTCTCTCCCAAACTTTTGGGAGATTCTTATTTTATGTAACCATTAAAAATAGTTTTTAATAATATTATTTATTATTATTAATTTATAGCATGCAGCAACAGTTTTTGATTGGTAAATCACTGACCACTCTATGTACCTTGTATTCCCATTTCTTTGTTTCTATGCACTAATGATGTACTGTTATTTTCAATACAAAGTATCTGTACTTTCATTTCATTAAAGTTAATTACTGTGGTTATCGTGTAATTTATTGCTTATAGAAAAAAGTGTAAAGTTATCCATTTTTTGATGAAAAGATTACAAACTGTACTATATTTATGGAATATTTCAGGAAACTGATGAAACTAGGAATTTGGTAATGTTAGTAGATAGGGAGCTGGAGTTTACGGAGCATACTGTGAACGTGACCAGCCAGAGATATGAAAGTTATCGTTCCTCTTTATGAAGCTTTGATATGGCTACATCTGGATTATTATACCCAGGTCCAGTCACCTAGGTTTCTTGGGGATAAAGTGTGGAGAGGAACTAGAGATGAGTGAAAAAGATAAGTTGTCTGTGGAATGCTCCCTACAGCAATAAAATGAGGATTTGTGGTTGCAGAAGATGGTTGAGAAGTGGAAAATGAAGGGATATGATCAAAACACTTAAAATGAAGAGGAAAGTTTCAGCACTCGGCTAGAGGGTAGAACAAGGGACCATCCCTGAAAAGTAAGATTGTGGTCAGTGAGGATGTAAGGACTAAATTTTTCACTTGAAGAGTGGTGAATGACTTAAATAGGCTGTCAGAGCTTCTCTGAATGTATTCAAGAAGAGGTAGTATGAGAGATATTGTAGATAATGTAAGTCTCCTGTGATAAATCTTTAGATCCCAGGATGCTCTGTGGAATAATAACTTCAACACTTTTACAAGTGTTGAAGTTATTATTCCACAGAACATCCTGGGATAAAATTTGTGCTTGTGTTTTCAAGCACAAATCACCTGGATCACTTCGAAAAATTATACTGTTTTTTTCTATTTGATTTTGGGACAACTTTTACCTTTTCAGTTCTCATTAAAATGCTTTCAGTGGTTAAGGAAGCTTATTAAATAGAAAACTATTTATATAACTCGAGATATTTTGTAAAACAGAATGCAACTTTTAAACTCACCTGAAACAGCGTATTGCTATGATGTTACTTATGAAACTCCCAAAAAATGCTGCGGCTGTAGTTATACTGGTAACAAACATAGAAAGGCAACCATGGTGAAGAGTATCTCTAACCAATTTTACTAAAGTTCCATTATTTTTCTCTTCTTTGGAACACATCCAAATTTTGCAGTAGATGCAGGCATCATCAGCACCAATACCTTTTGTATGCAAGGATATAACTATCAGTCACAGAACAGTAATTTTTAAGATGTGTTATAAAAATTAATCAAACTTTAATTTAAAAATTTTGAATTTGAAATATAGTAGAAAAAATATACTATATAATTGATACTATATAATATTAATATAATAATAATAATATTATTATTATTCAGGCCTCCATGGAGTCAAAAGACTCATCACGGGAGGTCCTACCTAAGAAACACAGTCTATCAAGACTCATCGTGGGAGGTCCCTCCTAGAAAACACAAAGTCTATCATACCATTCTTTAAACTCATTGACCATTCTCGCTCTCACCAATCTATCAGGCAATGCATTCCATGGTTCAACCACCCTCCATGCAGAGAAACCACTCCTTACCCTCTTGTTCACAGTTTATTTCTTGCATATACTTGACAATAAATTACATTCTTCTATTATATTCTTGAGAATACAATATATTTCTATTATATTATATGATATTATATATTCATCACCAAATTCCTGCCATGTACTTACAAGGGGTGTACAGGATATGATACTACTACATGAAAAAAATTACATCATTACTAACTTTCTATCTACAATTTTCCTCCAATTCAGTCAGTTACTTGTCAAGACTCCAACATTATCAGATCTTATATTTCAATCGTCTAAGGCACTTTGTACCGTATCAATCCACCTATATCTTGGTCTTACTCTGGGTCGTTTTGCTGCCAACCTGGCAGAGAACACTTGTTTTGCTAATCTTTCCTCGCCCATTCTGTTGAAGTGACCATACCACCTGAGATTAGCTCTGCTAACGCATTTCTGGTTGCTGACAATGTCAAGTTCTTTCCTAATATCCTCGTCTTTAATATGATATTGCTATTGATGCCATCTGTTCACACCTATAATCTTTCTCAGGACTCTCATATCTGCGGTCTCTAGTCATTGGTCAAGTGTTTTACTTCTGACCCAGCTCTAAGATCCATAAGATAAAAATGGTTTGAACACTGTCATGTATACGCTAATTTAGTGTTCCGACTAATTTCTCTCTTATTCCATATGAATTTAATCAATTGGCTTCCCACCATACCAGCCTTGTTGATTCTGTTGTCTATTTCTATATTTAATTTACCATCTTCACTAAAAATCGTGCCTAAGTAGCTGAAATGTTTTACTTGTTCCACAGGTTCTCCATTCACAACACAGTTGACATTTTCAATGATTCTGCCTGTTTTCATTGTCTTTGTCATTATATTGCTGACCTTCATACCATATCTATTACAACAGTTATTCAATTTAGTCAGAGAATCTTGCAGACTTGTAGCGGATTTATTTAGAAGTATAACATCATCCGCATAAAGCAAAGAGCTGACATTAACATCTCCAATTTTGATAACAGGTTTAATACCACATTCCTTCATAATGTGATCCATATAGATAATGAATAACAGAGGGGATAATGTTTTGATTTGACATTAAACCATCTTCCTGTAATTCCATCAATTCTAACTGCTGACTTACAACTCAAATAAAGACTAAGCATTGCTTGATATAATGCCCCATTGACACCATATAACTGCAGCGTATTGAATAGCTTCTCTCTTGGCACCTTGTCATATGCCTTTTCCAAATTGACAAAACTTAAATACAGATCTTTGTTATATTCCCATGCTTTCTCAACTATTTGTCGTAAAGTGAAGATTTGATCCTGACAGCCTCTATTTGGCCTGAATCCAGCTTGTTCTTCACCAAGCTTTTCTTCCACAATTCTTCTCAACCGTTTCTCAAGTATACTTGCATAGATCTTGCCAGGAACACTCAGTAGAGAAATACCTCTAATTCTCACATTCAGTTTTATTTCCCTTTTTATATATGGGTACTATGAGAGCTCTACTCCAATCATTGGGAATTCGTCCCTCTGTCCAGGCATTCTGAACTATGCAGTGCAGCCGCTGTAAGACTCTTATACCACCATACTTCAGCATTTCTAGTCGAATATCATCTACTCCTGCTGCCTTTCCACCTTTCAAGCCTGTGATGGCTTTTTCTACTTCAAGTATGGTGACTGCATGCCTGGTCAGTGTTTTTCACCACTGTGCTGTCATCACTGCTTGTTTCATTCAGCAGTTTTTCAAAGTAATTACTCCATACTTCAAGGATATCTTTTTCTCCGGTTTTTATGTCACCTTTATCATCTCTAACTCCCTTTACAGCACTCTTTTCTCCATTTCTAAGCTTTTTCAACAACCTCCAAAATATTTTGCCACCTTCTTGATATTTATTTTCTATATTCTTGACAAAGTCCTCCCATGACTTTTGTTTAGCTAGTTTTACACACTGTTTAGCATTCTTGCATTTGTCTCTATATTCTCTAAGAGCACAAGCTGACTTATTTGACAGGAACTTTTGATATGCTTTCTTCTTTTCCTTCACTGCCTCTTTAACTTCCTGTGTCCACCATGGAGTTCTAATGTTTCTGTCCTTGCAGACAACTTAACCAAATGCCTCTCTAGCTGAATCAATCAGGGCTTTCTTCAAGGCTTGCCACTGAATCTCCAAGGTTTGATTCCTGTTCTCAAATGCTTCCATTTTTTTTCAATAAACTTTGTGTATTTTAGTCTACAGTTTACATCTGAGAGCTGCTCAACTTTTATTCGCTTTAAAACTTTCTTACATGTTATTCTTTTCAATATGAAATTCAATTTTATCCTGCTCAAGACTAAATAGTGATCACTTCCAATTTCAAATCCTCTGTACACTCTGATGTCCTGCACCAGGGAGAAAACATCACTATCAACAATAACATAGTCAATGAGACTTTTTTTTATTCCTTGCCTCTTCCCTCCATGTGAATTTGTGCACATTTTTATGTTGGAACATGGTGTTAGTAATAACCAGTCCATGTCTGAAGCAGAAATCCAACAAATATTTGCCATTATTATTAGCTTTGCTCTTTTCTCCAAATTTTTCCAAAATATTTTTGTATGTCTCACAATCTTTTCCTACTCTGCTATTTAGATCCCCAACAAGGACCAATTTTCCTTTTTCATTGTGTCAGTTGCTTTTTCTAAAGCCTCAAAAAATTCCTCCAGTTCTACCTTAGTAGAACCTTCTGTGGGGCCATAGGCACAAATAAGTCTCATTGTCCAGTTCCCCATTCTCATATTTGCCCACATTACTCTACTTGAGACTGACTGCCAATCAAGAAGATTGGCCTCGTATTTTGTGTTGAATACTATGGCTACTCCTTCTTTTCCTTGATTGTCATTGCCTGAATATAACATTTTGTATTTATTGCCTAGAAAGATCTCACCAGTTTTTGTCTTTTTTGTTTCAGTCACCCCTATTATGTCGATCTGGTACTTATCTAATTCCTCAGCTAGCTCCATTTCTTTGCCATTCAGGCTTCTTATGTTGATAGTACCAATCTTTAACTCTGGTGATATTGAGTTGGGGGTGTGTTTTCAGATTTGTTCCAGTAGCTGACTTTTCGCTGTTTGCCCTAGTTCCTTGCCGAAAACAACGGGGGCCTTGTTTAACCGGGCGACGCCCCAGCCGGCATGAAATTTTGTCATGTTGTACCATTATTTTTTATTTTGGTTTAACCAATAAGAATACAATTTGGTCGGGTAAATCCCAAATTGCAGCCCATCCTCGTTCCTTCAGTATCCAAGTAGATACCCAACAGGGTGCACCACGAGAAGGTGAGGATTGGACATTAGTTCAGAAGCCCTGGTTGGTTCTCTGCATTCCTTTAAAGGCTATGTGGAGGTCTCCTCTCAGTTATACAGCTTTGACCCTTAAGCACCCCTGATATTATTAATTATTATCCAAAGAACGGAGTCAAAGACTCATCTAGTAGATCCCTTTATCATACACACCATCATCATGCCTTGCTTTAAACACATTCAAATTCTCTGCATACAGCACACTCTCAGGCAATGCATTCCAATCATTGACAACTCTCCATGAAAAAAACCTGCTTCTCAATCCCATGCTCACACCCAGCTTCCAGGAGAACAGATCTCTTGTTCTTCCCCCAATCTCCCACCATTTTATGAAAAACCTCTTCAATGTTAATCCAAAGCAATCCCTTAACAACTTTTACATCCTATCATATCACTCCTCTTCCTCCTATCCACTAGATTGTAAATTGCATCTTCTCAACCTTACTTCGTATTCAATATTCCAGAGATGAGAAACTACCTTAGTCAATCAACTACGGCCTCTTTCTAACATCTCTTCATTCTTCTGAAAACCAGTTGACAAATCTGAGCACAGCAGTCCATGTGTGGCCTAATCAAGGCCTTATACAATGGAACCAGAATCTCCTATAACTCTGTGTCTTTCACATCATTCCCAGAATTCATTTGTGTTGTCCACACAATTTTGGACATGTATCCTCTAAATTTTAGATCCTTATCCACCATCACCACAAGATCTCTCATTTTCTCCACCTCCAACAATACATATATCCCAACCAACAGTAAATTCTACATCTCATCTTTGTTTTCCAAATTTTAAAATCTTACATTTCACAACATTGAACTGACATCCCCACTCCCATGCCCATTCACTAAATCTATCCAAGTATTATTATTATTATTATTATTATGGGCGACTCCAGGGAGTTCTTAGACTCATTGAAGGACGCCCTAAACATCATGTCCACACAACTATTCGACATTCATATGTATGTGTGTATGCATATATTATTATATATTATAATATATTATATCTAATGATTTCTAATAACTGAATCCACATGGTTTATTTTTTTTTTCAATAACTTTTAATTGCTAAAACTCTGGACAGATGATCACAAAGAAGTAAAATTTTATACCACAAAGAATAATCTAACAGAAAATCTTAACAGAAAGTTAAATATAATAAATAAGATGAAAAATAGGAAAACACCAGGAGAAGACAATATAAAATGGAACTATACAAAAATGAAAGTGAAAAATTTAATGAAAGGCTCCTAAAATTCTTTAACATGGTCTGGATTTCTAGAAAAATTCCAAGCTCTTGAATAAAAGCATTAGATGACTGCAATAACTATAGAGGTGTTATGCTTAACAGGGGCAGCTCATGCATAGGCACTGCAGAACCCCAATTTTTCTTGATATATAAATATATTTATTAATTTATTTATATTTGCTTGTAATATTTAATTTTATCATCAACAATCCTATATAATTCTCTTATTTTGTATAAAAAATAATAAAAATCCATCTTGTAGCACTTAGGAGGGCAAAGGAAGCTAGCAGCACTGTGTTTACCACAGTGTCATATTGCTAAGCGCACAAGCATATGCACGTCATAGTGAGATGTGAGCTATTAGATAAATGCGGCACTGTCCTTCGCGTAGTTCCACTGTTGTTTATATGCAGTTTGCACCAGTAGTAGAGTGTTCATAGTGCTTATCATGTTTACTCCGTCTCTTTAAATATTTGGACATTACAATTAAAGGATTTAATTGTAATGTCCAAAAATTGTAAATCCATTCCTTTAATTACAATTAAAGGAATGGATTTTATTTTTAAGTAATTTTGAATTATACTAAACTGTATAATTTTATCGATAATAACAATATTTTTTCATGAAACAAAACAAGAATATATTTTATTTTTAAGTAATTTTGAATTATACCAAACTGTATAATTTCAACAATAATAAATAATATTTTTTCAGGTTTAATTTTTTTTTTTTTTAATTTTTACCATAATTTTGATATTTTATCCAAACACATATATACTGTACTTATGTGTATGTATATTTCGAAAGTTGCAGCACCCCCACGATTTCAAGCCACGAGCCGCCACTGATGCTAAATGCATCAGTGGTGGCTCGTGGCTTAGTCGGTGAATAGAGTACAAAATATATGTAGAAAAGAGAAACTAAACAGTATTATAGATAACAAGCTACTAGAAGAACAACATGGATTCCAAAAAGACTGATCTTGCAAAGACTCGATTTTTATTTTAAAAAAAAAAGAGAAGAGAATTTCAAAAAAAAACACATGTGGTCTTCATTGACTACAAAAAAGCCTTTTATAAAATTAATAGACAAAAATTATTTAAAATAGTAACCAATCTAAAAATACCAAACTAGCTCTTACAGTCTATTCAATAAATATACACAGAAAATAAAACAGCAGTCAAATTAAAACAAATATCAGAATGTACTCTATCATTTCTATATATTTATTAAATAAAATAAATATATATTAAATAAAATTATAACAACCTGGAAACAGCATAACTCATGTGGTATAAAAATAAACCCACTAATAAAGATAGATACTCTATTATTTACCGATGATCAAATTGCATTAGCTACATCAGAAGAAGATAAGTAAAATAATTAAAGGAAATTTCAGAACAATATAATGCGAGTATCAAAAATAGAGACAAAAACAATGGCCTTTCAAAGAATAAAACTGAATAAGAAGTAAAATAGTGACAGATAACATATTACAACAAGTAAATACTTTCAAATACCTAGGATGAGACTTATCATACACATACTGGTCACTGAATTAGAAACCTTTATGCAGATGTACTTCAACATCACTTACATAGTGCACATGCAAAATATTTGGTCATGTGCATCACCACGTATTCTAGGCAACTATTGAAGAATGCTGCTGCTGGTCAGTAATCGTCAACAGTGTTGATCATAATGGGAAAAACAAAGGATCAAAGGATCTTGAGTTCGATAAAAGGCTTCTTATTGTAGGTGTCCATCTGGCTGGAGTCACAATTTTGAAAACAGCAGAACTGACTGGTTTCTCAAAACATGAGATATCCTAGGTGTTTAATCAGTGGAAAAATAACCCTGACTGCTTGTCTAAGGAGTAACTGTGGTCCAAAGACAGTGTCAGGAACAAAATCACCATCATCTGCAAAGGCTTCTATGGACAAGCAGAATTTCCTGTGTGCAGCAATTAACTGAAGGATTTAATGAAGACTGTTCCTGATCCACATCTCAACTGAATTATGTGCAGGGAACCAAAGGAGATTGGTATTGGCAGCCTTTACAGGAGGTTCAACATGGTATTAAATATAAGTTTCTAATTCAGTGGCTGGTATGTGCACAAAGATGAAAAAGATATATACATTAAAATATCAAATTTTGTTAAAGTAAACAGCATAATAAAGAATATATTTAAATCATCCCTGGTATAAAAACATCGTACCAGACACTACATAAGGTCCTGCCTAAACCAACTTTATTATACATGAAAGTGAAACATAGCCCATAAAAAAGATGAATGAAAAAGGGATTCAAACAATAATTTGAATGAAATTTCTCATAAAAACAGCTGGATATACCAAGTGGGACCATAAAACAAATGAAGAAATTTTATAATCTCTGAATATAAAACCAATCAACTACTATATAAATAAATTTAAACAAAAATAGTTAGAACATATAAATCAAATGGCCAATAGCAGACTGCCAAAAATGCTATATGGATATAAAATAAATGGAAAAAGAAGAATTGGAAAATTAGATGGAAATGGGATACTGTATGGGGGACAGCAAATTTTTGTGAAGGGTAGGTCATGCCTCAGTAACTTGCTTGTGTTTTATAATACAGTGACGGATGAGTTGGATAAAAGTAATGAGTTTACAGTGATACTGATAAGATACTGCAAAAGCCTTTGACAGGATACCACATGGAATTCTTATCAGTAAACTGCAGCACATGGGGATGGATATAGGGTTGGTGAGATGGATAAGAGAGTAGTTTATTTATTCAGGAGTAGAGTCCAAAAGAAGGCCTGCAACTAGTGCCTTGCTGCAGGTTTCTGTTCTTGGACCACTACTGTTTATGTGTTCATTAACGATATAGGAAAGGATCTGAGAGGAACTGTTCAATTATTTGCCGATGATACAAAGTTGGTTAGAGCAATGGATAATACAGATGATGTTAAAATTTTGCAGGATGATTTACATAGATTGGCAGACTGGGCAAAGGAGAATGGATGTCAGTTTAATGTGGCAAAGTGTAAGGTTATGCATTTTGGAGTGAAAAGATTACGAGCTGTATACTGTATTCCAGGAAATTGATGAAGCCAGATACTTGGAAGTGTTAGTGGTTAGGGAGTTAAAGTTTAGGGGACACATAGCAAAAGTGGCTAAAGCAGCTCATCAAGATCACTTGGTTACTGAAAAATACTTTGACAAGCAGGTGATTGTTCCTCTTTATTGAGCCTTGATAAGACCCCATCTTGACAACTGGGTGCAGAGTTTCTTGGTAGCAGGTCTATGGAATGAACTTTGCAAGAACCAGTTGAAGATTTGTGGGTTACAGAAAACGTTAGATACGCGGAAAAGGGGTGATATGATTGAGGCATACAAATTACTGAGGGGTTTTTACAGGAATTCAGAGGAAATTTTTCAGAACAGGTCTGGTGGTGATGGTGGGGGAACTAGGAGCCATCCACAGAAACTGAGTAATAGTGTAGTTAGCAAGGTTGTTAGAACTAGGTTTTTTGCTTGGAGAATAATGAATGAGTGGAATAGGTTGCCAGGGTCTGTTGTGAGTGCCATGACTGTGAATGAGTTCAAAGCAAAGTATGATAGATACTGCGCAAATGTTGGATAGTTCTTGACATGATGTTTAGGGGCTCCCTTGATGAGTCCAAGGACTCCTTGGAGTTGCTCATAATAATAATCCCCCCACCAAAGGAACATGGCCTTGTCGCTGCGGTGGGGCTTGTGTGCTTCAGTGATGTTGAGAACTATTCTGGCAGTAGCATAGCTGCCAGCAGGGCCACCCTTGTCAGACAGGTCTCAACTGAGGAGCCAGACTAACAGTGTTCCATTCCCCCCATCTGAATGATGAAAAGTAAGAAGAGATCCATACTGGATCAGTGGACACCTGGGTCATCAAGGACTGCATCGGAAGTTGGGGACCCTGGGCATCAGGCGACCAGTGGGCTACAGGACCCAGCTCTCCTTGACGGGCAATCAGGGCAGGAAGCTGAAAAGCGACTGGAAGAAACCAAACATAAAAAATGGACTGCAGCAGAAAACAAAGATGTTATAGAATGTTTTTACAGATCAACACCTGAAAAACAATGTTTTAGAAAGTGTACGCATTTAATTTGGAAATGAAAATTCCCAGAATCTGCAATAACAGAACAAAGACTTGTGGACCAAAAGAATTTCATTTTCCGTAACAAAATATTTACTGAACTTGAGCTGCAAGAGTTACGTGATAAACCAACAACTCCAGTAACAACAAATCATTAGGAAGTAGCAATATCAAACTTTGGAATTCAGTTCAGCAAGCATCAAGCTGACAACATACCTCAGAATGTTTTGACAGAAGTGCAGTGTAAAATGAAGTCAGGGATAGTGGAACATATGAACTCCATAAATGACTGTATAAGACTACCACCACCATTAATAGCTTTACATAAATCTAAGCTAAAACAGCTTCTCTTAGATGCAAATACTGTGATTAAAACCTTCACAACCAACAGCACAAAGGAAACAAATCAGCTCCTATACAGCACAGCCTATATCATTACAGTAAAGCTTGGTTGCAAACCACAAGAGCCAAGGATGAAACAATGTGCACCATGGAAAATCTGGTTGGAATGAAAAGTCAACAAACTTTGAGCTGAACTGAGCAACTTAAAGTTTTAAAGGACGGCTGAAAAATAATAACATCAAAAACAAACTGATTAACACATAATTTGTTCCAATAAAACAATTGCTGAAGTTACCAAAGAGTTAAAACAAAGAATTATAGCGACTGCACAGAAAATTAAAAGATATGAAGCAAGAATAAACTAATACATACAAAATATGCAATTTCAACAGAACCAATGTCAGTTCTTTCAGTCTCTCCCGAGAAATACAAATGCAAACAAACAAAAAAAAAAGAAACACATTTTGGAAGTTAATCTGGGATAATCTTACTGAATACAATAAAAATGCCTCATGGATTAAGGAAATAGAATCAGAAATGAAACAAAAACAAATGCAAAATGTCATTATCACTAAAGAAATGATCAGTGCACAAGCTAGAAAATTAAAAAACTAGAGTGCACCCAGCAAAGACAAACTATATGGATCTTGGTTAAAGCATCTAACCAGTCTACATGATTGAATGGCAGAACAGTTTAATTTGTTGCAGTCAGGCTCAGTGGAAGACTGGATGATATCTGGGTGCACTTTTCTCTTCATGAAAGAGAAGGATAAGGGTGCAGACCCAAGTAACTATCATCCAATAACATGCCTACCAACTATGCTTAAGCTGTTCACTGCAATCATAGCAAATTCAATATACCACTACTTATTATATAATCAGATTTATCCGATTGAACAGCAATTTTCAAAAATCTAGAGAGGAACAAAAGGCCAGATCCTTATTAATAAAATGATTCTCAGAAATTCAAAAAGATGAAAAACTAACTTAAACATAGCATGGATAGACTATGAGAAAGCATTCAATTCCCTCCCACACTCCTGGATCCTAAAATCACTACAAATATTTGGAATCAGCAAAAACATATGTTCTTTCTGGCTGCTGCTATGAAATCATGGAAAACAACTTTAATAGTGAATCATGAATGATTCAGAGATATCAGCATTAAATGTGGAATTTTCCAAGGTGATTCCTTGTCACCACTGCTCTTCAACATTTCTTTAATATCCTTGTCTATGATTCTGAAGAAAACAAAACTTGGATATGAAATTTCTAAATGTAATATTAAAATTTCCCATCTGTTGTATATGAATGACTTGAAGTTATATGAAAAATCAGCAGAGCAAATAGACTCTTTACTGAACACATTCGTATTTTCAGTCAGGACATCAAAATGGAATTTGGTTCAGATAAATGTGCAATTTTATCTATTAAACAAGGAAAAATTAATGACACTAGCAATATTTTAATCAAGGTAAATATATAAAAGCAATTTCAGCTGACTAACACTATAAATACCTAGGAATATTAGAAGCCAGTGATATTCTCCACTCAAAAGTTAAACAGCAGGCAACATAACATTGAACTCCTGGATCCTAAAATCACTACAAATATTTGGAATCAGCAAAAACATATGTTCTTTCTGGCTGCTGCTATGAAATCATGGAAAACAACTTTAATAGTGAATCATTCATGATTCAGAGATATCAGAATACATCAAAAGAGTTAGAAATATTCTGAAAACAAAATTAAGTGGATTAAACACAATTAGAGCAATGAATTCTTGGCTATACCAGTGATCCGATACACAGCTGGCATAATAGATTGGACAAAAGAAGACCTGAACATACCTGACCGCAAAACTAGATAATTAATGACAATGCATCATGCATTGCATCCATGAAGTGATGCTGACTGGTTATACCTACCAAGTAGAATAGGTGGACGGGGTCTGCTGCAAGTGAGACAGACTGTGGAAGAAGAAGAAATTAGTTTAAGAAGTTACATTTGACAATAGCTCTGAGCCAATGCTTCAAGCAATTACACAAGAGAGTCTTCTAAAAGCAACAGGAAACAAATCTGATTACAAAAAGGAACAACAAAATAACTGATATGTGCACTAGAAAAATAAACCCTTGCATGGCCAATTTCTTCGAGATACTGAGGACAAAATTGATGTGAACAAGACGTGGCAATGGATACATTAAAAAAAACAGAAGGATTTATTCTAGCAGCTCAAGAACAGGCATTACAAGCTACTGCAATGAAAACAAAAATTTTAAATGTCAATAATAACAGCAAATGCAGATTATGCGATCAGAAAGATGAGACCGTAGAACATCTAATCAGTGCCTGCAGAAAGTTAGCTCAAACTAATTATAAATACTGCCGTGATCAAGTGGCCAAAATAATTCATTTTTATGTATGCAAAAAATATGGCTTTCCCACTTCGATAACTGGTGGCAGCATAAAATAGAGACAGTAAATGAATCAGCAAAAATTCTCTGGGGCTTTAGAATACAAACTGACCGGCATTTGGAACACAATAGACCTGACATCACAATTATTGAACATCGACGGGTTTGGATTATCGATATCGCAGTACACAGTGATAACAACATTAACAACAAAGAACTGGAAAAAATTACTAAATATCGAGATCTGGCAATCGAAGTTGGCCGACTGTGGCTTAAACATACCAAAGTCATCCCAATAGTTATCGATGCACTTGGTGCAACTTCAAAGAAGCTATCCAACTATTTACAGCAATTAAACATCAACGAAGTGACCCTATATGACCTACAAAAAACAGCATTAATTGGAACAGTCCATATTTTACGACGCTACCTGATGGACTATTCTTAGATTCTTGGGCAGAATCTGAATTGTTCTGTATCGCCAGTCAAATTGTTGTTTAAATGATATCTTGTTTTGACTGTGTATCAATTATGTGAATAAAATAATAATAATAATAAAGATGCCAAAAAGCGATGGCATGAGACTGGAACAGGCCACTTGGCCTAAAATCTGTGACAGGAAGAATAAGAAATAAGTTTCAGTTACAAAATACTGTACACATACTTAAAAAAAAATCACCATGGGTGGCTATGCCCAGATCACTTCACAATGCAGATTATTAAGTTTATACAGCCTGCAGATGAAGCAAACTGGAGTGATTTGCCTTGATCTTCATTTATTGTTACTTTCATTTAAAATTATTTACAGTGCACTGCAATATATGTCCTCAAAGATGTCCAAGAAAGATGAAATACAAAATTCTTAAAAAAGCAGAAATTATTGACGTGTAGAAGTAGGGAGATTCTTGTTCCATTGTATAAGGCTTTGATTAGGCCACACATGGACTATTGTGCCCAGATTTGGTCACCGGTTTTCAGAAGGATGAAGAGATGTTGTAAAGGATCCAAAGGCGACTGACTAAGGTAGTTTCTGACCTCTGGAATGTTGAGTATGAGGAAAGTTTGAGAAGATGTAATTTGCAGAGTCTGGTGGAGAGAAGGAAGAGGGGAGATATGATAGAGACTTACAAGGTGGTAAGGGGTTGTTATAAGATCAATGGTGGAGAAGTTCTACAGAGAATAGTAGGAGATCAGGGGAGAACCAGAGGTCATCCCTGGAAACTGTATAAAAAGGGTGCGAGTAGGGGAGTGAGAGGCAGGTTTTTTACATGCAGAGTTGTGACTGATTGGAATGCCTTGCCTGAGAGTGTGGTGTCTGTAAGGAGTTTGAGCGTGTTTAAGACACAGTATGATGAGATGTGTGTGTGTGATAAAAGGACCTCCCAGATGAGTCTTTGACTCCATGAGGTCTTGGGTAATAATAATAATAATAATAATAATAATAAGAGTAACATGAAATTTTAAGCCTTCACAAATTCAGAATAAAAGTGACAGCTCTTTCCTTCAAGTTTCAAGTTGTCCCATTCCATGATAAGGAACCATTTCAAAGAATAAACAAGGAATTCATATTATATTATAAACTTTTTTTAATTGTTTATTCTTTGAGATAAACAATTCAAATTGTATTTCTAGGAAAGAAATCCCAATTCATGACACAGAACTTCTGGGAAATTAGGGTTCAATTTATGATGGTGCAGTTAATGATTATTTCCAGGAACCAATTTGGTTCCTGGAAATAATCATTGATTTGGTTCCTGGAACTCATCTACTTGGGGATCTATTGCAGCTCTAATCCAGAGAATGATGACATGGCAATTTATAGGGAAAAGTGTCTTATGCTATTGAGATGGCTCTCATAACATAACATAATGTTATGTTATAAAATTATCATAACAGATGCAGCTCCAACTGATGAGACCTCAGTAAAGATTGAAACCCAGTCTGGAAGGAAGTTGTTATCAAGACCAGTACTGCATGTTACTGGATATATAGTAACAACTATAAAGGAAACTTTTCTCTCTCTCTATTACACACGCACACAAAGTAGACTATATGAAAAAATATTTCACATGTCAACTTTGTTTGTTTAGACTATATATGATTTCAAGGGTTGTATTTAAATGGCTTTGGAGTGAATGTACTGGAGAAAGTGTTGCTGAATGAAAGTACAGTGTGTGATGCGTGCAAGAGATCAAAAGAAAGAGATGAAGGGAAAAATCAGGAGAGTTGTACTGAAGAGACAGAAGTGCTTGGCAGTGGCAACAGTAGTAGTGTGAGATGAAGAAAGAATGGAATGCAAGAGGAACAGAGGGGGGGGGGAGCTTGAGTAGACAGGGAAACATGGCATAGGGAGAGTGGATGTTGAAAGTGGCAGTGAATGTGTGTGTATGATGTATGAATACGTATGAAGATGGAGTATATTCTTGGTGGAGAAGTTGAGACTGAGCAGATATATGTGGTAAGTGGTGATAAAGGTGATTGGGCAGGTGTGGTAGGGAAATCACAACCAACACATAGCTTGGATAGGATTGGCTATAGACCTAAAAATGAACTACTCTGTTTGTTTACAAGTGCCAGAAGTATCAGAAATAAGGGAGATGAAATGGTTTTAGTGATTGAGTTTGTTTGCCCCAAAATCATTGGAATAAGTGAAACATGGTTGAATGAAGATGATATTGTAAGGGGAATAGAAATGGAAGGATACACTATTTTTTGTGAGGACAGACAGGGCAAGAAGGGATGGGGGGTGCTGCTGATGATAGCAGGGGAATTAACTCCACATAAGGTAGACATGAAAGGGGAAAAGAGTGGCAATGGTTATGAGGCAGTGTGGTGTAACATGGAGGTTGAGAGGAAGACATATTTAGTTCGGTGTTATAGGCCTAGGAATGTGGAGGGTGGTGATGAAGAAATGTATAAAGAACTTGGATTAGTGAACAAAGGAAGGGTAATTATTATGGGTGATTTTAATTATGGCAGTATAGATTGGAATGAAGAGATAGCATTTGGGAAATAAGGAAAATGAATTTCTTGAGTTCTTGAGAGATAACTATCTCAGCCAGCACGTAAAAAAGGCACACAAGGATCGAGAGTTCTAGATCTGATCATTTCATCAGAGGATGTAATTGTTAGAGGGGTTTCACTTTCCTCCAGTTGGTGAAAGTGATCATGAAGTAATCGCTTGTGTTGTGGCTAGTCATATGCAGACTCTTGTGAGGAAAGGATATAAGTGGAATTATAAGGCTGGTGATTATGACAACTTAGGATACAGCTTGGGGCTATAACATGGAATGAGGAGTTGAGTGGTAAAGAAATAAATGCTGCATGGGAACTGACAAAGAAATACATAACAGCATCAATATATGAATGTATTCCAAAGGCTAAAAGGCTGAATAAGGTAGGTGGTAAAATGGATGGATGCAGAGCTTAGGCATGAAATCTGGAAAAAGAAAGTACTTTGGAGAAAGTACAAGATGAATAATGGTAATAATCAGTCACATGCCAGGAGAGTGACTCAGTAAGGAAAGCAAAAGATGAGTATGAGCAAAAATTGGCAAATCAAGCAAAGAAAAACCCTAGAAGATTTTTTTTTTTTTTTTTAGATATGTGACAAGTAAAAGGAGGAACGATCGTGGTAAGATGAAGTCAATAGATGAAAGTAGTAGAATGGTAACTGCTGCAGAAGACATTGTAGAGGTATTCAGTGATCAATTTTTAAGGATGTTTCATCCTGGTCAAGGTGGAATCATGAGGAAATTAAGTGTAGAGGGCATAGGAAGAGATGGCTGAACTGTGAGTGAGCAGGAGGTATTTGAGAAAATAAATAACATTGAGTCAATAAGGCGATAGGATTCGATGACATATCACTACACATCTTAAGGGAATGTTCCAGGGAATTGGCAGTAGCATTGGCATTCCTGATTAATAAAAGTAGTTTATTAGTAAAAGTACTCTTTGAAAAAAGAACTTTGAAAAATACTTTTTATTAATAAAAGTACTTTGAACTCCAGATGATTGGAGCAGAGGTTTCATAATATACATCCATAAAAAATGGAAATAAAACTGAATGTGAGAATTTCAGAGGAATTGCCTTAGTGAGTATTCCAGGTATGATTTATGCAAACATACCTGAAAAGATGTTAAGAAAAATTTGTGGAAGGGAAACTTGGAAAAGAACAAGCTAGGTTCACACCAAACAGCAGATGGATTAGATTTTCACTTTAAGAAAATAAAGTAAAAATTTCTCAAGAATTCACATAACAGTGATATATGTATTGGGTTGTTGCAAATGAAATGGCCAATTTTAAGGACGATTGAAAAAGAAGAGAATAAAAAGAAGAATACCTGTTTAATCAAAGTAATCTCCACAGCATCAATGCATTGCTGCCAACGTGTGGCAAGGTCATTTATACCACATTTGTAAAAATCAGTGTCTCTGGAAGTGATGAAGTCCTTCACTGCCCGATAAATTGATGCATCATTGGCAAAGCATTTCTTGGACAAAAAATGGCTCACGTACCGAAAAAAATGGTAATCTGTTGGGGGAATATGGAGGATGAGCCACAATTTCGTATCCCAAATTGTTGATTTGCTGTATGGTTGACACTGCCGTATGTGGCTGGGCGTTATCCTGAAGCAATAGGACTCAATGTCTATTGACAAGTGCTGGTTGCATAAGGCACAATTTGCCATGCATTTGCTGCATATCTGTACAATATCGAGCTGCATTTATTGTTTCACCTCGTGGAAGGAATGAGTACTGAATAATACCAGCAGAAGACCACCATACAGTAAACAACATCTTCATTGGATGCAGAGGTGCCTTTGGAGTCGTTCCTGGAGCGTCTTTCACTCCCAACCACTGTGATGAACGATTGTCGTAGACCATCCACTTCTCATCCACAGTTACAATTCGTTGCGGGAACCTTTCTTCTTTACTTCTGAAGAGAGAAGAGCACACTTCCAAACGCTGTGCTTTGTTTTCATCAGTGAGTTCGTGAGGCACCCACTTGTCGAGCTTCCTTACTTTTCCTATTATTGCCAAGTGCCGTGAAACAGTTGAGAAGTGTACATTTAGTGTCTGGGCGATCTCTCATACAGTTTTTCGTGGATCTGATTCGATTAAATCCTTTAATTCATTCGAATCAATGGAGGAAGGACGATGGCCATGGGGGTTCGTTTTGTAGCCTCAAATCTTCTGAGCGAAATTTTGCAAGCCAACAGTGAGTGGATCTCTCATTAGTTGTTCCTCCAACGAATGCTTTATTGATGTTTTTTACTACAGCCACTGCAGAATTTCCCAATTTGAACTCGTAAAGGTATAGCAACCTTAATTGACTGGGTTCCATAATTGACTTGATGTCGGTAGTATTCAATGTTTAATGCTCATTGAAAGAATCAAATACTACAGTTGCATCACCCACGTGTGAAGCTGTCACGACATAAAAATCTGCATATACCTCAGCGCTTGCTTTCTTCAGCAACCAGCAGAAACCTGACAATCATTCAACAGCCATTTCATTTGCAACAACCCAATATTTAATAAGACTATTACACTTTTTTATCTAATCTTTGTCAAGTAGCTTTATTTTATCCTCCTACATGTTTCGCCAATCTTAGACAACTTGTTCCCAAGAAACATCACTACTTTGTTCAATCACTGTTTAACTTCTAACTATTTTATTTGGCAAAAAACGATCTACAAACAACTCACTGGATTAGCTATGGGTAGCCCCCTCTCACCTCCTTGTGCTGACTTATTCATGGAAGATCTAGAGAAAAAAATCTTAACCCAGATCATTTCAAAACTGAAAATTTGGTACAGATATGTAGATGACATCTTTATCATTTGGGATCATACAAAAGAAGAACTAATGAATTACCTCAACCAAATCAATAGTTTCCACAATACCATCAAATTCACATTAGAAATGGAAAAAGATAAAAACTGCCTTTCCTTGACATTTTAATAAAGAAACAATCCAATAATAGTATCAACCTATCTGTATACAGAAAACCTACAAATACTGGACGTTACCTCCATTTCAACTCAGCTCATCACATAGCTCAGAAACTTAGCATTATCCATAGTCTCAAGAAAAGAGCTATACAGTATACGACAGACAAGGATGACCTACTAACGGAATTAACCACAATATCCAGAGAACTTTCTTTAAATGGTTACCCAAAAAGACTCTACAACAAGATTCTCTTTACTGATATACCACATCGACAACGTGATGACGTCCAATACATCAGTACAATTACGATTCCTTTTGTCAGCAACCTTTCCAAAAAATTAGCTAACCTTTTAAAACCACATAAGATCAGAGTGGCATTCAAACCAATCAACACTATTCGGAAATTTTTAAGATCACCGAAAGATCCTCACCCATTCTACAAGTACTCTGGAGTATATAATATACCTTGCTCATGTGGTATTAGTTACGTAGGTCAGACCTCTAGAAGCTTTGAAACGAGAAAGAAAGAACACATAGGATATGTCAGAAATAACAGACAAGACATTTCAGGCCTTTCATGCCACTTTGCCTCTACTTACCATCATATTAAGTGGGATAAGAGCCTTATGCCATACATAGAAGATAACTACCATTCAAGAACCTTTAAAGAAGCAGCTACAGTTGCCCGTAAAACTGAAAACCTAAACAAGAATCAAGGTCTAATTTTACCAGAAATTTGGAAAACTTTTATCAGATCATTAAACATCAAAGAAATGAACTTTCATAACAATTACGTCATGAGCCATAACGAATAAATCACGTTAACGAGACACGCACATTGTCATGCACAATACCAATTTTTTGTATGAATTAGAACCATCAGTTATAACCTAGTCTGTAACCTTCATTTTAGCTTACTAGTTTGTATTCCCTGAGGATGCCAATAGAAAAAGATTGGTGAAACATGTAGGAGGATAAAATAGAGCTACTTGACAAAGATTAGATAAAAAAGTGTAATAGTCTTATGAATAATTGTCAAGAAAAAATTCAATATAACCCAATATTTAAGTTTTGCTGGAAAAAACATATGACAAGGTGCCAAGAAAAATGCTGTTCAAAAGTCTCAATTATATGTATAAATGGGACATTTATACCATATAATTTTTTTGCATTTTGAGCAATACATCCTCATACAGGTATTTTGAGCTATACACTCTGCATATTTGAATTGTTAGTCAGCAGTTAGAATTAAATACAGGGAAGATGATTTGATGTAAAATCCGCTGTAAAATAAAGGTGCACGTTATCTCCACTGCTATATATCATCTATACAGATCACATTATGAAGGAAAGTGGCATTTGACCTAATATCAAAACTGAATATGCTAATCTTAGCTCTTTTCTTTATACAAATGATGTTATACTTTACGAGTACAATGCAATTCAGAAGGTCTTGTCAGAGGGTCAAATTCAAGATGATTCCAGGTTGAATTTCTGATAATATGGTAGTTTTAACAGATATCAGGTTAATTTGTTGGAAAATTGTCAATAAGGGAGTTCATATATGTTCACTGGACATCCACAGATGCCATATGGTCACTCCGATGCTCGGTGATGTGCCACACCAGACCTCGCTATGTAGTCCTGTTGTATGCTTTTCTAGAGGCTTCAACTCTCTGAAGATCAGTCACTCCACACATACCAACCATTCATTCATCTCATTGATGGTCTATCAACCCCTTCCTCTTTTTCCAGAAACTTTTTCTTCTATTACTGTTCTGAGAAGTCCTCATTCCATCATTTCAATGTGTCCAAAATATTTTAACTTTCTTCTGTCAATATCCTTAAGGAGCCATAAAGTTCTACTGATCTTTCCTAACACCCATTCACTTGTATGCCTTTCAGTATGTGATATCTTCAACAGCCTTCTGTAACACCACATTTCAAAAGCAGCTATTCTTTTCTTATCTGACTTTTAGGTTCCAAGTCTCACATCCATAAGTCACTGTTGGAAAAACAAGTGCATCAAAAATCCTCAAATTTGTTCCCATGGAGATAGATCCATCCTTCCAGATTTTAGACAAGCCTCTGACTGTTGTTTTAGCCATTCCTAACCTTCTTCTGAACAGCAATTCTTCCCATTAATAATAGATCTCAGGTACTCAAACTTGCTGACTTCCTCAATTCTTTCTTTATTAAGGTACACTTGTTTCTCAAGCTTCCCTGTCTGTATTTTCTTTGAGAACCATAATCTTTGTCTTGCTAGGTTTGGGTTGAAGTCTTCTGTTATTACTGTTCTTGTTAACTTTATCAAGAATTTGTCCTAATTCTTCCTTGTCATTACAGAGGAGTACAGTATCATCAGCATACCTCAGATTACTGATCAATCTACCACCTAATTTCTGTCTTGAGCTTATCCAATGCTTTATGCATGATGTCCTCTGCATGTATACTAAACAAGTGAAGAGAAAGTAAACATCCTTGCCTAACTCCTTTTTCCCACCTGAAGCCAATCAGTCAATCCAACACCTGATTTTATCGTGGCTTCTTGCTCCCGTACAAGTTGGCTATCAACCTGATAGTGTGTTGAGGAAAACCCATTCTTTTCATTACTTCCCACCATTTCACATGTTGAACACAGTCAAAAGTTTTAGAGTAGTCTAAAAAACATATCACTTAATGCGGGTCGCTTGGTGTCGCACTGATTAGATCGTCTGCTTGTCGAGAGCTCCTGAAAAGATTAGTAGTATTTTGTGTTAACATTAGAAATTTTACTAGAATTTTAAGTAGTATTGTTTGCTTTTTGTTTCTTGGTGTGTCTGTGCAATTTTTGAGTGTTTTCTGTTATTTTAATTATTAATTTTAAGATAAAATAGCGTACATATGGCACCGATAAAGAAAAATATGGCGGCCAGGTCACCATGTTTGTTTAAGAGTTTTGATGTAAACAAATTTATGCAATGTGCTGTCTGTGAGATGTATGCCTTGCGAAGAGTGGTGGAAGTCTGGTTAGAAAGTGATAGTGGAGTTAATATGTGCAGAAAGTGTAAAGAGAATGAGGATTTCAAGCGTGTTTTGTGTGGCGAGAGTGATATCGTTAACGATAGTCAGAATGTAGAAAATGGCGGTGTGCTAGAGAATTGCATGGTAGTGCCAGATAGGTGTGAGAGCGTCGTTGAAAGTGTAAATGAAGGTAGAAATACAGAACGAATGGATGATTTGATTGATAATGAAAATGGTGAGATAAATGCGAGTAGTGAAATTGCCTGTTTGAATGGTGCGATACAGAGCTAAAAGGCAACTGGAGCGTATGGAAAAATGTGTGCTGAACGTACCGACAAATAACCGGCGAAAGTCTGTGACGGCAAATAATAGAATGTTCGTAAACGTCAATAAATTCGCTATTAAGAGGTGTAATAGTTGAGAGTTTAACGAAGTCGTACCAGCCGGGTGCGAACATAAAGGACGTCAGCGAATCTATTCGACTGCAAAAACAGAGGGTGAAAGAGATGATAATCGTGGCAGGAACAAATGATTTGAAAGAGAACAAAATGGAAATGATAGAGGATGTGAGGGAATTATTTGAGGTAGCAAAAGAGAAGAGTGAGAGAGTTAGGATGGTGAGTATCTTACCGTGGTATGACAGCGAAGTGTTTAGAAGGAGGGCCATAATTGCCAATGACTTTATGCGTGAGTTATGCATGGAGAGTGGTGTGGAATTTGTGGATGTGTGGAATGAGTTCGATGGGCGAAAGGACTTATATAAGATGGATGGGTTACAATTGAATGGAGTTGGTGTACGGAGACTTGAAAAAGTGTTGATGAATGATGTGGAAGTGGATGTACAGACTCAGGGAAACTAGATTTATTAAGAGGGGGGGGGGGAGTAGATATGCAGACTTTAGGGAGGCAGTTGAGTGTATGAATGAGTATATTATGCCCAAGCGAGTACGAAGGACAACAAATCAGAATGGGATACTTAGTATAAGGCATCAAAGTAGAGATAGGACAAATGGACTTCTGCAATTCATGTACACTAATGCCAGGAGTATTAGGAACAAGAAGGAAGAGTTTTTGGCCATGGTTGGCACTTCCAGGCCACAGGTTGTTGGTATTAGTGAAACATGGCTGACAGAAGATGATAACGCTAGTGGGATTGAATGCGACGGGTATAGCGTGTTCAGGAGTGACAGGGTGAATAAAAAGGTGGAGGGGGGAGTGTTATTGATGATAGCTGATGAGCTGCAGCCAAGGAGTATAGAAGTTGAACTGCAGGATAGAGAAAAGAGCACATTTCAGGCTGTTTGGTGTGAGATAGAATCTAGCAAAACAAAATATACAATTGGGTGCTGCTATAGACCAGGTGATGGAATAGATGGTGGGGATAGTATGCATAGGCAAATAGAAGAAATGAGTGGAAGGAGGGTAATTATTATGGGTGATTTCAATTATGGTAACATTGACTGGAAAGAGGAGAGGGCATATGAGAGGAAGGAATTGGATTTTATGCAGTTATTAAGGGACAACTATCTATGGCAACATGTAGTGGAAAATACCAGGGGGCAGAGAGTGCTGGACCTTGCAATTTCAACTGAGAATGTGGCTGTAACGAACATGACCATGTTGCCACCAATTGGTGAGAGTGACCATAAGGTCATGACTTGGGAGGTGGCTAAAGGAGTGGAATTTACAATTAAGACAGGGTACATGTGGAATTACTGGGCTGGTAAGTATGACAAGCTTAGGTGTGTGCTTGGCTCAGTGCCATGGCATGTAAAACTGCAAAGGCTGGATGTTGATAGTGCATGGGAGGTGATTAAGAACTGCTTGCAGGAGTCAATGGTTGACTGTATACCAAGAGTCCGAATAATAAATCAAGTAGGGGTTAAATGGATGAATAACACTATTAAGCTTGAGCTGCAAAAAAAGAAACAATTGTGGAGGGAATTTAAGGAGAAAGGTGACCATCAGGCGCAGGAACAGTATAAAGCTCAGGCCAGGATGGTAACAAGGGTGGTAAGAAAAGCAAAAGCAGATTACGAAAGAAAATTGGCCATGCAGGCTAAAGAGAATCCCAAACAGTTTTTTCAATATGTTGCAAGTAAAAGGAAAAATGCTCATGGTAGAATGATCTTAAAAAATGCTGAGGGTAGGGAGGTAACCGAATCAGTCGATATTGTGGAATTACTGAGCGAGCAGTTTGCAAGAATATATCATCCAGGTGGTGACTTTGCAGGAATGGAAGAACCAACAGCTTATACTGGAATTGTGATGAATGAAGTAGAGGTAACTAGTCTATTACAGAACCTCAATGTCAATACATCTGTGGGATTGGATGGTATACCAGCTCGTGTCGTACGTGAAGCGGCTAAAGAACTGTCAGTGCCCTTGACCATTTTGTTTAATTTGAGCCTCGTGTCTGGGTCAGTCCCAAGGGGGGTGGAAAGAGGGGAAAATAGTTCCGCTGCACAAAAGTGGTTCCAAGGCTGCTGTTGAAAATTACCGGCCAATCAGCATAACAGGAATCATTATCAAGGTCTTAGAGAAAATAGTCAAGAGGAAAATACAAGATTGGATAGAAGAAAATGGATACTGTATCGGGGACAGCATGGTTTTGTGAAGGGTAGATCATGCCTCAGTAACTTGCTCACGTATTATAACACAGTGACGGCTGAACTGGATAAGGGTAATGGGTTTACAGTGATTCTACTGGACCTTGCTAAGGCCTTTGACAGGATACCACATGGAATTCTAATCAGTAAATTGCAGCATATGGGGATGGACATAGGGTTGGTGAGATGGATAGGAGGGTGGTTGACGGAGAGATATCAGAGAGTGGTTTACTCAGGAGTAGAGTCCACAAGACGGCCTGTGACTAGTGGTGTGCCACAAGGATCTGTTCTTGGACCACTGCTGTTTAATTTGTTCATTAATGATATAGGAAAGGATCTGAGAGGAACAGTTCATTTGTTTGCAGATGATGCGAAGTTGGGTAGGGCAATAGTGAATGCAGATGTCAAAATTTTGCAGGATGATTGGGATAGATTGGAGGTCTGGGCTAAGGAGAATGGATGTCAATTTAATGTGGCAAAATGTAAGGTTATGCATTTTGGGGTGAAAAGATTGGCGGCAGTTTACTGCATTGGTGGAACTGTGCTCCAGGAAATTGATGAGGCACAAGATTTAGGAGTGTTGGTGGATAAGGAATTGAAATTTAGGGGACACATTGCAAAAGTGGCCAAATCAGCTCATCAAATCACTTGGTTGCTGAAGAATACGTTGACAAGCAGAGACAAGCAGGTTATTGTTCCTCTGTATCGAGCCTTGATAAGACCCCATCTCGACTACTGTGCCCAGATTTGGTCACCTAGGTTTCTTCTTGATGGGGAGGAGGTGGAGAGGATCCAGAGGCGAGTGACCAAGATGATAGCAGGTCTGTGGAATGAACCTTATGAGAACAGGTTGAGGATTTGTGGGTTGCAAAAATTGGTTGATAGGCAGAGGAGGGGAGATATGATTGAGACATTCGAATTACTGAAGGGTTTCTATAAAATTAATTCAGAAGATATTTTTGAGAACAGGGCTGGTTGTGGGAGGACTAGGGGACATCCATGGTAACTGGGCAAAAGTGTGGTTAGTAAAGGTGTTAGAGCTGGGTTCTTTACTTTTAGAGTAGTGAATGAGTGGAATGCGCTCCCTGAGTCTGTGGTGGATGCTGTGACAGTGAATGAGTTTAAGGCGAGGTATGATAGATACTGTATGAATGTTGAATAGTTGTGATGAATATGATTTGGGGCCTCCCTCGATGAGTCTAATGACTCCCTGGAGTTGCCCGTAATAATAGTAATAGTAATATTACCAGAGGAAGTCTGAATTCTTTATATTTTTTCTATGATCTGTCTAAGGCAAAGGATCCGATCTCTGGTGCCCTTACCTTTCCTAAAACCTGCTTGTTCCTTAGGCATCTCTGCCTCAACTTTGTCCTCAATCCTATTTAGCATGATCTTCAATAAAATTTTGCTTGCATGAGATATTAAACTAATAGTTCTATGGTTCTTGCAAGTCTTCATATCTCCCTTCTTATGTAGTGGTATGAAAACTGACTACTTCTAATCTCTAGGCAATGATCCTGTCTCCCATATCCTTCAATCTATGAAACACTCTTATCCTCCCCATCCCCTGTGGCCTTAATTAACTCTGCTGGGATTCCATCTGCACCTGGGGCCTAATTGCTGTTAAGCTGCTTAACTGCTCTTTCAACTTCATGCCTAAGTGGAAGAGGTTCCAAATCCTAACTTTCCTGGTGAAAGAGCTTCTTCAAATTTTCTTTATCCACTGTATTGTACAGTCCCTCAGAGTATTCTTTCCATCTGTTTTTGATTTCCAGTTCTTCTGTTAGTAATTCTCCATTCCCATCTTTGAAGACATTTAATTTGAGCTTAAACTTGTGCTTTAGATCATGAACTAAATAAAACATCCTTTTATAATTGTGCCTCCTCATCTGAAACTCTATCTCTTCAGATTTATTAGTATAGAAATTTTCCTTGTCCTGCTTGATGGCTCTTCTGACCTCTATATGTAATCTCTTATATTCTCAAGTCCCTGTGTTTCTCAGTTTTTCCAACTGCCTTCTTTTGATTAGTTGCCATGTTGAATCTGATATCCATGGGTCTCTTGGTCTTCTTATTGGGCCAAGATATGTCTTGGCTGTCCTGTATTATCACCTTGACTCCTTCCAAAAGCATTTCTGGCGAGTTCTCCTCATTGGTCTTCAAAAAATCCAGCTGAGTTAATGTTTCTTCTGTGAATCCACTAGGAATTATTCTAACATCCAATTTGGGATGTGCCTAACTGGGAAGTTTTCAGTCTTAGTCTTACATTGGCTCTTACTAGGTGATGGTCTGTATGACAGTCTGCTCCAGGACAATTATGCACATCAGAGATGCTCGTCTTCCAGGATGTAATCAGTTTGATGCCTTGACCTATCAATGTTAGATATCCAAGTATAGATCTGTCGTAGGTGTTTCTGAAAGCAGGTATTGGTAATAACTAATCTGTTAGCATGGGCAAATTCCAACAGTCTTTCATCATGGGTGTTACATTCATCATCATCAAATTCCTGCCATGTACCCTCAAGGGGTGTACAGGATATGATAGTACTACATGGAAAAAAAAAAAAAAATTACATCATTACTAACTTCCTATCTACAATTTTCCTCCAAATCAGTCTGTTACTTGTCAAGACTCCAACATTATCAGATCTTATATTTCTATCGTCTAAGGCACTTTGTACCGTATCAATCCACCTATATCTTGGTCTTCCTCTGGGTCGTTTTGCTGCCAACCTGGCAGAGAACACTTGTTTTGCTAATCTTTCCTCACCCATTATATTTAAGTGACCATACCACCTGAGATTAGTTCTGCTAACGCATTCCTGGATGCTGACAATGTCAAGTTCTTTCCTAATATCCTCGTTTTTAATATGATGTTGAGTTGGGGTTTGTTTTCAGATCTGTTCCAGTAGCTGACTTTTCGCTGTTTGCCCTGGTTCCCTGGCGAAAACAACGGGGGCCTTGTTTAACCGGGCGACGCCCCAGCCGGCATGAAATTCTGTCATGTTGTACCATCATTTTTTTATTTTGGTTTAACCAATAAGAATGCAATTTGGTCAGCTAAATCCCAAATTGCCAGCCCATCCTCATTCCTTCAGTATCCAAGTAGATACCCAACATGGTGCACCACGAGAAGGTGAGGATTGGACATTAGGTCAGAAGCCCTGGTTGGTTCTCCGCATTCCTTTAAAGGCTATGTGGAGGTCTCCTCTCAGTTATACAGCTTTGACCCTTAAGCACCCCCAGGTGTTACATTCACCTAGACCAAACATGCCACACCCTGGCTTAACTCTCATACTCTTTCCCACTTTTGCATTAAGTCCCCTAAGATGTAAAGTAAGTCTCTATTTGGGAGTAATGATGGAGAAATAAGTGAATAATGATGTAAATTTTTCTAGTACTATCATAATATCTTGTGCACCCCCTCAGGGTACATATCAGGAATCTGGTGATGGGAGTTAAATGGATGAATACCATCATTAAGTAAGAGATACAAAAAATTTGTGGAGGGGAATTCAGAGAGAAAGGTGATCAGCAGGCACATGAGCAGTGCAAAGCACAGGCCAGAAGGGTGACTAAACTAATATGGTATGAAAGGAAAAATCAGAGTATGACAGGAAATTAGCAATACAGGCCAATGGTAATCCCAAAGAGTTCTTTCGGTATATTGCAATAAAAGGAAGAATGTTTATAGCAGAAAAAATTTAATGAATGCCAATGGCAGGGAGGTAATTGAATCAGACAAAATAGTAGAATTACTAAGTGAACACTTTGCAAGAGTATATTATGCAGATGGAGACAATGAAGTAACAAAGAGGCAAGGCTTATATGAAAAGTGAGATAAATGAAGGTGCCTAGGATATTACAGGACCTTGATGTGAATATAGTTATGGGATTAGATGGTATACCAGCTCGAGTTTTATGAGATGGTGCAAGAGAATTGGCAATGCCTTTGACCATATTAAGTCTCAGCTATGGGCTCATCCCAAAGGGAAAGAATGAGGTGAAAATAGTTTCAGTGCATAAAGGCAGTAAATTACCAACCAATCAGCATCTCAGGAGTCAAGGTTAAGGTATTAGAGAAGTTGGTTAAGAGCAAAATACAGGAATGGACAGACAGGAACAGGATACTATATAGAGGCCAATATGGTTTTGTGAAGGATAGGTCATGGCTTCCTGTTGCTGGGTTATAAAATGTGAGCAAATTGTAATTTGCTCACTTTTTATAACCCAGTAGCAGCAAGTTGGATAAAGGTAATAGGTTTATAGTGATACTGCTGGACTTTGCAGACACTTTTGATAGAACATCCCAAAACTGAATTCTAATCAATAAATTGCAGCACATGGGGATGGATATAAAGTTGATAAGAGGGGCGGTTAATGGAGAGATACTAGACAGTAGTTTATTCAGGATTAGAATCCAGTAGAAGGCCTATGACAAGTGGCTTGCCACAGCGCTCTGTTCTTGGACCACTTCAATATAATTCCTACATGAATTACCGATAATGCAAAACTGAATAGAGCAATAGTCAATAAAGATGTTAAAATTTTGCAGGATGATTTAAATAGATTGGTAGTATGAACTGATATCCATTCTCCTATGCCCAATGTAGCAAAGTGGGGCAAAAAGATTTTGCCCCAATGCATTTTGGGGCAAAAAGATTACCAGCTGTGTAACATACTGATGGAAATGTACTCCAGGAAATTGATGAAGCCAGGGATTTGGGGGTTTTAGTGGATAGGGAGTTGAAGTTTAGAGGACATATTGCAAAATGGCTAAAACAGTTCAGATTATCTGGTTACTGGGAAGTAGGAAAAAAAAAAAAAAAAACCTAATGAGCAGAAAGAAGCAAGTTATTGTACCTCTTTATAAGGCTCTATCTTGACTACTATGCTCAGATCTTGTACCTGAATTTCTTCGGGATGAGGAGGAGGTGGAACCAGTGGGAAAACATCGCTATCGACAATAACATAGTCAATGAGACTTTTTTTTTTTTTTGCATCTTCTTTCCATATGAATTTGTGTACATCTTATGTTGAAAGAATGTTGTTGATAATAACTAGTCCTGCAAATTTGCCAAGAACATTTCTATATGTTCTGGGAAAATTTCGTAATCATTCCCTACACTCTACATATAGATCAGCGATTCTTAAATTATGGGCCACAACCTCTTTAGAGGTATCAATAAAGATTCTGGGGATCATAACAAACATTGGTAAATGTGAGTAAATTAAATATTTATTGCAATTATTACACTACAACCTTTCATTCTATATTTGTTTAGTTTATTGCAGAAATAAATGTCATCAAGCATAATTACACTAACACAAGTTCATTAATCATTTGTATAATTAACTAATATCAACTAATACTAGAGTCTTAAAATCCTAACTTAACCAATACTGCCAGAGGTCACTAAATAACTGTCTTATGAAAAGGGCTCACGGATAAAAAAAAAGTTTAAGAACCTGTGCTCTAGTAGCGAAATCTTTAGAGAGATAGCTGATTAATCTAGAAGGAAATTGTCAATAGGAAGTTAGTAATGATGAAAAACTTTTCATGTAGTATTCCTTTCTTTTAGTATTGCATGGTGATCAGCATTCATTTTAGAAATTATGGACTTCACAACCATGTTATAAATAACGCTTTTAATTTCCCGACGTTTCGATCTTCATATTAAGATCATCATCTGGAGCATATACAAATATACAGGACAAGCTGAGTTACATTACATACAGTAAGCTAGAGAAACAATGATTTGATCACAGGTTATTTTCTAGTGAAAAAAAAAATTTTTAATTATTTAGAAACTACATCAAGCTAAATTCTATTTATGATAACATGAATAAACATTCTTTCTTGTGGATAGTTTTCTTTCAGTAACAATGATGTCCTATTTTTAGCATTACAATTGTTATTTTTGATTTAGGATCCTGGATTATCTACAGTCCTGTTTATAGTTACTCTTAGAGAGGAAGGTTCCATGGGTCGAATGCGTGCCTTCCATATGTTTGGGATTTTTAGACCATCATTATTGTTCAGATTGGGGTGGTTGATAATAATCTCATAGTTTCCTTAAATTTGCATTTATACCATGTTTTGGTGTGATATAGACAACTAGTGCTTTTCCAGTCAATTCTATGTAAGGTGTCCAGGGCATGATCAGAAAGGCCAGCTTCACCATAATTATTATATTTAATGTGTCGTTTATGTTCTTTTTGTTTGATAGGAATTGTGCATTCTGTTTCCCCTATATATGGTATGTTACAGGTGCAATAAATACGATATACTCCAGGGTGGGCCAGCAGAAGGAGTGGGTCGTTGGATGAGTTGAGTAAGCTTTTTAATTTTGCAGGAGGTTTAAAGGCGGCTTTGAGGTTGTATTTTTATAGTATTCTGTTCTGTTTATTTTATCTGATGTCCCTTTAATGTAAGGAATGGTTATAGTTTTATTGTAGTCTGGTTTGTCTTTGTTTTTTATTGAGGTCTTGTAAAAAATTTAGTTAATAGTGTTTTGGCTGTAACCATTTTTTTGAAAAGTATTGCTGATAACTTTAAATTCTTCTTTCAGTGCATGTTCACTGGAGCAGATCTTCAGAGCCCTGTTTTTTAGAGTATTAATGACACCCAGTTTTTGTGTTGGGTGGTGGTAGGAGTTGTATATATTGGCCAGTATGTGTCGGTTTCCAGTAAACAGTGAAGGAAAGATTGCCAGAAGGAAGACGTTTGACAAGCGTATCTAGAAACGGAAGTGTGTTCTGTTTTTCAATCTCAATTGTGAACTGTATGTGTTTGTATTGTTTGTTCAACTAAGGAATGTGTCTAGCAGTCATGGGACCAGTTCGCAAAAACATCGTCAAAGTATCTATGACGGGGGAGGATAATGGAGAGCCCATGGCTGTGCCTTCTTTTTGTACGTAGAAAGCGTTTTGCCATACAAAATAACCAGAACATAATACATGCACAAAGAGCAGCGTAATATCTGAAGGGAATTGTTCTGTAAAAGAAGGATTGTGTTATTGATTGGGACATTCGTAAAGAGGGCAGAGACATCAAAACTGACTAATAAATCATCTTTTTCTAATGTAATGTCTTTGATAATGTTTATGAAGTGTTGTGTGTGTTTCTGATATAGGAGGGGGAATGACCTAACAACTCCTTGAGTGTTGCCGCTAATTTCTTGGCTAAGTGATAATTCGGGCTATCTATCCCTTCGACTATCGGCCGGAGTGGTGTGTGTTTTGTTTGTGTATTTTCGGTAGCCCGCAAATTTCTTGGGGAACGAGCGTAGTGCGGAAACGTTGACCATATCTTCGGGCCATGTGGTAATTGATTTAAGTAGTTTCTCTGTTTTCTTTTTTATTCTATTGGTTGGGTTGTAGTTAACGAGTTGGTATGTATTATTGTCCGAGACTAGCAGATTCATTTTTTCTAAATAAGTGGTTCGGTGTAAAATAACGGTGGCACTTCCTTTATCGACTCTAATTATTACGATGTTCGGATTCGATTTTAATGATTTCACCACTGTTAATTTGCGTTTCGTTAAGTTGCTTGTTATTGTTTTGTTATGATTTAAAATGTTGGCGATTTCTAAAAGTATTTTGTTTGCTATGTTATTTGGGATGAATCTTAAGCCTCTTTCAATATTACAAATAAATTTCAGTTTGTTTATCGATCTGGGTGCTACGGCAAAATTTAGACCTTTGTTAAGTACCGAGAGTTCATCTTTGTTTAAAGCGTGGCTGGATAGGTTAACTATGTTACTATTACCTGCAGGCAATTAGTGGCTCCTGTTGTTTCTTGCTTCTGGTTGGTTGTTATCGTTCACTGTGGAGAAATTTGAATATGTCCATTGGTTTTGTCGATCTTTTAGTCTATGAAATTTGGAAATGAGGTTTTCTTTCTTCGTTTGAAGGATATGGTTCACTGTGTTGTCCATAATCTTTTCCAGGATCATCCAGATATCTGCATTTAAGTAGCTTGAAAGTTCCAATTTTACATTTTGTAGCTGGTTTTGAATAATGGCTAAGTTCTTTCTAGTAGCCCGGATCTGTTCTCTGAATAGCGCTTTCTCCATGCAGTTGTATATTCGTTGCACCTTTGTTGAGGTGAATTTTCTCTTTAGTTTGATGGAATTCGGAATGATATTGCTGCCCTACACCATTTTAAAAATGCCAGTCGACTGATCAAACCAGAAACATGAATCTTCAGCTTACCGTATTGATTGCATCACTTGTGGGTCGAATCTCCATGAATTATCATAATCCTTTCTTTTAGTGTTGCACGGTGATCGCAATTCATTTTAGAAATTATGGACTTTACAACCATGTTATAAATAACTTTTAATTTCCCGACGTTTCGATCTTCATATTAAGATCATCATCTGGAGCATATACAAATATACAGGACAAGCTGAGTTACATTACATACAGTAAGCTAGAGAAACAATGATTTGATCACAGGTTATTCTATTGGCATGACCTCTAGTGAAAAAAAAAAAATTTAATTATTTAGAAACTACATCAAGCTAAATTCTATTTATGATAACATGAATAAACATTCTTTCTTACAGATAGTTTTCTTTCAGTAATAATGATCAACAGCCAAGAGTAGCTACAAACATCCATCGAGGATGCTTCTCCCTCTCCCATAGGACCTTAAGTTTCTGGTCTTCTTCTAGTGATGCTGTACTTAGTGCAGACATTTGCTCAACATAGGATCATTGTGAAGTAGGATTGATTCCAGTCCTCAAACCACCCGCCAATTTAATCCTCCATTCAGTTTTATTACAGGAGCTAGCCACAACTCCTGGCATGTTAACACATGAAGGTTGGTACAGTGGTTAAAGGAATACTGTATCAACTCGAATAAAACTCACACTTGTTTTTCCTAAAATTAAAGTTAAAAAACTGTTGTGCGAGATATATAATTAAATTCCCAGTGTTCATTATAATTTATAATTGCTCACATTTATAAAATGAATGCATTTAAATTTTAATTAGCAACGTTATTTACGCGATCAGCATCTTCATCATGTGATATATTTGAATCTTTAGCGACAATGCATCTGTAATTAAATTAAAACAAACAGTTTCATTATTGTTTGTCCTTTTATCATTTCGGAATCATAAGATCACCATGATTTTATAAAAAACTGAAAATGGGTATGACTTACTAAGTCACTGTCTGTCACTACTTCTGGTCTTACATATGATTGGTGCGGTATTAACAAAAGATCACATGACTCAACAACAAAGGTGAGCTGATGATTGTTGAGTTGAAATGCTGATTCTCTTCAACCGAATCCGAAATTATCTGAAACTGCCATAACAACATTCACTATCTATTTCTTAAAATTTTTCAACTTTTCATGCGAGGTATATGCAAAACTTTAATTTCTTTTTTTGTAAAGTAAAATCAGAGGGACAAGGGCGAGTTATATTCGAGTAAATACAGTACACTAAATGGTCAAGTAAGTGAGGCTATCAGTTCAAGTTTTAAATTTGAAAGGTAGGGATGAGACACACAGTTTGCAATTGATAAACTGTCAAGGAGATAGAGGATATAAGTGATGATCTGTGGGGGAGGGGTGTACAAAGACCTAAAAAATTAAGGACCATATTACTAGAATTGTGAGAACATCATAATGGATTATGATAATAAGAAAGCTGTTGACACAGATGAAAAGAGGTTATAGTTCCATTACATATGGCATTCTCAGGCTGCCATGGATTGCAATGAGTAAATTTTGTTACCTAATTTTCAAATGGATGCAGATAACCTAGAAGGGATCCAGAGAAGAATGAGAGCACTTCAGACCGATACTTTTTACGAGGTATCAGGTCTGAAATGTTGGGTATGAGGAAAGATTGAGAAAACACCATTTGTAGAGTTTGGTGGATAAGAGGAGGGATGACGTGAATGTGACAGACTGGTAAGAGATTGATACCAGATTAATGTGAAAGATTTTTCACAGAACAGATAGAAGTAGAACAAGATGGCATCTCTTCAAGGAGGGGATTGAGTAGGTTTTTTGTAGGTTTTGAATGGCAAATGTAATGCATTCCCTAAGAGTGTGGTAAAGTGTGAAAACAGTTATTGGGTTTAAGGCATAGTTCGATGAGAGTTTGCATGGTGAGGATCAGCCACAATGAGTGGCTCCATGGATATGTCTTATGATGATAAAATATCCCATCAGAACTGCATAGGATATTTTAATAATTTAACAGAATACATGAAAGGTACACATTTTATCAGCTTTGACAGTATGCAGGCAGGCAGTATATTATAAAAATTAAAATAAAATGTAAAAAAAAAAAAAAAAAAAAAGACTGGTATAGAGACAGACATGGATAGCTCTTGTCCAACAATAATGGGCATTGAATTACTGTATCATGCATAATTTCTGAAGCATCTTCTTCAGATTTGAAAAAGATCAGTCATAAAAATAGAATCGGTTAGTTTGCATTTTATATAGTATTTCATAAAATGATTTAAAATTTGAATATTATAAGTTAAATAGGAATAGAACAATACTGTTACTTACCTATGATAATAACAATGGTAAGCAGATTCATGAATGGAAAAAATGATATTTGATAAACCACTCTGTATATAAAATAAGCAACTGATACTGAGAAGGCAACAGCTAGGATGGTCATTAATGTTACGAAGAAAGATGATAAATACACCCATAACAGAAAGAAAATTAGCCCACCAGCTAGTCCAACATAAAATGTATCATGGATCAATGAGTAGTCAAATAGGGTGTATTTTAAGCCCAAATCCATAGCAACTACTTCAGTGGTGCCATCTGAGAGTTTAATTTGTTGAAGATCTTTAAAATAGTCAAATGCTGCTGAACTTTTGGCAATGGGTAAAAAAATACTGGCATAGGTTAAATGAGATGTGTTTTGGTATAATGTCTTTGGACTAAGAAAATTGATATCAGTCAAAAAATGAAGAATATTATAAACAGCATCAAATTCAATGCATTGCTTTGGCACTCCTCGACAAAGTGCTGGATCAGTAGTACAGTCATGACTGAGCTTCATCTTATGATAATATCTTGCACATGATCTCAGTAAGTGCAATACAGCTGTAACATCTTGTTCAGCAATTTCATGGCAACTAGATAAATTCTGTAACAGAGCAACATAGTTAGCCACCGACCAACTTCTACAACAGGTTTGCCACGACGTCTTCTCACAGAGATTTGGAAGATGGGCAGATCTTCTCAATTTATATTCATCTAACTCACAAATGGATCTTAATCCTTTCACAGTAAATATGTTTTCTGAAGATGTTGACTGAATAATGACATGGGCATAGTCCCTTCCTATGGGAGGAAAAAAAGTATTATCATAACATGATAATAAAAAAAAGGTGAATTTATAAAATATTATATTAAGTTTGAAATAAAAAATAAATCCTCTAACACCTTCTATTATCCAAGAGAGTAGGCAGAACTCTTTTAGCCCTTACCTTTTTTGAAGACAGGTAAGCAGCATCTCTCCACACTTCAGTGAGAGCCGAGTTCAACAACTATCATTATCTTGTGGCCTTATATCCTAACATGTATTCATGATGTCTAAATAGTGTGAGTTCTATTGTTATTATTACACAACACCTCCAGGGAGTCCAAAGACTCATTGAGGGAGGGCACCTACTCTACAACTCTCTGTCTCCACCACTCAATTCACCAACTACAATGAACCGCAACTACCATCATCTACACCAATGCCATCTACCGCCCATCATCACCGCTAGTTTCATAGACAATCACAAACATTCATGCCCACGGCAGGATTCGAACCCACAGCCTTTTGGCTGGAGAGCAGATAAGCTGGCCACTCAACCAACCAGGCCAGCTATGGTCAATCATTTTCGAGTTTTAGAATTAAAAACCCAAATTCTGAGAAGGGGGAACCCTACTTGCTCACAAAAGATTGATTAAACTCAGGTACTGAAGAAAGGCCTAGAAAAAAGTTCCTCTGGCGAGTGACTATAACTGAACCTATAATAGTCAGGCAACCTAGCACTATAGTAGCAATTCCCACTTCCACAGGGCTACATAGGTACTTAACACATCAAATTTATGATAAAGTAAAATAATTAAAAAATAACATTAATCTAATGTTAATTTTAAAAATATTTGACAAGGAAGCATAGGAGCAAGCAATGTATAACTGCATATCATGAGTTAAGTTAATTAATTGAGTGGGAGTGAAATGGAAGAACAGTGAAATCATGCAGAGTAGAAAAATAAGATATTATGGAGAAGGTACAACATAGTTTATAATGATAAAATGCATGAGGAATAGAATGTGTAGACTACAAAGGTGACAACAGGTTAAAGAAAGGGAAAAAAAGCACAGTGTGAGAGAAAATTGGCTGGTCAAGTCAAAGATAAGTTAACTCAAGGGAATTCTTCCACTATATGGCAAGCAAGAGTTATAATAATTATAGCAAGATGACACTAATGAATAGTTATGGTAGCAGATGGACCATGGTAAGGGATATAGCAGAGTTATTTAATGAACATTTTATCAATGTTCTGATAAAATGTAAGATGCTGTGCAACATGTAGGGGAATGAGAGGTGAAAGAATCAGGAGGTGTATCAGGTGTTGATTAGGTTATCATCATTATTCATATGGGTACTCCATGGAGTCAAAACAACTCATTGCAGGAGACTCACTCTATCCATTAACACAATACTTATCACACCTCTCCTTAAACCTATTCACTGTTAGGACACTCACAGCCACCTCTGGCAATCATTCCACTCATTCTACCACTCTCCAAGTAAAGAACATAGTTCTCATATCCTTACTAACCACACGCTTAGACAACTTTCAAGTGTGACCCCTTATTTTCCCCATATGTACTGAAAAATTTCTTCTGTGTCAATCTTATACAACCCCTTTAGTAACTTATAATTTTTTTTATCATATCCCCTCTCCTCTGTCTGTCATCTAAACTCTGCAACCCATACATCCTGAATCTTTCCTCATAGGGAACATTCCATAGATATCACCTGCTTGGTTACTCATCTCTGAATCCCCCCCCCCCTCCTCCTGATCTCCAAGAAATGTAGGTGACCAAATCTGTGGCACATAGTCAACATGTAGTCAAATCATAGCCTTATAAAGAGGGATAATAACCCCCTATCTTTACTTGTCAATGTGTTCTTCAGCATCCAAGTAATCCTCTGAGCTATTTTGCCAACTCTTGCAATATGCCCTCTGAATTTCAAATCTCTATCCACCATCACCCCCAGATCCCTAGCCTCATCAAGTTCCTGTAAACTAGTACCATCAATATGATACAAAGTGTGTAATCTTTTCATCCCAAAGTGCATTACTTTACATTTGCAACACTGAATTGACAATCATCGTCCTTTGCCCACAATGCCAATTTATTTAAATCATTCTGTAAGATATCTACATCACCTTTATCAACTATTGCCCTCCCTGGTTATGCATCATTGGCAAACAACTGAATATCTCCCTTCAAATCTTCTGCTATATCATTAATGCATTAGAGAGTAGTGGTCCTAGTACAGAGTCCTGGGGAACTCCACTAGTCACTCTCGTTTGCCTTGATTCCACTCCACCATACACCACCCTCTGATGTCTATCAGCTATCCCTCTATCCATGCCGCCAGCTTCATATCCATTCCCATTTGCTCCAACTTATATAAAGTTATCCATGCAGTATTCTGTCAGATGCCTTTGCAAAGTCCAGCAGTATCATAGTGTAGTCATCTCCTTTGTTCAATTCTGCTGTCACCTTATTATAAAATGTGAATAAATTATTGAGGCAGGATTTACTTTGTAAAAAGTAAATCCTGCCTCAAAAAGCCATGCTGCCCCCTATAAAGTATCATAATCCTATCCACCCATTCCTGAATTTTAATTTTAACCAACTTTCCCAATGCTTTAACCACCACCACTCCAGAGATACTAGTTGGTCTGTAATTTGCTACTTCTGTCTTGGAGCCACCTTTTGTAATAGAACTATCTCACCCTTTTTCCACTCCCTTGGAACCTTGCCAGAGCTGAGACTTAGAGGCACAGCCAATTCCTGCACATTCTGGTACCACATGAACTGACTTGCCATCCAGGCCCACAGCATTCACATTGATATTTTTCAACATACTGAGTACCTCCAGTTCATTTCTCAAAGACTACATCAATCTCTGTCACCTCAGTAACCAGAAAGTCACCACTTGAATGATATACCCTTGAAAAGTGATCACTTAGTAACTGAATTTCTTCTGCTTCTTTCACTTTCTTACCATCACTACTGAGTAAAGTTATCTTTCCATAATCATTCTTTCTCTTACTTGCTATGTAGTGAAAAATCCTCTTTTGGATTTACTTTGATTTCCTTAGCCAATTTTCTCTCAAAATCTGATTTAGTCTTCCTTACCATACTAGTTTCCCTTCTTGCTTGTGCTTCATATTGCTCATGGGCATGCTGATCACTTTTTTGTTTATATTCCTTCCACAATGATTTCTTTCTTGCAGCTCCTGCCTTATATTGCTAGTCATCCACTTATCCCTACTCAGTTTATCCTCCTGACCCTGGGTATGCACTCTGATACTGCCTTGCTCAAACAATTCTTGACTGCTTCCTATGTACTAATGACATCCATTCCATATAGTTTCTTATGCCATGGCACTGCTCCAAGTTGCCTCCTAAGTATGTCATAATCGCCAGTTTTGTAGTTCCACATAAATCCTTTCTTGGCTGAAATATCTTCGTGTTGAGCAACCTCCCAGAACAGGACTACATAGTCACTTTACCCGATCAGAGGTAGAGTTGTTACTGTAGTTATAATAGTTAAACTGTTGAGAGGTGGTTACAGGGTTGACACTGGGGTTGCTTGGTTGAACAGCGGGAAGGAGTGATGACAAGAGGCCATCCCTGGAAGTTATGAATGGAAATTGTGAGCAAGAGGGTGAGGAGTGGTTTCTTTGCATGGAGGGCAGTTGAACCGTGGAATACATTGCCTGATGGAGTGGTGAGAGCGAGAACAGTCAATGAGTTTAAGGAGTGGTATGATAGGCTTTGTGTTTCTTAGGGGGGACCTCCCCTCGATGAGTCTTTTGACTCCATGGAGGCCTGAATAATAATATAGATGAATCTGGTAATAGCATCAGAAGATTAACAGATTAGAGGTTAATATGGCTGTGGGAATGGACATCTCATCTGGTCTTCAGTTTAAACTCAATGACTGTCACAGGCAAGTAACTTTGCATCTTAGAAACCCAAATGTAATGAGATGGTGCTTAATTCTATCTGCATTGTCTGTCATGTCTCACAGACAATGACAGGGATTAAAATCCCAGGTCTTTCCAAAGGACTTTGTCTGCACTGAATAAGCTATGGAGGCTTGGATGGCATATCATCACACATTTTTTTCAGGAATGTCCAAAAGAGTTAGCTATGCCCTTAATCCATTATTAAACACAAGTATTGCAGCAGGAGAGGTTTCTAACAAATAGAAAGAAGGCAAATTAGTACCACTCCCCAAGCATAGTTCTAGGACAAAGTTTCTAATAATAGACCAGTCTGTATATCTGCAGGTCTAGTCAAGATACTGAAAAGCTGATTAGGAATAGGAACTGGATTGTAAAGGATAGATGATAGGTCTTTTTTTTTAGCAATTTATTTTCATTTTATGATAAGGTGACAAATGGTGTTTGGTAAGGGAAATTCATGTACAGCAATAAAATTTTCACCTCACTATCAAGAGTATCTTCAATATGATTTTCAAATTACACAACTAGAACAGAAATTGATAGATAGAGATACTGTCAGCCTATCTAACTGTCGTTCAATCTGGTTACTTCACACACCAAAATAAGCTTTACCAACAAATTAAATCTACATGAATGGATAGTCCTCTTTCTTCCACATTATCTATCTACTCTTTTATTATGATTAAGAGAGACCTCCAGGAAGTCAGGAACCCACTGAAGCTACTTGCGCAAACACACACACACACACACACACAACATCCAGTGGCATTTCAATCAAGCCCTGCTATGAGAGAAAAATCTAGCCTTCATTCCATTCTAGAAATTAGCTTCAACTTCAAAATGTGGGGAAAGGATGCAAGGGCATTAGTGTTATTATTATTCTAGAAGTAACTGATCAGGCTAGGGATCATGGAGTTTTAGTGTACAGGGATCAAGTTCAAGGATCATATAGCAAAAATTGTAATACAACTCAGAAAATAATTGCAATGTTAAAACAAACCTTGACATGTAAAGATAAGATCTTACTTGAACTATTGTGCAGAGGTCTGGTCTCCTGGTTTCCATGGTGATTCTGATATAGTGGAGAGAGTGCAAAGGACAGTGTCAAAAATGATATTAGAATTATGGAATACAGAATATGAAGACAGATTGAGAAGTTGTGGACTGCAGATACTAGCACACAGGAGAAAGAGGGGTAATATGATTGAGGTTTACAAACTTCTGAAAGGGTTATACAAGATTCCAGTAGATGGAATTTTTCATTTTATGGGGGGTGGGAAAGGATGCAAGGGCATCCTTTTCAAGGTTCAAGAGTTTTGGATTTGGTTATAGCATCAGAAGATAATTGATAATAACTGAGATGACATTTCTCCCACCAGTTGGAGAGAGTGACATATGGTTTTGACTTGGAAAATGAATAGACATGCAGGAGTATCAAAGAGACTAGAACGTATGTGGAATTATAAAGCAGGTGATTATAATAGGCTTAGACGTCAACTTGGAGAGGTTTCATGGAGGGTTGAATTGGAAGGCCAGGATATCATTAGTGCTTGATAAATTGTGAAGAAATATTTGTTAGCAGCAATGGTAAGCTGTATTCCACGAGCGAAGAAGAGAACACAATTTGGAGTAAAGTGGATGACAAACAATATTAAACAGGAACTGCATGCGAAAAAGAGGCTATGGAAAAGATATAAGGAGACAGGTGAAGAGAAGATGCATGAAGAATAGAAGACACAGGCCAGGAGAGTGACTAGTATGGTAAGGAAGGCGAAACTGGAATATGAGAAAAGATTGGCCCTTTGATCCAAGGAAAATCCTAGGGAATTTTTTAGCTATGTGGCCAGTAGGAGGAAAATGACTGTGGAAGAATGACATTGTGGGATAAAAATGAGAATAGAGTGACTGATGCAGAGGACATAGTGGAATTGTTCAATGAACACTTCATTGGAGTATTTCATCCTGGAGAAGTCAATTTGAATACTAGAGGGATAGGGCAGGTTCGAGGTGCAGGAGGAGAGTGTGTTCCAAATACTGAGTACTCTGGATGTCAGTAAAGCTGTGGAACTGGATGGTATTTCACCACGAGTTTTGAGAGAATGTGCTAGGGAACTGACAGTGCCTTTGACCTGGCTTTTCAATGAAAGTCTGGCTGTGGGAAAGGTGCCCATGGAATGGAAGGAAGGCAAGATAGTGTCATTGCATAAGGGTAGTAGCAGACTGGAAGTGTCTAATTATAAGCCAGTTTGTGTGTCATCAGTAGTTAGTAAGATCTTGGAGAAAGTAATGAGGGACCGTATACAACATTGGGCAGAAGAGGGTCATGTTATATGTGAGAGTCAACATGGATTTTTGAAGGGGGGGGTCGCTTTTGTTTTAGCAATATGCTAGCCTTTTATAATAAAGTTACAAGAGCATTAGATGAGGGAAAGGCATATACTGTCATTTTCCTAGACTTAGCAAAGACATTTGACAGGGTGCCACATGATAAGCTGATATTCAAGTTGCAGCACATGGGTCTGAATGTCAGATTTGTCAACTGGATTCAGGATTGGCTGTCCAGTAGGTATCAGAAAGTTGTGTATAGTGGAGATATCAAAGAGGCAGAAGGTTACAAGTGGGGTTCCACAGGGCTCAGTATTGGGACCTATATTGTTTAACCTTTATATCGATAACATTGTCCGTGAATTCCAAGGGGATATTCAGTTGTTTGCGGATGGTGCAAAGCTTGGAAGGGTTATTAGTAATAGTGCAGATGTGGTAGCCCTGTAAGAGGATTTGAATAAGCTAGATAGATGGGAAAATGAATGGGGGTCTCGGTTTAATGCAGAAATGCAAGGTCTTGAGGTTGGGGACACATAGATGGGATGCTGCATACTCTATGGGAGGAGTTAAACTGGAGGAAGTAGGGGAGACAAGAGATCTGGGATTGATGATTGATAGAAACCTGAAATTCAGGGGACATATTGCAAAGGTAGTGAAGGTAATACAGAGGATTGCTGCAGTAATGAGAAGGACACTGACCTGCAGAGATAAAAGGGTTATCATTCCGTTGTATAAGACTCTGATCAGACCACACAGACTATTGTTCTCAGATCTGGTTCCCAGGATTTGAAAGGGATAAATTAACTGTGGAAAGGGTACAAAGGTGGATGGCAAAGATGGTGTCAGGACTGTACAATGTTAGTTATGAGGATAGGCTGAGGGAGTGTGGACTGCAGAGTTTGGTGGATAGGAGGAGGAGAGGTGATATGATTGAAACTTTTAAACTGTTGAGAGGTGGTTACAGGGTTGATACTGGGGAGTTTTTCGCTTAGTTGAACAGCGGGAAGGAGTCATGAAAAATGGCCATCCCTGGAAGTTATGAAAGGAAACTGTGAGAAAGAGGGTGAGGAGTGGTTTCTTTGCATGGAGGGTGGTTGAACCATGGAATGCATTGCCTGATAGAGTGGTGAGAGTGAGAACGGTCAATTCATTTAAGGAGTGGTATGATAGACTGTGTTTCCTAGGATGGACCTCCCTCGATGAGTCTTGATAGACTTGTATTTCTTAGAAAGGACCTCCCATGATGAGTCTTTCGACTCCATGGAGGTCTGAATAATAAGAATAATAAAAGGCTGACAGCTTTTAGCAAAATGGCTACTTTATAGTTGAACAATGTCTTCTGCATCAGTCACCTGCATACCATCTGTATTCAGTAGAGTTATTCTTTCAAATTCATTCTTTCTTTTACTTGCAGCATAACAATAGAATTCTTCTGGGTTGTCTTTAACTTGCAGAGCCAGTTTCTCTTCTTACTAAGACTTAGCTTTCCGAACAACACTTGTGACTCATCTGGTCTGCTGCTTATAACTATCTCAACTAACTGACATCATCCTTATGCACACGGTATTCCTTCCATATCATCTCTTTCTTACGAATGTCTTTGATTAGTTAGATTACACATATATTTCACTCTTACTCTATTTATTCCTTGAACTCTAGGAGCACATTCTGATATCACATCTGAAGTATTTTTTTAAACACTTCCCATGCACTGTCGATATCCTTACCATCAAACAACTGATATCATGGCACAGAACCAGCATACTCCTCAGGGTCATAATTTCCTTCTTTGTAGTTCACAGCATGTAGCCTTTTCTGAATGGAACATTCATAAACTTAGCCACTTTCCAGGTGAGTACTGCATGAACTGTCACCAACTGTAGGCAGAATAGTTACATCTTTAACTGAAACACCCTCTAACACTCTTTGACCTTGAATTCCATCTGTCAAATGCTGTTTGAGGAAGTTGTCTCACAACTGCTCTTATCATGTGATTTCACAGCTACCCAATCAGTGTTCGGATAATTAAAGTCCCCAATTGTCTTTATTTGGTGATGTATTTCTTCATCACTAGTAACCAATCCACCAGGTCTATAACAACACCCTAATAAATATATGATCTTGTTAACTCCACCTCACACCAGATGACATCAAACTCACTGCCACATGAAAAACTGTTACTAGTATTGCAGTCATAGGTCTCAACCCTAATTGGACTCAAGTCATCTGATATCATTAGCAGCACACATTTTTCTCTCCTATCCTTTCTAAAAATACTATACCCTTTGCACTCAATACCAGTTAGTGAGTCTGCTTCTGATAGCATGGTCTCACTAATGCCTACAATATGAGGTCCCAATATATTACCAAGGCCACAAACTCTACTCTTTTGTTTCTGATACTCCTAGCCTTTGTGTACAGACATATGTTACCTGCATGCTTTTTTGTATACTCTTGTCTTGTGGTCTGTGTGACACAGTTCGACAACTTGCAGATCTCTGTTCTTATCAAGTTCCTTACTTATGCAGACATTTTACACATGCTTGATAGGTCTGAACCAGATGAACACAGAATCGTTCTCTCTTCATAATCATTTCCATAATAATAACCATTCCCATTATTATCACAATTACCTAACATTGTCACTCTTATACAGATTCTCGTGATTCCACTTCATGGAACAATTTGATCAATGAATACTGAATAGTATCCTTTCTAAACTGCCCTTATAGTACAGATTTATAGATGATGTTTTTGCAGTTGGCATGGTTCCTGTACAGATTAACTAGATGGTAAACTTCATATTTCAGTTTAGGGAAAAAAAAAACAAATGGCGGACTTTACATTTGTGCTCTTTCACACCATAATTGTCAAAAATCTGGCACCATTAAGACTGGTACATAAAGCACTCTCTCTGCTCTGCAGAAATGCTGCTCTATCAGGAAATAAATCATGTCCACCTTCTTTGCTAATGGCTTTACTGAATCTTATTGTCAACAAGATAACTTGATATCTATAGTTTTCCTGTCATCGGCCTCCCATTGTGATAGTGATACAGAGGTGGTCCATCATGTTACCATTTCTCATGTTAAAAGTGTCTCTAAAGGAACAGCCAAACTACTTACATCTGTTGGTTTACAAGTGTCCATCTGCCCTATCAACAACATATCTATTTTTCTAAACTCTGCAAAAATAAGCTTCTGCCTTTGGTCCACTCTGGAATGTATAAAATTCCTTGCCAGTGTAGATTATCGTATTTTGGCCAAAAAGGTAGATCTGCAGTCATGCATCACGATGAACATTTAGACTACGTTTAATTCAATGAGCCAGAATTGGAACTTGCAGAACACACTATCACTACTAGAATCCTTTGGAAGAAAATTACGGCTCTCCATAAAAGTAATAATCTCTTAGATTTGTTTGGAGAGTGGTGAATCAGTGGAATGGGTTGCTAGAGTTTGTGAATGATTTGTCCCGCACTGTATTCGTGGAAAGGTACAACAAATATTGTATAGATAGTGTGGGTCTTCTGCAATAAATCACCGAACTCCATAGACCATGCAAGAATAAAAACAATTTTTTTTTTAAATCTATATAAAAAAATAAACATTAAAAAATCATTTTTTTAAAACGCTATATTAAAGTTCCTATTTAGCTGCAGTATTAGTTTGAGTCTAAGTGTTTAACTAAATGTAACTATAACTGAGCATATATTTTCATTTATTTCTTGATAACAGTGGAGACAGTTAGCCATTTGTTTAACAAAGTTAAACAAATGACTAACTGTATTTATCTGTTATTTTCTACATTATCTGTCTATTTCTAGGCCTCCAGCAATCAGAAGACCAAGTTGCAGGTGGTCAAACTCTCGTAGACCATAGTACTCATACTTTTCAGCAAGTTTTCCACCAATTCTGATGCATTCTACTCATTCATCACTCATCATGCAAAATATCTCCTTTTTACTTCCTTACCCGTGGTTTCCATGGGGATCTCTCATTCTCCCACTTCCTGTTACCTTACACAATACCTTCCATACATCTAATAGGCTCCTCTCACCAACTAGCATGTCTCAATCATATCACCTCTTCTCTTATCTACCAAGCTCCAAAGCTCCATTTTAATCTGCCCCTGCATTCGACATTCCAAAGTGTTCTGGACACAGTCTTAGTCTCTCTCTCTCTCTCTCTCTCTCTGTTTTCTTATCATACTGATATCCTGGTGAACAGATCTGTTCACAAAAATCCAGATGTGGCATGATTTTCTGCTACATTTCGATTTTTAACTTAACTGATTAGTGCTTTATACAATGGAAATGTTACTTCCTTATCCTACTTATCGGTGTTCTCTTTACTGTGACAATTTTCTGGTAAGGATAACCTTTACAACTTTTGCTGTGTCCCCTATACTCAGGTTACTAAACCAAAGTCTCATTAACAAACCCATACTGTTCTCTAGATAGATGTCTATTCTCATCATTACAAGTTTGTCCATCTGCTCTTTCAATGAGAGGATGAATACAGGTAGTCATGGAAACTAGATATGACAGGATGACTGCATAAGAATAATATTTGGACACATACATAAAGTGAGAGATTGAGACTCTTATGATAGAAAAGGTGAGAGAAGGATAGTATGAAAAGGATGACCCAGATGGTGGGACTAATTTGTCAAAAAAAAAAAAAAAAATATAGCAATGATGTTGCATTAGGGTAAGGAATTTGGTTATTGAATCAACTTGGGCTGCTTATTTCAACCATTCAGTTTTAAGTTATTTGAATACTCATTGACCTGGTGGATATGGGTATCATGCATGTTCACTAATACGGAAGGATCAGGAATAAATGATGAATTTTTAGCATTGGTGAATGAATTGGTACCAACAATTATTGGCATTATTCTAGGTAGTAAATGACTTTCATTGCCCGGTGAAAGACCACCATCTTGCTTATTTGGAGACGTGAAGTGACTGTTGCCATGCTTAGTTCCCAGAGCAGTGGTTCAGGTTTCTGTCCCCCTGTCTTCTATCATGAGGTGTGAGTGACACCCTTCAAGTGCATACCATATATATTGCAGAGATCCAATACCCTCCCCATCTTTGAGGGCATAGCACTAAACCAGTTCCACAGGGTAGCTAGCTATCAGATAGTGTACGGGACCAAACCAGATGATAACATGTTTTGGAGGCTTTCTGATCAGCTGGAGCATAATCATGCTTGGATGGAATCTATGTAATGTATGCAAGGAGTTCGAAAATAACTATAATACTACTTCAGTCAAATTAAACCAAACACCTCGCCAAAAACTTTCTTTCACATTCACTTCAACATTTGTGGTATACATCAATCTAAAGATGAGCATCAATTACCTGCAGAAATCCAAACTTGATCTACTATTCGTAATAAAGCCTCTTATAAGGGTGGTCTGAAAAGTTCTCAGCCTAACAACAACAAAAAAAAAAAAAAAAAAAATTTATAATTTCAAAATTATTTTAATTTTTCAACATAATGTCCCTTAAGACTAATACATACATTCCAGCACCATTATCCCGTCCCTGTAGTCGTTCTCAGTAAGATCTGCATTTTTTTCTTTGAGTCAAGAGGTGATTCGAAGAAAAATGCCGACCAGTGAGCAAGAGTTTTAGTTTTATGAAGAGAAAGAGGTCAGAGGGAGCCAAATCTGGGGAATAGGGTGGATGTTCCAACAATTCATAGTGTAGATCCCTCAATTTTACCATTGCCAAAACACCTTTATGGGCAGGTGCATTGTCCTGATGAAAGATGATTTTTTCTTCAGCAAACCGGGTCTTTTCTCAGAAATTTTTTTCGTCTAGTCTGGTTAAAGGATCGGAATAATATTCCCTGGTTATTGTTTTACCCTTTTCAAGATAATTAATAAACAAAATGAAAATGCCTTTATCATTCCAAAACACCGATACCATGACCTTTCCTGCTGATGGAACCAACTTTCTCTTTTTTCGGGCTGAACAACCAGCTTCTGTCCACTGTTTTGACTGCTGTTTGCATTCTGGTGTTAATGGTGAATCCAAGTCTCATCCATAGTAAAAAATCAGTTTTATTCTTACTAAAAAAAAAGAGAGCCAAAAGGCTTCACTTTGGCAATGCAAAATTATTCAAATTAAGTGGATATTGAATCCAACATTATTTCATAGCCAAATATAGAAACCACAAGAGTTTCACTGAATATATAGAGACTATAAAAGTTTTGCCGGATACAAGCATACGTCAACCTTTCATGACAGGGTAACTCGTAGTAAAGGTAGAGCAAGTTCCGATCACTGTCCTTAGTATTTTCTCCTACATCTCTTAGGAGATGCGTTTTACATTATGGGAAAATACTAAGGACAGTGATCAGATCTTGCTCCACCTTTACTACAAGTTGCTATGTCATGAAAGGATGGCATAGGCTTGTATCAGCTGAAACTTTTATAGTCTATATATTCGACATGAAACTCTTGTAGTTTCTATGTTCGGCTATGAAATAATGTTCGGTTCAATATCCACTTAATTTGAATAGTTTTATTCTTGTTTAAAGCACCCCAGGCACTGTTCGGAGATTTTCATGCAAGTGGGTTTTTGATCTGCTGTGAGCAAGTGCGGCACCCATCTTGCACAAAGCTTTTTCATTTGCAATTATTCATGCAAAATATATCCTACACGTTCTATGAAATGCCTATAGTCTCAGCAATTTCATGCACTTGATTCGCTGGTCATCCAATACCATATTGTGCACTTGATCAATGATTTCTGGTGTTGTTACACTTTTTGGACGTCCTTCACGTGGATCATCTTCAAGGCTGGTACGGCGACGTTTAAACTCAGCAGCCCATTCCTTAATTGTTGAAAATGAAGGAGAAGAGTGCCCATAAACTTTTATGAACTTTGAATGAATTTCTTTTGGCAATAAATCTGCTTTTACAAAGAATTTATAACTGCACGATACTCAATTTTATCCATTTCAAGAGATACAGACAACACTTTTGCTTCAGACAGCTGTATAAAACAAACTACTTGATAGAATGACTTGCAATTTCACATGGATGATTATGACAGATGTACCAACTTAGAAAAAAAAAATCATACCAATAGTGTTGTCATCTATGGTCGAGGCTGAGAACTTTTCAGACCACCCTCATATATAGAGGAAAATGACTTTGTATCATTGATCTAGTATTCCATAATGCAAAGCACATATCCTTTAGGTTGTGTATAATGCTATCCATTATGGGAAGGGCCACTACCCTTCCCACCTCCTGCTCACTCACAGTCTTTCTTTCTCTCAAACTCTGCATCATATCACTATCACAAGGATAAGTCACCTTTATAAACAGCTCATTTAATATCTCAACTATATTCTCCATAGTGGTTATCCTTTTACTAATTTCATCAACCAATATCATCCTTTCATGATCATTCTTTCTTCTGCTATCTACATGTTGAAAGAACTCTGTGTGGGGTTTTTCTTTTGGTTTCATTACCAATTGCTGTTCATACTAACTGAGCTGTCCTCCTTGCCTGTGCTTTGTACTCATTATGGAACTGATGAACACAAAGAACAGGAACTTCTTTCTCCAGATTGCATGCTTAATCTATTCATCCATTCATTTCACACCTACCTTATTTAACCTACTGATCTTTGAAATGCATTTAAACATTGCTTCTGCTAGATAGCTCTTGAATAACACCCAATCACCTTGTAGTTCCACATATATCCTTTCCTCACTGAAGTCCTTATGTAGTTGATAAAGTTTTAGTAATTGTTTTCAATGAAGCTTGCAGTGACTTTCATATAAAAAGTGAATTAAATTAAGTTATTGTAGTGTTTTGGATGAAGGCAATGTTCCCCCCCCCCCTCAATCATTGTGTAGTTTAGGATGGAGGAAGAATTTCACTGAGTTATGTTGCTCTTATTTAGGAAGAAGTAATTTCTGTATTAGTTTTTCTCCCTGAATGAGTCCGAGAGAGAGCGAGAGGGAGCTATGCTGGATGTAAGTGATTAAAATTTCAGAAATTTGTCCATAAAGGATAAAAAAAATGTTAGATAAGATATATGGAAATGGATGTGTAGAAAGAGTGATTTTTCATACAATTTCTTATTGCAATTTGTAATATATAACGGCATTTCCGTAATTTTGTGTATATTTATGTTCTTTTTGTAAATTCAAGTTTTTCTTTGGTTATAAAGGTGTCTGAAGACTTAAATCTCTTAATCAGTTAAATGGTTAATTTAACAAGACAAGTTGTATATGTGATATCCTAGAATATGAATCTATGTGCAAGTCTGATTTGTAGTTTAGTTTGTTTTCTTTTTTATTTTAAAGCTGAATTAAACTTGATTCAAAGTTAAACCACTCAGAATCAAGGGTATAATTTAACGATGGTGCAGATGACAAGATTATATAGTAGATTAGTTGTGAAGGGTTGGTTGGTCATATACTTTGCTCACTTTTTATAAAGTCCGAGTTGGATAAAGCAGATAGCACACAACAATAATGCTGCCTTTTGCAAAAATTAAAAGTTTGACGAGAACCAGATGGAATAGTTTTACACAAATTAGAGCAAATAGAGGTAGATATAAAGTCGGTAATATGGATACAAGGATGGCTGAACAGATACCAAAGAGTAGTATATGGAGGACTGAGAGATAATGTGGATCTCCTTGGGTAGAGGGTTCCCATATAGAATCCAGCGACAAATGTGGCTTATATATGCCACAAGGCTCTGAGCTTGGAGTATTGCTGTTTAATTTGCCCATAAATGATATAGGAAATGATTTGAAGTGAAATATTCTGCTGTTCACAGATAATATAAAATTGAGTAGTATAATAGTTAATATGTGATCTAGCAAGCTTGCAGGATGATTTAAACACTGACAGTATGGGGAAAAAGCTAATGGAAATGATATTAATGTGGAAAAGTGTAAAGTATGCATTCTGGGGAAAAAAGATTACAAACCTTGTACTACGTTAATGAAACTGCAATAATAACTACTAATAATCCATTGTACTTACAGGCTCTTATGAGCCTGTAAGTTATGGGCTCTTATAGGACCACAACCTACCCAGTTTGGTTTTCGTCAGCATAATTTTAGGATAACATGGTTCAAGTCTTATGCCTAAATATATATTATTGTGTTTACATATGATCTCTTGACCAGTTTGCCTGGTTGCAAAACAAAAAAACCCATGATTCCAAGAGAGAAAACTTACCACCACCATGTGAGACCAGCTAACTCACCTTTAGTTAAAAAGCCCTAATAAAGGTTCATCATGTTGTAAACAAGATTTGAACCTAAGACCTGCCAACCAAAGGGCTTGATGAACTGATGGATAAGGAGTTGAAGTTCAGTGGGCATATTGTAAAAGTGACCAAGGTAGCTCATGAAAGATTGCAAGCCTATAGTACGTTAATACCATGAGTGGGCTAAGGATTTTTTATTCTTTTTTTTTGTATTTTTTATTTATTTTTTACATAGTCTGAAGCACTGCTCTAGAGAAAAAAATATGGAACTTTTTCAAGCCACTTCAGGCCTCTAGTAAGCAGGGCAGTGGTTTCACATTGGGCGATGAAATTTATCTCCCACCTAAAGACAGTCATAAACATCAATTTCCACAGTGGGATTAAAACTCATGATCTGTTGGTTAAAGAGTGGATACAATAACCACTTGGCCAACCAGGCTGGCTTACTTGGATAATAATAATAATAATAATAATAATAATAATATGGAATTGTGCACGTGAAAATAAACAAAAGGAATGTAGTCTTCAAAATTTGAGTAATGGAGGAGAGGAGACATGACAGAAACATAAGTTAGTAAGGGTGGACTAAGGATTGTGCACAGTGTAGATCTACAGTGTAAACAAGTGATTTGCAGCTCACAGAAAGAAGAGAATGTTACCATGGCTCGAGATGGATGGATGTTGTCAATGTTGTGAATGCATCTTTAGTGAATATTTCAAAGAGAGAAATATTATATATATTTAATGTGGAAGAGACAGATCCTCCCTTATAAGTAATCAAATCCTTGGAGGAATCTGTATAATAATAATAAAATTTAAGCTCAAGAAGAAGCAGAATTCAGTTTTAACCATGTAAATGATGACCAATGGCATTTACACAACTATATTATGCAACTTTTTTTTTCATATTTTAATTATGTTACACTCTAATGATGTTGAGCTTAGTCTGTTCCAGTCTGACTTTCCACTGTTTTCACCAGTTCCCTGATGAAAACAGCATTGGGAGGGGGGGGGGGTGCATTCTCTAACTAAACTCAATAACTGCTGTAATAAATTTGGTATAAAATTAGCAATAAAAAGACAAACACCAAGAAAACAGGCAGAAACACTGAAAACATTACTGCATCCTGAATGGAGAACCTACAGAGCAAGTAAAATATTTTAGCTTTCAGCTATTTAGGTACAATTTTTAGTGAAGAAAACAAGTTAAATACGGAAAATAGACCAAATTAGCAAATCTGGTTTGGTAGAAAGTCGAATGAATAAATTTATATGGAATAAGATAGAAATTATTCAAAACACTAAACTAGCTGTATACAAGACAATGTTTAAACCAACTTATGGATCTGAGAAGTGGGTTAGAAATAAAACACTTAATCAAAGACTGAAGAACACAGATATGAAAGTTCTGAGAAAAATGAAGGGAGTGGAACAGATGGCATCAAGAACTGTCATACTGGAACTTGATATTGTTAGCATTCAGGAGTGTGTGTAAGAGCAGAGCTGATACCTCAGGTGGTATGGTCATTCAAATAGAATGGGATACAAAAGATTCGTAAAAAGAGATTTTTTTTTTGTCAGGAGGGCAGGGGAAAAAGAACCAGAGGAAGATCAAGATGCAGCTGGATTGATCAGTAATAAGTTCCTTGGAAGAACAAAGTATGAGAGCTAACAATAATGGAGTCCTGACAGATAACAGATTAATTTGGATTGAAATTTTTGATAGAAAGTTAGTAATGATGTAAACTTTTCATGTAGTACTATCATAATATCTTGTACCTGATTACCCTAGAGGGTACGTATCAAGAATTTGATGATACGCTAATTATATTTAGGATCTCTCGTTCTGTCTAGTTTATTTTGTTTGTCTTGAGATAGTTTTCTTTATTCACTTTAACTTTTATTTAACTTTCAGAATCTGATACATCATCATGACTATAAAAATGTTTAGAGAATAAGAGATGAGGAAACTATGAATTGTTTGCCAAATGTAATTTGTTCAGCTAATATTGAAACTATTGATCTTCCCAGAATTGTAATTTACCTGAATGAATGTTAATCTGTTACTGATGTTAACAGATATTTGTCAATTAAACATCATACACTTGTTAGAATATGTTCTAGTTTCACTGTGTGTCATATGTAGTATCATTAATGAATTTATTTTTCTGACAAGCAAAATGGAATAATGACTTCTAAAATTATTTCCAGTATAACTTTGTCTAAGAAATATTATATATATGCACATACTTACTTGGTTCATTACAGAAAAAATTACTGCCAACAGGTAAAAGCTTGTGCTGTTGATGCCCAGGAAATAAAGACTCCTGCAGCGTTGTAAATTCATTATCTTTCTTTCTATTTGACAGTCCAGCTTGTTCCTCATTTTCTAATTCTAGCCAAGGATTCTCAAAATCTGAAGCAATATTAGAATGACTCTCATTATAACTTTGTTCCTCAATTTCTATCACTCTCTGCTTTGTTATAATTTGGCCACTAAAATTTCCTCTAACAGAATTTCGTAAATTGTTATTTTTTACCGGATATATTGTAAGAGGTCCATGATAGTTGAAACTTGTCAGCAAGTTGTACCACGCAACAGCTCTTAAAGACAGCAATGTACCACGAGGCTCAAATCCCTAATAATAATAATAATAGAAAAACAAAGTATTAACATATTTATAATGCCTTTTTATAAACAAACAAACAAACACACACACACACACACACACACACACACACACACACACACAAAACTGCAACTGGCTGTTTTCAACTATGAAGTTGTTCAGGACTTGGAACATGTTTATAACTAAAATATATAAATGAATCTTGAAATTTCTTGGAAGTTTTTTTCCACTTGGTTAGACAATAATAAATTTCATTTAATTCTTTATCCAAGTGCAAGCAAACAAAGTTTGTGCCCGAAGTATCTTCAGGACTGAGGCAACTCATGGTAAAGGTGGACCACGGTCTCATCGCTCCTTGTCCCAATATCTCCCATAATGTAAAGCACATCTCCTTGCAGACATGTATAATGCTATGCATTAAGGGAAAGGCCACTACCAAGACCTGTTTCAATTTTTATTGAGGTCTCATCAGTGCGAGCCAGATCCAGAAGTAGTGATTTATTGCAGAAGCAATGGAGAAGTCATATTTACCTATATGAGTTGCCAAAAGGTGTACCACCTTATTATTAAATTACTCTGGATTTATAGTTCTCTAAATATGAAGTTACTTCAGGTGCAAACTTTGTTTGCTTACACTTGGATAAAGGATTAAACTAAATTTATTAGAATCTTGAAATTATAACTAAAATACATAAATATCATTAAAACAAGATTATATAACTATATAATCCTGTTTTTTTTTTCCATAACAGAATCCAACAAAGGCATGCATATGTGATACATTCACAACTAGTTTCTCTCTTTCCCCATCTCTCTCCCTTCATTTCTCTTGAATCATACACTGAAACATGTCTTCTGCATCTATCTTATAGATGCCCCATTAGTATATATGCTTCTGCCATAATATTATTATTATGTGACGTGAGCGGGCACACTACTCCACTACACAAAACTCATCATCTCCACTAGATAATCCCCTAACTACAAAAAAAAAAAAAAAAAAAAAAAAAAAAAAAAACACTCAACACACAATGCCATCTATTGTCCACCACTATTACAATAGTATTTTTTGTCTGCGAACTGCACATTTTTTCGTGGATGATTTGCCTGCATGTGGGATGAAAAACTCGAGTTTCCTGGAGAAAAAACTCTGTTACCTTTGTATGAGATTGGCTAACTCACCTTCAATTGAAAAAGCCCACATAAAGATTACTCTAATCACAGTGAGAATTGAACTCAAGCCATCTTCCAACTGAAGGGTGCAATGTTCTGTTGTTCTATCAATTGAGCTACGGAGGTGCTTAAATTCTACTAAGAAAGAGACAGGGGTATTTTTCCTATTCATTAAAGAAGGCAATTGATACAAAGAAAACGTCTGTCCTTTCTGGAGATTTTAACAGCAGAATAGGAAACGAATACCAGACATACCAAAATGGTTTCAAAAAATTTGAAGGAAAAAAAAAAAAATAATAATTACTTAAATAAAGAGCCAACAGGCTTGATTTCGGCGATATAAACATTATTTAAATTAAGGGGATATTAAATCCCACATTGTTTAAAACTGAATAAGAAACTCAAAGATCGGAATCAGAGAGTTTCATGCCGAATATAGTAAACTATAAAAGTATCGGCGATTACTAGCGTGAGCTAATGCAAGTAGTCCTAGTACGTAGTACAAACTCGGGCAACATGCAGCAAAGGTGGTAAAGTTCTGATCGCTATTCTTGGTATTTTCCATAATGTAAAAACACATTTCCTAGGAAATGTATGCTGTTATTACATTATGGTGGGAGGTCACTACCCAGACCGGTTTCAGTCTTTATTGAGGCTTCATTAGTGAATAGCTAGACCAAAATTAATACCAAAGGGTATAGCAAAAAGAACTTATATATACTCTGCTATATGAGTTGTCGAAAAGGTGCAACCCATTAAGTTACTTAAATACGTATAAAGAGCCAACAGGCTTCATTTCGGCGATATAAATGCTGAAATTTAAATCGCTTCATTTCGGCGATTTAAATTAAGGGGATATTAAATCCCACATTGTTTTAAAACTGAACAAGAAACTCAAAGATCGGAATCAGAGAGTTTCATGCCGAATATAGTAAACTATAAAAGTATCGGCGATTACTAGCGTGAGCCAATGCAAGTAGTCCTAGTACGTAATACAAACTCGGGCAACACGCAGCAAAGGTGGTAAAGTTCTGATCGCTATTCTTGGTATTTTCCATAATGTAAAAACACATTTCTTAGGAAATGTATGCTGTTATTATGGTGTGAGGTCACTACCTAGACCAGTTACAGCCTATATTGAGGCTTCATCAGTGAGTAGCTAGACCAAAATTAATACCAAAGGATATAGCGAAAAGAACTTATATACTCTGTTATACGAGTTTTTGAAAAGGTGCAACCCATTAAGTTACTTAAATATTTTTAATTAATAATAATTAATCTGTTCAGGCCTTAGACTAGTCATTATTAATTTATACTTGATCAAGTGTGAGTACAGATAGTAAGTCCCTTTTGAAATCAACATGAAAAATTTTGTTCAAGGTGTGTGTGTGTGTGCGTGCGTGCATATGCATGCATACATGGGAAAATGTGGGTAGTTTGTGGGAAAAAGAGATGATAGTACTAGAACCTATCAGAAATACATACTGATTATGCAGATTGAAGAATGCAAGCATAATTTCATATGATGGAGAAAATTAAATAGTGTGGCAGATAGTAACACATGTAAGAAGGAATACAAGAATGCATGGAGTGTTAGAGTGCAAGACAGTGATAGCTGTTGGATGTGAAGATGTGAGAAAAAGGTAATTATATATATATTTAAATTACTTGGAAAGAAGTTAGACACTCCCACAGGTAAGAATGCAATGAGTAACGAGTGATGTGTTTGAAGCTGATATTAAACTGGAGGAATATGATGCTTCCAAGTCGGTGTAATTGTCTGGGTGAAATGGCTACAAGGGAACTGACAAAGTTTGAAAGAGGTGTTGTGATATAGAATGCCATGTTGCAGGACTATCTGTTTGGCAAATGTTGACAAATTTGGCCATCCCAGGTCAACAATCAGTGATACCATAATGAGATGGAAGTGCAGGGAGTCAATTGCAAGTACTACCCATAGTGGATGACCCACCACACTCGCCAAAGAAAGTGATCATAGGGTGCTACGAAGGAAACTATGTAAAAACTGCCATTCATCAGCTGACATGTTGAATGCGGAGTTCCAGCCTTCGACTAGAACACAAAAACATTCAGAACTGAGGCTCACAACATGGTAGGACTCCAATATGGAAGCCCCACCTTACCCAAACCAACATGTAGCATCATCTTCAGTGATGCAAAAAGAGTGTACAGTGGGACGTAGAAGCTTAAAAAGCTGTGTTATGAAGTGAGAAATCACGCTACACCCTCTATCAAGGAGATGGATGGGTGTGGGTGTAGTGGATGCCTGGTGAATGTCTCTTACCAGAGTGCATAACTTCAACTATGAAATTCAGAGGTGGTAGTGTGATGGTATGGTCCTGTTTTTCCTGGTTTGGCCTTGGACTTTTATTTGTGGTGCCATGAACACTGAACTCCAGGAGGTATCTGAATATTCTGGACAATGCAATGCTTCCTACTTTGTCATTTCTATGGAACTGAACATTATCTCTTTCAGCAAGACAATGCACTGTGTCATAAGGCTGCTGCTGTAACTGTGTGGTTTGTGGACTTGAATGTCACCACAATAGACTGGCCTCCACAGAGCACTGATCTCAACCCTACTGAAGATCTGTGGGATGAACTGGAGCATTGAATGAGGTCCAGGGACATCCATTCCCACAATAGTTCAGGGCATCATTACATGTCTACAAGAAGAATGGTCCAAAATTTTCATTGATCATTATTATACACTTATGGAAAGTATGTCCCATAGAATTGCTGCAATCATCACAGCAAAAGCAGGTTCCATATCTTATTACAGTGGGCACTATGGCTGTTTGTTCCTCACAGTATGGTGTCTGTTGACTTCTTTCCAAGAAGAAAGAGAGAGAGAGAGAGAGAGAGTGTGTGTGTGTCAAGAGCATATATTCCTGGTGTGATGGCACACCCACAGAATAGCAATTTCACTGATATTATAATTTTTGCATTTATTGCTGGCAAAAACTCCCCTAGTTGTTTCCTGGCTTCATGTAATTCATAAAATTAAACACAATATACTAATGCTTCATAAAGAGGACACTTTTTGACAAGTAAACATTGCATCATATTTACGTTAATAGCCAGGTGTGCGGTCAAAAATATGGACACCTTTGAGCCCTTTGAATAGACATGCAAATGTTGCACTGTGTGAAATTCTCAGCATTCCAGTGGTTTTAAACCACCCAGAAGGTGAGGCAGGGTGTGCACTGAGACAATAGCACCCAGAAATGGGTAGCTGCGATTAGTTATTGTGTCAACCAATCCAGTTGAACATTGTGGTTTGTCATGAGTTGCTGTTTTTGTTTTCTGAGTTTGATTTGTTTTGCATGCATGAAGTGTGAACTGACATGTTTGTGACACTGATATAAACAAGTTCTTAATATATAATTTTCTATAAATAATTTACTTTTTCAGCTATATTTAAAATGGTATCAAAATTCAAATTATCTATATCTCACTAGTGTTTGTCAATGATAATCTGATCTTGCCACAAAGTGTAAACCGTTAGTGCTTCATACATAAATGGTTTGTTTGAAACATAGCTATTGTTCATTTGACCTTTATGCTTTCCACATTTAAAAGCATATTAATTGATAAATTAAAGTATTCAAAGTTATCCTACAATTAATTGCATTGGACCAATTAAGATGAGCACTGATGTGCTATGCACTCTTAAAACTTTCATACATCAATAAAAATGCAATCATATGGTCAAATTAACATGAATTTTGTAGCACTGGTTGCATAAGCCACGTGACAGCACCCAACCTAAATGGGAATGACACTGATATAAGTCGTGAGTGAGATAGAAAAGCTCATTTGTCATTTATAGAAACAAGCAATTTTTCAGGAACAAAGATTTGTGTGTGGCAAAACAGGAGAGCAAAAGGATGCTTCGAGTTTATTGCTACAACAGAAAAGGATTGAACTAAAGGAGAGCTAGATATTGCAAATGAATCAGTGAGTATCTTTGTAAGAGAAATAATGTATAGTATACTGACATTTGATTTTGTGAAAGGATACGTACTTACAAGATGGATTACACTTAAATGGGTGCGGCATTAGACGCTTGGAGAAATTGCTGTTCAGTAAACTGTGAATGTGAATAGTCAGGGAAACTAGATATGTCTAACTAGAAGAAAGCATGAAAGTGTGAACATGTGTATATTAGACAGCAAGATCAAATGATAGGCTATCGATGAAGATCCCAGGACCAACAAGACTAGTTGTTAAGAAAGAAAAGTGAACATTGTGGAATTGTAGTAGATTTTATTATACAAAAATTATGTGGGGACAAAACTATGTTGGAGTAATAAATTTACTTAAAACAACTATATTCAATGTTTCAATCTTGAGAAACTATGAAAGTTTCTGCATTCGACTTTGAAATAATGATGGATTTAATATCCTTGATTTATATAATTTTGCATCGCCAAAAAAGCCTTATGGCTCTTTATTTTAGTAAATTGAACCTTTATATTTATATAATAAAGTGACAATGGAGATGGATAATGAACATGGTAACTCATTAATATTGCTGGACTTTGCAAAGACATTTAACAAATAACAAAAAATAAAAATACAACAAATCAATAAAGGAAAGAATTTTATACATGCAGAACTACATCAACAGGATTCTGTATATAATTCTATTGTGTAAATTGAAGCAAATAGGAATGCATATGAATCTGGTGATTTGGATTAGAGGGTGGCTGATGGACACACACCAGACTCCTCCATAAACCACTGATTACATGGTTGTTGAGCACATAGACAAGTTGTTTTCCTATATAAGACTTTAATAAGGCCACATATAGACTACTGCACATAGATCTGGTCACCCATATCTGTGGAGATGAAAAAGTGATGAAAAGGATCCAGAAGTGAGTGACAGATTGCTGCAGGTCTATGGAATACTCCCTATGAGAATAGACTGGTGGTCTTCAAAAAAATATAGCTCTTAGGCAAAAAACATGAGACATAATAGAAAGCATATAAGTTATTAGAGGATTTATAGGATTTTATAGAATTTATATATAACCATAATACAATAATAATTATAATTATTATTGTATTATGGTTATATATAACACACAGCAACAGAAGCTACATAACCATTCACTACAGTGAGCTATGTATGGCATTACGGTCAACGTTTGTCGAAGGAAGGAGATGAATTTCATTTCCCACTGTGACACCACTTCTCCACTTGCTGAAGGGGCTTGAAAGAGTCCCATGTTTCTGAATAAAAAGAAATAAAAATAAATAAATAAATAAATAAAAATATATAAGATTAATATAAAAAAAAAAAATTCCTTAGCCAACCCACAATAATGTACTTTTGACTCCCACCTGTGAATGAGGTTTAAAACCTCATTAACAGGTGGGAGTCAAAACACTGTTGACCTTAGCCTAACCTCTGACAAGGAAAACAGAGGAAAAAATAAAAATAAATAAAAAAATAAAAATAAAATAAATCAGTTAAGCAAATATAAATTTTAATACACATGTGGAACAATAGCTATTGGCTAGAGATTATATCTCTCGAGTCCAGTTATTCTGATTCATATTTTTTATGAGAGGCACCAGTTTAGTATTGGTCTACAGTTCGATTCTTGCTGGTTTCTTTATCCAGCATCATGTTATTTTGTACTTGGCTTTTGGGAATTGTTGAAGTTCTACACTCCCATTATTTTATAAACCTTGTCATCAAATGTTATATAGGTTGCAGATGAGCCACCCATATCCTTGAGACTCTTAGGGCCATCATTCTTGTTGAGGTGATTGATTAGTATCTCGCAGGCCTCTTTGAATGTTTGTTTGTACCAGCTTTGGTATGATTAAGAAATGGGTACCTATCTGAAAATTTCTGTGCCATATTTCAAGTGCATGATCAGAAAGCCCTAATTTTTCATAATTAAGGAATTGAATGTGTCATTTATGTTTTTCTTACTGATATTGTTCCTGTGATATACACTTGGTTGGGATAAGGGGGAGAGAACAGAATTCTTAGTAATTTTTAAAATTTTGTGGATGGTTTAAATGTAGCCTCAATGCTTTTTGGACATTCCCTTAATGCAAGGGATAGCTATAGCTTTATTGCAATCTTTTTTGATTTTTGGGCATATTCCTGTGAAGAACTGCATTGATTGTTGTCCTTCTATAGCTATTATTTATTAAAGTTTTGCTTATTATATCAAATTCATTTATTATTATTATCAGATCTCCATGGAGTCAAAACACTCACTACAGGAGGTTCCACTCTGATACACACAGCTCATCACACAGTGTTTTTAATGCACTCACTGTCTCTGTGCTTACCACACTCTCAGAGAATGTATTCCAACTGCTGTACCTAACACATTCCATGCCAAAAAAAAAAAAATATATATATATATATGCAACTTGCAAGGATGGTCTCTTGTTGTTCCCCCCTCTCTACACAGATTCTATGAAAAATCTCATCCACATTAATCTGGTAATAACCCCTTTACAACTTATATATATCACAATCATGTCCCCTACCCCCCCCCCTCTTTCTAATCACTACACTCTGCAAATTACATTCCCTCAATCTGTCTTCATTATTCACTTCCAGAAACCAGAAACAACCTCAGTCAATCATTTCTGAACTCTTCTTTCCAGCATCTTTTCATTCTTTTGAAAACCATGACCCAATCTATGTGGGTCTCATTAATGCCATCTGAGATATGTGGGTCTCATTAAAGCCTTATACAATGGAATCATAACATCCTTACTTCTACATATCAGTGTCTTCTGCCTCATAAGAGAGTATAAGGTATATATATAAGAGAACATCCCATCTTTGCTTCCCTAATTTTTAAACTTTACACTTTGCCATACTGAACTAGTAGCTCCACTCATTCACTCAGTCTTTCTGAGTCCTCTTGCAGGGCTACAACATCCATTCTGTTCCTGAGTTATTCCCAACTTTGTATCATCCAAACAACTGTATATCATCAATCAAGCCTTCCCAATATTACATAAGCAAAACTTTCTCATGTACATTACGGACAGATATTTAATAACTGTTTCAGCGCATCTTATTGAGTTCCATCCATCCCACTCCAAAACCAGAACTGAAAAAACATCTCCCATCATTTGTGCTAAATTCGAATATGAATTACAAACACAAAGGAGAATTAAAAATTTTTTTTTTTCATAGATAATGCTACAAGTCATCTGTCTTATATCTGTGATCTTCACCAAGTTCAAAGTCACGTTTCTCCTTCCAAACACCACTTCATTGATCTAACCAATGGATCAGGGAGTTCTTGCAGTATTTAAGGTTTATTAACTATGGAGAAGTTTATGACAAGCCATTTCTGCCACTGAAGGAAATGACCAGACTCCCATGCAATTCTGGAAAGCATTCAATATTTATCATGCTATTAAAAATATTGCTGTGGCTTGGGACGAAGTGACCTCTCAATGTATAAATGGAATATGAAAAAAGACATTAAAAACGTTTGTGCACGATTTTAGAAGTCTTCAAAAAAATGAATACCTTTTTAAATTGAGTGAAGAAATAGTAGGCCTAGCAAACAATCTGAATCTCGAAGTGAATGATGATGACATGGTTCAACTCATAGAAAGTGGCCCTGAAGAGTTGACCAATGAAAAATTGGTCAAACTGGAGGAACAACATGTTGCAGAAGAGGAAGAAAGAGAAAAGGAAGAAGGAAAAGAGAAACAAGAAGAGGAAGTTAATGAATTTACAGTGAAGTATCTTGCAGAAATGTTTTATGCAATTAGCGATGTTCTCAAAATGGCTGAAGACATGGATCCCAATGTTGAATGCTACTTATTAGTAGAAACAAAAGTACATGATGTATTTTCTTACCATAAAAACATATTTACATAACCAAAGTGGATATTAGATCTGGCAATATTTCAATATCATTTACATAAAAATTAAACAACAATGGCCACAAAAGACTCTTGAGGCACACTCAACTAGTGACTTTGGAACACACAACTGGAGACTTTCCTCTTCTGGGACATCACTTGCCCATACACAACTTGCTGATACTTCTGAAAGCCAGTCTCCAATCCAAAGCACTAACCTACTATACAATTCCAACTATTCCAATTTAATTACCAGCTTGTCATGCAGCAGTCTATGAAAGGCCTTTGCAAAATCTAAATATACCACTCTGTATGCTTCCCTTGTCCAATGCATCTGCAACCTTGTTATAATAATATTATTATTATTATGGGCAACTCCAGGGAGTCCTTAGACTCATCAAGGGAGGCCCTAAACATCATGTCCACACAACTATTTGACATTCTCACAGAATCTATCATACCTTGCCTTTAACTCATTCACTGTCATAGCACCCACAACAGCCTCAGGCAGTTTATTCCACTCATTCACCACTCTAAAAGTAAAGAACCCAGCTCTAACACCCTTGTTAACCACACTCTTGCCCAGCTTCCATAGATGTCCCCTAGTTCTCCCACCACCAGTCCAAGTAGTAGATAATAAGTAAATAGATTGCTAAAACACAATCTTCCTTTAGTAAACCCATGCTATCCATCAAAGAGAATGCTGCTGTTGTCAAACCAATGCCGAATTTGCAATAACATCCTCTGACGAGATAATGAAATCCAAGACCCTTGAACCTCATGTACGTACATATTGGCTAAGGTAGTTGTATCTCAGAAACTCATGAAATTTTTTCTATTTGCCCCATATGCTGTCTTTTTATTCCAATCTATACTACCATAATTAAAATCCCCATTTCTTATTAGCCAGAACTACCCTCCACATTACCAGGTCTATAATAATATCCAACTAAATATTTCATCCTGCCTGCCTCACCCCATAATGCTTCAAAACCACAGCTAGTATTTGTTCCTTTCATCTCCATGCCTCGGATGGGCATAACTCCTTTGCTGCCATCAACACCACTCCTCCCTTTTCATCCTGTCTATCTTCATGAAAAACTTATCCCTGCAATTCTATTCCTATCAAAATGTCATCCGTAAGGTTGGTAAAAGTGGGGTATGACCAGCAGTTAGCTAATGAAGCCAAAAAGAATCCTAGGGAGTTCTTTCGATACGTAGCCAGCAAAAAAAGAATGATTATGGAAGGATGACATTGATTGGAGAAAATGGTATAAGCACAACTGTTGCAGAAGATATAGTGGAACTACTTAATGAGAAGTTCATAAAGATCTTTCATTCTTGTGAATGTGACTTCATGGAGAGATTGAAAGCAGTTGAGGATGGAGAGGAGAGACTGACTGTAAGTGAGCAAGAGGTGTATGAGGAGTTGAGCAAACTTGATGTTAAATAAGGCTGTGGGACTTCATAATATATATCACCACATATTCTGAAGGAATGTGCCAGGGAGTTGACATCTGCCATGACATATTTTTTAATATGATAGAACCCTACAAGTTAGTAAGGGGTTGTTATAGGATCAATGTTGGGGAGGTTCTACAGAAAACAGTGCAAGATCAGGGGAGAACCAGAGGTCATCCCAGGAAGCTGTATAAGGAGGGTGGGAGCAGGGGAGTGAGAAGCAGGTTTTTTGCATGCAGAGTTGTGAATGATTGGAATGCTTTGGCTGAGAGTGTGGTGTCTGCAGAGAATTTGAGTGTGTTTAAGGCACGGTATGATGAGTTGTGTGTATGATAAAAGGACCTCCTAGATGAGTCTTTGACTCCACAGGGTCTTGGGGTAACAATAATTATCCAACCAAGTCTCACTTATTCTGGCAATATTTGGGCAAATAAATTCTGTCGGCACTACAATTTCATTCTCATTTTTTTGAATACTTCTTGCATTTATAAACAGACACATTAGCTCATTTCTGGTTCTATAAGAAATCCCCCCCCCCCTCAGTCATTCCTCTCTATTATCACTGATTTTACACATCTAAATGTTGTACACTCCCACATCCATTCTAGTATCCACCATTCACACTTCCCACACAGTCTCTCGCAGTTCACCTTGACCCTCTTCATTTCCCTGTCAGTTTTGTTTTCCTCCTCTCTTTTCAGAGCATGATCATTGGAGCAAATTATTAAGGATCTATTTTTTGAGGATACTAATGATATATACTTTTGTGTTGGATACTGATGTCAGTGTATATGTATGTAAAGTAAAGGTGAATTGAATACATCCATGTTGCATGTTTAGATGACTCAGGTTTAGAGTTTGGCAGCCATTGTATCTATCTCACAGTATAGATACAAGTGGAATTTTGAAGCTTATGGCATTGGGGGAGGAATAGAGTTTTAGGTCTTCTCTGGACACTGACTAAGAGGATATGATTATAAGCATAAGAAGTCCATGTTCTTCTCATAGCATGCAACAAATATGCATATGAAATTGGCTAGTGTTAGATGTTTTGAGTGTGTTTTTAGTGAATGTGTTCAAGAAGAGAGAGAGAGAGAGAGAGAGAGAGAGATGATAAGTACTTAGGTACAAGTGACTACAAGGAATCCTACCTTTGAATTACTAAATAATTACTTTGCAGGATTGCCATCCAGGTGAAGATAATAAGCCAAGTGAATTATCAGAAACATCAGAGGATATCTGCTGTAAAGCTTCAAAACAAAGAACACAAAGACCACTCAAGTATTTTGGAGTAATGATAAAGGTATTGGAAGTTTTTTCCCACTTGGTTAGACTATAATAAATTTAGTTTAATCCTTTATCCAAGTGTAAGCAAACAAAGTTTAAGCCTGAAGCAACTTGTGGTAAAGGTGGACCAAGCTCTCATCACTCCTTGTCTTAGTATCTCCCATAATGCAAAACACATCTCCTTGCAGACATATATAATGCTATGCATTAAGGGAAGGGCCACTACCCAGACCAGTTTCAACCTTTATTGAGGTCTCATCAGTGGGAGCCAGACCCAGAGATGGTGATACCAAAGGTGGAAGCAATGGAGAAGTCATATTTATCTATACGAGTTGCCAAAAGTGTCTCACCTTATTATTAAATTACTCTGGATTTAGAGAAAGATGTTAGAAGTTTTTTTTTTCACTTGGTTAGGCTATAATAAATTTAGTTTAATCCTTTATCCAAGTGTAAGCAAACAAAGTTTGCACCTGAAGTATCTTCAGGACTGAGGCAACTCATGGTAAAGGTGGACCAAGCTCTCATCACTCTTTGTCTTAGTATCTCTCATAATGCAAAGCACATCTCCTTGCAGACATGTGTAATGTTATGCATTAAGGGAAGGGCCACTACCCAAACCACCTTTGGTCCACCTTTACCAAGAGTGGAAGAATACTTGCCTGTGGCTATTGTTTTTGAGAAAAACAATAGCCACAGGCAAGTTGTTACAAACAACTGTTAAATGATTAACAGAGCAATTAGATTTAGCATACTTTTGTGTATCATATAGCTTGTGTTTAGTTCATATGTATGTTTCCTCATGATGATCTTGATATAGAGATCAAAATGTTGAGTGTTTGTAAAGTAATTGCTCTAACACATGTTCTTGTCTCTATAAATTCTACACAAAGAAAGAAAGAAAACTAGTATAAGGATATATAGTGATGCTTCTTCATCATCCATGAGGGAATTCAAGTATTATCAGAATGTCAGTTCATGCATTTTTTGTGCTCCACATATTCTCTTCTAAAACAAGAACTGTCACTTAAGTCTACTTTCTTCTAATGGTTAAAAACACTGAGAGTTTTTCTATTACTTATGTCAAAGAATTGTATGAAAAGCTTGACAGACTTATACATCAAATAAATCTTCAACCGTTTTTTAATTTTACAAATTCGCTTTGGTTCTGCAATCTACAAAGGATCGGCTATCTCCTGTTTTTCATTCAGGAAAAGAGAAGGAAGTTCATTTGTGTAATTTACAGACATCTACAGACCTTGTCCTTGTAATCTCTCATATTATGAGCAGATAGATAGATCTGCACAGAACTACAATCATTTCTATGAATTTGAAAAATCAGGTCTTGCAGTCATACCATTTCTACAAGACAGATTTCAGTGAAAATAAAATAAAACTGTCATATTGAAGCCACTTTATTGGAAAGATCATACAGAAAGCTGTGAAGGTCTTCTTTGTAAACTGAATGAAAAGGAATGACTCTTAAAACTTCCCCAGTTTGGAGAAATTATTCTGCTTAATATCCCTTACTAGACATGGGAAATTGCAAGTCATTCTATCAAGTAGTTTGTTTTATAAAGCGAACTGAAACAAAAGTGTTGTCTGTATTCCTTGAAATAGATAAAATTGAGTATCGTGAGGTTATAAAATTCTTTGTAAAAGAAAGTTTAATGCCAAAAGAAATTCATTCAAAGTTCATAAATGTTTATGGCCACTCTTCTCCTTCGTTTTTGACAATTAAGAAATGGGCTGCCGAGTTTAAACGTGGTCGTACCAGCATTGAAGATGATCCACGTGAAGGACGTCCAAAAAGTGTAACAACACCAGAAATCATTGATGAAGTGCATGATATCATATTGGATGACTGGAGAGTCAAATGCATGAAATTGCTGAGACTGTAGAATATATTTTGATGGAAGAATTGCAAATGAAAGAGCTTTGCGGAAGATGGGTGCCACGCTTGCTCACAGCAGATCAAAAATGCACTCACATGAAAATCTCTGAACAGTGCTTGGAGCATTTTAACAAGAATAAAATTGATTTTTTGTGTCGATTTATTACTATGGATGAGACTTGGATTCACCGTATTCACCATTCACACACACCAGAATCCAAACAGCAGTCAAAACAGTGGACAGAAGCCACTGTTTTGACTGCGCCAAAGAAGACAAAGTCATAGCATCGGTGTTTTGGGATTCTAAAGGCATTTTGTTTATTATTTATCTTGAAAAGGGTAAAACAATAACTGGGGAATATTATTCCGATCAGACTAGACGAAAAAAGTGGCGAGTTTTCTCACCACTTTTTTCGTCTAATTTTTTTCTTCTTCTGCAAATCAGGTTTTTTAACCTGATATGCAGAAGAAAAAAAAAATCATCTTTCATCAGGATAATGCACCTACCCATGAAGGTGTTTTGATAATGGGGAAATTAAGGGATCTGCACTATGAATTGTTCAAACATCCACCTTATTTCCCAGATTTGGCTCCCTCTGACTTCTATCTCTTTCCAAAACTAAAACTCTTCTTCACTGGTTAGCATTTTTCTTCGAATCAAGAGGTGATTACAGCTGTAAAGGAGTATTTCTCAGATCTTACTGAAAATCACTATAAGGAAGGGATAATGGTGCTGGAGCATCGCTGGAATAAATGCATTAGTCTTAAGATAGAATTATGTTGAAAAATAAAAATAATTTTAGAATTATAAATTTGTTTTTTAATGTTATTTAGGCCAATAACTTTTCAGACCACCCTCGTAGTACTGTAGTTGAAAAAATATTTAACACATCCAGATTAATTATGAGCAAAAAAGTCCACAGGAAGTATAATGAAAATAACGTGACTTACAAGCAGAGGATCTTCAAATGAAGGAAAGTCATAGGTTGTAAATGTTATGATGACACAAGTAGCAGCTAGCACAAACACAAACAATATCACTAAAGATGGATTGTTGGTCACCTGGCGGGCATACCTAAAAACAAATGCAAGTTTGCATTTAATTTATTTTCCTAAATTATTATATAAAATTAGCATATAATAGTAGTTTAGTGATTAAAATCCTTATGTCTATTTCTTGCATGTGTGTGGAGATGAAGTGTACTATATATCAGTACACGAAACAAAATATGAAACTGTCAGTAATGAATGCACAGGCACCATTGGTAGAACCCTTGATTATAATGCGAGGTTTCCATACTGTGAGATCCATTATGGCTTATCCAATATGAACTCCAAATAGGAGATAAGAAGTTTCTTGCTGTCATACAACTTGAGGATAAATTATAAATTTGAAAACAAGCTTGTATTACAAGAGTGATTTCTAAAGTAACAACTTTAGAAATCACAGAATGTTTCTAAAAAATAACGTGCTGTTTCTAAAAAACAACAAAAGTAAGAAATGTGGTTTAATGTTGCATTGTGTTCATATAAGAGCTACTATATCCTTTACAACTATGCATGCTTGATGTATGCCAAACAAAGTTGGTGTAAAATGAGACTGTGATTTCTGTTACAGTGGATTTGGCAACACAGCATGTTGGTAGCTTCTTTAAATCTATGTATGCAGGTGGTTATTGTATTCGATATATTGCATTCTTGATGTGTTTCTTTCATGGTATGATCTTGATTTGTGTAACTGAGTTCTTCCACATCTTGGGCATGTTCTTTCATACATGGATCTCTTTAGATCATCCTGTCTGTTCTGATGTAGCAGATACCAATATCACATGCACAGAAAATTGGTATATACTCATCTCTTGAGAGGTGAATGAGACTGTTTGGATGAAACAACATGAAAACATTTTATATAGGTGTGAAGGCAACTTTTAAATGCTGTTAAAGTGCTTCTGCAATCTTATCTATGATTTTTTTTTTAATGTGAAAAAAAGGAAATACATTTATGGGAATGGTTTTAAGAATTATAGCTATTCTTTAGGAGTACCTCCCTGAGATGCATCATTTTCTATTCCATTTTGTTGTTATGTTATGCTCAGGGATACCAGAGGTACTAAAGAGGGATGGAGTCAAGCACGCATCTAACCACCTTGGACACAAATGAGCATGAGTGCAGAAATGATCATGAACACCTGGGTACAATTCCAAGGTTTTGATTCTGAATGGGTTGGTAATGATATTATTATTATTATACGACACCTCCAGGGAGGGCATCTACTCTACATCTCTCCATCTACACTAGCGCCATCTACTGTCTACCACCACCACTAGTATTTTCACAGATAATCACAAACATCCATGCCCATGGTGGGATTCGAACCCACAGCCTTTTGGCTGGAGAGCAGATATGCTAACCACTTGGCCGACCAGGCTGGCAAAAGGTATGCAAAGGTAACTGTATGCCCAAGAAGATGACGAAATGTATGTACATGAATGCCAAAAGTACTTGAAATAAATTATTGGCATCAGCAAGACCTGGTTGACACAAAATGATATTGTTATAGGAATAGAATGTAATGGTAATGTATTTTTCTGAGAGGATAGACAAAATAGGACACAAAGAGGGGTATTACTTATGACAGCTGAAGAACTTCAACCAACAAATATAAAAGTTAAGGAGGATTTTAAGTCTGAGAGACAGTTCATTTGAGGCTATCTGGTGCAAGACAGAGGCCAATCACCCAATTCTTCATTTACACAGTAGACTGGTTCCAGAAAAAAAGTGTAAATGAAAACTATGAGTGAGTGAGTGAAATCTCTTCATCATCATTATTATCAATTATCTGACACTGTGATTAATGGGGTAATGTTACAAATATATCTGAAAATAATCAATAATTTTACTAATTTCATATTATGCATACAAAACTTCAAAATTTAATACATACCTGTATAACTCTATTGGACGAACAAAAAACTTTCATGAACAAAGCACAAGATGTGTAAACATTCAGAATTGTAAACAAGAAATTATTGTTTAGCAAACAGCTTAATTCCTTCCAAGCAGCTTTATATAGGTGGGCCTCCTGTAAAGGACCAACTTAACTTCGAGGAATCAGCATAGCACCTTCTGCTTCCAGGAACCAACAGAAAGTGAAAATATAATGGATCAACTGTTGGCTTAACTTCGGGAAATCATAATTACAAAAACTGATTTTTTTTTGTTGTCTCCACAGTTGTCTACATTCTGTAGCATAGAGTAATCCCTGGTATTTAAAACATCAAGGGGGTTCCCCAAAATTCAAGTATATATGTACCATTCTAAGAAATTATAATTATAATGGAAATATCCTTTTCAACAAAATTGAATTCAAACAGAAATTTTAAAAATAAGCACCATTTGAACTGTGTTAAATCAAAATATACCATGTAAAAATAGAATTTTTTGTTTTCTAAACCATGTTATTTTGAAATCATGTAAAAAAAAAAAATCATATAAAAAGAGAATTAGCTGTATTGTTGGTTCCTGCTTTAGACAAGAAGTCCAGAAAAAGATGTGGATGCCACGCATCACTAAGCACAATGAGTGCAAGCCAAACAAATGTTATGGAGACTTCAACTATGGGGGGGGGGGATATAGACTGGAAGGAGGAAAGGGCACATGGCAAGATAGAAATGGAATTTATACAGTTACTCCAGATCCAGCACTAGATATAATTACTAGATCCAGCACTCTCAAACCCCTGGTTTGAGAGTGCTGGATCTAGTAATTATATCAGAAAATGTATTCATAACTAAGGTAAAACACTACCTTTGGACAGTAGAAAATAACCATGCAGTCATGTTCTCAGAGATTGCTAAACATGTAGAATTCTCAGTCAAGAAAGAATTTATGTTGAAAGGAAATACAAAGCTGATTATGACAAACTTAGTTGGCAGCTGGAAGTAGTTCCATAACATAAGAAGCTACAAGGAAAGAATGTCATTTGCACTTGAAAATGGTCTGGGATTGTTTGAAAGAAGCAGTATCAAAATGCTTATGCAGGGTTAGAAGAATAAACCAAGTGGGGTTAAATGGATGAGTAGTTACATAAAACTGGAGCTGCAAAAAAAGAGAAAGCCATTGTAAAAGGGAATATACAAAAAAGATGATCAGCATGCTCATGAGGAATATAAAGTGCAGGCAACAAAAAGGGCGACTAATATGGTAAAGAAGGCTAAATTGAAGAATTAGTATAATGACAAGTCTATGGATTTCTCCCCGTGAGGATAGATTGAAAGTTTATGGGTTAAAAAAAACACTAATAAATGGAAATGAAGAAAAATGCATATAAGTTATTAAAGGGATTTAATAGCACTGGCAGAAGAATTTAAGAATTTTTTCAATACATGGCTAGAAGGAAGAAAATACAAGGTCATCCCTCAAAATTGTGCAAGATCATGGGCAGCAAGGATGCAAGCACTAGATTTTTTTGCTTTTGAAAATGGCAAGTGGGTTGCAGATTCAGTTATAGGTTTGAAGATAATCATTGTATTTCTTGAACATTTATTCAAGTGAAATATATATTGCTTTAATTATTATTTTTTTCTAATATATATTGTATTGTTAAATACTGATAATATGAAACTGGCCAAGAACTGATGGAATTCAGAATGTTAGTGCTTGCCATTTTTGACACTACAACAGAGCAATTCTGAAACCGAAACTAATTTCTTCAATGTGTGGAAGATTTTAGATACATGTCTCAAGAAAATATTCAAAGTGTGAACATGTTTAAGTAAGATTATAAGAAGCTATTTACCTCTAGACAAAGGCACATGTTGACAGCGATATCAGCAAGCATAGGAATGAAGAACCTGTACAGATATGTGACTGATGCAATCCACATGTTGACCAGCAATTGAGAGAGGAGAATGTTAGAAAATAACAGCTGGGAGTAGATAGCATAGAAAGTGAAATGGTGGAAAATTTGAACTTATGGAATAATAGGGATTGAAACTTTCCATAAAATTGATTAAGGAATTAAACAGAAATTTTAGAAATGGTGGATATATACAGTCTGTTAATAACAATTGGCATGCCAAGATTTTCAAAGTACTTCTTAGAGGAATTTCTCAATTAAAGAAATTCCTGTAAAACTGTATAACAGAGACACACATATTAAATTCTCTTTTTAACTCTCAAGAATTAATCTCATTAGTGATAAAAAGAGAATTTATTTTAATATATGTGCCTCTGTTATACTATGTATTAATTGTCATTTCTGCATATTGCATGGAAGAAGTGTTTCTATTCATGAATATTCTCTCGCTACTGGAAAGGACTACCTTTGTTACTGTAGTTAAATTTTCTCTCTCTTATTGAAAGTGGACAGATGACAAATAATAAACTCTGAACTGAGAATTCAGTAAAAGGATTTGATATAATTTAACTTCCATAGATAAAACAAAGTTTTGCCTGAAGTGCAGTTTGATGGATTATTGTGATTTTATTTAATTAAATTACACTTCGCAAAAATTATATTCTTGTTATATCATTTATCAAAGTGTAAGCAAACAAATTTGCACACTATCTTCAAAACTAGGCTATTAACTTTATACAGAGGCTACTAATTTCATCAATTGTTTTAATATGCAAAATACACTTCCTTTTGGATGTGTTTATAACTATGCAGTGAAGGAGGGTCACTAACCAGATTGGTTTGTGACAGGACCTTTGAGGTATTGCTGAAGTGCAAAGGTACCTCTCCAAAAACTGAGTGTTCTACAAGATTACTCTAAATCTCACTGAGTGATCCAAGGGTCCCTACTGAATTCATCAAACTCTCATCATTCCTGCTCTGATTCACTCTAGGACATAATGCTCAGCAGGGGCTCTACTCACCCATATAATTGTGTAAGCATGTGGTTATCATCAGCATGGTTAGCCTAGTGGCTTTGCGCTTTGCAACCATATGCCTGGGGAGGGAGCATCCTAGGTTCACTTCCCATCGATGGCGTGAGGAGCTTAAGGATTTTCCTCAGCCATAGCCAAGTTAACCGGTCTTGGGCATGGACAACAGGGTTTTTCTGGGGGTTTTCATCCTGCAAGCAGGCCAACTAGCCCCATGAACTCACATGGATTACAGTGATGAACCGGCTGCAATTTCATCGTGAAGTCCTCATTAGGGGACTCTACCCATCCTAAAAGGGATGGATGAGATCAATCAAATTTGGTTATCGAGGGTATTAGGACTAAATTTTTTTGCCTGGAGGGTGGTGAATAGGTTGTCAGAGATGGTTTTCAGTGTTTTGTCAGTGAATGAGTTTAAGAAATATTTTGGGTATTGTGTAAATAATGGCTAGTAATATGAATAATGAGTCTCCCTCAATGAATCTTCTGACTGCATGGAGATACATGTATAATAATGATAATCTTTGTTCATTGTGCAGTTTAATTAGAAGGAACTATGTAAGAGTGAATTATTAATTGCAGTTTAATGACTTCTGTATATGTGTTTACTAAATGGGTTTGTAAATAATTACTGTAAATAATATTTAATGAATTAAATTATTTATTTGGATATACTACAGAGTGGCCTATAAGTCATAGAACATACCATAGAAAAGACTTGTCTTTGTGAAGCAACTGTATAAGTTTTTTAACTTCAGGTTTTTTTTTGTTTTTTTTTATTAATTATGAAAAACCACACCACATAAATGCCTTCCATTTTCAGCTTCACAAAGACTAGCCCTTTCTATGTTCCATGACTTAGGAGCAACCCTATAAATGTAATATCTAACTTCAGCTAGAATAATTAATATAAGATTTCTTTGTGCTGAGTGGAACACTTGAGTAGTCAAACATCATAATAGCATTTCCTAAGGATGAACTTAGTTAATATTTAGGGATTTATATCAAAAAAGGAAAATCATCATTTCATCATCTTTATAAGTATCATAGGTATTGTATAAATAATTATAAGTGCAAGCCATCTATGATGAGTAAGACTATATTTTGAGATGCCTGAGAAAATAAATTTAAACAAAAAAAATCAAGGCTATTTTTGTTATGAAATTAAAATGATGGTACAACATGAAAGAAAAAATAAAAGTTATTCAATTTTTAGATAAGGTAGAAACCTAGCTAAAATATTGTGAAATGAACATTCTCTTTTCATTGCAATGATATTAGAAAGTAAGAAAATTATAAAGAGGAAAAATATTAAAAGAATGTACACTTACCACTGCATTCTCAGGAGTTAAGCATCTGCTAGTAATTGTAATGTCAATGTTATGATGGCAGAAATATGCCAGGTATATCAACCATTCCCCTCAAAAGCAGCAGCCAATTTCTTTTTGTCTTCTTATTATCTGAAGAACAATTTGGCAATCTAATCAAGATGAATAAAAATTTAGAGAATATACATTATTAACTAGTGGTAAGTATAAGGTAGGAAATTTCAAGAGTAACTTTGTTTTTAAAGTAAATTGCTGCATCCTCTAACACAGTGGTTCCCAAACTTTTTCAGTTCACGGCACCCTTAGCATATCAGGATTTTTCCACAGCGCCCAAAGTCAGAATATAGGCCTACCTAACAGTTGCAGTGCGCAGTTAGTGCAATTAGGTTGGTTAAGTTAAAAAAATAAATGAAATACGTATTTCAAATTCACAAACAATTTATGTAAAAAAGTATTAAATAAGAACAATTTTGAACAATCAACTCATTGAATAAATAAATCATAATTAGTGGGACAGGTGAGCCTGTTGTTCACTGCACATCTCAAATCTTGGAATCAAACTGGACACAGCCACCCTCATTTCCTGTTCCACATTGATTTTTGCACGTGGGCTAAGTGTCATTCCAGTAAAAATATTGGAATATTTCGCAGCGCACAGTTTGGGAACCACTGCTCTAACACATACTGTTGTATGTTAATAAGTTACTGCTTTAGCTATAACTAAGTGAAGTCTCACTTTACTGCTTCAATTCCTTTGTGATCAGTACTAACCATCCTTCCTAAGATTACTATAACAACCTATACCCCTCATATCAATTTCACCATAGAAAAATAAAAGAAAGGAAAATTAGCCTTCTACATCCTCCTCTACTGTGCCCTATCAGGTGTACTTCATAAACTGAAGTTTATCATAAACAAACCTTCAGAGGCCATTACATACGAGATTTACCTCATTGTTTTTCTCAAAAAAAAATAGGCATCATCAAATCTTTACTTAATGGAACATAAGTTTTCTGTTCCAACCCAGATGAACTTAACCTAGAACATGACATCATCCAAAGCATTTTGCTATAGAATGGCATCACCTCAAGGGCGATTCAGTACATATGCAACATTTACAAGTTTATCCCCAGAAACCCTGACTATGGTGAGATCCAACTGTGTGCAAGGCAAGATTCAAAGTTTTTAAGGACATTTGAATCATTTCAAAAATCCTTAAAAAAGTATAATTGTATTACTAACTTTTCCTGGTTAAGGATAAACAGATCCCTCTTCACTCCCTGGTTTACCAGGTCCAGTTTGATTGCCTTCTCTCTTACTTTGGACAATCAGGATGTTCTATTGAAAACAGACTGCAGCAACATCAACCTTACATCATCCACAAAAAGCCCAAAAAATTTGGTCTGGCACAAGATGAAGTGGGCAGCGATTACAGTTCCTCTGGTCCAGGACCCCTCGGTTACACTAGTGTCATCTTAAATTTGGAAGATTTCTCAAAGAGAATGCTGAAACACTATTACACCACCATAATTTCAACCAGAATGACTGTCTTTCTTTAAGTAAATTTGAGAGAGTTGTTCTTATTAATGGCAAGCAGCAAATTTTTATATACCATACCTTATTATCTGTGGTATGGTAATCACTCTTGCATGTGGCCCGTATCTGTTGAAAGAGAGAAAAAATCCATTTATTGCTCTACCTTTTGAATTCCTGCTTCACTGATGATGATGCTCTGTTAGTTTCAAACTGAAATATTTGCATTAATAAAGCATTATTACATTTCTTGTAGACAAGAAATTTAAAATGCTTTTCAGAGATGTTTTCAGAGATCAAATAACTTCAGCATTGTTGTAAATTACATCTTCAACAAAATTACAAAAAAGAAAAAATACATACAGTATATATTGTTTAACCTTTATATCAATGACATTGTCAGTGGATTGCAGGGGGATGCTCAGTTGTTTGCAGATGATGCAAAGCTGGGAAGGATTATTAGTAATAGTGCAAATGCAGTCCTGCAAGAGGATTTGAATAAGCTAGATAGATGGGCAAATCAATGGGGGTATCAGTTTAACGTAGCAAAATGTAAGGTCTTGAGGTTTGGGAAACATCGATGAGACACTGCATACTCTATAGGAGGAGTTAAACTGGTGGAAGTAGGGGAGACAAGAGATCTGGGATTGATGATTGACAGAATGAAATTTAGGGGACATATTGCAAAGGTGGTGAAGGTAACACAGAGGATTGCTGCAATAATGAGAGGGACACCGACCTGCAGAGATAAAACAGTTATCATTCCGTTGTATAAGACCCTGATCAGACCACTTAGACTATTGTTCTCAGATTTGGTCCCCAGGATTTGAAGGGGATAAATTAACTGTGGAAAGAGTACAAAGGCAGATAACAAAGATGGTTTCAGGACTGTACAATGATAGTTATGAGGATCGGCTGAGGGAATATGGACTGCAGAGTTTGGTGGATAGAAGAAGGAGAGGTGATATGATTGAGACTTTTAAACTGTTGAGGTGGTTACAGGGTTGACACTGGGGAGTTCCTTTGCTTGGTTGAACAGCAGGAAGGAGTGGTGACAAGAGGCCATCCCTGGAAGTTACGAAAGGAAACTGTGAGCAAGAGGGCAAGGAGTGGTTTCTTTGCATGGAGGGTGGTTGAACCATGGAATGCATTGCCTGATGGAGTGGTCAAAGCGAGAACGGTCAATGAGTGGTATAATAGACTTTGTGTTTCTTAGGGGGGGGGCGACCTCCCCTCGATGAGTCTTGATAGACTTTGTGTTTCTTAGGAAGGACCTCCCACGATGAGTCTTGACTCCATGGAGGCCTGAATAATAATAATAATAATAATAATAATATGAATACACACACACACAATGAATTCTGATTGAAGGTTTCACTTTTAGTGTCCTTTTTACAATTTATAAATTAGCATTTTACTTGCATTTAAGAGATGAAATTTGATACATATATAAAATCCAGACTCAGTTTTCATGTAATATGCTTCTTAGAAAGGAATTATATTTTTTACAAATTCCACTATTGCCATCTACAAAAAAGGTAGAAGTCTAGAGCACATTAATATTGTGGTCGGACTAAATTCTAATCCAAACTCCGTACTTCACCATTCTCTCGATCACTCTTGAATAACCAACACTCCTGAGTCTCAATATCACTTTAGTCATTTGTTTTTGGATCATCTCTAGAGTTCCCCCCCCCCCATCACAATGAAAACTAAGTGACCAAATATTTAGTGAATTAAATTATTTATTTGGATATACTACAGAGTGGCCTATAAAGTCATGGAACATGCCATAGAAAAGACTTGTCTTTGTGAAGCAACTGTATAAGTTTTTTTAACTTCAGGGTTTTTTTTTATTATTAATTACGAAAAACCACACCACACAAATGCTTTCCATTTATGTGGTGGTTACTACAAAACCATAATCCATGCATGGTTTGATCAATGCCTTACTTAGAGGCACCACCACTTCCTTATCCCTACATGTCAATGTACTTTGTAATATATCAGCATATAATATCAGATATAATATACAACGTCGTGTAGCCTTCGCAACACCTGCAATGTGCCCTGAGACCTTTAGCCCACTGTCTACCATCATCTGAAAAAATCAAATCTCATCCACTTCCCAAAGCCCAACTCCAACAATATAGTATGTAGCCTTATATCTCTGGATCTCAAAATGTAATACCTTGCATTCATTAATATTAAAACTGCAACCCCCAGTTGAACCACTTGGACAAATGAGTGGGGTTGCAGTTTTAATATTAATGAATGCAAGATATTGCACTTTAGGATCCAGAGATATAAGACTACATACTATATTGTTGGAGCCTGGCTTCAGGAAGTGGATGAGATTCTATTCAAATCTTCCTGTAGAGAATCAACATTACTCCTGATAATTCTACCTAACTTTGCATTATCAGCAAACATTTGAAGATCCCCAGTCAATCCACATAAAATATCATTAACAAATAAGTTAAACAGTAGGGGCCCAAGAACGGAATCCTGAGGCACACAACTGGTCACCTGACTTTTCTGAAACACTGCTCAATCATACATAACTTGCTAGTATCTTTCAAAAAGCCAACTGTCAATCCATCTAGCCAATCTGTTATTGATCATCTTCCGCATCTTATACACCAATCTGTCATGTGATAATCTATCAAATTCCTTTGCAAAGTCCAAAATAATCATTGTACATGAATCTCCTTTATGATGATGCATTCATCATCAGATTGCTAAAACAAGACCCGTCATTTAAAAACCCATGCTGACCATCATAGAGAATCATATGTCCATGAACCCAATCCTGTATTCTATTCCAAACCAATTTCTCCAACTGCAGATATATAGACCAGTCTATAATTATAAACTTCTGTCTTAGAACCATGCTTGTGGAGAGATACTATTTTGCCTTCTTTCTACTTAAAAACCCTGCCCTGCAAGACTTCCATTAAATAACCAAGTGGAGGGCATAGCTAACTCTTTTGTGCATTTCTTAAAAATATGTGGTGATGTATCATTCATTCCTAAAGCCTTATTAACATCTAACCCAAGCAACACTTGGTTACTCTGTTACCATAGCTATCCACCATTGTCAACCTGCCATAATTATTTTTCCTCTTTCTTGTAACATAGAAAAATTTTCCCTTGGATTATCTTTGATCTGACTGGCCAATCTCCTCACATATTCTACTTTTTCTTTTTTTAACCATGTTTGTCACTTCTCTGGTCTGCAATTCATAAACTTATTCACTGACAAAGCACTCCCAAATTACTGTGGCGACCTATTCCATTCATTCATCACTCTTCAAGCAAAACATCTAGTCTTCATGCCATTGCTAACCACACTCTTACTTGATTTCCAGTGACAACTCTTAGCTCTCCTTCTCCACAAGTCGCTTACTGAAAATTTTCTTTTGTATCAAATCCTATAAAACTCTTATAAAGTATCTTATATATCTCATATTCTCTACCACTTTTCTTCCTATTAACTAATTTTTGTAACCCACAAATCCTCAATTTATTTTCAAAAGAAGATTCCATAGATCTGCTACTCATCTGTGGACCCTCTAAGGAATTGGCAGAGCAGTAGACGATCCACCTATCTGTGAATCCTCTGCTGCTCTTCCTCATTCTGTTCTGCACTATAGTCCAGATAGGGTGTAGCAAAGCCTTATAAAGAGATATAAAATTATCTCTGCTTGGCAGTGTTTATCGCTAACCAAGTAATCATTGGCAGTGTTTATCGCTAACCAGTGCTAGCTTAAATTAAACAATCTGCTCAATGGCACTGCCAATTCCCTGGCACATTCTCATAATACACAAGCTGAAATACCATCTAATCCCATAGCTATATTCATATCCAAGGTTTTATAATATTCCATGAACCTCTATTTCATCTACCTCTTTCCTCACCACACTTATCACATCTACAGTATCTGTATCCAGATGACACACCTTTGCAATGTGATCAACTCAGTAATTCAACCTCAGCTCTCCCATTGGCATTCATCAAAATTATTCTGTCATAGCCATTGTTTATTTTAGTTGCCAAATACTGAAATATCTCTTTGGGATTACCTTTGGTTCATTTGGCTAATTTCCTCTCATATACTACTTCCTTACCATACTGGTCACCCTTCCAGCTTGTGCTTTGTTGTTCATGAGTTTACTTATCAGCTTTTTCTTAAAATTCTCTCCTCAAACTTTTCTTAGTTTGAAACACCTGTTAATGATGTTAATTAAATTAATTAAATATTAATTAAATGGATACTACTCATCCATTTACTTTCCATTTGATTTATCCTCCTGACTTTATGCAGTCTGCTAATATTTCCTTCAAACATCCATTGATCATTTCCCAGTCTATGCACTACTAACATCCTTCCATTACAGAAACTGTATTATAATAAACTCTCTTGAGTCTATCATAATTACCAGGTCTCTAATTTCATATATATATACTCCTTTTTAACTAAAAATTATGTAAAAGAGTAAGATGAGACCTGGATATTCAAGATTAATATGTACTCCAAAAGAACACCTGTAGCAAATTTTTTCACTAGGTTAGGAAGAATATTACACTTAACAAGAAATTATATTCTTGTTTTCATTCTTACTTTATCCAAGATTGAAATAAATGTCTTTATTTATTTATTTGCAATAAATGTCTTTATTTATTGCAACTTATTTAATCCAACTGTCATACAGCTGCTTATGAATGTCTTTAGATGGTAGATGATTTTCAGTGTTCAGTGCAAACTAACACAACTGAAGTGGCTTGCATAACATAAGTAATATATTTGATCTCTAGTTCTCTAGAATAGAGTTAGTAGATTATTTATCCCTTAGCACCTCCAGTGTATATATATGTATTTACAATCTTTTGTGCATAGGATTTTCATTAAAATAATCATATATTTAGGTATTCATGTGTCCTAAATACTTTGATATTTTTACTTATACAAAATAAAAACTCATTTAATTTTAGAGTAAAATATAACAGATGTAGTTCATGTAATAAATAAATTCATAAACAAATTTCTAACAAAATAAAAAAGATAGAGCAAGTTTCCAGGAAAAAAACATTTTGCAATTTGATCTGTAAATATAATTTTTAAATAGAATGAGAGAACATTACCTGAAAGTTGTATATAAGTATTGTGAATAAGGAGTACATTTTATTTTAAATGGAAAGAGAAGAAGAATACAATCAAGTGAGTGATGAGTGTATTGACATTGATTTTTGGCAAGGTATCCCAGTATAGGAGTCAGAATATCTCCTTTGCAAGCTTGATATTAAATATATTATTCCCTCACATCGTCAGAATTTTTCAAAATATGAAAATTTTATACAGAAAAAAAAAAATTTTTTTTATGTAATTCCCATCAGAATGTAAACCTTGAGTACCATGTGTTGGCTAAGAATCAGAAACCCTGCTCTAGAATCAAAAGATGATTTTTTTTTTTTTTTTTTCCCTATCTACTTCAAGCTTCCAATAAGCAGTATGGTGGTCTGGTACCTGGCATTCACAAACATCTATGCCCACCCTAGAATTCAAACTTCCAGCCTGTTGGTGTGAATGCAGCTATGCTATCCACTTAGTCAAACTAGGCCAGTGAATTTCTATCATTATACAGACATTTACTCCCCAACTATTAACTAATTTAATCCTGTTAAGGTAAAGTTATCCAATTCAATCACTCTCTCTCTTTTTGCTTAATATACTGTTACTGTGTTTCAGGTATGTACTGTTGTAATGAATACCATCAAAATATACCAAAGAGTGGCAAGTAGTATACAAATATATCTTTAAGCATATTAATATAAACTTAATACAGCAGAACCTGTAATTATATTATCTAAATTGAAAAACAGTATTAGATGATAATATTCTTGTTTTATGATATTTTCAGAGAAAATATTTAATGAAAGCAAAAAAAAAGAGAAAATGAAATGAAGATAAAACTAATTCTAGTTTTCTGTTCATTTCAATTATAGAGAAAGTAAAAACTGAAGTCTGTTTCTCTAATTCTGTTTATCATCTTAATACTCTGAGTCCGGAATTTTTATTTCGACAATTCATTATCCAATATGCTTATAGTTACATATCTTCTATAGCACAACCAAAGTTTTCTCGAAGTCAAGAATCCTGTTATTTTTCGTATATAACAACCAAAAACGATATTAATGTAACTGAATAATATAAAACGTGAAACGATGACTACCTTTCAATTGCGAAACTATGTAAATCATAGTATATATTAAAAAATGTAAAACAAAAACAATCTGAAAAACGAATGCCATCAGTTATATATTATTATTACCACCAGTCTTAACTAGTCAAATGCAACAGCCTGGACATAGTTATATGAGGTGACATGCTGAAATACCCAACAGTTTAACCAATTGGTATATGTGTTGAGAATCATCTTAAACAAAAGTATTTTTCACTCGGGTGTTCAACTGATCAAAAACCTTCCAAAAGATAATTCTATAACTGCTAATACGACCTTCACGCTTGGATTATTTACTTTGAACACATGTAGTCATTTTTCTATTTGGAAAGTTATGACATCTTTTTCCTTCTTCGAGAAAACTAACATCGAGAAAAGTGACATAATTAATGTTAATAACAGCTGTCACTAAGTCAAATGTCATTTCTAAAATCACATCCATGCACCTGTCTAACTTTTACAAAAGTTGAGCAATTGCGCAACAGATGCGGGGGGGGGGAATATCATTACAGCACTAAATATATCTAACATACTCGTATAAATACGATGTCTATGAGTTCATCAAGAATTTCTTTTAGTCTGTATGTGATTCTCAAATTATTAAATCGTGCTGAAACACTGATCAAAAAATACGTATTGATGCACTAGTAGCCAAGTACACAAAAATGGAAAATTTAGTTACCATCTTTATAAACTAATTACATTGCGATAATACTTTTTTTCAAAGTGAATTGAAACAGAAATCCGCTCACAACAAAGCCAACCGATTCTGCCACTTGGAGGTAAACAGTCAGTCTTCGCACTGATATAAGGAGCAATAATGAATAAGTAGCTGGGTAAAGTAAAATACTTCGGAGCAAGCGCTCTTAATGTTAGAATTGCATGAAAAGTATTATCAGTTGCGTAAATACCTGTAGTAATAATGTATGTTCAACATATTGCTGGAATATACCGCTTCTTGCAGCTATTTCCATGGGTGACAGGTGTCCCGGTTCATTCTACGTTCTAGAAACGAATTACTAGCGTTTACCTGGTATTCCTTTAGTCATAAGGAAAATCTCAGAATTCTGACCGCAGTCGCATCTCTCTCTCAACTATCCGTCATCTCTGCTGCGTTATCCGGCGCCGGCGGAGCTGTTCGCCGAGGACATGGCCAGGCTTTGAGCCAAGAACCCGGGCAATATCGATTCGAATTTTTTCGCGTTATGCAGTTCCGAAGGTCAATGGCAACTATCCAAAACAGGAAAGGAGCAACAAGAACTGTCCGAGTTGCTCTTGACATGCCACGGAGGAATAGAAAAAAAAAAAAAAAAACGATTAAAAATAAATAAAACAGCTAATAAGAAGGCAGTAAATAAAATCATGGTGTGCACAACTCCAGCATTACACAAAATGCAAACTATCGTCTGCAATGACATCTTACACAATGCTCCAAGACTTTGATAACGCACCCTTTAATAACCGCAAGAGGGCATTTCCAGGGATTTAACAAAGCTCCAGAACTGACGCAGAGGGACGCAACTACGTGTCATACGCAAGCCCTGCAATCGTCTTTCATTTGACTTAAGTAAGCGCTATACGATTTAATGATGATTTCAGAGAGCTCCGAATGAAGCGTACAAAATTAATGTAATGCTAAAATCACTAGAAAGAGTTTGGAATACCATGCAAAATATTAGTAAATTAAAACTTCAAGCAGGTACGATCCTCAGCAAATGCAACAGCCTGCCAAATTTCTGATGCATAGTGGAAACGTGTTATCTCCAACTCTTTACATATTTTAAAAGAAAATGCTTCTAATAGCAGCAAGGTACATCTGTAATATAAAGAGAATGCGTTACACCATTCGAAATAAGAAATGTTTGCTACCTTTCCCTCTTTTTTTTTTTTTGAGTGTTTCCAACCTTGCAATCTCAAACACAAATGTTATGCAGTTTCAAAATATCATGATAATCAGGATCACTTCCAGATGGATCTACAAATTCACTGAAAAATACTTTATTATTATTATTATTATTATTATTATTATTATTATTATTACACAAGTTACGCGCATGGCGTCAATAAACTCATCGCTGGAAATCCCCATCCTGTGAAAATGCTTCCATGACACTTAGACCATCTGAAGAAAGATCGTTATAAGTTACACTATAATCGCCGAAAAGAGGAACTTGCTCCAGACTTTTTTCAGCCTGTTCCAAAGGAAGTTTAATCTTTCACACAGGCAAATATAAATAAATCAGCTAACGCATTTTATCCCATTTAGGGAGTAGGCAAGGTAGTTTTAGCCCTAACTTTTGGAGACTAAGCAGGGGAGTTCAATCTCCACTGTAGCCAGTCAGAGATAGCTGGCCCAAGATTATCACTAATTGTAATAACAAGATGATTGTGATAACTAATTGTGATAACTTGATAACAAGTGTTGACATCTCATGGTTCGTAATACTAACATTATGTTAACTGTCTGAAAATAGTGTAGGCTCTACAGTCGATTTCAGAGAGAAAAACCCGCTTGCCCATGTCAGCGATCAGCTAACTCAGGATTTACTCAAAAAAGGTCAGTAAATCCCGAGTTAGCTGATCGCTGGCATGGGCAAGGTTTTTTTTTCTCTCTGCTTGCCCATGCCAGCGTGGCAAGCAGAGGAAAAAAACTCTCCAATTGCCCCGGTTCCTCTAGTTAGGCGAACAGGGGCAAAGTTCCTCTAGTTAGGGGAAGAGCATTGAACTTACGATGTTCTTTCTTTGGGCGGTCTAGCTCTATAGACAGCACAGGCCGCTTCCACTGAACTACACAGGCGTAAGTTGTTTTTTTTTTCTGGATACTCAAGTTTTTTCATAGCAACGTCAGAAAATCGACCATGAAACTCTCACTATTTCAAATAATAATACGAGTGGGGTCTGAAAAGTAATCGGCCTAACAATGAAAAAACGAATTTATAATTTCGAAATTATTTATATTTTTCAACATAATCACCCTTAAGACTAATACATTTTTCCAGCGATGCTCCAGCGCCATTATCCTGTCCCTGTAGTGGTTCTAAATAAGATCTGCAAAATACCCCTCTACAGCTGCAATCACCTCTTAATTCAAAGGAAAATGCTGACCAGCGAGGAAGAGTTTTAGTTTTAGAAAGAGATAGAACTCAGAGGTAGCCAAACCTGCGAAATAGGGTGGATGTTCCAACAATTCATAGTACAGATCCTTTAATTTTCCCATTGACAAAACACCTTTGTAGGCAGGTGCACTGTCCCGATGAAAGATGATTTTTTCTTCTGCAAACCGGGTCTTTTCTCCCGATTTTTTTGCCTAATCTAGTTAAAAGATTGGAATAATATTCCCCAGTTATTGTTTTACCCATTTCAAGATAATTAATAAACAAGATGCCTTTAGCATCCCAAAACACCGATGCCATGACCTTTACTGCTGATGGAACCGATATTGTCTTCTTTGGCGCTGAACAACCGGCTTCTGTCCAGTGTTTTGACTGCTGCTTGGATTCTGGTGTGTAATGGTGAATCCAAGTCTCATCCATAGCAATAAATCGACGCACAAAATCATTTTTATTCTTCTTAAAACTCTCCAAGCACTGTTCAGAGATTTTCATGCAAGTGCGTTTTTGATCTGCTGTGAGCAAACGCGGCACCATCTTGCAGAAAGCTTTTTCATTTGCAATTCTTCATGCAAAATATATCCTACACGTTCTTTTGAAATGCCTATAGTCTTAGTAATTTCACGCACTTTGACTCGCCGGTCATCGAATACCATATCGTGCACTTGATCAATGATTTCTGACGTTACATTTTTTAGACGGCCTTCACGTGGCTCATCTTCAAGGCTGGTACTGCCACGTTAAACTCGCTACTTTAAAAAAGAATTTTATAACCGATCTATATTCTATTTTATCCATTTCAAGAGATACAGACGACACTTTTGCTTCAGACAGCTGTATAAAACAAACTACTTGATGGAATGACTTGTGATTTCACATGGATGCTTATGACAGATGCACGAACTGCGAAAAACAATCTTGCCGATAGTGCTGCCATCTATGATCGAAGCCGAGAACTTTTTAGACCACTCTCGTATATGTGTATTAGGGTTTTATCGCTAAGGATGAAGTTTGGTTGCCCTGCTGATTTTTAAAAGTAATTACATCCCACCTTTAATTGTTTAACTGTTTTTAGTTTTGCAATCTCAAACATAAATACTATGTAGTTTCAAAATATCATGATAATCAGAATCACTTCCAGACATCTTTACTCCCTATGGGAATAAACACATTATGATATTTATTTAGTTTACTCTCTTTAAACTCATCCACTGACAAAACATGCAAAATTGCCTTTGGCATCTCGCTTGTCACTCTCCAAGCAAAAACTGTAACTCTAATGTACTTGCTACTGACCACATACAAAATTTCCAATAATAACCCTGTATTCTGCTCTCTCTCTCTCTCTCTCTCTCTCTCTCTCTCTCTCTCTTCCTTATGTACAATTATGTATGGAAAACTTGATTTGATATCTACTTTTTAAATCACCCCCTTTAATAACTATTATATATACCCTCTTTTCAACCTAACGATTAAACTTACTAACCTGCAAACCTTCAGTCTATCATCATAAGGATTTCTTTACTGACGTGTCTCCACTGTGAAACAATAACCTTCTCATGCCTTTGTTCATTGCATTTCCTAGCATCAACATGATCCTTTAAGCTAATGTTACTACTTTCTATATACACTGAGCACTTCAGATCGCTGTCCACCACTCCCTCAAATCCCTAACGTTGCCTGCACTCCGGTTCCACCAATGTAATACACAGCTGTAATTAATTATTTTGATGCCGAAGTGCACAGAGTCTCACAGTTTGCTACATTAATCTCGCAACAGTTGCCCTTTGCCAATATTGTCACTGTTTAAATAATTCTGTAACATTAGCTCCATCAAACTCCATTTCCATCTCCAGCTTTTCTTCATCTACAATGAACGGGATATTCCCTCTGAAGTTATTCCCTCTACCATTAATGACAAACTAAATAGCAGCGATCCAAGTGCAGTGATGTGAAAAATTGCTGATCACCTGCCTTCTTCACCACATATTGCTCTTTGATTCGTCCATCAACCACCATTATCCTTTACACATCTTCATATTTAGTACTATTCTAATTCATATAATACATTCTGTGTAAGTTATGTCAAATTCTGTGGCAAAGTCCAGCAGTAACGTGGCGTGCCTTTCCAAGTTTTTATTTGTGCGTAAAATCACACCTAAGTTTCTACTAAGAAAAATATGTAGGAATTTTTTGAATCATTAGAGAAAGCAGCTGACATAAAGGAAAACAAAAAGAAAAAAGAAAAGCTAAGTTTTGATGGAGATTTAATCAGCAGAGTAGGAAATAAATCTCATGAATGTTGAAATGTTTGGGGGAAATGAATTGAGGAAGCAAATAATTACGTTTCTGCTGGATTCCTTTTTTGGGACACAGAGTAGTCTGTACTAAGCTTGCTCTAACATAAAATGGTGCAAAAATTCACACACAGAAAATTCCTATACTGTAGTTGATAGTGAAATCTTCAAGCTTTATCAGAAACCAACAATATTGGAAATATTGGAAAGGCAAATAGGAAGTGATCACCATTTAGTTTTCAGAAAGGTAAACATATATTGAAGAGTATGCAAAACCGTTCAAAATGAGGCTTTGACTCTATGGGGTCTTGGGTAATAATAATAATAATTTTTTTTTTTAATTTTTATTATTTCTCAGATAAATTACATACGTTATATGAACACAATTATGCATAACAAATATTTTCTCGTACATCAAGTTTTTTTAAATAATAATAACAATAACTGTTTGCAACGTATATTATTATAATATTCATAATGATGGTTAGTTATTACAGATGTTTCTTTGCAATTTTACACTCTATTTATACAATATCAATGGATATAATCACTCTATATTGCATACTTTTTTACAGTTATTACATACATTTGATTACATATGATACTTACATTACTTACATTTGTTTACATATGATACTTACATTACATACATTTGCATGTGATACGTACATTACATTCTTTGGTTTACATGTGATACATCTTGGATGAGAACTAATTTCTCTGCTTTCATCCTCGAAGCTTATATGTAAGCTTATCTGAGGATGACACCAGTTGGTTATTATTTACTGTTTTTTTTTGCTGTGTTGGGAAGCTACGAAACCTATGATTGAGAAATTCGCGCACGCACGCACGCACACGCACACATACGCACGCACGCACGCACGCACAATAACTTGAAATGTCTTGATGCGTCGTTGAACTGGAAGCCTGAACGAATATATTGTGTTTCATTAAGTTTGTATGGTATTTTGGGTGCGTGTTTCTTGTGCATAGTATGAACAAGAAACACGCACCTAGAGCTCTTAGAGTCCTTAGTCCTTAGAGCTCTTTTCAGGCTATTGTAGTTTGTAAGGTTTCTGTATTCAAAAGGTAATTTGTTTATCATGTCTGGGTTGTAGAAGTTTCGCGTGGCCTTTCCGTAGTGATTATGGTATTTATATGTGATATAATATTTTTTTAATGATAATAATAATTTATTATTTCTCAGATAAATTACATACATTATATAAACACAATTATGCATAACAAATACTTTCTCGTACATAAAGTTTTTTTAAATAATAATAATAATAATATTATTATTATTAATAAATAATAATAATAACAATAACTGTTTACAACGTATATTATTATAATATTCATAATGATGATTATTACAGATGTTTTTTTAATTATTAATTAACATTTTTTAACATTTTATTATTTTATTTATTTATTTATTTATTATTTTTAAAAAAATTTTTTTTTTTAAAGTTTGAGAAAGAATGATTATACATACAAATTTCTGCATTTGCTTATAAAGATTACTTGTAGATGAGTGAGGCAAGTTAATCCCACCTACTTCGAAGCTTGGGTTAGCTTTTATGAAGAGAGTGGGATTTAGCCTTCACTGTTTGCGTTGTTGCTACTGTTTATGTACGGGATGTAGGCATTGGATACTAGTGATTTGTGATGTGTATATTAGTGTTAATGGTTTCTTAACTTTGTTGGTATATTTTCCAGAGTTCGTTTTTTAATGTTCTGTACTTATCTACGTGTTTTAACTTTCTTGGTAGGTTGTTGAGTTGCGTGGGTATCTGATGTGATCTCACAAAAGAACTGTATGAGTTGTTGAAGGGTTTGGGGATGTAGAGAGTTGTTGTAGGTAATTATAACAAGTAATTTTAACAAGTAGTTAAAAGTAAAAGTAGCTAAACAAAAGTCATAAAGGAGAAACATTAATAATGTAGAAGATAAATATGAAGGTTGTCAAATGTTCTGAAGGCTATTGAAAAAGCTTACAAGTGGAAGAAGGAATACTATTAAAATGAATCAGAAATGATAAATGAAATTGGATATTCTGAGCATGCAGAGTAGTTAATTTGACAAATTATTAAATTTGTCAAATTAACTGCTCTTGATGCTCATGTATTATGTCTATCCATTAAATGAGTTTTCCGGCCAGTACCTGCTCAAAGATGGATGCATGAAAAGTTTACAGTGTCTGTACTGCATAATTTACACAGCATGTTTTAAATTATGGCGAATTCTAAAGTATGAAGTAGAGCTCTCGTAGTAAAAATAAAGCTGAATTTCTGAGGAAATTCCCTTCTGAGTATTTTAAGGAAGATTTATGCTAGCATAAATGAGAAAAATCTTTTTTTACTCTAAGGAACACAGTTGAGAAATCTTGGGAATATAACAATAATCTGTATTTGAGTTTTGTATATTGGGAAAATTGTATATTTTGTATATATGTATATTGGGAAATTTGTATATGAAAAGACCAAATGAAATGTGGCTCTCTTTGTGCAGGTATGGTTCGACAAGCATATCCAGTTCCGTGTGCTCCACTGGGTGCATTATTCTCCTGATTTGAATCCCATGAACATTTATGTGATCATGTGAAAGCAACATTCTTCGGTCTCCGCCAGTGCCTAGCTCGGTCGTTAATCTCTTAGAGGTTATCCTGTCCCGTTGGTGCAGAATACTTCAGGACACCTTCCGTGTAATGCAGTCAATACCAAGACAGGTGCAAACAGTTATATCAGCCAAACAAACAGGCCTAGCATGCTACTAATATAAGAAGGTAGTGATAATGTTTTAACTCATCAGTGTATATATAAATACTAGAGCTCATACTATTCCCACTTCTTATAAATAAAAATTCAGCTAACGCCTTTTATTCCCTTATAGGGAATAAAAGACGAGGCCTTTATACCCTATCTAGCTTTTGGAGACTGAGTAGGCAGTTCAATCTCCACCGGTAGCCAATCAGAGATAGCTGGCCCATGTCTATCACTAATTACAGCAGCCACCGATGAAGAGCCTGGCAAACATCTCTTGGTACCTAACCCTAACAAGATATGTTACTGTCTGAAATAATGTGGATACTACAGTCGATTTTCTTGAGTTTACAGGAGGAAAAACCCGATTGCCTCTGCCAGAGACCCACTTCTTATTCATCATTTATTTATAAAGAACAATGGCATTAAACCTGATGTCAGATTTTGGGATATTAATCTAAGCTCTCTACTTTATGTAACTGATTTTATGCTTCTAAATAAATATCGTACGTGTTTAGGATTCTTTAAAGTGGATAGCTGCTATAACAAGTTTAATGAGGAAGTCAGAAACGAAGAAAATAAGTAATACAAGACAGAAATATATAAATCAACGAATTCTGAATGGAGACATTATAGAACAAGGAAAATAGTTCAGTTGTGTAGGCGCAATTTTTTATTACGTTTTCGTATGTATACAAATAAAATGTTTTTAATATTGTTTCACTACTTTAAAAGTGTACATAATATAAAAACGAGCAGCGTATTCATTTCTTTTAAATGCGCAGTAATTTTTATTCAAACAGAGATGGTTTCTTTTTTTTTCTCCAATTAAATTTCGAAAGTAATTGTGTCACTTATAATGGTTAGCCGAGACAATAATGGCTGCCACCTTCTAGTTTTAGTTGCACGTAACGCAGAACGTTTAGCTTCATGTTTGGAACCGGCGTTTCTGGTAAATTCGTTAAAGCTGAAGCTTATAATTATATTGAAAAAAAAAAAAAAAGCTTATAATATTAAAAAGAGAACACAAAAAAATATTATTATTTATTATTTATGCACTGTTCTCAATAAAGAAAAATCGTAATTAAATTGAAATTTAAGAATTCTGTGAAGCATTCTGCTAACTAGAATTATGAAGAAACAATAAACAAAACTGTCGTCTGCTGTTCAGTCTTTAAATGACTCGAATACTACCGTCTAGTTTATTCTAGTTTCTTTTCTTTCTTTTTTTTTTTTAATAAAAAATATATTCCAGTAAGGAAGTTTCTTTAGATTTTTCTGCAATTAACAGGAAAGGATAACTATATCATAAAAATTGACGGGAAATTCATTATCATTACTTAAGTGTATAGCTGGATTCTGTATACTGCGAGGATTTGTGCATTTCCTGATTTCGGTGGCTAACTGCAATAAAAAGCAAATCCGATTAAGCTTTCTGAGTGTGAAGGATTATCGCACCTCATGATGGAGAAAATTACGAAAGTACGCTTCTTATCTATTGTATTTCAACCGTACTGTATACTTCCCATCCATGTTTTGTTGGACGTAAAAACGCCTAGTGGCCTGTAGGTGGGGGGGGGGGGGGGGGCTAATATAATACTTGCACTTTTATTTTTTTAAACCAGTATACATATTTTTAAGTATTGATATAGACACAGAATAAGTAGCAAAGAATATTTTTCATGACATGGCAAATAAATAGATTTATATCTTCCCGTTTTTGACTGCCTGGATCGTTTATATCAAAACCTGTCGGCTTGGTTGGCCGAGTGGTTATCATATCCACTCTTTAGACAAAAGGCTGCGGGTTCGAATCCCACCATAGGCATGAGTGTTTGTGAATCTCCCCTATGAAGAAATTGGGTACTATAATTGGGCACGCGTCTGCTAGAGGGACTCGTGGTGTAGTGTTTGTTGAGAGCTCCTGATAAGATAAGTGTCATTTTAAGTTATCATTAACAATTTTGATCGAATATTACATAGTTTTGTTTACTTTTCGTATCTTAGTGTGTCTGTTTTTGTGTTATTTCAATTATTAATTTGATAAAATACGATAGAAGCGTGCACATGGCTTCGGTAAGAAGGAAAATGGCGGCTAGTAATAATGGTTCGCCATCTTTGTTCAATAACTGTAACATAAAGGAGATTACACAATGTACTATCTGCAAAATGTATGCTTTGTGGAGAGCGGTTGGAGTATGGTTAGATGATGATAATGGAGTGAATGTGTGTAGAAAATGTAAGGAAAATGAGGAATTAAAGTGTCTTTCAGGTCGTGAGTGTGATATTTTTTCAAATGTCAGAATGTAGAAATTAGCGATATGATAAGAAATTGCGAGGTTGTACCAGAGAGTTGTGAGGGCGAGAATGTAGAAAATGTGAAGCAAATTAATGGTTTAACAGATAATAAAAAAGATGAGATAGATGCAATGAGTGAGATCGCGCTGTTGAGCGGAACGATACATAGAGCAAAGTGGCAGCTGGAGCATATGCACAAATGTCTACCGAGTGTACCAGACAATAAAAAAAAGTATGATAGGAAAAATAAGAGTATGATTGTGAACGTAAACAAAATGAAGGAGCGACTGCTGTATGGAGATTCGTTAGTATGAGGTGTCATAGTAGAGAATTTGACAAAATCGTACTAACCTGGTGCGACCATTAAGGACGTAAGTGAGTCTATTAGGGAGCAAAAGCAAAGGGTGAAAGAAATGATAGTGGTGGCAGGTACGGATGATTTGAAAGGAGATAAAATGGAAATGATAGAGGACCTGAATGAATTGTTTGAGGTAGCAAAAGAAAAGAGTGAGAGAGTTGGGATGATTAGTCTTTTTCCACAGTATGACAGTGAAGACTTTAGAAGGAGGGCCATAATTGCAAATGACTTTATGCGTGGGTTATGCAGGATGACTGGTGTGGAATTTGTGGATGCATGGAGTGAGTTCGATGGGCGAAAGATCTATATAAGATGATTGGTTTGCATTTGAATGGATTTGGTGTGAGGAGACTTGAAAAAGTGTTGTTGAATGAAGTGAATGTGCAGAATCAGGGAAACTAGATTTATTAACGGGGGGGGGAGTAGATATGCAGACCTTAGGGAGGCAGTTGAGTGTATGAATGAGTATAATATGCCCGAGCGAATAAGGACAACAAATCAGAATAGGGGACAGTTAGTATAAGGCATCAAGGTAGAGATGGGGCTAATGGGGGTCTGCAATTCATGTATACTAATGCTAGGAGTATTAGGAACAAGAAGGAAGAATTTTTGGCCTTGGTTGGCACTTCCAGACCACAGGTTATTGGAGTGAAACATGGCCGATTGAAGATGATATAGCCAGTGGGATTGAATGTGATGGGTATAGTGTGTTCAGGAATGACAGGGAGAATAAAATGGGGGAGGAGTATTATTGATGATAGCTGATGAGCTGCAGTCAAGGAGCATAGAAGTTGAATTGCAGGATAGATAAAAGAGCACATTTGAGGCCATTTGGTGTGAGATTGAGACTGGCAGAATAAAATATACAGTTGGGTGTTGCTATAGACCAGGTGATGGAATAGATGGTGGAGATAGTATGAATAAGCAAATAGAAGAAATGAATGGAAGGAGGGTAATTATTATGGGAGATTTCAACTATGGTAGCATTGATTGGAGGGAGGAGAGGACACACGGGAGGAAGAAATTGTGTTTTATGCAGTCATTAAGGTATAACTATCTGCGACAGCATGTAATGGAAAATACTGCAATTACTAGGTCAGAGAGTGCTTGACCTAGTAATTGCATCTGAGGACTTGGCTGTAACGAATATGACCACGTTGCCACCAATTGGTGAGAGTGATCATAGGGTCTTGACTTGTGAGGTGGCTAAAGGTGTGGAATTTACGATTAAGACAGGGAGCATGTGGATTAATCTGGCTGGTAAGTATGACAAGCTTAGGAGTTTGATTGGTTCGGTGCCATGTCATGTAAAACTGCAAGGGCTGAATGTTGATAATACATGGGAGGCAGTTAAGAAGTTTTTGCAGGAGGCAAAGGCTGACTGTATACCTAGAGTCCGAATAATAAATCAAGTAGGGATTAAATGGATGAATAACACCATTAAGCTTGAGCTGAAAAAAAAAGAAACAACTGTGGAGAGAATTTAAGGAGAAAGGTGACCTGCAGGCACATGAACGGTATAACTCCCAGGCCAGAAGGGTAACAAGTGTGGTAAGAAAAGCAAAAGTGGATTATGAAAGAACATTAGTTATGCAGGCTAAAGAGAATCCCAAACAGTTTTTTCGATATGTTGCAAGTAAAAGAAAAAATGTATACGGTAGATTGATTTTAAAGAGTGCCTATGGTAGGGAGGTAACCAAATCAGTTGATATAATTGAATTACTGAGCGAGCACTTTGCAAGAATATATCATCCACGTGGTGACATTGCAGAAATGGAAGAACCAGCAGCTTATAGGGAATTGTGGTGAATGAAGTGGAGGTGAATAGTCTATTACAAAACCTCAATGTCAATACATCTATGGGATTGGATGGTATACCAGCTCGTGTCGTACGAGAAGCAGCTAAAGAAATGTCAGTGCCTTTGACCATTTTGTTTAATTTGAGTATCGGGTCTCGGTTAGTCCCGAGGGGGTGGAAAAAGAGGAAAATAGTTCCACTGCATAAAGGAGGTTCCAAGACTGCTGTTGAAAATTACCTGCCGATCGATCGGCATATCAGGAATTGTTGTCAAGGTCTTCGCAACATTCTATAACACATATGGCATCTTTCTATAACACAGTGACGGCTGAACTGGATAAGGGTAACGGGTTTACAGTGATTCTACTGTACCTTGCTAAAGCCTTTGATAGGATACCACATGGAATTCTAATCAGTAAACTGTAGCATATGAGAATGGATATAGGGTTGGTGAGATGGATAGAAGGGTGGTTGATGGCGAGATATCAGAGAGTGGTTTATTCAGGAGTAGAGTCCAAAAGATGGCCTGTGACTAGCGGTGTGCCGCAGGGTTCTGTTCTTGGACCACTACTGTTCAATTTGTTCGTTAACGATATAGGAAAGGATCTGAGAGGAACTGTGCATCTGTTTGCGGATGATGCAAAGTTACGTAGAGCAATAGTGAATGCTCAGGATGTCAAAATTTTGCAGGATGATTTGGATAGTTTGGAGGACTGGGCTAAGGAGAATGGATGTCAATTTAATGTAGAAAAATGTAAGGTTTTGCATTTTGGGATGAAAAGATTAGCAGCAGTATATCACACTGGTGGAACTTACTCCAGGAGATTGACAAGGCAGGGATTTGGGAGTGTTGGTGGATAGGGAGTGGAAGTTTTGGGCAGTGCTTCCCAAACTTCTGGATGTCAGGGCCCCCTTTGCAAAAATAAAAATGTTTCACGGCCCCCCCTCGAAAAAAAATCGTAATAGAGAGATATATTATTATAATATTTATTGTATTTATATTCAATACAGAACATACACAGCGAATATTGCAAAAATCAAATGCATATATTACATTTTTTGCCTCTTACCGTTTTGTTCTGAAGACGATGCAGGCTGTTCTGGTAAAATATGAAATACTGTCCTTTTTTTTTTTTTTTTTGAGTCTGTTTCTGCTTCTGATTGTTCGCGGGATTTTTTTTTTTTTATCAGCCACTTATCCATCTCAGGGTTAAATATTTTAACGTAGAATAGATCAAATTAGTGAATATTACCTGAATAAGGGAATCCCCCGGACCAGGAACATTTTTCTCTTTTGTGACTTTTCTCCCTTTACGGTAATTAAGCCTAACGCGAAACACACAGCAAAGGCAGGTTATTAAAATGTGCATATGATTGGTGCGGTATTAACAAAAGATCACGCAACCGAAAGATAAAAGCATTGCTGACAATTGAGTTGAAATGCTAACTCTCTTCAACCGAATTCCATATGTGAAACTGCCATAACATCCATTATATATATATATACATATATATATACATATATATATATATATATATATATATATATATATATATATATATATATATATATATATATATATATATATATATATATATATATATATATATATATATATATATATATATATATATATATATATATTAGTTTTAACACTTTTACGAATTTTAACATGTTCCGTTGAATTTTATTGCTGCCTTGGGAAATCGAACTCACACACATCTATTTAATAACAATAGTTTTTAGTTAGGTCCTGTGTTTGCCCATGCAACATACGGTTTAGTTTCAGTCTATACAGCATAGTTGCTGTGTGAGGGGACATGTGATTCATTAATTAGTGTGTTTTTATCCCATTTGTCTCTAATTGCACTATTTGTTGAGAAATATATTACACAGACTCCTCATACCTTATTCACTGGCATAATAAAAGTACTTGTTTTTATTGCCTCTGCAGTATAGTGGCTGTTAGGGAGGGGTGTTGTTTACAACTGCAAGGGAGTTACTATCTCTCCACATGAACTTGTTTAAGCTTTTTTTTCATGTGTGAAGTATATACGAAACTTTTATTGGTAACAGAAAACTAGCTCGGATGACAGTGATAATATAAAACGAGTTTTGATATATATATATAAAGTCAATATCAATAGTCTCTGATTAAGAACGCCTGATGAAAGGAACAGGAAGATTTGAAACTTCCCTGGAGAGCAATCGAAGTAAATATAATTAACCACTGCTTTGAAATGAAACATATGAATAAGCAAAATTTACTAATATTCATTAAGCGCCGAAATACGCAGGAAGCAAAGTTTGTGAACCAACACCAATGTGTGAATTTTCCATTAAAATATAAAAAATAACAAAAAAGAAATAATAAAAGTTAAATACGTTTCTTTTAAAATAAAAAAAACTACTTAGTCTTAAAATATTTTAAATTTGTTTTCATTATTTCACGGCCTCCCTTAACAAAACCTACGGCCCCCAAGGGGGGGCCGCAGCTCACAGTTTGGGAAGCGCTGGTTTAGGGGACACATCGCAAAAGTGGCAAAATCAGCTCATCAAATCACTTGGTTTCTGAAAAACACTTTAACGAGCAGAGACAAACAGGTTATTGTTCCTCTGTATAACCTTGATAAGACCCCATTTAGACTACTGTGTCCAGATATAGATATGGGCGCCAGGGTTTCTTCTCGATGGGGAGGAGGAGGTGGAGAGGATTTAGAGACGAGTGACCAAGATAATAGCAGGACTATGGAATGAACTTTATGAGAACAGGTTGAAGATTTGTGGACTGCAGAAATTGGTTGATAAGCGGAAAAGGGGTGATATGATTGAGACATTCAAATTACTGAAGGGTTTCTATAAGATTAATTCAGAAGATATTTTTGAAAATAGGACTGGTAGTGGGAGGACTAGGGGCCATCCATGGAAGCTTGGTAACAGTGTGGTTAGCAAGGGTGTTAGAGCTAGGTATTTTTACTTGGAGAGTGGTGAATGAGTGGAATAAGCTGCCAGAGTCTGTTGTGGGGGTCATGACTGTGAATGAGTTCAAAGCAAAGTATGATAGATACTGTGTGAATGTTGAATAGTTGTTCATGACATGATGTTGGGCCTCCCTCGATGAGTCTAAGGACTCCTTGGAGCTGCTCGTAATAATAATAATAATAATTATAATTATAATACTCATATCTGAAATTTGATTTTTTTTATTCGTCTTGATACATAGATAACGTAAGTGACATATCTGAGAATGCTAATGTAGACTAAGGTTGAATCGAACTAATAATTAAAAACATCAGCATACCTTACGATATTAATTTACAATAGAAAGAAATTATGTTCTTGTTTTAGCCCATTACTCAAGCATAAGCAGATGAAGCTTACACATGAAGTATATCCCCAACTAAACTACTTGTACATAGAAGCTTTTCTTCACATAATTTTTCTTGGTATCTCAGAAATCGCCAACTCAAGTCAGCCACTCATAATATTGCAAGATCACCATCCTGCTTTGTAATAAACCAGTATCGAAAGAAGAAGAAAAAAATTGGAAATATCCTTTTTGAGGACCAAAGACTCTTGTATTTGTCTACAGTTATTTGTAAACAGGAGCATACAACAGACTCTTCTACAGCAGTGAATGCCTGTCTTTGCAACAGATGCTTATCTACTATTTACACAGTAAAAGTCCAAATCTGTTTACAAATATATTTTGTTTTATTAATGAATAAAAAAGAAGCTATCGATACTAATAATCATTCTGGAATAAATGTATTTTATGCTAATTTTATCTATTAATCTGAAATTTTTTCCCCAAATAACTTGATTCAAGTTGTTTTAATTAATCAGTTTATTATTATTATTATTATTATTATTATTATTATTATTATTATTATTATTATTATTATTATTATTATTATTTTATTTATATTAATTAATATTAATAAATAATAAATAACAATTAATATTATTTTTACTATTAGGAGAGGGCGCTGTGTAGGCATACGAACGGTTGCATGATTGTATCGCTGGTTCCGTTTTTATAGTTTTAATGTGGTTCTAACTCCTGTTTTTATTTAAAAGTGTCATAAAGTAACTCTACTTGTCACGCTGAAGACTGACATATAATTCATCGAAATCGGCCAAGTGGAATTATTATTATTATTATTATTATTATTATTATTATTATTATTATTATTATTATTATTATTATTATTATTATTATAACGGTGTCTCCATGGAGTCAGAAGACTCATCACAGGAAACCCTACATTGACACACTAACCGTTATTCACACAGTACCTACATACTTCTTAAACTCATTCACAGATGAAGTACTCAAAACCACCTCTGGCAAAGCATTCCACATTCACCACCGCCCAAAAGCAAAAAATCTAGTCCTAACACCGTTGTTAACAACACTCTTACACAATCTCTAGAGGTGAGCCCTCGTTCTCTCCCTGCTTAGAAATTGTTTAGAAAAAAGTCATCAGTATCAATCCTATAAAACCACTTTAGTAACTTATGTGTTTTATCACATCCGGAGGGGGGGGGTACACTGCAGAACTGCAGCACTCCCAATTTTTCTCGATATATAAATATAATTTATTAATTTATTTATATTTGCTTGTAATATTTAATTTTATTATCAACAATCCTATACAATTCTCTTATTTTGCATAAAAAAATAATAAAAATCCATCTTGTAGCACTTAGGAGGGCGCTAGCAGCACTGTGTTTACCACAGTGTCCTATTGCTACGCGCGCAAGCATATGCACGTCATAGTGAGATACGAGCTATTAACATAATGCTGCACTGTCTGTCGCGCAGTTCCACTGTTGTTTGTATGCAGTTTGCGTGAGTAGTAGAGTGTTCGTAGTGCTTATCGTGTTTACTCCGTCTCTTTAAATATTCGGACATTAAAATAAAAGACAACATTTGTTATAGTTTTTATTTTAGAACATTTTTGGGATTATGATAATGGATTTTATTTTTAAGTAATTTTTAATTATACCAAACTGTATGATTTTATCGATAATAAACATTTTTTCATGTTTAATTTTTTTTTTAATTATACCAAACTGTATGATTTTATCGATAATAAACATTTTTTCATGTTTAATTTTTTTTTTAATTTTTACCATAATTTTGATATTTTATCCAAACATGTATACACTGTACTTACAATGTATGTATATTTCGAAAGTTGCAACACCCCAACGATTTCAAGCCACGAGCCGCCACTGATCACATCTCTTCTCTTTATTAATATTATTATGTAATCGTTTTGCATTAATGTTTCTTTTTAAATTTAGAAGAGGTTATAAACTTAATGTTTTGCATTAACGCCTATCAGCTAGTTTTGGAGCCCACAGACCTTCAATCTCTCCTCATAGAAACATTCCACAGACTGAACAATCTTTGTCATTGACTTCTTGATTCTCTCCGCCATTTCTTCATCACCAAGGAATTCAAGTGAGCAAATTTGTGCGTAACATTCCAGAAGTGGTCTTATTAATGTCTTTTAAATAACTTCCCTATATCTGCTTGCAGTGTGTTCTTCAACAACCAGGTAAATAAATGTGCTGTTTTAGCAACCTTTTCAATACGTCCTCTAAACTTAAGTTCTTTGTCCACAATGACCATAAATCCTTCGCCTGATCAACTTCTTGCAGTTGAATTCCATCAATATAGTACACAGCTATAGTACCCGTCGTACTTGTGGTGTAATGATTATCGCATCTGCCTAGCAGGCGGAAGGTTCGATCCCTAGCAAGTACATTTTTTGTTTGTAGCCGTGTAGCTCAGTGGATGTGGCTTTTGCACACCACCACGGCGGTCAGCCGCCGTAGTGTGCAAACGGAGTCTTCCTGCATGATCTCTATGGCTCTTCCCAATTTTGCATCATCAGCAAACAACTGCTCCCAAACAAGTTATAAACCATCGTATTTATTTCTTTTAAAGACTGAAACAACACAAGTCTTCTTAATACTATTGTGTGTTCTAAAATTTGTTTATCTTGTCTTCATAATTCTAGTTAGCCAGTACTTATATTTCAATTCTATTAAGATTTTTCTTTATAGAGAACACTGCATAAATATTAGCCGATGTCGGTGCGTTTTATCTCATAACATTCAAAGATCAAGTTTTGCGTTGCATGAAAAGTTGTACAATTGCTATTGAAAAGATAATCTCTTGATTGAACACAAATGGACTTCTTCCTTCTCTTCTTGACAATTTACCCGCATATCACACTAATGTGCTATAAGTTCTCAACCATTCCTGTGTCGGATTGATGCTTAAAATGACATAAGACAGTCTATTTAAGCTGGTATTTCCTAAGAGAGGACATTCCAAGTAACACAGCTTACTCTTAATTCAAGTTGTCTCAAAGAGCGCTCATTTGTGACTTAAATGAACATATGGTGCAATTATCTGTACTTTAAATTTAGGCCATAACTTCGCAGATTACTTGGGTAATGTGATAAGAACTCTTTTATATTGAAATCACAATGAAGCACAAAATGTCTGCTTATTTATTGATTTAAAGTTAATATATAAACCCGTATTTGTATCTTTTAAAGATTGATAGAGAAACTCTCATTAATTACGGTAAACGAAAGTTATAATTTAATTAGAAAAAGTGATTTTTAACATCTTTAGAAATCGTATCAAAGTCCTTCATTATACTTGGCGAAATATTCTGATGAGACATTTATTAAAAAAATATTTGAGTCAGACAGATTTCTGTTTATTTATACCTGCACAAATATATAGAGACAGATTAATATATATATCTTCGAAAATAACAAAAAAAAACAATAAAAAAAGTGTGCCTTCTTCTGTAGATACTACAATCGAAATTATTTCAAAAAAAATAATAACTTTAGGGGAACAGAATCGCCAAAACCAAGAAATTATTTTAGAAAAAAAAACTTCTGCTGCCATCTGGTGACAATGCAGTAAAATTGCTGAGCTATAAAACAGTTGGGGGGGGGGGGACGTGAAATAACACTCATTCACCCTCCGTCCAAAAAGAAACCGAACTTTTGGCAAATTGAAGAAACTAGTGACGCCACTTGGTGTATCTTTTTGTTGTCGAAAGCGGCAACCTTCATTAGTTTTGTGTCAACTGTTTATGACATTTGTTTCATTAGAAACCGAGTTATAGTGCCAAGAGTGACAGCGGGTTTTGACGAAAGGTCGGAAAATGAGTTTCCAACAGAGAGCTGCGATTGACTTTTGTGTTAAACTTCGTAAAAGTTTTACCGAAACGCATCAAATGCTTCAAAAACCATACGGTGATGAATGCTTATCCCGTACTTGAATTTACGGGTGGTTTAAGCGATTTCAAAGTGGTTGCGAGACGCTTGAGGACGACGAAAAGATGAGCCGTCCAAAAGCTGGACTGAGCGAAGTTAACATCCGAAAAGTGCGTGATTTCATCAAAGAAAACCCGAAATCGTCCGTGAGATTGATTGAAGATGAATTGGGGGTTCCAAAATCAACTATGCACGACATTTTACCGAGAGTTTGGGCCTTCGTAAATTGAATTCACGATTTGTTCCCCACAAGTTGACCGACGACCAAAAAATGTATCGAATTGAACACTCTAAGGACCTGAACCGCTCGTAAGGATTCAACTTCCTTGAAACGATCGTTACTGACGACGAAACGTGTTTTGAGTATGAGTATAAGGTTGTAGAAATATTCTCTCACCTACTGATAACCACACCAATTATCTCAGCCATAATTTCACACTCAACCCATTACTATAATTCCGTTCTCAAACCATTAGCCATAATTCCATATCGAAACCAATCCAAAAGTGATTACAACAATTTAGACATCCCCCTGACATCAGTAATCCTATCTAATATCCTCAAGTCATAATTTGAGTAATAGTTATGTGATGAGGTTGACTCTATGTTTTGTTCATAGTTATTTGGTGTCTGTCCTCAAACCGAAAGCTTGACGTCACTTAGCTGATTCCCTTAGTCAGTAAATAGACGTCATTATTCCTTTAGTCCTGCCTCTACTTTCTCCTATCCTTACTTGGTCAATAGTAACTAGATAATATCATTTATCCCATTCCTTTCTTTCTTTGCCATAATTCCACTATCAAACCATTATCCACAATTCCGCGCTCAAATCTATTATTCCATACTTAATTCAACAGTTGATACCCTCAAGCAGTACAGTTTAAATAGTCAATAACAGTTTAACCACCCTTGCTTTCCCGTTTCGCCTACTCCTATTTTGTTTTATATATTTATTTATGAGCTACTAACTTACACAAACATATCTGTGTACCTGAGTAAAAGTGGTATTTGCACTGCTCAGAACGACTGTCTGAAGAAAGGGTGCTATGAGTTCGATTGAAATCACCGAAGAGAGAAGCTTTTTTCGACTGGTTCCCGAGTTAGTCGATCTCTAGCACAGGCAGGGCCGAGCCGTGCGGTTGTGTAGATTGTGCGTCGCACAAGTGCGCTTGAAGATAGGGGCGCCATTTCATGATGGGAAATAATAATAAAAAAAATATATATATACACATACGTAGGCTGTTCAATAAGTAATAAGACTATATTTATACAGAAAACAAATTACCTTTAATCGTCATCATTTACATGTTCTTTTTCGAAGTAACTACCGTGAGACGCGATGCATGTGTCCCAACGTTGCATCCACTTCTTAAACACATGTGAAAGTCCGTTTTTTGAGAGTTCTTTCAAAACCGCCTCCGCAGCTTTTACACATGCTTTGTTGCTTTCGAAATGGCGGACTCTTAGTGGTTTCTTGAGCTGAGGAAACAGCCAGAAATCGCAAGGTGCGAGATCAGGACTGTATGGAGGGTGTGGTAGGATATCTGTGTTGTTCTTCTGCAAAACATCCGCTACACAACCAGCAATATGTGGCCTTGCATCGTGGTGCAATAAGAAGCCATTCTTCAGCAATGGACGCTTCCTTTTGACGTGCTTCATGATAATCGCTGCTGTGTTGATCATTGTCTCTGTGATGGTCGTTGAAGGTCTTCCCTCACATTCAAGATCTTCCACATTTGGCCTTCCTTCCTTAAAAGTTTTATGCCAGCGAAAAACACTTACCCTCGACATTGCTTCATCGTGGAAGGCTTTGCGTATCATGTTAAAAGTGTCCGATGCCGATTTTTGCAAACGCACACAAAATTTAATTGCATAATGCTGTTCCAAAGACGCTTCCATTTCAACAACTGGTCGTGGTCGTAGGCACGCCTAAACAAGCTTGCGTTTAGTCACATGACACTCTGGCACATCAGCCCGTCATCATTTTGATCAGCCCGTCATCAGCCCGTCATCTTGAACCCTTTCTCTAAATGGTTCAAGTTGGAGTTTGAGCCCTCCTCAGTCAGCAAAAAAAGTAGATAACTCTAAAATAGCTTCGCCTACTCTCTTTTGGGAAAATAAAAGACGTTAGCGGATTTTATTTATTTATTTATAATATAATAAATGAAGTTGATACCAAAGAACAAAAAAAAATGTTTGTTCTTAGATATAAAAAAATGCCAAAATTTCCCTTTATTTAGAAATATTTGATAGTAGTTTCCCTAGAAATAGAAGAGTGATGAACTCCAAATGCATGTCTCCACTGCATTCCCAAATGCTTATACCATTTACTATTTACTGAGGTAGTGGCAAAGTTTTTCTCCAAGAAACGCAGGATTTTTACCTCATCAAAACAAAAAAACTGGATGGTGAACATGAATATAGTATAATTAATTGACATAATGTCATAGTGATTGACTCACACTGATGAATCAATCACTATTCATAATGACAGTCCCTTATAATTGCTTGGTAACACAATTCTCTTGCATATGTTGTAACAGTTTTACGACATATGAAGTTAAATTTAATTCTGATCAAGAAAAGTACATAAAAGCAATTTCATCTGACGAACACTACAAATACTTAGGAATATTGGAAGCCAGTGATATTCTCCACTCGAAAATTAAAGAACAGGCAGAAGCAGAATACACCAAAAGAGTTAGAAATATTCTGAAACAAAACTAAATGGATTAAACACAATTATAGCAATCAATTCTTGGGCTACACCGCTGATCCGATAGAGAGCTGGCATAATAGATTGGACAAAAGAAAACCTGGACAAATTGAACCGCAAAACTAGAAAACTAATGACTATGCATCATGCATTACATCCACGAAGTGATGTTGACCGGTTGTACCTACCAATGAGAATAGGTGGATGGGGTCAGCTGCAAGTGAGACAGACTGTGGAAGAAGAAGAAATTTGCTTAAAAAGTTACATCGACAATAGTTCTGAGCAAATGATTCAAGCAGTTACACAAGAGGGCCTTCTGAAAGCAACAAGAAACAAATGCGATTATAAAAAGGCATAGCAAAATAACCGATATGTGCGATAAATGTTTGCATGGCCAATTTCTTAGAAATACTGAGGATAAAATTGACGTGGCAGTGGTTACGATAAGGATATATTAAAAAAGAAACAGAAGGATTTATTTTAGCAGCTCAAGAGCAGGCATTACAGACTAATGCAATGAAAGCAAAAATTTTGGACATCAATAATAACAGCAAATGCAGATTATGCGATCAGAAAGATGAGACTGTAGAACATCAAATCAGTGCATGCAGCAAAATAGCTCAAACTGACTTTAAATGATCAAGTGGCCAAAATAATTCATTGGCACGTATGCAAAAAAATATGGCTTTCCTATATCTGATAACTGGTGGCAGCATAAAATAGAAACTGTATTGGTGAACGAAGCAGCAAAAATTCTCTGGGACTTTGGAGTACAAACTGATCGGCATTTGGAACACAATAGAACTGACATAACAATTATCGAACATCGACAGGTTTGGATTATTAATATATCGCAGTACCCAGTGATAACAACATTAACAACAAAGATCTGGAAAAAATTACTAAATATCGAGATCACGCAATCGAAGTTGGCAGGCTGTGGCTTAAACACGCCAAAGTCATCCCAATAGTTATCGGTGCACTTGGTGCAACTTCAAAGAAGCTATCCAACTATTTACAGCAATTAAACATCAACGAAATGACCCCACATGACCTACAAAAAACAGCATTACTTGGAACAGTCCATATTTTACGACGCTACCTGACGGACTATTCTTAGATTCTTGGGTAGAATCTGAATGGCTCTGAATCACCATTCAAATTGTTGTTTAAATAATATCTTGTTTTGACTTTGTATCAATTATGTGGATAAAATAATATTTTTTTATTTTTATTTATTTTTTTATATTTCTCAGATAAATTACATACATTATATGAAGACAATTATGCATAACAAATACTTTCACGTACATAAAGTTTTTTTTAAAAATAATAGTAATAACAATAACTGTTTACAACGTATATTATTATAATATTCATAATAATGATTATTACAGATGTTTCTTTGCAATTTTACACTCTATATATACAATATTAATGGATATAATCACTCTATATTGCATACTTTTGTTATTACATACATTTGATTGCATATGATACTTACATTACATACATTTGATTGCATATGATACTTACATTACATACATTTGCGTATTATATGCATTTGGTTAGACTACACAACAAAAATAGTGGTCCTCAAGTTATTAATTGCTTGATTATTTTTCATTTAATGTTGGACATGTCTAATGACTCGTACGTTCCTAAATACAAAAGCAATTTCCCAAACCTTTGGAGTTAAAAGAGAACCATTAAGATTTAAGTTAAGTCGATGTAGTAAGTCTTCAACACTTTTATTATTATTATTATTATTATTATTATTATCGGCACTGTCCGTCGCGCAGTTCCACTTCTCTTTAAATATTTGGACATTACAATTAAAGACATAACATTTGCTATAGTAGTTTTTAAGCAATTTTGAATTATACCAAACTGTATCATTTTATCGATAATAAACAATATTTTTTCATGTTTAATTTTTTTTATAATTTTTACCATAATTTTGATATTTTATCCAAACACTGTACTTACAATGTGTATGTATATTTCGAAAGTTGCAGCGCTCCCACGATTTCATGCCACGAGCCGCCACTGCTCACACCCCTACTGACCACACCTTTATTCAACTTCCAGGGATGACCCCCTTCTTCTGGTTCTTCTAGCCAAGTGCTGATAATATCCCCTGATTCTATCCTTTAAAACCCTTTAAGCAACTTAAATGTTTCTATCATATCCCCTCTTTTTCTCCTATCAGCCAACTTCTGCAATCCACACTTTTAATCTGCCTCATACGGAACATTCCACAGGCCACCCACCATCTTGGTTACTCTCCTCTCTACAGCTTCCTCACTCCCAAAGAACCCAGGGGACCAGACTTGAACACGGTGATCCATATTTGGGCGTGTCAAGGCCTTATAAAGAGGATTAACAACTTATCTCTTCTTGTTAATGTTTTCTTCGATAGCCAAGTAATCTCATTGGCTACTTTAGCAACCTTAACAACATGTCCTCTATACTGTACTTCTCTGTCTACCACCATCCCTAAATCTCTAGCTTCATCTATTTCCTAGAGTCCAGTACCATCAATGTGATAAACAGCTTATATAGAACACAGCTTGAAATCTATTTATCCCACTTTCTTGGAACAAACTTTCAGATTAACAAGGTGTGTAGGAGTTTGGTATTATCCCATGTCTAGTGCAGGCAATTACATGTTGAGCTATACCAGTATTACGAGATCTGATAAACTGGACGTGGCTATGATGTTTTAAAAATACGTTTTTAACTGATCTTCCCATTTAACTAATCTGCAGTAACATGGAGCTAGATAAACTCCAGGTAGCAGCAAATGGTAAACATTTATCTTTTTGGAGAAGGTATAAGACAGAGGGCTTCCACAAGTAGAATCAGTTGTTATGATGTGTCCAGGTCAAACCCGGAAGGAAGCTTGGTCGCGGATGGAAAAGGGAGGCTCCCTGTTTCACGAGAACCCACAACATTGGAATCTGGAATGTTAGAAGTATAGACCAAGGTAAGCGGGAAATAATAAAGATGGAAATGAATCGCAAGAAGCTGGATAACTTGGGAATAAGTGCACTTAGATGGATAGGAATGAGCCATTTCTCTCAGAGTCAGCGGACATCCAATTAATATGACCATCATACAGGTTCATGCACCCACTACAGAGGCACCAGAAGAAGACAGAGAAGAATTTTATTGCATGTTCTAAAAAGGGATAGATGCAACACTAAAGCGAGATTTATGGCTACTTATCGGAGATTTGAATGCAAAAGTGGGAGAAACTGAAGGAATAACAGGTCGTTTTGTTTAGGTATTCGTAACACCAAGGAAGAGATTGGTTGAGTTTTGTGAAGAGAATTATTTGTTTGTTGCTAACACCTGCTTTAAACAACACAAACGGAGATTTTACACATGGATATTACCTGATGGACAATACAGACGTCGTTTTGACTTTTTGTAGTATTTTTGGTGTGTATTGAGAGGAGCGGCAAACTCAGGGATCGCCCCGGGCGGCAAAAGCTCTAGCAACGCCACTGTCATGGGGACTACAACTTCCCCCATCACATTCTCGCTATACACTAACTGATATCCCGTACAATCCCGTAGTTGTTTTGACATGCAAATTCTGTAATATGGTATGTATCTCGACTTCCTCTATCCTTTCTTGCCAAGAAATGTATTAATCCTTGTAACACATTAATCCTTGTAATATCTTTTACTGTAATATCATCACCTAGATGATACACTATTGCAAAATAATTACTCAACAATTCAACTAGTTCGTGTGCTTCAGTCACTTCCCTACCGTCTGCATTCTTCAAACCCATTCCCCCTATGGTCAACTCTTCTTTGCACATTTGGACGACAAATTTTCCTATTTAACGAGTTTCTGTGAGAAAACTCGCAAAATAGGCAAACTGACCAGAGCATATATGCAGCTAAAATATTTAATCCTGCGGTATTTGCAGAATTATTTGAATGGGGAGGGGGTTGTATGTATGATAAAATAGATGTCAGTAAAATGTAAAGTCATGCACTTTGGCGTGATTAGATATCCAATGTCGTATTATATTGGTGGGATTAGGCTACAAGAAACTAATCAGGCTAGGAAGCTGAAGATCAAGGGTCATATAGCAAAGATTGCAAATATAACTCAAAAGATAATTGCAATTCTGAAACGAACTTTCACATGTAACGATAAGGATGTCATTTGCCTCTTTACAAGGCCTTGATAAGACCTCACTTGGACTATTGTATGCAGGTCTGGTCTCCTGGTTCCCGTTGTGATTCTGATACGGTGGAGAGAGTGCAAAGGAGAGTGTTAACATTTATATCAGGATTGTGGAATACTGATTATGAAGACAGATTGAGAATTTGTAGACTGCAGGAGAAAGAGGGGGGAAGTGATTGAGACTTATAAACTTCTGAAAAGGTCATACATTCAGATGACGGAATTTTTCATTTTATGGAGGATTGGAAATAATAATAATAATAATAATAATAATAATAATAATAATAATAATAATAATAATAATAATAATAATAATAATAATAATAATAATAATAATAATAATATATTATTATTATTATTATTATTATTATTATTATTGACCGCGCGGTTAGCTTAGTGGCTTTGCGCTGCGCAACCATATGCCTGGGGAAGGAGTGTCCCAGGTTCGATTCCCGTTGTAGACGTGAGGAATTTGAGGATCTTCCTCAGGCATAGCCAAGTTAGCCGGTCTTGGGCGCGGTCAGTAGGGTTTTTTCCGCCAGTTTATCTGGCGTTTTTCATCTCGCAAACAGGCAAACCGGCCCCGTGAACATACGCCTCTACAGTCAAAAATATATCCTCCCCCAGCGGCAGACCAGGCGACGAGTCGGTTGGGAGTAGTACTAACAAGAAGTCGCATCTAAAAGTAACACGCGGACCCTGCATAGGAAGCGGGAATAACGCGTAGATGAAGAAGAGATTATATATATATTACAGTATCTAATATTATATATTATTAGATATTGTAATATTATATATTACAGTATCTAATAAATATAATTAAATAAAATATATGAAATTAATTAATTAATTAAAATAAAGAGTCTTTGTAGTTTAGTCGAAGTGGCGTTTGCACTCAACGGCGTTTAACTGCACGAAGGAAGACAGGTTCAAATCTAGTTGCAGGCTAGAGGAACATTTCTTAAGCCTATTTTTCGCCCGGTTCCCGAGTTAGTAGGTTTTTTTGGTACTAGCAAGTGGGTTTTTTCTCCTGGAAACTCGGGTTTTTTGTCCCGTAAATTCAAGAACCCCGCTATTTTTGCATTAAAAATATTGTTTTAGGGTTAGGGAACACGAGACGGCAGCACTTGTTAGCCGTCTCTTCACTGCGTGCTATCTCTAATTGGCTACTCGTGGATGGCCTCGCCTATTCCCTATACAGGAATAAAGTTAGCTGATTTTTTTTTTTGATAAAATGTATTAAATTTAATATGCTACTAAATATAATATAATATAATATAATATAATATAATATAATATAATATAATATAATATAATATAATATAATATAATATAATATAATATAATATAATATAATATAATATAATATAATAAGAAACGTGATTACATATATTTACCTATAGAATGATTTTGATATTGTAAACTACAAAGTTAAAAATGCCATTTGTCTTCTTCCAAATCAACTGTTTCGTTTAGCATATCTTAAAGGAAATAATTTCCTCAAGACAAAATAATACAAGAAATTCTAACACTGATAAAACAAACGTCGACTTCAGACTTTACTCTCTAACTCATGCTATCTCTTGACAGAATAACATTAAAACAGAACTTTCTCTAGACAGCAGACGAACCAACACTTATAATATGCGCAATAAATATCGTAAACCTGTTAAAATCGTACAGAAAGCATTTCAACACGAATTATTAACAGAACTGGGAAGTTGGAAATCTACGTTCTTTTTTTTTTTTTTTTTTTTATGCGCAGCTTATTACGAATTGTAAATGAAAAGGGGAAAATATTGGGGGCTTAGTTATTTACTGGAAGGAAGGGAAATTTTGAAAATGCAAATATCGTAATGAAAGTATTTGCTATTTGTTTTTACTTTTTCAAAAAAATAGTGAATAGAGCCTGTCTGGTAAGCAGGAACAATTATAAAACTTTTTTTTTTTTTCCAACTGCATTGAAATTATCATTTTCTAGAGTTTTCTGAATTAACGAAAATATAATTATAGTCAGTTATAATCCTCTCGGTTGAATTATTATTTCAATGATTAAGGGATTTATACATTATAACCCATGATATTAATGATATTTTGAAAAACTATACAGTATTAGCTTTCATTTTTAAATTACAGTACAGTAATAAAACGAAATAAAAATATTTCAGATTCCTAAGATTTTATGTAACATTTTCATCATCATCATCATGCATATCAACGATTTAGGCCTAGCATGGCATGTTCCGGCCTTAAAAGTCATCGTTGAATCGTTTAAGAGGACGTCCTGATTTTCTTTTTCCTAATGGCTTGTACTTTAAGGCTTGTTTTGGTAATCTTTCTGTTTTCATTCTTTGAACGTGTTCCATCCATTTATGTTTATATATTTTTTCAATTTTCTATTACTGGTTCTTGGTTTAATTCTTTCGTAATTTCTTCGTTTCTTTTGTGATCAAATAGGGTATACTTTGGAGTATTTCTCATAAACTTCATTTCTGCTGTTATTAATCTTTGTTTGTCTTTTTGTTTTATTGTCCAGATTTCATCGCTTCCATACAATAAGACTGGTAGGGCTAATGTACTGTATACTTTTAGCCTGGTTTGTTTTTGAACTAGGTTTGGTTTAAATATAGAGTTAATTACTCCTGTTATTTTTAAATATTTTGCAATTTTTAGGTTATATCTTTTTCATTTTCATATGTGATCACACATCCTAGGTAGTTAAATGAATTCACCTGTTCTAAGATCTTGTTATCTATTACTATTTTAGTTCTTGCTGGATCTTGTCCTTTAAAGGCCATAGTTTTTGATTTTTCTGTTGATATTATCATACCATAATCTTTGGCTATCTCATTTAGATCTAAAATAGCTTTTTGTAAGTTATCTTCAGGATTTGTAATTATTATTTGGTCGTCGGTAAAAAGGAGGGTGCTTAAGTTCACAGTAGGAGAAAGTTCAATACCTTGATGGAAATTCTTATTCCATTTTATTATTATTTCATTTAAGTAGATATTAAAAAGAGTTGCTGAGAGGGGACATCCCTGTCGGACCCTTTGGTTTATCTCTCTTGTAAATGATAGCTCATGATTTAATCTTATTTGTATTTGATTATTTTCATATATACTTGTGATAGCTTTTAGGATATTATTTGGTATTTGTCTTTCTTTTAATATGTTAAATAATGTTTCTTTTAACTTTGTCAAATGCGTTTTCCAAGTCAATAAATGCAATATGTATTTCTAAATTGTATTCTCTTCTTTTCTCTATTATTAATTTTAGGCAAAAGGCCGGGTCTATACATGATCGCCCTTTTCTAAATCCATTCTGTACTTCTAAAATAAAGTTTTCGGAATATTTCATTAGTTTGCTATTTAAAATTCTCCTATATATTTTGTAACAGGAATTTAGTATGCTTATACCTGTATAGTTTTTAGAGTCATCTCTACTGCCTTTTTTAAAGAAAGGGATCACAATTGCTTTTTTCCATTCTTCTGGGGGTTACCAGTTGAATAAATTGTATTTAAAAATAATAAGCGTCTTTCTTTGAATCTTGTTCCTGAGTATTTATATAGTTCTGAACCTAGCTTATCTTGTCCAGGTGATTTTCCGTTTCTTGTTTCTTTCAGGCTGATTTCTAATTCTTCTTTAGTTATTTCCTTTTCATTAAATGTTTGAAGTTGTATTTTTTAAAATATTTATCTCCACAATTCTGTGTAGAAATTTAGAAATTCTTTTAATTTTATGTTTTCTTCAGTATCTGCATTTAAGTGTTTCAAAATCTTATATACATTGGGTCTTATTTTATATAAATCATGTTCTAAATTAGAAACAAATTTGTTCCGTGATTCTCTGTCTTTTTCTGACTTTTATTCTTTTATATTTTATTTCATCTTCTAATCTTTTACTGCTTAACCATTTATGATAGGCTTCTTTTTTCGTTTTGATTATTTCTTTCATTGTATCATCCCATATCTTCAGTTTTTTTTTCCTTTTATTGAATTTTTTTTCCCTAAGCTTTCACTTGCTGCTGCATTTAGTATCGTTTTTATATTAAGCCATTCTATTTCTATTTCTTCATTTTGTTTTATTCTATCTAGATATTGGTTAATTCTTTGTTCATATAGCCATTGTATATTTGTGTCATTTAATAATCTAGTTTTATAAACAAATGTTTCAATTTTTCTTTCTGTTCTTGTTACTTGTAGCCATTTAGGTGGCAATCTTAATTTTATTTTTAAGAAGAAGTGGTCACTACTTATTTCATATTCTCTTTGAACTCTAACATCTAACGAAAACTTTGATGTCTTTTCATTTAAGATAAAATAATCTAATATTGATTTCCATCCTCTTGCTGCCCAAGTATATTTATGTATGTCTTTATGTTTATAGAAATAATTCATTAATTTTAGGTTATTATAAACTAGAAAGTCAACCAAATCAATCAAAGTCAACAACTGTAAGATTTTATGTAACATTTTAAATGAATAAAATTCGTCAATCGTCTGCTTATATTTCATTCAGAAGATGAATTTATTTCGCAACCAGCAATCACGCGAAACTACGCTTCTGTTTTGAACTTCTATACGGTAATTCAGTCTTGCTTCTTTTATTCTAGATAAGTTTTTTTACTGAGTGAACATTGGTTTCATAACAGAATTCTTATTCACTTCGGCACATAATTCTTCATTTTAGATGTACTACGCTTTGTCATTAGCAACTGCTTGATCGATATGGAAACACAACGGTACTTCCGGCACTATTCAAGTAACTTTGCGCGTTGTTTGTACGAGAAGTTATGGCTTCTCTCTCTCTTCTTTCTTTCATAGAAAACCCAAATTGAGGCATGTACAGAAACGTCTAGAGTAATATAGTGACCAGATCTTCGTCATTCAGAACATGAGTGGTCGCAAATTACTGTCCTCTTTTCCATGGATATTAGTTAGTAAGAATAAATTTAACGGTATTTTATTGGATTTAAACACAATTGTAATTATGACAGTTCCCGATACCAGTGATGAACTCAATAGGATTTTTAGAATTATTAATGTCACATGATCAGGTGTAGGTTTTCTTTTCCACTTTTTTTTTTTTTTTTTTTTTTTTTTTTTTTTTTTTTCCCTACTGCATTTGAAAAGTTGCGGAAGCGTCTATACGTCCAATACATTGGTAAACAATCTACTGCGGTATTCAGGCTAAACAGATTTCATTAGACTTTGACATTTGCAATCCATACAAAACTTTGTCAAGTCATTCCAATTTTCTTATTACACTTGCTGTGCAGGTTTTCGAACAGGGGCGGCTCGTGCATAGGTACTAAAGAACTGCAGCACCCCCAGTTTTTCTCCATATATAAATATATTTATTAATTTATTTATATTTGCTTGTAATATTTAATTTTATCATCAACAATCCCATGCAATTATTTTATTTTGTATAAAAAATAATAAAAATAATAATAAAAAAAAGTATATAATTTCTTGGTATCTTTAGTTTATGGTTCTGTGATCTCTGAAATGTGAAAAGGTGTTGAATAGCACAGCAGCGACATCTATTTGACAATATTTGAAGAAGGATGGGAACTATCGAAGCGTTCTCTCCCTCCATCTTCCGTTTTATTTAATAATAAGCAATATTTTTTTTAAAAAAATTCATTATTAAAAATTATAATGTACCCTTTAATATGTAATTCTATTTCGATAACAGTAATGTAAATTTTTTTATACAAGAGTAGCATGTGAGATTTTTCTTTAATTTCAAAACGTTTAGCACACAAAAAGCAGTGGTGATTATTATTTTTTTTTTAATTTTTAAATTGCATGCCGCTAGCTGATAATAGGCGAAAGTACAGGGTGGCCATAACATAACTTTCCCTCTTTGAAGGCATCTGTATCTAAAACTAATAATCGAATCAGACCAAATTTTATATTGAGACTTTTGAAGGCATGGGGAGATGAATTCCCCGAAAAAAAAAAAAAGAAGATTTAGTACCAAATGTCCCCGATAGGGGAAATTTTGGCGCTGGGGGAGCCCAAAGCAGTCAAATATTTGCAGCCAACGCAGGTAAAAACGATTATGCAAATTTTACTGAGCGTACGTGACAGCAGCGCCACCAATTCCACTTAAAAAGGGATTTATCGACGAATGGTGGAAAATTTTGTCATTCCTGCAATGCAGCAAAGAAAATATTTGGACTCCATAATTTTTATGCAGGATGGAGTACGGCCACACGTTGACCGCTCAATACAGTGCCTTTTACGCCAGCATTTCAGTAATGAGAGGGTTATCAGTCAATTCTTTCTGACAATATGGTCACCTCGATCTCCGGACATCACTCCATGTGACTTTTGGCTGTGGGGGTATTTGAAATCCGTTGTGTATGTTGGTGGCATTCTCAACTTGCATGTCTTGAAAGAGAACATAAAACATGCTGTTATGAACATCCAATCCGACTCTTCACGCTCAGCTGTAGAGCATATCACACACACCTGATGCAATTTGTTGTACACAAGAAAGGTCAGCACATTGAAAATCGTGTATATGGTCCAGGGGACCCTGATTCTGATGAATAAAACATTTCCTGTGAGTTCAATCACTACATTAATTTCTGTCTCTCTCGCAAGTTGTTGTTTTAGTTTAATTATTATTATTATTATTATTATCATTGTAACGCGCCACATATCCAGCTGGAATGAGTGACGCGGCTGTCACTTACATCTTCAAATGTTATTATTCCATTTTATCTGCCTTTAATGTAATGATCCGCTTGTTTTCGGCTCCGACAGCGCCAAAATTTCCCCTGTCGGCGAAGTTTGGTACTAAATCTTTTTTTTTTTCGCGGAAATCATCTCCCCATGCCTTCAAAGTCTCAATATTAAATTCAGTCTCATTCCGTTTATTGGTTTTAACTACAGATGCCTCCAAAGAGAGAAAGTTATATTATGGCCACCCTGTATATCATGCAATAAGTTCATTGTTCTTCCTCAGTTTCGCTAAACTTGTGGAATTAAACATTATAATACACGGTTCCTTTATGCAAAATACTTGGTCACGTGCGTCCTCACGTGTTCTAGACAACTACATATACCGGCCACTGAATTAGAAACTTCTATTTAATAACGCGTTGGAACTTAGTCAGAATTACAGAAACATATGCGATTAGATATGGATGTCACAAGGTGTTCAGCATACACTAGATCAAATTTGACGGAAAAGGACTTTGACCTCCGATCTGTTTTTCTAACATGTCTCATACATTATCAATGGGGTTCAGATCCAGGCTTTGTAGTAGTTGAAATAGCTGTGATGCTCGTTGAACCACTGCTGAACAGCGCGATAGACAGTAGCATTGTCCAAGAAACAACCGTCACCTACTGGATAAAAATTAACATTCCAGGATAGACTTGAACTACAACAATGTTCAGATATTTCTCGGAGGAAACCAAGCCTTCCAGAAATATCTGCACCGTTCAGTACCAACAGAACATGCCCCACAACATGACACCACCTCCAAAACCTTTAGTTGTGTGTACAGGCAAGCTGGGTTCGTTGCTTCATGCGGCTCTTCCCAAACTCTTTGCCTACGGTCGGTCCACAGCAAGGTGTATCGTGACTCTTCGGACCACATGACTTATTTCTAGTCATTCAATATCCAGTCACGGTGTTTCTGACACCACTGTAGACGACCGTTCTGGTTCTTCGCAGAAATCAGTGGTTTCCGTATAGGAATGTCACAGCCAACACTGATTCTGTGCAATCCCTTGCGCATAATTCAGTGAGATATGAATCAGTAAGATATGAATCCGGAACAGCCTTCATTAAGTGCTTTGATCAACTGCTGCACACAGAAAGTTGCAGTTGTTTGTACCACCCTCCTCAGACATCAATGATCTGGTTCCTGACACACTTTCTTAGGACCACAGTTACACCTCTTTAACAAGCAATGTATATTCTTTTTCCACTGATTAAACAACCAGGATATATTGTGAACCCAGTCGGCTATACCGTTTTCAAAATCGTAAATCCATCAAGAATAAAATAAGCCCTTTATCGAACTCCGAAAGATCTTTTGTTTATCCCATTGAAAACTTTAGTTTAGTAAGAAGAATCTATCAAAGTGTATTCCTACACCACTCTCATCTCAGCTAAGAAGATAATCACAACACAAGACCAGAAATTACTACAGGTAATTTCTGGTATTATTTTTGGGTTTTGGTAATTATCAGAAAGGAAAATTCCAAATTGGAAATGCAGGGTCAGTTTTGTATTTTTAAATTTTATTTTATTTTTTTGATGATTTTATATTTGTATTTTAAAAAATAGCTGATGCCTTTTATTCCCTGATAGAGTGTAGAAGAGGCAGTTTTAAACTTATCTAACTCTTGGAGATTGAGTATGCGGTTCAATCTCCACTGGCAGCCAATCGAAGATAGTTGGAATAAGATTATCACTTATAAAGAGACGATGATAAGTGTCGCCATCTCTCGATCGCTGTCCCTAACACAGTATGTTGTGTTTGAAAGAATATTTTTTCTACAGTCTATTATCTTGCGTTTATGGGATGAAAAACCAAAGTTTCCAGGGAAAAAACCTGCTTGCCCATGCCAGAGTTGGAACCCCTGTTGAAAAAACGCTTAGAAAAAGTACCTCTAGCCTACAACTGGAATTGAACCTAGGTACAATTCTAGTTGTAGGCTAGAGAAACTTTTTCTAAGCCTTTTTTTTTCAACAGGTTCAAACTCTAGTCTTTCTTTGGGCGGCCTAAGGGCTCAAGAAGCAAACACCTTCCACTAAGCTAAACAGGGCTTTACATTTCGTATTTTCATGAAATCAAAATATTTTTTTAACTGGAAACATCTAATCGGGTTTTCATGAATTTCTCTCTGAAATGGAGTAGTGATACAAAGTATTTTTATGTGTTTCCTACCCACAAAAATAAGTAAAGCTATAGTACATTAGTTGGCGATTGGAGGAACTTTTTCTAAGCCTATCTTCGACCGCTTCCAGAGCTAGTCGGTCTCTGGCACGGGAAAGTGTGTTTTTCATCCCAGAAACTCGGGGTTTTCGTTCTGTAAACTGAAGAAAATCGACCGTAGTACCCACATTATTTCAGACATATTACGTATCCTGTTAGGGTTAGGTACCAAGAGATGGCAGCACTTGTTTTCCAGCCTCTTCATCGGTGGCTGCTATAATTATTGACAGAAATGGCCAGCTATCTCTGATTAGCTACCGGTGGAGATTGAACTGCCCGCTCGGTCCCCAAAAGCTAGATAGGGTTAAAAGGCCTCGCCTACTCCCTATAAGGGAATAAAAAGGAGTTAGCTGATTTTTTTATAGTACATTAGTATCAGAGATAGACGAAATATGGAAATTTTTCAAATTGGAGACTGAAACTCTGTTCATTTATACAACCAAAGAGGAGTTGATCATATGGAGGAAGAGTTTGACTGCAATAAATTCTGAACACGTTTATAACTGTGGAATGCAGTGTCAAAAATACAAGATACTAATACAAACTTTTTTCACCGAAAATCTTGAAGGGCTTCTTGAACTCTATATTACTGAACCCTGTATTTGAACTATTGCAATCCTCATTTTTTAAAAAAATGAAAGTGCTGTCTTGACAAAACCTAAGCTGTGCATATCCTACCATCTTTCTCCCCCAAAGGAACAAATTCTGTTTTTTTTTTCTTAGAGTTTTTTGTTCGAAATGACATTTTATGTACCAAACCTAGTAACTTACATCATCCAAAATCGGGGCTAGCTACAGTTCTGTCGGTAAGGTTTGATTGTAAACCTCATATTCCTTCAGCATTCGTACATTTGGTAGGCTTGAAAACGGCGAGTCAGGTTGAAATTGGGCTAAGAACTTCACCTCAAACAGGTTTCGAATGTAGACACGAAATTAGTCTTTTGGCATGTTCTTTTTGTATTCGTACCAAATTTTTAAATTTTGCAAAACATAATATTAATTCATCTCAAAGAGTTTAAAATGTAATCGCCTGTGTAATTCAGTGGATTAGTGTGTCCCCTACGGCGCTAGACCGACAGGAGAAAGAGTGTCGTCGTAAATTCAGTTCTAGTCGCCAACTAACTAATGAAACTTTTATTTTTTTTTTTTTCCACCGGTCCCCGAGTTAATCGATTTCTGGCACAAGCAAATGGGTTTTTCTTATGGAAAGATGGGCTTTTCCGTCTTGTAAAATCAAGAAAATTGTCCGTAAAACCCGCAGTTTTTTTTAGACAGTAAACATAGCTTTAGGATTAGAGATTACGAGATGGCGGCACTTGTCAGCTGCCTCTCTTCATTGGATGCCGTGTATAATGATTGATAATCTTAAGCCAGCTATCTCTGATTAGCTGCCGGTGGAAGTAAACTTCCCTCTGTTTCGGAAAGTTAGATAGGACTTAAACAGCCTAACCTACCCCCCTACAGGTGAATAAAAAGCATTAGCCGATTATCATTATCGTTATATTGATGATTAGTATTTGAAAATACAATTGACAGCATGAATATATGGGCCTCTCCAAACAGCTACACAGTAGCCATCATAACGTGTAAACTAGCATTAACAAAAAATAGAAATACACTCTCAAGCCAGATGGAATCCATGGATAACAGAAAACATATTAATAGATATACAAGGAAAATATGCCCTATGGAAACAACTTAAGAGGTCACCTAATATTACAGGTTTGCAAGCTGAATACAAAAGAAAACGGAATCTTTTAACAACACAGATTAGAACTGCAAAAATAACCTATTGTAGAAACAAGTTAACAACAGCTCAGAACGACATAAAGGAAACCTGCACCTGATCAATGAAATGCTGGACAAATACACACGAACCCACTGCCTCAGAAACAATAAAGCACACTTTGCTTGAGACCCCAAATCCAAAACAGTTGGCAAACACCTTTAATCAGCACTTCGCGAACTCTGTCCAAAAACTGCAGGAAATATTTTTGCCTCACATAAAAAAATATTCTCCAATAGGGCCATGAGCAACCCATGAATCTGGTTTTCCACAGTAACAAAAGAAGAAGTGTCACTTTCCATTCAGTAAATTAACCATAACAAAGAATCGGGGATAGACGGAATCAGACCAAAAGACATAAAAAAAACACTCAACTAACCTCTGTCCTGTTATACTAAAACTGTTAAATAAAATCTTCGAAACGACACACACACACACACACACACACACACACACACACACACACACACACACACACACACACACACACACACACACACAAACCTATAACGAATTACTATACTTTCAAACACCATTACAAGAACACAAACACTCCACATCCAAATCTAATCCCTCCTTCAAAAGGGTTTAACCTTGCCTTGCTCATGGAGTGTTAGTCCATGGGTGCGTGTACTCGCCTCTGCACGTTAACCGGGAAAAAAAGGCATTTATATATAAATATCTTCATATACAATTGACTCTTGACGAATGCGGGTTTGAACTACATGGTTCCACATATACGCGATTTTTTTTCTGAATAAATATATATTGGAAATTTTTTTTTTGAGATTTGCGACAAGTTGAAAAAACTCTCAGACGAACCGCATAGCCTAGAAACAATACCGCCGACAGGGTTTAGCATAGAAGCAGACTGCCTCATTGCGTCCATTAATAAGGGCGCTCGTTCAGCCATATTGCGGTAAGCGCCGTCGCTACGCTAACAATTGCTGTTTAGCAGAAAGAAGTTTTTCCAAGCTAAAACTAATTAAAAATTATTGGCGAACAGCAATGACCCAAGAAAGATTGGTTGGTCTAGCAACTATATCGATAGAAGCGGACAAAGCTTATAATTCTAAATTTAGAAAAGCTTATAAACAGTTTTATTGTGCGATATCCCCGTAGAGCAAACATTTAATTAATATTATTATGCAATTGTTCTGCATTAATGTTTCTCTTGTAATAAAAACAAAAAAAGGCAATTCCAGATTTTCTTATATTTTTGTCTTATAATCCATCAGGGGCGATATTTAATTGTTTGCCTCATGCGACGACCCTGCCTAGAAATATCGAAAAAATTAAGAAACGTTAGGTATGTCATGAATGCATAAAATATATGTAGACACTAGTCTATTTTATCGTTTACTACCATAAAGTATACACAAATCTATTATAAAATGTCAAAACTTATGCACAAGAGCATTTACAGGCCGTACACGGCAATTTGCGGTCCAAAGAAATGTAAGGATGCAGTATTAAATCATAACTGCACAAAATTAACTATTATTAATTCGTTAATTAGTTTACTTAATTAATTAGCATGAAATAAAATTTAACTATCTATTCATTAATATATAGGCTAGGCCAATCATATTGCTTCTTCTTCTTTATAATTGCATGAACCATTATACCTGTAAATAAATATGAATTTCATTTTTGACGTCTTGTGTTAGTGATACGTAAAACATCTACAGTGTTTGGCATCATATAAGACAATACTGATCTAGGTACTGACAGACATACGACTCCTCTTGTAAACAGACGACATAAACTTACGGTACGATAAATACAGTACAGTACTGTAAATGTATTTTCACTTCCTTATGATTTTGTTTAATAACATGTTATTTTCTCTAGTTTTTACTTTATTGTAAGAATATAGTATATAATACATACGAGGGTGGTCTGAAAAGTTCTCGGCCTCGACCATAAATGGCAACACTATTGGCAGGATTTTTTTTCCAAGTTGGTACATCTATCATAAGCATCCATGTGCAATTGCAGGTCATTCTATCAAATAGTTTGTTTTATAAAGCGGTCTGAAGCAAAGTGTTGTCTGTATCCCTTGAAATTGATAAAATTGAGTATCATGCGGTTATAAAATTCTTTGTAAAAGAAGTTTCAGCGATGTTAAACCTTCTTTGACAAATTAAGAAATGCTCATTTCTTAATTTCGACAATTAAGAAATGGGCTGCCGAGTTTAAACGTGGCCGTACCAGCCTTGAAGACGATCCACGTGAAGGACGTCCAAAAAGTGTAACACCACCAGAAATCATTGATCAAGTGCACGATATGGTATTGGATGACCGACGAGTCAGAGTAAGTGAAATTGCTGAGACTGTGGGCATTTCAAAACAACGTGTAGGATATATTTTATATGAAGAATTGTAAATGAAAAAGCTTTGAGCAAGATGGGTGCCGCGCTTGCTCACAGCAGATCAAAAACGCACTCGCATGAAAATCTCTGAACAGTGCTTGGAGCGTTCTAACAAGAATAAAACTGATTTTATGCGTCGATTTATTAGTATGGATGAGACTTGGATCCACCATTACACACCAGAATCCAAACAGCAGTAAAAACAGTGGACAGAAGCCGGTTGTTCAGCGCCAAAGAAGACAAAGTCGGTTCCATTCAGCAGGAAAGGTCATGGCATCGGTGTTTGGGGATGCTAAAGGCATTTTGTTTATTAATTATCTTGAAAAAGGTAAAACAATAACCAGAGAATGTTATTCCGATCTTTTAACCACAGTAGACGAAAAAATTCGTGAGAAAAGACCCGGTTTGCAGAATAAAAAAATCATCTTTCATCAGGACAATGCACCTGCCCACAAAGGTGTTTTGGCAATGGGAAAATTAAGAGATCTGCACTATGAATTGTTGGAACATCCACACTATTCGCCAGATTTGGCTCCCTCAGATTTCTATCTCTTCTCAAAAACTAAAACTCTTCCTCGCTGGTCAGCGTTTTTCTTCGAATCAAGAAGTGATTGCAGCTGTAAGGGGTATTTTGCAGATCTTACTGAGAACCACTACAGGGACGGGATAATGGTGCTGGAGCACCGCAGGAATAAATGTATTAGTCTTAAGGGAGATTATGTCGAAAAATAAAAATAATTTTGAAATTATAATTTCGTTTTTTCATTGTTAGGCCGAAAACTTTTCAGCCCACCCTCGTATACTGAATTTCTATTGAGAAGTAAAATAATAATAATTATTATTATTATTAAAAATATCTGTATTAAATGCAGAATGTATAAAAAATGACAAAAAGTAGGAAAATTATGTACTGTATATTAATATAAAATCATCCAATTATTCTTATTACTATTAAACTGTGTGTTGTATTACTGCATTATACAGTGAATTGTATGCACATTTCTGCCAATCCATATGTAAATATGATGGATAAATATTTAACTAGTTTTTTCTAAAAATATAAATATTTATGTATACATATGTAAATACTCTGTATGATAATAACTGTGTCATTGTCAAAAAAAAAAAAAAACGTGTATACAGTATATATGTGTGTGTGTGTAATTTATCTGAGCATAGAAAAGGGTTAAAGATTATTATTATTATTTTTAAAGTTTATATGGTTTATGCAATTCCTTTGCACAGTAGAACAGCAAATGGTTAAATGTGATTGCAAATCGAATCCCTATTTTTCCAACCAAAAGCCATCGTCGAAACTGACTGACCTACGGAAGCGCTACCTATGGCCACGAAAATCCATACCTTCAAGAAATAAAAATTAAAATACAAACGAATAGCCTTAGATTTAAAAATCTTTTTTTTTCCCTCATTTCCGAGAATCTACACTTTTCAAAAATGTACATGTTTTTTTTATAATTTTTTTATTTATGTTATTTTTTATTTGGTGCCGCACAGAGAATAACATGTTTTTATTCTAATTATTTAAGATAGGGTGTTTTTAAAAATTACTTTGACGAACTAATAAAATACTCTTTTTTTTAAAGTTTTGTTTTATTTTATAATAAAATAATTCATCGCCAACTTTCTATTTCTTATTTTATTTCTTTAAATAAATACCAAAACAGTGGCTCTGACTTTGGAACTCACAAAAAGTCCCCCCCCCCCCGGTAGATATGTTCATTTCTTGGGGGGGGGGGGAAAGTCATGTAAACTCGAAAAGCTTTAAACAATATTTTGTGAATAACAAACGATTCTCAATATTAAATTCATATTTTGTAGGTTAAAATATTATCTTAATTAAATTAAGTTTGCTTTCATTCTTCTTATGTTTTTGTGGTAAAAATCCTAATTTTAGGGACTAATAATTTAAAAGGTTGTCTATTTTTATGTGTTTCTATTTGGAATAAAAATATCTAATATATTAAATGTATTTGTTGCAGAATATCGGGGGGAGAGTATTTATCGCAAAAATTTCCATGTTTTGCAGTTTTCACATTCGCTGATTGTAATAATTCCGAAACCTGCATATTCATGATGATATTCATGATTTAAATATTTAAATAAAATATTTCATAAATATTTTTTTTTATTTACACACGGCGTGTATCATTTCAGTATATCATCATTAATATTAATTTAATGTTGTTTTCAGCTATCTATAAAAATAATCGGTTAAAGAGGGCGCCAATTGTATTATTCATTACTAAACAATTCGTAATTTGCGCATCATTTATAAACACATATTATGATGCGTGCAGTCATTGCTGAGAATACTTTGTTTCTAAAATTAACATCTGTTTTTGGATGCCATTTTAAATTATCGTAATGTTAACAACTGCTAAGTACAGTATATTCAAACGGTAAATAATAGTTCGGGTAACATCAGATCGATATAAAGCTAATAGCAAAGTCGCATCTGACTATTCATTAATCATGGGCTTCAGTTTTGCTAAATTATTTATATCGTTTGAAAAAATTAAATCATTGAACGATAAATTTATTCTTTAACGGTGGCATAGGATATCTCAGTTACGTAATGCAACTGTACCTGCCGCTCTTTAAAGTTTAATCATGCAGTTATTTTTAATCTATGAATAATAGCGTTTCCTAGTAGTCATTCAGAACTACACTGCTTGTAAACAAGTCAACGGACGCCATAGTGTGAAGAACAAATAGCCATGGTGTCTTTCTTAATAAGATGTAAGACCTTTCGTGCGATGACTGTAGCAATCCTACGAGATAACTTTGCACAAGCACCGATAGCAATCGATGAGAATTTTGGACTATTCTTCCTGTAGGCATATAATGAGGTCCTGGACTGTTGTGGTGCGGACGTCCCTTCAGCTCATTCGACGCTCCAGTTCGTCCCACACGTGATCAATAAGGATGAATAAGGGCAATCAAGTGTGATGACATGTTCGCAAACCACGCAGTTACAGCAGCAACTTTGTGACACAGTGCCTTACATGCTGAAAGAGACAGAAACATCACAGCGTAGGAAGCATTGCATTGTCCAGAATGTCCAGAGACCTCTCAGAGTTCAGTGTTCGTAGAATCACAAACACAGCCTAAGCCAAACCAGGAAAAATAATTGAAGACTCAGATGGAAGATCTTGTCATAACCACAGAAATAATTCAAAAGCAGGTAGAAAGTGAAGAACTGTAGTGCACCAAATGAAGATGAATTGTGGATTTTGTCTCACACACTTGTTCAGTACTGATGCTCGATTGGCTCAACAATTTTACAACCTATTGTAAACAGGCTCAATTGAAGAGAGGTTGGCCAATGGAAGGGCAATTCTGATTTTGAAAAAAACAAAGAAAAATGAGCTATTACAAGTAATTATCGTTCAATAACTTGCTTGCCAACATTTAAGTTACTCACAAGACTTCTAGAAATTTCGATTTATTTTGGTTAATATTTATCACGACACCAGCTTCTGTCTATTGATCAAAAAAGATGTTGCAGAAACTCCAGATGAGTTTCTGCAACACCTTTTTGTTCCTCTGAACAAAACTTTTCAACTTTTGTTCCTCTGAACAAAAGACCAGTTGTTCATCGACAAACTAATTTTGAAAAATTCAAAAAAAGACGTAAAACAGGAATGGATTGACTACCAGAAAGCATTCCACTCCTTGCGGCATATTTGGATTAGAAAACATTTTAAAATTTTTGGAGTGAGTAAAAGATCAGAAAATTCCTAACAGCTGTCTTATAAATACTTGGAAAAACAACTCAGTTAATAATCAATGGAGACAATTTGGGTACGTGAATATCAAGAGAGGAATTTTCCAAGATGACTCGCTATCACCTATATTGTTCATCCTAGCACTGATTCCTCTAACATTAATTTTAAAAAGAACTAGCCTCGGATATCAAACACAAATCATGCAGTAAAAATATGGCATCGGTGTTACATGGATCATCGTAACCTACACGAAAAATCATCCAAGGAACTTGAGTCACTGCTCAATAGAGTCGTAATCTTCAGTGAAGATATTTGGATGGAATTTGGACTTAAGAAATGAGTAATACTCTCCATAGTTCAAGGGAAAATAAGAAGCAACATTTTGAGTTCAGAAGACAGAGATAACAGAGTCGGAATGACTGAGAAGAGCTAGAAAAGTCCAAACTGAACAGCGATCAATACATGGGCTACCCCTGTAATCAGATACACAGCAGGAATTGACTGAACACAAACCTATTTGGATGCACTTGATCGTAAAACACGAAAATTAGTGACAGCGAATCACTCCTCGAACTCACGCATTGATGAGTGAGTCCCAAGGAAAAAGTAGAAAAGGTGTCTTTTACAAGTCAAGCAAATAGTAGAATAAGAAAAGTGAGAGTTGGATGATTACATGGAAGAAAGCATAGAAAAGATTTAATTGAAGCTTAAAAAAACGTAGTAGATTCAAAAAACCAGTATAATGAGAAAAAAAATTGCAAAACGATATTGAAGAGAAATTGACAGTCGCTTCAGTAGGGCAACATCAAGAAAGAGATAGGTCTACTACTTGCTGCGCAAAAAAGAATGAAATAGATGGAAAGATTGAAAAGATCTCCAACAATAACAAATGTCAACTCTGTACAAATTAAGAAGAGAGAGAGGGAGGTAGCATCTAATTCATTTTCGCAGGAAGATTGCTCATACAGACAATAAACAAAGGGGAGATCGAGTAATAAAAGATGTACACTAAACTATTGCAGGAAATGTTATTTCTCAACTTGCGAGACACCTTGGGAACACACAGGTGAGAAAGTTATTCAAAATGAAAATGCCAAGATATTACGGGACTTTAAAATTCAGATGGATAGACATCTTGAACATAATATGCCAGACATCACTTAGCCGAACAACACGTGGTTTATTGATATGGCAATAGCAGTTCTCGAAATAAAGTGCTTGAAAAACTGACCAAGAATATGGATCTGGAGATTGAAATTCAACCACTATGGAACAAGAAAGCAACAACAATCAGTTTGATTCGTCATAGGAGTTCCAAGAGCATTTGTGAAACATCTGGATGAACATATAAAACCATGTCAGTTCCAGAAAAAAATCGATGCTTAGGTCTTTGGATAAGTAAGTCCCGAATTGGACTCATTTGCCAGTCAAAGATCTCATTATGCTATTACATATTTCTTGTTACTTTTGGACTGTGAACTATGTTGGAAGTTGGAATAATAGTAATAAATAAAAAAATAAATAATAATACTCATGCGTAGGTTTTTCTGTGGTTAAGAAGTTCAATAAAATATTTCGGTTTTGTGACCTCATGTTTAGAACTGTTTTTTTTAAAAAGAATTCTCTAATAAACATGTGGTCACAAAACAGAGTATTTCTATTAAATAATAATACTTTTTGATGATAGTAATAATAATAATAATATTTGTTGACCATGACAAAGTTTATTATCGTACAAACTATTTACATATATACAATGAGACATATTATACTTGTAGAATACAAAGATTCAATACAAAATTCGGAATACTTAAATTTTTATAAATATAAATATGTTTTTTTTTAAATGGGCCAGCCTATCTCTGATTTGCTATCGGTGGGGATTGAAAACCGCCCGCTGATCTCCAAGAAAGATAGGGTTAAAAAGGCTTTGCCAACTCCCTTTAGGGCAAGTGTTTCTGAACCTTTTTTTCATGTATACCCCATTTGTAATATTAGTTTTGTGACACCCCCTTCCTTCTTCCCCCCTTGAAATTCTTGTGATGAGACACTGACAAAACCCATAAAAGATAGCAAAAAAAAAGTAGGAATTAATTAAAATTTTTAAATATTCATACACATTTAAATACGTCATCAAATCTTTCGAAAATTGTATAGATCTGGCATCGCATGCATAGACTGTGGAATCGTATTGGCTTTTCGGAAACATTCGCGATTTCATCATGGGAAGTCTCGAATGTTCTGGAAATGTTTCTGCGATTTTAAACAAGGCTTGAAATGGCAAGACGGTAGTAATACTGTACTTCAATAGTGACAAACAGCGAGAAGTCGATGGTCGGCGTTATTTTTACTCCTATTCGCAACGACTGTGACACACGGTATAAAAACAATCTTTTCGAGTAGAAAAATGGATAAATTTTTAATTGGATGTAAGCGGACATCTGACGACTGTGGAGCGTCGACGTCAACAAATTCAGGTTCACAGAATATCACTCCGAAAGTAAAATCAAGAAAGTATGCAGTAGAACAGGGATGTCCAAAACACAGCTCGCGGGCCGCATGCGGCCCGCGGTGCGATTTTGTGCGGCCCGCCTGCGGTTTTGATTTTCATGAGCGAAAAAATAAAATAACAATTTGAATCGAATGCGTATTAGATATTTTAATTCTATCACTAATCGATAATCGTGATGTTGGTAATTTTATTTGGTGTTTTTACATCACTATCTAACCACTCACGTGTTCTTCAAATATTAGATGTGTCAAAGAAGCGTTCTTACAGTGTTTTGTTCCAACGCGCATGCTCCAGGCGCTCACGGGGAACGAGAGCGCGCGATTAGTGTGCAATTAGTGTTCTTGGTTTGTTCAGCTATCGAGGTTATGTCGCTGCTGCTCACTAAATTGCTAGACACGCATTGGATGCGGCCCTCGGATAAATCTTTTTTTTTTTTTTTTTTTTTTTTTTAATGTGGCCCTCGGATTACTTAAGGTTGGACAGCCCTGCAGTAGAATATTGACATTTGGTTTTACAAAGATTGAAGTAAATGATGAAGGACACCTTGTGTTATTTGTTCGAAAATTTTAGCGGCACAGGATGAAGCCGAATAAACTTAAAAGACATTTTTAATTTATTTAAGTTAATCAGATTTTCTGCAGCGGTTGCCTTAAAAACAAAATATAGATCTCAATTAAATATAGAAAGAGAACTAAGAGTGTCAGTTTCCAAAGTATCACCATCACATGAAAAGCTTTGCTCCGCAACACAGGCCCAAGGAAGCCATTAATGTTTAGATTCATTGTTATTGTTTAGTTTTAATTAGTTGCTCGGTATATTTTGCAATATTGATACGTTCCCGTAAGCGTAATAACTAGTTTATTCAATACAGTGAATTTTATAAATTTTATTCTTTTATTTGAGTGTACGAGGGTGATCTGACAAGTTCTCGGCCTCGACCATAGATGGCATAACTATCGGCACAATTTTTTTCTAAGTTGGTACATCTGTCATAAGCATCCATGTGAAATTGCAAGTCATTCTGTCAAGTAGTTTTTTTTTTATACAGCTGTCGGAAGCCAAAGCGTTGTCTGTATCCCTTGAAATGGATAAAATTGAGTATCGTGCAGTTATAAAATTCATTGCATTGTAAGAGAAGGTTTAACGGCAAAAGAAATTCATTCGAAGTCCACAAAAGTTTATGGGCACTCTTCTCCTTTGTTTTCAATAATTAAGAAATGGGCTTCCCAATTTAAACGTGGCGGTACCAGCCTTGAAGACGATCACGTGAACAACGTCCAAAACGTGTAACAAACCAAAAATCATTGATCAAGTGCACGATATGGTATTGGATGACCGGAGAGTCAAAGTGCGTGAAATTACTGAGATTATAGGCATTTCTAAAGAACGCGTAGGATATATTTTGCATGAAGAATCGCAAATGAAAACGCTTTTAGCAAGAATAGGTGTCGAACTTGCTTGCAGATCAAAAACGCACTCGCATGAAAATTTCTAAACAGTGCTTGGAGGGATTTAACAAAAATAAAACTGGTTTTATGCGTCGATTTATTAGTATGGCTGAGACTCGGATTCACCATTACACACCAGAATCCAAACCGCAGTCAAAACAGTGGATAGAAGCCGGTTGTTCAGCGCCAAAGAAGACAGAGTCGGTTCCATCAGCAGGAAAGGTCATGGCATCGGTGTTTTGGGATGCTAAAGGCATTTTGTTTATTAATTATCTTGAAAAGGGTAAAACAATAACCGGGGAATATTATTCCGATCTTTTAACCAGACTAGACGAAAAAATTCGTGAGAAAAGACCCGGTTTGCAGAAGAAAAAAATCATCAGGACAATGCATCTGCCCACAAAGCGCCCCCATGGGTTACCATTGCATGAACACAGTTTAAGTTTTCCTTGGTGAGGAGTGGGGGATGGATTTCAATATGGCATTTTTGTGTCCTTGTAATGGTGTCTGAGAGAAAATTGTTGTAGGTTTTTATATGTGTGTATGTGTGTAATTTCCTTCTAATTTTCAGTCTCGGTATAATATCTATATAGCGCCAGTTTCAGCACTCTGTAGTTCACTAGGTTTCTCTCGTCGAATGGCAGTTTGTTTATCATATCTCAAGTATGTAGAGGTGTCGGGTAGGTTTTCTGTAGGGATTATTGTACTTATATGTTATGTAGTAAAAATAAATCCTTGCATGGCCAATTTCTTCGAGATACTAAGGAAATAATAGACGTCAACAAGCCGTGACAATGGCTACAATATGGATATATATTCAAAAAGAAACAGAAGAATTTATTCTAACAGCTCAAGACCAGGCATTACAAACTAATGAAATGAAAGCAAAAATTTCGAACATCAATAATAACAGCAAATGCATATTATGCGATCAGAAAGATGAGACTGTAGAACATCTAATCAGTGCCTGCAGCAAATTAGCTCAAACTGATTATAAATACCGCCAAGATCAAGTGGCCAAAATAATTCATTGGTATGTATATAAAAAATATGGTTTTCCTAATTCTGATAATTGGTGGCAGCATAAAATAGAGACTGTATTGGTGAACGAAGCAGCAAAAATCCTCTGGGACTCTCGAATATAAATTGATCGGCGATACTTCACCGATAACAACATCAACAACAAACAGTTGGGAAAAAGTCGCTAAATTTTTGGATCTGACAATCAAAGTTGGATAGCTGTGGCTTCATCACGCCAAAGTCATCCCAATCGGTGCACTTGGTGCAATTTCAAAGAGGCTATCCAACTGTTTACTAGAGTTAAGCATCACCGAAGCGACCTCATATGACCTACAAAAAACAGCATTAATTGGAACAGTCCATATTTTGCGACGCTACCTGACGGACTATTCTTAGATTCTTGGGCAGAATCTGAATTGTTCTGAATCACCAGCCAAATTGTTGTTTGAATGATATCTTGTTTCGACTGTGTATCGATTGTGTGAATAATAATAATAATAATAATAATAATAATAATAATAATAATAATAATAATAATAATAATAATAATAATAATAATAATAATAATAATAATAATAATAACATATTGATCTTTTCTAGTTATTACGGCTAGCTTAACGTTTTTAATATACTGTAACAAAATTTTAAACTGCAGTATAGTTCCGGGAGAGAAAGCTACTAGGAGCACAGAAGTGTGACCTTGGTAATTTCGCATCTCTAACCGAATGTTCTTAAGTTATTTTTATTTTATTTTTTCATTGACTTTCTTTTGTGCATCTTGTTTAAAGTGAACATCAGATACCAAAGAATGGAATAAAGGAGGTGTTAAATCTGGAAGAAAAAAAAAAAGTCCCACCGATACAAGCTTTATGTTAAGAATAGTTTATGTCGGATCCGGTTGGATCCTCAGCACAACGATTTTGATAACTTTAAGCGTTTTACAGAGGATATTGCAGTTTCGTAGACAAAGTGAGCTTACTAGATGTGACAGCCAATGAGTATTGAGAATGCTAACAAGCCAGTTTAATGCACGTAAATAAGGAATCAATGAAGTCCAATAATTAACACAGACGTGGGCGGAATTTTTAGTGAGGTTTGTTTCATTGGGTGATGAATAAAAATGTCAGACGATAGGGATTGGTGCAAAGATTTTGTTTATACAGCTCATGGTGAGCAAGGTTTACTAAACAACATTATTACTGTAGACGAGAGTTGATGTTTCCAATAGGATCCTGGACAAAGAACGAAGTGTAAATGGCAATGAACAAGCTCACCAAAGAAAAAAAGGTTTAAAACTATGGTGATTGCATTCTGCTACAGAGAATGGATCAAATTCTACTAGAGTTCTGTTGCACGAAAAATTGCGTACTCACACATCACCGAATGAGGTTTTGACTAAGCTGATTCTAGTGCTTTAAAATTTCGACTTGTCTCCAGAAGATTCCATTCCCTCTTCCCCCAAGTTGAAGTGCAATTGAAAGAACGCAGATTTGACAGTGTTAATGAGTTAAGATCAGTGCGACCGTAGAACTGAATACACTTCCAGCAGTAAGTACTTCCGAACATTTACGAAGCTTGTATAAATCCTCTAACCAGTGTACAGCATTTGGTCTCTAGAGTATTACAGGTAACCCTCGTATAACGCGGATGTTAGGTTCCATAGAAATGCCGCGTTATATAAATCGCGTTATGCGAGACTCAGATCACATAGAAAAAGTAGGGCTATGTTCCGACGTTGTTTTTTTTTAAAAAAATATAAACAATGACATATCCAACAAAAAAATATTTTTATTTAATTCAGGTAATTCGTGTAAGTTAAGAAAACATAAACTATGAAACAAATCCTTAGTATAAAATTACAAATTACAAATTGTACGTAAGCTTCATTGCACATAATATATAAATGTTTTAGGCAAAATAAAATAAAGTGCATACTTTAATCGTCATCACTCTCTTCAAAACGAACATTTCGTAAATGTTCTTTATTTACGAGTAGCCGGACGTCGTCATCACTTGAAATCTCTTGGACATCATTTGTATAATTCTCATTGCATACTTCGACTGGTTTAGTTATCAAGAAGTCAGTGATAAGACCTTGCTTGCCACTCTGCTGCAATTTTTTATTAAGTTCATAATACGGAGCTAAACAAATATCCAATTGTCTCGTGAATAATCCGGAGCGCTCCATTGAGGGATTATTATCCGTAAAATAACTTCCTAACTTTCTTTCCAAGTCCAATCCTTTTGCTAATTTCTATGAACTGAATTCTTTAACGGATTCATCACGATCAGAATCTTCGGCAGAACTTTCCCCGCCATTTGGTTCGACGTCATCTATTAATGGTACCAGTTCCTCCTCCTCGTTTAAATCTATTTCTCCATCAATTAATTCACTACTTTCGTTTTCAACCATATCGCAAATGCCCTCTAGGTGGCCATTATTATAAAAATAAATTTTTTACATAAAAAAGCATTACATGTTACATGTAACTCACCAAAAAATAAAGTGCTCAGCTGGTGATGAACACACTTATGATTTTTAATGCGCTTTCCTGGCAGAAAAAAAGACAAATCCCATAATAGAAATTCGCTACTTATAACTAGATGCGCGATACGGGCAGATGCAAATTTAACGAAGACAAAATTTGATTTTTAAGTCGCGCGGGGGAAAATATATGAAAAGATAAAGGGTTACTACAGTTTGTAGACCGCATTATATCGAAACCGCGTTATACGAGGGTTACCGGTATTTGGAAGGAGATGAGACATAAAATCCCTTCCCTATCCTGTTTGTTTTATTTTAATTCACTCTCATTGCTTTATACTGCGGGTACCTTTCACTATCGCAGATATAATAATGAAGACTTAAAGAGTTCTAGTTCGTCGCATGGAACAGTTCAAACTCGGAACTGAAATGTGGAGTGCATTTGCCCACTTGTTTTAGTATTCTTAAACTTCTTTTAAGCATAGTTTCCAGGTTTAATGTAAATAATCAGGCAAATGGAATTAAAATTTGCTTTGATTTGCCATTCAGAATGAAAAAAATAAAAAATAAATAAAGACCAACATTATATATATAACTTTACTTCATCAAATTTTGAAGTTTGAACATTAGCAATTTTTTTAGAAGTTTAATTAAGATGTTTCACATTTGGTCGTTAAGGCTTACAAGCACTCGTGCATTATGACGTTAAGTATGTTTACTGGACTTTATATATAAAGAAAATTGGGCCAAAATACTTTTTTTCTATATTTCTTCAAAAGTTGGGCACTTATTAGGATCTACTGTTGGTTGTAGAATCACACCACTTACATTGCAATCTGTTTTATTCTGCATCATTCTATGTGATCTCGTTGCCAATCTTCGAAAACTATTTCTGTTCTCTGATGTTATCGTTCCTTTGGATATTTAAAATAATTTAAAAAATTAAAGGAAAGAAGGCTTCCTGGACAATTTCCCTTCCTATTGTGGATCTCTGAAAAGGTTAACACCTTTTCAGAGATCCACATGTGTCAAGGTAGGCACAGTGAATATGCAAATGTTGACTTTTTTTCGCGTTTTTCTAATGTTTCTCGATTCTGAAAACTTTAAAAGCATATGACATGACTAGCACAGGAATGTATAGAAATGTTTTGTGAAAATTTAAAAAAAAATGCTCAGCCTTAAGAAAAAAAAAAAAATTAAAAAAATTAAAAAAAAAAGCCCATTTGGTAGTGACGACACTTTGAAATGCTTAAAATGAAATTTTTATAACAGCTTTCCAAATAAAGGTAACAGTGAATCTCATAATTTTTTCCCTAGATATACCATTTATACTAGGTTCCATTGTAGCACACTCCAGAAAATGGTGACATTTGCCTTTCGGTTTAAATTGCTTGAGTTGGAATCCTCTTGAAAAAGAAATCTTTACAACGACTTATCGGCTGACGGTGAATGAGTCAATCTCATACAATACGTGGCTTGATTTTTCCTCGAGAATCTCCGGTTTAGCATCCTGCGAAACAGACAATCCTGCCAGAAACACACACACACACACACACACACACACACACACACACACACACACACACACACACACACACACACACACACACACACACACACACACACACACACACACACACACACACATTCACAAACATCATCCTCATGACCTTGATTCGGCTGCAAATGTATCATAATAAATCAAGCCTATTTCCTTCATCCATGTAAAATGGACTCACTGATCTAGAACTGTATTGATAGAAGCATAGGAGACAATGAAGAGAGATTGTATGTGATATTATTATTGGAGTTAAATTTATACAAAGCCAAGTTACATGACCGTAGTATATACGAGAGGATGGAATGGTAATACCATAGAATAAACAACCCTGTTGTGGTAGAGAACAAGTGTATTGAACAGGACAAAAATTAGCAAAATACCAAATAACTGTATGAAAGACAAAATAAAAAATAATAAAATGATTCAGTGACCTAGCCTTACTACATGTTTATATTAGATTTCCTAAACTATAGTACAATTTCAGGTAGTTAACCATGATATATATAGACAGGGGCGGCTCGTGCATAGGCCCTACAGAACTGCAGCACCCAATTTTTCTCGATATATAAATATATTTATTAATTTATTTATATTTGCTTGTAATGTTTAATTTTATCATCAACAATCCTATACAATTCTTTTATTTTGTATAAAAAAATAATAAAAATCCATCTTGTAGCACTTAGGAGGGCGCTAGCAGCACTGGGTTTACCAGTGCCATATTGCTACTCGCGCAAACATAGCACGTCATAGTGAGATGCGAGCTATTAGCGTAATGCAGCACTGTCCGTCGCGCAGTTCCACTGTTGTTTATAAGCAGTTTGTGCCAGTAGTAGAGTGTTCGTAGTGCTTATCGTGTTTACTCCGTCTCTTTAAATATTTGGACATTACAATTAAAGACATAACATTTGTTATAGTTTTTATTTTAGAACATTATTGGGGTTATGATAATGGATTTTATTTTTAAGTAATTTTGAATTATACTAAAGTGTATAATTTTATCGATAATAAACAATATTTTTTCATGTTTCATTTTTTTTAAAATTTTTACCATAATTTTGATATTTTATCCAAGCACGTATTCACTGTACTTACAGTGTGTATATACTTTTCAAAAGTTGCAGCACCCCCACGATTTCACGCCACGAGCCGCCATTGTATACAGAGTATATTCTTGTGTGTAAACTGCGTGTCTTCTGTTGGTTGATTTTTGTTGGTTGATCCTTCTTGCTGAATGGAAAATAACTCTCCAGTTATGAGATTGGTTAACTCACTTTCAGCTTAAAAAAAAAAAGCCTTGATAAAGATTCTTTGCGTCCTAGATGAAATGATGAAGAGATGAAATATGCATATGAAGGAGGTTTTAGAGCTGGTTGCATAACCTGGATAAGAATTAGGACAGATGGAATATCAGCACGTGCCCTAAAGGAATGTTCAGCCAAACTGATTAGGCCCTTGACATGTTTACATAATTTGAGTCTTAGCTCAAAAAAGATCACTCAGAAATGGGGGAAAATGTATGATAGTCCCTTTAGATTAGTGAAAAGAATGTGGTGTTTAACTATCGGCCTATCAGTATCTCTGGTGTGGTGAAGATTTTTGAAAAGTTGATAAAATTGTCATACATAAATGGATTAACAAACAAGATATAGTTTGCAAAGAACAGAATAGGTTTACTAAAGGGAGGTCATTTTTAAGCAATTTGCTCATTTTTTTTTTTAATATTGTTACGGCTGAAATGGATAAAGGAATGGACACATTATGATAATGTTGAATTTTGCTAAGGCATTTGATAGGATACCACAGGAAAAGCTGTTGCATATACTACACAATATGGGACTGGAACACGGACATGCGAAGATCTGGAAGTCATTTTACTTGTTTACAAGGACTTGATACGGACACTCCTGGATTACTTTGCGCAGATTTAGTCTCCTGGGTTCCAAAGAGATTAAGAAGCTTTTTAAACATTGCAAAGAAGAGTTACAAAATTGATATTGGGATGACGAGGAGAGATTGGAAGTATATGGACTGCAGACGCTGTAAACAGAAGGACGGAGTGATATGATAGAGGTCTATAAACCTTTGAGAAGGCGTTATAGGATAGCTGTTGATAAAATTTTTCATTGTCTGGAAGGTGGGGAAGGGATGAGGAGAATCTGTTGAAGGTAAATTTGTGTGCAGTTAAGAAGGGGGGCGGTAAGAGCTAATTTTTATGTCATAGAATTGTGAGTAAGTGAAACAGTTTCTGGTGTGTCTAGTGTGAGTGAGTATAAGGGAAAATATAACAGCTGATGTGGGCGATGTATGACCTCCCTTAATGAGCCTTTGACTTTTTGGAGCTCTAACAATAATTACTTTTAACATAAAGCTCTGAGTGTTGGGCTAAACAAAACAGGTGATCAAAAACTGAAGGCCATTGAAAACAGGACGGACATTCAGATGAGTTAAAGGATGATAAAACCATATTAAAAACAAATATATCTCAAAAGAACTTGCGATACTTCATATGCAACACGATTCACGTAATATAGCAAATTATAACTTTGCCAATAACTGCGTACTTCCTCTTGTCTTTTAGTACCAATAAGTCTTCTGATTCTGATGGCACCCCCCCCCCCCAAAGAATGTGTTTAAATCTTGTGCTTCAGAAACGCCCATTGTATATTGTATTTACAATATTTCGTACTCAACATGCATTAAACCCTACAGTTCAGAAACAAGTCATATTCAACGGAACCAACTAACTTATTGTCCCAATAAACTCACCAAACACAGTTGTATCAAAAATACTGGAGAAAGTCATTAACAATTAATTCTATCGCAGATCCTTAAGTGATCCAATGAATACCAAAATAGATTCCACTGTTCTTGATCCATAGCAGTTTATTTTCTTGCTAAATTCGTCCATCTATGGACCACAAACTATAGAAAAGTTTGGTAAGATCCATTTATTAGCTCTAGTAATTTCGAAGGCGTTTTATATTGTTTACAAATGAAATTACCATCTTATATCCTACGGCTTACCTTCTTTAAATCCAGTAAACACATGAGCAAACTAATGGCTACCATTCATTAACTGTTCAGCTACAAATACACCAAACCAAATTTTGTTCTTACTTTTCATTCCATCTACTTCTACACTTTGGAACAGTCTTAAGCGTACAATTTCCCTAAGGAATACAACCTCCAGTTGTTATAAAAAATAATAATAAAATAGCTACACCATGATATTGTCATTGGAATGATAATGGGTATCAAAGAGAAGTATATGGTGGAGAGAATCCAAGAAACTAGTCGTACGTCGCACGACTTTTGGTATTTTGGGAGAATGTTCAGTAATTTGCAGATGTTCAAAACTAAGTAAAATAACAATTTATAAAGACATTCTGCAGGGTGATCCTGCAAATCTCGTATTGCAAGATGTCTATTTCATTAATGGAAGTGGTCTACAGGAAACTGATGCGCCTGTCAATTGCGGAATGATAGTACACAGAGATTTGAAGTTCAAGAAGCATTTTGCGAAAGCTATCAAAATAGCTCAACGGATCACTTATGTGTTGAAGAACAAGCACCGATAAGTAGAATTAAGAACGTTATCATCCCTCTTTATAACAGTTTGAAACTGTCACATCTGAACAAATGTGCATAGATTTGATCTTCTGGAATTCTCGGGTTTCACTGATGTCGAGAATCTCGAGACCAGTTTCCAAAATGGTGACCAGTGTGTGAAGTGCTTCCAATGAGGATAGACTGTGATTATAAAGTTTAGTTGATAGATGGAAAAGAAGAGATAGAAACTTATGTTACTAAAGCGGTTTTATAGAATAGATGATGATGATTGTTGGCCAAGTGGTTAGTGTATCCGTTCTCCAGCCAGAAGGTTGCGGGTTCAAATCCTACCACGGGCATGGATGTTTGTGATTGTCTGAAAATACTGGTGGTGGCGGTGGGCGGTAGATGGCGTTGGTGTAGACGATGCGATTCACTGCAGTTGGTGGATTGAGTGGTGGAGACAGAGAGAGAGTTGTAGAGTAGGTGTCCTCCATCGATAACACACACACACACACACACGGAGAGCGAGAGAATTCTTGTGTGCTCTTCTGGCAATGTTTCTATTGCCATAATAGAAATGTTGTCTAAGTCGAAATATATATATATATACAGGGTGTCCCAAAATTCACGCAAGAAGTAATTTTGATAGAAAACACAGGTTTTTAATTAAAAATTGTAATTTCTTATTGATTCATAAAGTATACAGTATAGGGTTATGCATGGAATAGCATATCGGGTAAATGGCCTCCACGGCTTTGCTGGCACATACGCACTCTTTTGTCGAAATTTTCCATGACCGTTTTGTATAAATGTGGCTGAATTTCGTTGATACAGCGCTCAATTTCCTCCTTCAAGGCGTGGGTGGTCGTGAGCTTGTTGGCATAAACCTTAGACTTCAAAAAACCCCAAAGAAAAAAGTCCAACGGCGTTAAGTCACATGATCTGGGCGGCCAATTCTGATCACCAAAACGGGAAATTACACAACCAGGAAATGACTCATGCAGTAATTGAATTGTTTCTCGCGCTGTATGGCATGTGGCACCGTCTTGTTGAAACCATATGTCGTCCACATCCATATCTTGCAATTTAGGCACAAAAAACTGGATTATCATGTCGCAATAGCGAGCACCATTAACTGTTATTGCCTTACCAGCCGCATTTTCGAAGAATAATGGACCAATGATGCCTTCAGCCCAAAATCCGCACCAAACAGTGACACGTTGCGGATGCATTTGTTTCTCAACAATCACTCGTGGATTTTCTGAACCGCAAATGCGACAATTTTGTCGATTAACGAAGCCATCAAGATGAAAATGAGCCTCATCGCTGAAGATGATTTTGTTCGAAAAATAAGCATCCACTTGTTGTTGTTCCATAATCCATTCAAGGAACTATCTTCTCTGTGTGTGGTCATTTTTAATAACCCTGAACTATCAGCTGTCACGCTGTCTTTTTTTTTTCTCGTTGGCAACACTTTACCGCAAAATGGCGCTAAATTCAAATCTTGCGTGAATTTTGGGACACCCTGTACATACACTATGGCCAAAATTGTGGAAACCTTTTGGAAAAAGTGTATTTTTGAGGTTATTAATTGTTTGATGGCTCATAACACCACTTTTTTTGATGTAATACCATAAAATTATATATCAATGGAAAGGTAATTTAATCAAGACTGTAATACAACAAAGTTTGTTCAATTATCTGTATTCTACGAAACGCTATAGCCAAATGACCAGAAAAAAAAGCACAAATTGCTTAGGTTGATATGAAGTAGCTTTCCTTCATTTGAATGCAGCCAATGAGCATGAGTGTTTAGAGAGCCAATCAGGTGTCACTTGTTTTGGCAATGAGTCAATAAGGTCACAGTAGGATTCAGCTATTGATGACATGTATTGAGGCTGAGAGAAGGACATTTGTCAGTGTGTTATGTGATTGCTATCAAGTTGGTTGTTTTTTTTGTGTTCTTTCATTAAGTGAGCTTGTAAAACGTAAAAAAATTAAAGAAATGTCGCAAAGAGTTCACTGGTCACCCAGAAAGCGATGTAAAATAGAACTATTAAGTGAACAAGGCTACAGTTATGAAGAAATTAGAAGAAAAAGGTGAACACTTAACCAAGGTGGCATATCTAAATTTTTGAAGCGGTATAAGGAGACTCAGTCACTACAAAACCAGACTGGTAAAGGCAGGAAAAGGTGCACAACAGCAAGTGATGATAGAAGAATCGAGCGACTGTGCCTATCTGACAGAAGAAAATCATCTGCGTGTATACAAGATGAAATGGCGCAATACAATGTGAAGTTGAGTGCAAGGACTATTCGGCGCAGACTGCAGGAATTTTGTCTAAATGCTAGAATTCCACGAAAAAAGCCATTTTTGTCTCTCAAACAAAGGTTGAAAAGATTAAAATAGGCTAAAACCTATGTTAACTGGACAGCGGAACAATGAGACAGTGTTATTTGGAGTGATGAGACCAAAATCTCCCTGTTTGGTAGTGATGGCATAAGGAGAAGAATCTGAGAAGATTTGCATCCAAATTGCATTACACCTACCGTGAAACACCCACTTAGTGTTATAATCTGGGGTTGTATGACATCAAAAGGTGTGTGCAGAATTTGCGTGATTAATGGGAATAAAAATGCCCAAAAATACATAAATGAAATACTTGAGCCCAAACTGAAGCCTTCCGCAAGTGATCTTTTCCAAGATAATGAAGCATTTATATTTCAACAGGATTCAGCTCCATGTCATGTTGCTGCTGTATGCAAAACGTGGGTTCAAGATAATCATATTCCACTGCTGGAATGGCCTGGGAATATCCCAGACCTTAACGCAATCGAAAATCTGTGGAGCCGACTAAAGAAACTTGTTAGTCAGAAGCACCCCACCAATAAAACCCAATTAATAGAAGCAATAATTCAATCTTGGTTTCACATTATAGGCTGCAGAACTAAAAAACTTGGTTCATTCCATGGGAACGCGTTGTAAGGCCGTAATTAACGCTAAAGATTACTCAACTATTAACTCACATTGTGAGAATTTTTGTATATCTCATTTTTTCTATGTGCTTCACTTTTCTTCTTTATAACTGCAGTTCTAATAACAAAATCCTTCATAAAAGTTATTGCATTACATTCTTGATTAAATTATCTTTCCATTGATATATAATGAGCCATGTTATGAGTTATATCAAACCTCATAACATGGCTTTTTTTCGTCCCGTAAACTCAAGAAAATCGACCGTAGAAGCCACATTATTTCAGACATTAAATACAGGATGGCCATAAATTAACTTTCCCTCTTTGGAGGTATCTGTAGCTAAAACTAATACACGGAATGAGACCACATTTTATATTGAGACTTTCGAAGGCATGGGGAGATGAATTCCGCGAAAAAAAGATTTAGTATCAAAAGTCACCGGTAGGGAAAAAAAAGCAGTCAGATATTTGTAGTAAACGCGGATAAAAAGAATTATGCAAATTTTACTGTGCGTGCGTGAGAGCAGCACCACCAATTCCGCTTAAAAAGGGATTGGGAACATATAGGCAGTTATTCGAATGACTGAAGAATTGTGCTCAATATGCCATCCTACCTTGCCTCAGCATTGCTTTACTTGTCAAGTTGTTTTAAACAGTGCAATGCTGTAGCGGCACTTCGGGAATTTAGAAGGCTTCATAACCTGCGTACAGGTCCTATGTCAGCTGTAGCACTGAGAGCTATGATTAAGAAGTTTGGAGAAACTGGATCACTAGGAGTTAGACCTAGCAGAGGATGGAAAGCAGTGCAAGAGGAGACAGTAACAGACGTAACTACTGCGGTGTTCGACGACACAGGGACCAGTACTGGTCTAAGTGCTCGTGCCATAGCTAGCAAACTTGGTATGGCTTATGGTACAGTCTGGAAAATCTTACGGAAAATGCTCCACTTCTATCCATATAAGCTGGAATGAGTGACGCGGCTGTCGCTTACACCGTCGAAATGTTATTATTGCATTTTCTTTGTCTTTAATGTAATTATCCGCTTATTTTCGACGCCGCCAGTGCCTAAATTTCCCCTATCGGCGACTTTTGGTACTAAATCATTTTTTTCGCGGAAATCATCCCCCATGCTTTCAAAAATCTCAATATAAAATTTGGTTTCATTCAGTTTATTGGTTTTAGGTACAGATACTTCCAAAGAGGGAAAATTATTTTATGGCCACCCTGTAGATTGTGTTAGAGTTAGGGACCACGAGATGGCGGCACTTGTTGAGCCATCTCTCTTCACTGCGTGCCTCTTAATTAGTGATAGCTTTGGGCCAGCTATCTCTGATTTGGTACCAGTGGAGATTGAACTGCCCACTCAGTCTTCAAAAGTTACATAGGGCTAAATGGCCTCGCCTACTCCCTATACGGGAATAAAAAAGGCGTTAGCTGATTTTTTTTAAAGTTGTGTAGTATGTACAAATATTAGAATATTTTATTTCGTAAATGATTTAAAGATAAGTAAAAACGTATATTTTGAAACTTCACATTTTTAGCTTTTAAATGGTACTGGCCAAAAGGGTCGTTAACGTGGATTTTATTATTGTATTTGGTTGGTAAAAAGCGTTTCGATATTTCATGGCCTGTGTCGCTCCCTCCAAAATTAGTTCCAAAACCAACTACTATGATCGCTGCATCACTCATGGCCTCCGTTGCCTGGACCCTGCGTCATCACTCTTCATGCGGTACACAAAAGTTAAGCGCGCGCTTGTGGTGATAGCAGAACATAACTAGTGAATTTTAGTGTAGATAAGTACTTCTCTGATTAATAAATAATTAAAATTGATTTGAGTGAAAGTGATAAAACCATTGTTTAAAATGACTGAGCAACAGAAGAGTATAAAACGGAAATACGAACAAGAAATGAGTGTTTAACCAATAATGAGAGGAAGATTTTAACTGAAACAATACGAAGAAAACTTAATAACACTTTATAATGATTTTGAGAATGGGTTTGAGAAACTTAAAGCCATGTTTTGAATTTCTTCTGAATCCTTTTGTGATTGATGCCATCGTTGATGGATGTCCTGTTGTTGCGCCTTTTACTGTGGATGTTGCTTCAATAGAGACAGAACTTATTGAGCTGCAGGAAGATGTGGGTTTGAAGCTAGTCCATAAAAGCTCATCTGTAACTGACGTTTGGAAACAAATCCCAGAAGCAAAGCATCCCAATCTTCAGAAAACTGGCTTCCGACTGCTCTCTGTTTTGGGGACAACTTACTGCTATGAATCTCTCTAGTCTGTAATGAAATTTGTCAAGTGAAAACATCACATCGTGCTATCCTCACTAACAGCCACCTCACCGAGCTTCTTCGAACAGCTTTGACATCCTACCAGCCATATTTTAAACTATTAACTGCACAAATGAAGAATCAATGAAAACCATCAAAGAGTAGAGATTAAACACATTCTTCTTTGTTGAGTAGGACTACTATATAGTTGTATTTTTTATTATTTATAAGTACAATTTTAAAATAATATTTTCTGCAGCTCTTGAACATTCAAAAATGTGGCTCTTATTACCAAAGAACTTGCCCATCACTGATATATATATATATAGAAAGTATTTTACCTTGGGTATAATAAATGTTAAAGATACCAAGCTATTTTAAATCTGGCTTTACTCCATTTCCCAAGTAAGCAAACAGATAAGTAAGTCAAGTTTGCGCTTGCAGGATAAGTGCTTTGCATTAAAGGTAAATATTAAGAATAGTGATCAGAGCTTATCTATCTTTACCACGAGTTGCCTTGACTTGCACTACATGTGGGGTCAGCTAGACTTACACTACTTGCAGATGCAAACTTGACTTACTTGTCTGTTTGCTTACTTGGGAAATGGAGTAAAACCAGGTTTAAAATAGCTTGGTATCTTTAACATTTATTATACCCAAGGTAAAACACTTTCTGCATCTATCTCTCACGCTGAGATTTTTATTTAATGAGTATTTTACCAGAACAAGTCACCTTATGGTAACTTGTTCTGGTAAAATACTTATAAGCTTTATATTACTAAAATCTTGGTATTTATAGCCTGGCTCCCACTGATGAGACCTCAATAAAGGTCGAAACCGGTCTGGGTAGTGGCCCCCTGCCTTTAGTACATAGCATCATACGTCTCCTCAAAGAGATAGGCTTTGCATTAAGGGTAAAAATTAAGATTAGTGATCACAGCTTATTCTACTTTTACCACGAGTTATCTTGACTTGTACTACGTGGGGAGTCACCTAGACTTGCAATACTTGCAGGCGCAAACTTGACTTACTTGGGAAATGGAGTAAAACCAAATATAAAATAGCATGGTATCTTTAACATATATATATCTTTAACATATATATATTTTTTTCATATATATATATATATATGAAATATATATATATATAGTATATATATATATATATATATATATATATATATGAACGTAAACTCCTCTTAGATAGGAAATATACGAGAGGGAGAGTCTGGAAAGTCGTGATAAATACCTAGAACAAAAATTACTTAATTTTGTCTTCTTATATATACTAAAAGAAAATATATTTTTTGGAAATCATTTTATATTACAAATATAAATTTATATTACAAATATATATTACAAACTCAAGAAAACACTTCAGTCCCATGGCATCAGTTACTAAATTGGAAAGATATCAGCAATGCACTGGAAGCTTTGAAAAGGTCTTTAAATGAGACAGTATCTGAATGTGACTCTAGAGTTCCAAGAACAAACAGGACGAGAGTGAAATTGATGTGCAATCTTATTAAGCTAGCAAGGAATATCACAAGAATAAGAGTGAGATGAGTTATCAGATAAAAAGTTACAAGTGTTGTGCAGAAAGTTAAATCAAAGTACGAAAAGAAATTCACTGTGCAGGCTAAAGACACCCCAAAAGAATTTTATTGTTATGCTGCAAGTAAAAGAATGAATATGGAAGAACAACTTTATGGAATGCAGATGGTACTCTTGTGCCAGAAGCTGAGGAAAATACTCAAATAATGACTACGCATTTTGCGAAGGTCTATCAACAAGGTGTATATGACATGGCGACCAATGCTACTACCGCTACACTGGGAGTGAGGTTGAAGAGATGTTGCATAACCCGGATAAGAATTTGTCTATAGGGATAGATGGAATATCAACCCGTTTGCTTAAGGAATATATTCAGCCAAAATGGCTACGCCCTGGACATGTTTGTATAAATTGAATCTCGCCTCAGGAATGGAAAGAATGTAAAAGAGCGATGCAAAAGTGGATGTGTATGATTACCAACCCATCGGTATCTTTGTAGTGGTGGTGAAAATTTTATGGAAGTTGGCAAGAACTTGCATACAGAAATAGATGGACAAACATGACATGCTTTACAAGCAACGGCATGGGCTTACTGAAGGATGTTTTAGCGATGTTTGCTCATATTTTATAACAGTGCTACTGCTGAGTTGGATAAAGGGAATGGATACATCATGATAATATTGGATTTCCTAAGGCATTTGATAGGCATTTTCTTTAAACAATGCCGTAACTGGTCATCTGCCTAGTTACAGCACTGCGTAGAACTATACTTAGCACCCTTTTGTTTGCAGATGACCAAATAATCATAGAAAGAAGTGAAGATGAACTCCAAAAATCAATATCTTCTTGCAGAAGGGAAAAAAAATGGAATGCAAATATCAACATAGAAAACAAAACTCGTGGCTTTTAAAGGGCCATCTCCAGTCAGAAGCACAATCGTGATTGAAAATATAACTTTAGAACAAATTAACTGCTTCAAATACTTTGGATGTGCCGTATCATATATAAAAGAAGAGACATTGACATCGAAATTTCAAATTTTCTAAAGATAACAGGAACGATCAAGAATATATTCAAATCTGAACAAGCTCAAAAGCATGCAACAATAAAAGTTTATTAAGTTTTGGCAAGACCTTCTCTACTGTACGGAAGAAGTGAAGTACGGAAGTTATTATGGGCCATACAAACTGTAGAAGAAAAAAAGAACAGAAAGTATAGAAATGAAATTCTTATGAAGGAAAGCAAGCTATGCTCTCTGGAACAAAAGAAGAAGCACAGAAATACGTAAAGAACTAAAAATAGACTCGGTATTGGACAATGTATATAAACACTGAAAGAAGCGGATTGAACATATCGAAAGAATGGACATTTCAAGGCTACCCAAGAAAATACTCCGATACCGCCCAGTTGGAGGATATAGAAGTCAGGGACGATCAAAAAAGAAGATCACAGAATACAAGGCAATTCAGGTACATTATGTCTCTTAATAGCGTGTGATCCTCCAGCCGGTTTGTCCGTATTTTGGGATAAGAAAAAACTAGAATTCAAAAAGGGAAAAATTTCATCATTTCCATATGAGACAAATGGGTATCGTCGATAACGACTGACCGACGGAATTTCCACAATATTATTATTATTATTATTATTATTATTATTATTATTATTATTATTACTAAGAGACATCTCCAAAGAATCAGGGACTCATCGAGGGAGGCCACATACACCAGCTATCATACTTATTCTTGAATTCATTCACACTCACTGTTTGCACTCACAACATTCAGAGGCAATCCATTCCAATCAAGCACAACCCTATGAGAGAAAAATCTAGCCCTCACACCCTTCTTGGCGGCCTTCATTCTCAGTTTCCAATTATGCCCTCTCGTCCTTTCCCCACCCTCCATAAATTGAAAAATTCCATCAATGGAAATCCTGTGTGACCCTTTCAGAAGTTTGTGGGTGTCAATCACATCACCCCTCTTTCTCCTGTTTGCTAGTGTCGGCGGTCTACAAATTCTCAATCTGTCTTCATAATCAGTACTCCACAATCCTGATATCATTTTACCACTCTCCTTTGCACTCTCTCCACTGTAATAGAATCACAATGGAAACCAGGAGACCAGACCTGCGCACAATAGCTCAAGTGAGGCTTATCAAGGCCTTGTAAAGAGCAAAAATTATATCCTTATATTTACATGTCAACGTTCGTTTTAGCATTGTAATTATTCTCTGAGTTGTATTTACAATTTTTGCTACATTACCCTTGAACTTCAACTTCCTATCTACTAAAACTCCAAGATCCCTAGCCTCATCAATTTCTTCTAGCAAAATTACACCAATATAATACGACATTTGATATCTAATCACTTCGAAGCTTATGATATTAACCCGAGATCCATTTTCACATGCCCACAATTACAACATGTTCCAATCATTCTGCAAGCACTGCATATCAGCAGCATTCCTGATTACCCTACCTCTCTTTGCATCATCAGCAAATAGCTGTCAAATCCTTCCCAATGGCATTAATGTACAGATTAAATAACAACAGACCAAGCACTGATCTTGAAAGTTTTTCCACTTGGTTACACTATAAATTAAAAATGCCAAGAAGTTATATTCTTAGTTTCATCCTTTATCCAAGTGTAAGCAAACAAATTTTGCGCGTGAAGTCACTTCAAGACTGGGCTACTTGTATATAGAGAGGCTAATAACTTCACATTATTTGCCTTAGTATCCCATAATGCAACGCACATATCCTTACGGACATGTCTAATGCTGTACGTTGTGGAAATTGTCACTACTCAAACCGGTTTCGACCTTTATTGAGGTCTCGTCAGTGGGAGCCAGACCAGAAGTGATAAAGTTCGAAGTAATATAGAAGTCATGTTTCCACATACAAGAAGTCAAAAGATTCCACTTATTACTCTCGATTCGAGATAGATTTTGAAAGTTTTTCCACTTGATTTTGATCCTTGTGGTACACTACTGGTTACCCTAAATCTTGCAGGCTCACGTCCCCCGTAAATCACTTTTTGATATCTGTCAGTCAGCCATCCTCTTAACCACGCTAATACTCTAAATCCAAACTCATATTCTCCAATTTATGCAGCAGTCTGCCATGCTGTATTCTGTCAAAAGCCTTAACAAAATCCAAAAGTATCATGGCGTATCCATTCCCCTTGTCTAGTTCAATGGTAACATTGTTATAGAATGTAAGCAAGTTGCTAAAACATGACTTTCCCTTAGTAAACTCATGCTGTTCATTGCAAAGTAGATATTCACTCTCAACCCATTTCTGAATGCGAGCCCTAATCATTTTTCCAAAGTCTTCATCACCACTCCTGATACTGATTGGTCGATAGTTGGATACATCGGTCTTTGTGCAATGAGATTTTTCATACATTCTTTCTATTACTGCGGAATTTCCCTGTTCTGAGACTCAAATTATATAGCCTGGTTAAAGGAATAGCCAATTCAGCTGAACACTCTTTTAACACACGTGTTGATATCCCATCAGTCCCTATTGCTGAATTGTGTTATTCAGTTTGTGCAACAGCAAATACCTCCTCTTCATATACCTTAGTTTCTTCAGAAGAGGTAACAGCGAGCTCAATGTTGCGTACATCAGGTTGATAGCTTTTAACAAAATGGGCAATCGTTATTGAACAACCTCTTCTCCATCTGTCACTGTCACACCATCTGCATTCAAAAAAGTTATTCTTTCATATTCATTCTTTCTTTTACTTGCAGCATATCGATAGAATTCTTGTAGGTTGTCTTTAGCACTCAGACCCAGTTTCTTTTCATACTCAGACTTAGCTATCCTAACAACACTTGTAACTCTCCTGACCTTCTGCTTATAATTTTCATAACTGAGATCATTCTTATGCACACGTATTCCTTCCACGTCATCCTTTTCTTACGAATCTCTTGCTTAATAAGATTACACATCCATTTCACTCCTACTCTATTTATTCTTCGAACTCTCGGGATACATTCTTATATCGTCGCATTTAAGAATTGTAAACGCTTCCCATGCACTGTCGATATTCTTCCCATCCAGCAACGATTCCATTCCACTCAACTTAGTATACCCTTCAGTTGGTCATAATTTCCTGCTCTGTTGTTCAGCATGTAACCTTTTCTGAATGGAACATTCGTAAACTTAGTCACTTCCCAAGCGAGTACCGCATGATCACTGCCACCAACCGGAGGCAGAATAGTTAAGTTTTTAACTGAAGCGATCTCTGACACTATAATCAAATCTAACACTCTTTAATCTCAAGTTTTTTCTGTCACATGATGCTTGACAGTTCAATAAATTAGCTCTTCTCATGAGATACTACTGCAACCCAATCGATATTTGGATAATTAAAGTCTCCCATTATGATCACTCATCTCGCACCCATCGTCTTTATTTGATGATGCACTTCTTCGTCACCAGTAACCGATCCACCAGGTCTCTAACAACACTCACTATGTAATTGATCTTGTTAGATTCCACCTGTCACCAGATGGCTTCAAACTGACTGCTACATGACATATTGTTATTAGTAGTAGTACAACTCTAACCAAGTCTCAACTCTTACTGGATTCAAGTCATCCGATACCATTAGCAGCACGCCTCCTCCTCTCCTATCCTGTCTAACCGTCCTAAAAATACTGTACTCTTGATACTCAATATCAGTTAGTATGTCTGATTCTGATAGCCAGGTCTCACTAATGCTACAATCTGAGGTCCCAACATATTGATCAAGGCAACAAACTCTTCCCCTTTTTTTCTGATCTTGTTAACTACGCCTGATGCTCCTAGCAATTATGCTAGGAGTATGAGAAACAAAGCTAGAAGTATTATTATTGCTAATATGTTAAGTTGTTGCTGTTGTGTATGATACAAGCAACTAAGGCAATGACACGAGAGAAGTATATTTGTTAACTGAGCATGTCTTCCTGGCTGAGATGTCTGATTTTTGTCGATGCTCCCCTGAGGTTCTGCGAGGACAAACTACCACTTTCGTTTGAGACACGCAAACTCATATACAGTTGAACAGGCATTATGGAGGTTAATCGAGTGCTAGAAAGATAGTATTAGAACCAAAGTCATTTGATATATTGTTTATCATCTGTTGTTATTAACTATTTAAAAAAAAAGATATGAGGTATATTAGTTAATTCAGATATAAAGTTATTTTAAAACTATGAATTGTGAAATATTGATATTCAAGTGACTTTGTCGAAAATTTGATGATTTTTCCAACATAATTAATGTAAGTTTCATTCTCAAATATAACAACTACAATGCTTCTAGACATCATAAATGTAGTAGCGATTTTAGAAAATTTTCGAGATCCCTCATGGTTATTTTCGTTGCAATAAAACTTGGAATATAACACTATTGTATTCCATGTTACATAATGATAAAGGTATACGAAATCGTCGTCTGTTTTACCATCAGGGGTCCAAAAGAATTCAGCTAAAAAGGATAATTAAATCGACTAAAAATATAAATAAAATAAATAGAATATAATACAAAAAATGCTAGTAAGATCATAGTAAGACATGGTAAGATCACATTCGTAACATTGTCCTTCTTGAAGAAAGCCATTAAAGACCCCTAATAGAAACAATTCAGAAAAATGGTTGGGAACGCCAACTTGTACATCCGCCTTCACCTACGTTCAGTGTTTTTGCTTTCTATAGACAACTAATGGACACAAAGGTAGCCCAAGGAAGTTTTGGCAATACGTAAGCAAGCTTCTTTTTGAAGATGGGACTCATGAACCAGCTAACATTTACTATTGAGCACAAAACAAAGTAACTTGGCTCACTCATCCAATAGACTTTACTGCGTGAGTTTTTTGTTATATGAATATTTCTGTATACATATATTTCCTTATTCACACATGAATAAATGATAATGACCATTTCTCTGACATTACTGGTCCGCTCAGACACTCTTCTGATATTTCTGTTGAACAGAATGATGAGTAGTTGCTGTGTCTACACGGTTTTCTGTTTCATTTGGACCTAATTCAACACAACGCTTATGTATTTTAATATCAGAGTTTCTTTATTGCTACTGCTGTTACTATTTATGGAATTTTTCTCCAGAACCACAACCGTTGGGATGTCGGCAGGAGCAATGAAAGCAGTACAAAAACTGTAAACATATTTCAATTTGTTTTGAAAATAATACCAATTTTCTATAATACGTTACTTGTGACAACGCTAATATAATGAGATATTGATAAATAGAGAGTTCGCAATATTATAAACAGAAATGTCCCATGTAAAACTTCAGAAAACCACAGCTCCTCTATACACAACCCTTGATATCTATTAGAATGCTAATTTTCGATAGTCAACTATTCAAACGATTATGCTAATTTATCTGCCGTCACTCATGACCAGCGTGTGGTCGTCTGTCAAATGCCTTTGGCAAAATCCAGAAACACCGCAGTGTAAGAATCACCCTTGTTTACGACTGTGGTCACCTTTATTATAAAAGGTAACTGATTAATATAAAAGGTTATTAAAACAAGATCTCTCCTTAATAAACCCGAATTTCTGTATAAAGTATTATATCTGCATTTTACAATTCAATACGAACAATTTGTTGTTTTTCCTGAACGAAAGAAATTTAATATTTTATGTAATTACAATTCATTAAGAAGCGACATCTGATGTGAGATTACGTTTTTAGTTAGATAATACTTCTTTATTTAATAACAATTATCAAAATCGGTACAGAATAATGAGATACTGTACATAATAAATTATTATTTTTTTTTTAAATTTTGAACTCTTTAACCTTAAAGAAGTACGTTTAGTTAAAAGGCAACTGATTATTATAAAATATTATTGAAACAAGAAAATTTCCTTAATAAACCCGAATTTCTGAATAAAGTATTATATCTGCATTCTACAATTCAATATAAACGATTTGTTGTTTTCTCTGAACGAAAGAAATTTAATATTTTATGTAATTACAATTTTAATTAAGAAGCGACATCTGATGTGAGATTACCTTTTTAGTTAGATAATACTTCTTTATTTAATAACAATTATCAAAATCGGTACAGAATGATGAGATCTATAATAAATTATTTTTTAAAATATTTTGAACTCTTTAACCTTAAAGAAGTATATTTATTAATTAATAAACGTAATGGCTAAATAATCATCAACTCATGAACGAAAAATAACGTCAGTTATTAAACATGAGACTTCAGTCATTTAAGTATAAATGACTTTAAGTATAAATTTAAGTGAAAGTATTTTAAATATCGTGCATTTATTTCCGATATTTTTAATGAGCAACCGTCATTTGATCAGGTCACACTGAAAAGAAAAAATAAATTAATTAAAGAAAAGAAACATTCTCATTTTTATAACGTCTTTGTACGTAACAAGTGAGCATTCCAAGACAAGTTAAATAACAGGAAGACCTCCATATGTCAGTAATGGTTGCATGATATGCGCTATATTAATACATTCAAAGAACGAAAATCATTTGTTTTATTATAAGCTCTTTTCATCAAAGTTAAATAATTCATGTTAGAAGTTCTAGAGCCTATAAAACTACACGAGAGACTCTCAACAGCAAACTACTTTATGAGCTATGACTGTGTTTCTAGTTTGCAGCTATGTTATAAAGAGTTTTGCATTCTCCACCCGGAAAGAACGTAATAAATCCTATCAGGAAACACACGGAAGGAAAATCAATAGAAGAGAAAAAAAAAAGTATAGAGAATAAAAGCACAAAATGCGATTTCTTAAGTAGAAGGTTTGTGAATAGTGATTCACTAGGGAAACAATATTTAAGAAAAGATAGCTTACCTACCAGAAGACAGCGCAAGCAGTAGACTTGGATCGAACCGCACGTTACAACTTGTACGACACTCCACTATTTCACAACCTGTTATGTAAGAACTTGGACCTTTTCGATCGGTCTCCGAACACTGTTTTACATCCGTTTCGATTACCAGTGCTGGACTTCTAGGAATGTGCCTTGTCGAAATACTATTCCCCCCCCCCCCAAACGACGTGCGTTTTGTAAAAGCGCGTGCGCTCATGTGTATGTGTGTGTGTGTGTATGTGCGTGAGTTGTGTGTGTGTGTGTGTCCACTGCAGAGGCTGTTCGAAGAAAGCCACGGCTCCAGTCCTCCGACTGCAATGCCTCTTCGATCGAACTAAGGTGACAACTCGCATCGGTCCAACGAAGTAAACTCCAAGAACAAGAAAGAGGAAAATAAGTGGAGAGCTAGTTATCTAGCCGGGTTTCTGTATTATTATATTTTATTTAGAAAATGAAGCGTGATATTATGTTGGCTGAGATATACGATACTTCGTAATCCGTGTCATAAATCTCCATATCAAGAACACCGTGCGATTCTTCGGTGATGTATGGAGTCGCTTAAATTCTCCAAACAGCGAATTGATGCACTCGCCTAAACGAACTGTACTCTTTTTGATGTGATACGCTTTGTTTATTAGACTTTTCCTTTTAATTAAGGCTTCTCTTTTCTGTCCTAACATCATTTATTTTTCTAACTAGAAAATCTTTTCTTTTTGTAACTAGTATCAAAAACCAATTTGGCGAGCATCATCGTACTTGAACATCAAAAAAGTTAAAACAGAATGAAAACAAAATAGACACGGTTCTTATCACTAAACATAAAGTTTTAAAAAATATAAAAAAAAGCGGTTACGGTATATCCCAAAAGAGATTAATTGAATTTGAAAGAACTATCTTTATGCTACTATTTCATACATAATTCATGATTTAAGAGCGGTTGATTTGACTAAGTTAGAATGATGTTTTTTTATAAATACCTACTAAAATACTGAGAACCTCCGGTGAATCTTAAAACTGAATTATGGAAATATAATAAAAGACAATTTATTTTAAAAATAATAAGCAATAATATATTTATTACTTAATAATAATAGCTTTTGAAGACTAATAGCTTCCATTAGGAAGCCTAAAAATCGCTTGCCAGAGTAGGATTTCTGGGTTATAACTCCTATGTTACCAATGAAAGTAAATGCACGATAGATTTACAACGTTTTGTGGGGTGTTTCGTATTGGGTCACTTAAAATTGGATTTAATTGAGCTTTTTTCATAACTAACAGCTGTAGTTCATTTTCACGTTATTTCTACTTCTAAACTAAACCTTCCCACATTGGGAATATGTTTCAGAAATCTGCTTTTTTGTAGGAATAAACGTCACAGAAGAAAGGTAAGCACAACCTACTTCTATGTTGTTAATTATTTATTCATGATTTGTATGTGGTCTGTAATACCTTAACTTATATTGAAGAAAATTATATTTTTTTTCTCCTTACCAATTTATAATATACCAATGTTTATTGTAATTTACTCTTTAATTTGTATATCAATGATATAGGAACGATTTGAGAGGGATATTCAGTTGTTTGCTGATGATCCCAAACTGGGGAGAGCAACAGTTGATAAAGGAAGTAGATATTCTGCAGGATGATTTAAATAAATTGGCATTGTGGGCAAAGGATAATGGTTATCAATTTAATGTTGCAAAATGTAAGGTTATGCACTTCGGGTTGAAAAGTTTTTATGTGGTGTATCATATTGATGGTATTGGTTTGCAAGAAATTGATGAGGCTAGGGACTTGGGGATAATGGTGGACAAAGAGTTAAAGTTCGGAGGGCATATTGCAAAAGTTGGTAAAATAGCTCAAAGGATATTACTTGGCTGTTGAGAAACACACTAACAAGTAAAGATAAGAAAGTTATTATACCTCTTTATAAGGCAATGAATCGGCCACAACTTCACTACTGCGCACAGATATGGGCAATTGGGTTTCTTGAGGACCAGGAAGTGGTAGAGAGGTTCAGAGACGAGTGACCAAGATGGTGACAGATCTGTGGAATACTTCCTACGAGGGTAGGCTGAGGGTTTGTTGGGTTACAAAGTTTAGTCGACAGGCGGAAAAGAGGGGACGTGGTAGAAACTTTTAAGATATTAAAGGGGTTTTTATAAAATTGATTCAAGTGAAATTTTTCAATATATGACAAATAGTCAGAGAACTAGGAGCCATCCGTGGAAGTTGTGTAAGAGTGTGATTAGTAGGAGTGTGCAGACCAGATTTTTTGGGTGGAAAGAAAGTGGAATGGATTGCCAGAATTGGTTGTGAGTTCCCTGATGGTGAATAGATTCAACGAAAGGTATAAATGACAGGAAGATATATGGCAACGTACATATGAATATAAATATGAATTTGGATTGCTTGTGTCGCCTGGTGAAAGGTTGATAATAATAAATCAAATGAAAATTCTCAGATTAGAAATTATGCGACTTTGGAACGATTAAAAAGAGTTTAATCGTGTAATCATTTGAATCGTAACAAATGGAGATGGAATTCTTTAAGAAGAAAGACGTATGCCCAAATAAGAAAGCTAGTGTAAAGCAGGTCATATCTATATTATAACCCTGTTCTCTACCGAACATTAAAATCACAAGTTAAGATTAAAAGAAGTGGTGAAGTGAATGAATATAATGTTAAATAGTCTGAAAAATACTGCAATTCCAAACAGATGCAGTAAAGGATTATAAAAAAACTCATTGACTTTCTAAACTATCATTTAAATACAGACTATGTAAGGGATTAAAAAACATAGTTGAAATGTCAGCCAAATAAGAATACGATACCGGGTCAAATATCAGAAAATTCTCTGAGCGAGAGAATTTTCTGATATTTGGAGGTATAACATTAACAAACAACAAAATGCCACAGTCAAAAGAGAATTATGGAATAACAAAGTGTCAGAAAACAGCGAAGTATTGCTAAAACATTTGCAATTATACCTATTCCTTAGTTAGTTGTTCTACGATATGTTCTGTGGCTGAATTTTGTAGTTAGAATCAAAGTATTCTTTCTAACTACAAAATTCAGCCACAGAACATATCGTAGAACAACTAACTACATCTTATTAATAGAACAATCACTATGATTGTCCTATTATGATTTGTTTGGTGTCTAGAGCAAGGTTTCTGGACTATGCACAATAAATCAAAAATTAGTTAAGAAATAGAAAAAAAATTCTTAGCCCCGCCCATTGTACAAATGTACTACAGCAGCGCTTCCCAAACTGTGGGCCGTAGGTTTTGTTCAGGGAGGCCGAATAATGAAAACAAATTTAAAATGTTTTAAGACTAAGTAGATTTTTTTTTAATCTTAAAAGAAACGTATTTAATTTTTAATATTTCCTTTTTGTTATATTTTATATTTTAATTGAAAAAAAAATCACACATTGGTGCAGGTTAACAAATTTTGCTTCCTGCGTATTTCGGCGCTTCATAAATATTAGTAAATATAGGCTTATTCATATAAGTTTCATTTCAAAGCATAAATCTGAGAATTGTTTCATGTGCTTGTACTGCAAATGTACAATAACAAGACATCTATCTATATAAAAATATGAGATAATGTGCCATGTCAAATGTGCATGTAAGATGCTAAAAATGTAATATTTGCATTTGATTTTTGCAATATTCGCTGTGTTTGTTTTGTATTGAATATAAATACAATAAATATTATAATAATATATGTCTATATGACGATTTTTTTTCTAGGGGGGGAGGGACGTGAAATATTTTTATTTTTTCAAAGGGGGGCCCTGACATCCAGAAGTTTGGGAAGCACTGTACTACAGGCTTAAATAAAAACGTCTGTACGTGGGAGCCACATTAAAGAAATAAGAAATAAATATTACAAAGTGGACCTACACACCTAATGAAATTTATTATACCATAGTGCTCAGGTTTACTAGTTCAGTAACGCATTTTCACATTCTTAGGTATCTTTGTGTGTGGGGGTGGGTGGGTGGTTGGTGGGTGGGTAGGTGTGGGTATGAGTGTGGCTGTAGGTGTGTTTCTCACCTACAACCACAGCCATATCCACCTACTCACATACATACATACACATCTTCATGACCTTGGAAGGGGAAATGAAGATGTGAAGATGGGTGGGGACAGTCAACTGTTCAGTGATCTAAGTTCTTTACAAGATGATCTTAAAACATTGGAAGAGTGAATGGGGAAGTGGGAGGTTTAAAGTTCAATGTGATCTGATTCATCAGGAAGATGATGATGATATATGTGTTAAATATACAGATTTAGAAAGAATTAATGAACCCTAAGCATTTGGGTGTTTTACGTGATAGGAAATTTAAGTACAGGAATCATAACAGTAGTAAGACATTTAGCAGATATCAGTATATTGGGGGGTCAATTTAAAGAAGGTTCATCTGTAGGACAATCACAAACATCCTTTCCCCACAGCAGAATTTGATTCTACAGCTTGCTGAAAAGTCGACAGTTTGATGAGTTTATCTGAGACGTAATGTATAACATTTAGAGTAGTATCCGATAATATACATTTAAAAGAAAAGTTAACATCATTTAGTCTCTTGATGTTGTCTCTCAATCTTTTTCTAAATGCATATTCTGACTTGTTAGGCAGTTTATTGTAACTGCTTGTTGCTAGCACTCAAAAGATTTGTGAAAAATTTCTCTGTTTGATATGGGAACTACCAGTAAGTTCCTGCCACAACGTAAACCATAGTCTACATTATATACAGAAAAATTGACAATGTTATTTATTACATATACAGTTACGTAGATAACATTTCTGTAATGGCAAAATGTTAAGCATGGAGCAGCTCACTAGAATATGCGAAGGAATTAGTAATGACTATAGCTCTGATTATTCTACTTTGTATTTGAATTCAAAGAAGCAGATTGTTGTAATAACCCCCCCCCCCCCAATATTACAGTGAGGAATTTATCCAAGAATAATATAAGTATCTTAAGAATGCTGCATTTACACATTTTTAACATAATATATTCTGCTAATTACAAACCTCAACTTATTAAAGATGAGATAGGGGAGTTCCATTTCAGATTGTTGTCAATATTTATATAGTTTTAACTTGTTTAACATAAGTGGGCCGTAGATGGCGCTGATGGAGATGATTCCTAGTAGAGGTTCGGTGTAGTGGTTGAGACAGTTGTACGTGTCCTTCCGCGATGAGTCTTCGGACTCCTAGGAGGTGTCACGAATAACAATAATAATAATAATGTCATGGTTGACCCGATTTCCTAAATCCCCAAGGGTCGTGTATAGATTGAGGGCGTGTCATCAGCGAACTAAATAATATATTGCTTGATTTGTTTCAATCATGAATTACCGTAAGTTGGCATAATTAAAAGAATTTTAAAAACAATAAATTGTAAAAATTATCAATTATAATTATAATCCATAATTATTGAACTAGAATAACAACATAAATCGCCAAAACAAACTCTGGATAACAGCAAATCCTACTATACATACCAAATGCTCTTACATACATAAAAATACTAATATACAAAAGTTTATTATTGTTATTGTTATACAAACGCCTCCTGGTGTCAAGATGCATCAAGGGAGAGAATATTAAGCTGCATTTTTAAGAGAATTAATATCTACCTTGACGATTTCATGGCCAGTTGATATATAACGCATTTGACAACCATACTGCTTTTATAAGAATACAAATTTTATTATTAAAGAAATGACATTTAATGACGTGTTTTTGTATACTAATGCAAGAAGCATTCGGAATAAGAGGGAAGAGTTTTTAGTATTAGTCAGTGCAATCTCGCACTGACTAATACTAAAAAAGGGAGGATAAAGAAGATAAAACAGAGGAAGGAGTACTGCTGATGAAGAACTGCAGCCAAAAAAAGTAGGATATCAAGAAGATAGGCATGTGAATGTCGTTAATTTCATGGTGACCTGGTGTGAAATTATGGCCACTCTGTGACACATATGTTTCGCATGTGTCGCAGAAACTACCTTACTGGCATGAAGACCTTCATCCCCAATTCGAGGCATAAACCCCATCCACTTTTCGAGGTCTGGTTCTACCGAAACTAAATATACAATTGGTTACTGTTATAGGCCGAGGGATAGAAGAGGTGATGCGGATGACATGCATCAACAACTTAGCGCAATGAGTGCAGGGCTAGTGATTATAATGGGGGATTTTGACTAAGGAGATATTGACTGGAAGAGAAAAGATCTCCACATCCAGTACCCAAACTACACACTTCACGATTCTTTTGGTCGCAAGGGTAGGCCTTGTGCCTTTGTGACATCAGACATGGCCTCCTAGAGAATGGCAAATTTAGAATCCCCTGTTTTGATATTTTCTCGCTGAAAGTTTCCTTGTCTCATTTAATAACTTCCTTTGTTGCATTTACCGGTTTTCTGATAACCATTCTGAACTCTTCACATTCCTTTCATGAAACTTGCCACCTACAATCCAGCTATCCAAGGAGATCAACTTCCTGGGCAATCTCACGTCTGCAATTCGTACTGTTTCCCCTAATCCAACACCACTGAACAAGCCGTACGTGAAGCAGGTCTTTGCCATAAGTAATGACCTAACACAAATCGTACATCTACTTACTCGAATTCCTGATAACCCGCTTCACTCTCCAAATATTCTGGGTCTCTTTTTAACCAGTTCTCCTTCCAGATACACTGAAGGGGTGACCTCTCCTCTCGGCAACTGACCACAATCTTGTACAAACCCTGCGCCCAACTGCTCCCAACTTGGCGTCGTTTGGCACTACAAAGGAGTCAGCTGGAATGACATCCCGAATTTTTACTCCACCTTTCCTTGGTCTGACTATAATTTCAGCTCATCTGACCTTAACATATATTGAGCATGTGCCATAGAAATTATCCTCACTGGCATGAAGACCTTCGTCCCTAATTCGAGGCATAAACCTCATCAACTTTCCCTGGTACAACCGAAAGTGTACAAAGCAGTCGAAAAAAATCAGCTTACAGCAAGTATCTCGTTTCTGGAATTCCAGCTTCATACTCTGCCTAAACCGAGTACGAAATATGTGCAAATCAGTCATCAGCAGATCCCAATCTGATTTCATAATAACCAATAACGAATAACTTGCCTCCTGCCCAAATGTTTCATGTTTTTTCAAGTCATGCTTTTGATTCCTCATGTTGGACATGAGGCAGATGTTGACAGATGCTGGACACAACATCTGCTTCCCTGCACACTTCTCTCTCTCTCACACACATCCTAATGGCATCACTGTTACCTCATCCAGAGATAAAGCCGACCTTTTGGCACAACTCTTTTCCTCAAACTTTTGCATTGATGACCAAGGAAAATCACTTCCTACCATACCGGATGCCTCCTTTAGTTTTTCCACAAAAAGAAATCAAGAAACTACTAACAAGTCTTCTGGTCCTGATAGCATCTCTCCAATTGTTCTTAAACATTGTGCTCCAGAGTTAAAACCCGTCCTGCATCGTTCTGAAACTATTATACATATCTGGTAATTATGCCAAAGTAATCTCATAACTACAACGGGGGTGAGAGAAATGTGCCGTCAAACTACCAACCAATTGGCTTACCTCAGTTCTCTCCAGAATAATGGAGAAAGTCGTCAATTTCCAAATACTCCACTACTTAGAAGCCCACGAATTAATCAGCGAGCAAAAGTACGGATTCCACCATTCAAGATCCACAGCAGACCTCGTAGCTTACATCACCCACCACTGGACACATGCCATGGAAAGGTTCGGAGAAACTTTTGTTGTCGCCTTTGATATTTCCAGTCTTCGATCGTCTGTGGCATCGTGGCCTGCTAACAAATTGTCATTCTTCAGTCTTTCTGTCACTCTTTGTAATTGGTTGTCGAGCAGCTTTCTCTCTGGTCGTTCTCAGCGAGTCATGGTAGATGGCTCCTTCTCTTCGAGTTTCACCATCAGTGCTGGAGAGCTTCAAGGCTCTGCTCCATCACCTACTCTCTCTTGTTCATAAACGACCTACTCGCAATCCCCACTAATCTTATCCACAGCTTTACTGACGATAGTACTCTCCACTAATCCTACTCATTCGACAAACTATACAGTACTTTGACATTCCAGGCTGCAAGATCATCTACAAAAAGTGCCTTAAACATTGATTTTCATACTGTCCTTCAATGGGGAGCGAACAATCTTTTGATGTTGAATGCCACCAAAACACAGTCTTTCCTTTTGCTGTGCAAAAGAGGTCCAGTTATCCTTATTAATACATAAATTACCAGAAAAGATCAAATCTCTCTGCATGGACTAACGTTTACCTCCAGTCTTTCCTAGCATAAACACATCACATCAATAGGCTCCTCAGCGTCCAAAAAACTAGGCATTCTCTTTCATTCAAAAGGCTTTTTTACACCCAACCAACTCCTAACTAAATATAATCCTAAATCCACTCATGTTTAGAATACTGTTCACATGATTGGAGTGGTGCACCTAAAACTTCCCTTAAAATCCTTGATGCTGTCCAGAGGCGATCAATTAGGCTCATAGATGATTCATCTCACAGATTCACTTTAACCCATATCTCACAGACGCAATGTTTCATCACTGTATCTCTTCTATAGGTACTTCCGGGGTCACTGCTCTAGTGAATTGCCAATCATCATTTCTTCAGTTTCTACTTGTAGAAACTGAAGGAATCTTCTAGTAATACAAGATCATCAGCTTCCCAGCATCTCTTTACTGTGCAACTGCAAACATAAAGAAATGGCTTTTATTCTTCCTCTTTTATTCCATCCACCTCTGTCCGCTGGAACAGCCTTCCTCACTGAAGTATTCCCAAACAATTACAAATTGCAGCTCTTCAAAAATAAAAAATAAAAAATAAATAAATAAAAATAAATTTTTCTCTCATATTTCTCATCTCGCACATTTCTCTCAGAGGGTTATGGGCGATTGGAATGGATTGGATTTACCATTGGATGTTGTGAGTGCAAGCAGCGTGAATGGATGGAAGAAAAAGTATGGTAGCTGGTGTGTGTACTATGTGGATTCCCTCGATGAGTCTCTGACTCCCTGGAGGTGTTACTTATAATAATAATACTACTAATAATAAATAACATCAATATATGCTCCTATCTCAGTCCTCATCTACACACCGCACAGGGCCCTATTGTGATTATAGGTCTCTCGATCTCTCAAGTATGTGATCAATATACATATATACATATGTATATTGATCACATACTTGATATACTGTATATATATATATATACATACTGTATATATATATATATATATATATATATATATACAGTATATATATACAGTATATACATATATATACAGTATATATATATATATATATATATATATATATATATATATATATATATATATATATATATATATATATAAACACAACTAAGAGATAACTACTTGAAACAGCATATGACTGAAGGGACTCGTGGAGCGAGAGTGTTGGATCTGGTCATAGGTTGAGAAGATCTAAACATAAGAAAGATGTCTTCGTCACTTCCGGTTGGTGAGAGTGATCATGTAGTTTTGACTTGGAAGATTGCAAAATTTGTGGATTTTTCTCTTAAGAAGGGGTATATACGGAACTATATGCTAGGTATATAACATAAGAAATTACAGGGGGGAAATGTTAGCAGTGCATCAGAGTCAACGAGTATCTGAAGGAAGAGATATTAGAATGGATTCTGGTTAGGAAAATCAATAAGTTAGGCATCAGATGGATGGGTGGTACTATTAGGCGTGATCTGCAAAAAGGAAAATGTTATGGAGGAATTACAAGGAGAAGGTGGTCAGGACAGAGCTCAGGCTAGAAAGGTTACCAACATAAGCAAGGAATACTAAATCAGATTATGAGAAGACCATAGCCAAGGGATTAAAGACAATTCCAACGAATTCTTTGGTTTAGTGGCAAGTAAAAGGAAGAATGCCTTTGGAAAGATAACTTTAGTGGGTGCTGATGGTAGCGAGTTGACCAAGTTAGATGTAATAGCAGAGTTACTGAGTGACCACTTTTCCAAAGTCTATCACCCAAATGAGAATATTTCTGTGTCTTGTTAGCAATAACTGATATGATAATTGAAGTTAGTAAATCAGAGGTATTTAGTATATTGCAGAATTTAAATGCAAACACTGCTGTAGGTTTAGATGGAATATCAGCTCCGGTGTTGCGTGAATGTGCAAAGGAATTGTCACCGCCTCTTACCTGGCTATTTTAACTAAAGTCTGACCTTAAACTTAAGGTCTCAATAGGTAGTGGAAGGAAGGTAAAATAGTTACTTTGCATAAAGGAGGCTCTTAGATTGCTATAAAAAATTACAGACTAATCACCATCTCGGGAGTGGTGGTAAAAGTATTGGAAAAGTTTGTTAAAGACAGAATTCGGGAATGGGTGGATAAGAATATGATACTTTATGGGGGAACAACGTGGTTTTGTTAAAGGTCTGTCTTGCCTTAGTAAATTATTAATTTTTTATAATAGAATGACAGTTGAGTTTGATACTGCAGGATTTTTCTAAGGCTTTTGACAGGATATCCTATGGAATACTGTTGTGCAAATAATAACAAGTGGGGATGGATACTAAACTGGTCACCAACCTGGTCCTATGGTGATATGGATAAGAGAATGGCTCATGGAGAGATACCAGAAAGTGGTGTATGGAGCAGCAGAGTCCAGGATGAGGCAGGTGACCAGTGATGTGTTTCGGGGCTCTGTGTTTGGTCCGTTATTGTTTAATTTGTTCATAAATGATATAGGATATGGCTTGAAGGGAGATGTTCAGTTGTTTGCTGATGATGCAAAGTTGTGGAGCATAATAAGTGATGAAGATGATGTAGGAAGCTTGCAGGATGATTTAACTAAGCTGACAAAATGGGCAAACGGTAATGGATGTCACTTCAGTGCAGAAATGTGCAAAGTTATGCATTTTGGGATTAAAAAATTACCAGCTGTGTACCACATTGATGGAACTGGACTCCAGAAGACTGAAAAGGGTAGGGACTTGGGGATGTCGGTGGATAAAGAGTCGAAGTTCAGAGGACACATTACTAAGGTGTCCAAGATAGCACATAGGAATACTTGGTTATTGAAGAACACACTAACATCCAGAGATAAAGAAGTTATTACTCCTCTTTACAAGGCGTGGATACGTCCACATCTGGATTACTGTGCTCAAGTCTGGTCTCCTGGATTCCTTGAAGATGAGGAAGTGGTAGAAAAGATTCAGAGACAAGTGACCAAGTTGGTGAGTGGTGTAAGATATGCTCCCTACAGTGACAGATTGAGAGTTTATGGATTGCAGAGGTTGGTTGATAGGCGGAGATGAAGGGATATGACAGAAGGATTTTAGTTACTAAAAGGTTTTTATAAAATTGATGCAGGGGAAATATTTCAGCAGTGGGATACTGGTGAAAGAACAACATATTATCCCTAGAAATTAAGCAAGAAGTGTGATTAACAAGGATGTCAGAACAAGGTTTTTTGCCTGGTGGGTGGGGAATGAGTGGAATTTATTGCCTGACTCAGTTGTGAGTCTGTCAATGAGTTCAAGAAGAGGTATGAGAGATATTATGTGGATAATTTGGGTCTCTCGCAATGAGTCTACTGACTCCATAGATATGCAAGTATAATCATCATCATCATTTTCTTTATTTCCTCTTTTACCTTGCGGTGTCGAGGGTCCATTGATCATCGGACCTCACTCCGTTTACAGGATAAGGTGGTCAGCCTTATGCCCCGGTGTATCCTATGGCCTGTAGTGTTGAGTTCTCAAGGCCATTTTGCCTGCTTTGCGGGATGAAAAACCCCAGAATAAACTGGGGAAAAAACCCTGCTGTCCACGCCCAAGACTGGCTAACTTGGCTATGGCTGAGGAAGATCCTTCAGCTCCTCACGTCACCGACGGGAATCGAACCTAGGACACTCCTTCCCCAGGTATATGGTTGCGAAGCGCATAGCCACTAGGCTAACCGCGCGGACCCAAGTATAATAATAATAATAATAACCTATTTTGCTACTTATACTTATTGTGTCTTTAACTGAATTTTCGCACTTGTTTACTGAAACTTTATGTTGTCATTATACAAACTCACCCCCCCCCTCATGTGTATTAAGTGTATATTAAGTGTGTACAGTATATATATAAATTATAATCTCGACATCTCTGAATATATGTATGTAACACAAACACATTAAATATACTTGGGTACTACTGATTTTTGTAAAATGTATTCGCTGTACTATTTGTACAATGAATACATTTTAAGAATGGCAGGGCTGGAGGAGTCTTCAGTTGGAATTAAAATTGGTGGAAGAAATATTAATAATTTGAAGTATGCATATGATACCATTTTGCTAGAAGAATGCAAACAAGATTTGGAGGAACTTATTATGAAAGTTAAAGAGGAAGGTGCTAAATATGGTCTTAAAGTTAACCTCAAAAAGACAAAAGTTATGGCAACATGTGAACTTAATGATTTTGAAGTAGATGGGGAGAAAATGGAACTAGTTAACAATTTTATGCTCCTAGGATCCCGGATTGATCAAGATGGTTATTGTACTGAAGAAGTTAGAAGAAGATTATTACTCGGAAAGAAAGCAATGACAAATTTAAGCAAGATCTTTAAACATAAAGATGTTAGCCTCGCAACAAAAATCAGAATCGTGAAAGCAATGGTATTCCCTGCGGTACTGTATGGATGTGAAAGTTGGACCCTGAGAAAGAGTGAAAGAAGGAAGATAAGTGCATTTGAATTATGGGTTTGGAGAAGTTTACTAAGAATATCATGGATCGCAAAGCAAACCAATAAATCAGTGATAGACAGAATAAAGCCAGATTGCACCCTCGAAGCTATGATCATCAAGCAAAAATTGTCACACTTTGGACATATTATGCGAGCAAATGACAGTCTGGAGAAGATGATGATGCTTGCTAAAGTTGAGGGAAGCAGAAGAAGAAGAGGAAGACGACGAATTAGATGAATGGATGGAGTTAAAGAAGCAACTGGAATGCGCCTGGAAATTCTGAAAGATATGGCCAGGGACAGATTTGAATGCAGAGCGTGTGGTCATAGAATCACCAGGAGTAGAAAACGACTCGATGGAACATAACAACAACAACTACTGATTTTTCTTGATAGACGAAAAAGGAAGATAGATGATAGAGACACTTATATGATAGAGTTACTTAAGGGATGCATAGAAGTGATACAGTAATTTTCCACTGCATTACTAGTGTGGGGGAAACTAGGGATCATCCCTGGAAATTAAATAGGAGTGTAGTTAGCAAGGATGAGAGGACTAGATTATTTATCATCGTGTATATGGTGACTGATTGGAATGGGCTGCTGGAGTCAGATTGTCTGCGAATGAATTTAAGCCTAAATATGATAGGCATCATGCGAAAAGTGGGTCTTCCATGTTAAAGTAATGGTCTCTATATATATATGTAAATAAGTTATTTTTACCTAGGGAATAATGTATATTAGGGTTACCAAGTAATTTTATAAACTTGGTTATTTTACTCCTAATCCCAAGTAAGCAAACAGTTAAGTTTGCGCCTGAACGCAGTTCAGGTCTAAAGGTGGAGCAACACCAGGGCAACTCATTGTAAAGGTGAGTAAAGCTCTGATCACTATTCTTAGTATTTTCCATAATGTAAAGCACATCTCACTAAGAGATGTATACTGCAATACATTATGAGTGGAGGTCACTACCCAAAACGGTTTCAACCTTACGTATAGGCGAAGCGGGCTCTAAAAATAAGACGATCCCGAAAGATCACCCAACTCAGCGTTGTTCCACTAGATGACAGGCTCACCCCGTCACCAAGAAGAACTTCTCAGCATTGGCTCTACCCAGTGGCAGGCTCACCCCACCACCAAGCAGAGCCATAATCTCAGCGGTGGCCCCACCCAGAGACAGGCAAAAACCTACCTCCAAGTGGAGCCTCACAAAGCCAGATCCTCCCCGCACCGGTTTCAACCTTATGAATAAGTAAAGCCGTCTCTAAAAATTCGGACGATCCCTAGGCCACTCAATTGTGGGCGAAAGACCACAATTGAGTGGTCTTTCCATCTCAGCGTTGGCTCCACTCAGTGATGGCCTTCCACCCACACGCCACCACCGAGCAGAACCGCTCAAATTCCGAAGAAAAGCATTCACCGACAAAGCCCTTCACCGGGCCGTACCGGAAAACACTTTCCCCTCGGAGACTCAAATTGCTCCCTTAAGGCAAAAACCTTAAGAGAGCGAACTCATAATAGCCCCCACCGGTTTCAGCCTTTTTTGAGGCTTCATCAGTGAGTAGCTTGACCCTAAATATACCAACGTTATAGTAATACGGAGCCTTATCAACTTTACCTATACAAGTTGCTACAAGGTGGTTTTATTTTGAATAAGAATTTCTGGAAGAGATATAGATGTAAATAAGTTTTTTTTTTTTTACCTTGTGAATAATGTATATTAGAGTTACCAAGTAATTTTATAAACTTGGTTATTTTACTCCATTTCCCAAGTAAGCAAACAGACAAACAAGTCAAGTTTGCGCCTGCAAGTGATGCAAGGCTAGCTGATCCTACAGGTAGTGCAAGACCAAGGCAACTCGTGGTAAAGGTGGCATAAGCTCTGATCACTAATCTTAATATTTATCCTTAATATCTCCACCCACACACACACACACACCAATTTTGGTTGTAACTGTTTTCTTTGTTGGAGAGTGGTTAATTTGAAAACAGATTTTGTTTCGGTTTCATCCTCACAAATTTAAAACGGACCTCAAAATCATTTCAGTGTTAGCGCTGCATAGTTAAGTAGGTGATTGTGGAAAGTCGATTGTAATTGATGAAGTTCATATCATTATCACCCTATTCTTCTTATAGATGGCTGACTATCATTACCACTAATAATCATTATGATATTTGATCAATCTTGGCAACAAATATTTATTTTTACTACAGCATTTAAAGGAGACACTGACTTTCATGTGCATACTTCTTCTTCAACCCATTCGTCCCTTAGGAAGTCACTTAAGTGCAAGTATTTTTTGGCTGTAGATCGGGATGTTCATGGGGCCGGTTTGTGTTGTAAATTCGAAATGGAATCGAACCCGTGTCTTTTCAACCAAATGGTTCGTCTAAACTAACGGAGACTCGCAATTGCATACTACAAATATTTAAAAATAATCTTGTTTTATGTAATTTTCTCTTTCTCCTTCATAGATCCTGCTCCCCCTTTTTAACAGTTGAGTAAATACTCAACTGTTAAACCTCATGGTCTTAGCTGATGCAGCTAAGACCATGAGGCCATGATAGGTGTATCATCTCAAGTTCCATTTCAACAGCAATAATCCATTCACGCCTGTAAGGGTAAGACAAAATCGACTATGTATTTAAATACTTTAACCCAAATGCATCTTTCCCCATTGCATTTCTGTCATAATAGAAACTGGATACTTTCAAGATAATGAACCTATCTGTCTTTCCTCAACCAATTTGAGACGCATCAGAAAGAAAGATGATACAGATTGAGACTTCGGATGTATTAGACTGTGATATGGTTCACTGCCTTTATTAATAAAGGACCCGTTAATATTATCAAAATATAAATGAGTTTATATAACCACAGATATTTTTCAGGAATCTTCTGTAAATAGGATAAGAAGGTGGGAAGTTGCTATCACCTGTTGTTTTCTAACTTTGAACTGCTGGACCTCTCTCTGTTTCTCAAGTACTTGCCTGCATTCATCGGCTCTTTTTTTCCCCACTGTCATTATAAAAGTTTTTGGAGATCTATGGTAACCTGAGTGAAATAATTGGTTCAAACATATACCTGAACGAATTAAGTCAACTGCAACGACGATGCTTTTTGTTTAAAAAACCTAGATTCGAATCCCATTTAGAACACTAAGGATCTTTATAGGGACCTTTCAGCTGAAGATCAGTTATCCGGATTCGTACTGTTGGGTGTAAAGGTTCTCGGATCAGAATTTTCATCCGACAAACCAGCCAGAGAACACACAATTTACAAACAATATGTATACACTGAGTTAGCTTTGCATTAGGAATACCCCCTTCCCCCGATTTACATATTTTGCTCGATAATCAAGTACCACACGATATCAACGTCACGTGCGTCTACTATAAATGGGCACAGCTATCCTCTGTATGTAATTAGTAAACGTTTGCCAGTAATAGAGAAACATGGCGATGTAAGACAATTTGACTGCGGTAAGATAGTTCGACCCCGGAGGCCAGTATTACGGAACCAGCTGTACTTGTGGTTGCTTCTTACTACTGCATCAAGAGTTTACCAGGACTGGATTAACTACAAACAAACATCCAGCAGAAGGGCTCACATTCGTCAGCCACACGTGATTGATCCTAGAGGTAAGTGCCGGATATTGCAGCAACGAAGTGTAATACCCAGCTCACCCACCAGTACAACAGTTGAGCCGTTTGACCCATTTCCACATGCCCCATGCACTATATCTTGCTTCTCCTGGGGTTCCACAGCTGGAGACCAACAAGGGTACCCATGATGACAGCCAGACATCGCAAACGAATAGCATTGGCCAAGAAACATCAGCAATGGATCCTTAGTAGATGGAATAAGATCATTTGGAGTGATGAGTCACGTTTCCTGCTGAACCATCCCGATGGCAGGGTTCTCAAATAGCATAAACCGCATGAAGTCCAATCCGCTGGTTGCGCAGTTAGAGTTGAACAGGATGGTGGAGGTGGTGCTGTGGTCTGGGGAGCATTTTCCTGGCACTCTCTAGGTCCATTGGTTATCATCTCACAAACACTGAATGATGAATGCTACAGGGACTTGTTGCCGACCACCTCCATCCATATCTGCAAGAGGTCTACCCCGACCACAGTGCTATCTCTCAACAAGACAACGCACCTTGTCATTAGGCTCGTACAACTACTGAGTGGTTGGAGGAACGAATTTCCCACATTGACTTGCTCCCCACCTCTGACTGTAAGCAACTGAACATGTGTTGGATAAGCTAGAAAGGGATATAAGAACTGCTGATCCTTCTCTACGGAATGAGCGTAAACTGACGGAGTTGATGCAGCGGTCGAGTTACTCATGGAAAATGTTCGACACCTTGTGGAATCCTTTCCTAGGCGTCTGTTAGCTGTAATTGCACAGAGTGGTGGACCAACGCGTTATTAGGGGATGTTCCTAATGCAAATCTAACTCAGTGTGTGTGTGTGTGTGTGTGTGTGTGTGTGTGTGTGTGTGTGTGTGTGTGTGTGTGTGTGTGTGTGTGTGTGTGTGTGTGTGTGTGTGTGTGCATCCGCGCGAATTTCTCAATCATATATTTCGTAGCTTCCCAACACAGCAAAAAAAAAAAACAATAAATAATAACCAACTGGTGTCATCCTCAGATAAGCTTACATATAAGCTTCGAAGGACGAAAGCAGAAAAATTAGTTCTCATCCAAGATGTATCATATGTAACCAAATGCATATAATACGCAAATGTATGTAATGTAAGTATCATATGCAATCAAATGTATGTAATGTAAGTATCATATGCAATCAAATGTATGTAATGTATGTAATAACAAAAGTATGCAATATAGAGTGATTATATCCATTAATATTGTATATATAGAGTGTAAAATTGCAAAGAAACATCTGTAATAATCATTATTATGAATATTATAATAATATACGTTGTAAACAGTTATTGTTATTACTATTATTTTTAAAAAAAACTTTATGTACGTGAAAGTATTTGTTATGCATAATTGTCTTCATATAATGTATGTAATTTATCTGAGAAATATAAAAAAATAAATAAAAATAAAAAAATATTATTTTATCCACATAATTGATACAAAGTCAAAACAAGATATTATTTAAACAACAATTTGAATGGTGATTCAGAGCCATTCAGATTCTACCCAAGAATCTAAGAATAGTCCGTCAGGTAGCGTCGTAAAATATGGACTGTTCCAAGTAATGCTGTTTTTTGTAGGTCATGTGGGGTCATTTCGTTGATGTTTAATTGCTGTAAATAGTTGGATAGCTTCTTTGAAGTTGCACCAAGTGCACCGATAACTATTGGGATGACTTTGGCGTGTTTAAGCCACAGCCTGCCAACTTCGATTGCGTGATCTCGATATTTAGTAATTTTTTCCAGTTCTTTGTTGTTAATGTTGTTATCACTGGGTACTGCGATATATTAATAATCCAAACCTGTCGATGTTCGATAATTGTTATGTCAGTTCTATTGTGTTCCAAATGCCGATCAGTTTGTACTCCAAAGTCCCAGAGAATTTTTGCTGCTTCGTTTTCCAATACAGTCTCTATTTTATGCTGCCACCAGTTATCAGAAGTAGGAAAGCCATATTTTTTGCATACGTGCCAATGAACTATTTTGGCTACTTGAACATGGGGGTATTTATAGTCATTTTGAGCTATCTTGATGCAGGCAGTGATTAGATGTTCTACAGTCTCATCTTTCTGATCGCATAATCTGCATTTGCTGTTATTATTGATGTTGAAAATTTTTACTTTGATTGCATTAGTTTGAATGCCTGTTCTCGAGCTGCTAGAAGAAATCCTTGGGTTTCTTTTTTAATGTACCCGTATTGTAGCCATTGCCACGTCTTGTTCACGTCAATTTTGTCCTAAAATTATTATTATTATTATTATTATTATTATTATATATGCCTCTGCACAGGTGGTTTACAAACTACCTCCAAAATAGAAAGCATATCACACGTGTCGGGTCAAACCGAAGTAGAGAGCTACCAGTAACCTGTGGAGTGCCACAGGGAGCTGTACTCTCCCCAACTCTATTCAACATTTACAAGCACGATATTAATCAGCTACCTCTAAAAGGTAAGATATTCCAATACGCAGACGACACAGCGATAATATCCATCCATAATAACGCAAGCATAGCCCAAACAAATATGCAATATGACATAAATCTGATCTCAGACTGGTTCACGAAAAACTCCATACACCTAAACTCAGAAAAGACAAAATTAATGATATTCAGAAATCCACTGACTCGACCAGTTGATAACAAATATATAACCATCCAACATCCACTTTCCAACATAAAAAACACACAGAACAGCAAAATCACTACAATCACTCAGGTTGAAACAATATCATACCTTGGAATTTACTTCGATGCAGATATGAACTGGAACAGCCACATAAACCATCTACACAACAAACACTCCGAACAATAAGTGGCAAACTCTACAGAATAAAAGACATAGTTCCCATACGCCTAAAAACACACTATGATACGCTATAACAACGTATGCTTTCTGTGCACCCTACAAATTAAATAGATTAATGTCGTTACAGTACAAAATAATAAAACTGATCTTTTGGGAACAAAGAGACAATAACGACTTTATATACACTGCAATGTTAGAACAACACAAAATACTGACAGCAAAACCTTTATGTCAGTATGCAGCTTTGCTAAAACATTATTTCGATGCCAACTACAGGACAGTTAGAAATACATAACGCATAACAAGACCTCAGACAACTAATTATATCACATATAACTACAACAATAATCACTACGGAAAGGCCACACGAAACTTCTACATCCCAGACATGACAAACAAATTACCTTTTGAATACATGACATTCAAAGTTATCGCGTGTGTGTGTGTGTGTGTGTGTGTGTGTGTGTGTGTGTGTGTGTGTGTGTGTGTGTGTGTGTGTGTGTGTGTGTGTGTGTGTGTGTGTGTGTGTGTGTGTGTGTGTGTGTGTGTGTGTGTGTGTGTGTGCGCGCGCGCGCGCACGCCGTTGATTGAATTTCTCAATCAACGGAATCAAACCTATTAAACATAGGTTTGATTTCGTAACTTCCCAACACAGCAAACAAACCAATAAATAATAACTAACTGGTGTCATCCTCAGATAAGTTTACAAATAAGCTTCGAGGATGAAAGCTGAGAAATTACATCCCATCTAAGATTTTTTAAAAAAGAAAAAGTATGTACCATATATAATCAAACGCATGTAATGTACGTATCACATGTAAACAAATGTATGTAATGTAAGTATCATATGTAATTATTATCAGCATGCCAACAGCCAGCAAAGTTTATCTTGGGTGGTAGTTCCATAAACTCCTCCAATTACACGAAAATTCATATTTATTCTTTTTATGCTCGGAGGTGAAAAAAGTCAGAATACCCGGAGAGAAACCAAGCCTATAACCTCAGATTGAGATCAAACTGAAGTTATGGGGTTAATAAAAATCACTTTCTGGACAAAATCGTTTTAACTTTAAAAAACAAAGATGATTGCACCACTGACAGTTTATGGACTTTCTCTTTCTCTTTAAAAAAAAAAAAAAAAGAAAGAAAGAAACAGTAGGAGAATCATATCTCCCTTTTATTCTTCTCTCACCATTTTTATTTATATTTATTTGTTAATTTTTTTTCTATACATATTTACGCATATTACAATACCGACATGTTAAACGATATCTACAAATTGTAATTAATGTAACATCCAACCATTAATAATTATGAAACTCTCTCTCTCTCTCTCTCTCTCTCTCAAGCCTTCTTCATTTTCTTAACACTTTTACATCCTTGAGAGAGACGCTCTATGCCGATCCCCATAAAAAAAAATTCTACTCCGGCGCCGTAGCTCTTCACGAACACCGTCTTTTAGATGCCAGACATTCGCAAAATAGCGTCCTTGGAGTCTAATCTTCAGATAACTAAACAGGTGTCAGTCAGAGAATGCCAAATCTGGGTTATAGGTACAATGAGAAAGCTGAATCCAGGCAAATGCTCAGTTGCATCTCCTGTACACAAACTAGTGTGAGCTAAGGGGGTTGTAGCCTCATTTTTCAATTTCAGCAATGTCTGTACGTACCGTTTTGAAATAATCATGCTACATCTTTCCAAAAAGTCAGCAAGCAAGCAAGATTCCATCTTTGTCTCAAAAAGACGGTTGCCATAACTTTGCCCAAGGCCAGCTGCTTTTTGCATTTCTTCTTGACATTATACCATTCCATCCTACTCTTCGTTTGTAGATTATTATAGGGAAACCCATGTTGCATCAGTTGTAACCATGCGAGGCAGGATAAATCTGTCCTTCATTCTCTTAGCTCTGGGGAAATTTCTGTACAGGTGATTCAGGTTTCTTTGTGTTCGTCGCTCAGCATTTTTGGGACACACAGTAAACAATCCTTGTTGTACCTAAAGTCTTTAAATGATGGTAATATGATATACATAAACGAGCATTTATTCCTTCGATGATATAAATCCAAATTGCAATATAGCTTTCAGTTTAATTTTATCGGATGCCAGATGTCTTTCGAGTATCTGGTAGTGTAATTCGAAAAGGAAACCGATGAATAATGTAAAGATTTGCTTTTTAGTGTGAAGATAAACAACTTGGTATCAAATCAATATTCAAATATCGTTTTTATGAAGGGGCGCTGTATTTCTTTGAAATTATTCTGATAACGAATTATGCTTGGCGTTGAAGCCAACGCAAAGCAACAGCAACATGCGACCAACTATGACGTGATTATTAGAGAAAGGTCAGAGACGTGACAAGCAAATGAAAAGGTCATGAGCAGGTTTGGATGTATCGAGGACGAAGTCGTGACAACGAACGTGGCGCCTGTAATCCATCGAACGTAATGATGTAAAGATCACCCATATTAGATATCATCTACAAATTCAAGTATCAAGAATACTTTCGCAGTCACTCAGAATTGCACAAAATCTTCTGATTCATGTCATTGATTATATTTCGGGAAAAGGTTTCAGTAAGGGTTGAAAGCAAAACTACTGCTACATGATTATTGCATTGCAAAATATCTCTTCAACAGTGGAGGCTTTTAAATACAATATATAAGGAATCGTCAAAATTTAATAGTGAAATTTTCAAGGAATATTAGTAATTCACTTTTAATTAAAAAATGGTATTTTTTACCTATTGAAATTGAACTTCACATCTATACGTAAGCGAAACTGAAATAAGCATAAAAAAAGGGGTGGTTATGTTTGTTTATACAATAGCAACACATAAAGCATGCAAACACACTCCAGCCAAGATATTATGACCACCCACAGTTGCCCATTCCACTCCATCAGGTGACTGCTGCGAAAACCACTAAATGTGATACTGGAAATGTGTAATGTGTTGTTTATACGATTGCTGATCGACATGGGTGAAAGACGTGATCTAACGGACTGCGAAAAAATGCATGACTCCAGAGTATTGGTTGAAAGATTACAGCATTTAGGAACTTACGCTATATACGTTGTAGTTATGGGTTTCCAACAGTGGGAGGATTCTAAGCAGAAGCAGCCACCCAGACAATGGTGGCCGTCCAAGCTTCATCGATACTCATGGTGAGCGCAGCTTGTCCATCCTTGTATAACCCCATAGACGAAAACCTGTGAAACGGCTAATCATGGAAATAAACAGGAGACGAAAGGCTTACACCTAATCATCTATTACTTCCTCTTCAGCTTGCAGTCATTAAACCATTGAATAGTTGTAAGAATTGCCTTTTTTTTTTCGGATGAATCCCGTTTCCATCTTGACGGCAGGTAAAGGATTAAAATCTCTGGAGAGTAAGCACCGAATGTCATGATCTCAAAAACAGGAGCAGCATTAAACTATACTATGAATATTATAAAGTAACCTATCCATAGTCGCTGATCGAGTGCACCCCTTCATGGTAAACATATTTTCAAATATGCTTCAACATGACAATGTGCGCGGTTTCACATGGCCGTTATCGTTCAACGGCGGGTCATGAAACAAGCCAACAGCTTCCAAATTTTACGATGGCAACCTGATTCGTCGGATTTGAATCCAAGATTATTTCTAAGATTACGCGGATCGAGAAATTCGGTGTTTGAATCCTCCTTCAAAGTACTTAGAGTCCATGCTACTTACAGCAGCGGTTCTGGAAGGAAAAGCGGACTTGCGAGCTTTCATGATGAAGTTTTATAAAATTTTGAGTGGACAGCGTAATGAAGTTAATTACTGTAAGAGAGAGAAATGCCAAAAGTAATCCATGGGGTGACTTAATCGGTCACTATTGCATTTCTTTTTCATAGTCTTAATAACGAGCCAGGTTGTCCGAATTTCTTCTCCACATAGATCAATTTTCCAATATTCTATCGATGATTTATATTTTAGGCAAACCACGGCCTCCCTACTCGAAAGACCAAACATGGAATTTTTTCAAGTAACTTCAAGCTCCAACTAAGGGCGGCGTCGTCACACATTGGACGATGAAATTCATCTCACGCTTCAAGACTTTCGCGAATATCCATGCCTACAGTGGGATCGGAACCCAGAGCATTTTAATTGGACATCGGAAGATAAAACGCTGCATTAGTGTAGCGAAGTTTTATGAATACGAACATGTCTTTCGAGACCATACAATGTTTTCAATTTCAGCCTTGTGAAGAAAATATTCGAAGGCTGTTCTTTCCTCGTAGATACAAGATTACTGCAAGAATATCGCATCCATAAAGTATCTTCTAGTACTTGTAGACGCACCAGCTGCTTCGTGGTAAGGTGTATATGCTTACATATTTAAACAGCGAACCTATAAAAGAGAAGATTTTCCAACCGTTTGTCTTCTCAATTTCTTTTCAATAACTACGTAACCTCTCTGATCCATAAAATTCGTAAAGTGTCATCTGTAAAAGTAAAAATTTATAAATCCATAAAATCTAGTAAATGAAATATGTGACACCAACATGAATCTTAGTGACCTAATTATTCCATCGATGAATTTGGACGGATGAAAAATAATAGACTTCATTTTAGAACTAAAAATTAAGTTACATAGTGAGCAAAGTAACTATTTATAACAAAATTGGATCAATTTTTGCATTCCTCCTTTGAACTTAAGTTTTGATCTCTGTCTTCGGAGAGTTCATCTATCCTTGACAATATACAACTGACTTCAATCTATAAATTGAGAAACATTTGCGACTTTTTGTCCTGCGACAGCATATAGGATTGATTTATATGCAAATATAAGTACAGAATCATCTTTAAACATATACATAGTTAGCAAGCATTGCAATAGTAATATTAACCTTATACTCATTTTTAATTTTCAATAGTTTTGCGCAGATTCAAAAAATGCAAACTTTTCTTTTTGTTGCATTATTCCAATGCAAGAAAGAAATATTTTGCAAGTTAGCTTGACGAACAAAGGCGCTGGTTTGCAATTATTAATTACAGTGGCAATATACTACAGATCTGCATGCATCACGTAACCCTTTCCAATTGGAGATGACTGATGCATGCATCCTTTTTTTTTCTGCCTTCTTGAAACTCTTTGATAAAAATCTCTCTGCAATCATTCAAAAAAAAAGCAAAATGAGCTGCCAGTGCAAATGCAGAATAGCATGCAAAACAAAAACCGTGCAAAATATTTACAGCAATATGCAAAGCATCTTTTGCTTACCAAAATCAAACTTAGTTAATAGCACAGTCAAGAATCCTACCTACTTTTCCAAGACGTACGTCACCCAAGCAGCATCAGAACCATCCGCACCGTAAGAAATATCTCCATCGAGCCCCGGTCCCTATCGAAGATTTCCCGTGCAGTCGCCAGCGCAGCTAGCTCGGCAAGTCCCTGCAGCTGAAGCAGGGGATGCGCCGAGGAGCAGGCAGAGAGCCCCGGATGCCATAGCAACTAAATAGTTATTGGCGAGTGTGCTGCTCGACTCAGTGTTAGCGACCTTGTTAGCACATTACTACGGAGCTGTGTCGGCAGGACCGTGACAGATTGGCGGGTCGCTATTGCATTTGCTACGGCAGGTCCGATATTAATAATTATGATACCTAGACGATGGATGGGATGCTTACTTCGGTTTCCGATGGCATTCGACCTTGCTGTCTTGCAGCTGGGAGGTCATGTCGGTGTCGTGCCCGACAGTTAGCTGCAGAAGGTCGTGAGGGAATTTAAATGTCCCTTAAATGGGGAAACAGAAGCAAACAGATTATAGGGCAATCAATGAATATTACCGAAATACGGCCGAAAACCGAGTACACTGCTTTTCCAAGATATTAGGAGCATTCCGCTAAGCGATCAACAGTTTACAGGATCAATCGCCACTTGAACCAACTCAAATAGTTCGTTAAGGTCATCTTTTTTTCTTTTTTTTTTTTTTTTGTCTCATTCACTTACGAAAATGTATCAAAATGCAAATAGGAGTCAATAGCGAGCATAATTCGTGTGTTTATTTGCTGTCGGTATGTAGATATCTACATTGAATTCTCTGAATTTATCTGTACAAGTGGAAAACCGAATGAAGATTCTGACTTCATGTCCAATTAAATTGTTAATGTCCCGATTAAACAATGTCTCGGCTGTTTTTGTGGGAATCTGGGCAATCAGCGAAAAGTCAGCTAGTGGAACAACTCGAAGTTAGCAGAATTTCAGATAAGCGCTGTGGACATAACAAGTACCTACGAAAAGAAGTGGAAAGAACAGCAGAACTAGAAAACTAACCACGTGGACATAATTGATGTTAATGGGGCAAAAAAAATGACACAGCTGAGATCCTGTTAAATAATAAACATAGGTTGTTTGAAGACACGAATCAAGCATTGGAGACTCATTGGGAAACTCTGAAGAAAACATTGATTGATTTAACTAGGGAAGCATGTGGTAAAGTCGTCTGCAAGGATAGAAAAATGGTAAATGCACGAAGTCAAACACTAAACAAGCAGTACACAAGACAGTATTCAGACCAATTTTAACTTATGGAGCTGAGAGCCCAGAAATAAAACTCTTGATCAAAGACCTGGAGGCCACAGATATGAGAGTCCTGAGAAAGATTAGGAACGTGAACAGATAGCATCAATGGAAGCATCATATTAAAAACGAGGATATTAGGAAAGAAGTTGACATCTTTAGCATCTAGGAATGTGTTAGCAGAGCTAATCTCAGGTGGTATCACTTAAATAGAACTGGAGAGGAAAGATTAGCAAAACAGTGTTTGATGGCAAAATGATAGGGAAAAAAACCCAGAGGAAGATCGAGATTTAGATAGATTAATGCAGTCAGAAGTGTCCTAGTAGGCAGAATTTCTTAATTATTTCTTTGCCTATTATTATTACTTGACACTCCAAATAGTTCAAGGACATATCCACTACACATTTCATCGCTTCCCCCCACTACTTAATCCTTCAATCACACATAATACCATCTACCGCCCACCAACAAAAACAATACAATTTTGGTCTATAAATTGCATGTGTTCTTCATGGCCGATTTGCTTGTATGCTTGAATAAAAAAACCCAAGTTTCAGACAGAAAAAACCCTGCTACTCCCGTATGAGATCGACTAACCCACCTTCAGTTGGAAAGCCAACATAAAGATTCCTCTGGTCACGATGGGAATCGAACTCAGGTCTTTTTCAGTCGAATAGCGTAATGTTCCATTTTTATTCGAAATTCGTATTTGAAATATATTTTTTATTTATTTATTTTATTTTATTTATTTTTTTTTTTTTACGTGGCTTCTACCCACGAAAGGTTTTTGTATACACCCATAGTACATGAATACAGTGGGTGAATTAAGGATTTTTTTTATTATTAATTTATATATTTATGTTTTACATAGTCGGAAACTCTGCTCTAAAGACCAAACATGGGAATTTTTAAGCCACTTCAGACCTCCAATAAGCTGGATTCGAAGACCGAATTCGCTAACCACCCAGCCAACCAGAACGACAAATTACTTCTAGATTTGATTACTCTAATGAATTCCTAAAAGGTCTATCTAACTAGAGGAAATCTCCACAATTATATTTGTTCGATGCTCTGGGAATATATCAGCGTATGTTGGCTTTAAATTAAAAAAATAAATAAAAATAATCCATTCCTGACAATTATTTTTATGGCCTTGTATCCCTGCATTAAAAGATATAATCGAACTAATAATAAATGTCTACATAAATGTGCAGCGTAGTAAAGTTAAATCGAACAGGCAGACGTTTATTTCAACCTATCTGCTGTTTAAGAGACACGTTTTGATTGGCTACTAATAACAGACGAAAAAGGCCTTTTTTTTCCCCCCTTTTTTTTTTCTCGTTGTAAGAATATTAAAAACAAAGTTCAACCTATCCGTAAACCTTCATCATTTCCGTTTTTCCTTTCTAGGTGACATTTAAGTTTTTGTTAATAAGTTTTGTCTTTGTCCTAGAATGAACTAATCTACTGTACTGTTAGGAAGCGCTACAATTTCTGTTTGAGGGATTACCATTACAAATAAAATATAAAAACCCTTCACACGTGATCAAAGCTTTAGATTAATTATTCATATGTAATAAACTCTAGTTTTCTATCAAGTGCTACACAAATATGCATTCTGAGGCTAATGCACATAAATTATACACTACCTTACCGCTTTTAATTATTCAAAAGGATTTTAATAACAATATCTTATCACGAGGTTTGAGAAATGTCAGAAATATATCGCTCATGCGGTTCAAACAAAAATAAAAATGCGGTAACACTGATATTTCGCAAATTTGTTTCAAAATTCTTCGAACTTTTTTGCATTATTAATTCTTCGATGTTTATTCAAATAAGGCCGCCTGTGGCGCTGATTGTATTCCAACCACACAATGCCAGTTTGTTCATAAATGTAAATTGGTTAGAAGATTTGCTAATTAATGTGTTTTTTTTATTGCTATTTACAGTAGAAATTTTATTGCTACTTGAAATAATTAATTCTTAAATTAGTTCAGATTAATTAATCAAAATATTCTTGTAATTATTATTTTTTTTTTAATTCTTTAACTAAATCTATATAACTATTCAGTTTCCATCTCAGTTTTAAAAGTACACTTTTTCTGTATTCCATTCAAAAAATAATAATAATATAGCAATAAGCCAATTGCTGGCAGCAAATTGATTATTGTTTTATGAATATGTATTCTGGACCAGTATAATCAAATTATAAGATGGATAATAACTTTATAGCCAAACTATCGTTTGGCAGTAAAGTTAGTCGGACGTGCGAAAAGATCCAATGAGCGATTTCCAAATATCACATAGGATCATAGTAAGTAGTTAAAGGGTTTTTTCATTTATCTTTTTTAGTTCACAAAAGGACTAGGCATGACTTTTGAAAGGCGGGAGGTAGCACTGAGCTCATGGCTAATGGTGATTTTCTAAGCATCGGACGAGACTACAGCAGACAACTAGCGCCATCTCGTGATACAAAATCCTAACACTCGTACTTCAGCTAACGCCCTTTTTTTTTTTTTTTTATTCCCGTATACGGAAGTAGGCGAGGCCATTTAGCCCTATCTAACTTTTGGAGACTGAGCGGGCAGTTCAATCTCCACTGGTACCAATCAGAGATAGATGGCCCAAGGCTATCATTAATTAAGCAGTACACAGTGAAGAGAGACGGCTCAAATGTGCCGACATCTCGTGGTCCCTAACCCTAACACAATATATTTAATGTCTGAAATAATGTGGGTTCTACGGTCGATTTTCTTGAGTTTATGGGACGAAAAACCCGAGTTTCCGGGAGGAAAAACCCGCTTGTCCGTGCCGGAGATCGACTAACTCGGGAACCGGTCGAAAAAAGGCTTAGAAAAATTTCCTCTAGTCACCGACTAGACTCGAAACCAAGTCTTCCTTCGTGCGGCCAAGCGCGGTGGTGTGCAAACGCCACATCTACTGAGCTACACAGGCTCCCGATTCCAAGCAAAAAATCTAATCTCATCGCTGGAGATCCCGCTCTCACACGAACAGCTCACCATACCTTGACTTAAATGCAGTCAATGTATCTGCAATATTTTTATACGTTAGTAATAATGGGTTTCTTATATTATCATCTTAAAAAATTTATACATATGTAAATGCAAAATTAATAACGGAAAAACTCACTTAAAAAGATTATTTAATAGTCTATTAAATAATCTTTTTACGTGAGTTTTTCCGTTATCAATTTTGTATTTATATGTCGGCTCACGGTTTGCCATTATTAAAACATATGTAAAATAAAAGTTTTTTTTAATGCTGAGGTCTTAATCAGTGACCCATTTTTCAATTAAAATTATCCTGGAAAGGATATCAAGACAACCAACTTAAAAGAGGTATAATAATAATTAATTTCACTGACAACTATACAAGCGGCAAAGTGTTCAGTTGAAATGGTCATCAAATATTAAAATATTAATATAAATAAGAATAATTCATATATAATTTCCATGTTAAATTAGTTCAATGTTTACGAACTCACCATTTCATTTGGCAATACATTCCACTCGCCAACCACTCTCCGTGCGAGAAAGTCATGCTCTTAAGCACCACCGAGAATGACCTCTTGTCTCTATCCCCTTCAAAAAATATCTTGGGTATCTATTCGATTAGCACCCCTTAATATGTCTGAATCATATCTCCTCTCTTCCTCCCATTGAGTAGAATATAATTTACATTCTCTCAGCTTGTTACACTCTCAACACAACAATTGACTACAGAGTATTGAAACATAACTTGAGCCCTGTTTCTTGGGAAGAGATAACGATGGAAATAAATATCTGATACCTCGTATTATAAATTTATTGATATATTAAATATTAAAATACAAGACTCAACCAAAATTAAAATAATAGACAAAATGTAAGAAATCAAGCCCTGGATTACACAGGAAATCAGACACTACTTAAATTTGAAATAAAGTGCATAAAAAGTTTGAAACATACGCGCATAATCAATATTATGAACACAGTTTCAAATACTATAGCAATCTAATACACTATAAATTAAACGAAAGTAAAAACGAATATTACAGAAATGAATTCCTAAAATGACAAGGAAACTCCAGAAAACAATGGAAGTTTGTGAATAAATTATTATTATTATTATTATTATTATTATTCGTCACGCCTCCAAGGAGTCCGAAGACTCATCGCGGGAGGACACCGACTGTATAACTCTCCGTCCACTACTACAGAGAACCTCTACTACCAATCACCTACATCAACGCTATCTACTGCCCACAACCACTACCACCACAGCTAGTATTTTAGTAAATTAATCTGCAGAGATATAGGCAAACAAACTCTTCCAACGCTTAAAGATATAAATAAGAATAGAGAAAATGAAGACAGAGGATTAGCTGGAGAATTCAATAATCACTTTGCCACGATCAGGTGAAAGCATTCTGAAAAATGCTAAAACCACCCCTCAGAATTGCACTTCCAAGAGAATTGATAACTCCATATATCTTTTCCCCACTTGTGAAAACGAAATCAAAAGTGAGCCTAAAAACAACCAAAACTTCTGGATTCGATGGTATTTACACCGGCATTGTGAAAGAATGCCAAATGTACGCGATTGAACCCCTAATATACATTTTTTAACTTATCACTGATGACAGACACGTTTCCATCGGATTTTAATAAGGCTGTAGTTATACCGGTTAACAAAAAAAAGGGGAAACAAAAATAACCTGAAAAATTACAGACCGATCTCCTTTCTAGGTCTTTGCGAAAATATTAGAGAAATTGTCAAAAATTGGACCCATGGAATATTTGGACAAAAACAACTTCTTTTCAAAGAATCAATTTGGGTTCAGGCACACGTTTAGCAAATGCTCTGCTGAACTTTACAAACACAGTTTATGTTTCCCTAGATCAACATAAACTAACCTTGGCAGTATTTTTTTAGATGCTGTATTACATGAAATTTTAATTTAAAAAAATAGAAGTTATAGGAACACAAGGAAATGTCCTAAACTGCTTCAGAAACTCAGAAACTACTTAAATGCCAGATCGCAAATTCTAAAACCGAACAAATGCAGACCATAGTGAATGCTGATCGTTTAAAAGTAACAAATTGGTTCCAGTCAAACAAATTTAGTCTTTTGAGAGTATCTACAATAACGTGATGTTAGCAGTGCTAGAATCCCATGGAACTGATGGAAATGAAAACTAACAGCTATATTAAAAGACGTGTATAAGAATGCAGTTGCAGCAGTTAGAATAGGTGATGATTTGGGAGAAATGGTTTAGAACAAGCAGAGGTACTAGACAGGTGGATCCAATATCACTAAGAATTTTCATCGCACATTTAGAAAGAGCAATGGGATAGAATGAAGGAAGATGCAAAAGGAATATCAGTACACGGGATGAGAATTACAATCTGAGATTTGCAGATGACATTGTTATTATTAACGAAGACAAAAGAGAACTACGAAAAACATTGAAACTGTTAAATGAGGAAGGGAAGAGATTTGGACTTGTTATGAACTTGGAAAAAACAAAGACAATGGTATTTGGTGAGAAGAACATGAAACAAAAGATATAAGCGGATGGAACTGATATAGGAAATGTAGAACAATTCACATATTTGGGAAGTAAAATGACGTATGATTTGGACTGTAAAAAAAAAAAAGAAATGAAGATCAGGATTGCAAAGGGAAAAACAAATCTGTAGGCGATGGATAACATCTGGAAAAGTAAAGTGATCAGCCTGGAAACAAAACTAAGAGTACTAGAAACATGAATCTTCATCAGTGTACTATATGGATCTGATATATAAATAATAAATAAGGAATAAGAAAAGAATTTTTGCATTTGAAAGAACTTGTTACAGGAAGATTCTAAGAATAGAATGAGTACGGAAAATCACAAATGAAAAGCTCTATCGGAAGATACAACCAAAGGAGCATCTAATGCAGAAGATTATCATCGGAAGCTGCAATTATTTGGACACATCTGCAGAATGAATGAGGACCGGAAGATAAAGACATCTATTTTTGGTATTTTGGATGGTGTAAACGGGAGAGGTAGACCATACAGAGGATGAATAGACGACAAACTTCGACACTGTGCACTGGACAAAAAAACGTGGAAGAAGATAGTGAAGGAGGCATCAGACACTAACGGGCAGTGAGCCCATGGTTCGTGATGATGATGAAATTTAGTCTGAATATCTCAAAAACTAAATATGTAAATTTTAATTTGCGAAATACAACAGGCAAAATAAACTTCACTGCACAGTTATTTTTGCAGCTATTGGAAGTGCAGGACAAATTCAAATTGCAACTGTGAGGAAATAGAAAAAAGTCAACGTAATAACTTACTTCGGTTAAAAATTGATAGTCATTTAAGTTGAAAACCGCACATCACCGATGTCGCAAATAAAGTAAGGATTATGTTAAACAGACTTTACTACCTAAATAGATTCTTAAATTTAAATATGCTAAAAATATTATATTCTGCACTGATTCAAAAGTTCCCTACTACGTGGCATTTTAAGATGGGTGAGGATCTATCTTTTACTGAACCATCTAGTTTCGACTCAGAATAAAGTAATTCAAATCTTAACTAGAAAAAATAGAAGGATACCGCAATGTGCAATAAATACACCATGCTGAACATACACTGTCATTAAAACAAAACGATAACGAATACGTAAATACCAAACAAGATGCTTTCCTTAGTATACCTACAATATTAGGTCCGAAAGCAAATAAAGAAGCAATACCCAAACATTATACTTATTTAGAGCCAAAAATATTCAAAACACACTGCCTTTAACAATAAGAAATGAAACTAACCCAAACAAATACAAAACTCGAATGAAAAAATATTTATTTTCTTTCATAGTGAATACTGATCTTTTAAAGTAACAAATTGGTCCAGTCAAATAAACTCACTTTGAATGTCTCAAAAACTGACTTAACTCAGTATGAATGACTTAGTAAGAACAGAGATTCTTCAGAATTGAAGATGCTCTGTTCAAAATAACTGTATAAATGATTGGTGTTTGTATTCAAAGATCCAGTTTGTAATTCAAATATTTGTATTCAAAGATCCGGTTTCATGTGTAAAATGTCAAATTTAAATATCATTGAACTGCTTTATCTTATTTTGTTCCAAAACCTAATTAATGTTATCAAAATGTTGTGCACAGTTGATTTTGGAATCCGCAGTTCATCGTCAATCAATCTCACGGACGATTTTGGGTTTTCTTTAAGTAACGATCGTTTCAAGGAATTTGAGTCCTTACGAGAGGTTTTAATGAGGTCCTTGCAGTGTTCAATTCGATACACTTTTTGGTCGTCGGTCAAGATGTGGGGAACAAATCGCGAATTCAATTTACGAAGGCCCAAACTCTCGGTCAAAATGTTGTGCACAGTTGATTTTGGAATCCCCAATTCATCTTCAATCAACCTCACGGACGATTTTGGGTTTTCTTTGATGAAATCACGCACTTTTCGGATGTTAACTTCGCTCAGTCTAGTTTTTGGACGGCCAGGCTTTTTGTCACGACCACTTTGAAATCGCTTATACCACTCGTAAACTTGAGTACGGGAATAAGCATTCATCACCGTATGTTTTTTGAAGCATTTGATGCGTTTCGGTAGAACTTTTACCACGTTTAACACAAAAGTCAATCGCAACTCTCTGTTTGAAACTCATTTTCCGACCGTTCGTCAAAACACACAGTCACTCTTGGCACTATAACTCGGCTTCTAATGAAACAAATGTCATAAACAGTTGACACAACACTAATGAAGGTTGCCGCTTTCGACAACAAAAAGATACAACAGGTGGCGCCACTAGTTTCTTCTATTTTCTAAAAGTTCGGTTTCTTTTTGGAAAGAGGACGTACATTTGAGTTTTGTATTTTTAAAACAGTGGACTCAGTATCTTTGATGCTACCACCATATAAAATAGAACCCCCGATTTGAAGGTCCTGTCCTCTTCTTCTTATTTTTTTTTTTTTTTGTAACATTTCTCGTTTCCATTATCTTTCTTCCCTTCCTGGTAGAACCGCACTTGATCTCATGCAAGTTTCCCTCACAAGGCATCAAGAGAAGGTTCGATGGTGTTTTAGTGGAAGCAGTGGACTCCCTCGTTGTTATCCCTCGCTGCAGACCTGCTAACGAAATGGATACCAAAATTCGTGAATGGTGATGTATTGCTAATTTTTTTTCTCCCTCTCCATAATTGGATCCCTTAAAAAAAAATCCTTTTGTATTCTGTAACTATTTTACCGCCATGCATAATAGACATAAAAGCAATCCCTATTAGGCTAAGCATTTCTCGTTAGCATATGTTAATTGCCTTCAATCTCGTTCGCTGTTATAACTCAAGATATTTACTCCTCATCCAAGTACATGAGACTTCTTTTCTTATGTACTTAACAGCAGAATTAACAACTAAATTTTCCTTGTCTTGTTCTAAATTGTCTAAATTTTGTCTTGTTCCTATAATGGCTAACCGTTGATTATATTTGAAAATCATTTAAACATATTCTAAAATTTTTTTATTCCTTTTTTTTAAAAATAAATTATAAGACCGGAATAAACTCAGGTAAAATATTATTTAATTAGTACAATATTCACCTAAGTATCAAAGGCATCTTCAGTACATGTAAAAAGCTAATGGAACAATAAAAACTGATAATTCAAAAGGCGCCACCTAAGTAGCTAATATAAGATATATTTAAAAAAGGTAATTAAATTATTGAAAAAATTGAATGACTTGAACCGAGATTTAAGTAAAAAGATTTTAATATAAAAACACTACTAGTTTCGGCCTGTAACAGCCTTCTTCAGGTGACATTATAAAAGAAATAAAAAACACTAAAACACTGAAGCTGAAATAAACTATGAACATCATAGAGAGTCTCTATAGATAATTGACATTAAATCGTTGTGGTTGTATTTAAAGCTGTTCTTTCGTTTGTTGTATTGTTGGGAAAGTGCGTGCTAGTAGCATCTCGTGAACGCCAGTACATGATTACAGCTGAATGACTATCTGGGAGGTTGTAGCTCAAGTTATTATTTAGATGAACAGGATTAAAGATGATTTCTCTAGATTCCACGATTTTTCGCTCTAGTTCGTCACTGCAACGGAAGATGTTAGTAGATTTTTCCCAGAAGATTTTGCCGAGAAAAGGATATGACTTGATAATGCACTCGCTCGCTGTCTCTTGTAAGTAATGGGCAGACAGACAAATCTGTCGAATTGCGTATGGAAGAACACATGAGGGACATTACTTACAAGAGACAGCGAGCCAGTGCATTATCAAGTCATATCCTTTTCTCGGCTAATCCTAATGATGAAAACAAAAGTCACAAAGTCTGCTGGGAAAAATCTACTAACATCTTCCTTTGCAGTGATGAACTAGAAAGAAAAATCGTGGAATCTAGAGAAATCATCTTCGATCCTGTTCATCTAAATAACAACTTGAGCTACAACCTCCCAAATAGTCCTTCAGCTGTAATCATGTACTGGCGTTCACGTGAGGCTGCAAGCACGCACTCTCCCAACAATGCAACAAACGAAAGAACAGCTTTAAATACAACTACAACGTTTTCATGCTAATTATGTATAAAGACTGTCTGTGTTGTTCATGGTCTTTTAACCTTCAATGTTTAGTGTTTTTTATTTCTTTTATAATGTCACCTGAAGAAGGCTGTTATAGGCCGAAACTAGTGTTTTTATATTAAAACCTTTTTACTTAAATCTCGGTTCTAGTCATTCAATTTTTTCATAAAACTATGTATATAGTTCAATGAAAAAATTGAATTAAAGTTTCACATGTTTCTTTATAAAGCCGTTCCATGTGGAACAGACTTTTATGAAGGACTCTTGTCTTGTTCCAATGAACTCTATGTCTAGTGTTGATAGCTCTGCAACTCCAGACTGTTGAGGCTCAAGGTATTGAATATAAGACTTGTGTTCTAGCTGATTAAAAGCAAATCTTCCTATTTGTTCGAATTAAGATGACCCACAAGAGCAAGGAATCTGGTAGACACCTGTATTTTTTTATTCCAGAAAAGGTGGTCGGTCGAACGACTAGCATCAAGCTTATTCTGGTCTTTGACAAGTTGTGTTGTTTTTTTATTTTTCTTTCACTACTCAACAAAAAAATGTTTATTTTTCATTGCTGCATTAATCTCCATTTGATAATGTCGTGTTAGTTTGTGGAGTTGCTATTGATTGCTTACCGATTCTTACTTTACTGTCATTTTGTTGATGAGTCACTTTATTTTTCAATATTCCACCTGTTTTTTTCTTGACAGTTAAAGAAATGCTGTGATGTATGAGGATGCTGTAGTCATCGAAGCGTAACTTCCCACTTTCTTTAAATATTTCTTTGAATCATTTAAAGTGGAAGGTTACAAATGGCTTTGTTTGATGTTCTTATAAAAATGTCTGAATTTATTTTTATATGGCGTCTGAAAACATTCATTAAAATATAGATACATTAAGGGTTTCAAAGATAAACATATAATTTGTCATTTTCAGTTCTATTCATAATCTGTCTCTCTCTCTCTCTCTCACACACACACACACACACGTAGATACTAGCTAGGTTCACAAGGTCAGTCAACGCTGAGATTGAGGTATCCAGTTCATACAAATTTTTAAATATTAGGTTGGGTCAATGAAGGGGAAAAAAATGTAGGGATGGTCTCAGTGAAAGCAACAAAACCGAAGGTCTTGACACATGGCAAGATGAGGAAGTGTGGGAAGGGAAAGAAAGTACGATTAGGAGATAAACTGTCAAGTTTATACTTATGTAAGTAGTATAGACGTAAAAGGACAGCACCTGAGCCCAGGAATACATTCATCGGTCCCAAGTAATGTAGGAGATGATTTGTAGATTTTTCACCCAGGTGGAAATTGATGTGAGTGACTGACAAGTGATAATGAGTGACTTAACTATGGAAGATTTGATCGGGAATAGGAAAAGTCATGTGCGAATAAGGAAAAAGATTGCTTAGATATAACTACATCATATGTGGTAGAAGCAACAAGGGAGGACTGGAGTTGAAAAGAACTTCTCATACCAACAGTAATAGAAACTATCGTGATGCCACTGTTTGATGGGAATATTCATGTTTGTTTGTTTGTTTTCATGGGGCTTTCTAGGCGGGTGCAAGCAGGAAGAAAAGAGAAATGTAAACTATAGAGCAGTAGATTGTGATAAAATTAGGAAAACAGAATGGCAACTGTCCATGTCATGCTTAATTGAATGGGAGAGAAATTACTATCGCTTAACTTGGTCAAGTTCATTTATTCATGGCATATTTCCTTCAAAAATATTCAGAGGAAAATATTTCACGAATCAGCAAAGGAAAACAAAATCCTCGAGAATTCTACAGCTGGGTGACTATCAGAATAAAAGGTTTTGGATGACTGACTTTAGTTACCAGTGATGGTAACATCCAGAGAAGGTATAACCTCCGAATTTCATAGTTGCGGTTATGCACTCTGTCAACTTAAGTGACGTGACGTTCATGTCCAATCCAGAGAAGGTCTAGTGGAAATACTCAGAAGAATTTTGTCGGTGTATTTTTCTGTTTGAGGTTGACAGCAGCAGCAGCGAATACAATTTGGAAGGAAGAATGGAGACTGACTCCTATGCAAGTGAAATATTTGGAATTTTTAAGAAGCTCGATGTAAATAACACTATTTGACCAGATGGAATATCACCGCGTGTATTAAGTGAACGTTCAAGTGAGTTGATACTACCCTTGACTTATTGGTGAGCAAGAATCTTGCAACAGAAACAGTCACGTAAATTTGGAAGGAAGGAAAAAATGGTGACATTGCATAAACAAGCATTCAAGTCAATGGTGGCCAACTATACGCCAGTTTGTATGTCAGCATTGGCAGTGATGATGTTGGAGAGATGGATGAGAATAGGGATCGTTATAGAGGACAGGTGGGTTTGTTTGGTGGATGGGATGGGGAGGTCTTCTTGTAATAACCTGGTTACATTTAAAAAACTTTGACCACTGTATCAGACATGCTTATACAGTTATTTTTGTAGATTTTATGAAGGTGCTCGATATAATACTTCATGACAGAGATAATAAATTAATATATTATTGTTAAAATTAAAATCGACAAGCATTGTCCTAAATCATGTCTGTTCACATCTATATTTGAAAAATTTATTTATTCAAATAAATTACGATAATTACAGAAGATTGCATAGGTGGCGTAATAGATTGTTCACAGTCAAATTACTTGCATACGTACGTATATAAATGTCGTAGTATGGTGATTATTATGAAAAATTTAAAATATACTTTTAACATTGTTGTTCTTAGTAGAACAAGAATTTATCGTTATCAAATCCAATATGTTGTAATATTTTTCATAAACATCATTACGTTTAGTTTATATATTTATGCGTATTTAATATTGTTCATGCAGGTGGCGTAAAATGCATTATTATTATTGTATCTGAAACGTAGAAAAATGTGTAGCGAGGTATAGTTCTTATGCTTAAATGGTTATTGAATATTTTTGGTACTTATTATCGTGACGTGAAAATGTTGTTATCAAATGAAATATGTTGTAAATTTAGATTTTATCAGCCACTTTAAATGGGCGTAACACTGCAAGTAATTTTTCTGACAAAGTTGGTGGTATTGAATTGTTAGAGTGAAGTCTATCTCACTCGATTATGAGCGAACTACATAACGAAAATTTCTTCGTAGTCAAGCGATCGCCATATATTCTTGGCGTCCGCTGTTGGCTTCCAGAATTCCGTGAAAACGCGAATTAAAGAGGTGGGGGAAACCTGTGGGGATATCCGAATTTGTCGATTGTGCTCAAGTGCTGTATTGCCTAGGCTGGAAGTTGTTTGACAGGGAGAAAAAAAATTAATGGCCGCTGATCGTAGCTGTCATTGAATGTCTAGCACAGTTTTGCCGGTGGACAGATGAAGGAATATAAAAAGGAAAGAAAGTGCTTGCACGCGCTGACTATACCTAATTTTCAGCCGGGCGAAACAAAGCATTCCACCTGCGAAATCAGAAAATCGCAGGGCTTTCACTTCTGCCGATTTTATGGTCGTTATTTCAATGCTTGCTGAGGTTTCATAGTATATTGAAATATTGATTGCTTCCGCTGTGAATGCCCCTCTTCTGATATTTGAATTGTTATCGCTCGAAATTTAATATTGGAACAGCAATAACTGACTTGGATAAATTGGTCTTTGTGAGAGTGAACCTTCGATGCAATGCGTTCCTTTTTTTTTTTTTCCGTGAACATTTGCGAAGTTGCTATTAAGTAGCAACTTCGCAAATGTTCACTATAGAATGAATTACCAACTACTTTGTTGATCTATAGGCATCCCAGTGATGTTTTAGAATTTGATAACCCTGCGGAAGTCGCGGCTGATCTGACAGATACAAACAAATTGTTTAATATAAATATTCTTACACGTATCCAGTGTTAGCTTGGAGGTCATGAGCAACTGTGCATTCATATATTACGAGTGATATTCCACACTGTTTATGCGGTCAGTTTTGGTTTAACACATGTTATGCAAAGGTGTGTGATATTTCATAGTAAATTGTATCTGAGAGATACCGCGAACTCCAATGTCAATACTATATAGTATTGTTTAGTTGTTTTTTTCTTTGTTCAATAATTTCTAGATTGTAACTGAAAATAAATAAACCATCATGTATTATATTTGCAGTGGTTTTTTTTTTTTTAAGAAGTTTTAGTGCATTTTAACACATACTAGTAATGAATGTATCTCACAGATACACGCGACCTATGCTGCAATTTTTTCGACCGCGACCTCCGTAGGGTTAATGGGTTGATGACTACAAAAAAAATAAATAAATAAAATAATATTAATAAATATAAATAAATACGTTTAACTTTGTTGTTTTTAGCAGAGTAAGAATATGTTCGCATGTAATCGCGTATGTTGTAATAATTTTCATTAATGTCATTTGGTTTATTATAACATAGACAGTGGCGGCTCGTGGCTTGAAATTGTGGGGGTGCTGCAACTTTCGAAATATACATACACACTGTAAGTACAGTGTTTGGATAAAATATCAAAATTATGGTAAAAATTTTTAAAAAAAATTAAACATGAAAAAATATTGTTTATTATTGATAAAATAATACAGTTTAGTGTAATTCAAAATTACTTAAAAATAAAATCCATTATCATAACCCCAATAATGTTCTAAAATAAAAACTATAACAAATGTTATGTCTTTAATTGTAATGTCCAAATATTTAAAGAGACGGAGTAAACACGATAAGCACTAGGAACGCTCTACTACTGGCGCAAACTGCGCCACGACCAGTGCCGCATTACGCTAATAGCGCGCATCTCACTATGACGTCGTGCATATGCTTGCGCGCTAGCAATATGACACTGTGGTAAAGACAGTGCCGTTAGCGTCCTTCGCCCTCCTAAGTGCTACAAGATGGATTTTTATTACTTTTTTTTTACAAAATAAGAGAATTGTATAGGATTGTTGATGATAAAATTAAATATTACAAGCAAATATAAATAAATTAATAAATATATTCATATATAACGAGAAAAATTGGGGGTGCTGCAGTTCCGCAGTGCCTATGCACGAGCTTCACCTGAACATACATAAACAACTTTGTAATTCTAGCAGCTTCATTTTCTTTGTAAATTGCTGTTTAGGTTTACGAAGATTACGTCATTGCAATAAGAAAATATTTGTTATTTGTAAACAGTTCATTTCCTTATGTAGCAATGACCTTCATGAACAGCGCTTGACAAGCACTCCCATTTCTGCTATCTGGCCAGTAGCTGCAGACTATACAAAATAAAATGTGTTTTTTTTTTATTTAATAAAAAATAACGTTGTAAACAACATCTTTTTAAGAAAACAGAATAGGTGTAATATCAGGCCATTCTAGTAACAAAAAATAATATAACGAATTATATTTTTCAAAAAAAAATCAATGTTGTTTTTACTCTTCTTAAATATTCTTATTGACTCTCTTCTTGGAATGACTCACACACAGGAAATATTCTCCAAACAATTATGTTCGGAGAATATTTCATTATGTTCGATGGTCTTCCCCCCCCCCCCCCCAGCATTTCGATGGCGTGAATTTGTTGGATCAGAAAGAAGCTCCACCTCCTCTTAGTCAATATCAACGATGTCCTTTGGTTGGAAAGATCTGAGTTCGAATCCTGTCTAGGACTGGAAGAACCTTTATAAGCACTTTTCAGCTGAAGGTGAGTGATCCTCTCCCATACAGAGGTGGCAGGGTTTTTCCGGTTTTTCTTCCACAAAACAGGCAAACGGTCGGTCAGAGGAATACACGCAGTATATACACTGACCATATAGCCTTAGTTGCTTCAGCCTTAAATATAAAAGAACTGTCTGCGGTCTGACATTGACTTTTTGAACGAGCACTCATAATGACTGGCCGGTAGTACGGGATATTGTTATCGCTAAAAACTGTCCACAGGCTCTGATTATTGAAAATGGAGGTTAGCTCTTGATTTTCTAAAGACCAGCTATAAGTGACCTAAAAAAACCAAACATAACCTTGTTTTGAACCAGCCTCTTATTGGAACTGGAAATTCCACTTTACCTGAATTGCTCCACTAATTTTCACATGTTCGGATTATTGCAATAGATCCATCCTTCACCGCACGTAACAATTCCATTGAGGAAAGCTTCATCTGGAAAGCAATTATCTAGGCGAGATGCTGAGCCTCCGTATTAATTTGATTGATCATTTACATTGTTTATTGCTGCATAAGCTATCTCTCCGTTCTTGTAGATGAATCTATAGAAAGTGGCAGTCCTCATAGACTTTGTTGACATATCCTCATAGACTTCGCTGCTAAAATGTGAGAATTTTATTATTATATGGCATTTCTTCTTCCCGTTTCTTTATGACAAACCTTCTCCGCCCAAAACAGGATATAATCCGTATATCTATATATAATTCGCTTTGTGAGATTCAGAAGAATTTCATGAACAATGCGAATAAGTTTGAACTGTGACACCGACTGACTACAGCCCTCGTTAAAAGATTACATCGAAGACACTGCATCCTTAACTTTCCGGACTTTTCTTCCCTTGACTTTGAGGGAAAACAGCGACGCTATTTCAATAAACTTCTTTAGTAATCCTTCCCAGACTTGCCACCTGCTGTTGGCATTGAGCCGTTGTCCAGACTTGACGCCGATTTTTAAATGCTGGTACAACAGCCTTGGGCTAGTAACACACTGGTCTGCAAACAAGCCCGCTGTATTCTATTCCCCCCCCCCCCCCTCGCAAGTTAATCAAACAAGGTCATTGTAAATCTATCGCTTTTCTAGAACCCGCGCAAGTAAGTTTCGGAATAGCAGCTGACACGGATAAAGTGATAACTGCAATAACGACTTTGCTTAAATTCTGTAACTTTCAATAATGACGCTACCAATGTCACTGTTAGCAATAAATATCATGCAAGCTGGCTTCATTCGAACACGGAGGAAGATTGATTGTATAATTCAAGACCATTTTGAGTAAGCGATAAACTCTCGCAAATCCGATACTCTGTTTGTCATTTAAAATTGTTATAGGGAAATTAAGAATAGTGACTCCATCTAAGAAACGAGATAAAGAATGGTCTTCTATATCAAGGCAACACATACGTACAAACAGTTTAGTTTTTAGGTAGAGCATAGGTTTGTCTCTACGTTTAATTGACTTTTAGTGGGGTAATTTTTTTTTTTTAATAGCTGAACACTTACGATTAAAAGGTTCCACTCCCCCCTCGGTTTTTTCCTTCCATAGTTTAAAGACTTGTCGAAAAATAAACGCAGTCGCGTAGGCAAAATCACTCCCAAGTTATGGCGATAAATCTGACACAGAAAAAGACCAACTAAAAAATGGTAAATAAAAAAAATGGATGCCCGTACTTGCTGATTACTGAAGGCTCGGCACTATCCCAGTTTTATAGCGTTTTTATTTCGAAACATAAAGGAAATCAATAATGAGAAGATGATGACAAATCAATATTATCCACACAACAAGATAAAGCATATAATTGAGATTGAGTAACAACATATTACAATCTTTCATAATAAAGGAATCCTTATTGTAATAGAAAGTCGTTAATACCGTATTTATCAAAAGAATTCATTCAAATTAGAAAAAATAAACATGAACTGCTTATGTTGGTAATATGAACTCTGTTGTATAAATGCCTGAATTTATGCAAGCATTTATACAACATTTATGCCACATTCTCCATAATAATAATGGTACAGCAACTAAACGTTTTGTTTTGTTTTTATTATCAACGCATTTTTCTAAATGCGTAAATGCTTATTAGATTTGTTTTGTCCATCTGTATGCTATCAAATTCTGACACCCAGTTTTGATAGTGTGACGTGCTGTTAGGTGTGAGCATCTTTCATAAAATGTCTACTCAATTGTACAACGCATTTTTAACCGAAAGTATTGTAAATGATGTGAATTAAACAGAAATATTTAAGTGGCCTATTGAGTATATACCAAGACTGCCAAGGTAAATGAATAGCAATGCTGAATTGTTATAAACCTACGAGGGTTCTCCTGAATAATTCCAAAAAAAAAAAAAAAAATCATGTTGGTTTGTTCAGATAGTCTCGTAACTATATAGCAGAAGAATGGATTTTTTTTTTTTTTTTTTTTGATAAATAGCCAGCCGACATTCCACAGACCGTCAATATTTCCGCATAGGAAACATTTCTTCATCACTAAGGAATCCAAGTGACCAGATTTGTCCGGATGTGGTCTTATTAATGCTTAATAAAGTAGAACAAGCACTTCCCTATCCCTGCTTGTCACTGTGTTCTTCAACAACCATGTAATTTGATGTGAAGTTTTGGCAACCCTTGCAATATGTCCTCTAAACTTCAATTCTCTGTTAACAATAATCCCCAAGTCCCTTGCCTCGTTAACTTTTTACAGTTCAATTCCATTAATATAGTAAACAGCATGTGATCTCATCCTCCCAAAGTGCATCATCCTATACTCAAACACGTTAAACTGGCAACCATTTAAATTTTGTCAAAATTATTTAAATACGCAATATACCCAAAATCCTCCACTTTGTAGGATGTTGGGCCCACACTGACGATGAAAGTCTTATATATCTTCCCAGCAAGAAAAGTATAATTTCTAAATAGAACTCCTTTTTTAAAAAAATAAATGTGAAAGCTATGAATGATGGAAACATTTTAGAGAACAGCTTGGAAACATTGGAAAGTTGGAAACGATAGTGTTGTTGCTGCTTATATTCAAACTTCCAATAGCATAACAAGCCATTTGAAACTTTTATTTTAACTGATAAAAGTTGTGAAACTTTCAACCAACCTACAGGATGGCATTTAGAATTAATCAAACGTATACTGTAATCAAGGGAATTAAAACAGTTTTAGGCTTTTAACGAAATCAAACGTAAGAATGATTTAATTATTATTTGACATTATTGGATGCTGTAAGCAAAAATAAAAATTAATAAAACTGGCCAACATGCCTTTGAAGTCTCTACTCTAATAATATCTTCAAAATTAAAAAAAAAAAAAAAAAAAAGTTCAAAGAAACTTATACCATCAAAGAATTCTTGAACTCTACTCTCGGGAAAAGAATAATCCTGCCACGTTTGGAATCAAGAAATTCCCACTGAGCTTTCCAAACAGGTCATTGACCTATTTATTATATTAGGTTGTCTTGGCAACGGAGACGTCATACATTGCAATACAACAAACGCTAACTTGGCGTAATTAACTAGCGCGATTCCTAATAAGTTTTAGCGATCTCGATCTTTTGGAAAAGAAATTCCTTCATTAATATTTAATGAAATATATGTTTTATACTAGTCAGTTAATAGTGTGTGTGGGGGGGGGGGAGTGCTTTCTTTTAAACCTCTTGAATATGCTTAAGCCTAAAGCTTATTCAAGCGAAAAAGGGAGTGTAACTATTTGTAGAAAGTGTCAGTTCACAATAGAGACGTAGGTGGTATATTAGCCATTCCTTGGTCGTTATTCGCTTAATTTATCCACTCTATCTTTCTTTACAAGAAGGGTAATTAAATAACGCCGCTACTGATACCAGACAACTTGTTAGTTATTAGAAAAATCACTTCTGTCAGAGATTATCAGTATTATAACGGAAGAGTTAAGTCATTAATTTTGAAATTGCCAATAGATGTCGCTCTATATCTTGGTTAACAATGTGATTAAACTAAAATGACTATTCTCTCTGCTTTCTTGGATACGTAAAGAAAGTATGCAAAGTTTAGGGAAGTCTAAATGGTGATTTTCAAAATAACAAACTAAATAAAACTTTCATAAATAAATTTCATAATAAATAAATAAAATATTAATAAAATGTAGTGTCTTGGAGTCTTCAGTAAACTGTGGCACCATTTCAATTTCTATGTGATATATATCATTTTAGTTTAAATTTTTAATTTAAATTTTAGTTTTTTAAATTATTAAAAATAATGCCACATTGTAGTGTTTTTTTCTCAAAATGTACATACAAGAAAGAAAGATGAATGTTTCTTGTATTAATAATACTGCTGAGTAGCGCTGAGGCCTTGATACAAAGGTTCTAAGCATGCGCTCGAGGATGAGAGAAGAAAAATTTTTACGATCATGTATCTTTCGTTCTTTCTTTTTCCATCTCAAGCTTCATGTACACATAGAATTACTAGCATGCAGTAGCGAGCATATGACATTTTTAACTTTCAATTCTAAAATACTGACATTTTTATAGAAGTTAGATGATTAGCCATTTTGAAGCCACATACAAGAAATATATAAATTTTGAATAAACTCACACCTAATCTTATTATTAATCCATATTTTTATTCAAGAACATTTATCTCCTTGTACCCTTTTTTTAAAAAAAAATATTTTATGCCCACATTGAGAACTAAACTGACTAATTCTCAGCATGATGTCATATTCAGGAATTGAGGGGAGGGGTAGAATAAAATTTTTGAATTATTGCAAAAAATTAAATATGGAATTTGTGCAGATTATGGTAGTTTATTTCTCCCATTAATTTAATAAGAATTCGCAAAATTCAAAATAGATATATTTCCATTTATTTCTAAGAGGCCTGTGTAGCTCAGTGGCACTTGCATCTTCTGCTCAAGGCCACCCGAAGATAGACGCTGTCTATCTTCGGGTGGCCTTGAGCAGAAGATGCAAGTCTAGTCGCAGGTTCAAGTTCGGGTGGCAAGGTTCATGGTTCAGGTTCATGCAAGTTCAGGTGGCAAGTCTAGTCGCAGACTGGAGGAACTTTTTCTAAAACTTTTTTCAACCGGTTCTCGAGTTAGTCGATCTCCTGCACCGGCAAGTGGGTTTTTTTCTCCTGGAAACATGGATTTTTCATCCTGTAAACTCAAGAAAATCGACTGTAGAACTCACATTAATTCAGACAGTAGCACATCCTGTTAGGGTTAGGTACCAAGAGATGACAGCACTAGCTTGTCGGTCTCTTCATCGATGGCAGCTTATAATTAGTGATAGTCATGGGCCAGTTATCTCTGATTGGCTACCGCTGTCGATTGAAAACTGTCCGCTCACTCTTTCCAAAGCTAGATAGGGTTAAAAGGCCTCACTTACTCCCTATAAGGGCTAAAAAGGTGTTATCTTATTATTTTATTATTTCTGTTAATTTAAAATTTCATGATTTTGTGAATACTAATATCATTGACAAAACAAACAAATCTAGCTCTCAAACAGAACACAAGTAACAAAAATAACACATGTCACAGCTGGGGTATACAAATAAAACACGGTGTCCCTCAAGGTGCCATATTATCACCCACTCTATTCAATATATACATTAACGATATTCATAACCTGGCCATAAAAAATCAAATATTTCAGTGCGCAGATGACACTGCACTACTAGCAATCCATACAGACATCAACACTGTAGTTTCAACGACACCAAAACACATGTTAATAATACACTCCCCAAGAATCATGGGCTCGCACCACTATCGATACACTGTCACACATACTGCTTCACTAACCAAAAAAACCTGCCAATGTTTCGAAATCAAACCTGTAATACATGTAAAATACCTTGGTCTTTACATAGATTGCCACCTTAAATGGACAAAACATAAAGAATAACTACATAACATTAATAAGGAATTACTTCAACATCACCTATCGAAACAACAGAATCACATATCGTATAACACGACCCACAACAACTCTCTACATCCCTACACCCTTCATCATCGCAACGAAACTCTTCCAAGTAAAAGACATTATTCCATCTAACATAAAAAAAACTCCTATATCACGATATCTGCAAATTCCTACTCAGATATGGTATAACAGTTTATTGTGCCAACAGTGATTTGGACACCTTACATGCAAATATCCGACCACCACATCGCGATACACAGAATCCTGAGCATTAAAAACCTGAAATACTACATAACATTAATAAGGAATTACTTCAACATCACCTATCGAAACAACAGAATCACATATCGTATAACACGACCCACAACAACTCTCTACATCCCTACACCTTTCAACAACTCATACGGTTCTTTTGTGAGATCACATCAGATACCCACGCTACTCAACAACCTACCAAAAAATTTAAAACACACATAGACAACTACAGGACATTAAAACACGAACTCTGGAAAATATACCGACAGAGTTAATACATCATTAACACTAATATACACATCACAAACCACCGACATCCAATGCCTACATCCCATGCACAAACAGTAACAACCACATAAATAGTGAAGGCTAAATCCCACTCTCTTCATAAAAGCTAACCCAAGCTTCGAAGTAGGTGGATTAATTCGCCTCATTCATCCACACGTAATCATCGTAATCAAAGACTGCAAATTATATAACAAAACAGTCAGTACAGTGTATAATAATAATGAAGATATACAGTATATACAGGGTGTCCCAAAATTCACGCAAGAAGTAATTTTGATAGAAAACACAGGTTTTTAATTAAAAATTGTAATTTCTTATTGATTCATAAAGTATACAGTATAGGGTTATGCATGGAATAGCATATCGGGTAAATGGCCTCCACGGCTTTGCTGGCACACACGCACTCTTTTGTCGAAATTTTCCACGATACAACGCTCGTTGATACAGCTCTCAATTTCCTCCTTCAAGGCGTGGGTGGTCGTGGGCTTATTGGCATAAACCTTAGACTTCAAAAAACCCCAAAGAAAAAAGTCCAACGGCGTTAAGTCACATGATCTGGGCGGCCAATTCTGATCACCAAAACGGGAAATTACACGACCAGGAAATGACTCATGCAGTAATTGAATTGTTTCTCGGGCTGTATGGCATGTGGCACCGTCTTGTTGAAACCATATGTCGTCCACATCCATATCTTGCAATTTAGGCACAAAAAACTGGATTATCATGTCGCGATACCGAGCACCATTAACTGTTATTGCCTTACCAGCCGCATTTTCGAAGAAGAATGGACCGATGATGCCTCCAGCCCAAAATCCGCACCAAACAGTGACACGTTGTGGATGCATTTGTTTCTCAACAATCACTCGTGGATTTTCTGAACCCCAAATGCGACAATTTTGTCGATTAACGAAGCCATCAAGATGAAAATGAGCCTCATCGCTGAAGATGATTTTGTTCGAAAAATAAGCATCCACTTGTTGTTCCATAATCCATTCAACGAACTCTCTTCGCTGTGTGTGGTCATTTTTAATAACCCTGAACTGTCAACTGTCATGCTGTCTTTTTTTTCCCGTTGGCAACACTTTACCGCACAAATGGCGCTAAGTTTAAATCTTGCGTGAATTTTGGGACACCCTGTATAAGTATATGAATTTATATCCAAAGAAAAAAACATTGAAAAGAAATAATGTGCCTTAAACTGCGTACAATATAATTTACAGAGCATCAAGGGTAATATGCATGAATTGTAAATATGTAAATATTCTGTACGATTTTCATCGTACAGAGTAAACATGCAAAAAAAGTTTGTAATAATCATATGTATGTAATTTATCTGAAACATTATCATATTATTATTATTATTATTATCCATTATTCAATAATTCCGTGTAATCTTCATTGTTAATATTAGAAGAACACGTGTTGTAAATATAGATGCAAAAAAGTATTATTATCAAAATTTAATTGAAATGCAATGTAGAAAATGAATCACATATGCAGCACTCACTGCTGAATTTTGTAAAAATTACAAGTTGGAATGTCACTAAAGATGATTATTGTGATTGTGTAAATATTTCAGAAATCAATAAAAAAAATAATAAAATCTGAGACCTCCAGGGAGTCAAGGACTCATCGAGGTCATAAATTACCCAACCCAGCTATCATACCTTCCCTTAAATTCATTTACATTAGATGCACTCACTACCCCTAAGGGCAAATTATTCCACTCACGCACTGTTCTCTGGAAGAATAGCCTAGCTCTTACCCCCTTTCCCCTTACTCCTCGCCTTCCATATAACGAAAAATTTCTTCATTTATGAACTTCAAACAAGCATTTGATTCCATTGACAGGAACAAAATGATAAACATCTTAAGATTTATGACGTTAAAGTCAGAGCGACAAACTTTTATTGCGAACTATTGCAATGTCAAATTTAATAAAATTAAAACAGACAACTTCGAAGTTGAAAAAGCAGTCATGCAGGGTTGCCCACTCTCACCAAAATTATTTGCTATCTTGAAAAAAAATATGCAAATTCATAGCTGAAGAACCAGAGATACATGGCACAAATATCAACCACAATAAATATGCAGACGATATTATCATTCGTGCAAAATCTAAGAACTATTGGGAAAAAAAAAATTTTAAATTTTGGAATGAAAATCAATCCAAGCAAAACTAAAACTAACGTAGGAAGAGATGAGGAAAAAATTTAATAAACTTTGAAAATCAAACACTTGAACAAGAAAACAATTGACATATCTTGGCAGTCTCATTACACACAACCTCGACAACACAGAAACAGTAAATACAGACGTCACAAAGGTTGACTAATTGAAATATAGTCCATCAAAAAATGTATACACACTTTAACGGATGTCACTATGGACATTATTCGAAGTTGGATCAAATTACGGTAGCAACGTATAGTATGATGTTCTCTCAAAAGATTTCGTTACTCACATGAATACTAGCATCAGCACGTGACCTGTAGGACAGTCATACAAAATGGCCGAAGCACGACTGTCATTCCAGGAACGCAAGACCATTTTAGAGTGGTATTTCAAATTTGAGAAGGTTGAAGTTCAATGACAATGGAAACGTGAGCTTGCAAACACAACCTCCAACATGCCTGACAATTGCAAGTATTCGTGATAAGTTTGATAATTGTGTTTACTGGGCTCGAGAAAATCCGGGCGTTCATGCTGGCAAGGAATGAACCAATTTCTGCAAATTACATTTTCTCAATCTGTCTTCACTCAGTATTCCAGAGACCAATTTATAGGAGCTCAGTTTCAGGTGTGGATTGTCATTTAGACATGCTACGCACATCCATTTCACCTGCCATTCTTTGCACTTTATGAGAATGGTCAATTTCTCTTCCAACAAGATGGCTCATTCCCACACTACCACCAAGACGTGAGAGCTTACCTCGATCAGAGTTTGCAGGGACAATGGATAGGACGAAGAGTGCAGTTGAGTTCCTCCTCCACGTTCTCCTGATTTAACACCTTTATATTAAAACAAATATGGAAAAATAGCAGCATTTCAAAAAGCCTCAAACTCAAACTTTATAAAACCGTTATTATACCTACAGCAATGCATGGAGCTGAGACTTGGACACGCAATCATAAAGAAATACAAAATATCAGAGCAGTCGAATGAAATGTTTAAGAAAAATAACTGTTCAGAACACAAAACAAATGAGTAAGTCAAACACGAATCAAATTATTGAGAAGTTTATTATTATTATTATTATTATTATTATTATTATTATTATTATTATTATTATTATTATAAAAATCTCCATTGAGTCAGAGACTCATCGCGAGAGGTCCACACTCTTACACGCAGTTTATCATACCGCACCTTAAATACTCTTATGTTCCCTGTCTCTGCACTCACCACATTCTCAGGCAGTGCATTCCAGTCACTCACCATTCTCCATGCCCCCTTGCTCATATCCTCCTTATACAGCTTCCAGGGATGACCTCTTGTTGTCTCCCTATCTTCACCCATTCTACGCAAAACCTCCCCGACATTTATCTGGTAATAACCTCTTAACAGCTGATATGTCTCGATCATATCCCCCCCCTACTCTTCCTATCCACCGATTTCTGCAAATTGCATTTTCTCAATCTGTCTTCATACTCAGTATTCCAGAAACCGTAAACTACCTTGGTCAATCATCTTTGAAGGTAGATATAACTGTACATAGGGAGAAGGGGCTCAACCCGTCTGAAAGGTTTTGACGTTTTTATGTGTAAAACGTGCATCTGAATATCAGTATCAACATATGGTGATATTCAGATTCACTTTATTCCAAGTAAGTTATAAGTACTGACCGTTGGACGGTACGGAAACAACATGTGCCACGAATTGAGATAAATTTCAATGCACAGTAATAACTAATAATAATAATAATTATTATTATTATTACGTGATACCTCCATGGAGTTCAAAGACTCATCGAGGAAGGTGCACCTACTCTACAACTTTGCCTCCACCAACCGCAACTACCTTCCTCATCTACACCAACACCATCTAATTTAAATTATTAAATTACAGGCTAAATTATTATATTAAAATTTTTTAAATTACCATCTACCGTCGACCACCACCACTAGTATTTTCACAGACAATCACAAACATCCATTGCCCATGGTGGGATTCGAACCCGCGACCTTTTGGCTGGAGAGCGAATATGCTAACCACTCATCCAACCACTTCTTCTTTTGTTACACACACACCACAATATGGTGTGTGTTTATGACAAAATATTGTGACTCTGCAATTCCTTTTGTGAGCTAAACGAGAGTAATTTAACTGCCCAAATTTGATACCAGTTGGATGTTAGTAAATACATTAAGTAAATAAACAAGTGTACTTTAGTGTTTAATATCTAAGCTTCAACTCAGGTATTTAGGTCAATATAATTTTCCCATTTCGTAAAAACTGTCTTTATACTTTATTCACCCTGTGATTGAGTTTTTTTTTTTTTTAGATGGACCTTATATTCTCCAATTACCTTAAAACTTTTGACATTTAACTTGAGATTTTTCTAATTTGCCCGTGTTCTAAGCAGTACTATACTCGTGCATCAGACAGTTACCACTAGTACCGAATATCTTTTTTATTAATCGTACGTAATTTAAAAAATTTTAATATAATAATTTAGCCTGTGTAACACAGTGGAAGTGACATGTGTGTCCACGCCGCTAGACCGCCCGAAGAAAGCGCTCTAAGTTCGATTCTAGTCGTCGAACAGAGAAACTTTTTCTAAGCCTTTTTCAGGCAGTTCCCGAATTAGTGGATCTCTGGCACGGGCAACAGATCCACTAACTTTTTTTTCTCCTGGAAACTCGGTTTTTTCATCTCGTAAACTCCCGTAAAGAATATCGATAATAAAATCCACACTATTTTCACACAGTAAAACAGTATTAGGATTACAGACCACGAGATGACGGCATTTCTTAGCCGCTTGCCTACCCCTGGACACCGTTTATAATCAGTGATAATCTTCTTGGGCCCGCCAATCTCTGATTGGCTACCGGCAGAGACTGAACTTCCCCCTTAGTATGCAAAAGTTAGATATGATTAAACCGCATCATCTACTACTGCTATAGAGGAATAAAATACTAAATATCGATAAATAAAATACTATACGGGAATAAAAGGCGTTAGCCGATTTATTATTATTATTTATAATTTTTATTTTATGTAATATAATATGTTTAGTTAAATTATATGTAATAGTTTTAATTTATAATCATTATAAAATATAGCATGAATTAATAAAACAAATTTTATTATTTTATTAAGAATAATACATTTTATTCTCTAAATGAGCATGTTTGTTATGGACATACAAGAACGAATATTAATTTTGCAATGCATTTCACCAATAATAAGAAAATGTTTAAAAGTACTGTTTTATAGGTTTATTTCAACATGCTTTGTATTATAACTAATAAAAAACATAGTTGAATTTGATTATAGTTATTTATATAAACATTCACTATATTTTTCCATTCTTGATTTCTTCTTGAAGAAGCGATTAGCTCCCATTAAATCTTTTCTCTATACCTACCATCGAATTTAATGGAGAATGATTGCCGATATTGGCTCGTAGATGTCGCCACTTTATTAGGATATGGATTATGCAATCATCTTGTTATTTTTACTTGGACACACGCAGTGCGTATAAATCCAAACTTTTGGAAATTGGTAAACAGTAACATTTGCTCTTCGGTTGGGAAGATCTGGGTTTGAATTCATTCTAAGAGTACCATTGTATAGAACCTCTCCTCCTAGTAATTAACCTATACCTTACACCATGCCATTACTTCTCATCATCGTAGTGAAGCAAACAAAATAAACTGCTCTTATATGGCTAATATTGCATGACTTCACAATCAGCTAAAATACTATGACGTACTATTTGTGACCGATACCTTCTTCTTCTTCGACCCACCCGTTTCATAGGACCAAGACGAATTAATGCAAGTATTTTTTGGCAGTAGATTTGCGTGTTCTGATATGGTGTCAGTTTGCCTGTTCTGAGGCATGATAAACCCGAGTTTCCAGGAGAGATAAAAAAAATCTCCACCTCCGTACGAGAGACCGGAAAACTCTAATTTTGAAAATAGCTAATAAAGGTACCTCACATCATAGATGGGATTCGAACTGGGGTCTTTACAACCAAAGGGTTCGTCTATACCAACTGATCTATGGAGGATCACCGGATGTTTGCTGTTAGTAAAATGAATTATCACTAGAAAAATATTGTGTTCAACAAGAATTATGTGACATCAATTTAGTGTATGACGTAATTATGACAAACACTAGTTTTCTGCCTACTAGATCTAGGCTTCCAGAGGACTGTTCTTTCACTATATCAGTGAGACTGAGTTGACCAATCCCCTGATTATTTCAGTACATTGTACTATACCAAATCTTGTACTGAATTAACAAAACTAGAATATCCACTTTACTTTTCCAACACTATCGATTCTGATCTTCAGTTTCAATACTGCTAAACTGAGAACTTTCAGAACTCAATCTAGTTGGTTCAGAAGTGCCACCTCTAAAAGAAAAAAATCGTTTTCTTCAAGACATACTTTTTATCCACGCTCCAATTTTGAAGATCATATTTATCCAAGGACAAAATAAAAATTTTTTACATCCTCTCAGAAATGGTGAAAATATTTCACGATGGGTGACAAATACTTTCAATCTAACTTCGGTTTACTGATTCGGAATTCTTTTTAATGCGATTTGTATGTGTGCTCAATGATTAGTAAATGGAGTCATGCAATTAATCTGTATTTAGCTCTTGCATCCAGATGGTTGCTGTTTTACACTTATGCAGGCTCACATCATACCATTACAGGTGTTTGAAACTAAATCTCACAGAAGGTGGTTAATCCTTCCTATTGTGTCATGTCTGTATATTATGTGTTCTTTGGCTAGTTTTCCCGTCTTGTGGGATGAAACACCCGAATTTCCAAGAGTAAAAACCCTATCAGCACCATATGACTCACTTTCAGATGAACAGATCTGTAGAGGTTCTTCACATCCTAAAAGGGATTTAAATCCAAGTCTTTCCAATCAAAGAGCACCATCAAGACGACAGACTGAGCTATGGAGGCCATTCTGTACCATTACAGAATGGTCTGATGGAGACCATTCTGTACCTGTATGTATTACATATAGGTACAGCACTGATTTTCCAGTACTTCCTTCAGTCAGGTCAAAATAGAGCACCTTGAAATTCCTTCAACCACCTGACTAGTTCAGTGGGCCGCCACAGGTGTGCTTAAATAATTAAGGGCATGCTCGCTTAATCAGTGCGAGTCACTGTGGTGAAGGATGGCTTCAAAGGCTTAAGAGTCACGGAATTTCTCTTCATAAAATTTGTGGCAAAATACACAGGACAAAAGGCCCACAATATTCAGGCAATATAAGAATGGATTAGTGTCCAAGGTTGCTCAAATGCAGCACACACCAACACGTTGGTGTGGTGTATGTTGCATTTGAGTTGGTCTGTACTGAGACTACTGGTGATATAGGAAAAAAAATTAAATAGATAGGTGCCTGAAAGGCATTAAAATTCATCCTAATAACCTGTACAAGTAAAAACTACTTTTGATAAATCTTAGTAATGACTTTACAGGATGTATCAAAGGTAAGGAGAAAGAGGTTCTTGAATATAAAAAGTATTGCTTAGATTGCTTTTATGTAACAAGAAACATTTGTTGTTTATCATTATATTGATTCTAAAATTATTCTTGAATCAAAAAACATTGAAAGAATTGCGTTGTATCATTCAGTCGGCGACTAGACTTAAATTAGACTTAGGTTCAAATCCATTCACCGACTGGAGGAACTTTTTCTAAGCCTATTTTCGACCGATTCCCGAGTTAGTCGATCTCTGGCATGGCTAAGCGGGTTTTTCCTCCCAGAAACTCGGGTTTTTCGTCCCTTATACTCAAGAAAATCGACTGCAGTTACCACATTATTTCAGACAGTAACATATCCGGTTAGGGTTAGGTACCAAGAGATGGCAGCATTTGTTTGTCAGCCTCTCATCGATGGCTGCCTATAATTAGTAATAGACATGGGTAAGCTATCTCTGATTGGATACCGGTGGAGATTGCACTGTCCACTCAGTCTGTCTCCAAAAGCTAGATAGGATATAAAGGCCTCACCTACTCCCTATACAGGAATAAAAGGCATTAGTTGATTTATTTTTTCATTTATACCAATTCTCCCATTTAGATCACATTTAATTTGTATTTAATAGTTGTTTCTAGATCCATGGTGTTTTAGAGACATGGGAGAGGTATATAATTAGTGGGTCAGACATGTACTGATAATTTATAATTACATAATCTCAGCTGGTCTGCCAGAACAGCTTATCTGCAAGGCTCTGAAATCAGGGGTGGCAGAAAATCAGTGGAATAATCTGTATTGTAAAATCACCAAAAACAAGTCTGATTTCCTATAATCATTTTTCTTCTACAGCTCCTGCAGTGATGATCATGATAGAGAAAGAGCATCTTCCATTTTACCAAGAAATTGACTGCATTCCTGCTCTAGTCTTTTGCCATTAAAGTCCTGAATATCTTAGATAACAAGGCTTCTGGTCCAGTTTCTTCCAATCATGATTAAAACTTATACCCCAGATATAATGCCCATCCACTATAATCAAAATCTCTTGTATATTCAACTTGCATCCTACAGCATGAAAGAAGCCTATATCAAACCCATTCCAAAGGAGATAAAAGCCAGCCATCAAACTATTGTCCCACTGTACTCACCCCAGTTCTATAAAAAATAATGGAGAAAGTAATCAGCACTCAACTTTGCCACCTGGAAGGCCAACATTTAGTGATTATCAGTATGGATTGTGCCCTCGATCGACAGCAGATTTCCTTGCCAACCTCACCTATGAAAAAAAAGCTATGGACACATCATCTCACAAACTCTTATCTGTGACCAGCATCATATCAATCCACACATGCTGTAGCTGACTTAATAGATTGCAAAAGTGTTTTCACAGGATACCACATGGTAAAGTCCAGCAATATCAGTGTATTAATTTCTTTTATCTAAATTTACTATTACATGCCTAGCTCTACTTCTTCTTCTGCAGCTTTTCCGACTTAACCCCTTAACGTACCAATTAAAAATCAGAAAGTCGTTTTTCTGCCAATTTTTTTTAGGCAAGGGTCTGGATCAGATTCATCATTATTTTGAAAAACAATGATGAATTTGTGCAAACGCAAACGAAATAGCCAATACGTGCTCATGCTGTTGGAAACTTTTCTCAGCTGAAAGGAAATAGGCACAAGATTGTCTAGCGTCTATATTCGGTTGTATGTGAAACCAAAATTCAAAATCAATTTTGGCACAATAAACAAGTGTCACAGACTCTTTGTATATTAAGGGGTTAAGTAGGGTAGCTGTTTGTGGTGAGTCTCCTCCACAACTTCCTGCCTTTGGCTGTAGCCACATCCAAGTTCTTCATCTTCAAGTCCTCCTCCACCATCTCTTCTTCGGCCATTCACACTTCCTCTTCCCCTGCTCATCCATCTGCATGACCCTCCTTCCCACACTCTTCCTCTCTCATCACATGACCATCTCAACCTTGCCTCCTGTATCTTTGCTCCTAAGTTCATAACTTTCACTGTTCACCTTGCATAGTCATTCTCAGACAATCCTTTCTGGTCACACCGCACATCCACTTAAGCATTCTCTTCTCCGCTACCTCCATGCTGCTGTTATTTTTTCTCAGGGCCACAGTTTCCAAAGCATATGTCATATAGTTGGTCTCACTACTGTCCTGTAAATTTTGCCTTTTAGATTGATCGGCACCCTCTTATCACATAACGCTCCAGCCATCTCTCTTCATCCTGTTTGTATCCTGCATCCCACTTCCTTCTCAGCCTCACCATCCTCTTTCATTGTTGAACCTAAGTATCTAAAGTCACTGACCTTCCTGATGACATTTCCTTCCAGCTCCAGATCTATCTCCTGGCTGCCATCCACTTTGCAACACATATACTCGGTCTTACTTCTGCTCAGTCTCATACCTCTCTTACAGTACTTTCCTCCAACTTTCCAGTTTGGCTGCCACTTCTTGATTCTGCACACAGCACAATGTCATCTGCATACAACATAGTCCAAGGCACGTCTTCTCTCACTTCTTCACAATATTAAACAGGAACGGACTTGATGAAAGCCAACTGTCAATGGAAAACTTTGTCACTCCCAGGCAGGTTCAAACACTTGTCTTCACATTTCTGTACATCTCCTGCACCAACCTGACATATTTCTCCAGTACTTTCTTCTCCCTCAGATATCTCCAGACTTCTTGCTTGGCACTCGATCATACGCTTTCTCTAGATCAATAAAAACCAGATGTAGCTCCCGTTGCTTCTCTCGAAACTTTTCCATCATCTGTCGTATCCCAAAGATAGCATCTGTGGCCGATCGACCAGGCATGAAGCCAAATTGCTCCTTTGCAATCTCCACCTCTTTCCTCAGGCTTCCATCAAGAACCCTTTCTAAGATTTTCATTGTGAGACATCTTTATTCCTCTGTAATTCTTAGAGTCTTGTGCATCCTCTTTACCCTTGTAGATGGGGGACAAGAGTACTTTTCCTCCATTCCTCAGGTATATTTTCCTGTTGGCAAACTTCCATGAACAGATTACACAGCAGGTCAATTCCCTCTTCCCCCAGAGCATTCCATGCCTCCACTGGAATCCTGTCTAGGCACATCGATTTTCCATTCATCTTCTTCATGACCTCCTTCACTTCCACTCTACTGATGTTCTGCACCATCCCCTCAGAAGGCTGCCCATCTTCTCTGTGAGTCATTGCATTTTCCTCATTCAAAAGTTCCTCAAAGTATATTCTCCATTTGTTTCTTATGTCCACATCCCTCCATATTCTTCTTTCAGTGTCTTTAATCTGCCTCACATGTACGATGTCCTTTGAAGCCTTATTTCTACATTTTTTGCCAATCGATAAATCTTTCTGTCCTTCCTTTGTTTCTAATTGAGCATAAAGGTCTTGATATGCCATGGCCTTCGCCTGTGCAACAACTCTCTTGGCTTCTTGCTTTTTCTCTGTCCTCTTCCACTCTACACTTGTCCCACTTCTGCTTTGCCGTCACTGCTTCTTGTACATCATTATTTCACCACCAACCCTCCTTCTGCTCTGTAATCTTTCCAGATGTTTTGCCAAGCACCTCGATTGCACAGCTTAGAATTAGTTTTGAATTATAGAGTCTACTAATTCCTAATCCCTTCTCTTCACCTTCATGACTATATCCTCTTATGTCAACCAAGTCTTGGTAATGTCTATAATTTCTGACAGAGAAACACCAATGACATACTTCAGATCAGAAATTAGAAAGTTTGACTTCACCTTTATTCATGAAGCTGTTATTGTTAGTATGCACAAACTGCAGCTTTCAGTGATTGTCCCATAACATGTGAAACTACATTTAGGATTCCTTGATTTTCCCATTTTCACCAAAATATAGAATGATGGTACAACATGACAAAATTTCATGCCGGCTGGGGCATCGCCCGGTTAAACAAGGCCCCCGTTGTTTTCGCCAGGGAACCAGGGCGAACAGCGAAGAGTCAGCTACTGGAACAAAATCTGAAAATAAACCCCAACTCAACATCACCAGAGTTAAAGATCGGTACTATCAACGTAAGAAGTCTGAATGGCAAAGAAATGGAGCTAGCTGAGGAATTAGATAAGTACCAGATCGACATAATAGGGGTGACTGAAACAAAAAAAACCAAAACTGGTGAGATCTTTCTGAGCAATAAATACAAAATGTTAAATTCAGGCAATGACAATCAAGGAAAAGGAGTAGCCATAGTATTCAACACAAAATACGAGGCTAATCTTCTTGAATGGCAGTCAGTCTCAAGTAGAGTAATGTGGGCAAATATGAGAATGTGGAACTGCACAATGAGACTTATTTGTGCCTATGGTCCCACAGAAGGTTCTACTAAGGTAGAAGTGGAGGAATTTTTTGAGGCTTTAGAAAAAGCAACTGACACAATGAAAAATGAAAAGTTGGTCCTTGTTGGGGATCTAAATAGCAGAGTAGAAAATGATTGTGAGACATACAAAAATATTTTGGGAAAATTTGGAGAAAAGAGCAAAGCTAATAATAATGGCAAATATCTGTTGGATTTCTGCTCAGGACATGGACTGGTTATTACTAACACCGTGTTCCAACATAAAAATGTGCACAAATTCACATGGAGAGAAGAGGCAAGGAATAAGAAAAGTCTCACTGACTATGTTATTGTTGATAGTGATGTTTTCTCCCTGGTGCAGGACACAAGAGTGTACAGCGGATTTGAAATTGGAAGTGATCACTATTTAGTCTTGAGCAGGATAAAATTGAATTTCATATTGAAAATAATAACATGTAAGAAAGTTTTAAAACGAATAAAAGTTGAGCAGCTCTCAGATGTGAGCTGTAGACTAAAATACACAAAGATTATTGAAGAAAAAACGAAAGAGTTTGAGAACAGGAATCAAACCTTGGGGATTCAGTAGCATACTCTGAAGAAAACATTGATTGATTCTGCCAGAGAGGCATGTGTGAGTTGTCTGTAAGGATAAAAAAATCAGAACTCCCTGGTGGACACAGGAAGTTAAAAGAGGCAGTGAAGGAAAAGAAGAAATCATATCAAAAGTTCCTGTCAAATAAGTCAGCTTGTGCTCTTAGAGAATATAGAGACAAATGCAAGAATGCTAAACACCGTGTAAAACTAGCTAAACAAAAGTCATGGGAGGACTTTGGCAAGAATATAGAAAATAAATATCAAGAAGGTGGCAAAATATTCTGGAGGCTGTTGAAGAAGCTTAAGGATGGAGGAAAGAGTGCTATAAAATGAATTAGAGATGATAAAGGTGACATAAAAACGGGAGAAAAAGATATCCTTGAAGTATGGAGTAATTACTTTGAAAAACTGCTAAATGAAACAAGCAGTGATGATAGCACAGTGGTAAAAAACACTGACCAGGCATGCAGTCAGGAATACATATCCATACTTGAAGTAGAAAAAGCCATCAAAGGCTTGAAATGTGGAAAGGCAGCAGGAGTAGATGATATTCGACCAGAAATGCTGAAGTATGGTGGTATAAGAGTCTTACAGTGGCTGCACTGCATAGTTCAGAAAGCCTGGACAGAGGGACAAATTCCCGATGATTGGAGTAGAGCTCTCATAGTACCCATATATAAAAAGGGAAATAAAATTGCATGTGAGAATTACAGAGGTATTTCCCTACTGAGTGTACCTGGCAAGATCTATGCAAGTATACTTGAGAAACGGTTGAGAAGAATTGTGGAAGAAAAGCTTGAAGAACAAGCTGGATTCAGGCCAAATAGAGGATGTCAGGATCAGATCTTCACTTTACGACAAATAGTCGAGAAAGCATGGGAATATAACAAAGATCTGTATTTAAGTTTTGTCGATCTGGAAAAGGCATATGACAAGGTGCCAAGAGAGAAGCTATTCAATACGCTACAGTTATATGGTGTCAATGAGGCATTATATCAAGCAATACTTAGTCTTTATTTGAGTTGTAAGTCAGCAGTTAGAATTGAAGGAAGTACAGGAAGATGGTTTAATGTTAAATCTGGTGTGAGACAAGGATGTACATTATCCCCTCTGTTATTCATTATCTATATGGATCACATTATGAAGGAAAGTGGTATTAAACATGATATCAAAATTGGAGATGTTAATATCAGCTCTTTGCTTTATGCGGATGGTGTTATACTTCTAAATAAATCTGCTACAAGTCTGCAAGATTCTCTGACTAAATTGAATAGCTGTTGTAATAGATATGGTATGAAGGTCAGCAATAAAAAGACAAAGACAATGAAAATAGGCAGAATCATTGAAAATGTCAACTGTGTTGTGAATGGAGAACCTGTGGAACAAGTAAAACATTTCAGCTATTTAGGCACGATTTTTACTGAAGATGGTAAATTAAATATAGAAATAGACAACAGAATCAGCAAAGCTGGTATGGTAGGAAGTCAACTGAATAAATTCATATGGAATAAGAGAGAAATTAGTCAGAACACTAGATTAGCTGTATACAAGACAGTGTTCAAACCAGTTTTAACTTATGGATCTGAGAGCTGGGTCAGAAGTAAAACACTTGACCAAAGACTAGAGACCACAGATATGAGAGTCCTGAGAAAGATTATAGGCGTGAACAGATGGCATCAATGGCAATATCATATTAAAAACAAGGATATTAGGAAAGAACTTGACATTGTCACATCCAGGAATACGTTAGCAGAGCTAATCTCAGGTGGTATGGTCACTTAAACAGAATGGGCGAAAAAAGATTGGCAAAACAAGTGTTGTCTGCCAGGTTGGCAGGAAAACGACCCAGAGGAAGACCAGGATATAGGTGGATTGATACGGTACAAAGTGCTTTAGACGATAGAAATATAAGATCTGATAATGTTGGAGTGTTGACAAGTAACAGACTGATTTGGAGGAAAATTGTAGATAGGAAATTAATAATGATGTAATTTTTTCATGTAGTACTATCATATCCTGAACACCCCTTGAGGGTACATGGCAGGAATTTGATGATGATGATTTTCCCATTCTTGCATTCACTTACTCCATAACATTCTTAAATAGCCTTTTTCTGATTCAATCTATTTGAACACATAGCTGGGTGCATCTCTTCCTGCTCAGTTTCATAGCAGTTATTTCCAGCCAAATTATGCATCATGGCACAAAGCACAGATCATTAAAGAAAAACACGGTGACAATATTTCACTGACCTACTTGGTCAACATAATCTGCTGAAGTCCATCCTACAAGACGTTAATGTTCCTCATGTCTGGACAGGCCAGCATCCTGCGAAACAATTTCAGCATCTCATGTAGTGTGCACTTTAATAAATTGAAGCCGTTATGAGGACTAAAAAGATGCTACTTGCATCCTAGGTTCCCAAATCCTTCACTGAGTATATATGTATTATTCAAAAATAATTGCAGCAGTTAATGTTAACTGGTTTAAACTACTGGTTTGGACTCTTACATTATAACAGATTAGCACTAATGAACACATGGATGTTTTTAGTTCAGCAAAGTGTTCTTTCTTGTCTTCCCTCAAAAAATGAAAAAAGAAATTAAGCATATACACAGTCATAATCAAACATAAATAATCCAAATATTTACAGAATGGATAAATGAGTGAAATGATCCAGACTCAATTTAACCAACATTAGGAGTCAACTTTATTTCATTCCTACATTAAAAGTTTGCCACTCCAAGAGATTTTTTTTTCACAACAAAACTGGTAATCAGGATTTCAGCAATTGTCTTAGAGAAGGTATAATTGAGTTTTTACAGTACCAATAAAAATTTAAAAATTGCTTTCATAATGCCATTTTTCCAACATGAAAATATATATCAAAGATAACAATGCTTTTTTAAAAAACGTTTAATTTTCTTGACCATAGAAGCTTTGGAATGACTTCTAATGGGACTATATTGATCAAGTACATATAATAAACAAGTTGGTATAACAGAGTTTATTATATGTACTTGATCAATATAGTCCCATGAGAAGTCGTTTTAATGCTTTTTTCCCAATATTTATAACGAGGAAGTACATCTTTAAGTATATAAAAAAAACTCTTGACTATCATAAAGCCACCTTTACATAAGTGCAATTAAGGATGTTATAATAAAGGAAGCAATACCGAATATTAATATACTTACTACTAATTGAAACGAAGTTCAGATTACCAGTTTACTAGTTCCAGTCTAGATTACAGTATAAACAATAAGTACAAACTTCAATTTCTAGAACATTAACAGAATGAGATCGTATGAAAATTGTGCAAAAAATAACTTTTGTGTAATTATATGCTATAAAAAGTAAGCAGTTTTAGCACATATAAGAATATACTTTATTACAATTATTTTTGTTTTAAAAAAATGCAAAAGTTCTAAACGTAAAACTATAACTGCTTATTTAATACATGCTATAGTTCGATAAAGAACCATACACAATATAGATAATTTCGCTTTCATTTTCAGTTTCACTGAAATGGACAAAAAAACAAGCGATTTAATGCTAAATATTTTTGGCTCTTCCTTAAATGACACGTTTACATTTTAAGTTGTTGCTCTAAAAGAAAATTATGAAATATATTAATATAAATGAAAACATTTCAAATATGTAATTGCTCAAGCAAACTTTGGTTGTACAATTACCTATTAGAAATGTAATTGCACAACCAAACATTGAAGGCGTTGCTTAATTGTCAAAATTAGGCAATCACCTGTTTAGTATGTCTAGATGTAATAGTTAACTAAAACTTTATTCTAACTTTTCAAATGTTAGTTTTCGAATCCAATTTAAAGTCTTAGTGTTCGAAACAAAATAAGAAATGTATATCTTTAACAAAATTTATAAATTAGTATAACTAAACAATGAAATATACGCACAGTTTCTGCTGACTTGAATATTTCCAAATAAAAAGTTGCAAGAATGTACACAGTCATTCTTTTCTTATAACACAAACCAAACATAAAAATAAAAAGTAAATAATTCACACAAATAGGAGGTTTGTATGCACAGTACTATTTTAAATACTTAACTCAGGAAACTATTTAATTAAGCTATTCAAAATAATACTTGATCCCACATTGCAAAACTTATGGACACGTTATCACAAAATGTCATATTCATTATTAATATTTAAAGACTAGTAAATTGTGCAAGTTTATAACACAATTTTCAAATTGCTTGCAAAGCAAGTGTATAAAGAATGAAAAATCTATATTTTCAAACCAATAAAGTCCCCCCCCACCCCACCGTTTTTTTTTTAAAGACAATGTACAAAATTATTTGTATAAACAAAATATGCTGTTTACACGAGAACACGGGGTGCGATAAGATTTAGTTATTGCCTTGGTATATTAAAAATATGAAAAATAAGTTTTCTTAAAATTACAATAATGCATATCTGATATTTTGAATTACATCATATTTAATTGAAAATACCAGTATAAAATACTTATTAAACGAAATATTTATGTATATTGCCTTTTTAATATTTTATTATAAGAAATTTGTACTTCACTTCAGTCTTTGGAATAAATTAGACCGAGATTCTTTCAGATAAGGAAGTTAATCTTTTTTTTTTTCTGAATCTGTGCTAGAATATTTCCTTTCAGGAGCACTTAATACAGTGAAATATTTTAAACAATTGCCAGAACACAAATTAACATAAATTATGACAAAAATTTCTACATAATTAATAAAAATTGTTAAATCTGGCAGGAATAAATGGATTTTGCCTGCATAAATGTCCTTAATTTTAATTATATATAAAAAAAAAAATTGTACTGGAATGGTCTTAGTACTTTTCTTTTAACATTAAACCAATCTAAATCTGCAAAACTAATCCTGCTGATGAAACATTATCACCACCTCCCCCTGTTTGACGTACTTCAGTACAAACTAAGACAGGAGCAACACAGATTTCTACATCACCTTCTATCCAACATGCAACTGGCCGGTCTGCATCAAATGGAATTCTTTGAGCCGATTTTCTTTTGCTTGTCGTAAAAGAATCGTCCATTATGATTTTTGCTTTCTCTGTATCAATTTCATCAGATCCACATGTATGTCTGTGTGCTGTTAAAGCAGCTTTTGCAGCTGCAGACATTGAATTTTTCCACTTCGATCCTTTTTTAACCATGATTGCTTGAAAAGCTAAAGTATGAACATGCAATCTACTTAACCTTCTTTGTCCTTTTACTTCTTTTGTATGCTGCAGCAACCTATAATTTTTAAAAAAAAAAAATTATATATATACACAATTTAATAATTTTCATAAATGAGCCATGCAAATAGTATATACAGTAGGGTGTATAGTATATAAGCATTCCCTTGCTTAACGTGGATTTGATTATCATGGCGAAATTAATTGCGGCAATCCCTTGAATATATGCGCCAAGAGTTTTGATTAACGCGCCTTTAACCCTGAGGAGCTGTCAGATCACAGCTGATCTGACAGATACAAGCAAAATGCTTAATAAAAATAATCTCACACAATTCAGTGTATAGCTTGGAGGTCATGAGTAGCTATGCATTCATATGTTACGAGTGATATTCGGCACTGTTTTTTGTTGTCAGTTTGGTTTCACACGTTATGTAAAGGTTTATGATATTTGACAGCAAAATGTATCCGAGATATACCGCGACCTCCGATGTCAGTATAGTATGGTTTAGTTTTTTTTTTTTTTTTTTATTATTATTATTCTTCGTTCAATAATTTTTAGATTGTAACTGAAAATAAATAAACCATGTATTACAATAGAGAGTCAAAGACTTATTTATCATACATGTCCTCTAGCAGATGTGCTTTACATTTATGGAAAATACTAAGCAAAAGTGATCTGGAGTTCTCCACCTTTACTATGGTTGCCCATGAGGTTGGTTATGCTTGCATCCACCGAAATTTTTAGTTTTGGTATGTTCGGCATGAAACTCTTGTAGTTTCTATATTCCGCTATGAAATAACGTTGGATTCAATATCCACTTAATTTGTACCATCATGTATTATGTTTGCAGTGTTTTTTCTTTATGTTTTATTGCTTTTTTGCCGAGGTCTGGAGAGTCGTTTTGCTTGTTATCATAGAATTTATGCCGATAAGAAAAAAACTAAAACTGTTCGAACGACACTTGATAACTTCTTTTGATAAAAAATTGCAGTAAATAATGTAGGTACATTTATTAAACATTTACTTCGCATTCATTTTTTATCTTTCCTAAAAGAGTACCACATAAAACTAATTATTAACACAGTAATCAATCATGGACGAATTGTAATTTTTACCATTGATTATTATATTTGAGTAACGCGATTTTGATATACGCAGTAACATCGAGGGATTAATTAACTGCATTAATCAAGGGATACCTGTATATCACTATTTATTCACAATACTTATGGAAAATGTTAGTCTTCAAGTTTATAAGGCTGCTACTTTGAAAACATGCTTAGAACTCTTTTCTGTGTGTATATGTGTGCGGGTGCACACAAGTGCGTTTCCATTCTTCTGGTTAATTAAATTTCGACTTTTTAATAATAACTTAGTCACATACATAACCATGTGACTAAGACAGGTGTTTTTTCTTTTTATTTCTTTTTTTTTTTGAACTTAAAAGTTTGTTTACCTAAGAAGTTATCAAGTCATTATAGAGATGCTTACCGCATAATTGACAATAACACAAGCTCCACTTAACTGAACTAAATGAGACCCATGTGACTTTTTGATATGAATGCTTCCTTCTTTATTCTGTTAATTTGTAATAATAATCAATGACTACTCAATATAAATTTTATATGTTGTTAGATTAAAAAAAATATATCATTCCAAATTAGGAGGTCACAAACCAATAACACAATGCCACGTGTGCTCAGGGAGAAAGGAATCTATTCATGTGTTTCGTAGAATGTATTTGTTAGGGAAAATGGGATGTTGTTCCAAAAAAAAAAAAAAAAAAAAAAAAAAAAAAAAAAAAAAAAGACAAGGATGGGAAGTAGATGTGATAACCTTAGAGCTGAGTTGTTTATGTTTATGTTTACCAGCAGCTGCTCAAGTTTTTATGTGAGATTAGAGGAAAGTAAAAGGAATGGTGGTCATTCATGTGGAACAATATCCATGCAAATATCAAGAATATGTAGAAAAAGCATTTATGAGAAAGTAAATACAGAAATTTTTCGGGGGGGGGGGGGGTCATCTATTAAGAAGATTATCCTCGTCTGGATAGCACTGAGCATTCCTAGGGAGATTTGTGATAAACCATCCCATATGTGAGAACAACACAACATTCAGGTCAGGCAGAGTTGGGATTAAGAAAATGTTAAGAGATGTGCTGGTGAGAAGCAGGGAGTTGCAAATGAAAGAAGAGACCAAGTTTTTTGGAGAATGAGGAAGCTATGGAGGCAACACATTTCTGTCAGGATATGTTACGTGTAAATGTTAATCCAAGAAAAGAAAACTGATCTTAACAGAATATTATCAAAAGTAAAGGGAAAGTGAAGCAAGATCTTTCTTCAGAGAAAGAACAGGATTTTGTTTGGGTAGCATTGAAATTTATCCATTTTTATTTACCATCTTCGTCAAAATTTGTGGCTAAATAGACATATATAAATTGTTGATGATAAATCAGATGTAACACAGGATATAAGTATCTCCTTGTTAATTCCTCTTTAGAATGAGGAGATTAGTGATTAATACTGGTTACAGAAGATTTAGACTCTTGAATTTGAGCAACAAAGTTTCTTGAATAATTAATTGGGGGTGCTTAAGAGTCAAAGCTGTATAACTGAGAGGAGACCTCCACATGGCCTTTAAAGGAATGCAGAGAGCCGACCAGGGCTTCTGACCTAATGTCCAATCCTCACCTTCTCGTGGTGCACCCTGTTGAGTATCTACTTGGATACTGAACGAATGAGAATGGGCTGGCAATTTGGGATTTAGCCGACCAAATTGTATTCTTATTGGTTAAACCAAAATAAAAAATGATGGTACAACATGACAAAATTTCATGCCGGCTGGGGCGTCGCCCGGATAAACAAGGCCCCCGTTGTTTTTGCCAGGGAACCAGGGCGAACAGTGAAAGTCAGCTACTGGAACAAATCTGAAAATACACCCCAACTCAACATCACCAGAGTTAAAGATTGGTACTATCAACATAAGAAGCCTCAATGGCAAGGAAATGGAGCTAGCTGAGGAATTAGATAAGTACCAGATGGACATAATAGGGGTGACTAAAACAAAAGAGACAAAAACTGGTGAGATCTTTCTGAGCAATAAATAAGAAATGTTATATTCAGGCAATGACAATCAAGGAAAAGGAGTAGCCATAGTATTCAACACAAAATACGAGGCTAATCTTCTTGAATGGCAGTCAGTCTCAAGTAAAGTAATGTGGTCATCATGTTGGAGGCTTAATGGATATTTTTACAACACTTAAAAGAATTAAAATAGACTTTAATGCTTCCTATATTTCGTCCTAGTCACTAGGACATCTACGGGGATTACAAAAAAATTAATGTAACATATGCACAAATAACAAACAATACTAAGCCCAAACACGTGGGTGACACTAAAGTCCTATCTAGGTAGAGCGCCCTCTAAGGGCAGTAGTAGGTGGCCTGGAATGTAAGGTGGGAACTCTGGTGATGAGTGTTTCCCAAATCTTCGGAAGCTTAATGCACCCATATTTATTGAGATTTGGTTGGTTTTTGAGAGCTGCTGCTGCTTCTAAGAAAAGTCTCTCTTTCTTGAATTTGCTGTGGTGGAGCATGGTGTTTTCTTCCATGATACTCTGTGGGTGGTGTCCAAAACATGGTCAGCCAAGCCTGAATGGCCATAGTTGTGTTTGAAGATGTAAGACTTGTGTTCCTCTAGACGGATGGATGCTGATCTGCCTGTCTGTCCAAAGTACGCCAGCTTACAGGAACAGGGTACTTTGTAAACTCCAGGCAGAGAGAGAGGAGGGAGCTGATCTTTTGTAGAACGGATAAGGGTAGCCAGTTTGCGGTGGGGCTTGTATGCTGTGTGTAGATTGTATTGTTTTAGTATCTTGGCTATTTTTTCAGATGTGCCACGGATGTAGGGTATGGTGATGGCATTTTTAAAATCTTGTTGACGAGAAGGAAGGGGAATGGGGGAGGAGTTGATTATTTTTTTGATACTGTGATCGCTGTAGCCATTGGAAAGGAAAGTGCTGTGTATGTGGTTAAGCTCATTAGTGAGGGCGGTTCCACTGGAACAAAGATTGTGGGCTCTCTTGGTAAGAGTTTTAATAATGCCATAATGTTGAGAGGGGTGGTGGTGGGAGAGTTTGTGAATGTATCTGCCTGTGTGTGTGGGTTTTCTGTATACGGTGAAGGTAATTGTATCATTAGGCAGGCGTGTGACTAAGAAGGGTAAACAATTGTTCTTTTCCTTTTCCATTGTGAACTGGATTCTTGGATGTAGACTATTGAGATGACTGAGGAAGGAGTCTAACGTGTCTGGGCCATGAGGCCAAATAGAGAACACATCATCTACATATCTTAAGCCAGATAGAAGGTTTGAGTGGGGCTGAGTCTATGGCTCGTTTTTCGAAATCTTCCATATAGAAATTGGCAAGGGGGGGTGAGAGGGGGGAACCCATGACAGTTCCTTCTATCTGCTTGTAGATTTTGTTGTTCCAAGAGAAATATCCAGAGTTAATGGCAAAGGAAAAGAGATCTAAGATGTCAGAGGGAAAAACCTTTTCTAAGAGAGATAAGGTATCAATTAGGGGAATATTGGTAAACAGAGAGGAGATATCAAAGCTTACCAATATGTCTGTCTTCTTCAAGGTTAAATTTTCTGTGAGGGCTTTATAGAAGGTCCCCTTCCTATATAAAAAAATCGGCCCACTTTAAAGCCCTCACAGAAAATTTAACCTTGAAGAAGACAGACATATTGGTAAGCTTTGATATCTCCTCTCTGTTTACCAATATTCCCCTAATTGATACCTTATCTCTCTTAGAAAAGGTTTTTCCCTCTGACATCTTAGATCTCTTTTCCTTTGCCATTAACTCTGGATATTTCTCTTGGAACAACAAAATCTACAAGCAGATAGAAGGAACTGCCATGGGTTCCCCCCTCTCACCCCCCCTTGCCAATTTCTATATGGAAGATTTCGAAAAACGAGCCATAGACTCAGCCCCACTCAAACCTTCTATCTGGCTAAGATATGTAGATGATGTGTTCTCTATTTGGCCTCATGGCCCAGACACGTTAGACTCCTTCCTCAGTCATCTCAATAGTCTACATCCAAGAATCCAGTTCACTATGGAAAAGGAAAAGAACAATTGTTTACCCTTCCTAGACACCTTAGTCACACGCCTGCCTAATGATACAATTACCTTCACCGTATACAGAAAACCCACACACACAGGCAGATACATTCACAAACTCTCCCACCACCACCCCTCTCAACAATATGGCATTATTAAAACTCTTACCAAGAGAGCCCACAATCTTTGTTCCAGTGGAACCGCCCTCACTAATGAGCTTAACCACATACACAGCACTTTCCTTTCCAATGGCTACAGCGATCACAGTATCAAAAAAATAATCAACTCCTTCCCCATTCCCCTTCCTTCTCGTCAACAAGATTTTAAAAATGCCATCACCATACCCTACATCCGTGGCACATCTGAAAAAATAGCCAAGATACTAAAACAATACAATCTACACACAGCATACAAGCCCCACCGCAAAATGGCTACCCTTATCCGTTCTACAAAAGATCAGCTCCCTCCTCTCTCTCTGCCTGGAGTTTACAAAGTACCCTGTTCCTGTAAGCTGGCGTACTTTGGACAGACAGGCAGATCAGCATCCATCCGTCTAGAGGAACACAAGTCTTACATCTTCAAACACAACTATGGCCATTCAGGCTTGGCTGACCATGTTTTGGACACCACCCACAGAGTATCATGGAAGAAAACCACCATGCTCCACCACAGCAAATTCAAGAAAGAGAGACTTTTCTTAGAAGCAGCAGCAGCTCTCAAAAACCAACCAAATCTCAATAAATATGGGTGCATTAAGCTTCCGAAGATTTGGGAAACACTCATCACCAGAGTTCCTACCTTACATTCCAGGCCACCTACTACTGCCCTTAGAGGGCGCTCTACCTAGATAGGACTTTAGTGTCACCCACGTGTTTGGGCTTAGTATTGTTTGTTATTTGTGCATATGTTACATTAATTTTTTTGTAATCCCCGTAGATGTCCTAGTGACTAGGACGAAATATAGGAAGCATTAAAGTCTATTTTAATTCCTTTAAGTGTTGTAAAAATATCCATTAAGCCTCCAACATGATGTCCTCACAGCACTTAAGCCTCTACACATGTAAAGTAATGTGGGCAAATATGAGAATGGGGAACTGAACAATGAGACTTATTTGTGCCTATGGTACCACAGAAGGTTCTACTAAGGTAGAAGTGGAGGAATTTTTTGAGGTATTAGAAAAGCAACTGACACAATGAAAAAGGAAAAGTTGGTCCTTGTTGGGGATCTAAATAGCAGAGTAGGAAATGATTGTGAGACATACAAAAATATTTTGGGAAAATTTGGAGAAAAGAGCAAAGCTAATAATAATGGCAAATATCTGTTGGATTTCTACTTCGGACATGGACTGGTTATTACTAACACCATGTTCCAACATAAAAATGTGCACAAATTCACATTGAGAGAAAGAGGCAAGGAATAAGAAAAGTCTCATTGACTATGTTATTGTTGATAGTGATGTTTTCTCCCTGGTGAAGGACACCAAAGCATACAGAGGATTTGAAATTGGAAGTGATCACTATTTAGTCTTGAGCAGGATAAAATTGAATTTCATATTGAAAAGAATAACATGTAAGAAAGTTTTAAAGCGAATAAAAGTTGAGCAGCGCTCAGATGTGAACTGTAGACTAAAATACACAAAAATTATTGAAGAAAAATGAAAGAGTTTGAGAACGGGAATCAAACCTTGGAGATTCAGTGGCAAGCCTTGAAGAAAGCCCTCATTGATTCAGCTAGAGAGGCATGTGGTGAGGTTGTCTGCAAGGATAGAAAAATCAGAACTCCATGGTGGACACAGGAAGTTAAGGAGACAGTGAAGGAAAAGAAGAAAGCATATCAGAAGTTCGTGGCAAATAAGTCAGCTTGTGCTCTTAGAGAATACAGAGATAAATGCAAGAATGCTAAACACTGTGTAAAACTAGCTAAACAAAAGTCATGGGAGGACTTTGGCAAGAATATAGAAAATAAATATCAAGAAGGTGGCAAAATATTCTGGAAGTTGTTGAAGAAGCTTAGGAATGAAGGAAAGAATGCTGTAAAAGGAGTTAGAGATGATAAAGGTGACATGAAAACGGGAGAAAAGATATCCTTGAAGTATGGAGTAATTACTTTGAAAAAACTGCTAAATGAAACAAGCAGTGATGACAGCACAGTGGTAAAAAACACTGACCAGGCATACTGTCAGGAATACATATCCATACTTGAAGTAGAAAAAGCCATCAAAGGCTTGAAAGGTGGAAAGGCAGCAGGAGTAGATGATATTCGACCAGAAATGCTGAAGTATGGTGGTATAAGAGTCTTACAGTGGCTGCACTGCATAGTTCAGAAAGCCTGGACAGAGGGACGAATTCCCAATGATTGGAGTAGAGTTTTGATAGTACCCATATACAAAAAGGGAAATAAAACTGAATGTGAGAATTACAGAGGTATTTCCCTACTGAGTGTTCCTGGCAAGATCTATGCAAGTATACTTGAGAAACGGTTGAGAAGAATTGTGGAAGAAAAGCTTTGTGAAGAACAAGCTGGATTCAGGCCAATTAGAGGCTGTCAGGATCAGATCTTCACTTTACGACAAATAGTCAAGAAAGCATGGGAATATAACAAAGATCTGTAATTAAGTTTTGTCGATTTGGAAAAGGCATATGACAAGGTGCCAAGAGAGAAGCTATTCAATACGCTACAGTTATATGGTGTCAATGGGGCATTATATCAAGCAATAAATAGTCTTTATTCGAGTTGTAAGTCAGCAGTTAGAATTGAAAGAAGTACAAGAAGATGGTTTAATGTTAAATCTGGTGTGAGACAAGGATGTACATTATCCCCTCTGTTATTCATTATCTATATGGATCACATTATGAAGGAAAGTGGTATTAAACATGATATCAAAATTGGAGATGTTAATGTCAGCTCTTTGCTTTATGCGGGTGATGTTATACTTCTAAATAAATCTGCGACAAGTCTGCAAGATTCTCTGACTAAATTGAATAGCTGTTGTAATAGATATGGTATGAAGGTCAGCAATAAAAGGACAAAGACAATGAAAATAAGCAAAATCATTGAAAATGTCGATTGTGTTGTGAATGGAGAACCTGTGGAACAAGTAAAACATTTCACCTACTTGGGCACGATTTTTAGTGAAGATGGTAAATTAAATAGAGAAATAGACAACAGAATCAACAAAGCTGGTATGGTAGGAAGTCAACTGAATAAATTCATATGGAATAAGAGAGAAATTAGTCGGAACACTAAATTAGCTGTATACAAAACAGTGTTCAAACCAGTTTTAACTTATGGATCTGAGAGCTGGTTCAGAAGTAAAACACTTGACCAAAGACTAGAGACCGCAGATATGAGAGTCCTGAGAAAGATTATGGGTGTGAACAGATGGCATCAATGGCAATATATGATATTAAAAATGAGTATATTAGGAAAGAACTTAAAATTGTCAGCATCCAGGAATGCGTTAGCAGAGCTAATCTCAGGTGGTATGGTCACTTAAACAGAATGGCGAAGAAAGATTAGCAAAACAAGTGTTCTCTGCCAGGTTGGCAACAAAACGACCCAGAGGAAGATCAAGATATAGGTGGATTGATACGGTACAAAGTGCCCTAGACGATAAAAATATAAGATCTGATAATGTTGGAGTCTTGACAAGTAACAGACTGATTTGGAGGAAAATTGTAGATAGGAAGTTAGTAATGATGTAATTTTTTTCACGTAATACTATCATATCCTGTACACCCTTTGAGAGTACATGGCAGGAATTTGATGATGATGAGGTTTCTTGAATGGAGTATATAGCAAATCTATGGATAAGATGTGAGAAGGAAGAGCTTGCATATCCCAACACTGTTGTAAATCTGATTACAGGAAACTATACCATGAAATGCAATGAACGACCAGAGAGGAAACTGGGAACCCAATCACAAAAAATAGGGGAGAGAGAGACCATAAGATAGTATTTTAAGATAGCTTGAAAAGGACTCAATACAAAATTCAATCATATGCTTTAGAAAAATCAAGAGCAACCATGTGAGTTTCTCCAACCTTTTCTGACACCTGAGTTCAAAAGCAAATAAGTTTAGTGAGGAAGTTTGCTGTAGAATAAGAATGGCAGAAGTCATATTAACCATTAATTAATTGGTGAACCTCCAGGCAGTAAAAAAGCTAGTTTAATGGATGACTTAACTCCCTTTTAAAAGGGCTTGCTTTCATGCTGTTGGGTTGATGCCAGATAAATATGACAGCTTGTGAAGGTGATGTTAATTCTGAACTAAAGTTGTTTAGCATAATTGGAGGCAGACCATTTTGGACTAAGTGACTTATTAGTACTTAGATTATTGAGGATTTTTCTGATGTCTTTCTGACAAGAGATCAGAGGAAGCATGTTGTGGGGTGATTTTCCTTGAACATCTATACAAGAGTTGAAGTAGACTGATGCCAAGAGATCTGATTGGTCTTTAGGTAATGTTACCATCGTACTATATGGATGTGAAAAGGTCAATGGTCAATTGAGTAAGAGACAAGTTTGTTTGCATCTAATACTTATGAAATCTGTCTGGATTTGTTGATTTTTTTAAAAGATGTCACATGGTGGTGTAAACTAAGTGGGAAGCTGGGGTTTTTGAAATAAGCCATGCAAGGTATGTTGAATTTTTATCTTGGATCACTTTGGTATACTTGCTGAAGAATCAGGATTCTGGATTGGAGAATGAAATAGAATTTTATGTCATTCCCATTACTCGTGAACAACTAACTGAAATGGTATTTCTTTTTATTTATTTTTTTAATGATCAGAAAATTAGGGGGAGAAAAAATGAAACAGGAAAGATAACATTAACGAGCAAACTGAAATTTTTTTAGAGCTAATTAATCCAGATAATCTTAATCTTAACTATAGAACTAAGAATCTACAATAACTAGAAGTAATTTAATATTTTAAAACATCATGAAGCACTTACAACAGCCAAATATCTACATACAGGGGTTAGCAACCTTTGAGCGAAGAGTCATTTTTGATTTAATAATAATTAGCCTGTGTAGCTCAGTGGATGTGGCGTTTACACAACCCGGTGCTTGGCCGCACGAAGGAAGACTTGGTTTCGAGTCTAGTTGGCGACTAGAGGAAATTTTTCTAAGCCTTTTTTCGACCGGTTCCCGAGTTAGTCGATCTCTGGCACGGGCAAGCGGGTTTTTCCTCCCGGAAACTTGGGTTTTTCGTTCCGTAAACTCAAGAAAATCGACCGTAGAACCCACATTATTTCAGACATTAAATATATTGTGTTAGGGTTAGGGACCACGAGATGGCGGCACATTTGAGCCGTCTCTCTTCACTGTGTACCGCTTAATTAGTGATAGCCTTGGGCCATCTATCTCTGATTGGTACCAGTGGAGATTGAACTGCCCACTCAGTCTCCAAAAGTTAGATAGGGCTAAATGGTCTCGCCTACTCCCCGTATACAGGAATAAAAAAGGCATTAGATGATTTTTTTTTTTTTTTTTTTTAATAAGCTGAAGAGCTGCATCTCAGCTGAAGTTGTGGGAGGGTGAGAAATGGAAAAGATTAAAAAAGGTATTTTATTAAAATTATATATTTTTTGAAACATTTATTAATACTAAAAAAATAAACATCCAATTAGGTATGAATTAATTAACGTGACTTTTGCTGCTGAACTTCTTCAGCAAGTCTCTCAACTTTAGATGAGTATGTCATAGTTTTTATCTTAAAACATGAGAGAAACTCACAATGTCGTTCAGAAGGTCTCTTCATTTATTTTTAATGTAAGTTTTGTTCAAAATATTTGCTCACAAAAATACGCTGAACTAAAAATTGAGAGAAGTTTAAACATAAATATTTTCAAATTCATATATTTGTCAGGTAAGCTACTCTATGCAATGAACACAATTTGGTTGCATCAAACTTATTTTGTTCCTGTCTTAATTATCTTATACTCAGCACCACCACAACAATTAAACTTCATCTTGCTGTACGTGTACTTTGCTCATGATGCACAGGCAAACTAAACTGAGAAGCAAGCAGTGTGAGTTTATTTAAAAATGTAGGCTGAAAGTTAAAGAGCTGAAGTTACGTGTTCCAAGAGCTGCATGTGACTCGCCAAACATGCATTGCCAACCCCCGACTTACACAAAAGTTACATAACAAGACAAAAAAAGGACGTTATGAATAGTACCTAAAAACTTCTCTCATTTCATCTAAGATGACAGCAACTCGTGGATAGGATTCTGCTACTAAACTAATATTGCCATATGCCATTATATTATAAAGATTTGGCAGCTCTTGCTCATTCATTCCCAGAGAATCGGCATAAGGAATTATATTCTGTACAATATCTTTAAGAAGGTCTAGATCACTAAAGGAAGCCATTTCAAAATGTATACGTGTTGTTTTTGGTTGGGACTCCATCAGCTCTTTGACTTTATTAAGTCTCTTCTGTCGCACATCTGGAAAAGTAAATAACAGGAAACATACATTGAGAAATTCCTAACCTTTTTATTTAAAAATATTTAATAATGTATATATTTATTAGTACAAACTAAACTGCTTCTGAGGAATGGCATTTATCACATGCTATTTCAGATGAAAAACAGTATAGGATTCGAATTCTATGCGTGGTTAGAAGAATTTTCTAGATCTTTCCCTGACAAGAAATTAAGAATTTCATTTTGGCATGAAACAAGTAACTAGTTTGTTAAACATAATCGTACGAAAAGATAATAATATAACAGGTGATAGATATATGACTCCTGTACCATAATCTGTTACTTGAATCATTTTTTTAACACACACACACACACACACACACACACAGCCTCCATGACATCCTCTTTCTCAGAAGCTCCTGTATAATTCTATGGTTCATCCATTTGACCTCTACTTTATTTATCCTCCTAACCCTAGGAACACAATCTGACATTGCTATAAGCAAATGATTCTGCACCAAGTCCTGGACATTGTTAATTTCTCTCTGCTTCAACTGATCAAACCACTGCACATCACCAATCTGCTTCTTTAATTTATCCTAATCCCCTATTTTGTAATTATACATTTCTTGTGCCACAAAGCTTGTACCTAGCCACTCCCCATTTAAATCACATCGTCACTCTTTCAAATTGTTGGCATCATGATGACATCTATTATCACTGTATGAGATATTAAATCATCCAACACTTGTATCCACATATTGCTTTAATTATATGCTGCAAAAATAGTTCCCAAAGTAACTCAAGGAATTCAATCACCTTAATCACATTATTTTCTGCTTCCAGTCAATGCTTCCATAGTTAAAGCAACCCATTATTATCACCCTTCTGTCACTCAGCAATTTCACCTGTCTGAATATTTCAAATCATCTCCCTCTGTATTCTATGACATATAGAAACATTCCACTAAATATCCAAAATTTGTGCTAGTCTCAACCTCACACCAAATGGCCTCAAAGACATTATCATTACTGCTTTCTTCAAGTTCCAGATTGACAGGACACAACTCTTCCAAACATTATCAGTATACCACATCTCCACTTTTATTCTTTGTCTTTTCCAAAAACACTATAGCCATCACACTATTCCAGTGAGCACATCATCCTCAGCTATCCATGTTATTAAGGCCATTTAGCGAGTCCACAATGATTTGTGGACTCTAAATACATCAAGGCCACAAACACTACATCTTTATTCCTAATATCCTTTGTACTGGTGTATAAACATAGTGGATTTCCCCCTGTTCCCCTTTACTTCCCATAATTCCTTACCAACCATGTCAAGTCCTTTGGCTCCCACTACGGCCATCCTTGCATCCCTATCTTGTCTTCCTTTGTTCTTATCTCGCACCAATTCTGGTATCCTACACTTGCAGTCCCATCATCTAGTTTGTTTCCCTGACTAGCTGCACACACTCCTCCTATGATTAGCAATCTATTCAGCTTCATATTACCACTCTCATGTGTAAAATGAGAACATTCTAAAACATATTTAAGTCCAGCCTTGTAGAAATGATGCAAAGCTGCTACACAGAATCATCTAGAAATTCGAATGTGCCTCTTCAAAAGGGAGTGGTGAGATTTTTCTGCATTTCCCAATGTTAACCTCAATGACAAACTATCCAATTGCACACTGCACATGAGAAGATAACTGTTGTTGGTAGCATATAGTTTTGCTTTATCTGAATTTTCCACTATTTATTCTTCTACACTAAAGATGGTTTTCAATACACAAACAAAATATCTGAAATTTAACAGTATAACCTTATTCAATATCTTTACTGTAGTTGTGTTTTGTTTTACTTCAATGGATTTCCTACAGTTATGTTTATTTTAACAGTTATTTAACAATAATATGGGCTAGTCAGAATGTATACATGAAACAATATAAACCAGAAATGAAATGTTACTTTATCCCACAACCTTTTTCAGTTACACTTCTGATAATGTCACATAAACAAATTAAATGAAAGTCTATGGTATCATTGCATGGGAACTTCCATGGAGCCTGAAGACTCATCGCAGGAGACCTACACTATCCACATATATATATATATATATATATATATATATCCTTGAAGATTTTATATATTATATATATAAAACCTTGAACATATTCACTGACAAAGCACCTCTGAATTCATTCCACTTATTTTACATGCTCAAAAAAAAAAAAAAAAAGTCTAGTCCTCTCCCTTGCTAACCATACTACTGACAATAACGACTTCCTTATCTCCTCCCAGTCAAGTGCTGAAAATTTTCCTCTGCGTCAATCTTATAAAAACCATTTTAGTATCCTAAATTTCCCAACTTCCTCTGCATTAGTCCTATTAATCATTTAAACATCTCCTTTTCTACAAATCAACATCTGACCTCTGCATTCTCAAGAAACATTTCTTGTTAAAGCTGTTAAGTCTTGAACAAGATCTTGTAACAATATTCTTTTTACAAGCTTCATTATAAAGAAAAATTTTATTATCATTTAAAGCTAAAAAAAAACTTTAAAAACTGTGTTACTAACATCTATATGGACCTCTTCCACGTGTAAACTTTTAATCTCTTTTTAATAACAGATACTGCAGGAATTAATTCAATATCAGACTTTCAACTGAAGATATTGCATCGCCATGTTCGAAGAAAAATAAATTTTTCACTTTGAAAGTACAAATCAACATGGTACACATTTCTCAATCTATCCAATTTATTCATAGTAAATCCTGTCAGCATATTATCTGATAAAAAACACAGTTAAGCAATAGTATTTACAAAATACAGGTACTACCAGGATTCAGTTCTGCAAACCTTTATGTAGCCCTCTAATTATAATTATATATGCTACTTGAAATAATACAATTTATAATGATGTAATAACATACTTTCTTGAAATACATGAGACTATTTATAAGATGGTTTATTTTCAAAAGTAGTTAACTGCTACCTGATTTTATTTACAGTGACTATGATTAATCAAATTTCATGGATCTTCATTAAGTAATAAAGCACAACTCTTTAGATAACAAAATATAAAATTATTAACACTATTACTTTTGTTTCCAGAATATTATAAACAGAGATGGACTTCATCATTTGTACTGAGTAGTGCATACTGTAATGCATACAGTATACGCTTATACAGTATGCATACAGTCTCTGCCATCACAAGACTGATATGGCAAAGCATCACATATTCACACACATGGTGAATAGATAAAAACTATAATTTGATTGAAAATTATATTTTTATGACTCCCATCTACAAAAAGCTCTAAGTTGAAAGGGAAGGGTTTTTTTTAACATAATTCTGCTCTAGAAACCAAGAATGGAAATTTTTCCAAAGCACTTCAGGACTCCAGTAAATATAATGGACTTTGCAATAAAATTCATTTGCTATCAAAACAAGTATGCCCACAGTTGGACTAGAACCTGCAGCCTATTGGTTGGGACATAAGTATGCTAATGATTCGGTCAACCAGGTGATCTACATCTTTTCCAAATTTTTAGAACAGCTCAAATCTAATCCTCATTTTTTGGTAAAGAATTATTACAATAGCATGAAGCAAAGGATAAATTACTTTATTACGTACCATCTTCCAGAGGGAAATTATCCATCATCTGTAAACCACCAATCACCAAAAGATCAGGATAGAATGATTTTAACTGCTGAGTGAAGTTTTCAACCGATGTCAGAAGAGGATTTTGTGAATCACTGTGAATGATAAACCTAAAAAAAAAAAAAAAAAAATTATCACTTTGTATCAAAATTAATCATGCTAATAACATTTACAAGTTTGTTGATGAATAGTTTAATTTTTATTTTTTTTATTAAATACTATATACATAAGTAAAAAGATATTTTCAAACAAAATGTTTCAAATGCATTACAAAACAAAGGACTAACTCAACCATGGAGTGTTCCTAGTAACTAAGATGTGATCAACATAGTGAACCCACTTCTCATGCATAAAATGTTGCTGTATTTGCTGCCATCTGATTAAAATTTGTCTATGAATTAGTGAGAGGAATAATGGGAGGACATAAGATCAAAAACTTGCTCATGTATCCAATCACTAGAATAGAGCCCTAGTGAGGGAATAGAATGTCCTATTTCCTGGAGGGAATAGAACAATCAGATAAAGTTTTTCAAAGGGATAAATGATTTGGAATCTAGCCTGTCTACCACAAACATTTCTAAAACTGCATAACCTTAACATTTTCCAACTAGGCCTCAGTTCTTTATGAAAGATGGTGTTTCCTCATAAATGGCTTTAATATAACAGCTAGATGTGTATGGCATAAGTCAATTTGATGATACTTTCAACCTTGAGATAAAGCAGTGTCCCCCAATGAATTCAGGGCTAAGCCATAGATCCTGGTAGTTACTGGATGTCTGAAATTTAACTTGCTTAACCTATTACTTAGTTTAGTGGCTTCAATTTAACAGAAATGAAGCATAGCATAGAGAAACAAAATTAAATAATTCTAAAATTTTATGCCAGCCATCATCAGAAATACAATATAAAAGTGCACACAAGCAGCACAAAGGAAGTAGAAATGATTACATTCAGAGCTTAAAGTCCTATGAAAGGTATCTCCATTGGTACTATTATTTGATAGCTTTGATTGTTGTACAGGTCTTAAAATTACCATTTCCCATGTTGGGAAATTCACACATCCATATATATTTAGGTCAGGTTTTAAGAGCAGCAATTATTCCAAAAAAAATAGTAATAACATTATTACCATAATATCTGTTCATTGTGGGAATTGCAAGTTGGTGGTAGTTGAGCAGAGATTTTGACTATTTTGTTTTAATTAAAACTATCAGATGAGGTGTGGCAAATATAGGGTTAATATGGCAAAATATAGCAAATACTGGGATTAATATATATTTTATTATACTTTGTACTGATAGAGCAGTACTACTCTTACATAAGATCAAAAAGGACTTAAAAAGGCCGAAGCCTTTACATAAAAAGAAAGAATACAAGGGTGTCATCCGATGCGTCCTTGGTATGCTATTTATCGTGCACTGATGGTAATGCTAGGCCACCCGTGTACCCTGCAGGGCCCTCAAAGAAATAATTTTCACATCGCTCTTGGATAAACCAAATAAAGAGAAGTCTCTATAGCTAGCAGCACTCCACATGCTGTTCATAGAGCGGGTGGTGCTGGTAAAACGAGGAGCCAACCCCAAACTCCTCTTCTATTTGCCTGGCAAGGTCAGCATTTCGCTCATAGTACTGAACCTTGCTCTTATGGCAATAAGTGAGTGCCCAGTACATGAATACCCAAATACCACCATCTCTCCTCATTACTATATCTGGCTTTCTAATGCCAGAAGTGTAGTTCTATAGTGTGGTTCAACTGTGGTCTCCCAACCTTTGTTATTAAAATGGTTAGTCAATATGGAGACCACAGCATGGACACCATGTGTCCATGCTATGGTCTCCATATTGACTGTCCCCCCCCCCACATTGGGCTGTGTGGAGCCCTAGTGGGCAGGGCATTTATTCTAGTCCTTATTAAAATTCAAAACCTGGAAATAATCTAGTCCCATCACATACCCACTGATGTGGGGGTACCAAGTGTTACTCTACTAAGGAGGCACCATCTACAGAACTGTAAAGCAAATACGCCCATCTCTTATACTCATCTCTAGCTGTCTCAATTTGGGCACCCTGATACTGGGTTCACTCATTCACACACGTAAAGTCCTCTTGGATACTAGGGCTATAAAAAGCCTCTACAGATAGGAGAGGATGCAAGTTTTCCTATTAAGTGGAGCCGTGGAATCAACCACCTTAGTGATGAGACCCCAAGCCTGCCATCCGTCACCCAAGCATGGAAATATGCTATTGGGGTGTCTGGCAGTAATTGGAGCCATGACCGAATGGCAGCATGAACATCCCTATTCATTCAGGACAGTACCAAGATATACATCCCACCAAGAACCAACTTGTGGTAAAATTGAGATAGGAGATAATAGGACAGAAAAAAGAGCCTTTGCTGGGGCTTAAGAGGAGCTTGCCTCAAAATGGTAAGCCCAGACTCTACGGCAGAAGGGACAGAAGACCTCCCCTTTGGAGTGAACATAACACCAAGGCATCTCCACCCCTCTAGGATGGTCAAAGCATGCAATGATCTCGCGTGCAGGGAAAACTGTATTCTCTACCTTTAGCTTTTTGTCGTGACCTGAAGGGAAAAGCTAATGAACAGGACTTCTCAACATTAATATTCAGGCCTCTAATATGAAAGAAGTCAACTGCCCAGTCAAGGAATTCCTGCAAGGCTATTTCTTTGTGGAGGCTACGAGAATAAGGTTGTCAGCAAAGGCCATAGCATTAAAGAAAGAGACACCTAGAGAGTAATCAATATGGTTAGGAAGAGAGTGAAGAAACTCATCTATGATGCAATTGAAGAATAAAGGAGATAGAGGGTTGCCTTGATGAACACCCTGCACCACAGGTATTGTGGTCACATGGGCCCTGTTGTGATAGACAGAGAGATGGAGCCACCTATGTAGCGCTCCCTAACATAGGTAAGAAAAGGTTCTGGACATCCGTCAACAGATAGTGCTCTAAAGATAGCAGGAAGGGAGATGGTATTAAAGGCCTTTGGAGGTCCAGGCGTGCCATGTACAGAGTCTTAAGGCGGGGTCAGGAATCTGAAAGAAGAGAGGAAAGGAGGTAGATGTTCTCAGCACAGCCATCCACAGGGATAAAGGATGTGCTGAGAACTACAGCAATATGTACAGTAGTTGTTCTGTACATATTGCTGTAGTCGTCTGACCAATATCTTATGGAAAAGTCTAAGAATCACTGGTGATATAGTAATAGGCCTATAGTCTGAAGCATGTGTAGAGGTTATATAAAATATATAAGGAAATAGTTAATATATAAAATCCCATGCATAAGCATTTCACAAGCATCAGCACAAGAAACAATTCTCATACAATGTAGTTTTAGCACAGCAATCAAGAGATACATTTGCTCATACTTCTGAAAGTGAAGTAACTATAAACTGGACACTATATCTTGATTTAATTATTTCCATAGCTTAATCTTATTTCAATATTTTAGTGGCATGTAGAAATTTTAATTATGCAAGGTTGCTATAACGAGCTATTATTATGTAAATAAAATCAAACTGATATGTCAAAATATTTCTTCTATACAGTATATTATCGATTCAAAGCTCATTCCTTTAATTACCTTAATGTCTATGATGAGTTTTGCATCCATGATGCAAAACAATGATGCAAAGTGTGCCACTGAAATTTTTATACTTAAGATACCAATGAAATAAGAGATACAGCATTTAAGATAATTGACATACAATCAACAAAAATATACAGTATATTTCAATACAATATACAATGTATTTCATTCACCATGGCTGGTTCAGAGGTTAATGTCGACATCAGCTGATGCATATTTAACTTTATCACAATTTAATTATATTTGCAATCAATTCTAATCAAGCTTGACTGTCAAACAACCTAATAGTAATACCTCATCCAGTTGTGTCAAAGGATTTCCAGTAGTAATGATAACAAAATAAGAAAATGATTCTACATACTGCCTGCAACTAAGTTTTTTCATTACTTAACAGTTACTTCTGAAAGTGAAGTAACTATAAACTGGACACTATATCTTGATTTAATTATTTCCATAGCTTAATCTTATTTCAATATTTTAGTGGCATGTAGAAATTTTAATTATGCAAGGTTGCTATAACGAGCTATTATTATGTAAATAAAATCAAACTGATATGTCAAAATATTTCTTCTATACAGTATATTATCGATTCAAAGCTCATTCCTTTAATTACCTTAATGTCTATGATGAGTTTTGCATCCATGATGCAAAACAATGATGCAAAGTGTGCCACTGAAATTTTTATACTTAAGATACCAATGAAATAAGAGATACAGCATTTAAGATAATTGACATACAATCAACAAAAATATACAGTATATTTCAATACAATATACAATGTATTTCATTCACCATGGCTGGTTCAGAGGTTAATGTCGACATCAGCTGATGCATATTTAACTTTATCACAATTTAATTATATTTGCAATCAATTCTAATCAAGCTTGACTGTCAAACAACCTAATAGTAATACCTCATCCAGTTGTGTCAAAGGATTTCCAGTAGTAATGATAACAAAATAAGAAAATGATTCTACATACTGCCTGCAACTAAGTTTTTTCATTACTTAACAGTTACTTCTGAAAGTGAAGTAACTATAAACTGGACACTATATCTTGATTTAATTATTTCCATAGCTTAATCTTATTTCAATATTTTAGTGGCATGTAGAAATTTTAATTATGCAAGGTTGCTATAACGAGCTATTATTATGTAAATAAAATCAAACTGATATGTCAAAATATTTCTTCTATACAGTATATTATCGATTCAAAGCTCATTCCTTTAATTACCTTAATGTCTATGATGAGTTTTGCATCCATGATGCAAAACAATGATGCAAAGTGTGCCACTGAAATTTTTATACTTAAGATACCAATGAAATAAGAGATACAGCATTTAAGATAATTGACATACAATCAACAAAAATATACAGTATATTTCAATACAATATACAATGTATTTCATTCACCATGGCTGGTTCAGAGGTTAATGTCGACATCAGCTGATGCATATTTAACTTTATCACAATTTAATTATATTTGCAATCAATTCTAATCAAGCTTGACTGTCAAACAACCTAATAGTAATACCTCATCCAGTTGTGTCAAAGGATTTCCAGTAGTAATGATAACAAAATAAGAAAATGATTCTACATACTGCCTGCAACTAAGTTTTTTCATTACTTAATAGTAATTGCAATAAAAAAGGGAGCACACACAGTTCACCTATTAAATGATAGAAACTGAGCACTCAAGGGCTGAAATCTATCCAGTATATCTAGTATCCCTCGATGAGTCTAATGACTCCCTGGAGTTGCCCGTAATAATAGTAATAGTAATCTATTTACATACACCTTACAATCAGTTCTCATATACTCAGTTCTTCTCATGCACCTTGTAATCAGTTCAACAACTCCTCCAACACATAAAAGAACTACTAACACAAGTCACAAAAATATACTCTATATATAATCCAATCAAAAACTTTTGAGTAAGTTTTTTTCTGTTTTTCTAAGAAATGTTGAGTATTCATATTGTAGAAAGGAGAAAAAGATAACATCCTTGGGAGTCTTTGGACTCCCTGGAAGTGTCGCGTAGTAATAATAATAATCTTACTACTCAGAGGATAAAAAATGTTTCTACTTATATTTCTGCTAATAGAACTTATAACATGACTCTTAAAAGGTTTTTATTTTATTTATTTTAAATTTCAAATTGAGGTCTGGTTCATTATTCACTGTGGTATAACAAGATTTAAGACCAAAAATCCCTTATATTCTTTTGTACCTCCAGAAAATTACATGTTACATGTGATATCATGTTATGATTGGTTACATAACATTGTGAATATCAGATTTTAATGATAACGACAAGATATTGATTATATATATTTTTTTTTTACCATGAAATACAGTAATTCCATAAATTTGAGTGCTGCTCATCATTCAATCATACTGGAAAAAAAAAAAATTAGTGCAAGTAGCAGATTAAATAATGCAACAGATATAATAAGTAAAGCTGCTCTAAATTTAACAAAGATCAGAGAACTGAGTTAGAAATAAAAAGTAAAAGATTGGAAACCATATAAACGAGACAATTATGCAAATGAGGAGATGGCAACATCAGTGACAGAATCATTAAAAATGGAGATATTAGAAAAGAGCTTGGCATTATTAATACTGAATATTGTATACGAAGAGCAAGTTGTAAAAAATCGTAGATAGGAAGTTAGTAATGATGTAAGTTTTTCATGTAGTACTATCATATCCTGTACACCCCTTGAGGGTACATGTCAGGAATTTGACGATGAGCAAGTGGTATGATCACTTAAACAGAGAAAAGATGAACCATTAGCAAAAAAGGTGCATTTAATGCAAAAATAGTGTCAAGCAAAAGACAGAACACCAATATACATATATAGATGGATGGATATAGCTACGATTGCTTTAGAAAACAGAAAGGAGTTGTCTGAATCGAAATTTGCTCTATAATAGACCAATTTAGAAGAATACTGATGACAGGAAACTAATAACAGAATACTCCAACATGAATTTTAATCATGTTGAACTATTATAGTATCCTATATATATATATGCTAAGAAATGATGACCACAATGATATTTATAATGATATGATACATACATAGCCATAACTAAGTTTTGTTAACTATTAATCTGAAAATGATAAACATATTTATTACTAACATGACTACTACCTCTAGAAAGTAGAAGAAAATACACACCACATTTTTTCTTTCCCAAATTCCAGTTCTTTCAAACAGCAAGCATACTTTGTCTCATGAGAGAATATGATGCTATATAATTTACTATATGAATATATCTTCTTAACTAAATCAATGTTTTCAATAATTATCCAGCATGCATGATAATTATTGAGTCTGAAGTGAAGGAAAGTAAAAATATTTTGCAGTTTCAGAAATTTCAAATTAGGAAGGGTTAAAAAAAAATTAATGGCACTGATTAAAATACTTTACTTAATTGAAACTATATTCGAATCCTAATAGAGCAACTATTAAAATCAAAGACAACAATTATATGTAGATACATTTCTACAAACACTAACAACATGTCATAAATGGATTATAAATCTCTCATCCTTTTTCAGCCTGGATGAGATTATTTTGAATGCATGTGATAGAAACAAACAATATATGAAAAGATAATTATTAAGCTCTTTTTTTCTGCACTATTGGTATAAATTTTTACTTTTCAATATAACCATCACCTTTTATTGATGCAATCAACCTATTTAAATTTTCAGATTTATGCATATTTCCAACTGCAACTGGAGATTCCAAATGTTGTATGCCATATTCATTATAATCTCTTAAAGGATCAACAAGAATGAAAGAATAGCTAAAAACTGACTTCATCTCTACAAATTCCACGTTATTGAAGGCTTCGTTGAAAAATGTTCACAATGCTATGCAGGAGTAGCACACATCATCTTATAGAAAGAAACTGGTATCTGAAAGTTATTTTATTTCATAGATAAACTTCTGTCTTCACTGTCCACATATCTGATTTTGCTATTAATAATAACTGTTGTGAAAAAACATTTTCAAAACACACACAAAACCTCCAGAAAAAGTAAGGATAGTTCTTAACTGAAGATCACAGCCCCTGTTGAAATGAAATTCAACGTCATTTTGATGAACTAAAACTTGGAATCATATGAAATGTATCTTAATTCCTCCACTTTTTGTATGAAAGTGGAGGAATGATTTTTCCAATATATAACATTATTCTGAGATACCTAAAATATTTTTCAGGTAGCAAAATAACTGAAAGCAAATTTAATAATTTCTTTGATCTTTATCCTGAATCACTTAACTTCTCTCCAAAAAAAATCCATAATTGCTTTAATCAAAGTAATAAGACCTGGTCATTATTTTGCATGAGTGGGCTGCATAGTTTGAGAAAGAATAAGAGGGTTTTTTCCTTTTTCTTTCTTTTCTAATCGAATCAAAGAAACATTAAAGTATCTTGGTTTAAAGTGAGAAGTCTATTATTTGTGAATTCCTACTGAATGGACTAAGACATTTTATTCAATGTGGGACAATCCACTGGACACTTCATTATTTCTTGGTAGAATGGAAATTCTTATTTCAATCTACAGATAAATAGATGAGTGAAGATGTATTACCACAATAAGTACCAACTATGTAGCTGAGGTATTAACAAATTAGAAAGTGCTTACCGTGTGTAGTGTAGAACATTCTGATTAAAATGCTGTATCCTGATCATTGTAGAAATTATAGTCTTCTTATTCCTGTATTTTGGATACTGCTGGTATTATGAAACTCTAGATGAATACAGCAGAGAAAGGAAATATAGAGTTAAAGAGTGATAAGAAGGAACATAGGTCACTTATATTGATATATAGAAGAACATATCAGGGTCAAAGCCAAATAAATGGGAGGAGACCTCCAAATCACCTTTCAGAAATGCAGAGAACCAACTGGGACTTCTGACCTAATGTCCAATCCTCACCTTCACGTGGTGCACCCCCATTAGTAGCATCTACTAAACGAACAAGGATGGACTGACAATCAGGGACTTAGCCAACCAAATTGTACTTTTTATTGGCTTAAACCACAAATGCATATGATGGTACAACATGAGATTTCATGCCAGCTGGTTAAACAAGGACCCCACTGTTTTCGTCAGGGAACCAGTCTGAACAGTGAAAAGTCAGCTACTAGAACAAATTCCAACTCAACATACAGAGAAGAAGAATAAACCCAACATCAGAAGAACTGAAGATAGGCACCATCAATATAAGGAGTATTAATAGAAAGGAAATCAACCTTGCAGAAGAATTGGAGACGTACCAAGTGGACATAATTGGCATTAGAGAGACAAAGAAGACAAAAAACAGGCAAGATAAGTATAGGATGGCATTTTCAGGCAATAATGATCAAGAAAAGGAAGGAGTAGCAATAGCATTCAACACCAAACATGAAGATAAACTTCTTGATTGGAAGGCAGTTTCAAGTAGTTATGTGGGCAAACTTCAAAATGGGGAAATGGACAATGAAACATATTTGTGCCCACAGAGGGTTCTTCTAAGGAAGAAGTGGAGGAATTTCTTTAGTCATTAGAATAGGCAGTTGACAAGGAAAATGGAAAAAGTGGTCCTTGTTGGCAGTACCGGACCAAGATAATTTCGCACCCCAAGCAGACTTCATGTATGATGCCCCTAAGTTTTTTTTTTTTTTTCCTTAAATACTTTCTAATTGTAAGTATTTTTTCAAATTATTAATAATTTCATAACTTCATTATTTCTAATCAGTTTTATTCACTCAGATATACTACATAAAAAAGAAACAAATAAAAATTATTACAAACAAAATTTATTGATTTCACAGTGGAATTTTAATTTAATCAATTATAATTTAGATATTTTTTTGCTTGATTTTAAATCTGCAAAAGCTTTTATTCTTTCACTAATATCCATTTTCTGAGCAACAGCATTTTCAGATAACAGAGGCTAAAGAATTGAATCTCTCACTCTCCATTGTCGAACGCAAATATGTTTTGATAAGTTTTAAATTGCTAAAGCTTCTTTCAGCTGTTGCTACTGTTATAGGAATTATCAGCAAAATTCTCAATACGAACCATGTATTTGGAACTATATTCTGCAAATTGCTTGCTTTTAAGAATTTTAAAGTTTCTAATGGTGAATTGATATGTTCCAGAAGTAGACTGTCATTTTTCAATTTGAAATTTGCGAATCATTATTTTCGGAAGGTACACAGGCTTTAAGGCCCTAGTGCCAGCCTTAGTTTTGGTGATCCGGGCAGCCCACCCCTTAATCCGGCACTGCTTGTTGGAGACCTGAACAGCAGAGTAGGAAATTAATATCACCAAGCATATAAGAACAATTTGGGAAAATTTGGAGAAAAGAGCAAAGCTAATAAAGTATTCACTGGACTTTTGCTCAGGACAAGGACTAGTCATTACTAACACACCATGTTTCAACATAAATATGTGCACAAGTTCACATGGAAAGAAGACACAAAAAATAAGAAAGCCTCATTGACTACATCATTGTTGATATAAGGTTGGTTCAGGATACAAGAGCGTACAAGGGATTTGAAATTGGAAGTGATCATTACTTAGTATTAAGCAGGATAAAAATGGATGTCACGTTGAAAAGAACAGTATGTAAGAAAGTTTGCAGCAGTTTGAAAACAAGAACCAAACCTTGAAGTTTCATTGGCAAACTCTGAAGACATTGATTGATTCACCTAGCGAAGTTGTAGGCAAGGATAGAAAAATAAGAACACCATAATGAACACAAGAAGTTAAAGAAGCAGTCCTGGAAAAAGAAGAAAACATACCAAAAGTTCCTAGTAAATAAGTCAGCAGATTCCCTAAAAGAATACAGAGAAAAATGTAAGAAAGCTAAGCTATGTGTAAAAGTAGCTAAACAAAAGTCATGGGAAGACTTTGGTAAGAATATAGAAAACAAATATCAGGAAGGTGGCAAAATGTAAATCAGAGGTAAGACAAGGATGCACATTATCTCCACTATTATTCATCATTTATATGGATAACATTATAAAAGAAAGTGGCATTAGGCTTGATATTAGAATTGGAGATGTCTAACTTTGTTCTTTGCTTTATGCAGATGATGTACTCCTAAACACATCTAGTGAAAGTTTCCAGGATTCACTAACTAAACTGAATAACAGCTGTAACAAATTTGGCAGAAAATCGGCAATAAAAAGACCAAAACTCTGAAAATAGGCAGGAACATAGAAAACTTGCATAGAAAACAATGCAATGCATTCTGAATGGAAATCCTATAGAACAAGTAAAATATTCCAACTATTTAGGCAGTTTTTAATGAAGATGGCAGGTTAAATTTGGAAAGACAACAGAATAAGCAAAGCTAATACAGTGGGTAACCAGCTGAATAAATGTATATGGAATAAGAGAGAAATTAGCCAAAATACCAAATTAGCAATATATTAGACAGTGTTCAAACCAGTTTTAAGTTATGCATCTGAGAGTTGGGTTAGAAATAAAGCACTTGATCAAAGACTAGAGACCACAGATATAGAGGGTTCTGAGAAAAATTAGGAGAGTGAACCAATGGCAGAATCATATGAAAAATGAAGATATTATAAAGGAACTTGACACTATCAATATTCAAGAGGGTGTAAGCAGAGCTAATCCAAGGTGATACGGCCACTTAAATAGAATGGATGAGGAAAGGTTAGCAAAAACAAGTATTTGATGCCAAGATAGCAAGAAAGAGACTCAGAGGAAGACCAAGGTCTAGGTGGATTGATTCAGTCAGAACTGCCTTAGAAGAACAAAATGTTAGATATGGCAATATTGGAGTGCTTAAGTAATAGACTAATCTGTACAAAAATTGTTGATAGGAGACTAATAATAATGTAAACTTAATCATGTAGTACTGTCATAGTAGCCTGAACACCCCTTGGGGGTACATATCAAGACATTGATGATGAAGGAATATAGCCATCAAGGAAGTCTATTACTGGCTAAAGATCTGCATAATTTCTCTTAAAATAGAGAAATGAAAAAAAAAAAAATGAAATTTTGTCAATAAAAAACAACAACAACAGGAGCTTCATTTCCTTAATGCATTTTATAGTTGGCCAAGACATTAAAACTAGTGATGCTCATGAAGTTGTCTGTATTTCCATAGATATCCCCATAGTAAATTTCAAAAAGGAGGTTTATCTAAAATAAGACAATCAGTAAGTATGCAGTTGTGTACTACTGTTCCAATATCATAGTGTGGGCAAAATCCTCTGAAGATGAGGAGGGGTAGGGTAGGAGGAATAGGAAAAATGAAAGGCCACCATGTGGAAATAAAGATTTTATGATAAATGTGGTAGTGCTAATGAGCTTTTTCAGTATCCTCCAAATTGAAAAATCAGTTCCAATGTGATGCATCCTTGGTGAATGGGAAATGAACTGGCTTATTACTGAGCTGCACTTTCAATTCTGCAATTCTTATCCCTCATATATGCAACCTGAAATGAAATAAAAAAAAAAATAAAAAAAATAAATAATTATAATTTCATATCAGATCTGTTTCTATCACAGGCATATCAAAACGTTTTCAATTTCCAAGCTTGCTACTTGTTCTGGCTTGGGAGATTAAATTTCTATATAGCCATACCAACTAATATTAGGATTTTTATATAGCTCCTGAAGGACTGTTCTTTTTATTTTAAATCTTTCTTTCTTTTTTTTTTTTATTACCACAGTTAATTTATATGCATACTAGGGGGGCTATTCCCCCCCTGACACCCCCCCCCGAGTTCCAGGCTGGTAAGACAAAAAACGTGACATAAAAATGTTTCAAATTTTGGCTTATCTTTTTATATATAGAGAGCAGATTAAATCAACAGAATTAAAAGGTACTAACAATATTCCAAGCTGCAATAAGCATTTGAAATGTTTCTCCTGTCACAAATGTGATGAGCTAAAAAAAATCTTATACATAAATACAGAATTAATAAACTTAAATTTTCTGAATGCTCTTAAGAAGTACAAAATTTATTAGAAGAACACAATATATTATAATAAATTTAGTTTAATCCTTTATCCAAGTGTGAGCAAACAAAGTTTGCACTTGAAAATATCTTCAGGACTGTAGCAAGGTGGTGCAACTGTTGGCAACTCAGAGCAAAGGTGGATCAAGCTCTCATCACTCCTTGTCTCAGTATCTCCCACCATGCAAAGCACATGTACTTGTGGACATGTATAATGCTATGCATTGAGGGAAGGGCCACTACTGGATAGTGGCCCTTAATAAATGTAACACTACCCATCTGAAGCAGCACAAATGCACATTTTGATGTAAGTTATGAGAAAAAAAAGAAATTATTTTCTCCCCACATAGAATATTACATATATTTGGCAGTTAGTATGTCAGTCATTAGTAACCTAAAAGACAATCTATAGTAACTAAAATTAAAAATTAGTAACCTAAAGGGCAATATATAATTATACTCTAATCTCGTTACATTTTAACGTTCATGTCACAATGTGATGATTCTCTTAAATAAACTAAATATTCTCTAAAACTATAAAAATAATCTAATTGCAAATGCACAGATATACTTATTCAAGCAAAAATAAATACACGCTTCTGACAAAAGAAAATGATGACACATTAGAGATGTTTATTTTATTATTAAATGGTTTTTTAAATACAGTACTAGCCAATGGCAATATTCAATTATAAAGCCTGTAAATAGGCTAAACGAAATTCAAATCAAGCAACAGTGCAATACTGGTTCTGTCAACATGATTAGTTGGTCAAATCTTTCAAAAAAATAAAAATAAAATAAAAATATAAACACTTTTTTATTAATATATAAAATAAAATAAATACTGGTAAAGAAAAATATGCATCAATAATGGTTCACTGTATTCTACCACATATTGTTTCTAAATTATTTTGATTATTTGTTGTTTAAATATAGTACTAAACGTGGCAATTTTCATTCTCAAATACTATGACTGTCTGGCCAACTAACACCTGGGAGAAAGATGGGGATGCGACATTCAAATCAGGCAGAAAAACTCCAAGCAAATACCATTACAATCATATTATAAATTTAAATTCTGCTCCAGCATATATACTTCATCATGCAAACTATACACAAAATAAATATAAAAGTTTTAAAAAAAAAGAAAAAAAAAAGCTGTCTTCTGAAATATTCCAATTATAAAGCCACAGTGCACAGTTGCAGAGAGCAATTTTTCAGTCAGATAACTGAAGGCACAATCACATGGTGCTGAACCAGAAATCAGATGACATGCTTATCCATTCATGCATTGATTGTTTTGCATTGATTAATTGCAAGTTCATTCATTTAGGCCAGACAATTAAGGGAATACTGTATAATGTTGCAGTTTTATTTACAGATACAGTAATTTTGGAAAGACTGCATAAATGGTCACATAATTGATACAGATTTTTGAGTACTGCATGCTTTTTTTTTTTTTTTTTTTTAAATATCATCCCCACACTAGAGGTTATAAACCTATAATACACTGGTGACCAAAACCTAAATACAAACACTATTTTTGAAGATTACAACTCAAATTCAGACAAATCAGCTTGTGACAATTTGTATAACTAACAATTTCAAGTAGAAAGCAGGTACACAATCAAATTTTCGAATCGCATGTAAAGAGATAGTGTGGTATCACTCAACAGGATAAAAGGCAAAAGGCTGTGCTAAATGAATTGTGTTTGAAGGAAGCTCTTTTCGTGAAGGAATAAAGTTGCAAACTTGGATGCCTTGTAATGTCTCAAAGACATCATCTAGATAATTTCACACAGGGAAGAATTATTGAAAAGCTTGAAGAAAGCCACAGAATTACTGATATTGCCAGAGAGCTTGGAATCTCGCATGCCATTGTATCTAGACTCGTTATCTAGATACTTAAAAAAAGTTGTTGAAAACAATGGCAGATTGTATGCCTCATGTAGAAGATAAAGCAATTTGCAGTCAAATAGATAACAAGTAGTAAAAGAGGAATTGCAGAAGAAAAAGATTATGGAAGACATAAAGAGAGATGAGAACAGTTGCATGAGGAATGTAGGGCTATGAAAGTAACTGGTATTGTAAGGAGAGAAAAATTGGAATATGAAAGGAGATTGACACTGCAATCCAAGGAGAATCCCAAGAAGTTTTTTTGCTATTGTGGTGATTTAGTGAAAAAACAATAGTGCACAGATTGCATTGCTGGATGGAGATGGGAATCGAGTGACCAAAGCAAATGACATATTAGAACTATTTAACGATCACTATATTAGAGTTTCATCCAGGTATAGCAGGCTATATTCCTAGAGGGCTAATGAGTGATGAAGTGTTAGAAGTGAAAGAAGACGATGTATTCCAAATACTAAGTATGCTAAATGTTAATAAGGCAGGGAGTCTAGATGGAATTTCATGTATTTTACAGGAATGGACCATGGAACTAATTGTGCCATTAGTTTGACTGTTTAATGAAAGTCTTGCAATGGGACAAGCACTTATGACCCCTCTTCCTTCAAATTCTTTCATCCATTGCACTGTTGCAAGATGGTTTCTATGACAGCCTTATAATTCCATAAACTCTGTTTTTGATACCTCCACATGCTTATTCAGGACTACATGGTCACTCTGACCAATGGGGGGGGGGGGTAAGTATGACGTCTGGCACAATCATAGCTGATGCTTTGACCAAATCCATAACTCTTGATCCTTGTGCTCCCTCCCAACACACACACACATGCTGCTTAAGGCAGTTGTCCCTCAAGAAACCCAAATATTCAGTTCCCTTATTGCTGCATCTCCTCTATCTCCTTTGCCTAGTTTATATATAGTTGAAGATATGATCACTCACTCACTCTGCACTTCCCAAACTAATGTGACTAAACATTTCTTGCTCATCACCAATTATATTTTCTGGCCTATAGCAACATCCCATTAACTGTTGTAAAAACATCTATCTCACACCATATACTCTCAAAGCCATTAGTGCTATCTCCACTGTTATTTTCACCCTGAGAGGGTGCAGTTCATCTCTTATCATGAGTAACACTCTACCACCACGTTTATCCCTATCCTGCTATACCCTTTGATTTCTATCCGTTAGAACATCTGCTTTAGTTAACCGATTTCAGTGATACCAACAACCTTTGGAGCAGTGAGTCAATCAATGCCACAAACTTATTTACTTTATTTCTAATGCTCCTAACCATTTGTATACAGAAAAATCTGTGCATTGCCAGTATTCTTATAGCCGTTATTACTCCCCTCATTATTACTTGGCTCTGTAATATAGTGTACATCCTCCCATTTCTCAAGCCACTATCTCCACATGAGGCCATTCCACCTCTGCAATTCTAGTTTACCTGTCTCAATACGTTCACTTGCCCAGAAAACAACAGTCTCTCCAAATGCCTGCACTGTGCATTTAAATGTAATTCATTGCTTGCATATAACTCTTCTATCCTCAAACGTACTCCACGCATCCACATATTCCAGACCTCTATTCCTATACATTGCTATCATCTCGTTTGTTATTATTGCCCTTCTCCTCCACTCTGCATTATCATACCAGGACAACATATTCACTATCTTTGCTCAGACACATTTCTGCTGCACCATCTCTAACATCAAATCTCATGCTACACGATTCACACTACCTTTCAGGTCATTCATCCCAACCATTATATTGAAAGCAGATAAGGAGGTGATGAATGTTCTGCAAGGAGTCGATAAGGATGGAGCAGAAACAGCAGAATTAGTCATTGACTGTTAAGCTGGAATGCATTACTGAATGCAGTTGTTAGAGCTAACAGCTGAATTCTTTTCAACAGTTCAATAAGCCTTTAGAGGATAAGAGTGGATTACTTAAAGTATTATGTGCTAGTTTACACTCATAATTAGGTTTAATGGACTAAATGCAGAACAGAGAAATAATTAAATGTAGATTTAATAGGTCCTATATTTCATCATATATTTGAAAAATCCGAAAAGAATGACAGTGTATACCTTACCCTCATCCACTGCTCTTATTACTCTGTTGTAAAAGGTTATTGTAAACTATACTTAGAGACATCTTCAGGGATACAATATTAAAATTGCGATGACACACAAAAACACATAAAACAATAAGTGGAAGAAGTTAGACCAAAAGCCTGAAGGGGACCCTTTCTAGGTCCTATTGGCTGGCCTTGTCTGTTGGGTAGGAAACTTAAGAAATAATGTTTCCTAAATCTTGGGAAACAAGTACTGAAAAAAGTATCATCTTATTATTAAATTGCAAATAAACCTCTACATATGCAGTTAATGTTTATTATTATTCAGGCCTCCATGAATTCGAAATACTCCACGGAGGCCTGAATAATATACACAATGAATAATTTGTGCAATGAGTACACTGTATGTATTGAAACCACATACAAAGTTAAAAATCAATGTCAAAAATTTTAATTCATCTATGTTTTCGAACATTTGTCAGAAGACTTAATTTAGGCCCTAAAATACATTGATAGAAATATAAAGAATATTGAAAGCAAGTAAACTAAAAATGTTTACATATTAAAGAAATTAGCTAAGAAACAAGGGAAAAATGGATATGCTACTTTCTAAAAAATATTTGTAAGAACATTTGAACAGATGTAGCCTTCTTCATAAATTGCGATAACAATTAATTCCATTTTCAAGCTAACATTCTTTTCTTTCCACATTCAGATATAAATCTGATAATCTGTTGTTTAACAGTTTCCAATCAAAATATCTGCTTGAGTTCCTTTAACAAAATTTCCTTCATGATGCACTCCTCTCCTTCAGTTGCAATTTCTTCTTTCTCATCGCAGGAATGCTGTTATTTCAATTCTATAAAGATTCTGTGTCAGCGAGTGGCTATGAGTAAGAATCCAGGCATTCTCTTATATTGGTGGAATCAACATCTTCAAAGCTAAGGTCCTTACCGATGACTTCTGAGAATAGGACTGATTCTGTTCCCAGTGCACTGAATACTAAAAGATGTTGATGCAACTTTACTTTGTTTTATGTATTCCTAAGATTTGAACAAAATTAATCACACCGTAGACGTGTTGAGGCCTAGCACCATGCTGATGCTTGCCTTGCTTTGATCATTATCAAACCATTTAATGTCAAGTTTCGTATCCAAAATGATAACCATGAATTTCTTCTTATCAGACTGCACTGGAATATAACTTTTCCTTTTGGACATGGAGAACTTTTACAGAACTTTAATGATTACTTAGCATGAAATAAGTAATGAGAAGATACTGAGTTGACACATCTGACTTGGATGGTCACTTAACAATTCTCATGGTGGCATAATGGTGTGGCAGAAGCACAATCTAGCAATGCTGTTCACAGAGAGTTTTCTGGGTTTTTTTATAATCAGCCAAACCATTTGAAACAAAGCAAAAAATTTTAATTCATCTATGTTTTGGAACATTTTTCAGAATACTTAATTTAGACCCTAAAATTGAAATTTTAGGGGAAAACATATAGAAGAATAGTATAAATGTTTGTGACTGTTAACTGAAACTTGCATTGATCGAAAATGCATATATCAAAGTTCACCTGTATTCTGGTTTGGAAGTTTTTTTTTTCACTTAGTTACAAAGTAAATTATACTTAACAAGAAATTATGTTCTTTTAATCCTTTATCCAAGTATAAGCAAACAAAGTTTGAGCATGAAGTATCTTCATGACTGAGGCAACAGATGTGAAGTCAACCATTCCTATGTACAAGTAGCACCTAATTGAGGAAACTCATACTTAGATAAAGGATTAAACAAGAATATAAGAATATAATTTCTTGTCAAGTAGAACATACTTTGTAACCAAATAAAAAATCCTACCTCTAATGAAAAATAATATATCAATCTGTGCATTTTTGAACAAAATCTTACCTATTTGCTCTAGGAGAAACATAAGGACCCCATGTCTGCTGTGAAGGGTATTCTAAAAGAAGATGCACATCATCTGTTTCTATCGTAGGACCAGAAACAGTTACCTGAGGAGGAAAAAGGTTCTGAAGTTCTTTGGACATTTGGGCACCCAACAATACTTCACAACCTTCCTTTGCAAATCTACTGGCCATAACTGGTGCATTGCCTCCCATTGTCCATTTAATACTAGGTGCTTTTCCAGAAGCTCTCACTATCTCTTCAAAAAGTGCTTCATTGCTAACATATCTCCTGAAAAGTAATAAAGCAATGAAATTTTTGATAATGCTAATACAATGATCTCTGAATTATCCAACCTTTGAATGAACAAACCCTCAGTTAAACAGTTCCTTAATTGATTAGTGTTATCTTATTCCTGAAACAGCATTGAGTAACCAAATATTCAGCTAAATGTATCCTCTGATTTAACTGGAGAATTCATTTTCCAATGTGATTGGTGATTGGATAACAAAGATCACTGAACGTAATATTTAAAATAATAGCTTTTCTTTTAAAATTCGTGATTTTTTTATATAAATTACATGAAAAACTATCGTGCTTCCCCCCCCCCCCTTAATGTGAAGGTTTCCAAATGATAATAAATCTGTTCCATTAATCCATGAAAACAATATGCTCTCATAGATCAGTGAATCATAAAATAATACATCTCAAATAATATAAATTGAAAGCAAAACATCAATATATATATATTTTTTTTATATTAGAAATTTACTCACTAGAACCACCGAGATAAGAACAAAAACTTTAATTAGAACACAACTAGTTTTGTCGGAATGCCGACTTCTTCAGGTGTGCATACCATCACAAAAAACTGGAAACCTAGCAAGATGATTGAGACATTCAAATTGCTAAAAGGATTCTATAGGATTAATTCAGATGATATTTTTGAGATCAGGACTGGTGGTGGGAGAACTAGGGGACACCCATGGAAGCTGGGCAAGAGCGTGGTTAGCAGGGGTGTTAGAGCTGGGTTCTTTACTTTTAGAGTGGTAAATGAGTGGAATAAGCTGCCAGAGTCTGTTGTGGGTGCTATGACAGTGAGCGAGTTCAAGGCAAGGTATGATAGATACTGTGAGAATGTTGAACAGCTGCATGAACATGATGTTTAGGGCCTCCCTCGATGAGTCTAAGGACTCCTGGAGTAGCCTGTGGTAATAATAATAATAATAATAATAATAATAATAATAAGATAAAAAATGAACTTCTCATATAAACAAGTTAGGAACAACAACAGTCAAGCTTGAACTGGCGTCCTCGTGGCAGGTCTAGCATGAGGCGTTAGTGAGTGGGAACTATCTCGAGAACACCAAAACTGAATTACTGCGCTGTGTGAATTGGGTAGGCTATAACTTAAATTACTGTTCATGTGCGAGGGGTCCAGGACTATTTCTTTTGATTCTAAGATGCGTCTTTCTAGTTCATCAGGACATTTATGGATATTTGTAGAAAGATTCCAGTCTATCTGGTGTTGACACTCTTCTAAATTAGAGTTGGCAGAGAAAAAGACATGACTGGAGAGGGTGCTTGCATGGGTACTGTTGTAAGAGATAATTCTGAGTTTCTGCAGAGGGAAGTGACGAGAGGAGGCATGCAAGTATCTGTCCATATTATCACCACTCTGGCTGATCGGGCGAGATCTCTAATTTTAGAAGATGATCTTCAAATCGAACTTAACCACCTCAAAAGTATTTTCTTAAACAACGGCTAATCACCTAGAAGCATTTCTAACCGTCTATACCCACGTCTCCAACCTTGGCAAGAAGATAACTCAAACCCTATTGCACACATTCAATTACCTTACGTAAGTTCTCTATCGCCCAAATTGGCGAGAATTATGAAGAAATTTAATATTAGAACTTACTTCACTACCCTACTAAAACTTCGTTCTTTCCTGAGTCAACCCAAGCCAAAACATCACCAACTTCAGTTCCCAGGAGTATATAAAATCATCTGCAGTTGCAGGAAGCTGTATTATGGGCAAACCAATAAGTCTATCTCACTACGACTCGAAGAGCATCAACGTGATATCTCTTACAACAGAACCCGTGCAAGCGCCCTCTCCAGTCATGTCCTTTTCTCTGCCAACTCTAATTTAGAAGAGCGTCAACACCAGATAGACTGGAATCTTATTACAAATATCCATAAATGTCCTGATGAACTAGAAAGACGCATCTTAGAATCAAAAGAAATAGTTCTGAATCCCTCACACATGAACAGTAATTTAAGTTATAGCTTACCTGATTCATACAGCGCAGTAATTCAGTTTTGGCATTCTCGAGATAGTTCCCACTCACTAATGCCTCACGCTAGACCTGCCATGTGGACGCCAGTTCAAACTTGACTGTTGTTATTCCTAACTTGTTTATATGAGAAGTTCATTTTTTATCTTGCTAGGTTTCCAGTTTTTTGTGATAGTATGTACACTTGAAGAAGCTGGCATTCGGACGAAATTAGTTGTGTTCTAATTAAAGTTTTTGTCTTATCTCGATGGTTCTAGTCAGTAAAATTCTAATATAAAAATGCCTACAATCCAAGTAAATATCCTTAATAATAATAATAATAATAAATATATATATATATATATATATATCATAAAAATAACATCTAGTTTTCAAACTATGCAAACTTTAGATAAAGTGTGTAAAGATGTAGCGAGAAGGGAGTGACAAAGATATTTTTGATGCACAGAGTGATGAGCAAAACTCCTCTCTAAGAGACAAATATAGCATCCAATAAACTGTTGGAAATGAATAACAGCTGATAAACAGTTGATCTACAGATGAGTAGATCTACAACTGCAGATCTACTCATACATACACTATAAAAAGAAACTTCTATGTTTGCTATCTACTAACAGTTTTGTAAAGAAGATAAATGTAAAAAAAAAACCAAGAGCTGTAAACAGCAGTTTTTTGAAAGTCAAAACATTATTAATAACTTAACTTCGTCGCATCATCTGACTTTTCTAGTATAAAATATTCATTGCTGTACAAGAGATTTAGACTGCTGTTGGCACAAGTCCTGACAATATCAGGACTGAAGAATCCTGTCTATGGAGAAAAGTTGAAGAAATGTGGAATGCAGAGTTTGGTGGATAAGAGAAAAGAGGTGATATAATATAGACATTTAAGTTAGTGAGTGGATTTTATTGGATTAATACAGAGGAGATAGCAAAAAGAATAGAAAGGCAAGAGGGGAAAAACCAGAGGCCATCCCTAGAAGTTGAGTGAATTTTTTTTTTTCACTTGCTTATAAATTAAATTAAAGATGCCAAGAAATTATACTCTTGGTTTAATCTTTATCTAAGTAAGCAAACCGAGTTTGCATGTGAAGTATCTTCACATGTATATTATTATTATTATTACTTGATACCTCCAAGGAGTCCAAAGACTCATCGAGGGAGGGCACCTACTCTACAACTCTCCGTCTCCACCAACTATACCATCTACTACTCACCACCACCATCATCACTAGTATTTTCACAGACAATCACAAACATCCATGCCCACAGTGGGATTTGAACCCACAGCCTTTTGGCTGGAGAGTAGATACACTAACCACTCAGCCAACCAGGCTGGCATATGGAGGCTAATGACTTCACATTAATTAGCTGAGCAATGCAAAGCACACACATCCTTTAAAGTATGTATAATGCTAAGCATTATGGGAAGAGCCACTAACCAGACTGATTTTGACCTTTGAGGTAAAAATAAAGGGGTGCTGATCATAGGCCTAGAGTAGTTAACATAGGGGTCTCATCAGTGGGAGCCAGACCCAGAAGTGATACCAATGTTGAAATAATGCAAAAGTCATATTTCCCATATACAAGTAGTGAGAAGGTGTCACACCTTATTAAAATACTCTGCATTATAGCTAGTTGTTGAAAGTTATTTTCGCTTGGCTATATATTAAATTAAAGATGCCAAGAAGTTATATTCTTAGTTTATCCTTAATCCAAGTGTAAGCAAACAAAGTTTGCTGTACATAGAGGCTAATGACTTCACATTAATTCCTTTAGTATCCCATAATGCAAAGCACACCTCCTTTTGGGTGTATAATGCTAAGTATTTGCATAAAGGATAATGCTTCCCATAAAGCATTACAGGAATGATTAGCATAATAAGGTGTGATGACACCTTTTCACTACTTATATATGGGGAATAAGTGACTTCTGCATTACTTTAATCTTGGTATCATTTCTGTGTCTGGCTCACACTAATGACACCTCAATGATAATTGAAAATCTGGTCTGGATAGTGTCCTTTCCATAATGCTTAGCATTATACACTTGTATAATTGGCCACTTGTATAGTATAAAGGATAAACCAAGAATATTTCTTGGCATCTCTAATTGAATCTCTGGAAGCTGTAAGAGGATGGTGAAGAGGGATGCGAGGAGTAGATTTTTTTTTTACATGGAGAATTGTCGAAATGAAATGTATTACCACAATATGTCGTTAACGCAGGGAGTATTAAGGATTTTGAGATTCATTATGACAGATTTGTTGTCAGTTGAATGAATCTCCCACAATGAGTCTCCCAACTCAATGGAGGGTGTAATAATAATAATAAAAAAAGAAATTTCCAAATTTTATGAAAAATAAAGCCATGGTTCCTGTTTAAGGTGCCTTATGATTGTATCACTTCAGAGGATTCCCTGAACATCTTTAAAAAGCAACTACCTTACCTAGAAGACACTAAGGCAGTTGACCAATCCACATCCTGATGTTCTGAGGAAACACATGCAGTAAAGCTACTTATTTTTCCTTTTATATTCAAAATTGCCCAGGTATTCTTTCTTATGGATTTCAAAATTTCTGTCAGTTAATTATAGGAACTGAAAAGGATTGTTATTATTGCAATGCAAATCCAATGCCAAACAAGAGGAATAGAAATGCTTAAACTGCAGAGAGAACAAAGAAACGCTGCCACCCACGGTGCAACTAATTACGCCGGAGGCAGAATCGAACAATGAACTGAACAGAAAAAAAATACCGGCGAGTCTTATAATTTGAATTCCGTAAATTTATTACTAGAAAAAGGTTTAGAAAATATAAAAGCCAGGTTAGTAGATCTTGTCCAATAACTATTTGATAAACAGAATAAACAAATAACAAATAAACAGGAGAGAGCATCAAAGATGATCCTCGTGACAACAGGCCTATGGAAGTGATGACTGAGGAAAATGTCTCTCTTGTTGAGGAGGAATTGCTCAATGACAGATGGCTGAAGCTCAAAAGAAATCTCAGCAAGGTTAACTCTTTCTATAACAACCATCTTTCGCATCATTCATGAGAAGCTTCACATGATGAAGGTCAGTGCAAAGGAGGTATCCTGACTTCTCTTTTCGAATAAAAAGGAGCATCATGTGACCTGTTCCTGCAAGCAAGTTTTTAGAGCTTTGCCAAGAGAATCAGAGAGAAGTGCTGGAATCCATTGTCACCGGTTATGAAACCATGGTCCTTTATTATGATCCTCTTTCCAAAAGGGAATCCATGGAGTTGCGCAAACCAGGTGAAGCACTGTCGAGAAAAGCCAAGGTCGCTCAGTCCACCAAGAAGATCATGGCAACAATCTTTTGGGAGTACTGGGGAATTCTCTTGATTGACATCAAGGAAAGGAATACCACCAGGAGTGCAGAATATTATGCTTCACTCTTGCACAAACTGCATGATGCCATAAAGGAGAAGACACAAGGAATGCTGAGTCATTGTGTTTGCCTGCTTCACAACAATGCTCTAGTTCATATAGCTATTGTTGAGAAAGCTGCAGTGAAGGATCTCCTGTGGTGTCCAATCTCCTGTGGCTTCCAGGAGATTGACCACCAAACCTACAGCCCAGATCTAGCACCTAGTGAGTTACCTCTTCTCAAAACTGAAGAAAGACTTGAGGAAGAAAATTTTCAAATAACAATGAGGTGAAAGATGCAGTTTTGGGCAATTTTTTAGACAAAAGTACAAACTATTTTTTAAAGCATACAAGTGCTAATTCAAAGATATGAAAAGTGTGTTAAAGTAAAGGGAAATTATGTTGAAAAGTGACATAGTTGTTTTCTTTCTATCACCTCTAAAAGTTAGTCAAGACGGAAACTTATGGAACCATCAGGTGTGTATAAAGCTATGCATTCTGAGAAGGACCACTATTCCGATCAGTTTTGACCTTCATTGAGATATGTTAAATTGCAGGGATACCTCTCCAAAAATTCAGTGATCTACAACATCACTCTAAATCTCATTGAGTGACCCTAAAGGATCACTACTACACTCACCACTCCCTATCTGAATCACTCCAGAACATGAAACTCAGCAGTCCACTCAGTAATACACAAAAAGCAGCAACCAAATAGAATTTCTCTACTCCCTGGGAAGCAAACTCCCACTGACTCCAGAGAGGATTAAAAATAGGTTAATGTGGAAAATGGAGCAAAACCAATGCAAATATATATCTAATCAGATTTTCATGCTAATATTGTCTTAAAATATCCTTCACAGTTACTATTCCTCGAGATTTCTTTATGTACCAACAATTAAAAAAAAATAATAGTAAAATTATAGACATCATTATAAAACAAGTCTTGGAACTTCTTTTTCATTTCCAAAATGCCAACTTTTAGTATCTAAAGTTTTCAGAATTTGTATGCTGTGTGATCTCCATCTTCCACCACAGATGCAGCTGAGTATAAATGTCTTCCTGTGTGTTGGGTGATTTCATCTGTCTTGTATACCTAATTACCTTTATTCATCAAATATATAATTTTTTTTTCTGGATTTCAAGATTAAAAACTCTTAATTTCTTCCTGAAAATATACACTGCTTGCATACTTCCAGTAGTTGGGAATCTTCTACTGATGGTAGCTTGCTTCCCAGGGAGTAGAGAGGTTCTACTCGGTGGCTGGTTTTTGCCTGTCACTGGGTGAAACCACCACTGAGTTTCCCCATCTTAAAGTGATTCAGGTAAGTAGTGATTAGTTTATTGGTGGTCCTTTAGGGTCACTCAGTGAGATTTAGAAGAGTTTTGAGAGGGGTATCCCGACACTTTAATATACTTTAAGTGTCGAAACCAGTCTAGGAAAAACTAGAAAAACTAGACACTTTTTATTTTAAACATATTCAACTATTGCAAATAACATCTACTATCTAACATACGGATAATAACAGCATAAATCTCAGTTATGTAGGAGGCTGAAAAGTTCTGATCAATACCTAGAACAAAAATGATATGAAAAGAACTGATATAACCACAAGAATGAAGATATAAGAATATAAGGACATAAGTTACCTTCATAACTCAGCCTCTAGTATGTTCTTTCTTGTGGTTATATCAGTTGCTTTAATATCATTTTTGTTCTAGGTACTAATCAGAACTTTCCAGCTCTCCCACCCCCGTAATTAAAATTAATTTTCCAATACAGACTACTTTCCCCGTAAGTAATGTGATTATGTTATAACTAACTACACTGCACCAATCCCTATCTTGTTGCACGTTTCATAAACTAAAACCTTTAATCAATTACTTACAAACATTAGCTACATGACCGTACCATTTTTCAGATGCGGTTATAAAACTGCCACAAACATGTGATTACATATCGGTAATACCAGCAACCAAATAGAATTTCTCTACTCCCTGGAAAGCAAACTCCCACTGACTCCAGAGAGGATTAAAAATAGGTTAATGTGGAAAATTAACTCCCGCGATGAGTCTTTGGACTCCTTGGAGGTGTGAGGAATAATAATAATAAAAAGACTGCATTTTACATATACTCACTCTGCTGCAGCTCCATAGCGAAAAAAATATGCAAATACTTTCAGTAGTTCTTCTTTAGACGTTATAATATCATAATGTTCGGGGTCTACAGGAGGTGGTTCTTTAAGAACCTCCTCACTTTGTACTACACCATCCTTACAAGACCCAAATCCTATGGCAATTTTTGTTTTTGGAAGAACAGATACCTTCTTTTCTGCCCGCAGAAGTCCATTAAGTGTTCCGTTTATCCTTTCAATAAGTAATTCTTCCTGATTTCTTGAATAATAATAAGCTATAAGAAAGATGACTAGTCCTACTCCGTAATACTTAATCGACGAAGGCATATTGTATTCGGGGAGTACAGAGGTCCCTCTGAATTCGCACGATCAGTTAACAAACACGCAATGACATATCAAAAGAGTTGTACATGCTGATAAGCAAAATAATAAAATGCATCCCCGCTCATGGTGGTGGCATGGGGAGGGAGAGGGAGGGAGGCATGCTTATTTAAAAAAAAAAAAAAATACGCTATCTCAGTCAAAGCAAATTAGCAAATTACAGCTACATTGAAAATATACTGATTAATCCAAGTCATGAAAATGGGTTCAAGGACATCCACATATACATATGATCCACCTGCATAAGTTTATTGTTGTGTCAATTACTACAGTAGAGATTCATATATTTATATAAAAATCTTTGCAAAAGTAATACGTAGAAAATGAATGGAATCGACCCACTGGGTTTGGAAATATTGTTTTTCCTTCTTGATATTTTCTAATCGCTTTAATAACAGTTCTACAAATGAAAACTCAATATTTTTCACGCCGCAAAAAACCAAAGGATAAAACTCGCAAGAATGATATGCATTGTTTTTATTTTTATATGGCAGCACATCTCATGTGTGCAAATAAAAAGACTATTATTATTTTTTTTATTTTTTAAAGAAGAAGAAGAAGAACAAGTAGATATGATTTTAGTGAATGAAAATTATTATTGTCATAATAATTCTGTAGACAGAATTACATACTACAGACACGAAGAATGTATATATCATATACATATATTGCCCATGCAGTCTAAAGAGAATCCCAAACAGTTTTTTCAATATGTTGCAAGTAAAAGGAAAAATGTTCATGGCAGAATGAATTTTAAAAAATGCTGAGGGTAGGGAAGAAACCGAATCAGTCGACATAGTGGAATTACTGAGCGAGCACTTTGTGGTGACATTGCAGGAATGGAAGAACCAACAGCTTATACTGGAATTGTGATGAATGAAGTAGAGGTAAATAGTCTATTACAGAACCTCAATGTCAATACATCTGTGGGATTGGATGGTATACCAGCTCGTGTCATACGTGAAGCGGCTAAAGAATTGTCAGTGCCCTTGACCATTTTGTTCAATTTGAGCCTCGGGTCTGGATCAGTCCCAAGGGGGTGGAAAGAGGGGAAAATAGTTCCGCTGCATAAAGGTGGTTCCAAGGCTGCTTTTGAAAATTACCGGCCAATCAGCATAACAGGAATCGTTATCAAGGTCTTGGAGAAAGGCAAGAGGAAAATACAAGATTGGATAGATGAAAATGGGATACTGTATCGGGGACAGCATGGTTTTGTGAAGGGTAGGTCATGCCTCAGTAACTTGCTCACGTATTATAACGCAGTGACGGCTGAACTGGATAAGGGTAATGGGTTTACAGTGATTCTACTGGACCTTGCTAAGGCCTTTAACAGGATACCACATGGAATTCTAATCAGTAAAATGCAACATATGGGGATGGATATAGGATTGGTGAGATGGATAGGAGGGTGGTTGACAGAGAGATATCAGAGAGTGGTTTATTCAGGAGTAGAGTCCAAAAGACGGCCTGTGACTAGTGGTGTGTTCTGTTCTTGGACCACGGGGTTCTTTCTTGGACCACTGCTGTTTAATTTTTTGATTAATGATATAGGAAAGGATCTGATATGAACAGTTCATTTGTTTGCGGATGATGCAAAGTTGGGTAGGGCAATAGTGAATGCAGATAATGTCAAAATTTTGCAGGATGATTTGGATAGATTGGAGGTATGGGCTAAGGAGAATGGATGTCAATTTAATGTGGCAAGATGTAAGGTTATACATTGTGGGGTGAAAAGATTAGCAGCAGTTTACTACATTGATGGAACTGTACTCCAGGAAATTGATGAGACAAGAGATTTAGGAGTGTTGGTGGATAAGGAGTTGAAGTTTAGGGGACATATTGCAAAAAGTGGCCAAATCAGCTCATCAAATCACTTGGTTGCTGAAGAATACTTTGACGAGCAGAGACAAGCATGTTATTGTTCCTCTGTATCAACCCTTGATAAGACCCCATCTCGACTACTGTGCCCACATTTCGTCACCTAGGTTTCTTCTTGATGGGAAGGAGGTTGAGAGGATTCAGACGCGAGTGACCAAGATGATAACAGATCTGTGGAATGAACCTTATGAGAACAGGTTGAGGATTTGTGGGTTGCAGAAATTGGTTGATAGGCGGAGGAGGGGGGATATGATTGAGGCATTCAAATTACTGAAGGGTTTCTATAAGATTAATTCAGAAGATATTTTTGAGAATAGGGCTGGTGGTGGGAGGACTAGGGGACATCCATGGAAGCTGGGCAAGAGTGTGGTTAGTAAGGGTGTTAGAGCTGGGTTCTTTACTTTTAGCGTGCTGAATGAGTGGAATAAGCTGCCAGAGTCTGCAGTGGGGGTGCTGTGACAGTGAATGAGTTTAAGGCAAGGTATGATAGATACTGTGTGAATGTCAAATAGTTGGGATGAACATGATTTGGGGCCTCCCTCGATGAGTCTAAGGACTCCCTGGAGTTGGCCGTAATAATAATAATAATAATAATAATAATATATAATTATATATCATTGCGACCTAAATGGAGTTCATGATGAATCCTAGGACTATATTGAGGTGTCAGTGATATATAATTGATATATTATATATCAATATATAATATATTATATTACACATTTGAAAAAAAATGTATATATATATATATATAATAATCATCAAAGCTTGATTTGCTTCCTCAGTCTTAAGCAAAAGGCTGGTTATGTTCCACTAATTTGAGCCCTACCCAAGGGCCTATGAGTTGTGGATGAAATACTTTCTGAAAATGAATGCTGTGCCGAACAAAGCAGCCTTTGCAGCTGTCCAGTTTTTAATCCACCTAACTGAAGTGCTTCTAGATGTTTTTCAATGTTTTAGGGATGGCGTCTAAAGCACTTATTATTATGGGAACAACTTTCGTTTTCTTTTGCCAGATTCTTTCAACTTCGACTTGCAAATCGCGATAGTTTGTAATTTTTTAATTTTCTTTGTCGTCAATCCGAATATCTCCTGGTACTGATATTTCGATAAACTTAACACCCCTGTTTTCACTTTTTTCAACCACTGTTATATCAGATGTATACATTTCAAGCTTTTGTCAGTCTGGATTTTGAAATCCCAGAGTATTTTAGCTTTTTCATTCTCAACCACTTTCTGGTGGACTTTATGCTTCCAATAATCTTTGGACACTTTAAATCCATACTTTTTACATAAATGCCAGTGAATTATCTTGGCTACATTATCATGCCTTTTACGGTACTCAATTTGTGCGATTTTGCCACCTACTTATAATGTGGTCTACCGTTTCTTCCTTTTCTTTGCACAATTTATATTGACTGTCTTCTTGAATTTTTTGTATTTTTGTTTTCATAACGTTGGTTTTAATGGCATGTTCTTGTGCTGCAAAAATTACCGATTCTGTTTCTTTCTTTAGTGCTCCATTTCTCAACCATTGCCAGGTCAAGTTGCTGTCAGCGCTATCCTCTATGCTGTGAAGGCATTTTCCATGGAATGCCTTATTTTTCCATCTTTCAGTTCTCACTTTTACTTGGTTTCCAATTTTGTCTCCATGGGTGTAAATAAACCCTCTTTCCTTACCTCAATTAGACATTTTTCCATTGTTTGCTGCAGATTTTTGCTGCAGAAAAACGAAATCCTTCAGATTTCGTTTTTCTCCTTCAATAACTTGCTAAACTTGTAATAATCCTCTGCCTCCTTTTTTTTCGTGAGAGATAGAGCCTATCAATGTCACTACGAGGATTGAGGGCACGGTGTACTGTCATTAATTTTCGAGTTTTTCGTACTAAATCTTCCATCTCCAGCTGGGTGAATTCAACAATGCCTGCTGAATATCTCAGAACAGGTATGGCCCAGGTATTAATTGCTTTTATCAAATTTCCAGCATTAAGCATTGATTTAAGGAGTTTTCTTAGTCGTTTTATGTATTCTGCTCTAGTTCTTTCTTTGATCTTATTGTGCAAAATTTCTGATGCTTCTAAAATTCCCAAATATTTGTAGCTACCTTCGTATTTTATTGCCTTGATTATTTCACCATTGAACAACTCGATTTCGTTCAGATCTTCAAACTTTACTCTTGTTATTCCAGCAATTGCACATTTCTATAAGCCAAAATCCATTGATATATCTTGACTGAATATGTGCACAGTATTAAGTAATGATCCGAGTTCATTCTCTGATTTTGCGTACAACTTCAGATCGTCCATGTATAAAAGGTGAAGTATCTTTGCACTTTTTTGCAGTTTGATAACCATGAGCAGTTTTATTTAAAATTCTGGTTAATGGGATCAATGACAAGATAAACAATAGAGGAGATAATCAGTCTCCTTAAAAGATACCCCTTTTGATGTTTACCTCTCCAATTTCTTCTCTATTCAGAACCAACGTTGTTTTCCAGTTTTTCATGCTGGATTGCAAAACGTTTTGAACGTTTTCGCTAATACCCAGTGGCGTAGCTAGGGGGATGCGGAGGGGGCGGTCCGCCCTAGGCGGCACTTCGAACCTTTTAGAACTTTTACAGTTAATTCTAAAAAACAGTCTCGAGAACTCATTTCCAAATATTGTAATACTGCTGTGAATTTCCTCACAATTGCTGTAAATGTTGCTAGTTGTGAGAGGAGTTTTTCTAAATAAAATTTGATTAAGAATTACCTACATTACTATGAAATAGATTTCGCCAATGTCATCGACGATTTTGCTAACAGAAAAGCAAGAAAAATAACATTTTAGAATGAAATTAAAGTTTTACTTCAAAACTAAACATACTGTTTTAATTTATTTCCTATACGTCGTTTTGACTTTTTGTAGTATTTTTGGTGTGTATGTATTGAGAGGGGGCGGCAAACTCAGGGACCGCCCCGGGCAACAACAGCTCTTGCTACGCCACTGCTAATACCGAATAGTTCTGTGCATTTTAAAATTCAACTGTGAGGCAACGAATCAAACGCTTTTTTATAATCTATCCAAGCCATATGAATGTTGGTTTTTCTACGTTTGCAGTTTTTAGGAATCATTTTATCAATCAGCAATTGGTCTTTTGTGCCTCTTGAATTTTTGCTGTTACCTTTTTGTTCAATTGGCAAAAGAGAATTTGCTTTAAGATAGCTGTAAATTTTATTAGCTAGTATGCCTGTGAGTAGCTTAAAAGTTGTTGGCAGGCAGGTTATTGGTCGGAAGTTTTCTGGGTTTGGACCTTTTTCTTTATCCTTTATTATTAAAAACGTTTTCCCTGCTGTGAGCCACTCTTCTTTGCTTTGTCATTCTAAAACATCATAAAATTGGTTAGCAAGTCTTTCGTGTAAGCCTGTTAAATATTTTACCCAGTAGACATGTAATTCATCCTTCATGGGTGTTGACCAATTTTTTATCTTTTTTAGCTTGCTTTTGAACCATTTCAGTTGTTATTTTCAATTGGACCATTTTTCGTTCTTTGAGATTCGTTCATAATTTGTTCAATCCACTTTGCCTTGTTATTGTGCCTCTTAGGTTTTTCCAGAATTTAAGTGTATTTCCTTTTTCTCTGGTATTTATATTTATATTTTCTTTAAGATTATCATTCCGGCAGCAATCAATTTTCTTGTAAAATTGGTGCTGATTTGCACAAAATATCGAATTTTGCGTACTGTTCAATGCATGCACTGTATCTTCTTATTTTAGTCGCAACTGCAACTATTTTTTGTTTTAGTTCCTCTAATACTTCATAAATAGGTCGTGTTCCAGTGTTATATCTCTTTATGAGGTTATTTCGGATTTTTGTGTTTTTCAGCTTCTTTTCCTTAAGGTTTTTCAAATTGTTCACGTCTGCTCTCAGTTTAAGAATTTTATTCTCTAGTCGATGCTTCCATTTTGGTTCCTGAGCCTTACTGCTTTTGGGTTCACTAATCTTATATAATAATTCAGATGTTACGACGAAGGCTATTGAGTACATAAACTTGAGTAAAGAGTCATAAACAGGGAAATGGGATTTGCTAGGGAGGCAGGTGATAGAGTCAGCTGTAAATAGTACTAAGGTCATTAATCGTTGTGAAACTGGGATTAATTGTTCGCAGAATATTAACAGTATACAGAGTGGGGTAATTCGCACACAGGGATATTATGGGAGGAAGGGAGTATTGCAGTTTATGTATACTAATGCTCGAAGTATTAGGAATAAGTGTGAAGAATTTTTGTCATTACTTAGTACAACATGGCCAAAAATTATAGGAATTAGCGAAACTTGGTTAACCAAGAATAATATAGTTATTGGGATTGAATGTAAGGGGTACAGTATTTTCAGGCAGGACAGAGATGACAGAATGGGGGAAGGGGTTTTATTAATGATAGACGAAACATTAAAGCCAAAAAATATAGAAGTACCTCACTGTGACAGGTATGTAGAGGGCAGTTCATTAGAGGCTGTTTGATGTGAGATAGAGATTAACAAGGCGAAATATGTAATTGGTTGTTGCTATAATCCAAGGGGAATAAGGGAGAATGTAGATAGCATGTATTGGCAAATTAGCACGATGAGTAAAGGTCAAGTAATTATTATGGGGGATTTTAACTTTGGGGACATAGATTGGGGGGAGGAATGGTCACAAGGAACAAAGGAAATGGAGTTTATACAATTGTTAAGAGATAATTACCTGAGACAGCATGTGATGGAAGGGACAAGAGATTCTAGAGTGTTAGATCTGGTCATAACATCGGAGAACATATCAATAAGTAATTTAGTTACAATGTCTCCACTTGGGGAAAGCGATCATGTGGTCTTGACCTGGGAGATTGAAAGACGTACTGAATATTCTATTAAGAATGGGTATATGTGGAATTACAAGGCTGGTGATTATGGCAAGCTGAGAAGTCAGCTTTCAGCTGTATTATGGCATGAGAAATTCAAGGGGAGAGATGTTGATGGCGTGTTTGGAATATTTGAAGGAGTATTTGAAGAAAGCTGTATCAGACTGTATTCCCAGAGTCAGATGGAGAAATCAAGTAGGAGTAAAATGGATGACTAATACTATTAAACAAGAGTTGCAGATAAAGAAAAGGTTGTGGAAGACGTATAAAGAAAAAGGTGATGAGCGTTCCAATGAGCAATATAAGGTACAGGCAAAGAGAGTAACCTGTATGGTAAGGAAAGCCAAAGCTAATTATGAGAGGAAGCTAGCTGATGAATCCAAAAGAAACCCTAAAGAGTTCTTTCGCTATGTGGCTAGTAAAAGGAAGAATATCCATGGAAAGATTACTTTAAAAAGTGTTGATGGTAAGGAAATTACTGAAGCTTATCAAATAGTTGAGTTGCTTAGTGATGATTTCGCAAAACTGTACCATCTTCGTAGTGATAGTGCAGTGTCAGATGTGCAATTGACTGATGAGAGTATAGAGATAGATGAAATTGAGGTGCTTAATATATTAAAGAGCCTTAATGCTAACACTGCCATTGGGTTAGATGGCATATCGGCCCCCATGTGTTACGAGAATGTGCAAGAGTATTAGCAACTCCTCTAACCAGGATGTTTAATTTAAGCCTTAGTTCTGGTAAAGTGCCAATAGAGTGGAAAGAGGGGAAAATAGTTCCATTGCACAAGGGAAGCTCTAAGACTGATGTTGCAAATTATAGACCAATCAATATATCTGGAGTGGTGATTAAGATTTTGGAGAAATTAGTTAAAATTAGAATTCAGGACTGGGTGGACAGCAATATGATACTTTATAAGGGGCAACATGGTTTTGTGAAGTGTATGTCTTGCCTAAGTAATTTGCTTACGTTCTATAATAGTGGAGTTGGATAAAGGAAATCCTTACTCAGTGATACTGCTTGACTTTGCAAAGGCTTTTGACAGGATTCCACATGGAACTCTGTTACATAAATTAAAGCAAATGGGTTTGGATCCGAAGATGGTGATTTGGATTAAAGGATGGCTGGCGGACAGATATCAAAGAGTGGTTTCCGGAGGAGCTGAGTCCAGGAAAAGGCAAGTGACTAGTGGTGTACTCAGGGCTCAGTTCTTGGTCCTCTATTGTTTAATTTGTACATCAATGATATTGGAAATACCTTGAATGGAAATATCCACTTGTTTGCTGATGATGCAAAATTGGGAAGAGCGATAATCAATTCAAATGATGTGGATATTTTACAGGATGACTTAAATAGGCTGACGCTATGGACTGAGGTAAATGGCTGTCAGTTCAACGTGGCTAAGTGTAAGGTGATGCACTTCGGGAGGATGCCATCGCATGCTGTTTACTATATTAACGGAACTGAACTGCAGGAAGTTGATGAGACAAGAGACTTGGGAGTTATTGTGGACAGAAAACTTAAGTTTAAAGGGCATATTTCTAAGATTGCCAAAACATCACATGAAATTACATGGTTGTTGAGGAACACACTAACAAGCAGGGATAGGGAAGTTATTGTTCCACTCTATAAGGCATTAATAAGGCCGCATTTGGACTATTGTGCACAGATCAGGTCGCCAAGATTTCTTGGTGATGCGGAAGTGGTAGAGAGGATTCAGAGGCGGGTTACAAAGATTGTTGCAGTTCTGTGGGATGTTCCCTATGAGGATAGATTGATGATCTGTGGGCTCCAAAAACTAGCTGATAGACGTAGGAGAGGAGATATGATAGAGGTATTTAAATTGTTAAAGGATTTTTACAGGATTGATACTGATGATATTCTTAAGACCAATGCAGGACGTGAGAGAACGAGGGGCCATCTCTATAGATTGTGTAAGAGTGTGGTTAACAAGGGTGTTAGGACTAGATTTTTTACTTGGAGGGTTGTGAATGGATGGAATGCTTTGCCAGAACTGGTTGTGAATGCTTCAACTGTGAATGAATTTAAGGTGAGGTATGACAGGTATTGTGTAAATAATGGTTAGTGTGTCAATGTCGGGTCTCCCGCGATTAGTCTTTTGACTCCATGGAGACACCGTTAAAATAATAATAATAATAATAATAATAATAATAATAATAATAATAATTTGATTCGTTTGTCCAATAGTTCCAGTAGGAATAGCCTTGCAGCTTTATTGGCCTCTTGTAAGAGTTCTTTCAGTATTCGTTGAGGTACTTGTCTCAATACTGGAAGCCTAACTCGTTCCAGGTTGCTGTTCATTTGCTCGATAATTTTTCTTGCGAGTTCTTGTTCCTTCTCAGATAGCTTCCTTTCAGCTATTTGTATATTTTCAAGATTTTCAGCAATCTGCAGGTTGGAAACTGGTTCTGCTTCTTTCATATATTCTACTCCATTCATTCTGGTTTCTGCTCCATATACATATAAAAAGATAAGCCAAAATTTGAAACGTTTTTATGTCACGTTTTTAGTGTCACTTTTTTTGCCTTACCAGCTTACCGGCTTACCAGCCCAGAACTCTGGGGTTTGAGCGCCGTAGGCGCCAGGGGAACGAATCCCCCTAGTATATATATATATATATAATAAATCAGCTAATAATGCCTTTTATTCCCTAATAGGGAGTGGCGTGGCCTTTTTCTAGCTTTTGGAGACTGAGTGGGCAGTTCAATCTCCACCAGTAGCTAATCATCGATAGCTTGCCCATGTCTATGAATAATTTTAGGTGGCTACTGGCGAAGAGACCAGCAAACAAGTGCTGCTATCTCAGGGTGCCTAACCCTAACAGGATATGTTATTTTCTGAAATAATGAGTACTACGCTCGATTTTCTTGAGTTTACGGCAGGAAAAACCCGTTTGCACATGCCAGAGATCGACTAACTCGTTAACTGGTCGAAGATAGGCCTAGAAAAAGTTCCTCCAATCGGCGACTTGACTTGAACCTGTGTCTAATTTAGAGCGGCCAAGAGCAGAGGACGCAAGTGCAACATATTAAAATGAATGTGAATGAGCCGACCTCATGCACAGGTGGCGGAATAAATCCTGGAAACTAGATGTTTTTTATCCCTATATATATATATATATATATATATATATATATATATATATATATATATATATTATACAGTCAAATCGGCCGGACAACATACGCAATAAAAAAACACTATGGTTATGCAGTAGATGACATTGTGCTGTGGGCACGTCGTGCATAGATGGAGGATTAAGTAGCCTAGATGATGTGTTTTTCAGAGCAAAGTGACCTCATATAAATTTAATGAATGCTATCATAGCACTGTAATTTTCTGTGTTTACTGATATGTTTCTGGCTGGCTGCTTTCTGTTTCTATTTCGAAGGATCGTTTCACCTGACACTGGATAACTCAACTTCATTTGAAAAGTCCTCACACAATAGACAGGATTTATTCTCAAGTCTTTCCAACTTAAGTACTTTGTGAAGCATATAAATGTCAAGATTTATTCTCTATTTAATAATCATGAAAAGATGAAAGCGAAATAAATGGAGTGTTAACCTTTCACTTTCTCAATCTACTTTACTGTTTAGCATAAAAATGGTCTGCAAAGATATTTCACTTTATGTAAATTAATGTTAGCCAATCTCATACGTTGATAGCAGGTTTTTCTCCCAGAACTCAGGTTTTTCATCCAGTGTACAGGCAAATTGGCCTTCAGAACGCATGCAATTTACAGACAAAAATACTTTTAGTGGTTGTAGATGGAGCTGATAGTAGTTGTGTGTAGTAGGACAATTAAGTACTACTGTTAGATGTTCACAGAGTTGTCTCCCTCGATGAGTCCTATAACTTTGAAGGTTTCACGTAATCATCATCATCATAATAATATTGGTGAAATATATCATCAAAATAAAGTTAGAAAAATACTTTATTCTATAAAGCTCTTTTTTTTTATTCCCAACAAGAATGGCAGAACTCTTTAGCCCCGACTAACTTTAGAAATTAATATTGATGCGGTATAAGCCTAGAGTGAAGTTTAAGAAAAAACAAATACCCTCTCCTGTAATGCCTTTTATTTTCAACTGAATGTTCAGTGAATGACCAACTTTTTTGGAAGTTCACTTGTCAGTTTGGCTCCAGTCTTATCTGTCAGTGATAGCATAACAAAAAAAGAGATTAATGATTTCATATGCACCAGGGAAAAGATTATGGCAGACAGTTACTGCTCTCTCGGGTATATATTATTGTCTGAAAGAGTGTGACTAATATCTATTTTATTTTCAGTTGGGGGAGTTACCACTTCAGTTCCTGCATCCATAAGATATTTCAGAAACTGAAATGTTCTGTTTGGTATTATAAAAAAATGGATGGAAACAACTATTGAAAACATAGCATACTCAAAGATACCTATCTGCATATTTATGTTAGTTTTTTTTTTCTCATCTGACAGTATTGTTTCTCTTTAGAAGCCTGAAAGCACTAAACATCTGATTACCTCTAAAATTATATGTTGGCTATATGCTAACCATTGTTTGAAGTTCACAATATCTTCTGCAGGTAGCTTGATACCAAAGCAACTCATGAGGTGGCAAAAATCTTGACTTCGACTTTAGCTGGGGAAGGGAAAATTAAGACTAAAAATTATCTCTTCCTTTTTTTCTTAAGATTTAATGTTTTGTTAATGCAATCTACTCCGATTTTTCACTAATAAAATTTCAAATTTTTTACTTGGACATTATAATTCATAAGCTCCATACCTCAAGTTTTTCTTTCTTTTTTTAGACAAATCCCCCCTTCTATGGGAGATTGTTAACAATACAATAAGCACCATCTCCAATGCCTCCCGATTGGGGAGACCTAGAATGAAAGAATCTTTATCGAGGATGTTCACCTGAAGATGAGTTAGCCAGTCACCTACGGGTTAGCAATAGGCTGACCATACGTACCGTTTTTTCCATATCTCCCGGCTGTCCCGTCGTTTTAATAAAAATGGAATTTTTGTCCCGTGTTTAATAAAAACCATAAATATACTTTAATATTGGTCAATCATAAATTATTATTCATAACCTATAATCGTATATCAATATCATGAAGATCAGTAATTTGTATAACCATGGAGTTGCATTGTTCGATACTAAATATGGAATCTGCAGTGAAAATAAATTCAGAAAAAAAAAAAAAACATGTTGGCAACACTTAAGTGTCTCAGACGAGGCGTCTGTTCTGCTGTAGGATTCTGCTACTGTTGCTGTCGACTGTTTACCAATTGAGATTGAATCTTTTGCAGTGAAAGTATATAATACTTCAATATATACACAAGTCAGAGTTGAAGAACTGAAAATCTTTTGTGACTTTGCAGGAAACAATTACGTTAAATTGTTAGAGCATGGAAGATTTTTCTCCTTGGGTATATCAATTGACAGAATTTTAAGTATGTCTGATGGGCTTCGTTCTTATTTTCTTTCTCAAGAAAAATGCCCTATTATGTTGCGAAAAAGATCCCTGTTTGAAATTGTGGTTGTCATTTGCAAAAGATCACGTATCTACGTTCCAAACATACATTAGCTTAATTGAAAAAGATAATATTTCAGCTACAGAAGTAGCCATGAACATCGAAAAATCTTGTCAACAATTTAGAGTCCAGAAAAAGTGAAGTGTTTGTAACTACTGATGTCAAAAACAACAGAAAATGTTAGTAGATTCAGGAGAAATTAATGAGGGTAGGTTTTTTGAGGTAGTTGAGAATTCTATGAAACCAGCTTAGAATATGTCAACAAGTGGAAGTGCAGTTTAGGAAACACTGAGAAGTTCAAGTGGGAGCTACTAGGAAGACACCCTGAATGGAAAGAAATAGAGGTCACCCTGAACGAGGAACTCATCATACTTACAGAAACAGAAGAAACTCGTGTATTCGATCAGCAGACCCTCATAAAATCTATAATTGCGAGGAAGTTGGATACATGGAATAAAGAAAACATTCTTGTATCTGATAGATGAGTATAGATATTTTTCTGAAATGAGCGAAAAACGCCAACATTTTCAAAACTTTTGTAATATTGTAGTTTATTCTTTGTCTTCCAGGAAGTACAGCACCTGTTGAGAGAATATTTTCTGTTATGAACAGGATGTGGTCAAAGGAGAAATCTAGATTAAGTGTTAGACAATGAGGGTTATGTTAGTTGTAAGACAAAATTGTGTCTTGGAGTGTGAGAAGTTTTATGATAAGGTGTTGAAAGACCGAAATTTGCTCCTTAAGATCACTTCTTCAGAGAAATGTTCATGGTACGATCGTGGTGAAATACAGTCCCCCTCTACGTCTACCTAAATTTTTTGTATGGGTTCTGTCACTAAAGAATAATCGTAAGCTCAATATGTTTATGTAATAAAACTTATTTTTTATCATCTTTTTCATGAATACAGAATATTACATAACCCCGTCCCGTTTTTGCCTCACGGAAATATGGTCAGCCTAGTTAGCAAGATTCTGATCAGAAGACCACAGAGAATTTACAGACATAATAAACTATGCTGACAGAATTAACTGACCTAACAGAGCATTAATTAGGGTTCAAAGGCAGCAAAGTTACTTATGAGGTTAAGTCTAACAGGAAAGAGAATGTAGAACATTTAATTTGTGTGAGGACTAAAAAAAATTACCTAATCTGGAAACCCTGCTCTAGAGGCTACACGTGAAACTTTTCAAGTTATTTCAACCTTCTAATAAGCAGTGTGATGATCTCATACAGCTCAGTAATAATCACATGACACCATAGATATGCACATAAATCCATGCCCCAATAGGGCCTACTCCATAACTCAGTCAGTAGAGACGAAGCCCTTTGGTCGGAAAGTCCTGGGCTCGATTACTGTCCGTGATATCTTTATCTGGTCTCTTTCAACTAAGGAAGAGTTAGCCGGTCTCATACGGAGGTGGGGTGTTTTTCACCCGGAAACTCCGGTTTTTCGGCCTCCAGAACAGGAAAACTTGCCCCGTGAACACACGTGGATTACAGTCATGAATGCTTCTCAGCCATATGGCAGTCGGGAAAAGCCATTGAGTCTAGTTGAGAGGATGACGAATTGAGATTATAATTCTGAAAAAGTAACCTTTGTTTTTGTTATCTGTCTACAAATTTTCAATAAATGTTAGTAATGATTTCTAAAGGAGTCAATCCTCCCTATCATCACCTTCCCAAGAGAGATTAGTTTTTATGTAGAGGATCTTGCTAGTTTATTGGTGAGTTTATATTAACTAGTTCATGTAGTTCAATTAGTTAGCGCTGTTAATGGTTAAGGTACTTTAATTAGGTCATATTGAATCGTTATTGGTTTGAACTAATCAAAACTTTCTTTGCCTTGATTAATTTAATATCACTTGCATTTCTTTATATTTCAGTATGTTTGGTAAAATTAGGCATATCTAAAAATGAGAAAAAGTGCAACATGTTTTCCAAATGGGTGGCCAATTGGCCAATAATTAAGCACTACTTAAAAATTACTATTTTAAAAAGGAGGAATATGATCTTATATGATATTTAAAGCTTGCTTTGGTGGAAATTTTTGTTTCATGAGCATTCGTTAAAAACTAATAAATATAATAAAATAAAATTGACGTGAAAATGATGCATGATTATTAGGAAAACTGTTTGGCTAGGATGTGCAGCATAGGCCTGTGTAGCTCAGTGGAAGTGACGTTTATATCCCCTGTGTTACGTCACCCACAGATAGACTTAAGTTCAAGTTTCGTCGACTACAGAACTTTTTCTAAGCCTTTTTTTCGACCGGTTCCCAAGTTAGCCTGATCTCTGGCATAGCCAAGGGGGTTTTTCGTACCGTAAACTCAGGAAAAGAGAACCCACACGATTTCAGAAAATAAACAACATGTTCTGTCAGGGTTAGGGATGACGACATGGCAGCACTTGTTTGCCAGTCTCATCGATAGCTGCTGCCTATAATTAGTAATATTCTTGTCCCAACTATCTCTGATTGACTACCAGTGGAGGTTGAACTGCCCACTTAGCCTCTAAAAGTTAAATAGGGAAAAAATGCCATCGCCCTATAAAGGTGATGCCGTTTTATCCCTATTTAACTTTTAATCAGCTAGCTTTTTATTTCCCTATAAGGGAAATAAAAGAATCAAATCTCACAACATGGCTTTCCATGGTAGGACCACAATATTGAAGCTCAACATTACCCGAACCAACATGCCTCTTCGTCTTTAGTGGGAGCAAAGGGTGTGTACAGTGGTATGTGATTCATCGTGCCATATATGAATGTTTGATGTTCCATGATGTTCCAGTCTGTTTCGTGTTGGCGGCCTTCTTTATTTGTGTTCACTGAGAACAGGACATGGCTTGAGAGGGCGCTTGCTCTGGTTCTATTATAAGCGCATCTGGTTCTCTTATGTAGAACCAGAGCAAGCGCCCTCTCAAGTCATGTCCTATTCTCAGTGAACACAAATAATGAAGGCCGCCAACACGAAATAGACTGGAGCACAACATCAGACATTCATATATGCCACGATGATAGAACGCTGCATAGTTGAATCCAAATAAATTATCCTAGACTCTTCTCACATAAACAGTAACCTTAGTTATAGTTATTCAGACTCACATAGCCTCTGCTATCAGATACTGGCGCACTTGTAAAATCGCAAGCTCGCATATGCCTAACAATAGAACTTTAGCCCAGACTGTAGCTTCAGTTCAAACTTAATTCCAGTTCATAGTCTGTTATTGTTGTGGTAGAATGTTACTTTACGGTGATTTTTATGTTTGCTTTTAATGTTCTTATGCCTGAAGAAGTGGGCATTCCGACAAAATATGTTGTGTGGTAAATTAAATTAATTTGTTTTTTTCTAATTCTCGGAATTCAGTTAGTAAATATTATCATATCTACATACCAAGTCAACATAGCTGATAATCACATATAAATGTGATTTATATATATATATATTAAAAAAAATCAGCTAACGCCTTTTTATTCCCGTATACGGGAGTAGGCGAGGCCATTTAGCCCTATCTAACTTTTAGAGACTGAGTGGGGAGTTCAATCCCCACTGGTACCAATCGGAGATAGATGGCCCAAGGCTATCACTAATTAAGCGGTACACAGTGAAGAGAGACGGCTCAAATGTGCCGCCATCTCGTGGTCCCTAACCCTAACACAATATATTTAATGTCTGAAATAATGTGAGTTCTACGGTCGATTTTCTTGAGTTTACGGGACGAAAAACCCGAGTTTCCGGGAGGAAAAACCCGCTTGCCCGTGCCAGATCTTTACTACTTTGATACGTAAAGAACCAGGGATATGATATACAGTATTATGTTCTCTTATGTTCGTCCGTATACCGCTGTGACGGGACAAACATTTATTGTGCAAGGTGAAAATTCTCGTCTTCATCGAACGAAGTTGGTGGATCAAGTATCTTCAAGAGGAGACTGTCGTACGTATGGACTGTCCAGCGGTTTCCTCACTTTAATACTACTGGGAATGTCTGAGATGCTGCAGGTAGAAGTGTTTTAAATCTATTCCCCTTTGCTAAACTTTGAGGGACTTAGGAGAGTTGAGCAGCAATTGTTTTTATTACCAAGCGAGCTCCTGGACACCATTATAAACAGTATGAAACACTGATGTGAGAAGTGACCAAATTCCTTATTTCAGCTACTTTGACAATGTTATTTTGACCTCTTGCCTTTGACCATTGCCTTTATGTGTTCATTTGCTACTGAATGAAACTATTCATTCAGATTTATGTGGTGTTTCTTTCACATCTCATATCATACTGCTTTTCACTAAATTGCATAAAAATTCATCATATGGTTTTTGAATTATAATGATTTTTCACTTTACGAAATAGCTTAATTTACGAAAACGATTGCGAGATAAAAATTGCGATTTCTGATTATTCAGTCAAAACAACACGCAGCTGCTTAACATGTGAAGTAAAATGACGTGTAATTACACATTCTTTTATGAAAAATGGGTTCTTGTGACACCTCCAGAAAATATTAACTTTTGAGAAATCTCAATGATACTATAATAGATTCCCTATTTAAATAAATAATGAGTACCTTCTTGTGTTTACTCTTGTTTCGATTTTAATGTGTGTGTGTGTGTGTGTGTGTGTGTGTGTGTGTGTGTGTGTGTGTGTGTGTGTGTGTGTGTGTGTGTGTGTGTGTGTGTGTGTGTGTGTGTGTGTGTGTGTGTGTTTTAAAGAGGGGGACAAGGAGCCCTGGACCTCCCAAAGTAAAAGGAAAAAACACTAGAAAACTTTCCCCAATTTTTTTCCTAATTAAAATTCATTTTTTTTTATTTATGTTGTGTCGTGTCTTCTATTTCTTTACTCCTTACGAATTAGCGATCATTGCAGATGCTCAGTCATAGGTCGTATGCGGTGTGTAGGGTGTATTCTCAAATCGTCTACTCAACTCGCTCCCCCCTCCCAAGATTAAATCCTGAGTGCGCTACTGTGTGTGTGTAATCTCAAAACTGACGTTTGGAATTACCGTGTAGCACTGTCCTGGTAATAAAGCCAAAACTTAATGAGTTTCTTTGAGTTTCTTTTAAGTGTGCACTATTTTTTGACTAATCCTGCACTTTTAGAATATCATCAGAGTACAGCATTTCAAATATCGGGACGATACATTTCCATGACTTCATTTCTAGGCATTTAACTGAAGCATTCTTCACGCGTTGGCATAGCACGCTACAAAAAAACAAAACAAAAAAAAAAAAAAAAAAACAGGTTGCAGAGATGCTGATATAATACAGGTCGTCCCTCGACTTACGTCCGGGTTCCATTCCATCCGGCAGGACGTTAGTCGATGCATTAAATCAACAGAGTTATAGATGTTAGGGACTTAACCGTAATAATTATACTGTCATTTTAAATTTTAAACGTTATTATAAAACTGTACTGTGTGTTACTGCCACAATAAAACAGGAGAATAATCACCCAAATCTTCCTGTACAATCACATCTTCATTACATTCCCTGTGTGAACGATCAGGCTGTGGGCTTTTCTGGTGTAACTTTCAACCTTTCTTTTTTTTTCGTGAAAATGTCCAATGTGCTTTGTTTATTCCTCTTCTTCTTTTCATCATAAATTTGTTGATAGCAAGCAAACGCATCATGTAGTTTCGTTTCTATTATTAAGTAACGTTCAACATTGGGTCCATGTCTTCAGCTAATTTGAGAACATCGCTAACTGCAAATAACATTTCTGCAAGATCCTCCACTGCAAATTGTTTAACTACCTCTTCCTGTTTCTCTTTTCCCTCTTCCTTTTTTCGTTTTTCCTCTTCTTCAACAGTTATTCCTCCAGTTTGACCAATTCTTAGTTGGCCAACTATTCATGGGAACTTTTCCATGAATTGAATTATGTCCTCATCATTCACTTCGAGGTTCAGATTGTTTGTTAGGCCCACTATTACAAACTTCCAAAATCATACGCAAACCTTTTTAATGTCTTTTTCCATATGCCACTCATACATTGAGAGGTCACTTCGTCCCATGCCACAGCAATATTTTTAATGACATGATGAATATTAAATGTTTTCCAGAATTGCATGAGAATCTGGTCATTTCCTTCAGTAGCCGAAATGGCTCGTGAAAAAGTTCGCCGTAGATCATAAGCCTTAAACACTGCAAGAACTTCCTGAGTGTTTGGAGGGAGAAACATGACCTCGAATGCAGTGAAGATCACCACTATAAGAAGTATAAGAAGGATGATCTGTAGCATTATCTAGAATTAATAAAATTTTAAATTCTACGCTTTCTTTCACACAATAACTTTTTATTTCACTCGCATAACAGTTGATTAAGGCATCCTCAGACAATTTTTGAGTCACCCACGACTTCTTATTGCTCCGATAAATGAACTGAGAGGGTATGCTTCCTAATGTTTTTGAAGATTCATGGATTCTCATTGTGCCATATCACAAATGGTTTCAATTTATATCCAGCCACATTACCCGTAACAGAATCGTAATACAGGCATTAAGAGCTTTGAAACTAAGTATAGATTTTAGCTTTTTGTGGATGAATGTCCGCTCGGACATTTATTTCGGAAACAAGGACGTCTCATCCATATTAAATATTTGCTGTGGCAAATACTTTTCCTCCCTAATAATTTCATCCAATTTTTCTACAAACGCCTTGGCAGCCTTTTCAGCACTTGCAGATTCCCATACATTTTCACTTTATGAAGAGCAAAACGCTGCTTGAATCTCATGAACCAACTGGAAAACAGGTTGAATTCATAGCGGTAATCGAGTCCTGCTTTCTTCTTCTTCAACATGTGGAAGAGACTCAATGCCTTAGCGGTTATTGTCACAGTGCTAAGGGGTATGCGCTTTTGGTTCAGGTCCTCTATCCATAATACAAGTAGCTTTTCCATATCACCGATAGGACCTTGTCGTTGCTTATTCACTATTGTCGATTTAATGGAAGCAGATCCTTTCACAGCCTCTACGATTTTATCCTTATTTTTCAAAATGGTCGTTACTGTAGAATGAGAGTATCTAAAGTCATGTGCGATCACATTGACGGACTTACCAGCTTCATGTTGCTTTATAATTTGCAACTTCGTTTCAAGATCAATTGCTCGCCTTTTTTTCTGTGATTCTTCACTAGGTTTTTTTATTGGGCGTGTAGAGGCAAGGGGCCATGTTGCACAAAACATCGCGAAATATATAACTATAAATACACAAATAATCCATTTTTTCAAACACAAAATCAACAGAGGAACTGTTGAAGACACGTGCCGACTGCCGAGGGAGGTTGCCGCTGAAGGCGCTGTTGCCACTGTGCATGCTTTACCTTACGCTCGCTTACGTCTTGTTCGAAAGTATAGCCGAAAATGTTATTTATTCCCTTATGGGATCACGGATATCTTCGCATTCAAATATCATCTTAAGTAACCCAAGTCAACAATGAATGAATTTTAACAACTCTATAAAAATGTGCTGAACTGGGATGAAGTATGAATCTAAGTTGAGAAAATAAACTAAAATTAAGCGATTTAGGCAGAGTAAGATTAGTGTAACATGATTATGAAATGCTAGCAAAAATTATCAGTGTTGCATAGGCGTTTTTGTTTTATTATAAAATGAATTTTAAATTTAATTTTTGATAATTAAAGCAACACATAAGGCCTGTGTAGCTCAGCGGAAGTGGCACTTGCGTCCTCTGCGCTTGGTCGCTCGAAGTTTGACTTAGTTCAAGTCTAGTCGCCGACTGGAGGAACTTTTTCTAAGCCTTTCTTTGACCGGTTCACGAGTTAGTCGATCTCTGGCATGGGAAAGGGGGGGGGGGGTTTCCCTCCTGGAAACTCGGGTTTGTCATCCCGTAAACTCAAGAAAATCGACCGTAGTACCCACATTATTTCAGACAGTGACATATCAGTGACATAGCAAGGTTTTTTCTCCCAGAAACTCGGGTTTTTCATCCCGCATACAGACAAATCGGTCCTTCAGAACACACGCAATTTACAGACATAGAATACCAGTTGTTGTGGTAGTGGAGGTGGGCAGTAGATGGCATTGATTGAGACGATTCGTAGTAGAGGTTCGGTGTAGTGGTTGAGACAGCTGTAGTGTCCTCCCGCGATGAGTCTTTGGACTCCTTGGAGGTGTCAGGAATAATAATATATCATGTTAGGATTAGGTACCAAGAGATGAGAACGGAAAAGCCAAGAGATCAAGGCTTTTGATGAGAACGAATGTATTATTTTAGACTGAGCCTGATACATTGGATACAAGGTTTCTCTGTAATCTCACATTGCACTGGTACTGAAAGTTTGATTCCTACTGTCTCCCCCTCTGCACGAATCGTGCAAGAGGTCAAATGGCCAGCAGGCCCCACCCACAATGAGGACCAGTGGTGGATTTAAGGTTTTATAGGGAGTTGGTTTCCAAACTGTGTCCAAGTGAGATACTGATACTCCTTTCTCCAATTAGTACGTTGCAACAAGACTAAATTTTGCTAGTAGACCAATTCAGTCTACAAGACTTTTGCTGGCAGGCCTCTAGCCCGGTGGGATTACATATTGCTAGTAGTCCATCTAGGTCTACAGGATACTTTGCTGGGGCCCCTAGCCCTGTGAATTATTTATACTGCTATCAAACAATTTCTGCTGGCAGGAAATCGCCACTTTGATATGGGAAACATCAAAGAGCAGATCCAGATCCTTAATAAGGAGCAGTCCCTAGAAGTACTGAAACACATAATAGGCAAGCTTGAATCTGACTGGCCGGGATTTATAAAACAGAACATTCACTCTAATGATCATGGAGAGGAGGAGAATGAGAAATCACAAGAAGAACTCATTACTGCTCTGTCACCAAAATCCCTTTGTCAAAACAACTCTTAGGGAGAGCATTCTAACAAAAGATGAAGAACCACAGTACACCAGATGAATGAAGACTCACAAACACCAGACGTCCCGAGGAACACCGAAAAGGTTCTATCTGTTATACTAAGGGACAAGGACAAATGGACCACTGTCACATCAGCCCTTAGGGAACATAAAATCTCATATTCCTGGGCTAAAAATCAAGATGAAGCAGTCAAGATCCAGCCAGCCTCAGTCACTGACTACAGACAATTAATAAAACTAATGGATAACAAAAGTCTTCCTTATCACACTTTTGCTTTACCCAGTGAAAAGAATCTCAAAGTAGTACTTCACAGGGTAACTGAAGATGTCACCTCTGAAGAAATCACTGCTGACTTCATGTGTCGGGGCCTAACACCAGTAAAAGTGAGCAGGATGCTCAGGTCAGATAAACGGCCAATGCCACTGGTGCTCGTAGAAATTGACAAGGCACAGAAAGAGATATATGAACTGACTGCGATTAATCAAGTTCACCTAGACAGATCAAAATTTCCTTAGTGCCTCAGAATTTCTACTGAGCCACTAAGGAAAAAGTCGTCAGCTGGGAAGTGCCACAGGTGCCAAAGGTTTGGCCATGCCCAAAAACATTGCAAGGCAAATTACAGGTGTTTGAAATGCAGCAAGGGCCACCAGACTGTCATGTGTACCAAGCCAAGATCCACATCAGCTAAATGCGCCAACTGTGAAGGACCTCACCCTACCAACTACAACGGATGCATTACACACCCAAAGAACCGAGGGTCAGCAATAACTACCCTTCCAACACATTTCAGCGATGCTCAAGACAGCCGTGCAGGTCGCACCCTGGTCCAAATTATCTCCAGCTTGACAACTCAGGAAGGAAAACAAATGCCCAAAACGTATGCAAAGGCAGCACGAACAAAGGCTGCTCCATTCCATGATCATGATCAAATAAGCTCAAATCTAACATCAGTATTAACCACCTCACTAGCTACCATGTTACAAGAATTCAGCATGACAAATCCTTAGCTATCCTCCACGAAAAGATTCCTACAAGGTACCCACTCAATTCTGACAGCCCTCAATAATGAATAAAAGAAAATTCCATCCCAATTCTCTTATGATCCCTGCATGGAACGCCAATGGAATGAGTAAGAAAATCCTAGAACTGCAAGAGTTCACTCACAGACACAATCCTGACAAATGAAACTCATCTCAGGCCAGCTAATAACCCCCAAGTTATGGAAGTATATTATGTACAAAACAGCCAGACTCACCAGCAGAGGAGGACGAACAGCCACATACATTAAAAATTACCTAAGCCACAATGTTCTGACCAATCCACAAACTAAGAACTTAGATATAACAGGCACTGAAGTTCATACCAACAATGCTGGCAGTATCAAAATCCATGCTGTATATAATCCACCCAGCATTCCATTACTGGTATCGGACTTGAACACTATTCTTGGCTTCACAGACTCCATCATCATGGCTGGTGACTTTAATGCCAAACATACAGCCTGGTATAGCTCCACAATCAATGAAAAAGTTCGAACTCTAAACCATTACTCAATACAAAATTCTATTGTTGTAGCCAGACCATCAGATGAGCCCACCCATCACAGCTCAGCCAGAAGCTTAGATGTACTTGACAAAGTCATCCTCAAAAACATCAGATACCAATATCAGCTGGAAACATTAAATGAACTTTCGTCCAATTGTTAGATCCTGAATGGAGGATTTTCTAAGAAGTTGTTCATTCAGAATCTGACATGAAAATTCTAACTAATTTAAAATAATACCTGAACACCAGCAGAAAGTAATAAGACCTTGTTTGTTGTATAAGAGAATGCGTATTAATATGTGAATTGTATTAGAAATATTTGTAGTCAAAAACGGAAAACTAAATTAGAGAATTGTGTACAAATTAATGATTCCATGTAAGAGAAATCTTAGGTTAAATTTGTGTCTTATTAAGCTCTCTCAAATAACGTAAGTCGACAGACAGGTCATGAGTAACAGTGCAAAGGTCGCGTCTGAAACGCACGTATCGGTCGAAACGCCGGAGGCTACAACGTACGCGGAAAATAACGTAAGCGCGCTTTCCTCAAAGACAGCACCTAACAATAGGGAGAGTAGGGATCATCTTAAGGGCATTAAAACTAAGGGTCGTGCGAAAAAAAGGATACAACAAAAAGAGGGCGCTAGAACATGGGATATAAGGCAATGCACGCCATATTGCAGGCTTTTTGTTCCGGATTTCATCTTGAGGATTCTTGACCAGTGGTCGGAGAAAGGACGAGCCAGGGTTCTATGATGTCGGACAGCGGGCCGTTTTTCTGATTATGCTGAACAAGATTCCACGCGGAGCCGTACGTGAATCATCAGCCTATGCAGAAATCGTGCCAGCCGCTGGTGTCCCATCAGAAAGGAGCGGAGATAGCCTTCAGTCGTGGAAGAAAATAGTTCGAATCTGGCAGCAGTAGAAAGGATGACGTAGCCAAAAGCCAGGCGCTGAGATTGCCGATCAAAGGATGACCAGAACAACACATGGTAGTTAATAGACCTTCGGAGAGAACTGGGTAATGTAGAGATCTTTGTTATATGTTACGGAAGTGATAGAAGATTGAAAGTTATGTTTGATTAAGTAATGTGGACAATCCTTTAGAGAATTTGGATAAGATTTCGTATTTGAAACAGCAAAATTCTGTTGGACAAGGAATTGTCAGGAACGAATCTAATTGTATGTGATTGAAGTGTATTTTGTTTAGTAAATAACCTTAACTGAGAAAGCAACAAGTTGTATAGTATGTACTCTATGAATAGCATGCATGAGAGAATCTTAATTTAGTGTAATATTGTCATTGCTTTCTATTGTTCTGTGTGATTAACAGTTTGATCTGTCTAGGTGAACTTAATTAATTTAGAATTGTTTAATTATCTTAGCATGAGATTTAACTTAGCAAGAGATTTAGAAGTTTTAGTAATTTGATTCAATTTAGTTGTAATTGTCATTTAGTTCCAATAGACATGTTTTATTGCATATGCCTGAGTCATGCCTGAATTCGAGATATCAAATTACCACTTATAAAATTAGAACCATAGCGGGAGAAATTTTAGATATATATGTTTCAGTAACAGATCATTGGTCACGACTGCAAAGTATCGATATCTATTTAAGTGTGTGTTAGAGTGTATGCCAGTGAATCTAGGAATATTTCTCTGAACTTGAAAAAAAATTCCTGTTATAAGATACTGGCTGGCGCAGTAAAAATATAAATTTGCCAGTATCTGAAAAGGAAATATCCCTAGGCGGAATCTAGATGGAATACACACAAGAAAAGATAATAGAGGTTAATGAAGTATATAAAATATGAAATTATAGAGAGAGAAACAACGACATAACACAATCACAACCCTATTCAGCTTAAACTCGGTACACAAAAGCAATTCTCACCTCCCAGCTCTTTCATATCTTGGGACAAGCTCTCCAGAATTCTCCCTTACCACATTGGCCCAGTCCCTGCTATTCACACTAAAGAGGATATAGACTTTGCTGTAAACAAACTTACCAGTCAAATCAAAAAAAGCCATAAAGTCAGTTACCCAAACTACAGTCTTTCACTCTAGTGGTCCGAACCCTGAGGAAATCATGGATTTAATCAGACTGAAAAACAAAACCAGAAAGAGGTACCATAACACAAGAGTTCCGCAAGATAGAACAAATCTGAATAAATTAAACAGACATTTCCGTAAAGCTCTCTAAAAACATCGAAACCAAGACTGGGAATCCAAGCTAACGAAACTAAACCCAGAGGACAACTCCATTTGGAAGTTCATGAGAACCTTCCGCACTAAAAAGTAACTTTTACCCCCAATTCAGACCAAGAAAGGAATAGCCCATACTGACAAGGAAAGGGCAGACGCTCTGGTAGAGAGCTTGGAAACTCGATGCAACCCCTCTTATGAAAATTTGAACATCAATCTTATCTACAAGATTCACTGCCGAGTCATACAGGCCATAACACAACAAAAGGATGACCTAGAACCTGTCACACCCACTTCTCCAACAGAAGTTATAAATATCATAATCCACCTGAACAACAATAGGCGCCAGGTTCAGATGGAATCACAAACAAAATAATCAAACTCCCCAGAAAAGCCATTGTACATCTAGTCAATGTAATAATAAATGACATCCTCAGACTCGAGTACTTTCCCTTAACATGGAAGATAGTGGATATCACACCAATTAAAAAGATTGGAAAAAACTCCCAGCTCCCTGAAAGCTACAGACCTATCAGTCTTCTGTCCAGCCTTGGAAGGATCACAGAAAAAGTAATCCTTACAAGGCTTCAATTAGAAACGGATAAACTAGATATAATTCCTAATGAGCAGTTTGGATTTAGAAAAAGCCACACCACCGTTCAACAGATTCACAGGCTGATCGAATTCATCTCTGAAGGCTTCAACCGGAAGCGCCACACAGATGCGGTCTTTATAGATGCTGCGAAGGCTTTTGATAAGGTGTGGCATCAGCGTCTTCTCTTCAAGCTCATCACATTCAACATGCCTACAAATCTAGTTAAAATAATTCACTCATACCTCAAAGACAGATTCATGCAAGTCAAAATAAATGAAATTATGTCAACCAGATGCAAGGTCCTGGCGGGTGTGCTGCAGGGCTCACTCCTGGCCCCCTTGCTGTTTTCTATCTATATAGCTGATATCCCTCAAAACCCAAGCTCAACAATCACTGCATTATATGCAGATGATACTTCATTATTAGCAAGATCTCTCAGCCCCAAACTAGCTGTCAAAAGACTCCAAAACAGTATTCACACACTAGATAAATGGTTGATGGACTGGAGGATCCAAGCAAATCCACAGAAGAGTTCAGCCATACTGTTTACTAGAAAGAAGCCTCAGATCAAGGGAGATATACACTTACTGGGAGTTAAGATCCCATGGAAGAATACAGTCAAATATCTCGGCGTAATGATCGACAAAAAACTACAATTCACCAGTCATATAAAACACATAAGCTCAAAGTCATCCAAAGTGATTGCGCAGCTCTACCCCATGATCAATAGAAAAAGTAAACTGGACACTCAAAACAAACTACTCATATACAGGATGGTAATACGCCCAGTCATCACTTACGAATCTCCTGCATGGAGTCATACCTCGAATACAAATATTCAAAAGCTACAAAGAATACAGAACAAATGTCTGAGAATGAGTTTGGATGCCCCATGGTTTATCAGAAACTCCCAGATTTACAGAGAAGTCAACATTCCTTACATCACATCCCTCCTTCATGACCTAGCAGAAAAGTTCTTCATCAAGACAATTAATCATCGGAATCCGCTGATCAAGCGAGCTTCAGACTACAATGAAGAAGATTTCTGCAAATACAAAAGACCCAAGTCAATTCTATGCTCAGTTAAACTCAGCTAATCTCACTGCCCTTTCAGGGCGAGCTTAAAGCTCAATAATTCTCCACTCAAAGACGGACGTGTTTATTTTCTGTGCTCTTTATCGATTGACTGATTACTCGTGGAATGATTATGATTGAATGTGATGCCGCCAACTGATCATGAGTTACGAAGAACTAATCTTTCGAGTTTGGATTACTCTGCTTCTCTTTACCAAAAGAATTGTTACCAGCGAGATAGTGAAGAGACTCTGAAGACTGCACCTACCTATGTTCCTACCAGCACACCCACTCAGGTAAAGGTTAGCTTTAAGCTTTTCACGAAAGTTCCATGTGAATTTACCATCGTTTTCGAACCACTAACCAAAACATCACAGTGACTCACACACACACACACACACACACACACACACACACACACACACACACACACACACACACACACACACACACACACACACACACACACACACACACACACACACACGCACGCACGCACACGCGCCCGTGCTAGAAATGGAGGAACCCGTAGACACAAGCAGTATCGGGAAATAAAGAAATGGCACACCCGGTAATCCTCTGAGACAAACAAAAGTGGACCTCAGTCTCGAAATCGCTCAGAGAACAAACCATCAACTACTCCTGGGCCAGAAACACAGACGAGGAAGTAAATATACAACCTGAAACAGTCACAGACTACCGCATGATTACAAAAATGCTGGACAACTCCATGCTGCCTTTTCACACATTTGCACTGGCTAGTGAAGAACCTAAAAGTGGTGCTCAGAGGGGTTGCCGAGGGAATCACGACCGACGAGGTCAATGCCGATCTCGTAAACCAAGGCCTGATCTCAGTTAAAGTGAGCAGAATGCTGAGATTGGAGAAAAAAACTTATGCCACTAGTACTGGTAGAAATATCCAACGCCCAAAAAAGAATATACGAATTAAAAAATATATGCGAGCTCAAAATCACAACTGAGCCACTAAGAAATAAGGCATCGGCAGGACAATGCCATAGATGCCAAAAGCTCTGTAAAGTACCCTACAGATGCTTAAAATGCGGCAAAGAACAACAGACCAGCCTGCACAAGCCAAAAACAACACCGGCATGCTGTGCTAACTGTGGAGGACCTCACCCTTCCAATTACAAGGGGTGCATGTCACACCCAAAAAATCGTGGGATAACAAGAACTAACCTCAGATCCCCTCCCAGCAAACGACTCCACTACCAGGCAGGCAACTCACCCTCCATCTCAATTCACCCCAACAACACAGCCAACCAACATGACAAAAACGTATGCAGAGACTGCACGACCTAAGAACCCCACATCCTACGAACAGCGAGGCTCCAACGTAGAAATAATCTTAACTGCCTTGCTTGCCACCATGCTGCAAGAATTTAGAAGGACAAGCCCCTCACCTCCCTCCCGAAAGAGATTCCTATAAGGAACACAAACCATCCTAACAGCCCTCTGCCATGAATAGAAAACACAAACCAAACTCATTAAAGATTGCAGCTTGGAATGCAAATGGAATAACAAATAAAATCCTGTAACTCCAAGAATTTGCATCCAGATACAAACCTGACATCATTTTAGTCAACGAAACACACCTCAGACCAGCAAATAACCCAAGACTCTGAGGCTTTATCATGTACAGAAAGGATCAACTCGGTGCAAGAGGAGGAGGCACTGCTGTCTATATAAAAAGCTACTTAAAACCTCCCAACTATGAACCTAGAGGTGACCGGCGAGGAGGTACACACACCAGCAACGCAGACAGTCTAATGATTTATGCAGCGTACAACTCTCCTGGAATCCCACTACTGATATCTGACATGGACTCCATCCTCGGATCCAAAGAGACTCCATAATCTTAGCAGGAGATCTCAACTCCAAACATACAGACTAGTTTAGCTCATCCATTAATACCAAAGGACACATTTTATACAACTATGCAATGCATAACTCTGCCATCATGGCTGGACCTACTGAGCCCACTCATTACAGCCCAACAGGAAGATCAGATGTTCTGGACATCGTAATACTTAAAAACATCCCATACCAGTACCAACTAGAAACAATAGAAGAACTTTCATCAGACCACAACCACATTCAGCTCAGGCTAGGCAATCAAGAACAGTTCTCACCCCAGCACTCCTTTATAGCTTGGAACAAACTCGCAAAAACTCTACCAAAATACATTGGTCCACCACCAATCATACACATAAAAGAAGAGATAGACATAGCCATAATCAGGCTAACAAGCCAAATGCAGAAAGCAATAGCCTCAGTGATGCAAACCACACTCCACCACTCCACCAACAGGATCCGAGAAGAAATCATGGACCTGATTAGAACCAAGAACAAAGCAAGAAAGAGATATCACAACACTAGAGCCCCCACAGGACAAAACAACACTAAACAATCTGAACAGAAAAGTCAGAGAAGCTCTACAAAACCACCGAAATCAAGAATGAGAAACCAAATTAACCACAATCAACTCAGAAGATCACTTCGTATGGAAACTCTTAAAAATCCTATGCACCAAAAGGCAGCCCTTACCTCCTACACAAACCAAACAAGGAATAGCACAAACAGACAAGGAAAAGGCAGAAGCCCTTATAGACAACCTGGAGGAGCAGTGCAGCTCATCATACAAAAGTCTTAACATTAACTTCATCTATAAAGTTCATTGCCAGGTCAGGAAATCATTAATCATCTCAATGATAACTCAGAACCCATCTCCCCCACTACCCCAGGAGAAATCTAAAATCATAGCACAATTGAACAACAAAAAGGCTCCAGGCCCTGATGGCATCACTAAAAGACACTAAAGTTGCTACCAAGAAAAGCAATAATACACATTGTTAACATAACAAATGCAATCATCAGATTTCAGCACTTCCCAACAACCTGGAAAACAGCAGATATCATACCTATAAAAAAGACAGGAAAGAATCCTCAACTTCCAGAAAGCTACAGACCCATTAGCCTCCTCTCAAGTCTTGGAAAAGTCACTGAAAAGGTTATAATCACAAGTCTATAAGCAATCACTGACAGGCTCGAAATTATCCCAGACGAGCAATTCGGATTCTGCAGAGAACACTCCACAGCACAAATACACCGATTGGTAGAATATATAGCAGGAGGCTTTAACTGGAACCTCCACATGGCTGCAGTCTTCATCGACATAGCGAAGGCCTTTGATAAGGTATGGCATCAGGGTCTTCTCTACAAACTTATACAATTTGAGTTGCCAATAAAACTAGTCAAACTAATTAAAGCAAAGCTAAGTGACAGACACATGCAAATCAAACTAAATGGAACAGTGTCATCCAAACGCAAGATCCGTGCAGGCGTGCTACAGAGCTCCCTCTTAGCACCTCTACTGTTCTCGCTCTATGCAGCTGATATCTCCCCAAACCCAAGAAATATCATTACAGCATTATATGCGGATGACACTACGATACTATCAAGATCTCGCAGCCCTCAGCTGGCAATTAGAAGGCTGCAAGGCAGCATCAACACACTAGAAACTTGGCTAACAGATTGGAGGATCCAAGTAAACCCCCTGAAAAGCTCTGCTGTACTATTCTCCAGAAGAAAAGTCACCAGCAAGGATGACATCCAGCTCCATGGGCTGAAGATCCCATGGGTAACAGAAGTTACGTATATTGGTGTGAAACTGGATAACAAACCCTATTTAGTAATCATATTAAACTAACAGGAGTGAAGACATCCAGAGTAATTGCGCAACTCTACTCCCTGATCAACCGCAAAAGTAAATTAGATATAAAAAACAAGCTAACTCTGTACAAAACTGTAATTCGCCCAGTTATCACCTACGCCTCTCCAGCATGGAGTCATACCTCAGAAACCAACATACAAAAAGTACAAAGAATCCAGACTGCCTAAGAATGATCCTGGATGCTTCATGGTACATAAGAAACTCCCAGATCCACCGAGAAGTAAACATCCTTTATATCCACTGTCACCTCCACGACTTAGCTGAAAAATTCTTTTCCAAGGCAAACCTGCACTCAAATCCACTGATCAAACAAACCAACAACTACAGGGAAGCAATACACTACAAATACAGAAGACCAAAATCAATTCTACAGTCTACTACATACCGAACATAACTAGCCTCAGGCCCCAAGAGGGCGAGCAGATAGCTCAATAATACCTCATTCATTGTATCATTTACACAGATAAAGGGGAACAAGAAAAGCATTTATGCTTCACCCATCAAGTCAGTATCGTTCTGCGTTATAAGGGAATAAAAGGTGTTAGCTGATTTATTTGTTTTATTTAAGAAACACATAAGCATACTTTCCCTAAATAACACGACAAGTTTTTACATTTAAATTTTATTCTTATTTTTATAATTTTTTTTAAATTATATATTTAAAAATGTATAAAAAAATATAATTTTATAAATATTATTGGTCAACAGTTTTTCTTTCATTTAATCATTTTAAAGGAACTTCTATTAAGGAGAATAGCAAAGAAATTACGAGAAGCGAAAGAAAAAAAAAATTTTCTCAAAATATTTTTGAATTTTTTGGATTTCATTATACGGCACATTAACATATTGCAATTAGAAATAAACAATTCTTCGGCGAAGCGATACACTGGTTTATATTAATCTTGCATAACTGTATGGAAATATGCTAAACATCGCTTTACATATTTCGTAGTTATGAGTAAAAGAATGCTTGAGCATATATATATTCGATAGATTGACTTTATACATGTTAAGTCCATCCAATCAAGTATGTTAATATCATTGATTAATAGATTTTAATTAGTTTATAGATACTGTATTATGTATTTTCTCTTGGCTTGATTAAGATCGTCTGCTGAAAATACCAGGTTCGCTGCAGAAATTAAATTTTAAATTAAAATCTGCGTTAAAATTAAAAGTGGTCAAATTGTGACTTTTTTGTGAATCGAGACACAGTTAAATGGAAGTTTAAATTAATAACAGATATTATTTATATTTAAATTAATTACCGATATAGAGAGAAGTTATTTTGTGTAGATATTCGTATGCTACATAGAGACTACTCGTATGCTAGATTGTATAGATATTCGTATTCGTTGACTAGTTCCATTTCCTTAATCTAGCTCAAGGCCGTCAAATGCCCTAAGGCCATCCTAATAGGTGTTTGTAGATATCCGTATTAGTAATGCGACTTTCTAGGTCATAGAATTCATTGATGCATTCGATAAAATAATTAAGTAGGAAATCATTGAAAGGAAATAAAGTCACTCACTTTGAAAGCAATGGCTATAGATCAGGTGGTATCTTGTAGTCACTATTATCCTTGATCTTTAGGGGATGGGTTGTTGGCCTGTTCCTGTTTGACTTTATGCTGTGGCACAAATATTCCATTTCGAAATGTTGTGATCAATTTTTAAAATATTTGTTATTGGAAATGAGTTCTTGCCCGAAACTTAAATTAAGTTGTTGGTGGATGATGCAGTGCTAAAGTCGCAGTTGACTAATTTTTCTCGTGCATGCTTCTTCAGTGGGGTGCTAAGCAACAAGGTCGTAGGTAATGAGGTGGCCAGTGAGAGGGTGCGCCATCTATCCTAGGAGGAATCAAGTTTAGATGATGGAAAGATTACTTGAAGTATATGAGTCATGAATCACAGTTATCAAGGCTGTTGCTAGACATTTTTCTACGCGAGGCGAAAAGTAAAAATGGCTTACCTTTCAACCTTACGAAATTTGCAGTAGGGATTAAAGCTTTATGGCGGAAAGTTAAAAGTGTTATATACACCACAAAAATATTTCATTTAATTGGCAGTATGACTTGAAATTTTGGAAAATTATGCTGTGGGAAAAGAAACTCTAAAGATTTCGTTTTGAGGTGTCAGTGAGTGAATCAAAGTCAAATTACAGCAGGCATTACTTTTAATTTTGTGTGCTAAATTACTTTATAACACGCAAACTAAAATAAGCTTATTTGAGGACGATACTGATCAAAGGATTTTTTGTAATATAATTTATTGAATCAGAGAAAAATATTTAATTTAAATAAAATTAAATATTTTGCATAAAAGACGGAACAAGAACTTTAACTGCAGGTAATGCAAGACTTATTGGGTATTAAGTGGAGCAATTGTTCTGGAGTTCGACTGAGTCTTTGACTCCATGGAGGTTTTTATAATAATAATAATAATAATAATAATAATAATAATAATAATAATAATAATAATAATAATAATAATAAAATACAAATCTGTTATCAGACAGTAGGAAGTCCCTCCTCTAGGATAGATGGCACACCCCTCATTACTCACCTCGTTAATTACGATTACTACTTGCCAACCTTGAATTCTCTTGAGATCGAGTTTTTTCCAGTAAATGAATTTTCATTTTTCGCTTCCCATCCCCCGTTTTCCTAATAAAAAAATAAAATAAACAAATAAATAAAAGCGGTGGCATTAACTAACTGTCTAATAGATATCAAAGAGTTATACTGTATATTGGATCTTTACTGTTCAAACTATTAATGGTATTGTTACCGAACTTATAGGAGAGATATTCAATTTGTTTATGGATAACAAGAAGCAGGGGAAGGTTATTAAGTGTAGTTGTATGTTGTATATTAAGTAAGATGTAGTGGCTCTTCAAGAGATCTGAATAAGCTTGTATGGTGGGCAGATAAATGGGGAGAGCAAGTTTAACGTCGCTGCGTGTAAAGTTTTGAACTTTGGGACCCACAGATTGGAGACTGCATACTCTATATGTGGAAGTATAAACGAAGCATGTGATCTTGAGATGATGGGGATCGGAATTTGAAATTTAAGGGATGTGTTGCATTAATTATAAAAACAATTCAGAGGATTTCTGCACTATTAAGTTGAACATTAATCAGCATTTTAGAAGGCCCTGGTCAAGCCACATCTGGATTAGCGTGCTCATATCTGATAAACGAGATTTGGAGGGGTGAAAAAACTTTGAAGAGGTGGTTGACAATATTGAAAGCATGTAATCAGCAGACTACGACAGAAAGACGATGAAGGAGTTGAGATTTGGACGTTTCTGTTGAAAATTATTTGCTGAATGGAGGATGTAAAATTATTTTATAGGTGATGGGACAAAAGAAGTAATAACTAGGGACTGTCTTTGGAAACTGCTCAAAGGAGCGGTAAATATGAGGATAAAAATGTATATTATGAGTATGTATATGTATATATACTCGTATGACTGTTGTCTGTGAAATATCACATGCGTCTCCTGGCATATTCTTTAGTTGGCCAGAAAGTCGTTCCACACTTTTTTGTTTGTGGGCCATTCGGGACGACCTGGTTTCGCTACGAACATCGATGAGGCGTGGTGAACGCTAGTATCCTTCTGGTACACCTTAAGTATAGCACTCTGTAGACAGCCTAAAATATTAGCATTTTTCTGGATGCTGTCACCCTTAACCGATATATTCTACAATCGTGTGCTTTTTTTTTTTTAATTAATCGGATTACGTCCCTCCATTACATATCTCCAGTATCATCCATACTGGTTTCACCGTATCAGTGCCACCTAGCAGGATGAATGGCCAACTGCGAAAAATAGGAATGCTTATAATAATTCATCACATTTCATATATTGTGATATGTACATTGAAATATTACATTAAACTGCAATGCCGCTTTTTTTTTTTTTTTTTTACAAATCTTGCAATGTTTTAGGGAAATCAGAATAAATGAAACTAACAGCTACAAAACTTGCTAATCAAGTTAAGAAAAATTAGTCTCCAGAAAAACGATAGAGGACCGATTTATCATCATTTCTTGCACTGTAGGTGGATGTTACTTTCACGTGCCTAGCCACTTCCCATGATACAACTACATGACACTTCCTTTAACTGGAAAACGGGTGGCTACCTCATTTAAATTTACATTCTTTGATATTATTGCTATATTTAACATTGTTGATTTGCGTGCTTTTTTTTTCATGCTGTTCAGAATAACTGTCCCTCAGTAACTATAAATTCCATTTCTAGCCTTCCAGTCGTTCTCATTGTTTTCCTTAACTATTACGTGCATAGCTACTGTGTAAATTTGTAAATATAGTTGACATTCATCTTGTCATGTACAGATAAATCAGTAACAATATCCTACTATAAATTTCGTCCAGTTCGCCCTTTCCTGCAACCAACCAGCGTCGATGTTTCTACCCATTAATTGAATATTTATTGTGTGCTAGTATCAATAATAGAATAACGCTAGTAGGGAGGTTTAGAGAGAGAGATTTGACATTTGACCTTAACAACTTGATATTTAGATGATAAAAGTTAACATTCTTAGATGAAATTAGACAGAAGGAGCACATTGGTTACGTCAAAAACAACAGACAAGACATATCAGGCCTGTCATCTCATTTTTCTATAATTAGCCATGTCATTGAGCGAGATAAAAGCTGTTCCCCTTACATAGAAGAAGACTACCACTCCCGAATGTTTAAAGAAGCAGCTACAGTCGCTCGCTCTGTTGATAACCCTAACAGGAACCAGGATTTAATACTCCCAGAGATATGGAAAACCCTAATTAGATCTCTTAACACACAGGAAATGAATTTCAATGCAAACTACAGAACGTTCCTTAGCAACAAGTAGTTAATCATGTACACGCGATACGTGTATCACTCGTTCATTGCTATTTCAGTTTGTAACTATAATCGCTAGAATTTTACAGTTATTCATATTTGTGTAATGTTTTTTTAACCTACGTGCTTGTACCCTGAAGATGCCAACAACTAAAGTTTGGTGAAACTAGTAGGTTTAATAAATATTTATTAGTTAACATTTGATCTATTGTCCAAATAACTACTCTAGTTATGATCAAGAAAATAAACATTCATTATTGTTAGATGAATTTGAAGTAGTAGCAGAAACTTTTACAGGGATTAAATTGCACAGTTTTTTACAGTTGACAGTTGCGCCAAGATATAGGTTATTCATATAAAAAGGGAAAAAAAAACATTTGATCTCCATAGCGTTATTTATTTATTTATTTATTTTTATTTTTAAATAGCTAACCCACTTACTTTTAATAAGTTTGTTGGTTTCCAGTTTTTCATGGATGAGATTATCATAAAATGTGCAAGTTATAAGCGGGAACTGTTATAGCAGTCAGTTATATATATATATATATATATATATATATATATATATATATATATATATATATATATATATATATATATATATATATATATATATATATATATATATATAATATATATATAATACAACAACGTGAATGAAAACACGATAAAAGCATTTAAAAAACGATGGTTATCAGTAAAATTTGCAGAACGATAATGAATTCCATATATTCTGGTTTCAAAAAAAAAAAAAAAAAAAAGAATACTTAGTAGCTCTTGTTTGTTTTTATTTAGATTTTAGTCAATAAATTTTTTTTTTTTAAATTAATAAAAATAAAATAAAATAAAACATTTTATTCTTCCTTCAAGTTTCAAGAAGCTGTTTATTGCAGAGAAAGTCGGGGAGGGGGGACTTTTCTGTTTCTCTATTTATTGGACACCTCCAGTGGGTTTTAAAAGATTCTTTCTGAATTATATAGTAGATACCCCATAACCTACCTAAGGTGCTTATGCTAATATTGCTATATCTATTGCCAGTGGCGCACCCAGAGGGGGGAAAGGGGGCCCTGGTCCCCCAAAGAAAAAGGAATAAAAAAAAAAAAACACTAGAAAATTTTCCAAAAATCGTTTCCTAATTAAAATTATTATTATTTTTTTTATTTATGTTGTGTCGTCTTCTATTTCTATACTACTTATGAATTAGCGATCATTGCAGATGCTCAGCGATAGTAGTCTACTGCAGCGTTTCTCAACCTTTCTAAGGTCAAGGACCAGTAAAATGCTGAAAACAATTCTACGGACCACTAAGTTACACAGGCGTAGCTGGGAGGGGGGGGGGGACGATCTTCCCCGGGCGACACTTTTTTAGCGTTTAAGAAATCTTGCCATACTGTCTATAGAACAGCAACTGAGTGATGAAATAGACTTCGCCAATGTCATCGACGATTTTGCGAACAGAAAAGCAATAAAAATAACATTTTAGAATGTTGGAATTAAAGTTTTACTTCAAAAATAAACATAATGTTTTTAAGTATAGTTTCTGGGAAATTCCCATGCTACTCCTCTTAAACATTATTAATATAATTAACGGCTATTTTAGTCTGTTATTGTTTAGGAGTGTCCCTTATATTTAATACATTGGCTATTAGGGACACTCGTTGAAAGTTTATTTTTCACTTGGTTAGAATATAATAAATTTAGTTTAATCCTTTATCCAAGTGTGAGCAAACAAAGTTTGCGCCTGAAAGTATCTTCAGGACTGGGGTAAGGTAGCAACACCAGGGCGACTCCTTGCAAAGGTGGAGCAAGATACTAACACTCCTATCTCAGTATCTCCCATAATGCAAAACCCATCTCCTTTCGGATATGTCTAATGTTATGCATTAAGGGAAGGGCCACTACCCAGACTGGTTTCGACCTTTATTGAGGTCTCTTCAGTGGGAGCCAGGCCCAAGTGGAGATACCAGGCAGAAGCATTAGCAGGTCATCTCTACCTATAGGAATTGCCAAATGGTGTGCCACCCTTTTATAATAAATTACTCTGAATTTAGAGAAAGATGTTGAAAGTTTATTTTTCACTTGGTTAGAGTATAATAAATTTAGTTTAATCCTTTATCCAAGTGTGAGCAAACAAAGTTTGCGCCTGAAAGTATCTTCAGGACTGGGGTAAGGTAGTGCAACGCCAGGGAGACTCCTTGCAAAGGTGGAGCAAGCTAACATCACTCCTATCTCAGTATCTCCCATAATGCAAAACACATCTCCTTGCAGATATGTATAATGTTATGCATTAAGGGAAGGGCCACTATGCAGACTAGTTTCGACCTTTATTGATGTCTCTTCAGGGGGAGGAGTTGCCCTGGTGTTTCCCTACCTTACCCCAGTCCTGAAGATACTTTCAGGCGCAAACTTTGTTTGCTCACACTTGGATAAAGGATTAAACTAAATTTATTATAAGGGACACTCCTAAACAATAACAGGCTAAAATAGCCGTTAATTATATTAATAGTGTTTTTAATTTATTTCCCTATACGTCATTTTGACTTTTCGTAATTTTTTTAAAAACCTAAGTAGGAATTACCAACATTTCGGAAAAACTGTGCCATTTATAACATAATAAATCTAAAAGCATGTTTTTAATACGGAAACATAATTAAATTGGAAGTAAACGACTAAAAGTGTATCATCATCGAACAAAGTTTTAATTTTTATTAAACAAATAAATAAGATGATATAATTATGTTACTACTTAATTTTAATGGGATGGATGAGCTTCTCAGCCCTTGCAGAGTTGCTGGATATCTGGCTCAATATTGGTCAAATTCAGTCAAAGATCGGCACACACACGAAGACGATTTCTGTATTTTCTTTTTATCTGAAGGAGCGATGAAAATCCTTTCTCATGATGATTTTCAATGCTTCTTCAGATAATTCGGGAAATTCACTTCTCACTGAAGGGGAGATCCAAAATCGAGTCAAACCAAGATCACGGAATTGCATTTTAAGTCCACTGTCACTTGAAAGCTCAATTAACTGTTCTTTTTTCGATAACGAACCCCTCTTTTATTATTGTCATTCTGCTGCTACAAATTTAGCGGCAGAATGACGAATAATAAAAAGGGTGAAGCGAACAACAATACAGTTTTATTGCTTCCGCCTTTGAACATTCTGACGCTATTTGTCGTTTTTTTTAAGTCTCCATTTGATTTCGATAATTTTTACTTGCATATTCAATTTTAATTTGTTTCGATAATTAAAAAATATATATTTAATTAATTAATTTAAGTCTGCCTGCGGACCACCTGTCCCATCGTCCGCGAACCACAGGTTGAGAAACACTGGTCTACTGAACTTGCCCCCCCCCCCCCAAGATTAAATTCTGAGTGCTACTGTCTATTGCTATATATATATAATAGAGAAAAACGTCCTATTTTATGTTCGTTTGATTTAGAAAATAGTACTATCGTTTTGTTTTTAAGTGAATGCATAGGCAAGTATTGATAAAGAGTTCTAAATAACATTGGTAAGGAGTTCTTCATATGTCATCTGAGTCAACCATTTCTTCTGTAGTTGCTAGGGATGTCAATCCAGATTACTTAACATCTTTATCATCTTATGTGTCTATGGTATCACCTCTTGAATCTGATGTCAAGGTAGATTCATTTCACATCTTCTAATGTATCAACTGTTTTGCCTGTATTAATCGACTCGTACAAACACCGAAGTTTTAGTGTAGTATATGATGATACATCTGGTTTGTCTAATGTCCCAAGTTTAAGTGATCATCAAGACTTCCCAGTTAGGTGCCATCAGTCTCATAGGAAACATTCCTTTTTTATACAGCCATGTCCCAATGTAACCGATAGAAGCATGTGGAGTAAACTGTGTTGTGCAAGTTCTCCTGAGACAAAGGAACTGACATTTTTAAATGACTGTAGTATATTTTATGATTTTGATCTGACCAAATTGTATAGTCTATCTTTCAGCATTCCAATATGTTCCAATGTTTTTTATAGAATAGAAAGTATGAGGGGTTTAAGAATGACAAGGTATGAGAATGACAGATTATTAAGTAACGGATTAAGTGGGTGCGTGCATGGAATAAATAGTGCAGAAATACATATACAGAGATTGCTGAGCGATATACAAAAGAATGCGAGAGAAGATCAGGGACAAAAACAAGCATCAGTGGGAGTAAACGATGTCAAGATAAAAAGGAGCAGAAAAGATGTTGTGTTGTATGGGAATTCCATAATTAAGGGTGTGAAGGATGGTAGAGAAATTAAAGCTGTTATCCTGGGTCAAAGATTAAGGATATAACTGAGGCTGTGAAATTGCAGAAAGATAGAGCGAGTGAGATTATTGCAGTTATAGGGAAGAATGATCTAGGTAGCGAAAGATTTTCTATGAGACAGGATTGGAAGGATTTAATGATAACAATGAATACAAAGAGCAAGGGTGGAAAGATCATGAGTGTGCTCTTCTGTTAATTCATCACTATCAAATCTTGGTAGCACACTCATGATCTTTCCACCCTTGCTCTTTGTATTCATTGTTATCATTAAATCCTTCCAATCCTGTCTCATAGAAAATCTTTCGCTACCTAGATCATTCGTCCCTATAACTGCAATAATCTCACTCGCTAGTAATTGGAATGATGTCAAGATTGTGTAAAAGGTTTTGCAAAGAAATGAAACTGAATATTCATTTTATGAATGTCTGGGATGAGTTTGACAAAAGGAAGGAGTATTTTTAAGAGAGAGATGATTGGCACTTAAATGGATTGGGCGCTTGGCATTTAGAACATTTATTGATAATGGATAGAATAAATGGTCAAAAACAGGGAAATGGGATTTGCTAGGGAGGCAAGCGATAAAGTCAGCAGCCGTTAATAGTACTAAAGTCATTGATCGCTGTGAATTTGGGATTAATTGTTCTCAGAAAATTAACAGTATACAGATTGGGCTAATTCAAACACAGGGAGATTATGGGAGGAAGGCAGTATTGCAGTTTATGTAAGGAAAGCCAAAGCTAATTATGAGAGGAAGCTAGCTGATGAATCCAAAAGAATCCCTAAGGAGTTCTTTCGCTATGTGGCAAGTAAAAGAAAGAATAACCACATTACTTTAAAAAGTGTTGGTAGGGAAATTACAGAAGCAAATCAAATAGTTGAGTTGCTTAGCGATCATTTTGCAAAAGCGTACCATCTTGGTTGTGATAGTGCAGTGTCAAATGTGTCATTGGCTGATAAGATTCTAGAGATATACGAAATAGAGCTGCTTAATATATTACAGAACCTCATTGCTAACACTGCCATTGGGTTGTTATATCGGCCCATGTGTTACGAGAATGTGCAAGAGAATCAGTACCTCTTCTAACCAGGCTGTTTAGTTTAATCCTTGGTTTTGGTAAAGTTCCAATAGAGTGGAAAGAGGGAAAAATAATTCCACTGCACAAGGGAGGCTCCAAGACTGAAGTTGCAAATTATAAACCAATCAATATATCTGTAGTGGTGGTTAAGGTTATGGAGAAATTGGTAAAAATTAGAATTCAGGACTGGGTGGACAGCAATATGATACTTAATAAGGGGCAACATGGTTTTGTGAAGGGTAGGTCTTGCCTCAGTAACCTGCTTACTTTCTATAATAAAGTAACAGTAGAGTTGGATAAAGGAAATCTTTACTAAGTTACACTGCTGGACCTTGCAAAGGCATTTGACAAGATTTCACACGGAACTCTGTTGCATAAATTAGAGCAAATGGGTATGGATCCGAATCTGATGATTTGGATTAGAGGATGGCTGGTGGGTAGATATGAAAGAGTGGTTTACGGAGGAGCTGAGTCCAAGAGAATGCAAGTGACTAGTGGTGTACCTCAAGGCTCAGTGCTTGGTCCTCTATTGTTTAATTTGTACATCAATGATATTGGGAATACTTTGAAAGGAAATATACACTTGTTTGCTGATGATGCAAAATTAGGAAGAGCGATTGTCGATTGAGATGATGTAGATATCTTGCAGGATGACTTAAATAAGCTGACGGTATGGACTAAGGTAAATGGCTGTCAGTTTAACGTGGCTAAGTGTAAGGTGATGCACTTCGGGAGGATAAGATCACATGCTCTTTACTATATTAATGGAACTGAACTGCAAGAAGTTGACGAGGCAAGGGACTTGGGAGTTATTGTGAACAGAGAACTTTAGTTTAAAGAGCATATTGCAAAGACTGCAAAATATCACATCAAATTACATGGTTGTTGAAGAACACACTAACAAGCAGGGATAAGGAAATGATTGTTCCACTTTATAAGGCATTAATAAGATCGCATTTGGACTATTGTGCACAGATCTGGTCACCTGGATTTCTTGATGATGAAGAAATGGTGGAGAGGATTCAGAGGCGAGTTACAAAGATTGTTGCAAGTCTGTGGGATGTTCCCTACGAGGATAGATTGAAGATCTGTGGGCTCCAAAAATAAGCTGTTAGACGTAGGAGAAGAGATATGATAGAAGCATATAAATTATTAAAGGGATTTTACAGGATTGATACTGATGACATTTTTAAGACCAGTGCAGGAAGGCAGAGGATGAGGGCCATCCCTGGAGATTATGTAAGAGTGTGGTTAACAGGAATGTTAGGATTAGAATGAATGCGTTGCCAGAGGTGGTTGTGAATTCATTCACAGACGAAGCGTCTGTGAATGAATTTAAGGAGAAGCATGACTATTATTGTATAAATAATGGTTAGTGTGTCAATGTGGGGTCTCCCGCGATGAGTCTTTTGACTCCATGGAGACGCCGTTATAATAATAATAATAATAATAATAATAATAATAATAATAATAATAATAATAATAATAATAATAGTAATCTTATTCATTTATAAATCGAAAGGCTTTGCTATAATCTATGTTTTTTTTTATTTCACTATGCAGCAGGGCTAGCGACACCTGTGAATAATAACAATGATAGAAATAATAATAATTTTTGTTATATTCCTTTTCGTATTTTTTTATCGGTTTAATGGTTAAAGCAATTTAAAATAAAAATCATTTCAACTGCATATTTAAGTCATTTTTTAATGTTTTTCTTTTTAAAAAGTCTGTGAAATTTGCGCACATTTTTCGATTTAAAATAAACGAAGACCGCAACGCTACTTCCGATCAAAAGACGTACAAGATATTTATCGTAAAATACTGAAATAAAATTTCTTCAACACATCTTTTGGCGCTCGCGCGCGTATTCACACACAGATCCAAAGAACTATAATCGGCTAAAACTGCACCGTAAGTATTAGTTCGTATCATTTGACAGGCTGAATGTGTTTATTTATTTATTCTTAAAATCGGCGACTCCTATTCTTCGTTTATATCTTTAATCGAACAACCATCCCACAGATCCCCTTCATCAGGAATTCTTCTCGTGATTGTGACAAGGAGAAAATGATTAAACAGTGGCCGCTGACTTTTTTTTATCTCCAGTCACGTGAAATCGATTATGGAATCACTGGTCGTAGCACTCTGTGTTTCCATAATCTAGAATTCTAGATAATCAGCAAATTCTTTACGTTTTTACTTTTATATTAAGAGATAGTAGGTGTGTTCTGAAAGTGAAGCCTCCATTGTGATGGAAGTGAACTAAAAATAGACAACTGCTTGAAATTTCCACTTTGAGTTTATACATTATTTCTTGACAGACTCCCTTTCCCAATGCATTTCTGAGGGACCCAACTTTCAACTATTAAAAGCTGTCGTGTGTTCGTAACACAATTTTCTCACCACTCCTCTACTTTGGGATGACCATTTTCAAAATGCATATCGTTGAGATGTGTCTTCAATTTAAGAAATAGCCAGATGTGGTTGAGACAAGTTAATAATGCAGCGAGGATGATCCATAATTTCAAAACCAATCCTTACGAAGTCATCGAAGTGAACGGTTTGATGCGCCTCGTATTGTCCTGTTGCAAAAGTAATGGGTGCTCCTCAGCACAAATTACATTAATGATTAATTCTTTTTTTCAGGGTTATTGCGGCCTTCACACATCTTTTCGAAATTGTATCACTTTGCCATACATTCTTGGCGAGTGAACCCTTTTCCTTCCCAAAACACACTCAGTAGGCACTTTGGTGGATGCCTGGGTTTGAACTTTTAAACCGTTGCTGAGACAAGTTGGCCATATACTAGATGCTGAATTTTCATTTGAGGTTCATAATGATGGACCCAACTTTCAGCAGCAGTCATACATGTTAAAGCATAAAGAAGTGCAAAATTCACATGGAGAGAAGATATGAAATGTTTTTTTTTTAAAATTTTAATTATTATTATTATTATTATTATTATTATTATTATTACTTCAACTGGCAAACAATTAACGAAAATGAAAAGGAAATAACTGAAGAGGAATTAGAAATCAGCCTGAAAGAAACAAGAAACGGAAAATCACCTGGAGAAGATAAGCTAGGTTCAGAACTATATAAATACGCAGGAACAAGATTCAAAGGAAGACTCTTATTGTTTTTAAATAAAATTTACTCAACTGGTATTCCCCCAATAGAATGGAAAAAAGCAATTGTGATTCCTATCTTTAAGAAAGGTAATAGAGATGACCCTAAAAACTATAGAGGTATCAGTATACTAAATTCATGTTACAAAATATACAGCAGAATCTTAAATAACAAACTAATGAAATATTCCGAAAACTTTATTCTAGAGGTACAAAATGGATTTAGAAAAGGACGATCGTGTATAGACCCAGCCTTCTGCCTAAAATTAATAATAGAGAAAAGAAGAGAATATAATTTAGAAACACATATTGCATTTATTGACTTTGAAAAAGCATTTGACAAAGTTAAAAGAAACATATTATTTAACACATTAAAAGAAAGACAAATACCAAATAATATCCTAAAAGCTGTCACAAGTATATATGAAAATAATCAAATACAAATAAGATTAAATCATGAACTATCATATACAAAAGAGATAAACCAAGGGGTCCGACAGGGATGTCCTCTCTCAGCAACTCTTTTTAATATCTACTTAAATGAAATAATAATAAAATGGAGTAAAAATTTACATCAAGGAATTAAACTTTCACCTACAGTTAACTTAAACGCTCTCCTCTTTGCAGACGACCAAATAAAAATTACAAATTCTGAAGATAACTTACAGAAAGCCATTTTAGATCTAAATGAGATAGGCAAAGATTATGGTATGATAATATCAACAGAAAAATCAAAAACTATGGCCTTTAAAGGACAAGATCCAGCAAGAACTAAAATAGTAATAGATAACAAGATCTTAGAACAGGTGAATTCATTTAACTACCTAGGATGTATGATCACTTATGAAAATGAAAAAGATATAAACATAAAAATTGCAAAATATTTAAAAATAACAGGAGTAATTAACTCTATATTTAAACCAAACCTAGTTCAAAAACAAACCAGGCTAAAAGCATACAATACATTAGCCCTACCGGTCTTAATTTATGGAAGCGAAATCTGGACAATGAAACAAAAAGACAAACAAAGATTAACAACAGCAGAAATGAAGTTTATGAGAAAAACTGCAAAGTATACCCTATTTGATCACAAAAGAAACGAAGATATTATGAAAGAATTAAACCAAGAACCAGTAATTGAAAAAATTTAAAAATATAAACATAGATGGATGGAACACTTTCAAAGAACGAAAACAGAAAGATTACCAAAACAAGCCTTAAAGTACAAGCCAGTAGGAAAAAGAAAACCAGGACGTCCTCTTAAACAATTCAACGATGACTTCTAAGGCCGGAACAGGCCATACTAGGCCTAAATCCTTGATACGTATGATGATGATGATTATTATTATTATTACTTGATGCCTCCAAGGATTTCAAGGACTCATCGCGGGAGGGCACTGTACTCTGGTACTCCACTATGCACATCTCACCATCTCTCCTTGTACTTGATCCTCCAACTACACAGCTCACCGTCTCCGCCACTCAATTCTTCAACTACACACAATGCCTACCAACATCAGCAATAGTATTTTTGTCTGAAATTTGCTTGTGCTCTCATGATTGATATGCATGTGAAAGTTTTACAGTGGCCACACTATATATAATTCTGAGGGCCTGGTGAGAAGGTCGAATTCTAAATGATTGGTGTAGCTCTCATAGTTTTCATTTATGAAAAAGGAAAACAAAATTGAATGTGGGAATTAAGCAAGAATTTCCCAGTTGGATGATCCAGGAAAAATTTCTACAAGCATGCTCAAGAAGCGGTTAAGAAAATTATGGAAGAAAAAGTTGGAAAACACAAGCTGGGTCTAGGCCAAATAAAGGTGCTCAGGATCAGGCTTTCCTTTAAGATATTTAGTCGAAAAAACGTGAACCGCGCTGTTAGCCTAGTGGCTTTGCGCTTCGCAACCATATGCCTGGGGAAGGAGTGTCCCAGGTTCGATTCCCGTTGTAGACTTGAGGACTTTGAGGATCTTCCTCAGACATAGCCAAGTTAGCCGGTCTTGGGCGCGGTCAGTAGGGTTTTTCCCGCCAGTTTATCTGGCGTTTTTCATCCCGCAAACAGGCAAACCGGCCCCGTGAACATACGCCTCTACAGTCAAAAATATATCCCCCCCCCCAGCGGCAGACCAGGCGACGGGTCGGTTGGGAGTAGTACTAACAAGAAGTCGCATCTAAAAAGTAACACGCGGACCCTGCAAAGGAAGCGGGAATAACGCGTAGAAGAAGAAGTCGAAAAAACGTGAGAATTGAGTAAGTATCTGTACTTAAGTTTTGTAGATCTGAAAAAGAAAGACCAATGTACCAAGAAGATAAGAGCAATTCAGAATGCTACAATGGCATATAGTGTTATATCCAGCACTAGATGGTAGTGCATATTTGAGTCAAAAGTTAAAGCATTTAGAACTGAAAGAAGTACAGGAAGATATGATAGTTTGATATAAAAGAGTGTAACAAATGGCTTTACTCTTATCTATTATCTATACGTATCATATCATGCAGGGAAAGGGTAGCATTAAACTTGATATCACAACTGGAGATATCAAACTTATCTGTTTATTTTATGTGTATGATGTACGCCTAAACAAATCCAGTATACAAATATAATAGAGTGCTCCAGAATTGTTTTTATCTAAACTGAATAACAGTTGTTACACATTTGGCATGAAAATTAATAATAAAAAGACAAAAACTGTGAAAATTATGAGCCAGTTGAATGAATTTATATGGAATAAGAGAAGAATTAGATAAAACGCTAAATTAATTGTATACAAAACAGTGTTCAAATCGCTTTTAACTTATGGTTTGAGAGCTGAGTGAATAAAATACATGATCAAAGATTAAAAATAAAATTAAGTGAGTGAAGATAACGTAAAAACTGTGGTCAGGAAATTATCGATAACGTAAAATTAACCATGCTCAAATATTGTTATAGTACCCAATACATCCTTTACGTTACATATCAGGAAATTGATAATAATGTGAGTGAAGTCTCCTTATAGCGGCTTTAGTGCAGATTTGCTTTCTGGAAATATATCCTACGTAAGCTGGTGGATAAAGCAGTTAGCGTATACACTCCCTCTAATAGATTACAGAGAGGATTGTACACAACTGAAAGGATGTGTGTTTCGTATTATGGAATACTAAGGCAATTGATGTGAAGTCATTAGCCTCTATATACAAGGAACCCAGTGTGAAGTTACTTCACACACAAACTTTGTTTGCTTACATTTGGATAAAGGATGAAACCAAGAATATGATTTCTTGCCTAGTTTAATTTAATCCATCATGGATGTTTGTAATTGTCTTTAGGTAGGAAATGAACATCTTCTACATCTTTCACTAGCATGATACCACCTGCCTGCTTACAAGAGGTCTGAGGTGACGAAGAATTTCGATATTTGTTCTCTGAAACAGCGTTTTTGGATTACCTAAATCCCTTTTGGATTATCCGAGTACTATAATATTATTGGCGTGTCAAACGTAAACGTCTTGCACATGACGGATCTAACAGAACAATTCTGTTCAAATACTCGTCTTTTAATTCACAGGCTATTTTATTTTACTTGCGTTTTAAATAGAAAGTACTGATTTCTTTTAAAATATCAGTCACTTTCACTAACTTCCATATTTTTAAAATCTTAGAAAGATTGTCCAAATTTTAATGTTGGCATGACATTAAATTTCATAAATATGTATAAATCCTATCAATACAGTGATCGCAATATATCAACTATCATGGGAAAATAATAGAAATATTTGAATTATCTCATTCACAGTACCAATCAACTGATTGTATTTAGCAATTCCAGCAATACTTCAATTCTTTAGTGCATTTTTGGTTGACCCTTTAAAAACTGCATGCAGCTACCAACTCGTATTCATCTGTATATTATAACATCTTAAATGGTTTGCCAAAACAAGCATTGGACGATCGTGTGAAGCTATTTCGATGAATTGAATCTCAGAGGGGTATTCGAGAACGGTTCTATAGAAAACCTAATTGATGTTCTGGTGTGGATGAAAATTTTTCCGGTACTACTAGATCCTCCACCATGGGAAGCGATCTGCAACTCCTCGATATTTGATTATATTCGTTGCCAGGACTGAACATCAAAGAATTATCACATATCATAAATTCCGGTGGCCCTCGTACTAAGTGTACAACAGATCTTGAGAACTCTGGCTGGTCGTTGAACTCATTCCACAGAAGAGCAGAGATAAACGATCAGGAACCCTTCAAAGAAAGGTTTAGAAAAAGTCCCTGTGCTCGGCAGATACAATCGAGCTTAGAACGCTCTTTCTTTGGATAGCCTGGTGCTATGAATGCAAACTAATTCAATAGAACTGTTAAGCCTATCTGCACGGTCTTCTATGTCTTTAAATTACTTATGTTTTTATGGTTGGTTTATCTGTTTTGTGGATGGAATATCCAAGAGAACTTCGCCTTATGAGACTGGCTAATTCATACTCACCTTCAGAAGAAAAACCCGTATAACAGTTCGCGTTCTACAAGAAAATGTACTATCATCATCATCATCATCATCAAGAGAGTCAAGAACTCATCGCATATATATATATATACTAGGGGGCTCCTCCTCCTGATGCCTACGGTGCAAACACCCCTGTGTTCCTGACTGGGAGGCCGGTTCTCCTTGAATTCTGATGACTCGAATTTTGAAGACTCAACACTCAGGGTAGCCCCCTGAGTTTCAAAACGTTTCAAAAAACGTGACACAAAAACGTTACAAAAAAAGCTTATCATTTTATATTATAGGGTAGAAATATATGTTAAAGATACCAATACCAAGCTATTTTATATGTATATATAAATATAAACTTGGTTTTAATCCATTTTCCAAGTAAGCAAACAGACAAGTAAGTCAAGTTTGAGCCTGCAAGTAGTGCAAGTCTGGGTGACCCGGAAAGTAGTGCAAGTCTTAGGCAACTCGTGGTAAACGTGGAATAAGCTCTGATCACTATTCTTAGTATTTACCCTTAATGCAAAACACATCTCCTTGAGGATATGTGTGATGCTATGCATTAAAGGTAAAAAAACTTTATATATATATATATAAAGTATTTTACCTTGGGTATAATATACGTTAAATATACCAAGCTATTTTAAATAGGATAGAGTTATTTGTAGTATCACTCATTTTATATTAAATTAAATTTTATACATATATATATATTCATCTGATTTTTTTTTTTTTTTTTGACCGACTGAAACCGAGAAATAGATATCAAGTTAATTTAATGGAGCTCACAACATGTTTCGTCAAAAATGACTTCTTCAGGTGTGGTAACACTTAAAGCAAATTAAAAAACATAAAAAAAAAAACCATAAAAACACTGTGCTATTGTAATAACAGACTTGTGAACTGAAGTTAAGTTTGAATTTTCGTTCTAGTCCGTTCTGTAGTTTTATTGTTGTGCAAATGCGTGCGCATGCGATCACGCGTATGCCAGTACCTAATGGCAGAACTATGCGAGTCAGGTAGACTATAACTGAGATTGCTGTTGATATGAGACGAGTCTAGGGTAATTTCTTTGGACTCAACTATATGCCGTTCCACTTCATCGTGACAAATATAAACGTTCGATGTTGCATCCCAATCTACTTCGTGTTGGCGGCCTTCATCGTTTGTGTTCACTGAAAATAAAACGTGACTTGAGAGTGCCCTTGCTCTGATTCTGTTGTATGAAATGTCTCTCTGATGTTCCTCTAGCCGTAGGAGGATTGACTTCTCAGTCTGGCCATAATATGGCCTCCCACAATCATATATTACCTTGTATACACCGGGGAACCGAAGATGGTTATGAGCCTGTTTTGGGTGGCTTAGAACTGACCTTAGTTTTGGAAGAGTTGAAAAACACGTTTTAATATTAAATTTCTTCAAAGTTTCCGGAAGAGCGAACTTATGAAAGGTGAAGAATATAACCCTTGGGGTTGTTAGGGTGGTTAGGGTGTATTGTTTTGAGGGCGCTGGTATAGTTGCCTCTTAATGTTTTTGGAAGAGTATCCATTATTTAAGAAAGTTCTTTCTAAATATTTTAGTTCATTTTTAAGTCTTCTTCATCGGACAATACTGAGCGAGCACGGCGAGCCAATGTGGAAATGATACCTAACTTTTATGCGGGATGGTGATGTGAGGATGCATGTAGGTATCTATCCGTGTGTGTTGATTTCCTAAAGATTGAGATTTTTAAAGAATCAGACATCTTAGTAAGTTTCATGTCTAAAAATGAAAGGGAACCATTTTATTCAATCCCAATGGTAAATTTTATGTCTTGATGGAGGTTGTTTAAATGATTAAGGAAGATGTGAAGATTCTCTACACCATGTTCTAGGTTTTAATGTTTCTTTAGAGATGGCTTTTTCCTCGAAATTCTCGAAGAAAATGTTGGCCAGTATTGGAGACAGAGGGCTGCCCATAGCTAGTCCTTTGTTCTGTTTGTAAATTTTGTCTTCGAACTTAAAATACCGCGAATTAATACAGTGTGAGAGGAGAGCGAATATCTTTTTAGACATCTTGTTTTTTTAAATACTGATAACATCTTGCGTTGGAACATTTGTGAAAAGAGCCACAACATCAAAGCTAGCCATAATATCGGAATTCTTCAGCTTTATATCTTTAATTTTAGAAGCGAAGTCCGTCGAATTTTTAATATAAGAGGAAGATTTTCCTACTAGACCTTTTAAGGAGGATGCTAGATATTTTCACAAGTTAAATTAAATTGTTATCTATTTCTTGGTTTCAGTCAGTCAAAAAAAAAAAAAAAAGATGAACATATCCAATCACAGAGTCAATGTAACTACTGATTATATATATATATATACAGGGTGTTCGGGATAAATTTGACATATTTATAATTAATTATATTTTTCCGTAAGTTACATGTATTAACACACACTTCTCTTCATTTAAAAGTTTGGACCCTTCTTCATTCATATACAAGATGTCAGAAAGGATGGATAGCTGGAACCCACCTGAATCATGGAAGAGAATAACTTGTATCATGATGATTCGTGCCCGCCATCAAAATAAGGATATTACGACTGCTGCCCAATGCTCCCTGAATACAGTAAAAACAATCAGGCATGAACTAGAGACTTGCAATGGTGACTACGAGGATGTAGCAAGAAGAAAGATCCCTAGCAGACGATCTGATTGCGTTCGTACAGCAGAATTCCTCGCAAATCTGCAGGAACAGGTGTTGAAGAACCCTGGCATTGGAATTCGGGCTTTGTTCGTGGAGTTGCTAACTGTAGTCAAGCCCTGGATAACAAGGGTAGCCAATGGTAGGCCGTATGTATGGCAGCAGGATTCGGCCCCTTGCCACACCTCTGGGAAAAGTCAAAAATGGTTGTCTGAAAATTTCTACGACTTCACCAGTCCAAATGTTTGGCCTCCAAACTCCCCAGACCTTAAAACCATGGATTATTTTGTATGGGGCGCAGTTGAAAAAGACACCAATCGCACTTCCAGTAATACAAAAGCCCAGTTAATGGATAAAATTAAAACAGTTTTTGCGGCCCTTCCCAGGGAGACTGTAGCATCAGCTTGTTCGAGGTTCCGAAGCAGAATTGAAGCTGTGATCGATGCTAATGGTGGTTATTTTGAGTAAATCTTGTTGATAGTATTGTAATTAACTCTGCCTGTAATGTTTTTTTGTCAATTCATTAAATTTAATAGATACAAAGAAGGTTTTCTTTTTCCTTACGAAACTGTCAAATTTATCCCGAACACCCTGTATATAGATATATCACAGACAACTCCCAGTCTGATCCTTTCAAGGAAGTTATTGAATCAGCATTGTGCCCACTTTTGCGATCACAATAACTATGAGACCATTCTTTCTTTCTTCTCTCTTCCATCATCTATGTGGATTATGGAAGAGAGAAGAAAGAAAGAATGGTCTCATATTATGTAAGAAATGCAAACGTTTAGGTTTGCATTCCTTACATAACTTAAAAAATATTTACTTTTTTTGAACAATCTCAAATTGGGAAATCTAGTCAAAAAACACACTCTTCCCTGTATGCCAGAATAATTCTAAATACACTCAATCCTAATTACATATGCATTAAAAAAAAACAGAATTATGTTATATCCAAATCAACCAAAGAAAGGCTGTTTATCCCATAGTACATTTGTATGACAGATAGGCTGGTATAGTTCATTTTCTACGGTCAATTTTCTTCAATGTATGGGACGAAAAATCCTAGTTTCCGGGAAGTTCCCCCACAACAAACCTCACATACGACTGCTTTCAGAGATTGACCAACTCAGGAAGCACAGTCGCAGAAAGGCTTATGAAAAGTTCCTCTATTCGGCGACTAGAATAGAACAATTCTTTGGGTTGCCTAACATAGAGGAGTGCAAACGCCACTTCCACTGAGATGCACAGGCTCACCTTTCAATTTATATTATTATTAAAAATATACATAATCTCCAGGGAGCTCATATATCACTAACACCAGTTGTCACAACTTTTATTACTCATTGACACTAGATGCACTCACCACTTCAAAAGGCAAACTGTTCCACTCACTCACTGCTCTGAGAGAGAAAAATCTCTTATCCATTTCCTAGCCATGTATAAAATTATCCCCTATGTTCTTTCTCAATTTTCCATATAACAAAATTTCATCAGGCAATATCCCATAGCACCCATTCAGAAGTCATCTATCATATCAGTCCTCTTTCTTCAGTATCTTTGTTACTCTTCTTTGCAGCATTTCTAATTTCTGTGGCTTCTTTATCCCTAGAGAAGCCAGGAGACCAAAATCTGCACCAGGTGGTCCTGGTGTGGTCGTATCATGGCCTTGTAAAGACACAAAATGACTTCCATATCCTTACATGTCAATAGTGGTTTCAACATTGCCTTTATCCTCTGAGTTCTATTTTCAACTTATGTGATATGACATTTGAACTTCAATTTTCTATCTCCAATAACTCCTAGTTCTCTAGCCTCATTAGTTACTCTAAGCATAATCCCACCAATATATTATGCTGTTGGATATCGCATCACACCAAAATATGCTTTCTAACATATTAAAAGCCATTATCATTTGCCCACACTTCCAGCCTATTCAAATCACCATGCAAATTACTAGCATCTCTCATTGCCTTGTCTATATTTGCATCATCAACAAACAACTGAAAATCTCCTGTGAGCCCTTGCAATATTATTAATGTAGAGATTAAACAGGAATCGTACAATACTGATCCCTGTGGTATACCACTGTATGTCACGTTCAGATAGCTTACCCTCAACTATCCATTTGTCCAAGTGAGGGGTTTATATTCCTATCACGTCATATACTTTAGTTTATGCAACAGCCTTTCATGTGTATTCAACCACATGCCTTAGTAATTTCAACAGTATCATAGAGTATCCATTCCCTTCAGTATGAGCAATATGTCTGCGTGGTTAGCCTAGTGGCTTTGTGCTTCGCAACCATATGCCTGGGGAAGGAGTGTCCTAGGTTTGATTCCCGTCCGTGACGAGAGGAGCTTAAGGATCTTCCTCAGCCATAGCCAAGTTAGCCGGTCTTGGATGTGGACAGCTGGGTTTTTCATCCCGCAAACAGGCAAATCGGCCCCGTGAACACTCACGGATACAATCAAGAATACCTAAGATGATCCCTGCAGGTATAGATCTGAATTGTCAGCTATGCCAGTCCCAAGCCCGGATAAAAATAGAAGGGATTAAGGTGGTGCCATACCTCCCCATAAAAGGGGCTCACGGCCATTGAATCACCATACGAAATAAATAAATAAAGTATGAGCAGTTTGTTAACATAGGACTGCCATTTAGAAAATTCATGTTGTTGCTTGCCAAGGTGGTGTGTCAACCTATTTCTCTATGCAAGTTCTTTCTAACTTCTCTGAAATCTTCACGTTGGGTATTTTACCTTGGGTATAATAACTCCATTTCCCAAGTAAGCAAACAGACAAGCAAGTCAAGTTTGCGCCTGCAAGTGTTGCAAGTCTAGCTGATCCTGCATGTAGTGCAAGACCAAGGCAACTCATGGTAAAAGTAGAGTAAGCTCTGATCACTAATCTTAATATTTACCCTTAATGTAAAGCACATCTCCTGGAGATGTATGATGCTTGTATTTTTTAACATTTATTATACCCAAGGTAAAATACTTTTTACATTTACATCTCCTCCTGAGATTTTTATTTAATAAGATTAAAACACCTGATGGTAATTTGTTCTGGTAAAATACTTATAAGCTCTGTATTACTAAAATCTTGGTATTTCTAGCCTGGCTCCCACTGATGAAACCTCAATAAAGGTCGAAACCGGTCTGGGTAGTGGCCCCCTTGCCTTTAATACAAAGCATCACACATCTCCTCCAGGAGATGTGCTTTACATTAATGGTAAATATTAAGATTAGTGATCAGAGCTTATTCTACTTTTACCATGAGTTGCCTTGGTCTTGCACTACGTGCAGGATCAGCTAGACTTGCAACACTTGCAGGCGCAAACTTGACTTATTTGTCTGTTTGCTTACTTGGGAAATGGAGTAAAACCAGGTTTAAAATAGCTTGGTATTTTTAACATTTATTATACCCAAGGTAAAATACTTTTTACATTTATATCTCCTCCTGAGATTTTTATTTAATAAGATTAAAACACCTGATGGTAACTTGTTCTGGTAAAATACTTATAAGCTCTGTATTACTAAAATCTTGGTATTTCTAGCCTGGCTCCCACTGATGAAACCTCAATAAAGGTCGAAACAGGTCTGGGTAGTGGCTCCTTGCATTTAATACCAAGCATCATACATCTCCTCCAGCAGATGTGCTTTACATTAAGGGTAAATATTAAGATTAGTGTTCAGAGCTTATTCTACTTTTACCATGAGTTGTCTTGGTCTTGCACTACCTGCAGGATCAGCTAGACTTGCAACACTTGCAGGCGCAAACTTGACTTGTTTGTTTGTTTGCTTACTTGGGAAATGGAGTAAAACCAGGTTTAAAATAGCTTGGTATTTTTAACATATACTGTATATATATATATATGCCGGTTGATTATAAAATAACGTCAAGTGTTCAGAGTCCTCTAGCGAGTAACGTATTGGACGAAACACACCAATATTCGGTAGACGTACACAGTGGAACATGGGGATTCGATTTAATGAAAAAAAAAAAGTACCAAAAGTCGCCAACAGGGGAAATTTTTGCTCTTTTTACCTAGTGAAATGCATTAATTTGCATTATCGCGTTTCTTGTGAGCGATCGTGCAATAAAAGGAAAGCCTGTGAGATTTTTTATCATTCGTAGACGAATCAGCGGAACGATAATGCCAGTGCTTGTCTTCGTGATTTTCGGCGTATGAAAAATTTACGAAAAGGACCGATTAGCGTAACAATCTTACGAAAACTGATTCGGCGATTTGAAACTACTGGAACTCTAGCAGTGCAGGTAGACAGGGGATGCAAACCAATCAATCACCAACAAGTTGAACAAGTTGCAACTGCTATTGTGGAACAGGAGATGACGAATGTGTAGGGTACCAGCAGTGCACGAGCAATATCCCGGCAAACGGATATCGCATACAAAACGGTGTGGAAAATCCCACATCAGATGTTGAAGTTTTACCCCTATAAAATCAGTCATGTTCAAGAATTGCGCCGTGGTGATGCGACCACACGAATCGACTTATCTTTGAGATTCTTAGCGTGCATGGAAGTGGATGATGCACGGCCGTGGCAGATTTTATGGAGTGACGAAGCGCACTTTTATTTGAACGGCGATATTAACACACGCAACTGTCGCATTTGGGCTGCAACTAATCCGCACGTGTGTCTGCAGATGTCTATCCACATGACCAAAGTCACAGTGTGGTGCGGATCTATGGCATCTTTTATCATCGGTCCATACTTTTACGAGGAAAATCGCCAAAATGAACCAGTGACCTGTTCTGTCAGTGCTAACAGATATGCCAATATGCTACAGAACGTTGTGGTTCCACAACTGCAGCATGGAGGATTTCTCGATACGACCATCTTCATGCAGAATGGTGCACCACCCCACATCGGACTTCGGGCACAGCATGTTTTGTGACAACATTTCTCTGACAGAAGAATCATTAGTCGTGCATTTCTTACGCCATGGCCACCGAGATCGCCTGATCTCAATCCTTGTGACTTTTGGCTGTGGAGATTTCTTAAAAGCATTGTGTATCAAGGACATGTACCCGATATTCCAACATTGAAAGATCGAATAACGTTACACGTGAGACTAATCAATTCCGATATGTTGCGAGCCACTGTGGAAAATGTCGTGCACCGTATGCAGTTCCTGGAACATCAGAATGGTGGTCATATTGAACCTCATTTGTAATTAACAATAAACATAATGAAATTGATGTGTGCTGTCTCTCATTTGCCATTTAGTCATTCATTAGTCACACCTACTCAAATTAATTTGGCAGCGCCAAAATTTCCCCTGTTGGCGGCTTTTGTTAGTTGTTTTTTTTCGTTAAATCGAATCCCCATGTTCCACTGTGTATGAAACACACCGAATATTGGTGTGTTTCGTCCAATACATTACTCGCTAGAGGGCTCTGAACACTTAGCGTTATTTTATAACCACCCGGTATGTAGACAATTCTGCTGAACATTCCTTTATCATATCTGCTTATATTGTTATTATGCAACAGCTCACAACCCCGTTCTCATGAATTTGTATCTCTTCATCTAGTGTAATGGTAGCGGTGTGCATCATGTTACATCCGATTGATGTATCTTAATCAAGTGAGTATTCATTATTTAAACAATCTCCTCAGCTTCTGATAGGAGTACCCTCTGTATTCAATAAAGTTATTGTTTAATTCGTTCTTCATTTTACTTGCAACATAATAAAATTGTTTTGGATTTCTTTTCTTTAGCCCTCACAGCCAATTTCTTTTTTGAACTCCAATTTTGCTTTAAGCACAATACTCATAACATTTATGACCTATGCTCTTTCTCTTTCTCTCTCTCTCTCTCTATATATATATACATGTAATAATATAAGTGATGCCATAAGTATTGCTTATCCTCTCTCTCTCTCTCGTTTTATCGCAATTTTCCTCCCGCATCATCATCATCTTACGGATCTCTTGTTTAATGTTTGCACACCCCTTTCACTCCAGTCTAGTTGCCCTTCGAACTCTAGGGATAAGTTTCAGATATCGTTCAATTTAAGTACTTTTCAGATTCCCATGCATTTCTAGCTTTTCCATTCAGTAAATCATACCATAGGACCAAAGATTGTATTCTCCTGCGTTTAGCATCATTTTTAGCTTTGTAGCTAAGCATATTTAACCTGTCCTAATTAGAACATCAAGAGTGTTAACTACTTCCCAGGAAAGTACCACACGACCACCGTCACCACTGGAGGTATCAGAGGTAATGTAGTGACATTCTTAACTGATACCCCTTCAGATGTTATGATCAAAAGTTATAATCTTTGACCTCGAGTTCCTTCTTCTGCATGCTGCTTGAGGAAGCTGTCTTGCGACAATTCCAGAAATTCTCTTTCGTACTTATCAGGAATTTCCCTTTACAATCAGCATTTGGATAATTTAAATCACCCATAAAGATTAATCATTTAGTACCCATCAGGGTACTTTGCGATTCATTTCATCATCCCCACCAGCCGAACCATCAGATCTGTAGCAACATTAATCATACGTTTCATCTTGCAGCCTCTGGTTCACATACCATAAAATCTCATTCACTCAGCGATGGCACTTACCGCAATATGACTGAACGAGCGTCTTTATTAAGCCGCGCTGTGAGGCAGGCTGCTCTATGCTACATTCTGTAGATGGAACTGATGGTCACCAAGTTATGTAATTACATGCCTTGATTCTCACATTTTGTGAAATGTTATTATATAGCAGGGGTGGGCAAGTTCTTCGGTAATAAGAACCACATATAATATATTTTTGAATGTTCAAAAGCCTCAGAAAATATTATTTTAAAATTGTATTTAGAGTCTGTGTAGCTCAGTGGATGTGGCATTTGCACACCATGGGCTTAACCACATGAAAGAAGACTTCTTGGTTTCAATTTCTAGTCGTCAACTAGAAGAAACTTTTCTAAGCCTTTTTTCGACCGGTTCCCAAGTTAGTCGATCTCTGGCATGGGCAAGTGGGTTTTTCTCCCGGAAACTAGGGTTTTTTGTACTGTAAACACAAGAAAATCGACCGTAGAACCCACATTATTTCAGATATTAAATATGAGTGTTAGGGTTAGGGACCACGAGATGGCAGCACTTGCTGAGTCGTCTCTCTTCACTGCGTACCGCTTAATTAGTGATAGCCTTGGGCCAGCTATCTCTGATTGGGTACCTTGAACTGTCCACTCGGTCTCCAAAAGTTAGATAGGGCTAAAAATGGCCTCGCCTACTCCCTATATACGGAATAAAAAGGTGTTAGCTGATTTTTTTTTCTAAATAATAAAAAATACAACTATATAGAGTATATATAGTTGTATTACAACTATAAAATATACAACTATATTTAGAAGTTGAATTGCAGGATAGAGAAAAGAGCACATTTGAGGCCATTTGGTGTGAGATTGTGGCTAGCAGAACTAAATATACAATTGGGTGCTGCTATAGACCAGGTGATGGAAAAGATGGTGGTGACAGTATGCACAAGCAAATAGAAGAAACGGGTGGAAGGAGGGTGATTATTATGGGAGATTTCAACTATGGTCGCATTGATTGGAGTGAGGAGAGGACACACGGGAGGAAGGAACTGGATTTTATGCGGTTATTAAGGGATAACTATCTGCGACAGCATGTAATGGAAAATACTAGGGGTCAGAGAGTGCTTGACCTAATAATTACATCTGAGGATTTGGCTGTAACAAATATGACCACATTGCCACCAATCGGTGAGAGTGATCATAGGGTCTTAACTTGGGAGGTGGCTAAAGGTGTAGAATTTTCAATTAAGACTGGGTACATGTGGAATTATCGGGCTGAAAAGTATGACAAGCTTAGGAGATTGATTGGTTCAGTCCCATGGCATGTACAACTGCAAGGACTAGAAGTTGATAGTGCATGGGAGGTAGTTAAGAAGTGCTTGCATGAAGCAATGGCTGACTGTATACCTAGAGTCCGAATAATAAATCAAGTAGGGGTTAAATGAATGAATAACACCATTAAGCTTGAGTTGCAAAAAAAGAAACAACTATGGAGGGAATTTAAGGAGAAGGGTGACCGGCAGGCACATGAACGGTATAAAGTGCAGGCTAGAAGGGAGACGAGTGTGGTAAGAAAAGCAAAAAAGGATTACGAAAGAACATTGGCCATGCAGGCTAAAGAGAATCCTAAACAGTTTTTTAGATATGTAGCAAGTAAAAGGAAAAATGTACATGGCAGATTGATTTTAAAGAATGCCGATGGTAGGGAGGTAACTGAATCAGTTGAGATAGTTGAGTTACTGAGTGAGCACTTTGCAAAAGTATATCATCCAGGTGGTGACATTGCAGAAACGAATAAACCAGTAGATTATACGGGAATTGTGGTGAATGAAGTGGAGGTGAGTAGTCTATTGCATAACCTCAATGTCAATACATCTGTGGGATTGGATGGTATACCAGCTCGTGTTGTACGAGAAGCAGCGAAAGAATTGTCAGTACCCTTGACCATTTTGTTTAATTTGAGTCTCGGGTCTGGGTTAGTCCCGAGTGGGTGGAAAGAGGGAAAAATAGTTCCACTGCATAAAGGTGGTTCCAAGACTGCTGTTGTAAATTACCGACCGATTAGCATATCAGGAATCATTGTCAAGGTCTTAGAGAAAATAGTCAAGAGGAAAATACAAGATTGGATAGAAGAAAATGGGATATTGTATGGGGGACAACATGGTTTTGTGAAGGGTAGATCATGCCTCAGTAACTTGCTCACGTTTTATAACACAGTGACGGCTGAACTGGATAGGGGTAATGGGTTTACAGTGATACTACTGGACCTTGCCAAGGCCTTTGACAGGATTCCACATGGAATCCTAATCAGTAAATTGCAGCATATGGGAATGGACATAGGGTTGGTGAAATGGATAGGAGGGTGGTTGACGGAGAGATATCAGAGAGTGGTTTACTCGGGAGTAGAGTCCACAAGGCGGCCTGCGACTAGTGGTGTGCCACAAGGGTCTGTTCTTGGACCACTGCTGTTTAATTTGTTCATAAATGATATAGGAAATGATCTGAGAGGAACAGTTCATTTGTTTGCGGATGATGCGAAGTTGGGTAGGGCAATAGTGAATGCAGATGACGTCAAAATTTTGCAGGATGATTTGGATAGATTGGAGGTCTGGGCTAAGGAGAATGGATGTCAGTTTAATGTGGCAAAATGTAAGGTTATTCATTTTGGGGTGAAAAGTTTGGCGGCAGTTTACTGCATTGGTGGAACCCTGCTCCAGGAAATTGATGAGGCACAAGCTTTAGGAGTGTTGGTAGATAAGGAATTGAAATTTAGGGGACACATTGCAAAAGTGACCAAAACAGCTAATCAAATCACTTGGTTGCTGAAGAATACGTTGACAAGCAGAGACAAGCAGGTTATTGTTCCTCTCTATCGAGCCTTGATAAGACCCCATCTAGACTACTGTGCTCAGATTTGGTCACCTAGGTTTCTTCTTGATGGGGAGGAGGTGGAGAGGATCCAGAGGCGAGTGACCAAGATGATAGCAGGTCTGTGGAATGAACCGTATGAGAACAGGTTGAGGATTTGTGGGTTGCAAAAATTGGTTGATAGGCGGAGAAGGGGAGATATGATTGAGACATTCAAATTACTGAAGGGTTTCTATAAAATTAATTCAGAAGATATTTTTGAGAACAGGGCTGGTTGTGGGAGGACTAGGGGACATCCATGGAAACTGGGCAAAAGTGTGGTTAGTAAAGGTGTTAGAGCTGGGTTCTTTACTTTTAGAGTAGTGAATGAGTGGAATGCGCTCCCTGAGTCTGTGGTGGATGCTGTGACAGTGAATGAGTTTAAGGCGAGGTATGATAGATACTGTATGAATGTCAAATAGTTGTGATGAATATGATTTGGGGCCTCCCTCGATGAGTCTAATGACTCCCTGGAGTTGCCCGTAATAATAGTAATAGTAATAATAGTAAGTAGTCCTACTCAACAAAGAAGAATATGTTTAATCTCTACTCTTTGATGGTTTTGATTGATTCTTCATTTGTGCAGTTAATAGTTTAAAATATAGCTGGTAGGATGTCAAAACTGTTCTAAGAAGCTCGGTGAGGTGGTGGCTGTTAGTGAGGATAGCATGATGATTGGACTTGACAAATTTCATTACAGAGAAGAGAGATTCGCAGCAGTAAGTTGTCTCAAAAACAGAGAGTAGTTGGAACCCAGTTTTTTTGAAGATTGGGATACTTGGCTTCTGGCATGTTTCCAAAAGTCAGTTACAGATGAGCTTTTATGGACTAGCTTCAAACCCACATCTTCCTGCAGCTCGATAAGCTCTGTCTCTATTGAAGCAACATCCGCAGTAAAAGGTGCAACAATAGGATATCCATCATTGATGACATCAATCACAAAAGGATTCACAAGAAATTCAAAACATGGCTTTAACTTTTTTAGTTTCTCAAACCTATTTTCAAAATGATTCTAAAGTGTTTCTAAGTTTCCTTTGTATTGTTTCAGTTGTTCGTATTTCCGTTTTATACTCTTCTGTTGCTCAGTCATTTTAAACAAGGGTTTCATAACTTTCACTAAAATCAATCTTAATTATTTATTAATCAGAAAAGTACTTATCTACACTAAAATTCACTAGTTATGTTCCACTATCACCGCAAGCGCTTAACTTGTGTGTACTGCATGATGATGAAGTACTGCATGAAGAGAGTCCAGACAACAGAGGTGATGGCAGTGGTGTAGCTAGAGCTTTTGCCGCCCCTCTCAACACACACCAAAAATACTACAAAAACTCAAAACGACGTATAGGGAAATAAATTAAAACACTATGTTTATTTTTGAAGTAAAACTTTAATTTCAACATTCTAAAATGTTATTTTTCTTGCTTTTCTGTTAGCAAAATCATCGATGGCATTAGCGAAGTCTATTTCATAGTAATGTAGGTAATTCTTAATCAGTTTTATTTAGAAAAACTTCTTTCACCACTAGCAACACTTACAGCAATCGTGAGGAAAATTCGCAGCAGTATTACAATATTTGGAAATGAGTTCTGAGCCTGTATTTTAGAATTAACTGTAAAAGTTTAAAAAGGTTTAAAGTGCCACCCCTCTAGCTACGCCACTGGGTGGTGGGTAATGCAGTGATCATAGTAGCCACTTTTAGAACTAATTTTAGCAGGAGCGACACAGGCCATAAAAAGTCAAAACAAGTTTTACCAACCAAATACGATAATAAAGTCCACATTAACAATTCTTTTGATCGGTACCATTTAAAAGATAAAAATGTAAAGTTTCAAAATATCTGTTTTTTTTTTTACTTATCTTTAAAGCATTTATGAAATAAAGTAGTAAACCTGTGTAGCTCAGTGGAAGTGGCGCTTGTGTCCTCTGTGCTTGGTCGCTCGAAGTCAGACTTAAGATCAAGTCTAGTCGTTGACTGGAGGAACTTTTTCTAAGCCTTTCTTCAACCGATTCCTGAGTTAGTCGATCTCTGGCACAGGCAAGCGGGTTTTTCCTCCTGGAAACTCGAGTTTTTTATCCTGTCAACTCAAGAAAATCGACCGTAGTACACACATTATTACAGACAGTAACATATCTTGTTAGGGTTAGACAGCAAGAGATGGCAGCACTTGTTTGCCAGCCTCTTCATTGGTGGTAGTGATAGACATGGGCAAGCTATCTCTGATTGGCTACCGGTGGAGATTAAACTGCCCACTCAGTCTCTAAAAGCTAGATAGGGTATAAAGGCTTCGCCTGATCCCTATAAGGGAATAAAAGGCGTTAGCTTATTTTTTTATTTTTTATGAAATAAAATATTCTAATACTGGTACATACTATACTACAATAGACCATTAATATAAAAGTTTAGAAAAAATAGCAATGAAAACTAATATTGTCTCAGGAGCTACACAGAGTAACTTTGGGTGCCGCATGCGGCTCTCAAAGCTACTCTATGCAGCTTGCCCACCCATTATATAGTATATATAATCATAGTCCACAAAAGAAATCCATAGCGAAAATAACAAAACTAGTGAAATAGAGCGTTTTTTGGAATATCAGTAATTTCTTTCTATAAGCTGGTATAAATTTGTTTGGCGCGCGAGTCGAAAATCGTGAAATTTTGAATTCTCACTTGTTCGGAAATATTTACTGCATTGACGTTAGGGAGTTGGAGTGTTTTGAGCGAGAGTGATTTTCAACACAGCGGTTCTTTCAGTTACATTTTGTTCAAGGTAAGATTTTATCTCACTGAAATTTTCTCAGGCCCTCTCCTGTTCCCTGCCCAGTGCCAGGCAGTTGTCTTCTGCCTTAACTACCTTACCCATTATGGATCAAATACACATCCTCATATGCTTAGTATCCATCATATATTTCAATGTAATATCAATGGTGTTACAATTTTAATATGCACTTTGCATCCATGATAACTTGGACATATATATACGTCTTGGTTGGTAACATGGTTAAAAAGCGGATTTCCACTGTCGGTCTACACTCGGTGGTAGGAAGGGACAAAGCAGGTCCTGTTCCATGTGAAATTCCTTTCAAACTACAGATTAGGCTTAATCATGAATACCCCATATGATGATCTAAGGAACTCCTTTCAGTTTTCAAACATGTTGGATACCTCCTTAACCCCAAATGGCCTGGTAGGGTAGAGATACACCAGATTACTGAAGTCGAATCAGAGGACTACCAACCCCCTGATCCACTTTCCAGCACTTCTCAAGATAACACCAGGGAGATTATGTTGCTAGCTATCGGACAGACCCTAATGGACTCAGATGACTCTACAGATTATCAGGTGGTCAGTAGAAAAAGCGTAAGGAGTCTCAAGCTACAGAACCTGAAACAACTGTGGAAGCAGAGGCTCAGCCTAAAGATAGGATAGCACAGATGAACACATCTGTGCTGTGTAGTTCTTTCAACGGGCTTCAGGGAACACAGCTGCTCAGCCCAAAGAAAGAATTCCACCAGTGATTCTAGTGATCTAAAGACAAATGGTCAACAGTAGCAGAGGTGATGAAGAACACCAAAATCAAGTTCACCTCCGCTAAAAATTCAGATGAAGGTGCCCGCATTCAACCAGGAGCATCGGACTACTGTCAGCTTACTAAATTTATGGATGAGCTGAAAATTCCATATCACACATTCCAGCTAAAAAGCGAGAAAAACTTAAAGGTAGTAATTAGAGGTCTAGTGGAAACAATGTCAGAGAAGATAGCCGCTGACCTCAAGTCACAAGGATTCTTATTATTATTCAGGCCTCCATGGAGTCAAAAGACTCATCACAGGATTAAAAACTATAAAAGTCTCGCACATGTACCATGCAGACAAACGTTCCATGCCTCTGGTTTTAGTAGAAATTAGTAAAGACCAGAGAGAAATATATGACTTAAAAATTGTTTGCAACCAATTATGACAGGGCCTCTCAGAAGGAAAACATCTGCAGGTCAATGCCATCGCTGCCAGAAATATGGGCATGTGCAGAAGCTTTGTAGGGCAGAGTAGAATTGCATTAAATGTAGAGGCAATCATCCCTCTCATACATGTTCTAAACCACACACTACTCCAACTAAATGCACAAATTACAGTGGGCAGCACCCGGCGAACTACAAAGATTGCTCATCCCATCCACCTAATCTGTCTAAAGCTAGAGAAACAGAAGTCCCATCAACTAAGAAGCATGCTACACCAGAAAACCCTTTGCGAGCTTCTACAAGTAACAGATCGTATGCCTCAGTGGTTTCCTCACACTAAATCAGCAGAAACTATACCAAGCAGTCAAAACTCTGCTGCGATGCTTGCCACCATTTTAGGAAAAATGCTAACAAATATAAGCAAATCAAATCCAAACCAGGCAGACACAAACAGATTTCTTAAAAATACCCAAGTCATATTCTCAATCATTAATGGATAATTCGACCATCACAAAAAAATTCCATACAGGTCGCATTCTGGAATGCTAATGGACTAAACAGTAATCTTCTAGAATTGGAACAGTTTGCTGTGCATTATAGAGTTGACATCCTTTTAATCAACGAGACTGACCTCCGGCCATGTGATAACCCCAAACTAAGATGCTACACACTGCTCAGGAATGATAGGCTCAACGCCAGAGGGGATGGCACAGCTATCATAAAAAAAAAACATGATACAATGAGATCAAGAAAATAACGACCACAAAGCTAGAAGAAACTGGAATTGAGATACACACCAACAATACAGGTAGACTAAAACTATATTCTGTTTACAACCCTCCAAGCAAACCACCACTAGCTGCAGATTTCTCCCAGCTCCTCGATACAAATGAAGCAACGATAATGGCAGGAGACCTGAACGCTAAACATCCAGTGTGGAATAGTAGAAACACCAACAACAATGGCAGGAGCCTACACAAGTTTGCTATGACAAGAAACGTCACCACAGCAGGGCCTGCCGAACCAACACACTACAGACCGCTGGGCAAACCTGATGTGCTGGATATAGCCATCTTCAGGAACACCTCGTACCAATTCCAGTCAAAGGATGTTAACGATCAACTCCGACCAGAACCCAGTTCTACTAAGCCTAGGTGGGGAAACAGAAATTATTCCCAACCAGTCCTGCACAAATTTTAAAAAGCTCAATGCAACTCTCTGCAACATCATAGGCTCTGTCCCAACCATCTCCTCACCCAAAGAAGTAGACAGCAATCAATAAACTGGACAGCACAGTCCAAACTGGCCTTGCAACAGCCTTGACCGTTACCACTCCAGCTCAAGCTAACCTGCTCCCAGAAGAGATTCTAAAGCTTATCCGCAACAAAAACAGGATCAGACGTCGCTACCATGCAACTCTATCGCACCAGGATAAACACGAGTTAAACAGGGTGACAAACCTAGTCCGATATGCAATCAGAGACCATAAGAACTAGCTATGGGAGAGGAAACTATGATCACTAAATGCCAAAGACAAATCATTATGGAAAATGACTAAAGCCCTTCGCAGCGACTGCCCCAACATACACCCAATCCATGGAGAAAAAGGCATAGTCTACCGAGACAATGAGAAAGTAGAAGCCTTTGCAGATGCCCTGGAGCTGCAATTTCAACCAAACTACACTCATGCGGACATGCTTCATCGAAAAAATTCACAGGCAAGTACACTGTGCACTTCATCATCCCACCAGCCGTGACAACGCTAGCTATACTACGCCAAAGGAAATATAACAAATCATCAAGAACCTCAACAGGTCTTGATGATTTGGTTTCCCCAGGTCCTGAGCAGATTTCAAACAAAATTATAAAGGCACTCCCTCACAAAACAAAAACAATAATGCATCTAGTGGCTATCATCAACGCAATGCTAAGACTCTACTTCCCCACTCACTGGAAGCAGGCAGATATAATCCTCATCCTGATAGGTCTGTAATCCTGTTCCCCCAGAATTACAGACCTATCAGCCTCGTCAGGCCTGGGGAAAATAGCAGAAGTAATACTAAAACGCCTACAAAACGAAATGGACAATCTAGACCTAATCCCAAAAGAACAATTTGGTTTTCGAACAGGTCAATGCACAACTCAACAGGTTCACAGACTTATAATAACTACTGGATTTAATTGGAAACAACATATACAGGGTGTTCGGGATAAATTTGACATATTTATAATTAATTATATTTTTCCGTAAGTTACATGTATTAACACACACTTCTCTTCATTTAAAAGTTTGGACCCTTCTTCATTCATATACAAGATGTCAGAAAGGATGGATAGCTGGAACCCACCTGAATCATGGAAGAGAATAACTTGTATCATGATGATTCGTGCCCGCCATCAAAATAAGGATATTACGACTGCTGCCCAATGCTCCCTGAATACAGTAAAAACAATCAGGCATGAACTAGAGACTTGCAATGGTGACTACGAGGATGTAGCAAGAAGAAAGATCCCTAGCAGACGATCTGATTGCGTTCGTACAGCAGAATTCCTCGCAAATCTGCAGGAACAGGTGTTGAAGAACCCTGGCATTGGAATTCGGGCTTTGTTCGTGGAGTTGCTAACTGTAGTCAAGCCCTGGATAACAAGGGTAGCCAATGGTAGGCCGTATGTATGGCATATGGCAGCAGGATTCGGCCCCTTGCCACACCTCTGGGAAAAGTCAAAAATGGTTGTCTGAAAATTTCTACGACTTCACCAGTCCAAATGTTTGGCCTCCAAACTCCCCAGACCTTAACCCCATGGATTATTTTGTATGGGGCGCAGTTGAAAAAGACACCAATCGCACTTCCAGTAATACAAAAGCCCAGTTAATGGATAAAATTAAAACAGTTTTTGCGGCCCTTCCCAGGGACTGTAGCATCAGCTTGTTCGAGGTTCCGAAGCAGAATTGAAGCTGTGATCGATGCTAATGGTGGTTATTTTGAGTAAATCTTGTTGATAGTATTGTAATTAACTCTGCCTGTAATGTTTTTTTGTCAATTCATTAAATTTAATAGATACAAAGAATATTTTCTTTTTCCTTACGAAACTGTCAAATTTATCCCGAACACCCTGTAGGTGCAATCTTGCTGGACATGGCGAAAGCCTTCGATAAAGTGTGGCACAAAGGCTTGATCCACAAACTAATAACAGCAAAATACTCACTAAACCTCATCCAAATCTCCAAATCATACTCTAATCTGAAAGATCAAAAATTTCAAGTGAAACTGCGTAGCCTCAGATCCTCTGCAAGAAGAATCACAGCAGGTGTCCCGAAGGCTCCCTTCTTTCTATCGCCACTAATCTTCAATATTTACATCTCAGACGTACCAAACACTCCATCAACCATCATATCTTTTTATGCAGATGACATGGTGATACTAGCCAGATCACTCAGGCCACACCTAGCCACACGACTACAAAATGCAGCAAGAAATCTTGAAAAATGATTTCAAAAATTGAGAATAGACGTCAATGAAGATAAGAGCACAGCCATACTCTTTACAAGAAAGAAAACAAACCACCACGGAGCAGTCACAATGTTCAATACTAATATTCCACGGCAAAAAGAAGTAAAATACCTGGGAATCAAATTAGATAACCGACTCAACTACTCCCACATCTCTCATGCTTGCAACAAAGCTAACTCAGCAATAGCTCAACTGTACCCTCTACTCAACCGAAGAAGCAAAATCAGTCCAGAAAACATCTTAGAATACACATACAAAGCAATCGTCAGACCCACATTAACTTATGGTTCACCAGCGTGGAGCCACACCTTCCCTAGCAACATCAAAAGATTACAAATAATCCAAAATAAATGCCTCCGAATGATCTTCGATGCCCCATGGCTGGTAAGGAACACCATCCTCCACCAAGACGGAAACCTGCCAGATATACCTACGTTTCTCTTCCAGATAGTAGCCAAGTACTTTGCTCAGGCATCACTCCATCCCAACTAACTCATTCGTGAATCATCAGATTATGATGAAAATGACAGATGGGAACACAAACGCCCAAAGGGGGCTCTGATCACAGATTGAAATAATTCTACAGCCCTAATTAGGGCGATCCAGGCACTCAAAAATTTCTTTCATTAAATAATTAAAATGTATCGTTTACGGGATAAAAATCCAAGGAATTGATGTCCATCTTGCCATAGAAGTTAACAGAAATCCATAGCATGGATGTTGGTAAAAGGCAGGCATACACACACTGCCTTTCAGTTTCAGCAACAGGTGGAACATTTTTAATAGAATTAAAAACAGTCAAATTCAAAGTATGTGCAATAATTTGAATTTGACTGTCTTTGCTTTTCTAACTAATTACCAGCCTTCTGACAAGAAAAGTGTGTTCACTTGGATTTCCTTCAACTTATTTTTGTTTAATGATGTAGCAGCAGTAAGTTACCCAAATTTGTTACAATGTCATTTTGATATATTCTACTATTGAGCCTATGAAGTTTTTGAAGTCAGTAAATGGATTATTGGATTTAGCTTTGTAATAAGCTAAATTAAAAAGCATTTCATGTGTTCAAATATTTCAGAATTTACTTTTCTTTGGAAAGCAGATAGAGGTATGTTATATTACTGGCATGATTTCTGGCAGTCTATGTCACTGCCTTTTTTTGTGTGTGTGTGAAAATTGAATGCCATATGAAACATAAATGTCTCCACTTTAAAATGGTCTCAAAAATCTTGTAATCGAGAGTTTTTAATCAGTAACCGGCAGGATATTTTTTATGCATTACAAAATGCAACTTCTGTCTTGGTGGTACCCTCACTTGAATTCCTTGAGCCATTTGTCTTGGTAGCATGTCTTAATTACTTTTACTTGATGACACAACAAAACTATTTTCTCCAGTTTTTTTAATACTTTCTAGTCAATTATGTTCACCTTCTGTTTTGTGCTGTTTCACAAAACTAGGAAGTGTAATTTACATTTTCTTTTATTTGTTGTTCCATAATGAAGGGTGAATTTAAGGAAAGAGAATAAAGTTTACAAAAACCACAGAAAATGTTCAACACTAACAATCTTTTCATATAATATATTCTATCTTATCTATGACTTGTCTTTTCAAGAAATTAATGAGCCTTTTATCATGTAAAATGTTCAAGTATAAAATTACACTAGGCTAATTCACATTGTGATTGTAAAAACAAGTTTATTCCAATACTACATTACAATTGCCTAATTAAGGGTTAGAGAGGCTGTCAGGAAAATAAGAATATAAATTTGTCTTAATTTGTATTGAAAAAGGCAGTGAAAAAGGAAAATCGGTCTTTGTAAATTATTATTCTTATAATATAGAAATAGTGGATATTAAAGATCCAACATTATTTCAAAGTCAAATGTCAGTAGAAACTATGAAAGTTTTGTAATTTGACCACAGAGCTTATGACAATATAATCCTCAACAGAGTTGCCTTAGCTTGCACAACTTAAAAGAACATGAATGCTGTATAAGCGACCATATTAATTATTTTTTTGTTTAATGTTATCTCTGATTTTTTTAACAATGGTGATGATGTGGAATTTATGCAAAATAAAATGATAATTAAAGATGCTCAGAAATTATATTCTTGTTCAATCCTTTATCCTACTGTAAGCAAACAAAGTTTACATGTAAAGTATCTTCACAACTAGGCTACTTGCATATAAAAGGGCTAATGACTTCACATTAATTGCCTTAGTATTCCATAATGCAAAACATCCTTTTGAGTTTCATAGACCTATCACAATCTAGGTCACTCACATCTGGATTCTCTCTCTCTCACATTTCCTAAACTTCCCAGAAAACTAAGCAACTGTGCACAATAATCTAGATGTGGTCTTATTAAACTCTTATAAGAAGAATAGCCTCTCAATCCCTGCTTGTCATTATGTTCTTCGTTATCTGGGTAATACGATAAGCTACTTTGTCCACCTTTCCTCTAAATTTCGAATCCATGTCCAAAATCACCCCAAATCCCATAGACCTATTAATTTCCTGCAGTCCTGTTCCATCAACATAATGTAATACAGAGAATGCAATCATTTTATCCCAAATGCATGAACTTTTGCCACATTAAACTGACAGCAATTATATTTTATCCATACTGCCATGCCTATGTAAGTCATACTGTAGGATCTTTATCATCTTCATTGATCATCACTCTTCCTAGTTTTTCATCACTGGCAAACAACAGGATATTTCTTCTTAAATCATTTCCTACATTACTGAAATACAAATGAAATAACAGAAGTCCAAGTACGGAGCACTGGAGTATACCAATGGTCACTTGCTTTCTAGATTCAACCCCCCCCCATTATTCTACCCTCTGATATCTGTCCACTCACCCATTTTATCCATATTACCAGCTTCATATCCATCACCCATTTGTTCCAATTTATGTAACAGGGTTGTGTGGCATCCTATTGAATGCTTTCAAAAAGTCTAGCAATATCACTATATAGCCATTTCCTTTATTGTTACTTTATTACAAAAGAAAAAAAAAAAAGAAAAAAAAGAGCAATTACTCACCCTGCCAATTACCAAGGCAAAACCTAAACTTCATAAACCATGTTGTCTCTCAGAGTATCATATTTCTGTTCACTTATTTGTGAATAGAAATATGATACCAATTTCTTCAATTTCTCCTTTTACCAATTTCTCAAATTCCTTAGCCACCATTTCTGAGATACTGACTGATTTATATTTTCTACTTATGTCTTGAGGCCTTCTTCATGCAATGGAACTATTTTGTCCTCATTTCCTCCAATGTCACCTTCTCAGAGCTGTGACTTATACTAAACAGCTTGGTGAGAGAAGCCAACAATTCTTTTGCACATTCTCATAATAAGTGAGCTGATATACCATATAATCTCATAGCAATATTTGCATTAAATGTTCTGCAATATTGTAAGCACTTCCATTTCATATACTCTATTCTCATATCAGTTAATGTTGCATCTACAATTATAATATCTTTGCCTGGATGATACACCCTTACTAAATGATCACTCAGTAATTCAACTTTTTCGTTTGCATCTGTTAACTCCCTATCATTAGTACTTGCTAAAGTTATCCTTTCAAAATCATTCTTCCTCTTAATTGCCATACAGTGAAAGATTTTCAAATTTCTTTGTCCTACTCAGCTAGCTTCCTCAGTTATTTTGGTTTCCTTACTATACTGGTCACCTTTCTTGCTTGTACTCTATACTGCTCATGAACTTGCAGATCACATTTCTTTTTTATATATATCTGCTATAATTCTTCATTTTTCTGCATCTTTTGTTTAGTGGTACTACTCATATATGGTTTATAACCTACACCTGATTTATCCTCATGACTCTGGGTATACAGTCTGATACTGCTTTCTTCAAACATCCTTTGACTATTCGTGGTCTGGTTGGCTGAGTGGTTAGCGTATCCACTCCCCCACCCAAAAGGCTGTGGGTTCAAATCCTGCTGTGGGCATGGATGTTCGTGATTGTCTGTGAAGATACTAGTGTTGGTGGTCAGCAGCAGATGGCACTGATATAGATGATAAAGGTAGTTGCAGCTGATGGAGAGTTGTACAGTAGGTACCCTCCCTCGATGAGCCTTTGGACTCCCTGGAGGTGTTATGCAATAATAATAATTTCCTATGCACTGCTGAAAGCTAGCTCCTCAGTTTGTCATAATCCGCTGCTTTGTAAAATACATATATACTCCTTTCTTAATTGAAAATTCCAAGTGGCATTGATCATGCAACCAAGTAATCAAGAGTTAAGTCATTCATGCCTATTATTACATAAGCTTCACAAATGTTACTGGTTTGCAAAACCAGTGACATTTGTATGTTTGGACAAGTTGTCAAGAATAAAGAAGTAATTTATATTTTTTTGAACAACTGGAGGCTGTAGTCAATAGAGAAAACTGTGTTGGGAGGGTCGTTTCCAGAGCACAGCAATGGAAGGTGCAAAACAGGAGGATGAGAACATAGTTCAGTATGTCATCATCATCAAATTCCTGACATGACCCTCAAGGGGTGTACAGGATATGATAGTACTACATGAAAAATTACATCATCACTAATTTCCTATCTACAATTTTCCTCCAAATCAATCTGTTACCTGTCAAGACTCCAACATCATCAGATCTTATATTTTTATCTTCTAAGGCACTTTTTACAATATCAATCTATATCTTGGTCCTCTGGGTCTTTTTCCTGCCAGCCTGGCAGAGAACACTTGTTTTGCTGATCTTTCCTCTCCCATTCTGTTTAAGTGATCATACCACTTGAGATTAGCTCTGCTAACGCATTCCTGGATGCTGACAATGTCAAGCTTTTTCCTACTATTCTTGTTTTTAATATGATATTGCCATATGATATCATATGATATATGATATTTTAATATGATATAGTGTTAGGAGTGGTATAGGTGAGAAGTAATATCCTGAGTGGAAGAGGATTCTATACTTCTGAAGGTAGATCAAACTGTAGATGTGCTTATACCATGAGAGTCATTATCAATGTCGAGTAAAAAGTGAAGTATGATCTTTCTTGCATAGACATGACTGTGCTTTTGGTATCACTGAACTGATGAGCTTGCTCTTACCTCAATGAAAACTGGCAAGGAGATCAGTATTTAAGTCACTGACTATGAAAGACCTTGTAGCTTGGGATGTATGAGCACTGCAAGTTTCACGGTATGAAAAGAATAGTGTACTATCATTGGAGAAACTATGGATATGATCTGAGATTAGTGATTAAAAGTCATTTATGAATAGGAAAACGCACATAAGAATTAATTACAGAGCCCTGAAATAGTCCAGTATTGGTAAACCATTCACCATATCACAGTGAATAACCAGAGAGAAAATTGCAAAGGCTAAATCACTATTTGTCAAATGAATGATTTTTTTTTAAAAAGGAGTTTGAGTGATGATGGGAGTCTTAAGAAGCTTGAATAAATATTTAGTCCAGAGAAGGTAGATTGCGTATTAGATAATTATCAGTCTTATGTATTTTGGGCATACCACACAATCCAGAAGTGACAGGATGTCTTAAGTTGTTTTTTTAAGATATCTTCTGAGATATTGGTAAAACAACTAGCTAAGTACAGTAGATTGTTGCTCTAATTTAAAGAAACATTTGTCTGCAGGAAGTTATGATACCCGTATATAAGTCTGTGGTTGGAAAAATCTTGGATTATGGCTCTCAGCTTTGGTGGCAGATTTTCGATGAATACTAAAATAAATGAAGGTAATTGGAGGACGTTCAGTAAGCACACTGAATGTTATGAGTTTCCATCTTACAAATACGAAATTAACCTCAAAAACATTTAATTTTAGTTACATGGCCGTCAAGGTCCAAATATGAATCTGAGTAATTCGTAGAATTCATGCCATTGTCACCATTGGTGGACTTAAGTCTCCTGGTTAAAGGCTGGTAATAATAAGTGTAATGAATGATTTCATATTGTTAAAGTAAGCATCATCACTTTCGTGATATTTTAAATAGATTTCATTGAAATTTATTTATACACAAACTGAAAACATAATAAATACATCCAGCACTGCATAAATTCCTTATAACATAAAATGTGTTTATATAACATATTTGATATATAAAAATGGTTCTTTTGTGACATATAAAAATGGTTTTAACTTTTCATGTATATCCTTTCAAAACAATCAACTAGACTGGCATGAGCATACTTTCAAATGCTTTAAATTCTTCTCTTGTCAGGGAATCAATAGAAAAACCATGTGGTTCAGGTTTGCCTTCCATTTGATATAATTTAGATACTTTAGGTTTTAAGTTCTTGCGCAGATTCTTGATTTCATCATCAAGTTTTTTCTGATCTACATAAATATAAAATATATCTACAAACACTCCAATATTAAATACAACATATCCAATAATATGCAAGGCTAGACAAAGACATTTGACAAAAGGCAATAACTTATATATATTTCAATCTTCCTAAAGATGTCTCAAATAAGGCATCAGAAAATCAACATTTTTGGCCAGAAAAAAGACATTCTAAGTTTAATTCCAGTCCCTGACTAGAGGAACTTTTTTCTAACCCTTTTTTCAACTGGTTCCGAAGTTACTCAATGGCTGTATCAGTCATTGAGTAACTTCGGAACCAGTTGAAGAAAGGGTTAGAAAAAAAGTTCCTCTAGTCAGGGACTGGAATTAAACTTAGAATGTCTTTTTTCTGGCCAAAAATGTTGATTTTCTGATTTTCACCCAGAAAGTCAGTTTTTTTTTGACAAAAGGCAATAACTTATATATATTATAATGCAGTATATCATTGCTTGACTATAGAACCCACATTAGTTCACGTAATGATATACTGCATTAGGGACCATAAGATATCAGCGCTTATTGCTGTATTCTCTCATAGATGCCATTTAAAATTAGTGATAGTCATGGGCCAGCTATCTCCAAATAGCTAATGGTGGAGCCTCTTCAAATTAGATAGAGCTAAATGACTTCGTCTACTCCCTAATGGGAGTAAAGACAATTCATTTTTTTTTTGGGTGGGGGAATACTTTTCAAAGATGGAATTTTTTTTCATTTTTAAATTTCGGCATTACTTCAACCTTAGTATCACCTCTGGGTCTACCTCCCACTGATGAGACCTCAATAAAGGTCGAAACCAGTCTGGGTAGTGACCCTTCCCATAATGCATAGCATTATACATACCCACAAGGATATGTGCTTTGTATTATGGGATACTAAGGCAAGTGATGTGAAGTCATCAGCTTCTATATACGAGTTGTCCCAGTCCTGAAAATACTTCAGGCGAAAACTTTGTTTACTAACACTTGGATAAAGGATTAAACCAAGTATATAATTTCTTGATATCTTTAATTTATAGTATAACCAAATGGAATTTAATTTATAGTATAACCAATTTTTAAACTGCAAGAATCATCAATTCTTGCAGTGTAAAAATTCTTAAAGATTTTTAATTGTTTTTAGTAAATATGAAACTAAAATGTCCCTTCCTTAGGTATCGAGAGAGGCATGAGATAATTAACAGTGTTATATAAAACATTATGTTAATTGAATTTATATACTTGACTCTCACTACAAACACCATTGTAACAAACTTCCTTACTATAACCAAGTACTGAAAAGTCCAAACAAAATCCTATTAGGAAAATACTATTTTAAAGGCAATTCGTTATACCATTACAAACTATTTCCGTGATGCCTATGAGTTTTCTACACTGAGAGTCAAGTATGGGTAGTAGGACATTACTGACAGCATTCTCTGTGGTAGTTATTCATAAATGCTATATAATTAATATAATTAATAATTAATTATAATTAATAGAAATTTAAGTGGATGCTTAAGTTAAAATACCAGAGAAAATGCAAGTCAAAATCTGAAACCATAATTCTCAAGGTATCAACATTATCTACATCAGAAGAAATAGAAAAGAATCTGAACTAGCTGGAAATTCAAAAATATCATATTGACATGATATTTTTGAATAAAATATTATATTGACATAATTGGTGTCTCAAAGCTGAATAACTGAGAGGAGACCTCCACATAGCCTTTAAAAGAATGCAGAGAACCGACCAGGGCTTCTGACCTAATGTCCATTCCTCACCTTCTCGTGGTGCACCCTGTTGGGTATCTACCTGGATAATGAACAAATGAGGATGGGCTGGCAATTTGGGATTTAGCCGACCAAATTGTCTTCTAATTGGCTTAAGCCAAAATACAAAATGATGATACAACATGACAAAATTTCTTGCCGGCTGGGACATCGACCGGTTAAACAAGGCCCCTGTTGTTTTTGCCAGGGAACCAGGGCGAACAGCGAAAAGTCAGCTATTGAAACAAATCTAAAAACACACCCCAGCTCAACATCACAAAGTTAAAGATCGGTACTATCAACTTAAGAAGCCTGAATGGCCAAGAAATGGAGCTAGCTAAGGAATTAGATAAGTACCAGATCGACATAATAGGGGTGACTGAAACAAAAAAGACAAAAACTGGCGAGATCTTTCTGAGCAATAAATACAAAATGTTATATTCAAGCAATGACAATCAAGGGAAAGAAGGAGTAGCCATAGTATTCAACACAAAATATGAGGCTAATTTTTTTGAATGGCAGGCAGTCTCAAGTAGAGTGATGTGGGCAAATATCAGAATGGGGAACTGGACAATGAGACTTATTTGTGCCGATGGTCCCACAGAAGATTCTACTAAGATAGAAGTGGAGGAATTTTTTGAGGCTTTAGAGAAAGCAACTGACACAATGATAAAGGAAAAGTTGGTCCTTGTTGGGGATCTAAATAGCAGAGTAGGATATGATTGTCGGACATACAAAAATATTTTGGGAAAATTTGGAGAAAAGAGCAAAGCTAATAATAATGGCAAATACCTGTTGGATTTCTGCTCAGGACATGGACTGGTTATTACTAACACCATGTTCCAACATAAAAATGTGCAAAAATTCACATGGAGAGAAGAGGCAAGGAATAAGAAAAGTCTCATTGACTATGTTATTGTTGATAGTGATGTTTTCTCCCTGGTGCAGGACACCAGAGTGTACAGAGGATTTGAAATTGGAAGCGATCACTATTTAGTCTTGAGCAGGATAAAATTGAATTTCATATTGAAAAGAATAACATGTAAGAAAGTTTTAAAGCGAATAAAAGTTGAGCAGCTCTCAGATGTGAACTGTAGACTAAAATACAAAGATTATTGAAGAAAAAATGAAAGAGTTTGAGAACAGGGACCAAACATTGGAGATTCTGTGGCAAGCCTTGAAGAAAACCCTGATTGATTCAGTCAGAGAGGCATGTGGTGAGGTTGTCTGCAAGGATAGAAAAATCAGAACTCCATGGTGGACACAGGAAGTTAAAGAGGCAGTGAAGGAAAAGAAGAAATCATATCAAAAATTCCTGGTAAATAAGTCAGCTTTTGCTCTTAGAGAATACAGAGACAAATGTAAGAAAGCGAAACACTGTGTAAAACTAGCTAAACAAAAGTCATGGGAGGACTTTGGCAAGAACATAGAAAATAAATATCAAGAAGGTGGTAAGATATTCTGGAGTTTGTTGAAGAAGCTTAGAAATGGAGGAAAGAGTGCTGTAAAGGGAGTTAGAGATGACAAAGGTGATATGAAAACAGGAGAAAAAAGATATCTTGAAGTATGGAGTAATTACTTTGAAAAACTGCTAAATGAAACAAGCAGTGATGACAGCACAGTGATAAAAAACACTGACCAGACATGCAGTTATCAATACATATCCATACTTGAAGTAGAAAAAGCCATCAAAGGCTTGAAATGTGGAAAGGCTGCAGGAGTAGATGATGTTCGACCAGAAATGCTGAAGTATGGTGGTATAAAAGTCTTACAGTGGCTGCACTGCATAGTTCAGAAAGCCTGGACAAAGGGACGAATTCCCAATGATTGGAGTAGAGCTCTAATAGTACCCATATATAAAAAAGGGAAATAAAACTGAATGTGAGAATTACAGAGGTATTTCCCTACTGAGTGTTCCTGACAAGATTTATGCAAGTATACTTGAGAAACGGTTGAGAAGAATTGTGGAAGAAAAGCTTGGTGAAGAACAAGCTGGATTCAGGCCAAATAAAGGCTGTCAGGATCAGATCTTCACTTTACGACAAATAGTTGAGAAAGCATGGGAATATAACAAAGATCTGTATTTAAGTTTTGTCGATCTGGAAAAGGCATATGACAAGGTGCCAAGAGAGAAGCTATTCAATACACTACAGTTATATGGTGTCAATGGGGAATTATATCAAGCAATACTTAGTCTTTATTTGAGTTGTAAGTCAGCAGTTAGAATTGAAGGAAGTACAGGAAGATGGTTTAATGTTAAATCTGGTGTGAGACAAGGATGTACATTATCCCCTCTGTTATTCATTATCTATATGGATCACATTATGAAGGAATGTGGTATTAAACCTGATATCAAAATTGGAGATGTTAATGTCAGCTCTTTGTGCTTTTTGCAGATGATGTTATACTGCTAAATAAATCCGCTACAAGTCTGCAAGATTCCCTGACTAAATTGAATAACTGTTGTAATAGGTATGGTATGAAGGTCAGCAATAAAAAGACAAAGACAATGAAAATAGGCAGAAGCATTAAAAATGTCAACTGCATTTTGAATAAGAGAGAAATTAGTCGGAACACTAAATTAGCTGTATACAAGACAGTGTTCAAACCAGTTTTAACTTATGAATCTGAGAGCTGGGTCAGAAGTAAAACACTTGACCAAAGACTAAAGACTGCAGATATGAGAGTCCTGAGAAAGATTAGAGGCGTGAACAGATGGCATCAATGGCAATATCATATTTAAAACGAGGATATTAGGAAAGAACTTGACATTGTCAGCATCCAGGAATACGTTTGCAGAGATAATCTCAGGTGGTATGGTCACTTAAACAGAATGGGCGAGGAAAGATTAGCAAAACAAGTGTTCTCTGCCAGGTTGGCAGGAAAAACAACCAAGATATATGTGGATTGATACAGTACAAAGTGCCTCAGACGATAGAAATATAAGATCTGATAATGTTGATGTCTTGACAAGTAACAGACTGATTTGGAGGAAAATTGTAGATAGGAAGTTAGTAATGATGTAAGTCCTTCATGTAGTACTATCATATCCTGTATCACCCCTTGAGGGTACATGTCAGGAATTTGATGATGATGAAAGACTAAGTAGTTTATTAGACACACATATTCACAAGATTTTTTTTTTTTTCACTGTAAATATTATGACCAGAAACTAACTGGTCATCATCAGTGTATTAGCATAATCACAAGGTGAATAAAGTAGAATAAAGAATGTTAAATTCTATTTGCAGACCTGAGCCAAGTGTCAGAACACCATCTGCAAGATGGTTATAAAATAAAATAAGATTACAATAAAAAAATAAACTTAGAGATGAAAAAAAAAAGTGGCAGGGATGCACTATTGCTTGCCATTTATGAGGATGAGGCTCTCATAAATCTTGGAGAGGCAGTCATTTGAGCAGTGTACAGGAGCTTTAAATAACTGCTCAAACCTAAACCTGCACCAAAGTAAACGGCAAATATTAGGCCAGAGGATATTATGATCAGCATCTACTCCATTATGATCAGGGCCAGATTTTTCAGGTTTATTGTTGTTGATATAAGATTTGTTTCAAGTGTTCTTGTAATTGTTTTTCAATAGAAAGTCCTGTTTGTCCAAAGCATGAGAGGAGCAGTTTACCCCTTATGGATTGTAATCAAGAGGAGACTTTTTTTGTACAGAAAGGCTTAGATCTGTTTATTATCCATAATAGAGCTTAACAGTATACCTAACACCAAGAGGGAAAAATATGTTTATTAAACTCATTAATATTTTGCTGGTTTTCTACCCAGAATTATCATAGCACAATGAAACTGTGAAGGCACACAGCACTACACCAAGTAACTGGAGAAAAAAAATTAAATTGTAACTGGCAACAAATGTAAGGACATTTGTTGCCAGTTACAATTTAATGTCCTTACATTTGTTGCCAGTTACAAAATGGCATCCTCTATGGGTCAGATAACTAAAAAGTTAATTCAGAGAAGTAGGCTATTAGGTGATAGTCTCCCAGATCTTTGATAAATTAATGCAGCCAATACTTGTTGAGGTTGGGAGAGTGCTTCTTAGCTAATGCTGATTCTGTGAACAGCCTCTACACCTGTAACGACTTCTATGTAACAAAAATGTTTTTCTCCATCTGATCCTATGCAAAGGAGTATCCAGAGCATGGTCTGCCAATCCTGTTTTGCCATACAGATGATCTCAGATCTAATTTTTATGTCCTTCAAATTGTATTATTATTATTACCCAAGACCCCATGGATTCAAAGAGTCATCTGGGAGGTCCTTTTATCATACACACAGCTCATCAGTTTAACAATAGTACTCCAGGTGAGGTCCTATCAAGGCCTTGCAGAGATGAAAAATAACTTTCTTATCCATACATGCCAGTGTTTGTTTCAACATCGCAATTATTCTCTGAGTTGTATTTGCAATTTTTGTATACACTGAGAGAATACAGTTTTCTCTATATTCTCTCAGTGTATCTACCAGCTGATTTACTAATATTAAACTGTGAATGAAATTGTTTTGTATATATATATATTTTTTTTTTTCATTCACATTTAACATAATATACCATATACCAAGCAAGACTTGTGTAAATATTATTTAATGTAAACAACTTATTTTATAATTTAATATTCATATAACTACCTTAATTTTGTCTAATATTTAATTATTTAATCAAAGATATATGTATTAATAATGAAAAGACTGTATTAAATATTATTAAGCTATTTTAATTATTACTATGTTAATATTATAAGAACTTGTATTTGATAATTTAACTGCGCATTAATTGAAATGTTAATATTCTCTATTTATTCCTATTTGTAGAAATTTAATGTTATGTAATAGCTCAATTTTATTATGTTTTGTTTTGTTGTCATGGAGACAACAAAACAAAACATAATTAAGCAAGCGAGCGCGAGTTTTGGAACACCACGTGAGGAGACGGTTTATTGAAAAGAGTTTTAGAAAGAAATCACGAGAATAATTTAGGCGGGAAGGATGGATATAAAAAGGGAAGAACGCTGAAAATATGGGGAGAGATAGATTAGAGAGAAAAAGGAGAAGATTGGCATTAGGTCGGAATCGGAGCATTTGGCATTCGAGAATCACAGTGTGATAATAGCGAGTCGGCAAGTCACTCAAGCAGCTAATAAAGTCTACTAGTCGAGAGGCGTTTAGCTAATAAATTGTAGAATAATAATTATAGCTACGGAAGACAGCTGAGTGACTATTAAATAGACTAGCGATATTTGAGTTGAGATTCAATTTCAGGGCCGACCTTTCAAGGACATACAGAACCTTGAAGCAAAGCACAGAGTTATTAGCGAATAGTAGAGGCTGTAAAGTTGAAGTTTACTGTTAGCTGTGCTTAGAAATATATTGCCTAAAGAATTAAATGAATGCAGGAAGAATGAACAGCTGTGCATATAAAACCTCAAGTTAAGGAATTATTGTGTATTGCCTTAATTCATAAGTGATCAGTAGTATTTCATGCAAGAACGTTTGTTTATGTGTATAGTGACCGACGATTAATTCAGTTATTGCTTAGAAGATTTATTTAATGAGTGCCATATACTGTTTAAAGTGTTTACAGTTATAAAAAGTGTTTACGTATAAGTAGATGAAGAAAAAAGATTATCGGTAAGATTATTCCAACCATTAATATTTCTATGCAGAGAAGTGTGTGAGTTTCATCCTAGAATTTCCTTATATTAACAGTAACTATTGATGAGAATTAACTGAAGTGTAAAATTAAAAGTGTTTGTTTGTGAAGAGGTGTGTTACTGCAAATTTTATTGTATTTGGAACTTAAGGAACTGTGAGAAGACTGTATTAGAGATAACAGATTTACCATTGTCTGAGTTTGTATGACAGTATTATCAGAAAGGCTGAAGTGTTTATAATAATTTAATTAGTGATTTGATCTTAAGTGTAAAATTTGTGATTTTAAAATTAAATGTTTGTTTTTGTTAATCAAAAGTTGTATTTTGCCTGAATCTCTTTTACTGCACCATTCATAAAATATTCGAACCAAAGCGGGTAAATTAAGTAAATTAAATATACTCGGCCAGTATATATAATAGCAACATATAAAGGAAGGGTAGTTGAGAGTTGGTTTATCTTCAATTCTTGAACTAATTCAGATATAAAGTGCGCAGTCTTTAAATATAAATTTTCTTTATATTTGAATTAGAAATCAACTAACAACTTATCAATTAGTTAAGAACATCATAATAGTAATCATGTCGGATCCAAAGTATAGATTAAGACGAAGTAGGATCCAACACTAAGAACTCTCAAAATGATTTTTTTTCCAGAACTGTTCATTTTCTTGAGTACACCATGAAGTTAGGAATTTTCTATCTTTACAAATAACTTTACTACATATCTTCCTGTATGAATCAATATTCTCTTCAGAGTTTGCCACTGAAACTCTAAGGTTGGATTTTGTTTTCACTCATTTCTTCTTGAAAAATATATGGATGGTTGCGTCTACAATTCACTCGTGATAACTTTCTTAAACTTTTTTTTATGTGATATTCATCTTTATCCCGCTCGAAACTAAACAGCGATCCTTCCTATTTCAAATCCACTGTACTCTCTTGTATCCTGAACCAGTGTGAAACTGTATGAATGATTATGAACAGTCAAAATTTTTTTTTCTCTCTCTCCTTTTTTTTTCTTTTTCTCCATGTGAATTTGTGCACAGTTATTTTGGAACATGGTATTAGTAATGACTAGTCCATGTTATAAACAGAAATCCAGCCAGTACTCACCATTATTATTAATGTTGAACTTTTCTCTGAAATTTCTTCAAACATTATATGTTGTCTACGATTCATTTCCTACTCTGCTATTTACATCTACAACAGGATCCTTCCTGTCAGCAACTTGTCTAACGACTTGAAAAAATTTTCCACTTCTTTAGAACCATCTCAGGACCATAAGCATAAATAAGTTCCATTTTCTAATTTCTCATTTTGAAATTTGCCCACATCACTCTACCTAAAAGTGCCTGTCAATTAACAAGTTTATCTTCATGTTTAGTGTTCAATACATTCAATGAACAAAACACTAGAGATAGGGTTGATGGGAAGTTGACATCCCTTGTGCAGAGTAAAACGTACACAGAGATCTTGAAGTTATGGTGGATAGTAAGTTAAAGTTCAAAGGTCACATAACAAAAATTGTGATATTGAAACAAACACTGGCATGTAAGGATAAAGTTATTTTGCCTCTCTACAAGGCCTTGATAGGACCACACCTGGAGTACTATGCACCGATTTGATCTGCTTGGTTTCAAAGGGATAAATAAACTGTGAAAATGCTGCAAAGAAGAGTCACAAAGATGATACAGGGTTGACACTGGGGAGTTCTTTCGCTTGGTTGAACAGTGGGAAGGAGTCATGACAAGAGGCCATCCCTGGAAGTTACGAAAGGAAACTGTGAGAAAGAGGGTGAGGAATGGTTTCTTTGCATGGAGGGTGGTTGAACCATGGAATGCATTGCCTGATGGAGTGGTAAGAGCGAGAATGGTCAATGCATTTAAGGAGTGGTATGATAGACTTTGTGTTTCCTAGGAGGGACCTCCTTCAATGAGTCTTGATAGACTTGTGTTTCTTAGAAAGGACTTCTCACGATGAGTCTTTTGACTCCATGGAGGCCTGAATAATAATAATATCTTTTTATGTAGCATGTACATTACAAGAAAAGATTGCGAGTATGTAGATTTCTTCTGTCTACAGACATGGGTAGACAGAAGAAAGAGAGGTGATATGATAGAAGTCTACAAACTTTGGAGATGGCATTATAAGATATTGGTTGATTAAATTTTTCATTATAAAGAAGGCATTGAGAGGACAAGGGAGAATCTGTGGAAGTTAAGTTTGTATGCAGTTAAGAAAGAGGTAAGAGCTAGATTTTTCTCTCATAGAGCCATGAGTAAAGAACAGTTTGTCTGTTTAAGTAGTGAGTACATCTAATGTGAATGAGTTTAAGAAAAGGTATGAAAGCAGGTGTAGGTGATGTATGACATCACTTCATGGGTTGACTCCCTGGAGATCTAATAATAATAACTTCATATCTACATAAATAAAGTAATCATCATTTTTAAAATTACCTTGTTCTATCATATCTTTAACTTTTGTTCTTGGCATCTTTATGAACATATTACCAATACACACCCAGTCTTTTTTCCCTTTAACTGTTCCTTTGTCTGCCTCACGAGATATTACCCTGCAAGTGAAATGGTGCGAAATATTTTTTTTCTATTAAAAAAAATTAAAATGACAAATCTCCCATTAATTACAAAACTGATTTAAACTTAACTGAGTTTACTTTCTTTCACAATGAATTAAATAAAAGTCTACAAATTGTTGCTAACTGAATATCCAATAGCTTAATCAGGATTAGAGCAAAAAACTTACAAAAAATTAAGAGAAATTAAGTTAAATGATATAAATGGTTATATCATGAATGATTCTTATAAATAGTTAATATAGAAGATAAAGATCAATGCATTATGCACTTTTATAATAATCAATCTTTGCAGCTTCTTTAGTAATGACAATACACTCTGGTGGATGGAACAAAAGGCAAGTTGGAATCTCATCTAGAATCTAAATCTTTGTCAGGTCTTTTCAACTGAAGTTAAACTTAAAAAGTCTGAAACCATATTTCCAATCAAATATTTCATCTTAACAAAGTAAGATTATGCTGTCTGGATGAATGAATATTCTTGAAAGTGAGTCTGAAATTATGCAACTTTTGGCTTTAAGAATGTCAATAAACACCATGTTTAGAGTGATCAGATCCACATACTGAAAAATTATTTTTTTTTAATCCAATAAAATATCTAGACTTTTATTAGACAATGTATTTTAGCATTGGAGTCTAAAGGACTAAATCACAATTTGTTGATGACATTGTTCTTAACTCTGCAGAGGAAGTCCAACAAATGATCAATAAACTGAATGCAGAAAGTAAAAAGAAAGAATTAAATATAAACAAACAAAACAAAAATAATGTATAATAAATACATCAAAAAGCCAATACATATAGAACACCAGGAAATTGTTATAACTTCCTATTATTTATCTAGGACAGTGGTATCCGACCTTTTTCCACTTGTGTACCCCTTTTAAACCCATTTCTATAAATTGTACCCCTTGTTTTTAAATACTGACATTTATTGTTCCATAACTAACATTTTGCATTTTGTTTACTTTACTTGTTTTTCCGCCATTACTGATTAGCGTGTACCCCTGAATGGCCCAGCACGTATTCCTGGGGGTACACTTACCACCAGTTGGGAACCAATGATCTAGGGCAAAAGATCAGAGCAGAGTCGAAGGGATGTGAGGAAGAAATTATATGTAAAATTCAACTTGGTTTGGTAGCCTTTGAAAAACACCATGAAGCATTCAAAAGAGACATCCCAATCTACCTTAAAAGAAAAATATTCACCAGTTGTATACTTCCAGTCATGACATATGGAAGTGAAATGTAGACTTTGACTAAAAAATTGACTAACAAGTTGAGGACCGCCGAGAGGAAAATAGAAAGCTCACTGCTTGGTATTACCACTCAAGGTAGAAAGGACAATACTTGGGTTAGAGCTCAGACCAGGATGTGATATAGTGTAACAGTCATTAAAAGATCCAAATGGCATTGGGCAGGTCATACCGCAAGAAGTATGATCCAAAAATGGACAAAGTTGATATCTGAATGGTATTCCAGATGAATGGAAATAGCTACAGGAAAACCAAAGAGAAGGTGGAAGGATGAGATTAAAGAGATGCTGGAACTCAGTGGCACAGAACAGCTCATAATGAAGGACTTTGAGGGAGTCCATCCAGCAGCAGACAGAAAATGGTGACAATGAAGACAATATCATATGGCAAATGTGATGGCATGACACTGAATCGCAGTGATGATAGTGGTCTGGAAAACAGTACAGTAAAAACCTCAGGAGAAGCAGAGTGAAGAATACAGAAACAAAACAATATACAAAGATGAAAAAGGTCACTACTATAAATAGGTGGTCTCACCACCACAAACAGGTGCCCAACATGAAGGAGGGAGTTTGAGAAGATGAAGAATTGTAGAAGGGATCTGGAAAAGAGTGACTAAGGTAGCATTAGATCTCTGGAATATTCAGTATGTCATCTTTATATAGCATACCCACATTCCAGAGATGGCATTTCTATAGATGGTATTAATACCACCCATAGAGGCTAATGGATGGGAGGAGGGGGATAAGCAAACATGATGATACATTTAAGTTGGTGGCATAAATGTACCAGATTACCAGTGACACCAAGCTGAAGTAAGGAAATATGACTTCTGCATTCAACCTTGGTATCACTTCTGGGTATGGCTCCCACTGATGAGACCTCAATAAAGGCCAAAACTGGTCTGGGTAGTGGCCCTTCCCATAATGCATAGCATTATACATGTCTATAAGGATATGTGCTTTGCATTATGGGATACTAAGGCAAATGATGTGAAGTCATCAGCTTCTATATACAAGATGCCATTCCTGAAATTACTCAGGCACAAATTTTGTTTGCTTATACTTGGATAAAAGATTAAACCAAGAATATAATTTCTTAGTATTTTTTATTTGTAGTATAAAAAAGTGGAAAAACTTCCAACATCTGGTCATTCAGAATCATTCTTCTCCTTCTCATTTCACCACTATCATATCTGGACAATAAATTAACCACTTTCCTAATGACAATATTATCCTTCACCTCCTACAACAACTTCTTAAAATCCCTTTCCACATTCTTTGTCTCACTATCCAAGTTGTTTGTGCCCACCACCTCTGCCACTAATTCTAATGTGTGTTCCTTCCTTCTATGCAAAGCATCTGATATCATTTTATTGTACCACCTGTAAAACATGTCTTATGCACCTTATTTTTTACCACAACTTTAATGATTGAGTTACCATATAAAGAAACCGACCATCTTCAGATACTTGCTTCTTTGAAACTCTGAGTTGGGTTCGAGGTTATATCGTAGTGTGTAGCGTTCGTGCAAGCTCCTGAAAAGATAAGTATTATTTTCAGTTATCGTTGATAAAATTACTTAATATTGCATAATTTTGTTTGCCTTGCATATTTTAGTGCATCTGTTTGTGTGTTTTTGGTGTGTTATAACTCATAATTTGATAAAATACATTGCAAATAAGTATGGCTCCAGTACGAAGGAAAATGGCAGCTAGTAATGATGGTTCACCATCTTTATCAAAGAACGGTAGTATAAAAGAGATGAGTCAGTGTACTAGCTGCGAAATGTATGCTTTGCGGAGTGCGGTTAGATGATAATAAAGGAGTGAATGTGTGTAGAAAATGTAGGGAGAATGAGGAATTGAAGTGTATTTCAGATCGTGAGTGTGATATTTTTGTCAAACTTCAGAATGAAGAAAATAGGGATAAGACAAGAAACGGCAAGGTTGTACATGAGAATTGTGAGAGTGTGAATGTAGAAAGTGTGAATGATAGTATTAATGGTTTGACAGAGAATAAAAAAGATGAGATAGGTGAATTGAGTGAGATCGCGTTGTTGAATGGTGCGATACAAAGGGCAAAACAGCAGCTAGAGCGCATGAACAAAAGTCGACTAAATGAACCAGCCAATAATAAAAAGTATGACAAGAAAAATAGATGTATGAATGTGAATATGAACAAAATGAAGGATAGAGTGCTGTATGGAGACTCGTTAGTACGAGGTGTGTTAGTAGAGGAATTGACAAAATCGTACCAACCTGGTGCGACTATAAAGGATGTAAGTGAGTCTATTAGAGAGCAAAAGGAAAGGGTGAAAGAAATGATTGTTGTGGCAGGTACGAATGATTTGAAAGGAGATAAAATGGAAATGATAGAAGACCTGAATGAATTGTTTGAGGTAACAAAAGAAAAGAGTGAGAGAGTTAGAATGATTAGTCTTTTGCCACAGTATGACAGTGAAATGTTTAAAAGGAGGGCCATAACCCATGCATCATACATATGCATGGGTTATGTATGATGAGTGGTGTGGAATTTGTGGACGTGTGGAGTGAGTTCGATGGACGAAAGGATCTATATAAGATGGATGGCTTGCATTTGAATGGTTACGTTGTAAGAAGACTTGAGAAAGTGTTGCTGAATGTAGTGGATGTGCAAATTCAGGGAAACTAGATTTGTTAAGGGGGGGGGGGTTGATATACAGTCCTTAGGGAGGCAGTTGAAGGTAAGAATGAATATAATATGCCAGAGCAAATAAGGATAACAAATCAGAGTGGGATAGTTAATATAAGGCATCAAGGTAGGGTTAGGGCTAACGGGGGTCTTAAATTCATGTACACTAATGCTAGGAGTATTAGGAACAAGAAGGAAGAGTTTTTGGCCATGGTTAGCACTTCCAGACCACAGGTTATTGGTATTAGTGAAACATGGCTGACTGTAGATAATATAGCTAGTGAGATTGAATGTGATGGGTATAGTGTGTTCAGGAATGACAGGGAGAATAAAATGGGGGGAGGAGTATCGTTGATGATAGCTGATGAGCTAAAGACAATCTTAAACACTTTTTTAGATATGTAGCAAGTAAAAGGAAAAATGTACATGGCAGAATGATTTTAAAGAATGCCGATGGTAGGGAGGTAACTGAATCAGTTGATATAGTTGAGTTACTGAGTGAGCACTTTGCAAGAATATATCATCCAGGTGGTGACATTGCAGAAACAAATAAACCAGTAGATTATACGGGAAGTGTGGTGAATGAAGTGGAGGTGAGTAGTCTATTGCATAACCTCAATGTCAATACATCTGTGGGATTGGATGGTATACCAGCTCATGCTGTACGAGAAGCAGCTAAAGAATTGTCAGTACCCTTGACCATTTTGTTTAATTTGAGTCTCGGGTCTGGGTTAGTCCCGAGGGGGTGGAAAGAGGGGAAAATAGTTCCACTGCATAAAGGTGGTTCCAAGACTGTTGTTGTAAATTACCGAACGATTAGCATATCAGGAATCATTGTCAAGGTCTTAGAGAAATTAGTCAAGAAAAAGAATACAGGATTGGATAGATGAAAATGAGATATTGTATGGGGGACAACATGGTTTTGTGAAGGGTAGACCATGCCTCAGTAACTTGCTCACGTTTTATAACACAGTGACGGCTGAACTGGATAGGGGTAATGGGTTTACAGTGATATTACTGGACCTTGCCAAGGCCTTTGATAGGATACCACATGGAACCCTAATCAGTAAACTGGAGCAGATGGGGATAGATATATGGTTGGTAAGATGGATAGGAGGGTGGTTGAAGGAGAGATACCAGAGAGTGGTTTATTCAGGAGTGGAGTCTAAAAGACGGCTTGTGACTAGTGGAGTGCCGCAGGGCTCTGTTCTTGGACCACTGCTTTTCAATTTGTTCATCAATGATATAGGAAAGCATTTGAGAGGAAGTGTTCACTTGTTTGCTGATGATGCAAAGTTGGGTAAAGCAATTGTGAGTGCACAGGATGTCAAAATTTTACAGGATGATTTGGATAGTTTGGAGGACTGGGCTAGGAAAAATGGATGTCAATTTAATGTGGCAAAGTGTAAGGTTATGCACTTTGAGGTGAAAAGAATAGAGCAGCAGTATATCGCATTGGTGGAACCGTACTCCAGGAGATTGATGAGACCAGGGATATGGGAGTGTTGGTGGATAGCGAATTGAAGTTTAGGGGCACATTGCAAAAGTGACTAAAACAGCTCACCAAATCACTTGGTTTCTGAAAAATACTTTAACATGCAGAGACAAACAAGTTATTGTTCCTCTGTATCGAGCTTTGATAAGACCCCATCTGGACTACTGTGCCCAGTTATGGGCACCAGGGTTTCTTCGTGATGGGGAGGAAGTGGAGAGGGTCCAGAGACGAGTGACCAAGATGATAGTAGGTCTGTGGAATGAACCTTATGAGAATAGGTTGAAAATTTGTGGGTTGCAGAAATTGGACGATAGGCGAAGGAGGGGTGATATGATTGAGACATTCAAATTATTGAAGGGTTTCTATAAGATTGATCCAGAAGATATTTTTGAAAAGCGTAAGAGCTAGGTTTTTTACTTGAAGAGTGGTGAATGAGTGGAATAAGCTTCCAGAGTCTGTTATGGGTGCTATGACCATGAATGAGTTCAAGGCAAGGTATGATAGATACTGTGTGAATGTCCAATAGTTGTTCTTGACATGATGTTAAGGCCTCCCTCGATGAGTCTGTCGACTCCTTGGAGTTGCCCGGAACAACAATAATAATAATAATAATTGCTTCTTTTTATTAACCTCCTTGGCATTTACATCAGTCATTCTCTTCTTTAAATGTTTCAATTTCCTCCTCCATGCATTTAACCTGATTCTTCATTAACTCTTGACTAAGCTCTTCCACATCACTTCTATTATTACCGTCACAAGCACTTCCATTCATCTTCTGATTATTCCTGGTAACAGCATTCTCATTTTTGGAATGTCCTAACATTTCATCACACTTCTCACATACTATAATATGTTTCTTTTTATCATTCAATCTAACACTGCATAAATCTTTAACATTTTCAGAACACACATAAAACAATTGTTGCATCATATCTACTGCAAAAAGTCCACGGGAAAAATCAATCACCGAGTTGAGACCTTCCTCATTCCTGACATATTTCTTTACTGCAACTGCAGCCATTTTTGTAATGTTGAATTACTTTGAAATATTGCTAAATGAAACAAGCAGTGTCAGCACAGTGGCAGAAAACACACAACAGGCATTGCAATCAGGAATACACATCAATACTTGAAGTAGAAAAGCCATCATAAACCTGAAATGTGGAAAGGAAGCTGAAATAGATGGCTGCACTGAATAATTCAGAAGACCTGGTCAAGGGTCGAATTCTGGGTGATCAGAGTATAGATCTAATAGTACCCATCTATAAAAAGGGAAACAAAACTGAATGTGGGAATTACAGAGGTATTTCCCTACTTAGTGTTGTGGTAAGATCAATGCAAGTATACTTGAGAAATGGCTAAGAAAAACTGTGGAAGGGAGGTGTGGTGAACAACAAGCTAGATTCAGACCAAACAGACGTTATCAGGATGAATTTTCACTTTAAGACAAATAGCTGAGAAATCTTACGAATATAGCAAGGATTTGTATATAAGTTTCGTAGATCTGGAAGAGGCATACGGAAGATGCCAAGAGGAATGCTCTTCAGAATGCTAGAGTTATATAATGCAATATTTAGTCTTTATTTGAGTTGTAAGTTAGCAGTTAGAATTGAATGAGATACAGAAAGATGATCTGATGTTAAATCAGGTGTGTGACAACGGTGCACATTATCTCCATTGTTATTTATTATCTATATGGATCACATTATGAAAGAAAATGGTATTGAATCTAATATCAAAGCCAATGCTAATCTTAAATATTTACTTTATGCAGATGATGTTATACTCTTAAATAAATCCAGTACAAGTTTGCAGGATTCCCTGACCAAATTGAATAACTGTTGTAATAAATTTGGTATGAAAATCAGCAATAAAAAGACAAAGACAATGAAAATGGGAAGAAATGAAATAACGTCTTATCTTGAATGGAACACCCCTATAGAACAAGCAAAACATTCAAGTTATTTAGGCACAATTTTTACTGATGATGTCATATTAAATATGGAAATAGATGACAGAATTAGTAACGATGGTATGGTGGTAGGTCAGCTGAATAAATTGATATGGAATAAGAAAGAAATTCATCAAAACACTAAATTAACTGTATACAAGATGGTGTTCAAACCAATTTTAACTTATGGATTTGAGAGCCAAGTTAACAATAAAACATTTGATCAGACTGGAGACCACTGATATGAGAGTTCTGAGAAAGATTAGTGGAGTGAACGGAGCTAATCTCAGGTGGTATGGTCACTTAAACAGAATGGTGGAAAGATTACCAAAACAAGTTCTTTGCCGGGTTTTGGCAAGGAAAAAGACCCAGAGGAAGATCAAGATGTAGGTGGATTGACACAGTAAATAGTGCCTTAGAAGATAAATGTAAAGTCTGTAATGTTGGAACCTTGACAGATAACAGATTAAGTTAGTAACAGTGTAACTTTTTTCATGTAGTACTATCAATTATATGCCAGCCTGATTGGTCGAGTGGTTAGCATATCTGCTCTCCAGCCAAAAGGCTGAGGGCTTGAACCCCGCCGTGGGCATGGATGTTTGTGAGTGTCTGTGAAAATGCTAATGGCAGTGGTGTAGATGATGATGGTAGTTGAGGTTTGCTGTAATTGATGGACTAAGTGGCAGAGACAGAGAGTTGTCGAGGGAGGACATCCACTCCACAAAGATATCCTTGATGTATGGAGTAATTACTTTAAAAAATTGCTAAATGAAACAATCAGTGACAGCACAGTGGTAAAAACCACTGACCAGGCACGTCAGGAATATATATCCATAATTGAAGTAGAAAAAGCCATCGAAAGCCTGAAATGTGGAAAGGCAACTGGAGTAGATGATATTCGACCAGAAATGCTCAAGTATGGAGGTATACAAAAATCTTGCAGTGGCTGCACTGCATAGTTCAGAAGGCCTGGACAGAGGGACGAATTCCAAATGATTGGAGTAGAGCTCTCATAGTACCAATCAGGCCCGGCCAGTGGCGTGTGTGAAGTGTGCAATATACAAATATACACAAGCGTTGCAGAAGAAAAGGCACCTAAAAGATGTCAAAAAATATGAGATACGAGTTTAAATGAACAACGAATGGTACAGAATGGTACATATAATTATGAATACACGTCGTCTTCCATTCGGACCCCTTCAGATCTTCCTGGAAACGAACAAATAAATTCTGAATTTGTATCCTGGACCCGATTATATCACTGTAATTTTTGATTAAAATTTACAATTAAAATAGTTCTTTATTTTTCGATGTATCATAAATCAACTTATGATTAATTGTTGAGTTCCGTGTAAGGGCCGTATCCTAATTTTAATAGGATCGGATGCATGTGGTCCAGCCCTAAAAGTCAGCTTACTACTGATAACTCATTCTTCTCGACATTCAAGCCTGTTATATTAGCAGGCTGTTAGGGCGGCTTCAGTGACACAAAATAATCGGTGAACTCTCGAGTCCAATGCAAAACATTCTTGTAAAATTCTCTTATCTATTTTCATTGAATCTTCATGAGAGAACTAAGTAGGTTAGTATTCTGTAACATTTCCAACATGTTAGATTGAACAACTGTAGGTATAAAAGAAATATTGTTTTGTAAAAAAGACATAAAGGTAAGATATTTCATTTGCTTTAGAAGAAATGTACCTATGTAACTAGGTTAAAAAAGATTTGTAGAAATATGGGGTGAAGTGGAATTCCTGGGTTTTTTGAAATTTTCAAATATGAGTTAAAGGTCCAACCCTTAGGGTTGATGTTTTCATTAGAAGAATTTAAAAATTTTAAATATTATGAATTAATAGAAAATATAGGATAAATATTAGTGAGAACCTCCCAGAACTTTGCCAAAGCAATATTTCAAGGGACTTATCTTCCTTATGGAACTTCAAAAATAGTGCTTGGGTAAAGCTCTGGGAAGTTTTCACATTGTTTAATATTTAATAAACAATAAAGATTTTAATAAAACACCAATATAACATCTAGTACCAATCAATATTTTTCGTTTTTAAATTTTTAAAAGACAGTAATTTGATCTTCATTTTCAAATTTATGTTATTTTAATAAAAATATTTTTTGCATTTTTCATAATTTAATCAGTCTCTAATTTTTGTACCCATTTTTAAATTTTCCAAAAAACCCAGGAAATCCACTTCACCCGAAATATGGATCGAAAGAGAAAATTGTCTGGTTGGAAGAATAAACAAAATCGAGAAAAGAGGTTGAAGAATCAAAGCACGCTGCATAGTTTTCTGCAAGATGGGCGAGACAAGGATAATTCTGTTCACACTATCGAACCAATTGACACAAGTGAGCTTAAGCATGATGGTGGAATTGTAACCGTTGTGAGGCCTGGAGCTGACACTTGTGTTAAGATTGAATCATATACTGGTACAAGTGCAACTAAACAGGATGACGAGAACTCAAACGATGTAGTGTTTGAAATGTTCAAATAGTGATGTAGAAACGAGTGCTCTGGAGATGACTAGCTATTCTGATCTTGAAAACATAGTGGATTGGCCAGAAAACTTACAGAATTTTCAAATTGAAAAGATAGTACTGAAAGGGCAAATTTTTCGACATTTTGTTCACAACAGCAATTACTTCAATGAAGGAACGTTTTGGTTTATTTAGTAGCATTTTGGAACTCTTTGAATTTTTGTACAGCATTACAGAATATGATAACATGGAAGACCAACAATTGGAAGAAAAATGTTGTTCATTAGAAAAAGCATTAAGTGACAAAGAAAACAAGGACATTGAAACAGAAGAACTGCAAATAGAGCTGAAATTATTATGTAGAAAAATTGAAGAAAATAGTACACCAGAAATGGTTTTGAAGTGGATTTATAACAACAACCTTGAAGAACGCTTTGCAAATTCACTGATTGCATTGAGAATACTATTGACTTTGCCCGTTTCAATTGCTAAGGGAAAGAGAACATTTTCTAAATTACAATTAATAAAGAGCTACCTGCGATCAAGCATGAGTCAAGAAAAACTAAATGGTTTGGCACTAATTTCAATAGAAAATAATATTGCTCAGTCTATCAACATTGATGTACTGTGACAGGATTTCGCTAAAATGAAAGCCCGATGAGTCCCTTTTAGCAAAATTAATGTAAAGAATATTTGAATAAATCTCTTAACTTTATATTACTTTATAAATTATATTATATTATTTTGAAAATTTATATAACTTGAAAAAATTTGTATAAGCAGGACTAATCCATAGGTAACATTCTACTGTAAAGTAGTTTTCATTTGTTTTTCATTTCCTGTTCGTTTTATTCACACTTTATTCAAAAAAAAAACTTTTTTGGAAACGTACTGAACATTAATTGCCCACACAAGAAAAATACTATACACCAGTCCTGGTACCAATATATATTATATTATTATTATTATCTGAGACCTCCAGGGAGTCAAGGACTCATCGAGGGAGGCTGTAAATTACCCAACCCAGCTATCATACCTTCCCTTAAATTCATTTACACTAGATGGACTCATTACCCATACAGGAAAATTATTCCACTCAATCACTGCTCTCTGGTAGAAAAACCTAGCTCTTAACCCTTTCTTGAGTGAGAACAACCTTAACTTCCATGGATTCCCCCGTGTCTCTCCCCACCTTCGATATATATATTAACGATTAAACTTAAACGATTCAACGATGACTTCTAAGGCTGGAACAGGCCATGTTAGGCCTAAATCCTTGATACGCATTATGATGAATAAAACTAAATGTGAGAATTATAGATGTATTTCCCTACTCGAGTGTTCCTGGTAAGATTTATACAAGTATACTTGAGAAACGGTTGAGAAGGATTGTGGAAGGGAAGCTTGGTGAAGAATAAGCTGGATTCAGGCCAAATAGAGGCTATCAAGATCAGATTTTCACTTCACGACAAATAGTTGAGAAATTGTGGGAATACAATGATACGTTACGTATCATTATATTCCCACATATAAAGTTACGATAAAGTTACGTATAAAGTTATGAAAGGAAACTGTGAGCAAGAGGGTGAGGAGTGGTTTCTTTGCATGGAGGGTGGTTGAGCCGTGGAATGCATTGCCTGATAGAGTGGTGAGGGCGAGAACGGTCAATGAGTTTAAGGAGTGGTATGATAGACTTTGCGTTTCTTAGGGGAACCTCCCCTCGATGAGTCTTGACAGACTTTATGTTCTTAGGAAGGACCTCCCACGATGAGTCTTTTGACTCCATGGAGGCCTGAATAATAATAATAATAATAATAATAATAACAAAGATCTGTATTTAAGTTTTGTAGACCTGCAAAAGGCATATGACAAGGTGACCTGGATAAGAAGCCAGACTCATATCACTGACATCATTCTTCCCCACAAGCGACTAAAATGGAAATGGGCTGGACATCTAACCAGAAGTAAAGAACTATAGACCAATTAGTATTCTCTCTAATCTGTATAAAATTCTCACAAAAGTAATAACAAACAGGTTAATCCCTCTTCTAGACTCAAATCAACCTGCAGAACAAGCAGGATTCCATAAAGGCTTTAACACAATTGATCATAGTCATGCAGTAAAACAAATAATAGAAAAAGCATAAGAAAACATATTGCCTCTCTGTTTAGCCTTTATTGATTATGAAAAAGCATTTGATTCCATCAAAACTAATGCAATAATCAAAGTATACTCCAGAATCAGGGAGTTCCTGGAGAATATGTGGACCTCCTCCATGAAATATACCACACAACAATGGCAACAATCCAACTTCACACGAGTAGTAATAAAAATATCAATTGAAAAAGGTGTCTGACAAGCAGACTTTATCACCCAAAATCTTTACAGCAGTCCTTCAAGAAATATTTAATAATATAAACTAGGCAAACCTTGGTTTAAAAATTAAATATAAACAGAGAAAAAATTAAAAGCATGTTTAATCATTTTCTAACACCAAAAAACATAATTAATAGAAAACAATTTCTTGCAAAGAGTCTCTTCATATAGATAAGAGGGTGGTCTGAAACGTTATTGGCCTAACAATGAAAAAACAAATTTATAATTTCAAAATTATTTTTATTTTTCAACATAATCTCCCTTAAGACTAATACATTTATTCCAGTGATGCTCCAGTACCATTATCCTGCCCTGTAGTGGTTCTCAGTAATATCTGCAAAATACCCCTTACAGCTGCAATCACTTCTTGATTCGAAGAAACACGCTGGCCAGCGAGGAAGAGTTTTAATTTTGGAAAGAGACAGAAATTAGAGGGAGCCAAATCTGAGGAATAGGGTGGATGTTCCAATAATTCATAGTGCAGATCCTTTAATTTTCCCATTACCAAAACACCTTTGTGGGCAAGTGCATTATCCTGATGAAAGATGATTTTTTTTTTCTTTTGCAAACCGGGTCTTTTCTCACGAACTTTTTCGTTTAGTCTGGTTAAAAGATCGGAATAATATTCCCCAGTTATTATTTTACCCTTTTCAAGATAATTAATAAACAAAATGCCTTTAGCATCTGAAAACACCGATGCCATGACCCTTACTGCTGATGGAACCGACTTTGTCTTCTTTGGCACTGAACAACAGGCTTCTGTCCGCTGCTTTGACAGCTGTTTGGATTCTGGTGTGTAATGGTGAATACAAATCTCATCATAGTAATCAATTGATGCACAAAATCAGTTTCATTCTTGTTAAAATGCTCCAAGCACTGTTCAGAGATTTTCATGCGAGTGCATTTTTGATCTGCTGTGAGCAAGTGCAGCTATCATCTTGAGCAAAGCTTTTTCATTTGCAATTCTTCATGCAAAATATATCCTACACATTCCTTTTGAAATGCCTACACTCTCAGTAATTTCACGCACTTTGACTTGCCAGCCATCCAATACCATATCGTGCACTTGATCAATGATTTCTGGTGTTGTTACACTTTTTGGACGTTCTTCACGTGGATTATCTTCAAGGCTGGTATGGCCACGGTTAAACTCGGTAGCCCATTTCTTACTTGTCGAAAATGAAGGAGAAGAGTGCCAATAAACTTTTATGAACTTCGAATGAATTTGTTTTGCCGTTAAATCTTCTTTTACAAAGAATTTTATAACCACACGATACTCAATTTTATCCATTTCAAGGGATACAGACAACACTTTTGCTTCAGACAGCTGTATAAAACAAACGACTTGATAAAATGACTTACAATTTCACATGGATGCATATGACAGATGTACCAACTTAGAAAAAAAGTGTGTGGATAGTGTTGCCATCTATGGTCGAGGCCAAGATCTTTTCAGATCACCCTCGTATTTAGGTCATCTCATTGAGCTAAACTGTGGACTCCAAAAGGAAATAAATAGAAGAGTTCAACTTGACTGGAATGCATTCAGAAAACAGAAAAGCATTTTTTAAAACAATGATGTCCCACTCTGTTTAAAAAGGAAGACAATTAACAAGTGTATACTTCCAGTCATTACATATTTTTGTGAAACTTGGTCTCTAACAAAAGCACTGACAAAATAAACTAACAACAACTCAAAGAAAAATGGAGAGGCTGATACTAGGCATCACATTAAAAGATAAGAAGCAAAATACATGGATAAGAAGCCAGACTCATATCACTGACATCATTCTTCACCACAAGTGACTAAATGGAAATGGGCTGGACATCTATCCAGAAGAGAAGATGAGTGATGGACCACCATACTAACGAATTGGATTCCAAAAGAAGGGAAACGAGGCTGAGGATGTCCTAAAAGAAGGTGGAATGATGAATTGTCAAATTTTGTTGGGAAAAATTGGTCAACCATTGGCAAGAACAGAGAAAAGTGGAAGGAACTGGAGGAGGCCTTTGTCCAGCAGTAGACAGAAAATGGCTGAAAAGAAGAAGACCTACAAAAGACATATGACAAGGTGCTAAGAGAAAAGCTATTCAAAACACTACACTTATGTGGTGTCAATGGGGCATTATATCAAGCAATACTTAGTCCTTATTTGAGTTTTAAGTCAGCAGTTAGAATTGAAGGAAGTACAGGAAAATGATTTGATATTAAATATGATGTCAGATCCCTTCTGATCAGTGATTTTCAAATGGTGTGCCACAAGAGGTCTTCAGGTGTACCACGAGATTTATGAAAACAAATTAATTGAAAGAAATAATGTCGTAATTTGCGCATTTATTTATTAGTGTCTGGTCTTCCCTTTTCTTGTGTGTGTAAATCAATCAAAATTATGCCTATTTTTTTGCCAGATCATCAAAAAAATTAAAAGAATATATTTTTAGTGTGCTGCAGAATTTTAATAATTAGTCTAGGTGTGCCATATTATGGAAAAGGTTGAAAATCACTGATCTATATGGATCACATTATGAAGGAAAGCGGTATTAAACCTGATCTCAAAATTGGAGGTGTTAATCTCAACTCTTTACTTTATGCATATGATGTTATACTTTTAAATAAATCCAAGTACAAGTTTGCAGGATTCCCTGACCAAATTGAATTACTGTTGTGATAAATTTGGTATGAAAATCAGCAATAACAAGACAAAGAAAATGAAAGTAGGTAGAAACATTGAAAATATCAACTGCATTGTGAATGGAGAACCTATAGAACAAGAAAAACAATTCAGCTACTTAGGCGCGATTTTTGTGAAGGTTGTAAATTAAATATGGAAAGAGACAACAGAATCAACAAAACCAGTATGGTAGGAAGTCAACTAAATAAATTTATATTGAATAAGAGAGAAATTAGTCAAAACACTAAATTAGCTATATACAAGACAGTGTTCAAGCCAATTTTAACATATCGATCTGAGAGCTGGATTAGAAATAAAACACTGGACCATAAAACTAGAGACCACAGATATGAGAGTCCTGAGAAAGATTAGGTGTGTGAACAGATGGCATCAATGGAACTTAAATATCAGCTTATCATGTGGCACCCTGTCAAATGCCTTTGCAAAATCAAAAAAAAGCAGTATATGCCTTTCCCTCATCAACAGCTCTTGTCACTTTATTATAATCATATTACTAAAGCATGAGCGCCCCTTAACAAATTCATGTTGATTCTCACAGATAACATCACCCTCATCTGCCCAACGCTGTATATAGCCCCTCACTAATTTCTCCAAGACCTTAACGAATACTGATGACAAACAAATTGGCCTATAATTAGACACTTCCAATCTGCTACCGCCCTTGTGCAACAGTACTATCTTACCTTTCTTCCATTCCTTGAGTACTTTTCCCGCAGCCAGACTTTTATTGAAGAGCCAGGTCAATGGACCTGTCAGTTCTTTAGCACATTCTCTCAAAACCATCTAGTCCCACAGCTTTACTGACATCCAGAGTACACAGTATTTGGAACACACTCTCCTCTTGCACCTCTAAACCTGCCTTATCCCTCTAGTATTAAAATTTACTTCTTCAGGATGAAATACTCCAATAAAGTGTTCATTGAACAACCCACTAGGTCCTCTGCATCAGTCACTCTATTCCCAATTTTATACTGCAATGTCATTCTTCCACAATCATTTCTCCTCCTACTGGCCACATAGCTAAAAAATTCCCTAGTATTTTCTTTGGATCTTAGTGCCAATCTCTTCTCATATTCCAGTTTTGCCTTCCTCACTATACCAGTCACTCTCCTGGTCTGCATCTTATATCTTTGTGCATCTGCCCTCCATCCCTTATATCTCTTCCATAATCTCTTTTCAACTGCAGTTCCTGTTTGATATTGTTTGTCATCCACTTTACACCAAATTGTGTCTGCTTCTTCACTCGTGGAATACAGCTTACTATTGCTGCTAACAAATATTCCTTTACAATTTCCCAAGCACTAATGATATCCTGGCCTTCCAAATTCTGTCCTACATGGAACTGACCCTAGTTGATATCTAAGACTATTATAATCACCTGCCTTATAATTCCACATATTTTCCCTTTTCTTTGATACTCCTGCATGTCTATTCATCTTCCACGTCAAAACCATATGGTCACTCTCTCCAACTGGTGGGAGAGATGTCATCTCACTTATCAGCTCTTCTGATGCTATGACCAAATCAAAAACTCTTGAACCTCTTGTTCCCTCTATTACATCTATTCATGTCTATTCATCTTCCACGTCAAAACCATATGGTCACTCTCTCCAACTGGTGGGAGAGATGTCATCTCACTTATCAGCTCTTCTGATGCTATGACCAAATCAAAAACTCTTGAACCTCTTGTTCCCTCTATTACATGTTGTCAAAGACTTTTGTCCCTCAAGAATTCTAGAAATTCCATTCCCTTATTATTCCTCTTCCCAACTTAGACTGCTGTAGTTAAAATCTCCCATAACAATGATTCTTCTTGCACTTGCCAAACTCAACTGCCTAAACATCTCCTGCTCCCCACCCTCTGTGCTCCTTAGTTTGTAACAACATCCCATTAAATATCCTGTCTTAGCCACTTCCTCACACCATACACTTTCAAAACCATTAGTGTTACTGCCTTCCAAAGCCTCTGCTCTTAGAGGAATAAGTCATCAATTATCATAAGCAGTACTCCACCACCACATTTTCCTTTCCTATCCTGCCGAAAAATGCTGTACTCTGCTACTTCTATTCCTGTTATTATATCATCTTCCATCAATCACATCTCAAAGATCCCAATAATCTTTGGCCAGGTTGATGCAATCAATGCCACCAATTCATCTCCTTTATTCCAGATACTCCTGGCATTAGTATAAAGCAGAAAAATGTCACTGCTTCTATACCTATCATTATCCCCTCCAGACTCCACTGGGCTCAGTGTTACCTGATTTCGTCCTCCAAACACCCATTCCCACAAGAGGCCGCCCTGGGAATTCTAGTTTCCCTGATTGACGCACCGACTTGTTCAGAAAACAGCAATCTCTCCAGATGCCAATGTCCTTCCTCATTCAAATGCAAGGGGTCTCTCGCATACAGCTCTTCGATCCTCAAATGGCGTCCAAGCATCCACATATTCCAATCCTCTCTTCTGACACAATCTGGCTATAATGCTATTCATTATTACTGCTCTTCTGCTCAGCACGTCATTATTATACCTGGGTAACACACACACAAACTGTCTTTCGTCTCTGCGTTTTCATTTGTACAGCTTCAAGCATGAATCTCAGATCTCTCACCACCCGATTTACACTGCCTCTCAAGTCATTTGTGCCTACCATCACAATCATTTCATTCATCCATCATTTCACCCCTCTTAACTGCCATAGCCACACTTTCTATTGTCCCTCCAGGCAAATACTCCTCTGGCATCCTATCTTGCACACCACGGATCATCGAGTCTCCACACATCACACCTCTTACCACTCTGTTCCTTGATTGCTCACCTGCATTCAAGGAACAGAGTGGTAATCTAATCTATCTATCACTCTAACCCTTTCTCTCTGTGTTTCCCTACTTACCTGCTCTACTGGTATCACTCTATCCCTGGTTCCAGCACTCCCTCGCATGCTTCTCATTTCCTCTCTCTGACTGTTTCTGTTCTCCACTCTGCTATCATTCCCATAACTCTCTCTCTCATTGTCTCTCTTCTACTGTCTATTCTCTCCTCTTCTATCATTCACATACCTCTCTCTCATACCCTCTCCCCTGCTGTTTCTATTCTCCCCTCTTCTATCATTCCCATAACTCTCTCCTCCACTCCTACTCTGATTCGCCTTGCATTCATCTCTTCCATTCTCTAAATCTCATCTTTCATACTTCTCATCTCGTTCACGATACATTCCACCTCCTCTTTCAGCTCCTCTCTCTCTCTCTCTGCAAGTTAGTCACTCTTACTTGCCATTCATTCTCCAAATCAAGACCATCTCCAAAAACTTCACAGGCATTAAAGCCTTCCACACTCCTGACTCTTATTTTTTCATTCATATTTCGCTCGTCATTCTCTCCTATCACACTACTCGTCTCCCAACATTCATTTCCCATCCCTGACACAACTAGGTCGTTATCGAAATATCTAATTCATTTAATTCCTCCCATTGCCTACATTTTGCACATATATATGCACTCCCCCTTCTCTCACCTGCCACATATCCAACTCCCGGGACGCATGCATGTTTCGCAAGATAAAGTCCTTAAATGATGGAAGATTTGGTGACACCCCATTCTATTTTACAATATGTATTTCAACCAAGTCAATGAATCATCATACATACATACATGTGTGTATATATATATATATAAAAGCTAAATATATACACATATATAAATACAAATGCTATATTGAACTATACTAAATAGCAAAAAACTTATCTTCGTATATATGCGTTCGACTCTGATCTCGCCTTCTCAGTAACTCAAAACTAACACAATATATAACATATAACAACGAAACTCCAAAAGGCACCACTAAAGAACACTTGTGTTACTGAAAAAAAAACATTTGTGACATTATTTCAAGACTAGTTTTCAATTAATTTTTTCAAACTGATTTCTTATTTCTCTCATCTGACTGAGATCAACCCTTACATCTCAATTTTCTAAACACTCCTAACCGTATCAACCATTGTATATCTTGGTCATCCTCTTGATTTTTTTTCTGCCATTTTTACTTCAAATGCTTGTTTTGCTAATTTTTCATCTTCTGTTTTGATGCAGAAAAAGTGCTATAACTAAACCACTGATTCTAATTGTTTATTTTTCTCTAATGGTCCTTTATAATGAACAAATGCCATCAAAATAAGTTTCAAAGGCAAAATTATGTCTGTATATATTTTTGGCCTGGAAATGAAAAGGAAGTTGGAGTGAGAGGAATCCAAAATGTATAAAATAAAATAACAAATATTTAAGAGTGCTGCTATTTAGAATAAATTCAAAATAATTCATGTAAAGATAGTGTAATATGTTCAAACCCATTCTAAACAGATCTTGCTATTTTTATCACTTATGCAAGTCACTCTCAGCAGTAATTCGTATTAGACAAGCAAGTACAAGATACTGTTTAAAACCAGGTTTGTAACATTTTTTCTCAATAATCATTTGCAGTTGATGATCGCAATAAATCAACAATCTGAAACATAGAGACATCTTTTTTTTGGGGGGGGGGGGGTAACTGTAAGTAATTATTACCTTAAAGCTTCCCTATTTTGGTTTTGCTTTCTGTCTACATCTACTATTTGTGCTTTGTCTGCAAGAATCTCCTGAGCTACCTCCTCCACTTCTGTCAAATATTGCATGGCATGGCTCCACTCATCCATATTTAAGTTTTGTTAAATCTAGAGAATAAAACAAAGAACTGAATTCTAATGAGTACCATTCTTCCTGTGTGCAAAAGAAAGAAAGGAAACAGCATGGAATATCATAAACTCTGATCTTAAAGTATGATGCAAGTTTTTTAAATAAAAGCTACTGTTACAAAACAAATGCAAAGCTATATAATTTCCAATGCTTGTACTGTCAGCACTAGGTGAACAATATAAACAACAAACAGAACCTAACTTCGTATACTAAAGTACATGGTCACAGTTAAATGAAAGGACAGATATATTGCAATATTCACTTTATCTATATATATATTCCTGATCTTTCATATAATATTTAAAAATCTATCATTGGGTTTATCCACCAAATAGTATCCACAACATTTGCTTTGTTGTAGTAATGATCTAACACAAATTGCCTAATGATATCTAACCTAGATACTGGAAGACTGGATAATCTTCACCACACTCACAACATGATTTTTTTTTTTTTTTTTAAACTGGCTCTCCTTCCAAATATTGTATATAAATATCAGGCTTCTTTTAGTAGCACAGACATTCACTTCGCCCATTTCCTTTTCTATGAAACATTCTTCAATCAGTCATTAAACTTAGCGAGCCAACTCCCATTCCTCTACCTGTTTTTTTTTTAATAGCATTCTTACAGATTTTCCCAAGGAGAGATCTCCAGCTGTTCATGAAACAACAGTCCCACAGACTTGTTTATACATGATACTAGTGTGAAATAAGCTTCACACCTCTTGTGTACATGGGACTGAAGGGGAAGGAAGAGGAAGAAACATTTTCAAGCTTCCAATGTAAAAACAGTAAACATTTGCCTATCATTAAATCCACTCTAGCATGCAAGTATATTACATAAACTTTCATTCATAGCATTGTCATCAGTCAACTTATCCCTGTTTTATTGATTCCTGCAACTTGCTAAAGATTATCTCTATTCTAAATATCAGGCAATGTCAAGGATACAATAGGACTACTAAAGTCACAAATCAAGTCATGGATTTAAATTCTACTGTTGAATGGATGGTTGCAGATGTCATACAGTGATGGTAGATGATTTTTTTAATAATAATATTATTATTAATTAACATAACCTCCATGGAGTCAGAGACTCATTGTGGAAGGTACACACTATTGCACGTGCTCATCCAACCGTGTTTTAAAATGATTCAATGTGAATATATTCACAATACACCCATGCAATACATTCTGCTCATGAATCACTCTCCATTGCAAAGAACCTACTCCTCACTCCTCTGCTCACACCCTCCTTATACAGTTTCCAGCAATGTCCTCTTCTTCGTCTTCTCCCATTTTATGAAAAATCTCTTCCATGTCAATCTGATAATAACCCTTGACTAGCTTATATGTCTCAATCACATCCCTTCCCCAGGGGTGTAGTCCTAAAAGAAATAGTGCCAGGGCTCTACCTTGGAAACAAATATCCAGAGCACAAAGTGCATTATTATTATTATTATTGCAACGGCCATGTGGCAGAGAGATAGCCTTGTTTTCTGAAACGAAAATGACAAGAGCGGCAAGCTGCTATTTTTTGACTGAAAGCTGAAAATGCATTATAAGTATCATTATTATAATTCTTATATTTTATTATAATAAATTAAAAAATTTTGATAGTTTCAAAAAAGTACCAGGGCATCACCCTGGCCCAACTACACCCCTGCCCTTCCCCTCTTCAGGAGGCTTTGCAATTTACATTCTCTCAATCTGTTTCTCGTACCTCACATTCCAAAGACCACTGACAACCTTTGTGAATCTTTTTTGGACCCTTTCCAACATATCCTCCTCACCTTGAAAACACAGCGACCAGATCTGTGCACAATAATCCATATGAGGCCTGATCATGGCCTTATACAATGGCATGGCATCATAACCTCTATTTCTGAATGTCAGGTTCCTCCACATCATTGCAATTATCTGATGTCTTCGCAACTTGGGTAACGTGGCCCTTGAATTTCGGGTTCTTGTCCACCACAACTCCCAGATCTCTCATTTCCTCTACCTCCTTTAAAGTTTCCCCACCAAGTGTATACTATGCATCCCATCGTTGCTTACCAAGTTTCAAATCTTACATTTTGCAACACTGAAGTAATAGTTGAACTTACCTGCCCATTCATGCAATCTATTCAAGTACTTCTGCAAGGCCATAACATCTGCTTGACACTGCACTGCTCTACCCAATTTTGACAACTGCAAACAGCTGCATATAACTAGTTAAACCCAACCCAATATCATTATTAATATACAAATTGAAAAACAATGGTCACAAAACTGACCATTACAGTATCACCAGTGACCTTCCTGTTATGGGATACCACACCCCATATACTACTTTCTGATACCTATCTGAGAGCTAGTCACTGATCCAACTCAGAAGTCTGTTATCCAATCCCATCCGTTTCAATTCATTTAATAGTTTGTCATGTGGGAACCTATCAAAAGCTTTTGCAAAATCCAAGTACACTACTATATATGCATCTCCCCTGTACAAGGTATTTGTCACCTTGTTATAGTACATAAGTTAGTAAAACATGACCCCCCCCCTTAACCTATGCAGCTGATAACCACAAAGAATTTTGCTGTTTTCAATTCAATTCTGTATCCTACTTCTTTCCAATTTCTCTAGCACCTTCACCACAATTCCAGATATACAGATTGGCCTATAATTTGAAGCCAGAGAATTATCAACACCTTAATGCAGTGGAATAATTTTACCTCCTTTCCACTCCCTTGGAACCTGTGCTGTTGTAAGACTTTTATTAAACAAGCTCAATGATACTGCCAATTCTCTGGAATATAACCTTAAGATATGAGGTGATATGTCATCAAATCCTATTGTCTTATTAACATCAAGGTTATTTATTTCCTCAAATATCTCATGCTCACTCACAATTCAGCTATCCTCTCCTAGGTTCTCTATGCTTAAGTTGCTCATGATTCCACTCTGATGCAGATAAAATACCCTTATAAATTGATCACTGAATACCTCAACAATTACTTCTGCAGCAGTTACCATTCTACCATTTTCATCCATTAACATCATCTCACCATGATTATTCTTCCTTCTATTTGTCACATATCTGAAAAACTTTCTAGGATTTTTCTTCACCTGATTTGCCAATTTGTGCTCATAGTGCACTTCTGTGTTCCTTACTAACTGAGTCACTCTCCTGACTTGTTCTTTATACTCTTCATGAAACTGATTACTACCGTTATTCATCTTGTACTGCCTCCAAAGCACCTTCTTCCAGATTTCATGCTTAAGCCCCTCATTCATCCATTTTACACCTACCTTATTTAGCCTTTTGGCTTTCGGAATGCATTCACACATTGATGCTATTATGTATTTCTTTGTCAGTTGCCAAGTAGCATTTATTTCTTGATGCTATTATGTATTTCTTTGTCAGTTCCCAAGTAGCATTTATTTCCTTACAGCTCAACTCCTCATTCCATGCTATATCTCCAAGCAGTGCTTGTCATAATCACCAGCCTTAGAATTCCACATATATCCTTTCCTCACAGATGCTAGCCACAACCCAAGTGATTACTTCATGATCACTCTCACTAACTGGAGGAAAGTGTGAAACCCCACTCACAATTACATCCTCTGATAATATGATCAGATCTAAAACTCTTGATCCTTGCATGTCCTCCTTTACATGCTGCATGAGATGGTTATCGCTCAAGAATGCTATTTCTTCATCCCAATCTATACTGCCATAATAATTATCCTTCCTTTGTTCACTAATCCAAGTTGTTATACATTTCTTCATCATTCACCCCCCTCCACATTCCCTAGCCTATAGCAACATCCACTAAATATGTCTTCCTGTCAACTTACACATTACACTACACTGCCTCATAACCAGTGACACTATTTCTCTCTTTCATGTCTACCTTATGTAGACTTAATTCCCTTGCTATTATCAGCAGCACACATCCTCCCTTCTTGCCCTTTCTCTCCATGCAAAAAACACTGTATCCTTCCATTACTATTCCTGTTACGATATCGTCTTCATTTAACCATGTTTTACTTATTCTAATGATTTTGGGGTGAATAAACTCAATCACTGAAACCATTTCAACCCCCCTTATTTCTGAATACCTCTGGCATTCATAAAACAAACACAACGGTTCATATTTCGGTCTATAACCAGTCCTATCCAAGCCACTGGTTGGTCGTGGAGTGACTTAACACCCAAACTTTGTTTGTTTACACTTGGATAAAAGATTAAAACAAGAATATAATTTCTTGATATCTTTAATTTATAGTATAATCAAGTGGAAAAACTTTCAACATCTATCTGTAATCCAGAGTATTTAGGTAATAAGGTGTGACACCTTTTGCTACTTGTACATGGAAATATGACTTCTGCATTACTTCAATCTTGGTATCATTTCTGTGTCTGGCTCCCACTGATCAGACCTCAATAAAGGTCAGTAAGGATATGTGCTTTGCATTATGGGATATTAAGGCAAGCAATGTGAAGTCATTAGCCTCTCTCTCTATATATATATGAGTTGTCCAGTCGTGAAGTTACTTCACATGCAAACTTCGTATGCTTACACTTGGATAAAGGATTAAACTAAGAATATAATTTTTTGGTATCTTTAATTTATAGAAGCATTCTTATTGTTTAATAAGACCACCATCCTAATTACTAGAGGTCTGAAGAAAAAGCATTTGGTTGCTAAAACAGAATTTTCAAATTTCTAACCTTTTGCCTACCCATGGTACTACAGTTCAAGTTTACAACATTCTATAATGAAATTATCAGATAAAATTACACACACATACATTAAAATTCCTGTGTCCATTGTTCCAACCATATTCCCAGATGCAGTCTGTTTCGTTTGGTCTCTGAATAAGTCCCATATACAGCAATCCCTCGATTACTGTGCCTAATACGTTCTTTAAAACTGGCGCATTAATCGAAAACACACTAATCGAATATAATAACCTATGCGAAGATGTATAATTCGTTCCTCAGATTTTTTTTTTGACCCTTAATTTTTTTTTTATAAAAGAATTAGGGTATGTCTCAGGGCATAGTTAAAGGAAAACCATTAAGCTGAAAGAAAATAAAACATATTCAGAAAATAAATTTATTATTCTGCTTCTTAACACAGAATTGAGCTAACGTAGTTTGGCAGATTCTGCAAAATTTTACTGGTTCTCTGTTCACCAGGATACGTTTCTAAGCATTGCTGCTTAAAAACTTCGATTGGGCTTGTCAGTGATTAAATTTTCTTCATATTATTCAGGATCTTCCCCTGTGTATCTAAATTTAGCAGGTCGGAATCACTCAACTTCTCAGAATGAGATTTAATTAACTTAGATTCATTTGAAAAGCCTCTAAAATCATTTGCACAATGTCGAAGAATGTGCTTCCAAACGGCTCGCATATCACTAGCAGTAATTTCATTCGACTTTGCGACATTATAACCAAGCTGAGATTTCTCTGATTTGGCTAGAAAAGTCTTATTATTATTATTACTATGGGCAATTCCAAGGAGTTCATAGACTCATCGAGGGAGGCCCTAACATCATGTCAAGAACAACTATTCGACATTCATACAGTATCTATCATACTTTGCCTTGAACTCATTTACAGTTATGGCACCCACAACAGACTCTGGCAGCTTATTCCACTCATTCACCACTCTCCAAGTAAAAAACCTAGTTCTAACACCCTTGCTAACCACACTCTTGCCCAGCTTCCATGTATAGCCCCTAGTCCTCCCACCACCAGTCCTATTCTCAAAAATATCTTCTGAATTAATCTTATAGAAACCTTTCAGTAATTTGAATGTCTCAATCATATCACCCCTTTTCCACCTATCAACCAATTTCTGCAACCCACAAATCTTCAACCTGTTCTCATAAGGTTCATTCCACAGACCTGCTATCATCTTGGTCACTCGTCTCTGGATCCTCCCCATCAAGAAGAAACCCTAGCATCCCATATCTGGGCACATTAGTCTAGATGGGGTCTTAACAAGGCTTGATACAGAGGAACAATAACCTGTTTGTCTCTGCTTGTTAAAGTATTTTTCAGCAACCAAGTGATTTGATGAGCTGATTTAGCCACTTTTGCGATGTGCCCCCTAAACTTCAACTCCCTATCCACCAACACTCCCAAATCCCTGGCATCTTCAATCTCCTGGAGTACAGTTCCACCGATGTGATATACTGCTGCTAATCTTTTCACCCCAAAATGCATAACATTACATTTTGCCACATTAAATTGACATCCATTCTCCTTAGCCCAGTCCTCCAAACTATCCAAATCATCCTGCAAAATTTTGACATCCTGTGCACTCACTATTGCTCTACCCAACTTTGCATCATCTGCAAACAAATGAACAGTTCCTCTCAGATCCTTTCCTATATCGTTAATGAACAAATTGAACAGTAGTGGTCCAAGAACAGAACTGTGCGGCACATCGCTAGTCACAGGTCGTCTTTTGGACTTTACTCCTGAATAAACCACTTTCTGATATCTCTTCTTCAACCACTCTCCTATCCATCTCACCAACCCTATATCCATCCCCATATGCTGCAGTTTACTGATTAGAATTCCATGTGGTATCCTATCAAAGGCCTTAGCAAGATCCAGTAGAATCACTGTAAACCCATTAACCTTATCTAGCTCAGCTGTCACTGTGTTAAAAAACGTGAGCAAGTTACTGAGGCATGATCTATCCTTCACAAAACCATGCTGTCCCCCATACAGTATCCCATTTTCATCTATCCAATCCTGTATTTTCCTATTGACTATTTTCTCCAAGACCTTGACAATGATTCCTCATATGCTGATCGGTCGGTAATTTACAACAGCAGTCTTGGAACCTCCTTTATGCAGTGGAACTATTTTCCCCTCTTTCCACCCCATTGGGACTAACCCAGACACGAGACTCAAATTAAACAAAATGGTCAAGGGTACTGACAATTCTTTAGCTGCTATATGACACGAGCTGGTATACCATCCAATTCCACAGATGCATCGACATTGAGGTTTTGTAAAACTATTCACCTCCACTTCATTCACCACAATTCCCATATAAGCTGTTGGTTCTTTCATTCCTGCAATGTCATCACCTGGATGATATACTCTTGCAAAGTGCTCGCTCAGTAATTCCACTATATCAACTGATTTGGTTACCTCCCTACCATCGGCATTCTTCTGCAGTATACATGTTTTCTTTTACTTGCAATATATTGAAAAAATTGTTTGGGATTCTCTTTAGCCTGCATGGCTAATGTTCTTTCATAATCTGCTTTTGCTTTTCTTACCACACTCGTTACCCTTCTGACCTATGCTTTATACCATTCATGTGCCTGCCGGTCACCTTTCTTCTTAAATTCCCTCCACAGTTGTTTCTTTTTTTGCAGTTCAAGCTGAATGGTGTTATTCATCCATTTAACCCCTACCTGATTTATTATTTGGACTCTAGGTATACAGTCAGCCATTGCCTCCTGCAAACACTTCTTTACCACCTCCCATGCACTATCAACATCCAGCCCTTGCAGTTTTACATGCCATAGCACTGAGCCAATCAAACTCCTAAGCTTGTCATACTTACCAGCCCGACAATTCCACATGTACACTGTCTTAAATGCAAATTCCACACCTTTAGCCACCACCTCCCAAGTCAAGATCCTATGATCACTCTCACCAATTGGTGGCAACATGGTCATATTCGTTACAGCCAAATTCTCAGATGCAATTACTCGGTCAAGCACTCTCTGACCCCTAGTATTTTCCATTACATGCTGTTGCAGATAGTTATCCCTTAATAACCACATAAAATTCAATTCCTTCCTCCCATGTGTCCTCTCCTCCTTCCAATCCTGGTCTACAATTTTCCAGTATTGATTATTTCTGAAAAATTATAACAAAATTTGCACAATGTTTTTAGAAATTAAAATCATTGCTTTTGAAATAAATTAATATCGATAATAACATATCAATAAAAATAGTGTTTTCATATGGAATATACAGTAACTTTTTATGCATGAATGAATGGTGGTAGTCACTGATAGACATGCTATCAGTGTTCATTAAGCTCCATCCATATTCATTCAAAATAAATGTAAGTCAGAAGCCATACCAAGTTTTGCCAAAACAAATTCTGCATCAGTTAAAGTGAAATCATTCCTTTATGCAAATAATAGATAAACATGATGAGGAAAATATTTTGGACATGGAAAGGACAGTGTTTGGCTAAAACAGATTCAACAAAACAATTGTCCATTCAATGCAAATAGAAAGAAATACTTTCCTACAATTATCATTTTTCCATATTCATCGTTTTCATTTTTCTTCCCCTCCAAAAACAGTATATTGGTTTTGCTGTGTGTGTATACACCACTACAGTGCTAACTAATATATATGTATGCTGTGGTGAACTTGTTCTAACCAGATCTGGTTATAAATTTGTTTAGGTTAAATTTTAGAATTAGTTTACTTTGTATACTATAGGTCCACTAATTGTACAATTCAGTGTTATAAGCAATATGGCATATCACCATCTAAAAGGAGAAAAATGTCATTTACATGTTTAGGAATAAACATGGGGAAAGTAAGGCAAGATGAAACATGAAAGAGAGGTCACTTTAAAAGAGAAAGACTATTCTGGAATCTTCTTGTTGGAAGTTTTTCCACTTGGTTATACTATAAATTAAAGATGCCAAGAAATTACATACTTGGTTTAATCCTTTATCCAAACGTAAGCAAACAAAGTTTGCACCTGAAGTATTTTCAGGACTGGGGCAACTCGTATATACAAGCTAATGACTTCACATCACTTGCCTTGGTATCCCATAATGCAAAGCACATATCCTTGCAGATATGTATAATGCTATGCATTATGGGAAGGGTCACTATCCAGACCAGTTTCGACCTTTATTGAGGTCTTTTCAGTGGGGGCTAGACCCAGAGGTGATACCAAGTTTGAAGTAATGCAGAAGCCATATTTTCCTATATGAGTAACCAAAAGGTGTCACACCTTATTATTAAAATACTCTGGATTACAGATAGTTGTTGGAAGTTTTTCCACTTGGTTATACTATAAATTAAAGATACCAAGAAATTTCTTGATAATCTTCACGGGATATATTTGTGAATGAGGTATCAATAATGCCACCTGTTGGTGAATGTGATCATAAGGTATTGGTTTGGAAGTAGCGAAAGAGGAAAAAGTTATCAAGAAGCTCAGTTAGCATCAATACATTGGGTTGATGAAATCAAGTGAAATCAAGCAAGCAGTAAGTGTTACAAAAAAAGTTGTTATGGAAGAAGTACAAGGTAGTTTGCAATGAACAGACACATGAATATAAATTGCAGGCCAGAAAAGTGACAAGCATGGTTAAAAAACACAAAGTAGAATGGGTAAAAGTAGAAAGAGGAGAATGGCCAGTAAAGGTCAAAGCTAATCCAAGGGAATATTTTCAATATGTGGCAAGCAAGAGAAAAAATAATTATGGTAGGATGATGCTGGTGGATAGTTTTGGTAGCAGAGTAACCATAGTAAATGATATAGTGGAATTATTTAGTGAACCTTTCATCAGTGTATATTATTGTGGTGTGAATGATGTTGTGCAACATGTAGAAGAGAGGCAAGAATTAGGAGAATTAAAGGTGAAAGAAACAGATATATCAAGTGTTGCCTGAGTTAGATGTTAATAAGGCTATGGGAATGGATGACATATCACCACATATTTTTAAAGAATGTGCAAAAGAGTTAGCCATGCTCTTTGCCTGGTTATTTAATGAAAATCTTGTAGTGGGGAAGGTTCCTAAGGAGTGAAAAGAAGGCAAAATAATACCTCTCCATAAGCATGGTTCGAGAACAGACATTTCCAATTATAGACCAGTGTGTATATCTGCAGTTGAGTTCAAAATGTTGGAAAATTGGTTAAAAATAGAATACAGGATTGGGTTGATGAACATAAGATTTTCTATGATGGTCAGCAAGGGTATGTGAAGGGCAAGTCTTGCTTCATCAATCAGCTTACATTTTATGATAAGGTGACAAATGTGTTGGATAAGGGTGAATCATATACAGATATGATATTCTTGGACTTTGCAAAAGCATTTGATAGATCACCACATAAGCTGGTGTATATGCTGCAGAAGAGGATAAGATAGCAGATTGGTTAGACGGATTGAAGAGTGGCTTTCTGAAAGACAGCAGGTTGTATACGATCGAGCAGTCTCAGAAAAGGAAGGTAACAGTGGCATGCCTCACAGTTCTGTTCTTGGGCCTCTAATGTTTAACTTGTTTGTTAAATGATATTTCATGTGGATTGACTAGGGATCTTCAAATGTTTCACGATGATGCAGAGTTAGAATTATCAGCAGTGGTGCTGATGTTAATTATGTTAATTCTCTACAGGCAGATTCGAACATATTTTTAGCTTGGATAATTGAGTGGAGTCAGATGTTGTTTATTTTTTAATGGTATATATTAGAACACAGAAAAATAAGTAAATAATTAATTTATTGTTGATATTTCACTGGTGTTATAATCAGCATCTTCAGAGCACAAAAACACAGTTTGTCACAATACGCAAGACCCAAAAAAGTATTTTAGAGGCAGAGTAAGATATAAATATGATGTGCTCATTCAAGGAAAGATGGACAATAAATGTTAGTCAAGGAAAAGAGAGAGAGAGATCTGATCTTATTTTATGATTTCTGTAGTCTCTTACAGAATTTGTAAAGTTTTGTAGTGAGATTACAAAAATTCACTATAGCACACTATGCACTATAACAAACTATTCCTATGGTTAGTGTGTTATAGTAAATTTTTGTTAAAATTGCATTTTGTCTACGAGGCCCTGCCTCCAACAATAGCCAACAACATACGTTTAGATGTGGCCAACATCCTAATCAAGTCTAAACCTCCCAAAAATAATATCCCACATAAGGAAATCATTGCTGTAAAAGAGCTACAGAATAATAGCCAGATTATCATAACAAAAGCAGACAAAGGGAATGCAACCGTGGTGATGGACACAACAGAATATGAAAACAAAATGCACACACTGTTACAAGATCAGTCAACATACAAAATTATAGATAGCAATCCTACCAACACACAAAAGAATAAGGCACGTAAATTATTGAAAAGTCACTTCCTGGCCCCCAAAGACACAGTAAACAAACTCAAGCCCTTCCACGTTAAAACACCTAGGATTTATGGAGCACCAAAAATTCACAAACAAGAGATGTGGCCAACATCCTAATCAAGTCTAAACCTCCCAAAAATAATATCCCACATAAGGAAATCATTGCTGTAAAAGAGCTACAGAATAATAGCCAGATTATCATAACAAAAGCAGACAACGGGAATGCAACCGTGGTGATGGACACAACAGAATATGAAAACAAAATGCACACACTGTTACAAGATCAGTCAACATACAAAATTATAGATTGCAATCCTACCAACACACAAAAGAATAAGGCACGTAAATTATTGAAAAGTCACTTCCTGGCCCCCAAAGACACAGTAAACAAACTCAAGCCCTTCCACGTTAAAACACCTAGGATTTATGGAGCACCAAAAATTCACAAACAAGGTACACCCTTACACCCAATTGTGGACAGTATAAATAGTCCCACATACAAACTGGCTAGACATTTAGCTAAGCTACTAGCCACTCTCACAAACAATTCTCCCTCCTTTGTCAAAAATTCAGCCCACCTAAAAAGCATCTTAAAACACCATACCCTAAAAAGCTCAGACTTAATGGTAAGCTTTAATATCACCTCACTTTTCACAAATGTACCACTAATAGAAACCCTCAATCTACTGAAGTCACACTTCCCCCCGATATATTTGAACTATTCAAATTCACAATACATGCAGGATATTTCACATGGAAAGGGAAAATATACAAACAAATTGATGGGACAGCCATGGGCTCCCCCCTTCCCCCCCCAGCCAACTTTTACATAGAACACCTGGAAAAACTAGCAATCAATACAGCCACTTTCAAACCAACACTTTGGCTTCGGTATGTTGACGATGTGCTTGCTATTTGGCCACATGGCCCAGAGACATTGAAAACATTCTTAGCGCATTTAAATAGCCAACATCCAAAAATCCCCTTTACAACGGAACTGGAAGCTAATAACTGTCTGCTCTTCCTGGATACATATCACACGTCTTCCAGATGGTTCCTTATCATTTTCAGTTTTTAGAAAACCCACACATACAGGGAGATATTTACACAAACAATCACACCATCACCCTTCTCAACAATATGGCATTTTAAAAACACTAACCCACAGAGCGAGAGCAATCTGTTCGAATGACAATACTCTTGCTGCTGAACTGGCTTACTTACGCCACACCTTCTTGGCCAATGGCTATAATCCCCATAAGATAAACAAAATACTAAATGCTCCTAAGAAACCCTTCTCACTATCCACCACAGAGAACTACAATAAAACAGTCACCATCCCATACATTAAAGGCATATCCGAAAAGATTTCAAGAATTCTTAATAAACATGAACTACGCACCACATTCAGACCGTGGAGCAAATTAGCAACCCTTATCCGCTCACCCAAGAACAGCATTCCCCCTTTATCACATCCAGGAGTCTACGAAGTACACTGCTCATGTAATCAAGCCTACTACGGTCAAACAGGAAGAACTGTGAACATCCACATCAACGAACACAAAAGATACATCCGGCATTATCACTATGGCAAGTCGGGCCTAGCAGACCATACTCTGGATACCCCTGCGCACAGGATCAACTGGAAGAACACAAAAGTACTGCACAGAAGCTCTTACAGTCAGAGAGATTGTTCTTAGAGGCAACAGAAGCCCTGAAACACACTCCAAATCTCAACAAATATGGCTGTATAAATTTGCCTAAAATCTGGGAGACAGTCATCTTAAAAAAAAACTAGTACTGGTTTTTTTCTCTGTTTGGGACTCTAGTCTTATGTGATATCTGCAATTTTTTTTTTTTTTTCAGATAGAAGGCACCAAAATCAGGACTCTAGTCTTTGTGTTGCTGCTACAATTTTGTTTAACTAGTCCGTTGATTACACCATGTTGTTAGTCTCGCGTATTGTGACAAACTGTGTTTCTGTGCTCTGAAGATGCTGGTTATAACACCAGCGAAATATCAGCAATAAGTTAATAAATTAATCATTTACTTATTTTTCTATGTTCTAATATATACCGTTAAAAAATAAACAACATGTAAGACGAGCATGTAAGTCTGTCCACACGAGTGGAGTCAGAGTTTTAATATTAATAAATGCAAGGTGATACTTTGGGATATAAGACTACATACTATATTGGTAGAGCTGTATTTCAGGAAGCAGATGAGATTCATGATGTTGGAATGATGGTGAACAGTGGACTGAATTCCAAGGGCATATCACGCATTGCAAAGACTGCAATTGCTATGATAAAAAGTACATTGACGTGTAGGGATAAGGAAGTGGTGGTGCCTCTATATAAGGCATTAGTCAGACCACATATGGACTATTGTGCTCAGATTTGGTCACCTAGTTTTCATTGTGATGTGGAAACACTAGAGAGGATCAAAAGATGAATAACCAAAGTGATATCAAGACTGGAGTATTGGTTATGAAGAGTGTTTGAGAGAATGTGGATTACAGAGGTTGGTGGATAGGAGGAAATAGGATAGAGACCTTCAAGTTAGTTAAGGGATTCTATTTTTATTAGATTAATAGAGAAGAAATTATAAAAAGAGTGGATGTTAAGAAGGGAAGAACGAGAGGACATCCCTAGAAGTTGTATATAAAGATGTGAAGAAGGGTGTGAGGCATAATTTTTTACATGGAGAGTTGTGAGTGCAGGTAGTGTAAATAACTTCAAAGCTCATTATGATGGACATGTTGCTCGTTGAATAGGCCTCCCACAATGAGTCTGTTGATTCCATGGAGGTTACAAAATAATTTTTTTTCTTTTTTTTTTTTTGACAATGTTTATTATCATACAGGGTATTTACACACACACACACACACACACATATATATAATGAGACATTTTCTGTTAAGTACAACATACAAAGTACTTAATTCTTTATAAATATACATTTTTTTTAAACTACCTAAATATTTATTCATTGCATTTACACATGGATTGGCACAAATGTGCATACAATTCACTATACAATGCATCAATACAAAACACAGTTCAATAGTAATAATGGAATAATTTTATATTAATATACATAATTTTTCTGCATTTTGTGTTTTTCTTTCAATATTTTTGTATGCATTCTGTATTTAATACAGATATTTCTAATAATTTTTGTTTTATTTCTCTACAAAAATTCAGTATGCAAATTACTGAGTACATTTTCTGATATACTTGTTTATTTGGGTGGCATTTCTGCATTCTTCCTCGAAGCTTCTGCAGAGCTAATAGATAATAACAGAGATAATAGATGGCGATGTTTCTGGTTTTGTTTCAGTATCCGTCGTGAGACAGGTGTAGATTTAACTGTTTATATGTATGTACATGGAAACTTATATGCTTTTTTCCAATTAACGTGTAGAGGTGAGTACGCGTGCACACAGACTACCACTGCATGAGTGCAGTTTCACTTTTTTGAAAGTTGGATTTGGATAAAGCATGTTTGTATCCTTGTATGTGTGTGTATAATTTCCCTCTAATTTTCAGTCTCGCTATATCTATATATATAGCACCTGTTTAGGCCCTTTGTAGCTCCCTAGGTTTCTGTTGTAGAATGGCAGTTTGTTGATCATGTTAGGTATGCATAAGCTTCGGCTAGCTTTTCCACAGTGATCATTCCACTTATATGTTACGTAGGTTGGACTGAAGTAATGTTTTAGCATGACTGTGTAGTGGCATAAGTGTTTCACCTTAAATATTTTGTGTTCTGTCCTTACTGCCTGTATTAATGTGGGCTGATCTCTGTGTTTCCAGATTATCAGTTTTACCATTTTATTTTGCAACAATTGTAATCTGTTAAGTTTGTAGTCTACACAGAATGAGTAAGATGTACTCGTAATTGTGTATCTTAAAATCTTTTCACATAATGCTTTATAGATTAGTATTTTTGTGTGTTTTGGAGCAATTTCTTTTAATTGATATGGTTTGCTTGCAATTGTCCTGAGTTTGTTGAATAGATAATTTGTATGGCTATTACAACTTTGATCAACATGGAAGTCCGAGATAACGTCTTCACCTTTGTGATGGTTGTGATTTTAGGATCAGTGCTTTGTGCACAGGAGGATGGATGTCGGATAGTGAGATATTTTGCTTCTATGGGTAGGGTGGTCAGAGGGTTTTTGAATATCATTAGCTTTGTTTTTTTTATGGGTTTATAAATATGCCATTTTCAGTTAGCAAGTTAGTGATCAGACTGATGTCATGTTACATAATTGTGTAAGCTATGTTTGCATTGTTGTGAATGGATGCTATGGCCATGTCATAGTATCATGTCGTGCCATGCGTATTGGAAGATATTACTTTTTAAAGAAAGATAGCTAATATCATATATGGATAATATCAGAATGGGAGAAAGAACATCTCCTTGTGGTACTCCACAGGTTACCAGTGGCTCTGTGCTGATCTATATACATGTGATGTGCTTCCTGTATTTCATGTATGCTTTGAACCACTGGAGAAGATGACCTCCGATTCCAATATGTGTTAGTTTGTTCAACAAAGTTTTATGTAGCAGTGTGTCAAATGCTTTTGTTAGATCAATAAAACAACTAATACTACTATTCTATTATTATCTAATGGAGCATTTATTAGGTCTGAAAGGAGCGTTGGTGTTCTTTTATTTTTTTGAAAACTATATTGTTTTGGGATGATTTTGTTATGTCTTCTTTCTTCTTTGTCTTGTCTTTGAGTGTGGCGTCACTTTCTTGTTAATTTTCTATCTTAAATCCTTGTCATACCACCTAAGTCTGAAATCTCTAACCTATCTCTCTGTGACCGCTTCTCCATTCGGCACTCTGACAAAATTTATTTATTTTAGCTGCGCCAGCCAGAGTCCTAGTACAGAAGAGTTCTTGTACAAAGAGACCTTCCCAGAGTTTAAGTATTACCTAATCTTATTAAAGTATTAAGTGCCTATAGAAACTTCAACATTGCAGTCATGGCCTAAACTTTCTTTAATTCCCCCTTATTCACAGGTTCGAACTTTAGCGAGTGGTAATTTCAATCTCCTGCTCAGACAAACTCAGACTTACATAGAAAAAAACATGTTTATTAATTATCAAAATTTCACACAATAAACTTTTACATATCAAGGTATGTCATATCAGAATTCTAATTCATTAGCTGAGCTATAAGGAACACATTAATTATCAAAACACTCTAATTTTGCATCTCTAGATTAAGTAAGCACATATTTATCATGGAACAGTAATTCAGAATTCTAAGTGAAACTTGCTAACAAAGGTCAATTCACATTCAACTAAGTGTTGCATACTCTCAGGCTTTCAGACTACTAGTCCAATATGATTAGATTAACGTGTTACTGAGCACAAAAGTCACTTAAAAGTTCTCTTTCTTCTCAATCAGAAATCTGTTCTTCTCTCTTTGCCCCAATACTAATTGTTACAAGAATAAGGAATTTACTGTACTTTACCAGTGTCCTGAGAGGATATCGTGCTTCTTTTCGTCCGTCCTTTGTAGTCAGAGTCTTTCTGTTTATCGAGTCGCGTCCACGTGGAGGTTATGCTGATCAAAGCAAATCGCCATTCCTTGCACTTTGCCGTATGAACGCTCATCTACTGGATCGATATCGTCATCTCGTCTGTCCTTTTTGGGGAACTTATTCCGCTGTTTAGCATCGGTAAATTTTTACCGATGGCCCTAGTTGGTGTCTGCCGTCAGCTCACGTATAGCATGCCCGACTCATTCAGCTAGCAACCGGGAAGGAGATTACTTCCCGTGCTGTCGATCAGTCAGCACTCTGCTTGTCCACACGAGAAAACAGGAACAGAAAAATGGGGGAGTTCAAACCCGAGTGAACTCGCTTTTTATTCTTCTTTTTAGCACCCTCTTTTCATAATGGAGGATCTCTCACTGTGCTCTCCTATTCGCCCCTACGCGAGTTCAGCTCGCCTTCCACGAACGCTTCCGCTGCATCGTTACGTCATCGTAGGCAGCTAGCTAGCAACCTTTGAACCTTTGTTTGCACTTAGATTTACATTCTTACATAGTATAATTTAGACATCAATAATTTTAACAATATAATTCTATTTTGACATACAATTTTCTCCTCAACTTTACTTCTTTCTAAGGTAATTGTAACAGGTTTTCTTTTATATTTTTCTTACTTAACTAATAGTGCAAATATTTATAGCTCAGAATTGTGTTTTTTGTTAAATCTTGAATGAATGACTTTTGTTGAAAGAGTCCCCATTCAAGATCTAACAAAGGCCCCTCCTTCCTCTAAAAAATTTTTTCTTACTCTTCCCTCATTTCTCTGGGTCTGAACCTTCCATTTTATCCATCTAAAATTCAAATTTCTTTTGGGCCAGGATGCATTCCTTGAGTTTTCATAGATCACTTGACATATGCAAGCCAAGTTGCCCTGCTCATCCTGCCTTCCTAGAGATTGACAAATGTCACTTGTTGTCCTGCTGTGAGCTTTGTTACCATCGCTGATGTGGTTGCTTCCCACTGTCCCTGTTTGCATGGCACTCTGTCTCTCACTTGTGATCTCATTATCTTCTGATACTTTGACTTTATCATTACCTTCAGCAACAGGATTCTCCCCCTCCTTTGGTAGGACAGTCTCATTTGATTTTTGCTGAGAGCAAACCTCGTGTTTCTCCTCTTTCCTTTTCAACTCGGCATTCTTTATGCACCGATGCTTGTTGTTCAGAGGGACGTCTCTCCTTCCTTAGTCTCGATAGTTTTGGTTTGTCACAGCGATATTCCTTCTCCCATGGAAACGAATTTCTTCTGTAGAGTAGTCGCACGAGAAACCATATTGTTTCAGGAAATCCTCCCCCAGAATCAACCCAATTTGAGAGAGCGAGTTCTTGGGTAGGACCAAGAAGTTATGCCATGCATATAAGCCAAACTCTGGCAGTCCCACTCTCAGTCTTATTAATTTAGTGACATGAGTTGTGGAAGGGAATATTCCTAAAAGTCGGATGGGTTTTTTCAGCCTTTTCTTCCATTAACACAGGGCTCCAGTTCCTTGAGACACCTCTCAGATATAATGGAAGTTTGGGAACTGGTGTCAATGAGTGCCTTTAAATCCCTTCTGCAGATTCTTGCATTTACTGTCATTCCAGGGAAGTGATGCTTGCCCTGTTTTCCCCCTTTTTCAAATGGTCTAGCACACGTGCGACATTATTTCTGATTAATACCTTCCTCTTGAGTTTCTAGTTGTAATAAAACAGTCTCGGGCAAGGTGTCCCAATTTGTTACAATTGTAACATCTAGGAACTTCTCTGCAAAAAGCCCTTTTATCATCTCCATTCAAGGACAAAGGAGAGCTCGTCTGACACTTGGCAGACAGTTCTATCACTTTCTGCATTAGGGAATCCATTCTCTCCAGCACTGGTTGTTGTAATCTTTCAACCTCTCTATGAATTATACTAGTTATTTTATCTTCTGGAAAAGAAAGAGTCTCCTGATCCTTGGGAGGACCTAACGTCAACTGACTCATGACCGAGTCAAGCCGCTCTATAACTGGTTGTTGCAGCCTTTCCACCTCCTTCCTGACTAGGGAGTGAACTTCACTAAAAGGCCAGGCATCAACCGTAACACTACTAACTGACTCAGTTTTGTTTCCTTCATTACCTCTCTGCACTTTTTGTTTTTCCTTCCTTTCCAATCCCTGTTTTATAGGATTGGGATCCCCACCAGCATCTCTACTTTCTTTGATCACATTAACTGGTCCTACTGCAGCTGCAGGACAAATATCCCCAGGCAGCTGTTCTCTTTCCTTTACTGCTTCGTAACAACTCTTCAAAGAATTTACCCCTTTCCCAAAAGCTGTTTCCCTCAGTTCCTGCCTTAAGCCAATTCTGAAGTGTTGAAAAACAGCCCAATCAAAGTGATGTTTTTCCTCGTCGGCCACATTCATAGTACTAGCAAGGGTAAGCAACCTGTTATGAAAATCAGAGACGCTTTCCTTCTCTTTTTGTACCATCCTTTGACAGTTTCCAGAGGTTAGGTCCTACGTTCTTCGCCTTAGAAAATTGGGAAATTAGGATTTCCTTAAACCTCTGGTAGTCCAAAGTTTCTTTTAGGATTGGCGAAGAGTAAAAGAAGCTTTTCGCTCTTCCAACTAACTTGCTGCGGAGCAGGATAAGTAGCTGGAAGTCACTCCATCGCCCAATCTTTCTAAGCTCTTCTATATATTCAAAGAACGATCTCACATCATCTGGGTCTTCTCCAGAGAACTGAGGAAAAATCTGTTGAGGGTTTATTGTCCTAAAGAATTCCGAATCAGAAGCTGAATTGTTTGACTGGGAGCTCGAAGGAAGAGACATACCTGTACTATTAGTTTACACTGTCTTACAAGTTCAATTTTCAAAGTTCCCTTCCAAAATTTCCTGATTGCTGTGCATGAGACTAAAGATCATCTCACTGTGATAGGTCAATTTGTTAAAAAAAATTTTTTTTTCGGGACCTAATCACATCCTGCCGGCTGCTGCACCATTGTTATGTCTTCTTCTTTTTTCTTTGTCTTGTCTTTGCGTGTGGTGTCACTTTCTTGATAATTTTCTATCTTAAATCCTTGTCGTACCAACTAAGTCTGAAATCTCTAACCTATCTCTCTGGGGCCGCTTATCCATTCAGAACTCTGACAAAATTTATTTATTTTAGCTGCGCCAGCCAGAGTCCTAGTACAGAAGAGTTCTTGTACAAAGAAACCTTCCCAGAGTTTAAGTATTACCTAATCTTATTAAAGTATTAAGTGCCTATAGAAACTTCAATATTGTAGTCATGGCCTAAACTTTCTTTAATTCCCCCTTATTCACAGGTTCGAACTTTAGCGAGTGGTAATTTCAATCTCATGTTCAGACAAACTCAGACTTACATAGAAAAAAACATGTTTATTAATTATCAAAATTTCACACAATAAACTTTTACATATCAAGGTATGTCATATCAGAATTCTAATTCATTAGCTGAGCTATAAGGAACACATTAATTATCAAAACACTCTAATTTTGCATCTCTAGATTAAGTAAGCACATATTTATCATGAAACAGTAATTCAGAATTCTAAGTGAAACTTGCTAACAAAGGTCAATTCACATTCAACTAAGTGTTGCATACTCTCAGGCTTTCAGACTACTAGTCCAATATGATTAGATTAACGCATTACTGAGCACAAAAGTCACTTAAAAGTTTTCTTTCTTCTCAATCAGAAATCTGTTCTTCTCTCTTTGCCCCAATGCTAATTGTTACAAGAATAAGGAATTTACTGTACTTTACCAGTGTCCTGAGAGGATATCGTGCTTCTTTTCGTCCGTCCTTTGTAGTCAGATGTCTTTCTGCTTTATCGAGTCGCGTCCACGTGGAGGTTATGCTGATCGACACAAATCGCCATTCCTTGCACTTTGCCGTATAAACGCTCGTCTACTGGATCGATATAGTCATCTCGGCCGTCCTTTTTGGGGAACTTATTCCGCTGTTTCACATCGGTAAAATTTTACCGATGGCCCTAGTTGGTGTCTGCTGTCAGCTCACGTATAGCATGCCCGACTCATTCAGCTAGCAACTGGGAAGGAGATTACTTCCTGCGCTGTCGATCAGTCAGCACTCTGCTTGTCCACACGAGAAAACAGGAACAGAAAAACGGGGGGGTTCAAACCCGAGTGAACTCGCTTTTTATTCTTCTTTTTAGCACCCTCTTTTCGTAATGGAGGATCTCTCACTGTGCTCTCCTATTCGCCCCTACGCAATTGCATCACTCTGCTCCTTGAGGAGCGCTCATTTCGCCGAACGCGAGTTCAGCTAGCCTTCCACGAACGCTTCCGTTGCATCATTACGTCATCGTAGGCAGCTAGCTAGCAACCTTTGAACCTTTGTTTGCACTTAGATTTACATTCTTACACAGTATAATTTAGACATCAATAATTTTAACGATATAATTCTGTTTTGACAGACATTTTCTCAACTTTACTTCTTTCTAAGGTAATTGTAACAGGTTTTCTTTTATATTGTTCTTACTTAACTAATAGTACAAATATTTCTAGCTCAGAATTGTGTTTCTTGTTAAATCTTGAATGAATGACTTTTTGTTGAAAGAGTCCCCATTCAAGATCTAACAATTTGGATTTTTTTTTTACGTATGTGGAGAGTTTGTGATACAAAATGAGCTCCATGATTTGGTTGATTACAGTCAATGTGTCGATGGGTCTGTAATTACTCGTTTCTTTTTCCATGTTTATGTATGGAAGTGATTAATGCATCTTTAGTGTTTCAGGTATGTGCCCCATTTCGAAGATTTTAATTAACGGTTTTAGTATAACTGGACATAAGGTTAGTCGAGTGTTTTTTGATATCTTTTGTTCTGATTCAGTCTATTCTTGGTCCTTTCTTAGGGTTAATTTGATGAATTGCAAGTGCCAATTCTTTTGTTACTGTGGGGAACCACATTGACTGGGTAGCTCATGGATCTAGTGGAGAATATTTCTTTGTGAGAGGCAAGAATGTTTCCTGCAGTTTTTTGACAGTGTTCACAAAGTGTTGAAAAGTTGTTTGCTAACTGTTTGAGGAATTTGGTCTCACAAGCGAAGGTGTGTTTTGTTTCTGAGGCAGTGGTTTTGTGCGTATTGTCCAGCATTTCATTGATCAAGTGCCAGGTTTCCTTTATGTCTTTCTGAGCTGCTGTTAATTTCTTTCTGTAATGGTTTCTTTTTGCAGTTCTAATGTCTGTTGTTATTTGCATCCAATCTGTTTTTCTGATTTCATCATTTACTATAGTTTCATTTATGATGCTATTATACTGTTTTGTAGTCTCAATGAGTTTTAAGGCTTCTGGTTCAGTATGCAACTGTAGTGCAGTGACATAATGGTCTGCCAGTTTACATGTTATGACGTCTGCTGTATAGTTGTTTGAAGTGGCCTGTATATTTATGTCCTCAATACGGGATGAGCTGATTGTATTGTTGACTATCCCTTCTTGTGTATACAACTGTATGGATGGGGTTATGTTTTATGCTGATAGGAGGTAAAGGTATTGTGCTGCGTTATGTTCATAATGTTTATATTTACGTCACCTATTATTATCAGGTATTCTGAGGCACCTTTTTAGGTGGTAGAAAGCAGGGCCGGCTGGTGGCATGTGCGAAGTGTGCAATATACACAGCTGCCGCAGAAGAAAGGCACCTAAAAGATGTAAAAAAATATGAGATAAGAGTTTAAACGAACAACAAATGGTACACAATGGTACATATAATTATGAATGTACGTCGTCTTCTGTTCGAGCCCCTTCAGATCTTCCTGGAAACGAATAAATAAATTCTAAAATTGCATCCTGGACCCAATTATATCACTGTAATTTTTGATTAAATTTACGAAAATATACCTAAAATAGTTTTTATTTTTTGATGTATCATAAATCAACTTATCATTAATTGTTGAGTTCCGTGTAAAAAAAAAATTGTATGAGCAGGACTAATCCATAGGTAACATTATACTGTAAAGCGGTTTTCATTTGTTTTTCATTTCCTGTTCGTTTTATTCACACTTGATTAAAAAAAACTTTTTTTGGAAAGGCACCGAACATTAATCGCACACACAAGAAAAAGACTAGGCGCCGGCGCTGGTAGAAAGCCATCTATTTAATTCATCTAGAAATTGTCATGCTTAGATTGGGTGGCCTGTATATTGTATTTAATATCAAGGAATTCTCGTTTGATATTTTTAACTTCAATGTAAACATTTTCCATATATTCTTATAGTTTATTTCTATTACTTATGTTTGCTAAATGTTATTATACCACCACCTCATTTAGTTTGTCTGCACTGTTTGTGTTGTTGAAAGTTCGGCATCAGTGCCTCTTCATTTGTTGTGGATACTTCTGTTAGTACTAAAATATCTATGTTGTCTATATCTTCCTTCAGATAAGCTTGCAGGCTCCACCAGCAGGGCCAGTCTGAGAGTATTTGATGCCCCTAGGCAAAGATAATTTAGGTGCCCATATATATTGTCTCTCTATATATATTTTGTCATACTCACACAAACACACGTACACCTACATATGTGGATATTTATAAAAATAATAAAGAAAGAAATAGAGAAAGGCGAAAATAATGTAGGATCATCAGCGAGCACCAGGACAGCTTGACTTATTTCAGTTTTTTATTATTAATCAAGGTTTTACTAATTTTTTTCGAAGGTTGTAATTTTTCCACGAACTATGTAGCAAAATCTGGTGCCCCAAAGTCTTAGCGCTCCTAGGCAATTGCCTAGGTTTGCCTAATGATAAAACCGGCCCTGTCTACCAGTATTTTTGAATGCTCCTGATGTTGATATGAAGAATAGATAGTGCTTTTTTTGGAGGGGTTAGTCACTTGTTTCCATTCTGCTATTGAGTTTAGAATGTGACAACTGTCATGTTCCAGGGAGATTAGATCTGCTTGGTGGTCTGCACTCATGTAGGTTGGTATGTTGTTCCCTTCTTTAAGACTCAACAGTGTTCCTGTTAATGTGACAGCCTGTTGAGATCTTCTACATATTTTATTTGGATTTGCATCTTGTGTCTTTTTAAGGAATATTTTGCCGTCTCTTATCCATATAAACTAGTAGTTTTTTTTTCTGTTTTTACTTTCCTTGTATGGTAGGATAGCTCATGATAATACAATAATACGGTGTTAAATACTTGAACAGGTAGATTGGAGTATTGTCATGAGTTCCATTCAAATCCTTGGCCAATTATTTATTTATTTAATCCTGCTAGCTTTTATAAGGTTAACTTTGGTTGGGCTGTTAGTGAGTCACACTATGACAGCAGGGAGGTCAAATAATAATAATAATAAACATCATTTTATAAATTAGTTTTGTTTGGTGTTGTAATACCTATTAAAATAAATTATGAATGAAGAATAATAACTGTCATGTTTGGAATTACAGCCAACGTAACTAAGACTATTGGGGTGTTGTTCCTCTGCAGGATGAAAAACTTAATAATAATCCTCATCATGCTTTTCAAGGATTTAGGCCTAGAGTGCCCTGTTCTGGCTTCATAAGTCATCGTAGAATGTCTTTAGAGGACATGCAGGTTTTCTTTTTCCTAATGGTTTGTAATTTAAAACTTGGTTTGGTAATCTTTCTGTTTTCATTCTTTCAGCATGTTCCATCCATTTATGTTTTTATATATATATATATTTATTTTATTTTTATTTTTTTCTATTACTGATTCCTGGTTTAAGTCTTTCATTTCTTTCAGTAATAGTAACACCATTTTAAACAGAAAATTAAAATGACATGCATTTAGTTAAAATAATTTTAAGTGATTATTTTTAGTTATTTTTGTCCCAATTCTTTAAGTTTCTATCATTAAGCATTTATTATTTTTTTATAAAATCAACTGCACATATAATAATAATAAGTTGTGTGTATGTGGTCTTCAGAGACTAATGTCCACTGATATATTGCAATGCAGATATGCAGAAGTAAACAGTGATGACAGCATATGAGCATACTACTAAGTCTGGAACATTCTAAAAGAAAGTATTCAGAAATTTCAGAGGTTTCTACTCATTCAGTTTGAAGTAGTTAATCACTCAGGAAAGACATTTTATCAAATAACATTTTATTTATAAAATATCAAAAAGTTACATATCTACATTAAAAAACAAGAAAATAAATAAATGAAGTATTCAGTAAAATTAAGAAAATGCCAATATTTTATATATATATATATAATATATATATTCATTTTAATATAAACTGACTAAAAATCCGAGAATTATAACAAATTGAGATTTATTTGAAAATGCAACATGTTTCATCGGGATTGACTTCATCAGGCGTTAAGAACATAGAAAGCTATTAAAAGACACTGAAAAAAAAAATATATATACATATATATATATATATATATATAGCCATTTATTTGGAACAAATATTGAAGAACTGAAACAAATCGAGAATATAATCCAAATTTGCTTCATTTATTTGGGCCACCTTGCCACGTTATCAGAAGTTGCTGTAAATGGCACCCGTGTAGAGAGTGACAGCAACACTCTCTTGCATAGAGTGTTGCTGTCAGTCAGCGCTGGGATAGAGTAGAGAGGATGTGCATTTTGACAGTGTAACAATTTACTTTCAGCAACTGCTATGTAGCGTACTTTTGATTAAAACAAATGTGTTAATTTTTTTAGTAAAAAGTGTAACAAACAGTGTAGCAATTAAATTTTTTTTTATAAGATCCCTGTCAAGATGCCATGCCAAGGAAAGATCTAACATTAGCAGATAAAATTGCCTTGTGTGAGAAAATAAAAAGCCAACCATCTAACACCAGTCATCATCAGCTGGCAGAGGTAACCAGTGTTCCAAAATCTACAAATTGCAAAAAGAATGGGCATCGTGCATTGGACAACAGGGAAAATCCCAAAAATGGGATGAGAAGGAGAGTATCCAGATGTTGAGAAGGCTCTCAAATCAATGGTTCTCTATTGTAACTGGATGAGTCGTGCATGTTAATAGTCAAATGTTAAAAACCAAATCGGAAGAGAGCTAGAAAGCTGGGCCATGTGAGGTTTAATGAAACATGATTGGTTATCACAATGGAAACCAGACATCAAATAAAATTTAATACGGCACACTGTGAGAAGGACATTGCTAATACTGCAAGGGCTGAATTCAGGAGCAATTCAGGTGGTTTAGTGGAAATCAACTAAACCACCTGAATTGCTGCAGAAGTTTAGTTCTGGTGAAATCTATGATGCTGACAAAATAGGTCTGTTTTACCATGCCACACTGGACAGTTCCCTGAGCTATAAACTTGCAGCACTGTCAAGTTCAAAAAAAAAAAAAAAAAAAGCAATGGATCGCGTTACCATGTTGTGCTGCTGTAATGTATCGGGAAGTGACAAATGGAATCTGTGGGTTATTGGAAAAAGTGCCAAGCCTCGATGCTTTAAAGGGAGCTTAGAATGGACAGTTTGCCAGGTTGACTTCTGTTATTTTTCAGGAATGGCTAATAAGTTCGGATGCAGAATTGCAATGAAATTCAAGAAAAATTCTTCTGCTTCTGGACAACTGTGCAGCACACCATCAATTAGATTATTTGAAAACCATTCAACTTGAATTTTTTTCCTGCTAATACCATGTCCCTAGTACAGCCTCTGGACATGGGAATCAAAAAATTTGAAAATATTGTAACACAGAAGATTGGTACACAACATCCTTGAAACAATTGAAGAAAATCTACTAACGTCGTCTTCAACAGCCAAAGAAACCACACGAGGGTTACCATTTTACAGGCAGTACAATTTGTTGCAGATAGTTGTCGAGAAATAAGAGCAAAACAATTCAAAACTGCTCTGCTCATTGTGGCTTTAAGAATTCAGACCAGGAAATTCCAGATATGACTGATAATGAAAATGAAATCACTTTGGAACTGCAACAGATAAGAAACTACAAAGAGCTTTCATGAATTGACAATAGCCTTCAATGTTACAATGAAAATGAAGATTGTGAGGATGCAACTGTTGAATAAATTGCAACAAAACACCTAAATACTCTGGAAGACAAGGAAAGTAGTGAGGACGACAGACCTGAACATGAGCAAGTGATTAACCAGAAAAATTGTTGAATTATGACACTACTTTATGCAAGAAGGCAATCCTTTATCTGAATTAGATACTTGCGATTTTGTTTGGATGCAGTCTAGAAAGGGAACAGGTCAGAGTACACTTGATAAATTTTTCCAAAATAATTGTTATGGAAAATATGCTTCTTTGATAGATATCCACGTATAATTAAGGTATACTGACTGAAAGTGTTTATTTTTAAACATTTAACATTTTGTGATATTTTAGATTTTTCCATAAAATTTTGCATAATTGGGGCAGCCACTTAATTGGGACAAAGTGCTCTAGTCCCAAAATCCACTGTATGTATTTATTTACTTATATGAGAAAATGAAGAACAAAGGACAGACATCAAGCAGAAGCAACAACATACAACTAGGTAAGTCCCTTTGTGATCCTAGGATTACTGACAACTTAGATTCATTCAAACTCATGGTTAAAGACGTGCTTATAACTCACATGGAACAAATGAACAAAAAAAAAATTCCAGGAATACGAACATTACATAAAGTATAATAATGGCAGTATAGAAGTGCTTGGAACTGTGCAAGACAAAAACGAAAGTAACCATGGTAACAGAAGGCAAAAATGAAAAATTCCAGAAAGAGGTAAACACTCAAGTGCCAAATTGAGCATATACTACAAAAAATAACTTCAAATATGGGGAATACCAAAAGAAAAGACAAGATCTAAGCTCCATAGTCCAACTGATTGGCACCACCATCGGCATTCCGGTCCTAACCACAGGCATCACCTCTGTTAATCGAGGACCACAAAAAAAAAAAGCAAGACCACCACCAATCATTGTTCGTTTTACCCACAAAAATCTAACTATCTGCATTCTAGCAGCAAGCAAGAAAACACCTTCCAACTCTAATCTATATATCTGAACATGGGACCCTATACTTTAAAAATTTTCTATACCAGGCAAGGAAAACCAAAACAGGGAAAAAAAGTATTTGTGGACCAAGGATTCACATACATTTACAGACAGATGAAACACTTGAGTTTATATAATTTCAAAAGAATCCAACCTAATATTTCTAAAAACTATAGCATGAAGATCTCAAATCTGGGAGACCATATCCAGTCACAAAATATAAATATCAAGGTCTTTGACTCTTTTAAGAAGTGGAAGACAACACTTCCACAAATACTGACTTCATGATCATACACATAAACATAAGAAGTTACAGTGATAACTACACCTTGACACACATAGTCATACTAATCCTGGCAGAAGCTTATGCATACAACATTAATAACTACCAGTCCTGCACCCTATGAAGACCAAACAAAAGAGAAAGTGGCATCATGGATTTATTAAAGAAAAATACAGCGTGATTGGAAAAACAAACTCCTTTCGAACATGCGGAAACACTAATTTTGGAAATCACGAATAATGACAAACACAGTCTCAAATACATGATAAACATAATATACAGACCTCCTCACCCAGATAATCCAGCATGGCTAAGTGGCATTGAATCTCGTAAAACATATCAGCTCATCCTATTAACAAATACTCTTGACCATGATTCAACCACTAACACATACCTTAATATACTAAGTCAGTACAACATAAACCCTAGCATAAACTCCCCAACAAGAGAAGAAATACTCAACAATCTAATAACACAATCATGCATTGACCATATCAACATATGGGCTCCCATCAATTATATACCTCATTAGCAGGTCTGCCAAGAAAGGGTGAGTAAGTAAGATTCTTCGGGTCTGTAACTTCTAAGGGCCAAATTAGGTACTGTTAAATTGTGAATGAAGATATTTGAGAATTATAATACTTCATTCACGTTTAACATAATTTGCCATGACTCAAGCAACACTTGTAAATATTATTTGATGTTAATCACTTGCTTATAAATTATTATTCATATAGTTACTTTAAGTTTATTATTGTTTAATTATATAATTTTGGGATTTATATTAGTACTGAAAAGACTCAGTATTAAAGTGTCATTCAATTTATTTGTTCCTGTATAAATATTATAAGAAGCTGTGCATATGCATTATAAGAATTTGTATTTATCATATTTAAATGTATTTTATGTGAACTATGGATTATTACCTTATTTGTTATTTCTGAAAGAAAATGTATATATGTAGAATTCTGCTGATATGATTTTATGTAATTCTTTTGATTGAATTTAATTGGCTAGTAAAGGAGAAACAGAGTTGTTTTGAGTTAGCGCATGCTTAGAACATGAACAGCTAGGATATGGAGAGAAACCTGTAGATATAAGCTGGACTGGCTAGAACTGGATTTTGGCGGGAAGAATAAATGCAGTTAATTGGAAAACAAAAGTAAACAAAAAATGAGAATGAAAAAATGGCGGCTCGCGTGTAGGTGAAATATTTGCTACCGATGCTGGTAGATCAATTTGATCTACGGGATATTTATATATAGAGGTAAGCATTCTTCATTTTGTGAAATATTTGCTACCTATGCTGGTAGATCGATTTGATCTACGGGATATTTACATTGGGCTCTAGGACCCATTTCTCAAACTTTATTCTAATAGAGTTGTTGCCTTCTATCAGACATGACAAAACCTCTCAATGAAAGCATATTCGAAGAAGTTTACAGAGAATTCCTAAGATTAGGAAAACTATTGAGCGACAACTGGCCAGGGAAAGTAAAGCTGTTAGATACATTCCCCCCCCCTACAGCAGTTACAGAAGATAGGATGGATGATTTTAATGAAGGAAGTATGTTGACTGAACCAGAATTAAGTCATTCCACAAATATAGAGGATGCTGCATCTCTGGATAATACTCCACAGTTTTTGGAAACTGACACAGAATTCCAAACAGTCAAAAAGAAAAGGAAAATCTCCTCTACTGCAGATACACCCAAAACAGCGGAGATAAACCAGATAATGTAATTAAAGAAAGGGTACCCCCAGTCATCCTAAGGGCCAAGGAGCACTGGACTTCCGTTGCATCCACACTGAAATCTTCAGATATCACCTTCATTAAAGCCACAAACACAGAAGAAGGGATTCACATACAACCTAAAACATCATCAGACTACAGAAAAATGACCAAACTTCTAGACAACAACAATTTGCCATACCACACTTTTGCACTCAACAGTGAGAAAAATTTAAAAGTAGTGTTAAGGGGAGTAACTGAAACATTGCAAATAGAAGACCTCCAACTTAAGAGATTTAGCCCAATTAATGTATGCCGAATGCAGAGAGCTGATAAAACACCCTATCCCCTAATTCTGGTTGAAATAAGTAAAGACCAAAAACATATATACAATCTCCAAACCATCTGTGATCTAGTCATAAAAGTTGAGGCATTGAAACATAAATCAACTACAACCCAGTGCCATAGATGCCAGAAGATTGGGCATGCACAACGATGCTGCAAGGCTGAATTTCGTTGCATGAAATGTGGTGGCAAACATGCATCAAATGAATGCCATAAATCTCGTACACTTCCAGCAAAGTGTGCAAACTGCAGAGGACCACACCCTGCAAACTATAGGGGCTGTATAGCATTTCCCCAAAACCAAAAGATAGAACTAAAATTCAGTAAACTTCTTCAAGAACAGGCGTCCTCCCATCAAACCATAGTCTCCACAACAGATGGAAGATTGTATGCTGAAGTTACAAGATCAACCTTCCTAAAAGACCCAAAACCAAAGCAGTAACAGCAAAGCAACAAACCTATTCTACTGAACATAACAAGCCACTTAGGTGAAATGCTTGCTGAACTCCAACAAACCAACCCAACTCAAGAAGCCAAGGATATCATCTTAAGGCATACACAATCACTCTTTATGGAAATTCTTAATGGATAAGTCTAAAAGAAAACCGAAATCGTTACAAATTGTTTCATGGAGCGCAAATGGTTTATCTATCAAATTACAGGAGGTGCAGCAGGAGTTTGCAGCAGAAACCCAAGCAGACATCATCCTCATAAATGAAACACATCTTCGTCCAAGTGACAAAATCAGAATCAACGGTTATAGCACTTACCGTACAGACAGATGCTTTGCTAGAGGTGGAGGCACTGCCATCTTTGTGAAAATAAACATAAAACATAATTCAATAGCAGAACCCCAAACAGAACACATGGAAACTACAGGAATAGAAATACATATGGAAAACACAAGCAGCATTACGATATATGCAGCCTACAACCCCCCAAATAAAAAACTCCTTGAATCTGACTTAGACGTGATACTAAATACAGGAAGAGCAGTGATTATAGCTGGAGATTTTAATGCCAAACATTCAGTCTGGAACAGCAGAAACTCAAATATTAACGGAAGAATACTCAACTCTTACTTCAAGAAATATAACAGTAATAGGACCCACTGAACCCACATATTATGGAGCTACCGGACGTCCTGATGTACTAGATATAGCTATATTAAAATTAAAAAACATAACGCACAGCTATCAGATACAAGCAATCAACGACTTAAGTTCTGATCATAACTCCATCATATTACAACTAGGCACCATACAAGATTTAACAGAAAACACCACCACATTTATAAATTGGAAACAACTTCCCTCAGCCTTCCAGGAAAACCTTGGTCCAATACCGCATATAACATCTGCCGAAAATGTAGAAAAAGCAGTGAAGACTTGAAAAACAACTGCTGACAGCTATAACACAGGTAACAAATATAACCAAATGTACACCATCAAATAAACTTCCAGAGGATATAAAACGTCTTATCCAAGAGAAAAACAGATTAAGAAGACAATATCAGAGAACAATGGACCCAGCGGATAAACAAGCAGTGAACAGAGCAACAAACCAGTTCGATATGCCCTAAAGGACCACCGTAACCAACTCTGGAATAACAAAATTCTCCAATTAAACACAGAGGATCAATCAATATGGAAAATGATGAAATCACTCCGTTCAAAGCGTTTTACATTTCCTCCAATCCAAGGTGAATCTAATGTTGTCTACAACAACAAGGAAAAAGCTGAAGCATTTGCTGACAGTTTAGAAAAACAATGCAGCTCCAATTATATCAATACAGATATAAATTTCATAAGTAAAATTCACACCCAAGTGCGTAAAATAACTCAAAATGCCTCAATCCAATCCAATAACAAATCCGTGTCACCAACAGAAGTATATGAGATTTTAAGAAAACTAAATAACAAAAAGGCTCCGGGTCCAGATGGAATAACAAACAAGGTACTCAAGTTACTTCCCCGCAAAGGGGTTATGCATCTAGTAGCCATCATCCGGCTAAATTATTTCCCACAGCAACGGAAAATTGCCCACGTTTTCCTAATTCCCAAACCTGGAAAAAATACACAGTTTCCTGAAAATTACAGACCAATCAGCCTTCTTTCATGCATAGGTAAGATAGCTGAACATGCTATTCTCACACGGGTTCAAGAGGCAACAGATATCAACCATATAATTCAAGATGAACAATTCGGCTTTAGGAAATATCACTCCACAACGCTACAAATTTACAGAGTTATCGAACATATAACCCAAGGGTATGAATGACACCAACACTCTGGCGCAGTTTTCCTGGACATCACTCAGGCATTTGATAGAGTGTGGCATCATGGACTAATTTTTAAACTACACAAAGTTGGTATTCCATTGCCACTAGTTCTACTTATCAAATCATATCTAAATAACAGAAAATTTAAAATAAAACTCAACGGTATCAGATCCACAGAGAGGAGAATCACGGCCGGAGTCCTTCAAGGCTCTCTGCTATCTCCCCTACTCTTCTCCATATACATGACAGATCTCCCCAATCATTATAGCCAGATCCCTCCATCCACACTTGGCCACAATCAAGCTGCAGAGAGCAGCCAATGAATTGGAGGATTGGTACACCAAGTGGCGTATCGCAATTAATCCAAACAAAAGCTCCACAGTACTTTTCACCAGACGTAAAGTAGAACCGAATACAAGCATACAAATGTTTGGTAAAATCATCCCTTGGCGCAATTCTACCAAATATCTGGGAATTCATCTTGATAGACGTCTAAACTTCAAGTCACATATGGATAGTGTTGCCACTAAGGCAAGTAAGACTATAGCACAGCTATATCCACTTTTGAATAGGAACAGCTTCCTAAGCATAAGCAACAAAATCCTCCTTTTTAAATCGGTAATCAGACCGCAACTAACTTACGCCTCTCCAACCTGGGGTCACACAACTAAAAGCAACATCAACAGACTTCAGATAATACAGAATAAATGCCTAAGAATGGCATTTAATGCCCCATGGTTCATCAGAAACATCCAGTTACATCAAGAAGCCAATCTTCCAGATATTAAGACCTACATGACAAGCATTGCGGAGAAATTCTTCACAATCACGGATAATCACCCAAATCAGCTAGTTCGACAGGCAGCTGACAAGCCCTCAGATCGTTTCAAACATAAAAAAACCGAAATCCTCCATCGCAAGAGAAAGCTGATACAGCCTCAATGCTCACAATGAGCGGATAAATTACCCACAATAATCTCATCACCCACAATCTAAAATCCAGATGAAGGGATAAAGAGTCAAGGACTCAGTCCATCAACCAATTAAGTTCAAAGTTCAAAAGTAAACAGGGGGGAAAGCTTGGGGACAGCGAAGAGACTGGTTGTGTGTAACGTAAGGCGAGCGCTGAGATATCTGGAAAAATCGACAAGGAAAGGACTGGGAATAAAAAAGGCATTAAAAACTACCTCTATGGAATTCTGATATTACGATAGATTCCTAATGATTAGAGGAAGAATACTGCAGAGCTGAAGTCAATACAGAGTGGAAAATAAGGAATTAGTACATAATGTAAATCTAATGTGTCAAGACTTGCAAGGTGTTGTGTCCTGAATAAGCATTAAAAAGGTTTATATTAAAATATTCAGGTCACAACTTTCAATTCTACTCAGGCAGAGAACATGGAACGTTGGCAGTAGAAAAAATAAGTTGTTTGTGAATACAAGTCAAGATAAAGTTTAAGGAATTGTATAAAATTGTATAAAGAGTTTAAATATAATCTGTATTAAGTGTGGGCCTGATAATAGAAATCCATATAAGCTGGCAAAATCCATTTTGAAAGGACCAGCCTCTTGCACTGAAATAGTAAAACCTGTGAGTCAGGGTTCAAGGGTCACTGTTACCGTCCTGCATTATGAAAGTATTAAAAAGGGAAACCTAAGCGTCTTCCAGGAATAGGAGGCAGACACACGTGCGAAAAAAAAAAGGGAGCTAATGAGATTGACGTGGACACACGTGACTGAGTTGGCGCGTATTGCAAATATCGAGATTTACCGAGAGGAGAAAATTAGACAAAAAGGCCTTGCATGAAGACTCGAGATCTTTTTTCTTCCTGGATTCCTGATCTCTCGGAGTGGTCCTGCTCGTCGTAGGAGGGAAGTTCCTGGTCATTCACGGAAGGCACTTAGTTCGTCCGTCGTAGCGTTCGTATTGGGCCAAGCTATGTCCGTGTTCTAGGATAGCTGTGATGTTGTCGTACAACAGAGGGACTAAATTGAGCCGTCCATTCAAGGCGACGTTACCGCGCCACCTCCCATGCTTCCCACGGAGACTCTACTCGCACAGATCTACGGAAGATATCCTCCAAAGCAACTACATTTGAAGGCCTTGATGATTAGACAAGGCGGGAACAAGTTAATTCAAGGACAGAAATGGTAATGTAGACCTTTGAAATACTAATTCCAGTTATAAGAAGAGAGTGAGTTTCCTGTGTGAATGTTTAAATTGGACTGAACTTAAAGAACTGTAAGAGTAGCCTACAACTAGATACATGTCTGAAACGGTGTAAAGAATTGTTTGCCCACGAGGCCGAATAGATACAAGATTATGTTAACTAAAAGTGTAATTGTGCTGATGTGTTCACTGATGGCCACGTGTATCCGAATGGCTTAATGATAATCTATGAATTTTACTTTATGATTGTATTTAAGGTTATTAAGATTTAATATGTGTGATAAGTACAAGTTAATTAGAGCTTTTGATCTGAGTTGAGCGCAACCATATTATCCTGTTTGAAATGTATTATAGTGTATCACCTTAAAGCTCATTAAATTGTTTCATTCATGTACTTGCCTGATCTGCCTATGTTATATGAATTCAAAACTACCGCTCATAAAAATAACAACGAACCAAGTGTTATCCATGAGTACTAATGCAGTAAGTAAGCTGCGACTGTAAGAAAGAAAAGGACAAGCAGGGGGGAAATAAATTTATGCTTGATCAAATAATCATTAACTCTCTAAAGGGGTCACCCTGAACAAGAATCCTTTCTACCCAGGTATTAGCTGGCGCAGTATAAATATATATGTGTTAATACTTATAGGGTGAACTTCTTCAGATTGTTGTGTGATAAATTGATGTTTAGTACATAGAGAGGCCAATAGGACTGCAAAGCACTGAAGGAAAGAATATTTGAGTGTAGAGTTTAAATTATAAGGGATAAATAAGTAAAATTAAGGTACAGTGTTAGACGAGTTTTGAATTTAAGAAAGATAGAATACTGGATTAGTTAAGAAAGGGTAGATAAAAGGTAAACAACTAATTAAGTAAAGAAATAGCAAACAAGATAAGAAAAGGGCAATAACATAAATGGCGCAGTCGAGAGGATAGTAAAGATAAAAAACGAGAGAAAACGTCATAACAAAAGCTCTGTGTTTAATATTTCAGTTAACATAGTGAAGATTTTTTTGAATTGTGTTTCCTCACAGTAATTAGTTAACAGGAATTTTAAAGATGTGCCTAAGTGTATTCAATGTGCTGAAGCTGTAACCCAGTAAGACTTATCCTTTTTACATCTAGTGTGAAGCAAGTGAAAGTTAGCTCTGCCTAATATATCTTAACCCTAGCTGTGGCAGTTAACTATAAATAGTCGAAAGAAAGAAGCATTAAAGTATTTTCCCCTTGAATTTGATAACTGCCTTGTAATTCAATTAGGTGTTTATAGACTAGAAGTGAATTAGAGAAGCCAACTATAAAAATATTTATTGAGAATTCTGGAACTTTGAACTGTGAGATCTATTTTTTTATAAATCGACAGAATATAGAGAACTGAATGTTTGATACCTAGTGCATTATATCTATTCTGAGCACTAGAACTAAATCGATGAGTAGATGATATGAACTGTCTCATAGAATAGAGACAAGTTGTGATAGAAATACTTATCTCTTGAATAATAAGATCTAAGACTTTTGGCTTTAATCTTAAAACCTAACTGAATAGCTACCTGTATCTCAGAGATATTTTGGATTTGTTCAATTCCATTATCTTGTTTAGAAAGTTATACTTAGATGTACATGTTATATAACCCTGCATTAAATGTTTTGTTTTACTGAATTCAATTTGATGTTTGTCTGATTTTCTTTCATTGCACCACTCACAAAAATTTATCGGACCTTGCGGAAGCTTTAAAAGATAATATTAACCTCGGCCTGTAGAAAAGTGAGATTGCAAACGTTAGACGATGATTGATTCCTCTACAATATATAGACTAATCTGAATATAAGGTGGCGCAGGATAATGTAAATTTCTTTATATTCGGATCAGTATCAAATCAACATCTAACAAATAAAAAAAAACAGAATATCAAGAAATAAGAATAAGTTCAATTAACCAACATAAATGGATCAGTCAACAAAATAGGACAACACAACAGTACTAATATAATCTTTTAATATAGTATTGCTCACAGAAAACATTTGACTATTCTTAAAACAACTGACAATTTACCAAGGGAATTCAAAATATATAATTTTAAATACCTGGCAACATTTATGTAATTGTTTATTTTTAATGTGCTAAGGATCACACTAAATAGAATCCTTGGTTACCTGGCGAAATGCTTTCCCTACTTTCCCTGTTGCAATGAGTGCCTGGAGTTGTTCACAGTAAGGGCATATTTAGACTTTGGTCAGTGTATAGTCTGCTCATTTATAAGAGATTATCGATGTAAACAAATACATGAACAATGCACAATCATTAGACGAAGTTTATTATGTAAATGTCATTTTACTGCTAATTCTATTTCAGTATATTCTACTTTTTTTTATTTATTTTTCAGAAATTAAATTTTCCAGACTGTGGTACCATCACAAATCAGAAGCAACAAAACTGAAAGAAAAATTAGGGAAAGAACAAGAAAGAAAATAAGAATCAACTCTTGAGAACCTAAGATTTATAAAGAGTATAAGTACAACTACAGGATATGTACAATGTTTCTTCATCATCAAATTCCTGACATGTACCCTCAAGGGGTGTACAGGATAGTATGATAGTACATGAAAAGCTAACATCATTACTAACTTCCTTCCAACAATTTTCCTTCAAATCAATCTCTTATCTGCCAAGAGTCTAACATTATCAGATCTTATATTTCTGTCTTCTGAGGCACTCTTTACTGTATCAATCCACCTATATCTTGGTCTTCCTCTGGGTCTTTTTTCCTGCCAACCTTGCAGAGAACACTTGCTTTGCTATCCTTTCCTCTCCCTGGTGTTTAAGTGACAATATCACCTGAGATTAGCTTTGCTAACACATTCTTGGATGATAACAATGTCAAGTTGTTCTTTCCTAATATCCTCGTTTTTTTAATATGATATTGCTACGGATGTCATCTGTTCACACCCCTAAATGTTCTCAGGACTCTCAATATCTATAGTCTCTAGTCTTTGATCAATATTTTATTTCCAACCCAGCTCTTAGATTCATAAGTTAAAATTGGTTTGAACACCGTCTTTATACAGCTAATTTAGTGTTTTGACTAATTTCTCTCTTATTCCATATAAATTTATTCAGTTGACTTCCTACCATACCAGCTTTACTAATTCTGTTGTCTGTGTTCATATTTAATTGACCATCTTCACTAAAAATGTCCAAATTTGGACATTTTTTTGGCAAAATCACAACTTACTTCTACCAAAATTCAATTATAATGGATAGCACAAAAACACAGATGTTAATTATACAGAATCCAAGAATCATGTGCTCTGCAACCACAATTGCTATGCTACAGTGCTGCATTAAGCATAAAAATAGCTGCATATCCTGAAATCACACTTGTAACACATGCAAAATACCTTGGCCTTTACATTAGGGTTCGTATACGTCCCATATTTTACGGCATTGTCCCTTATTACGAGTTTGTGTTCTGGCGTCCTGATAAAACTCTTCGAGATGCAGAATTGTCCTGTAATTTGTGGATTTGTGTTTAACATTCCCATTCTTAAACATGAAAGATGTAATTGCCAAGAAATCGATATTAGTTATCGATCATAAAATTGTCTTATCAACTGACAATACTGACATGTTGCGAGAATAGTGTAACTAGCGGACGTTGTAATAACTAAGCACGGCTTATTTGATATAATACAGATTTGTTATGAAACGAAATTAGTTTTATTATTTTATATGCCTTTAAAATGCTGAAGAGAAAGTGTGTTCTCACAGAAAAGCTACGGACTGAATACCCTTTTATTATACCATGTAATTATGATGGCAAAGTCGATGAGAAAGTGAAATGTGCACAATATAATGCAACATTCGGTCTACAACACAGCGGTCGGTCAGACATCAAGCAGCACATCACTACGAAGAGACATAAATTAGCAGAAAATGCAAGTGTAAGTAGTAAAGTGTCAGATTATTTTTCTAGAAAAACAATCGGTGAAATGGTAAGAAATTCTGTAGCTGATGAAGCTAGATTTGCATATCATGTGTGCATGCACAACCAGAGTTTCAGTTCGATGGACTGCACGTCAAAAATATTCCAGAAACTATATGACAAAAAGTTCACTTGCGGTCAAAAGAAGACTCGGGCTACAATTGTGAGTGAATTAGCACCTTATGCAATGGCTGTTTTCAGAAATGAACTTGAGAAAGCTAATTATGTGTCAATAATGATAGACAGTTCTAATCACAGTGCTTTGAAAATAGTTCCAGTTCTAGTTCGATACTTCATACCAAAAGAAGCCATCAAAACTATAGTTCTAGAGTTTTTAGATTTACCGTGTGAAACTGCAGACCAACTTACAGAATATGTATGGCAACTAGTGACAAAGTGGAATATTGAAAAGAAAGTTGCCTTGTCAGCAGATAATACTAATACAAATTTTGGTGGAAGTTCCAGAAGAGGAAAGAACAATGTTTTTCATAAATTGAAATCAAAATTGAATTGTACATTGTTCATTCCATATCATAAATAATGCTATACAATGTGCAGCTTACCCATGGACCTTCAAGCTGTCATTGAAATATTATATCAGCATTTTTATATCTATACTGTAAGAGTGCATACACTCAAAGGTTTTTGTGACTTTTTAAATACTGAGTACAAGACAGTGTTAGGGCACTCAAAAATGTGATGGTTATCTCTGTACCCTGCTCTCAAAAGGATGAATGAGATGTACGAAATTCTCAAATCATGTTCTTTCACTTGATAAACCACCATTGCCTCTAAAAAATTTCTTTAGTAATCCAGTTTCAGAGCTAATAGCCACATTTCTAGAATGCAGATCTGAAATGTTTCATGCAACAATTTGTGCAATTGAAGGTGAGAAAGTCACTCTTGCTGAAGCAAAATCCATTATTGAAAGCCTCTTAGAGAAAATTAGAGAATGGTCAGCAGACAATTTTTAAATTGAAATGCTAATTCTCTTCAACCAAATTCAATATCTGAAAGTGCCATAACAATATTCACTATATATTTCCTAGCTTTAACATGTTTACGAATTATAACACTTTCTGTTGCTTTTTATTGTTGCTCTGCATTTGAGCTGGGAGGACAGACTCCCCCACATCTAGTTTTTAGTGTTTGCTAGTGCAGCATATGGATTTGCTTGCGGCTAAATAGCATAGTTTTTGGGGGGAGGGACATGCGGTTCATTAGTTAGTGCCATTTTTATCCCAGCTGTCTCTAATTGCACTATTTGTGATAGTGCAATTAGAGACAGCTGGGATAAATGACTAAGGTACATAAGGTACAAATTAGAGACAATTTGTACCTTATTCAGTGATACAATAAAACAACCTGCTTTTACTTGTGTCTGCAGACGTATTGGCTAGTATGGAGGGCGCGTGGTTTGCCACGGGAAGCGAGTCACTACTGCCATGAGGTGAACGTGATTAAACTTTTTTTTTCTGTGCAAGGTTTATGCAAAACTTTTCAATTTCTTTTTTTCGCAAAGTAAAATCAGGAGTGTGAGTTATACACAAGGACCAGTTATATTCCAGTAAATATGGTAAGTTCTTTTTAAAGTTATGTGAAATGTATTCTCAATATTCAGGATTATGAAGTGTTGTCTGCACGTGATTAGATCTCAACTACATTAATTTCAACTCAGTTAATGGTGATAGATAAGGGTGAAACTGATGTACTGAAGTAAACAAACGTAAAAAATAAACACATTCCTTGAGTATTTCTAAAATTTTGTAATATTGTAAAAAGTATGTATATATTTAATTTTTTTGTTAATTCATGGGATAAAAATATTTAATATTATTTACTTATTTAACAGGCAAAGCCTAACCCATAATGTCCATGCCAAGAAAGTATCCCTCTGGGTGTCAAAAAAGGAAATCAGCAGAAAAGCAAAATCTCAAAAAGTCACAAGTAGATTTGTTTTCATGGCTACAAAATAAATCTGACAACAAAATTGTTACGACTTCAGCAGTTGCGATTCAAACTTCAACTGAAGAAAACTCCAAACAAGCTACACAACTTTTCAACGAAAATGTAGAAACTGTGGGATTCGTCGAAAAAGACACGTCTGATTATACAAACATTTTGGATACAGCAAATAACAATGAAAACAATAATAAGATGGTGATCAAGTGAATATAAATGATCCAGGTTTATGGCCAAATATTATAACTGATAAATTTAGATTATTTTGTGTTAAAACCGGACCTAAACAACATCAAGACGCATTCGTTAAGAATGTTGAAGGTAGATCATTTTCTACATCGTACTATTTAAAAAAAATGCCAAATGGTGAAACTCAGCTTCGCAGCTGGTTAGTTTACTCAAAAGCTCAAAACTCAGTATTTTGCTTTTGTTGTGTATTATTTTCCAAAAGAAGAGGAAAAGATCAATCAACGCGATTTATATATGGTTTTAATAAATGGAGAAAACTGTCATCTGTAATTCAAGATCATGAGCTTTCTGTTGGTCACTTTAATTCTTTTATTGCTTGGCAAGAATTATTAAAAAGGATTAATTTACGTTTGACTGTTGACAGAGCAAATCAAATTAATATAAATAAAGAAACGGAACGTCTAAAATTACTATTCCAAAGAATTGTAGATGTAATTCTATTTTTAGCAAGTAATAATATGTCATTTCGAGGATCCCATGAAACAATAGGAACGCCGAATAATGGAAATTTTTTTAAGTTTAATAGAATTATTAAGTAAATATGATCCTTTGCTAATGGATCATGTAAACAGAATTAAAACTACGAAAAAAAGAATTCTGCATCATATGGCGCATAGATTTCAAGAGGAAATTATTGCTGCATTAGGTAATGAAGTCCTTAATAAAATTAAAGACGATATAAAAGCAGCCATATATTACAGTATCCAAATGGATTGTACTCCTGATATTTCTCACAAGGAACAAACTTCATTAATTATTAGATATGTAAATTTTGTAGACAAAAAATTAATTATAAATGAGTCATTTATAGGATTTATTGAAGTACAGTGGTATCTCGCTAATCCGAACCCTCTAGTAATCCGAACTGTGGTTTGAAAGAAAAAAAAGTTTCATTTATTACGTATTATTATTTTGTGGAAGATGTAGCATTGGACGTCTGCTTTTTGCAGATGACCTAGTTCTGCTTAGCTCTTCCACAGATGACCTCCAGCGGACCCTGGATAGGTTTGTAGCTGTTTGTGCAGACGCCGGAATGAAGATCAGTGTGGCCAAAACTGAAACATTTGTGGTCTCAAGACAACCATCCCAGTGCACTCTAAATGTAAGTGGAGTCCCAATGAGGCAGGTGGAGAAGTTTAAATACCTTGGGTCCATATTCACAAATGATGGAAAATGGGACATAGAGCTAGATACTCGAATTGGCTTAGCAAGCTCAATATTGCAGGAGCTTAGCTGTTCGGTAGTACTGAAGCGGGAGTTAAGCCAGAAGGCAAAGTTGGCTGTCTTCAATACAGTCTATGTCCCCATCCTCACCTATGGTCATGAGAGTTGGGTAATGACCGAAAGAATGCGGACACGAATCCAAGCGGCTGAAATGAGGTTCCTTCGAGGGGTTGCGGGCTGACAAGACTCGACAGAGTCAGAAGCTCTGCAATTTGGGAAACCCTCAATATTCAACCGCTGCTTCTCCGTGTTGAGAGATCACAGTTACGCTGGAACGGGCACCTGGTCAGAATGCCACAAGAGAGGCTCCGTCAGCAGGCCAGAGGATGGGAAGCCACGTGGAAGGCCAAGGACTCGCTGGATAGATTATATCCAAAACCTTGGGTGGACATGTTTGGGAATCCCACCAGAACACCTGAGCTTGGTGGCAGAGGATCGTGACCATTGGAAGTTCCTCTTGCAGCTGTTGCCCCCACAACCCAATTAGGAAAGGTAGGCCTTGAAGATGTATGTATGTATGTATTATTTTGTGTACTATTATTTTTTATTTAATAACTATTTTAACTATTATTATTACATATTATTATAAATGTAATTTCCTGCCATTATGACGTTACCACATCAATAAAAAATATAAATTTGAAGGACGTAGCATTCTCAGTTGCTGTTGCTTGGGAAGCTGTCAAACAAGCAGTTCGAACGTCATGGAAAAAACTGCGGCCTTCTAGAATTTACGAAGATAACTACGGTGATACACAAAAAGAGGAAATTCAAAACATGCATAATTTGATTAAAAATATAAATCCAGATGTTGAAATTTCACAAACAAATATTAAGGAATGGATCACAGGTAGAACCGAAAGTGAATTTGAAATCAAATCAGATTCTGAAATTATAAATATGACGCTACAGAACGAATTAGAAGACGATGATGACGATAAAGAACTCGAACAAAAAAAAAGTAAAACATGAAGAGGCAGTTGACAGTTTTAATATGTGTATAGAATGGGCTAAGCTGAATGATATGCCATTCCACAAAATTTTATTGCTAATGCAGTTCCGAGTAGAAGCATTGGAAAAACGTTTAGCTTTCAAGAATCAAAAGAAAATCAGCAGTGACTTTTTTTACAAAGAAAAAAAAAAAACTTTTTGTGTTATTTTGTGAAACTTTTTTGTGTGTTGTGTACAAGAAAGTGATATTTTTTTTTACGCAAATTAAGTTATGTACTGAACTATGCAATTTTATTAAATCAGAATCCTCAACAATACAGGTACATACACACTAAATTTTTTTACTAAAATAAACTTGTGTACTGTATTATTTTTTAAGTTTTACATTACAGTACAGTAGTTTTTTTTTCCCTATCAGTTACTTCATTTTTCTACAGAATTAAATTGATGTACCATTAGAATCTGATTATTTTTGTCTTAATCGCTAGGTATTGTTGTCTCTTAGAGGAAAATTCGCTAATCCGAACAAGTAGGTTTTTTATTAGTTCAGATTAGTGAGATACCACTGTAACTGATATGACTGGTGAAGGACTGGCAAATTCGCTTTTAAAAAGAATAGGTGAGCTTGATTTAGATATTATGAATTGTAGAGGGCAAGCATATGATAACAGTAGCAATATGAAGGGAACATATAAAGGCATACAATCTAGAATAATTAGTTTAAACCCTCATGCAATTTATGTACCTTGCTTATCACATTCTTTTAATTTGATAATTTGTGATGCTGCTTCCAGTAGTATATATTGTAAAAAAAATTTTCGGAATATTGCAACGTTTATACTGCATATTTTCTGCATCTACAAAAAAAGGTGGGAAATTATACAAAAGTATTTAAATATTACGCTTAAACCATTATGTGATACTCGAAGGGAAGCCATAGTAGACGCAGTCAAAGCAGTGTATACACAGTTTGAACAAACTTATAATGCCTTAAAAGAATTTATTGGTGCAATTAACGATAACACAGCAGTATCTGAAGCTAAAAGTCTACTAGATTCATTACAAGAAATGCCATTTATTTTAAGCTTATCAGTGTGGTTTACAATATTGTCAAAAATTAATAGTATCAGCAAACTATTTCAAGCAAAAACAATTGTTCTTGACTCTGCTTTTAATTTAGTGAACAAAATTAAAAATGAAATCCAAAATTTAAGATCAAAATATAACACATTTTTATATGACGCAAAAATGATAGCACGAAACTTGAATATTTCCGAAGACTTCCCTGAAAAAAGAATTTGAAAAAGAAAAAGATTATTTTCCGAACTAGTAGAAGATGAAGTTTTACTAAACCCGGTAGAGGAATTTAGATGTCACTTTTTCAACGTTGTGATTGATACTGTTATTTTACAAATAGATGAGAGATTTAAAAATATACCCGATGTTATTTCTTAAAAATATACCCAATGTTAATCACTGATATAAAAACATTAAAAAAAAAATGAACTAGAAAACCGCTCAAGGGATTTTGTAAAATATTATAGTAAAGATGTAAATGAAGATTTAATCCAGGAAATTGATTTGTTACGAGAATTGATCTTGGACCAAAAAAATGTAAATAGCACGCAAGACATATTGCAATATATATTAAATAATAGTTATAATGAACTATTTCCAAATGTGCTAACTGTACTGAAAATTTTCTTTACGTTACTAGTTCCTATAGCAAGTGCAAGCGTTCTTTTAGCAAATTAAAATTGATAAAGAATTATCTTTGGTCAAGTATGTGTGAAGAACGATTAAATGCACTTGCTATATTAAGCATTGAAAAGGAAATTGCCAAAAAATGGATTTTTTTGGAAATGATTAATGACAAAGAAAAAAAAATCGCATATTTAAATAAATACATATTAAGCAATATACATGTTAGTAAAACTAGGCCCCTAAATAGTAAACCTATTTATTTTTTTATGTGCTTAGATTAATTTTTTTTATTACTTTAAACAATAATTAATTGTAAATAGTTTTTGTGCGCTAGTTGATGAGCCAGGTTACTTTTGTTTGTGTTAAATATTTATTTATTTTAATTATTTAATACTTTTGTGTTCAGTAAACGTTATGTTAACCTGTTATATTTCAAATGTGTTTTTTTTTTTTTTGTTTTCCTGTGCCAAAATCATTTGCAGGTAAGAGGTTTTACAATACATTTATTTCGAATCCTTTAATTTTTACCTTTGAAAAATATTTTAGGGCTCCAAAAGGTTTCTTGCACCCGGGCCCCTTTATAGAGAAGGCCAGCCCTGACTGGATGGTATTTCACCACAGTTTTGAGAGAATGTGCTAAAGAACTGACAGCTCCGTTAACCTGGCTTTCCAATGAAAGTCTGGTTATGCGAAAGGAATGGAAGGAATGTAAGATAGTGCCATTGCATAAGGGCGGTAGCAGACTGGAAGTATCTAATTATATGCCAGTTTGTGTGTCATCAGTAGTTGTTAAGATCTTGGAGAAATTAATGAGGGACCATTGGGCAGATAAGGAGTAATGTTATTTGTGAGAGTCAACATGAATTTCTTAAGGGGCACTCTTGCTTTAGTAATATGATTGCCTTTTATAATAAAGTGACAAGAGCAGTAGATGAGGGAAAGGCATATACTGCCATTTTTTTGGATTTTGCAAAAGCATTTGACAGGGTGCCACATGATAAGCTGATATTTAAGTTACAGCACATGAGTTTAAATGTCGGGTTAGTCAACTGGATTCAGGATAGATAAGTACGACAGGTATCTGACAGTTGTGTATGGTGGGGCAATATCAAGGAAGCAGAAGGTTACAAGTGGGGTTCCACATGGCTCAGTACTAGGGTCTGTATTGTTCAACCTTTATATCGATGACATTGTGAACGGATTGTAAGGGAACATTCATTTGTTTGCAGATGATGTGAAGCTGAGAAGGGTTTTCAATAATAGTGCAGATATGGCAGCCCTGCAAGAGGATTTGAATAAACTAGACAGATGGGCAAATGAATGAGGGTTGTTGGTTTAATGCAGCAAAATGTAAGGTCTTGAGGTTTGGGACAGATCAATGGGACACTTCATACTCTATTGGAGTCGTTGTACTGGAGGAACTAGGGGAGACAAGAGATCTGGAGTTGATGATTGATAGAAACCTGAAAATCAGGGGACATATTGCAAAGGTGGTGAAGGTATCAAAGAGGATTGCTGCAATACTGAGAAGAATGCTGATCCAGAGATAAAAGAGTTATCATTCCATTATGTAAGACCCTGATCAGACCACATTTAGCCTACTGTTCTCAAATTTGGTCCCCAGGATTTGAAGGGGATAAATTAACTGTGGAAAGGGTACAGAAGTGGATAACAAAGATGGTTTCAGGACTGTACAATGTTAGTTATGAGAATAGGCTGAGGGAATGTGGACTGCAGAGTTTAGTAGATAGAAGAAGAGGTAATATAATTGAGACTTTTAAAATGTTGAGAGGTAGTTACAGGGTTGACACTGTGGAGTTCTTTCGCTTGGTGGAGCAGGATAGTGGGAAGGAGCAATGACAAGTGGCCATCCCTGGAAGTTGTAAAAAGAAGCTGAAACCAACATTAGGACCAATAACGAGCAATGACTGGTGAAATTTTGAATCTGATTGCTAAAAGAAGAGAAATGAAACTAAAAATCAAAAGAAAAAAAGGAATACCTACAGTTTAATTAAAAAGGAAATAATTTAAAATGTAAAAACAAAAAGAATACCTTGAAGAAAAAGCCAAACAATGTGAGGAAGCCAATAAAAAAACATGATTTAAAGACTATTTTCAGAACAATAGAGGCAATATCTAAAACGTATGAAATATCTAAAACAATCGCACTAATAGATCAAAATGCTTTAAAGGCTCAACTTTAGTGAGTACAGGAGCAGCAAACCCAAGGTACCTGATGCTGGACTGTGCCTTACTTCATGTAATATACATCTGTATATTATCTGTAGACTGGTCTCTACTCTTCTTCTTTTCTTTGTTCCTCTTGCTCCTACACCCAGTGCTATTAGAGAAATTGAGGGCTATGGGTGAATTTTTCCTATTATACTATTTTCTTTCATCCTATGCAGTGAGAGTCTGCTCTCCCTCCCAGAAGCAGGTTCAGAGGACTTAAAGTTGCAAAATTACCTGCAAAATTATCAAAATTACCCTGCAAAAGGTTGGTAGCTTATCCAGGGGAAATTTCCAATTACTCACAAAGAGCAATTTGTAATTTATAATTTCATAATTGTAAATTGCAAAAAAAAATTGGAAATGACCCGGCTAATGAATAGGGACTTCTCTTTGAAAAATTAAAAATAGCTACTTACAATGTCCATGGAATCACACACAAAATTGATGAGCTAAACAGAGAACTAAAAAATAGAAACACTGATATAGCAGCAATAACTGAGACAAAAAAGGGATCCAAAATTCTGGAAGATTATGTCATGATCTTCTCTGGAGTTCCAGAAGACAAATGGGCTTTGTCTGGGGTTTCAATCTCAATTAATAAAAAATTGAAAAACAAAATTTCAGATTATAATTGGATATCAGACAGAATAATCAAAGTTAGAATGAAAATTATGAATCAAACATTTGATATTTTTGGAATTTATGCACCAGTAGTTGGAAAAGAGGAAGAGACAGAAGTATTTTATGGAAAACTTCAGGAATGTATTAATGAAATAAATAAAAATGAAGTGACAATCTTCACTACTCAAGAAGCTCAGCCGAAGCCCCTTTATACCAAAGAAATCTTCACCTGTCGACTCAAATCATATAGCTGCTCGCATTGTTTCGCTTTCTAGAACCCCTATAGACAAAGAACATACTAGAGAGGTAAAACATCAATTAAAGGCTATGAAGGCTGTAGTTCAAAAGAACAACCTACAATTCACCTTGCTTTTTTTTTTTTTGAGGAAATATCTTTGGCGCTTCAAAACATCAAAACAAGGAAGGCTCCTGGATTTGATAATATTCATAATGAATTCCTGATACATTGTGGACCTTATACTAGATTGTGGTTGGCCAAATTCTTTAGCGACATACTTGAAAGTGGTTGCATCCCAAGGGAATTTAAAAGGACAAAAATCATTGCTGCGCCAAAACCTGGTAAACCAGCAGACAGAAGTGAAAGCTATCGCCCCATAGCCCTTTTAAGTGCAACCTAAAAACTGCTGGAAAGACTGATTCTGAATAGGATCAGTGGGAAAATTCTGGAATGTGTTCCAATAGAACAAGTGGGGTTTTAGAAGAGATTGTAGCTGCACAGATCAGGTCCTTAGCTTAACAACTTACATTGAAGCAGGGTTTCAAAGATGCCTTGAAGACTACTGTAGTCTTTGTTGACTTGACAGCAGCCTACGATACTGTCTGGAGGGAGGGACTCGTATACAAATTCCTTAAGATCATCCCATGTAAAATGCTGGGGCACCTCATAAACAAATTATTATGTGATCGATATTTCAGAGTGGTAAATGGTGGAAGTATCAGTAAACAGAGAGTGCTTAAAAATGAGCTACCACAGGGCTCGGTGCTAGTACCACTGCTTTCAGTCTTTACATCGCACACATCCCTGAAACAGTTAGTAGAAAGTTTGCTTATGCAGATGATTTAGCTTTGGTAATCAGTGATAAATCTATAGAAAGAACTGAAGAAATATTGATAAATGATATGTCGGCCTTATGGCAGTTCTATAAAAAATGGAGATTAACACCAAATCCTGGTAAAACTGAATGTTCCTGTTTTCACCTTAATAACAGACTTGCAAATCAAAAACCAGTGATATATGTTGATGGGATATTTTAATCCAACACATAAATACTTGGGGATAGACTCTGTCATATAAACAACATATGATTAATATCGCTGCTAAAGTACGTACTAGATAGTTCTGAAGTTGTGCAGTACTACATGGGGCTCAAGTGCCACAACTCTATGGTGCACCGCTTTGGGACTGGTCTACAGTGCAGCTGAGTATGGTGCCCCTGTCTGGCTTAATAGCCACCACATCAACAAATTAGATGTTCAACTTAATCTCACTATGCGCTTAATAACAGGCTGTATTAGAAGCACACCATTACAATGGCTCCCCATTCTGAGCCATATTTCTCCTCTAGAATTGTGATGACAGGAAACTCTGCTTCATGAATATAAAAGAATCTCAACTAAAATCTCCCAATACATGAGTTTATTCCAGATTCTTTATCTGATAGCTTAAAATCTAGAAGACCTACCATTAAAACCACCTGTAATCTTCTCAGTCAGAATGCCAGCTTGATGAATAAGTGGGATGAACTGTAGACTCGAGCAGTATCACCTGAAGTTCGTAGCTACATAAATATTCTTCAAAAACCATCTGGATTTGACTTGCCCAAGAATATATGGAAGACTGCTAACAGGATCCATACAGGTCATGGTGTATGCGGAGACTTACTATCAAAATGGGGAAAGACACTGAATCCCCACTGCCCTTGTGCAGCCAAGACCCAAACCATTCGTCATATAGTTCAGGAATGTGAGTTAACAGTATATCCAGGTGAACTAAAGGACATTTTGACCTATCCCCAGAGGCTATCAATTAGATTAAAAATATAAATGAAAAAATATGACTAAATTTTTTGCTTACTGCTCGTCATATATTTAATACCTATATTTTATCTGCTTGTTTATGTTTTACTTCTTATTTATAATTTTATATATTGTATCTTATCTATATTCATATGTATTTTATTTCCTTATAACCATGTATATATGCCATATGATAAATAACCATCTTGATGGGAGATTTCAATGCTAGAGTGGGAAATAACCCAATAACAGGATGCATTGGATCAGAGGGAGAACCAGTAATCAATAACAATGGAATTTTATTAAGAGGCTTCTGCATATTTAACAATCTAAAAATCAGCAATACTTTCTTTGGGCATAAAAACATACACAAGTACACATGGGAGCAAGAGAAACTAAATCAATAATAGATTACATTATTATTAAAAACAAACTAAAGAATAATATCAAGGATACAGGGTTTTTAGAGGGAGCAAAATTGATAGTGATCACATGTTAGTTTAAAGCAGATTTGAATTCATAAAAAGAACCACATACTTAAAAAGAAAAAAAAGATAACCAACATTTAATAAACAGTTTAAAATTCACCTCCTAGAACAGGAGTGTTAGAAACTTATATAAAAGCAGAATAAGAGAAAATAAAACCAACCACAAACAATACTGAAACCGACTGGAATAATATAAAGGAAACCATGCTAAAAGCAGCAGAAGAAAGTTTAGGCTACAAATCAAGGAAAAACAAAAAAATCTAAGAACTTGGAATGATCACTTAAAGGAATTAATCGAAAGGAAAAAACAGGCTTTTAAAATATGTCTGCAGAATAAAAACACTGCCAACTATAGATAGGAAACTATGGGCTGAAGCCAGAAAGCTTTCCAGAAGTATATGCAGAGAAGATTGGAGTAAGTATGTCAAATCACTAGAGCAGGATATCACTGGACTACAAAGAGCAGATTTTAAAATTTTCAGGCAACTCCAAACAAAGAAAATGACCAATTAAGAAATAATCTAATTTCTAAAGGATTGGATAGAACACTATAAAATATTGTGGAATGAAATAGAAAACAATGATAAAAACTCACAGAACTGAAGAACAGGAAAGTACAGAAGAAATAGTAATGGCAGAATTAGAAAAAGAATTTTTAAAAAAATCAATATCTGGAAAATATCAAAAGATTCCAAAAGAATGGGAAACTGGAATAGTAATAAATATTCACAAAAAAAGTCCAAAGGACAAATGTGGAAATTACAGAGGCATTACTCTCTTAATAACAGCATCTAAACTATATGCAAATATCTTAAAAGAACAGACTAATTAAATATACAGAAAATTATTTAAAAGAAGAACAGTGTGGTTTTAGAAGAGGGAGAGGATGCACAGATGCCTCTTTCACAACACAACAGATTATAGGGGGAAAAAAATTAACCTGCCCACCTTCCTTCTATTTATTGACTATGAAAAAGCCTATGACAACCTGAACAGAAATGTACTCAGGAAAATATTACAAGATGATAAAATACTTTCCACAATTAATTAAAGCAATTAAGTCTATACAGAGAAACAAAAATTTGCATCAAATTTTTGATGCAAATTTTGATTCTGATGGAACATTATCAGAATGTAAAGAAAATTTAACCTGCCCACCTTCCTTATTATTCCCCTTTATAAAGCGTTGATACCTCCACATTTGGATTACTGTGCTCAGGTCTGGTCACCTGGATTCCTTGGAGATGAGGAGGCTGTGGAGAGGGTTCAGAGAAGAGTGACTAAGTTGGTAAGTGATGTAAAAAATGCTCCCTACATTGATAGATTGAGAGCTTGTGGATTACAGAGGTTGGTTGATAGGCGGAGAAGAGGGAATATGATAGAAACATTTAAATTATTAAAAGGTTTTTATAAGATTGATGCAGGGGAAATGTTTCAGCTGTGTGATAGTGATGGAAGAACAAGAGGTCATCCCTGGAAATTAAAGAAGAGTGTGGTTAACAAAGGTGTGAGAACAAGGTTTTTTGCCTGGAGGGTGGTGAATGAGTGGAATTCATTGCCTGACTTAATTGTGAGCTCTTCATCTATAAATGAATTCAAGAAGAGAGATGACAGATATTGTTTTGCTAGTTTGGGTCTCCCGCGATGAGTCTACTGACTCCATGGAGATATCTGTAATAATAATAATATTGACTACAAAAAAGCCTATGATAACCTGAACAGAAATGTACTCTGGAAAATATTACAAGACGATAAAATACTTCCTCAATTAATTAATATCACTCTCTACTTAATTTTTGATTCTGATGGAACATTATCAGAACCTATAACTATAAATAAAGGAGTAAGACAAGGCTATGACTTATACCCAATTCTATTCAATATTTATATAAACAGAATCCAATCTGAGAGTGTTTTCCAATCTTAAAAGAAAGGAAAATACTGTCAAAGATGGAATTAAACTAACAAATAATATACAGATACAATACTTGATGCAGATGATCAAGTACTAATTTTAAATTCAGAAGATAAACTCCGAATTGCAACTAACCATCTAAATGAAAAAAATTTTAAATGAAAATCTTTGAAACAAAACAAAAGCCATGGTAATGTGTGGAAACACCATTAAAAAAGTCAAAATTATGCTTAAAAATAAAATAATAGGACAAGTTACAGAATACAATTACCTAGGAAATATAATTTCACAATACAATACTGATTCAGAATTGGAAGCAAGACTACAAATTTACAATAGAATGAATGGTATCATAAAAGAAATTTTGAAAAATACATGACTAAAGAAACGATTAAGATTACATAATATGACCTCCAAAATATCTCTGAAATTTGAACGTGAAACTTGGATTCTAAAACAAAGAAACAGACAAAGACTGGAAGCAGCACAAATGAAGTTTCTAAGGCCTCTCCTGGGACTCATTAGATTAGATAAAAAGAAAAACACAGAAATAAGAGAACGATTAGATACAAAAAACATCATACAAGAAATAGAAGAATACCAGCAAAATTGGCTATACCACATAGAAAGAATGAATAACAATAGGATTCCTAAACTAGCACCAGAATATAAACCCACAGGAAGAAGAGATCGTGGACATCCAAGATGGAAAGATCAACTTCATCTGCAGAGCAGGAACAGGACATAAAAAGCTTGTACCAATTTGTTCAGGCGACAAGATCAAAATGGAAAAATTGCAGGAAACTAAGACGAAATGAAAAAAAAATAAGGTACCACTATTCCATTGCAAACTTTGGAAACAATAACACAAACCATGTACCAGAACTTCACTCAAATTCCACAGAACCACCAAAAATTCTTGATGAAGAAATACATAAAACACTCAACAAATTGAAAGGTGAAAAAGCTACTGGTTTTGATAATATTCCAAAAGAATTATGGAAAGGCAGAGGAAGAGTTATAAATTAACTAAGAGCTATTTAACAAAATAATTATTGAAGAGAAATTTCCTAAGATTGGAAGATATCAAAAATAATTCCATTGCATAAAAAGGGTGATAAAAGATTATGCTAACTATAGGCCTGTCTCTCTACTTAATCATGTTTACAAGATTTTCATCTGTATTATACAAAATCGAATTAAATCTATCTATGAAGAAATCTTAGAAGAGGAACAATTTTTGTAATATGGAGACTAGCAGATCTTACAATAGAAAACAATTCTATTCTTTATTGCTGTTTCATTGATTATAAACAGGCTTTCGATATAATAGATAGAAAATACATGATCAAATTACTTGAGAAAACTAACATTGATAATAAATATATTGAACAAGTAACTCACAGTTTAACTATTTAGGATCACTTATCACTGAAGATCTAAATTATATGAAAACAATAAATCATAAAATAGGTTTAGGTTGGTCTGTAATAGGAAAACTAAATAAAGTTTGGAATAGTAATAAAATAAGTAAAGAGATGAAACTAAAAATATACAACTCAATGGTATTGCCTGTGGTCCTCTACGGATCTGAAATTTGGATAACAAAGAGAAAAGAAGAAATAAAATTACAAGCGTTTGAATCCAAATGCTTACAAAAAATAAACCAAACTAAATGGAACTGAGAAAAAGCTAAGAAATAGTGAGGAATGAACTAAATTATAAAGAACTAATATTAGAGACAAACTAAATAAAAAGAGGTTAAAATGGTATGGACATGTAAAGAGAATGAATCAATAGAGATTATCTTATATCACCTTACAGGGATGGAAAACCACCAAATGGACAAGGGGCAGATCAAGGATAAGGTGGATCACTAATATCAAGAAAGACTTTCTTGATATTATTAAGGGAAGAGTGGAGAAGATGTACTCATGAAGCATTGATTGATTCCCTTCTGTCAACCCATCTTGATGGAAGAGAATCAATCATCCGTTAGACAACCAATAATTTAAGTTCAAATTCATTATCTGACTCTTATTAAAGAAAACTATATCAGCAAAAAAGTAAATAATTACAGCAACTACTCTCAGATAAATCTATTAATGAAGAATGAAATCATCTCTACAATATTTTAGGAGATTCAGCCTGAGAAATATTAACAATGAAAAAACAATGGAAAAGAAAAAAAGTTTTACCTAACTGGGACCCAAATCTCAGGAAAATCATAGATGAATAAAAAAGGAAGGTCTAAAAAATGTAAGCACAAACAAAATATAGATGAAATTGAATATAAACACAAAAGAGCAACAGCAAAAGAGAAATATTATAAGAGAATGGAGGGAAACAACCAGTTTTGGCATTCAAATAAATGATTACACCAACATCGATACAATTGTATTCACTGATGATCAGGTTCTGACTGAAGATAACGAAGATTCACTACAGTGAGCAGCCTTTTTATTAAGTGAAATAGCAAAAACATTCAATATGAAAATCTCCACTTTCAAAAACCAAAGTCATGGCATTTAAAGGCCAAGATCCAATTAAAAGCAAAATTTGCATCAATGTTATAGAACAGGTCAATACATTCAAATATCTAAGCTACCACTTATCTCATGAAAGAGAGAAAGACATGCAACATAAAATAATTATGTAGGAATAACAAAAACTATTAATCAGATATTCAATCCAAATTTAATAAACAAGAATAAGAACCCATAACTAAATGATCTATCCTAAAATATGGTTCAGAAGCCTGGACCATAACTCAAGCAGATAGAAAAAGACTCAAACTCAGAAATGAGATTTCTGCATAAAAAACAGCTGGATATAATAGATATGACTTCAAAAGAAATAGATATCATAAAGGAACTTGAGGTGATATCTGTCTTAGACTATATCAATCCTTATTGTGAGAGAGAGAGAGAGAAAGAGAGATGGAGACAACATACAGAAAGAATGAGTGACGGAAGATTCCACAGAGAGGAGAGATATAGACCTCAAGGGAGAAGGAATAGAGGATGGCCTTCGAAAAGATGGGAAGAGAACATAAGAGGCCGCTAGGCCTATTACTGGAAAGGAAGAATTTTATATTAAACAGAATATAAGATGCATTAATTGTACATCGTCTGTATGATCCTATTTTGTCATACTGAAAAAAAAAATTAAACTTTAATATGCAATCATATTTCCTTATGTAACTGTGAACTACAATAGTAAATTATTATTGTATTATTAGTATGAATGCTATATTATTACTAATAATACAGATGTCACTTCGCTCCACTGTGAACAGATGTGGAATTTTTGTGTTCTATATTAATTTGCTTCTAGAGCATGTATCTTGGGGCAGAGCTGACTGCTACCAGGCAGGACCCAAGGTGGCAGAAATCCTCACAGAGACAATATCATACACAAGACACGACAATTCGGTAAGTGGAAGTTAAAATTGGCATGGCAACTGAACGGGTTAGCCTTCTTAAAGAAGTGCCAAGACACCAAATTAATACCAAACTGTGTCAAAATCAAAAACAAGTTTTGCTCGGCCAAAGCCCAGCACATTTACAAACGAGCAAGTTTAGCACTGCTACACAAACAGATTAATGCTACTTGCATGGAGCTGTCAAAAATAAATTCAATTATCAATGCTCTACGTGACAAACTATGTGATATTTTAAACACGAAACTGTGAGATATCCTTGACAATATCTCCGATGCAACAGCTAATAAAGAATTTGTCAAAGTTAAAAACCAGCACCAGAAAAATTTGAAATTCCCCAACAACATAGTGTAAGAAATGACCACAATTACAAGATCACGTCGCTGTGAATTTATCATCAATAACCTTACCCAATGAAGCTACCAGTGCGTTAAGTCAAGGACACAATTTTGCCGTTACTCCCAGGCAAATTCCAAAAGCCAAAATAATGGCTTCTGTTGAATGGGGAATATATGATCTACCTCCAGCAACAACCAATAACATTCATTCAGATGTGGCCAACATCCTAATCCATTCCAAGCCTCCCCTAAACAATATCCCACATAAGGAAATCATTACTTTAAAAGAGCTACACAGTAAAACCACATTATTATAACTAAAGCAGACAAAGGGAATGCAACTGTGGTGATAAATTCAACAGAATATGAAAGCAAAATGCACACACTTCTACAAGATCAGTCAACATACAAAATTACAGATCAATATCCCACTAACTCATTAAAGAATAAAGTGTGCAAATTATTGAAAAAAGTCACTTCCTGGCCTAAAGAAACAGTTAACAAACTCAAGCTCTTCCATGTTAAAACATCCAGAATATGTGGAGCACCTAAAATTCACAAACAAGGTACAGCCTATACCCTACTGTGGAGAGTATAAATAATCCTACATACAAACTTGCTAAACATTTAGCTAAACTACTAACCATTCTCACAATCAATTCTCCTTCCTTCGTTAAAAATTCTGTCCACCTAAAAAGTATTTTAGAAAACCAAACCTTAAAAAGTTTAGAAATAATGGTGAATTCATGTGCTATCACTTCACTATTCATAAATGTACTGTTAACTGAAACCCTTGAATTACTAAAATCATGCTTTCCCCGATATATTTGAATTATTTAAATTCATAGTACATGCAAGTTATTTTACATGGAAAGGGAGAATATACGAACATTTAGCTGAGACAGCAATCAGCTTCCCCCCCCCCCCAAGCCAATTTTTGCATAGAACACTTGGAAAAGCTAGCTATCAATAACAGCCAGATCCGGCTTAACACGGTAAGCAGGCAATGCGTAGTCGCATCAGGACACCTTCAAAGGGTGCTGAAGTGAGCAGAAAAATAAAATAAAAACATATTTTAATATTAACATTTATTAAATGTGGATATGCACTAAATATATTGTAATACTGCGACTTTCACATTTAGCAAAAATTGCAAGTTGTTTTTTGCTGTGCGTAATATAGAGCTGGCGAAAAGACTAGACAAGCCAGGCGTTCACCCTGAGCATCGCGTTATGGGAAGGGCTCTTACACTAGCAACTCTTTTTTTTTTTTACATGCAGCGTGCATTCGCCAGGTAGGACGTGAGGCGTGCACGTGTACCTGGCTTAAACTCTATGTTTGTAAATCATCGAATTGTTGGTTGCTAAACACACAGTGAATGTGTAGTTAATTCGCACTGAGGTAAGTAGATTCAAAATTTAACCTATGGCTTCACAAATCATAAAATTTATGCATTTCTTTAATTATTTATTTTTATTTACATTTATTTTTTATGTCTTACCAAATTTTTTGTTCAATAGATTTTTTATTTCAGAATGGAACTCCTGGAACTGAATTGTAAATAACTACTGTATTTAATTTTCTACTGGTCTGAAAGTTTTCACTGATGGTATTCAATATCTATTACTTAATTTTACTGCTTGATAAAAGAAGTAAGACAATAATATTGTTCTATCCACTGAAGTAAATACTTGTAATTCCATGCTATTTCTTTGCACTCTACAATCATTTGTTCAGCTGTCTGTTGATAGTATTCTAAGTTTTAGAAATTCTATTCTATATTTTCACCATATAAAAACCATTTACATGTATGCAACAAAAAAAGAAAGTTCAGTAGAGTTATTTTTTTTCTTAAAAAATCCCAAATGATGACGACGTTTACTGCTGCTGGAAATAACTTTTGTCTTAACAAGAATCTCAGCTGGAGGTAAAGACTAAAAGCTTAGATTGCTCTCAATGGTACTACTTTGTCACTTGTTGCCTCATTGGAGGAGTCTGTGTTTGGTGGTCAGAACATCAGGCAAAATCTTCAGAGTCAGAAGAAAACGCTTTCTCAACATAAAACTAGTGGATCTTGTTATGCAGGTGAAAAGTTATCACTACAGCCCAGCCACAGATTCTAGTATTGATTCCTTTGACAGATCTGCAGCAAGGAATAACACCTTGCGAGGAAAACTTGCACGAGAACAAGTGCGGTTCTCTTAGTAAGAAAAGGAAGGTAAACCAAAAAAGAAATACCTTGATGGTAAAAAGAAGAGGACTCCAGGTCTAGGGATGCTATTTTAGATGTAGGTAAGATTGATTGTGCACAAGGAATTACAGAGTCAACGTCTAGGAAAAAAGAAAAACCTTGATGGTAACAAGATGACCTCCAGGTCTAGGGATGCTAATTTTAGATGTTGGTAAAACTGATTGTGCACAAGGAATTAAAGAGCCAATGTCTAGCAATAGGACTTTAGCGAATGTAAGCAAAATTTGACAGTTGGAGAACTGGTAGTGAAATCTCTTTTTTCTCGTCCACCAGTACTCAAGGATACTGGTGTTTAGAAACAACGTTAAATGTTATGTTTGTTTAATATATGCCTCAAGCTTTCATAAAAACATGTGATATGAAGTTAAGGAGGATTTATATATGTGAAAAATGTAAATTAATTGAAGAAATGATATTGAAAATGCAAGCCAGAATGTGCATGTAAATGTGAATGATTTTGAGATGAGTGAAAAACGGAAGTGCGGTAATGAGATTTTAGGGAGATTTAGGGTGCTCTGGTCTCACCGCAGACAGCACAGAGTGAGATTGGGGATTTGAATTAGAGAATGGAAAGGATGAATTTGGTAGAGATGGGGGTGGGAAAGAGGATCCACCTATTCATCCTGCTGATGTTTAAAATAATTTATTTTCAAAAGTGTTCACAAAACAATTGTTACAAACATAAATCACTTGGGGAGCATACTCATACATTTTAGTGTAAAACTGTAGTAAAAGTATATCTATTCTACCACCTATCTAAACTAGTGGTAAATGTCTTTTCCAAATAAGCGGCGATTTCTTCTTTTTACTAAAAGAAGATGACAGATAATGATGATAAGAATAATAATAAGAAGAAAATATGCTGGTTTTTTTTTTTTTTTTTCCATTGAGTGGAGATTTCAGAAATAAGTGTGATTAATAATGTACTTTCTTTGTGTGTTTTTTGAAAAGAAAGTGCATGTGATTATTTTCTTGTTATTTTTGTCAACTGAACATCAGAAATAATGAGAATGACTGTAGTGGATTTGTAATGTGCATGACCTCTTGACTTAGAAGGGTGAACCTGTGTTAATTGTACTTTCTTCCATTAGGAAATTCCAAGTCAACATTTTGGTTGTTTCCAAGATATACGCATATGTATATATATATTCAATTTGGAAGATGTGTTACAGAAAATATGTAGACATTAATTTTGTGCTAATTTCTGAGCTTGTGTTAAACAATTGTTTTAAAATATTCTGGAAAAAATATGCTATCAAGCAAAATTTATTGCAATAAATAAGGTTTGAATATTCCTTTTAATTTTACCTTGTACTACTGCAATGTATGGAAATATGCATGTCACGTTGTTATGCTTACAGATTTAGATATACTGCTGCTGTTTGAGGGGTGTTTAAGGGTCAAAGCTATATAACTGAGAAGAGACCTCCACATAGCCTTTAAAGGAATGCGAACCGACCAGGGCTTCTGACCTAATGTCCAATCCTCACCTTCTCGTAGCGCACCCTGTTGGGTATCTACCTGGATACTGACCAAATGAGGATAGGCTGGCAATTTGGGATTTAGCCGACCAAATTGTATTTTTATTGGCTTAAACCAAAATACAAATTGATGGTACAACATGACAAAATTTCATGCCAGCTGGGGTGTCGCCCAGTTAAACGAGGCCCCCGTTGTTTTTACCAGGGCGAACAACGAAAAGTCAGCTACTCGAACAAATCTGAAAGCACACCCCAACTCAACATCACCAGAGTTAAAGATCGGTACTATCAACATAAGAAGCCTGAATGGCAAAGAAATGGAGCTAGCTGAGGAATTAGATAAGTACCAGATCGACATAATAGAGGTGACTGAAACAAAAAAGACAAAAACTGGTGAGATCTTTCTGAGCAATAAATACAAAATGTTATATTCAGGCAATGACAATCAAGGAAAAGAAGGAGTAGCCATAGTATTCAACACAAAATACGAGGCTAATCTTGAATGGCAGACAGTCTCAAGTAGAGTGATGCAGGCAAATATGAGAATGGGGAACTGGACAATGAGACTTATTTGTGCCTATGGTCCCACAGAAGGTTCTACTAAGGTAGAAGTGGAAGAATTTTTTGAGGCTTTAGAGAAAGCAACTGACACAATGATAAAGGAAAAGTTGGTCCTTGTTGGAGATCTAAATAGCAGAGTAGGAAATGATTGTCAGACATAAAAAAATATTTTGGGAAAATTTGGAGAAAAGAGCAAAGCTAATAATAATGGCAAATACCTGTTGGATTTCTGCTTAGGACATGGACTGGTTATTACTAACACCACGTTCCAACATAAAAATGTGTACAAATTCACATGGGGAGAAGAGGCAAGGAATAAGAAAAGTTACTTGGTTAGACTATAAATTATATCTTTAGTTTAATCCTTTATCCAAGTGTAAGCAAACAAAGTTTGCAACTATCTTCAGGACTGGAGAAGCTCGTGGCAAAGATTGACTGACTTCACATCACTTGCCTTAGTATCTCATAATGCAAAGCACATCTCCTTGCAGATATGTATAACACTATGCATTATGAGAAGGGTCACTACCCAGACCAGTTTTGACTCACCTCTGGGTCTGGCTCCCAATGAAGAAACCTCAATAAAGGTCAAAATCGGTCTGGGTAGTAACCCTTCCCATAATGCATAGCGTTATATATATCCTTGCAGACATGTATAACGCTATGCATTTGTCACATTTATTAACTGCCCATATTAGAAAATCCAGATCATTCATCAAGAATTCCACACATTTTCTTGAGAAAATAGAGGTATTCAAATACAAGAGTCGGATTTCTTAGTCAGCTTTGACATTGTTTCCCTCTTTACCAATATTCCATTATCTGACACTGTTAATTTACTATATAATGATTACCCTCCTGATATTGCAAAGATTTTTGAATTTGTTATATATTTTTGATATAGGATTCTGTTGATGTTATTTTTATTATTTAATAAGTTTGCAAGATGCTCGGCCAAAAGGTAAGTTGGGGATGACCTTCCATCAACGATTGGATGAAGAGGTATATCCTTTTTATGTATTTTAGGTGTCCCATATAGTCTGGGAGTGATGGGATGTGAGGATTTTAGTGTTCTCTTCACTTCTTCTGGCCAAATGTTACAATATCTGATTAGTTGGTTTGTTTCATTATGATTTTTTATGGTGGGGTCTCTGCCTAGGATCTGATAGGTAGAGTTGTCTGATAGTAATACGTTTAACTTATCATGATAATCTTTAGAGTTAAGGATAACTGTTGAATTTCCCTTATCAGCCTTGGTAATGATGATATCTTGGTTTTTCTTCAAGTTGAGGATTGCTTTTCTATCATAAGGAGACGTGTTGAGAATAGGTTGTTTGGCTTTGGCTAGGATTATGGTACTTTTGAATCTAATAGTGTTGGCTACGTTTTGCGGTAGTGGATATAGGCCTTTTTAAATTCCACACATGAAATCCATTTTAGGAATGTGTTTGGGCGTAATCGCAAAGTTAAAATCTTTTTTGAGAATGTCGGATTCATTTTTTGTGAGACTATGATTCGACAAATTAAAGATCACTTTGTTACTTTAAAGATCAATTAAAGGTCTACTGTAGTGATCTCTTTCATCAGGTCAATTTCTTATCAAATAGCCAGAATACTAAGAACCTACAACATCAGAGTGGTCTTCAAACCAACCACCAGCATCAGACAGGTTTTAGGATCCCCAAAAGATAAGGTGCCATTCTTCAAATATCCAGGAGTATATTACATTCCTTGCCTACATCGGACAAACTTCACGGAGATTAGAGATCAGACAAAAAGAACATGTTGGTAACGTAAACCACAACAGAAGTATTTCTTCCGGCTTAGCACATCGTTTCTGTACATCTAACCACACAATAGAGTGGCAAAACAGCTCCATGCCATATTTGGATGAAGACTACAGACATCATTTATTCAAGGAAGTCACAATAGTGTTAATAACCAGCAGAAACCTCAACAGAAATCAGGGTACTATTCTGAACAGTTTGTGGAAAAACCTGATCCTCTCTCTAAATCCATCTGAACTACAGCTAGCCAGTAATCACATTATGCGTTTACAACAAACATGCACACGTGCTAATGAATAAGAACAATAAGTCCTCTCAGTCTCTGTCATGCGAACGTGTAACCTTAGCCTAGATTGTTTACAACGTTTTTATGTTCCTTTCAATTTGCATTTACTAATTTTTTATGCTTTTCCATCAACGCTTTTCCATCTTTTCCCACTAGTTTGCTAGCGAAACTAGCAGGCAAAGAATGTAAGATGTTTGTACGCATTACAATATGCTCAGTATTAAAACAATAAGTTTGTATGTTTAAATAGAATGTTACTGTAAAAGTACATATACATTGACTGTATGTAAAGCTGTAAGTAGGGATTATGCCAGATTAGCGATGATCAACTGAAGGTTGCAAGGTCAACCATGTTGACTGAAGAGGCAGCAATGACGTCATCGCTAAAGGCTAATCCCAAAAAGGCAGCATAGAGAATAAAGAGCAAGATTTTGCATAAAAAGAGTTGGTGACCCTTGGCTCAGGGCTTTTTACCTTCTGCTGTCACAGGTTTTCTACTCGTTGAGCTCTGTTGGATCTTCGTCTCCAGATTGCAGCAGGCTGTTTTCCTCGTCGATAGCTCTCAAGGCTTAGTCTCCAGATAGAGAGCAGTTATGTAATTCTCACGGTAACTATGGCTGATTCCATATCGAAAGTTCCACAAAAGACTGCCTGTGATGTCTAAGCAGTTTTAATATAGGGAACAGTGCTATTGAGAAGTTGTATGCATCTAGGCTATTATTAAGTCACAGTCTGTGAGGGAAGGATTTTGCTAACTTGTTTATGTAGCAAGCATGTGCATGGTTTATGTTTACCAAGTTAACCCAGTAATTGTGTGCACTGTGAGTAAAAGGGCTGAGTGTGATAATTGCACAATATCTCATATGTGTGTTGTACTTCTTGTGTAGTGAAAATAAATGTCTTTGTTTTATATTTATAACTACCTGGCCTGTTCATTAGCTAATGCACTATCTCCAAAAAAAAAAAAAAAAAGCGAACCTGAGGGCACATTTCAGTACGAATAGTCACGATTTGCATATAGAGAATTTGGATATATTTAGTGATTAATTAATGTTTTTCCTCACCCTAACTTTCAAACATCTTAACTTAGTGAAATTTAACAAAGTAAAGTAAAGTCAAGACAAAGTTAAGTTAATATTTTACAAAGCAGCAGCAGACATTAAATTAATTTAAATAATTAAAGTTATTTAACAGTATCATCTCATCCCATATATTTTCCTATCAACAAAATTTCTCATCTGTTGCCATCTACAAAATACAAACTGTCACCTCCATTATTAGCTGGCATTTACTAGATACCTTGTGAATGTAATCTAAATACTTTGGGCAGACAGGCTGTTCTGTGGAAAAAAGTTCTATGTTGACACTGTGTTTAGTGTCAACATAGCATTGACACTAAACACAGTATCCAGTGGGATGAAGCTTGTCTTTTCCATAGAAGCAGGTTTAAATATGAACCTTTTCAAAGAAAGTTACAAAGCCCTTTTACATCGACCAAATCTGAATCAGAATGATTCTCTCTCTCCCCACCTCCCAAAAGGTTGGGAGATTCTTATTTTATGTAACCATCAAAAATAATTTTTAATAATACTATTTATTAATATTAATTTCTAGCATGCAGCAACAGTTTTTAATTGGTAAACCACCGACTGCTGTATATACCTTGTATTCCTGTTTCTTTGATTTGCTTGTTTTTATGCACTGATGATGTACTGTTATTTTCAGTATGAAATATCTGTACTTCAATTGCATTAGAATTAATTACTGTGGTTATCGTGCAATTTATTGTTTACCTTAAAAATGTTGTATAGCAATGGTTCCCAAAGTGTGCGCCACGGCTTCCTCACAGCGGCACTGCGATTACAAAATTTTCATAATTTTATTTCCATTTTCAATTCAATGTAATAAGCATTGTGAGAGAGAAAATAAAGAGGGCACACCATCAAATAGTGGCAAGAGTGTGAAGAAGCGTAAATATCGAAAATATGATGACAGTTATTTGGACTTTGGTTTTACGTTGACAGAAGTCGATGGTAAAGGGAGGCCATAGTGTGTACTGTGTATGACAGTACACACTATGGCCACCCATCGCCATTCACTTTCATCTTACTTGCATGCTACCAAGTAAGATGAAACGCCATTTAGAAACCAATCATCCCAGCATGGTTAGTACATCTCGTGACTACTTTACCAGAAAGTTAAAAGAGTTAAATCAACAAAAAGGTAGTTTTTATAAGCAGGTGCCAATACTAAGCAATGCTTTGCTAGCATCTTGCAAGGTGGCACATAGAATTGCAAAAATATAACAAACCTCATACCATCGCAGAAGAATTCATTCTACCGGCTGCTGTAGATATGGTGAACATTATGATCGGTGAGTCTGCTGGGAAGCTGCCTTCAAAAGTGCCTTTGTCCAATAATACCATCCGTAGCAGAATACAGTACATAACAAAGGACCTCAATGATCAATTAATTGAAAAAATAAAAGGGATGGAATTTGGGTTGCAGCTGGATGAGGCCACAGATAATAATAATGATGCTCACTTGATTTGCTATGTACGGTTTATAGATGGTAATAACATTGTAGAAAACCTTCTCTTTTCTTTTCCATAGCCTTAGCACCAGCAGTGATAAGGCTCAAGACTTGTTTGAGATCCTTGATACTTTTATATCCGAAAATAATTTGAAGTGGCTAAGAGCACTGATGTCTGTACCGATGGTGCTCGTTCTATGTCCCACTGTTATGGAGGATTGCAGGCACTTATTCGAAGTAAAGCCCCTGACGCACTGTGGACCCACTGCATTATTCACAGGGAAGCATTCGCGTCAAAATATCTGAGTCCTACATTGAACCAGGTCTTAGAATATGTAGTGAATGTAGTAAACTTTATAAAAACTCGGCCATTGAAGGCAAGGTTTTTCAAAAAATTATGTGAGGATATGGGATCCGAGCACGTCTTTGTTGTACTACAGCACTTCACGATGGCTCTCTCGTGGTAATGTTTTGTCTCGTATGTTTGAAATGCGACAGGAAATTTATATTTTTCTTAAAGAGGAAGACCATAAATATACCGAAAATTTTGTGAATGAAGATTTTTTGGTAAAACTAGCATGCTTATGTGATATTGCTGAAAAGATTAATGCTCTGAATCTCTTCCTGCAGGGATGCAACAAGCACCTTTTAAAGTCGATTGAGAATATTTCAGCTTTTATAAAAAAACTAAAACTATGGAAAAGAAAAATGAATGAAGACGGAGGCAAAGAATGTTTCCCCTTGTTGCAACAGTTTTTGACCTCCAATGGAGTTGATTTCTCTCGATGTATGAAATCCATTTTTGAAAAACGCTTCTCACCTGGTTTGAGAAATATTTTCAAAACAATAATATTGATAAATTTGCATGGATTCAATATCCATTTAATGCCAGTGCTCCATCTGAATTTACTGCTGCAGAAGAAGAGAATCTTATTGAGTTGTCTTGCGACAATATGTTGAAAACAAAATTTAGCAGCATGAATTAACTGAATTTTGGATATCAGTAAAAGATGAATACCCCCTTCTGAGTGAAAAAGCTCAGAGAATTTTAATTCCATTTGCGACTTCTTATTTGTGCGAAGTTGGATTTTCAGCGGTCGCTGTGATAAAAACTAAGTATCGCGTGCACGAAAATCAATGTGGAGAAGGAAATGAGGGTGGCTGTGTCCAGTTTGATTCCAAGATTTGAGAAAATGTGTGGTGATCGACAGGCTCATCCATCCCACTAATGACAATTAGTTGAATTTGTTCAATTACTTTTTTTTGTGATCTTAAATACGTGTTTTATTTATTTTTACCTGACCCTTTAATTAAAAAAAATTATTCACTATTTGGCAAAGTGTACTTGTTAGCATTTGACATAGGGCGCCTTGGGAAAACCTGGATTCAGCAAGGGTGCCGAGAATCGAAAAAGTTGGGGAACTACTGTTATATAGGGATAAAAATATTGCTATTACTAAAGCAATATTTATGATATGATAACTGTTGCATTACCGCTAATGGTAATGCAACAGTTATCATGGATCAAAAGGATTATAACAAAAAAATGCAAGATCTCCTATTTGACAGTTCTACTTACCAAATTATAGATCGGGGCCCCACTAATCTCTCAAAGGAAAAAAAAGTCTGCAAATTATTGAAAAAAGTGACTTCTTGACACAAAGAAATCATCAACAAAATAAAACCTGTTCATGTTAAACCACCCTGCATTTATTGAGTACCAAAAATCCACAAATCTAATATTCCCCTATGCCCTATAGTTGATAACATATAATCCTACTTATAAACTTGCCAGCATTTAGCCTCTTACTCCACTCTCCCCACACACAGACAACTCCTCTACTTTTGTAAAAAAATTCATTTCATTTCAAATCATATTCTTAAAAATTCAGGCATATTAGTTTTGATGTCATTTATTTATTTACTAATGTACCGCTAATAGACACTCTTGATTTGATAGTCTAAATTTCCCCCTGATATCTTTGAATTATTCAAATTTACTATGTGTGCAGTTTACTTTACATGGGGAGGAAAAATCTACAAACAGATTAATGGTACTGCTATAGGTTCCCTCCTCCAGCAAACATTTGCATGGAACATTTGAAAACAAAATATTATATTGACCAGAACTACATACAAGTTCCTAGTGTGGTTACACTTTGTTGATGACGTGTCTGCCATTAGGCCCATGAACAAGACACTTTGGATGCTTTTGTCACCTACCTAAATAGCCAACACCCCAAAATTCACTTCACAATAGAAGAATCTAATAATTATCTACCTTTTCTTGACACATTAGTCACCTGCCTTAGAAATGGATCACTATTTTTTTGCATTTAGAGAAATGCCAACACACAGAGGAAGATATCTGCATAAACAATCACATCATCATCATCATCCAGCATAACAGGATGTATTTTAAAAACACAGAGCCATTTGTTCCAATGATACAGCCTTTTCCACAGAACTTCTCAGCCATACTTTCTTGGCCAATGGCTACAAGTCCCACAAAATAGATAAAATATTACATAGCCCCCCATTATTTCTCCCTTCTCTAATACACATGAACAAAACTTTACTATTCCTATTCCCTATGCCAAAGACATATCAGAAAAGATATCCAAAGTACTAATAAAATATGGCCTTTGCACCACATTCAAACCTCATGTTAAATAAAGGGTGCATAAGGATTAAAGCTGTATAACTGAAAGGAGACCTCCAAAAAGTCTTTAAAGGAATGCAAAGAACCGACGAGGGCTTCTGACCTAATTTCCAATCCTCAACTTCTCATGGTGCATCCTGTTAGGTATCTACCTGGATACTGAATGAACGAGGATGGGCTGGCAATTTGGGATTTAGCCAACTTAACTGTATTCTTATTGGCTTAAACCACAATATAAAATGATGGTACAACATGACTGAATTTCATACCAGCTGGACAGCATCACCTGGTCAAACAAGGCCCCCTGTTGTTTTCGCCAGGGAACCAGTGCAAACAGCAAAAAGTCAGCTACTGGAACGAATCCTAAAACACACCACAACTCAACATCACCACAGTTCAAGATCGGTACAATCAACATAAGAAGCCTGAATGGCAAAGAAATGGAGCTAGCTGAGAAAAGAAGGAGTAGATACAACAATAAATACAAGGCTAATCTTGAATGGCAGGCAATATCAAGTAGAGTGATGTGGGCAAATATCAGAATGGGGAGCTGGACAATGATACTTATTTGTATCTATCCCACAGAACCTTCTGTGGGACAATAGGTAGAAATGGAGAAATTTTTTTAAGGCTTTAGAGCACATATGGGCAACCCCTGGCCCTCTACTTCTTTTGATCCGGCCCTAATCTATTTCAGTGAAGTTTGTCTGATTCATGGTGGGAGAAAACATGGTGTGTTCTACTAATTCACATTAAGCTGATGTCATATGACTTGCACAAAACACACTATGTTTTCTCCAACCAAAGTCTCTTTCTCCCTTTGACTAGCGGCGTGTGTGAACGTGTTACAACGTGTCAGTTCGGTACTTGCATTGATGTTGTGCTTCGTTCAGTACCTGCGTTGATGTTGTGCTCTGTTCAGTGCCTGCAGTGTAGAAGACAGTTTTGTTTGACAGTTCTGAATATCGCTTATAAATCTGGGACAATGTCAGGGGTTATTGCAAAAAAAAGAAAAGTAGATGCAGAGAATAGTCAATTTCAAGACAACTGGATGGAGGATTATTATTTTATTCTGAATAAAGGTTTGCCTGTATGATTGCTGTGAAATGAATCCATATCCGTCAACAAAGAATACAACTTGAAGAGACACTTTACTTCGAGACATGCGGATCAAAAATTGATGGACAACTACGAAAAGATACAGAAGTTATTATTATTATTATTCCACGACCTCATGGAGTCAAAGACTCATCTGGGAGGTCCTTTTATCACACACACAGCTCATCATACCGTGTCTTAAACACACTCAAACTCCTCGCAGACACCACACTCTCAGGCACGGCATTCCAATCATTCACAACTCTGCACGAAAAAAACCTGCCTCTCACTCCCCTACTCACACCCTCTTTATACAGTTTCCAGGGATGACCTATGGTTCTCCCCTGATCTCCCACTATTCTCTGTAGAACTTCTCCAGCACTGATCCTATAACAACCCCTTACCAACTTGTCGGTCTCTATCATATCTCCCCTCTTCCTCCTCTCCACCAGACTCTGCAAATTACATCTTCTCAATCTCTCCTCATACTCCACATTCCAGAGGTCAGAAACTCCCTTAGTCAGTCGCCTTTAGACCCTTTCCAACATCCTTCTGAAAACCCGGTGACCAAATCTGGGCACAATAGTCCATGTGTGGCCTAATCAAAGCCTTATACAATGGAACAAGAATCTCCCTACTTCTACATGTCAGTGTCTTCCACATCATTCCCAGAAACTTCTGTGTTGTCTTCACAATTTTGGCGATGTGTCCCCTAAATTTTAGATCCTTATCCACTATCACCCCCAGATCTCTTATTTCCTCTACCTCCAACAATATATTCTCACCAAGCATAAATTCTGCATCCCATATCCAAGTTGAAGAACTTGGATACCCAGCAGCAAATGTTCAACAAGCAAAGAACGCAGCACCACAGCATTGTCAAAGCCAGCTTTGCGGTAAGTGAAAAAAATCATTAAGCATTCTAAGTCAATTGGTGAAGGAGAATTTATCAAAGAATGTCTGCTGGATGTTGCAAGTATAATATGTCCTGAAAAGAAAAGACTTTGCGAATATTCGTTTGTTGAGACGTACTGTTGTCCGACAGATAAAAATTATGGCTGATGATATCAAAAAAAAGTTTAAAAGAGAAGACTGCTAGATTGGAAGCATTTTCAATTGCTTTGGATGACAGCACCGATGCCTCCGATACTGCACAACTAGCAATATTTATTCGAGGATTTGATGCGGATTTCAACATCACAGAAGAATTATTGCCGCTTTGGCCGTTAAAAGGAACAGCTACAGGTGAAGATATATTTGAAACAGTCAACACAGTTTTCGAGAGATTTGGGCTTAAATGGAGTTCACTATCTGGCATATGCACTGGAGCCCCTGCAATAGTTGGTGCACAGAAGGGATTTACTGGAATAGTTCATGAAAGAGCAATAGAATTACAGATCCATCCGGAAAATTTAACAGATTTTCACTGCATTATCCACCAACAAAATCTGTGTGCAAAATCGATTAAATTCACAAATGTTATGGAAGTTATAGTAGCCAGTATTAACTTTATTAAGTCACGTGCACTTAATCACCGTCAATTTAAGGAGTGTTTGGCAGACCTATTTTCGGATTATGAAGATGTGTCTTATTATTGTGAAGTGAGGTGGTTGAGTAAAGGTAAAATGCTAAAATGATTTTATGATCTGAGACAAGACATTGCAGATTTTATGGACATAAAAGGAAACACAATTAACCAAGTAAAAGATGATGAGTGGGTGTGTGATTTAGCATTCCTTGTAGATGTCACTGAATACCTAAACAAACTGAATCTTAAATTGCAAAAACAAGGACAATTGGTTCATGAACTGCATGGACATGTCAAAGCTTTTTGTAATAAACTAAGATTGTTGGAAAGTCAGATAAGAGCTAAAAATTGTTATCGTTTTCCTACTCTAGCAACTCATAAAAATATCCCTTATAATTATTATGGAGATGAACTGAAGGCACTAATAGAGCAATTTGATACAAGGTTTGCCGACTTCAAAAACAAGGACTCCACATTCACTATATTTGCTCGTCCGATGGATGCTGATGTAAATAATGTGCCAGAAAACTTACAGATGGAACTTATTGAGCTTCAGGTAGATTTAGAGCTAAAATCACAATTTAACAACATTGCTTTTATAAATTTTATTTGGTGGAAGAAAAATAGAAATTTACACGCCTTTTCAAGAAAAATCATTTGTCTTTTCGGCAGCACATATATGTGAACAGTTTTTTTTTCGAGGATGAAATAGAATAAATCAAAAATTCGGTCAAGAATAATGGACAAAAACCTCGAAAAGTCTATGCGATTATCCTTAAGTAATATTAACGTCAATATTGATAGTCTCGTAGTTGAAGTACAAGGCCAATCATCACATTAAATTGTTATGTCGTTCATTATATTATAAAATTTACGTAGCGCTTTATACCAAAGCATTAGATTATAAATAAATGAAATAGCAACTTGTTTTAATTTATTTAATACTTTGGTCCAGCCCTTGACTCAGAGACGGAATGATTATTTGGCTCCAGAACTAGGAAAGGTTGCCCATGCCTGCTTTAGAGCAGGGGTGTCAAACTGGTGGCCCATGAAGCAATTTCTTGTGGCCTGTGATGCCTTAAGGAAAGATACAAAAAATAGGATGGTTGCTTTTTATAATAAAACAGGAATATCGATTTAAACATTCAATTTATTCGTTTTCATACAACATGGATGCAACAACCTGCTATAATATACCTAAATTAAGTTACTTAAGTATAAAGAGCTAATAAGCTTCATTTCGGCAATGAAAACATTACTAAAATTAAGGGGATATTAAATCCCACATAGTTTTAAATAGTTTTAAAACCGAATAAGAAACTCAAAGATAGGAATCAGAGAGTTTCTTGCCGAATATAGTAAACTATAAAGTATCGGCGAACACTAGCGTTAGCCAATGCAAGTGATCCTAGTACGTAGTACAATCTCGGGCAACTCGTTGCGAAGGTGAGTAAAGTTCAGATCGCTGTTCTTAGGTATTTTCCATAATGTAAAAACACATTTCCTAGGAAATGTATGCTGTTATTACATTATGGAGGGAGGTCACTACCCAGACCGGTTTCAGCCTTTTTTGAGGCTTCATCAGTGAGCAGCTAGACCTAATACCGAAGTGTATAGCGAAAAGAACTTATATACTCTGCGAACGAGTTTTCCAAGTAGGTGCAACCATTAAGTTACTTAAGTATAAAGAGCTAATAAGCTTCATTTCGGCAATGAAAACATTACTAAAATTAAGGGGATATTAAATCCCACATAGTCATTGCCGAAATGAAGCTTATTAGCTCTTTATACTTAAGTAACTTAATGGTTGCACCTACTTGGAAAACTCGTTCGCAGAGTATATAAGTTCTTTTCGCTATACACTTCGGTATTAGGTCTAGCTGCTCACTGATGAAGCCTCAAAAAAGGCTGAAACCGGTCTGGGTAGTGACCTCCCTCCATAATGTAATAACAGCATACATTTCCTAGGAAATGTGTTTTTACATTATGGAAAATACCTAGGAACAGCGATCTGAACTTTACTCATCTTCGCAACGAGTTGCCTGAGATTGTACTACGTACTAGGATCACTTGCATTGGCTAACGCTAGTGTTCGCCGATACTTTATACTTTATAGTTTACTATATTCGGCAAGAAACTCTCTGATTCCTATCTTTGAGTTTCTTATTCGGTTTTAAAACTATGTGGGATTTAATATCCCCTTAATTTTAGTACCTAAATTAATAAAAATTTATATTAATTTCAATGTTAGATCCGATCCTGATCAATCATAAACTATATTAATGCTTTCATTGTTAATTTATAGCACGCTGCGGGTAGCATGCTGAAAAAATTGAATTCTTATTGGCTAGCAGTTGTTCACGTGAAGCACACATGTGAATTCAGGCTAAGCGAGTTTATAATTGTCTGCTACAGGCAATCAGCGATCTCAGAAGCACATGTCAGTGCACTGAACATGAATAAATTATTATTATTATTATTATTATTACATAACACCTCCAGGGAGTCCAAAGATTCATCAATGGAGGGCACCTACACCACAACTTTCCATTTCCACCAACTACTTTCATCATCTATACCAGGGGTTGCCAACCTATGGTGCATGCACCAAAAGTGGCGCATTGCATGATTAGAAATGACAAACTGAACCCCAGAGAAAAATTTTAAAAAATTTTGTATACGATTTATATATATATATATATATATATATATATAAACACAATTAACCTACCACTGAATTCTAGAGTGCGCACTTATACTTGTTTGATCTTGAAGCAACAGGCACTGGCAAATACTGATGTGCATCACCAGTTACTCAATCAGTTTACAGCTGACTCTCGTGTCATAACATTCGATGAACTTCTGATTCGATGTGAGTGAATAATTCTGTGTTTTCGAACTTATATGTTTTTATTAACAGTTCTTTAAGTTTAAGATAAGATTTCTGTTTTCATGAAGGCTTAATATAGTTCTGTAAATTTAAAAATAATTTTTTTCATTTTGGGCGCGTATGTCAAGTTCTTACCCGCTCCCCTAATTTACTGATTACTGAAACCTGCAATTATTCAGTGTATTTGTATGTGTGTGTTTTTATGTTTTTTTTATACAATATCTTTCCGTTTTATTTATGCATAGTAGGTTTATTCCTAAAATTTAACTGATCATCAGCAAAGCTTTCGTAATGAGGATGTCTGGCCTGTGTGTGTGTGATTGCCAGCTGATTGACTGTTTTATGGCAGGAAATGATTGTATTTCATTGGACATAATATATTACGAGAGAGAGATGAAAACTCTCTATGAAAAAAAAATATATATGATTTTTAAACTTATAGAACTGTATTAAGCATTCATGAAAACAGGAATCTTATCTTAAACTTGTAGAACTGTTTTTGAATGTTCATAATGTTTAAAACGATAAAATAATTGAAATAAATTATTTAATAATAAGCTTTACTTTTTAAAATAATTTTTTTTTAGTCAGTTACCCATTACTTTGCAAAAGAAAATGAGCAGAAGAAAATCAGAAGGTAATAGCAAGCGCCAGTTTAATGAACTGTGGGAAAATGAGTTGTTATTTATTGCGGGTCCTTCAGGAAAACCGTTGTGCATTGTTTGTGAAAGCACTCTCTCAGATAATAGAAGACATGATCTTAACAGACACTATAGAAAACATTAAACTGAATTAGAAGAAAAACTGAAGTTAGTTCCTGGGTCTGAGTTGCGGAAAGAATATGCGGTTAAGAAAAAGGAAGAAATAAAAAAGAGACAAAATATATTTGTGAAACGAAGTTGTGAAAGTGTGGCAATGCTGGAGGCGTCTTATGAAATTGCCTTTGTGTTGGCTAAAAAACACAAGCCTTTTTCTGATGGAGAGGAAGTTGTTAAGCCCTGTCTCGAAAAATTTGCAAAATGTCTTGGTGATAAGAATGTTGAAAGAAAAGTAAACCAAATTGCTCTGTCCAAGCAAACAATTACAAGACACATTGAAGAACTTTCCCATGATGTTACTGAGCAATTGAAAAACCATGTTCATGCTTGTTCTTTCTTTTCTTTAGCCTTGGACAACTCCGCTGACATATGTGATGTAGCCCAATTAAGCATTTTTATAAGAGGAATTGATGGTAATTTTAAGGTGTTTGAAGAACACTCTTTGAAGAACTTACCGGTCTTGAGTAACTTCATGGGAAAAACCAGAGGATCAGACATATTTGACAAAGTAAAGTCATGTCTAGAAAATCAACAACTAGATTCTAGTAACCTCATCAGTGTTTGCACTGATGGAGCACCGTCAATGGTAGGTAGAGTTTCTAGGACTGTAACTTTACTTGAAAGGTTTTTAGGTCGTTCTCTACTAAAGTATCACTGTATTATACATGAAGAATCTCTGTGTGGAAAAACTCTAAATTTGAAGCATGTTATGATTACAGTTGTAAAGTGTGTAATAAAATTAGAGCAAGAGGGTTAAACAGAAGATAATTGTGAACTGCTAGATAATCAGAGAATATTGTGAACTGCTAGATATGCTAGATAATCAGAGAATATTGTGAACTGCTAGATATGGAATATGGTGATCTCATCCTTCATTGTGAGGTGCGCTGGCTTTCTAAAGGACAAGTTCTCAGCAGATTTTGGAAGCTGAAAGAAAGTGTTTGTAATTTTCTGGAAGAGAAGGATAAACTGCAGGAGGAAAAAGCCCTGTTGTGTGATGAGAAATGGCTATTTGATTTAGCATTTTTAGTTGATGTTACCAGCCACCTCAATGATCTAAATTTGAAACTGCAGGGCAAGAACAAATTGTTTCCTAGCTTAGTCAATGACATCAGTGCATTCAAAATGAAATTAAAACTGTTCATCTCCCAGTTAGAAAACGAGGATTTAAGTCAATTTCCACATTTAAAAGAACATAGTGAATCTGTTGAAGATAATGGCAACTTTACAGAATATACTGAGCAACTCAGATTATTGCAAGAGTCCTTTAACAGTCGTTTTAGCGATTTTGCCGAAGAAGACTACATACTTGCACGAATAAATCTCTTTTCACTTACTGAACAAAAAATCTTGACGATGCCTAGTAACATACAAATGGAACTTATTGATCTCAAAACCAATTCTTTATTGAAAATGAAATTTAATGAACTTCCATCAGTCCCAGATGCTTCTGATATAATTAATTTCTGGCGATCATTTCCCTGTGAACGTTTTTCCAGAACTGAGAAAATTTGCTTAGAGTTATATCTGTTGTTTTGGAACTACATACAGATGCGAACAAGCATTTTCATCAATGAAAATGATTAAGAACAAACTACGGTCGCGACTGACTGATTCAAATTTGAAAAACTGTTTGATGCTTTCTGTAACTGATTTAGCTCCAAAAATTACAAGCTTAGCAAAAGCAAAGCAATTTCAAAAGTCTCAATAAAAGAATTAATGTTTATCTTCATATGAAATCCTTTTATTTAAAACTGCTATAAGTGTCTATATTACCATATATATAATAAATCATTTTATGCATAACTGTTAAATATATCCATATTACCATATTTTAAAGGGCTGAAAAGTGGTATAAGTTTGTATGGCGCATCTTAACTAAAAAATGAAAAAATTAACGCATGAACTATAAAAGGTTGGCCACCCCTAATCTATACCAACGCCATCTACCACCAATCACCACCACTAGTATTTTCACAGACAATCACAAACATCCATGGCGGGAGAATTTGAACCCGCAGCCTTTTGGCTGGAGAGCAGATACACTAACCACTTGGCCAACCAGCAATTATATCAATACATTTTTTATAAAAATTGTTATTATTAATATATTTATTCACCCAGACAATGTCGCTTTCTAAGACAACAAGAAAAAAGAAAATTGCTGATGAGGGGAGAAAATTTCAGATTTCTTGAAAATGCCCAAGAAAAATGGGAATTGAATTAGTTCTGTGCTGAAACAAAGGACAAACTTGTGTGCATTATTTGTAACGAAACAATTTGTGTCACCAAAGAACAAAGAATAATATTCACACTTTGAGGATAAACAGAGAAGAAAAATTAAAAGTATGAACAATTCACTTCAAAGTCAACAAGTATTTTTAAAAATTATGAAAGACAATGCATCAGCAGTGAGAGCCAGTTATGAAATCAGCTATTTATTGGCAAAACATTCGAAACCTTTTAGTGATGATTCCTTGGTTAAGGAATGCATGATAAAAAGCAGCCGAAAACATCTGTCCCAAAAATGAGCAAGTATTTTGCAATATTTCTTTGTCCAGAAATACTGTGATCGAAAGAATAACCAAATGGCAGATAATCTGAGTGACCGGTTGCAAGAAATATCCACAAACATACAGTGCTTTTCAGTTGCACTTTACGAAAGTTTCGATATTCATGACGCGGCTCAAGTTACTCTGTTTCTTCAGGCTTGCGACAACATTATGAATATTACTGAAGAGTTCTTGGAAATGATTCCCATCCGTGGAACCACTACAGGGGAAGACATGATGCCGTGTGGAGCATTTTGGAAAAATACCAACTTTCTCTGAACAGGCTCATAGCTGTGACAACCGATGGCAATCCAGCAATGATAAACAAAATTAAAGGTTTTATACCAAGACTTGCAGCAAAATTAAAGGAAATGTATCCTGTGACAAATACTGTGAACTTCATCCGATCCAGAGGCCTCAATCACCGTGCAGAGACTTGGAGAGACTTTTAAAGACTTGGAGAGTGAATTTGAAGGGCTACCTTATTACACAGAGATTCGTTGGTTATCTTATCATAAGGTTCTAAAAAGCTTTTTTTAAGGTTGTAAAAAGCTTTTTTCTACTTTTAAAAAGATAAAATTGTTCCTAGAAATGAAAAATCATGATGTATTTCTTTATGATTAGACATGGGTACAAGATCTAGCATTCTTAGTTGATTACAGGACATTTGAATGATTAAATTGTCAAACTTCAGGGGAAAGATCAGTTAATAACACATGTATGCATTTATGATGCACTGGCAAGTTTTAGATGCAAATTGGTTTTGTTTCAAAATCATTTAAAAGAGAATATTCTAAATTTCTTTCCTATATGTCAGGGGTGGCCAAGATGTCGACTGCGGGGCACTGAATGTAGCAAATTATTCGTTTCTTAACGAATGTAGCAAATTAAACGAATAGATAAATGATAATCAAAATTATTAATTGATAAAAAAATTGCCAAACATGTCAAACTAATTTATTTCTAATCTGATGTAAAGTTTATAATTTAGCAGTTAACAATGAAGTCATCGCTTTACAGCAGTCACGTGATTCACTTCATCCAGAAACATTCGCTTGATGGTTCTGATTGCGCCAAATGGTAACACGTTTGATGACGTGTACACTGGCAGTTGACAGTCCATCTGTGTATTGTTCTTGATCGAGAGTCTTGCAGCCAAAGTGTCCCAATTATCCAGTATTTTAGTACCACGTAATCCCATGAAATCGTTTTCCATTTATCGATCTTTAGTGTGAAATTAGTACTGTCAAAACAATTAAGGATAACAATGAGTGAGCCAAGAACAAGTGTGTAAAAAATAAAAACTTATCACTATCATAAAGAATGGGAAGATTTTTTCTTTATGATGAAAGACAAATACGTACAAGTGTATAATTTGCAATGCGAATGTGGCTTTACTGAAAAAAGCACACGTTGAAAGACACTATCGAACTGTTCATAAAAACTACGAAGAAGATTATCCATGGGGCACTGCCTTAAGAAAAGCAAAGGTACATCAAATGAAGACACTACTGACAGCACAACAAAATATTTTCATCAAGTACAATACAGGCGCAAAGGCTGCTACAATTGCATCATTTGAAGTTGCTGAAACTTTAAACGTAATAAGCAGTTTCAAGATGGAGAATTATGAAAAATTAAGGAAGCCTTCATCAAAGCTGGTGAAATATTATTTCAAAATTTTAAGAATAAATCAGAAATAATAACTGCTATTAACGATATGTCATTATCACGAAACACAATCATGCGTAGAGTAGAAGAAACCAGCCGGAAGAACCTTGAAGAGATTCTGCATGAAAACATAAACAAGTGCAATTTTTTGTCACTACAGTTTGATGAATCTACTGATTACGCTGGTACTGCACAATTATGTATTTTTATTCGAATGGTTTTTGAGGATATGTTGGCCACAGAAGAATTATTAACCATTATTCCAATTCAAGGACGAACAAGAGGCCAAGATATCTATGATTTATTTAAGAATTACATTGTACGTACAAGCTTTCCAATTCATAAGTTAGTGTCAATAACTACACATGGAGCGCCTGCAATGGTAGGTAATAAAATCGGTTTCGTCACTCTTTGTAAAAACGATGAAGATATACCAAGTTTTATGGACTATCATTGCATCATCCATCAGCAGGCCTTGTGTTAAAATGTACTGAAATTCAATCATGTTATGAATGTTGCTTTCAAAATTGTTAATTCAATAAGATCAAATAGCTTGCTGCATCATCAATTTCGTGCTTTGCTAAAAGAATGCGAGAGTGAGCATAGTGAATTATTGTTACATACTGATGTAAGATAGTTAAGCCATGCCACATTTTTAGCAAGATTCAGAGAACTTCTTCCACAAATAAATTTGTTTTTGAAAAACAGATGATTCACATCCAGAATTAAATGATAAAGAATGGCTACTTGACCTCACCTTTTTCTGTGACATTACAGAAAAACTAAATAACATAAACTTAGAATTATAAGGAAAAAATAAAACAATCATTGATATGATAAGCTCCTTAATATCATCCAAGAAAAAATTAAACATACTTGAAATAAAATTAAAGCGGTGCGAATTGAAACATTTTAAAAATCTGGCCAACCAGTCAAGGGATATACAAAACATCGTCTTTAATAAACACGCTGAAAGTAAGACTTTTAATGAATTTGAGGTAAGATTTGTAGGAATCAGTAAGCTCAATATCACTACTTTTTTATCATATTCTTTCAATGAAAATATTAATGTTGAGAATACAGCTTCAAAATTGAACGAATTTCTCGACACAAATAGAGTAGATTTGGAAGAAAAATTATAAATATGAAATGCGATATCCACCTCAAATCAACTGCTTCAAATAATAGTTTTTGGAAGTTGATCCACAAAAGTAAATATCCAAATATTTGGAGAATCGCCGCTTATTTTAACGCATTTTTTGGATCGACTTATTTGTGCGAATCAGCATTCTCATGTATGAATGCCATTAAGACAAAGCATAGATTGCAGCTAAGTGATCAATATCTGAAATCATGTTTAAGAATTTCTTTAAGTTTGTACAATCCAGATTGCAATGTCAGGTATCGTCAAATTAAATTAAAATATTCAATTTTGTTTGTATAATTTTATTTAGTTTTTTGTATTTTTTATTGTTATTATTTTTTAATAAAGAGATGAACAATAAATTTTATTTTTTTGTGTTATCTTTATTGCCTTATAAAGTTTTAAAAATCTCGAAAATATTCCACAATTTTCGATCGCATCTATAGTCGCCGGCAGAGATGTTTTCACTAGATAAGTAGCTCCCAACATCTAAAAGTGTGGCAACCCGTGCTATATGTGAACAGTTGAACAATAGGAAATCAAAGTTTTACCTTTTCTCAGGATTGTCCCCAAACTGAAAAGATTAAAGAAGAATTTGATAGACGATTTAAAAAATTTATGGAGAAAATGAAGCTTTTTCACTTTTTACAGGTCCTTTTTCTCTAAATTTCGAAAAAGCTCCTATTTGTATTCAAATGGAAATTATTGATTTCCAAAATGATTCTATTCTAAAAGAGAAATACCAGGAAGTTGGTGTTCCAAAAATGTAGACATTTAGGTCAAAATTATCCAGAAATAAAAAAGTTTGCAGCAAATATTCTATGTTATTTTGGAACCACTTATTTATGTGAACAATTATTCTCATGTATAAAAGGTAACAAAACAGTCCACAGATTAAGACTAACTGACGTCGATCTTTCTGCTATAATGAAGGTCGTATGCTCTCAATCTTTGAGTCCAAATTTTGGCAAGCTGGTTAACAATAAATGTTGTCAAGTGTCGGGGAAAAAAATAAAATACTACAATTATATTATGCAAATATATATTTTTTTATCCCAAAATATTATCATTGACATTTAAAAAACTCCCCAAAATATAGACATTTCATCCCCAAAATGGAAGTATTTTATTTCGATACAAACACAAAAAAAATTCAAACAGGAGGCTCTGTAAATTTTGGTAATGGTTATTAGTGAGACCTTATACTTTATATAAATATTTGATTTGTTCAAATAAATTTAATTTTGGTTTAATTTGGTTTAAATGCTATATATATTGTAAATATTAATATAATAAAAAATATACTTTATTTTTTATTTATAAGTTGTCATAATCATTATACTATTATTTTATGTCTTGTAATCACTTAGAATAAATAAAATCTTCATTATTGATTTTCTAGTTTATTTATACTCATTCTTTCACTTCTCTTCGATTCTAATTAGTGCAGCTTTTTTAGTCGAAAATTTTTTTGCTATCCACTTGAGATGCACTTTTATGGCAAATGGCTTGCAGTCCAATTGAGTTTGACATACTTGCTTTAGAGAAAACAACTGACACAATGAAAAATTGATCCTTGGGGATCTAAATAGCAGAGTAGGAAATGATTGTCAGACATACAAAAATATTTTGGGAAAATTTGGAGAAATGAGAAAAAGCTAATAATAATGGCAAATACCTGCTGGATTTCTGCTCAGGACATGGACTGGTTATTACTAACTTAATGTTCCAACATACAAATATGCACAAATTTACATGGAGAGAAGAGGCAAGGAATAAGAAAAGTCTCAGCGACTATGTTATTGTTGATACTGATGTTTTCTCTCTGGTGCAGGACACTAGCATGCACAGAGGATTCAAAATTGGAAGTGATCACTATTTAGTCTTGAGAAGGATAAATTTGAATTTCATATTGAAAAGAAGAAGATGTAAGAAAGATTTATTAAAGCAAATAAAAGTTGAGCAGCTCTCAGATGTGAACTGTAGACTTAAATACACAAACATTACGCAAGAAAAAAATTAAAGAGTTTGAGAACAGGAACCAAACCTTGTAGATTCAGTGGCAAGCTCTTAAGAACACATTGATTGATTCAACCAGAAAGGCATGTCGTGAGGTTGTCTACAAGGATAGAAAAATCAGAACTCTGTGGTGAACATGGGAAATTAAAGAGGCAGTGAAGGAAAAGAAAAAAGCATATCAAAAGTTCCTGGCAAATAAGTCAGCTTGTGCTCTTAGAGAATACAGAGACAAATGTAAGAAAGTTAAACACTGTGTAAAACTAGATAAACAAAAGTCATGGGAAGACTTTGGTAAGAAAATAGAAAATAAATATCAAGAAGGTGGCAAAATATTTTGGAGGTTGTTGAAGAAGCTTAAGAATGGAGGAAAGAGTGCTGTAAAAGTTATCAGAGATGATAAAGGTGACATGAAAATGGGAGAAAAAGATATCCTTGAAGTATGGAGTAATTAATTCGAAAAATTGCTAAATGAAATAAGCAGCGACAGCACAATGCTAAAACACAATCAGGAATACTTATTCATACTTGAAGTAGAAAAAGCCATCAAAAGCCTGAAATGTAGAAAGGCAGCTGGAGTAGATGATATTCGACCAGAAATACTCAAGTATGCAGGTATAAAAGTCTTACAGTGGCTGAACTGCATAGTTCAGAAGGCCTGGACAGAGGGACAAATTCCAGATGATTGGAGCTCTCATAGACCCATATATAAAAAGGGAAATAAAACTGAATGTGAGAATTATAGAGAAATTTCTCTATAGAATGTTCCTGATAAGATTTATGTCAGTATACTTGATAAACAGTTGAAAAGGATTATGGAAGAGAAGCTCGGTGAAGAACAAGCTGGATTGAGGCCAATTAGTGGCTATCATGATCAGATTTTCACTTTACAACAATAGTTGAGAAATCATGGGAATATAACAAAATCTGTATTTAAGTTTTGTAGATCTGAAAAAGGCATATGACAAGGTACCATAAGAGAAGCTATTCAAAATGCTACAGTAGTATGGTGTCAATGGGACATTATATCAAGCAATACTTAGTCTGTATTTGAGTTGTTAGTGAACAGTTAGAATTGAAGGAAGTACAGGAAGATGGTTTAACATCTTCATACAGGAAGAAAATGAAGGAAAGTGTATTAAACCTGATATCAAAATTGGAGATGTTAATCTTTGCTTTATGCGGATGATGTTATACTTCTAAATAAATCTGCTACAAGTCTGCAAGATTTCCTGACTAAATCAAATAACTGTTGTAATAGATATGGTATGAAGGACAATAACAAGACAAAGACAATGAAAATAGGCAGAAGCATTGAAAATATCAACTGCATTGTGAATGGAGAACCTATAGAACAAATAAAACATTTCAGTTACTTAGGCATGATTTTTAGTGAAGATGGTAAATTAAATATGGAAATGGACAACAGAATCAACAAAGCTGGTATAGTAGGAAGTGAATTGAATAAATTCATATGGAATAAGAGAGAAATTAGTCGGAACACTAAATTAGCTGTATACAAGACAGTGTTCAAACCAATTTTAACTTATGAATCTGAGAGCTGGGTGTTGGAAATAAAACACTTGATCAATGACTAAAGACGACAGATATTGAGAGTCCTGAGAAAGTTTAGGGGTGTGAACAGATGACATCGGTGGCAATATCATATTAAAAAACGAGGATATTAGGAAAGAACAACTTGACATTGTTAGCATCCAGGAATGTGTTAGCAAAGCTAATCTCAGGTGATATGGTCACTTAAACAGAATGGGAGAGAAAAGATTAGTAAATCAAGTGTTCTCTGCAAGGTTAGCAGGAAAATGACCAAGCGGAAGACCAAGATATAGGTGGATTGATACAGTACAAAGTGCCTTGGAAGATAGAAATATAAGATCTGATAATGTTGGAGTCTTGACAGGTAACAGATTGATTTGGAGGAAAATTGTAGATTGGAAGTTAGTAACGATGTAAGTTTTTCATGTAGTACTATCACATCCTGTATACCCCTTGAGGGTACATGTCAGGAATTTGATGATGACAGCCAAAGCTATTTGTTCCAATGATACAACTCTTTCCACAGAACTTAAATATCTGAACCATACTTTCTTGGCCAATGGCTAAAATTCCTAAAAATAGATAAAATACTACATAGCCCCATTACTTCTCCCTACTCTAATACACATGAAATAAAACTTTATCATTCCTATTCCCCTATGTTAGAGATATATCAGAAAAGATATCCAAAGTACTAATAAAATATGGCCTTTGCACCACATTCAAACCTCATGTTAAATTAACAACACCTGATCTGTTCTCCTAAGGATAAACTTCACCCTCCAGCATATCCTGGAGTGTATGAAGTTCCTTGTGACTGTGCCTTGGCCTACTATGGGCAGACAGGAAAATCTGTTAACATTTGCCTTGGAGAACATAAAAAATATATTCGCTACCATTATTATGGCAAGTCAGGACTGGCAGACCACACTTTGGACACCCCTTCACACAGGATTAGATGGAAGAAAACTAATTTGCTACTTAGAAGTCTTACAGATCGGAAAGATTATTTTTAGAGTCAGCCATGGCTATGAAGAATTCTCCTAACCTGAACAAATACGGTTGCATTATCCTATCCCTCTCGTCTGTCCATCCTAGGACGGGGTTGAGTCTCCTCCTAATGAGGGGTTACTGGTGTATTAATGCAGCTGGTTCGCCACTCCTATGATGCATCCCCTAAGGGCAATATTCATGACTGTAATCCGTGTGTGTTCACGGGGCCAGTTTGCCTGCTTGTGGAATGAAAAATCCCAGATAAACTGTGGAGAAAAACCCTGCTGTCCACGCCCAAGACCGGCTAACATGGCTATGGCTAAGGAAGATCCTTGAGCTCCTCATGTCATCAACGAGAATCAAACCTAGGACACTCCTTCTCTGGGAATATGGTTGCGAAGCGCATAGCCACTAGGCTAACTGTGCAGACTTGGTTTATTATTAAACTTTATCATTCCTATTCCCCATGTCAGAGATATATCAGAAAAGATATCCAAAGTACTAATAATATATGGCCTTTGCACCACATTCAAACCAAAAATTTGGAAGACTTATCTTAAAATCGACACCCATGTGGCTGCAATACTACTTTTTTCTTTTTTTTTTTTTACATTGCAGGGCACCAAATTAGGACTTGAGATCTTTCGCCCATTACTTGAATTGTTTCACTTAATCACTGTCAAGGGAGACATGCTACATGTGCTCTGAAGAAGCTGATTTGAAATTCAGAAAAGTATACACAAATTAATAAATATCTTTTTTGCTATAAGAAAGGCATAACTAGATACTCGAATATGATTAGAGAAAAAAAAAGTCATTACATGACAACTTAAAGCAAAAGGAAAGTGAAGGATCTAAAGCTGGAGAATTTAATGCCAGCAAAGGATGGTTTGAAAATTTTAGAAGTTTAGCTTAAAATGTCAAGGTAACAGGAGAAGCAGCTTCTGCTGACCTAGTACATGAGTTTCCAGATGCCATTAAGAAAATCATTGAGGAGAAAGGATATCTGCCTGAACAAGTTTTTCATGCAGATGAAAGTGCCCTATTCTGGAGAAAAAAAATGCCACAAAGGACACTTATTTGTAAGGAAGAGAAGCGAGCACTAGGATTTAAGACAGGGAGGGATAGACTAACTACTGTTTTGTGCAAATGCAGTCAGGTTTATGATGGACTGCTCTTATCTATAAAGCTGCTAAACCCTGAGCCTTGTAGGGAAAAGATAAACACCAGCTGCCAGTCTTTTGGTTGTACAAAAAGAACCCTTTTTCTGGATTGATTCCATCAATCAATGCTTTGTCCCTGAAGTCAGGAAGTACCTTGCCAGTGAGGGCCTGCTTTTAAAGTTCTTTTGATATTGGACAATGCCCTTGGCCACCCAGAACCCCATGATTTCAACACCGAAGGAGTCAAAGTGGCCTACTGCCCCCAAACACGTCTCTGGACCAGGGGGTCATAAAGACCTTTAAGGCTCATTACACACAATACTCTAGGAAAGGATTGTCAATGCTAAGGAAGAGAACCCCCGATAGAGAGAACACCATGAATGTCTGGAAGGATTACACCATTCAAGATGCCATCATTATTATAGAAAAAGCCATGAAAGCCATTACACTCAAAATAATAAATTCCTGCTGGAGAAAACTGTGTCCAGATGTTGTGCATGACTTCACAGGATTTAAGACAGAGACAAATGAGGAAATCATGAAAGAGATTGTGGATATGGCAAAAAAGGTGGGGAAGGGTGAAGGGTTTCAAGATCTTGGAGAAATTCAAGAGCTAATAGACACTATGGGAGAGGAATTAACAGAAGACAACTTGATAGCACTGATACTAAAGCAAATGGTGGAAGAAAGATTGGTATCGCATAGAAACATTTTTAGGGAAATGAAAAAGCAAAAAAGTTGGCTGTAACTTTACAGAAATACGACATATTTCTGTAAAGTTACAACCAAGTGTACCTGCCTCTCCTGTTCCCCTTCCACCTTCTTCTGCTTCTGACACCCCTGAAACAGCAAGACCAACCCCTTCTTCTGCCTCAGACTACTCAACATGAAAACAACGAAGATGAAGACCTTAATGATGATCTACTTCTATTTAAAGTATAGTAAATAATCATCATGCCATACAATTAATAAATTTATCTGTTGTGTATGTGTGCGAGTGGCTTCATGTGAAAATCTAATAACTGTACGGCAAGAACTGTATGAGACATTTGTTTTTGTGTCATCATCATCATTCATCGCATAGACAATGTGTGCAAGACTTGTATGGAAGTGGATAGCCTATCCCTACATAGGCATAAGGTGAGTGATATTTAATATAAAATTAGTGTTAGTTTTTTTTTTACTGTTTTATAACTGCTTTCAAAGAGTATGTACCATACAGTATGCCTATCTCTCTCTCTCTCTCTCTCTCTCTCGTAATTGGAGAAAACTGTATCAGCCTATCATCACAGGTAAGGGTTTTTTTAAAAAATGCTAGGCTACCATGAAACAATCGTATAGATTACACTAAGGTACCATAAAACAATCATATTGCTGCTTCTTTGTTATCAATGCATGAATCATTATACCAATTCACATTATCTTTTCATTTTTGATGTCTAGTGTTAGTAATATGTATAACATGTACAGTGTTTTGTATCATTATAAGACAATACAGATTTGGAACTGATAGACAATTCATCTTGTAAATACACAACGTAGACTTACGATATTAATAAATACGGTACAGATATCCCTCGATTAACGCAGTTAATTAATCCCTCGATGTTACTTTCTGATATGGGTCTCATTGGGATCCAAGATATTAAGTTGGTAGGCTATAGAGTAGAGTAGTATCTGTTATTTTACAGTGCTATTAAAGTCCTATAGGCCTCAAACCCCGGACTGGGGTAAGGATAAACATTATTATTTTTCAGAAGTGTCTTGTGATTTCCACATAGCACCGGTTCCAGCCCAACTGAAACCTATCTTCCCCCTCTGTACGAAATGTGCATGAGATACATATAGCCGGCAGGCTCCACCTGCTATGAGGACCAGTGGTGGTTTTTATGGTATTAATTATAGGGAGATAGGAAGTAAAATTGAAACCAAGTGGGAACACTGCACAGCCCCCCCCCCCTAAACAATTCTTGTGTCTTTTCTCGACTAATGTGATAACGTAGTGCCTGTTCAGAACTACTGCCTCATATAAAGTAGTGTCTGTGTGGCTAAAATTTTAAGTAGTATCTGTTCTTGCAAAGTTTGATCATTTTAGAACTGCTGTCTTATAAAGCAGTGAATGCTCAGAGCTACTAAGACTTTTAGATAGTATCTGTTCATGCCATCTTATTATCTCTCACTATATAGATGCTCATATTAACAACTGATACCACGTGTCAAAACATGGCAAGTAGTAAACTTGCCAGAGACCTAACTGTAAGATACACCTTTAAGAAACCTCTGCAACCAGACGACATAGCTGATGCCCTGGTTGATGTAGTAATAGTGGATAACATTAAAAATATTAACTGCTAGAATTTCCAGAAAGGTCTATATGAGGTTACCACCTGTAATTATAGTTCAAGAGACAAGTTAATTGAAAAAGCAATTGTTTTAGAAGATGAAAAGTTTTTTTCCCATCCCTATTGGCGATGGTGGTATTAAATTTATATACTTGAGAAAACTCCATGAAGAAGTTGATGATCAAACCTTGAAGTCAACATTCCAACAGTATGGCTTGATTCTAGCAGTGGTGCAAAGCCATTTTAACAAGTATCGCACGATTGAACAAGGGGATAAGATCTACAGCAAAATAAAAATGACCAAAACTATCCCAAATTTTATAACCATCAAAGGTTACACTATAATGGTGAACTATCAGGGCATGACAAGACTTTGCAGTAGATGCCAGAAAGATGGGCACTTTGCAAAAGACTGTCCTTTAAATAGATGCGGCAACTTTATATAATAGGTCATTCACAACTAAGCTGCATTGAACCGCGCAACCAATGTGGAAATTCTTCTCACAGAAGATTCCAATGTCCAAAGCCTAAAACATCGATAGTGTCTTTAGAGGAGTTCCTCCCTCTACTTACTGCAAAAAGAGATATTACTAGTCAGGCTAAACCGAAATGTACTCCCTCTACAACAGATAAGAAGGTTTCTGGTGTTGAAGAGAAAGAACAAGCTTTATATACTGTAGAAGAGGAACAAAGTTTTCTTTCTTCAACTGTGTCCATTGTTGAAGTTCTACAAAAGCTACTATAATAGAAGAAACCCAAAAGTCAAGTAATGTTATAGATTCAAACCTATTTAAAAAAGATTGTGAAACATTAAGTTCAATGTTAGAAGACATATTTACTAACTACAACCCTGAAACTGACAATGACATTGATGTGCTTGTATGCAGTGCTTGATCAGTTATTGGAAAAGTCAATGAATATTATAACATGTTGACTGAACAAGAAATTCCAAAACTAAATAATAGGAAAGTTAATTAATCCCTCGATGTTACCGCATATATTAAAATTGCGCTAATCAAATCTAATAATCAATGGTAAAAATTACAATTCGTCCATGATCGATTACTGTATTAATAATTCGTTTTATATGGTACTCTTTTAGGAAAGATAAAAAATGAATGCAAAGTAAATGTTTAATAAATACTTGTACCCACATTATTTACTGCAATTTTTTTTTATCAAAATAAGTTATCAAGAGTCGTTTGAACAGTTTTAGTTTTTTCTTATCGGCATAAATTCTACTGTAACAAGCAAAATGACTCTCCATACCTCAGCAAACAAGCAATAAAACATAAAGAAAAAACACTGCAAACATAATACATGATGGTACAAATTAAGTGGATATTGAATCCAACATTATTTCATAACTGAATATAGAAACTACAAGAGTTTCGTGCAGAATATATAGAAACTAAAAGTTTCGGTGGATGCAAGCATAAGCAACTGGGCAACTCGTAGTAAAGGTGGAGTAAGCTCCAGATCACTTTTCTTAGTATTTTCCATAATGTAAATTATGGAATAAAGCACATCTCCTAGAGAACATGTATGATAAATAAGCCTTTGGCTCTCTATTTCAGTAATACATGATGGTTTATTTATTTTCAGTTACAATCTAGAAATTATTGAACAAAGAATTAAAAAAAAAAAAAAAACTAAACCATACTGACATCGGCGGTCACGGTATATATCTCTCAGATATAATTTACTGTCAAATATCACAAACCTTTACCTAACGTGTTAAACCAAACTGACAGCAAAAACAACGCAGAATATCACTCGTAACATATGAATGCACAGCTACTCTAACCTCCAAGCTATACACTGAATTGTGCAAGAATATTATTAAACATTTTGCATGTTATCTGTCAGATCAGCTGCGAGCTCCGTAGGGTTAAAGGCGCGTTTAACTCTTGCCGTAATTAATAATTTACATTTACAGTACTGTACAGTACTGTAAATGTATTTTCTCTTCCTTATGATTTTCTTTTCTCACTTACTTTATTGTAAAGAATACAGAATATAATACATATAACATACAAAATATGTGTTAATCGACTGTTTATGTTATTGGTAAAGCTTCCGGTCAACAGTAGGCTATTAGTAGTTAAGTTTTGGGGAAGTCAAAAGTTATATGCAGATTTTTAAATGATGCATGGGGGAAGGGGGGGGGGTCGGCATCCCTAACCCCCACGTTGTTTAAGGGTAACTGCATATATGAGTGGCATCACATACCCATTTCGGTTGAGTGTGGTGATGTGGCTTACGAAACTCGTGCTACAAATTCACATCAGTTTGACTATATGGTTGCATTTTTATTGATGTATAAAAGTTTTAAGATTGTATAGCCCATCAGTGCTCATCTTAATTGGTCTAATGCAATTAATTGTAGGATAACTTTGAATAGGGTTAGCTAATGGGTTAGTGATAGCACAAGATAAAGCCTCTCCTAACCAAATATCAACCCCCACCTCCACATGGTGCAACCTGGATTCTAACAGACAGGGCTCTGACGTCCGAGTATTGGAGGAATAACCATAATATCAGGAACTAAGGAAATGCAGTTCCAACAAGCCAGTCCAGAGATTTAAAAGTAGCAGCCCTACCACTGGACTTAACTACACTTTGGCCAGCAACCAATTTGTAAGACATCCTACTTTGCTTTCAAGTCTCATACAGGAAGAAAATTTAGACAGCCTAAATTGGATTCTCACCTGCATCTACCAAGGATAAGAATTGGAAAAAGGAAAACATTTTTAAAATGGCAATTTGGAACATACAGGGAATTGGACACAAGGATAGTCAATTGGACAAAATACTACCACAAAAAAAAAAAAAGGATAAAAATTGAAGTTATAACAGAAACTAAGAGAAAGCAAAAAAGGAACCAAACTTACGTTAAACCACATTCAAATCTACGGTGTTCTTTCCTAGAGAAGAAAGAGCCCACTGTGGAATAATGCTTATGCTCCATAATTCCTTAAAAAATAGTATAGAAAACTATATATATCACAATGAAAGAATATTAGAGGCTCGATACAGTTAAATCAAAAACATCTAACAATAATAGCAGTTTATGGCCCTATTGAAGGCACTGAGAAAGAAAGTGATGAATTCTACAATACGCTACAAGATGTCTGGAACAAAGTAGATAAAAATGATTACATATCTGTTCTTGGAGACCTTAATGCCAGAATTGGAGACATCCCTATTTCTGATTGTGTAGGAAACTATGGAAAACATATGCAATAACAATGGAAAAAAATTAATTGATTTTTCAGTATTTAAAATTAAAAAATTACAAATTCATTCTTTAAGCATAAAGACTGCCATAAATATACTTTGTCAGCATGTGGTTCGCAGGCAATTATATATTATGTAACAGCTAATAAAAAATTTGCAAAATTCGTTCTAGATACAAGAGTATACTGAGGTTGTGAATTAGAAATGGACCCCTTTCTTCTTGTTTAAGATTCCCACTACAATGGTTAATGATAAAAGCCCATTCATCTGAACAGGAAACCTTTTTGGCATTTTAAATGACCCTAACATTAAATGGCTCTTAAAAAAAAAAAAAAAAAAATAGAACATATAAAAACTGTCGAGGAGGAATGGAATAACATGAAAACAATTATAACAGACATGACCAATGAATCACTGATAAAGAAGAGGAAATGGTAGAGAAGAAAAGGAATTAGAAGATGGCATGATCAGATCAGATTGCCCAAATTATTGAAGACAAATGGAATGCTTTTAAAAATATTTAGCAACAAAATCTCAAGATGACTTTATAGAATACAAGAGAGAAAGAACAATTGCTAAAGAAGCTGTAAGAAAAACACAGAATCCTGGGACAACTTTGTCTCTGAACTTGAAACATATATTATATGCTCATAGTCCAAAACTTTTAGAATATTAAATAATTTAAATAGAGAAAATGTACACCTTTCACCCATTGAGCAGAATATCTGGCTAAGCTATTATAAAAACTTTGGACTCGTAATAAAGATTTTGAAACAATAAATTTCGATAATGATATACTCTTGGATCCTATATCAATAGATAGTTAGAAACTAATTCTAAAAAGCTGTAAATACCATAAAAACACCAGGTGGAAATGGATTAAATACTGAATTAATCAAATATGCAGGCCCAAATCTCAAAATTCAGTTCCTTAAACTAATAAATAAAATATGGAAAGGTGAATCACCACCAAAAGACTGGCAAAGGCAACAGTTATTCCTATACACAAGAAGGGAGATATTAATAACTGAAAATTATAGAGGAATTAGTCACCTAAACTATGGATATAAAATCTATAGTAAAATTCTGAAAAATAGACTGTCCCAATTCTATGAAGATAGGAAAAGAGCAGAATGGATTCAGGAGAGGCTGCTCTTGTGCAGATGGGTACTTTACTTTAAAAATTTTATTGGAAAAGCATAAAGAATACAATGTGGAAACCCATATTGCTTTTATTGGTTATTCTAAGGCATTTGACAGAGTTAACTGCAATAAACTTTTTGAGATATTAATAAATGATAGAGTTCCTCATACCTAATTAAAGCGATCCATGATACATATACAGACAACATGATTGCAGTAAAAGTTAATGGAACAATCGCTGACTGTGAGCCTACAAACAGGGGAGTAAGGAAAGGCTAATTAACAAATGCACTAGACACAATATTGTTTGCAGATGATTGAGCTATACTTGCAACCTCTGAAACTGATCTGCAATAATCTATCCATCATCTTAATCTAATAGTAAAAAAATTTAATACGAAATTTCATAAGAGAAGACAAAGGTACTTGCCTTAAAAGGTAAGAGAACCAATAAGAAGTTAAATCTGTTTAGACAATACAATTATTGAACAAGTCAACTCTTTAAAATACCTTGGATATCACCTAACCTACAGAGAAGAAAAAGACACAGAAATTAAAATTACGAATTTTAATAAGGCTTCAAATATTATAAATCAAGTTTTTAAACCCTCGATGGTACAAAAACATACTCGGATTAGAGCTAATAAAACATTGGCAAGACCAGTGCTAACTTGTTAGATCATAAAAGAAATAAAGAAATCATGAATGAACAGCCAATAATAGAATATATCCACAGTTATAGAGGGAAATGGAAACAGCACATTGAAAGAATGACCAATAGTAGAATCACCAAACAAATCCTTGAATACAAACTTGTGGGGAAGAGATCAGTTGGAAAACAATATAAAAGATGGAATGAGGCCATTACAGGACCTGAGGCCTAATACAAGATGGGAAGATGATGATGATAACTCTGAATACTTTACCAATTAACTGTAACTCAATCTGTGCAGAGTGGGTGACAATGTGTTTGTTTTAAGATATTGTATATTAGAAAACAATAAGGGGGTGCTTAAGGGTCAAAGCTGTATAACTGAGAGGAGACCTCCACATAGCCTTTAAAGGAATGCGGAGAACCGACCAGGGCTTCTGACCTAATGTCCAATCCTCACCTTCTCGTGGTGCACCCTGTTGGGTATCTACTTTGATACTGAACAAACGAGGATGGGCTGGCAATTTGGGATTTAGCCGACCAAATTGTATTCTTATTGGTTAAACCAAAAATAAAAAATGATGGTACAACATGACAAAATTTCATGCCGGCTGGGGCGTCGCCCGGTTAAACAAGGCCCCCGTTGTTTTCGCCAGGGAACCAGGGCGAACAGCGAAAAGTCAGCTACTGGAACAAATCTGAAAACAAACCCCAACTCAACATCACCAGAGTTAAAGATCGGTACTATCAACGTAAGAAGCCTGAATGGCAAAGAAATGGAGCTAGCTGAGGAATTAGATAAGTACCAGATCGACATAATAGGGGTGACTGAAACAAAAAAGACCAAAACTGGTGAGATCTTTCTGAGCAATAAATACAAAATATTATATTCAGGCAATGACAATCAAGGAAAAGAAGGAGTAGCCATAGTATTCAACACAAAATACGAGGCTAATCTTCTTGAATGGCAGCCAGTCTCAAGTAGAGTAATGTGGGCAAATATGAGAATGGGGAACTGGACAATGAGACTTATTTGTGCCTATGGTCCCACAGAAGGTTCTACTAAGGTAGAAGTGGAGGAATTTTTTGAGGCTTTAGAAAAAGCAACTGACACAATGAAAAAGGAAAAGTTGGTCCTTGTTGGGGATCTAAATAGTAGAGTAGGAAATGATTGTGAGACATACAAAAATATTTTGGGAAAATTTGGAGAAAAGAGCAAAGCTAATAATAATGGCAAATATCTGTTGGATTTCTGCTCAGGACATGGACTGGTTATTACTAACACCATGTTCCAACATAAAAATGTGCACAAATTCACATGGAGAGAAGAGGCTAGGAATAAGAAAAGTCTCATTGACTATGTTATTGTTGATAGTGATGTTTTCTCCCTGGTGCAGGACACCAGAGTGTACAGAGGATTTGAAATTGGAAGTGATCACTATTTAGTCTTGAGCAGGATAAAATTGAATTTCATACTGAAAAGAATAACATGTAAGAAAGTTTTAAAGCGAATAAAAGTTGAGCAGCTCTCAGATGTGAACTGTAGACTAAAATACAGAAATATTATTGAAAAGAAAATGAAAGAGTTTGCGAACAGGAATCAAACCTTGGAGATTCAGTGGCAAACTCTGAAGGAAACATTGATTGATTCTGCCAGAGAGGCATGTGGTGAGGTTGTGTGCAAGGATAAAAAAATTAGAACTCCCTGGTGGACACAGGAAGTTAAAGAGGCAGTGAAGGAAAAGAAGAAAGCATATCAAAAGTTCCTGGCAAATAAGTCAACTTTTACTCTTACAGAATACAGAGACAAATGTAAGAAAGCTAAACAGTGTGTAAAACTAGCTAAACAAAAGTCATGGGAGGACTTTGGCAAGAATATAGAAAATAAATATCAAGAAGGTGGCAAAATATTCTGGAGGTTGTTGAAGAAGCTTAGGAATGGAGTAAAGAGTGCTGTAAAAGGAATTAGAGATGATAAAGGTGAAATGAAAACAGGAGAAAAAGATATCCTTGAAGTATGGAGTAATTACTTTGAAAAACTGCTAAATGAAACAAGCAGTGATGACAGCACAATGATAAAAAACACTGACCAGGCATGCAGTCAGGAATACATATCCATACTTGAAGTAGAAAAAGCCATTAAAGGCTTGAAATGTGGAAAGGCAGCAGGAGTAGATGATATTCAACCAGAAATGCTGAAGTATGGTGGTATAAGAGTCTTACAGTGGCTGCACTGCATAGTTCAGAAAGCCTGGACAGAGGGACGAATTCCCGATGATTGGAGTAGAGCTCTCATAGTACCCATATATAAAAAGGGAAATAAAACTGAATGTGAGAATTACAGAGGTATTTCCCTACTGAGTGTTCCTGGAAAGATCTATGCAAGTATACTTGAGAAACGGTTGAGAAGAATTGTGGAAGAAAAGCTTGGTGAAGAACAAGCTGGATTCAGGCCAAATAGAGGCTGTCAGGATCAGATCTTCACTTTACGACAAATAGTCGAGAAAGCATGGGAATATAACAAAGATCTGTATTTAAGTTTTGTCGATTTGGAAAAGGCATATGACAAGGTGCCAAGAGAGAAGCTATTCAATACGCTGCAGTTATATGGTGTCAATGGGGCATTATATCAAGCAATACTTAGTCTTTATTTGAGTTGTGAGTCAGCAGTTAGAATTGAAGGAAGTACAGGAAGATGGTTTAATGTTAAATCTGGTGTGAGACAAGGATGTACATTATCCCCTCTGTTATTCATTATCTATATGGATCACATTATGAAGGAATGTGGTATTAAACCTGATATCAAAATTGGAGATGTTAATGTCAGCTCTTTGCTTTATGCGGATGATGTTATACTTCTAAATAAATCCGCTACAAGTCTGCAAGATTCTCTGACTAAATTGAATAGCTGTTGTAATAGATATGGTATGAAGGTCAGCAATAAAAAGACAAAGACAATGAAAATAGGCAGAATCGTTGAAAATGTCAACTGTGTTGTGAATGGAGAACCTGTGGAACAAGTAAAACATTTCAGCTACTTAGGCACAATTTTTACTGAAGATGGTAAACTAAATATAGAAATAGACAACAGAATCAGCAAAGCTGGTATCGTGGGAAGTCAATTGAATAAATTCATATGGAATAAGAAAGAAATTAGTCGGAACACTAAATTAGCTGTATACAAGACTGTGTTCAAACCAATTTTAACTTATGGATCTGAGTGCTGGGTCAGAAGTAAAACACTTGACCAAAGACTAGAGACCGCAGATATGAGAGTCCTGAGAAAGATTATAGGCGTGAACAGATGGCATCAATGGCAATATCATATTAAAAATGAGGATATTAGGAATGAACTTGACATTGTCAGAATCCAGGAATGCGTTAGCAGAGCTAATCTCAGATGGTATGGTCACTTAAATAGAATGGGAGAGGAAAGATTAGCAAAACAAGTGTTCTCTTCCAGGTTGGCAGGAAAACGACCGAGAGGAAGACCAAGATATAGGTGGATTGATACGGTACAAAGTGCCTTAGACGATAGAAATATAAGATCTGATAATGTTGGAGTCTTGACAAGTAACAGAGTGATTTGGAGGAAAATTGTAGATAGGAAGTTAGTAATGATGTAATTTTTTCATGTAGTACTGTCATATCCTGTACACCCCTTGAGGGTACATGGCAGGAATTTGATGATGATGATGATGAAAACAATAATGAAGGAGAATGCTATATTTGGTTGGTATATTTGAATTACTCAAAGGTGTAAAATTTGGAAGAGGAGGATGAGACCTGCCTCCTTCAACTACAATACCGTTTCCCATTGTAAATATGGGCAAAAAAGCTATAAATTTATTGAAAATAAATTACATATTAAAAACTTGTCTATATTATTTAAAAACTTGCCTACCACATCAGTTCACACTTCACCCATGCAAAACAGATGAAACTCAGAAAACAAGGGGTTACTTAACCTATAATACACTAGTACTCTAGAAAATAGAAGAGTAAAAGAAACTTGTTAACATCGGATTTGAAAACTTGCAAATAAGAATTACATAAGATGGATGTTCAAAAGGTCAGCAGATGAATAATTGAAAAAAGAATCAGAAAAATTTGAAATTTAAAATTGAACTGCAAAGATGCAAACAAAAGATGTGTGTGTGTCGTCAGAGATGAGAGGGAATTACCAATGCCAAGTCTGATAAATACTACCATATTTCTATGGAAATATCCATAGAAAATACAGGTGTCATTCTAAACTGATTGTGTAACCCAGTAAAATAGCAAGAGACTTACTTTCCAACTCTATGCAAAATTTTTAGAATAGAGGGAGAGAATGGGAAGCAAAGGATGAAAGGATTAAGATGAAACTCAATACTGGTAATTAGCCAATTAAGAGAAATTTGTTAGGAAAGAAGACAAATCCTCTCTTGCTTCTAAAACAGCATGCCTACACAGCTGTAGGTACAGCACTTTATACCAAAATTTAAATCAAGTTTACAATTTTAAAATATTTCTGAAAATTGTTATACACCATGTGTTAAAAAAATTGTAAAAAATTACAATAATTGATAATCTAGAGTTAATGAAATTATAGCTAAGCGATAATAAAGCTAAATAATTTTCTTGTTCACAATTTCAACCTTTTTTCTAACTATATGCATGTATCAATAGATATTTTGTAATTACCTACCATATAAATATACTTCTTCAAATGAAAGGGATTTTTATGGGATAAATTAGCTTTACATCTTAAGAATATACATCTTCTGAAAATAATATATAACAAACACTACAAGCATCTATAAAGATACTCATAAATCCTTCATATGCTAATTTTTTCAAGAAAGACTGGATGCTTCTTCTAGTCTGCATACATTATAAAAACTTCTGTCAGTAGAATTCTCTTCTGAAAGCAATTTCCTTTTGCTTATTCTTCCTTTCTTGTATTTTCTTTTGCTGCTTATTTAAGACTTTCTGACGAACAACAGGTTTATTAACCCACTTATTATTTGTTACTGCAGTAGTGTCAAAGGGACCAAAGTGAGTAACTTTTGGTTTACATTTGACTGTATTTCCAAGGCACAATTTGTCATGTTTGAGTATGGTTTTCACAGGAAATTTGAGTCCTGAACCTGTTGGACCTAATCCACAATTCTTGTCCCATCCCTCTTTTAACATAAGCTGAAAGCCAATATTATGTTCTGGAATATGATAAACAGTTGATGTTTTCTCAGGCTTCATGTTCAGTAAATGAACTATTGAACTTTCATGCTTATTTATAGATTCTGTGAATTCTGCTTTACATAAACTACAGTAAAATTTCTGATACTTTTGTTTACTACTTGGTATTTTCTTTTCATCAACAACTGGAAAGCCCAGAAGAAACTGCATTACTTTAACATGTCCATTTTTCTGTGCATAGTCCAATGCAGTTTTTCCTGTCTTATCTGCAATATTTACATCAGCTCCTTTTTGCAGCAACATCTTTACTGCTGATAGTGCCCCACTGTAAGATGCACAAATTAATGATGTCCATCCATATGTATCTCTTGCATTTACATCATAACCATGATTTAAACACTTTTCTATTCCAGTAATATCACCTTCTTGAGCATACTTGAAAATTGCATATTCACTTAACGATTTTTTGGTGTCTTTTCTAGACAACTTTTTGCAATGTATTTTTTTAAGATGTTCATCACATGTGTTCACAGTTTTTGCTGAAGCAGGTGGGCCTTCAACCAACTTCTTGTAAAACTGGCCAATCTCTCTTCCATCTAGCAATAAGTGATCTGAATCATTTAAGCCTTTATCAGTATTCACCAATGATAACTGTGAAGAACTAACAAAAGAAACGGGCAAAAAGGGCAAATCCGCAGGTCTTGAGATGGAACTATCATCAAACAACATATTGCTGAAAAGCAAAGAAGTGTGATGTAATAATTACAATAATACATAACTCTCAAACATATCTTCACTTCATAAATTACTAGAGAAAAAAAAAATATATATATATATATAAGTCAATAACAAGAACTACCAATTTATAAAATTTGCAACTTAATTAAACTGCAGAAACCAATAAAAACTTTATTTCCACAACACAAAATTGCAATGTAAAAACTTATATACATTTTTATATAAACTTATGAAAAAATAGCTAACATACTAAATAAAAACTTTTACACCACTGTTAATGACACAAACTAACAACCTATTTTTCCAAAGAACAAACTCCATCCTCGAACACAATGTGTGCATAAAGTACCTTGTGTCGTAAGAGTTGGTGCTCCAAAGATGCTGGTTTGAAAACATTATCATAGTACCCTCCCCCCAGTCATTCAAGGTTTATTCAGCAAACACATATGCTGAATCATAACCCTCATCTACAGCATTCAGAACACATTCCTGCAATGAAATCCACTCAACCTCCCATTCTTTGTATAAGAAATTACTCCTAGTTCTCGCAAACTCATTTTTCCTCTCTCACCTATGTTCTATGTATAATTTCTTTTGCATTCCTCTTCTTCCTTATTTTGCTGAATTTCTAAGGTTCTTTGCTGTAAGTACCAACTTCAATTATTTTCTGTCTTGAGCTCTTTCAGTCTAGTTGCAGATTTCCATCTAAGCTAAATCTTTTTGGATGTTATTCTCCCAGCACTGCCACAGTCTTCTCCTAGGTTGTTTTCCACCTGGTCTCAGCAGGAATGCTTGTTTAGCCATTTTCTCCTCACACATTCTTTCCACATGTCCATGCCATTTAATCTGCAGGCCTCTGATTTCATCAGATAGAAGTGGAGATCTATAGAGTTCATATAGTTCTTGATTATGTCTTCTACATTCACCAGTTGTGTTCTATTGTATTATACGAACATGTGCTTTGCATTATGGGATATTAAGAACAGTGATGTGAAATCATTAGCTTCTATATACGAGTTGCTCCAGTCCTGAAAATACTTCAGGTGCAAACTTTGTTTGCTTGCACTTGGATAAAGGATTAAACCAAGTATATAATTTCTTGGTATCTTTAATTTAAAAAATAAGGATCCCCATCAATCTATACAAAATACCAGTAGCAAGTTAAATAGAGTATACCATCATTTTATTTGTGTTACTCTACAGATAACATTGATTTAGAGGAAAATTGTTGATAGGAAGTTAGTAATGATGTAAATTCTTCATGTAGTACTATCATTCATGTATGTACACCCCCCCATGAGGATACATGTCAGGAATTTGATGAGTTAAATAGAGTACCAAGAACAGAGCCCAATAGCACACAACTGGTTAATAATAATTATTAACCAGCTGTGTACTAATTACTCCACTCCACTTCTTACTCCACTGGTATATATCCCAAAGTCTGGAAATTGGCCTATATTCAACCCATTCCCAAAAAGGAACACAAATCGCTGCCATCTAACTACTGCCCTATCTCACTCACCTCAATCCTATCCAAAGTGATGGATAAAACCATCAATTCTCAACTACTACTCTACCTTGAGGGTACCCAGCTATTAAGCAACCACCAGTACGGATTCCACCGATGCCGATCAACAGGTGACTTGCTCTCATATATCACCCATCTGTGGACATATGCCATGGAAAAATTTGGCGAATCCCAAGTAGTTGCACTAGATATCTCTAAAGCCTTTGACCGGGTCTGGCACAAAGGCTTACTAAGCAAACTTCCATCATTTGGACTAGCTCAGGACTTCTGCAGATGGATTACCAGCTTCCTGTCTGGAAGCACATTATGTGTAATGGTAGATGGCTCCCTATCCTCCCACTATCCAACTAATGCTGAGGTCCCACAAGGTTCGGTTCTCTCACCAACCCTCTTCCTTCTATACATCAATGACCTACTTCAGTCGACCTCCAACCCAATACACAGTTTTGCAGATGACAGCACATTGCACTCCTCCCTTTCATTTGAAAAACCTTACCCTACACAACTCACTTCAACCCACAGAACATCAACCATAATTTCCCTTAACGCAGACCTCCAAAACATCCTCCGATGGGGCTCAAATAACCTCGTCAACTTCAACACTAGTAAAACCCAGTTCTGTCTTATTTCCTACAAAAAAAGAACAATTTTCCCCATATTATTTTTCATAACACTCAAATCCCCAGACAAGATGAAATTTCTCTTCTCGGAATTACCATGACATGAGGCTTCTCCTGGCATAAACACATCACAACCAATGCATCCTCAGCTTCCAAAAAACTAGGCTTTCTCTTTCACTCAAGACGTTACTTCACTTCAAAACAGCTGTTAACCTTATACAAATTGCAATTCTGCCCAGCTTTCGAATACTGTTCCCACATTTGGAGTGGGGCTCCTAAAAGCTCCCTCAAAATCCTTGACTCAATACAGAGGAGAGCAATTAGACTGATAAATGATCCATATCTTACCAACTCACTCCTCCCACTTTCACATGGATGTTTAGTCTCTGCAATTTGTATATTCTACAAATATTTTCATGGAAAATGCTCATCTGAAACAATATCAATAATTCCCCCACTCTGTACTAAACCCATTGGAACACGTACAGCCACCTCCCAACTTCACAGTACACCTTTAAACCCATAGAACAAGTTTCTTTTCTTCCTCTTTCATCCCTGTTACTGCTGTACTGTGGAACAGTCTTCCCCCTGAGGTATTTCCCAAGGAATACAATATACAGTCTTTCAAATTGAATGTCAACAAGTTCCTCCTTTACCCAACCCATTACCCATATACCGTACTAAAGTACTATAGGTTGACTAGCCAACCTCTAGTATATGGGCCCAAAATTATTTAAAAAAATAAATAAATAAAAAAATTAAAAATTAAAGATTATAATCTTTTCTGGGACACTGTCTCCCCCATATACAACCTGTGGTATGATTCAGGTAACAAATCTGCTATCCATCCCTACCTTCCCCACATTATACACTGTTATATTTTTTGGTCGTTGTTATATTGTTGTTTCTCTCTAATTTCATATTTTATATACTTCATTAGCGTCTATTATCTTTTTTTGTGTGTAGCCTAACTAGATTCCACCTAGGGATATTTCCTTTTCAGATACTGGCAAATTTATATTTATACTGCGCCAGCCAGTATCCTATAACAGGAATTTTATTCAAGTTCAGAGAAATATTCCTAGATTCACTGGCATACACTCTAACACACACTTAAACAGATATCGGTACTGCAGTCGTGACCAATGATCTATTACTTAAACATAGATATCTATAATTTCTCCCGCTATGGTTCTAATTTTATAAGTGGTAATTGATATCTCGAATTCAGGCATGACTCAGGCATATGCAATAAAACATGTCTATTGGAACTAAATGACAATTACAACTAAATTGAATCAAATTACTAAAACTTCTAAATCTCTTGCTAAGTTAAATCTCATGCTAAGATAATTAAACAATTCTAAATTAATTAAGTTCACCTAGACAGATCAAACTGTTAATCACACAGAACAATAGAAAGCAATGACAATATTATACTAAATTAAGATTCTCTCATGCATGCTATTCATAGAGTACATACTATACAACTTGTTGCTTTCTCAGTTAAGGTTATCTACTAAATAAAATACACTTATTACTTCAGTCACATACAATTAGATTCGTTCCTGACAATTCTTTGTCCAACAGAATTTTACTGTCTCAAATACAAAATCTTATCCAAGTTCTCTAAAGGATTGTTCATTTTACTTAATCAAACATAAATTTCAATCTTCTATCACTTCCGTAACATATAACAAAGATCTCTACATTACCCAGTTCTTTCCGAAGGTCTATTAACTACCACGTGTTGTTCTGGTCATCCTTTGATCGGCTATCTCAGCACCTGGCCTTTGGCTACATCATCCTTTCTACTGCTGCCAGATTCGAACTATTTTCTTCCGTGACTGAGGGCTATCTCCACTCCTTTCCGATGGGACAACCAGCGATTGGCACACTTTCTGCATAGGCTGATGATTCGCGTACGGCTATGTGTGGAATCTTGTTCAGCATAATCTGGAAAACAGCCCGCTGTCCAACATCATTGAACCCTGGCTCGTCCTTTCTCCGACCACCGGTCAAGAATCCTCAAGATGAAATCCGGAAAAAAAAAGCCTTGCAATATGGCATGCATTGCCTTATATTCCATGTTCTGGCGCCCTCTTTTTGTTGTATCCTTTTTTTCCACACAACCCTTAGTTTTAATGCCCTTAAGATGATCCCTACTCTCCCTATTGCTGTTAGGTGCTGTCTTTAAGGAAAGAGCGCTTACATTATTTTCCGCGTATGCTGTAGCCTCCGGCGTTATGACCGATACGTGCGTTTCAGACACGACCTTTGCACTGTTACTCATGACCTGTCTGTCGACTTACGTCATTTGAGACAGATTAATAGGACACAAATTTAACCTAATATTTCTTTTACATCATTAATTTGTACACATTTCTCTAGTTTAGTTTTCCGTTTTTGACTACAAATGTTTCTAATACAATTCACATATTAATACGCATTCTCTTATACAAACAAACAAGGTCTTATTACTTTCTGCTGGTGGGCAGGTATTATTTTAAATTAGTTAAAATTTTCATGTTAGATTCTGAATGAACAAGTTCTTAGAAAATTCTCCATTCAGGATCTAACAACACTAACTTGTCATATGGCAATTATCAAAGGCCAAAAATATCACTGTATGTGAGTGTCTCCCTTATCTACATTTGTCACCATCATAAAATTCAAGTACTTCAAAAACATGTCTTTATTTTTTGTGCAGGCACTATTTTGCCTTCATTTTTTTAGACCTGATATAGCCATTGTTCTGTGAAGTTTGCCGTTTTTAAATTTTGGCATATATACTTCGTTTCGCTGCTAGTGTTTGAAATTTCAAAAATGTCCATAGTCATACAAGAAAAGTTAATTCCAAGGTCAAGTTTTATAGTCAAATTTTCCTAAGTAGATACTCTCCAAAAAGTAAGCATAAAAAAGGCTTAAATGTTTGGTGTTATTCATAACAGTGCTTCATAGTATAAACACGACCAAAGAATTGTAATTGAAAAGGAATGAATGCCTTAACAAGGCACCCTTTAGGGGGAAGAGATAAAAATGCAGTTAATTCAGAAAAGTCAGGATAAATGGGGTCACATATGAGTCTCCCACATTTTTGACAAATTAACCCCCCCAACTGGCTGAGGTGGATGAAATAGCCAGACCTCACTAGCTTTTTTCATGGATCAAGACTTCATCAGCATTCTACCTTTTATCATGCCGTTACCTTCCTCCGCCATTAATCCTGTTACGGCTATCGGGGAGCCATTAGTGGATTAACTGTTGGTGAGTGACCTTTGTGTCACCTGTCTTTACATCTATTGTGTTACTTGGAATTTCCTTTTCTGTCCTAAGATATTTAACCTTTTTTGACTCTAAAATGATTTACTGTGTCTCTTCCCAAAAATCGAAACGAATTTCACATGTGCAAAAATACTCAATCCTGAAATGACCAACGAAATGCCTTTGCAATGAATCTATTTAGGAATAGTAAATTTAATGTATTTTATTCTTCAAATCAGTGCACCGGAAGAGTTGCACTGATTATTCTTTCAACTTTACTTATAATATAGAAACAATTTTTTTTTGCGAATTTTCAAAGGTTTGCTTTGAAAATATTATGTCAAATATTTATATTTTTAAATAATATTTAGTAAAATAAATATGACCTTTTGCTTTCTTTCCTAGCAAAATACCATTATATGGAATCACCACATTTCAGTTTTAGAAACAATTTTTTTTTGTTTTGTCTTTATGAACAACAAATGTTAAATTGCATTACTTGGTTTCGATTGCAAGTCTTTTTGGTATCAAAAATTTATATCTAATGATATAAATTTTTGATATTTTAGCAATGATTCTTCGGCATAGTTTTTTTTTTTTTTTTTTTGTATTATGAACATTATGATAATATCCAGTGCATATCCTCGTAGATATGTTAAAAATATAATATAAAAGATATCATATACAAAATGATTCAAAATTTTTACTCGTTTTGAAGATTTTTTAATGCTTATCCCCCCACCCCTTATCCTCTCCTGAAACTCAATTGCATAACTACTCTAAATTTCTACAGGTTTGAAAGCTTTTCTAGACGTATTCAAAATCTATTACTTCATTTTACCGTTTTGACAAAAGCAATACGGCAATAAGATTGTTGTACCATGAAGCTTCTAATTCTGAACTATTTCTTTGCAAGCTAAAATCAGCTATTCTACTGTCTGCTGAAATTAATTGAAATTTTAGAAATAATATGCTATATTTTCACCATGCAAAATTGTTCAGTAATAGTATTTTATAAGAAAGTTCAGTAGTAGTATTTTTGTTTGTTTTTCTTAAAAAAATCTAAATATTACTACTTCTACTGCTGGTTGCTATTTCTGAAATAATCTACATCTTAGAAGTACTTGATAATATCCTCTTAGCTGGAGGAAAAGCTAAAGGCTTATTACTCTCACTGCTATTGAGAAAGAAAAGAGAGAACATTAAAGTCACACTAAAGTGCCTCAAGCTGTAATGCAGAATACATCAAGAATGTCTTGTTTCCTTTTCAATTGTTGATTAGCAGATATCCTAACAGAAATACTGACATTTCTTTAACATGCTGATACATTATGCCAAAATAATTTCTTAATTTATAATGATCAGTTTCACTTTTATTATCGAAAAATTATAAATTATTTGATACAATTATCTTGAAAAGAGGATTTGAATTATTTTAAAAGAAAATGAGGCATATTCGTTTCATAATCTTTTTTTTGGGAGGGGGGGGTATAAACTTAGTCAATCTGCAGATATTTCAGAGAATTTATTTTATAAATCATTCGCAAAACAACTGTTACAAACATAAATCACTTGGGGAACATACCCGTTCATTTTAGTGTAAAATAGTAGCAAAGATTTAGCTACTTCAGGAATGTCACGTATCTCACCGAGAAGAAAATGTCGTTATGTCTGCTAATATTAGAACTCTTACATACTGTAAATAATTTTTTCTGACATGATTTCTCTATTAGTTATAATGTAATCAATTTATAGATTTTTGCCTTCTTGCTTTCTCCCATGCTATATGCAGTGATGTCTTCTTTGTACTACAAGAAAAAAGAAATCAGATAACAGAAGAAAAATATGTAATATCTGCTTTCTCATTGGCTGAATTCACAATGTTCTTTCTTTGTGTTTTGAAAAGAAAGTGCAAATGATTTTTTCTTACTATTTTTGCCATTATAACATCTGATATAATTATGATTTGGTTCTGCAATAAAGCTCACAAGGCCATCACTCAGTTTGCTAGAGGCTTGAAAAAAACATACTTAGTCTCATCTCTGATATTAATTTCCCTACATATGGTAATAACGTGATATTGATACCAAAGTCTTGCAGTTGTTGACATGAAAAAGTTTGCACAGAGAAGGCATGAGATATTCCCAATAGTTATCCCTATTTTTATTTTATTTCTTCGAAAATGTACTATAAGCCACTTCAAAAAGGATTAATATGTCATTCTGTGTGTTATAAAAACAACTTAAAAATTCGTCTTGAAGAGGAACTGGAAAGAGTGTTCCAGTTCCTCTTATATTTTATTCCTTCAAAAATATACTATTAGACATTTCGAAAGAACAATATATCATTCTGTTAAAGATACCAAGCAATTTTATAAGCTAGGTTTTAATCCTTTTTCCTAAGTAAGCAAACAGACGAGTAAGTCAAGTTTGCACCTGAACATAGTTCAAGTCTGAGGCAACTCGTTGTAAAGGTGGAGCAAGCTTCGATCACTTTCCTTAGTATTTTCCCCTAATGCAAAACAGATCTCCTTGCGGAGATGTATGATGCTATGCATTAAAGGCAAGGGCAACTACCCAGACCAGTTTCGACCTTTATTGAAGTCTTGTCAGTGGGAGCCAGACCCAAAAATGCCAAGGTTGAAGTAATGCACTTGTCTGTTTGCTTACTTGGGAAAAAGGATTAAAACCTAGCTTATAAAATTGCTTGGTATCTTTAACATAGTATATACCCAAGGTAAAAAAAACTTTCTAAATATATCATTCTGTTTATAAAAACAACTTAAAAAATTCGCCTTCAAGATGAACTGGAAACAGTACCAGTCAGGTAATATTCCTTTCTGCCCAGTAATCAACTATAAGCTAACAGAGATTACTAATCCCCACTGAGAAACAGAACAATAGAACATGACCAGTAAGGCAGCACACTAAAGAGCCTCAAGCAATATCTGAATATTTTACAGGCAGAAATTTCTTGTTTGGTTTCTCCATCTTTCTTTATTCTGATATTGCATTTGTAGGATGACAGTGATTTTAAATATTAATTTCCCCTATTATCCAATATCACATAATTTCCTGATTTATAATAATCAGGAAATAACTGATTTATAATTTGCTAATTTATAATAATCACCACCTAGTTTCTGTATTGAAAAATTAAAGTTATGTAGAACAATTACTAGAGAAAAATAACGAATTAAATAAAAACTGCACCTATGTTTCATAACTGTTTTCGAGTGCGTGATAGTGATGCAGCAAAGGGGGGGGATGTTAAACTATCAAAGGCGAAATAAAGTTCAATTCAATTGTAAAAATATGGAAATGAAATTTCACTGATGCATGTGCATATATAGATTTTGAATGATAGAATATAAGCAAAAGTATCGCTTACTTTAAAAATTGGAGCATAATATCTGAATTATGCAGAAAATATATAAATATCAATTTAAATCATAACTGTTGATTTCATTTTGTAATGACCAATTATACAGGGAAACCAAGAAAGTGAAAGTGAAAAGAACAGTAGATTATTATATATAAAAAAAAATTTAGTGATATGATTAAAGAATTTCATGTTATTCTCTATAAAGCAAAGTCAATCAAGTGCATCCTTCAGGAAATCTGTGAAGTATTATTCGATGATTTTGAACAAAAATAAAGATAATATAATCTGGAATGTCGGTAGCCAGTTTTCTTTTCTTCTTTTTAAATAATATTTCAAATAATTATCGTGAATTAATTTCTTCGAGAACAAAGAAAATGTTTTGTCGAGTAAGCGATTAGAAAAAAATTAGCACAAAAAATTAAAGAGAAATTGGTTCTCCAAGGTAAGGCAATATTTAAGTGAAGAAACTATGCAAGGATCTTTATTTTGTCCAGGCATTAAAACTGTATTGTACAATAAAAAAACAAAAATATAAATAATTTCTATATTTTTAATCTATCAAATATAACTAAGATCCAGTTACCAGCACAGAACAAGGAACTGTATTTCTTGTTCTATGCTGGGCCAAATTACACTTCTTATTCACATTCTTTCAACAGGTGGGCTGAATTATATCCAGATTTAGCTGGACGTTTATAGATATCCTAGCCGTTTGGGAGGTTAGTCATACTTATTGAGGTTAAGGAAGGAGTACTTCATAGCTAATGCTGATTTAGCTCTATGACCTATAATAATTTGCAGCACTGCTGCTTTCTTCCATTTAATAAAGTATGAAGGTACAGTATGTCCAGAGCATAGTTTGCCATATAGATGATTTCCCATGGTTATACTGTTACTATATGCATCCATAATGCAATTAGAATGATGGGCCACTGCATCCTTCAACAGAAAAAATGAATTCTGTTCACATTGCAACAAGAGAAATCTTTATAAGGACTATTTCATAGTCTTCAGGTTTTCAGAATCCCATATTATGGCACCAAGAGAAAACGTGCATATCCGTGTGTTAAAGCTTAAGTGTTGTGAGAGACTCATGTTAGAAGCTTACTAGAGTGAAACAGCACTGAGAAAGGATTAAAATATTAATTCTTCCAATATTTTGTCTCAGTCACTGAGACATCAGGGTGTACAATATGAGATTTGTAACAAACACACAGGCAACACAAAACTAAGTGAAACATGTGTACAAAAGACTCGAGTCCTAACTAGGTGAGGAGTGCTCTTGGGCACCTGTTGAAAGTCTAGGATGTAAACCGGGATCTCAAAGTATGAGTGTTTCCCATATTTTGGGAAGTTTTATGCAACCATATTTATTTAAATTAGGCTGATTTCTGAGAGCTGCTGGAAATCCCAAAAATAGTCTCTCTTCTATGGATACTGTGGTGTTCTTTTTCTAACTGATTCTATGAGTCATGTTTAAAGCATGGTCCACGAGGCCCTATTGACCAATAGTCACAACAGCAGATATGGTCAATCAGGGCTTGTCGACCATGCTTTAGACACGGTTCAGAGAATCAGTTGGAAAAAGCCCACCATGCTTCATCACAATAAATTTAGAAGAGGGAAACTATTTTTGGCATTTCCAGCAGCTCTCAAAAATCAGCCTAATTTAAATAAATATGGTTGCATAAAACTTCCCAAAATACAGGAAACACCCATACTTTGAGATCCTAGTTTACATCTTAGGCTGCCAATAGGTGTCTACAGAGACGTACGTCTTTCGTCCACGTTTCACTTAGTTTTGTGTTACAAGTCTCATATTGTACTCCCTGACAATGTCTCAGTGACAGACAAAATACTAGGAGGATCAAATAATATTTTAAACCTTTCTTAGTGCTGTTTCTTTCACTCCATTAAGTTTCTAACATGGGAAAACACAATTTACAGACAAAAAAAAAAAAAACTATTTGTGGACAGTAATAGCATTATAAATAAACAATATAGTGATATTGTGTGGTGACCAGGATTGAGTAATGTAGATGGCCTATGTGGAGTATAGTGCCCTGCCATAATGAGTCCTTGCACATTTCACATAATAATAACCATCTACCAGTCAACCTTCCATAATTATTATTATTAAAGATTGAATGGTTCTTCTTCTTGCTTATCACATAGCAGACAAATTCTTTCTTTAGATTTAGCCAGCCTCCTAGTTGGCCAAGTGGTCAGCATATCCACTCTCCAGCCAAAAGGCTGTGGGTTCAAATCCTGCCATGGGCATCATCATCAACAACCGTGGGTCCAATGCCCATAGGTGTCTGATGCAATCTTGATATGATTCTTCCATTGCCGTGGGCAACGATGTTTGTAATTATCTGTGACAGTGGTGGTAGTGGTGGACTACCACCACTTGTGATGGCAGTGGTGTTGGTGTAGTTGCAGTTTGTTGTAGTTGATGGATTGAGTGGTGGAGACAGAGTTGTAGAGTAGGTGCTCTTCCTCGATGAGTCTTTGGACTCCCTGGTGGTGTCATGTAATAATAATATTCGAGTTTGTTGGCCTGACTGGTTAATTTCCTCTCCTTTCCTTTTTACTTTACCATACTTGCCACTTTTCTCACCTACATTGTACATATAATCAAATACCATTCCTCAATAACTTTTTCCATACTGCTTGATAAGATTAAGCTGTTCATCCATTTCACTCCAACTTTATTTACTCACCAAACTCTTGGTACATCACACTGCACCACTCACATTTATCCTAACCAATTCCCATGCTTTGTTTGCCCCTTTTCCCCACATCATCTCTTCATACTGATTATAGAGCTTCCCTTAGCAGATATGATGGGAATGTTCCCCTGATTTAACATCTCCCAAACCAGCACTTCATCATCTTGCTAACTTGCAGCAGTGTATTAATAGCTAAGTAAATTTTCATTTATTTTGTTCTTGTGGCATTACTTTCTTATCCTCTTTGTGCCCTAAAGTCCTTTTCTTCCAGATACCTCTGTCCTGGACCACCAGTTCAGCTCTTCTAGCCAGCTAGCCATTCTTTCCTTTTCTGTCATTCTCTGCCAAGTTAGTTGAGGTCTTCCTCTTTCTGTTTTTCTTCTAAGATCCATGTCAAAAACACTCTAGGAATCTCTCTGCTGTCCATGCTTAGAATATGTTCAATCCATTTCCATCTGCATTTAATTTCATCAGTAATACTTTTTTGCACAGTTAGTTTATATAAGTCATTGTTTGTTAAACATTGGGACCAAAATATTTTTAATATTTTATGCAGATTTTGTTTGAAAACTAATTTAGCTTCCTGTTTTTGGTCAGCTTCCATGTCTCTGATCCATATAATAATACTGCTTTAGCAATGAAATTGAAGATCTTTATTTTTGTTTTTCTTGTGGTATTACCAAGTGAATAAAGCTAAAATGTAATATTAATAAATATTTCAATCTCATAAATGCCAGTATAATCACATTTATTAACACAGTAACAAAACTATAACTTCTATAGAAAGGATTATAACTTACACAATAAAAATTTTTTATCCAGCTGCTACAAAAGCATATTATATATATATATAAACTGTCCATTTAGGAATTACAAGGGTGAAAAGGGGAAAAATAAAAAAACTATATACAAACTGAAACTCTTGATGTATACCCCAACACAAATAGGCACACGTACCTTAGGACAACCGTTAACTACCTTGCCCAAAGTAGTTTAGTCAAGATTACAGCATAAAATATAATATTGTAAACGGCATTAGAGTGTATTACAATAAACATATTTGTAATACAAATCCCATCCACAAACGCTTTTAAAAATATAGTAGATCAATACTAGTATGTAGTACTAAATGTTTAGCAAGCTTGTATGTGGACTGTTTATACTATCCACAATAGGGCGTAGGGATATACCTTGTTTGTGGGTTTTAGGTGCTCCATATATTCTGAGTGTTTTAACATGAAAAGGCTTGAGTTCCTTAACTGTTTCTTTTTGGCCAGGAAGTGACTTTTTTCAATAATTTGAAAACCTAATTCTTTTGATAGTTAGTTGGATCATGATTTATAATTTCATATATAGACTGGTCTTGTAAAAGTATGTGCATTTTGCTTTCTTATTCAGCTAAATTCATCACCATAGTTGCATTATCTTTGTCTGCTTTAGTTATAATAATGTGGTATTAATGTATTATTATAATTTATATTATATATTATAATAATGCAAAATGAAAGCTTAGGAAAGACCAAAAAATTCAATAAAAAGAAAAAACTGAAGATCTGGGATGATACAATCAAAGCAATAATCAAAAAGAAAAAAAGAAGCCTATCACAAATGGTTAAGCAGTAAAAGATTAAAGATGAAATAGAATATAAAAGAATAAGAGTCATAGCTAAAAGAGAAGTCAGAAAAAGGCAGAGAATCATGGAACAAATTTGTTTCTAATATAGAACATGATTTATATAAAATAAGACCTAATGTATATAAGATTTTGAAACAGTTAAATGCAGATACCAAAGAAAACATAAAATTAAACACCGAATTGAAATTAGAAGAATTTCTAAATTACTACACAGAATTGTGGACAGACAAATATTTTAAAAAAAAACAACTGGCAAACAATTAACAAAAATGAAAAGGAAATAACTAAAGAAGAATTAGAAATCAGCCTGAAAGAAACAAGAAATGGAAAATCACCTGGAGAAGATAAGCTAGGTTCAGAACTATATAAATACGCAGGAACAAGATTCAAAGAAAGACTCAAATTATTTTTAAATAAAATTTATTCAACTGGTATCCCCCCGCCCCCAACAGAATGGAAAAAAGCACTTGTGATTCCTATCTTTAAAAAAGGTAATAGAGATGACCCTAAAAACTATAGAGGTATCAGTATACTAAATTCCTATAACAAAATATATAGCAGAATCTTAAATAGCAAACTAATGAAATATTCTGAAAACTTTATTTTAGAAGTACAGAATGGATTTAGAAAAGGACGATCATGTATAGACCTGGACTTTTGCCTAAAATTAATAATAGAGAAAAGAAGAGAATACAATTTAGAAACACATATTGAATTTATTGACTTTGAAAAAGCATTTGACAAAGTTAAAAGAAACATTATTTAACATATTAAAAGAAAGACAAATACCAAATAATATCCTAAAAGCTATCACAAGTATATATGAAAATAATCAAATACAAATAAGATTAAATCACGAGCTATCATATACGAGAGAGATAAACCAAGGGCTCCGACAGGGATGTCCCCTCTCAGCAACTCTTTTTTAATATTTACTTAAATGAAATAATAATAATAAAATGGAATAAAAATATACATCAAGGAATTAAACTTTCTCCTACAGTGAACTTAAACACCCTCCTTTTTGTCGACGACCACATAATAATTACAAATTCTGAAGATAACTTACAGAAAGCCATTTTAGATCTAAATGAGATATCCAAAGATTATGGTATGATAATATCAACAGAAAAATCAAAAACTATGGCCTTTAAAGGACAAGATCCAGCAAGAACTAAAATAGTAATAGATAACAAGATCTTAGAACAGGGGAATTCATTTAACTACCTAGGATGTATGATCACATATGAAAATGAAAAAGATATAAAAGTAAAAATTGCAAAATATTTAAAAATAACAGGTGTAATTAACTCTATATTTAAACCAAACCTAGTTCAAAAACAAACCAGACTAAAAGTATACAATACATTAGCCCTACCAATCTTAATGTATGGAAGCAAAATCTGGACAATAAAACAAAAAGACAAACAAAGATTAATAACAGCAGAAATGAAGTTTATGTGAAAAACTGCAGAGTATACCCTATTTAATCACAAAAGAAACGAAGAAATTCTTTCAAAATTTCTTCGTTTCTTTTGTGATCAAATAGGGTATACTTTGCAGTTTTTTAAACCAAGAATGTAATAGAAAAAATTAAAAAATATAAACATAAATGGATGGAACACATTCAAAGAATGAAAACAGAAAGATTACCAAAACAAGCCTTAAAGTACAAGCCATTAGGAAAAAGAAAACCAGCCGTCCTCTTAAACAATTCAACGATGACTTCTAAGGCCGGAACAGGCCATGCTAGGCCTAAATCCTTGATACACGTGATGATGATGATGATAATGCAATGGATGCATTATGAAAATTGCTATATGTATGCACTGAAAAATGTGAAAGAATTGTGGACTGTTTGGATAAGAAGGAAAGCATTACTGTATGTGAAAAGTGTCCTGATAGATTACAGCGATTAGAAATGGGAACAAGCATCAGGACCCACAGTAGAAGAGTTAGGCAAGAGTTAGTGAAAATGAAAAGTGAAATGAAACATCTGGAAGAGGATATTAAACATTTAAAGGAGATGGTGGCTGATGATAATAAGAAGAAGGAAATTAGTATTACGAAGAGAGTCAAAGGATAGTTGTATATCGTTGTATGGGGACTATCATTAGAAGTGTGATGACGAATAAAGTGCACAAAACATGCTTTCCTAGTGGAATAATGAAGCAAATAACTGATGCAATACAGGAAAGGAAAGACTAGGCATCAAAATTAGTGGTAGTCATTTCCCCAACAAATGACTTAGTTGGGGAAAAAAAGATAGACAAAATGTTGATAAAGACTTGAGGAAGTTGTTGTAGCAGATAAAGAATAGTGTTGTTGGAAAAGTCATAGGCATGTTGCCTAGATATGAAAACAGTTAATCAGGTAGAAGAGCAGAGATAATGAATAGTAAGAAGACTGAGTTATATCTTAAGAGTGAGGCAAAGGAGATTCAATTTGTAAATCTGTGGAGTGAAGTTGAAGGATGGGAACGGTCACCACTCAGACTGGTTTCAACCTTTATTAAGGTCACATCATTGGAGCGAGACCCAGAAATGATACCAAGGATGAAGTAATGCAGAAGTCATATTTCCATATACAAATAGTCAAAAGGTGTCACACCTTATTACTAAAATTTTAGTAGTCTGATATCAAGAATATAATTTATAGCACAACCAAGAGGAAAAAAATTTCAACATCTATCTCTAATCCACAGTATTTTAGTAATAAGGTGTGACACCTTTTGCTTACTTGTATATGGAAATATGACTTCTGCATTACTTAAACATTGGTATCACTTCTTAGTCTTGCTCCCACTGATAAGACCTCAATAAAGGTCGAAACTGGTCTGGGTAGTGGCCCTTCCCATAATACTATCTTCTGGGATACTAAGGCAATTGATGTGGAGTCATCAGTCTCTATATATAAGTAGTCCATTTTGAAGTTATTTCAAACTTTGTTTGCTTACATTTAAATAAAGGATGAAACTAAGAATATAATTTATTCAACAATGAAAACATGTAAACTACATATACATGATATAATGACAAAGTAGCCATTTTGACTTCAAATGGAGATCATTCATTGTTATCCTGGGAGGTGTCAGTCATATTGAATCCTAAGGAAGGAAAAAAAAAAAGGTTAAAGTTAAAAGGATCAAGTAGTCATCAAGCATGAGAAAAAAAAAGAACCTGTTGCAGAGGGAACATAAGGTGAAGTATGACTATCAAGTTCATGAACAGTACAAGACATAGGCAAGAAAGGTAACTGGTGTTGCACAAAAGGAAAAATCACATTCAGATGAAATTAGCTGAGCATGCTAAAGGGAATTCCAAAAAGTTTCTTTCACTATGTAGTGAGTTAAAAAAGAAAAATGATTATGGAAAGATATCTCTGATTTCTGCTGGTACGATGGTAACAGAACCTGAAGAAATGACTGAATTAAGGAATGATTATTTTATGAAAATTTATCAGGATGAAATTAAATTAAGTGGCTGATGAAACATGCAATGATGCAATCTTTGTGGTTGATGGATTGGAGGTACTTGGAATACTGCAAAATATCAATGTGAAATCTTCCATGGGATTAGATGAGATTTCAGCACATGTGTTGCATGAACAGTGCATGGAACTTGCAGGAGGATGGAAGGAAGGTATGATTGTTCCATTAACCTGCTACCGGCCAGGACGTATATATACGTCCAAGTTACCATGAATGCGAAGTGTATATTAAAATTGTAATACCAATGATATTACATTGAAATATATGATGGATACAAAGCGCATGAGGATGCGTATTTGATCCATAATGGCCAGTAAGGGTGGTTAAATAAAGGCAGATTTAAAAGTTCAAAAATGGGTGGATAATAAGAATTTCATCCTTTTTTAAGAGACAATACATCTTTGTTAAAAGGATGGCTTGCTTCAGCAAGTTCCTTGGTTTCTATAATAAAATAATGATGCCAGAGATGGATAAAAGTAATGCATATACTGTGATATTGATGGACTATGAAAAAGCATTTGATGGGATACTAACAAGAATCTGTTAAGTAAGCTGCAGTGAATAAAGGATACTGGGTTGGTGAGATGGGTAAGTGAGTGGTTGTCAGATTCATAGATCAGAAGAGTGATAGTGTACCACAAGGGTATGTTTTTTGGTCCACTGATGATGATGCCAAGCTGAGAAGAGCAATAGTAAATGAAAGTGATGTAGCAATCCTGCAAGATGGTTCAAATAACTAACATTATGGGCAAAAGATAATGGTTTTTCTTTTAATGTCGCAAATATCAAGTCATGCACTCTGATTTCATAAAGTGTCACTGTGTGTATTCTATTGATGGGATTTCACAGCTGGAAATTGATGAGGATAGGGATCTGAGAGTTTCAGAGGCCATATTGGAAAAATTGGTAAAAGAGCAGATCACTTGAATGCAAAAAATAAACTGCCTAATATGGAAAAGGAAGTCATTATTCCTCTTTATAAGATTGATATGTCTTCATCTTGAGTTTTATGCTCAGTTTTGCTTGACTTGGTTTCTTGGGGATGTTGAGAGGAATCAAAAATCAGTAATCAAAGTAATTGGTAATTCAGACTATGGAAATGTTCCAAATGAAAATAGATTGAAGACATGTGGGTTACAAAAATTGGCAGATGGACAAAAAAAGAGGGAGGAGATATGATAGAAATATACAAGCTGTTAAAAAGATTTTATTGAATAGAGGTGGGTCAAGTTTTATGTATATAGCAGGTGAGAAAAGAACAAGAGGCCATCACTGGAAGCTGAGTAAAGCTGCAATTTGCATGGATATGCGGTTTAGATTTTGCTATGAAGGTGGTTGTCAGTGCTTTGTTGGTGAATCAGTTTGAGAAATGATAGGTATTGTGCTTATTTTGTGCTTCCCATGGTGAGATTTTGATCGCATTGTGCAGGTGTGAGAGGTATATTGTGAATGTCTGTAGGCCTCCCACAATGCGTCTTTGGACTCCATGAAGATACCCGTTTAATAATAATAATCGCACCTCCATAGAATCTAAACTCATTGCAGGCAGTCCCACTCTCAAACACAGCTCCTCACATCGTGACTTAAATGTCATCATCATCATACGTATCAAGGATTTAGGCCTAGCAAGGCCTGTTCCGGCCTAGCAAGGCCTGTTCCGGCCTTAGAATTCATCGTTGAATCGTTTAAGAGGACGTCCTGGTTTTCTTTTTCCTAGTGGCTTGTACTTTAAGGCTTGTTTTGGTAATCTTTCTGTTTTCATTCTTTGGACATGTTCCATCCATTTATGTTTATATTTTTTAATTTTTTCTTAAATGACTTAAATGTATAATAGTAATATATCACTCATTCATACGGGAAAAAAAAAATTATCCACAGCATAACGAATTCGTCTACGGATGACTGCGTACAACTTTCATTCCTATTCAATCGCGGTAAAATAATAATAATAATTCATTCATAATTCTTGGAAGTTTCCGTATACCCTGTTTCGACTAAACTCCCGTCAAAAAAGTTTGCATCGTCTTGTTAATGACAAATGATATTGAAATACCCAAGCATGCATCTATCATACTCACCAGTGTTAAAAATCTGATAATAGTCCACTATTCTATGCGAAAATAACTCATTCTATGTTACACAACTTGAAATTTTCATTAATTCGACTAATACCTACAAAATAAAATAATTCAACTTGCAAATCTCATTAGAACTTACCCCAAGCGGCGAAAATATAAATTGATCTCTAACTAAGAAATAAATAAATAGAAGCATATCCCAGTTGTGTCTGTGTTACACCAATAGATGTATCGTAATAATAATAATTATTATTATTATTATTATTACGATAATAATAATAATTATTATTATTATTATTATTATTATCAAGAATTGCGGAAAGAAGTAAACACACTCAAGTATCAAATGGAACACATGCTACAAAAAGAAAGGGGAAAAAAAACTTCAAATTGAGGGAATAACCAAAGAAAATACAGAAGACTTAACCAACATAATGCAACTGATCGGCAGCAAAATTGGAATTCAAATCGCAACCACAGATATCACCTATATCAACCGAGGCCCACAAAAAAATAAAGAGAGACCGCCACGAATCATCGCTCGTTTTACCAACAGAAATCTGAGAGACTCCATTCTTACAGCAAGCAAGAAAACAAGGCCGACAACAACGATCCTAACTGATAAGAAACTCCCAACACCAATCTATATAACGGAACACTGGACTCCATACTTCAAAAATCTTCTATACCAGGCAAGGAAGACAAAAACAGAGAAAAACTACAAGTTCTTGTGGACAAAGAATTATCAGATATTTTTGAGAAAGAATGAAAACACTCGAGTATACATAATTACAAGTGAATCCGACTTACACAGCCTACCAATAAAAAACACTAACTTTTCACATCCTTAAGAATAAGATTAGAACTCATTTAAAAACTATATAATGGAGATCTCAAACATAGGCGAACATATCCAGTCAGACAACATAAACTTCAAGGTCTTTGACTCTTTGAAGAAATGGTCAGACAACATTTCCACCAACACCAACTTCACTATCATACAAACATAAGAAGTATAAAAAAACACTGGCTTACATTGATAACACAGCTCAATTATACCATGATGAACATAGATGCGCTAATACTGACCGAAGTTGCAATAAACGACACAGAAATTTACGCATACAACATAAATAATTATCAAACCTACAACTTATGCAGACCAAAAAAAAGAGGAGGTGGCATTTATCAAAGAAAAATACAATGTAACAGAAAAACAAACTCACTTCGAACATGCGGAAACACTAATTTTAGAACTCGCAAATAGCCACAATAGTATCAAATACACAATATACAGACCCCCAGATAATAATCCACTCAGTTTTCTTCACGAGTTAGAAACATGGCTAAGCGGCATCGAACCGCGTACAGCACACAGGCTCATCCTAATAGGAGACATTAACATAAATACTCTTGACCACGCTTCTTCAACCACTAACACATATCTTGATATACTAAGTCAGTACAACATAAACCCTACCATTAACTCCCCAACAAGAGAAGAAATACTCAATAATTCACTAACACAATCATGCATTGATCATATCAATATACGGGCTCCCATCCATACATATACATCATCAGTAATTAACGTAAAAATTGCCGATCACTACTATGTCTCAACTTCGTTTTATTACGTTTCCTATCCCCCCTCTCACCACCACAAGTCGACAAAACTCGATCATACTAAAGAGCATTGTCGATAACCAAGTAAAAAATACAGATTGGAATTCCCTACTTAAAATAAACGATCCTGTAACATTATACGAGAATGTTCAACTAAAGTTCACAGACATATACAAAAAAGCAACAAAACCTAAACAACCGAGGCGACAAACAGACAACAATCCATGGATAAATGACGACATACTAAATACTATTACTGAAAAAGAAAATCTATGGAAAAAACTTAAAAAGTCACCCAGTAACACACATTCACAAACCTTATACAAAAACACAAGAAATAAACTAACAACAAAAATTCGTAGGACAAAACGACACTACTACTTCCAAAAATTCATGGAATATAACGTAATATAACATGGAATATAAACATGGGCTACACTCAAAGAATTAGTAACCCGAAAAAAGAAAACTTCAACACAAGATTTTATTGCAAAAAGCTTCGGTCAGGACACAAACCAAGAGGAATTAGCAGACTCATTCAACCATGCTTTCACAAACAACATCACACAACTCAAAAAAGACAAACTACCAACGATCAACAAAAAACTACCAACACAAAGTCAACAACAAACGATGTATTTTCCACCCATAACAAAACAGGAACTGAAAGAAGCACTCCTAAAACTAAAACCAAAGACCACTCCAGGAATAGACAAAATAAGACTCACAGACCTTATAACACACTTTGAACAAATAAATCCAATACTTTTGAAACTCGTGAACATAATATTCGAGGCATTATTCCACAACAACTAAAAACTGCAGTAATTACGCCAATATACAAACACGGCAAAAGAAACGATACTCAGAACTACAGACCAATAGCTACACTACCAGTCATCTCAAAAATTTTAGAAAAAATAACACACACCAGACTACAGAACTATTTACAGAAGTACAACATCATCTCACAAAACCAATACGGCTTTCAGAAAACAAAAAGCACCATTACTTTATTAGAAGACATCGCCGACACAATAAACAAAGCTCTCGACAAAAACAAGTACACCATCCTTATACTGCTGGACCTAACCAAAGCATTTGACAAGCTTGAACATGACATACTACTCACCAAACTATACTCAATAGGTATAAGAGGAACACTGCATACATGGTTCAAGAACTACATCTCAAACAGAACATAAGTAACAAAAATAGGTACATGTCACAGTCGGAGTATACAAGTAAAACACGGTGTACCTCAAGGTACCATATTATCACCCACTCTATTCAACATATACATTAACGATGTTCATAACATATCCATAAGAAGTCAAATATTTCAATAGGCAGATGACACTGCATTACTAGCAATCCACACAGACATTAACACAGCTCTCTGCAAAGCACAACAAGACCTAAACGAAATCACAACATACTTCCACCAAAACGCAATTCTAATCAACGGCACCAAAACACAGATGTTGAAAATACACAACCCAAGAATCATACGCCCCGCATCACTATCGATACATTGTCACACATACCGCTGCATTAACAACAAAAATACCTGCCAGTGTTCAGAAATCAAACCTGTAACACACGCAAAATACCTCGGTCTCTATATAGATTCCCACCTTAAATGGACAAAACATATAGAATACTTCACACCAAACTGCGGATCATCGCAGCAAAACTCTTCCAAGTTAAAAACATTATTCCACCCAACACAAAAAAACTTCTATATCACGGTATCTGCGAATCCCTCCTCAGATACGGAATAACAGTCTATACAAATACATCAAACAGCCACCTAACAAAATTAGAAACACTACACAGGAAAATCGTGTCAACAGTGATCTGGACACCTTACACGCAACAACCAATATCCGACAAGCACATGGCGATATACAGAATTGCATTAAAAACCTGAAACACTACATGACATTAACAAGGAATTATTTCAACATCATCTATCGAAACAACAGAGATACATATAACACGACCTACAACAACTCTCTACATCCCTACACCCTTCAACAACTCATACGGTTCTTTTGTGAGATCACATCAGATACCCACGGAACTCAACAACCTACCAAGAAAGTTAAAACACGTAGATAACTACAGAACATTAAAAAACGAACTCTGGAAAATATACCAACAAAGTTAAGAAACCATTAACACTAATATACACATCACAAATCACTAGCATCCAATGCCTACATCCCATACATAAACTAGCAACAACACAAATAGTGAAGGCTAAATCTCACTCTCTTCATAAAAGCTAACCCAAGCTTCGAAGTAGGTGGGATTAACTAGCCTCACTCATCTACCAGTAATCTTTATAAGCAAATGCAGAAATTTGTATGTATAATCATTCTTTCTCAAACTTAAAAAAAATAAAAATAAAAATTTTTAAAAATAAAAAAAATAAAAAATTATACAAAAAATTCTGTATAATCTTCATTGTTAATATTAGGAGAACATGCGTTGTAGATACATAATATAAAGGCAAAAAAAGTATTATTAAAAATTTTAATTGAAATCCAATGTAGGAATTGCAGCACTTAGTGCTGAACTCTGTAAAATTATGAGATGCAATGTCACACATGATGTTTATTGTATGTATAAATATTTTAGCAATCAATAAATTATTATTATTATTATTAAAAAAAAAATACGGGCATCTCCATGGAGTGAGAAGACTCATTGCGGGAAACCCAAATTATCCACACAATATCTATCTAACATTAAGGCTCCTTAAGGATATTGACAGAAGAAATATTTTGGTTACATTGAAAGGATGGAAATAGGACTTCTTAGAACAGTAATAGAAGGTAAAATTCCGAAAAAGAGAAAGGGCCAGACCGTCCATGAGATGGATGGATGGATGGATGGGGTGTTTGGAGTGACTGATCTTCAGAGAGTTGAAGCCTCCAGAAAAGCATACAACAGGACTACATTACGAGGCTTGGTGTGGCACATCACCAAGCATCTGAGTGACCATACAGGATCTCTGAATGCCCAGTGAACAGATGATGATGATGATGTCTATCGTACTTCCTCTTGAACTCATTGACAGACGAAGTACTCACAGTTCAGTCAGACAACGTGTTCCATTCACTCACCACTCTACAAGCGAAAAATCTAGTCCTCACACCATTATTAACCCCACTCTTACTTAATTTCCATCACTGCCCCACTGCTAAAATATTTCCCCTGCATCAGTCTTATAAAAACGTTTTAGTAACTTAAATATTTCTATAATAATAATAATAGTAGTAGCAATAATAATCGCATATTTCAAAGTACAATAGTCTACTTTGAAATAGAACACTGTTCCAAAATAAACATGCTTGCTACTAGCACAACAAATGTTTACATATTTCATAATAAATTTCTTTGTCATACAAGGACATCATCTAAGAGTAACTATAGGCCCAAGGGGGTTTTAAAATGCATGTACACGAATGCCTGAAGTATATCAGAAATAAAGGAGAGGAGTTTTTAGCATTGTCAGCTCAACTTGGCCAAAAGTTATTGGCATCAACAAGACCTGGTTGTCAGATGATGATGTAGTTACAGGGATAGAATGTAATGGATATTGTATTTTCTGAGAAGATAGAGGAAATAGGGTAGGAGGATGGGTATTATTAATGACAACTGAAGAACTTCAATCAAGATAAATAGAAGTAAGGTAAAATTGTAGATCTGATGGAAAATATCTGGTGTGTGAAAGAGAAGCCAATAGGATAAAATATATTGTTGCTGCTATAGACCTCGGGGAGGGGGGGTCGGAAGAAAATGTGGGCAACATGCATCAACAGATTAGCCCAATGAGTGCAAACCGAGCAATTGCCATAGGAGACTTCAATTATGGTGATATAAAATGGAAGGAAGAAAATGCACATGGCAAAATGGAAACAGAATTTATTGAGTTCCTAAGGGTAATTATCTGAAACAGCAAGTGATGGAAAGGACCAAGGGATTGAGAGTGTTGGATATGGTAATAGCATCAGAAGATCTATCTGTAACTGCAGTAGCAGCTCTACCTCCGATCGTTGAAAGTGACCATGTAGACCATGCAGTGATGACATTCATGTAGACCATGAATGTCATCACTGCATGGAAAGTGGTCAAGGGTTGTTTAAGTGTCCGAGTGCAAAACGAGGGTCAGGAATATAAACCTTGGAGGGATTGAGTGATAGCAATATAAAGCAGGAGCGGCAAAAGAAAGCATTGTGGAAGGAATATAAACAAAGTGAGTTAGCCGATCTCATACGCGGAGAGGTTTTTTCCTCCTAAAAACTCGAGTTTTTCATCTCGCATGCAGGTAAATCGGCTTTCAGAACACACGCAATTAACAGATAAAAATACTGGTGGTGGTGGTGGTGGTGATGATGGGCAGTAGATGGCGTTGATGGTCGTTGTGTGTAGTATTATTGGATAAGTAAGTAGTAGGGGAGATGATTAGATGTATGGAGCGCCATGTAATAATAATAATATTGTAATGACGATTAATGTTTTTTATGAATCATTCATAAAGTACTTTTCCAACAACTTTCAGTTCCGCCTGTCAGCAGAATAATGAAAATAATTAATATCGCTTCTTCACATGCCACACGAAGCCGAAATCGCTCCGTGTCATTTGCCTGTATTTACACGATTCCATACTGCACTTGCAGCACACTAAACCTTACGTATTAATACATCACGGAAAATCTCGTAAGCGTATCTTAAATTTTAATAACTTCCCTGTTTTTATTTCAAATTCTTGTTTATAGACATTTTTATGACTAACTTTATTCTAGAGAGGACAAAACAGTATGCTGTATTTCTTACGTGGGGGGGGGGGAACTATCGTAGGTCTCTGAAAGTTGGGAAAAAATTTATTGCCAGTGGTAGGTAGTGTAAAAAATGACGGAGTACGAACAGCGCCTACAATCTGCCCGTAATATTTGGTGTATGGTGTTTAACAGGAGTAACATGAAGGTAGGCGATTTTTCACGTGTTTTAATTATATTGACATAGTTCTGTTTCAATTTCTTAATATTGTCCAACTTTAAATATGGTAATATTATAGATTTGAGTTATCCTTCTAGCTGAACTGCAAGTTCTGTTAGTGCCAGTTCTCGAACTTTCTAATATTGAATGTCGACCTATTCATGACGGCATATTAAATGCTCGTGGATGTCTTCGGCCCTAAAATGAACGTGCCGTAGTAAAATACTGTAGCGATATGTTGTACTTGACTAATGGTGTGTGTGAAGTGCTGATATTCCAGTTGTGTCGATTCAGTCTTTACTTCACTTACAAAAATATCAGAATGCAATTTATTTCGAATTTTTTACATGCATTTCTAAGTTTGCTGATCATCGATAACCTTACGTATAAATGAGTTTGGCTGTGACTCGATTAACAAGTTCAAAAAAAGAAAACTAGCTGATGAGTTACTGTATGTTGAATAACATTTTTTTTAATTTCTTAACTCAATTTTTTATAAAAAGTAAAAATAACTGCTAGTCGGCCATTGTTGCTCGCTGGTATTTGAAGAAGAACCACGTGACAGCTGGCACGTGGTTCTTCTCCAAATACCAGCAAGTGCTAGTTCTCCACACCCTTAAAATAGTAGAGTAATAATATTTCAGAGCTATGCAAGTTATAATACGCACCTTTTTCGACATTTGCAAATAATGCTATCAATTGGTGGGACTGTCACGCCGTTTTGTTTTATGGAGTGAAATTGTGTATTTTTTTACACTTTTTTTTTTTTCAAAACAAACGAGGCAGTTATGCCTTCTTCCCATGATTTATAAAACAGCTGAGTAGGGGAGAGGGAGAAATAATGAATTGGCTGTAACTTTTGAGCTGTTTACTTTAATTACACATAAAGATTTGAGGCCTTCAGAAATAATAATAATAAAATAAACTTCATTTAATCGATGACATTCGGGTTATTAGTCTAAGAATATTTTCAGGTGATAGCACCTGAACGGGCATAAAAGAACAATTGACTTGTGTGTGTGTGTATTAAAGCGATATCTGACCGGCTCTGTCGCTGACTTCTTAGTAACAAGAGAAGGACGGCTGTCTTCACTATATATTTCTGGATCTGCTTTTATTTGTAATTGCATTGCATTTCGCCACGATTCCAATTCGATACATGGACAGTGTATCAGGTTCGGCACCGATGGAAGAGGCGACACTTGCAGATCCGATCTTCAATAAGCTAGGATCCCAATAAAATATAAGAAATACACATTTCCTCCAGGTATGTGCATGGTGAATATTGATACGCTTTTTCTATATGTGATGAGTTAAACAAATAACAATAAAAAGTTATTTTCACATGAGGCAATTATTTCAAAATATTCTAGCTTTGGGTAATAGATGGCAGCACGAGTCCCCATGCGCAATTTCACTCTGGTTAAAGCAGTGATTTTTTTTTTTTTTTTTTTTTTTTCGGTTGCCGTTTTGTCACAGAATTTTGGTCTCAGACATTTCGATTTTTTTTTTTTTTTTTTTTTTTTTAACGTTCATTATAGGAAAGCATGTTAACCATCCAGATAATATTAATGAACAGCTTTTTTTTCTTTCCATGTCCTGCTTCGTAGATAAAATGTTATGACTATCTCTTATAAAGCTCTCTTTTTCATGGGTTGATAGCGTCCTGGACCCAAATTTAATCTTTTACCGAAAATCATGAAATATGTTTATATCCGTGTTGTTCCACTAAGAGGCTTTCGTTAATAGAAAACATGTTATTTAAGTGATGACATTCCATACTGCAAGTCAACTTTTTTTTTTCTGCCATTGTTTTATTGGGACTTTGCCAAAAGAATACTAGATATCTGATTGAACGTAATATGAATGAAAACTAAGCTTACTGTTGCTTGTAAACAGCAATACGATATGTTTGCGTTAATGAGCTGCTTGACCTTTTTTGGGCGGCGTTTTTATGTACAACTTTTGCCGTATTACCTTGCGCAGGACTGCTTGGAATGGTTTGGCGTATCTCAGGTAAATGAAAGAAAGCAAACATTCCAGTGTCTGACAAGTTCATTATTTTTAATGTCCTGTTTTGTCTGTTCTTTCTTTTTGATTTACTACAGTTAGGAATCGTGCTTTAGAGCAAATTTCGGTGGGAACCATGTCCCCATAGTCATAAATTTCTACGTTTGTGGGAATGCTGTTCCCATTGCTCAAAACTTAGATGAACTTGCTGGTAATTGTGAAACTTTTATTAATCTAAGCAGGTAATTCAGCGAATGAAAACAAGGCAATAGGGTTCATAAATGGAATACAAAAAAAAAAAAAAAAAAATTGAGAAAGCATTCCGGGTTTTATTATTTTTAACTTTATCTAGAGGTTAAAAATATCGTACTACAATCTCCGTAATAGTCACTATTAATAAGTCCTGGAGACAAACTGGCTGTTTACTAGGTTAATTACCGATCTCACAGATAGTGGCAGTCATTCGCTTAGCATTAGAATCTGACTGCATAAATACCGAATTCAGTACACAAAAAAAAAGTTTTCAGCGGCTGAAATTAAAATACAGTAATTTCCATGAGTGACGTGCATGACTAAATTCGCTGACTTTATGAGCAATTTAGTTAACAAGCAATTAATACCATCTGCAGAAATGTCGCCGAATTAAAATTTATAAGGAAGGTTTTCATTAATACCCAGGACCAGATCGAATCGAGATAAGATTTTAAGCTTTATTCTAGATTCTGAGCTCCGCCTCTTGGAATAAAAACTCCCATCGAAAGACAAAGATAAATAAGGAAACTAAAGCGTTGTTTGCTCTCTATGCAAAGGTGAAAGCAAAATAAATAGGGAGTGTATTACTTTATTGGAAATAACGCTGTTCCTTTCTCGCAAGTCCTTAAGCCCGAATAAAATCTCGCCGATATGCCAAATAATAAACAGAAGAAACCACAGGTAATAATATTTTAATAAAGAATTTTATCGAACGCTTTTTCCTGATGGTTGGTATTTCCATATTTTTATCGTTTATCACGCCTCCATTATCACAGACTGCATAATGACGAACACGTGACAAAAGTAAACAAATAGACTGAAATAGTCCATAATGTAAAGCGCGCAGAAGATGACGTTAAAAAAAATAAATCAATAAAAATAGTCGGCATCTATTTTAGGTCGTGCAATTTGATAGCAAAATTCTGAATGAAATATCTGCTGCCAAATTTTCAGTTAAGAAAAATAATGTAAAAATGATTTGCTTTTAAAGAAATATATGATTAGCTCGGTTCGTATAGGCTGAAAAATTAAGAATAAAATGAGTAAACGAAAAAAAAAAAGGTTAACCATATAATTTTATGATGGGTATAAAATTTAATGTAAAAAATCTTTACATTAAAATGAGAACTTGTAAATTGCATAAATCGCCGATTTAAAACTCATAAAACTGTTCGTATTCCCTGACTCCGTAAGTTCTTCGCAGCTGCTTGGGTGTAGTTCTTCACACTGCACTTTTTCTCACAGATAAATTCTTAGGCACACCCAAGGGGAGGCAACGTGGAACGGTTTTACAGAAGGGCGTTCCAAGTGGTCGCTCAGGGCCTCCGCATTTCAAGGGTCTCAAACGCAGTGAAAATTTATATGCATATTGTAAAACAAAAGTCAAATTAATATTCTACCTTTTTTCTTTTTTTTTTTAACTGTAGATGTATTAGCAAAGTATTTTATTTGTTAATTGAGGAAAATATAGTAGGAAGCTTAACCTCGTATTTTCAACTTTCCTTTCATTCAAACGCTGAGCTATCATATTTTCAACATGATTTCGTGGACTTGATTCCTAGAGGATACTTGTCTTTATTTGGGGCATTAACGTTTTTATTCATTTAAATTTATGATTAATCATAAACTGTGATAAGCATGATTATAGCTTGGAGCCAATACGTTGGAATAGAACAGTGCATTGACAGTAGTTAGCTTAGTAATTTCGGATATCTTGAATCAAAATATTATTCGAATGTTCATTGAAATATAAAGTCGTTTTGCTCCAAATATTTGCCATATTATTAATTTTCAGCATCAACAAGCAATTAAAGTCAATATTGAGAACACTAACGTTTAAGAATAAAGATATTATTCTCTGCCCTTTGCGAGGACGTAAGGTGAATAAGGAATTATAGGTTCGAAGTTTTATAGACAGACGCATAAGGGAACATACAACTTGGTAAGAGGATTATATTCTCAATTCATATCAGATGGAAGGAGAAAACATTGGATTACTCCTGGAAACCATCGTACTACCGGCAACTCGGTTATTTGGGTAGAAGAAAACGCAATTAAGACATAATCCTCATAGCCTTAGTTTCGTCTTCCATGATCCAAATAGCCAACTCCTGGAAGCTGATAGGATATAGTTCTCATAACCTGTGGCGAGTGAGTTGGATAACTTTGCTAGTTGGATTTGTTTTTTAAGAGAAGAATTAGTTTAGTTCTATAAACGGAAAGTAGATTTGCTAAGAATCAGATAATTCTGTAGTCCTATTCTTGAGACCAAACATGTCACTTTTACAAGCCACTGCAGGCCATCAGAAAGCAGATTGGTTGTCTTACACCGGGCAGTGAAATTCATCTTCCAGTGGAACATTCACAAAAATTCGAACCCGTAGGTTAGAAAGCGGCCACTCTAGCTGTTTGGACAACCGCGTCGACATTTAGGAATTCTGTGAAGTGAGGCGTATATTTTAATAATAAAAACAAATGGCGCACAATATATTAGCTTTTTTGTCACCCTACTGAAGGTTTTTTTCGTAATAATTTAAGTGATTATTTGATGAGTTTAATACTATAAAATATTACAAGAGATCTCCAGAGAGTCAGGGATTTAGAGAAAAATCTAAATCTTACCTCTTTCTCGACCGAATTCATTTTTAACTTGCATGGATGTCTTTTCCCACCCTCCGTAAAACAAAGTCCATCTACCGGTGATATCGTGTATGACACTTTCAGAAGTTTTTCTATCAAATCACCCCCCCCCCTCTTGTTTTTCTAGCGTCTGCAGTCCACAAATTCTCAATCTCTGCTCATAATCTGCATTGCACAGTCCAGATCGCATATGTTCGAACCCTTTCAATTATATCACCTCGGAAACTAGGCTACCAGATCTGCGCACAATAGTCCAAATGAGGTAGTATCAAAACCTTGTCAAGAGCCAAAAACGATTTCCTTAATCTTCTAAGGAAATTAAATATTGTAAATAAAATTTTAGCAGTAAAAATACACGAATAAATATCAGTGCTAAACTGGTGGCCTCGTCATACTTCGCCTTCTGACATTGAGTGCCGAAATTAGTTTTGTCCATACCAGATCCAACCTCCAACTAAACCTTAAAACAGTAACATACATTGAGAGCTAATTAGCTAATTTATGCGCTAAAATACCAATATTATTATACACTGGTAATCTTTTGCGATATTGCCTAGCTACATCCATGACACAAATGATCATAGCAAATTACTTAAAAAGATGTTTTAATACAGCAACTACTTCAACTATATTTTTAATTCAGGATATTTCAACCAAAATAAATGAACACTTATGTATGAATCATAAAACGGAATGTTAATGAAAGTTGGTAATTTACTTATAAATCTCCACTAACATTAAAAGCAAGGAAGTTCTTTTATTCTACAATAGATGTCGCAAGCATTGAATCGCTACTCATTACTATCAAGGTCATTTGACGGCCTAACAAGTAGCTAGCTCATGCATGTTGCTTTTCCACCAGCTTTCTTGCGTATTATGTATATGAAATTTCACGCATACTAAAATGTATGGTGATTAATGACTTGCATTTTGCTATTTAAATAGCTCACATTAATTGAAGAGTTCAAAACCTAGCTAAGAGTAAAATATTATCTATCATAATATCTTTTGGATTCCATAGAAACGTTCTTTTTTTTTTGAAGGAAAGCAATATTTATTATGAAGCAGTAATATTTTATTAATATGAATTTATAATAAAATCTTATTTGTATTTTACTACGCATTACTTAATATTGTTTCATAATATTAAAAAATATTGTGGACTATTTCGTTATAGAGGTGTCATGTATTTACTGCTATAAACTAACGAAATTACTTACGTAAGCGATTGAGGTACACCGTAACAATGACGATATCAAAGTGCACTCATTTGATTCAGAGATAATTACTATTTCATTAACGTTTTGCGGAAGAAGCAAACTTGAAACGTTATGGCAGTTATTTCAGATAATAAAGTAACATGCAGACGTTACTGTAAAAAAACCAACTGATTTGACTACAAATAAACAGACATACATCACGTGATTTGTCAGTTCAGTTGTCGACTCGATATTTTTCTTTCAGGTATAATGTAATCAAATAAATCCCTTAGTGTTTTACTTTTTTTAAAAAAAAGTCCTTTTAATATTAACTTTTGCTGAAGTTGCAATCAAACTAAAATTAAAATGAAGTAGTACTATACTGTAGCCGTTAGGTGGTGTTAAAAATAAACGAGATAAATTTATAATTTATAAATAAATAAAATGGTATTGGCCGATGCTCCGTGATGAAGCTTCAATTGTAATATTTTTGGGTGCATGAGATATGGTGGCGTTGCGTATTAATTTTAAGCTTATTTACAGTAAGAATAAAGGCTTTGTTATTGTAAATGTGAAACCATCTACACGCATCTGCTGCGAGTTGAACAGCCGAGGACCAGTTGTATTTATAATTTTGTTGACTTTAACCATTCTTAATATCGGAGCATCAGCCAATACTATTTTATTTATTTATAAATTATAATTTATCTCGTTTGTTTTTAACATCACCTAAAACGGCTACAGTATAGTACTACTTCATCTTAATTTTTTTGGGGATTAAAATTAAAATTTTGGGATTCAAATATTTAATTCCAAACCAATCTTATGTCAAAATGTCTCTATTATATTAACTCTGAGATCGGAATTTTAAAATTAAAAGAGAAAGACACTAATTCCTTGATGCACGACCTACAAAATAGCTTTTACAGTTCCTCTTATATATTTGTAATGTTATATATTTGTAATGCACATCTCATTTCTGTCGTCAAATGCGAAACATGCAAATACAGTAAAACAAATTTATTACAGTAACATTTTGTCATGTGATTTACACACTTTAGGGAATCTCTCGTTAGTCCTAGCATTGTGGAGAGGACTGAGAATAGGTACTAAAGTATGAATTATTATTGTTCGCCAATCCCTAAGGGATGAGTAAAAGCAAGGTTGTTGCGCCACCTATGGAATTCTGCTTATATGTTACTTCTTGCTCAACTAGCTAGACTACAGGTCGCTCCTGGTTAGTATGATATTGATTTATGTGACAATGGCATGTTCTTGTAATTCAAACAGAACTATGAAACAGTATCAAAAGCTTGAAATTACGAGGATTATGTTTCTGTTTTCGATAATGTAACACGAGTGATTGCTGCCTGTACAAGTATTAAAGTGAAATGCCCAAAATTTAGTGAACCACTTACGATAACTTGTAAGTCTGTAGTGAATTTTTTCTTTTTTTTTTTACACACTGGAATTGGACTCACAAATGACATTTAACTTATGCTATCACTTTCATAAGTAGTACGCACATTTTTATTCGTGAATGAGAGATCAAAATGAATTTTCAAGAATGTACTATTTTGAAATGTTATTTGTGACGGTAGATGGCGCTATATGCAGTTGATGGATTCTAGCGTGTGTAAATGAAGGTTTCAAGCAGTGTAGACGGTGGATTCCCTTGCACGTTTTATAGAATATTAATAGCGGATGGGCCGAAGATCAAACATGACATTTTTTAAAGCCGTTAACAATATGGTAATCTCACATCGGGAGACTGTTCGAAAGCAGAGAAGTCAACCAGGCCAGCAAGGTATCGTTGCAATACGCAATCATGTTGATACTCAATCTGGTCGTTTCCAGTGACTCGCTATTGCGTAGCAACACATTGTCAATCCAAATTTTGATGAAATTCACTGATAAATTTGAGGTGGAGGAAATCCAAGTCTCTGTTGTGTGAAATCTGTATTACAGCATGCAATCCTGAAATTTTGATGAACAATCAAAATTTTAGGATTGCATACTGTTCCGCGTTTGGTCCCTAGAACTAGATTTCCAGATTATATAAAAATATTAAAAATAATAAATGAAATTTTAAGCTCGGTTACATTTCGTAGGAGGAAGTCGCTTAAATATGGATATTTCTTACTTGCCAAATGCTCATAATAGAGAATTAATGAGAAAAATGTCCACTGATTACTTAAATATAAAGAGCCAATAGGCTTCATTTCGGCGACATAAACATTATTTAAATTAAGGGGATATTAAATCCTACATTGTTTTAAAACCGAATAAGAAACTCAAAGATTGGAATCAGAGTTTCATGCCGAATATAGTATAATAAACATAATACCAAGAATAGCGATCAGAACTTTACCACCTTTGCTGCGAGTTGCCCGAGGTTGTACTACGTACTAGGACTACTTGCATTAGCTCACGCTAGTAATCGCCGATACCTTTATAGTTTATTATACTATATTCGGCATGAAACTCTCTGATTCCAATCTTTGAGTTTCTTATTCGGTTTTAAAACGGTGTGGGATTTAATATCCCCTTAATTTAAATAATGTCCACTGATATTCTTTAGACCAAAGCATCAGTGAATTCCAGGTCTACAAGACCTGGAATTCACTGATATTTAATTCACTATAAATTAAAAAATAAGAATGCAAACGAAGACAAGGTAGATTTAAAAACTTTTAGAATACCGAAAACCTTTAATTTCGAGGTCGTAGGAACTAGTTAAAGATAAGCGCTTCGTGTAGTAATGGTATTTTTAAATGGCAAAATCCAATACACTGAACTCCTTCCATTGGGTTTTACGTGAGAACACGAACAAAATATTCTTGATCCCCTTAATAGTATTAGTAGTTGTGGTGGTCGGCGGTAGATGGCATTGGTGTAGTCGAGGTCAGTTGGTGGATTGAGTGGTGTAGACAGAGTAGGTGCCCTCCCTCGATGAGTCTTTGGACTTCCTGGAGGTGTGAAATAATAATAAAATGTACCAAAGCAATAAAAAAAATTGTCAGAAAAAAAAGTATTGCTTCCGAGTAAATAAAATTTCCATTCCCAATAAAATTACCAACCAAGAGAATGCTACTTATATTATTATTGTATGACACCTCCAGGGAGTCATACACCTACTCTACAACTCTGTCTCCACCAACTCCATCTACTGCCTACCACCACCACTGGTATTTTCACAGACAATCACAAACACCCATGCCCAACGGGAATCGAACCCACAGCCTTTTGGCTGGAGAGCGGATACGCTAACCACTCGGCCAACCAGGCCGGTAATACTATAAATGGGTTGTTCAAGATGATTTAAAAAAATGAAATTCGCTTCTGATATTTCAATAATTAATATTTAGTAAAGTTTATATCCAATTAAGTCGGATGGGCATTTCGTTTATATAATGCATTCAAGTTGTATTTTTTTTCCCCCTCACATAACTACCGAATTCAAATTGTTTTTCAGTTTCCAGACAAAAGTTATGTCACATTCCACCATCTGGTTCGCGTTGTATAAAGAAATAGGCAAAATCTTCACATAAGTCAAGGACCGTACTTGTGCACGAGGCTATAGCTGGGGGGTTCCGAAAAATTAGATCCAATTTAAGAGCCCCAAACAATGAGGGAGGGGGCCGCGGACCATTCTTGCGCCTCGGAAAAAGTGCAAGTACGGCCCTGCATAAGTCTATATTTTTCCCCATAACAATTACAAGAAGATATCTATAAATAGAATAGTGTCATATCTGGCAGAAGACACTTCGATATCTTTTTTGTGGATGTACTTGTATTTTAGATTTGTTCTGTGACGTTTATATTTAATGACTATTATATATTTTTTAAAATAAATACAATAAGTACATCTTTGCATATTTTGATTTTTCTAATTTAATTGCTGTTTTATTTATTGAATTTCTTGAATTGACGAAAAGCGTTCTGTTTATTTTCAATATTTATTTATTAATAAATCTTAATAGTGATAATTCTTATTTCGAAGTAATCTACAAAAACAAAAGTAACAAAACAAATTCAATAAAAATGAACTGTTCTTTCTTTCGTCTGTCAACAAAAACAAAACAGCGTCAAGTGAATCAAAGTAATTTTAAGTTAAATCTTAGGTTTCAGCAAAAGATGTCGAAATAAACTAACTCTGGTATTATAATAAACGATTAGAGAAAGACCTACTTCGATGAATTAATTTTTATTAATAATTATTGCCATAAAAGATAATATGAATTTTCGGACCATTTTTTAAAAACAAATAGGGTTCGTAAAGAGAGAAAAAAGAAATTGCATTTTTTAGAAAATGTAGTGAGTGAATTAAAGCACTTGAAACCCAGGGAACTGAGAAACCATATATTGAAACACTAAAACATATTTACAATAATGTAACTTCTTATTAAATTATATAAAAACAGTGAAAAGTTCCCAATACAAAAAAGGCATCCGGCAAGGTGACACCATATCTCCCAAATTATTTACAGCTGCACTAGAGGAAGTCTTTAGAAGCCTTGATAGGGAAACAAAAGGAATAAACATAAATGGAGAAAGGCCGCATCATCTGAAATTTGCAGATGATATTGTCCTAATAGCAAATAATCTTGAAGATCTGAAAGAGAGGCTAAATCAGCTAAATGAAGCCTCCAGAGTAATTGGATTAAAAATAATAGAGAAAAAACAAAAATATTGATGAATAAATACATAAACCATAGAACTGTCAAAGTTGAAAACCATGAAATAGAACAAGTTACTTCATATATATATATTTCGGCCAATTGTTATCCTTTGAGGAGTGCCAAAGAAAAGATTGAACGAAGAATTCACTTTGGATGGATGGCTTATGGGAAAATGAGAGACATCCCTATGAGTCTAAAAAGGAAAGCTTTTGACCAGTGCATACTTTGTCCTAACATATGAAGGAGAAACATGGACTTTAACAGAAGCCCTAAACAAAAAGCTGAGAACAACACAACATCGCATGGAAAGAAGTATGCTAAAAATAACATTAAGAGATAGGAAGACAAATATCTGGATAAGATCTCAAACAGGTGTCATGGATATTGTAAAATACATTAAACAGGCTAAGTGGAGATGGTTTGGCCATGTTGCCAGATGCAGTGATGGGAGATGGACTAGAAAAACAACAGAGTGGAGACCAATGGATGGAGTAAGACAAACGTTGGAGTTAGACCCAGAAGAAGGTGGAGAGATGAACTGGAACAAATTGCAGGAGTGAGATGGATGGGAGAGGCAGAAAACAGAGTGATCTGGAAAATCATGGGGGATACCTTCGTCCAGCAGTGGACAGAATCAGAAGGTTGAAGAAGAAGAATGAGTGAATTATTATAACCAGGCTTTGCTAGATATTTACTGATTGATATATTGGTGTAATTACGAACACGTAACTATTTGTGAATAGCTCAGCTGTCCCCCCCCCTTTTTTTTAGAGAACTTAATTAAAGGTATACTAAAATTATTCACATCAACTAACGCTTTTTCCAGGTTTATTATACGAACAATTTTTTTATATTTGACTATTATTCTACAAATACCTTATGCATATACATGAGCCTATAATGATTCTCTTGTTTTGGGGAAGGGAAGAGCATTTTAAAATCCCGACACTACAAAGTTAGGAAGACAACTATGTACAGTATACAAGAGAAGAGTAAAAAGTTAATTTTATTTTTTATTTTTATTTTTAAAATCTGTAAATAAACTTAAAACCCAATGATCATTCTTTAGTTAGAGGTTTAATTGGCTTTCCCTGGACTCAAAACTATTATGACATTGGGGATGAAGATAATGAAAAATCATGCATACAGCCTACGACATTAGCTTTGATATACAGTCTCGATTTAACTGAGCCTCTGACTTGGTTGTTTGCTAACGATTCAGAAGATGGGATGTAGCGCCAATATATGAAGAAGATTCCAAGGCAAAAGTACTTAATTACTGGCTAATCTGTTTCTGGAGTGATAGTGAAAGGTTTGGAAAAGTTGGTTCATCTTATCCTATTACTGAACCACGCAAATGCAAAACAGCCAACAAATCCAAATGTGATCATTAAAATCCCTTATCCGAATGCCAGTTGTGCCTTATGGTCTCTTGCAAAGGCCATTGGCCATAACTTCTGCTTCTCTCTCACACACACACATCCACGGCGTAGTACCTAAGCATAAAGCTGGCCTGCATTGGAAGTAGTCAGCGTTGGTTCACTAAATGTTTTGATGACATCCGATCCAGCAAATCACCTCCTACCATAACAAACAGTGCATCGCATGCTTCCTGCAATTCTTTAGCTAAAACATCTTAAGTGACAAAGATGCTAAAGTCTTTTAATCCTAATGCTATTTCCCCAGTTCTTGTGCTATCTTTATCCAAATACATGGAAGCAAGCATATATTCCCATTCCAAAAATGGCAGATGATCTTGCTGCCGATTGATCGCCTTTTTTTCCGTCCTCTCCAGAATAATGGAAGTCAACTTCTTCACTATCTACAGATCTACCAGTTAATTACTAATCATCCATGTGGATTCTGCTACCATAGACCTATAGTGAATCTCTTAGCCTATATCACCCACCACTGGAGACGCACATGCCACGAAAGGTTTGGAGAAACGTGCTGTTAGTCGTGATATTTCCAGAACATCTGATCGAGTCTGGAATCCAGCCCTAATCGGTTAATTGCCATCCCTCGGTCTACCTTCTGCCCTTTGTAATTGGATAGCCAACCTTGTAATGGATCACTGCGTATAATCGTGGATGGCTTCTTTGAGCATCTTCACCAGTACAGGAGTATTTTATGGCTAGTCTGTCGCCTACTCTCTTTCTCCTGTACGTTTTCCATCCACAGTTTTGTTAATATCACGAGAGTACACTGTTCTTCCTTCATTTGACCAACTTTTAGTACTGTTTGGAATTATGATCGAAGCAGTTAACGTTATGAGACTGGCGTATTATATCGTCTAAATTGAGTGTGATCTTTTGGCTGATTTCTTGTTTTGCCGAGAAAAATCGTATGAGACGGCTAACTCACCTTTATTCGAAAAGCCCTTGTCTTGAAGTGCATAAACATCAGAAGCCTCAAGCTTTTCTACGACTAAGATATCATAGTCGTCTTCAATCCTACCAAAATGCAGTCATAGCATCTTTATCGGGGAGGGGAAATCTGCATTCATCTTCCTTACCTTCAGTCATGCACAAATTCTCAATTCCACCATCATGAATTGAAATTCACATCAATATTTTCCTCAACCTAAAACAGAGGCGTCCTTTTCCGCTCAAGACTACTTCGCCCTCCCCTCCAATACTATGTGTACAAATCTGCCCAACTTTAGAATTTTATTCACATGCTTGGTGGTACCAAAAATGATCTCCCCTCAATGATGACCCACTTCACCCATTATCTTAGATGCAGTTTTTCAGTTCTGAAAAGTTGCATTGGTTCTGTTAAAACAAGAATAGACTGCCCAACACTCCTTTACAGTCCAACTGCAAATATGCCAAACAAGGCACTTCCCATCCTCTTTTACTCCATCTGTTCTCTGGATATATATATATATATATATATATGTATGTGTGTATACAATATATATACTGTATAATTATTCTCACAGTTGAGAGAACCTTAGCTGGCACAGTGCCAAGAAGTCAATTCGTGTTGAAGGGGAGGAAGGAATAAGGCGATATACGTATTCGTCACCAACACGCGAAATCACGTGCCTTATTATTACGTCACACCTCCAGGGAGTCCAAAGTCTCATCGAGGAAAGGCATCTACTCTACTTCTCCACCACTCCAAAAACCGCAACTATCTTCATCAACACCAACGCCATCTACCGCTGACCACTAGTACTTTCCCAGACAATCACAAACATCTATGCCCACGGCGGAATTCGAACCCACAGCCTTTTGGGTGGAGAGCGGATACGCTAACCACTCGGCCAACCAGGCCGGCATACCAATAATTTTTCCAACTGTTATACAAGAAAAATAGTTGCCACTCTAAAAACTACAATGTTCATTTAAAAAAAAAAAAAAAACTAATTTTCCGACGTGTAATAATAAACAACTCAATCCACAAGACGGATTGTTCACCCTATTATCGTAATGGATTCTCCTTCTTTTGCCATGCGCAGAAGTGTCGAGAGATCACGCATCTGTGGTCGAACAGTGTATATATATAAATTTTATTTGACAGATATATGAAAGACTAAAAATGTCGGGAATATTAGTTATTCAAGTAGATTTAATTTCGTAATTATAAAAAAAAAAAAAAAGTATTATTTCTGGGAAAATTCCCATGTTACTCCTCTAAAATAAACAAACTAAAATAAACTTAAAAAAAAAAAAAGCTTTACCTTCTGTTTCATAAATAAAACGCTGGTAAAGGTAGGAAGAAAATATTTTCTTGTTTCAGAGAGGAAACGTATTTCCTACCTGGCATTTAATTTTAATGAACTTTTCTACGTAAAGGAATTTACCTCTTTCATCATTCATTAATCCATACTAGTGAATCCAGTAAAAGTTCAGAAAATCCAGAGTCGTTGAGAAATCGTAGTTGTCCCACTGAATAGGAAACATTTTTCCCGTGGAAAAAATGTTTCTGTTGGCTAGACTTTCTAAGCATGGAAGGGCGAAATGCGTTCGTCGAGGTTTATAAATACTATATAACTTATAAATGACTAAATTCGATACAAATTGTAATGTATTTTTATAGCGTAAATCGAATTGCGACTTGTTTATCTGATGCTTCAATGTTGTAAAAGCTAGTATCGTCAGTTCTTACGATACGAACACTTCCGCAAAATAAAATATATCATTTCACTGATTGTTAAGAAAAATAAATTAGACCATTTGTAATTAGTATTTATTTTTGTTTTCAAGTTTGTTTCGAGGATTTAAAAAAAAATCTGTCCATTTCTTTTGGTTAAAATATCTTATACAAGTTTTGTTAATATCGTTACATTTATTGATCTACAATAAAAACGAGGTAAAGGCACAAATTCTGTTTACTTGTTACAAGGATTAGAAAAAGATCTTTCACGATACTAACTGTTTGCCATAACCATCATCTCCCTTACTTATCTTTATTCTATTCCATGGCCAAAGTTCTCTACTAATATCGGTTGTCAAGCGGCAAACAGTTTAGAACTTTCCGGAGGGTTTATTTACTAGCAAATGCATTTTGCCACTTGAAGCATCATAAGTGGTACGCATCCGTTTCTTTCTATTGGTCAACATAAGCCTTAAGCACCGCCTCCAATTTGTACGTCACGAGCGATGAAATTGCTCCGAGAAACTAGAAAAGTTGGTTGTTCACGAAGCTAGCAAGCATTTAACGTTATTGCTGAGAAGCTGGCTAGTTGTGCACATCGGGATGTCAACCGCGGTAGTTTCGCCATTTCGCGAATTTGGAGATTTTGCTTACAAGGTAAGGAGATAAATATAATAATTGAAATTCGGTTTTTATTGTGTGATGAATGTTATGTGTCATCATTTTAAACAAAGACCTGTTAGACGGCATAAAATAGGTCACGGAGTTAGGCTAGTGTGCCTGTGCCGCCGGCGAAACGGCCTCGCCATTCAACAAGTGGGGAGCCTAGTATGTAGAAGTTTCCGAAAGGCGTATTTGCAATTTTGTTATTCTTCGCTAGGGTTCTTCAAAGGTTGGGTAGCTTTACTTATATAAGTCTGTGTACGGATGATATATTTTAAGTATTTTTGTTGTCGCTTACTAATTTTATAAATCTTATATCGATATCCGTAATGTATTTCGCTAACATTATACTTTTATTCTGTTTTGTCTTTTAGCCAAGTTCTTCAAACTTCGTCACCCACAGATCATATAGTATTGATAGGGATATCACCAACTCTAATATTAGTCTACAGGGATCACGTCGAATTCTTCCAGCCGTCCAAATACAAACCTCTCCGCCAAAATTAATATCGCTGACTACATCAAATATGACCGTGTCCAATACGACTGTGAATGCCGTAACTCCTGCATCCAACTCCAAGGAACATCGGAAACTCGACAGAAGTTTCAGCGAGCCGGTGGAACGAAATAATGCCCAGCAGCCAAGGCCGAATCAGCCGAATTCTAGCCGCTATAAGACAGAACTGTGCCGTCCGTTTGAAGAAAATGGTACGTGCAAATATGGCGACAAGTGTCAGTTTGCGCATGGTATGCACGAGCTTCGTACGTTAGCCCGTCATCCTAAATACAAGACTGAACTGTGTCGCACTTTTCATAGTACAGGTTTTTGTCCATACGGTCCAAGGTGTCACTTTATTCACAACAGCGAGGAAACCAAGAAAAGTCTTTTGAATACCTTACAAGCAGGGCTCAAACCCCGTAGTGTGTCAGGACCCCAAGTCATTACTGCAGCTCGACCGAAGGATCTCGCTCTTGGAAGTTTCAGCCTGGGTTCAGCGGGGGAGCTGTCGCCACCGTCCAGTCTCAGTGCCAGCCCGACATCGGGAAATAGTTTCTTTGTGGATGATCCATACGTTACCTTTTCTCCTGCACCTCATACGGCACCACCTACAACAAATTCATTTTTCTTCAGCCAGGATTATGTGTCTGTGAAACCGCAAATTCCTCAGTCAGGGAGTATCCCTGCGCCTTCTAGTGTTAGGAGTTCTGCCGTTGTGTCCTTCCTCTCTGCCGGCGGCGAGTTGGTAGAACAACGTGACCCTATGCTCAAACTACCAGTAATGGATAATACACAGTCTCCCGTGGAATCACTAAGCCCAGAATTGGATAGGCTGAAGCTTGTCGAAAACCGAGTGTCTCCTCCCCCCGTGGTTCCCACCACTCCTAGCAAAACCACCTGCAGTTCTCCACTCGATATCAGCCGTGGTCTTCCTCGTTTACCTATTTTCAGTCTCCTTTCAAATTACAAGTCCGACTAATTAACAGTAAGGCCTACCAGTGGTCAAACTGTGCCTTTTTGATCTAAGTACAGTGCCTTACAGTGTTATTTTTTTTCTTTATTGTTTTATGTCTGGGTGAGAGCTATTTATAATACGTTTTTTTTTTTTGTTTTTTTAAGTCGTGGGACTAAAAGCACATTCTCAACTTCAACCTAGTTAATATCAAAACGCCAAAAGCACTAAGTCTGCCATTTTGAGTTGAAGGATGTTGCTCTGTAAACTATGTATAATTATTTTGTACGTGTTGTGCACATAGCCAGTTTGTGCTTAATTTAAGTTGTTACACTGTGCATTTTTACAAGATTAATGTTTATTTATATCCATTGTAAAGTATGTCATACAATCAACATTCTAATTTGTAGAGACAAGTTCAGTGTTGAAGCCCATCCAGAGTTTTTTTAAGTTACTTTTCTTCTTTATTATAGGTGTGATTTAATCTAATATTTCGTTTCTGGTGCTTTACACGTTTTTGTATTGTATATTATATTAGTCGTAGCCATGGAGCTTATCCTAAATTTTCTGTAGTCAGTGCAAAGCTTGCCTACTAATTGTTGGAGTGAACAAGTTTTTTTTTTTTTTTCGTGTATATTTATGTAACTTATTTATTTTAAACCAATGTCTTAGGTAAACCAATGGAGTCTAAATGCTCATATTTAACTTTAATGTGAATAAGAATTTTTATTTTAATACTTTTTTAAATTATAACACAAAATGATGAAACCACCAAAGATGAACCTGGGCATAGGTGGTAGATCATAAGCCAGTAGTCAAAGTATTGGGAAGTTGTACCCACTAGTTAGTCCTGAAGATGAGGATTAATGGAAAATTCATCAAAAAATACATGGACAACTGTAATCCCAATCAGTATTACATTATTTTGGCTGAAATTTTACTTTTCTTGTAATTGTTTATAAAGAATAACTTCACATGTTCATATCATGAGCGATGCCTGTGAAATTATTGAAAGTTTATAAAAGAAAAGTTAAAATTTCATGAAGTATGCTTGTTTTTGTAATGTCAAATCGCACAAATGGAAACGTTCCAGCAGCAACAAGTGGACTTTCACCATAAGGTGTAGTATTTTGTGCCTTAATTTCCTAAATTATTGTAAAAGTTTGTTGGTTGAAGTGGACCAAAATATTACTTTTAATCTCTTGCAGATTATAGTTAGTTCATATAATGGTTAAAAGAAAATCATTCCTTTTTTATATATATTATATAATCCTTGAATTTTAATACTGGTCCAGATGTTTAATGTTTGGTCTGGTTTATGTACAGTATATTCGTGAAAGATCTAAATTTAGACTTTTTTTTTTGTATTAAAAATTACGATGGAAGGAGAAATACAGAATGTTATGTTCTAGATCGTTGTTTTGTTTTACTATATTTAGAGAATAACTCAGCACCCAAATCTTATTGATTGAATTGTTTACAATATTTTAATTGGCGCAAGTGTCTCACTTAATGCTTATTAAAGCCTGGGGGGGGGGGGGGAAGCCTTCATATTAGAGAAAGGCTTGTTTATTTACGTAAGTTGAGAAACATAACCGTACTTAATATTGAATGTTGATCTCGCTGAACTCTACTTGGAATTAGGGAAACTGTGGATACCCACCCCCGCGTGAAAACGAATACGCGGTTTTAATTTTACTTGAAATAGTATTTAAATTTGATCGGGAGATTTTTCGTAAAACAGTATATACACCACCAACTTGAAATAAAATTTGAGTCATTTTATAACATTGTTTTTTCTTTCCGTAAAAATTTTATTTCTTTCACCTAAAAACTTCAAGTCATGTTTGAAGATGAATTACTGAACGTATATAGGCTACTAAATCGTTACAAAACTGTTATTTCGAGGTTTATATTTCCCATGCCCTCTCGTTTCGAAATTAACTATGTGGCGTATCGACAGGTTTATTCATTTTATCTGTAGTTTATGCATGAAGAAATCTGTAAGGGAAAAATAACAAGCCGATTGGGTTGTAAAGGAACCGGTCCTACTTGTTGGATAGGTTGTTCTCACTCGTCTGTAGGGATGTGCAACGGATTTTTAACCTTGAATTTCGAAGCTAAGCGGTAAATGTCCAGCACAGTAACTTGTGCTACTTCCAAGATTTCCTGTACGTTTTTGCCAGTTGCAATAACAATAAAGCTAGGACTGGCGGGAGATGGGGGGGAGGGAGCAAGGCAAGAGAAAGGATACCCAAGTTTTATACTGCTACAGTGAAACGCCACGAAAGCGGAAAAGTGCGTTAACTAGTTTTCTAGTTTGAATAACGAACTGAGCTTAAGAAAACGAAATATGTAAATGATTTGCGCCGTTTTACACTGATACTAGACATGCCATACTTCATTCTATTTTTTTTTGTATATGAAAAAATGTCAGTGATGAATACCAAATATTAATCTCGTGGGAGAACGATACGAGATATAGTTGCCAAGGTAGTAATGAAAAATATTTAAACCTGTTGCAACATGTCATTTAAATTAAAATTACTATAGAAGATGCTGTAATTTAGCTTTATTAATGAAGTCTTAAGTTGATCTCCCATAAGAGGAAAAAAAGTAGTAACATTTATTAATAATAGCCAACATGTCCATGGGTCAGTTTGAGCATGAAACTTATATACATACAAAGCAATTCACAATATTATTACATGGAGCCTCAGAACACCTTGCAGACATGCAGCAGTAAATCTTCAATCCTGTAACTAGTTTTATGTACAAAAATACATCTTGGACAGTAGCGTTGTGTGGGGAAGAAATGAAATTTCATTAAGCATTCCAGGAAACGATCATGCTATTCTTGATTATTTTTATCCATCAAGGGCCACTGATGAATTAGGCTAACCTTTTGTGTAATGCCAAGCAATGAACATCAGTTAGTTATATAAATATAACTCAATTGATATTAAGACTCTTCCCTTTCCAAATTTTTCCCCCTGCATTCTTTTCTCTTATATATGGCAGTTTCTATGTGATGATGTTTAATATAGCAGTGTACATGGTTTGTTATTCAGCCTCAAAAATTGCAACTAAAATATGTGAAGAATATTTGTAAATCGCATTAAAATCCTCATAGACCATTTGAACTGATTTTTTATTTTTATTTTTTTCTGTGAAAAGCTCCTTTAGCATTTTTCATCCTTGCTAAGATTTCATGAAGTAAATAGACAGATGTCATCTTTCCATCTACCAAGTGTCCTCAGTGTGAATTTCTCATAGAAGATATTTCAATGTCTTTTAGTTTGGTTTAACAGACACACAACTAATTTACATCCAAACTTTTGTGAAATTCAAAACTGTTTTGGGAATTATTTGTGAACTCCATTTGGAAAGAATATTTTAGTTTTTTGGTCACATGTGAAATAGTTCAAGTAATTTGGGGTTTCCTGAAAAGCATGTTTTTCACAGAGTAGGTCCATTATATTTCGATATTATGGAACTGCACCACCTTCCCGCCTCTTATCAAGAGGCGGGAAGGTGGTGCAATTCTTGCATAAAGCTGTTTGTGGGGGTAACAAGGTGATACAAATAGAGCCAATACAATACAAAGAGTGCCAATAGGGTAGTGAAAGGATCTAAACTTATATAACAACCAATTTCATTTTTAGAAATAAAAACTGGCTTTCTTTGTAATCTGATTGTTATATGATTTAATAATAAGTATAACATGAATAAATTTAAATATGGACCAATGAATTTCACTGATACTGGGTCCTGACTTCTGATAATATTCAGAATACACACATGCCTGTTTATTCTGAATATTATCAGAAGTCAGGACCCCTCTAAATTTTAAAGATAGTCTTAAAATTTAGTAATGAAACAGTATTTTTTTTTTTTCCCACTAAAAAGCTGTGTGATCTGAGCTCATCTTCCTCCCCTTTCAAACGAAAAAAATTAGTAATTATTACTCATGAGGAAATGCAGATATAATATGACACCCACAACTATGAGAATGAACTTTGGGCACCTGCTGAATTGTGATAAAGTTGATGCTATCATTTCAGCACACTATTAAATAAATTTCATTTTATAGTATGTCATTAAATAATATTACTTTTCTTGCAACATTCAAGAATAGCTCATTATCAAAGACTGAAATATATACACCAGATTATTTTCTATACATCTTGCTACTTAATGACAGGAACTCACTGACAGGATGGACCAAATGACACCACACCAGAAATTTGCCTATATAAAAATTCAGAGATAATAAGCACTGTGGCTGAATACTGTAATTTTTTTTATTATTATTACAACCTCCAAGGATTCATCTTACATGTATAGTTTATTTGTGTGATAACTGATCTGATTATCACCTTTTTTTTTTTTTTTTTTTTGCAAGATATTGTTGGCATTTCGTTTTGTTTAAGCCATAATTGATAAATGTGGAATAGTCCCATGTTACTTTCATTATTCACTTTTATACCCTTTTTGAGTTGGTGCCTAAGTTTAATCATATTAAACTTAGGCAAAAAAAAGATACATAACGCTTGTAATTATTTTCAGTTGTTAAGAAGACTTAACACAACTTATTTGAACCTACAAGTGATGTTAGACATTTGATATTTATTAATTATATAATTATTTATTAAAACTTAGACAGGTCAATATATATATATATATATAATATTTCTTTTAGTCAGCAATGCTAAAATATACTTAATAGGAAGTCTGACTCCTGGAAATGAGGTGATTGTCTTAGTTATAATCAAGCTGAAAATTAGAAAGTGACCTCATAATGATATTTGAAATAAATGAGAGGACTCTTTTATTTGGGTCATCTGTTTGTACATTTAAGCAAGATGCTGTTCATTTGGTGAGTATATGACCCAGTTTAGTTGAGCTTGAAAATAAGATGAAGCAAGTAAGGTGTTTTGAAATTCCTCTTGCTATATAAGATAACTTTGTTACAATATTGTAATAAATAACTGAAGATATTTTTGGATACATACAAAGGAACGGATAGTATAAAATCCACTGGAAATGACAGCCATGTACCATGTTGCAGTGGTGTTAGCAGAAGAAGACTAACTTGGTTGATTTGGAAGTGCAGGATATTTAAGGGTTTTAAACAAGTGGTGGGAAACAGCTCTACTTAAAATCTTTTGTTCCTCCCACATACAAAGAGGTATATAGATAGCATTAATGTGCCATGTTTGAGTAGAGGTTAAGATAAGGAACTTATCAGTGTTCTTTATTGAATAGCTATAGGATGTGATGGGAATACTTAGTGAAGAAGACTCCAGAGAATGAAAGAAGTGGATTTGGAATTTACATTTGGAATGACTGGATGCTGAGGCTAAGGATTCAGCTTCAGACTTTGCAGGAAAAGATGACAGTTTAGAATAGCATCACTGAACTATCTGTGGGATGGGGGAGGGTCATAAACTAGCTGAATTGCCCTTTTAGTTATAGTGACTTCTAAGAATTTTTGTATACCACCCTATTTCCAAGGGTGGTACACAAAAATATTCTCACTAATGTGAGAACACTCAAGATTGGGTAGATTGGTACACAGACAGGTGAGAAATCTCATGTGGAAAAGAATAATTTTTTGGAATATTGTAAGAAATGTAATGAATGCAATGCTTGTGCTTTGAAAAGCTAAGGGTATGTATTCATTCCCAAGAAGACACATTACTAATGTGGGATTAATATACAACTAAATTTTTAAAAAATGGTGTTGAAGGGAAGGTCGCCCAGAATTATATTTGTGGGAAAAAAGACAGACCTGTTTTGGTAGTAAAGTTGATTGTCTTAGTTATAATCAAGCTGAAAATTGACCAGAGATAGCCATTGTTCCTTTCAAGAATGGCATAGGGATCAGTTTAAGCCATTGTTTTTCATATATCTAATCTCATATGTGAAAGGTTGTAGAATCACTAGCATACTAGTGTTGTGTAAGCAAGGACACTAGGTGTTGGGAGCACTTTTGAAAGGCTCTTCTAGAGAACAGAAGCTAATATGCAAGAGGATAAGCAGGTTTGCACTTGCTGAAAAAGGATGGGCAGCTGCTGGTCATGTTTTAATAGATTAGTTGTAGATTTGAAGCTGGGAATGTTTGAGCACTGCCAAAGTGTATTGTGGTCAGTGAGAAAAGATTATTTATATAAATTTAAATTAAGGGGATATTAAATCCCACATTGTTTCAAAACCGAATAAGAAACTCAAAGATCGGAATCAAAGAGTTTCATGCCGAATATAGTGAACTATAAAAGTATCGGCGGATACTAGCGTAACCCAAAGCACCTAGTACAAACTAGGGCAACTCATAGCAAAGGTGGGTAAAGATCTGATCACTATTTTTAGTATATATTTATAGAAAAGATATGAAAGAGCCAAGCCTCTAGGAACTCTTGCATCAGTAAAAAAATCTTAGAGAACGGCGTCCACCATCCCACAAAAGGAAACGAACTACCAGTTACAAAAAAGTAGAAAGCAAACCATGGACTATAAATCTGATGAATATAAATTTCTAGGGAATTTGAACAGGTAAAGGTAAGAACCCAGATGGGAGGTCCTAACCAGATGTAAATTCTATTTACAATATAATTAATTTACTGAGTTTAATGAAATTTCAGAATTTGGAATATATATTATTATACATCTTATCCCCAGAAATCATTTGGGAATTTTTGTACATGTTTAACTAAAAATGTAACAGAGAAAATATTTGTGAAACCTCTCTATAGAATAGATTCATCTTGAAGATATAACCATCATAAATCTTTGTCTTTTCTATCTTGTTTTACAATACTTCTATTATTTTTATTTCTTATCTAATTAAATTAATATTCCCTATCAAACTATTCACCATTCAATTCCAAATAAAATTTGTCCTTTTTAAAAAAACTCTTATTAAATGTTAACTTTTCCTTATTTCCAAGTTACATGAATCTATGTATGCTTCTCCGTTAATTTGCAACGTTAAGTTATTCTACAGTTCAAAAGAATTCTGTTCCTTGCCCTATCATTTAACCTTCACACTCAAATAACTTTTTCTGTTTCTTAATGTAAAAAAAAAAACCTGTGATTTCTGACTTCTGCTTTACTTTCACCACTTTCAGAACATATTTTTCAACAAAGTTAAAAATTTGTTACTAATTTTCAACAAAATTAGTAACAAAGCCTCTGTAGCTCTGTCAGTGATTTTTCCAATGTCTTTTGGTTAGCAATATCTGGCTTTGAATCCTCTCTAGGACACAGCCTTTTATAAGGATTTTTGGCTGTCACCTTAAGAAATCAGAATACATACAACTGCAGGCTGTGGAAATGGATTAAATGCCATGTCATAAGATTCATTATGTTTCTGTAAAGCTAAGTAACTTGCCCATAGAAAGGACTGGCTGGCTGCTTTTTGATGTGACATGTTTGTACTGATTCCTTTAAATGCATATGTGAAATGCTGACATTTGTTTGCTGGTATATCATTCTACAGTTAGTCTAATATTTGCTGTATAATAATTTACTCCTATTCATGAAACTATCAACCAAAAATAAATCTGTCTGATCTTCAGATAAATTGACATTGTAGTTAACCCTGCGGAGGTTGCAGTCGAAAAAATTGCAGCGTAGGTCATGTGTATCTGAAAGATATATTCATTTCTAGTATGTGCTAAAATGGGAAAGAACTTAAAAAAAAAATACTGCAAATATAATACATGATGGTTTATTTATTTTCAGTTACAATCTAGAAATTATTGAACAAAGAAAAAACAACTAAACCAAATACTATACTGACATCGGAGTTCGCAGTATCTCTCAGATAGAATTTACTATCAAATATCACTTTTACATTCGACTATCATTCTCATCATTAGACTCGAGTAACATTCGCTGAATCTCTTCAACATCTGATGGATTATCCAATCGATATATTTTTCCAGCCATTTTCAATGGTAAATAAAAAAATAAATAAATAAATAAAAAACTAAACTAATTCTCTCTCTCTCTCTCTCTATATATATATATATATACTGATATTGGAGGTAGCGGTATCTCTCTGATACAATTTATTATGAAATATCACACACCTTTACATAGCACATGTTAAACCAAAACTGACCACATAAACAGTGTAGAATATCACTCGTAACATATGCATGCGCAGCTAGTCATGACCTCCAAGCTATATACTGAATACGTGTAAGAATATTTATATTAAACAATTTGTTTGTATCTCTCAGATCAGCCGCGACCTCCGCAGGGTTAAGTTATGGACAGTTTTTATAAACAAATGATCTTTGTCTAGAAGCAAGTGACAAAGTATGCATAGTTTAACCAACTGTTTTTTATGAAGAGTGTGTGTGTGTGTGTGTGTGTGTGTGTGTGGCAGGTGCATGCCTATGCTAATTTATGGACTAACTTGTTTTATCTGAGGTTTAATTCCAGAAATAGTTGAACGGTTTATCTTTTCAAACTTATACTCTAGAAAATTTCATCAAATTTGATCTATAATCTGAAGTTACTTTTATAACTTCTAATAATGCTGTTTTGGAGAAGCTTTCTTGAGCCTGTTTTAAATGACTGTCAGGTTAATCTCTCTTTTTTAAATAGCTTTTAAAAAAATTATTACTAATTTTAGAAGTATACAATTTTGAAACCTCTACTTGTAAAGTGCTTTGATTATCTTAATACTGGAGTATTCCTTCTACCTCTTCTGTATTTTAATGTGGCTTGGATAAACGCTTCAACTCGCAGAAAGTTAATGGCATATGTTGCCCTTTCTATCATTTTTATATGGGAAATTCTCATCAATCATTAGTCACATAACACCTGTTGTATCTCTCTTTAAACTCATTCTCTGCTTTCTAAGCAAAACACTTCACCATCTTATTAACCACAGTATTTAAATTTCTGGGATGACCTTCCCCTTGTTCTTTTCTGACCTGTCATTAATTGGAACATTTCAGCATCTGCTCTCTAAAACCTTCTTACAATCCAGTTCCACTGATGTAATACACAGCTTGGCACGTCAAGATCAAAAGATCAAAATCTTTTGATCTTGATGTGCATAATTTCACACTATGCCATGTTAAACATGCAGCTACTATCCTGAAGTTCTGTCCTTGCTGTTAACTGACAGCTATTATTATTATTAGACACCTCCAGGATGTCCAAAGAATCGTCTATTTAAGTGCTTAATTTTGCATCTGCAAACAATGTTCCTACTCAAATCTATTAATACAAATTAGATAGAAATGTCCTACAGAGTTCTGTGGCACATATCTGGTCACCTACTTGGATTCTACTTGACCATACATATATACTACTATTTGCCCATTAGTCATTCTTTTATCCATGCCATCACTTTCATATCCATTCACTTGTTCCAATTTCATAATAATTCTGTGTGGTATCCCAAATGTTTTTTGTGATGTCAACAGTGTCATTGTTTAGCCATTCTCTTCATCTAACTCATTTGTCTATTTATTTATTTATTGAAAGTGCATAAATTACTTTGGCAAGATATTTTCACACAACTATGCTATCCCTGTTTGGTATATTATATTATATTCCTATCCATCCAATTCTGTCATACCAACTTTAATGATACCTTTATGACTACTCTTTAAACACTGTAGTTTACTGACCTTTAACCATGATGATAATATGATTCTGGTGTTTTAAACCATTTTCTTTTAATGTGACTACATATCGTTGCACCAATCTGGAGGACATCCAAAGTCCCAAAAGGTCTAATTTCATTTCAAACCATGTCGCAACAGCATATCTTATCAGAGATGAGACCAAAATTAAACACCCTGGTGAACTGCCAATTTCTTGCACCTTCTTGTAACATACTTGTCAATATCCCAACTAATCTTATGCAAATATTCACACTTCGATTTTGTAATAATATCATAAATACCCCCATTCATCCACTTCTATTCTCGCATCTCTTTCCACTGTAATGTAATATATCTACCTAGATGATACACCCTTGTAATCACTAAGTAATTCAACTATTGCTTCCTTACCATCGGCATTCATTAGCATACAACAGATATTCTTCCTTTTTACTTACCGTGTAGGGGAAAGAAAAAAAAACAACTAAAATTTCCTTTGGCCTCCTTGACTAATTTTCTCTCATCTGACAATTACAATGCATCATCCTATGAAGTAAATCACCCTTTTGGCCTAGAGCTTGCTAATCATTTCTCATTTCAAGCCACTTCGGGCCTCTAATAAGCAAGGCAGTGGTCTCACATTGGCAATGAAATTCATCTTTCACCTAAGATAACATATTACCATGTACAAAAAAGAGTTAACTGCGCTCTTGCCTGGCTATTTAATGACAATCTTGCAATCGATAGATCACTCAAAAAAAGTTCCAACTGAAAACAACCGTTTTAAAACAAGTTTTAAAAGAGGTAAACCGTGAGTAGACATATCGATACAAAATAAATAACGGAAAAAAAACTCGCGTAGAAAGATTATTTAATAGTATAATTTTCGCCTGTGTGTCACAGGCATCTTCATCATCTTGGTGCTTTTTGGAATTGTCAGTTAGTGTTAATTTTGAGCTTAATGTACTGAAGATGCCTGTGATACACAGGCGAAAATTATACTATTAAATAATCTTTCTACGCGAGTTTTTTTCCGTTATTTATTTTGTTTTAAAACAGTTGTTTTCAGTTGGAGAGATTGCATAGGAATAAAATACAGCACTAGACTGATGCATTGAATTCTCTATGCCAGTCAGCAGAGCATAGAGAAGTCAATGTCAAGGGTAGGTTTTGCTTTAGTAATTTACTTGCATTTTATGAAAGAGTGATGTAAGCTGTTGGGGAGGGGCTCATGTGAAAGCATTGGACAGAATACCACAAAACAAGTTAGGATATAAGCTGGGTGGATATTATTTTTAATATACAAGTCTCATTCACAAAAAAGTTAAGCCTATAAAGTTAAGTATGGAAATTCTGTTCTAGAAACCAAACAATGAAATCTTGAGAACACTTCAGACTCGACTAAATAAAGTGATGGTCCCACACTAAGCAATGGCATTCACCCAGCATCTCCCTTTGAGTTGGAAAGACTTTGGATCAAATCCTATTTAGGATGTCAGCAGCAAGGAAGAAATGCTTTTAGTGATTTATTTATTTTATGTGGAGATTTTTTGCAATCTATTGTATGCAAAACATTACAGTCTTGCATGCATATATTAATCCATGTGGGCCTGCATTTAAAATTATGGAATGTTTATATTGTCATTTTCTTATTCATTATTCAGCATGTAATGGCAATAATGAAAAACCTGCTAGAAAAGTTATTGTGACACCTTTAAGGACTCTGTAAGAGAGCACTCATTTCCTTCCATCTACCTCCCCCCCCCCCATGCAATTTAATTCTCCATCTGCACACCACTACTATCCAGCTACTCACAATGCCATCTAATTCTCACTAATAGTGCATGTTCCTATAAGTAAAACTGGTATTCAGTTGTTATACATAAACTGGATTTTTTTCCCACCATAGACATAGATACTACTCCATGGGGGGAAAAAAAGGTGGATTTGTACAGATGTAACATGTATTGTCAATAGGATAACCTACAATGAGGGGTTTGACTTCCAAAGTTCAGTCGCATTTGAGCTGTGGAATTTCAAAGCAAAACGATTGCTTGGAAAACTTCATAAAGAAAAGTGCATTTCCTAGTAATTTGGTTCGAATGTTAAAACTGTATGGTAAGGATTAGTTACCTTCTCTGTGTGCAGTGTGCAAGAATAAAAGCATCCAAAGTTTCCTTCTGAACTGACCATTTGTTGAAACTACAAGCTACTAATTGTTATTTGAGGAATTGCTAAACTTTTAATGCTTAATAAATGCATTATAAAAATGTGAATTCTGCTCGATGAGTAAAGGCTACTCAATCTAAAGTCCATGGAGGCACTCAAAAAAAACTTCCAAATATCCTTGATTATCTAACTATATAAACTCTACCTAAGCATCTGCACACAACACCTCTAAAGAATCTTAATATCAGCTAGTTTAAGATTAGCTCTGCTAGATATGAAAAAGTTATGCCAACATGTTTAATCTTGAAGTAAGAATTTCCATCATGATTACAACTTGCTTTTTTTTTTTTTAATGAGATCTATGCTTGAGATAGTTATCATCTGGATACCTACTGTATTTTCTTTCAAAATTTGTGTGTTAGGTTCAGTGACTTGTAATGGACAAGAACCCTGGCTTTGAAACCCAATAAATAAATGCTTGGATAAGACAGTTAATCCTATCCATAGTGTATATTCGCAGGGCTTTGTTATGGCTGTCAATTGCATGTGTTCTTTTGGCTGGTCTACCTGATTTGAGGGATGAAAAACCCTTCCACCTCTGCACAAGACTGTGAACTTGCCTTCAGCTGGAAAGCCTTGATAAAGGTTTTTCACATCCTTAATGGGGTTTGAACCTAGGTCATCCCAACAAAGGGCACTATTGAAACTTACTAAGGTATGGATGTACACAAAAAAAAAAAGTATTAAAATAAACAATTTCACAATTATCTAATCACATTGATCACATTGATAATCATTTTACTGATCAGTTAATTGAGGGGTATGGTTAAAAGTTATGTTGTATTCTTTTTAAAAATCAGATTGCATGCTAACCTATTCCAGGATTGGAATTTTTAGTATGTTATAATAGGTTAGCAAAACAAATATTTTGGTTGTGTGATAATTGAAAGATCACGGCATATTAATGAGCTATAAGCTTGGTGGTTTTGTTGTACATCACTTACTTGGAAGAAGTGAGTTGGGTTCAAATAAAATGATCTCTATAATGCAGGAATATTATCTAGTCTGGTTTGACAGGGATTTATCTAGCCTTAAATAGAAGAACAATTGCAAGAATTTTTTTCTCATTAATTACAATACTTTTTTTTTTATTTTATATAGTGTGAAATGGGCTTCTGAAACTATCACAAGATGTTTTGTTTGATCTTTTGCCATGAAAAATCCTCCTTCCAAATAATACTAAATGAAAACATCCATATTATATTATGCAATTAATCACACATGGCAAGCAGCAGCTGTAAATAAGTAACAATAGTACATGACACTGATGGAGTATTTCAATTAACACTGTAAATAAATAAAGAATAATGATTATGAGCAAAGTCAAGTGAGAGTGCTTTGTATGTTCTGAGAGAATGTCAAAAATATATAAAAAGTGTGAATGATATAGGGGAAAAGGTGATTCAAATGAAGGTAGATGAGAAAGCTGATGAAAGAAATAAAATACAAGTTGCAATCATTCTGGGTAAAGTGTGAGCTCCAGTGAATTGAGAAACGTCTCGTAAGTAATGCAACAGAGAAGATTAAAGATGGGTGGATGTTAAATGCAAAGAGAGAGAAAGTGAAAGTTTTTTTGGAAAGCAATGGGGGTGCAAGTTGATGCCAAGATTTTTGGAGGATGAGAGGGCTACAAATATGTTTTTGTGGCTGGATGTGCAAGTCATCCTGACATGAAAAATCTAATCTTTCTTAGTAATCTAAATATTAAGTTAGAAGTGAAGTGTGTCTTTCTTACAAGAAATAATTAAAATTAATTTTTTTATAAGATATATTTCGGTGATTACACGTTTTTTTTATTATTATTCAGTTATATAAAACAGAAATAATAGTTCCCGACAAGTTTCGTAAATCATAGGATTTACATCTTCAGGGGTAAACAAGAGAATTAAGAAATACAAATCATAACCGTCTGGCTATTCATAAAACTCGAATAACAGAATGCAGATATATAACGTTATTGACGTTGAACAATACTGGACGATGTCACGTGTTCTCGTTCATACAGTCAGAGCTCAGATTGAGGTAGATTTTTTATAAGAGCTGACCACACTTGATGGAGAATTAAACCTTGATTTTTATTGCATTGGGTTGGGTTTTTTAGCATATTAGCAGCTTCTTTAAATTTTCTTATAAAACTGTTGTTTTCTGTGTATGACATCGTCGTTTTTTGCCAGAGTACATCGTGTCTAGTGGAAGTGGTATGGAAAGCAAGACCCGTTTTTTGTTCTCTTTTGTATTGTACATCTTTTTGGTGTTCAGCCATGCGTATTTCTCCAGATCTTCCTGTCTGTCCTACGTAGCAAATCCCGCAAGAACAATGGGTTTTGTAGACTCCTGATTTTTTAAGAGGATGATGAGGTGGTTTTGGTGGATGTAGGAATCTTGAGATTTTTTCCATAGGAAGGAAGGCTACTTTTATGTTGTGTTTGTTCATCAAACACAACATAAAAAAAAAAAAAAAAGATTAATTAAAACTCTTCGAGACAGAGCATACAATACCTCCAGCACACAAGAAAGATGTAATGAAGAACTAAAATACTTAACACAAATCCTCCAACAGAATGGATATGAAACAAAAACCATCAAGAGAATCCTTAAAATGCCTCCAGCTAACACAATAAAACAGGATTACAAAAACGCAATTCGCTTCCTTATATCAAAAATGTTACAGATAAGCTAGCCAAATTGATGAACAGACACAACATAAAAGTAGCCTTCCTTCCTATGGAAAAAATCTCAAGATTCCTACATCCACCAAAACCACCTCATCATTCTCTTAAAAACCAGGAGTCTACAAAATCCATTGTTCTTGCGGGATTTACGTAGGACAGACAGGAAGATCTGGAGAAATACGCATGGCTGAACACCAAAAAGACGTACAATACAAAAGAGAACAAAAAACGGGTCTTGCTTTCCATACCACTTCCACTGGACACGATGTGCTCTGGCAAAAAACGACGATGTCATACATAGAAAACAACAGTTATATAAGAAAATTTAAAGAAGCTGCTAATATGCTAAAAAACCCAACCCAATGCAATAAAAATCAAGGTTTAATTCTCCATCAAGTGTGGTCAGCTCTTATAAAAAATCTACCTCAATCTGAGCTCGGACTGTATGAACGAGAATAAGAACACGTGACATCGTCCAGTATTGTTCAACGTCAATAACGTTATATCTGCATTCTGTTATTTGAGTTTTATGAATAGCCAGACGGCTATGATTTGTATTTCTTAATTCTTTGTTTAAACTTTAAGTTATATTTAACCCCTGAAGATGTAAATCCTACGATTTACGAAACTTGTTGGGAACTATTATTTCAGTGTTTTATATAACTGAATAATATAAAAAAAAAAATAAATAAAAATGTGGTGTAATCACCGAAATATATCTTTTGAACCAATTAGCCACAGAAGTCTACTCCTGTAATTTTTTTATGTCAACCTTATGCATAAGAAAATAAAAGGTAAGCCACATATGAGCACTGCCATCTTAAGATTTCTTGTGCTTAAAGTTGACAAAAGAAAAGAAAAAATTCAAAACAAGATTTTTCATTTCAGATTCAGATATAATTCTGTAGGTATATTCACACTTGCAGTTTACTCTCCTTCTCACAACAGGTTTTTGTACACCTCTAGTCCATTTATACCATGAGGGCTAAATTTTCACTTTTTTTCCCTACACAGGATTTATATGTAACAGCAACATGCTCAGCAGTACTAAACTGAATATAATTATACATCAATTAAAGTTAATTAACCTACCATTCACTCATAACTGATCTAATTCTTTCTCAGAGTTACCTGAGATCACTGTTTCTGCAACCTAACCAATTGCTGGGAGCCATTCGATATCTTCAAACCAAATGGCAAACAACTTATCTAAGTGTCAGTGCTTCCCAAACTTTTGGATGTAAAAAGTCCGGCTTGGAAAAATTTAAATATTTCACGGCCCCCCATGAAAAAAAATATATATTTATTATATTCAATACAAAACATAACAGCAAATATTGCAAAAATCAAATGCAAATATTGCATTTTTGGCATCTTACATACACATTTGACATGGTATACTTAGTCTTAAAACATTTTAAATTTGTTTTCCTTATTTCATGGCCCCTTCAACAAAACTAATGGCCCCCAAGGGGGCTGTGGCTCACAGTTTGGGAAGCATTGATCTAAGTGATCAAAGTGTCATAAATAAAGGTGTCACAATAAATTTTTGAAATTTATGAACAGCAATTTGTCATCCTGAGTGATTAGCATATCCACTTTCCAATCAACAAGCTGTGGATTTGAATTCTACCATGGATGTTTTGTAAAGACAAACTTTAACATGCAGAGAGCATGACCATTGCTGATTTGCTTAACAGAGGCCTAAAGCGACTTGCAAAAGTTCAGTGTTGGTCTCTCGAACAGGGTTTTTGAATTATGTAACCCAGAGCCTATTCACAGTACTAATGTGATATAAAAGTTGAATTTTTGGCCATTTTTGGCTTATGCACCATTGCAGTTTGTTATTTGTAACATACAATTTTGTTTTGAATTGAGAGATAAATATTGAAAAAAAAAGGGGGGCGAATTTCAAGTTTTTCATTCCCAAGCATTGATAGTTGAGGTGACCAGTGGTTGCTGTGGCCTGTCACTGCTATATATATAGAGAGAGAGAGCAAGCCAAGGTAAGTTGTCTCACATGGTTCTCAAATCACCTTATTATGAACGGTTGCCAAAATTGGCATCGGTGTACATGACTCCAAGCATTATAACTAACAAAAGTCTTCTCCTTGCCAAGTTTCACTGTGTATGCAATCCAAGCATTTTGTGGACTTCTTACACACCCTTTTCAAATATCATTTGGAATGCAGCATGCTTCTCCTCAGCTGGTTCTGCAAGTTGGCCTACATTTGTGAGGCTGCTGCATTATCAAATCCCTTTCTTTCTTATTTCTTATATATATTATATATATATATATATATATATATATATATATTATATATATATAAATATAAAGCATCTTTCAAGTTATTAGCTCCTATGTGACTTTTACAAGAGTAGCCATACTATTTTATATCATGAGCAGTTTGCTGTCCTGATTAGTTTTAGTTTTTTTTTTTTTCCTTTCATTTATATTTCTTCCAAATTCCTCAGATTTCTTTATCTGATGTAAAAAAATCATATTTTTAAAGTTAAATTCTATGCAATATTATATTATATTAAACATCAGTACCTGAAATAATCCTTTGTTTTTATGGTGAAACATTTACGTTACCATGACTACTCATGTGGGTTATCGGTACTTTGGACGTGGAGACGCTGAAAAGTTTTGTTTTTATTATTTATTTATATTTTTTTGTATGGGCTTTAATGTTTCATCTATCAGTTTTCGGGACAGTTTTTAAATGAGTTTAATATTAAAAATGATTAAATTGACTAATTTTAAAACGAATGATTTTTCTAAGTAGTAGTAAAATGTATTTAAATTATCACTATTAAAAAATAAGAACAACTGGCATATATACTTAGTATAAAAATTCAAAAGTTCCCAACTTGCAAATATTGGTGCTTATAAAAAAAACTCATATGCAGATTTAGCGGTAATTCCTATGAGGTGGGGGGGGGACGTTTAATGGAATGAATATGAGATTAAGGAAATTATCGCATCAATTTTTTTATACAAAAAAAAATAGGCTCTATTCCGTTTTGCAGAGCCTTGGGAGGAGATAGTGCTTAAATTTGAATATATATTTATTTTTACGAAAGTGTGCCATGTAATACGCAACACGTGTGTGCTTCTAGAAAATGTGCTCAGATCATAACCAAGCATGCAAGATATTCTTTTCACAATTTATAGTTGGCAATTCATGGCGTAAACAAGCGCTGTTTGTAATGAACGCAAACTTTAACCTCGCCAAATGGGCACTTAAGCATGACCACTTTTAGCAGCTCTAAAAGTAGAAGTGCTAAATTCGAACTAAGCCTTGGCCATGACTTTGGAGAATTAAAAGAAGAAAGTGAGTTCATCGGCAGCTCTACGTATGGTATGGCGCTTGACTGTGTAGTATTTATTGTGTAGTATTCTTTCATTAGCAGTATTTAGCAGAACGCTATTTCGATATCTTCGGCAACAGTAGTGAACAAAAATAAAATACAGTACTGATAAATTCAGTTTTAACTTCATGTAAAGATATATCTTTATATGAAGTTTATATATATATCATCATCTGAATAGATAATTACATCTAACTACAATATCTTTATATGAAGTTTATATATGTATATATATATATATATATATATCATCATCCGAATAGATAATTACATCTAACTATAAAGGTAGCCAAAAGTTATGAAATAAATAAACGTTTGAAAGTGAAGTGAAGCCATGCAGAGTACGCTGTGATCACATGAACTGATGCCATCTATAATCTTGTTTGGTCAATTAAGTTGGCATGGTATATTTTAGGAAACTTAGTGATTAGTTTGTACGTGTTTCGATCCCATGATAAGAGAGATTTCATTCTGTTGTATTCAGCAAAATTCATGACAGCAGAACGATACTGTTTTGATGGGTGAAGCATAAATGCTTTTCATATTCTCCTCCATGTGAAAAGGAAAGTTCTTTGGGTGGTGAATTATTGAGCTTTAAACTCGCCCTGAAAGGGCATGAGATTAGCTGTGTTCAGCTGCGCATAGAATTGATTTGGGTCTCTTGTATTTGCAGAAATCTGCTTCATTATAGTCTGAAGCTTTGATCAGTGGGTTCGAATGATTAATTGTCTTGATGAAGAACTTTTCAGCTAGGTCGTGAAGGAGAGATGTGATGTAGGGAATGTTGACGTCTTTGTGAATTTGGGAGTTTCTGATAAACCACGGAGCATCCAAACTCATTCTCAATTATTTGTTCTGTATTCTCTGCAGCTTTTGAATATTTGTTTTCGAAGTATGACTCCACGCAGGAGATGCGTACGTGATGACTGGGCGTATTACCATCTTGTATATGAGCAGTTTGTTCTGAGTATCGAATTTACTTTTTCTGTTGATCATGGGGTAGAGCTGCGCTATTACTTTGGATGTCTTTGAACTTATGTGTTCTATATGATTGGTGAATTGTAGTTTTTTATCGAGAATTACTCCGAGATATTTGACTGTATTCTGCCATGGGATTTTAACACCTAGTAAATGTATATCTTCCTTGATTTGAGGCTTTTTTCTAGTGAACAGTATGGCTGAACTCTTCTGTGGATTGGATTCTCCAGTCCATCAACCATTTCTCTAATGTGTGGATACTGTTTTGGAGTCTTTTGACAGCTAGTTTGGGGCTGAGAGATCTTGCTACTAATGCAGTGATTGTTGAGCTTGGGTTTTGAGGGATATCAGCAATATAGATAGAAAACAGCAAGGGGGCCAAGAGTGAGCCCTGCGGCACTCCTGCCAGAACCTTGCATCTGGTTGATAGTTTCATTTATTTTGATTTGCATGTATCTGTCTCTGAGGTAAGAGTGAATTATTTTAACTAGATTAGTAGGCATATTGAATGTGATGAGTTTGTAGAGGAGAACCTGATGCCACACCTTATCAAAAGCCTTTGCAGCATCTATAAAGACTGCAGCTGTATGAAGGTTCCGGTTGAAGCCTTCGGAGATATATTCGATCAGCCTATGGATCTTCTGAACGGTGGAGTGATTTTTTCTAAATCCAAATTGCTCATTTGGGATTATATGTAGTTGGTCCGTTTGTGATTGAAGCCTAGTAAGGACTACTTTTTCTGCGATCTTTCCAAGGTTAGACAGAAGACTAATAGGTCTGTAGCTTTCAGGGAGTTGGGCATTTTTTCCAATCTTTTTGATTGGTGTGACATCTGCTATTTTTTATGTTAAAGGGAAATACTTGAATATGAGGATGGTATTAATTATGTTGACTGGATGTAGAATGGCTTTTCTGGGGAGTAGTTTAATTATTTTGTTTGTAATTCCATCTGAACCTGGAGTTTTATTGTTGTTCAGGTGGGTTATAATGTTTATAACTTCTGTTGGAGAAGTGGGTGTGAGAGGTTCTAGGTCATCTTTTTGTTGTGTTATGGCCTGCCTAACTCGGTGGTGAATCTTGTAGATGAGATTGATGCTCAAAATTTCATATGAGGGGTTGCATTGAGTTTCCAAGCTGTCGTCCAGAGCCTCTGCCTTTTCCTTGTCAGTACGAGTTATTCCTTTCGTGGTCTGAATTGGGGGTAAAAGTTGTCTTTTAGTACGGAAGGTTCTCAGAAAATTCCAAATAGAGTTGTCTTCTGGGTTTAATTTTGTTAGCTTAGATTCCCATTCTTGGTTTCGATGTTTTTGGAGGACTTCACGGACTTGTCTGTTTAATTTAATCAAATTTCTTTTATCTTGAGGGGCTCTTGTGTTATGATACCTCTTTCTGATTTTGTTTTTCAGTCTAATTAAATCCATGATTTCCTCAGGGATCCAACCACTTGGGTGAAAGACTGTAGTTTAGGTGATTGACTTTATTGCATTTTTGATTTGACTGGTAAGGTTGTTTGCAGCCAATTCTATCTCCTCTTTAGTGTGAATAGTAGGGACTGGGCCAATGTGATCAGGTAGGATTCTGGAGAGTTTGTCCCAAGATATGAAAGAGTGGGGAGGGGAGAATTGTTCTTATGTGCCAAGTTGAAGCAGAACAGGGTTGTGATCGGACGAAAGTTCATTTATTGTTTCCAGCTGATATCGGTATCTGATGTTTTTGAGGACGACTATGTCTAGTACATCTGAACTTCCAGTTGAGCTGTGATGGGTAGGCTCTGTGGGTCCTGTTACAACAATAGAATGATGTGTTGAGTAATGGTTTAGAGTTCGACCTTTGTCGTTGATTGTGGAGCTATGCCAGGCTGTATGTTTCGCGTTAAAGTCACCAGCCATGATGATGGAGTCTGTGAAGCCAAGAATGGAGTCCAAGTCAGATACCAGCAATGGAATGCTGGGTGAATTATATACAGCACAGATTTTGATATTGCCAGCATTGTTGGTATGAACTTCAATACCTGTTATCTCTAGGTTCTTGGTTTGGGGATTGATCAGAACATTGTGGCTTAGGTAGTTTTTAATGTATATAGCTGTTCCTCCTGTGCTGCTGATGAGTCTATCTGTTTTGTACATAATATAGTTTCGTAATTTGGGATTATTAGCTGGCCTGTGATGAGTTTCATTTGTCAGGATTGTGTCTGTGAGAGAACTCTTGCAGCTCCAAAATTTTGTTATTGAGTCGGTTGGCATTCCATGCAGTGATCATGAGAGATTTGGGATGGAATTTTCTTTTATTCATTATTGAGGGCTGTCAGAATTGAGTGGGTACCCTGTACGAATCTTTTCGTGGAGGACTGCGAAGGATTCGTCAAACTGAATTCTTGTAACATTCATGACAGTTGCTGTCCTTTGTATTTATACATAGTCGTAAATGGGTTATGATTCACTAGACACGTGTCAGAATGTTACTGACTTGATGGGTGAAGCATAAATGCTTTTCATATTCCCATTTGTCTGAGAAGGAAGTTCTTTGAGTGAAGAGTTATCGAGCTTTAAGCTCGCCCTGGAAGGGCAGTGAGATTATCTGTGTTCAGCTGAGCACAGAATTGACTTGGGTCTTTTGTATTTGTAGAATTCTGATTCATTGCAATCTGAAGCTTGCTTGATCGGTGGGTTTGGATGATTGCTTGTCTTGGTGAAGAACTTTTCTGTTAGATCGTGAAGGAGTGATGTGATGTAGAGAATGTTACCTTCTCTGTGAATCTGAGAGTTTCTAATGAATCATGGGGCGTCCAGAATCATTCTCATGCATTTATTCTGTATCCACTACAGCCTTTGAATATTTGTATCTGAGGTATGGATACAAAATAGAGTTGCGCGATTACTTTGGATGTCTTCGACTTTATGTGACTGGTGAATTGAAGTTTTTTGTCAAGCAACACACCGAGATATTTGATTCAGTCTGCCATGAAATCTTAACTCCTAGCAAGTGTATGTCCTCCTTGGTCTGGACCTTCTTTCTGGAGAACAGTATGGCTGAGGTGTTCTGGGGGTTTGCTTGGATCCATCAGCCACTTCTCCAGTATATATGAATACTGGTTTGGAGTTGTCTGATAGCCAGTTTGGGGCTGAGAGATCTTGCTAGTAAAGCAGTATCATCTGCATATAACATATAATGTGATTGTTGGGCTTGGGTTTTGAGGGATATCGGCTATGTAGATAGAAAACAGCAAGGGGGACAGAAGTTAGCCCTGGGCACACCTGCCAGGATCTTGCATCTGACCGATATAGTTTCATTAATTTCGACCTGCATGTATCTGTCTTTGAAGTATGTGTCAATTATTTTTACTAGATTAATTGGTATATTGAATTTGATGAGTTTGTAGAGAAGACCCTGATGCCACACCTTATCAAAAGCTTTCACATCATCTATAAAAACCGCAGCTCCATGGAGGTTCCAGCTGAAACCTTGTGTGATATGCTCGATCAGTCAGTGTATTTGTTGTGCAGTGCTATTGTTTTTTCTGAATCCGAACTGCTCGTCCGGAATAATTCGTAGCTTATCCGTTGCTGTCTGAAGCCTTGTAAGGATGACTTTTTTCGCCACCTTTCCAAGGCTGGATAGAAGACTGATAGGTCTCTAGCTTTCGGGGAGTTGAGAGTTCTTTCCAATCTTTTTCATTAGCGTGATATCTGCCATTTTCCAACTTATGGGAAAATGCTTGAATCTGAGAATGGCATTGATTTTGTTGACTAGATGCACAATGGCTTTTCTGGGGAGTACTTTGATTATTCTGTTTGTGATTCCATCTGGGCCTAGAGTCTTGTTGTTCAAATGGGTTATGGTGGTTACAACTTTTGCCAGAGAAGTGGGTGTGATAAGTTCTGAGTTATCCTTTTGTTGTTTTAAGACCTGCTTGACTCGGCTGTGAATCTTGTACATAAGATTGATATTCAGGTTTTCATAAGAGGGGTTGCATTGAGTTTTCAAGCTGTCAGCTAAAGCTTCTGCTTTTTCTTTGTCAGTGTGGGCTACTCCCTTCTTGATCTAAATTGGGAGTATAAGTTGTCTTAAACCCAGATGGAGTTGTCCTCTGGGTTTAAGTTTGCCAGCTTGGTTCCCAATCTTGCTTTCGATGCTTTTGCAGAGCTTCACGGACTTGTCTATTTAGATTGTTCAAAGTGTTTTATCTTGTGGGACTCCGGTATTATGGTACCTTTTTCTTGCTTTGTTTTTTGATCTGATTAGATTGAACCGATGTGCTCTGGGAGAATTCTAGAGAGTGTCCGAAGATATGAATGAGTGGTGGAGTGAGTTGCTCGACCGTACCGAGCTGAAGCAGGATGCGGTTGTGGTCGGAAGACAGTTCATTTAGTGTTTCCAGCTGATATTGGTATCTAATGTTTCTGTGGATGACAATGTCAAGTACATCTGAGCTTCCAGTTGGGCTGTGATGAGTGGGCTCTGTAGGTCCGGCTGTGATTATTGAGTTTTGGGTTGAATAATAATATAGAGTACGACCTTTATCATTGATTGTGGAGCTGAATCAAGCTTTAAAGTCTCCAGCCATAATAATGGAGTCCAAATCAGATGCTGGGTGGGTTGTATGCAGGGTAGATTTTGATGCTGCCTGTATTGTTATGAACGTCAATATCAACAATTTAATAAAATTTAAGTCTTTCGGTTTTATACATCGTAGGACCTGCTTGACTCGGCGGTAAATCTTATAGATAGATAAGATTGATATTCAGGTTTTCATAAGAGGGTTTTGGGCTGTTATCTGGCCTAAGGTGCGATTTGTTAACTAGGACTATATCAGGATTTTATTATTATTATTCGTTACACCTCCAAGGAGTCCGAAGACTCATCGCGTGAGGACACCTACTGTACAATTCTCTGTCTCCACCACTAACGAACTTACTACCAATCAACTACACCAGCGCCGCCCACCACCACAAGTATTTTTTTGTCTGTAAATTGCGTGTGTTCTGAAGGACCGATTTGTCTGTATGCGGGATGAAAAACGCGAGTTTCCTGGAGAAAAAGCTCTGCTACCTCCGTGTGAGATCGGCTAGCTCACCTTCAATTGAAAAAGTCCATATAAAGATTCCTCCCGTCACGACGGAAATCGAACTCAAGCCTTTTTTAATCGAAGGGCGCAATGTACCGTCGTTCTTCCAATTGCGCTATGGAGGTGCAGTATCTGTATCTGTGAGTAAACTCTTGCAGTTCAAGGATTTTGTTTATCAGGCCATTAGCATTCCATGCTATTATCGTGAGTGAGTTAGGTTTGAGTTTTTTATACATTGTATAGTGCTGTCAGTATGGATTGGGTTTCTAGATAAAATCTCTTTCTTGAAGATGGTGAGGAGCTAGCTTTGCTGAATTCCTGCAGCATGGTGGCAAGAGACGCAGTTAGAACCGATGTTAGGTTGACGTTTGCTTGCTCATGCGATGAAGGAATCTGTGTTTGAGCCGCTTCCGCATATGTCTTCGTCGTGGATGAAGATCGTGTGCCTTCCTGTGCTGTTGAAGTTGAGGTATTTAGAACAGGAGGTCAATCTGCTTGGTTACTTGTTGTGTTATTGTGTGGAGGAACAGTGTTCACTCTTGGTGACCCACGATTTTTTGGATGGAAAAGGCACCCCTTGTAGTTTGTGGGATGAGTTCCTCTACAATTGGCACAACAGGCAGGTGTAGTCCTTGGCTTGGTGCAGGAGCTGGTATGGTGTCCTTCACCACATTTTAGACATTTGTACACTGCTCTTTACAAATTTTGGGTGTGCCTAAATTTTTGCCATCTATGGCATTAGATGACAAAAATTTTGTCTTCTAATGCCATTTTTCATCTATACCTTTTCCTTAGATGCTCAGTAGTAATTTTGAGCCTGCAGATGTCTGTCACTTCATACATCCTTTTCTCGCTGTTGCTGACTTCTACTAATACTAAAGGCACTGGCCTTTTGTCAGATCTCGGCATTCTGTTGACTTTGATTGGGGTAAGTCCTTGACTGATTAGGTGGGCAGTGACCTCTTCTGTTGTGATGCCCTCGGAAACCTCTCTGAGGACCACTTTTAGATTTTTCTCGCTTGCGAGTGCAAAGGTGTGGAAGGGCAATTTGGAATGTCTAGCATTTTGTCATTCTGTGATAGTCTGAGACAGTAATGGGATGAACTTAACTCCCTCGTCTGTGTTTTTGGCCTTGGAGAAGTTGATGTTTTGTTCACCAAGGCTTCTTGAAACCGATGTCCACTTTGCTTTGTCCCACAGAATAACATGAGTGGAACTTGTTTAAGTTAAGGGATATTACATCCCATATTGTTTCTTAGCCGAATAAGAAACTCAAAGAGTTTCATGCCGAATATAGTAGAAACTATATAAAGTTCGGCGATTCCAAGCGTAAGCAAATACCTGGATACTGCAGCAACTGACCCTTAAGGTAGTGCAAGCTGAGGCAACTCATGTCAAAGGTGGAGCAAGCTCCGATCACTATTCTTGATATTTACCCATAATGTGAACTTAGCTCCTAGAAGCTGTATTACTCTTCAACATTATGAGAGGTCGCTACCCAGACCGGTTTCAGCCTTTATTGAGGTCTCATCAGTGAGTAGGTAGACCTAGTTAATATCAGGTTTGTAGCGAACAGAACTTACAACCCTTCTATGAGTATTGCCGAGAGGTGTCCTAATAAATTATTAGATATTGAAGGCTTCAATTCGGCGACATAAGACTTGTTGAAGTCTTTGGGTCTTCATATATCTAATAATATATCTAATGAGTGGGAATTTCTTTTTTGTCTTCAAAGGCTTGTGGTGTTAGATCTTTCATAAGATCTTCAGAAGTCCTGTGCCTTTTGGTTGCCTGTGCACCCTGGGAATCGACCTGTCGAGGGTTCTTGGGCGATGGGACCGTTGTGAATTCGCCCTCTGTTTCGTCATCCTCTCCTTGATCATTGACCTGGGCGTATATGTTTATAAATCCCAGAAAATCTGTATCAAAGCTCTTTAGTATCTTCTTGAACAGGTCAAGCAACTGGTCTTTGCTAAAGGCTTGAACAATATCATCCGTGATGTACATAGCCGGATAAAAAACGCTTTGGTAGATATACCTCTTGTTCAGTTATGCCTGTTTTGGCAATCCTGTAGGCTTGTAGCCTACTATTAGATCCTGTAGATTCACGCGGAAGTCTACTAACAAGTTTGTAATGTCCTACTAAAAGGGGAAACGGGTGTCAAGAACTCACTTGGCCACAGAGTGAAACCCTCTTTAAAATACCATAAATCCACCACTGGTCCTTGTTTCCGGTGGGACCTACATGGCCATCAGACCTCGTGCATATTTCATGCAGATGGGGAGACAGTAGGAATCAAACTGTATCAGCGCCAGTGCAATGTGAGATTCCTGAAAAACCTTGTATGCAATCTAATCAGGCTCAATCTAAAGTAATACGTCTGTTCTCGTCAAAAGTCAAAAGCAGAATTATTCCCTTCATTCCCTCCCTCATTACTAGACGTGCCAAAATTTGCAGTACAAACTTATAGCATTTCTCTCCTTTCTTCCTATATAAGCAGAGTCGTCGTCAGATTAGATCGTGCCCTGAGGCAAACAGTTAAATATCACCCCTGAAGAATTATAAGACAAAAATACAAGAAAATCTCCAATTGCTATTTTGTTTTTATTACAAGAGAAACATTAATGCAAAATGATTACATAATAATATTAATTACTCCATAACAGTTACATCCCTGAACAATAGCTAATCCTACCAAGATTCTCGTGTTCAAAGCCGTGACCAAGATTAAGAAATCTCGATAGTAATATACATAGGTGTCTAAAAGCTAAGGATTAACTATATTTTTACCTGTATGTGAAAAAAAAAAAACGTATTATATTATTAGTATTATGCACATTTGTATAATACTAATAAATTATATTATACAAAAAATGTGTTATAAATTTCGTGCAAATTAAATTGTAATAATTTTTTTATTATTACAATTTTAATAATACATTACAATTTTAATAAATATAAATTTAATAATAATAGTAATAATAATTTTTTTATATAAGAATATAAAATATAAGAATATAAGAATAAGACCCATAGCTAAAAGAAAAGTCAGAAAAAGACATAGAGAATCATGGAATAAATTTGTTTCTAATTTAGAACACGATTTATATAAAATAAGACCCAATGTATATAAGATTTTCAAACACCTAAATGCAGATACCAAAGAAAACATAAAATTAAACACTGAATTGAAATTAGAAGAATTTCTAAATTACTACACAGAATTGTGGACAGACAAATATTTTAAAAAAGACAACTGGCAAACAATTAACGAAATAACTGAAGAAGAATTAGAAATCAGCCTGAAAGAAACAAGAAACGGAAAATCACCTGGAGAAGATAAGCTAGGTTCAGAACTATATAAATACGCAGGAACAAGATTCAAAGGAAGACTCTTATTATTTTTAAATAAAATTTACTCAACTGGTATCCCCCCAATAGAATGGAAAAAAGCAATTGTGATTCCTATCTTTAAGAAAGGTAATAGAGATGACCCTAAAAACTATAGAGGTATCAGTATACTAAATTCATGCTACAAAATATACAGCAGAATCTTAAATAACAAACTAATGAAATATTCCGAAAACTTTATTCTAGAGGTACAAAATGGATTTAGAAAAGGACGATCATGTATAGACCCAGCCTTCTGGCTAAAATTAATAATAGAGAAAAGAAGAGAATATAATTTAGAAACACATATTGCGTTTATTGACTTTGAAAAAGTATTTGACAAAGTTAAAAGAAACATATTATTTAACATATTAAAAGAAAGACAAATACCAAATAATATCCTAAAAGCTATCACAAGTATATATGAAAATAATCAAATACAAATAAGATTAAATCATGAGCTATCATTTACAAGAGAGATAAACCAAGGGGTCCGACAGGGATGTCCCCTCTCAGCAACTCTTTTTAATATCTACTTAAATGAAATAACAATAAAATGGAGTAAAAATTTACATCAAGGAATTAAACTTTCACCTACAGTTAACTTAAACACTCTCCTCTTTGCAGACGACCAAATAATAATTACAAATTCTGAAGATAACTTACAGAAAGCTATTTTAAATCTAAACGATATATCCAAAGATTATGGTATGATAATATCAACGGAAAAATCAAAAACTATGGCCTTTAAAGGACAAGATCCAGCAAGAACTAAAATAGTAATAGATTACAAGATCTTAGAACAGGGGAATTCATTTAACTACCTAGGATGTATGATCACATATGAAAATGAAAAAGATATAAAAGTAAAAATTGCAAAATATTTAAAAATAACAGGTGTAATTAACTCTATATTTAAACCAAACCTAGTTCAAAAACAAACCAGGCTAAAAGTATACAATACATTAGCCCTACCGGTCTTAATGTATGGAAGCGAAATCTGGACAATAAAACAAAAAGACAAACAAAGATTAACAACAGCAGAAATGAAGTTTATGAGAAAAACTGCAAAGTATGCCCTATTTGATCACAAAAGAAACGAAGATATTATGAAAGAATTAAACCAAGAACCAGTAATTGAAAAAATTAAAAAATATAAACATAGATGGATGGAACACGTTCAAAGAATGAAAACAGAAAGATTACCAAAACAAGCCTTAAAGTACAAGCCATTAGGAAAAAGAAAACCAGGACGTCCTCTTAAACGGAACAGGCCATACTGGACCTAAATCCTTGATACGTATGATGATGATAATGATTAAATTGTAATAATTTTTCGGCAAAAGTTACAAATTTCCAAGGGTCGTAGTTAAGGAATTAATGTACATACAGTGCTTACAGAAAACTATGCGGAGAGACATTTCAGTATGGAATATGTCCACCCCGAACTGCGATGCAATTCTCACAACGTCGTACCATGCTTAGCACCAATTTATTCAGCACTTGAGGCAAACTAGCCCACTTCTTCAAAGCAGGGACAAGGCCGTGTTTGTTTTCTGGAGGGGAATTTCGAGCAGCAATGCGACTTCCTATTGCGTCCCAAACGTGTTCTATGAGGTTGAGATCTGGAGAACATGCTAGCCATTCGATTCGATCAATATCCTCGGTCTCCAGAAAATATCTGCATTGTTTGTGTACGATGTGGTGTGGCACTGTCATCCATAAACGTGAATTCTTCGCGTACAGCGCCACGGAACAATTGAACATGACGTTGATGAACTTCGGTCTTCGTTGAAGAAATTAAGCATAATGCCTCCCAACATCATGACTCCAGCAACGCCTTATCTATCCCTTTCAATAACATTCTCACGATGGTAACCAATACCATTTTCATGCGATATCAATTTTCATGCGGTATATTGGCTTTTATCTCATCCAGTTTGCAGGATGCCTACTTTGCATCCTGCAAAGTAGGCAAACTGGCCTTGAGAACTCAACACTACAGGCCATAGGATACACCAGGGCATAAGGCTGACCACCTTATCCTGTAAACGGAGTGAGGTCCGATGATCAATGGACCCTCGACACCGCAAGGTGATGATGATATAATATAATAAGGAAGATGATGATGATATATATATAATGAATGTTATTGCAGTTTCACATATGGAATTCGGTTGAAGAGAGAGTTAGCATTTCAACTCAATTGTCAGCTATGCTTTTATCTTTCGGTTGCGCGATCTTTTGTTAATACCGCACCAATCATATGCACGTTTTAATAACCTGCCTTTGCTGTCTGTTTCGCGTTAGGCTTAAATTACCTTAAAGGGAGAAAAGTCACAAAAGAGAAAAATGTTCCTGGTCCGGGGATTCCCTTATTCAGGTAATATTCACTAATTTCATGTTATTAGCCTGTGGTGGTGGTGTGCCAGTATCGGTAAGTGGTGATATTATTTGATCTATTCTACATTAAAAAATTTAACCCTGAGATGGATAAGTGGCTGAAAATAAAAAAAAAATCCCACGAACAATCAGAAGAAGCAGAAACAGAATCAAAAAAAAAAAAAAAAAGGAGAGTATTTCATATTTTACCAGAACAGCCCGCATCGTCTTCAGAACCAAACGGTAAGAGGCAAAAAATGTAATGTATGCATTTGATTTTTGCAATATTCGCTGTGTATGTTTTGTATTGAATATAAATACAATAAATATTATAATAATATATCTCTCTATTACGATTTTTTTTCGAGGGGGGGCGTGAAATATTTTAATTTTTGCAAAGGGGGCCTTGACATCCAGAAGTTTGGGAAGCACTGCATTATAGGGCCAACTTACCATTTTATTTCTTTTATCTTATAATTTCTAACAGTAATTTAGTACCTGTATACTGTGACCAATTTGTTGTACTCTGAAGATGCTTACAGTCCAGAGAAACATCAGCTATTTAAAAATATCTTATATATGTCCTCTTAGGGTTCCTGAATAACGTTCAACATCATGAATAATTTTAAATATAATTAAAAAGTCTTTCAAACAAATAAATCTCAAAACGCTAAAGTTGGATACAAAGCTGGAAAGTGTTCTGAAACGTACTCGAAGTACTAAGATTTCAAAAATATTTCAAGTACATCTTTTCCTAAAGTTAAGTAGGCATTAATAATAATAATAATAATAATAATAATAATAATAATAATAATAATAATAATAATAATAATAACAAATATATATATATATATTTTAAAGAGGGAGATTTTCTTGAAGGCAAATCTTCCAATGAAGCGGTTCGTTAACTGTAAACAATATATCTAGTTGAGAAACAAATTCAGAACGAACAGATAAGGTTAAGTGGAGCAAGACATTCCAGTATTTAGGAAATACAGACACATTCTGTTGATAAAACAATTCCTCGTAATGCTTTGTTGTTCTTGAATTTTTGTATATTAAGGTTTAATTACTGTATAGATAGCTTCCTTTGAAGTATTTCCGGAATAGGTCAAGGGTATTGCTGCGTTCCTTTCAGAACTTCGTCCCTTCATATATCTTTTCTTCGCCAAAATTAACGAACACAATTAATTTCTGTTTCTTTTAAAAATCATAAAATATTACTACCAGAATTACTTGTGTTTAATTTAAATGTCTTTATTTGTAAACTTTTCAGCTAAGTTTCATAGCCATTATCAATACAATTATAGGAATTATTAATTTTTAGCAATTATTAACTAAATTATTTTCTTGTAATTTATTTTGAATATCTATTAATGCAGGTGGAGCTATTCTCCTGCAGCCGATAGTGCACGTAATATGATGCTTACAATTGAAATTGTTGTTCCCTTTTTGTGTTTTTCCTGTAATTATATTTTCAGTGGCTATGAAACTTAGCCGAAAATTTTACAAATGAAGACATTTAAATTAAACGTAAGTAATTGTGGTAATAATATTTTATGATGAACAATTAATTTCTGTTTCATTACTGAGTTTATTGCAAATTAGTGACATCCTCTTAATAGCACAAAACAATAGCACTGTATTAGTCAGATGATCTCGTTAATTCTGTAACACACACACACACACACACACACACACACACACACACACACACACACACACACACACACACAAAAAGCACATATAAGAAGTTTTGCATTACGGCTTACAAGTAGAGAAAACTGAGTATTGGGAACAGGATACAGTATAAGGAATACGGTGAGTCACTGCTTGGTTCGTGAAATATAGACACCTGAACAAAATATTACCACAAGGTTCGTTCCAAAATCCTTTTTCTTTTCCCTTCCTAACACTTGTTGTACCAATCTTTTCAGTGTCATTTCCGTGAAAGCTCGTGATTAATTCTGATTGACACCACAGTCCGGATATGCGTTCAGATTTCTGAGTACTGAACAACGTGCGCGTAGCTTTAGAATTGTGTTCGAATGAATCATCAATTGCGGTAGCCGAAAGCCTTTGCAGGTGAGTAACTTCGGGAGAAGCCAATAGAAAACTTTGAATTTTGATTCATTTGATGACCATTTGAAAACTATTACGCTACTTCCAGAGGAAAGGAGTGTGTGTTGGGGAGGGGGGGGGATTCACATTCTCGATTCTTGGTATAGCGAAAAGCAGAAAATCTGCTTTTATTGCAATATACGGTAATATATTTTGATTCCATGAATACACTAAATTATTCTGAAAATTTGCATAATTTTGATGTTATCATTTTAGCTGAATGGGTCTAAATTACTAATATTTATTAATTACTGCTCATCGCTAAAATATGAAGAACTGCTCCAGACTGTCGACTTAGTACTGAATCAGCAAATTTGAATCATACATTGACTCTTCGTTGTACAGAATGCAATTCAAATTCTTAGATAGATAAATAGCTGGGAAATGGATAGCGGTTGTTGATAATGTTTATGGTTAGTCTTAGAGAAATTTGCCTCTTCTACAAGCATAAATGTGTTCATATAAATCTTAGGTGTAAAATGCTTTCTTCTGAGAGTTTGTTTTAATTTTTTTTTTTTTTTTTGGTTGCTGTTCTCCGTGTGTGTGTTGGTGGGGGGTAATTAAGGAGTCATTGTTGCAGGCTCTTTAAGATGTCTTGCCACCTCTGATTGTAAGCCTCTACTAGGCGTGACTTTGGCAAACTGAAGTGACCTGTCCCTCCAGTGTTAAGTTATCATGATATTCACATTAACTTCATCTGAAAGTTAATGTAAAGGTCGCAAGAATCCTGCTCACTCACTCGGAATGGTAATATTGTTTGATTGAAGACAGATATATAATGGCCTGTCAAATTAAGGAAGATCGGTCTCATACGGATGTGGCAGTGTTTTTATTCCTGAAAATTTGACTTTCTCAAGACAAACAAACCAGCCAGAAAATAGTGAACAATCGCGACAGAATCAACCATCATATTAGAGTGTTAATTAAGTTTTTACAATATGAGGCCAAGTAACTTAGTCGTGACAGGCCCATGAGCTGAACTGCAAATTAAAAAAAAAAAGTTAAAAAGCATGGCCAATTTTTGTCCTTTATTCCTGGGTGATTTTTTTTTTTTTTTTGTCGCGCTTTTTTATGAACAGATAAAGCTCTAAGGTTCATTTTCCCATTTCCAAGTTCATATCTGTGCGAAGTTGGATTTTCGGCCCTTGTAGATGTTAAGACGACGAAGAAGAAGAATCGCATCTGAGATTGAAATTAACTACTGTAGAGCCAAATTTTGCTGAAATTTTATCCCACAGTAAGCAATTTCACTTCTCTCATTGATGATAAATTATTTAAATTAAGTAAAAATTTATATTATCTTTATAAATTTTGTTCTGTTAAAAATAAATCATATTTTTTGTTTACATATACATCTAAGTTCAAATAATATAGACATTTACAATGAAATATACTTATTTATTTATTATTATTTTGATAAGGAGATACTTGATAATATTGAAAATTTCAGCAGGGTACACGGATATCTGAAGTGTGAGAAACACTGATTTATAACAATTGTCAGCATCAAGTTCTTGATATTCACAAGGGATTACATGATACTGTCTGTATATTATCTATACATACCGGCCACCGAATTAGAAATTTATTTTACATATAGTCACGCGACTGCCAATACCGATCATCTTCGATTCCCTGCGCATAGTTCGGTGAGATATGGGTCAGGAACAGCCTTCATTAAATGCTTGTATTTGTCCGTGCAAGCTTTCTCCTGGCAGACTCAGGACCATGTCGCCTATTAGACATGCAATGTGGGTTTTTTCCACTGATTAAACACCCGATATTCTCACCTTTTGATAAGGAGATACTTGATAATAATGATTTTGAGAGATACTTGATAATAAAGGCTGATGATTTTGAGAAACCACTCAGCAAAGCTCAGTGGTTTCTCAAAATCATCAGCCAGACGGGCACCTACAATAAGCCCTTAATCGAACTCCGAAAGATCCTTTGTTTTTTCCATTATGATGAACATTATTGATCATCATAATGGAAAATTTGACATTAATGTTTTGACATTAATGGCTTTAGGGGTGAGGCAAGGTGCTTTTCATATTCCCCGCTATCTGTTACCGGCTACAGTGAGGGAAAAAATTTGTGAGCTGTTTGCTCGCCCTGAATGGGCATGTAGATTATGTATATTTACAGGAAATTAAAATGGTTTTTGATCTTTTATGTCTAAATATATCCGTTCCATCGTAGGCTACAGCTTGCTGAACTAGATCGTTCGGGTGTATGTACGTTTTTAGGAAAAACTTTGTTGCTAAAGATTGCAGGAAAGAGAAAATATATGGAATATTTGTATCTCGATGAAGTTGCTTGGTTCTGACGAACCATGGGGCGTTTAGAATCATTCGTAAGCACTTATTTTGTACACTTTGCAGTTTGAGGATATTAGTGTTGTAGGTATGGCTCCAGGTTGGAGAAGCGTAAGTGACTATGGGACGAATCGTCAGCTGGTATAAAAGCAATTTGATTCTGATGTTTAGCTTGCTGTTCCTGTTGATTAGGGGTAGATCTGGGCAATGGCTTTAGATGCCTTTGCACACCTAGTCTTTATGTGCTGGTTAAAAGTTAATTTTTTTGTCGAGCACAACACCAAGGTATTTTGTTTCTGTCTGCCAATGGATTTTAGTATTGAATAGTAAGACGTCTCCTGCAGGAGATATCGATCTTTTCGTGAAGAGAATGACTGAGCTCTTTTGGAGATTTACTTGTAGTCTCCATTTGGAGAACTATTTCTCTAACTTTAGAAGGTTTTCTTGAAGCTTTTTAGTAACAAGGTGTGGCCGAAGAGATCTGGCTAATAATGCTGTATCGTCCGCATATAGGGCCATGATGGATGACAATGGGTTGTCCGGAATGTTTAGCGCTGGGATGAGGTAGTACCATTTATCTTGACTTGCATGCTTCTATTCTGTAGATATGATCTAACTAGGTGTACCATTTTCAGTGAGATACCGGTTGAGATAAGTTTATGTAGCAATTCGAAGTGCCATATTTTGTGAAATGCTTTGGATAAATCAAGAAACACAGCTCCATTGTATTGACGCCAGTTGTAGCTGGTGGTAATATATTCAACTATTCTCAGGATTTGCTGGGTAGTACTATGGTGTTGCCGAAAACCAAATTGTTCTTTAGGAAGGATGTTTCAGAAACAAAGGCAGTTCATTTACTGAAGCTTGAAGTCATGAGAGGATGACCCTCTCTGCAACCTTATCCAGGTTGAAGATGAGACTGATTGGACGATAATTTTGAGGCAAGTGTGAGTCCTTGCCTGGCGTATGTATAGGGATTACATCAGCCAGTTTCCAAGTGGTAGGAAAATAGTGAAACCTCAAGATTGCATTTATGATTATGGTCAGGTGCACTGCAGCTTGATCAGTTTATTTGTGATGCCATCTGGACCAGGAGCTTTCTTGTTCTTTAAATTTGTTATAATATCATATATTTCAGCAGGTGATGTGGGTACAATATGGTCAGCACCGGTATCAGGGGGTTTTAATGAGTGTCTGACCTGTCTGTGAATTTTATACAAGTGATTGGGAAGGTTTGCACTCCTCTTCTAAATTTTTTGCTATGGCTTCTGCCTTTTCTACGTCTGTGTGAACAAGGCCCTGGTTAGATAGTATAGGGGAAGGGATCTGCCTTTGTTTCTGATACTCCTCAGTAGTCCCCAGATAGTGTGATCAGTAGGTAAAATAGAGACTAAGTTTTCTTCCCATAGTTGATCTCTGTAAGCTTTGAGTGTATCTCTCGCTGCCCCCATTTAGTCTGTTGAGAACTGTTTTGTCTTGTGGTGCGTGGGTATTGTGAAATCTTTTTCTTGCTCTATTTTTTCCCTGATCAAGTTCGTAATGTCTTCAGGCAGACGACCAGGCTTGGGGAAGATTTGTAGGAGGTGGCTGCCATTATAGCGAAGTTAATTTGTTGGGTGAGGCTTGTGACTGCGGTTTCAACATCTTTTGAATATATGAGGAACAGGTCCAATGTAATCCCGGAGTACTTTTGACAATTTTTCCCACGATATAAATGAGTGAGAGGGAGGAGACAGGTATTCTTGTTTTCTCAGCTGTATTTAATATTCCTGAAGAGAGGCTGGAATTGGTTTGTTTCTATTCATCTATAAGTGCTGTGAGGATGGCCTGTGTTTCGCGTAGGAATCTTCTAGTGGAGGTTGCTGAAGGGTTTGACATGCTGAAGTCTTGTAGCATGTTTGCTAGAGAGGCTGTAATAACGACGGTTAGGTTTGTAGGTGCTGTTTGCTGATTCTGTTCTGGTGTTGACATGTTTGAACGGGCCACATCTGCATAACTTCTTGTTTGCCTTTGGTATACTCTATTCTTGAAGGCCTCTGATTGTGGCCGTTGAGCCTCCGGCTATGGTGCAGGGGCCTCTGGTACTCGTGTTCTAGAGGAGGAAGACTGTTTAGCTGTCTTCAACCGGCTGTTCTTCGGGTGTTGAATACATCCCTTATAATTGGCTGGATGAGGGCCACCGCAGTTGGCACATTTAGCCGGGGTGGTTTTCGGCTTTGTACAGATATTGGTTGGGTGGCTATCCCCATATTTCAGACATTTAAACTCAGCTTTATACAGTTTCTGGGCGTGGCCAAACTTTAGCACCTGTGGCATTGCTCAGAAGATGCCCTTTTCCGGAGTCGCTCTGGTGTGATGATGAGCCCGCAGATTGATTTTAAGTTGTAAATATTTTTGTATATTTATTATCCACAACATATACAAAAATTCTTATTTTTGTATATGTTGTGGATCTCTATAAGGACTAACGGCATAGGAGTCTTGTCAGATCTATACATTCTGCTGACCTTTATAGGAAGCAGATCCTGTAAGTTAAGATCAGCAGCTATCTCTTCTGGACAGGGTCGTTGCCAGATTAGATCGCGCCCTGAGGCAAACAATTAAATATCGCTCCTGATGGAGTATAAGACAAAAATATAAGAAAATCTTGAATTGCTATTTTGTTTTTATTACTAGAGAAACATTAATGCAAAACGATTATATAATAATATTAATTATTAAATGTTTGGTCTACGGGGATACCGCAAAATAAAACTGTTTATAACCTCTTCTAAATTTAAATTTAGAATGCCTCTATCTATGTAGTTGCTACACCAACCAATCTTTCTTGGGTCATTGCTGTTCGCAAATAATTTTTCATCAGTTTAAGCTTGGAAAAACTTCTTTCCGCACTTGCTACCCTAACAGGAATTGTTAGCGTAGCTACGGCGCCTACCGCAATATGGCCGAACGAAAACCCTTATTAAGCCGCGCCGTGAGGCAGGCTGCCTCTATGCTACACCCTGTCGACGGTACTGCTTCTGGACCAATGTCTTCAGAAACATCACGGAGGACCACTTTAAAATTTTTTTTCTGAACTGAGTGAGAAGGTATGGGTCTGAATACCTCTGACGTCCATTTCCTTTGTTAATTTTCTATAATTTTTCACCGTGGCGGGTTGTATCTTGATACCCTCATCCACGTTTTTGGCCTTTGCGTAATCAATTTGTAAACAGGACATCTTAGAACTGACCATCGGTGTTTTGCTCTTCGTATGATCGGAGGCACCTTTACTTTGGGAGAAGCAGTGGAGTCCGAAACTAAACCGTCTTGTTCCATATCTTTATCTTTGGATGGTTCTACTGTTGTTTTGCGCTTCTTGTGTGCGAGGACGTCTTCGAAATCTGAGGGAGTAGAGATCACCGAGTCCAACTGTTCCTCCATTTTATCGGTGTCATCACCTGTGACCCTTGTGGGGGAAACTTATCGTGCAGTTTCACCTTTCTTGGCCAGTTGTTATTAAGCAGCTCGCCTAGTCTGATAAATTCACGATATACTTCCTCAAATATCGTCTCATCTATTTGTTTTTCCATGTCTGTCAATGTGAAATATCAGAAGATTTACCGTGCAGTTGTAGTTTTTTTAGGATAAAACCACTAACATAAAATGGTGAGATCTTCGAAACTCATCTGCAACAAGTATTACGTACAAAACTAAAATCACAACTCATCGTCGACTACCCACTTTTTCTGAAATTTGCGGTATTTACTGAAAACAGAGGATTGAAAATACGCTCCATCCTATTGAATTACCGACCAGCGGCATTCTTAAATAATTGCTTAGAACACGTGGTGATGCACGTGACCAAGTATTTTACATATGCGTAAGTGACGTTTACGTACATCTGCATAAAAATTTCTAATTCAGTGGTCGGTATGTGTATAGTACACGATTAAGTTTGCATCATTACTAATATCCTGTCGAAAATTTACCTTCAGATTTTTGCAGAACTCCAATATTGCCAGATCTTATATTTCGGTCTTGTAAGGCACTTCTAACTACATCAATCAATCCACCAAGATCCTGCCCTGGTCTTCCTCTGAGTCTTTTTTCCTAACATCAAACGCCCGGTATTCTTTCCTCTTCCATTCTGCTAAAATGACCATAATAGATCCGCTCTGCTCATACGTGATGCTGCCTTCCTACCAACTATTCACTGCCTCAATTTTTCCGACTACTCTCATATTTATAGTCCTTGATGAAATGGTTAGTTCTAACCCAACACAGTTCCAAAGTTAAAAATATAACTAATTTCTCTCTTACTCCTTATAAATATATTCAACTGACTCCCCACCCGACCGTCTTTTCTGATTACTACAACTCGTTAATTACTCATCGTCGCTAAAAATTGTAATTAAGTAGCTGGAATGTTTTACTTGCTTTATAGGTTTCCATTCAGAATTCAGTTGATGTTCCTGCCTATTTTCATAATCCTTGTTGTTTTATTGCTAATGTCTCATGTTTGTTACATCAGTCGTTTCATTTAGTTAAAGACCCCCCCCCCTGCAGACTTATATACTGGATTTATTTGAGTATAACATCGGCATAAAGCACAGAGCTGAGATTTACGTCTCCAATTTTGATATCAGGTTTAATGCCACTTTCCCTCATAATGTCATATACGTAGATAATGAATAAGAGTGGAACAGTGTGTAACCTTATCTTATAACTCATGTATAGACTACGCATCGCACGATATAACGTTCCTTTTTACGGTATACCATATAATTGCAGTGTTTTGAACAGCTGTCATCTTAGTATTTTGCTTTTTCCAGATATACAAAACAAAACGACAGCCCCTTGTTATATTCTCATGATTTCTCAACTATTTGGTCTCAAAGTGAAAATCTGATCTCTCAACCTCTATTTGGCCTGGACCGTGTTTGTTCTTCAAGTTTCTCTTCCACGATTTTTCTTAACCCTCTTCTCAAGTATCTTTGCATAAATCTTTTTTGGAACACTTAGTAGAGAAATTCCTCTGTAATTCTGATATTTCAGTTTTCTTTCTCTTTTTTATAGATGTGTACCAAGATAGCTCTACTCCAGCGGAATTCGACCTTTCGACATGCCTTCCAGATTATGTACTGCAGCCATGCCAAATTTTTATATTTGAGCATTTCTAGTCGAATTTGAATCCATCTGGTGTGAGGTGGAATCTAACAAGATCAGTTACATCGTGGAGTGTTGTTACAGACCCGGTGGATCGGTTGCTAGTGATGAAGAAATGGAGACGATGGGCGCGAAAAGAGTAATCATAATGGGAGACTTTATCCAAATATTGATTGGCTAGCAGTAAAATCTCATGTGACAGAAGGAACTAGAGGGCAAAGAGTGTTAGATTTGATTATAGTATCAGAGGACGTTTCAGTTAAAGTCGTGACTATTCTGTTGTTGGTGACAGTGATCATGCGGTACTCACTTGGGAAGTGACTAAGTTTATGAATATCCCAATCAGAAAATGTTACATGCTGGACTACAAATGCCAGTAATTGTAAAGTAATGTACTTTGGCGTGATTAGATAACCAATGTCGTACTGTATTGGTAGAATTATGCTAGAAGAAACTGATCAGGCTAAGGATCTTGGAGTGTTAGTAGATAGGAAGTTGAAGTTCAGGGGACCATGTAGCAAAGATTGCAAATACAACTCAAAAGATAATTGCAATGCTGAAACGAACTTTCACAATTAAAGATAAGTATGTCATTTTGCCTTTTTACAAGGCCTTGACAGGACCTCACTTATTGTGCTCAGGTCTGGTCTCGTGGTTTCTGTTGTGATTCTGATAGAGTCCAAATGAGTGTTAAAAATGATATCAGGATTGTTGAATACTGATTATGAAGACAGATTGAGAATTTGTAGACTGCAGACACTAGCAAACAGGAGGAAGAGGGGGTGATATGATTGAGACTTACAAACTTCTGAAACGGTCACACAAGATTTCAGTTGATGGAATTTTTCATTTTATGGAGGGTGGGGAAAGAACAAGAGAGCATCCTTGGAAGCTGAGAATGAATGCTCTAAGGGGTGAGGGCTAGATTTTTTCTCTCAGAGGGTAGTGCGTGATTGGAATGGATTGCCATTGTCTGCTGTGTGTGTGCGTGCGTGTGTGTGTGTGCGTGCGTGCGTGTGTGTGTGTGTGTGTGTGTGTGTGTGTGCGTGCGTGCAAGCGGTGTGAATGAATGGAAGAATAAGTATGATAGCTGGTATGTGTAGTATGTGGACTTCCTCGATGAGTTCCTGACTCCCCTGGAGGTCTCTCTTAATAATAATAATAATTTCATCTACTCTAGCTGCCTTTCTACATTTCAAGGAGTACATATCCATTACTACCTCAAGTAATGGATATGAACTCCTGATTTTATTGCTGATGAATATTTTCTACTAATCATATGTCACTTATTTCGTTTAATAATATTTTAAAGTAATTACTCCGAATAGTGTTTGTCATTTCTGATTTCTATTACAGTGTCATTTCTGAGCTTTCTCAATAGCCTCCGTAATATTTTGCCACCTCCCTGATATTTGTACCAAATCTTCCCATGACTTTTTGTTTACTGCTTTTATACACAGCTTAGCTCTCTTACATTTTCCTCCGTATTCTCTGAGAACACACGCTAACTTACTTGCTAAGACTTTTCAACATTTTTTTCCACGACCGTCTTTTTGAATTTCGCGGACCACCATGGCGTTCTGATTTTCTCTCTTTGCAGACTACTTCACCACATACCTCCTTAGTTGAATCAATCAATCAATGTTTTCTTCGAGTTTACTACGGAGACTCCAAGGTTCGAAGCTTGTTTTCAAACTTTCATTTTTTCAACATTTCTTGTTTTTTTTCCATATGAATGATTGATGACTATTCCATGTCCTGAAAATAAATCCAAAAGGTACTTATCGTTATTATTAGATTTGCTCTTTCCCCGAACCAAACTTTCCTAAAAGATTTCTGTATGCAGAAATGTTTGAAATGTCTAAGTGACTTGAACACCCCTTCCTTAAGGAGTGTCCAAGTCACTTGGGGCGTATCCTGCACATGATCAGTAATTCTTGTAGACTGTGCCCATTGCATAAGTAACGGTAAATTGTAAGGGAGCTTCATGAAAGAAGACAGAAAAAAATCTTAGTTATAAGGGAGAAAAAAAAAAAGAAAAGAAAGAGGACAAAGAGATTGGGACTTCTTATTACTCTTGTGGTTAAATGAATGAACAATTTATTCATCAATAGCAATTATTATTATAATTATTGTGTCTCCATGGAGTAATTTGTTGACATCTCTACTGACAGAGACTGTGCAGATAAAAAAGAATTCACGTGCGATTACAACCTTAAAGTTCGCTTGGAAAATCCTTTCATGCAGCTATTAAGGAAATTAGACTGGAAATTGTTTAAAATAATTCAGAGTAATTTTTGTATATCTTGAACAACGTGATAGACAACCAAATATCACGTAAATGAAAAATGAAACGAAAAATCAAAGAGAAATGTTGAGAATTTTTTTTCATTGATGCGTTCTCAAATAGGATGACTTTCGCCGGCCTGAATGTTCAGTAGATAGCCACCAACCTGCAGGCTACGGCATCGAATTGCAAATTTACCACCCATTCGAATAGATGCTAGATTTCTATCGCTTTATATGAGCCCACTACTCTCTGATAGAGGCTTGAACAACGCTCTCTTTTGGGCTGTGGACAAGAGATTCTGGATTATCTACAGTACCAATGTCCTATAGGTTTATAATCTTTCGTGGTTGGGACTGTCATTAAAATAAAAATAAATATGAAGCGGATTCTTTTATATCATATGCAGATATACAAATGCAGAATGCAGTGGTCTGCATCTTGATATATCGATACAAATTGGAATCATTGAAGCATTATAAGCCACTTTAAAATTCCTATTGGAGAGTGTGGCCAACTACACAAAAAGAGAAAGAGCATTTAGACTACTCTTTGTATACCGAATAATAGAAGTTGACCAACCACTCTTATAAATAAAGCGTTCTGGAAGGAAGCATGAAATCAAGATATTTGTGTATCCTGAAAATTATACACATAGCAGTTAGAATGGTATATGCTGACGGAAAAGGTGGATCAAAATAACAGAAATTTTATCACTCATGGGGTTAGAACCTCATACTTTTAATTGTTTTAAGTGTGAATAGGAGACAGACTATGTGATTTTCAGGGTGAGCAATCTCAAAATGTTTGACCAGCAAGAAATCGTACATCATATCTACAGTTTATGGTGTTCTGGTTGGCCTCCCGAACTCCATGCAGATGCACACACAGCTTTGTTGATGATGACTGCAACGACGTCTCCAAGAACTCGTTATTTTTCCATGAACCAGTGACTTTTGTTCTCATTTTGGAATTACATTAAAAGCAATTAAGGCTATCACACAAGTATCTTGCCTGTTTCTCAGGAGAAAAATCATACCAATTCCATATGGGGACTGACTAATTCACTCAGTTGAAAAATGAACCACTGGCAAAACTCTCACTGGTTCATGGAAATCTCGAAATGCAGAAGTGGGTCAGAGTGGGAGGATACAATTAAAGTTCACATGACTTTTTTTTTTTTTTTTTTTTTTTTTTTACGAGAGAACAATCATACACTGGTATCCAAAACCTAAGGACAAACACTATTTCTGAAGATTACAACCTTACAAGATTCAGACGAATCAACTTAAGACAATTTGTATGACTTGTTTGCATGCGAACTTGGATGTCTTGTAATGTCTCAAAGACATCAGATGATTTCACGCAGGGAAAAATTATTGAAAAGCTTGAAGAAAGCCACAGGATTAATTACATTGCCAGAAAGTTTGGAATCTCACATAGCGTTGTATCCAGGCTCTGGGCAGAGTTTCAAACCAATGAAATGCGTCCAGACCTTCGCTAAGAGGTCTGCCCTCGCTCTACCATGGAGCATGAAGACAGATTTTTGTTTATAACAGCAAAAGTAATTGACGCACCATGGTAGATCAGCTAGCAAGTCAGCTCCATTCAGCTACAGGTACATGGTATCGACAAACTTTTGTAAGACTTCTGCCACAAGTAGGTCTATATGCCTCTAGTCTGCATCCCTTTACCCGCAGCTCATCGTAGAACACGTTTTCAGTGGTGTTATATCCATAAAAATTGGACAAGACACCAATGGACTAATGTCTCTCTCTCTCTCTCTCTCTGCAGGTGAGTGTCGTTTTGGTCTTTCCTCTGATTCTAGGGGACGATCTGGCGTGAAAGTGGTACTGCTTACCATCGCGGGAATGTTCTTGTAAGGCACAGATACTGCGCTGTTGGGGTCATGATGTGGAATGGCATTATGCTTAATGGATGCACCAAGCTACATATGCTGGAAAAAGGAACTATGACTGGTGAGCGATATTGCAACAAACTCTTCAACATCGTGTTCGGTTGCTCCGTGGTGCTGTAGGTGAAAAATTCAATTTTATGGATGTTAATACTACACCACATCATACTAAGCAGTGGAGATAGTTCTGGAAAACGATAACATTGAGTGGCCAACACGCTCCCCATATTTTAACCCGATAGAACATTTGGGACGCAACAGGGAGATGCATTACTGCACGAAATTCCCTTCCAGAAAACAAGCAAGGCCCTTATCCTTGCTCTGAAGGAGTGGGTCAGAGCAAGGATAAGGCACAGATACTGTACGACGTACCATGCTAGCACCATGGTACGACGTTGTTAGAGCTGCATCGCAGTTCGAGGTGGACATATTCCATACTGAAATGTCTCTGTAAAGTTTTCTGTAAACACTGTACATTAATTCCTTAACTACGTCCGTAGGAAATTTGTAACTTTTGCTAAAAATGTATTGCAATTTAATTTGTACGAAATTTTTAACACATTTTTTGTGTAATATAATTTATTACTATGCTGACAATAAATTTGTCCACATTTGGCTGTAGTCATAAAGATGTTTTCATATACTGGTAAAAATGTAGTTTGTCCTTAGCTTTTTGGACACCAGTATAGTTCCACAATTTGCAGTACTGCAATGTATTATTAGGATTCATAATATCATGCTTTTAGTGTACTACAGTATCCTCTAATACCATCAAGGTTTCTGGCAATTGAAAATCTTATCGAGGAATATAGCTTTTTATTTTTTTAATTAATTAATTTTTTTCCAGCTGATTGTGAGTCATCTGGATTTTTAATGCAAACAACCAAACTCCCAAAAAGACAGGTGCAATTAACAAATATAGTACATCTGCCCCACGATTGTTTCAGCCGTAATTCTAAAATAACCTTAATCCTAATATCAAGATTTTGAAAACAGTACTGGGCACTAAAAACATCAAAAGTCATTGGACTCTTTGCAACATTAATTAAAGCAAAGAAAATTCTATCGGTTGAGTCCATACATGCCCAGAATTCGATTCAGGAATAAATGCTACGGCATTATTGTAGATATAATAATATAACGTGTATATTGATACATGTACATATTACGCATGCGTATACGGTTTGTGTATCGCGAAAATATTGAAATTTTATCACATGAATGCGTTTGTATCTATTGATAGGTTTTATCGATATCTTTTAGTTGTTTTGGAACTGTCCCACATACAAAGTATTCAGTTCTGGTTCTATTCTCAACAGGAAGGAAATTTCCATCGCACGCATGAATATGTTATCATTCATTGCAGGATTATTCAGTCTCGAACTATTCTAAAAATCCAAATCTTTCCCACAGAGATGTGTGCCTAATTTTCTTTTTTTAAGCCTGACTCTTCGAATATATTGTTATCTGTATTCACTTGGGCTACTGATGGGTTAGATAAAGTATCAAATACTAGGTTTGTGTATTCCGTAGGATCAAAGGCGTCACGCACGACTAGCAGCGCTTACCGATAGCTGTTCAGTTCATCCGAGGAATTAGGTGACCTTGTTACTTACATAGCTCACTAGAGGGCATTTTGAAGGATACGCTACATGTGACGTCATTAACCATGACCTTGAAAAATGAGCTTACAACGTCATTGAAAGATATACGTTGATTACAGCAGAGAAAGAAGAAGGTATAAAAAATACTAATGGCAGAATCATTACCATATCATATGTTATATGATTATTTAAATAAGCATATTGAGCCAAGTATTACATTTATGGAAACAGCACGGCATTCAGTTGTGAGAAAGGCAAGTAAACATCCGGTCTACAGTCCATATCATTCCGTAATTCACATTATCGTACACTTACATGCATGAAGAATCTTCCCTCCTTGTCACGTGCTCATATGGTAATATCAGCGCGTTATTTATAAACACAATTTGAATAACTTACGAAACGAAGCTTTACAATTATAAATAATTTATCTGCTTCATGCGCGAAGCCCGACTCTTGTTGGGTAGCAAAGAAGCAAAGGTAGGAGTTAGTTTATTTATGAAAACAACTTTTAATTAAGGTAAGAATTTCCGCAAATGTAAACAGTCTCTAAAATAAGTTACTTAAGCGATGTGGCGTGAGGTTTGTTTATAATCTCGTTCTTTTCACAATATATATATATATATATATACTTATTTCACATTTAATACTGACTAAGAATTAAAGATCCGCTCAAGAGATGAATATGGAACTTATTTGAAGTTATTATAGGCCTTGATAAACGGCTGGTTGGCTCACACCGGGAAGGAAGAAGGGAAAGAAAAAGTCTCCCCAAGGACTCTCGCGAATATCTGTTCTGCAGCCTGCTGATGGGAAAAAGAGGTGTTATCCCCAGTTGGCTAAGATAATCACTTGGCAGTAGGTCATCTTCCCACGCATTCACTGATTCAGATTTCCTTAATATCAAACGAGATTTGGTATTTTTCGACTGAACAGGTCCCGGTCCCTAAGATGTGCGCTCGCAACATGATCACATTAAATTTTCTGATTAAAAAATAAATAAATTCATATTTAAGTGGAAAGTTATGTATTTTTATCACTACCATTTTGGCAGTGTATCCATAAATATTATCAGATTGAATGACTTGAAACTATGTCGAACTAAACTGCTTTAGTTATGATACTGTAGTGTTTTTCCCCTGCCCTTTTTATTATTTTATTCTGTTCTCATTTTATTTGTTTATGTTATTATTATTTTATGTATTTATTTTAATTTTATGTTATTGTTTAAAATTTAATTTATTTATATTTATTTTATTTAATTTATTTTTTATTTATTTTGTTTTTTTAATTTTATATTATTGTTTAGAATTTATTTATTGATATGTCACGTATTTTATTTATTATTTATTTTATTTTTATTTTTACTTATTTATTATCATTTTTTAATGAGAGGACAGCCAGTTCATTTGCTTAATTAATGTACCGCACGGGAAACATTTAGGACTTTTCAGTTTCCAATACAGGAATAAGCATTGGGAATCTTAGAATTTCCACCACCAAAACAGAAAAAGCTGGTCAGAGAACGCATTCAATTGAGAGGCATCAGTAGCCTACACTACAGCGAATTAATCATAATCGCCCTATCTTAAGAAAAATCTATACACAGTATAATATTCTGTAGACCGTTCCTGTTAGGTATCATCACCTAACGAAAGTGCTGACGAAGATACTTCGACCACCCATTTTAAAGCCTGAGTTCTCAGCTGTAGAAGGGGGGGGAGGAAGATTAATGTAAATTCTGGAATTGCATAAAAATAATAATAATGATAATGCATTATTCAGTAACTGGACTGTGACATAATGAAACCTACGAAGGCAAACTTACCACTCTGGGAGCAGTATTTGGAAATAGTTATCTGTATCTGACAAATAGCACTTGCAGACAGTGAATTTGGAACCAGTAACTCCCATTTCAACCCACAGCATAAACATGGTGGAGTATATAGCAGTGTAACAAGCACACATAAAATCACGGCTTTATTAATCATGTTACTCTACTACTACTAATATATTTATAATTCTAACTCTAATATTTCATAATTTTGGGTAGGCATTCAAGTAGATCCCAATAGCTTGTAGTCAACAATTAGATGATCAACCAACCGTCTGTTCCGCAAAAGCAAAATGTTAATTCAAGAATATGGAATCTTTGAAACGAATGTCTAATTTTTCCATGTCCCGTACTGGCATGGTTACGTCTGCTTTCATCTGGAATCTGCTTAATAGATGTAAAAATTATCCTTCTGTTAATTCGTTTCTAGACTTTCTCGATTCTTTCCACAAAGTTAGATTTAATTCTTCTGCATGTCTTTTCATGGCTGAGTTTGAAAACTTTTCATAACTTATTTCGAACTGTTCAATCAATCAGTTGATCTGTTTGAGAGAGGGAAGGGAGAATTTCCAACTACTGTATTTCAGTATAACCCAAAAGATCTCGATTATCCATCTCTCTAGCGCAAGATGTCTTGTTTATTCAATTAATGCTAGGCGGCTGGTTTAGATTTTATGCCGTCATATAGTGATCGTGCTGTCACTATAAATTGTTGAGTCTTGTTGAGACGTGTTCAGCTCCATTCCCAGGAGATAGTAAATAGACAATGGCAAGCAGTTCTCCCTGATTATTTGAACAGAGGAGATATAATTCAAAATCTCATTCTGTTATAATGGGTTGTGTCGCGATAGAGTATAAACATCGTACCCTTCCTTTATTTTGCTCCTGTTGCTGTAGATGTTATACTTTTCTTTGCTTTCAGAGGTTACCTTCTTCTTCCTCTTAAAATGTATTTTTAATTAGCTGTAGATCAATGCTATAATTTCCATCGTATCATCCTGAAGTGACTTCATATTTATACCAGAATTCTTTGCGTTAAACAGATAAACAGATGTTAAACCGATAATAAGATAAGCTGCCTCGAAATATATTGTCCTGTGTCTGCTGATTACACGTATGGGTATAAGCCATTGGACTCTGTTAGGCCTTGTTAACTGTCCTTTATCTGACGCCTTCAAAGCAGTGCCACGTACATCATCAGAAGTTAATTGATTCCTGTGTATATTGACTTCAATACGAGCTCTAATCCCCCAGTTAATCATTGCTGATTTCGCTAGAATATCGATTACTCGCAAGCTTTTGTCAGAAAATGTGCGCGTTAAATTTAAATTTGCTATCAGTAATTATTCCCAAGTATTTAATCTTACTGATTACCTCTAGAATTTCATCATATAACTATAATCAGTGTGTGTGATCTGCAGGTGGCTAATGAGACCAAATCCAGGAACAATAGGGATCACACTAAAAAACGCCGATGAGTAGAATTAGGAAAACTGTTCCTTTTCATAAGACCTTGACGTAACATCTGGATTATGTTATCATGTTTGATCACTAGATTTCAAGGGAATTGGGAAGAGATTAAGAGAATGTGGGCGAAAAATTTTAAAGAACAGACATTAAAGCAATCGCATATTCACTATGTTACACGTTAGTTAATGAATTTTATGGGGTAGATTCAGGAGAGATTTTTTTTTCCCTACCTTATGACAGGATGGAAAGCAGAGAGAAAGAGGCGTGAGGACCAGATTCCTTGGTGAGTGATTATGAAGTTACAGAAGCAAATAGTGAGTGAATTGAAGAAGAGGTGTAAATGTGTGTTATGTGGAGTTCTCACGAAGGTAGCTAAATAATATATATTATACACATATATTCTTATACCAAATATTTGCAAGACACACACAATAAAACAATGTTACTGCGTGTTTTTTAATTCTGCTCAACATGTTGAGTCCATCCATTTTTATACAAATATACATGATAATAATGATAAATGTAATAACGTTGGTATTGATAACACCCATCTTTCGATGTCAGTGCTTAGCTCATATAGAGGTGTGCCGCCTTAAAAGCGGACCTTTCCTATTTGGAAGAAATGCCAACTAGACCTACAGGTCTAGTTGGCATTTCTAGATTCATTGAAGCACAGCTGCCCTGCTTATCGGAAGCTTGAAGTGGCTCTTACCGTGTTTCGTCTCTAGAGTAGGATTTCTGTCTCTTCCATTTCTTCTTACACATAGTGTGGGTGGTGGACTTGCAGGACTTCGAAGATATGGCAATAAAGCGATTTCCACAGACAAACCTTCTGAAAGTACGCGGGATTACACGTGTTGGTAATACTTCGAGAGGCTTCCCGTTCAGTTGGCGAATAATCCTGCTGTGATTATTAATCTGCCAGGTTAGGCCTGTAGGGAATCCGAGTATAGCAACTTGCAGGAGACAATGTCGAGTCCACGTATGAATATCTGCTGCATGTCCCTATTCTATGAATTTTTCCAATATACTGAAATGAATGGCAATAGAAAATTATAGTATTATTGAGGTTAGAATTATCTACAAAAAAATTGTAAAAATAAATAAATAAAATAAAATAAAAACATAGGCTAAAATCCCCCCCCCCAAAAAAAAACTCCATGTAAAAAGAAGAAAAACATTCACTTCCACATAGGCGTTACCAAAATTCCAGGGATTAATACGCACACCAACGATGTACATCACCACTTAGAGATATCCAAACTCAGTTCCTTATTCATTACTGAATCTTGCATGACAATCTCAACAACTACAATTCACCTAGACTTTCCACGGTACATTATACATAATGTCTTTCCTATAAAGGATGGAACATGCGCTTTTGTCAGGTCTGATATTCCATGCAAAACATTATCAGATCTGGGATATCCTTTATATGAAATGTTTCGGCTGAAGATTTCCTTGTGTCATTTGATTGCCTTCATTTGCTGCTTTTACCGCACGCTAAATTCTGATGGCTATACTGTCCTTTTTGATTATATATCACTGAAAGTTGATCATATACGGTGCAATCGCCCAAACCTGGAGATAATCTTCCTTGGAGATTTCAATCCACAATTCGACTGTCTCCCCCTTCTCTAACTTCACGGACCAACTAGAGAGATATCATTTATGCGCTGTTTATCCACATCCACACGTATCCTGTATCGCAGGTCTATTGTCATCTTTTCAACACTATGGAAATAAGCTTTCATCTGGCCTTCCCTAAAAAGGGAGATGAAAGTGAGCCGACAAACTATCACCGCATTGTTCTCAGCTCAACATTCTTAAAGGTGTGAAGGTTATTAACAGCTAGCTTCTTCACTACCTACAGACCCATCGTTTAATTAGTGATCATCAATGCGAATCTGCAATTGTCGCTCTACAGCAGGCCACTCCTCGCTAACGTTATTCAAGTGTGGACACAGGCCATGGAAAGATCTGGAAAAGCTCACTTGGTCACTAAAACTTGATATTTTTGTGGCATTTGATTGAGTCCGGCATCGGGGGACTTCTTACCAAGTTGCAATCTTATGGTCTCCCTGTGGACTGTCAGCTTCCTTTCTGGTCGTTTATTTCGTGTCATGTTAGATGGCTCGCTGTCCCCTAACTTTATTCATTAATGCCGGAATACTCCCCATTGGCTCTGTGCATTAGCTACACTCTTCTGTACATCAGTGATCTCTCACTAATGTTCAATCCTATTCATGACTTTGCTGATGACGATACACCCCATTCCTTTTCGCCATTTACAAACTATGTGCTTCGCTGATGCAAGCTTCGAGATCTTCTATGGCTAATGCCTCAAACGCCGATCTTCTAGTCGTGAGTGAAGACAGTTTAGTAAATTTTAATGGTACCAAACCACAATTCTGCCTTATTTCCAGGTCATGGTAGATGGTTCGCTGTCCCTTATTTCCAGGAAGAAAAACTGTGCGTCACAAATTCAATTCTCTCTTCATGGGCTAATTCACATCTAGTCTATCCCGGTATAAACACATTACAACATCCATCGCCTCTTCATTCACGAAGTATTCTTTTTCGTTCTAAACATTACTTCTCTTTTGCCCAACTCCTAACGCTTTATAAATCCAAATGCGCACCAGAAAAAAGTGTGGCTGAGCCCGCTTTACTATGCCCTATCCTAGGGCATAGCAAAGCGGGCTCAGCCACATGCATTGGAAGTTCTTCACTATTTCGATTGCTTGTTCTGTCATCAAATAATAAGACGTATCTGATGTCATGCTCCCATAGCAACAGTAGGGGCCCATTCCATTTATTTACAGTATCCACTGGATACTAATACAACGGTTTTTGGAAACTGGTGATGCTACAGAAGTGATCTGTTTTGGTTAGTTATGTTGTTTGCGCTATCGGATTCGATTGTTGGCGAGATAAGCATTTAAAACAGCATCGATGAAGATTGACCTTTGCGTCAGCTTGACCTTTTTAGTTTTCAACAAAGAAAAACTAAAGTCGTCTGTCGTATGCTGAAAGGTAATAATGTGTAGGAACTTCCTTTATTTGTAGTAGCGATTTATTTATGAAAGCTGCTACAATGAATTTTGGAGAAAAACACCGTATTTTTATGACATATCATACAATTACTATAGTTGTTTATAACGGTTACATATATATATTTTATATATTTTCTTACAGTGCTCGGTTTATGCAAATTACAATTTTCAAATCCCGCGGTATCTATTCAGTCCTATATCTAGTTCTGTCTTTACAAGGTGAATGCTTCTATTCACGGTATACGAAGTCAGCATTATTGTTTGTATGCATTCTTTAGAGGTAGAATTAGATTTCCACTTTCTTTCTTTCTTTCTTACAAGACCAATCTCTAATTTCGCATGAAAACAACTTTCTCAGAACATAATAATAATAAATAATAAAAAAAAAAAGAATGATGTTTACTTCGTATGGTAATGAGGAAGTGTCTTATATCCTCCGTAATTCGCTGCAGGTGGTTTGTATCGAAATGCAGAACACAAAATATGCATTCCGAACTTGGCAACAAATTGTTGGAGAGTTGAGCAACAGGCAGTGAACAGACAAGGATTCGCATACTCTTACAATGTGATGTAAAGAAAACAAGAAAACCTTGGCAAATGGGATTGTGCAATATTAAGGGGGGGAAAAAAAAAGAACTGTCGCAATTTCTTTATTTATGATTTTGAAGTATATTTCCGAAATATTTTTTTAAAAAATGTTCCACTGATTGTTGTGTTGTGTTAGCAGAGGTTTGCATCCAACATAACACAGAATTATTACGATTTCTTCCAACTATAAACGAAATAACTTTTGTCACTTCAAGGTCAATGGAAATGAATTGAAAATCAATTTGGTTTCATTCAAATTCGCTTCATAAGATTTAAAATAATAATCTTGAATGGCTATGTATCATCAAATAGAATCCACAAAAGAAAGTCGGTAACTTGGCTGGAATTGCATTCAGATGTATGAAAGGCTATCCGGTGGTTTATGGCGCTATTATACCATGCAGATTTAAAACTATCTCTGCTCGAATTGATGGAGAAAACAACATGACTAACGAGCGTTAATTTACGAAACGAGGTTCATATTCTGACTGCTGATATGGGTCAGTGTCGCGGGAAGTGTCGGTGGATTCACGACTAACATGTAGTGAAGCGGCTGTTGACATTTGGGGAAGTATGTCGGAGAAGAACAAACTGGTTCGATGACCGAAACAAAACAGACTGTACACCCACAGTTTACCCGAGTGGTCATTTGGTGCATTGCACATCCGGCATTCTGAAATAATAAGAACGAAATTTTATCATTGTTGTTAGGTAATGAGTTCGTTACCATGGAGAGAAATTATCCTGCAATATTCTTTATTTGATTTAGCTTAAGAATCAGAAAATGATTCTAAAATCATTTGAAAAGTGATATATATGATTTATCACTAGTATTACCGAGAATCCTTTTTTTTTTTTTTTTTCGGGGGGAGAGGGGGATGACACCAAATATTTCCTGCTGAAATTTAAAAAAAAAAAAATGATGAGAAGTCGCGTGGTGAATCCCTCGCAGGTCTGTCTTTTTCTCTCAGTGGCACTTGTCCTACCACACGCACTGTTTAGTGGGTGTAGTGGAGGCCCAGAGAGGACGTATTTCCTGGAAGTAGCAGCCGTCCTTTATCGTACCACATTTGGCGGTAAAATAGTTACGGAAACAGATCACAATTTTACCGGATATGTAGGGGTAGTCGAGAGACTCGATGGAGCTCGGGAACTAGCGGCACACAGGCAATAGAGTGGGAGTGTTGTTTGCTTGGTCAAGGTTAACGAAGGGGTGGATTTCATTCTGTGAGCGTTTGTTAAGAGTTACCAAGTACGGATGTACTTGGAGGAGGTTAATCTCCTTTTTATATGAATAAGTATTATGAGGCCTTTTAGGGTACAACTGTTCGGCTAGTAAATTCCATCGAGGAGTCTAATTTGGCAGTAATTGCTGTACCCACCCCCTTTCTCTGCAATGTGGCAGGCAAAATATGACCGGGAGATCATGAAGATAGAAAATTGTACAATTAGGCATTCTCTCTACATTCGTAATAGCAATCATCCAGAGGCAGTAGCGTTCTAAATATTAAAACGACTTGGTCAGTGTTTTTGACTTATTCATATAAAAATGGTTATTTCAAAATCTAATGTTCTGCATTTAACGTACAGTATTTCTCTACTGTGAATTATCAAGGAACTGCACGAATTTTGAACGTGCTGTTCCCTCTGCTGTGATTGCATAAATGTAATACAACAATAAAACGAGTAGATAAAAGCTTTTGTAAATTACGACGTGGCATGGATTATATTTATTTGCTTATTTATTTATTATTTTATTGATTTTATAAAAGTTTCCCTACCACCTTGCTTACTTGGAAAGCCGAAATGTAAAACTTTAAATAAGTTGTATTTGTGATTTAATTGCATCATATATAGAGAAAACGATCTTAACTAGTGAAAAAAAAAAAAAACGAAACTGATTGTTTTACATACGAGTTTTTTACAATGCAAAAAAGTAACTGAAATTGCGCATGCGCAACGCCTCTGGTAATCAGATTAATTTCAAAGTGTTCGTCTGCAATGAATGAACTAGTTTAATAAATACTGCAGTTTTGCAATTAATGTGCGGAACGTCTTTAAAAATAATTAACCTCGTTAGGGACATTTTATTGTGCCATGTTTATTATATATTTTATGAACCACTGAATGAAAACGAAATACTTTTAAAAAAAAAATTGAAACTAAAACATATTGTAATAACAGAAATAACTACTCTAATATATACATAAAACCATCTGATAGAATTTCATTTTAAAAAGTAACCGTTTATTAGATAGTTTATTATGCATTAAAGACAAAATGAAATATATTTTATATGTTGGTTATTTTCGCATTTATTGTTCCACGATTTTCCTTTATGGTGTTAACTGCTGAATATATTTATTTCCTACACAGGAAGTTCTAACACCCTCTTCATTAATGTTAATTGTGCTGTGGTTCCAGCCATTTCCTATTTTCATTTCAAACAAGATATTCCTTCCTATCTTTTCTATTGCAGCATCGTTCTGGCTATATAATAATATCGACGGGAGTTGACAGGAAATATTAGTAACGGCAGTAATAGGGAGGATTCTCTAATAAACAAAATGCCAAATGATACCAGACCGGAAGTTGCATGCATTTGCCCATTGTCTCTCGGTTGTGCGGTGTTGGCAGCTGATATTTTTACCCTAACGAGAAGAATATGCAACTGCTCTGTAACGATCCCAACTGAATTTTGCACACGTGGCTTTTTTCTTTTTTTTTTTCTCAGAAACGACTTGCTAGTGCATTTACCAGGAAAGAGAAGAACACCCTCCCGTTTGCAAGCTTTTGTTGCTATAGTAACCATTGTTAAGCTTTCCTCAGCCGGTGTACACACACACACACGCACACGCATCATGCACGTGCCGTTTCGTTTATATTTTGGCGTCCGATGTTTGAGGTTTAGTTTATAATAACGCAACAGGTGTTACAATAGTCATAATTTAATATGTGTAATACAATCTCTCTCTCTCTCTCTCTATATATATATATATATATTAGATTTATTATACCCAAGGTAAAAAATATATATATATATATATATATATATATATATATATCATACCCTTAGTCCCAACCCGCCCACCCAATTAAGTTATTGCAAAATCCAGCAAGACTGCGATCAAACTTCGTGCAAAAAATTCTGTTATATAAAATAAGTGAATAAAAGAAAGGTCGAAAACAAAATAGAGCGTTCGTAGCTGAGTAAGTATCGGTGATGCCATTCGACTTTTCATCTGAAGGTGACTTAGACTGTCTCGTACGGAGGCGAAATGTTTTTATCCCGCAAAACAGGCAAATCGGTCAGAAGAACATACGCCATTTACAGACATAACACGGGATTAATTGCCCTATTGTGAGCAGTCATCAGGTTTCTCAGAAGCCAAGTTAGTTGCTGTGACAGGCCCATGAACCTATCACGAAAGGGAAGATAAGATGAAATTTAAAAAAATCATAAAATGTTATAACTGAAGAGTTGTGCTAAAGAAAATATTTCTTTTAAAGATTAAATCTTTTTGTTACAAAATTTATGACAATTGTGTCACAAAATACATTTAAATGAATAAAGAATAAAAAGAACCGCCAAACTATAATTCTGTTCCCTTTAGCAAAAGCTGGTCAATCTTGATTAAAATAAACGACTGAAATTCACCATTCAGGAAATGATTTAGCATTTAAATCATGAGATAAAAAAACAATATGTCACTTCAGTTGTTGTTGTTTTTAATTACTTTCACTTAACATCGATGTCTTTTTCGAAGACTAAAAGACGCAACTACTTGGCTCTAAAAGCTCACAAAACTTGTAGTTTGTTCTTAGAAAATGCCCTATTGTTTTTATTTGTTTATTTATTTTTCCTTTCTTTCTTTTTCTTACTCCTCCGAAACTATTTTTAGATACGTGCAATCTGCAAGTACTAATAGTAGTTTAAAAATTATAAACTACAAACTGGCTTGGCAAGATCTCAAAACCGAGAATGTCCGCGTCAAAACGAAAGATGTCGAAATAATTTATGAACGCTAAGAAAGAAAAAAGAAAAAAAAAACGTATTATTATACTTTTGAAAACTGATATATGTTGTACCAGGTTCAAATAAGTTGCACAGTAAACTCCCATGGTTTTTATTCTCTCTCTCTCTCTCTCTCTCTCTCTCTCTCTCTCTCTCTCTCTCTCTCTCTCTCTCTCTCCTTCCTTCTCTCTTTCTTTAACAACTACTATTGCATGCAGTTATCTTTCTCTCTCGCTCTCTTTTTTTTTTTTTTTTATCCCTTTCGTTTTCTTAATTCACGCAGTGTAGAACAGTTTTAAATAGCCCATTGCATACTGGCGAACTCGATTCCAGCAGCGATGCACCTGTTGACTGTGTTCCTCTCAGAAAGGACTCCACCTGCAACGGTTCTTTACTTATTCATTTCTTCGGTAGTGGCTAGCGATGCATTCAATTCCCCCCGCCTCCCTCCTTCCCCTTGTAGTTATAGTATATGATGCGTTTCTAGTACGCGGAAAATAATAACCCCGAACTGTTCTAGACACAGGAACTAGTTGATGGTTCTCCCGATGAAAGGAGACGCAGACGGGGAAGAAATGTTATTCTAAAACTCCCCCCCCCCCCCTTCCTTCCTCGGTCTCCCTTCACCGGCCTCTCCTGCGTTTGTTGTGTGTGTGGCTTAAGTTGATTTATTTTTTCATTCGGCTAAGCTATTACCAGCACACGTGTCCTTGAAGAGAACTTGCCCCAAACAGCCTAGCAACATCGTGTTGCAGTCCTCTTGCGCCGATAGAAAATGACGTACGGATTGTGTGTTTTGAGTGAGAAATACATAATTACCAGTCTGTAAGACTACAGAAAGTAACAGTGTTGCTTTGTTTTTGTATCTTAAGAAAGCGGACAGTAACACGACGGAAGTGAGTCCTGTAAATGTACCAGTCGTCAATGGATGCTTTTGTATCTTTATAAACATAACCGAGAATCAGCCACTCCATAATACCATACCCAACTGCTTCTCATTATCTTAACGAAAGACTGATATTACTATCCCGACGCTAACATTTTGAACAATAACTGTAAATTCTATATTAGTTAATTTTTGTTCATATGTAATTAAAATTATTCTTGAAAATTAAATAAAATATTACATGTAGAAGAAACGACTGTTCAGGTAATTTCGTCATAGACAGTTTGTGGTGTGTCGCATTACAGATTTTAAATCATAAGCTGAACTTAAAATTCAGTGTCATTCTCTAATTTACAAAAGTTAATATTCATTGCAAACTTCTACATGCTAAATTAGTTTCAGTACGTGAGAAACTTGCAGATTGAGTCGCTCGTGGTGCTAGTGATCAATTATGCATAAAATGTTTATTTCAGTAAAGTGAAGCGACACACAACGGTTGCTTATGAATTGCCACATTTAATAAAATAACTGGAAATGAATTAACTTGGTTAAAATTAAATAAATACAAAAAAAATGTTTTTTTTTTTTTAAATGATCTTCAATGGGTTTAAGGGAGAAATATGAACTTCAGCGTAGTTAAAATGACGAGTTTTACGAAGTGCAAAGATTTTTTTTATAATTTAATTTATTTTTTTCTTCAGTTTTTGAAAACGAGAAAGAGATTTAGTTCTTTTGGTTACTCTTTTTTACATACGATAACGTAACAGAGTTGGCAAGCTAAATGCAAACACTCATTTGTTAATGCTTTGCAAATACAAGTTTTAAATGTATCTACGTTTGGCTTCAACATAATATGCTAAAGAAAATTATGGAGAATACCCAATGAGAGGGATTTTGAAGGTCCTCGCTTGATTTCTTTTCAGATACTGATGAGTCATCAGCAAAAAATAAAGCAATAAATAGGGCCCCTAACTCCTGTTATTCTCGACACGTTTTTCGTCGTCTATTAATGGAATATTCTCTTCCCCCACTCTCTAAAACCAGCACGTGCGAGGGGGACACAGGAATAGTAAATATTTGTTTCTGTCTCGACGAAAAAATCCCGCGCATGCAGCAATATTTCAGCATTTCGGGGAGGTTTAGATCCCTTTTGATCTTAATTACAGATTCCATAATGTTAGTATTTTTAAAAACGTATTCACATTTTTTATCTCCCATTTTCCGGGGGCGAAACTCCTCTTTTGAAAATTGATTCAACGTATCATTTACGGTAAGCTTTTTCTAACAAGATGGGAATCACCCAGGAAGTACAAAAAAAAAAAAAAAATGTGCATTTTTTGTCATGACATTGAGTTTACATTGTCCGGTTTAAACCACACATTTAAAATGTTTAAACAAAGTTTAGTAAATATCCCAAATACTAATTTAAATAAACAATTTCTGGTAATAACGGCTCTGTGACATGCACACAGACAAAGCGAACAATGAGTACTTCAAGTAGTTTGCAAAACACCCAAAAAGAGATATTCACTCATGTCTTAGTTGTCAAAGTGAAGAGCTCTAGTTTGAGACGTAAGTAGGTTCTTCCAACACAGATCCATCCGTTTATCGGCAGGCTCGCAGAGGGTGGTGGAAGCAAACCCAATTCAGGTTAGTATGTTAACATAATTCCAGAGGTCACTAGCATTGAGTTCTCACGTGCAGAAGCAATGACCTCTAGCCGGTAGCGAGTGTTGGAACGAATGACCTGGAAACAGGCATAATAACCAGGACGCATAAACTCAGCAACCGAAAGTGATTAATGGACGAGCTGATAGCTACTGGAAACGTCATTAGTATTCATTTCAGGGTGGCACAGATACGTCTTCTTTTCTCCTGAGAAATATTACAGATTAATAAACAAGTAGTACTCAAGAATTCCTACTGATTACTTTGTTTTCTTTTAGACGTCCGTCTGTTTAGTATTTGATATGCATATTTTTATACTTCTTTACGAATTTCGCTAGAAAACCCCTATTTTTAGCATCTTATACGCGGACTTCACTAACTTTTTCGATATAAATTTATTGCGGTAGTAATAAACTGAAGAATATAAGTACTATATTTGGTTTTAAGGGTGTCCATTTGTATTTCCAGTAAGTAAATAGCATGCGTGGTTGATATTTTCAGAGCCTGATGAGTCATCAGTAATAAATAGGGCCCCTAACTCCTGTTATAATGGAAAAGGGTCTATATTTTTCCCTAAATGCAGTATTGATATCAGATTTAGTAACAAACAGACAGAAAACTACCAAGTTATAGCATTCGGAGGAAGGTGTTTGGAGCATCATCTCCCCTGAAAATGTGAAAACAATATTCTAGAGATTGCATTGATTTTGGATTTTTGTTTAAAGTGTCAGGGGCTGAGCAGAAGAGAAGTACTGTTTAGGACGAAAAGACTACTGAGCTTTCTAGAGGCTAAACTGACTATGGACTTTGTGTTTATGTCAGTATAGGCTACATGTGAAAAACCACATATAGCCTATGTGATGTTACCATTTTACCACTGATGAGAGAGAGAGAGAGAGGTGGAAACATAGGAGGGCATAAATTTTGTCCAGCAGTCTTAGCAAAGGATGAGAAGGTACAACTGCCATTGCAGCAGGAAGTGAGCTAAGCGTATTTCACTCTTGCAACGTCCACTTCAGATTTTTTGATGAGTTTTTACTGGAGTCTTTAACTTGAACCACTGCATCTTTAGTGTACTGCTTTTTTATATTTGTTGTAAAACCAAGGGTGATAAGGGTCAGATTTTGAGTGGAGAGGAAAATAAAAGCAATCATCTCAGCAGTAATAACTTCAGTCATTACATCGGAGAAGTTGTGTGAATTTACTTCTTTTGTAGCGAGGAATTTCAATCTTTGTAAGTCTGTTCTTACTTTTGAGAGGCATAAGTTTGTCGTAAATGAGCGATTCGGTTTCATTTTTTAACGTCTTTTTATCGGAAGTGAAAGAGATCTGTGGCATCTGCTGTTATCACACAGTGAGCGACATTTAGAAACAGCTGCAAATCAGGGAATACTTGTAAGTCTTAACAACACAACGAGATCAGCTAGTGTAGGTGTAGTTTCCTCCTGAACAGTAACCGTGCTTGATTTGCCGTACATTAATCCTCTGCTTTTCAATGTCCTTCTATGTGCTCGAGGTCAGAGTCACAGAATCCGCCCTCACAATAACTCACTGTATTAGGAACAGCTATCATTACCTCTCCACAATCGACCCAAAGACCTTGACATTGATAATCGTGTCCTATTTAGTCTGTCAGGGTGGAACAACGACAGGTTTTCCTGAACTACATACTGACTGTAACGCCGTCTAGCGAGACAAATATGTTAATTAAACTGCTACGAAAAACACGAAAATGGGTGGGGTGGTCTAAACGACTCAATAAAGTGGATTTGCCGTGATGCCTCCCAGGAAAAGAAGAATGCTTGATTGCATCAGTGTAGAGGCCATCAAATACATAACAACAAAACTGGTTTTGTTTTTTTCTTTTCTATATTAAAAAAAAAAAGGATTTAATACCTATGTAGAACAAAGGTTTGTCTTATTGGTAAGTCGAAATAGGACAATAACAAGGGAGTTTTCAAACCTAAAAGTACGACTTGACTTTGGCTTACTTAAGTGATGCCTTCAGAGTGTTCTAAATTCATTATGCATTCCTCCCTCCTGTCGAGCGTTAATTTTGGGGGAGGAATTGGGTACATATTGATAAACATGATATGTGCACGTGGTATAACTGTCGATAATTGTCACGACCTAGTTAGTACAAGTGCTCAGGATGACGTATACGTTCAACTTCTGCTAAACAGACATTGCGATAATACTTTTTATAACAAAAGTATTATCGCAATGTCTGTTTAGCACAAAGTTCTCTTCTTTGTGCTAAGAAGAGAACTTTGTGAGAGAACTTTTTACAGCCTCGGGGTATTTGAAACGACCAAGAGGGAATGAGAGTATAAAACTCTGAATTCACAAGCCACTAAGATTGCAAACATTACCCAAAGAACAAACTAAGCCAATACAGTTTAATCATTTGATTTTGTTTGGTTATCATCGGTTCCAGTAGATTAGTGTTGTTGTTATTGTGTTGTCCATCCTTACAGAAATGCGGACAGTTGCTTCTTCCGTTTCAAGTTCGTGACCTCATAACCAAGATAATTCAGCGCTCTTAAAAGTGTTCTTGTGACGCTGACCTACATCGGCTTTCCGTCAGTTTATCCTCTTGCACGGAAGAGAGGCGCTGATCAGGTGTGAAGAGAGTTGGCAGGTTCGGCTAAATGAACGAGAACAAGTTAGTTCCACCCTCTTCTCTTCTTCCAACCGGGTGACCTCCATTCGGAATCACTTGATCAAAACCATAAACAATCAATCCGTTGTCATTGTTTCCACCTTTATCTCTTCCATAATGCAAAAACGAAATATTAACGGATCATGCAGCTCAATGACGAGGGTCGTAACAAGGCGAAACGACTTGTAAACGAAAGTGCAAGGCAGGTGACGAATCTTTTGCCGATGACGAAGAGTATGTTGCTGCACGAGATCGGTATCGTGACGGAAATCCCACGCGCCGACGTTGTTAATGTGTATTTCGTGACGTCAGAGGACATACCATCTTTAAACGTGCACCTGTCTGTCTGTCTCTCTCTCTCTCTCCCCTTGCGTAGTTCCAAAGAGGGACGGAAGGAAGAAAGCATTGCAACACCTTAGCACGAACAATGGTTCAAGGACAGAACGCGTATCGCGTGAGCCATCTGTATGGCGAGGTGAAAAATGTTGCAGATTAAAACGCTACCGTTTGAGAGGTGCCCACATATTCCGCAGGAAAGTGAAGAGTATTGACCGAGAACACGTTTGTGGAGTCGGTAAAGTGCCAACAGATACTGTCGCGAATCTGCGCCAAGTCCAAACGAGTCATTTGTCAAACTCCTCCCACCTTAGCGAGTGCATTAATAATACCTGGGAAAGCATTGTGGCACCCGGAATAGTTGCCTCTTCCCTCCATTTCGCACATCGTTCACTGCATGACGCTGCATGGCTGTCATCAGCTGTTTTGCGGGGGTCATCTTTTGTCGTTTGCGTACAGGAAGTCGCCAATAATTTGAAATATTTCTGCACGTGTATATTCAATACACGCCCATAATTTGCTCTATGGACCCAACTGCAGATAGAATTCATAAAATGCAGTTAATACTCAGAACCTTTATGAACATCAGTTTTATATACAAGTTTGCGGATTCTCAAACTAGATTTAACAAGAATGTCTTCCCTACTGACCTCTTGAGTACATATCACATATGTTACGTCCAAGGATGCACTGTCCTTTTTAATACATATAGAGGGGGATAATGATATTGTAATATGTAAAATGGAAGTAATGGAAAAGATTGGTATAGATTGGAAAGATAGAAGACTAATTATTTCAATATATATGGGACAAACGTAAGAGACATTTATATGGTACAACAGAGCCAGGTATCATTGGACGAGGATTAAGACAAGGCTGCTCTTTGTCACCAATTTTGTTTAATATGTATTCTGAAGTGATGTTAAAAGAAGCACTGGAGAATGCAGAAGGAGGAATAAAGATTGGAGGTAGATAGATATTTGCAATAAGATACGCAGATGACTAGGCATTATTATCAAACACTGACGAAGGATTACAACATCTACTGAACAGATTACTGGAATCCTGTATCAACTATGAAATGAAAATTAACATAAGCAAAACAAAAATAATGAAAATAACAAAGAAAGCGATAACTATGGATATAAGAATAAATGGAGAAAAACTGAATCAAGTAAGGGCATTTAAATATCTAGGAAGTGTGATTAGCAGTGACGGAAGAGTAAAAGTGACATAAAAGCAAGAATAGTGATGAGAAAAGATGCCTTCAACAGAAAATGGAATTTATTCAGAAGTAAAATGGACAGAAATTTAAAGAAAAGAACTAATAAAATGTTATGTGTGGAGAAAGCTTCGAGATGTGGATTTGGAGAAGGATGGAAAAAATAAAATGGACAGATAAAATAAATAATGAAGAGGTCTTAAAAAGAGTAGAGGAAGAAAGGAATCTGTTAAAATGGATAAAAAGAAGAAAGAGAAATTGGATCGGACATATTCTGAGAGGGGACGGAATCATCAAAGATGCCATTCAAGGAAAAATAGACGGAAAAAGATCCACAGGAAGAGTGAGGAAAACAATGCTAGATGGCATGCTGAATGGAGACAGGTACACAACCTTGAAAGAGAAGGCTCAGAACAGAAGAGAGTGGAAGGAAGTTTTTGCTACTAAAAGAAGAACCTGCTCAATTGCAGAATACTTAAGAAGAATGATATTGTAGTAAAGGATACTACAATGGGTTCCACAACCGATGTACAATCCATTACAGGTCTCTTTGTTTTCGTTCTCAAGTGTTGTCTGAAGCCATAATAAATGCATGGGTTATTTATTTTTTAATAAAAGGTTCAATGAAACTTTTGGTAGGCATGGAAATAAACTGAAAATATTCAATTTCTCGGATAAAAAATGAGACGTAGCCTTTTGTTTTCATCACTGAAAAAGCTTCCTAATAATGTGTTGAAATCGGAGGGCTGTCGTGAAGGAAGCAATTTTTAACGTTGGAACAAATGATTATGAAATTATATTACGCCATGTTATCCCCAAAAGGGGTTGATGGAGTTCTATTAGTCCTAACTACTTTTCGGAAATTAGTGGACAGCTGATTCCATCTTAAGTCGTCGCCAATCACGATTATTTGATGGTTTTCAAAACATCGGGGAGAGATGGCAGGCAACTTCCGCCATTTTGTTATCCTAAACCTTAATGATCGCATGATTGTCTAAAATGGCATGAGTTCTACGGTTGATAGGGATTTAAAAACTGAATGTCCGTGAGAAAATTTGTATTTACTTCTGAAAAAGGTCAACTAAATCGGGAACCGGCTGAAAGAAGATCTAGAGAAAGTTTCTCGAGTTAACTGCTGAAATTTAACCTAGAACGGTATTTCTTCTTTCAATCTAGCATAATGGTAGTAGAAATATTGTGATTCATGACATTCATCACAACAAATAAACTAAACAAAAAATAAAAATAAACTCAACACAGAAAAAACCCTCGAAGTTAATTTTTGATTTAAATGTATCTTCTAAATTTAATAAGGAACGATATTTAGACAACAAATCTTTTATTTATTTTTTTTTTCCAGCTTTGTCTTACTGTATGTTTTTCTCAGCTAACAGGGCTGACGGTAGCCAAGTCGTGTCATTCATTGCCTATCGAAGTAGCAATGGACTACAGAAGAAAAGCCTTCTTTCTGGTCGTGGTTTCATATTAAGGACAGTAGAACCAAAACGTTGAAATTTGATCTGGTCATTCATTCCATTGAAATAATCCTTTAGGTGACTTAATCAATTGATCTATTTATTTATATTTATTTAATCATGAGGCTATGGAATGCTCTCGATAAAATATATAGAAGGTTTTTGGGTTACAAAATTTAGTTCAAAGTGAAAGAAATGGGAACAGGATTGAACCAGCTGGCAAGTTATTAAAGGGATGTCATAGGATAGATGCAGAAAAGAATATTCATTTTTCAGTACATAATAAGAGGAAGAGAAAAGGGGCTCAGCCCCTGAAAGATGTGTAAGAGAGTAGTCAGCAAAGACATAAGAACTATTTTTTTTTGTTTGTTTGTTTGGAGAGTGGTGAATGAGTAGAATGAGTGCCAGGTCAGTGAAAGTGTTCAAGGAGACGTATGATAGATATTCTAGAACTTATTGTAGGAATCCCACAAAGAGTCATAGAACTCCATAGAGATGCTTATCGAACCATTGAACCGGAAGTATCTTACCATGATCATAGGCACCCTTTTATACTAGTAACAACTTTTAGGAAACTGAATAAAAAAAGGATGAAAAACCTGAGTTTCCGGAGGAAAAAAATACAAAAACTTTCCAAATCCGTAATAATACTGGATAAACCACCTTCAACAGGAAAATTCCTTAGAAAGATGTTTTGTGTCTCTTATGGAATTCGAACCTAGGTCTTTCCCTTCAAAGAGTTTAGCATCTAAACCGACTCTACTGCGGAGACTCTCTCTCTCAAAAAAAGTAAGTAATAAACTCGATTCATCGAATCTGTAACATTAAATCTAAAAAAAAATAAAATATGCTTATTAGCTTTTCTTTCTAGTTCGAATGTTCTGTAATAGAAATATATTTTGCATTTAAAGATGAAAGTTCTAAAAGCAAAAATCTGAATATATATATAAACAATCAATACTTGATTGTTTATATATATATTTCATTGCACGAGAAATGTTCTTTTTGATCTTACAACAACAATTAATAACGCAAACAAACAATAGCTACAGTCTATTAATGTATTTGTAACACTCACATTAATTTCCCAGTGCTCTGAGGTATCCATGGAATCGATCACTGTTTCCAGGGCAACATTTCTAAAATGTGCGACGCTCAGATCGTTGTAAAGAAAAAAATAGATGGTTTCCTTGCTCTGCAGAAAACGTAAGCATGAATCCTTCGAATAAAATAAAACTACTTTTTTTTTTATTGAAATGAACTAAAAAAAAACCTAAACTCAAACATGAAACAAAAAGTGTACGCTTCAAATTAGATATGGTCATAACTGCAACGGTAATTTGAGCCTATAATTTAGAATTCGCTACTGTAAGCAGATGCTTACAAAGAACAAAAAAAAAATTATTATAATTTAGATGGTTAAAATCTCATCAAAACAATAAAATGCCCATGACTACCTTGTTTAATATAATATGGAAATATTTTATTTTTATTACATTTTAAAATTATATCTGAATAAATTAGGAAGAACTATAATATAGACGGTCTATTACTTTTTGTACACTTGAGTGCTATGGTCAAAAGGAAGCCAATCTCCTCATCAGATGGTTCTAAATTTGAGGAGAGTAGATATACGTGTAAGGTTTATATTATCTTTTTTTGTTATCCTGTTTCTCTTTCCTCCATTAACCCAGATAGTTGAGAGTTCTACTTAATGTCGTGTACACAAAAGCTTTTAAAGTCTTATCGGCGAAGGTGCTCAGTTTAGCAATGTGTCCAAAGAGTTCAAAGGCTTTGTGGTTCAAAAGCTAAAGTTTGTTAAAATCCGTGTGTGGTATTCGATTCCTAATCACGGCGTGACCATATTTAGATGAAAATTTTCATCCTGTTTGCAGATGATTATTCGGATGGATATCCACAGTTGAGAACAAAATCGATTCACTTTTGATTATGTGCAGATGGAATTACCATATCAAGTGGTTATGACGAGGACTCCCTTGGGAGAGGAGCGATCTTCTGAAATAAATCAATCTAGAAACAAAAACAATATTGTTCTTCGTGATTGTTAGAATAAAAAAAATCTGTTTAAGTATATGACGTTGTTTTTTTTTTCAGACTGATAAAATGAAATCCGTGTTTTAGTATATTCGGAGTCACTGATATCAGCAGCCGATGATATGAGACTATCATCCCATTGTCCTCACTTGTGCGTTGTTGAAAATAATGGACATTATCAAGTTATAATAAATTTATTATTATTATTATTATTATTATTATTATTATTATTATTATTATTATTATCTGAGACCTCCAGGGAGTCAAGGACTCATCGAGGGAGGCTGTAAATTACCCAACCCAGCTATCATACCTTCCCTTAAATTCATTTACATTAGATGCACTCACTACCCCTAAGGGCAAATTATTCCACTCACTCACTCATTGCTCTCTGAGAAAAAAACCTAGCTCTTACCCCTTTCTTGACTGAGAACAACCTTAACTCCCACTGATGCCCCCGTGTTCTCTCCCTGCCTTCCATATAATGAAAAAATTCATCATTTAAAATGCTATAACACCCATTCAAAAGTTTATAGACCTTTATCATATCACCCCTCTTTCTCCTGTTAACCAGAGTCTGCAATCCACATACTCGCAATCTGTCCTCACAATCTAAATCCCATAATCCGGATATAATTTTTGTAACTCTTCTTTGCACCCTTTTCACAGCTTCTTTATTATTATTATTATTTGACGGTGCGTGCTCATTTCTTATAGTGTCCAGGATACCAATCTTGGCATTTGGATCCCGAGGTGTGGTATTAGTCAGAAGTTGTTACTTCCTAGCCAGGGGTGATGAACTTTCCCATCAAGATATCCCCATCATACATCAAGATATCTCTCCATCTTCAGCTCGCACCCTTACCTCCAGAGCGCCCATCTGGCTCGTGGAGATGCCACACACATCTCTTTCCTGGAGGCCTCAAGAAATTGCATTTATTCCAAAATAGCTGCCATCAATTTGCTAACTGAAGTGTCAATCTGAATACAGTTTTCACATTAATATCTTTTATTTTACCCATAGGCTAAATAAAATAAAATAAATTAATTTGTGATCAGCAATATAAATTCCACTACTCTCGATCCACAGCGGATTTTCTAGCCATTGTTACCCACTTGATTGTCACCTAGACTGATGGAGAAGACTCTATAATGAACTGCAAACAAGTACCTGATCACAGATCCAACTACGAAACCTCCAGGATTCAATCTACCTGGACATCTTTGGAGCCAACTAAACAGATTTAGGATGGGAAAAGGTCGCTGTGACCACTTACTACATCGATAGGGAATTTCACAGTCATCCTTTTACGTGCGTGCCGATGAATCATATTACTGATGACTGCCCCCCCCCCACACACATCTCTTTCCTGGAGGCCTCAAGAAATTGCATTTATTCCAAAATAGCTACCATCAATTTGCTAACTGAAGTGTCAATCTGAATACAGTTTTTACATTAATATCTTTTATTTTACCCATAGGCTAAATAAAATAAAATTAATTAATTTGTGATCAGCAATATAAATTCCACTACTCTCGATCCACAGCGGATTTTCTAGCCATTGTTACCCATCGATGGACAAAAGCAATGTTGGGAGAAACTTGTATGATAACTAACTACTGACAATTTCAGGGCATTTAATCGGGTCTGGCACAAAGGCGAACTTATGGTCTACCCATTCTTTGTAATGGGAGTGTAATCTCCTCTTTGGCTGTTCACTACATGTCATGATGGACAGCTGTCTCTTCAGATTTCAGCACTCCCGAAATCTGCAGTATATCCATGCTCTTCATCCTCTACACAAATGGCCACAAATGCTATCTGTAGTTTTGTCAATGACATACTGCTGTTCATTAGATGAATGTTGCAGTGCACAAAATCAAAGTCACGTCTAACTTCTACCAAACAAAATCTCACTTCGTTTCCCTTTACCTTTTAATAATACCCCTATCTGCAGGCAAGGCCTTTCTCTTCTTGGACAAAATCTTGGTATCATTCAAGATACATTCAAATTCGCTTGACGTTTTAATACTTTCTCACATTTGGGATGATATACCAAAAATCCCTAAACTTACTTGATGCTGTTCGAAAGAGACCCTTCTACTTCCGGTGATCCTTCCCCTTCACACATTCACTCCCATCACTTTCTCGTAGATGCTCTGTTTCCGTCTTATGCCTGTTCTATATACATTTCCATGTTCTGCTACCATCATTACTTCACTTTCCTCGAAACCTAAAAACACGAGCATCTGCTTCTCAACATTCATACTTCAACTTCAAACTTACAACATCAACTTCAAAATTACGCAAAATAGGCAAACTGACTTAGAAAAACACGCGCTTGTGACACAATACATCAGCCTTATATCTTTAGCTACTTTGGCCATTCAAAACAGTCACAAGCTGTTCTTCCATCAAGGAGTAAGAGAGAGTTCAAGAATCATATCAATAGGGAACTATCTTCCATTAAACAATGCCATACACACTCGACACTCATGTTATAGGTCAGTGGTGTTCAACCTTTTGTACTACGCGAGCTACTTTTCTATAATAAGTTATTCGGCGATCTACTCTCTTATATAGTCACGTTCCCCCAACCTGATATCCCATTACGCACAAATAATAACTAAAAAAAATACGCAACTAAAAACTTTATTTGTCTATTTAAAAATTTATTTATCACTTTTAATTATTTTAATACAACAAAAAAAACACAAATATATTGGAATAAAATATTTATTTCTCTATTTTGGAAAACCAAAGTTAGAAAAAACAACAGATTGATTACAAACTCACAAGTTACAGGAAATGCTGGTTGATTAAAAAAAAAAAAAAAACCGTTAATGTGAAATTTGGCATTGTTTGGACCTCGCAATATTTTCATAGTCAAGTTGATATGAAGAAGTAGCCAATCGCAGACAATCATCCAAATGATCATTTGTAATTAGGTTACTTAATTGATTTTTTATGACGGTCATAGTTGAAAAAGCGGATTCTGACAAGTATGTCGATCCGAAACACGACAGAATTTTTCATGTGCATACTTCCAAATGACTTCATTGTTTATTATTATTATTAATCATAATTAAAAGAAACACACGTATTAACCACAGCGAAAATTATTTAATTGTAAATATTTCATCCTAAGTATCTTAGGACATCATCAGTACAGTAGTTTAAAACAATAATAGGAATAACATACAGTTAGGGCGCATGATTACAATAGAATCTCATTAAACGTGTTACAGAAGTTAAAAAAAAAATATTTAACACAATTTTGTATGACAATTTCCCATACTTTAGGAATAGTAAGAACGTCGTTGCGGTTTAAGTTTGGTCTGTGTAGTAGAGCTTCAGAACTTTCTTTGTATAAACGTTCATGTTTATATAAAGATCTATGTAAAAGTTTAGACTTCCCCCCCAATGGATCCAATGGTTTGGATTTTCAATTCCGTGTTGAGAGAGGCCAGATTTCTGCGGTTTAAAAAGACGAATGTGGTCTTGATGTTCCGAGATGCGTTTCTGAACAGACCTACCTGTCTGTCCAAAGTAAGACAATTTGCATGAGCATGGAATCTCATAAACACCAGGTAACATCAAGGGTGAGAGTTTGTCCTTAGGAGAAGGTAACAAGTTGTAAATTTGGTTGATAGGTTTGTAAGTAGTGGAAAAATTGTATTTCTTCATAATTTTAGAAAGACGTTCTGAGATGCCTTTGACGTAAGGTATGGGAATCCTATGGACTTCTTCCTGTCTGGTTTGATGTGTGGAGAAGTGACTGATGATTTTTTGAGTTGTTTTCGGATTATATCCATTTAGGATGGCTGTAGTTTTGATTACTTCTAATTCCTGGTTTAAAGATTCTTCAGAGGAGCAGAATTTGTGTGCTCTGGAAACTAGTGACTTAATAATGTCAGATTTCTGAGATGGATGATGAGCGGAAGAATTGTGAATGTAGCCACCTGAGAGTAGGCTTGCGAAAGACAGACGTGGCGATGGAACCGTCTTCTTTTCTTTGGATGTGTAAATCCAAAAAGGAGATACCCTGTGGAGATTCTTTTTCTAACGTAAAGTTGCTGCGATGATGAAGAAGGTTAATGTTTTCTAGAAACAGTCGTAATTCATGTTCGGGATGATCCCAGACTGCAAATACGTCGTCGACATATCTTAACCAAATATTTGGTTTGGGTTCAAAAGTGAATATTTTTTCCTGAAGGTGTTCTAGAAACAAGTTTGCTAGGTTTGGTGATAAAGGAGATCCCATTGCTGTTCCTTCTTCTTGCTTGTAAATTTGACCTTTCCAGGTGAAGTAACCTGATGCAATAACAAACTTCAACAATTTTTTTAACTTCTGTAACACGTTACGCACGTTTAATGAGATTCTATTGTAATCATGCGCCCTAACTGTATGTTATTCCTATTATTGTTTTAAACTACTGTACTGATGATGTCCTAAGATACTTAGGATGAAATATTTACAATTAAATAATTTTCACTACGGTTAATACGCGTGTTTCTTTTAATTATGATCGCACCACAGGTTTCGTTATTTAAAAAAGTTTCATTGTTTATTGATTTTAAATGTAAACTATTCTGAATGTTTATTATCTCAAGTTCTACTTCGGCTTGGTTTATATCAAACAGCTCACTAATTTTATTTGAAATTTCTGCGATGTTCAAGTTTTCTTGAAATGGATTATTGATAAAAGATACAATCATTTCAGTTTTATTAAAATCTTTAAATCTTGAATTTATTTCTTCCTCAACTAATTCTATTTCACGAATAAATTCTTTTAAATCATAGCGAAGCATTTCTTGATTTTGTTCAAAAAATCTTAATAAATATGGGAGATGTCTAAATTCGCAGTCATTTATATTTTTCTTTAATAAAAGTAAGTACTGTTGGAAAGTTTTTATTGAACTTAACATGGCAATTAAATTTTTATCTCAACCTTGTAACTCTAAATTTAAATTGCTTAATTTCGTGCAGAAATCTTCTAAAAATGATAAGTGTAACAACCATCTTTTATCAGTCAGTTGTGGATAAATATCTCCTTTTTCATCAAGAAAAATTTTTATATCATTAATTAATACAAGAAATATTTCTAAAAATTGACTTCTGCTGAGCCAGCGAACATTATTGTATAACAGAAGTTCCCTATCATCATCATCTGCCTGTAATTTAAATAACTGCCGTTGCAGGGATTTTCCTCGAATAGAATTTACAATTTTAAGTGTAATATCCAAAACTTCTTTTGTGTTTAATCTTTTACTACACAGTATTTGCTGGTGAATAATACAATGGTACGTTAAAAAATCTGGATATTTGTCATCGTTTTTACTTAAAGAAATGAAGCCTGATTTATTACCTATCATTGCAGGAGCACCATCAGTAGTAAAGTAGACACAAGTTTAAAAAGTGGAAGTTTGTGTTGTTTCACAAATTTATTAAATGCCGAAAAAATGTCTTCTCCCCTAGTCCTTCCCAATAATGGTATAATTTTAAAAAGTTCTTCTTTACTTGAATAATCTTGAAATACCATGCGAATAAACACCATTAACTGAGCAATATCAGTGAAGTCGTTTGATTAATCAAATTGTAATGAAAACGCAACACACTGGTGAGGGGTTTCCCGCTTCCGTTCTAGAAGCGGGGAAACTCCTCTCAAGCTAGGTGAATCCGGGCAGTGTCTCTGACGGCGACTCTGGACCGGGCGGCCTCCTCTCTGACAGCAATTCGGGAACCGGAACCCCTTTCTGCTTGCTTCAGTCCCTTTTTATTAGGTCTCCTCTGAGACCGCGCATGAAGTTTAGCAACCCCCAAAGAATCGGTATGAGTCTTTCATCTTAAGTTTCAAGTTCGGCACGCCTTTTGTTCTCCTCTGCTTTCTTTTGATTGTAAGTTGCTAGCCATCAGAAAGTTGTTTGAACTCTTTCTGACTGACTTCGGAGATGTTTACACTTAGAGCCTGCAAGCCTTTCTCATACATACAAGTTTCAATAACAATCTTTCTAATGCCACCATGTACAGCTTCGGCGACAAAAACATTGCCTTTGTTTTTAACACTCTAAAGATATTCTTATTAAAGCAGTATATACAGTTAGCTTCAAAAGAGTTATTTACAAAAACATCTAATACAAACTATACCGAGACAAAGAAAGTTTATTTTTTTACAATATTCACATGGCTCAACCTAAGTAAAAAATCGATGTAATGTGCTTTGAAATATTTAATATTAAAGTTACAATCGAGTTTTTAAACTTTGCTTATAATCATATTCACTCAGCTCGCTGTTTGACTTCCACTGATCCAAATTAATTCATTTACCCGGACTTATAAGAAAATTACTGATTTGACAATTTTAACGAAAAATAAATAAACAATAGCAATACACTTAAAACGAATTAAAAATAATACAAAATAATGATAAATAAAATATCATGTTTTCAGTTTTAATTAAATTTGTAAGTAAGGAGGAATACACAAGAGATCGACCAAAAATCGCTTCGCGATCGACGGGTTGAACACCCCCTGTTATAGGTTATGCAACCTCTCACGAATGTGATCAATATTTAATATGGTCATAATTTTTGTAGATTAAAGCTTAAGCGTTTGTAATGAATTTGTTTTTATTTGGATTCGGAACTTGTGGTAGGCAAATAGAGTATTTCTCTCGGGGGTGGAGGGAGGTCAAATGAGCAAGGCGTTTATTTTGCAATAATATAATTATTATAGTGCTAATATATGAAATCATTTATAATAATTAAAATAATATGACTTTTTACAAAAATGTAACTGAAGTCGTGTTGCTGGGGATTACTACAGCAACAGTTAAGGCTATAAGGCCAGTGTGTTATGTTGGTTAACTGCGTGTGTTGATACTTCGGCTACAGTAGCTCTATTTAACTTAAACAAAATACACTAGCGTCAAAAAAAAAAAAAAAAAAAAAAAAAAGAGCAAAATTGATAAAATAAACATAATGATAAAAGAAATCGAAATTTCCTCGTAGAAAATTCTAGAACTTAAACCACTGAATTTAATTATTGAGCAAGCACTCGATGATGCCGCTTTGGCAGCATTGATACACTGACTGAGGATCGCGTAACAGGAAGAAACCTTTTTTTTTTCTTTCCAGCAATCGATACTCGAAACATACGGGGAAATGATTTCAATGAAAACTATAACCGCCATACCACGAAATACAACAACGCAGAATTCCATGTCATTTTGAGGAAAAGTGCTGAATGTAGCTAAAAATCACTGGCCAAGTGAACTTGAGTGAGCAAAAAAGGTCATCCTGGAAATTCATTGGAGACGCTTACAAAATCTTATGATGTTAGTTATATATATATATATATATATAGTATTACGCTGTTCTCAATTCTTAGACAGAAAGAAAAGAAATGTTCGGTAATCCCACGTTTACATGAATCAACTAGCCCTGAGAAGCCTAATCACAAACAATGAAACGATCATGTCAATGCGAGCAGTAACTTGTATAGACATGTTACTGGGTCAGTCACATTGCCCAGTGACGCAGTAAAGTCTGAATCATTTTTGATTGGAACAACGGCCTATTTATTAAAGGGACTTGCACATACGACGTGGTCATTTTGTGTCATTTCAACAAGCACTCCACTGAAGATAGTGCTAAGAAATCGCATTTAAGAAACGATAAGATTCAAGTCAGATATGTCCTCTCTTGAAAAACCTTGTTCTCGAGTTAAGAAACGTTAATGCCAATGGGGAAGACTACAATTCGTAATAATTATTTGGGCAGTGATACTCATGGATTAAAATATTACATTAATACAACAGAGACTTAATTACAAAGCAAAATAGAATTTGCTGACGTCAACCAGAGGTAACTTGACTTATACGAAGAATTCGATCAAGTTTCTCATGTACCAAAATTGATTTTTTAAATATTTTTTTAGGCGTGTTTAGTGTTCTGTAACCGACTTTATATAAAAAATGCTTATAGACGACAAGCAGTAAATCCAATCAAATTGGCTTTCGTTATGAGTGGACCGACTGTTCTGACAAATAAGATAAAGTTCTATCGCTTTCGTGTCGAAGTTCAGGGTGAGAAGAATATACACGTGCAGAATTTCTTACCGACACTTAGATAGTAAATGGTGATAGGACTCTCGAAAGGGATTTTTATCAGCTACCCTTGACCTTCAGATACCACTGGACGACACATGCAAGATCAGCTTTGAAGATCGGGTTTTTATTAATAATAAAATAAAGGGACAGCCTTTGATTTTAATAGCCATTAAAGGATATTTATGTTAAATAGAAACAATTATGATTAATTTAAAATAAAACCTTTTTATATAATATATAATAGAAACCATATAAAAGTCTCGTTAGTACTAGTAACTGCAGTATACGATATCAGAACCCCCCCCCCCACACACACACACCAAAAAAAAAAATAGTATTGAACTAAAACATCGATTTTTTTTAGTTTCCGAGCTTGAAAGTGTAGCTTTATACTTCCATGGCATTAATAGAGTCTGCGCGCACAGTCCTAGTTGTGGTTCGAAAGATATGATCAATAAATGCTCATTTTTAAGTAAATATAAAGGTCGTCAAGGCAATATGTGTCCGTTACGTTTTAATGCGTATGTACTATAAGGCCTAACTGCAGTAGCCTTGATATGAAGAACGAAGATGGCATCGAAAGACCGATCCATTGTAATATGACGATAAAATATCAGATCCAAAAGGGTCGTGTTTTTGTAGGTTTATTCACACTTTGATACTTTCTAATCAACAGGATGTTTATCGTATCTTGTAATTTTTTTTTTTTTTACAAACGATAAAATGCAAGTACTTGTTGTCAAGCCATCGAATACAATGTGAAGTTGATAGCGTATGCAGTTTGGATTTGTTTTTGATTCGTTTACATATCAAGAGAGCATTTTTTTTAAATGTGTGAAACTAATTGGAATTATTATTTTCCATCTGAAACGTTGGTCACCTAAAGTGGAGTGTACAGGAAGCAAAAATATGTTTACTCTTGGAGAGGTAAATGCTACGGACCACGGGTGAAAATCAGCATTCTTGCATGCACGGAAATTGAAGTCTTCTTATCCTCAAGGTTCTTTAAATATCTTTAGGATTTCTCAGTGCTGCTGTTATCTCTTCCAAAAATCGTTCTCAATGAAACACTTGACTCTGTGAAAAGTTAAATAGCTTCTACGGTAAACATTTGTCACATAAAGTGTCAGTAAAAATCGTGAACGAGTTCTACAGGAAGCCATTTCGATGTATTTCGCTTTTTTTTGGGGGGGGGTATTATTTTTATGATAAAATGGTTAAATATAATCACGTGTAGTAGTAGAAGTAACGAAGATATTAATAATTTTAATTGATTTATTCTTTTTTACTAACTTTTGTTATAATGTTCTTTCCCGATGTTACTTGGTCATAGTACTTCAAAATCTCATCACCAATGTTAAGCGGTTCCCTTTGCCAGATTAATTACATGTTTGTTCTGGGGAGGAGAGATGGGGGGGGGATGAATAGCGGTGAGATCGCTTGATGCGCCCAGGGCAGTTTGTGTGATCAGGTTTGATGACATGCCAGAGCCGATAAAATATCTCCATTCCACACCATGGCAGTCCGGGCGATAACACATTAACGGTGAGTTGATAAGAGTATTTTTTTTTTTTTTTTTTTTTTTTAAGCTCGTGTGTGTAATTAGGCAAACATGTTATTGTACATCATGAAATAGTCCTACGAATCTTAATACAAAATGATATGATTGCTAAAAGCACATTAGGGTCCACTGATTAATCAAATTAGAAATTTGAATGTGATGAGCGATATAAAAATTAGGCGTGAATGTAAAGTTATTAAGCTATTAATTTGGTAAGTTATATATTCTGGACAGACCCATTCGTTCTCCAAAGGCCGACATGGATGACGAAAACAGCGAGAAATTTAAAATATTGCAAGCACCCGAAATGCAAACGTAGGTTTGGTTGAATCAGCACTAGTGTTAGAGGAATGTGCTGCAGAATCAGCTAAGTCCCTAACCTGGTTGTTCAGCTTGAATCTCAGCAGAGGCATGATTCCTAATGAATGTAAGAAAGGCAACAGAATTTCACTATACAAGGGCGGGAGCTTGAACCGATGAAACCAATTATAGATCGTTATCTCTGGAGTAGTTATTAACGGGGTTAGAAACGAAATCGCATCCAGAGGCGAGTGGATAACACTGTTCTTTTACAGAAGGCAGCATAGTTATGTCAAAGGTCGGTCGTACTGTACCAATCTACTCACGTTTAACAACAGAGTGACAGCGGAGTTAGATAAGGAGAACGGATATCACAATGATTCTTTTAGATTTCGCAATATATCTGACAAATTCCACATGAGTTTATTATACAAACTCAAAGGGATGAATTTGCAAAATAGACTTCTGACATGGACTGGGGAGTGGCTTACCTACAGTCGCAAAGAGTGATGTATGGAGGAGCTGAATGTAAGAGAAAGAATAATGTGTAATGAAGGAATGGATACAGGATCTTGTAGACTGACTTGAACAGACTGAGTCTATGGGAAGATGTCAACGAGTGTCAGCTTAATTTTGATTCTGTCTTCGGGCGGGGTGGCTGGCCAATAAGTGAAAGTTTAGAGGCTACTCTACTATGTCAGGTAACGCATCACATCAGCTAACTGCACTATTGGAGAGGACAATAACTTGTAGGAACAAACAAGTTATCGCACTGCGAACAACGATGCTCAAATATGATCACCATGACGATGAGGAAACAGCTGAAAAGGACTAGCACTGGCTAAACAAAGTCATATCCACTTGTGAAACTCTGTATTTGGAGACAGAATAAAGAAGTTACGCCTACAAAGTTTGAGAAATAAAAAGAGAAGAAAGATGATAGAAACATATAAACCAGTTAGACGATCTTACAGTCTCGTAAATATATTCTTAATTTGACAACTTTTAAGATTAATCTATTATTATTAGTGTTGTTGATGATGTTTTCAACAACATTAATATAATTGTGGGGATGAGTTATCTGTGTTTCCACCCTATTGCAGTAGTGTGTGGTGTAGTATATACAGTATCTTTTTTTTTTTAAATGACGAAACAGGTTTTTTTTTTTTTTTTTTTTTTAAATGACGTACTGTAAATAGAATTGGACACAACACTAATATCATTGTAATTGCTAGAATGTGCTATTTCCAACGTGCACATGCCCGTTGTAAAAGCTTCACTGGTTCTCATGTAAACGCTGTTTGAGTGAGACGGGATTAGCGCCTCGTGTCAAAAATGGAACCGTTTCGAAGTAGTTGACCAAGATCGTATTATTTCAGACAGAATTACTGGTAATGAATCAGGGTGCTTCCAATGAAAGCAGGAAACAAAACAGCAAAGCATGGAAGGACAATCGCTGAGACAGCAAAAGGTTCGACTACAGAGTTTTGAGTCAATGCTAATTATTATTATTATTTTTTTTTATTTATTTTATTTATTTTTTTTTTTGACATTCATGGAGTTGCTCATAAAGAATTTATTCCCAAGCGCCAAACGGTTAAGTAGGTATTATTTCTGGGTCATGCAACGTGTGAATTAAGCATGATTCGAGAGAGAGAGAAGAGAGCAGAACCGAAGAAGCAGTTAGTGTATGACAATGAGCATTGTACGTTACACGCGAAGCAGTTTCTTGTTTCCAAATCCGCAACAGTGCTTGAACCCCGGTATTCACTGGATTGAGCACGAGTGTTCCCCCCCCCCTCTAAAATTGAAAACGAAATTCAAAGGACGTTAGTCTGACTCAGTTAAGGTCATCCAGATTTGTGACTACTGAGCTCTTTAAACGTGTTTTGAAAATTTGTACGAAATGGAAACGTTGTACTGAGTTAAGGGGATTTCAGATTGAAAATAAATAAATGTTTCATCTTCTTAGTTGCTCTTTATTTTTATACGAATTTTGACTCGTTACTTCAAAAGGCATACCACGTATATCAGATCTATTTTCAACACAATGACAAACCAATGAACAACAACTCACTAATGTCATCCTCAGATATGCTTCATACAAATCAGGATGCTAGCTGATTACACGTCATGCTGGATCACTATATATATATATATGCGTTCATTTATTGCGACTACAGTTTTGTAAATGCGTATGAAATAAGATTTGTAAAAAACTTAATATCAAAATTTAATTTAAAATTCCATTGTACATACGAGTATATGTACAATGTGGTGTGTCTCAGGGCTCTGTTGTTTAATTTGTATATAAATGATATAGGAAATGGCTTGAAGGGAGATGTTCAGTTGTTTGCTGATGATGCAAAGTTGGGAAGCGCAATAAGAAATCAAGCTGATGTTGAGAGTTTGCAGGATGATTTAAATAAGCTGGCAAAATGGACAAAAGGTAATGGATGTCAGTTCAATGTGGAAAAGTGTAAAGTTATGCATTTTGGGATTAAAAGATTACCAGCTGTGTACTACATTGATGGAACAGTACTCCAAGAGATTGATAGGGACTTAGGGGTGTTGGTAGATAGGGAGATGAAGTTCAGGGGACACATTGCTAAGGTGTCCAAGATTGCACATAGGATTACTTGGTTATTTAGGAACACACTAACATCCAGAGATAAAGAGGTTATTATTCCTCTTTATAAGACGTTGATACTTCCACATTTGAATTAGTGTGCTCAAGTCTGGTCACTCGGATTCCTTGGAGATGAGGATGTTGTGGAGAGGGCTCAGAGGAGAGTGACTAAGTTGGTGAGTGGTGTAAAAAATGCTCCCTACATTGATAGATTAAGAGCTTGTGGATTGCAGAGGTTGGTTGGTAGGCGGAGAAGAGGGGGATATGATAGAAACATTTAAATTACTGAAAGATTTTTATAGGATTGATGCAGGGGAAATGTTTCAGCTGTGTGATAGTGATGGAAGAACAAGAGGCCATCACTGGAAATTAAAGAAGAGTGTGGTGAACAAGGGTGTGAGAACAAGGTTTTTTGCCTGGAGGGTGGTGAATGGGTGGAATTCATTTGCCTGACTTAGTTGTGAGCCCTTCATCTGTAAATGAATTCAAGAAGAGAGATGATGGATATTGTTTTGATAGTTTGGGTCTCCCACGATGAGTCTTCTGACTCTATGGAGATACCCATATAATAATATAAGTAATGTATGCGAATGTACACATCTATATAATATAAATAGAATGCATGAAAAAGTGCCATTATTTAAATGATTATTTTAGTTTATGATTATATATAATTATTTAAATTATTATTATATAAATGATATAATTGTATAAATATACAGCACTTTAGTGGTGACCTTTGCAAAAGAATATGTTACCGACGATATTCATTTACACTTGGAAATATATTTTGAGAGATAATAAAAAGTATTATTATTATTAAAAATTATTATTAACCAAGATTATTCTGGAATCTCTATGAAGACCAGGCTCACTTCACATATAATATGCCTATACACATCGTAATGAGTGGTTTACACTGCTGTGTCTAATAGCAACAACTTTCAGGGAGATGACAGTTTGAATCACTCAACTGCTGGTCTTAAGCTCACCCTCACTTCTCTGTTGACCGAACAGCCTCTGGTTCTTTCCCCTCCTATCTCCTCGCCATCTTATATGTTCCTATCATATCCCCACCTCCTCCGTCTCTGACAAATTCTGCAAACCATCTAACTTCAGGCTATCTAAATTCTCACCAAGTAAGAATTTAGTAAATGTTATCTCCAACTTTTTGTCATCCGCAAACAGCTCAATCCTTTCTTGTTTTCAATATTTAAATTAAATAAATGTGACTCCCCAGCACATGTGGTCTTCTGACTGTCACTCTTCGTCTCCTATTGTTGTGCGTTGTTTGGAATTATGAACTAAGGCGCTGAGGCGAGTGTATAACGTATGTTAACTACATTTGATCTTCTGACTGTGTCTGTTTAGCGAGATGAAAAACCTGAATTTTAGGAGAGAAAAAAAAAGTCCACCCAAACCCGTTTGAGACTGGCTAACCCCTATCTTCGGATGAAAAAAAAAAAAAAAAAAAAAAAAAATCAGGAGCCTGCAACACCACAAACACAAGTTAATAATATCTGCGTATTTACTTTACTACCGACTATGGTCATTCTTCCGTTTCTTTTAATGGCTACATAGCTGGAGGAAAGGAATGATTTTGCTTGGCTTGTTCCGCCAGTATTCTTTCATATTCTAATTTCTTCTTTCACTTTCCACGCTAACCTTCCTCCCTACGTTTACTTTATATTCGTCACGCAACTGTAATTTCACGCATAATAAAGAAGTCAAATACGAAACCAAATTATATTTTAATGATGATTTATTAAAATTCGTTTATCATATTTTCGTTTTTATTTTATTAATATATTTTATTAAATTTATTAATTTGTTACATTTCACAACATGATCACACTGCGTATCGAGTTTTATTTATTTGTTAATTTTTATTTTATTTTTCCCAGTCGTGGCTAACCCGCACAACATATTGCTCGTGCTGCAAAGTTATGTCGTCGGAGAAATTGCCCGACGAAAGAGTACGTGAAATCTTTCTTGTTCTTTTAAATTTAAATATAAATAAATTTAAATCAATAATAAATAAATAAATATATTTAAATAAATAGATATATTTACAGAAGATTGGTTTAATATTATGCTAAGTAAACATTGTAACCATAACTAAAATTAGTTAATAAAACTATTTAAAGAAGAAAGAACTTATAAATTGCAGGCTAATATTTACCCCTTTCATAAGAGAAAGTAGCCAAGATACCTAACGTAAAAGTTGTTCGACTACTTTGAAATCTTGATGAGCAGACCTCTAGTTTCGAACAGAAATACAGTTTTGTTTTTCACTGCGATGTACTTTGTCGCTTATGTAGTAATGTATCTTGGATAATAATAATAATAACTGAAATTAGGCAAACGAAAATTTTGAATAAGTGATTTTCGTGTTCATTTACTGAATTCATTAACTATAATAAAATCATATTTATAGTTCTGACCTATTAATATTACTGGTGTATTATACTACACATGAAATCATAATATAATGTCCGACATGTATAATAATTCTCACAGATTTTGTATTATTCTGTTCTGGTGTCATTCACGATAGGGTTAGTTTTTATTTATTATTTTTTTAAACTGGAGGGAACTAGATTTTTTTTTTTTTTTTTTTTTTTTTTTTTTGGAGGAGAATACAGGAAACTGGTGGTTGTCTACGGCAATCAGGGAAACAATATTTCAACTACCGTTACTGGTTACTTAATTTCTTCTAAACTCCGCAATCTACCTTCCCTTCAGTGCAAGAACTCCCTCAAATAGAATACTTAGTCTTAACGCGGTGTTGCTAAAGCGGAGCCGGCTCCGTTGTGTACGTTGTTATTAACCTTGTAATTTGTTCCACGTTAAGATCTCGAGACCCAGCACTGGATATGAGGAACCCCAACCCCCACACAAAACGTATGGGTATGGCACGTGTATATTGTAATACTGTCTAATTACAGAGCACGCAGTCCTTTTACTCTTTGTAGAAACGACGTCTCCCGGTAACTCCGCCAAGGAAGGGGAGTCCACTAGAAACAGTAGGAGCCTGGTACCCCCTTTGGTGTCGTGACGACGAACAAAACATGACCTCTCCCACTCCTCCCTCTTACTATCCCTTGTCTTCAACAGGAATCTAGAGCACCCAGTCCTTGCCCCGCGCTTATTGTTGTCTGCTGAGGTAATTTAATAAGAACACCGCTCCAACCACTACGGCAAGCAGCGAAGGCCGGCAGTCAACGACCGAGGTCATGGGAAGGGTGAGTCTGTAATTGCTGGCGATCCCACAGCCCATCAACTCTGAACTGCTGGCTCAGTTTTTCAAACGTGGCTGAACGTGAATCCATCTTTTGGTGTTAAAGATGCTAATCCATTCTCCTCGACTCGATCGGTGGCGTTTTAATGGCAACAATTTTCAAAGACTAAGATTAAGGACTTTGTATCCCTGCCAAGTCCTCTCTGAGTCCATTTCAGCAATGTGACTATTTTTGGTGGGAATTTTCCATACGATTCCAATTATGACCACCTTTCTTATTCATACTAGATATTTCCCGGATACCTTTCAAGGCATCAACGGATTCATCCATTTCAAATGTCAACTGAAGTTCCCCTACTTCGAAACTTATTTGAATTTTTCCAATCATGAAATCTTTTCCGACTATTAAAGCGTTGCAACATTTCCTTATACAGTACTAAATGATATTTTGGGTTTTCACTGATTTCACGTACTACCGCGCACAAAACGCAGTGTCTATTATGAGATAAGGAAATGCCGTCAACTTGTGTCCATTTCCTTCCATTTTTAAACCAACTGATAACGAACAAACAAACAAAACAAATGACGTAATAAGCCTGTATAACTTTCCCCTGAATTTGAATATAATTATTAGATTTCAAGATTTAATATTTCGCAAGTCATTAAAGTGATTAATGTTTATTTTATAAACACGTAGTTTATACTCATTGTTGTAATTTTTCCGAATTTTTTTAGCAGAAAAACGAGTTTTATATCTCCATTGTTGATTGCCATTTTAAACAGCTTTCAATGCAGACGCAGCCTGTTGGTTGGACAGCAGATATCATAACGTTATACTCGGCCAATAAAAGCTCTTTATGTGAATTTATCAAAATATGAATATACTCATTACGTCGTATTGAATCCCTGTAGTGAAAAGAGAATGAAATAATAATGTTTTAAGATATACATGCAAATACTCGATGCGATAATGAACTGTGACATCGTGAAAAAAAATTTTCTATATATTTTATTATTATCATGTGGCGTGCTATTCTGATGAGCAGTTAGTTCCCGGATGTTCATATCTGTGAAGTTGCATCTACCAGGAAATCCTTTATCTACTCAAATTTCTTAAAGTCCACTTTCACTTCAGATAAGTTTTGAAAGCTTATGCGTTTCGATCAGATAAAGTTCTCTTGAGGTTTCTAGAACACTTTAATGATATCGCGAAACTTTGATACCACCAAGCTTACTTAAGAATCTAGACACATTTCATAATGTCTTACGATCTCGACCAATGGCCAAATAAGGAAAATAACAGATCACTTTTTTTCTTTTAAATAAATGAAATAAATAGCGGTAAGTTAACCCAAAAATAGAGCTCTGTCTCGAATCAATCCATCACGAATTATCTGGAATATTTTGTTTTTATTTTTTCAAAAATATTTTAAATATATATAATTCATATTTCAGATAACATATGAAAAAATGTTTTTTTCTCCTATTAAAAGTATTCTAATTTTCGAACATAAATTCAGAATACGAGTATTTAGAGGGCCTGCGTACACTTGTAGTAAATTCAATGACGTTGGATAGAAATTATTCGTTCTAGTTGCCGACGAGAAAAAAAAAAAAAAATTAACCGTAGAACTCGTGCTCTATTTCTTTCACACTAATAGAAAAGATGAGAACAGTTTGTATGCCGTGTTCGTCAATCACAAGTCTTTAGATCATCGATGGACATAAACTAATGAAGCAACGCTGCTTACTTCCTTGGTGTGTGTGTGGGGGGCGGGGGAGAATGACGTTCAAAAGGATTCAAAATATTTCTGCCTGCGAATCTTTTAAATTTTTTGAATAATAGTATTACTTTTTTTACATTTAGAAAAATTACAAAATGTATTGCGATAGAGTAAGCTAGTTTTCTAACTTAACAATCATTCATTGGTCGAAAATATCAGAAAGGGGGAAAAAATGAAAGGAAACCTTCATAACAGCTGTGATATAAACAAAAAATCAAAAGATCATTTGCATGTGTGTAACTTTTTTTAACTTTTACACTTAATTATCTCTCTGTCTAATAGATCTTAGCTTACTCAACCCCTTCTTTTTTATGACTGTTAACTTTCAGTGTTTTTTTTCTTTATTTTAAATACCTTCTCTCTGGCCTCCCACTAGCTACAGAGCGCGTCCCCATGGGATGGAGAAAACCCTGACTACATCCAACGAATATCAATGCGACTCTCAAGATAATGAAAAAATAAACAGCAGTGCACCGTGGGGTAATAATATCGAGACAACTCGTAACAAAGATAATGCAAGTTCACATGTTATTCTTTCAAACGAGAGAGAGAGCCTCCATAGCTGAGATGGTTTCGTCGAAGCCCCTTGGCTAGAAATATATGGGTTCGAATCCTTAATCTTGCGAAACTTTATCAAGTTACACACACATATATATATATATGTTAAATGTTAAAGATGCCAAGCTATTTTAAACCTGGTTTTTACTCCATTTCCCAAGTAAGCAAACAGACAAATAAGTCAAGTTTGCGCCTGCATGTATTGCAAGTCTAGGTGACCCGTAAAGTAGTACAAGTCTAGGCAACTCGTGGTAAAGGGTGGGATAAACTCTGATCACTATTCTTAATATTTACCCTTAATGCAAAGCACATCTCCTTGAGGAGATGTATGATGCTATGCATTAAAGGCAAGAGGCCACTACCCAGAACGGTTTCGACCTTTATTGAGTTCTGATCAGTGGGAGCCAGGCTTAGAAATACCAAGGTTAAGTAATACAGAGCTTATAAGTATTTTACCAAAACAAGTCACCATAAGTATTTAAAAAAAATAAAATAAAATAAATAAATATATATATATATATATATGCTAATATGATTACCTCAAGTGTTTCTCCAATAAATCTTCATCGTTCATCAAAAACACCACAAACTTCGTTTCTCATATCAAAAATATTTCCATCAGCGAAAATGATATCATAGCAAGTTTTGACATTATCTCATTATTTACTAACGTCCCTACTGAGGAGGTATTAACATTACTTAAAGACAAATTGTCTAAAAAGATATTTGCTTTACTAAAGCATTGTATTCAATCTGGCTCCTTCAGATATAGGGACTGCATTTACAAACAAAACCAAGGCCTAGCAAGCAATGGGCAACCCTTTATCCCCGGTTCTAGCAAACATTTTCCTGGAAGATTCTGAAACAAAAGTCATATCGTCCTTCTCACTTAAGCCGAAATTTTGGAGAGGTTATGTTGACGACATTTTCATTATATGAAGTCACGGACACACATCTCTCATGGATTTTCTTCAACATCTTAACAACCAGCATCCTAATATAAAATTCACTGCCGAACTAGAACGAAATAACTGCCTTCCTTTCCTGGATGTAATTCTTACACGATGCTCTGATAGATTTAAAATCTCTATATATACCGAAAACCAACTCATACTTACAGATATCTGCACTGTCAATCTCGTCACTTTCCACCACAAAAGCTCGGAACTATTTCTACCTTAGGACACAGAGCACGATCTCTTTTAAATGAACACGATGAACTCCAAAAAGAAATTGAAAAACTTTCTCTTATCTTTAAACAAAATGGATATTCTGAAAAAACAATTAAGAAATTTCTTCTGGATCCTCCTAGGCAGAGTACCACGGAAACTTGATTTTAAAGGTAGCATCTCAATACCTTAGATTAATTCAGTCTCCAATAAATTGGCTAAAGTCCTTAAAAAATACAACATCAGGACGTTTTTCACTACACTCCCTAAAGTCCGTTCTCTTATAAGCCATCCGAAGCCTATTCATCATAACCTGAAATATCCAGGTGTTTACAAGTTATGGTGCGACTGTAATATTCCTTATTTTGGACAGACTAACAAATCTGTTGAACCGCGTATTGAGAAGCATAAGACAGACATCTCCTATGAAAGATCACATGCATCTGCGCTATCCAGTCATGTTCTTTTCTCTAATAACCCTCATGACGATCTACAGAGTCACTCAGTTTGCTGGGATAAATCCGAAAACATTTTTCGCTGTAGTGATGAGTTTGAAAGGAAAATCGTGGAATTATAGGGAAATCCTTCTTAATCCTAGCATTTAAACAGCAATTTGCGTTATAACATCCCTGATAGCCATACTGCAGTTGTTCAATACTGGCGCTCACGAGAACCTGCAAGCACGCATGCAACAAAGAACAGCGCGTTAGATAGAACGACTTGAAAAATACATTTTTGTGTCAATTATGAATTGCATTTTTTGCCTGTAATTCTCCGTTTTTTGTAACTTCAATTTTTATTACTGTGTTCTACCTTTAGTGGATACCTGAAGAAGGCTGTAAAAGGCTGAAACTAGTTGTATCATTATCATTAAAATTTAATATTTTATCTCGGTTTAAAGTCATTTAAAATTTATTCTCTAATATATATATATATATATATATGTATATATATGTGCCTAAGATTAACCAGCTTATCCTAAAATTATGGTTACGATACCTAATGTGGCTTGCTCGTAAGTAAGCCTTAAAGGCTTGCGGCCACAAGTACGGCATAATATTGTTTTAAGAGAGCAAAAACTTAAACTCATATGATAATCGGGACCCATTTTTTGCCACTCTTCTGTCTGTGTGTGTGAAAGCGCGAGCGATTGGCAGACATAGCGTTGAATCTACGTAATCTCGGTTGCTTCCTATTACGTAACTAATTAATGGTTATTGCAGGAAGTAGTAAAAACTCTCCAACCCCCATTGAATCAAAGATTAGAGGCAATTCCAGTTCATAGTTCCGCTCGCTTACCGTTATCTAACTTTTACGAAATGCACCAACACAAGCACATCCCTGATTGTGTGCGAGATTTTCCACCCAGTCAAAATTTCTTCATCTTTTTTTTACACTCTTTGGACTTCCGCTACATCTTTCGAAATTCAAACATTGGCGAAGGCACTTGGTGTCACGTGATCAAGTTCCCAAAAAGAAAGTGGAAACGCACAATTCATCGGCAGAAAACGCATTCCAAAACTAATAGAAATGACCTTATGTTGTCAACCAGAAATGCTGTCGGTACGACCCACAACACCTCGTTTGTGCTACATAATCAATGCCACCCACATCTCCTCCCTCCCTCCCCCTCATTCGCCGTTCCCCGCTTACCTCTCTGCGACGTCAACCGACAATTTACGATCACTCAACCTTTTCATTCCAAGGCAGCCTGCCCTTCGCGACCTTAATTTCTTCACTTTGTTTCTTCGGCGACCTTTCCGCACGCCGATCAAACTAAAAGAGTGCCCGCATATCAAAAAGCCTACGGCCCGCTGTTTCAAACAGAAACCATGTATGTTGCTTCTCCCCCCCCCCCCAGCCTCCCTACCTCTTTTGCTTGTCAGATAGGATCTGACCTTGTTTTGTAGCGCGGTTTTGCATGCTATATCTGCACCCCCCTTCGCGAGAAGCATGCATATAAAAGCTACCAGTCGAGTTTCAAGTATGTCAACAAAGTCGTTTATTTTTGTCGTGCGTGTGACCTTCGTAGTTTGTCAGTGTTTGTAATAAACGTTCCTAGTTTCAATGAATTCTGTTTTTATTATTATTGTTTATTAATTTTTTTTTTTTTTCTCTCCAGGGATAACCAGTTGTTAGGGCAGTGTTAGACACAGGAAAGAACAATAATCAGACAATTAGCTGCACGAGCCTGTTGGTATGCATTCGATACGACAGAGGAAACACTAATAATTGCAATGAATTTTAATGTGCAGCGCGTGCTGCTAAATGCCCTTTTAAAATACTGCGTTGAAAAAAAGCAACTTCGCGAAGTAAATTTTCACTTTAAGTAGTCACACGGCTCGGTAATTCTATTGTTTCCGTGGCTTTACGAAGTTCTGTTATTGGCTCAGTCGGTATAGACGAAGCCCTTTGGTCGGAAGGACCTGGGTTCGATTTCCGTCAGTGATGTGAGGATCTTTCTCTGCTCATCTTTCGACAAAAGATGAGTTAGCTGGTCTCCTTGGGAGATAGGTGTCTTTTTTTTTTTTTAAACCGGAAACTCGGCTTTTTCGTCCCCTATAACAGACAAACCGTCCCTGTGAACGAACACGGATTGCAGTCATGAATACGTCCCAGCCATATGCTGGTCCTGAGCCCGGATAAAATTGGAGAGTTGAGGAAAGCAATGGTGAACTACCCTGTCAAAATCTCACCAGGAATACTAGGTGGGCAATGCCGACAAAGTTACGGAAAACGCCTACAAAATTCGGAAACGACTGAAAAGGGAAAATCAGTCAGTCAAGCTTATTTAAAACTAACTTAAAATATATATAAAAAATTAATCATTTGAAAAACTAATAATGTTCAAGCTTCGACTCAAGATACTATTTTTTAGATTTTGTCGACCTCTTGTATGAGATAAATATATTTTTAAAAAAATGATTGAATTGTAGTTCGTTAGGAATCATTTCAGTGGATTCCTTTTATTTATTTTTTATTTTATTTTTAAATGTCCTAGCAGCCATCCCCCATCTATGTAACGAATAAATCTGCATATGCGATCCAGCTACGTAAATACGCATCTTTACATCGCAAAGTGGAGGCCTAAAAATCGTCGTAATCTCTCGCATCCAGTTATGTACGGGAAAACAGCCACGATAGTGAAAACGTACACTCGCGGACGAGCGATCAGCCATAGAATCAGATATCGCACACGTGTTTGACCTCTCGGAGTAATACAAACGCCGACGTCTAACGTAGGTCGTTGTCGTTTAATCAGTGGCCAACTATTGTTCGTAAAAGTGTTCGTCAACTGAAGTATTCATGAGATTAGGTGACAGAAATGTCGCACGAGTTGATTCACTGGCTTCGATATGAATGCGGGGGAAAAAAAGCTTAATATATTTATTTATTAAAATTTTTATATATATTTTAAATTTTATTCCAAGTCTTTCAAAAGAACGTAATTACTTATTGGATAATGTTCGAGTCCCTTAGCTAGATTATACAAAAGCCGTTTCAGTCCCGGTAGGAAATGTTTCCATGGACCTGTTTGAAGTAATTAAACCGACTCTTGTTGCCACGAGATATTTTCCTTGACACAAGAAAGAAAGTATTTTGCAGCTGAGTCAACCAAAGAGGGCTATTTTTACCGGGACGCGTGAACAAGGGACTGGTGCAAGAACAACATGCACGAAGCACATGTCGTAAGTTTCCAATAACTGTCGCATTAGTTCTCGTGAAAGTGATTTCATTGTTATTATTTGCTCCTCCCCACCGTTGACCTGAATATATATTGGGATATTATGAGCGCGCTTGTTCAAATTCTCCTCTGCAAAGACTGTTTATAAAAGATTGTTTACGGACGGAAATTTTCAGGAAGTCTGCTGTGAAAAGAAAGTTCCAGATGATGCCAATAGGGGGAGTTACACTAACCTAGAAGATGTGCTGTTTATGCGCATGCATTACAACTTCTCGAATAAGCCATAAAATTGATCGAAAGTTTTTCAACATCGTTTCGGATTTTTATTTGCTTTCTACTTTGTTTTGTTATTCGCTACTTACTGATACGTACGCCATACGATATCCGAGCTCTTTTACAGTTTCCTTGACCCATATCGGTGCGTATTGCGCGAAAAGAGGTTGAGAGGAGAATTGCACAGGATGTATGGAGATGTCTCATTTCCCCTAGGGCGCTCCCCCCCCCCCCCGTTCAGACTTCGCCGAAAGTGACGTGTGGCAATAGTCGCCTTCCACAGAAACAGGCGAACTATTTCGCAAGTGTTGTCTCATCTACCGTGAAACGCGTGACTTCTATATTTAGAGAACAACAATAAGCCAAAGGCTGTGACACAATCGTGTAGTAGGTTCACGCCACTGGTTGCCATGGTAGCCATTCAGGTTGACTGTAAGAGTCACAGTTAAGTTGGAAACCCCTGGGAAGTATGCAAAAGTGATAAAGCCACTTAAAATAAAACGTTAGATTGATGAAATAATGGGACTTTGTCTTAAAAAGACCCCTCCCCCCAAGGGAGTTTCAACCCTCTTTTCAATTAGTATTTTTTTTTTATACTTTCGACCGGTTTGTACACGGGGGGGGGGGGGTTGCGTGCATAAAAATAACATTTATTCAACCACAACAAATCAATATAACTGCTTTGTTATTTGTTTTAATTTCCTGTTATTATTACTCACTCGATGATCCCATCGATTTCTCTAATACGCCAAAGTTCACATAACCCTGTTCAGACTGGTTTCCATGTGTCAGAATGAAATGAGCAGTTCCCGGTTTGAACCAGTTGAAGATAATGAAGTGTAAGTGACTCAGTGCACATGATTAGCGTAACGAGTCTCACATATACACGCGCGCGCACACACACATCACGGTTTCCGGATGTTTCCAATAATAAAAATAAAACGCATCATTCGCGAATTCGTTTCAAGGTAAAAATTAAAAAAAAAAAATGTGCCTAAATATGCACATAAAATGATTTATTAATTAGCACACCTGCGTTGTGGCTGAGGTTAAAAAATTGTGATTTTATTGACATTACCTTGAATGGAGGTCATTACACGTGCAAAGGAAATGGAAATGAGATTTATAAAGCGCTGAAAAAAAAATTAGTTTTTACATATCTTTATTAAAGTTTTAACGTTATCAAAGCTACAGTGTAATGACCTCCATTATATTGTTGATGCCATCCACGAGAAAAGTACGTCACAGTGTGACGTACGTTTCTTTCATTATTACTTTCCGCTAGGAGGCGCTTGTTAGTGTGTAAATAATATTGAAAAATAATTAATTTCAAACTTTATTTATGAATTTAAAAAAAATAATAAGTGATTTCGTATAAAATTGTGGAGAGAGAAGAACAGAAAGGGCTATTGCTAACAGAAAGTTACAGCTGGATAGAATTTTCGATTTTTAAAAGGATACAGAAGTCAGAAAAGGCCGTTATACTGTATTGTCGTTATCGCAGTGAAAAGATGTTAATTCTGAGAAAATAGCACAGGCGGTGAATGGGTGCTAACCGATAAACAGAATGATGAAGGGAATCGCATTGCTTCCTTGTTGAGTGTTCCCATTGCAAAACACACAGACATACGGGGAAGTACCAAAGTGGCACAAGGCCATACAAGTGTGGATGTGCGTGCGTGCAAGTTATTGGCCTCTGTATTGAAGGACAATGCGCGGTGTTCATTTTTGCCTACAGGCTGGGCGTCGTCCAGCCACCTTCCAAGAAACGTAGACCAGCGAACAGGGTTCGGCAATTAAGGGGCGCTCATTACTACCATTAAAGCGATCGGCATTTGAATACGTGTGACAGCTGTGATCTCGTCAAAGTTTTACGACCTTTAGGTGTTGCGTTCTTCCGAATTAGGGTCAGCAGTGCGTCGACATTTCCAAGTTAGGAGTTTCCTTTCGCGTTACGCTACTTTTTTAACAAGGACGGCCGTGGGGGCGAAGGTTGCCGTCAAATAGCAATCAGATCGTTACCCGCTGAGGTGTCTTGTTTGTCTGAAACACATTTGACCCAAAACACTCGCGAATGATGCCTTCGGTGCAATGGACTCGATTAACGTTTCCTTATTCGCTGCCAAATCGGGCGTTCAAAGCGTGATCGGATCGGAGAATTCGTTCGAAAGAAAAGTGCACTGATTGGCGCCACCTGTCGACAGAAGAGCGAAGTTCTGTTTTTCACATCCATCTGTTTTCGGATTCTCGGTGATACTCCCGGTTTTGCATCTCTCATTTTATCAAACAAAAGATGAGTTTACGTTTTCCCCGAGGGTGTAGAGCACTCACGCGAACCGCCGATCGTTCACCACGAACGGCAAAGAGCGACTAGCTAACACTTGTACGCGCGCTTATCCAAACGTGAAATCTTGATTTGGCACGCACAGACCAGCCGTAGACGGTCTGTCTACGAGAGTTACCTGTGCGGGGGATTCTATAATGAGCGCAAGACGGATTACTAAAAGAAAACAGGAACATCGGAAGGTTCTTCCCCCCCCCCCACACCCCGCTCTCACCGGCATGGTGCATCCGACATGCGTACCCTCATTGTGACTGCGCCCGGCAAGTGCAGAGATAATCGCTCTTATCTGTTAAACGCTTACGAGGATCAAGTTAAACACAGCATCGGCCTCTTCCCTTTCCCATCTCAATCGTAAGCAGGCCGTAGAGGTCAATATACGGCACATTAGAAAATGGAACCGCCAGAAACGGTATTTCCCATGCTTGCAGTGTTTGTGCGGAGAACATCGTTCCCGATTTGACCTGGGTCAGGGATTGCTTTTACTTCTACTCCCCCCTCCCTCCAATAAGATCGGCGATCCCCCATTTAGCTGTTCTTCCTCTTCCTAGACTAAGGTGCATGAAGTATGCTTAGCGTCTGTCATCGGTGGTCCACTTCCCGCTGTAGTTTCTTCCTCACTTGTTGTTTGGCCTTTTTGCGCTTAACAGGGTCGCATTTGTCTTGTCGAATGCCAGCTAAACACGGTGTGTGACAGGATGGTAAGCGTTTAGCTTTTGACTGCGTAACTAATAACTGATGAGTATCCATCAGGCAAAATTTGGTTCATCTGCTTCGTAAGTAGCGTAAAGTGCCCACCTAGCGATGAGTCCTTACACTCCATTGGGAGGGGGCGGGTCACGTACTAATAATAGTAATAACAAGTGACGCAAACTTTTCAGTGAAGAAGTCGAAAGAATTGAAACGTGCCCTTTTATAAAAACTGTTTCCGAATCCCATTTTAAGTAAAAAAAAAAAAAAAAAAAATTATCCTTTTTACCAGATGGGTTTAGTCGCCCTAGGTACAGATGGAAAAGCCTTTTCTACCAGCAAAATAAGAAATCAAGTAATCAGTTCAATCAAATCCAATGAAACGTACACTGTTTGGAACAATTAGGGGTAAGACTTGTTATTCATCTTTGTTAAAGGGGCGTAAACCTCTCAAATTGACCATATCAGCAAAGACAGGAAATCGGAATGAAGATTATTAACACGGTTCAGACGATGATCGTCTACTTTTGAATTAAAATGCAAACATTTCTCGGATTTGATAGAAAAATGTGAGCTATTGAAAACTGCGCCAGGCAGTTAATAGTCGATCCTTTTTGTGTTAGGCTGAATGATCAGGTTTTTAGTTCAATTTCCTTCGCTTTGCTCCTCTATGGGTTTTTTACCTTGAGAGGAGAGAAATTTTTTTTTTTACTTTGACACTGTTATTTTTAACTGTGTGCTGATTTCAAAAATATCCTTTTCTCCCATAGAAACTATCGCTGACTGGTAAATATATAAAAGTGAATGTTTGTTTCCATTATGTAAATTGGTATCAGTGAATTCGTAAATCGTAACATAACTGTATTTGATCGATAAAGGGTATCAAGGATTAAAAAAAATGTAGTTAATATATGTTGGTGTGGCTGCTCTTGATAAGTTTATAGAAACTTGACGTATGCTGGATGCAATTTGAGGGATAAAGAAAAAAGTTCTTCAAGAACAGCCAGATTAAAAACTTAAAAAAAATTCGAATATCAAGCAACAATTTCACAGTTACGCCTATTTTAATTTATATTTCTTCAGGTGATAACACCATTGTAACATTTTAATGTGATATCGTTTGTTAGCGGTTAGCCTAGTGGCTGTGCGCTTCGCAACCATATGCCTGGGGAAGGAGTGTCCTAGGTTCGATTCCCGTCCACGACTTAAGGAGCTTAAGGATCTTCCTCAGCCATAACCAAGTAAGCCGGTCTTGGGCGTAGACAGCAGGGTTTTTTCTGCCAGTTTATCTGGGGGTTTTCATCCCGCAAGCAGGCAAACCGGCCCCGTGAACGAGTGGCTCACTCAGAATTTAATCTTGGATGGGGCCGAGCACTCAAGATTTAATCTTGGGGGAGGGGAGGACGAGTTGAGTAGACGATTTGAGAATACACACTACGCATTCCATACGAGTAATGACTGAGCATCTGCAGTGATCGCCAATACATGATACCCGTGATCTCCTCTGGCCCTGCTCGGACGAACGAAGTAGCGGCCGAGCACTACTTCATTCACTTTGCATTCACAGCGGCCAAGATTCCCGAGTGCTATAGGGTATTCCCACCTTATGGGATCGCTAATTCATAAGTAGCATAGAAATAGAAAACACAACATAATTTAAAAAAATAATAATAATTTTAATTAGGAAAATATTATTTTTTTTGCCATAGGGGGGGACAGGGCCCCTCCCTGGGTGCGCCAATGTTCAAGACTATGAATCACTGCGTCATATAATTCCGCCATGGTCATGATGGCTCCATGGCGTTCCACCCACCTAGTCGGGCAAACTTGGCGTAGTTTCTGTCTCTTAGTATCCGGTGTATATTTATCAATGTCGTCAACAAGGACGTCTTGTCTCAGGGGTATTGAAGAGATTGTGTACCTTTTCAATCATGCCAATGCAATTTCTTATTTCAGTCACAGATACAGCATTTCCAATTGCCAAATTCAAACTATGTGATGCACGTGGATATATAGCTGATATGTGAGATTGGACACCATTAAACTTTCCGCTCATTGATGCGGCACCGTCGTAACCTTGCCCACGTAAATATGACAAATCGATCCCATAATTATTTAAGCTTCCTAATATTTTGTCGGATAAGTTTTTTCCTATAGTGCGTTACAGGAACAAATCGTAAAAATTGTTCACAAACTTTGTTGTCATTTTTTTCTTCTATATACTTGTCACACAAGGAAAGATGTTCGGTGGTAGAAATGTCACAAGTTTCATCGGCAAGAATTGAAAAACATTTCGCCGAATTAATTTTTTCGACCAAACGGTTCAAAATGATTTGATTACATGCATTTATAATTTGATTTTGTATGTTCCAGCTAATGTAGGTAGCGTTTTTGGCAGAATGTTTAAATGTTCAGCCAAGTTTTTGTCGCCCCCATCGATTCTCGTTCTTAACAAAGCTCGAAAATTGCCTTCATTGGCGATTGGCTCCTGTTCAAATGAAAATTCTCCATAATCACGATGTCCTCCCAAGGGTATATTTCGCCGACAACATAAAATTACTGTTTTTATAATCGGCTCTAATCGCTTCCGATTAACTGCAGCTTGCGATGCACTATCTACATCAATTTGTCGATTGATTGGAATACATTTTCCATCTCGAATATTGTTTAGCCTTTCATAAGTCATAACAGCTGTGATATGATATTTTGTTTTTTGATGGTTATTAAATTTTTCGATGGCTTTCTTCCAATTATTATAACCGTGCGTAACTAACTGCCCAGGTACTTCAGGTTTAGATTTTCCAACATTAGCTGGTGCAAAAAACACACAATATTTACAGTACGCACAAGCCATGTAAATTTTTCAAACCATGTGTATTGAAAACTTCGGTTGTGAATTGCAGCACAGGTTGCAGGAAAATTAAAATTTGGTTCTGGTTTCCACAACTTTTTCACAATATCTAAATTATCGTCAGAATTAAATGTTTGTTCTTTCAAGTCGTGAGAATTATTAATAACTAAGGAAGTACTTTCTTCTGGATAATTCGATGGTTTGTCAGACCCACGACTGGGGAAACCGAATCCAAATCGGTATTGACAATATTAATAGCTCCAACATTGCTACTAACATTGGAATCATCCTTTTTTTTTCTTTTTCTTTTTTTTTTTTTTTGAAATAGTTCAATAAAATACTCTGCGTACATTTTTCAGCCATAATTTGAAGCACAAAATCCAAAAAACAAAATAAAATCTTTTACAAATTTAACTTTAAAATTTTAACTTTAACTTAACTTCAATGTTATTGAAGAATTTACGTACGGTAAGGTTATCAGAGACAGAAAGAAGTTTCAAGTTCAAGACATGCTTTTCAACAAGCTCAATGCAAAGTAGCACAGAAAACGAGCGTATCGCACACGACCTATGATGGAGTATCTGCATGATTCGCCAATACACGATACCCGTGATCCTCTCTGGCCAGGCTCGGACAGCTATAGGACAGCGTTTCTCACCCTTTCTAAGCCCAAGAACAAGTAAAATGCCTAAAACAATTCTATGGACCACTAAGTTATGTAATTTTTTTAAAAACGTATGTGGGGATTACCAATATTTGGGAAAATCTGTGCCATTTATAACATAATAAATCTAAAAGCATGTTTTTAATACGGAAACATAATTAAATTGGAAGTAAACGATTAAAAGTGTATGATCATCGAACAAAGTTTTAATTTTTATTAAACAAATAAATAATACGATATAATTATTTACTTTTAATGAGATGGATGAGCTTCTCGGCCCTTGCAGAGTTGCTGGATATCTGGCTCAATATTGGTCAACTTCAGTCGAAGATCGGCACACACACACACACCAAGACTAATTCTGTATTTTGTTTTTATCTGAAGGAGCGATGAAAATCCTTTCTCGCAAAGATCGGTTGTAAAAAACTGCATGATGATTTTCGATGCTTCTTCAGATAATTTGGGAAATTCACTTCTCAGTGAAGGCAAGATCCAGAATAGAGCCAAACCACGATCACAGAATTGCATTTTAAGTGTAATATATTTCTCAACAAATAGTGCAATTAGAGACAACTGGGATAAAAACACACTAATTAATGAATCACGGGTCCTTTCATACAGAAACCATGCCATTTAGACTCGAGGAAAACCATATATTGCACCGGCAAACACAGTATCTAACTAGAAACTATTGTTATTAATTAGATGTGTGTGAGTTCCCCTGCCCCAAATCAGCAATAAAGTTCAACCGAAGGTGTTAAAATTTGTACACATGTTAAAACTTAGAAATATATATATGTAGTGAATGTTGTTATGGCAGTTTCACATATGGAATTCGGTTGAAGAGAGTTAGCATTTCAACTCAACTGGCAGCTTGCTTTTATCTTTCAGTCGCGCGATTTCCTAAAAATATATAAATACCGGGGTTAACTCACAACACACTTTGTCCAAGTATTACTTAGCACTTCTGAAGATATATTGAGCCTTGGTTGAAGGAGGAAACCCTTCAACAATAAAAATCAATAAACAACAAGCAATTGGTTGAAATATGGACAACACATGTTCACTTCAAATCTGACAGAACAGCAAGGGAAAGTGGAAGCAATAAAACCATATTGTTGTTCACTTAATCCCTCTTTTATTATTCGTCATTCTGCTGCTACAAATTAAAATAGTGGCAGAATGTTCACGGAATGAGCATTCTGCCTCTATTTTTATTTTATTTTTTAAGTATCCATTTTATTTCAATAATTTTTACTTATTCAATTTTAATTTGTTTTGTTTGGATAATTATAATATATAGATTTATTTGGTTAATTTAAAGTCTGCCTGTGGACCACCTGTCCCATCGTCGCGGACCACAGGTTGAGAAACACTGCTATAGGGTACTCTCACCTTATCACTTTAATTAGGAAAAGTATTTTGGAAAAATTTTTAGTGTATTTTAACTTTTTCTTTTTGGAGGAGGTCAGGGCCCCTTGGCCCCCTCCCTGGGTGCGCGACTGCCGTGAACACACACACGGATACCTCCAGGAATATATTCCGTAAGATTCGGTTCCAGATGCCTACACGGTAAAAAGTGTAGGTCTACGCGTGAGCGTAACAGAGGATCGTTTGTGAACAAATTTATAAAAAAAATCTGAAGTCGAAATCTTCGATTATTGTAATATTAAAATTAATTCAAATGAATTAATTGAGTGGGAGGCTCAGAGAGACTCATGTATACTGAGCATGAGTGTCTATGAGACTCATGCTCGTATTTTCTAACATTATTCTTTTCCAAAGTCAGTAAGCAGAACACTTTTAAGTCTCGTAACTAATTTCTGATAAATTGGTTGGTCTCCACCATTAGCTGAAGGCTCGCAATGGCTTTCAAGGCATCGGAGAGGGAGTAAATTACAGCCATCTTGTGGTCCTAAATCTAACAGCTAGATATTATTGTCCGAAACAGTGTGAATGCTACGAGCTTTTTCTGAGGTTCATGGTTCAAAAAATCCACGGTTAGCCTTCACTCGGTAGCAGAAGAAATTAGTAGTGATGACTTTCAAGTCATCGGGGAGAAAGTAAAGCAAACTACAACCATCTTGTGGTTCTAAATCCTAGTAATTGTATTATTGTAATATTAAAAAAAAAAAATGCTACTTGCTTGCGACAACGTTAGACTCACTAGGAAACCAGCCGAAAATCTATCTATTCTAGTCAATAGAATTCAACCTAAAATGTCTTTCTTCTGATTGTTTGATGCACCAAAAGCGTTGCCAAAATCTACGAGGTTCAAGTTGTTGTGGTCCGAAATTATGACCTAAGCAACTAAGATTATTCATCCCATTCTGAACTAAATTGAGGGTGAGGGGAGATTCAGTTCACAACACTGCAGATGAACAATTACGTTTTGACATGTTTCCAAGAAAGAAACATTTTTAACGTGGTCTGTAATAACTGAATACAAGTAATATCCTACTTGTTACAGACCGCGTTATAAAAAGAAAAAAAATAAATAAAAATTTCACGTGAGCCAGTTATTGAGAAATAGGAGGCTGCGATTGTATAATAATGTCAGTAAAACTGCTAATAATTTTAATGTGATTTAACATTGCTTTAATTGTGATACCCTTCAGAGGGCATTTCATATTCTCTATAAATAAAATAATAATGTCAGCCAAGTAGCCTCTTCGAAACTGCTACCAGTCTTCTGCTTTCTTATTACTTAACTCACTTTTTTTTTTTTTGCACGGAATTAATCTTTTTAAGTGCATTATTCATCGCACTTCTGCTTATCGGAAACATCGCTTTTAGTATAGTTCGCCCACAGTTTGTAGATCTCTGCTTGGCGACTTGCCAAGAATAGTCGATTCATGCTGAAGGGGAGAAAGAAATGAAGGACGTAGAAATTGGTCGCCAACACGCGAAATCACGTGCTTTATCGGTAAAATTTTCCAACTGTTATACAAGCAACATAGTTAACTACAATGATCATAAAAGAGAAGTTAATTTTCCGACGTGTAATAATAAACAACTCATCCCACAATACGGACTGATTACCCTATTATCGGAATGGATTCTCCTCCTGTTGACAGAAGTGTCGAAGGATCTCGAATCTGTGGGCGTCAATTGCTGGTAAATTGCGCTGCGACTATCACTTTTGAAAGGCTGTCAAAAATGCTATCTCAACCTCACTGCTTAATTGATCGGCATCTAATGAATTAATTAAAGAGAAATCTTATTTATAAATATCAATTTTGCTATTAAAAATAGTCTTAAAACCTTTGCTGTGTATACATACACAGCACGATAGTAGCTGCAGGACTGACTCGTGTGTGGAGAATTGTTTGTGCGTGGATTTCTGTTAATCATTTCCTAAACATGGATCGAACGAGGGATATATCGAAAGCTAAGAAGTTTCGTATGGTGTCTCTACACAAAGAAGGCCAAACTCAACAGTTTATAGCTAAGGAATTGAAGTGTTCTCAAGCAAACGTGAGTAGAGCATTGAGACACTTTTCTAATAACTGAAGTTTTCAAAAATAATTGCTGCACTAGCGATCGAAAGATAAAAACTACATCAAGAGATGAGAGGAGATTGAAGAATATCGTGAAGAAAAACAGCTTCCGAAGTGTAAAATATTTTCACAGGAGATGGAAAGAACTAGGTGTGAATGTGTCTAAATCTACGATGTTGAGACGACTTCACGAATTGGGCCGCTTATGAGCTCCAAGCAAAAGGCAGCTAGAGTTCGATGGTGTAAGTAAAGACTGCTGTGGGGATCAAGAGGACTGGGAAAAGGTACTTTTTAGCAATGAAAGTATGTTTTGTGTTTCCCTTGGTTATCAAGGGACACGTGTTTGGTGTTTTAAGCAAGAAGTATTTGATAAAGAATGCATGAGATTTGCAACCTCTATCATGGTATGGGCTTGTATGACCGCAGAGGGTCCAGGTAGGTTGTGCATTGTGTACGAAAGAGTCAATTCCAAAGTGTACCAAGAAATTCTTGAGCACTTTATGTTACCGGTATTGGAAGATTTATATGATGGTGATTTCCTTTTTCAGCAAGATTCAGCTGCTTTCACACTTCCAAGACCACCACTAGATGGCTCAAAGAAAGGCGAATCAGTGTAATTCCTTGGCCGGAAAACTTACCAGATGTAAACCCCATTAAGAATTTGTGGAGAATTATGAAGAAACGTCTTCAAGAAGTTGCCCCAAGAGACAAAAATGAACTTGTTTCTAGTCTGCAGACCATATGGTATGTAATCTACAAAGTGCATAGATTTAGATGATGCTAATTCATATTTGGTAATAATTATTTCCTTTGCAATAAATTAGAATTGCAAATTATCCAACACATTTTCTTTGATTATTCTAATTTTTTTTTTATTCGGAGGTGTAATATCAATAGAATAGCCAATTGCAGCCAATCTCCTGTTGTCTCAGCATTTCGTTCGTTTTTATTTGTTTATTTATTTTAGTGTGATTTGAGATGCTTTGCCATTGAATAGGAAATAGATATTCCAGTGTTCTCATCCTGAAGCATACCTGTTTAAATTGAGAACAATTACCGTATTTTTCGGACCATGAGACACACCTTTTTACATAGAAAAATCGACTTAAAATTGGGGTGCGTCTTATGGTCCGAAAGCAACATTAAAATACAAATCTTTACACTGTACCGAAGCTGTTAGCGAAGTTCAATTACTGGCGCAATATGTTAGTTAATAAAATTAGTAAGTACGCCACTGAAACTTAAGTTATCTCGCTGCATGTGGGTGAATCACCGATTTAGAGCGTCAATAGTCATTAGTGTGTAAACATATGTGCTTTTGTACGTTTCATTTGAATTATTTTTTAAGTCGTTAAAATGTTTATCTTAAAATTAGAAAAAATGAGTGTAAAACAAAAAAAAAAGACTTTCATATAACGTGAGTTATAAATTTAATGTGATAAATTATGCAAAACAATATGGAAACAGAGCAGCAGGGAAACATTTTGGTCCACCACCAACAGAAAAAATGGTTCGCGAGTGGAGAAAACAAGAGGAACAATTAAAACTGCTATGTAAACACAAGAAAACATTCCGTTCGCATCTAGAAAAATGGCCAGAATTAGAAGTACAAATGAAAAATTGGGTAACAAATCATCGAAACATGGGAATATCTGTTTCTACGAAAATGATAATTTTTGAAGCGAAACGATGGGCAACTGCTAATGGAATTTTAGATTTTACCAGAATACCGTCTTGGTGCTGATTTATGAAAATGCACGGGTTATGCATGCGTACAAAAACCACTCTAGCCCAAAAAATGCCGGCTGACTATGAAGCTAAAATTATAGAATTCCATAGATTTGTTATATCAGCGAGAAGGAAATTTAACTTTGAGCTTTATCAAATTGCGAACATGGATGAAGTGCCTCTAACGTTTGATGTTCCTTCAAATCGGACAGTAGATTCAAAAGGCACCAAATCAATAGTGATCAGAACAACAGGTCGCGAAAAAACTCACTACACTGTAGTTTTAGCTTGTTGCGCGGACGGAACAAACCCCCCCCCACCCCCATGTTAATCTTCAAGAGAAAAACGTCACCGAGAGATGAAATTCCTCGTGGCATTATTATCCACGTTCAAGATACTGGATGGACGAAACAGGAATGAAATTATGGATACAAAAGATATGGGCAAAACGTCCAGGTGCGTTGTTTAAAATGAGATGTTAGTGTGGGATCAATTCAGAGCGCATAAAACAGAATCAACCAAGAAGCTTCTAAAAGAAATGAACCCAGAATTAGCTGTCGTTCCTGGCGGCCTTACAAGTCAATTACAACCCTTGGATGGATCTATTAATAAACCATTCAAAACTTTTATGCGAGAAGAGTGGAACAAATGGATGGCAAAGCCAAATCACGATGTTACAGCAACAGGACGTATGAAACGGCCAACAATTTGAGAAGTATGTACCTGGGTGAAAAATTCATGGGAAGCTGTGAAAGAGAGACGATTATAAAGTCATTTAAGAAATGGGGGATAAGTAATGCGATGGATGGTACCGAAGATGAAGCAGTGTTTGAAGGGAGTGACAACAATAGTTCAGACGAAAATAATACGAACGGTGACATTAACGAGACCAGTGATAGTACCGAGAGTGAAGGTGAACTGAATATTGCTAATACAAATGATCGTAACAATAAATAAAAATTAAGTAAGAATTTGTAATCGTCCGAAAAATACGGTACTTCAACTATTGGTTATACAAGATTTTGAACTAAATTTCAATATTTAAATTAAAAAAATAAAATAATAATAATAAAACACGTTTTATCTGAAAGTCAACTGCGTATGTGTTTTCCGACTGTTCTGTCTATTTTACGGACACAAAACTTTTCTGGTGGGGAAAACCCTGGCATTCCGATAGGATAATAGCTAATTCATCTTCAGCTGAAAATCCCTTATAATGGTTCTCTAAAAAAAAAAAAAAAAAGAATGGAGGATAGTAACACACTTTAATTTCATCAAGTTCTAAAATTTTATTTTATTTTTATCGTGCATTAGGAGTAAGTGGAATGTCTATTCTGAGCAATGTACGTCACAAGCAAACTACAAACAATGGTTTCCAGGTGGCGCCTGCGACCAGTGAGTTCAACGTGTCGAGATGAAAGCGAATTCATTCAAATACTCGACAAAATCTTTTAATTAGCTTCCATCTCGAAAGCAAATTGCAGTTTTGTGAAAAGTATTTCAGAAGCATTTGACAAAATGGCGCACTTTATGGAAAATTTGCTAACCTACGAGTCGGGACGAGTTTGTGTCACCTCTTCTGTCCGCGCTTGTTATACTTCCCACCTCCCGGAGGAATGTCAAGCACCCCAAGGGGATAGGCCTGTCGCATCTACGCACCGCTTGTATAAGATACGAGTGAACGTTCTGACGTTCAGATGCGGGATGCAGTGAGGTGTGACGGCACCTGGATTAAGGGGTCAAATCAAAAAGAGCAAAATGCATTTCACCTTCTGTCGTTCACACACACTGATAGAGACAGATTTCACGGGTTCGTCTGTGATGCAGGCTTCAATCCTCAACTCGTTTCTGGTTATGAGAAAAGTTTTTACTTTTAACAGCGTAAGCGAAGGCTCACTTACAGTCTTCTTACGTTATTAGGTCTCGTGTTTCCTTCTTTAATGACACAGACAGCGTTGAGATCGCTGTCTCATTTTCCGCAGTTCGCAGAAATATGCAATAAATATTTTTGGTCAAGCGAGCAGCGCCCTTCTGTGAAAGCCCTCGAGCATGGTGGGTCGATACGAAAACGCTAATCCAAGCAGTGGCGAATCCTGGATTATTTATTCATAACAAATATTTAAATCCTGGAAGTATTTCTGAAATCCCTCTCCAAAATAACGACTAGATCCGCCGCAGAATCCTGGAATTTAATTTTGATTCAGGCTGGACGTTTCGATCCATCATTTTACATGGTGGTTGATGTGCAATCAGCATCTAAAGCACTTGTTCGCTGTCAAGTGCATTTGGCAGAGCAACAGCAAGTGCCAATGATCACGTGCACGTGATTGGGTTTAACGCAGCGCAGAAGTAATTAAGCGCAGATTTCCACCTTTATTTCATAAAAGAAAGAAAGCAGTTATGCGCATGCGCCGATGGTAAAACAGAGAATGCCGGTAACGTACATGGGTCGGATTCACGACCATCAACAGTTTGAACACTACCGCCGTAATAGACGGGCTGCACACGGGGATAATTATTCTCGGCTAGACGTGGGCGAGAAGAGGTGTCCCCGCTTTCGGGAGGGGGGTCGTTAGTGCGCATAAAGAGCGAAATAATGTCCCATTGCTATCTCGCATCCGGTCCCTGTAACCAAGGTTGAAAGGGTGTCTCGGTGGCACGTGCGTTGTTAATTAGCATTAGGCACCGAGCGAAAGTCAAAAAGGACTAATTAAACTGGCCGGGAGGTTGCTGCATTCCTTCCTTTGGGCGGAGTGCTGTTTGTGTGCGCGCGCTTGTGTAGAGGGCGTTAGTAAGATTTTGGAGGTGACAGGTGTCAGGGAATGGGCGCGTGGCCAGTCTGGATTGATGGAAGAGAAGGGGGCGGATGGAGCAAAAGCAGGAAGCGGAATGTGTTGGATCGATGCAAATACGGGGCACTCCGGGGGGAGGAGTGAATTCGAGTGGGTCTCTGGTCTCTGCTCAACTGCAATTCCCATGCTTACCTTTGCGTCAAAATTACGTTGCCAGGAGGGAGAGCTATTAGAGAAGGAGCAGACCGAAATAATCTTGTCTTAAAAAATTGTTTTTGTGCTCTATTTTTGAACTTAACCTCCCCTCTGGGTCTCGCCATAAGGACAGCTAATGTACAAAAAGTTCTTTATACTGGGAATATGCCTCCCTGCGCTGTATAAGCTTTCCTTTCCCAGTGATGATGATGATGCAGCTCTTCCACATACCCCCCCCCCCCCATTAAACTTTTTGAAGCAATTTCCTGTCCAAGTAGGATGCACACACGTCATGTTGAGGGACTGTTTCTAATTTTCCTACAGATCACCAACAGCATTGTCATATTAGCACTTTGTTCCTACATAAGACAAGCCGAAGTCAGTAACATGACGTAGATACCTAAAAAAAAAAAAAAAAAATCACATCACCAAAACGGAATGCTGTTTGATTGGCGCTTCCAGCTGTGACGTCACTAATGGATGACTGCAACTCGCGATCTTTCTGAAATGCATAGTTGCAGGGTGATCTGTGGGGAAACTACTTTACGGACGTCAGTTTTCTATGCACGTGCACCACTGACAGGAAATAAACGAGGGGGAGAAATATTGGGGGAACGTCATATGACAAAAGTTACTAAACCATGAGTTGAGTGTATTGGAGAAGATGCTGAAGTACTACTAAGATCCGTAATAGAAATATGCAGCGAAAGTACCCCCCAATATAAAGGGGACCGCCCTTTATATAGTGTTCAGTTATTATTGCTGTTACTGAACTTTCTGGGAGTTTGTAAGTTGTAGTTTGTTTCTTGTCTATATCGGGGTGTGAGAAGTCTTTGTTCTTCGTTCCCTTACTGTTCCGATGACTTGACCTCAAAACGCACCGAGGTCGGCGTTTCACGGGTATGTGGTGCCACTTATCTGCTACTATTCGGTCCCGAAACCTTGAGTGGGGTGGTAATTAGGACGCACTCATTGACTCGTGTGAAGTATTTCAGTCTCTTTCTATTCGAGGCATTCTTGGGGTGTGAATTCTCTGGGTTTGTTCCCTTAGACCTTCCTTAAGTGGATCTTACAAATGGCATCTGGCGTTTCTCTTACGTTTCCGCTACCGTCAACGACTCGAGCAACTACTGTTCCCCCCCCCCCATTTCCACCACGTCCTCAAACCATCAGAAGCACCGTGAGTGAGTAGAGATTCTGTTTTTAGCCCCGCTAAAACAAAGGGCATTTGACACCCCCCGGTAACCCTGACCTCAAAACTGAGGGACTGGCTTGTGTTGCCACCCACATATCTAAGGAAGGCAGCTTTTTTTTCGAGAAGTCTGTTCTAAATATATTCACCTGGCTTTACTGATATTTTCACCTGCTGCCTAAAATGGCATTAAAACGCTGGCCTTGTATGAGGATGACTCCTGCGTCCTCCGTCAGAGGGCGCTAGACTTGTCCTCATATAAAGTTGAAAATGCAGCTGATAAAAAAGAACAATAAAAATAACGAAATTAAAGAAGCCAAAACTACGTGCTACACTTGACTTCGGCACTTGTTTTAACGGTTTAAAGCACGTGTAATGTGTCATTGACATCGTCTATCCACTTTGGCACTGCTTATTACAACTTCGCCAAAACAACCTACGCACTCTAAACTCTACACCGAACAACTATTGCTTTTTCCCGTCCAAATCAAGACGAGATGACAGCAGGGGACGCTACCAAGCGAGTCTTCAACCCTTCTCACAAGTATTAAATTACTACACAACATTTCAGCCACCAACGGCACTTCAATTAGCAGCAATCTTGCATGATGGGCAGTCGAAAGAAACGCGCTGCTACAAATAAACACCTTCTTTCTTAGTCTAGTTACAGGAGCGAGCATGCGCATTCCATGTGATTACATCAAGTCAAAACAAATCTACTTCACCTTTCAGTACTTGCAGACTCTTGAGAACCGCAAAACAAAAACAAAAAACTAGCCCCTTTTCTTTCCCTCTTTTTTTTTTTTTTTTTTAGAAGGGTTATGCGTCATGGGAAACTGAAGATGTTTATTATTATAGAGATCTGTACAGATTACACAGTAGTTCAAAAACAGTTCTTGCTTTTCCAACTAAGATAAATTAATATTATGCGCAGATGCATTTAAAACACATTAACGTACATTTTGTTGATATGCAGACAGGCGCAAGTCAAAATTCTCAGTATTCAGAAGGGCTGAGGCCAGAGAAAAAACAAAGAAAGAATTAACGAAGAGATTAAAAAAAAATCGCTGTTTTATTAGCGAACGGCAAAAAAGAAAGCTGAAGACAAATTAGTGACAGTAAAGAAAAACAATCAAGGCCATCTAACGATTGGAGATGGAAAGATAATTAGCTCTTAAAAAAACAATCATAGTCAAGAATAGGATACTGACTTAATCGTCTAGTGTCAATTAAGCAGCTGAAATTGCAAAAACCTGTTGCGTTGAACAAGAACTAAAAGGATCTTCATTATCTCCCAACACCGACATTTCTCGAAGGCTTTCATTGAAACCAATTACTAGTGACGTCATCAGAGATCTCATAAATGTATCGTGAAAAAATGATAAATGGCTTGCTTACCTGTAGAAGAAACAGAATTCTTGAGTGTAAAAAAAAAAAAAAAAAAAAAAAAAACGAAAAGCTTTTCTGGTTTTAAAAAGGCAAACATAAATGATGTGGTTTAGTATCAACGCAAGAAAAGCAGACGATTACACTTATGACGTTAATGGCGTCTCAGTAGAGGATTTCGCTAATGTTAATTTTTACCTGTAGAGGCGCTTTCCCTTTTTTATTTGTTTGTTTTAATTTAGCTAAGCCTAATATTTATTATTTCGCAAACACCTACTGTAATCAAAGACTCATCAAGAAAGGTGATTTGTAATTTGTATGGCAAAAGAAATAAAGAAGATTGAGAGAGCAGTAGGTAACGAAACATGTAATTCAAGAAATGAGAACTGTGACTTGTTGGTGGCATTGTGTGAAATGAATAATTTTGTGATAGGAGAAAACTCACTGGGGGGGGGGGGGTAAAATATGACATATCTAAATTAAAAATGAATGAAATTAAGAAAACCTTTTCTATTATAATAAAACATCGATTTCATATTTTGGAAAATGAGAAAGTAGAAAGCCCAGAAGATACGATTGAAATGCGGGAAAAATTTTAAATTGTATATAATGAGGTCGCAAGAGGTTTGGGTGCTAAGAAGGAGAAAAATAACGACGTTTGGTTATCAGACAAGACCTGAAGACTCTTAGAAGAAAGGCACAAAGTTAAAACGATGTTTTTAAGTGCTAAATCCCAGAGAGCTAAAGAAATTCATTTCAGCAATTATAGAGAGAAAGACAAGTGAGTTAAAAGATCTGCAAGAAAGGCTAAAAGGAATTATGTGGAATACTTTGACAGAAGAAGTAAAAAGGCTGCAATATTAGGGTACATTGGAAGACGATATGAAATGACAAAGGAAATTATGCTCTGAATTAAAGAAGCGACTAAATGCCATCATAGATAAAGATGGTTTGCTGTTAATTGAAGAGGATAAGATTGTTAGAAGATGGAAAGAACGCTTTGATGAGATTTTAAATGTAGAAAACAATGTAACTAACACAATTAGAAGTTCAATAATGGAAGAACTTGCCGTGAGCATAAATTTAATTATAACATCAGAACCTATATCTAAAAATGAAATAACGAATGTAACTTAGAAAATGAAAAGTGGAAAGTCTTCGTGATAATGATTATACAACAATAGAAATGCTTAAGACAAGTAAAGAAACTGTTGATAAACTGTAACTGATCTTTAAAAATGTGCCAGAGACGGAAAAGATATCTAAGCAGTGATGAGAAGCAATGAGAATTATCACTAAGAAAGGAGATCGTCTCCTATCAGTACCTGCAAAAATGTTCTGTAGAATATTGATAAATAGGATTAAAAATGAAGTAGAGAAGATATTTAGCTGATTTTTGAACAGGTGGAAATACTGTGCATCACATTTTGACTTTAAGGAGCATCCAGGAAAAAAAAAGCAGGATAGAATTTGACAGCACTGAGAGAGAAACGTTATTGTTAAGTATTAAAAGTTACGCAATTCTCGACACATATGTGAGAATAATCAAAGAAATGTATAAGGGAAGTACAAGTTGTGTTAATGTACAGCAAACAACATCCGAGTGGTTTGAGATAAGATCTGGTGTAAGGAAGGGTTGTGTTATGTCTGGTTTACTGTTTAACACAGCGCTTCCCAAACTGTGAGCCGCGGCCCCCTTGGGGGCCGTAGGTTTTGTTGAGGGGGGGCGTGAAATAATGAAAACAAATTTAAAATGTTTTAAGACTAAGTAGAGTTTTTTATTTTAAAAGAAACGTATTTAACTTTTATTATTTATTATTTCTTTTTTGTTATTTTTTATATTTTAATCGAAAAATTCACACATTGGTGTTGGTTCACAAACTTTGCTTCCTGCGTATTTCGGCGCTTAATGAGTATTAGTAAATATTGCTTATTCATACGTTTCATTTCAAAGCAGTGGTTAATTGTATTTACTTCGAATGCTCTCCAGGGAAGCTCCAAATCTTCCTGTCCCTTTCATCACGCGCTCGTAATCAGGGACTGTTGATATTGATTTTTATATACATATCAAAACTCGTTTTATATTATCACTGTCATCCGAGCTAGTTTTCTGTTACCAATAAAAGTTTCGCATATACTTCACACATGAAAAAAAAAGCTTAAACAAGTTCTTGTGGGGAGATAGTAACTGCTTGCAGTGGTAAACAACACGCCCTCCCTAACAGCCACTATACTGCAGAGGCAATAAAAACAAGTACTTTTATTATGCCAGTGAATAAGGTATGAGGAGTCTGTGTAATATATTTCTCAACAAATAGTGCAATTAGAGACAACTGGGATAAAAACGCACTAATTAATGAATCGCATGTCCCCTCATACATAAACTATGGTGTATAGACTGAAACAAAACCATATGTTGCATGGGCAAACACAGTATCTAACTAAAAACTGTTGTTATTAATTAAATGTATGTGAGCTTGGTTTCCCAAGGCAGCACTAAAATTCAACCGAACGTGTTAAAATTCGTAAAAGTGTTAAAACTAAGTAATATATATATATAATGAATGTTATGGCAGTTTCACATATGGAATTCGGTTGAAGAGAGTTAGCATTTCAACTCAATTGTCAGCTATGCTTTTATCTTTCGGTTGCGCGATCTTTTGTTAATACCGCACCAATCATATGCACGTTTTAATAACCTGCCTTTGCTGTCTGTTTCGCGTTAGGCTTAAATTACCTTAAAGGGAGAAAAGTCACAAAAGAGAAAAATGTTCTTGGTCCGGGGATTCCCTTATTCAGGTAATATTCACTAATTTCATTATCAGTCTGTGGTGTGCCAGTATCGGTAAGTAGTGATATTATTTGATCTATTTTACGTTTAAAAAAATTAACCTTGAGATAGATAAGTGGCTGATAAAAAATATAAAAAAATTCCCGCGAACAATCAGAAGAAGCAGAAACAGACTCAAAAAAAAAAAAAAAAAGGACAGTATTTCATATTTTACCAGAACAGCCCGCACCGTCTTCAGAACCAAACGGTAAGAGGCAAAAAATGTAATATATGCATTTGATTTTTGCAATATTCGCTGTGTATGTTTTGTATTGAATATAAATATACAATAAATATTATAATAATATATCTCTCTATTAGGATTTTTTTTCGAGGGGAGCCGTGAAATATTTTAATTTTTGCGAAGGGGGCCCTGGCATCCAGAAGTTTGGGAAGCACTGATCTAAAGTATGCTGATGACACAGTTTTGATAGCATCAAAATGCAAAGATACACAAACAAAATCGGAACACTTGTATAAAACAGCTGAAATGGTTGATCTTAAAATAAATGACTAAAACGAAAGTGTTTAAACTAAACAGCAAATGCCACGAAGAGATCAAAATCAATCAGCATATTATAGAAGAGATTAAGAATTTTACATCATCATCATCAACAGCATTTCTTTAGTCCACTGTAGGACGAATGCCTCTCCATGCTTCTTCCATTTTAGCCGGTCTTGTGCATCTTTCCACCATGAATGTCCACAACCTCTTATTGTCCCATCTTACCACTGATCAACCTGATTTCCTATAACCAAGTCTTGGTGTCCATTCTGTTGTTCATTTTGTCCATTTGTTATGAGGTATTCTCATCACTTGTCCCGCCCAATGCCATTTGTTGCCTTTTATTACTAAGGCAATATCCATTACCTTTGTTTGCTTCCTTATCCAAGTATTTATCCTTTTTATCTAACTGAGCTATTCCCAAAACGGAATAACCCGGTTGTGTTGTTTGTGTTTAGACTCCAGGTTTCACTACCATAGGTCATTGTTGGGAGTATACACTCGTTGTAGATCTTTCTTTTTAGGCAGTTTAGTAAGTTGCTTGTAAATAACTTTCTATGGTGGTTAAATAGCGGGTATTATGTTTGATTATTTGATTAAATGATTTTTTGAGTAATTATTGTTAACATATACAATACAGTGACAATTAATTACCCTAAACGAACCTGTGAGTTGGTGGACAAGGGACAAATGTCGGTTAATGTGAAAAACGTAAGAAAATAAACTTGCAAATGAGTAGATGAGGTTCAGTATTGTGTTACAAAGTACCTTAAAAAGAGAACACAGCAATATCTTGTATAGCGCGGTTACTAGATGGTTAAAAACGTGCTATGCAAACCGCACTGTTTAAAACATCATTTCTCCAAGCCGGCTTTTCATATTGCAATTTCCTATCACACACGAGTTCCATCCACATTCTTGTTAGTTGTCTCCAAGGAAGAGATTTATGGAATGATTCAGACGCCCACTCATGACAAGTTAGTCATACAAAGTTTCAATCAACGTGGTCATCTGCGAAGTGCACTTTCCTTACAGAACAAGACAACTGGGGAAAAAATAAAGCATTTGTACAATATATTTACAAAGATGCGTGAAAAAGTTCGGAGCCTACAACGGACTACATTATAATTAATGATCACGTGTTATGGTGATGCCGACTGGTTAGCGTATCCGCTTTCCAACCAACAGGCTGAGGGTTTAACTCCCGCTATGGATGTTTGTGATTGTTTTTAGGTGGGAGGTGAATTTTTATCGTCCGTGATCCCCTATCTATTGGAAACCTGAAGTAACTTGGAAAAGTTCCATGTTTGGACCATGTCAAAAATAAAGAAAAATAGAAAAACATAATAAAATATAAAAAAGCCCTTACCTCAACTACTTGACACTGTGTTGTAAGTTTACAACCTTTTGCTGGTGGAAGCTACGCAAAAAATCTACCAGGCGTTTGTTTAGATTTGGGAAGAGGTGGTAGGCTGAAGGAAGAAAATCATATGAATGGAACTCGAATATTCAATTCCTCACAGCATCACCAACAGACCTGTGAGATGGGGTACGGTTTATCCCGATGATACGACATCCTGTTGAACCTTCCGACTGCGCAGAGATGTTCCCATGAATTGTGGTAGTCAATCATCTATCAAACGACTGAATTGTGGACTTTTTCTCCCATTTCTTCGGTTGGGAAGTTGGTGAATGACCTAAACGATGATTATGTTCGACCAAGTCATGATTACAGGAGTAATGCCTCTATCTAATTCTTCGGCGTCATAGGATGGGATCTCCTCCTCGTAGATGGCCTTAAGGTGTTTTCTATTACTTCACGATAAAAAAAAAAAAAATGCGATAACGATATCCAGTGTTCGTGAGTTCTGGATATTAAAAAGTACTGGCGTCAATTTTTAAGGTCTTTTTTATGATGTCCCTGATCATCATGAATGGATTTGACGTTAAAAATGGACTTGAATGACTACAGATTATGCTCTGAAACTTGCTTGATTTTGAATATGACCTTTTAATCTCGTTTAGGACGCGGATCTTGATAAATGTTTCTCAAATGAAAGTCAGTTGCCAATCTCATTCGGTTATGAAAACGTTCCTCTCCACCCCTTCAAACTCAGATGTTTTTTCCGACAAAACAGATAAGAACGGCCAAAAGAACACACGCAATTAACAGCCGTAATACATTGGCCCCAAAGTTATTAGAATTCCGCCAAAGATAACCTCGAAATAAAAATAAATAAATAAACAGAATACAGATTATAAGATAAAAACGTAGGGGTTTACTTAGATAGTATACTATCTACCGAAAGATTTTCAGGAGAAACTTTCGAAGCTGTTATCTGAAAAATAAATGAGTTTCTTCATGATGGTAAACTTAATTTTGAAAATGTCTGGGGGGGGGGGGAACACAAGTATACCAGTACTTGGTTCTTGGCTAAAACACTACGCAAATAACGTTTACTGCAGTGAGTGCCGAAATTCATCTACTACCTCCTAGTAACTATCAGAGAGAGGCTGGAGTTTTGTTCCAAGGAGTGCACATAAGTCGCATGTGTATTCCTTTGTGCAGTGTCCGTTTCCTCCGTAAAACGAATCAACAATTGTCGCACCTCATCTTCAGTTCCAGTTGAAAAGAGAAGTCTTAGCTTATACATTTCTGCGATGGCGGCCTGTGACAATTCTGTGACATATAGAGTCTATATATTCTATTCAAAAGAGTAAGTTCTATCACGTTTATGGAAATAGTGTTGGATTTTGCTTATTCTGGCAATAGTCGTGCCTTGATCAGGATAAACTGCTAAAGCACCAGACCAATAAATCTAGACTTCATAGATGTTTAACATTTCGCACTTTGTGATAATGTTTTTTGAAATACAGTATTTTTTCTAGCTTCACATTTTAATGGTATGAGGCTATTATTATTATTTTTTTTAATCCCTTCCAAAAAAAAAAAAAACTGCATGCCGATAGTTCCTTAGTATTGCATCATGGTTAAAGGTTACATAAGCCTTACACTTTTCTCTTATTTTATTCTTGTGGGGTTCCCCCCCCCGATCCTCGAACTCCCCCTTAGGACTGGTTGAACCCTCCTAATGAGGGTTAAGTATGTATTTTTTTGCTGTAGCAACGTGTGTTCACGGGACCCCCCCCCCCACCCCCCCCCCCCCCCACCCCCCCCCCCCCCCACCCCCCCCCCCCCCCACCCCCCCCCCCCCCCACCCCCCCCCCCCCCCACCCCCCCCCCCCCCCACCCCCCCCCCCCCCCACCCCCCCCCCCCCCCACCCCCCCCCCCCCCCACCCCCCCCCCCCCCCACCCCCCCCCCCCCCCACCCCCCCCCCCCCCCACCCCCCCCCCCCCCCACCCCCCCCCCCCCCCACCCCCCCCCCCCCCCACCCCCCCCCCCCCCCACCCCCCCCCCCCCCCACCCCCCCCCCCCCCCACCCCCCCCCCCCCCCACCCCCCCCCCCCCCCACCCCCCCCCCCCCCCACCCCCCCCCCCCCCCACCCCCCCCCCCCCCCACCCCCCCCCCCCCCCACCCCCCCCCCCCCCCACCCCCCCCCCCCCCCACCCCCCCCCCCCCCCACCCCCCCCCCCCCCCACCCCCCCCCCCCCCCACCCCCCCCCCCCCCCACCCCCCCCCAAATGTGGTGTTAAAGAAAGATGGAAAAGATTAACTATACAGAGAGAATATCAAATCAAGAAGTTTTAAGAAGAGTTGGGATGGAAAGAACACTTCTCAAGAATATTATGCAAAAAAGACCAGATTTGCAGGACATCTTCTGAGAGGTTCTTCGGGACACCTGATAAGAATTATATTACAAGGGAAAGTTGAGGGGAAGAGAAGACGTGGAAGACCAACTAGAGAGTGGTTCAATGAGATCGTGGAATGGACTGGTTTAAGAATGACGGAGGCGACAGACAGAGAGAAATGGAGAAGAGCTGCTCATCTGCTGCAACCCTCTTGCTAGAGGATGCTATCGGACGACGATGCTTATTCACATGTTTCATTTCAAAGGTATTTGAAATGAAACATATGAATTTTTTTGTAAGCACAAAAAAGCTTACAAACGCAAAATCTTGAATATAAATACAATAAATATTATAATAATATATGTCTGTATTACGATTTTTTTTCGATGGGAAGGTCCGTGAAATATTTTATTTTTCCGAAGGGGGCCTTTACATCCATAAGTTTGGGAAGCACTGCTCTATAATGGAAAAGAAAAAAAAATCTGAATAGACCGCATGCAAAACAGTAGCAGCTTAGCATTCATTTGAAATGTCAATAGATCGTTATAGGAGTTCAAAGATTGTCTGTTTTTTTGTTTTATTTTATTTTCATTCAAGTGTGGGTGTAACGAAGATGGCGGTGATTCCAGGAGCATATTTCTGCAATGGACAAATATACGATACTGCAGTTAGTAGCGTATCCTTGATAGGATACCCCCCCCCACACACACAAGGATTAGATGAATCCGCTGGAATATAAAGGATTTAAAAGCATAACTTCGTGCGCTAAGTAAGGAGTTATAAATCCCTTTCTGAAACATTAGGGCAACGGTAAGAAGGCAACCTAAAAGTGTGTGGAACTTTTGGTCATCGTCAATCACAGTCTTAGCGTGTCACCGCACGCCACAGTGATGTCACTTGCATGTCTTACGTCAGCACACTGGTTCTTATTTAAGTTTACCAAAAAAAACCAAAAAAAAACGATGACGTAGATCAAAAACTGGATACAATTTCCATGGCAGAGCAGCCACTTCTCTCTATCTATCTATCTCTTCCCCATCCGAATATATTCGTGAGCAGTCTATTTCTTGCACCATCATCATCATTGATGTCAGGGTTCAGGGCAGCTGTTGTCCCCTTGGGGGCAGCAGGGGTTACTCGTCGGTCACTTGTTCCACCATCTGCCTCGATGCCAAAGCGACTACCGTCATGCCCTCTGGGGATAGCAGAACGAGCAACAACTAAAAAAAGGATACTTCCCTTCCGGTATGAGATGTCCAGGAAGGGAGGAGGGGAAAAAGAGCGCGTGCTATGGCGCAACACTCTTACACAAAGCGGATGTGCTCCTGCACGCGCTATCAGCCGATGGCATGTACACGTGTCTACATGGCGGAAGTCCTAGCAGTAGATAACCGCGGGTTTTGATCCTTCTCCCCCCCCCCTGCAACGAGGTGATGACGTAGAGGATTGAGATGACGTCATCAGAAAAAGATTGCCAATTATGGTAAGACAAGAACGAACCCTCATACTCTGGGTAACCCCGCTGTTAAGCATTCGTATTTTAGGTGTCCACGGGTTCGTTCATTTATCGTAGGAAGTTGGAATTATGCCTAATTGTGTCCCATTGCGTCGGCGAATGAGGGAACCCTTTGCACAGGCCAGCATCATTGCCAGGAATTCGTAGATTGGTCTGATGATCTTCTCTTAATTTCCTCATAAAGGAAATGAGGTTCTGTACTGAGGTTCACATACCACGCTGTATTTTTCATTTTCCTAGTGTTTCTACATCTCTTGCCCCAATAATTATCATACTTTTGCTTTAATGTGCCACAATAGAATTAACCCTTTGATCTGTGAAATCATGTTTTCGTCTGTGTTGTGAATGCAAAGCTTGCTTCGGCAGTGATTCCAAATAATCCAACCCATTAATAATAATAATAATAATCTGAGGACCAAATTGGCGTTAACAAGACGTGGCAATGGCTACAATATGGATATATTAAAAAAAGAAACAGAAGGATTTCTTCTAGCAGCTCGAGAACAGGCATTACAAACTAATGCAATCAAAACAAAAATTTCGAACATCAATAATAACAGCAAATGCAGATTATGCGATCAGAAAGATGAGACTGTAGAATATCAAATCAGTGTGTGCAGTAAGATAGCTCAAACTGATTATAAATACCGCCATGATCAAGTGGCCAAAATAATTCATTGGCACGTATGCAAAAAATATGGCTTTCCTACTTTTGATAACTGGTGGCAGCAGAAAATAGAGACTGTATTGGAAAACGAAACAGCAAAAATTCTCTGGGACTTTGGAGTACAAACTGATCGGCATTTGGAACACAATAGAACTGACATAACAATTATCGAACATCGACAGGTTTGGATTATTAATATATCGCAGTACCCAGTGATAACAACATTAACAACAAAGAACTGGAAAAAATTACTAAATATCGAGATCACGCAATCGAAGTTGGCAGGCTGTGGCTTAAACACGCCAAAGTCATCCCAATAGTTATCGGTGCACTTGGTGCAACTTCAAAGAAGCTATCCAACTATTTACAGCAATTAAACATCAATGAAATGACCCTATATGACCTACAAAAAAACAGCATTACTTGGAACAGTCCATATCTACGACACTACCTGACGGACTATTCTTAGATTCTTGGGTAGAATCTGAATTGTTCTGTATCACCATTTAAATGGTTGTTTAAATCTTGTTTTGACTGCGTATCAATCATGTGGATAATAATGATTAAACTCAGTGAGCCGATTTTAATCAGCTCATTGCATATTTCCATTCTTTCGCGAAGTATGCCGAAATCAAAGGTATGCACAGCCTGGGAACTTCAGTGTGAAACATTCAACAGCAGAGACATCGCAAGCATTTCTTAAATTAAGTTCGTCTCAGCCAATCAACTCGCGTAACGTTTTAGTTAACACGTCGTTAATAAGCCCCTAAATTGGTAGTTACCCAGTCTCTACTTCTAGCCATCTCCGAGGTCAGATCCATTCTTATAACATGTTAGATCATAGGTAGCCAACAGCAGGGCCGCATGCGGCCCGTAACGTGATTTTGTGCGGCCCGCTGCAGGATTAAAAACGTCACAAAGAAGCCGACTGATTGATGGCCATCTTCAGGATTTGTTAGGAATATCGTCATCATCATTGAAAATCGACTTTGATGAACTTGTTGCCGCACATGAGCGCCCACAGTGTTCTCATTAAGTTGTGTTACATGTAAAAAAACCAGAAATATGTAATTAAATTTAATTGAACAACTTATAATTAAATCAATCAAGTATTTTATATTGTTCTCCCAGTAGTAAAATGATTTAACAAATATAGTAATTCAATACATATAACTATTGCCTTGAAAAAATGCAAAGTTCATTTTTATTTCAGTTCTGTCTAAAAGTGTGCTGTCCGTGACCCTACCACTCATCATATATTGACCCTCGTATAGAATGAAGTTGGCCACGCCTGTGTTAGATAACAAATAATGATCCTAATCCTAACTAGAAATTATTCATTTGTAAGTACTCTTTGTGTGTGTGTTTTAAGGTCATTGCTATGCTTTTACCTACCTGTGTGCTGTGTGTGTGTGTGTGTTATGATCCATCGAGTCGTTTCCGACTCCTGGCGACTCGACGAACATACTGTCCATTCCGATCTGTCCCTGACCATGTCTTTCAGAACCTCCAAGCGCACTCTGGTTGCTTCTTTAACTCCATCCACCCATCTAATTCTTCGTTCCTCTTCTCCTGCTTCCATCAACTTTAGCAAGCATCATCATCTTCTCCAGACTGTCATTTGCTCGCGTAATACGTCCGAAGTAAATGATATAATCACGTAATCACAAGAAAGATATTTATTTAACCAAATATTTCGGTCTGGAAATAGCAGACCATCGTCGGTGGTATTACAAGAACAGTTTAAAAAAATATATATATACAAGCTAGAATACTAACAATAGATCGTTGAAATTAGAACATGCCGCGTGATGTTATATCACTAAGTATGAAACGAAATATTTTGAAGTAGAAACATGATTGAATTTGCTATAAAAAAAAAAAAAAAAAAAAAAAAAAAAAAAAAAAAAAAAAAAATTAATGAGTAATCTTGATTAGGCTTTCCCAGATTTTTGATATAGATATGCAGTCATTACGATTCAGGTTGGGATGATGGAGCAAGGCCTCCACGCTTTCCTTGAACAAACGTTCGAACCTATAACGGGATCTATGTAAGAGGCGAGTTTTGGACCAAAGGATGCTGTGGTCAGTTTCAATCCCGTGTTGAGCCAAACCAGACTTTTCAGGTTTATTGTGAAGAATGGATGATTGATGTTCTTGGATTCTTTTTTCAAGAGAACGTCCAGTCTGTCCAAAGTAAGAGAGATCACAGTTGCAAGGAATTTGATAAACTCCAGGAAGAGATAAAGTTGAGCGTTTGTCTTTAGGAGAAGGAAAATGAGAAGACAATTTGTTAATAGGAGAATACGTAGCTGTTAAATCATATTTCTTCAAAATTCTTGCGATAGGTTCTGAAATACCGGAGATATAAGGAATAGGTACTCGACGTATTGAATCTTTGTTGTTTTGTGGAGGATTATAAGATGTAAGAAGACGTTGAATACTTTTTTCAGAAAAGCCATTGAGTTTCATGTGTTGCTGGATAGTAGAAAGTTCTTTCTGTAGATAATCAAAAGTAGAACAATTAGTTTTGGCTCTTTTGATGAGACATTTTATAATTCCTGTTTTTTGACATGGATGATGGGCTGATTCTTTCAGAATATAACGACCTGTGAATGTTGGTTTCCTGTATACTGTAGTTGTAAGAATATTTGAAGATGATCGGATGAGGAGAACGTCTAAAAAAGATAACTGGTTGTTTTCTTCTAATTCCATAGTAAACTTTATGCGATGATGTAAGACCTCCTAGATTTTATGGCCTTCCAAAAATCCATAAGATTGACTATCCTCTTCGTCCAATAGTAGATTGCATTGATTCTCCTACTTACCGTATAGCCAAATATCTAGCTAAATTACTGAAATCTTACATTGGCAACTCGAGTTCTTTTTTAAAAAACTCCTCAGATTTCTTAGAAAAATTAAAAGATGTCTCCTTACAACCTACAGATCTTATGGTTAGTTTTGATATAGAATCTTTATACACCAATGTACCTCTTAAGGAAACTTTAAAACTACTTGCTGACATCTTTCCTCAAGATATTATAAAACTATTCGATTTCGTTATACATTCTGGTTATTTCATATGTCAAAACAAATTTTATAGCCAAGTAGAAGGAACAGCCATGGGAAGTCCTCTTTCTCCAGCTTTAGCCAACTTTTATTTAGAACATTTAGAAAAAGTCCTCTTCACATCTAGTTTCCCTCTACCATCTTTTTGGGTAAGATATATAGATGACATATTTGCTATTTGGCCTCACAGTAAAAACACTTTATCTTCCTTTTTAAACAGTATTAATTCCTTACATCATCGCATAAAGTTTACTATGGAATTAGAAGAAAACAACCAGTTATCTTTTTTAGACGTTCTCCTCATCCGATCATCTTCAAATATTCTTACAACTACAGTATACAGGAAACCAACATTCACAGGTCGTTATATTCTGAAAGAATCAGCCCATCATCCATGTCAAAAAACAGGAATTATAAAATGTCTCATCAAAAGAGCCAAAACTAATTGTTCTACTTTTGATTATCTACAGAAAGAACTTTCTACTATCCAGCAACACATGAAACTCAATGGCTTTTCTGAAAAAAGTATTCAACGTCTTCTTACATCTTATAATCCTCCACAAAACAACAAAGATTCAATACGTCGAGTACCTATTCCTTATATCTCCGGTATTTCAGAACCTATCGCAAGAATTTTGAAGAAATATGATTTAACAGCTACGTATTCTCCTATTAACAAATTGTCTTCTCATTTTCCTTCTCCTAAAGACAAACGCTCAACTTTATCTCTTCCTGGAGTTTATCAAATTCCTTGCAACTGTGATCTCTCTTACTTTGGACAGACTGGACGTTCTCTTGAAAAAAGAATCCAAGAACATCAATCATCCATTCTTCACAATAAACCTGAAAAGTCTGGTTTGGCTCAACACGGGATTGAAACTGACCACAGCATCCTTTGGTCCAAAACTCGCCTCTTACATAGATCCCGTTATAGGTTCGAACGTTTGTTCAAGGAAAGCGTGGAGGCCTTGCTCCATCATCCCAACCTGAATCGTAATGACTGCATATCTATATCAAAAATCTGGGAAAGCCTAATCAAGATTACTCATTAATTTTTTTTTTTTTTTTTTTTTTTTTTTTTTTTTTTTTTTTTTTTTTTATAGCAAATTCAATCATGTTTCTACTTCAAAATATTTCGTTTCATACTTAGTGATATAACATCACGCGGCATGTTCTAATTTCAACGATCTATTGTTAGTATTCTAGCTTGTATATATATATTTTTTAAACTGTTCTTGTAATACCACCGACGATGGTCTGCTATTTCCAGACCGAAATATTTGGTTAAATAAATATCTTTCTTGTGATTACGTGATTATATCATTCAGTCTTATGTCGCAAGTATCCTTAAAACAACAAACACGTCCGAAGTATGACAATTTTTGCTTGATGATCATAGCTTCAAGGAAGCAATCTGGCTTTATTCTGTCTACCACTGATTAGTCTTAGGTACCTACCCGTACCTAAGACTAATTAACACAGGGAGAGTAGTTGAAAAAAAGCCTAGCAAAAGTTCCTCTAGTTAGCAACTAGAGGACCTAACTAGAGAACTAACGATTACAGATCTAGTAACTAACCATTACTAGATCTGTAATCGTTAATAGTTCATCTATAATCTGCAGTAGTTCATAGCATAAAAAATCGTCCAGCTTCGTCAACTAATTATAATTAGTTTATAATTAGTTCCTATACGCAGAATAAAAGCATACGACTGCCAGTACCGATCCTCTTCAATTCCCTCGGTGAGATATGAGTCAGCTTCTGTGAATTGCTACACACATGAAGTTCTTTGTCTGTACAGGCCTTCTCAGACGATGGCGATTTCGTTCCTGACTGATTGTCTTAAGAACCACAGTGACGCCTTTTCGACAAGCAATCTGGGTTATTTTTCTACTGATTAAACATCTTCTGAGAAACCAGTGAGCTCTGCTGTTTTCAAAATCGTGGCCCTAGCTAGACATGCACCCACAATAAGCCTTTTATCGAACTTCGGAAGATCTTTTTGTTTTTTTTCTCATTACGACATTTGCAGGTTGGACTAATCGGTCTTGTACGGATTTAGATTTTCTTCAAGGATAGACGAACTATCTGTTAACAGAGTATTCGATTGATGCGGATTATGAATAACGAACCACCTTATCCTGTTAATATGAGGTGCAGTGTAAATGAAGGCCTCAAACCTAATGGAATTCTCGTGGAAAGGCTTTCACGAGACCTTACACCATACCATACCTTACATCCGAGGCACCTCAGAAAAAATCACAAAAATCCTAAAAAAACATAACTTAACTTCCCGTTACAAACCATATAAAAAATTGGCATCCCTTATCCGCTCAACAAAAGACCAACCTCCCCCCCCCTAGACCTACCTGGTGTGTACCAGGTCCCTTGCAGCTGTAAGCTGTCCTACTTCGGCCAAACAGGCAGGACAGCAAATATCAGAATTTCAGAACACAAGGACTACATCCGGTTTCACCAATACAGCCACTCTGGTCTTGCTGACCATGCTCTGGATACCTGCCATAGAATACGGTGGAAAAAAGCCAGGATAATACACCGTAGTAAATACAGATATGAAAGGCTTTTCATAGAATCAGCTTCAGCCCTAAGAAACGAACCAAACCTCAACAAATTTGGCTGCATGAGACTCCCTCAAATTTGGGAAACCTACATCAGAAGACCTTCAGCCCAATCGCCCAAGAATACCAACATCGCCCGCTAGAGGGCACCATCAGGACTTTGGGAGAAATAATAGCTTCATTCTTCTTACTCATTTATTGTTTTTGCTGTGCCTGCGTGCACGTATCTTGTACCTAAGTTCTTGAAAATGGCAGCGTGACGTTGCCGAAATATAGAAATATATTAAAATTTATTTTAATGTATATCCTAGTACGTTGTAATTTCCTGAAATAATATAGTGAAAATGCTAATGGAATTCTGCAACTAAGACTAACCTTCTTTACTTCTGACTGTTTGCTGTTCAGGGAATAATTAAAATCAATTATTATTATTTTACTACGTAATCCTTTCGTGGAGTCTCAGAATTCATTGCTGGAAGCCGTTTGGCCGATTTGTCTGTTTTATGCAAAAATAAATCAATCAGGATTTCTCCTGACGTGACGAGAATTGAATCCAGATATGTTTCAAGTTTTTACACGAACGTGCCTGAAATTAAAAATGAAACTATTTTTAATACACAGAAATATTTATAATAATGAATACCTAGGAAATTAGGCTTCCATAACTTCTTCCTGTCCCCCACTCCAGCGAAATATTCCTGATAATCCGAGAATTTTCTGTGTCAACATGCAACATACCCCCTTCCAAACACACTAGCGGATACAATAATTATGTTATATAATACAAAGCCTTATTATTATTACTATTAACCGATGGAGTGTTATTAGAACTGGAAAGAGGAGATATGGTGGATTTGCCGGTCCTGAATTTTGATAAAAGAACAAGAATCATTTATCGTGAGTCATCAATAAAATTCCGAAGATAATACTTTAGTTTCTGTTCGATTTTTCTTTCTTTTTCGGTGTTTTGCAATATTAGAGTTAGAATGACCACTTTCTACAACTACCCCAAACTGCTTGGATTTCTTTCTTCCTGTATTTCATGCAACGCTGTCGTCCCGCCCCCCCTCACCCAAGGGTTTTCCGGCAGCGTCCATTCTAGCAGCTAAACCGTGGCCGGAGAGACAAGCCTTGGCGAAACACCACACCTGTTGTACGCCAGATCTCCCGCTTCCGTGCCCTGTGTGTCCAGTACCGTCAAAGGTGGTTCTGCCATAGTGCAGAGGTCACATCTGCTCTTCCGCAGTTGCCTTTGGCCATTATAGCCTACCATTAGTTCCTTATACTTTGTGTGTGTTCCTCTATATGGCTTTCAAGTCGTGTTAAGACTAACTTTCTTTCCTTGTGCTCCAATCCCTAGTGAGTGTTGCAGCTGGTCATTACATCTGAATGGGAATCCTGCTTAATGGCTTTGCAGAACTCTTTTTTCATATTTCAAGTCGGCCAGTTAATGTTCTGAACGTACTGTACAGCTAACATTACTATAACGGGAAAAGATTGTCGCTCTGTTGTATTGTACAGAATGCAGTATTGTGTTTAAATGAATTTTTAACGTTCCTTTGTTTATTTTTACAGCTATTCTTATTAAAATTTATCGATTGCGAACTTTAAACCATCTGGACAGTAGAACAAGAAATGGTGGGATTTCAAAAAAATCTACGCTGTAGCATCCAAATCTAGTCGGATAATCTATTTACAAATGTGCGAAATTTGCAATTATAAAATTTAAAAAAAAAATAAATAAATAATCTGTTAGAGAGAGAGAACAGATATATAATCTGGAAGCCCTGCTATAGAGATCAAACGCTTTTAAGAAGTTCAAATGAAAACTTATAATTTATTTTGAAATTAATTTCTGCCTTTTAAGAAGTTCAAATGAAAACTTATAATTTATTTTGAAATTAATTTCTGCCAAGTAACGATGATACAGTACTCCTTTGTAGGACTAATTCTTGACAAAGTTAACAAGGTCATTAATAACAGAGGACTTCAACTCAATCCTAACAAGACAAAGATTATGGTTATCAAAGGAAATACAAACAGGGAAGCTCTTGAGAAATAAGTGTACCTTAATGGGGAAAGAATTGAGGAAATCAGCAAGCTTGAGTACCTGGGATCCATTATTAATGCGAAGAATTGCTGTTCAGAAGAAGGTTAGGAATGGCTAAAACAACAGTCAGAGACTTGTCTAAAATCTGGAGAGGTGGATCTATTTCCATAGGAAAAAAGTTGAGGATTTTGGATGCAGCTGTTTTTCCAACAGCGACTTATGGATGTAAAACTTGGAACCTAAAGAAGTCAGATAAGAAACGGATATCTGCTTTTGAGATGTGGTGCTACAGAAGGCCGTTGAGGAAATATACGGAAAGGCGTACAAAAATATATACGGAAAGGCGTACAAATGAATGGGTGTTAGAAAAGATCAGTAGAACTTCAGGGCTCCTTAAGGATATTGACAGAAGAAAGTTAAAATATTTTGGACACATTGATAGGATGGAAGGGAGACTTCTCAGAACAGTAATAGAAGGTAAAGTTCCTGGAAAAAGAGGAAGGGGTAGACCATCAATGAGATGGATGGATAGCGTGTGTGTGTGTGTGTGTGTGTGTGTGTGTGTGTGTGTGTGTGTGTGTGGAGTGACTGATCTTCAGAGAGTTGAGGCCGCCAGAAAAGCAAACAGGACTACATGCCGAGGTCTGATGTGGCGCATCACCGATCATCGGAGTGACCATACGGCATCTGTAGATGTCCAGTGAACATATAGATAGGAGTAGCGATGATATTAAGAATATATGTAACGTCTTTATTGGCTGCTGGTGGCAAACCATTGATTTTAAATAAAAATAAACATAATTAACAATTATTTTCGAGTCATAGCAACATAAAAAGATCAAAATAACTTAGTTATTAGCTCCAATGGCAGCATTCACATACGTAGAAAATGATCTGAATGAAATTTAATCTTTTCATTAAAATCATGGTAAGAAAGGTGCTAAAAATGTACTTAATTTATTTTCCCAAACATTAATTCTCATATAAACGAAAATTTAGACATTAATTACAAATTGTCCACCAGGTGGCCCAATAGCGTAATATGAAATTCACAACTCAAAACTACGCATTACTTAGTACTACGAAAATTCCTTCTGTTTTCAACTATTTTCATGCGAAGGTCAGAATTTCTTACAAACCCTAACAAAGACATTGGTATGTGTGTATATAAACAAAAACCGAACCAATGAACTAAATTAAACTTGTCAGTTGATTGCGATAATAACTTCCTTCTGCCATATTTGTTTCAAAGATCATTTATTGAGATAAATTTACACTGATTGAATTAGTGAAACATTCGAGCAGTCGTTTATTTTCTTCGCAAATGACCTTGATGCTTTCATAGTTGACATAGCCCCTTTCTTATTTCTTTAATAGATATCCATCTGCATCCCTTCTAGTTGAATATTTGGCCTTGTTCGCAGAAATAAAGGCGCGCCCGTTTACAACACCATCTGTTTTGGCATTATCAGTTAAGATTTGCTAACAAATTGTTCCTAGTGAAGTATTTTTTTTTCTGTTAAATGTAAACCATTCTTTACTGATACTGACAGCGGTGATTAAATTGAGATCAAGGACCTAGAAAATGTCCATAGAGTTACATTTCTGTCACGAATTGATCGAGTCAAAAAGCAAGAACTCCGTATGTATTTCTAAATGAGTTGTAGATAGACACTACAATGTCCGAGACAGAACTTTTTAAATCAATTAAAAATGGATGACTTTAGAACAATGATACCTTTTGGGAAAAAAGACTGGGGTTCAAATCCCGACTGAGAAGTGGACTTTTCAAATGAAGGTGAGTTAGTCGGTTATTTTTATCGCCGCATTTTATCCCCCCCCCCCCCAACGACAAGCACATTGGCCAGAAAATACACGTGTTGCAGACGTCCGCATACATTTTTGGAGTGTGTTACAAATACAAATTTTTATTATGAAAAATGTATACGATGAATATTGTGCAGTTACACTGTGTAACTATTCGGCAGTAATTATGTAACACTAAACATTGACATAAATACTATTAAAACTGCTGATGCGTAGTTTCGATATTTCCTAGGTAAATGGTCTGATACGTAGTGATAATACCAATCTTCTCCCCTTGGGAGGAACATAATTACTGTGTTATGAGTATTGAAGCACGTTTTACAAGCAATAATATGACGTATTATCAGATGTTTTCACATAATGATTTGTAGAACAGCAGCTATATATATATATAATATTGTTTAATTTTTATTTTTTGTGGCGATCAATATTTTGAACGCTTTTCTCACCTCCCCTATCTATGCTATTAATAGGATCCATTTAGAAGTGTTACTCTTAACTATAATTAATGGTTACCAATTGATTTTGAAGACTTCCAGGAAAGAAAGTATGCAGTTAGAGGGCGCCATCTTATGCTCCTAAATCCTAACTTGTATTATTTGCTAAAGTGGTATGAGTTCTGAGGTCTCTTTTTCGATGGTGGGTGATTAGAAATGAATCTATAACAGTCTTTCTTCGGGTCTAGCACTACGACAGAAATAGAAATGTTGCCTTGCCAGAAGACTACAGGGACAATTTTTATTCATAAATATTATATTAGGCTCTGATATATATAAAAAATGGTATTTTTGTCTAATTATTAAAACTAAGCACAACCACTTCCAATCAAGTATAAATTTTCCTTAGTTCTCCATGCCTTTCTGCCATCTTAAAAAAAAAAAAGTACCTGTGTATAAGCACTTTTCACTTCGAAGCATAGAATAAGAATGAGCCCTTTTAACTTTTCAAAACTCAAGTGAATTTTCATCAAGAAGTGTTATTGACTTTTCAATGGGGATGACTGTTTTGTTTCTGTAAATTGCGCGTGTTCTTTGGCCGATTTACCTGCATGGGGGATGAAAAACTCGAGTTATTTTTATGATTATATAATTTCTCAATTATAATAGAAATTTATATAAACACAGTTTTATAATTGTGTCGTCCTTATAAGTGTGATGATGTATAAATATAAACTTCAGTGTTTTTTTTTTTTTTTTTTTCACTTTATGGGAGGTAAAAAGTAAACTGAAGGATAGAAAACTACAAGAAATCGAAATAAAATATATCGGAATAAGAAATAATGGACATTTAAGAGCTTTTAAAATAATGGAGAGTAGTTTAGTAATCTCATAACTAGATATGGGCAAACTCCTAATCAAGTTTTAAGTACACTGACATTAAATGAAAAAAAAAAGTCTCAATTGAACCACCCCTCGATCAGCAAAATCAACTGCCTGAAGCAAGTAAAAAACATTCTTATAAGAGTTTGAATTGGATGTCTTAATTGTCTTCAGTCCTAACAATGCGGCCAGTTTAATATCAATTTTTTAAGCTTGTCTCAAAACTTGTTCAGGTTAAAAGAAAGTTGAATAATAATAATAAATGTTAAAAAAAGACATTGTAATACAAATGGACCTATTGTATCTGTTTTGTTTCGTCAACTAATTGTTTGGTTCCTGTTACTGCAGCCAATTTTTTATTTATTTATATTTTTTTAAATTCACATTTCTCAAACACGCAAAAAAAAAAAAAAAAAAACTACACAGATTTTTCCTCAAACAATCCTAAAATCACTCATTAAACATTAAAAAAATTCTACTAAAGAAATCTACACTATCGATTACAATAAAAAAATATTATTTTCGTTGCGCCATCTATTCACAATTTATAAAGCATACAAACGTACAATAAAAAATATTATTTTCGCTGCGCCATCTATTCACAATTTATAAATCCTCCAAAAGTAAATAAAAAATTATTTAAATTAAGGGGATATTAAATCCCACATAGTTTTAAAACCGAATAAGAAACTCAAAGATCGGAATCAAAGAGTTTCATGCCGAATATAGTAACTATAAAAGTATCGGCGTTACTAACGTAAGCAAAAGCACGTATTCCAAGTACGTAGTACAAACTAGCGCAACTCGTAGCAAGGGTGGAGAAAGTTCTGATCGCTATTCTTAGTATTTTCCATAATGTAAAACCCATCTTCTAGGAGATGTATGATGTTATACATTATGGTGGGAGGTTACTACTCAGACCGGTTTCGATCTTTATTGAGATCCCATCAGTGAGTAGCTAGACCAAAATAATACTAAGGGTATAGCGAAAAGAACTTATATACTCTGCTATACGAGTTTTCAAAAAGGTGCACCCATAAATTATTTAAAATAAAGAGCCAATAGGCTTCATTTCGGCGATGTAAACATTATTTAAATTAAGGGGATATTGTACTACGTACTTGGACTATGTGCTTTAGCTTACGCTGGTAATCGCCGATACTTTTATAGTTACTATATTCGGCTCTGATTTTTGAGTTTCTTATTCGGTTTTAAAACTATGTGGGATTTAATATCCCCTTAATTTAAATAATGTTTACATCGCCGAAACGAAGCCTAATTTTAAACAATAAAAAACATATTATTTTCGCTGTTCATATTTTCTCAATTTATTAAGCATTCAAACGTCATTTTGGAAGGAATTAAAATTCCCAGATATTCTAGCTCTTATTTTTCGATCATCATTATCCCCCCCCCCCCCCCCCACACACACACACCGCGCCAAATCTACCTCTAACTATGCCGGATGAGTTAATGAGGGAATGTTAATTCAACAATACGTTTCCATAGTAAAACATTTACAAGTATACATCGACATCATTTAAGAAATTAAGATATTAAGAAATTTGGGGCCTCGATGGCCGACTCGTTAGTTTCTTAAGTTGGAGGGAAAAAAGCTTCCGCCCCGTATGAGACCGGTTAACTTACTTTCCGGTTAAAATGTAATTTTTCTTGTATTTAAATGTTTTACATAAATTCATGTTAACGTTTCTGGAATAAAACTACATGGAAACAGGAATGAAATAAATAATTTACGAAATAAACTAAATATTCACAACCTGACGTTCCGTTACCTTAAGCTAACATTATCAAAGGCATAATGAATATAACAATCAGCGAAGAGTGAAAAATTAAAATGAGCTCTGAAGCAAGGACAGTCACGTGTATGGAGAGAGAAGAGTGGCGCTCTCTGTGGTGATTTTCTGTGAATAATGCTGACAAGCAGATAGGGCAGTTCTCCAAAATCACATGCTAATTTTCGTACTAATTATTTTGAAATATAAGTTTATGATCATTTGTTTTTATTCACAATAATTTAAGTAACGGTACTAGTAGGGTATAAAATAATATTATGAAATATATTATAAAATATACGCATTGTACTATCTCCGCCAGATGGCGCAGTGCACAGTTGATAAAAGTGGAGCTAATAAAATTGATTAGAAGAGTGTAAGGCCATTTATATTTTTAATAAGGGGCCGAGAAGTGAGTGAAAGGGGGTTATTTATGTCTTCCATAATTGGAGCAACGGAGGAGAGTGGGGGGAGGGTTGATTTCCCCTTTTAACTTAAACAGCACCCGTTAGACTGGTTGTAAACTCCTGAGTCATCCCACTAGCCCTAGAACAGTATTTATCGCATAATTCATGACACTTTATTAACATAATTTGACTTCCATAGCAATTAAGAAACATCGGAATTATTATCCCACCCTTTTTCTCTATACACCCCGCCCAATTTCCCCTTTTTATAACCCCTAACTGCGGTGACAAAATTTTTCTCCGCAAGTGATTGTAACCAAAGATATATACATATATATATATATGACGAAGATATGCCTCTTGAGCGCCATCTAGTGACTCTAAAGATTATTGAAAGAGAGCTTCCTGCTACAGAGTTTTAAGTAATTTGACTGGTTGTCTGCTCTATAATTAAGGTCGCCAAAGTGGTCATAATTGGAATGGCGGGAGGGAGAGTGATGTGTAGAATTGGCACCTTTGGAACATTATGAATACAGCGGATAAAATATTGGGGGTGATTTTCGTTGCGTTTTTTTTTTTTTTTTTTTTTTTTTTTATGCCTGGAGTCACGAGCGTCGGATGAACCGGTTATCCGATATCATTAAAGTTTATACGTTGAGTAGAATGTAAACCACAAGAGAAAGCCAAACATGATATGCTAGTTGAAGCGAGGAAAGTTAAAAGGGAACACCCTTTATCTAAGCACGTGAAGATGGCCGATTACTGCCTTCTTTCTATAGAGGAAGTGTTGTCTGTACCATTTCTGTGTTTTGCATGAAAGAATGTCGAGGAAACACACGATAGATATTTCAGATACTCGCATCCATTTCTCCCCTCTCTCTCTCTTTGGATGACCATGGCATAAATATATCCCATGTGAAAAACTAAGTTGCTCCTTTGCTGCAGGCGTTAATTTTAGCTTTGAACTATTAACCTTGTTACCATATAACTAGCATAAGCTGTGTGTTTGGTACTAAGATATATCTAAGCAACTTGTGCGTTAAGTGCACAAGTGAAGATCTTAATTATAATCAGTATAATTTACTATTGCCCTTACAGTATTAAGAGAGCCTCCGTAGTACAAATGGTAGCAACAATTCTATTGGGCCAAAATCACCACAGGTCCCTTCTGTCGTAGTCCTAACAGCCATGCAAGGAACCAGATTACAAAAGGCTTAACAACTGTATTATAAGTTAATTAGGTTGATATAAAACCAAGTTGTTTGATCGTGACAGTGAACAGATGAAGGTAAAATGTCTGATAATTATTATTGATGGAATGACCTCCTAAGCTGATATCCTCAATGTCCTTTTACTGTCTATTAGGCCATTTTCTTCTATATTTTCACAATGGTTTTAAGCTCAGGTGTCCCCAGTTCCTCTGTTACGCGTAAGCAATGGATGAGCAAGTTCTAAGAAGGAAGTCCATGGTAAAACGTTTGCGGAGGTCTTAGGATTTCTTGTTCACCCTCTGTCAAGTTGTAGCAATCTATCCGGAGAGTGTAACAGTTACGAAAATTTGCTGTTTTGTATTTTTTTTTAATGTGGTTTTTGTAAAACGCTTTGGCAAAAATGATTTATTAAAACCAAACAAAAAAAAATCATGTAGAACGAGATGTCTTTTGTACATCCTAAAAGAAAACGCTTTTCTAAATGCAACGCACACAAACAAAATTTCCATGCACGCCATAGCAACATTTAGTCAGAACTTCCTCCAGCACTCAACAGGAAATTACACAAAGTAAACGCTTCCGCAACTCTCGGTGCTACTTGGAGAAAAACAAAAGAGATTTCGTTGTAATTCGCTGCACGTGTCCCGGAATATAGCTGATTCAACATTTCAGATTGTACCAATCTGCTTTCAAGGTTAGAAAATAGCACACTCATTGGATTTTCGTCTATCAGTTAAACAGACTTTGTAGAATGCTACTATGATTGTTTTTATCACCACCAGGGTGAGAATTTACACGCAGATGTAGCGAACGAGTTTAAATATATTATTCCCCCGTCTCTAAACTTTCTATTATATATGTACTGTTTGGATTCTGGTGTGTAATGGTGAATCCAAGTCTCATCCATAGTAATAAATCGACGCACAAAATTATTTTTATTCTTGTTAAAACGCTCCAAGCACTGTTTAGAGATTTTCATGCAAGTGCGTTTTTGATCAGCTGTGAGCAAGCCGGCACCCATCTTGCGCAAAGATTTTTTATTTGCAATTCTTCATGAAAAATATATCCTGCACGTTCTTTTAAATTTTGAGATTAACACTTTTGAAATGCCTACAGTCTCAGCAATTTCACTTACTTTGACTCGCCGGTCATCTAATATCATATCGTCCACTTGATCAATGATTTCTGGTGTTGTTACACTTTTTGGACGTCCTTCACATGGATCACCTTCAAGAAGGCCACGTTTAAACTCGGCAGCCCGTTTCTTAATTGTCGAAACGAAGGAGAAGAGTGCCCATAAACTTTTATGAACTTCGAATGAATTTCTTTTGGCGTTAAACCTTCTTTTACAAAGAATTTTATAACCGCACGATACTCAATTTTATCCATTTCAAGGGATACAGACAACACTTTTATTTCAGACAGCTGTATAAAACAAAGTACTTGATGTTTATTATATATATACAGGGTGTTCGGGATAAATTTGACAGTTTCGTAAGGAAAAAGAAAATCTTCTTTGTATCTATTAAATTTAATGAATTGACAAAAAAACATTACAGGCAGAGTTAATTACAATACTATCAACAAGATTTACTCAAAATAACCACCATTAGCATCGATCACAGCTTCAATTCTGCTTCGGAACCTCGAACAAGCTGATGCTACAGTCTCCCTGGGAAGGGCCGCAAAAACTGTTTTAATTTTATCCATTAACTGGGCTTTTGTATTACTGGAAGTGCGATTGGTATCTTTTTCAACTGCGCACCATACAAAATAATCCATGGGGTTAAGGTCTGGGGAGTTTGGAGGCCAAACATTTGGACTGGTGAAGTCGTAGAAATTTTCAGACAACCATTTTTGACTTTTCCCAGAGGTGTGGCAAGGGGCCGAATCCTGCTGCCATACATACGGCCTACCATTGGCTACCCTTGTTATCCAGGGCTTGACTACAGTTAGCAACTCCACGAACAAAGCCCGAATTCCAATGCCAGGGTTCTTCAACACCTGTTCCTGCAGATTTGCGAGGAATTCTGCTGTACGAACGCAATCAGATCGTCTGCTAGGGATCTTTCTTCTTGCTACATCCTCGTAGTCACCATTGCAAGTCTCTAGTTCATGCCTGATTGTTTTTACTGTATTCAGGGAGCATTAGGCAGCAGTCGTAATATCCTTATTTTGATGGCGGGCACGAATCATCATGATACAAGTTATTCTCTTCCATGATTCAGGTGGGTTCCAGCTATCCATCCTTTCTGACATCTTGTATATGAATGAAGAAGGGTCCAAACTTTTAAATGAAGAGAAGTGTGTGTTAATACATGTAACTTACGGAAAAATATAATTAATTATAAATATGTCAAATTTATCCCGAACACCCTGTATATATAAATAATTGATAAAAATAGGGAAAAAATCCTTAGCCCACCCCAGATACAAAAGGCACCATACGTTTGAAAATAACCTTTCATGGTTGGGAGCAACATACAGAAAAAAAAAAAAAAAAAAATCATTAGTAGCGAAGCAGGTGAAACATCCACACCTCTGGCCACCTATGGAGACATGCGATGTTTACTTTAGTGCTGAAGGTCTTATGTTTATGTTTTTCTGGCTCCACTCTACAGATGTCATTTTACTTATTCGTTGTTCAAGGGTGTGTGAGGGGTTATGTGCTTTGGTCTCCAACCTATAACAGCTCATTCCTCCGTCAGCACGCGTTTGATGACGTCATGTCTACAAATAGCTTTTACGCAGCTTCCAATCAAGTAAGGAAGTGTGTTTATTTACAGATGCTTGTAGCCGGCTTTTGTATTCTTGTTCGCCAACAAGGCTCATTATCTCTAGATCCAGGTCTAAACAAAACGTTCGTTCTAATGGAGGAAAAGCACGCCGAAATGAGTTGCGTTCCAGTGTTATCAAACAGGTGAACGTGGACACGCCCGTCTCGCTAATTCTATCCTCAACTTTCCCGGTTGGTTCCCTCAATGGACTGGTTCACCTGGTACAAAAGACGCACTTATCGCGTCTCTATCTTTATAGGCAAGATGTGGGTTCCATGGCCGTTGTTTCGCCCTTTGTACTCCCCTAAAGAGAAGGCCACGGGCTCATTTCATCGTATGCCGATAGCAGATCTTTGGAAGCATTCAAGTTCTTTGTTCCATTCCTAACAGAATCCAAGTATGCAAGTCGCTGCTGTCTCGGTGAAGGTCCCAAATCCGAGAACAGGTAGAAGGAAGTTGTCTCGTAAGAATATACTACTAAATTCTGTACAAGTGCTTTGTTTATTTTCGTGTTTTCAATTTCATTTTCTTTAGAGTTTATATTTCTGTACTAATTCTCTCGATCCCCCCCTCCTCCCTCCCTTCCTTCCACTGAGAAAATTTGGTATTGTGGCTTACACAAAACTCTCGCTGATATTTTACACGTAAAAATGCCATTCTCGAAGAGAGGGCGCCACCATCGAGGCAGCAATGATATTGCAAAAATGAAGATTTCGTTAATGACGTATTTAAAAGCAAATTCTTAGAAGGAATATTATCTGCTTTGAAACCTTATAATCCTATGATAAAAACAAATAATAAATAAACAGGCGAAAACTCGCTTGATTTTGAAGTTTACTTACTCAGAGTTTTTTTTTTTTTTTTTCTATATATATTATAATGCATAAACATTTAAGCATTTCAGATGGAATTATTATATATTTTTATTATATATAATAATTATATATATAATATTATATAATTATTAATTAATAATAATAATAATTAATTTTACATGATATAAAACAAATTGTATTACTTAAAATTATTATAATAGTGTTATTTTTTAATTAAAGGAGGTTTATCATTAGGATGTGTAGGTAAATCAGTGCTTGATGTTTTTTTTTTTTCCTTTTCAGTGTGACAAAACACAAAGTTATGCACTTTAGATTGAAAAGATTTCAATCTAAAGGTTTCTATTTTGTTCTTTGCTTAACTATTGACTATTTTTGCTCTTAGATTTAATAGCCTGGGTTTCTTTTGGATATAGAAGTAGATGAGAAGATTCAGAAGCGGGTAACCACGATGGTTTCAGGTCTGTGGAATGCTTCATATAAGAATAGATTGAAGATTTGAGTTATAAAAATTGGTCAATAGATGGAAAAGGGGATAATATGACAGAGACATATAAGCTGCTAGAAGAGTTTTATAGAATGGATGTAGGGGAAATTTTTCCTTATATGGTAGGAAGGATAACGAACATGAGAACATCATTGGAAGTTTTAGATTTTTTTACTACGAGAATAGTGACAGCTTGAGGTGATTGTTAGTGCTTCGTGGGTGAATTAGTTTAAGAAAAGGTGTTAGAGGTATTGTGTGAATAATAATAAATCCTATAAGCAAAGTGGATATTAAATCCAGCATTATTTCAAAGTCGAATTGAAGCCTTTTGGCTCTTTATTTTAGTAATTAATAAATCCTATGTTTGTCAGAATGTGGGATTGATACAATGTGAGTACAAAGTGAAAAATCGTGCCTTGTGCGGAAACGTACACGAGCTTTTTGGCGGGGCTGCATAGACAATGGGTGATATGTGTTTATGCTAGGAAAGGCTGGAGGTGCAGGTCGATTCAAAAGGAGAAATTTGTATTTTGACCTCAGATTATTACTAAAAACAAGGAAAAGTGACGTGAGCTCCTTCTTGCAGGAAATTATATAGGACTGTGTTTTGGTATCGTTGAAATTCGCAATATTATCATCACCCCATTAAAGATGAGTGAAAAGATCAGAGTTTCAGCTATTTGTTGTTGAGGATCGTGTCCATTATACAGAATCATTATAAACCTCGAGGGAAGAGGTGAGGATACTGCAATCAGCCCAGCTATAGATTGCATTTAAAGTCCGAGTGGGTGAGAGAGGTGAATGAGCCTCCTGAATACGCATTGATAGGGAAATCTAAGAAGAGGAAAACATCTACCAATGACATGCCGTGATCGACCAGAGAGGAAACTGGCGATCCGACTGCAAAATGTTGAAGGCTCTGGGTTGGTAGCTCGTTGTCAGACTCGATCAAATGTTTTAGAAACGTCAGAGCGACCACGAGTTTCTCCAAACCCTTCCATGGCTTGAGTCCAGAGGCAGGTGATAAATTTTAGATCATCTGTGGATCGAGGGTGGTGGTGGTGGTGTGGTGGTATGCATATTGTTGATCACTAATTAACTGATGTGCCTCCAGTTAGGGTAGAAGTTGGCTGTTGATGACCTTCTCCATAGTTTCAGGAAGAATAGAAGTGAGAACAACAGAAAGTTGATTTGTTGGCTAACTTTTATCATCTTTCTTTACAATTTAATGAATACAGGCTTGTGTCCATGCTGTAGGGTAGATGCCAGTTGAGAGTAGGAAAGATTGAAGAGGCGATACAGTAGTGTTAATTGCAGCAAACAAATTTTTAGCAGAATAGGTGGTATGCCATCAGGTCCAGATGCCTTGTTCGTGTCCAAATTATTCAGGATTCTTCTGATTTCTTTCTGGCTGAGGTGGCAGGGAGTGACAGTAGTTCTTGTAATGTGTGTGTGTGTGTGTGTAGGAGGGATACTTTGCCATGGTCATCAAGTAGGATCTGGAAGAGAAGAATGATGCTAGAAAATTAGCCTTCTCTTTAGACGATGTTACAATAATACCATCTAGATGTCAGAGCATTGGAAGTGGGGGTGAGAAGTTGCACCCAATGGCCTTGGAAAGGGAAGTAGAAGGCTCGGCTGGTATAAAAACAGAAGAGAAACTTTGGCATTTGGTCCTTTCAAAATCGGATTTAGATTTGTTGATTTTATTTATTTATTTATTTGCAGTTGTTGCGAGCCGCAATAGGCTGAGTATAATGCTTTTTGTGTGAATTGCCTTGAACCTGTTGTTCGAAAACCAGAGCTTGGATAGTGGTCGAAATTTTAGGTGTAACGAAAGGCGAAGACCTTTATTCAGTTATATATATATATATATTATTTTTCATTCAATCTGAGTAGGTATTTGGGTTGGGAGAGATGAAGCAATTGTCAGGATAGAAAGCCATGATAGTGAGAATGGGTTGTTAAAAGTGCCGGAAACTCGGATCACACTGTGTCTGAGTTACCAAGAGGAGAACTGACATCCACGGAGGGTTTGGAAGAGAGCTTGTATGGAAAGAGGTCAAGGGTGTTAGTAAGATGGCGGGGGGTTGCTAATGGTCATTGCTAATGGCAAATTCAGTTCTTACCTGCTGAACAGTGGAAGTGGAGATGGAAATCTAATTTGAGTTATGAACATTGCAGTCCCCAAGGAAGAGGCCAGAGTGGTAATGTGAATTTGAGAAACGGTAGAATAAATGCAACACGGCTGTTAGGGCAATTGTGAGCCAAAGCAAATCAACCGGGGGAGGAAGATTCAAGATTTTGCATTCTCTGACATGAGATGTCAGTCTGATGAATGCACAAGTGCTGCCATTGTGGCGGAAGGAATTGTGCAAGGTGTTGTTTGGAGAGTTGAGACGAACAGTAGTCGCTGAGCTTCGGCTCGTCACTTTCAACAATATGCCATACAGTTTTTTAAAAACTAAAATTCTGTTTTGGTATAGAATCAAATCAACGCCTTAACAGAACCAAACGGACACTGTAAAATGTTGTGCAGGTGCATAATCATTCAATATTTTTCGATTCTTGCATGCAAGTGCTCTGACAAAAAATAAAATAATATATATATATATATATCCAGCTCACACATACTACTGAAGGGTGTCTAAATTTTTCTTCTTATTCGGGATAAAAATTTCTATTTGTAATTCGTATAGTTCTAGATTCTAGTTCACTATTACAGATACATATACACATGTTTTAATTGTGATTTTTTTAAAAAATTAACTTTAAACATAAAAACGGCTGCAGGAAATCGAAGTAGCTTTATTGCTATGGTCACAATCAAGTTGAATGAACTTTCGATATGTGCATCGGATCTAATCACGAAATGGATTTTTTTTTTTTTTTTCGGTTAAAGTGGCATGATGAGTATATGTCACAAATGTTAAACTTGCCTAACTTGTGCAGTTTGTGGCAACAGGTAAGCTGGGCTTAGATATCACTACTTCTTGACAAGACGGTGACAATGCTATTATTATATAGCAAAACAAATGTTTGACGTTGTTTATACTTGCAGCCACCAGTGTGAGGTGTTCACAATCTTGGAAGGAAGAAGTTGATAAATAAATGAACAAAATTAAAAAAAGAAAAACAGAAAAAAGAAAAAGGATGGCTGTGGTGAAACTACAAGTAACCACGTGACGTGTTAATTGACTTCATTTTTGAAGCCCACACGTCGTAGAATGTTGGCGAGTCGACACTGACAGGGGTCACTGCTCCATCTATCTTTGTCTAGTGGGCAGTGTGTGTAGGGGCTCTCTCATTCATCAAGACGTGTATCCGTCATCCAATCAGTATCGCGGATAATTAATAACTGCGGGACAGGGTCGAGCAGCCAAAGGAGATTAACGAGCTGGTTGCTAATGGCCACTGTAATTAGATGTCCCAGTTTGGAGAAGGATGCCAGACATCTCTTGCATAGTGATGTCTTGGCGGGATGAGATAAAAGCAAGATGAAGGGAAAGAGAATGTCAAAGAAATAAAGAAAAAAGTAACACACACGTAAAGTGGTAAGTTTGGGAAGATGAAGTGAAGTTTCTTGGCAAGTGGGGTAAGAGAAAACCGGATTATTATATATACTGTATATTTTTTTATTATTATTTTTTCCTTTTCTGCCTAAGTGACGCAAATTAAGTAACTGAATATATCTTTGATTCTTGGGTGGTTAATCAGTAACTTCAATCTCAATGAAGACCCTGAATCCACAAACGAGTCGTTAAACCATACTAACATAGGTAACAGAAACACGTACGGTAAACAACAACAAGATAAACAGATGAATGAAAGTATCGAAATGTAACGATATATCTATCGTTTATATATCGTTCATATATTTTTTTTTTACTCCGCAACTAAAAAAGAAATTAACTGTGTCACCTGCTATGGTTTACAACCACGAGATGGCAGCAGTTGTCTTTAGTGCTTCCACCGATGCCTCTCAAATCATGTCTAGCTCTGGGCTCAACTATCAGTGAGGTTAATAATGAAGGCCAGCTACCCATTGACATAAAAATGTTAGCTATGAACTAAAAGAGCTGTGCGTAATCTCTCTCCGAATAAAAGGCGTCAAGATTATATTTCTATGTATCTTTTTAACTTTAGAAGTTCTAACATGCTTTTCAATCGCCTGAAGTCTTTACAAATACCCCTCTATTTTTTAAATACATCAATTATTAATGACCCGCGCTCATTTCCTGAATAATGATTACCTGAATCGACTTTATTTGTATTGCATGCTTCGCCATTACACTCCAAGCAGCAGAAGTTTATTAACAATTGGACTACTGCCTCCCAGAAATAACTTTTTTCTCTCTTTATTCACTTTTCGCAGTCTTAAAGACAGTTTTGACATACGTCAACTGGTCATCCGTCTTTAATGCCAGTTTTTATTTAACTTTTAATTTTTAATCTGTTAAACCATCGTGTTTAAAATTTGAAAAGTCTATTGAAAGGGCTCTTGATTTCAATAATAAACAAACCACCCATTTGTTAATATATAAATTTTCGAAATTTAGAATTCTCGTATGTTCTCTTAAGGCATGAACAGACAGAGAACTTGGAGAATAGAGAGAGAGAGAGAGAGAGAGAGAGAGAGAGAGAAGTAATCAAATTCTCTGTATTATCGCACACGCACGTTCACCAATAATATGTCCAAACTAGTTGAACTAGTTGATGAGTAAACGAGTTCAACTAGTTTGGACGATGAGTACGCAGATGAGTACTTCTACTTAAACGAACATTCTTGATTGATTTACCTTATGTTTCGTTACTGTTTCCCCATGCAATTTTTTCCTGAAAACGAAACTAAAGTCATGCCATCCTACATTTCCAAACACGAATTTCCGACAACCTTGTCATAGTAATGTTGCTGTATGGACAAAAGAAACAATCACATAGATCTTTACAGCAAAATGTGTAATACTTTTGGCAACTTGGGGAATTTCTTCCCGAAATCAGCAACTAACACACCCGGAAAAACGTGTGTTCTTTTTCCTTGATGGATTAAAATATTCATTTTTCTTTCCTTATTTACTGAATGTTGTTTGACATTGAAAATACGATCCAAACATATTTACGTCAATTTTCTTAAAATAAACTGATACTGGACAGAAAACAGAAAGGAGAATGATACTACTGTATATTATGCAGGGAACATACTCAAAACAGATTGGGTAAAATGTCATATTCGCCCCCCCCTCCTCCCCGATTAGCTGAACATCCCGACAGAACTATTTTTTCAACTTAACCATAATCGATATACATGTCCCGACTAATGAAGGCACAAGTAAAGTAAGTTCTACGACTGTTGCTAAAAAATAGTAACAGATGTAGATCCTGGAAATATCAGAATATTACTAGGAGATCATCATCATCAAATTCCTGCCATGTACCCCTCAAGGGGTGTACAGGATATGATAGTACTACATGAAAAATTACATCATTACTAACTTCCTACCTATAATTTTCCTCCAAATCAGTCTGTTACTTGTCAAGACTCCAACATTGTCAGATCTTATATTTCTATCGTCTAAGGCACTTTGTACAGTATCAATCCACCTATATCTTGGTCTTCCTCTGGGTCTTTTTCCTGCCAACCTGGCAGAGAACACTTGTTTTCCTAATCTTTCCTCGTCCATTCTGTTTAAGTGACCATACCACCTGAGATCAGCTCTGCTAGCGCATTCCTGGATGCTGAAAATGTCAAGTTCTTTCCTAATATCCTCGTTTTTAATATGATATTGCCATTGATGCCATCTGTTCACGCCTATAATCTTTCTCAGGACTCTCATATCTGCGGTCTCTAGTCTTTGGTTAAGTGTTTTACTTCTGACCCAGCTCTCAGATCCATAAGTTAAAACTGGTTTGAACACTGTGTTGTATAAAGCTAATTTAGTGTTCTGACTAATTTCTCTCTTATTCCATATGAATTCATTGAACTGACTTTCTACCATACCAGCTTTGTTGATTCTGTTGTCTATTTCCATATTTAATTTACCATCTTCACTAAAAATCGTGCCTAAAATGTTTTACTGAACGTAACAAATATTTTACTTGTTCCACAGGTTCTCTATTCAAAATGCAGTTGACATTTTCAATGCTTCTGCCTATTTTCATTGTCTTTATCTTTTTATTGCTGACCTTCATACTATCTATTATCGTTATTCAACAGTTATTCAATTTAGTCATGGAATCTTGCAGAGTTGTAGCGGATTTATTTAGAAGTATAACATCGTCCGCATAAAGCAAAGAGCTGACATTAACATCTCCAATTTTGATATCAGGTTTAATACCACTTTACTTCATAATGTGATCCATATAGATAATGAATAACAGAGGGGATAATGGACATCCTTGTCTCACACCAGATTTAACATTAAACCATCTTCCTGTACTTCCTTCAATTCTAACTGCTGACTTACAACTCAAATAAAGACTATGTACTGCTTGATATAATTCTCCATTGACACAATATAACTGCAGCGTATTGAATAGCTTCTCTCTTGGCACCTTGTCATATGCCTTTTCCAGATCTACAAAACGTAAATACAGATCTTTGTTATATTCCCATGCTTTCTCGACTATATTCTTAAAGTGAAGATCTGATCCTGAAAGCCTCTATTTGACCTGAATCCGCTTGTTCTTCACCAAGCTTTCCTTCCACAATTCTCAACCGTTTTTAAAGTATACTTGCATAAATCTTACCAGGAACACTCAGTAGGGAAATACCTCTGTAATTCTCACATTCAGTTTTATTTCCCTTTTTATATATGGGTACTATGAGAGCTCTACTCCAATCATCTGGAAATCGTCCCTCTGTCCAGGCCTTCTGAACTATGCAGTGCAACCACTGTAAGACTTTTATACCTCCCTACTTTAGCATTTCTGGTCGAATATCATCTACTCCTGCTGCCTTTCCACATTTCAAGCCTTTGATGGCTTTAATGGGAGATATGAATATAAAAGTTGACCAACAGAACACTAAACATATGAAGAGTCAAGAAGGGCAAATACGTTCAGTAATTGCATACTATTGATGGACAGAATAAAGTTTATCTTAACGATATAACAAAAATATGTACATAAAAAAAACGATATATTTATACGAGTAATGGAAAGAAAGTACTGAAAACACCATCCTGGTTGGACAAAATGCCATTCTAGTGTCTCTATGCTCGTGGTGCTGATAACTGTACCCGTGGATAATTTGATCCCCGCTCGGGAGGTGCGAAAGCATCTCCGGATCTTTATAGAAATATGAGTAAAACTCGGTTGGGAAAGGCCGGAATGTTTGAATGTCGACCAGGTCATGAAAGGGACAATCAATGAAAAAAAAAATAAATAAATAAATAAGTAAACAGAAGTAAAACTCATCAAACATTACTACTAACCGAAAACAATGAAGGTTTTTATTTTATTTTTTTAAAAATAATTTTATTATTTTTTTATATAATCAAGAAATATTGTTCTAAGAATGAAATTTTTTTCAACTCAATTCAGACTTACAATAAACGGGACCTTGGTTTCACACTGGGCAAAGAAATCCACCTCCATCTAAAGACATTTATGGAGAGAAAAAAAAAGCAAATCCTAAAATATGTAACATGCTAAGTAGAATCGGGAATCTAATGATGTCAAACTAGGAGATAAATAAAATACTAAATTAGAATTATTTACAGACAAATTAATTAAAAGAAGATTAACAAAAAGATTAGATGGCCACAAACGACGCCGACAAACAGTGACAGAATAAACCAAGAATAAAACGATATCAGAAAAAGAAAACAAAAAAGAGGCCTATCCCTAGTTTTTAGTCAACCAGAAAAACGCCATTGTTTTGAATCTTTCTAAACACACTGAGAAATTAATACGAGACTGCAACCCCCCCCTTCCCACAATAAAAACATATATTTACTGTGTATTATTTATTTATTTTTTTTCAGTTGATGGACGCATTCTTTCTTGAAACATTGTTGGAAATTTCCGACTTCAATTTATATCCAGTTTTTTTTTTTTTTTTTCTTGAAGAAATGGGGCTTATTAAATCACAGAACCATTAAAGAAAGCGATGCTAAATTCCAGGTGCTTGCATAGCAGGAGAAGAGATGGATCACAAATTTACAACACACTGAGGTTCTGTGAGGAACAAAATTAGATGCAAACCATGCTATTAAAATACGTAATTATGTCTCATAAAAACATGACATTCGCCTCTAATTATACGCCGAAGCGGATGGTAGGATTATTCGGTATAAGTATTATCCTTCCTCACAGGGGAAGTCCTAGCTGAATATTAATTAGTCATTCCTGGGAGCTGCTTGCAATCTGTGACGTAATAGCGCTTCGACATGAGCGATGGTGGAACTTAGTTATGAAATTTCATAATCCCAAACACACACACACACACACACACAACCTACCTCATAATGACCGTGTTTCTTTTGATTACCTGTAAATGCCTTGCCGATGAGCTTTCACATGGCAGAACTAAAAAGGAATTAGTAATGACCTTCACTCCCCTCTAAATATAATTTGGATTCTTTGGGTCATGAAAAATCGTAAAGGTGGTAGATGCTTTCCAAACTGTACCACCCAGACTGTCCTTAGCATTTCTGAAGATCATTATCAAGTGGTACTTTAAATCTGGTCATCATTAAAGTCCTAGCTATTCTTTCAAAGATTCCATCGTCCTTTGATGTGTCAGAAGTAAAAATAAAAACAGTCATACCTGACACGGTAATATTTAGAATGACCGAGCAGTAATTAAACGTTAATGAAAATCTTATGGTACGCCAGAAACACTGCAGTAAATAAGCGACACCTATTATTACCGAAGACTCTCGAGAGTGACGTCATCATACGTTACTATGAGCAACAGAAAGAAATTAACTGCTAATGAAACCAAGCAGAATGCACAAATATCGCCAAACCTTCAACGGTAGGTTTATATTAAGCTATTAACCCTAATTTTAACGCAGATTTGTTGTTTGTTTGAAGTATCGCTGGTTGATTATGGAGGGAAAATAATTTCGTTTCTAATCACAGTAATATTGGTTTAAGACGGGTCTAACTGTATTGCTACTATTTCTGTAAGAAATTATATGAACATAGTTTATTATGATTGTGAGTCGGCTGTTAATAGCAGATATGAATTTGAATCAAGTTTAGGAAGCAAAGAATCTTTAAGGGCTTTCAAATGAAGGAGAGTCAGTCGGTCTCATTGGGTGTGGGGTGAAAGGGATTTTCCATCCCATGTAACATGCAAATAGAGTAAAAAATGTACGCAATTTATAGGCATGAAAAAGACTCCTCTCCATATACTTAATTGCTTTGCTGTAATTAAGAATAAGGGTATAATGATATAAGTCTGGATATAAGAATTGATAGAAGCCAGCCAGATGTGTATGGAGCAGCGATAATGTCAAAAAGAAAGGTTACAAGTAATGTGCCACAGGATTCTGTATTTGGAGAAGGGTGCTGTGATGTCATTTACAATAATGATGATGTAGTTCAATGTAAAGAGAAGATATTCAGTTATTAATTGATGACGCGAAATAGTGGAAAGTAATGGCATAGAATTCTAATGTGATGTGGCTATAAGATTTTAATAAATTGCGCACTTTGGTCTGAATGGGGATGACAATTTAATGTCGCTGAGTGTAAAGTTAAGCACTTGGCCGAAGGAGATGGAATGAGATGTATTATTAATGATAAGTTTTTCTTCAAGAGGTGGAGGAGATAAGGGATCCGAGAGTGTTGGTGGATAAGGAATTGAGGTTCAGGGGACACGCTGCAAAAGTTGTCCTATTCAAAAAACTGCTGCCACCGTGAGGAGGACGCTGCCAAGAAGGAGAATATTTTTACAGACCAATTTCTACTCTAATGGAGACCTGAAAAATAATACTTAATTATACTAACATAAAACAACCAACCAATTCAAAGTTTAAAATTTAGGAATGCCACTGAAAACACCTGTATTTGAAAAGAAATAATTTGCATTTACCATAGTTTGCATTTCATCTATAAGATCTCCTGTGAGCAGGGACGTATATGCACAGGCGCACGAGGCTCTAGCTGGGGCCCCCTGAAAAATTAGGGCCAATTTAAAGGCACAAACAATGGGGCCCTTTCTCGGAGCGCTCTAGCGCCTGGGAAAAGTGTAAGTACGGCCCTGCCTTTGCGGATCAATGCAGTGCTTAATATATATATATATCAATCCCACAGATGAGAGGTCTCAAGACGTACTAACACGACTGTGCCAAGTTTAGGAGAGTATCAGACAGAAGAAAGAGAAAGGAATCCGCTAATGTGTTGCTTCAAGAGTTATTTTTTGCGGGTTGTTCATACAGCCGAAAGACGATTCAGAATTAGTTAGGATCCTGAGGGAACACTATACTCAATTTAAGGAAACTGCTGTAGTTATTCTTATAGTTAATGGTCTGAACATTAATTAGAGTAATGGGACCTTATGAAATTGACACCTTACGTGATCAATTTCAATTTTCATTCCATACGATGTGTTGTTATCATGATGATGATGGAAATAGTAATCTTCATCTATATTTCTCAGATTGACCAATCCTTTTGACAGCGTAGTGTACATCTATCATGTAACCTTAACCGCCGTTATTTTTTGTTTTCTTTTTAACCACCACGGCTAACAACCGAGGCGGCGGCTAACAACCATTCAAAATATAAACTGCTGCCGCCAGTAAATATATTTGACACTTTTTCTCACACATGTGGTTCAATTAGCCATCGTATTCATTACTATTTTCAAAACTGATTACAATCTTCATTTTTCGAAAGTGGATAAAAATATAAAAATTTTGGAATCAACTTACTAATACAATTCCTGGCATCTCTTCATCCACGCATGATCATTATGATCAAACATCACCAAACATCTTTCTGTTCAAATCGTGCACGCTATCGTCATTCATACAGGGAAAAAAAGCCTGTAAGGATCCTACCACTGTAGTTCTTCCTCCGAGACACAATTTCACAATTATCCACAGCGATTTAAGATTTCTCACATACCCTTTTTTTTTTTTTTCATTTTATTAACCAATTACGTCTCCGTGCTGTTAGCCTAGTAGTTATGCGCTTCGCAACCATATGCCTTGGAAAGGAGTGTCCTGGGTTCCATTCCCTTCGCCGAGGAGCTTAAGGATATTTCTCAGCCATTGCCAAGTTAGCCGGTCTTGGGCGTGGACAGCAGGGTTTTTCTCCCCAGTTTATCAGGGGTTTTTCATCCCGCAAGTAGGCAAACCGGCTCCGTGAGCACACACGGATTACAGTCAACCCGCTGCATCAATTCGTCACTAACCCCCCTCATTAGGGAAGGGGGACTCAACCCGTCCTAGGACGGATGAGAAAGGATAGATAACCGATTACTCGCATCACACAGAAAAGAGAAGGTTTAGAGTGCCATTGTGGTCCAAAGATATTTCTCACTTCCCACAGGTTGCTTAACAACTTGTCTTCTTACCACCACCACCACCTCAGGTTTCGCAGTACACTGCTTAGTATCCTTTAGCTTCTATGAAGAGTACCATATTGAAATGGACTGCATAATCCCATGCCAAAACCAAATTTTAGATGCTCCAGGGAATAATTGTGCAATTTAAAATCTGATTAACAATACCCATGTGCAGTGGTGTAGCTAGAGCTTTTGCCACCCGGGGTGGTCCATGAGTTTGCCGCCCCTCTCAATACATACCAAAAATACTACAAAAAGTCCAAACGACGTATAGGGAAATAAATTAAGACACTATGTTTATTTTTGAAGTCTTCTTCTTCCTAACATGGAATTTAGGCCAAGTGGCCTGTTCTGGTCTCATGCCATCTCTTTCTTGGTCTTCTAATTCTTCTTTTCCCACTTATTTTGTATCTGTATAATATTTTTGGTAGTCTGCTGTTGTCTATTCGATTTAAATGTTCTAGCCATTTTTGTTTATACTGTCTTATGTGGTAATTAATTGGTTTTATTTTCAGGGATTGTAAGATTTCTTCATTTGTTTTGTGGTCCCACTTGGTATATCCAGCTGTTTTTCTGAAGAACTTCATTTCTAATGTTTGAATTCGTTTTTCATCTTTCCTTTTTATGGTCCATGTTTCGCTTTCGTATGGTAGAGTTGGTTTTGACAAGACATTATATAGTCTGATTCTAGTGTGTTTTTGTACTAGGGATGGCTTAAATATATTATTTATTATGCCATTTACTTTGACAAAGGTTGATATTTTAGTGTCTGTCTTTTTCTTCTTCGTATGATAGATCACACCCCAAGTATCTGAAAGTGTTTACTTGTTCTAGTATTTTATTATCTATCACTATTTTACTTCTTATTGGGTTTTCTCCTTTGAATGCCATTATTTTTGTTTTTTCTTTAGATATTGTCATATTATATTGCTTTGAGATATCATTTAATGATTTTAATGATCTTTGTAAGTCATCTTCTGATGTAGCTAATACTATTTGTTCATCTGCAAATAGTAGTGTATCTATCTTCATTTACGGGGTCATTTGTATACCAAATGGATTATGCTGTTTCCAGATTGTTATAATTTTATTTATATATATATTGAAAAGCAGAGGTGAGAGGGGTACATCCTTGTCGTACTCCTCTTGATATATCTTTCCATTCTGAGATGTGTTCTAATTTAACTGCTATTTTATTTCTTGTATATATTTCTTGATATTTTTGAAGTAAAACTTTAATTTCAACATTCTAAAATGCTATTTTTCTTGCTTCTGTTAGCAAAGTCGTCGATGACATTGACGAAGTCTATTTCATAATAATGTAGGTAATTCTTAATCAATTTTATTTAGAAAAACTTCTCTCACAACTAGCAACACTTACAGCAATTGTGAGGCAAATTCGCTGTAGTATTACAATAGTTTGGAACTGAATTCTCGAGACTGTATTTGAGAATTAACTGCAAAAGTTCAAAAATGTACAAAGTGTCACCTCTAGCTACGCCTCTGCCACTGTGTAAAGTTCCATTAAATCCCAATTTGATGCGATATGTTAATTATATTATTACTTTATTATCGATTATTAATCAGTAAGTTCATTATTTGTTTATTTTTGATCTATATCTTTAATAATTAGTATTTTTGACTAGTTTTACTTTAGGTGTGCTACTAACCGAAAACGCCTTCGCAGCGTGCCACTGATAAAGTAAATTCAGAACTTCGGATGCTGCCAAGCAAAGATGAATGGACGATCACGATTCTACTGCTCAAACGCAGTTCTCATTCCTCGAGATTGGTTGATTTGGATTTAACGTCGAACAACTAAGGTTATGAGGCCAGTGTATGATGTCTGTAAATTGCGTGTATTCTTCTGACCGATTTCTGTTTTGAGGGATGAAAAAAACGGAATTTCGGGAAAACAAACACCGCCACCTGCGTATGGCACCAGCAAACTCACCTTCGGTTTAAAATCTCTGATATAAATAAATATATATATATATATTTAAGTGAGAAATATCTGGCTCCCACTGACGAGACATCAATAAAGGTCGAAACCGGTCTGGGTATGGGCCCTTTCCTTTAATACATATATATATATATATATATATATATGAGTCTGAGGCAACTCGTGGTAAAATTAGGTATCTGTTTGCTTACTTGGGAAAAAGGATTAAAACCAAGTTTAAAAAATAGCTTGGTATCTTTGACATAGTATACCCAAGGTAAAAAAAATTTCTACAGCTTTCTCTCAACCTGAGATTTTTATTTAATAAGTCAAAGCACCTTGTGGCAACTTGTATAGGTAAAATGTATAAGCTCTGCATTACTTCAACCCTGGCATCTCTGGGTCTGGCTCCCACTGACGACACCTCAATAAAGGCCGAAACGGGTCTGCGTAGTGGCCCTTTCAAGTTGGCCCTAATACAAAGCACATCTCCGCAAGGGAATGTGCTTTGCATTAGGGAAGATACTAAGGGAAAGTGATCAGAGTTTACTGCACCTTTACCACGAGTTGCCTCAGACCTGAACATAGTTCAGGCGCAAACTTGACTTACGTGCTGTTTGCTTACTTGGGAAAAAAGATTAAACCAAGTTTAAAAAATTGCTTGGTATCTTTAACGTATAGTATACACCCAAGGTAAAAACTTTCTATATATATATATCTCAGGGGACCCTGTAACCCCTAGAGAGCGCGTCCCCTGGGTGGCGGATAGGGGAGCCCACCATGTGTGTGTGTGTACATGCGCGTACGTGTGTGTGTGTATATATATATGGTGGGGTGGTCCGAACATACTGAATAAGGACTCGTGGACCAACAGGGCCATAAGGGGCAATCATCTTGATTGTAAGGGAAGCGGCACTCCCATGGACCTCTAGCTGGATCTATCCTCTCCTTCTACTTTGAGGAAGACCCACTTACTTTAATCTTTCCTATAAGGCCTTATCAGCCAACTCTTCTTACTTTATGACCCTTGTGCTATTAGAGCACTCGAGGGCCATGGAGTCTTTTCATTTCTGGCCTTACAACTATGTCCTCTCTATAAACCTTACTATAATTCTTCTATAATCTACTCTTCCCCCCCCCTTCAATATACCCTATTCCTCCTATGGGTTTAAATTCGGAAGAAGGCGAGATTGAAGCATTAAGGTAGCAGCCCTACCACTGAACTATTCCATCGTCAGGCTAGTCCCCTGACATGGAGAACATAACCATACTTGTAAGCTGACAGAAAAAGATAATTGGATTGAATCTATGGGAAACGACCCTGGAATGGAAAAGGGAAAACGAAAATGGAAACGACAAAATATAATACACATAGCAAACTGGAATGTAAGAGGAATAGCATATAAAGAAATAGAATTAGACCAGTTATTAAATGAAAGAAATTTTAAAATAGCAGTAATCACTGAAACAAAAAAGAAATTAAAAGGAACTATGAGAAATGAAAATTTTAATGTGATATACAGTGGAGTCGACAGAGACCAAAGAGCACAAGCAGGAGTCATGATTTGGATTCATAACTCCCTTTCAAAACAGTTAAAACATTATAAATTATGGAATGAAAGAATAATAGAAGCTATAATAAAAATAGATAGAGGCTATTTAACAATAATTGGTTTATATGGCCCAGAAGAAGGAAGAGAACAGGATAATATTGATTTTTATAATCAGCTACAAAACATATATAATAAAATAAATAGAAATGATTACATAATTTTAGCAGGAGACTTAAATGCAAGAATTGGAAACACGAAAATTAATAATAATATAGGAATACATGGAGAACACACTCTAAACAGAAATGGTAAAAAATTGATTGACTTTGTAGTTTATAATAACATAAAAATAATGAATTCCTTCTATAAACACAAAGACATACATAAATATACTTGGGCAGCAAGAGGATGGAAATCAATATTAGATTACTTCATATTAAATGAAAAGACATCAAAATTTTCACTAGATGTTAGAGTTCACAGAAGATATGAAATAAGCAGTGACCACTTCCTTGTTAAAATAAAATTAAGATTACCACCTAAATGGCTACAAGTAACAAGAACAGAAAGAAAAATTGAAACATTTGTTTATAAAACTAGACTATTGAATGACACAAATGTACAATGGCTATATGAACAAAGAATTAACCAGTATCTAGATAAAATAAAACAAAATGAAGAAATAGAAATAGAATGGCTTAATATAAAAACGATACTAAATGCAGCAGCAAATGAAAGCTTAGGAAAGACCAAAAAATTCAATAAAAGAAAAAAACTGAAGATCTGGGATGATACAATCAAAGAAATAATCAAAAAGAAAAAAGAAGCCTATCACAAATGGTTAAGCAGTAAAAGATTAGAAGATGAAATAGAATATAAAAGAATAAGAGCCATAGCTAAAAGAGAAGTCAGAAAAAGACATAGAGAATCATGGAATAAATTTGTTTCTAATTTAGAACATGATTTATATAAAATAAGACCCAATGTATATAAGATTTTGAAACACCTAAATGGAGATACCAAAGAAAACATAAAATTAAACACTGAATTGAAATTAGAAGAATTTCTAAATTACTACACAGAACTGTGGACAGACAAATATTTTAAAAAAGACAACTGGCAAACAATTAACGAAAATGAAAAGGAAATAACTGAAAAGAATTAGAAATCAGCCTGAAAGAAACAAGAAACGGAAAATCACCTGGAGAAGATAAGCTAGGTTCAGAACTATATAAATACGCAGGAACAAGATTCAAAGGAAGACTCTTATTATTTTTAAATAAAATTTACTCAACTGGTATCCTCCCAATAGAATGGAAAAAAGCAATTGTGATTCCTATCTTTAAGAAAGGTAATAGAGATGACCCTAAAAACTATAGAGGTATCAGTATACTAAATTCATGTTACAAAATATACAGCAGAATCTAAATAACAAACTAATGAAATATTCCGAAAACTTTATTCTAGAGGTACAAAATGGATTTAGAAAAGGACGATCATGTATAGAACCAGCCTTCTGGCTAAAATTAATAATAGAGAAAAGAAGAGAATATAATTTAGAAACACATATTGTATTTATTGACTTTGAAAAAGCATTTGACAAAGTTAAAAGAAACATATTATTTAACATATTAAAAGAAAGACAAATACCAAATAATATCCTAAAAGCTGTCACAAGTATATATGAAAATAATCAAATACAAATAAGATTAAATCACGAGCCATCATATACGAGAGAGATAAATCAAGGGGTCCGACAGGGATGTCCCCTCTCAGCAACTCTTTTTAATATCTACTTAAATGAAATAATAATAAAACGGAGTAAACATTTACATCAAGGAATTAAACTTTCTCCTACAGTTAACTTAAGCACTTTCCTCTTTGCAGACGACCAAATAATAATTACAAATTTTGAAGATAACTTACAGAAAGCTATTTTAAATCTAAATGAGATATCCAAAGATTATGGTATGATAATATCAACGGAAAAATCAAAAACTATGGCCTTTAAAGGACAAGATCCAGCAAGAACTAAAATAGTAATAGATAACAAGATCTTAGAACAAGTGAATTCATTTAACTACCTAGGATGTATGATCACTTATGAAAATGAAAAATAAATAAAATGAAATGAAATATATACAGGGTGTTCGGGATAAATTTGACATATTTATAATTAATTATATTTTTCCGTAAGTTACATGTATTAACACACACTTCTCTTCATTTAAAAGTTTGGACCCTTCTTCATTCATATACAAGATGTCAGAAAGGATGGATAGCTGGAACCCACCTGAATCATGGAAGAGAATAACTTGTATCATGATGATTCGTGCCCGCCATCAAAATAAGGATATTACGACTGCTGCCCAATGCTCCCTGAATACAGTAAAAACAATCAGGCATGAACTAGAGACTTGCAATGGTGACTACGAGGATGTAGCAAGAAGAAAGATCCCTAGCAGACGATCTGATTGCGTTTCGTACAGCAGAATTCCTCGGAAATCTGCAGGAACAGGTGTTGAAGAACCCTGGCATTGGAATTCGGGCTTTGTTCGTGGAGTTGCTAACTGTAGTCAAGCCCTGGATAACAAGGGTAGCCAATGGTAGGCCGTATGTATGGCAGCAGGATTCGGCCCCTTGCCACACCTCTGGGAAAAGTCAAAAATGGTTGTCTGAAAATTTCTACGACTTCACCAGTCCAAATGTTTGGCCTCCAAATTCCCCAGACCTTAACCCCATGGATTATTTTGTATGGGGCGCAGTTGAAAAAGACACCAATCGCACTTCCAGTAATACAAAAGCCCAGTTAATGGATAAAATTAAAACAGTTTTTGCGGCCCTTCCCAGGGAGACTGTAGCATCAGCTTGTTCGAGGTTCCGAAGCAGAATTGAAGCTGTGATCGATGCTAATGGTGGTTATTTTGAGTAAATCTTGTTGATAGTATTGTAATTAACTCTGCCTGTAATGTTTTTTTGTCAATTCCTTAAATTTAATAGATACAAAGAAGATTTTCTTTTTCCTTACGAAACTGTCAAATTTATCCCGAACACCCTGTATATATATATATATATATATACAGCGTGTTCGGGATAAATTTGACAGTTTCGTAAGGAAAAAGAAAATCTTCTTTGTATCTATTAAATTTAAGGAATTGACAAAAAAACATTACAGGCAGAGTTAATTACAATACTATCAACAAGATTTACTCAAAATAACCACCATTAGCATCGATCACAGCTTCAATTCTGCTTCGGAACCTCGAACAAGCTGATGCTACAGTCTCCCTGGGAAGGGCCGCAAAAACTGTTTTAATTTTATCCATTAACTGGGCTTTTGTATTACTGGAAGTGCGATTGGTGTCTTTTTCAACTGTGCCCCATACAAAATAATCCATGGGGTTAAGGTCTGGGGAGTTTGGAGGCCAAACATTTGGACTGGTGAAGTCGTAGAAATTTTCAGACAACCATTTTTGACTTTTCCCAGAGGTGTGGCAAGGGGCCGAATCCTGCTGCCATACATACGGCCTACCATTGGCTACCCTTGTTATCCAGGGCTTGACTACAGTTAGCAACTCCACGAACAAAGCCCGAATTCCAATGCCAGGGTTCTTCAACACCTGTTCCTGCAGATTTGCGAGGAATTCTGCTGTACGAACGCAATCAGATCGTCTGCTAGGGATCTTTCTTCTTGCTACATCCTCGTAGTCACCATTGCAAGTCTCTAGTTCATGCCTGATTGTTTTTACTGTATTCAGGGAGCATTGGGCAGCAGTCGTAATATCCTTATTTTGATGGCGGGCACGAATCATCATGATACAAGTTATTCTCTTCCATGATTCAGGTGGGTTCCAGCTATCCATCCTTTCTGACATCTTGTATATGAATGAAGAAGGGTCCAAACTTTTAAATGAAGAGAAGTGTGTGTTAATACATGTAACTTACGGAAAAATATAATTAATTATAAATATGTCAAATTTATCCCGAACACCCTGTATATATGAGTGCTAAGGATTATAAAATCTGGAAATTTTGCTCAAGAGACCATGTACGAGCCTCCGTAGCTCAGTCGTTATAGATCTTTGGTTGAAAAGACCTGGGTTCGATTCCCGTCAGTGACGTGAGGAGCCTTCATGTGGTCTCTTTCGACTAAAGGTGAGTTAGCTGGTCTCATACGTAGGTAGAGGTTTTTTCTCACAGAAACTCGGGTTTTTCGTCCCTCAGAACCGGCAAACCAGCACGTGAACACACTCGGATCTACACTCAAAAAATACATACTTAATCCCTCATTAGGAGGACTCAATCTGACCTAAGGGACGGTTGAAGAAAGGGGGAGGAACCCCACACAAAATAAATAAATAAAAGAGACCAAGTATGGAATAATTTCAAGCCATTTCAGGTGTCCAGTAAGCCCCGTGGTGGTATAACATCACATGAGTACATTTACAACCTAATGACTTTCACAAACATGCAAGCCACAGCAGACGCGAACCTTTCTAAGGACTCTATGAGTGAAGGTGAGTTAGGTGCTCTCATACGAAGGTATTTCTGCCGGAAACTCATGGTTCTCATGTCGCAAAAATAGTTACACACCAGCTAGAACACCGCGGGACACAATACGCTGGTCTCATAGCCCTGGTCACTCCATCCTTAAGTCAAATAAGCCAAAACAACCTGAAGACTCAATAATGACGTGAAACTTGACTACACCCAGAGTCCATTTATTAATGCCTTTGATCGAGACGTTCCCAGTCTAGATATCGAATTCCAACTGCCTCTGATGAGAGTTTCGAAACAATTACAATATCAGGACAGCGAAATATTTAATCAAAAGCGGATACCCATATAGGAAGAGTTTATCTTTTATTTAGTGCAGTGTTATGGTAACCCACGCCAATCATTTGTATTCCCGTAAGATCCTTATTACTGCAACAGCAGTTTTAAAGACGCGCGTGGCTTATAAATTCGAGTATAATTCAAGAAAGGAAAGATCCCCCACGTTTATTAGGGAATCTCCCTGTAGTGAGCATTTCAAATGAGTTCCATGGAAGCTGTTTGCAGTGAAACGGACAGTTTCTATTACTGGAGGCTTTGGATGGCAATTATGTCGATAGCTGCTCTCAAGAGATACTCATTTTTCTCTCTAATGACATCCGTTCCCAAGATAAAAGGCGCTGTTCACAGAATGGTGAAGCGCATTACCTAACAATGGCACTTTAAATATTCCTGGTAGTACTAAGGGGTGGCTGCGTATCGCGATAGCTCCGGAGAAGCCAGGCGGAAATATTTATCCCTTGGTGATGTTGTCAGAGTTTCTTCATTTGGCCAATAGGAAGGGAAATGGGGTGGATGGGTGGTTGAGATGACCTTGGAGTGTTTATTATTGCATTTTTACAATCTGATTTGCACTACTTAATGAGAAATATTGCTAATGACAAACGAAGAGTGAAAACGTGGGTCAAGGTTCAGAGCGATGTCAACCGCGAACTAATCCCGCTATGAGACCATTTTTTCCCTTTTTGCATCAGTATTTGCTTCTTGATAAACTAATCCCCAAACTGGCTATGACGGGGGGTGTTCATGGGTTGACTGTTTGCGCCGATAACGGGGTCATTTGTTATTTCACCCATTAGTCGTGTGACATGTGGAGCATGCGGTTTTATAGATAGGCTCGGGATTCGTGACCTACCACCCGCGCTTACAACAATTAATCACCAAAGTTGCGCATTTCGTGCCGTTTGGTGTCGGTCGTAGCTTTCCACGGGAAAAACTCTTTTTCCTCTGGGTGTCGATTGCGCCACAAGAGGGCGCGCAACAATGACGATGCCATCATTAAAGCGATTTAGGTGACGTTTCAAGGACGCGAATGCCTTCAGGGCCGAGACGAAAGGTTTACTTTCTCACTTGAGCGAAAGAGGTGTTTCGGAGAGCACACCAAGCGTGAGACACCCAGATTGTACACTTCCTGGAAGACTGAAGTGCCCCCAGGAGGGATTGCGCAGTTTCGTGTAAACAACGCGAAGCAACAAAAAAAAAAAAAAAAAAGAGGAAAAAAAAGAGGTTGAAAAACAAAGCAGGAGAATTGATGTGGGCACGTGAATGGAATTCTTTGGGAGCCTTCACTGAAATAAATACACCAACGAGGTGTTTAGATACTCTCACTTAAATTGGTCTTGGACTCGTGTTCCAAGACTTGCAAAGTTAGCAATGACCGCCCCCTCGCAAACTCATAACGTCGTCCAACAAACTAAACTGAATTCTTTCCCAACTTACAAATGGATTATTCGCATCAGCTGGAAAGTTAAAATACTCTCGTATTTTTGGCACCACACCGAAATACGTAAAGAACCTATATTCTGTTTATGGAACAGGTGACCCTCGTATAACGTGGATGTTAGGTTCCACAGCGTTCACCTTTTACGAGAATCAGATCACATAGAAAAAGTCGGGTTATGTTCCTAAATCGTTTATTTATTTATTTTTTAATTATATAAACAACAATGACATATCCAACAAAAAATATTTTTATTTAATTCAGGTAATTCATGTAAGTTAAGAAAACATAAAGTATGAAACAAATACATAGTATAAAAGTATAAAAATTACAAATTGTACTTAAACCTCATTGCACATAATGCATAAATGTTTTAGGCAAAATAAAATAAAGTATATTTTAATCGTCATCGCTCTCTTCAAACTAACATTTCGTAGATGTTCCTTATTTACGAGTGGCCAGACGTCGTCATTACTATGAATCTCTTGGACATCATTAGTATAATTCTCAGTGCATACTTCGGCTGGTTTAGTCATCAGCAAGTCAGTAATAAGACCCTGCTTACCACTATGCTGCAATTTTTTATTAAGTTCATAATACGGAGCTAAACAAATATCCAATTGTCTCGTGAATTTTCCGTAGCACTCCATTGAGGGATCATTATCCATAAAATAATTCCTAACTTTCTTGCCAATTCCAATCCTTCTGCTAATTTCTTTAAACTGAATTCTTTAACGGATTCATCACAATCAGAGTCTTCAGCAGAACTTTCCCAGCCATTTGGTTTGACGTCATCTATTAATTGTACCAGGTCTTCCTCATTTAAATCTGTTTTCCCCATCAATTAATTCACTAGTTTCATTTTCAACCGTATCGCAAAAGTCCTCTGAGTGGTCATTACTATAAAAATTGTAGTAACCCTTTATACGGTAAACAATTGACGAACATGCGTGCTAAAGGGCATTTCCCCTAATATGAATTCGCTACTTATAACTACATGCGCGATACGGGCAGAGGCAAATTTAACGAAAATAAAATTTGATTTTTATATGAAAATATAAAAAATATAAAATATTTTTTATATGAAAATATAAAAAATATATGAAAAGATAAAGGGTTACTGCAATTTGTAGACCGTGTTTTTATCGAAACAAGAGAAGAAGCGGGAACTAAACTGGAAAGATGGAGAAAAGTATAGGAAGAGAGCGGTATGAGACTGAGCAGAAGTAAGACAGAGTATATGTGTGGCACAGTGGGCGGCGGCCAGGAGACATTTGGAGCTGGAAGGAAATGTCATCAGGAAGGTGAGGGACTTTAGATACTTAGGTTCAACAGTGGAAGAAGATGGAGGAGCTGAGAAGGAAGTGGAATGCAGGATACAAGCGGGTTGGAGGAACTGGAGGGAGATGGCTGGAGTGTTATGCGATAAGAGGGTGCCGATCAATCTGAAAGGCAAAATCTATAGGACAGTAGTGAGGCCAGCTATGACGTATGCTATGGAAACTGTGGCCCTGAGGAAAAATAACATCACCAGGATGGAAGTAGCAGAGATGAGAATGCTTAGGTGGATGTGCGGTGTGACCAGAAAGGATCGTCTGAGAAATGACTATGTGAGGGGAACAATGAAAGTTACGAACTTAGGAGCGAAGATACAGGAGGCAAGGTTGAGATGGTTTGGCCATGTGATGAGGAGGGAGGACGAATATGTGGGAAGAAGGGTCATGCAGATGGATGTGCAAGGAAGGGTCATGCAGATGGATGTGCAAGGAAGGCGGAAGCGTGGGCGGCCAAAGAAGAGATGGAGGGAGATGGTAGAAGAGGACTTGAGAATGAAGAACTTGGATGTGGTGACAACCCAAGACAGGAAGGTGTGGAGGAGACTCATTATCAACAGTGACCCCACTTAAGTGGGAGAAGCTGCAGAAGAAGAAGAAGAAGTTTTTATCGAACCGCGTTGTAAATACCACGTTATACGAGGGTTACTGTATTTATGTTTAGAAGAGAACCCACGTGTCGTACTCTGACCAGTGTTTGTAAACAAAGCATGGTTTGACAACAAAGCAAACGCATCTTAATACAGTCCAAGGCTGACATAATTTTATCTTCTTGGATTTTCTTCTCTTGTATTCGCCAGATTACCTTTGTTATCTGTATCTTTTAAATTTTTTAAATAAACAAAATATAAATATAACATAACACATTTTTCATCAGAGCCTCCGTAGGTCAGTCGTTATAGAGGAAGTCGTTTGCTCGGAAAGACGTAGGTTCGATTCAACTCAGTGATATGAGGAACTTTTATCGGGTCTCTTTCGATTAAAAAGTGAGTTAGGTGGTCTCAAAGGGGGGGGGTAGGATTTTTTTGTTGTTGTTGTCCCCGTGAACACATGCATCTACAGACATAGGACACACCGGGAGGCACGGGGCTAACCACCTTATCCTCAAGACGGTTGTGGTTGCAAGAAATAAAAAACCTTGACATCGTAAAAGGCAGAAGAGGAGGATTGAGAAAGAAAGACATTTTCTACATAATAATTCATTCTTTTTTATTATATAAATGAAACGCAACTAAACAAACCAAAGCAACGCAACAAACTCTCTTACACTGGTTGCAATTAGCTCGGAAAGTACCATAGTCAAGATTTACATGTATAACAAGAAAAATTCAACAACTAGGGGGGCCAGAAGAAATATCTTATCCTTATAAAATATATTTTTAAGTAAAAAATGTATTTTTAGGAATATTTAAAAAAAAAAAATAATTATAATGAGTATTTGGTACCGTGTGTTCAAGTTAAAATGAAGTCTAAAAAGATTAAATTCTCCAGGATTGCTAAATGAATGTCCTTCATGACATCAGATTCCAGTTAAACCCACGGATGCAAATAAGGTTCTGAATTACCAAGCGTCTATTCTAGATCTTGCTCTTCAGTACTGATGTACAGTTTGGAAAAGGAAGGCATATGGTGTTGAAGACTTTTGTTCGGGCATTGCCACCGATAAGCGATTTCAAGAGTGAAACGAATGATTCGCTACGAACGAAATGGTGTCACTCATGGGTACAACCTTTTCATAAGAAGGTTTGGGTAATCAACGTCCCACAAGACACGTATTTTAATATGCACTATTAAATCCAATTAATATGCAACGGCTTATTATAATAGGCGCTTTTGCACTATCGTATTTGTATCATTCTAGCGTGCCATGCCATTAATTCAAGCCTGGTTACCTTAGCCTAATTTGAAAAGACCCAGTCAGTTCCAAACAGGATGGTAACCGGTCAGCAGGATGGATAACTTCGTTTATTTTCAAACCATCCGACGCGTGACGAAGCCACTGGTTCGTAGAGTTGTGCATAATAAGAAAAAGTAGATGAATAAATACTTCTGAGAATTCTACAAGGAAGACTTTAGTGTCATCCTCATTAGAGGCACGTGCGTTTCGAACTGTTTGATCGCATCTATAAAAACAGGAAATTTAACGAGTGTTCTCTGTTGCAATATGCCATTAAGACGATGGTGCCAGTCGAGTGCTATCAGTTATCGGGCTCAGTGAACAAGTCGAGAATGAATCACAGACGTTCACGAGCCGAAGGAGTTGCAGAAAAAGACTCTCAGCTTGGTCGTCAATGAATTACTTTTATGTTTCGAAAGTGACCGAGAACTTACTAGAATACGGTCCTCCACATAAAAGTTACCTTAACAAGATCACGAAAACTCTTTCCAGGATTCAGTATATCCACCTTTTCAAATTACTTCTCGATATACAGTATATATAGATAAATGTCGTGTATGGACCCCACCATAATTGCATCAGGCTACAGTAGGTCACTCCAAGTCTGTTCATCATGCCATATGAATTCTTGCAAGGTGGTGAGCTCTGTGCTTAACTTTTCTTAAACTCAACTCTCCGAAGACCTGTCAAATTGGATACATTATCCATCCATCTCGTCAAAGGACTTCCCTTTCCCTTTACTTCGATATTCTACCTTCCGCTATTGTTTTGAAGTCTTCCTTCTTTTTTGATGTGCCCAAAGTGCTTCTACTTTCCTCTGTCATTGCTCTTAAGGTGTCTCAAGTTACCCATCCGTTTGTTTGTCTTTCAATGTATGAAACCCTCTTATTATCCTCTTACCTATTCCTAATATTTCTCTTTTCTGGGACTTCTGGCCAACAATTATTCGTGTTGATGATGGATCCTAGATACTCGAATTTGCTGGCCTCAATGATTTCAGTTTTAAGGTATATTGGTTGCGCAGGTCTTTCTCCGAATGGACTTCATCCAAACACCGCAGTCTTAGCCTTACTAAGATTGATTTTAAGTCTTCTCGTTAATCTCATTATAATCTTGTTAAGGATTCGTTCTATCTCTTCCTTGCCATTAGAGGAGTATACTGTGATGATGTCACACACAACAGGAATAGTAGTAAACAGATTTAGGGGGGAAAAGTACGTCAGATAGATTACAAGTTCACATCTGTGTGACTTATGCATGTGGTTTGTCTTTTTCTAATTTCTAAGTTCTACAAGAAGTCGTCAGATCTGAAATCAAAACTTTATGAGCTCAAATAAACATGAGTTTCACTTTATTATTATTACTGTTGTTGGATCGTATCACTCGAATACTTTTTCTTGAATTCATTTACACTACCTGCACTCACCATCTCCAAAAGCAGTCTATTACAATCACCTACGAGAGAAAAATGTAGCTCACATCCCATTCTGTACTGCCTTCCTCCTGAACATTCATGGATGCCTTTTAGTCTTCTCTCCACCCTCCATAAAATGAAAAATTCCATCTACTGGTACCTGTATTATCCTTTCATATGTTTAAAAGTATCTCTCTTTCTCCTAATGTCCAAAAATTCTCAATGCGTCATCATAATTTACATCCTATAATCTTTATCTCTTTTCCTCTGCATCCTCTCCACTGTATCTACATCGTCTCAGAAACCAGATGATATCGTATTGCATCTCCGTAATAGTCCAGGGGAAGTCGTATGCCTTGTAAACAGGCAAAAATGATTTCCTTATACAAGTACTTACATGTCAAGGTTTATTATTTATTATTGCAATTATCATCTGAGTTGCATTTCCATCTTTACTATATAGCCCCCAAACTTTAATTTCCTATCTACTAAAATTCTTGGTCATATCAGTTTCTTTGAGCATAATCCCACCAATGTAACACGTCATTGAATATCTCAATGGTAGCTTAGTAAATGTAAAGTGCCTAATTTTACATCTACTAAGATTGAACTGATAACCATTTTTGCCTGTCCACAATTCCACTCTGTTCAAATCATTCTGCAAATGCTGCATGCGAGTCGAATTACCTGCCTATCTCTGCGTCATCATCAGCAGCAAACAGCTGTATGTCTTCAGTCAAATCTCCTCCAATGTCATTAATAATGTACGTATTATGCAACAATGGATCAAAGACTGATCCCTGAGGTACATCACTAATCCTTACATGACCTTAAACACTATGTTTGGATACCTGTCCGTCAACATCTTCTTATCTAAACTAATAATTATAATCCAATACTATACTTGCAACGTATACAACAGTTTTTCATGCTGTATCCTATCAAAAGGCTTAGCGAAGCGCAAAATTGTTATGATGTGTACATTCTCCTCGTTTAACTCAACTGTAATATTATCATAGCCAGTGGCGGCTCGTGGCTTGAAATCGTAGGAGTGCTGCAACTTTCGAAATATACATACACACTGTAAGTATAGTGTATACGTGTTTGGATAAAATATCAAAATTATGGTAAAAAAAAAAATTAAACATGAAAAAATATTGTTTATTATCGATAAAATTATACAGTTTGGTAGAATTCAAAATTACTAAGAATAAAATCCATTATCATAACCCCAATAATGTTCTAAAATAAAAACTATAACAAATGTTAGGTCTTTAATTGTAATGTCCAAATATTTGAAGAGACGGAGTAAACACGATAAGCACTACGAACACTCGACTACCGCCGCAAACTGCATATAAACAACAGTGGCACTGCGCGATGGACAGTGCCGCATTACGCTAATAGCTTGCATCTCACTATGACGTGCACATGCTTGCGCGCGTAGCAATATGACACTGTGGCAAACACAGTTGTTTACAGGAAAATTCATCGAAAAGCGAATTCATCGAAAGACAATTCATCGAAAAGGCAATTCATCGAATGAACAATTCATCGAAAGATAATTCGTCGAAAATGCAATTCATCGAAAAACAATTCACCGAAAATTTAAAATTTTCGGTGAATTGTTCACCGAAAATTTTAAATTCACCGGTTCACCGTAAAACCAGTTCACCGAAAATTTAAAATTTTCGGTGAACTGTTTTTTCGATGAATTGCATTTGCGACGAATTGTCGTTCGATGAATTGCCTTTTCGATGAAACTCTCCGGATACCGGTAAACCCAGTGCTGCTAGCGTCCTTCGCCCTCCTACGTGCTACAAGATGGATTTTTATTATTTTTTATACAAAATAAGAGAATTGTATAGGATTGTTGATGATAAAATTAAATATTACAAGTAAATATAAATAAATTAATAAACATATTTATGTATCGAGAAAAATTGGGGGTGCTGCAGTCCGTAGTGCCTATGCACGAGCCACCCCTGATCATAAAAAATATGAGCGAGTTTATCAAACCTTCTGTTAGTAACACATGTTGTTCATTGCAAGTAAAGCTTCTCTGTCAACCCACTTCTGTATGCCAGCTCTTACCAACATATCAATGAACTGGTGGAAATAAGTGCATTTTGGTAAAGCATATTTTCACAAATATACAAAAACTTTTTTTTTCGGAGGGGAGATAGGATGAACTGGTCAGTTAACCTAACTGAAATTTAATGCGACTACCTGATGGCCTGAATTTCTGTTGCATCTTTTGTTCATGGCTGGAAGCCTAGCATTACTATAAGAATTTTATATTTTAAATAATTTAATTTTGTGATTACAGCGCATTGTTTAAAACAGTCACGTTTACTGCGACTACTCAGTAAGAGACAGAGAACTCTTTGAAGCCTCTTAAATGAAAGATGACACGTTTGTTCGAGTGGGTATTGAATAGATGGGGTTTTAACGTTGCTGGAAGGTCGGCGAGGTCATCGTTACTCGCGTGGCACGTTTCCTTTTGAAATCCTGATAAATCACGACTCGAGAAAACAAAAGAAGGCAGTTCCCGCTGCCTGACCCGAGCCATTTGGTAATCCAAGAATCCCCGTGTAGGAGTACAAACTGCCCTACGTCACTTAACCTGCTGATGAAGGGGACAAGGACAGACGCTAGATAAAGAAGCGACACTAGCTGCTGCTGGGTGCGTATTTTAGGACAATCATGCAGGCAGCGTGCCAAGTCCGAGCCTGGGTCATGATCTGTAATTGGATTTCGGGATAATGCCGACCGTTTCTTTGGTAACCTCTGGACCTTGAGTCTATTTTTCGAGAGTCAACTGGACACGACGGGAAAGCTCCTATTTCTCTGCCCTTACGCAACTACCCATTATTTTGGTCATGGAAGGGTTATCTAAACCTGTAATAGGGTATCTACGTGACTGGAATTTATGACCAGAATGACAGCAGGAAAGTCACTCGGGCACCTGGAAGGTCCAAAAGTTCTCGGCAAAGTATGGGAAAAGTTTCCATCCACGCTTGGAGTGTCCAGGTTCGCAAATTTTTTCCTTTCATATCGAAGAAGTTTTTATTTTTTTTCAGGAAATCAATCGAAGCTTGATGTGTTCAAATAAGTTCAGTAAGAGGGAATGAGGAATTAAAAGAGTTTTCCTCTTTTTAATTACACAGTTTTTTTTTTTTTTTCATGTCCTTTCTTTGGCTTGGCTTCGAACGTAGAGCTCAAAATCAAAGCATAAAATTGCAAACTTTTTTTGTCAAGTAACTTTCGAAGGCCACATAGAAATCAAAGAGGATCAAAGTCAACAGATATACTCGCTAGCACTCGTTAAATGATTCAGATTTCGAAATAATCCGATAGATAATACGGTGAAATGGCTCAAGTAACAGATATTTCAAATATCAACCGCTACAGATATGCTGTTATACAAATGCATTGCTGCCTACGTTACGTGAAATGTCAACTCCACTAAATAATATACACTTAGAACATATATTACATAATATACGTTTTTTCTTCCCTTTTGTTTTTAACGTCGACTAAGTTCTTTGTTACGGATTTCGAAACATCTCCCAGTTTGACCTACGTACATCATCCCACAAGAACATGGAATGTTGTATACACCCGGATGTTTATAAAATGGAACTCTGTCTTTAGGGGAGCGTAAAACGTTTCGTAAAAGGACTTGTAGCACACATTCTTAAACCACATCAGACGGTAAATTAAGCAACCTCACGATAAGGCTGTTAGCCATACAGACAGACAGCGAAATATGTTGAGGAAATACATCTAGTATAAATAAAAAATGTCTACGTGTTAAAACCTATTATTCAAGCAAATCTACTGGTAGTGAATCTCATACAAATGACATCAGCACTACTAAGTCATGCGCCTACGTACCTTCGTGGGGTGTTATATCCGTGGAGCGTTCAAGTTTAGATTCTACTCACTAAATAAAGGAACTTTTTTCCCCTAAGTCGTTTAATCAGCTGATTTGAAAAGTCAGCAGCGGAAAACACCTACTAGAAACAAGCAAGTAGGTGTTTTCTCCCAAGGGAAAGTCTCTCAACTTAGCAAAGAATAGAAACGTACATAAAAATAAATACTAATTAAGAACATCACCTTCCATTTAGCAATCAGCAGAAGTACATCAACTACTGGTGGAATAGTTTGTCCTTAACGAAAGGAAAAGATATTAAAAGGTTTATTTTAAACGGTAACAGTAATTTGTTCAGAGCCATAACATCAATAGGTAATAGGTAACTAATAATATATATATATATATATATATATATACAGGGTGTTCGGGATAAATTTGACATATTTATAATTAATTATATTTTTCCGTAAGTTACATGTATTAACACACACTTCTCTTCATTTAAAAGTTTGGACCCTTCTTCATTCATATACAAGATGTCAGAAAGGATGGATAGCTGGAACCCACCTGAATCATGGAAGAGAATAACTTGTATCATGATGATTCGTGCCCGCCATCAAAATAAGGATATTACGACTGCTGCCCAATGCTCCCTGAATACAGTAAAAACAATCAGGCATGAACTAGAGACTTGCAATGATGACTACGAGGATGTAGCAAGAAGAAAGATCCCTAGCAGACGATCTGATTGCGTTCGTACAGCAGAATTCCTCGCAAATCTGCAGGAACAGGTGTTGAAGAACCCTGGCATTGGAATTCGGGCTTTGTTCGTGGAGTTGTTAACTGTAGTCAAGCCCTGGATAACAAGGGTAGCCAATGGTAGGCCGTATGTATGGCAGCAGGATTCGGCCCCTTGCCACACCTCTGGGAAAAGTCAAAAATGGTTGTCTGAAAATTTCTACGACTTCACCAGTCCAAATGTTTGGCCTCCAAACTCCCCAGACCTTAACCCCATGGATTATTTTGTATGGGGCGCAGTTGAAAAAGACACCAATCGCACTTCCAGTAATACAAAAGCCCAGTTAATGGATAAAATTAAAACAGTTTTTGCGGCCCTTCCCAGGGAGACTGTAGCATCAGCTTGTTCGAGGTTCCGAAGCAGAATTGAAGCTGTGATCGATGCTAATGGTGGTTATTTTGAGTAAATCTTGTTGATAGTATTGTAATTAACTCTGCCTGTAATGTTTTTTTGTCAATTCATTAAATTTAATAGATACAAAGAAGATTTTCTTTTTCCTTACGAAACTGTCAAATTTATCCCGAACACCCTGTATATATATATATATATACACACACACCCTCTGTCCAAAAAGAAACCGAACTTTTCGAAAATAGAAGAAACTAGAGGCGCCACTTGTTGTATCTTTTTATTGTCGAAAGCGACAACCTTCATTAGTGTTGTGTCAACTGTATATGACATTTGTTTCATTATAGTGCCGGGTTATAGTGCCAAGAATGACAGTGTGTTTTGATGACTGGTCGGAAAATGAGTTTCAAACAGAGAGCTGCGATTGACTTTTGTGTTAAACTTGGTAAAAGTTTTACCGAAACGCATCAAATGCTTCAAAAAGCATACGGTGATGAATGCTTATCCCGTACTCAAGTTTACGAGTGGTTTAAGCGATTTCAAAGTGGTTGTGAGACGCTTGAGGACGACGAGAAACCGGACTGAGCGAAGTTAACATCTAAAAAGTGCGTGATTTCATCAAAGAAATCCCGAAATTGTCCGTGAGATTGATTGAAGATGAATTGGAGATTCCAAAATCAACTGTGCATAACATTTGACCGAGAGTTTGGGCCTTTGTAAATTGAATTCGCGATTTGTTCCCCACAAGTTGATCGACGACCAAAAATTGTATCGAATTGAACACTGTCATTTTCCGACCATTCGTCAAAACACACTGTCACTCTTGGCACTATAATTTGGCTTCTAATGAAATAAATGTCATAAATAGTTGAAACAACACTAATGAAGGTTGCCGCTTTCGATAGCAAGGAGATACAACAGGTGGCGCGACTAGTTTCTTCTATTTTCGAAAAGTTCGGTTTCTTTTTAGACAGAGGATGTATATATATATATACACACACACACACACACATTATATATGTATATATATATATATATATATATATTTTTTTTTTCAGAACCTGAGCGACTCACTTCTTTTCTACTCCTACTTCAAGAAAGATGATTTCTTCTAACTAGAACATCTTATTAACCTCACGCGAATGAAGGGACAGAAAGAGGTGAAACATTGAGGTATTTCACAGTTGCAAAGTTCACCAATTCTCTTTTCCTTTCACGCACGCTGTTGAGGTCACCTTCCATCTCTCGATAATGGCAGTTGCCGTTACAAAAACTTCTACATAAACTCGCATGAGTTTAATCTCTAGCGGAATGCCCTTCCCTCAGCAATTCACAACCTCGTATTCATTAGCATCACAACAGCGACAACTGAGATGACTTCAGGGACTTCCACTGGTCCTTTCCATGGTCAGACTACCGTTTCCACTTTCCGAATACAAATACTTTTGTGATTATGTTAGAGAAATTATCACTGTTGGAATGAACACGTTCATTTTCCACTTCATTCCAAATTCTCGTCCAACATCCAAGCCCCTATACTGAAGACCGCGACAACTGCGACATTACCATTTATTAATGGTTATGTCGCAGTTGCTGCAGACTTCAGTATGGGGGGCTACGATTGAAAAAACGAAACGCAGAAACTGCTCAATCTTGCTTAAATGGTGATAGAGCCTTCTGGTATGCAAAAGCTATTGGGCACAATTTCTGTTATACTCAAAAAGAAATATATATTGGTTTGATTACAGACAGAATTAGTAGCACACTCCAGTCACAGACCACTTTGCTGTGAATTGCATCTACTGGCCACAATCAATCAAAATTCTCATTTGTGACTGACCTACTGCTTCATGTTAATAATAATAATAATAATAATTGCAAAATGCAAATTTGTATATAATCATGTTGTTAAAATGTAAAATTGTAACTATAAATTAACTATAATGATATTATTCATAACAAAATGCATTATAATTATTCTATTATAATTATAGAATAATTATAATAGCGTACACCAAAAGCGTATACTAATTATAATAACGAGATGTTGCTTAGACCTGAAATCTTTGAAATAATGAATTTTTTTTTATCTAGCTTTAATTATTTTAATCAAACACTTAGCATACTTTTATAAATCCGACTGTAATCAAAATACTTTTTTTAAAAAAAAAAATTGTTAATGTGTGTAATTGTGAGTAAACGACATAAGAAATATTAAACGAAAATATTTTCATTCAAAAGGGGACAAAAACGCGTAATATAAAGATAGAGATTATATTAATAGAATATTAATATTATATTAGTATTTCTGATTTTACTAGAGTGGCGTGATCGCCAACATATTCAAACGATTCGTATGAAAGCAACAAACACGCAAACAGGTTTCGTCTGCCGAACCAACAGCGCTATAAGGAAGAGAAGGAATGGACCAATCAAAAGAGAGACAACAAACAGCAATTAAATAACACTGAAATTGGGGGGGGGGGGGAGTTTTCTTCAGAAGAACTACTTATTATTTGATGAATGACATGGAAAAAAATGAAGAATTCTGCAATAAATTATATAAAACAAACGAATATATTTACTGATAATATTTAAGAGAACATTTGGTTCAAATATAATAAAACCAACAGAACGGAATTTTACCAAAATCAATTTATAAACAAAAAAAAAAAAAAAAAAAAAAAACGAAATCACAATCACACACGAAACTTTACAACTTAGGAAATTGAGCAACCAGCTTACTGCGCAAAAATATAGCGAAGCCATCGTCTACACCTGTTGGCCGTGGTTCAGGGAGAAGACGCCATCACAAGAGAAGGAGATAGGGGAAACAAAATGGAGTAGAAAAAACGCATGTATGAAGCAAGGTCAAAAGGTGCTTGGGCAAAAGGTAAATTCCACCTGTAACGATGGGAAAAGTAAACAAAGCCGTCTTATTGGGTACTTCCAGTCCCTGCACGAGATAGCTGTGACGTCACCCACTCATTGCAATAGTGTTTGTTGTCAACAGCGCAATTACTTTTGGATGCATTCAGACGTTTGCCTTATAAGCAATATTCTCTTATAGAAAATCTCTCGCTTTATCTGTGCACAGAAACAGATCGATTTTATTTGTTAACGTCAACTAGTGCTTAGTTATCGTAGGGGGCGCTTCTGGAGCTAAAAAGAAAAAGTTTGCATCGAGGCAATCGCTTCAAGGACCTGGCAGTGGTCAGTTTCGTGTCCGAAGTTTTCTTCTCGAACTTGCGTTTTCGAAACATCGCCGTCGGGGGGGGGGGGGGTTGCGTTGTTTCGGAAAAGCATTCGGGGCGATGGCGACCTGTTGCGTGCTGCCGTGCGTTGACTCAACAGTAGCACGTGGAGTCACCTGCATGAAGAAATAAAGGGATTCTGGGAACTCGCTGATGCCGCAACTGCTGGGTGTGTGTAGCTGGCGATTCAGCAGCGGTAGGGGACACAGGAAAGGGTTCACGCACGTGTGCTGGGCGGAGACGATTCCGGCATTTGGTTGAGAGGGAAGAGTGATGGCACCCACCACCGGAAGTTCTACCGGAATGAGGAGGGGGGGGGGGGTGTTGGGGATTGTACGGCTTCGGATCGGCAGCATCACCTCCCCGCCTTTTGTGCCGATGAAGCGAGGTTCGTTAGCGAGTCTCATGTGACCTCGCCCTGTCCACGTGACCGATTTTGAGCCAAGTGGACACATTTTCGGGAAGATTACTATCTGTGGAATGACTGCGATGAAGAGCACTTTAATATTTGTAATCTCGATTAGAATACCGTATCGCTGTCCTCTCGTAACCAACAGCGCTAACAATCCAGCTCATCCCCTATTTTCTTCTTTCAGACACTCATGGCCATTTCCTCAAAAAGATAATCGTTGTCATTAAGAAATGAAAATAAATAAAAAAAATGCAAATAATAATTACACTTTATAACCATACTTGCGCGCAGGTTATGCCATTTCAAACGTGTACGGATTAAGTAATCTATTATGACAGGATATTTTATTGGCCTTTTATTGCGCATATAAATGTGTACAAAAGTTTATCTCCTACTGATCTAGCAATGAGACTTCATTTAAAAGCCACTCGCATATCAATTTCGCCAGAGAGAATTAAAATGTTGAGAAACAACCACAATAATGTGGTAACAGATAAGGTAAACCCTACACTCATTGAATTCTGAGATTACAAAAACAAGATGCAGGAGTGCTTTTAACAGACTCCTACTCGATTCTCAGCAGGCATATCGAAACTGAACAAATGTGACATTCTCAATGACTGCAGCGCCACCTCTTCGAACATACGAAAGCCAGTGCATTCACAAATAAAAATAGCCAACTTCGATGTTAATATCGCTTATAGCATTTAATGTCATACCTCCAATTGCTAATATATCCACAGATGAATTACACAAACTGCAAACAAGTAGAAATCCCCCCTCCCCGAAAAAAAAGGACACAGTACTTCAACATTACATACACCCTCTGTCCAAAAAGAAAAAAATAGAAGAAACTAGTGGCGCCACCTGTTGTATCTTTTTGTTGTCGAAAGCGGCAACCTTCATTAGTGTTGTGTCAACTGTTTATGACATTTGTTTCATTAGAAGCCGAGTTATAGTGCCAAGAGTGACAGTGGGTTTTGACGACAGTCGCGTCGTCACGATATTCGTGCCGTACGCGACGAATTCTCACTATCAATCGCTTCAAAACTTTGAGATAAAACTCACCATTGACCGTTTGGCCAGGCTGAACGAATTCTTTGTGGATAATGTCCTTGGAATTGTAGAAACAAATCAGCATTGTCTTTACTTTTGACTTCTCCAAGCGACTTTTTTTTCGGATGCCCCTCTTCTGGTGGTTTCCACTCAGCACTCTGGCGCTTTCTTTTGGGCTCATACTCAAAACACCACATTTCGTCACCAGTAACGATCGTTTCAAGGAAGTTTGAATCCTTACGAGCGGTTTTAATGAAGTTCTTGTAGTGTTCAATTCGATACATTTTTTGGTCGTCGGTCAACTTCTGGGGAACCAATCGCGAATTCAATTTACGAAGGCCCAAACTCTCGGTCAAAATGTTGTGCACAGTTCATTTTGGAATCCCCAGTTCATCATCTCACGGACGATTTCGAGTTTATTTTGATGAAATCACGCACTTTTTGGATATTAACTTCGCTCAGTCCAGTTTTTGGATGGCCCGGCTTTTCGTCGTCCTCAAGCGTCTCACGACCACTTTTAAATCGCTTAAACCACTCGTAAATTTAAGCACGGGACAAGCATTCATCGCCGTATTCTTTTTGAAGCATCTTTTACCAAGTTTAACACAAAAGTCAATCGCAGCTGTCTGTTTGAAACTCATTTTCCGACCGTTCGTCAAAACCCGCTGTCACTCTTGACACTATAACTCGGCTTCTAATGAAACAAATGTCATAAACAATTGACATGACACTAATGAAGGTTGCCGCTTTCGACAACAAAAAGATACAACAGGTGGCGCAACTAGTTTCTTCTATTTTCGAAAAGTTCCGTTTCTTTTTTGGACAGAGGGTGTATATCCTTGATATTAAACTTTAAACATTAAGACTAATCTGTACACCCTTTAGGTATCAAGAAAAGAAGTATTAACCAGTATTTTTTTTACAAAGATGGTCACAGCATCAAAACTATTAATAATGTACTGAATAAACCATCACAGGCGCCAAGACAACACCCAGACGATTAGGCGCGGTTACTTTTACCTTATAGCAAGAACGCTACAAACAAAATAGCAAACCACCAACAAGAACATAACTTAAAATTTGCCTTTGCACCTCTACAAACAAACTCCACGACGTTAAGATCGCTTAATCTGTCACATCAACCTATGAAGACACGGAGTTTATAAAATCTATACAGACGTTGTATTTCCATGTTTAAATTTTCGTAGCTGTTGCTGATATTCTTGTCGACGTTTCTGGGAAAAAAAAAAAAAAAAAAACTGGCAAATAAATAATTTACTATCTAAAAGTAAGGATTTACAGCCGACGTTTCGCTAGCTTAAGCTGCATTATCAGAGGCAATTTAACATTACACCCTCCGTGAAGACACAAACTAAAGTGATTCGGATAACAATGGTAGTCACGTGCATATTAGGGCGACAGTGGCGCTCTATCCGCGCGGTTAGCCTAGTGGCTTTGCGCTTCGCAACCATATGCCTGGGGAAGGAGTGTCCTGGGTTCGATTCCCGTCGCCGACGTGAGGAACTTAAGGATCTTCCTCAGCCGTAGCCAAGTTGGCTAGTCTTAGGCGTGGACAGCAGGGTTTTTCCCCCCTGTTTATCTGGGGTTCTTCATCCCACAAGCAGGCAAACCGGCCCCGTGAACACACGGATCTACAGCCATAAATACTTAACCCCTCATGAGGGGGGGGGGCTCAACTCGCCCCAATAGGGACGGGGGAGAAAAGGGAGGAAACTCCATATGAATAAATAAATGAGTGGCGCTCTCCGTGGTGATTACTGTTGTTGATGCTTTAAATAGGACTATTTAAACTTGTGTCGCTTCCAGAAAAGTATCTCCGATTTAAACCGGAGTTTGTAAAGTAGCCTGGCTTTAGAAATACCACTTCATAAGATAGAAGAACGCATTCTTATTGGATAGATGGGATGATCTGGAGAAATCCAGAGATGTCGAGAATAAACGAGCGTATAAATCTGTCCGCCCTAGTGTAATAAAAACCAAGGCCTGATGTCAAATCAACTCTGGGCAGCATACATAAGAGATCTATGTGTGGATGAATCAGGCGAAGAGACAAAATATGTTATATCCTGTAACAATCACTCACGCTCACGATATCTCGTTCCTGCATTTAACGTCTGTCACGTGTTGATTGAATTAAAAATTTATTTAAGTTAAGGGATATTACATCCCATATTGTTTCTTAGCCGAATAAGAAACTCAAAGAGTTTCATGCCGAATATAGAAACTATATAAAGTTCGGCGATTCCAAGCGTAAGCAAATACCTGGATAGTGCAAGCTGAGGCAACTCATAGCAAGGGTGGAGCAAGATCTGATCCCTATTCTTGGTATTTACCCATAATGTGAACTTAGCTCGTAGGAGCTGTATTACTGTTCTACATTATGAGAGAAGTAGGTTACACTACCCAGACCGGTTTCAACCTTATGTATAGGTGAAGCGGGTCTAAAAATAAAACGATCCGGAAAGATCGCCCAACTCAGCGTTGTTCCACTCGGTGACAGGCTCACCCTATCACCGAGAAGAACTTCTTAGCATTGGCACTACCCAGTGGCAGGCTCACCCCACCACCAAGCAGAGCCATGATCTCAGCGGTGGCCCCACTCGGAGCCTCTCAAAGCCAGAGCCGCTCCGCACCGGTTTCCACCCTCATTGGGGTCTCATCAGTGAGTAGGTAGACCTAGTTAAGACCAAGTTTGTAGCGAACAGAACCTACATCCCTTCTATGAGAATTGCCAAGAAGGTGTCCTAATAAATAAATTACTAATTATATGAAGCGCCAAAGGCTTCAATTCGGTGACATGAAAAATTATTTAAAAGAGAATTAAAAATGATTTTTTTTTTAATGAGGGAGAGTTTTGTATGTGCTTTTGAAATCAGGGTAAGTTAGCCGATCTCATACGGCGGTAGCAGGGTTTTTCTTCCAGACAGTCAAATTTTTCATCCCGCATACAGCCAAATCGGCCCTAGTACACACGCAGTTTACAGACAAAAAATACCATTATGTAGATGAATGTTTAAAGTGCCGTGGAGCAGGAATCTCTCCCGAGATAAGTCAGATGTGTCACGTGATAACAGTAATAGTAGTGGTCGATAACGTGAGTGATTTTTATTGTTGGAGTTCGGGGGGGGGGGGAGGAAGAACTAAAATCTCTACACGCGGTGTATTTCACTAAGCGAGACAGCATCCTCGATTCTGGGAAGACTTGCGCAACGAATCCATCTTCGGCACTTTCCTGTTTCGAATAAAAATAGGAATTAAGTTCGGACCTTTTTCCCACGAACTGTTTCATTCTCTTTCGGAAAAGTGTCGTGTCGAAATGTCGGGGTTAGGCGATGCACACCACGTAGATAGAATAGTTATTATTCAACTCCAGACATTCTTTTTTCCTGTTGAGGGGTTGCAAAAGGCGGACGTCCTTGTAAGGCCCATGATGCAATCTGTTTATCAGTGTTTCACTTAATCTGTAGACGAAGTCCTTCCATTTCGGTTGCGATCTTTAAGGATAAGACTTCGTAAATACCCAGCACGTGACCTGCTAATCGAGTGCACAGGGGAAAAAAACAAGAGTTTCACTTTAAGCACGCAACGTCTGTAATGCTACCATATTACTGGCGAACTCTTGCATAAGGAAATACCAAAGCGAACAAGAAATGGACTCGTTATCAACGTTGAGATGCCACTTAGAAATATTAGCTTCCTTCTTGTAATATACTCAAAAATACGCATGCGCACCGTAGCATTGAAAAAAAAAAAAACAGATATTTTGATGAAAAAAAAAAGTTATATTTCATAGTTATGTTGCTAAGGGAATTTAGCTGACTACAAAAATATGCATGCGCACCGTAGTATTGTTAAAAATGGATATATATATATATATTTTAAGTTATATTTCATAGTAACTGTTGCTAAGGGAATTTAACTAAGCCTACAAAAATATGCATGCGCACCGTAGCATTGAAAAAAAAAACACTTTGATCAGAAAAAAAAATTATATTTCATAGTAACTGTTGCTAAGGGAATTTAGCTGACTACAAAAATACGCATGCGCACCGTATCATTGTTAAAAACGGATATTTTGATTTAAAAAAAAAAGGAAAGACGTTATATTTCATAGTAACTGTTGCTAAGGGAATTTAACTAATTCTACAAAAATATGCATGCGCACTGTAGCAGTGTTAAAAACAGATAGTTTCATTGAAAAAAGTTATATTTCATAGTAACTGTTGCTAAGAGAATTAAACCAACTCTACTTTTTTTCCTTTTTTTTTTATTTCAAAACTCAAAATATTTTGGATTCGCTGAACCTGTATGTTCAGCTTTGTGTTTATTCAGATAATTATTACATAGCGAACGTGTGCGATAATAGTTGAGCATAAATAATAAATAGAGCTTTCAAAACTATACAAAAAAGCGGACAGAAGCTTGAAAAAGAATGAAGCCTCAAGGTAAGAAGGTAGATGACGTCAAGATATGGACGGTTTCTGAAGCACGCAAGTCCCGCCGTAGAGTGTCGCTAGATGGAAAGACTGATAAGTTGGCCCCCTCCGGTAAAAGAGAATCATTAATTGTCCTGCCATAAGTTAGTTTGTCCAAGGAACAAGCCGTAATAGAGAGACGCAAAAAAAAGCAGTTGACTACTGTTGTTTTCTTTGCTCACTAGGCGGCGCCTCGGGGAGTAAATAATAGTCATTAATACAACTGGTGTCTCCTTGTCTGACATTCAGGGGTAGAACTTTCTAACTAGTTAGGATACGTTGGCTATACAATGACAAAATGTCTTTTCATCCCCCCCCCCTCCCAGGCTTGGCGAAAGCGACTTTCGAGGTTTACCAATATGAGAAGGAATTTTGTTACTGTTGCTGCTAGGGCGAGCAAATAAAAACACGAAAATAATCCCCTCGCACGTGTTCCCGAGAAGAGGGTTGGTGGCTCGAGAGAATTTTCGCCAGCAGACGCCTTTCAAGTAGATTCGTCATCATCCAGACGAGGGCGTCCCACCAGATGGAGTAGCAGCGCCCCACCCGTGCGAACCAGGCGCGCTATGAATGGTGGCATAGTATACAACTTTGCAACTCACCCCAGGCAGCCGTTTCCTTGGGCCTTGTTGGCACCGAGCCAACGCGCGTGTGTTCTCCGTATGCTATTTATTGTAGAGCAGCTCGGTCAAAACAATGCGCTATTTCGAATGCATAAACCATCCCCCCCCCTCTAGCTTCAGTCTCTCTCTCTCTCTCTACCGACCCCACACTATTACATATTTACGAGAATCCCAAGGTCAGAAGCAAGGGTTAACTACTGTTCGTCTGTACGCATGCGTGCTTCGTGTACCGTTAACAATACTTAGACATGTCGCAATGCATGGAACTCAACATTTCCTGCTTGCCGTCCTTCCAAGCCCATTTGCGAAAGAAATGTTTATTTCATCCGGCGAAGGTAACCATTTAATCCGAGGTTAAAACACCAACATAAATTGCCGAAGGTGCGCATGTCCTGTGACGATCTGGGACATGTTTGTGAAGGGGGGGGGGGAAGATTCGTGGTCTCCCGAGGGCATTTCGCTGGAGTTATCGTGAAAGTACCGAAAACTGGAAATGAAAATTCATTCAACAGACCGACATTCAAGCGTGGAATGCAATAAAAAAAAGTAGTACAGAAAAACGATTTTGTTTGTTGGAAAAAACTTTTTTTTTTTTCGGCACGTGATTGGTCAGGCGACTAAGATTTGTGGGCCTGTTTCACATAGACTTTCGAAGTTTCAGTGAGATCTCGGGAAAATAGAAAAAAAATAAACAGAAAAATCCCAACGGACCTGGTTTAGTTTGGGTTTTTCTGTGGAGATAAAGTTAGCCAGAAGGACGTGGAAATGGATAACAGAGGAGTCGAAGAACCAGGGGGAGAAAATCATCGTGCAAAGCTAATCATTATTTTTCGCAGCTGAGCGAATTCCCTCTCCCACGTACGAAAAAATTTCTCTACAACAAAATCCCAATTTTTTTATTCAGCCAAACAGGCAAATTGGCCTTAAGAACACACGTCAACAGACATATAATATTATCGATGAATTTATGCATAAACTGCACGAACTACAGCTTAGGGTTTCGCATCATTACAAGAACATGAAAAATGCTATTAAACCAGTAGACGGACAAAACTATTCTTCATTTATAGCTTCGGGGGTCACTACAGCCTTTTAACATACATACCCATTGGGAATAATCTCCAAAACTCAAAGGATCTCATCTTAAAGATTTGTATTTTCTGAAAATTACACCTCAAATGAAATGTTAATGTCTTACTAAAATAAAGAGCCAAAAGGCTTCACTTCGGCGATGCAAAATTATATAAATTAAGTAGATATTAAATCCAACATCATTTTCAAGCCGACGACAGAAACTATAAAAGTTGCGAAAATTGATCAGAGAGCTTGCGGGAATACATTCGCCGTCGTACTACGAGTTGCCCTAGCCAAACCTAAAGGAAGCACGCACGCTCAAAACGACCGTATATTCGCCTCCTATTGGTCCATTTTGATAAGGTTTCACTGGTGTTTCAAACTCATTGGTTTACGTCAGAGACATTGTTTAAGTACAGGTCTCTCTAAAAATTAGGCGATCCCCCGGACCACTGTCTACGAGTGACCGAAAGATCGTCCAACTCAGCGTTAGTTCCACTCAGTGACAGGCTCACCCTACCACTGAGCAGAACCGTTCATATGTAGCAGCCGTAGCACAATTGGAAGAATAGCAGAACATTGCGCCCATTGATTGGAAAAGACCTGGGTTCGATTCTCGTCGTGGCGAGGGGAATCGTTATATGGGCTTTTTCAATTGAAGGTGAATTAGCCGATCTCATACGGTGGTAGTAGGGTTTTTTCTCCCGGAAACTCGGTTTTTCATCCCGCGTACAGACAAATCGGCCTTCAGGACACACGCAATTTACAGACAAAAAGTGCTGTTGTTGGTGGTGATGGGCAATAGATGGCGTTGATGGTAGTAGTGTCAAAGTTGGAGAATTAAGTAGTAGTGGAGAAGATGAGATGTATTTAGCGAAGTAGAGTAGTGTGCCCTCCCACGATGAGTCCTTGGACTCCCTGGAGGTGTCACGTGGTAATAATAATAATAATAATAATTCCAGGGAAAAGCACCCACCGACAAAGCCCCTCACGGACCAAGCACTTTCCCGGAGACTCAAAATGCTCTCTGAAGGCTAACCCCTCAGAAATCTAAGCTCCCCTCACCGGGAACCAGATTCGGAAGAAACCTAAGAGAGTCAAAACTCTCAGTCCTAAGGAACTCGAAGCGTCGGAGAGGTGTATTTTCCGTAAGCGAACTCTCGGTCGGTGCTTCAAGTATTTAAAGAGCTAAAAGGCTTCACTTCGGTGATGCAAAATTATATAAATTGAGTGGATATTAAATCTAACACCATTGGTTAATTCTTATACTTCATATTAGGCATCCACCATACCCAGAGGACTTCAAAGTGATCCATCAACCTTCTGTGTTTGGAACAAATCGAAGGTATAAAAGGTATGGACTCGTTCGACTTAAAGTTGTCGGTGACAGGAAGTCTATCCAACGTCACGTATTATGTATTAGAAAGAAGATTTTAATTAGTGTACTTTAACGACTGCACATCCAAACATAACATTAGCTTCGCAACTGGTGGTAGATAAATTCGTACTGGTAACATACCTTCCCCTCCTCTATCAAGTGCTTTTTCCAGTCTGCATTGTTTCTCCAAGACATGCTAGTGTTCTAAAGACACGCAGAAGGAGCCAAAGACAGAGAATAGTTTCAGGGTCATGACAGTAACGTCTGCTTCATATCAAATTTCACTTCCAGACAAAGTAGTTTTCTTACGCAAGTAAGAATTGCATCAAGAACGCGAAGACGCTGGATAGAATCGTTGCGCAACTTTTGGAGGACTGTGGAAGGGCAGCGGGATGAGTAGAATTCGTCGACTTTTTTTTTTTATTTGCGAATGTTCCGCGAAGGTCATGTCTGATGTTCTTAGATCGGCTCGGGTTTAAAAAGTGCAAGTTTATTTTTAAAACCATCACTTGAAATGACATTTGATAGACTGTAAACAAGTCCTTCCACCAATGCATCGCTAGTTTTAAACGGTTTTGTTGTTATTTTAAAACCTGTTTGTCAAGTTAAAGAAAATATATTCTCAATGCGGTTTTTTCTCTTGATTTCGAATCAGTAATTGGTGATGAATTTATTAAAGTGAAAAGCGTAAAATGCAACACGGTAGGTTTCATCGTAGCTAGGCTTTCTTAATAAAAATAAAAACAACCAGATTAGGAAAATGTAAAGAAGGATTATAAAACTCGAATATTCGCCCTCTTAAGAAAACATCCATCATTACTTACTCAGATACTCAGATTGACAGAATACAACACTCTGGAAACAAACAGCACAATACACTGCTGGGAAAGAAGTCAACGGACACCCATGGGCAAGGTGCATCGCGCCATGTAAGGAATCATGTGTTTGTAGCCAGAATAAATTGGAGGAATATGATGCTCCCAAACAGTTGCACTGTTTGGGAGCATCATATTCCTCCAATTGGCTGCAAGAACGGAACTGAAGGGTTGTGATAGGATGCGATGTTGCAGGCATATCTGTTCAGCAAATTGTTCGCAGGGGCAATCGCAGGTCAACACTCAGTGATACCATACTGAGCTGGAAGTGCAGGGAGTCAATCGCGCATTCAACTTCTATCATTGGATAGAAGTTGAATGCGCTGTTCCGGCCATCGACTGGAACACGAATCTGCACGAAAATATTCACAACCGAGACTCGCAACATGAGTTTCCATGGTATGACATTGATGCAGATATTAACTGGAATACACAGATAAATCAATGCTTAGCTCATAATACATAAAAACCAAATATACAAGTTATAATGTGAAACCATGTTAACGTAAGCTATAACAACGGATGCATTCTGTGTGTATTGTAAACTAAATATATATTTATATCATTGCAGTATAAAATGATAAGAATGATCAGTTGGGAGCAAAATGATGATGCCAACTTTGTCCGCACTGCAATGATACGCATACTATCAGTGCCACCCTATAACTAACGGAACAAGACTCAATGAAGCTACATTACTTTGATGCTAGCTACAGAATACAGAACCACATGTCATCGATATAAATCTTCGGACAATTAACTAGATCGCATTAAACCACTCGGACCTTGGACGTTACAATGATAAACAGCTTATTGATTATAACACAAATACGAATATTACTGGCTCACAAAAATAAATCCACACCACAATCACAGGCGTCACCGATGGGTAAAGGCTAGCGAATTTTCATTGGAAGTTGGATAAACTTGAAAAAAATGCCATTTATAGCTTAATATTTATAGGTTATGTATATATATAATAGGTTATATATATAATCATAACAATCTGTAAGCAACATAACTCAAACCCACAAAAAAAAACACGTACAAATAAACCGACAAAAAAAGATTATCTGCCCACGTAGATGGCAGAATGCCAAGAAGAGTCAATTCATGTTGAAGAGGAGAATAAAATAAGGGATGTACGACTTCATCACCAACACGCGAAATCACGTGATTTGTACGTAAAATTTTCCAACTGTTATATATACAAGCAAAATAGCTATCACTTTAAAAATTATAATGTTCATAAAAGGAAAACTAATTTTCTGACGTGTAATAATAAATACCCATCCCACGAAACGCATTGATTACCCTATTATCGGAATGGATTCTTCTTCTTCTGACATGCGCAGAAGTGTCGAAGGTTCTCTCATCTCTGGTCGAACTATGCGCTATTATTTGCGGATGATCAAATTGTAATTAGCTACATCAGAAAAGGATCCACAGAGGTCAGTGAAATCATTAAATGAAATTTCAAAACAATATAATATGAGAATATCTAAAGAAGATGTAAAACAGCGATAGAAAACAAAATATTAGAACAAGAATTTCAAATACTTGGGATACGATTTATCATAGGAAGATGAAAAGACATAGACATTAAAATATCGAATTTCGTTAAAATAAGCAGCATTATAAACAATATATTTAAGCCATCCCACACACGAGAATCAAACTGTATAACGCCCTGTCTAAACCTGTCTGTATTATATTGAAGGGGAACAATAGATCATAAAAAAGAAGAATGAAAAACAGATTCTAACAGCAGAAAGGAAATTTCCCAGCATAACATCTGGATATATCAAGTGGGACCATATAACAAATGAAAAAATTTTACAATCCCTTAATTACAGTATGAAAAGTTAGAACTATGTCTCAAGGAAAGACACAAGAAGTTATTAAGGAAATTTAAAAGTACAGAATAGATATTTTAGGAATGAGTGAAGTAAGAATAGACAGGCTTTGGAAGAGTGAGAACTAAATTCAATAGAATTTAGTTCTCAGAATTCAATAGAATCCTACGCCACAGTTAGAAGATCTAGAGTATGCTGATGACACAGTTTTGATAGCATCAAAATGCAAAAATACACAAACAAAATCGGAACCCTTGTATAAAACAGTTGAAATGGTTGATTTTAAAATAAATATGACTAAAACAAAAGTTCTTGAACTGAACAGCCACAAAGAAATTAAATTCAACCAACATGTAGTAGAAGTACCAGAGATCAAATTCTTTACCTTAGACAGATCATTGAGAAGTATAGAGTTTAAGACAGACTTCCTTTAGTAATGTTCTTCGTAAAGTACTCAAAAGCTTTTGATTGCGTTCAGCATGTGAAATTCTGGGAAGTAATGAAAGTAAGGGGTTTTTCCCTGAAAACATTATTAGGTTGATTAACTACCTTGTTCAGTGGACAATAAGCCACGGTGAGAACAATTGTGGGATTAACTGATTGGCTTCGGGTGGGCAAAAGAATTAGGCGACGATGCCTACGCTTTCCTTGTCTTGCCGAGGGCATCGTGTGTGGCACTAGACGAGCTGAAGGGGAATAAGGTAGGTGGCAGATTGCGCAGCAATCTGAGGTACGCTGATGATACATTACTTCTCTGTAATGACAGGAAAGAATCGGGACGTGAGAACCTTGAAAGAGTTAATGAGATCAGCAAGAACAGGAGAACTAAACTCAGCCCTAGCAAGTCAAAGATTATGGTTCTCAGAGGAAAGACAGACAGCTCCTCAGAAATGTATGCAACTTAATGGATAAATAATTAAGGAAGTCAGCGATCTAAATACTTGGAATTCATTATCAATGAGAAGAAGACGATTAGGAATGACTACAATAGTCAGAGACTTATCGAAATTTATCAATACACGAACAAAACTGAGCATTCTCAATGCTGCCGATGTTTCCGAGGCTTTTTGCGCGTGTGAAAGTTGGAACCTAAAGAAATATGAAAGGAAAAGGACAGCTACTTTTGAGATGTGGTGATACAGACGACTGCTGAGGATTACATACACCGAAAGGCGAACAAATAGATAAGCTCTAAAAAGGATCGGTAAATCTTCTCAAGAATGCTGGCAGAAAAAAGCTAAAATACTTTGGTGAACACACAGAAAGAACGGGAGGACTTATCAACAGAGAGTAAAGTTCTCAGAAAAAGAAGTGGTAGACCTTCGATGAGATGGCTATCGAACCCACGCTTTCAGAAACCGTCTGAAACAGTGGGTTCGGCCTGAAGACCTAAGCCTAGAACGGTATCAGAAAGAAGTTAAAAACTGCCATTTTGGCGACAAGTCAATCAGTCAATTGATTTGATTGATTTTACCGTTCAGTCGTTTCCGACCGTAGATGACTTCGTGGGCATTTCCCACAAAGTATTCCTGGTGAGATTTTTAAAGGGTAGTTCACCACGGCTTCCCCCCCCCCCCAATTTTATCCGGGCTCAGGACCGGCATATGGGTGGGACGTATTCATGACTGTAATCCGTGTGCGTTCATGGGGTCAGTTTGCCTGTTCTGGGGGACGAAAAACCCGAGTTTCCGGGTGAAAAAAAAAAACCCTACCTTCGTATGAGAATGGCTAACTCACCTTTAGTTGGAAGAGACCACATAAAGGTTCCTCACGTCACTGAGGGAAACGAACCCAGATCTTTCCGCCCCAAGGAATTTGTCTATACTGACTGAGCTGCGGAAACTCATCATTAAATTTAGTTTATTTATTTATTTTTATTTTCTCTAATATACGTAACGCATCTACTTGGATGCTAATACCCATTTCGCACCTGTTTGCAACGAATTCGTGTTAATTATTCGATATTTCTTGCGTATGAGTGCCCCCATCTTTCTATTTCCATTTTAGACTAAACCAGCTTTCGTTTATAATAACGAAGAGCAGATAGTGAGATGAATGTGCGATAGACAGATAGTAGAAAACGAGAGAAAGAGAGGGGGGGGGGATTTCGTAATGCGACCGACGTGCGTGGAATTCGAGGGACTGCATCTGTAACCATGTAACAGGTAATATTCACGCGCGCGAACCCCGAGACCCCCGAGGTGCTATCCCGGACAAGGCTGCAACATCCTTGTGTCGAAGAAACCGTCAATTGCGAGTGTGTGGTTCCCTCGCAGAGCACGGAACTCCACGGCTGCGTGTCACGGTCATTTGCAAAACTAAACACAGGCCGTACAATACCGCCTTTTAATGACCGGCTATTAAATGGGTCACTAGGTAAAGGTCACCACCTTTACAAGTGACCGCCAGGTCAGTGACCGACTAGCGTTACCGTATACAGGTGGAAAAATTTCGCCACCAATGGTCCCGAAAGGAGACATACTCTCGCTCTCCCACCTGCCGTCGATCTTGTAAATCCGGTTGAAGTGTTTACGAACCAGCGAGTAGTGTTTCGCTCGGGGCGTTTCAGCTTTCTTGATCCCCCCCCCCCTCGCTTTTAACGTGGCTTCACGCCAAGAATCGAAGCTCTCTTGGCAACAGTGATCTGTTGCTGTGTGCGATTGAGGGATGCCCTCGAACTCCAATTTTGTAGGCGAAGATACACCCGTAGAAGATCTGTGATTGCAATTCGCAAGATCTATCCGTGTCCATTTTGATAACATTTGTAAAGATTGCAACTGCGTAGGATGGAGAGAGCCAAGATAAACATCAGACCGCAAGAAAAATTTAGGATTGGAATGGTGATATAAGAAAAGAAACACAAATGCTGGCTAAGGCAAAGAGATTTTAAAACTGAAGTGGATATGGGCAGGATATATTGTACGGATGGAAAGTGAACGGACAAAGACAATCATCGAGCGGCGTCCATGAATCTATGACATGCACATTAGTAATGAGTTTAGAATAGCACTTGGTAGGGTTGATTGATTGATTTGAAGAGAAAGGCGAATGCATGGGTGATCAGAGACATACAAGATGGAAGGATGACCTGGTGGAGATGGCTGGAGAATGCTGGCATCGGGAAGCCTTTAACAGGGAAAGATGAAAACAAATGGGGGAGGTCTAAGCAACATCATCATCATCATCGAATTCCTGATATGTACCATCAAGGGGATGTACAGAATATGATAGTACTGCATGAAAGACTTACATCATTATTAACTTCTTATCTACAATTTTCCTCCAAATCAATCTGTTACCTGTCAAGACTTCAACATTGTCATATCTTATATTTCTATCTTCTAAGACACTTTGTACCGTATCAATCCACCTATATCTTGGTCTTCCTCTGGGTCTTTTTCCTGCCAACCTGACAGAGAACACTTGTTTTGCTAATCTTTCCTCTTCCCATCTGTTTAAGTGACCATACCACCTGAGATTAGCTCTGTTAATGCATTCCTGGATGCTGACAATGTCAAGTTCTTTCCTAATATCCTCGTTTTTAATATGACATTGCCATTGATGATGCCATCTGTTCAGTCCCCTAATCTTTTTCAGAACCATCATATCTGTGGTCTCCAGTGTTTGGTCAAGTGTTTTACTTCTGACCCAGCTCTCAGATCCATAAGTTAAAACTGGTTTGAACACTGTCTTGTATACAGCTAATTTAGTGTTTTGGCTAATTTCTCTCTTATTCCATATGAATTTATTCAATTGACTTCCCACCATACCAGCTTTGTTGATTCTGTTGTCTATTTCCATATTTAATTTACCATCTTCACTGAAAATCATGCCTAAGTAGCTGAAATGTTTCTTGTTCCACAGGTTCCCCGTTCACAACACAGTTGACATTTTCAATGATTCTGCCTATTTTCATTGTCTTTGTCTTTTTATTGCTGACCTTCATACCATATCTATTACAACAGCTATTTAATTTAGTCAGAGAATCTTGCAGGCTTGTAGCGGATTTATTTAGAAGTATAACATCATCCGCATAAAGCAAAGAGCTGACATTAACATCTCCAATTTTGATATCATGTTTAATACCACTTTCCTTCATAATGTGATCCATATAGATAATGAATAACAGAGGGGATAATGTACATCCTTGTCTCACACCAGATTTAACATTAAACCATCTTCCTGTACTTCCTTCAATTCTAACTGCTGACTTACAACTCAAATAAAGACTAAGTATTGGTTGATATAATGCCCCACTGACACCATACAACTGTAGCGTTTGGAATACCTTCTCTCTGGGCCCTTGTCATATGCCTTTTCTAGATCTACATCATACTTAAATCAATCAACATTTTTTTTTAATGACGTCATCATCCTTCCCATGCTTCGACGATCAGGTGTTGCCTGGACAGAAGAGTCGAAGAGCCAGGACGAGATGGCAAGCACGTTGTTCTCTTCAAGTCTGCTCCAACCAACAGGTGAATAAAAGTGTAATAACGGGCATCACCGAGCAGCAGAAACAGCTCGCGTGTGCGACAATAAGGGTGTCTCGACGGGCTTCGTTAGGCGTTTGCGAGTCGTATTTCGCACCACATGCTGAGCCAAGTTACGCACGGCCGCACTGCCTTTCCCACGTGATCCGACGCTTCAATTCTCGACAACCATCCCGCGTTCATTCTTCATCGCTCACCCCCTGCAAGGATCCCCCCGCCAGAATTATATCCCGCTAGAATTATTCCCCCCACTTCCCAGATCGGATCTCTCGAGTTCCAAAACAAAACGAAAAGTCTCAACGTTCACAGAGAAAGAAGGAAAGAGAGAGAGAGAGACAGAAAATATGATGTCACGTGACCATCTCCTGCAGTCTCTCAAGGTCACCTTGCCGGCGATAAACTGCGGTGGGAAGGCAAAGACTACACTCGATAGAATCAAGTGGAACTGATAGAGCCGACAATGCTAACATCTTGAAAAAAAAAACACGTGACTATAAAACGGAAACTGCTGATGGGTGGGGAGAACGTGTTTAGGGGAAAATCCACTGAATTTTGGCAGTGAAAGAAACTTGCAAAACCAAAGCGTGCTTTACTATTGTGAAAACTGACGAATCTGTACTTAACAAAGTGGCTGAGTTGCTATGACACTCCCACGCCCTCATGCGTTAATAATACAGCAACTGGCGCAGCAGGAATTTACTGATATCCACACAATGTGGGGGAATGACGACCTCTAGCCTGAAATGCTATGTTAAAAAAATTGCGTTGTAGATAAAAAAAAAAAAAATAGTAATAATAAAAAATACAGCGCACTTTCATTTTTTTCAAAAATTAAAATGTATTTATTTTTTTGTTTCTTTGTTTATTATGTTTATATATATATATATATATATATATTGAATAACTGCAGCATGGCTATCTGGGATGTTAACTCAAATTGTTGTTTAAGTGGACAGGATTCAGCAGGATTTCCCTTGATTCTACAATTTTCCTCTCAAACTCATCATCAAAGCGAAAAATATTTTCTGATCTATTCCAGCATACAGAGTGGCTTTGTTGGTCATCATTAGGATTATTTGAAAAAAGAACATGACTGGATAACGCAGTTGCATGAGATCTTTTGTAAGAGATGTCTCTCTTATGCTCTTCTATACGTTGTTCAATAGATTTGTTAGTTTGTCCAAAATAAGGGATATTGCAATCGCACCATAATTTATATACACCTGGATATTTTAGGTTGTGATGAATAGGCTTTGGATGGCTGATTAGAGAACGGATTTTTGGAAGTGTGGTGAAGAACGTCCTGATATTGTATTTTTTAAGGACTTTAGCTAATTTTTTAGTGACTGTGCTAATGTATGGAGTGGAGATGCTACCTTTAAAATTAATAGTTTCTGTTGTGCACTGCCTAGGAGGATCCAGAAGAAATTTCTTAATCGTTTTTTCAGAGTATCCATTTTGTTTAAAAATAAGAGTGAGGTGATTCATTTCTTTTTGTTGTTCATCTTGTTCATTTAAGAGAGAACGTGCTCTGTGTCCTAAGGTAGATATAATTCCAAGTTTTTGTGGTGGAAAATGATGAGAAAGATTATGCAGATATCTATTGGTATGCGTAGGTTTTCTGTATATAGAGATTTTTAATCTTTCAGAGCATCGTGTAAGCATGACATCCAGGAAAGGTAAGGAGATATTATTTTCTAGATCAGCAGTAAATTTTATATTAGGATGTTGGATGTTTAGATGATGAAAATCTATGAGAGATGTGTGCCCGTGATTCCAAATAATAAAAAGATCATCAACATATCGTTTCCAAACTTTTGGTTTAAATGCGAAGGAAGATATGGCTTTCGTTTCAAAATCTTCAAGGAAGATGTTAGCTAGCACTGGGGACAAAGGATTGCCCATTGCCAGGCCTTGTTTTGGTTGGTAAACGGAGTCCTGATATCTGAAGTAACCAGAATGAATGCAATGTTTTAATAAAGCAAACTTTTTTTTTGAATAATTTGTCCTTTAGTAATGTAATAGGAACGTTAGTAAGTAAAGATATAATGTCAAAACTTGCTAGAATGTCATTTTCATTGATGGGAATATCTTTTATATGAGAAACAAAATCTGTGGTGTTTTTGATGAAAGATGAAGATTTATTGGAGAAACACTTGAGGTACTTTGCTAGATATTTGGAAAGTTTATACGTAGGTGAGTTAATTCCTTCCACAATTGGGCGAAGAGGGATGTTTTCTTTATCTTCCTCTTCGATAAAGTGAATAATTAGAATTAATCACTTTAACCAGTTAAAGTGAATAATTCCTAGAGGAGTCTGGTACATGTAATAAAAACATGTTTGTAGGTTTTGATTCTCAATAGAAATTTTAACAGCTTAGGTTAGGTTAGGTTAGGTTAGGTTAGGTTAGGTTAGTTTAGAATGAAAAAAGTAAGGCAAGTACTTCTTTTGCACTCAATGAAATCAGAAATCATTATAAACTAACCTAACCTAACCTAAACTAACCTGGATGTCGCATGTCGAACCAGAGTGTAGTCGTAGTTTGTCGTGAGCAGATTAATGGGGATGAAAGATAAACGTTGCTGTGGGCCGAGCTTAATGATTACAGGCGGATAAATGGGGATAACAAATAAAAGTTGTTGTGGGCAGATGAATGGGGATAATAGATAAACGTCGTTGCTGTATCTCTTTCCTCATCAATGGAGAAAAACACTGATCAGTTCCTCTTTGCTTTATCAATAATCCCCATTCATCTGCCCACAACTTTTATTTGTTATCCCCATTTATCTACCCGCAATCATTAAGCTCGGCTCACAACAACGTTTATCTTCCATCCCCATTAACTCTGGTTCGACATGCGACATCCAGGTTAGTTTAGATTAGATTGGTTTAGGTTAGGTTAGGTTAGGTTAGTTTATAATGATTTCTGATTTCACTGAGTGCAAAAGAAGTACCCTCCTTACTTTTTTTCATTATAAACTAACCTAATCTAACCTAACCTAAGCTGTTATAATTTCTATTGAGAATGAAAACCTATAAACATGTTTTTATTACATTTACCAGACTCCTCTAGGAAATTATCCACTTTAACCGGTTAAAGTGATTATTAATAATAACCGGATTTATCACTTTAACCGGAACACACACACACACACACACACACACACACACACACACACACACACACACACACACACACACACACACACACACACACACACACACACACACACACACACACACACACACACACACACACATTTTTTTTTTCAGTTGCTAAACCTGATACTTATGCATTTAAGTCCACTACAACCCTGATTATATCAATATGGTATATATTATTTATTCCCTATAAATTTAAAACTCATTCTTTTTTTTAATCAAAATTTTAATACATAAAACAAGCATGTCAATTACAAATGAAAATTTGCAAGCCATAGACCAGTGATGGTGAACCTTTTTATCCAGGTGTGTCAAACATCTTTTTTTTTTTTAAATATTGACGTTGTTGATGTGCCACTTGCATACATGCATTATAAATTTAACTACTTAATCATAGATGGTGACTTATACATATCATATTAGGCTATTTATTTAACAGGACATTGATATACAATCTATGAATTCATATGATACAATTAATTCAATAAACTGAAATTAGTGAAATTAGTTTTTTCATCAGAATACCAATATTTTTCAACATCCAAGGTGTGTCACCTGAAACCCTCAGGTGTGTCAGTGCTGACACGCGTGTCATAGGTTCGCCATCACTGCCACAGACGCTATGGAAATATGTACTTTATTATTCAAGTACGGCGTACTTGAATAATAGTGCGCGCGCACGCACACACACACACACACACACACACCTGTTTTCTGGTTCTACAAATCTAGCACAAAAACAAATAGCAAATAGCAGTTTCGTGATACAAAACTGTTTCCTTATCAAATACATCTTTGTTGTAGGCACTTAAAAATAGGCCTCCAGACTACTGGACACCTAAACCTCGAAATCATTCTGTAAGCTGGAAGACACCATCACCGTTTCATTATGTTTAGTAATGCTCCTGAGTTAGCGTGACAAGTTATCGCCCTCTGGTGGTCAACATTAACTTGCAATGCGTTCTAAGATTATTCCGGTGGCCACCTGACACACTGATGGATTAGTCCTCGACCTACTGAGGCTCTCGCATTCCTGGGAAAACTTGTTCATAAGACTTCAACCCGTAAGATGTTATCGGATCAAGTGGCAGGAAAGATACGAGATATTTATAATCGTTAGAGTAATGGCATACAACGTAAAGAACCCTCATTCGTAAGGAGGGACGAAAAAGGGACATCCAGATAGTTACCGGAAACGAGTTTCCATCCTAACTCACTAGATGGAATGATTTAAAGAGGGAAATGCCTGATCTGAGGAAAAATACAAGGCGTTATTTATGTTTTTAAAACCTTTCATGTTGGGGGAAAAAAAAAATTACGACAATTTTATGAGTGGCAACCAAAAATGATACACAACTCCACAGCTGTCGTGTCGCCTCTTTGAAGAAAAAGAAAAAAAAAAGTTCCTGCATAAATGAGACACACACGATGAAAAAATCAGAAGCTTGTTTGTTCGTTACAAGGACTCTCTGCCCCCAGTGAATCTTATACTGACCGGTAAAAATCAACAAGTAACACGATCTACTTCAAAGTTGTTTGCTAGTTGAGGGGTTAACGGTTTAACTAAACTCGTAAAAAGTCTTTGAGCCTGGATCCAAGATGTATACGGGTGTGACAGTAGACAGAAAAAAAAATTAAATATAGTTTATATAATTTTAAAATATAAATTTGTTCTGGAGAGTTAAAAATAATGTTATTTTCTAGAGTGGAAAAACGCATCAAGCCAGGAAGAGCTATTGATAAGCTGGATAGAATTTCAGATCCCAATAAAAATTGCACTTGCTGGATACTTATCGCTACAAACTCGGACAAAATGTGCTTATAAACTTAAATGGATACGTAATGAGGCTTCTCTAAATATTTTTTCAAGCATACTGAGAAGGACATGAGATACACAGGTTGCTCAGAAGTTGCACTGGCAGGGAGTTCCAGTATTGGGCATCGCGACACGAGCAGAGGTATCATGGGAAAGCCCACACTTCCCTTCCTTTAACTAATGGATTTTACACTCATCCCTAAAACAAACTCGATCGTTTTCTGGAGTGGGTTTTCCAACGAGGAATAGTTACGCTGATGGCAACAAGCATTGCTGGTTCCGTAACAGATCCAAGTTCACTTTTCTTTTTTTGCCTCTTTTACTCGTGAAACAACAGCGGAGAAACTGGTGTAAAAAGAGCTTGGACAAGAGGGCCCTTGCCGATACATGAAGTGCGCGAAGACAGGAGCTAAGCAAAGGGACACCTTGAAGGAGGGGGTAGAGCCGGGGGGACATAAGAACTGAAAGAACGACGCAATCGTTAGCTAGAAACACCAGAGGCTCACTGACCTTCATTCAAGGTCAGACTGGAAAAGACGCCGCTAGAGATGCATAAAGCAGCTCGTGCGTCACGACACAGGCTTAAACAGAGTGAGGGGGGGGGGGAACAAGAGAACATGGAAGCCAGACAGAGAGCGATGCTGTTTTTTTTTTTTTTTGTTTTTTTTTTAAATCATACCAAACAAAAACTTTCGCAATAAGAACAGTACAATGTCTGTCTTATGTCTAAATGTTTCTCATGGATGTTGGTAGGTCTTCAGAGTTTTTAATTGGCAAGTAGTCTAATCTGATTGGGAACTTTCGTGGGAACCATCGCTGGAGAATGTCTTTATTCGAGATTTTGCCCTTCAGTGGGAAAAGTATTAATCCCTCTGTCTCTCTGGAGAAAGAGAGACAGACGTAGTGAAGAGTTGCCAAACACTACCCCATAAACATATCACTCCAACTTGATGATTGACGTTAAGGTCGCGACCCTAGCAAGGTTGTTGCAATGTGACAGATACGCCCCATATCCTGCCAATCGGTGCCACCCTCATTTGCATACGCGGCAGGAAACCGAGGGAAGACCTGTTGACTCCACCCCACTTTTCCGTTGTTTGTCAAGCCGCAAATAGTGAAAACGGTTCACACCTTTCCACACACAATGGGTGCTGGTGGGAGTTCGTACGTTTGGCGTGGACTTCAGTTGCGCCTTAAGGAAAATTGGCACATTCTTTATGGATGTCTTAAGACTAATGAGACGCGCTCAGTCGACGTTTTTCCCATGGTTATGCCTCCACTGTCAAGATGTGGCTATCTTGACAGTGGAGTTTTGAAGAAAGTTGTTAAATATCTCTTCCTCTACGGTTTTATTTTTCTTAGATTGACCTTTAGGGACAACGCTGCGTCCTAAATTCCTCTATTATCCTACAGTGTGCTAAGAATTTCCATTTTCCCTACCCTCCTATTAGGACACCAACAAAAACTACACCACACAGCACTTCCATGACGTTACGACCGGTTTAACAGGTCTGGAACTTGCTAGTCGCAGTCAACCCCCCCCCCTCCTGTTCACCGCAAGTTCCCCTGCAGTACTTTTCCCCCCCTTCCGGAGACAGGTTTCCGGATTCTGTAATGTGGGTTTTCAGATTTGAAGGTCACCCCGACAGGTCCACTGCTGACGAGCTGGGGAAAGGAGAAAAGCCTTCTACTGAGAGCGGATTTAGTGGTGAGTTTGCTTAAGTCAAAACATGCGAAACTCATCAGCTTGAAACACAGACTCGTTTGGCTGTAAATGTCAGATTCACGAGTGGGCCAGCATTTTGTAATTCTGATCCAGTTGGCATATACGTTCGTTTTTGCCTATTAGATGAAAACAGTACTGACTAAACAGTCCTTTTCGTCTAGCAAGGTGAGAGAATAACAGCTTTTCATAAGGCCCACGAAGCATTTTACAATTATTTACCGAGTCATAACGAGTATAAACATGGGATAGCAGTAGAATCTTTCGCCCATACTAGAACAAAGATTGGAAAGCAGCTGAAATATTGAAAGATGCTAGCTCCCGAGCTAGAAGACAAGGCTAAAATGGTCTTCTGGAAGCAAGGACAGCAAGTTGGTTACCTTGAGATGTTGTGCTCCAAATGACAAATAAACAAACAGAAGAATAAAGTACGCACGCGTTGGCCGAACCCTGTAGACTCGAGTGGGTTGTCTAAATTAAGCTGCGACCATAACCATTGAAGAGGACCGCTGCAGAAACTCTTAAAGCCAATGCTATAGAATGTGCACGTGCTGTAGCACTCAAATTTATTCTTATTCACTTTTTTTTCTACTCTCTAACCAAAATTCTTTGCCCTTGTATAACACGTGTACAAAGAGAAAATAATTAGATTTCGTAAAGCCTTCAAAGTATGCCATCGTCCCATCTTTGAGTGAAACGTAGACTAAATTACCTGCATAGCACCACCTGTAGCCTAGCTGCCTTAAGCGAAAGGACTTCATTTTTTATCCAGTTTTTTTTTTTTTTTTAAATTTCCTCTGTCCTTGAGTGTCCTACAGACCCGCATCATTACCAGGAACTGCAAGAAGAGTGCGTGGTTTATTCCTATGTTATTTTTTGTTTTACTCCGTCAGGGACCGGGAAGGTGAGCTATTTTGGGAGATGGGCTCTCGGTAGACAATTTTTTTCCCTCTCTCTCTCTCTCTCTCTCTCTCTCTCTCTGGGAAAAGGCTCTAAAGGGTTAAACATGTCATACCTGGATGAGGGTGTTCGACAGAAATACTCACGGCTTCTTCTTCTTCTTCTTCCTTCCCCCATTTCTTTCCTCCTCTAGAAGATGATGGTTTGTCCGAATCTGAGGTGTGTTCTGGCAAACTGTGTTTTGCGCTGATAAGCTTAGCGCTTAGCGACGTCGAAGGTGGGCGGTAGAAAAAAAAAACACAAAAAAAAAAACATCGTTCATGCTGAGGAAAAACCGGTTCTTATATTGGAACTAGAAGGTAAAATTTCCACTCGCTGTTGTCAGGCAGGCATGAAAATATAGCAATGAAGCGAGGTACAGAAAACTATATAAGAGAATAAAAAACACAAGCCAATAGGCTCCACTGAAATCAGAAAAACAGTTGTATCTTTTCACGTAAGATAGTATTTTGAAGGGACAACCTACGTTTTTAACAGGTTCAGAAAAAAAGCGAACTAAGCATCTGTTGAAATAGCTACTCAAGCTCGTGTAATATTTTTTTTTCAGTTACCTGGTAAAAATGAATTCCAGTCGCTGTGCTTCTTATATGGCAGACAACTATCATTCAAGTACATAACACGGTAAAGAACTTCACTCCTTAAAACATATTGTGATGACTCAGAAAGGCAGGCCATGAGGATGATATGACATGTACGCTTTGGTTCATAACCCCCCCCCCCCCGATTCGATTCCAGTAAAAGATGAAAGGGACATCTTTTATCAACACTACCCCATAAACATGACTGAATAGCTTTTATCAAAGCTATTCAGTTGAAAGTGGTGGAATAGTCAGCCTCGTGCCACCTTTTATTTTTATTTTTTTAATTCCCTAAAACTAACAGACCGGCCTGAGAATCGATACAACTAACAGACATATAAATGAGCAATCGTGACTGCTTTGATGCATTTTAACTGGGCAGTTTATTATGAACATTTCTGAATAAAGCTGTAGACTGTTATTAGGGGGAGGGGGAGGGAATTTATACCTCACTGAGGATGACACACGTCAGTGCACAGATAATTGAATATGCAATCCAGAGAGCAACAAGTACCTACCGGTGATTTACTAGCCCAATCTTCAAGAGAATAACTGGTTTGTGCTCTCCCATCGCCAATGCAGTCGATAAAAATCTGACTGCTTTGACCGGTTCAACCACCAGGATATGGCACATCCGGCCACTAGGTGAAATTATTTTTGTCTCCCTTGATTCCCCTAATAAAAAAATACTTTTCTTTCGTACTGGCCTAAATCATTTGCTGTAAGAACTTCTCCCTCGACGAGTCTTCAACTCCACGATAATAAAGAGGATAATAAACAAAATAAAGAAGATAATAAATAAACAAAAAAAAATGAATATATGCTTATAATATTTATTTTTCTACGTCGCACATACTTTCGACAGGAGATGCTGATGAGTGTTTGACTATATCCGAAACGGCGGCCTAGTCGGTAAAATCTTGTATAATAAAAGACAACGATAGATCTTCGTGCAGATCATGTTTTTTGTGTTTTTTTTTTTCCAGTATAATTTTATTTCTTTGGCTAAAAGTAAAACTCCTAATTTACAACAAATATCGAAACCGATTTCGTTAGAATAAAAGCAGTTTTCGATTGGTTTTAGGAAGAATAAAAATCTTGTATTCAGTTCGAAATGTGTTTGGCAAATATCAGTGTTACTCAAGTAGGAGATTTGTGCGTAGACACAATGGCAATGAAAGTACGTTCTTTGATTATACTAGAAACAATGGAGGGAAGATAATTTGAGGATTTTTTTTTTTTATTATGCTAAGCAATTACGTTCTTATTTTTATCTTTCCCTCAAGCGAGACCATGTTTAGTAACAAAAGAATGAATATTTTTTGTTTCTTTTGTGAAGCACAATACCAAGAAATTCGGATTAAATATATAAACCGTTCAACACATCACTCGCAATATTAACTCGTAAAAATTAGTAATCCAGTTGCAAGAGACCGTACATAAATCATAAGGTGGAAGTGCCACATCTCCCCCCCCCCAGGGAACGTTTTCGAAGGGTCCATTGTTTCCCCAATCCCTTGAAGTGTGTGCTGTCAAATTTTATAATATACTGTACTTCTATAATTAATAATATATTTTTAATTTATAATATAATCGGTCGGTATAGACGAAGTCCGTTGATCGGAAAGTCCTGGGTTCGATTCCCGTCAGTAACGTGATGTGAGAAACCTTTATCGTCTCTTTCGACTAAAGGTGAGTTAGCCAGTCTCATACGGAGGTTGAGGGGTTTTTTTTCATGCGGAAACTCGGGTTTTTCGTCCCCCAGAACAGGCCAACCTGCCTGTGAACACACACACATCTACAAATATGGGACACACGGGAGGCATAAGACCAGAAAATTTCTGTTATTAACCTCATTAATTTCGAAATTTAAATTTAAAAAAAAAAACTTGTTTCCTTTCTAAGAAATTCGAAAAAACATTAACCCACTCAACCCTGTTAATAAACAGAGAGTGCTGACACCACTCCTAGGAGGGGGTCGAGAGGGAAATTGTTGAATCGATGTTTGGGTTACGGAGTGAGAAAAGAGGCCAGCATGGTCCTGATGTCCTCGCTGCATAAAATATGGAAAGTTCAAAAATTACTCAGCCCACGCTTCGAGATCGGAATTCTGGCAATTAATGTCTGCAGCCTTCTAAGTGCGGGGAAAAAAAAAAAAAACTGTGGGGAGGCGATTTAACACGGAACCATTCGCAACGCCAGACACTTAAATTGCCACGGACTATCGAGTGCACAATCTTGTAAAATTCAAGGCCGTTTGCGAGAGAAAGAGATGGTCCCGGGTCTGGTCCGTTCCCGGAAGTGTGGTGGGAGGAAATGTCAGATTACTGTTAAGGTGCATAAAGTCACGTTCGGCTTCACGTGGGGAGGGGGGGGTGAAGGGGAATGTCAAAAAACAGGACTGAAAATCACGTGTCAAGGTCAGAAACAATAGAAGGTAGAACGGGATGGTAAAAGGCATGACTGAGATAAAAACACAACAGAGCGTGGCTCTCGGGAGACCAATTGGATTTATTTCTCTTTTTAATCACTGAAGATTTCAAAATGAACTGAAGATATCACGTGCATACCGAGAAACTAACTTTTGATGAACGAAAATACATACGCACGAGTCCTGTAACGAAAAAATACCGAAAGTAAAAGTACATGCAAAGTGAAAAAGAAACACACGGCGATTTACTTAAAAACGTAAATTATATCACGTGTGTGCACTCAGGATAATAATATTTTGAACTTTATGCGCTGTGATTGCGTTCAAGTGGCTGTATGCGCACGACGATTAGTACCCTGAAGAGAAGACAGATGGAGAAATGCCAATAGGCGCCAAGTATCCTTCCTAAATCCGAAGTCAATTTGGAAGCTGCCACTATTGCCAAAGGTCTCCGTGAAAATGTCGCTGACTTCTACTCCGGTTGACGAGTGGCTGAAGAGTCGTCAAACATGTCCAGATGGTGGGGAAGATAGAGACCTTGTATTGACGAAAACGTCTCCTTTTTGAAGCCGGCGAAATGAGGGGTTGAAGGTTAAAACTAATCCACCAATATATGAGAACGGCATGCACACACACACACACACACACACACATAGTTAGAATCGGACCGCCCGGATATAAAGAAGTTATCCATTTGAGTTTAAACAGCTGCTTAAAATTCCATGAGGGTAAAAAGATTGCAATTAAATTTTGCTACATCGACAGTGACAACTGGAAAAGAATTGAAGAAAAAAAAAAAAGTATGCGTTCTTACAAAAAATAAGTTATAAATATTGCAATCTACGTTCGAACCTTTTCTATTATTATTATTATTTTGAAAAACAGGATTTAAATAAGATGTGTGCATTTTATGTCATTAAGTATCTAAACAAGTTAAAAAAATCCAAACAGAATTTGAAAAAAAAATCTCCTTATCATCTTTGGCATCCAGTGCAAATATTAAAGATGATTATATGGATCTGATAGGAAATTGGGACAGTTTGAACTAATGTGACAAGACTAGTGAACTTTATTTAATTGTTCAAAGAACGTTTACCTGAAGCAGATTTAGTTAATCCCATACGGGGATAAAGAGAGTCTCCCTCGAAAGGAAATTTGGATTTACTTCTACAGGACAGCTGACAAGAGCAAACACGAAGGTGACAGAGACATACACCGTGACTTAGAAGATCACACAATAGAGAGACAAAACATGATCCACTGCCTTCGTTATTTCGGCCCTAAATCCAAACAACAAAATCTCATTTAAAAAAAAAATCCTTGATTCTATTCAGAAGTGGAAAATCCAGTAAACTAACAACCCAATCTCTTACAGATTGGGTTATTAGTCTCTATAGCCCTTCAAACCCACTCCATATGAAAACAAACATGAACATCCGTGCAGAGCCCAATTAAATACATCGCAACATTTGCTTGTATTTCATGCTGACAAAAACGGGATTTATGGAATATTCATGAAAAAGCAAGACTATGAAAAAAAGTTTTATTACGTAAACATCTTACCATTATTCTTCGGTGACAGACCTCATGCAAAAATGTAGGTAGACGTAGAAGGGGGACTGTATTTCGCCATGATCGTACCATGAATATTTCTCCGATGAAGTGATCTTACGCAGCAAATTTCGGTTTTTCAACACACCTCATCATAAAACTTCTCCCACTCCATGACACAATTTTGTCTTATAACCAGGGCCGATCCGTGAGTATCTGATGCCCTAGGCAAAGAAAATTTAGGGGCCACTATACATTGTCTCTCGCTATATATTTTATCATACTCACACAAGCACACGTGCACCTACACATATGGATATTTATAAAAATAATATCATTATGAACATTAAAAAGATTTATTAATCAAAACCAATGCGTTTGTATACACATATGATTACTCCTAATATCTGTATAGCAAGAAAATTATTACATCTTAAATAAGTCTTAACGCCACTATTCATTATTCATTTCTTCAGTGTTAAAGGCAATATATCTATTCCATACATAAGCACAGTTTCTCAAAAATTAGCCAAGGTTTCCAAAAAATATAACATTAGAACTGTATTCACTCCGCTTCCTAAGATCCGCTCCCTAGTAAGCCGTCCAAAGCCTAGCCATCATAATCTAAAATATCCCGGTGTACAAGATATGGTGTGACTGCGACATTCCTTACTTTTGCCAGACGGACAAGTCTATTGAATGGCGTATGGAGGAGCACAGGAGGGACATCGCTTACAAGAGAACACGTGCCAGTGCTTTATCCAGCCATGTCCTTTTATCGGCCGATTCTGATGATGAAAACCATAGTCATACAATCCTTTGGGATAGATCTAACAACATTTTCCGTTGCCATGATGAATTGGAGAGAAAAATTGTAGAATCTGAAGAAATCACCCCCAACCCTGTACATTTAAATAATAATTTAAGCTACAACCTCCCAGACTGTCATTCTGCTGTGATCACACACTGGCGCTCACGAGATGCCATATGCACGCACTCACCCAACAATCTGACCAACGAAGGATCAGCTTGGAATACGTTAACCACAACGTTTTCACGTTAAATATGTATAATGACTTTCCTGTGCTGTTCATAGTTTTTTATCTTCAATGTTTAAGGTTTTATAAAAACACCTGAAGAAGGCTGTAAAAAGCCGAAACACACACACACACACACACACACACACACACACACACACACACACACACACACACACACACACACACACACACATACTGCTTCAATGGGTCGTGTCTTCACAAATTGTGTTAAAATTAAAACAAATGACTAAAGTATGACTTCAATGATTATTTCTCATGATCATTTGATTTTTAATACTGTAGATGGTTACCATTAAGAAAAAAAAATGCAACTGCTAAAAGATATCATAAATAATACATTTCAGATAACTTACTGATATAGGTTCACGTATATATATATATATATATATATATATATACACAAAAGAAATGCTTTTGCATTGAATAGCGGCCCATTTGCTTTAATACGGTTGAGAATTGCATTCGTTTCTGCAATCATCTCAAAACTTGTCCTTTGGATAGGTTAAGTGTTTCGAATTCTGTCGATGGACTTGCAGTGTATCATCGCTTAGCTGATTACACATTCCGTTCGGACTGAATTATAAATTTCATCTCACTCAACAAGCCTCTAGTATCAAGAGAGCAGTCGTTGCATCCAGCGAGCCACTTGAAAATGCCAAAGGTCAAAGTGGGATCCCCTTATTTAAAATTTTGGTTACGCAAATCATGTAACTGACTGTAATTTGTATTTATCAACGGATGAAGATACAGAATATATATATAAAACCCTACAAAAATCAATTTCATACCCACCGCACCAACGTTCGCAGCCTAAACACTAGCATACATGATGTACATCATCATTCATGACCGAATACGTAGAACTGACCTTTAATATGTTTTGAGGGAATCCCAAATTGCAGTTACGACTACCACATACCAATTGAACTGTCCACATCACACTATGTATGTCTTCAGCTATAAGGGTAGCCCTTGTGAGATCTGATACTTCTCTGTTTTTGACCTCCTCTGGCATAAGGCCGTGCCCCACTCGGTAATGTTCATCTGCTGCATTTACGATTCTTCAAATTGTCGTAAGGTTTGATTATCTTGCAGCTCAACTGCCCAAAGATTGACGTAATCTTCCTAGATGACCTAAATATACACAAATTCAACTAGCTTCTTTTTTTCCAGTTCCAGAACCAAGCTGGAAGCAAGTATGGAGGAGATCAGTGGCGCACCCAGAGGGGGACCAAGGGGCCCGAGCACCCCCCAAAGAAAAGGAAAAAACACTAGAAAAATTTCCAAAAATCTTTTCTTAATTAAAATTCATTTTTTTTTAAATTTATGTTGTGTGCTACTTATGAATTAGCGATCACTGCAGATGCTCAGTTATAGGTCGTATGCGATGTGTAGTGTGTATTCGTAAAACGTCTACTCAACTCGCCCCCCCCCCCCAAAGGTTAAATCCTGAGCGCTCGGCCCCCTCCAAGATTAAATCCTGAGTGCGCCACTGGAGGAGATGTGTGTAAGCTTGCTCTCTCACAGAACGCACTCCCTACCTTCAACAACTTCTAACCTCGTTTGTTTTGGTACAACAAGAGAGCCAAGTGGGACGACCTCCAGAACTTATACTCTTCCTTTCTGTTGTCATCCTTCTTACTGTCCTGGTTCAAATACACCTTCTGTAAGCGAGTTACAGAAACTATTCTCACTGGCACGAAGAACTACATTCAGACTCCATCTAAAAGTCCAAGCGTGTCAAAGCAACTAAGGCTCTGATGCCATTGTTTATGTCTGTAAATTGTATTACTTCTCGTAATACAGTTTGGTTTGCCTAATGAAAAAATGAAAAAAAAAAAAAACTTTAAGCACCATATGAGACTGGCTATCTCACATTCGACTGAAAAGTCTAATAAATATTTTTCACGTCTTAGATGGGATTCGATGACCGGCCTTTCTTCCGTACAAAAGGAATACCACCGAGCTGCAGAGATTTTCTCCAGCTTTTTTTTTTTTTTTTTAGTACACGTCTTGTACCTCTGATGACGTTTATTTTAATGCTTAGAAACGTGGTCTGCACACCGAAAATCTCTCTCTCTCTCTCTCTCAAAATTCACCATACAATTTTGCACCAATGAACTTATGTTGTGTGAAAATGAAAACCTTTTATTTTACTTTTTTTTTTCTTCTTTTCTTTTTAATCTGTGTAAGATTAACGTCACTATTCCGGATTTGCGTAATAACAGAATACGGAAAAAATATTCAAACAGAGTTCCGAAGATAAAGTATTACCAAGTACGTACTCAACTAATCATAAGGTCACCTATGCTTACAGATCAATGAGAAACGTTTATTGCACCTATCATCTTAGAAATACGTCATAAATTGCCGAGGTTCAGTTTCAAGTGTGTCACTTTGTATTAACTGGTTGCGCTGTCACGATGCAAAATCCCATTTTCCTAACGCAATACTTACGGTGATTTTATTCTCATCCTTTCAATTAATGTTTTCAAAAAGTGTTTCGTAAAACTCAAGAATAAATATAGAAGAGCTAACACACATCCTGGAATATGAGATGTCACATTTACTAAAAATGTACCACAGTTTCTCTCTTTCCATCTTTCCTCCAGCGAGAGGCTCCCATTGCACGTCTCCACTATATTTTTCCAGCTAATCACGATTAAACTTGTGCAGGCTCCTAAAAACACTGACATAACACTGCGACAAAAACGAATCTCACTCTCATAAACCAATCCCGTCAAAAAAGTCGCATCACAAACCAAGTCAGAATCTCTCCACTAAAAACTCACTTTCGGATCCACTTTAACATTAACATAAATGTCAATTTAGTAAAGTATTGTTCCGTAGCATTAACACAAACATAAATGACGTTCACCACCACTTGCAGTCTTCTAGAATAGACATCTTATCCCTGACATAAATCCAGATCTCAGATATATCTACAACCTTCCACCTCCAGTGTCCAAACTACACACTTTACGATTCTTTTCACCACAAGGGTGGGACTTGTGCCTTTGGTAAATCCGACGTAGCCTGCCAGAGAATGGCTAATTTAGAATCCTCTGCTTTTGAGCCAAAGAAAATCAAAAGCAGGCGTTTCCTTGCCCAATTTAGTAACATTCATTTGTTGCATTTACCAGTCTCCAAACGCTGATAACCACCACTCAGATCTCTTCACATTCCCTTAAATGAAACTCGACCATCTACAATCCTTCTATACTAATACTGTAGTGAGGTGTCTTCCTGAGCGACCTCGATGTCCACAATTCCAACACACCAGACCGTGCTGCACGTGAAGCAGAAGTCTTTGCCATAAGTAATGACGTAACACAAATCGTGCATCTACTTACTCAAATTCCTGATGATCCAGTTCACCTTTTGATCATTCCACTTGGTCTCACTATTGTTTCTGCTTATCTGACCCTAACACACGTTGAGCATGTGCCACAGAAATTATCCTCCTCACCTTCATCCACAATTCGAGGCATAATCCTCATCCGCTTTCCAAGCCCTGGTTCAACCGAAAGTGTACAAAGCAGCTGAAGAAAAAATTAGCTTACCGCAAGTGATTCGATTCAAGAACTCCGGCTTCGTACTCTGCCTACACCAAAGCACGCAACATATACAAATCAGTCATTAGCAGATCCAAATCTGTTGATGACTGATTTGGATCAGTGATCAGCAGATTGGGTACAGTTGGATACAACGTCTACTCTCCTGCACTTCCACCTCACTTTCATCCCAATGGCATCACTGTTACTGCACCCAAAGATAAAGCGGACTTCCTGGCATAACTCTTTTCCTCAAACTCCTGCATTGATGAAGAAAGGAAATTATCCCCTACCATACCAGAATCTAAGCGCTGGATGCCTCCTTTAGTTTTTCGACAAAAAGAAATCAGGAAACTACCAAATAAAAGTCTTCTGGTCCTGATTGCATCTCTCCAGTTGTTCTTAAACATTGCGTTCCAGAGTTAAAACTCGTCCTGCATCGTCTCTGCAATCTATTGTACTTATCTGATACTTAACCCAGTGCATGGAAACAATCTCATATCCATGCTATTCCTAAAAAGGGTGATAGAAGTCAACCATCAAACTACCGACCAATTACCATCAACTCAATTCTCTCCAGAATAATAGAGAAAGTCGTCTTTTTTTTCTTTTTTTTCCCCCAGGTGTTCCTTCAGGTTTTCTTCAGGTGTTGAACTACCTTACCCCAATCTTGAAGATATTTTCAGGCGCAAACTTTGTTTGCTCACACTTGGATAAACGATTAAACTAAATTTATTAAAGTCATTGCCAAATCCTCCCCTACTTAGACGCACACCAATTAATCAGCGAGCACCAGTACGGATTCCACCATTCAAGATCTTCACAGCTGACCTCGTAGCTTACATCAGCCACCACCGGACACATACCATAGAAAGGTTTGGGAAAACCTGTGCTGTCGACCTTGACATTTCCAAAGCTTTTGACAGTGTGTGTGTGTGTGTGTGTGTGTGTGTGTGTGTGTGTGTGTGTGTGTGTGTGTGTGTGTGTGTGTGTGTGTGTGTGTGTGTGTGTGTGTGTGTGTGTGTGTGTGTGTGTGTGTGTGTGTGTGTGTCAATGCCACCAAAACACAGTCTTGCCTTTTCTGGTGCAAAAGAGATTCCTGGTATAAACACATCACACTAATAGACTTCTCAGCATCCAAGAAACGAATCATTCAAAGGGATTTTGAAATCGTTCAAAAGACTATTTCACACCCAACCAACTCCTGACTATATGCAAATCCGCCAATGCTTAGAATGCTGCTCACATGTTTGGGATGGTGCACCTACCCTTACCCTCACCCAAATCACCAGATAAGATCAGATGTCTCTCTGTTTGGACTAACGTTTACCTCAATTTCCTGTCATAAACACATCACACTAATAGGCTTCTCAGCATCCAAGAAACGAATCATTCAAAGGGATTTTGAAATCGTTCAAAAGACTATTTCACACCCAACCAACTCCTGACTATATGCAAATCCGCCAATGCTTAGAATGCTGCTCACATGTTTGGGATGGTGCACCTACCCTTACCCTCACCCAAATCACCAGATAAGATCAGATGTCTCTCTGTTTGGACTAACGTTTACCTCAATTTCCTGGCATAAACACATCACACTAATATACTTCTCAGCATCCAAGAAACGAATCATTCAAAGGGATTTTGAAATCGTTCAAAAGACTATTTCACACCCAACCAACTCCTGACTATATGCAAATCCGCCAATGCTTAGAATGCTGCTCACATGTTTGGGATGGTGCACCTACCCTTACCCTCACCCAAATCACCAGATAAGATCAGATTCTCTCTGTTTGGACTAACGTTTACCTCAATTTCCTGGCATAAACACATCACACTAATAGGCTTCTCAGCATCCAAGAAACGAATCATTCAAAGGGATTTTGAAATCGTTCAAAAGACTATTTTACACCCAACCAACTCCTAACTATATGCAAATCCGCCCGTGCTTAGAATGCTGCTCACACATGTTTGGGATGGTGCAACTAAAACTTCCTTTAAAATCCTTGATGCTGTCCAGAGGCGATCAATTAGGCTCATAGATGATCTCTCTCTCTCTCCCTCTCCCCTACAGATTCACTTCAACCTCTATCTCACACGTGCAGTGTTTCAGCGCTGTTTCTGCTCTACAGTTGCTTCCATGCTCATTGCTCCAGTGAATTGTCCACTATCATTCCCTCACTTTCAGTTGCACCTCTTAATACAAGAGCAGCAAAATAAAATAAAACCCTCGTTGCCTCTGATTTTATTTTCAATGATATCGAATTTTCTGACAAAATCAGGTATCTCTTCTCAGACGCCCCCCCCCCCCCCCTCTCTCTCTACTGAATAACTGGTCAGATCGCGAAAAATAACAAAAATGATAAAAATAAAAACGATCGATGTTGTTTTGAAGAGAGCAAGTAAGCTGACTGGAGACTCATTTCGTGAAACTCGTTCCCTCTGTCGCACAGACAGTCTCTTCCTGCTTTTTTTATTTTTATTATTTTTTTATTATTATTTTATTTATTTTTTTAATTCGCAGGCCATCTGTGGCTATTCAGTTAGTCGAGTAACCACAATCCTTCTGCAAATCTATACACAATCCGAGTGTCAGCTAGTTGCATATGAGAATTTTATCAATGCTCAATAAATCATGAATTGTTATTTATTTTTATTAATCTTTCCAGTACAGAATAATAAAATAGCTTAGTCTGTTTGTTGGTTTAAAACGGATGTAACATAATATTTCAAGACAACAAGAAGTTAATTTGTTAAAAATGAAATCTGAATAAAAATCAAGATCATTGCTAAGATGTTCGTAATTACATCAAAATGATCAACGTACAGGTTCAACTTAGTTTGCAAATTTGCAAACTGCACTTTCACATTATAATAATAATAATATATAGTAAGAATAATTACATGTATTCATTCTACTTATTATAACAAAAACGAAGCACTTGGCAACGAAACTTTTGTACATTGCTGTTAAAAAGTTATAACTATTCTCGAAGACCAATAAGATTATTATTGCTATTAAAAAATGATCATGAAAAATATATTACCCATTTAAAAAAATGCGCTGTGAAAAAGTGAAATAAATGCAGCATACATCATTCCCTACTACTAACAAAAAAGCAACTCCAAATATAAATTGTGAATGAAAATAAACTACAAATTGAAATATAAATGTAAATGTAAAATGCAGAATTAACTGTATATCTATTTTTAATGTAAAATTAACTATAAATTGTTCTTGTTATATTTCTATTAATTTTAACATTAATTAGAATATTATATTTTCCTATTATAATAATTGTAATAACATGTAACAAAACGTACATTGCAGTCATTTAATTTCTTTGGAAGATAATAACTGTTGTTATTAAAAAAATATTATTAGATAACATCTCCAAGGAGTTCAAGGTCTCATGGAGAGAACTCCATTCAATCTATACAATACGTCTGCCCTACATAATATTTTATTTTCATATATTTTAGGAGGAGATAATTTTTTTTTCTTTCCTTGTTTTATATTTTTTAAACTTTCAATCTAATAGGAACTGGTACATCCGAACACTGGGCATGAACGTTTAACAAACGCTTCAGTGAATACTTTATTTAGTGTCGTTTTTTTACGTGTGGATATTTACGAAAATCTTAACATATGTCGATTAGGTAACATTCGAGTTTAAATCAGCTCATCCAAACGATAACTGAAAATAACACGTGATTCATTATTTCTACAAGGCTGTTCTAATTTACTGTAGTAACCGACAGCTGAATTATTCATGGTTAGATTGGAAGACTATTAATAAACGCAAAAATAATAAAGCGTATTTTTACTATGTCATAATAAGTGCACGCATGAATAAAATAGCTGAAGCTGTGTTTTCCCTTTCATTATCCGCCCTCCATATGAACTCTGAAGAGCGAATGGCGTTACTATACAGCAGGTACATTAATAAATCATGTGTAATAAATTCAAACAGCCATTAACATTGTTCAAACATCATTTATTACAGACTTCGACAGTTTCGTTGTTGAACAGTTAATAGTATATTTAGAAAAATAATGACATTCGAAGTCTAATGTGAAAAAAAAATTAATACCTGAAATATTGTCTGTCAAAATAAATAAATAACACAAAAAAGCGCCAAGCAACACAAATAAACACCGAGTAATTTATTATTTCTTTATTTAAAGAAGATCTCGCGATATTTCAACAAACCGGAGAGTTTCAGATAAGAATTCCTCTAGTTACCGTCAGATGGCAGTAGTCTGCAGATCATTTATACTAGCTAGTCGAATAGCGTAAAAAAAAAAAAAAAAAGTAACAAAAATGTCGCTTCAACGGCTACAAACAGCGGATATTTGAATGCAAGTTTAAACTCAGGACAACTGAGCCTTAAAATCCACAGAATCAATCACGTTCGTTTCATAAAGTAGCGATTTATATATATATATATATATATATATATATATTAAAATTATTTATAATTTAAATAATTTATGGGTTTTGTGTTATTTTCTCTTGTCCTAAAATAATTATTAATATATTATTAATTTATAAGTTTAATTATATAAATTCTTAACAAATTATTAAATTATTTTTTAATAAATTATTGATAATTCATAATCATTTGTGAGATGTAGAATTTCCATAATAGCAAGCTTCATACAAAGATAACAATGTTAAGGGAAGGTGTCAATTTTAATAGCTTCCGGTTATTTGCTGACGGTCTATAGTGATACCGTCGTACTGGTACTGTCGATTTGCAATACATAGTGACTCATAACCGTGATAGAGTAAGGCCGTATATCATCAGTATCAGAAACTCCAGTTATTTGGTGTATGTGTCGGATACCCACTCTCTCTCTCTTCACCACACACACACACACACACACACACACACCGGTTCCTCAGAGACACTATCACCAAACAGGTCATACATACTATGACTTAATCAGAGACACTATCACCAAACAGGTCTCTCCCGATGCTATCACTAAAGCAGCGTTTCGCTTTCACCACTAATTTTCATAGCCAACTAGCCTCTCGTCATGAGGAAGACGAATAAAACCTGTTCGTGAAACACACTCTGGTTTGCAGTTAACAGATCCCCCTTGTAGATGGGTATGAAAAAAAAAAATCATTCTATGATCCTCTTCTATATATTAAAAAAATAGAATTTCTTTTCATACGAATTTATTTATACTTTGGAGACAGTTACCAGTCCACTGTTATACACACAGTTTATCATACTGTGCCTTAAATATATTCACTGTCTCTGCACACACCACACTCTCGGGCAAAGCATTCCAATCACTCACCTATATTATAAACAAAGTAGTCGAAATTCACTGTACCGCTCTCGAGTTAAATGTTCAGGATGGCTTTTTAGGACATTATGAAGAAGCAGTTATTCTAAATACAGTGCTGTATTGATAATATATGTAAGAATTAGCACACGTACCAAGTTACTTTATAGTTAATTAAAAATAATTAATAATCACTTACGATATATGCATTCACTGCAAGCAAACATGACGCGCATGCGCTTAAATGTAAAGAGACGAAACACCGCCTGCAAAATTAAGTGAAAATAGCAGGCGTAGACTTCTGTGGCTAATTCGTTCAAAAGATATATTTCGGTGATTACACCATATTTTTTTATTATTCAATTATATAAAACACTGAAATAATAGTTCCCGACAAGTTTCGTAAATCTTGAAGCAAATCGTAATTTCGTAAATCGATTTTTCGTAATTTCGATTTACGAAACTTGTCGGGAACTATTATTTCAGTGTTTTATATAACTGAATAATAAAAAATGTGGTGTAATCACCGAAATATATCTTTTTAAGTGAAAATAATTTGAACTATTAATTTAAAGAAACTAATTTTAAATTGTATGTATTTTAATTTGTTTAAAATGTTTATTTATGATTATAATTTTAATCATAAGTAGGTAAATTATTTACCTACCGATTATTATTATTATTATTATCATTATTATTACAATCCATATTTACAATCAATTGTAATAATCAATCGATTACAATCAATATTTATTGTGATTCATCAATATTTGATAAAAATGCGAAATTTTACAAATATTATGAATAATATATGTATGTATTGCAGTTTCATAGAAAGGTAAATTTAAAAGCCCATTTAAATTCTCCGTAATCAGAAGGTTAACGCTACAAATGATTTATGCTTTAATGTATGTGGCGGATTCCCATGAAAAACTGTTTACGTTTGTAATTGTTTGCTTCATATGAGCAAGTAGCTGTTGTTTTGCCAGCAGAGTACTTATTCATTTCAAAATAAAAGATCTTGAACTGTTTACTGTTTATGTGCAGTGTTTTAGAGAGAAAAAGAAATACGATAAGAAAAATTAGAAATATTTTGAACAATATTAGTTTTCATGTGCTTAAGATAAATGAAAACCAGAATTTTAAGTCATACTTGAATACGTACGCTTGAAATTCTGACGAGCACAGCATAAATGGGAATAAAGGCGTGGTGAGAAATTCAAGAATATGGGTCCCTTTATTGGTTGCAGCCACATGTAATTGCCTGCAAGGTCTGATGACCCGCATATTTTAAATTATGGAAAGTCATAGATATCCTGTTGAAATAGCTGTAGCATTCAACTTTTCCCTTCCTAATTCTCATTTTTGATTAAAGAAAATATCTCAATAAATGCATTTCACTTAACAGTTTACAGTAGAACAACTTTTTATTACGTTATTATTATTATTATTATTATTATTATTATTATTATTATTATTAGCTATGCTTCATTCAACACATAACAAGTCCAAAACACTTGTTATGTGATTAACGAAGATTTTATCACAGAACTCATAAATATTAAAACAAAAAATAAATAAAATAAAATTTTAACAATAAAAATGGTCAGTTGCTCCAAAGAATTCGGGATGGTTTCAGGGTGATATTGCTTCAATAATAAATGTTGTAAGAAGCCACAAAGGGAATGTCAAATACAAGAAGTTGGACTTCGTATAGTGGTTGAGTTTCAACTTTTAAACCACCTTCAGTGTAATGCCGTATTTCCTAACTCAAAGTCCACCAGGTCACATCGGCGTCCAAAGGGGATATGTGTGTGTGTGTGTGTGTGTGTGTGTGTGTGTGTGTGTGTGTGTGTGTGTGTGTGTGTGTGTGTGTGTGTGTGTGTGTGTGTGTGTGTGTGTGTGTGTGTGTGTGTGTGTGTGTGAGGACGACGGCCTCTCGGCATGGCGCATGCGTGTGTTTCTGGTAACAGGAAGCATTCCTTGAAGCAAATGAGCCAGATGAACATTTGAACGCAGCAACAGATTTACATTCCTCCAAAAAGGGGTCTTCACCCAAGAGATTTCCATCTTCATTACTGTTGAAAGTGTACGATAGCGGATGACAGGAGCTCCGATTACGGAGCTGCGGCACGTAGTGGGTGTAAAGGGATAGCAAAGTCAGGTTAACTGTTTCAAAGAATGGACATTCTCCGTGTCGTTTTAACACAAACAACTTCCTGCAGACTTCAGTTAATGCTTTTTCAGTACGTGAGACTGTCAAGACAAGACCATCGGAACTGGGGTTTCCAGTTGCACTACAATTAGTTGAAGTACCCGCCACCAGATGTCAGGTGTGGTATATGAACCATAACATGTGATTTATACTGAAATTACATAAAACAATAAAACAATGGATAACTAATGGGATACCTAAATATTACACATTCCGATCTTTTCTTAACAAAACATAAAAAGTAAATTTTTTATGAGTTAGATAAGGCTAAAACGGCCTCGCCTACCCTATAAGGGAATAAATGGCGTTAGCAGATTTTATTTAAAAATTTTTATGTGACTCCCATCCACGAAAGGTCGTGGATGGGAGTCACATAAATAATGGGAGTCACATCCAAGGGCCAACCATACCGGCAATTGCATTAGCGTATTTTGGTACGTCAAGTCAGGGGCGCGCTAGTAGTATCTGGCGCCTGTGTGCAAAACTTTAGTTGGCGCCCCCCTCTCTCCCCCTCCAATAAAAAAATCACTTTTAAAAAAAGTTTTTTTAAAGTATTTCCTCCTCTTTGGCGCCTTTACTATCCTGGCGCCTGTGTGCGTCGCACACATTGCACATGGCCGGCGCGCCCCCTGCGTCAAGTGTAGCTGACAGTTCTCTGAAAAACAAAGGAGAATGTTCAAGAGAATGTTCCTTCGATTTCATAGGTACAACTCAAGAATAAGGATGGCTAGTCTTAGGCGTATAAGTATACGTTGTGTGTACATTGCTTATGTTCTCCTGGTCACTTTGCTGGATTGTATAATGAAAAAAAAACAGAGTTTTCGAGAAGAAAAACCTTTCAGTGTGAGCTCACCTAATATTGGCCTTCAAGCGTTTCATAATCGCCTTAGTAAAAGTATTTTATTTAGGGATAGAAGGTCATTTTGGATTGCTTGTCATCATTCCTGAACATAATGTCCTGAAATTGAGTTAGTAGAATGATTATGGCAGTTAGCTGAAAGTTTACATCATCTTAGCACTGATCGTAAAATAAATGCCTTAAACACTATTTTTTTAATCGTGTCCAGTGAATACGGAAATGCATGCATGGATGACCGCTTTGTTGTTCTCGTCTTTCACGATTAAAATGGGAGTGCTGGTAATTATATGTCTTTATTAAATAGCTGTCAGTTAGTAATCGCATAATGAGAATAAGGGAGCAGATGAGTGCTTTTAATCACCTGAATGGCAAACACGTACTTACCAGTTTCTTTCTTTTTGTCGATACGCTCACTAAATGAGGTCATATCTGCATTGTTTTGTTCTCAACATCCTGGGTTGTAGACGTCCAGAACTCTTTTTTACAAGTCAACATTAGTTTTTTGCAGGTGTTTATTTTTGCAGCTGAACTTTTCAAATGATGTAGTTCAAGCGGATTGGAGATAAACTTATTTATTCCCCTCCTCCAAAGGGAAACAAATAGAAAACATGTATATCCAATATTCGATTTTAAAAGTCACGAATTTAAAGTTTCCTTTTAACTTTTTTTTTTTTTTTGTAATTATTATCTGTAAACATTTGGACGCAATTCTATCCACGCAAACAACCAGCGAATCAACAGGAAATATCCTTCTTCAATAAAATTATCAATTAGATTGTCCCGAGGTGTAACACTTCTCAATTTGGGGAGAAAAGCTATCAAGGGTTCATCAGCTTCTGCCCACGTGCTGCGTTTGACCTTCGTCAGCGGATCCTCACCTTGTTGCGCATGGGACAAATATCTGAAGGTCAAAACGCTTAATAAAACTCTGGTTTGAAAGCTGTGATGTCCACACGCGATAAAATCCTTTCGTCACTTACCTCGCATTGGTGCTTGCTTTAGAATGCTTTATTATTATTATTATTATTATTATTATTATTATTATTATTATTATTATTATTATTATTATTATTATTATTATTGCTGAACATCATACAACTCAAAAAATACTTTCCCTATTAGGCCTAACATATTAGGCCTAACATAAAACTATTATCCGAAGGTCAACAGCAAACCATGTACTTTATCTTTCCTGTATCCAAATTGGAACTAAAAGATGCTCGCTCACAATTAAAGCGAAAGACGAATCCAGAAATTGACAAAATCAAACTCACAGACTTCTTAACGCATTTTGAACAATTAAATCCTACACTTCTGAAACTTGTGAACACGATATTCGACATTGGCGCTGTTCCCAAACAACTAAAAACCACGATAGCTACACCTATCTGCGAACACGGAAGAAGAAATGACTTTCGCAACTACAGATTTATAGCTAATACACACAAGACCACAAAACTACTTACGATATAGCATCATCTCACAAAACCTGTACGGTTTCCAAAAAACAAAGAGCACAAACCATATTATTAAAGGACATTACAAACGAACTAAATAAAGCTCTTGACAAAAACAAATTTGATATCGAAACCGCGTTGTATAAGTACCGCGTTATACGAGGGTTACCTGTACATACATGACATTCAAAACTTGGCCATACAAAGTCAAATACAGTATATCAATATTCTGACGACCCAGCATTACTAACAGTCCACACGGATATAAACACTGCACTCTCCAAAGCACAACATAATAAACAAAATAACTGACTACTTCTACCACAATTTCATTATAGTAAACAACACTAAAATGCAAATGATAATAATAAAGAACCCTAGAATTCCTGCACCACTAATGATATATAGTCACACATGCCATTGCATTAACCATAAAAGCTGTTACTGTCCCGAACTCACACCCAAACACATGCTAAATACCTCGGTTTATACATTGACAACCACGTTAAAGGAACTAATCATATAGAAAACCTTTTTAACAAACTATGCACTATTGCTGCAAAACTCTTCCAAGCAAAAGATATAATGCCAACCAACATAAAAACAAAACAAACAAAAAAAACCTCATGTATTATGGAATTTGTGAAACAGTATTAACTTAAGGTGTAACTGTCTACACAAACACAACGGTCACTTATCAAATTTCGAAAAACTTTACCGAAGAATCGTTTCAACAGTACTTTGGAGACCCAATACACACCAGGAAATAACCGAACCCCCAAAGGCAAAACACAAAATTCTGAGTTCCTGAGTATAAAGAATCTAAGACACTACATACTTTTCAATAACACAAAAAACTCCATACAAATTGTTATAACAGGCGTTATAACAATTTGTATGGAGCCACTGTGAGAGAGCATCTTATACCCACATTACTCAACAACTTGCTATATAAGATAAAACATCTGAAGAGTTACAGAACATTAAAATCTGAACCATGGAAACTGTATCAGTACACTTAGAACTGCAACAGTTGCCATACATTTTACATGAAGCATATTAACCACAGCAACAAACGCTAACAAAAAAAAAAAAAAATGTTTAGTTAATCGTTAATCCAACTGGCTTCAGAAAAGCTAACGCTAACTTCGAAGTCAGTGGATTACTCCGCCTCGTTATCTTTTTACTGCGAATATTAGCACCTAACCCAATTTCATAAATATATCATTTTCGTTCCTTGCATCACATTACCCTATTATGAATGTAATCTATGTCCATATATGAACTTGTATACACATGTTCACATGCATAGATTGTAAATAGTATGTACGTATGAACATCATTTTTGATTGATAAAAATTATTATAATTATTATTAAACCTCAATGGAGTCAAAAGACTCATCATATTATTTATGAAAAACGAATGTACTCAATAATTTGTATACTGAGTTTTTGTAATAATAAAAATGGATTAATAGTGTCCTTAACTGTGTATAATAATAAATTACGTTATTGATATGAGAAAAATTATGTATATTTATATTTTAAAAAATAACAATAAAGAAACTCAAGAAAATCGACTGTAGTACCTACTTTATTTCAGACAGTGACATATCTTGTTAGGGTTAGGTACCAAGAGATGGCAGCACTTGTTTGCCAGCCTCTTCATCAGTGGCTGCTATAATTAGTGATAGACATGGGCCAGCTATCTCTGATTGGCTACTGGTGGAGATTGAACTGCCCACTCAGTCTCCAAAAGCTAGATAGGGTATAAAGGCCTCGCCTACTCCCTATTAGGGAATAAAAGGCGTTAGTTGATTTTTTTGATTGATTTAATTTTTTACAATAAAGAAATTAAAGTACTCTACACTGTGTACTGAATTTTTGTACTGAACAGAAAATATAATATGTTTTAATTGTATATATGTAAATATTCTGTATGATGATAAAATATTATTAAAATGTTTCTGACTTATGTACTATGTATATTTAGTAAGAATGTTTTTTTTAATCTACGCTCTCTGTCCAAAAAGAAACCGAACTTTTAGAAAATAGAAGAAACTAGTGGAGTCACGTGTTGTATCTTTTTGTTGTCGAAAGGGGCATCCTTCATTAGTGAAGGTTGTGTCAATTGTTTATGACATTTGTTTCATTAGAAACCGAGTTATAGTGTCAAGAGTGACAGTGGGTTTTGACGAACGGTCGGAAAATGTGTTTCAAACAGAGAGCTCCGATTGACTTTTGTGTTAAACTTGGTAAAAGTTTTACCGAAACGCATCAAATGCTTCAAAAAGCATACGATGATGAATGCTTATCCCGTATTCAAGTTTACGAGTGGTTTAAGCGATTTCAAAGTGGTCGTGAGACGCTTGAGGACGACGAAAAGCCGGGTGTCCAAAAACTGGACTGAGGGAAGTTAACATCCAAAATGTGCGTGATTTCATCAAAGAAAACCCGAAAATATCCGTGAGATTGATTGAAGATGAATTGGTGATTCCAAAATCAACTGCGCACAACATTTTGACCGAGAGTTTGGGCCTTCGTAAATTAAATTCGCGATTTGTTCCCCAGAAGTTGACCGACGACCAAAAAATGTATCGAATTGAACACTGCAAGGACCTCATTAAAAGCACTCGTAAGGATTCAAACTTCCTTGAAACGATCGTTTCTGGTGATGAAACGTGGTGTTTTGAGTACGAGCCCGAAACAAAGCGCCAGAGTGCTGAGTGGAGACCACCAGAAGAGGGGCATCCGAAAAAAAAAGTCGCATGGAGAAGTCGAAAGTAAAGACAATGCTGATTTGTTTCTACGATTCCAAGGGCATTATCCACAAAGAATTCGTTCAGCCTGGCCAAACGGTCTATGGTGAGTTTTATCTCGAAGTTTTGAAGCGATTGATAGCGAGAATTCTTCGCGTACAGCATGAATATCGTGACGACCGACCGTTGGTCAAAATACACCATAACTCGGCTTCTAATGAAACAAATGTCATAAACAGTTGACACAACACTAATGAAGGTTGCTGCTTTCGACAATAAAAAGATACAACAGGTAGCGCCACTAGTTTCTTCTATTTTCCAAAAGTTCGGTTCTTTTTGGACAAAGAGTGTATGTACAAAAACCGAAAATATAACATGAGAAGTGTATAAATGTAAATACTATGTATCATAATACTTTGTAAGACCTAAAAAAATGCGTCATGTAATCATATTATCTCTCTCTTGTGTAGCTGTAAACTATAATTGCAAACCATCACTGGGATTGTTATTATTCTTGCTACATGAATTGTTTATTGTGCAAATTAGAAGAATATAAATTGCAATCTGAATAAATCTCATATAAGAACTTATAATATTATTGCTGAAAATTTATATGATATTCATGTAATTTGAGAAGCAATAAAGTGTTATTAAAAATCGAAAGAGTTAATATAATAGATGTTATTCCCAACAATTTGATTGGCGATATAATTCAATTTAGATTTGATTAAATAATCTAAGGATCATCTCGCAGATAGCGTAAAACATGGACTTCCAAGTAGTGCGGTCTTTTGCACATATTTAAAATCGTCGATGTTTAATACTTCTAACAGTTAGATGGCTTCATTGAAATTGTACCAAGTGTACCTATAACTATTTGGGTGGTCTTGATCTGTTTAAACCCCAACCACCAACTTCGATTGCCAGATCTCGATTCGATATTTTGTAAATTCACTTGAGTTGATGCTGTTGGTGTTGTCATTTGGTATTACAATGTCTATAATCCAAACTCGTCAATGGTCGATAATAATAATGTCAAGTCTATTGATATCCAAAGGCCGTTCAGTGTGTATTCTAAAATAATAATAATAATAATAATAATAATAATAATAATAATAATAATAATAATAATAAATTCGTTACTGATTAGGAAAAAAAAGTTTTTTTTTTTTTTTTTTTTTTTTTGTATACGAGGCGCCCCACTTAAATTTTTCACCGGCCACCACTGAGGAAAGCTGTATTTTTTGCAGAGATGCCAATAAGTCTTCTTAGTCACTTGATCATGGTGGTATTTGTAATCAATTTGTGCAATTGTACCACAGGCATTGATCAGATAGCCTTCAGTTTCACTTCTTTGATTGCATAATCAACATTTACTGTTTTATTATTAATGTTCTTAATTTTTGTTTTTGTTTTAACTGCATTAATTTGTAATGCCCGTACATGAACGAGTAGAAAAATTCTTCAGTTTCTTTTTTGATGTGTCTAAACTGTAGTCATTGCTAAGTCTTTGTGTTCTTGTTAATTTTTTCTTCGAAATCTTTCAAATGTCGGCCATGTTAAGGTTTATTTTTTCTACTTCCAAATCGATTCTTTTGCTGTTCTTTCTTGTATTTATTTCCAACTGCTTTTAGAAGACATTCGTGTGAAATTACTTTTATACCTTTGTCCTTGTCAAAATTGAAATTGCTAGTGTTATTAATTTTTCCAAAGATTCACGCAACACTGAAGAGTAATAGTGACTAGGAGTCACCTTGGAAAATTTGTCTACTGCTGACACATCTTAGAATTGCTCATTATTGACTATTAAAGTTGTTTTACATGTTTTCATAGCAGCAGAAAGGTCTTCATAGCTCAGTGAGTATAGTCGAAGCTCTGTGGTTGGAAGGACTTCAGTTGGAGTCCATTCAAGGGTATGAAGGACCTTTATCAGGGCTTTCAATCGATGGTGCGTTCTATTGTTTTATACGGGGGTTGGTAGGCTTTTCCTTTTGGAAATTGGGATTTTTCCTAAACTAGGAAATCGCTCGATTGAATTTTTCAGGATCATATTATCAAAATCCCCAATTTTCGGGAGGAAAAGCCTACTAACCCCTTATAACAGCGTTTCTCAAAGTGTGGTACGCGTATCACCGGGGGTTACGCGAAAGGTCGTTAGGGGGTCCGTGGCAATTTTCGGCTATGCATAATAGTCATTATATTTTTCAACAAACAGTGCAATTAGAGACAACCGGGATAAAACGGCACTAACTAATGAATCACATCTCCCCTCCAACAGAGACTGCTGTATAGACTCCAGCAAAACCATATGGTGCGGGTGGAACATATGATTTTGCTTGATACCACCTCCGTCGTTAGCGTGTTAAAACTAAGAAATATATAGTGAATGTGTTTCAGATATTATGGAATTCGGTTGAAGGGAATTAGCATTTCAACTCAACTGTTGAAATGCTAATTTGTCTTTGGTTCGCGCGATCTTTTGCTAATACCGCATCAATCATATGCAGGTCTTCGCTGCTCTACGTATCTCAAGTCTTGTAAATTACTGGTAATTTTTGCTTTAAATAATGGGAAAGAAGATGACGCTATTTGGGTAGATGACTTTGACGGTGTATACAAAGAAACTGTTCTCGATGCCAAAAGTAGTGATAGCGAGTAGGAGCTTCTTGGTAAGTCGCACCATTTTCAGTTTTTTTCTGAAAACTTTAGTTTCCGAAAATTCCCGCACGTATTCGCAACACGATTTTTTAGCTTTCATTTTGAGAAAAAAGTTAGACTTATATTCGAGTAAATGCAGTATTTTTTTTTAGCTTTCAAATTCTTACGTGTGGATCATTGGTTAAAGATTGGATTTATAAAACGTACAAAAGAGAGCAATATAGCAAATAGAAGTAACTGTAAGCAACAAGAAAACGTTGATTTTGCATCTGGATCAAATGAAATTGATGAGTGTGTCGTCTGACATCTCTAGAGAACCAAAATTTAAAAATAAATTATATTTTTTGTTTACATGAACATATACAGGGTGTTCGGGATAAATTTGACAGTTTCGTAAGGAAAAAGAAAATCTTCTTTGTATCTATTAAATTTAATGAATTGACAAAAAAACATTACAGGCAGAGTTAATTACGATACTATCAACAAGATTTACTCAAAATAACCACCATTAGCATCGATCACAGCTTCAATTCTGCTTCGGAACCTCGAACAAGCTGATGCTACAGTCTCCCTGGGAAGGGCCGCAAAAACTGTTTTAATTGTATCCATTAACTGGGCTTTTGTATTACTGGAAGTGCGATTGGTGTCTTTTTCAACTGCGTCCCATACAAAATAATCCATGGGGTTAAGGTCTGGGGAGTTTGGAGGTCAAACATTTGGACTGGTGAAGTCGTAGAAATTTTCAGACAACCATTTTTGACTTTTCCCAGAGGTGTGGCAAGGGGCCGAATCCTGCTGCCATACATACGGCCTACCATTGGCTACCCTTGTTATCCAGGGCTTGACTACAGTTAGCAACTCCACGAACAAAGCCCGAATTCCAATGCCAGGGTTCTTCAACACCTGTTCCTGCAGATTTGCGAGGAATTCTGCTGTACGAACGCAATCAGATCGTCTGCTAGGGATCTTTCTTCTTGCTACATCCTCGTAGTCACCATTGCAAGTCTCTAGTTCATGCCTGATTGTTTTTACTGTATTCAGGGAGCATTGGGCAGCAGTCGTAATATCCTTATTTTGATGGCGGGCACGAATCATCATGATGCAAGTTATTCTCTTCCATGATTCAGGTGGGTTCCAGCTATCCATCCTTTCTGACATCTTGTATATGAATGAAGAAGGGTCCAAACTTTTAAATGAAAAGAAGTGTGTGTTAATACATGTAACTTACGGAAAAATATAATTAATTATAAATATGTCAAATTTATCCCGAACACCCTGTAAATTCAAATAAAATAGATATTTAATTTTAATTAATATTTTAAATTAATTCATTGATTTTAATTAATTAATTTATTTATTTGTTTTAATTAATTAATTAGGGGGTACTTGGTAATAATGAAAATTTAAGAAGGGGTACGCAGATATCTGAAGTTTGAGAAACGCTGTCTTATAAAACAAACTAACGCACAATCGGTTGAAAAGCTCTAATAAAGGTATTGATATCCTTGAAGGGATTTGAATCCAGGTTTTTCCAACCAAAGGGCTTCCTATATACTCTAGCTTTTTTAAATTTTATTATTACTGCTTTGTTCAGTCGGATAAATCTGATTAGAGATATGGTATTAGACCTTAAATACTTTGCACTCTTGTCCATATCTTTCATGAAGACAAACGTACGTCCAGATATCAACTAATCTCCAATTGTGCGTGATTGTAGCAAATAAATTCTGACATTTTAACCAAAGGTTTTACTGTTTTTTGTGATTAATTCTTTGCATTTGTACTTCCCTGTAGGATTTGGAACAACTGATTTGGTTGAAACTGAACATTTTATACACATTGATTGCAGGGGCGGCTCTTGTGAATAAACACTGCAGAACTGCAGCACCCCCAATTTTTCTGGATATATAAATATATTTATTAATTTATTTATATTTGGATGTAATATTTAATTGAATCATGAACAATCGTATACAATTCTCTTATTTTGTATAAAAATAATAAAAATCTATATTGTAGTCCTATAGTGTCATATTGCTACGCGCGCAAGCATATGCACGTCATAGTGAGATGCGAGCTATTAGCGTAATGCGGCACTGTTCGTCGCGCAGTTCCACTGTTGTTTATATGCAGTTTGCGCCAGTAGTCGAGTGTTCGTAGTGCTTATCGTGTTTACTCCGTCTCTTTAACGGACATTACAATTAAAGGATTTAATTGTAATGTCCAAAAATTGTAAATCCATTCCTTTAATTACAATTAAAGGAATGGATTTTTTTAAGTTATTTTGAATTATACCAAACCGTATAATTTTATCGATAATAAACAATATTTTTTCATGTTTAATTTTTTTTTGAGTGTGTCAGAATTGGAAAATGTAGCATTGGACGTCTGCTTTTTGCAGATGACCTAGTTCTGCTTAGCTCTTCCACAGATGACCTCCAGCGGACCCTGGATAGGTTTGTAGCTGTTTGTGCAGACGCCGGAATGAAGATCAGTGTGGTCAAAACTGAAACATTTGTGGTCTCAAGACAACCATCCCAGTGCACTCTAAATGTAAGTGGAGTCCCAATGAGACAGGTGGAGAAGTTTAAATACCTTGGGTCCATATTCACGAATGATGGGAAATGGGACGTAGAGCTAGATACTCGAATTGGCTTAGCAAGCTCAATATTGCGGGGAGCTTGGCCGTTCAGTAGTATTGAAGCAGGAGTTAAGCCAGAAGGCAAAGCTGGCTGTCTTCAATACAGTCTATGTCCCCATCCTCACCTATGGTCATGAGAGTTGGGTAATGGCCGAAAGAATGCGGACACGAATCCAAGCGGCTGAAATGAGGTTCCTTCGAGGGGTTGCGGGGCTGACAAAACTCGACAGAGTCAGAAGCTCTGCAATTCGGGAACCCTCAATACTCAACCGCTGCTTCTCCTTGTTGAGAGATCACAGTTACGCTGGTACGGGCACCTGGTCAGAATGCCACAAGAGAGGCTCCCTCAGCAGGCCCTCTTTGCCAAGCCAGAGGGTGGGAGGCCACGTGGAAGGCCAAGGACTCGCTAGATAGATTATATCCAAAACCTTGGGTGGGCACGTTTGGGAATCCCACCAGAACACCTGAGCTTGGTGGCAGAGGATCGTGACCATTGGAAGTTCCTCTTGCAGCTTTGCCCCCACAATCCAATTAGGAAGAGTGGGCCTTGAAGATGTATGTATGTAATTTTTTTTTAAATTTTTACCATAATTTTGATATTTTATCCAAACACGTATACACTGTGCTTACAGTGTGTATGTATATTTCGAAAGCACCCACGATTTCAAGCCACGAGCAGCCACTGATTGAAAGTTCTTTGCTTTTGCCTTTAAATAATTTCAGCAATTACTTTTTCGGGCAAATTATATGCATTTATAAGTTTGTTTTTGATGCTATCACTTTTTCATTTGTTCTTTAAGATTCTTTAGGTTGCTGAGATGATCAAGCAGTCTGTTGACATTTTGTTCTCACTGTTTCAGCATTATTTTGTTGATCACGCAATTTGAAATAAGGGGTGTACATTGTATGATAGCGGCTACGCTACTCCTATATAAAAGCTGATTTGTTTCCTTTAAACTTTCAGTTATGGTTGTTTCTATTACCACATTTGCGTCTAACAGGAACTATTTTAGCCTACGTTTATGTAGGCCTTTTAATGTTTGCTCATAAAGTTTATATATTCAATATAGCTTCAGATAGATATTCACACTGAATTTGTGTCAATACAGTCAGAGTTTTTTTTTGTCAGCTCGATGATCATTTAGTGGAATTTCGAAACTATACACAGCCATCTCTTGATGATATGATAAAATAAAGCTTTTAATTTATTACCTAACTCTTCAGGCTGAAGATAAAATTTTCTGGTCCACAAGTCTTTGTTCTGTTATTGCAGCATTTGCAATTTTTTTGTTTCCAAATCATGTAGATACGCTTTTAAAACCTCGTTTTACTGGTGTTGATTTATTAAAAGCGTTTGTTAAAAATACATTTATTAAAAGTATTAAATAACAAAAATATATTGTATGCTTTTTTCTCTAAGAATATTTAAAACTATGAAATCAAGTTCATTTCATATTTTTAAATTGAAATAAACTTTATATTTTTTGTCGTAATTCCTTAAATGAGAGATATGAGAAGTTCTTAAACCTATAATACATTTGCACCATGGCAGTGGTGTAGCTAGAGCTTTTGCCGCCTGGGACGATCCCTGAGTTTGCCGTCCCTCTCCATACACACCAAAAATACTACGAAAAGTCAAAACAACGTAAAGGGAAATAAATTAAAAGATTTTGTTTATTTTTGAAGTAAAACTTTAATTTCAACATTCTAGAAAAATGTTATTTTTCTTGCTTTTCTGTTAGCAAAATCGTCGATGACATTGGCTAACCCTATTTCATAGTAATGTAGGTAATTCTTAATCAATTTTATTTAGAAAAACTTCTCTACACTTAGCAATTGTAAGAAGAATTCGCAGTAGTATTACAATATTTGGAAATGAGTTCTCGAGACTGTATTTTAGAATTAACTGCAAAAGTTCAAAAGGTTCAAAGTGCCACCCGGGGCGGATCTCCCCCTAGCTACGCCTCTGCACCATGGATAGGAATAAGGTGAAGCAAGTAAGAAACTAACGTTGGATATAAGAACCTGGAGACTGTACACTTTGGGTAAGACGTAAGAGCAAGACTCTTGTCATGGTATATAGCCCTAGACAAGCACTATTTTGCGAATCCTAACTTCAAGAAAACAAGAAATGGCAAAGACGCGTGAGTATTAAGTTAATAGTTCTTTAATATTTTGATTTCCTCCCATATTTCATAGTATTTCTCCCAAACTATAAATGGAGCATAAATCTATACGTCACAAGCCAAAGTTTAATAAATTTCTCACATTTTTTCACATCTATGTGAGAGGGCGCTTTTTTTCATGGTTTGTCGAAGATGAAACGTTTGGTATTTATATGCCTTTATTTGTGAATTAAGTTGTTGATTTTTATAACTTGACAGGATTAAAAGGTATTTGACAAATGTTGTAACGGAATATAAAATTCTGTGTCATAGTATTTGTTTCGTAATGAAAAAAAAACCATCAAGAACGTGAGTAATTTTTATTGGTAATTAATTTAGAACTGAAGGTTCTAAATTAAGATATAAACCTCTACCAATAAATATCGGTAGAGGTTTATATCTGCGACGAAAAAATTTCATGCATTTTATAGTGCATAGGTGATATTATTATTATAATTATTATCAGTACACGTGATATATTATTATTATTATTAAATCTGATGACATAAATCTAATCTCAGACTGGTTCACGAAAAACTCCATACACCTCAACTCAGAAAAGACAAAATTAATGATATTCAGAAATCCACTGACTCGACCAGTTGATAACAAATATATAACCATCGAGCATCCACTTTCCAACATAAAAAACACACAGAACAGCAAAACCTCTACAATCACTCAGGTTGAAACAATACCATATCTTAGAATTTACTTCGATGCAGATATGAACTGGAATAGCCACCTAAACCATCTACACAACAAACTCCAAACAATAACTGACAAACTCTACAGGTTAAAAGACATATTCCCACACGCCTAAAAACACTAATATAAAAAGCACTATGCCAAAATACACTAAGATACGCTATAACAACGTATGCTTTCTGTGCACCCCACAAATTAAATAGATTAATGTCGCTACAATACAAAATGATAAAACTGATCTTTTGGAAAGAAAGAGACAATAACGACTTTATATACACTGCAATGTCAGAACACAAAATACTGACAGCAAAACATTTATGTCACTATGCAGCTTTGCTAAAACATTATTTCGATGCCAACTACAGGACAGTCAGAAATACATACCGTATAACAAGACCTCAGACAAGACCTAAAAGAGCTGTAAGGACATGCTATGAACAAGAAACACGCACCCAAAATACCATACAAACTTAGTGAAACACAATATATTCGTTCAGGCTTCCAGTTCAGCAACGCATCAAGACATTCCAAGTTGTCATGTGTGTGTGTGGGGGGGGGTGCGTGGGTGCGTGCGTGCGTGCGTGTGCGTGTAGGGATTTCTCAATCAACTGCTGCAGTGGAAATCAAGCCAATTAAACATAGATTTGATTTCATAGCTTCCCAACACAGCAAATAAACTAATAAATAATAACTGGTTTCATCCTCAGATAAGCTCACAAATAAGCTTCGAGGATGAAAACTGAGAAAATACATCTCATCCAATATAAAAAAAATAATAATAAAAATAAAAAAAATAAATAAAAGTATTATTATTATTAAGCATTAGAAGTGATATTTTTAGTTTATTATTATTATTTTTTATTAATGATATCATTTTTCGCTACATTTTTTCTCCTAAGTTTATAACATGTCTTGATTCGCTTTTATGGAAAAAGTGCAAAAATGTCCTTCTCTGCCAAAGCAAACGTTGAAAAAAAATTCTTCATAAAATAAAACCTTTAAGTCTACACTTATAACTACATTAAGCTCCGAAACATTGTCAGATGGACAGGGTCAGGTAATGTCATACGATCATACGACATGGAGGAAACTTAGAAAACAATGCAAAAACATTTACGCTAGCATCCATATAATGAAGTCATTTGGGAAAATAAATACTTGGTTTTAATGTTTGATGCATTTGATATTTTAAACTAAACATAAAAATGTTCACAAATATGTTTATGCTTTGAATAAACATAAAAATAAAATAAGAATAAAAATGTCAAAAATAAACGAAAAAGAAATATATAACTATAAAAATGAAGAAACAAGTAAAAACAGAATAACAATCCATAGTCCACCCACGGTACAAATATACTATAAGTTTACAAAAACGTTTCGTGGGCGGTAGCCACATAAAATAATAATAATCATAATAATCGTTTCTTTACAAATAAACTCATTAGATGTGCTTTAAATGCATTTTAAATTTCAGTTTCAGAATATTCTTTAATTATTTTCAAGGTAGGTTATGCAAAAAAATATCACAGGTGGTGATTGGGTAAGTAAATTAACTTCTAAATTTAATTTTAGTAATGATGGGGTTAATTCTCGCTTCATGGTAAGTTATATATCAAGGTTAGTCAAGTTTTCAAAGCCCTCGTAAGAGCCACACTGAACGTTTTTTAAATGCTCACAAGCTGCAAGATATTTTCCAAAATTTTAATGATTAAAAATAATAAAAAAATCAGCTAACGCCTTTTTATTCCCGTATACGGGGAGTAGGTGAGGCCATTTAGCCCTATCTAACTTTTGGAGACTGAGTGGGCAGTTCAGTCTCCACTGGTACCAATCAGAGATAGATGGCCCAAGGCTATCACTAATTAAGCGGTACTCAGTGAAGAGAGAGGGCTCAAATGTGTCGCCATCTCGTGGTCCCTAACCCTAACACAATATATTTAATGTCTGAAAAATAATGTGGGTTCCACGGTCGATTTTCTTAAGTTTACAGGACGAAAAACCTGCTTGCCCGTGCCAGAGATCGACTAACTCGGGAACCGGTCGAAAAAAGGCTTAGAAAAATTTCCTCTAGTCGCCGACTAGACTCGAAACCAAGTCTTCCTTCGTGCGGCCAAGCGCCGTGGTTGGCAAACGCCACATCCACTGAGCTACACAGGCTCTTGATTAAAAATAAGTAAATGTAAATATATCGATTTATATTTAAATATTTAATATAAATATAGATATTTATCCAAAAGATTCAGCACCCTCATGCATAAGCTGACTCCGAACAGAAATATTCGGATATTTTTTCGTGGTATATCTGTACAAGGCTTAAAATCAAATTTCATTTTTCCAATTTCCAGTTATTGGTATGAGAATTGGGCTCAAATTATTGCATTTACACAGGAGAAACAATGAATAAAAACATGTGGAATTAAATTTATGCGAAAAATGTACATTATTTAACCACCAAAGATGTCAAAAAGATATATTAAAATATTTAAAAATAGAATATAATTGCAAAAAATATATATATATATATATTAAAATATTTAAAAATAGAATATAATTGCAATATATATATATATATATATATATATATATATATATATATTAAAATATTTAAAAATAGAATATAATTGCAAAAAATATATATTACAATATTTAAAAATATAATATAATTGCAACAGAAAAAAAAACTAAATAAAAATGAAGAACTGAATTGAACATGTAAACTGTAAAAAATGTACATGTAATTCAGTTCTTTATTTTTACATGTAAACGTAAAAATGAAGAGCTGAATTGAACATAGAAAAGACCGGAAGTGATATTAAAAAGTCTATATCCGTGATTGGTGTTTTGAAAATGGACAATGATTACAAACTTTTCGACATGAAATACAAAATTTGTTGAGTTGTCGTCTGCTAGAAAGTGTTGGGAAAAAATCCTGAATATATGTATGTAGTCCATTTTTGTGCAATAAGTTGACTAATATTTAACACTATATCTACTACGCATCGCCACCTTTTGGAGAAAAACAATAATGATTTTATAGATCACCAGGCAAAAAAAAAAAAAAAAAAAAAGATACGCCTTTTCTACCAATTTTCTCACATAGATTAAAATACAGCATTTCTTCTTTACGCCAGTACAAGGAAACTACGATGCTTCTAAATTTGTGTGTGTGTTTATATAGTAAATTTTAAGCAATAAGTTGATCACCATCTGCTGTCTTTCGTTTTTCTCAATTGTATGACCAGGTGACTATAGTAAACGTTGTAAACCTTTAGAAGGTAAATATGAATGCTACTATAAAAAGCCTCATCTTATTTCGGATGTGGCAGCATCTTACTTCCCGTTTTGAATCAACTCCAGCTGCACGCATATCCCTAAATTATCTCATCACTTCTCAAGCATGAATTAGTAGTGTTTATTACTAGTTCACGTGACACAGCCAACTGTTGCCTTTCCACGTGTCTTGGCAGAAAGCCAAAACCTATGGCACAAACACCCTCACGTGTGAGATACGCTCGTGGATAAGTCCAAGCATTTGGCAACGTGCCAGTATGTGCTTTGGAACATAACAGATGCTGGCACTCCGTGGGAGTGCATGTTGAGTAATGCTGGTTGCAGCACGAGACAGCAAGAAGGAAAGGAAAAATAAATAAAATATGGTTGACAGTTACGAACACTAACAACATCCGAACTGAAAATTATCTCAGCACTGCAAATGATCGTAACTGGATCTTTATGTTCTAGCCCTGTGCAGTTAAATACTAGAATGCTCCGCGGACTTTGAGTTCGAAAAACATTCAGCTCTTTCGTACGAGAATCGCAACCTATTTATTTGCAGTAAGGACCGGTGCATTACGTTACTAGTCAATTTTTGTTTGGGATTGTTACTGTTGCGACATCTCGTGTTAAAATAAATAATCAGACATTTCCGTTTATTGAATAATTAATAAATAATAGAAATTAATGTGAGCCAGACAAACCAAACGATCCAAATTATTGCAAAAAATTTATTGTAATTTATTAATTACATTAAATATATTTTATATCAGCATATATTATAAAGATACTACGCTAGTGATATTTATTTCTTAAAATTTATAAATGTTATAAATTATATATTATGTTAAATGTTTATATATATTGTTATGTAAAAAAATTACATAACACTGTTGACGTAAATATTTCGCCTGGTGTCGAAGGCATCTTGAGTCAATGAGTAATACATATTTTTATATAAAATACATAAATTTTAAGTAAAAATACTGTATAGGTTTTATATATATAAATATATATAAATTGCGAAACCTTTTTACATCGCTCGAATTTGAACAGATTTCGGTTATTTACTTAAATTTTTTAAGTAAATAATGAATTACTGACCATTTAAAACTATGTACAGGCAGTGGCGCACCCAGAGGGGGGGACCAAGGGGCCCGGACATCCCCCCCAAAGAAATGGAAAAAAAACTAGAAAAATTTCCAAAAATCTTTTCCTAATTAAAATTCATTTTTTTTTTTATTTATGTTGTGCGCTACTTATGAATTAGCGATCACTGCAGATGCTCAGTTATAGGTCGTATGCGATGTGTAGTGTGTATTCGCAAAACGTCTATTCAACTAGCTCCCCACCCCCCACCCCCACCCCCAAAGGTTAAATCCTGAGCGCTCGGCCCCCTCCAAGATTAAATCCTGAGTGCGCCACTGTGTACAGGTAACCCTCGTATAACGCGGATGTTAGGTTCAACAGAAATGCCACGTTATGCAAGTCTCAGATCACATAGAAGAAGTAGGTTTATCTTCCGAAATGGTTTTTTTTTTTTTTAATTATATAAACAACAATGACATATCCAACAAAAAATATATTTTTATTTAATTGAGGTAATTCATGTAAGTTAAGGAAACATATAAACTATGAAACAAATACATAGTATAAAAGTATAAAAATTACAAATTGTACTTACACTTCATTGCACATAATGCATAAATGTTTTAGGCAAAATAAAATAGTGCATATTTTAATCTTTCATAGCACGAAGATTTGAGGATTGGTTAATAAACACGGTTTTTGTCATATAATCACCTGATGCATTACTACAAAACAGTAGAGTAATTCTATCTTTGGAAACTTTCAATCCAGGAGCTGATCTTTCATTTTTTCGAAATATAGGAGCGTTTTTGCAATTTTTTCCAATATAACCCGGATTCATCCGCATTGAACACCTGGTCTGCACTATCAATATTTATAAACTTTGAGAGTTTTTTGTTTAATAAGATTTCCATCCATAGGAATTTTCTTTTGAGGTGCAATCTTCTATCGAAATCATTAGAGATTTCTCCATTTTTCTATTAGAATATCGCGTACACGAGCAACGCGCTTTGCACTTATCGTTGACCCAGCAATAAAGAATTTCTCGGATTTTATGTTCATTTTGTTTGATTGTTCGAATTGTTGATTCATTTAAATTCAAAGTCTCTGCAAAAACTCCTGGTTTTTCTCCATTTTTCAACCGATCCAAGATTTGGAATATTTTTCTTCGAGAGAAATTAATTTTGTCTTCAATGTTGGTTTTTCCCTTTCGTTGCAGTTTGTGGCCATTACTATAAAAATAATTCTTTACACAAAAAAGCAAGCATTACATATTGTATGTAACTCACCAGAAAATAAAGTGTTCAGCTTGAGATGAACACACTTATGATTTTTAATGCACTTTCCTGGCAGAAACGAGGACAATTTTCAACAATAAACGTTTTATAGAGTAAACAATTGAGGTACATGCGTGCTAAAGGGTATTTCCCCTAATATAAATCCGCTACTTATAATTACATGCGGGATACAGGCAGACACAAATTTAACGAAGATAAAATTTGATTTTTAAGTCGCGCGGTGAAAGACATATGAAAAGATAAAGGATTACTACAATTTGTAGACCGTGTTTTTATCGGAACCGTGTTGTATAAGTACCGCGTTCAACAAGGGTTACTACAATTTTAGACCGCGTTATATCGAAACCACGTTGTATAAGTATCGCGTTATACGAGGGTTACCTGTATTTAGAAATTTATGTACATTTAATCATACAAATACAACATTTATTTTACAAATGATATTCTATCTTTTTCAATTTAGCTGCTTGAACACAAATTCTACCCTACGGTTCTTCTTTATGAACTGGTCAATAACATCGTCTTAAAAAGTTGGTTGTAACTCAATTTTCCCAAGCAACACGCACACTTGTAAAGGCTGGCTGAAGCTCACTGGCTAGAGCTGCTTTGACTGCTATGGTCTGAGTTTAAGCAACAGAGTGAGTGGACGTGAAATGGCTATGCGCGCGCATGAAATCGCAGTGCTGCTGCGAGGACCTGGAAGCTCCCACAACCGAGCAAGCCAAGGTAGCTTTGACTAGACGAGCAAACATCGGTCTTCGATACACAACGCACAGCTCAATTATTGCCGCGCAAGCTTAAGACGGCTTCTGTCTACAAAAATAAAAGCCTAAATGGAATGCTTATAAATGTATTTGTTAACAAATAAATATTACTTCTTTCTCAAGTAATGAGTGTGCGCAGTAAGCATGAAAAATTCGCCACTGAGCAGAGTAGACTGTTTTCTCAATCGGTGAGATATACCGAATGTTTAATCAGTGGAAAAATAACCCACACTGCTTGTCTAAGAGGTGTAACTGTGATCCTAAGACAGTCTGTCAGGAACGAGATCGCCGGTGTATGAGAAGACGGGAGCGGAAAAACATAATTTCTGGTTGTGTGCAGTAACTGATCGAAGCATTTAATGAAGGCTGTTCTCGACCCACATCTCACCGAAGAGTGTGCAGGGAATTGATGAGAATCGGTATTGGCAGTTGTATGCCAATACCGTGGGATAAGTTGTAGTTAGGTTATGGCGAATCCATTCAAGTTAGAATTGTTTAGAACAACACCAGTTCTTTTTGTTTGTTTGTTTTTCTCTTAAAAAAAAATGAGCTTCCGTAGCTCAGTCGTTTTCGACGCTGTTCTTTGGTTGACCTGAGTTTCGAATCTCGTCTACGACCGAAGAACTTTCATCAGGACTTTTCAGCTGAAGGTGAAGTTACTTTATCTCTTACATAACTACGTGGAAACAAATCTAAGTGTGTATGATCGGCGCTTCAATATGTGTGGGTGTATTGTTGTAGCCTTACCTTCCTCAACAAATTTATTATACTTTTCCTTGATACGTTTATCATCAGGTGATTCAGTCTTTTCAGAGTAAAGCAAAATGCTTAGAATAATATTTGAAGGGTCTCTGGAGAATCAGGTACAACACGAGTTCTATCCACTTTATAAAAAACCCACACTAACCAGCGTAATCAACTCCCAAATCGAAGTGTGCACGACATGTTTTTTATATGGAAAAATGACCGTATTCTCATGAAAACAATCAATAGCAAAATTATTAAGACCAAAAGGAAAACCTAGAACAAGGTGGATAGAGAGATGATTAGTCAAGATAGCAACATCATAAAACTAGTGTTCAAACTGGAGAAGTAAAGTTTTGGACAAGAAGAGGTTGGAGGCAACAAATCCAGGAGGCCAAGGCTCGATTTGGGCTGTCGAGCCATAATAAGAAGATAATTTAGTCTGATAGATTTGCTTAAATGCTCATTGAACACGAATCACTGACCCAAATTTTGAACAGGATTTCCCCCCGGGAAACTTGGGAGAAAACCTTGCTTTACCAGCGTATAAAGCATGGTTTTTTTGTTCGCTTTACAAGCAAACTGGCCTAGAGAACACACGCAATTTACAGACAAAAAATATTAGTGGTGGGCAGTAGATGGCGTTGTGTGTAGATGATGATGGTAGTAGTGGTTCTATGTAATTGGTGGATTAAATGGTGGAGAGGAAAATATCCTCCTTGCTCCCTTGGAGGTGTCACGTAATAATAATAATAATAACAATGGCAGGCGCGTTTGCATTGTTTTTTTATGGCCATCACAGATAACAAAAGTACACAAAAGCTTTTCCCCCAGAGATTAATTTTCTAGTTTCAGTTTCTAGTTAATTTATTTCAGACACATTTGTATTATAATATCAAGGGTCGATCAGTTTTTGATTTTCATTCTCCTGTAATCATTTCTATTCAGAGATTGGAGAAATTTAAATTATTCGCGAACCGGAATTGTTATATCTTCCCTGAGGACACCAAGAAGGAAATGATTCTTTTCAACCACCGGTCAGGTGTTCGGTTAAGTCAAAACCTGTCAGTGTGGGGGAGTAATTAACACATTCAGATAAACAACGCTTTCAGCGTAAATGGCCATGGCCCTAAAAAAAAAAAAAAAAATTAAAAAAAAAAACAGAACAGGAAGACATTAATAAGGAAGACATGAACCCGGTAGCCAGCTGTGACAGGAATTTGGGTCACTACAAACGCAGGTTTAGCTTCGCGCTCTTTTGCGTCTGGCGCCAAACACCACGTGCAAAGATCGGTCGTTACTTTACTACTGTGGGGGTTGGTCGGCATGGCGTGGTGCAACAAACGTGCATCAATGTATTCAGGAGACATGGAAAAACACTTCCCAGATTCCAGCTGGTTTAGGGATTTCCGGTGTGGAACAAAAGGGTATTTTATGGGGGGTGGGTAGGAAATCAAAAGGGGAGTCTCTTGGTCACGAGCGATCGTGATGCGTAGATTGCATGTTTAGAGTCGCAATTGGCAATAATGTAGGTCATTACACACGCTCGGAGAGAGTATGCACAAGGCTGAAAACAGCGACAACCCTTGGATGACCCCATACAAAAGCAAAATAAGCATAAGATCCGTAAATAGTCATGGACGTGACGCTACGATTGTACGCTAATGCGCGCGAAAGGGCATTACTCCACCTCCAGGAGTGAGGAAAGAATTACAACTGACATTGATTTGGCAGGGTCGCAGTGTACCTCCCCGCTGCGATTTTTCTCATCTTCGTGATGAGCTGACAATCGGACAGATTTAATCTGTAGCTGTCGTTTTCGATGACTTGCTTGGAGAGGATGGGCACCAAAAATCCCCCTTTGAATGCTCTCCTGAAGAGGGCAGTCCAGTTAATTGATGATTTCTCTCTCTCATTCACGCACTCACTCATACACACATACGCACTTTTTTTTTTAACAGATATTCTGTTTCTGCCTTCCACTTCTTATTGTGAGTGTTATCATGGACAGGCTTCTACCGAACTGTCCTCTTGTTCTATCCTCTTCCTTTGTTCTTTAGAACTGCCTTGCTCATACTGTTTTCCTTAGAGCAGTGTTTCTCAAACTTCAGATATCCGCGTACCTCTTCTTAAATTTACATTATTACCATGTACCCCCTGATTAATTAATTAAAAAATAAATCCATTACTTAATGAAAAATTAATAAATTAATTAAAAATATTAATTAAAATTAAATTCCTATTTTATTTTAATTTCTATGTTCATGTAAACAAAAAATATAATTTATTTTTAAATTTTGGTTCTCTAGAGATGTCAGACAACATGCTCATCAATTTCATTTGATCCAGATGCAATATCAACGTTTTCTTGTTGCTTACAGCTACTTCTATTTGCTCTCTTTTGGGGTTTTTATAAATCCAATCTTTAACCAATGATCCATACGTAAGAATTTGAAAGCTAAAAAAAAAATATTGTATTTACTCGAATATAACTCTAACTTTTTTTTCCCCCAAAATTAAAGCTAAAAAATCGTGTTGCGAGATACGTGCGGGAATTTTCGGAAACTAAAGTTTTCAGAAAAAAACTGAAAATGGTGCGACTTACCAAGAAGCTCCTACTCGCTATCACTACTTTTGGCTTCGAGAACAGTTTCTTTGTGGGCATCGTCAAAGTCATCTACCCAAATAGCGTCATCTTCTTTCCCATTATTTCAAGCAAAAATTACCAGTCATTTACAAGACTTGAGATACGTAGATCAGCGAAGAACTGCATATGATTGGTGCGGTATTAACAAAAGATCGGCCGAACCAAAGACAAATTAGCGTTTCAACAGTTGAGTTGAAATGCTAATTCCCTTCAACCGAATTCCATAATATCTGAAACACATTCGCTATATATTTTTTAGTTTTAACACGTTAATGATGTCAAGCAAAATATGTTCAACCAGCAACATATGGTTTTGCTTGGTCTATACAGTAGTTTCTGTTGGAGAGGAGATGTGATTCATTAGTTAGTGCCGTTTTATCCTGGTTGTCTCTAATTGCACTGTTTGTTGAAAAATATAATGACTATTATGCATAGCCGAAAATTGCCCATAACGACCTTTCGCGTACCCCCGGGGGGTACGCGTACCAGACTTTGAGAAACACTGCGCTAAAGGTTGCTGCCTCTAAGGCAGCAACCTTTAGGGCAGTGCTGCTCAAGAAATACATCAATAGATTATTTCCTTTTTAGCTTCTTTGGCCACACATCGTAATGTTGCGTTTCATTTTTCGATCCGTCTTGTGGTGGGATTTGTATAAAAAAGAGATAATCAATTCCACATACTAATTCATATCTTTTGCGTGTCATCGTCAGGATCTTCCTCGCTCCACTGCCAGCCGAATATCTCTTCGTGATCTTTTTGTACCAAAGCGCTGGTACCTCTCTTACCGACGTTTATCCAATCTTTGTGGTCCATTTCGTTTTTCTCTTTGCCCACCACTCTCACGACATGGCCTGGCCATGATCCTTTACTGTCTTTTATGGTTGTTACTGCACTTATGTATGGCAGACGAATGGCTCTTTTCATTCTTTCCAATCGTCTTTTAATAAGGCTGGGTGACCTTCACTTCTATACGCCATTACTAGGAGTTTATAAGTACTGGCTGTGGCAACCTTTTTCAAAAAAAGTTCGCAAAATTTCCTTTAAACGTATCTCAGTATTGGTGAATTTTTACATCCTCTTGTTCTTATAATATATATTTATTTTTTCAGATTACTTGTAATGAACTGTCCCAGATATTTATACTAGGGGGGCCTCTCTCCCCCTGACGCCTACGGCGCCCCCCCGAGTTCCGGACTGGTAGGCCGGTTCTCCTTGAATTCCGATGACTCGAATTTTGAAGACGCGAAAGGGGGTTTCCTCTCCCCCTGGCACCTACAGCTCCCAACCCCCCGCGAGTTCCGGACTGGTAGGCCGGTTCTCCTTGAATTCTGATGACTCGAAAGGGGGGTTCCATCCCCCCGGCACCCAAACCCCCGAGTTCCAGACTTGTAGGCCTGTTCTTATTGCATTCTGATGACTCAAATTTTGAAGACTCGAAAGGGGGGTCTTCCTCCCGGCACCCCAACCCCCCCGAGTTCCGGACTGGTAGGCCAGTTCTCCTTGGATTCTGATGACTCGAATTTTGAAGAATCGAAAGGGGGTTCCTCCCCCCCCCCTGAGTTCCGGACTGGTAGGCCAGTTCTCCTTGAATTCTGATGACTGGAATTTTGAAAACTCGACACTCCGGGTGGCCCCTGAGTTTCAAAACGTTTCAAATAATATGAAAAAAAAACGTGACACAAAAACGTTACAGAAAAAGGCTTATCATTTTATATTATAGAGTAGATAAATTCACCATCTCACCTGGTTGATTTCAACTTATTTGCTTTTTTTTTTATTTCAAAGTATTTTTACTACATATTATCATCATCCGAGAATCAGATTTGATTCCCCGATGATAATATGGGATGCTCCATATCAGAATGGGTTGAACTTGTGGGTTGCAAAGCTCAGTTGATAGTTGGAAAAGAGTGGACATTATAGAAACTTACAGGTTATTTAAAGGGTTCTATGAGATTGACGCAAGTTTTTAGCCGGCCTAGTTGGCTGAATGGTTATTGTATCCGCTCTCCAGCCAAAAGGTTACGGGTTCGAATCCCAACGTGGGCATGGATGTTTGTGATTGTCTGTGGAAATACTAGTGACGGGCAGTGGATGGCGTTGGTGTAATTGCGGTTAGAATGAGCTGTAGAGTAGGCAGGGCCGAATTCTCCATGCTTGCTGCGCAAGCTCATTAATTGAGAAAGAAACAGAAGACGTCTTAAGCTTGCGCGGCAATAATTGAGCTTTGCGTTGTGTATCGAAAGCCGATGCTTGCTCGTCTAGTCAAAGCTACCTTGGCTTGCTCGGTTGTAGGAACTTCCAGGTTCTGGCTGCAGCACACTGTGGTTTCATGCGCCCGCATAGCCATTTCCGCTCCCTTCACGTCGTCTTAAACACAGGCCATACGCAGTCAAAGTAGCTCTAGCCAGTGAGCTTCAGCCAGCCTTTACAAGTGTGCGTGTTGCTTGGGAAAATTAAGTTTCAACCAACTTTTTATGACGATGTTATTGACCAGTTCATAAAGAAGAACCGTAGAGTAGAATTTGTGTTCAAGTAGCTAAATTGAAAAAGATAGAATATCATTTGTAAAATAAACGTTGTATTTTGTATGATTAAATGTACATAAATTTCTAAATATATCGTTTTAAATGGTCAGTAATTCATTATTCCGCTTTTGTATGTGCTGATATTTATTTCAGGCGAATATTTGTTCTTGATTGTTGTTTGGGTTACATCGGAATAGGCAACATGGGAGAGAACTTTATTAAAATAAACGTTTTACCGGCACGTCACATAAAAATTCAAAGTGAAAGTACAAAAACGACCCGTTGTAATGAAAGATGTGTCCTACTTAAGATAAAATACTAATGATACAAATAAAAAGAGACAGAAACTCGTAATTGGAATAGATGCTTCAAAGGTCATAATGTCGATAATTGTGACAGAGGTCGCTGACATCCCGTTTGCACTTGAAAAGACCTCCACAGCATGAGGGTTGCAGGAAATTAAAGCGAATCCGGTATAGAAATAGTGAACCACGTGGCGGAGATAAAAACATTCTGTTTGATATGGACGGAATTTTCCCGTTAAGAAAATTGTGGATGCCCAATATTCAGGAAGGAAGGAGGTGGGTGGAACCACTTTTGCATCTGTTTAAAATAAATAAATACGAGTGCATCCTTTTCATTTTACTAGGAAAAAAAAAAAAAGATTAATCAGAAATTTATATAAGCCAAAGGAACTTGGATACTTCTTGCCAAATGTGAATTACTTTTCAGGTTATTGTGTTTATATTAGAGTTATTCTATCCTACAGGATTCAACCTGCATCCAAAGCAATATACATAACACAAATAGTGAGAGTTCCATTTTTCAGGGGCGTTTCGCTAAATGGTCCTCGAAAATTTTTTTTGATCATTCAAGTTTTTGTCATACCCAGACTGTTTGTTGGTGCCTAAAAGGAAGGAGAGTAGGAAAACGTATAGTAATAGTAGTAGTAGTCATAATAATAATAATAATTATTATTATTATTATCTGAGACCTCCAGGGAGTCAAGGACAAACCGAGGGAGGCCATACATCACTCACATCATCTGTCATTGTCGTTATGTTCCATCGAGTCGTTTTCGACTCCTGGTGATTCTATGAACATACACTCTCCATTCAGATCTGTCCCTGGCCATATCTTTCAGAATTTCTAAGCGCATTCGAGTTTCTTCTTTAACTCCATCCACCCCTCTAATTCTTGGTCTTCCTCTTCTCCTGCTTCCCTCAACTTTAGCGAGCATCATCATCTTCTCCAGACTGTCATTTGCTCGCATAATATGTCCAAACCGTGACAATGTTTGCTTGACGATCATAGCTTCGAGGAAGCAATCTGGCTTTATTCTGTCTATCACTGATTTATTGGTTTGCTTTGCAGTCCATGATATTCTTAGTAAGCGTCTCCAAACCCATAATTCAAATGCAAGTATCTTCACTCTTTCTCAGGGTCCAACTTTCACATCCATACAGTACCACAGGGAATACCATTGCTTTCACGATTCTGATTTTTGTTGCCAGGATAATATCTTTATCTTTAAAGATCTTGCTTAAATTTGTCATTGCTTTCTTTCCGAGTAATAATCTTCTAACTTCTTCAGTACAATATCCGCTTTATCGATTTGGGATCCTAGGAGCACAAAATTGTTAACTACTTCCATTTTCTCCCCATCTACTTCAAAATCATTACGTTCACATGTTGCCATAACTTTTATCTTTTCGAAGCTAAGTTTAAGCCCATATTTAGCAACCTTCTTTAACTTTCATAATAAGTTTTTCCAAATCTTTGCATTCTGCTAGCACGGTGCTTTCATCTGCATACTTGAAATTTCTTCCACCAATTTTAATTCCAACTGAAGACTCCTCCAGTCCTTCCAATCTTAAAATGTATTCGTTGTACAAGTTAAACAGGAGAAATAGGGGTGATATGATAGAGGTCTATAAACCTTTGAATGGGTGTTATAGGATATCGTCTGATGGAATTTTTCGTTATATGGAAGGTGAGGAGAGAACACGGAGACATCCATAGAAGTTAAGTTTCTTCTCGGTTAAGAGCTGGATGTTTCTCTCACAGAGCAATAATTGCTTCTTGAAGTAATGAGTGCATCTAGTGTGAATGAATTTAAGGGACGGTATGACAGATGAAGTGAGAAATGCCAGATGAACAGGCACGATTTCGAAAAGGCAGAGGACCAAGAGATCAGATCGACAATGTGAGATGGATAATAGAAAGAGCACAGAAATATCAAAAGAATGTCGACCTTTGTTTCCTTGACTATAGTAAGGCTTTTGACTCTGTAGACCATGTGAAACTGTGGAATGTGTTAAGAATAATGGGAGTCCCAGAGCATTTCATTATCCTTCTGAGGAATCTTTATTATTAACAAGAAGCTACTGTCCGATAAAATACATCCTTGTCGCACCCCTTTACCTATTCTGGAATATTCAGTCTCTCCAAGATCTGTTCGGACAGTAGCTTCTTGTTAATAATAAAGATTCCTCAGAAGGATAACGAAATGCTCTGGGACTCCCATTATTCTTAACACATTCCACAGTTTCACATGGTCTACAGAGTCAAAAGCCTTACTATAGTCAAGGAAACAAAGGTCGACATTCTTTTGATATTTCTGTGCTCTTTCTATTATCCATCTCACATTGTCGATCTGATCTCTTGGTCCTCTGCCTTTTCGAAATCGTGCCTGTTCATCTGGCATTTCTCACTTCATCTGTCATACCGTCCCTTAAATTCATTCACACTAGATGCACTCATTACTTCAAGAAGCAATTATTGCTCTGTGAGAGAAACATCCAGCTCTTAACCGCGAAGAAACTTAACTTCTATGGATGTCTCCGTGTTCTCTCCTCACCTTCCATATAACGAAAAATTTCATCAGACGATATCCTATAACACCCATTCAAAGGTTTATAGACCTCTATCATATCACCCCTATTTCTCCTGTTTACCAGAGTCTGCAAATCCACATATAATCTTTGTAACTCTTCTTTGCACCATTTTCAAAGCTTCTTTATCCCCTTGGAACCCGGGAGATCAAATCTGCACACAGTAATCCAAGTGCGGTCTTATCAACGCCTTGTAAAGAGCAAAATGACGTCCTTATCCTTATATATCAAGGTTCGCTTCAACATCGCAATTATCCTCTGACAATTTTTCTATGTGACCTTTGAACTTCAAATTGCTATCCACCATAACGTCAAGATCCTTTGCCTCATCAATTTCTTGTAGCATAACCCCCATAATATAATATGCTGCTGGAAATCGTGTCACACCAAAGTGCATAACTTTACACTTACTAACATTAAACTGATTGTCATTTTGTATTTGCCCAAATTTCCCAAATTGTATATTACAGTAACTCCCCTCTAATAGGATGGAATTTATTCGAATGCGAGATTTAAGACATACTCAAGACGAAATCTGCGTGGTTCAAATATGGTTTTAATTCGATTAATTGCATTGGCAATATTTGACAAAATGACTCCAAGTGATATTAATAAATCAGCACCAGCTGGTTGGAATTGTATGAAATTCAGTATTTGGAATCTATTATTATTATTATTGGAATTACAATTATTATAATGTGACACCTCCAAGGAGTCATCGTGGGAGGACACTCTACTCTACTCCGCTACACATATCTCACCATCTCTCTTATTATTAATTCTCCAACGTCGAGGACACTACTACTATCAGTGCCACCCACCACCACCCACAACAGTATTTTTGTTTGTAAACTGCGTGTGTTTCTCATGGCCAATTTGTCTGCATGCAGTGTGAAAAACGCGAATTTCCGGGAGAAAAAAACTCTTGCTACTTTCATAGGAGATCTGCTAACTCATCTTCAATTGAAAAAGCCCATATAAAGATTCCTCTCGTCACGACTAGAATCGAACCCAGACTGTACCAAATAAAGAATAATATATTTGGTTATAATAACAAAACCTCCTTTCGCTTTTGATTATGTTATATTAATTATTATATTATATTAATAGGATTAATATTAATGCCAAAGTTCAATCATTTTATTTTTGGTTTTGGTCGGACCATATGTGGTTGTAAAAATTATTCAAAATAAAATTATATGCTTACAGTATAAAAGCCCCAAACAAGTCGATATTACATAAACCCTTAAGTTTTACCACCGCCTGTCTAATTCGCTAGGAACTGTTGCGATGAGCTATCTATGCGGGAAACTTGAGTTACACCACAACATTCTACTGAGAAACTACATAACCGTAGGCCGCATCACGACGTTGCTTATTCAGATTTAGTTTTTACTCTGGCGAGAAGATTGGCTACGATCTGTCCCACATCCTTTTCATTTCACTTCCCGAATTCCAGTAGGGATGATGACCTGCGCATGTTCCGATGAAATGGAGGTGAGGAAGTTGAATAGAAAGTCACTGTCCTTACTCTGGGCATTGATAATAAAATAAAAAAAAATAAAAAATAAAAAAGGAACCGTAAAGGTTCACCGAGGTTGCAGACGCAGAGATAGCGTAATGCCCTACACCTTGAGGAAGTTGGCATAGTGCCACGATGACCTGAATCATCGTTCCACCTACACCCCCGGCCACTAACCTGGAACGTGCATTCAGAGTTATAGCATAGCGATTAAATTACTTTTCTAAATGTTTTCAAATATACAACGCACTCAAAACAGCGACCTAAACAGAATGCGAAACGAAAATCTAAACTAAAACAATCTGTCCCTTGACAAATATTGAGAGCTCAATTTCTTCAACAGGTATACTGATTAGTAGCGGTAAGATTTACAGTGTGATTACATTTTATTTTTTATTTACTCTTTTTTTTTTAAATGTATGGATAAGAGATGGAATGTACTTCGAAACGTTCCATCATAGCCAAATTTACAGTCTCATAAAATTACAATTTTAATCTTCATCTTTACACCACAGAATAAAATGATGTCGTTGATACTCTGTATATTAAACGTCATTTTCAAGTCTATTTTTGTAAATTGAATCCTCAAACAAAGCCTCTGAGAAAATCAGTTGGTTAATTAAACTAATATCGTTAAACAATATTGGCATAACGAGTTTTCAATTTTTAATTCTGTTGTTAAAAGTAAGAGTAAATATTTTACAACGAAACAGACGATATTTGAGAATTATCTAACAATCCAACAAAGCCGGCCTCTGGCGGCATTTCATATAAAGTCGAGTTAAACTAATTAAAAATATTATTTCTAAATGTATTTTTACATGACAAACGTTTTTTTTTAATAGTTAATTTATTACTATTAATTAATTAATTACTTTTAATTCATTAATAGTTAATTGATTACGTTTTGAATATTTTCATTAGTCAAAATATGTGATATTTTAAAATTATTTCCAATAGTTACAAGATTTTAAGGGCTATGGGCTATTAATGGGAGTGAAATGTTGATCAGTACGACCTTTTTATAATTATCTATTCTTTTTATATATTCAAGAAAAACGACTGAGGTACGCAGAGTTTGTCTTTAAAATGAAGGCATTCGTCCCCAATCATGTGTGCTAGTTTTAAGCCCCGTGGGTTGAAAGGAGAAGTTCAATTACCTTCACTTTTGCAAGGAAGCTCAAGGCGGACCTGGGTAACTTGTCATCGGCTTATCTCCTCACTTGTGCCTTTCCCCCAGATGAAAACCCGAGGAAGTCTTAACTAGTTTGAGGCTTGGATATTTCATTCTCGAAGTAAGCCTTACACTAGGAAGGACATGAGTGTTGGCGTAGGACAGTTTATTAAATACATAGAACAGAAGAACTCTCAGCACGAAGTACAAGTCATTCGTGTGCAGTTCCTTTTATGCATAATAGATGGCGATAATGAACACAAACCGTGCAAGTAACCTTCTTAGTTTAATTATCATACCATGCTTATTACAATGAACCCTATTGAGAAAGTAATGTCTAGTGATTAAGTATCTCTGGTTTTCTTTCTTTCTTTCTTGGATATATTTTCAAAGAAAGCGTAAAATTTGAGGTCAAGTGGTTGAACAATGTGGTCCAAGCCAAGCACTTCCTGAAACGCAAGCGGTATTAATGTACCATATCGTCGCAAGTAATGAGCGCATACCTCCTTTGATATTTATGCATTCAGTTCTCTCTCTCTCTCTCTCTCTGTGTGTGTGTGTGTGTGTGTGTTTCAGCTCTGAGGACAAAATGATTGGTCCTGTAAACAGGAAGCCGTTAGTCAAATGACCGCGGACCTTACGATGGTTGTTGCAATTGTGTAAGGGTCGGTCGCATACCTCAGTCGCGACTTTTACTGGAAGAGGCCAAAGAACATATATTTCGTTTCTTCAGATTCGCGCTCTTCAACGCCATCTAGTAGTGTCGATTAGAACTATAAGGATCAGATATTACTTTATAGTTCTAAACGTTTTCTTAACTTTAATGAATCAAAAAAATATAATGTAATAAACATAAGAGTACAATATAATAATGATTTTTTTCTTTATAATAAAATAACACTTTATTACCTATCAAATAACAAACATAAATATACAATACAATTTAGGAAATAATGCTACAATTTCTCACCGCTTATTATTATTATTATTATTATTAAATTATAATACATTATAATAATATATTACAAAAGTAGATAATCTATTTTGTATATTGTAGTTCTTGATATTTGATACCAGACAAAATGAGTGGCAGCGAATGTTATAAATGTCACAAAACTGGCCATTTTGCTTGAGAATGTCCTTTATCAGTAGGCTGACCATAGGTATCGTTTTGAACGGGACAGTACTGTTTTTTTTTCGTATTTTCTGGCCGTCCCGTCGTTTTAATAAAAATTTTAATTTTGTTCCGTTTTTAATAAAAACTATAAATATACTTTAATATTGGTCAATCATAACTTATTATTCATATCCTATAATCGCACATCAATATCATGAATACCAGTGATTCGTATAACCATGAAGGCGAATTGTTCGATACCAAATATCGATATCTGCAGTGATTTATTCAGAGAAAATTTAAAAATGCATGTCGGCAACACTTGCGCGTCTCAGACGCGGCGTCTGTTTTGTTGTAGCGTTAGTTTTTGTTTTTCCTGTAAGCTAACCTTTGGCTTTGTTATTCAATGGCAGTGGTTTAAATTTCATATTTTTAAGTCTATCCTTGGAATGTCAAGCAGGCGAAACTGCAGTTTGAATGACAATTTTCAGTAAGCGTTCAAAATTATTAAACTGGACAAGCTGTGTAGCAATGGAACCAAAGTGGTGTGTGCCAAAATTGTATTGTTCATTTTCCCGTTGCTCATGGATGCAGAAGCGACATCAACCAACATCTACGTAGCCAGAAACACAACGATGCTGAAAGACTCTGAATTCAGTTGAAAACATCAGCTTGTTTATGGTGAGACGGGTGATGATGAAAACGATAAAATCGCACCAAGTGAAGCTCTTGTTACTTCTCATACTGTTCGTCACGGCCAAAGTTTTCGGGAAAACGACTGCTTGTAGACATCGAGAAATAAAATTTATGAACCAAGTGGTAGAAAGTGTTACAGCTGTGTTAAATTTTGCCATATTGTCCGTGATTGCCCAGTAGCTGACAGGGAAAGAGATAATCGTAAATGCTACAACTGGAGGAATCGGTCACATCAGTCGGGACTGCCCACAGAAGGGTTCTGATGTGAATAGCGATGATTGATTGGAAGATATTTTCATTCTCAGAAGATAGCACAAGGACGGTGGATGTGTTAAACACTACGTTTTTTTTTTTTTTTTTTTTTTAAACCACCAGTGATTTTTAGGTATATTCAAGCCTCTCATAAGGAAGAGGAATTTATTCCTTAATGTAAGAATATTAAAATGGTTTTTGTGTGTGGTCTGTTAAAATATACTCTTAAGCTTTTTTTTCTTTAAAAAACACACACACACACACAAGAGCAAAGATGGCCTTTACTGAAGTACGTGATTATGAAGTCTTTTAATGTAGTTTTTATCTCAGATATATGGAGCTGTAAATGAACACCACTGGAACTATGTTGTCAGGCTTTACTTCTGCCCTTTCAGCTATCCATACTTTAGTGTACAAAAAAGTATAATTGGTAATTTTGATTATTGATTTTGTAACTGATATATCTATCTATCTATATATATATATATGAAAATCCTCATGTAATCGTCAACATTTTCATTTGTAAGTTTGAAACAATAAAATTGGTTTCGAAAATTAAAAAAAAAAAAATTCTCCGCATCATCACAGCGAAACTCTTCTAAGTAAAAGACATTATTCCATCCAACATAAAAAAAAAAAAACTCCTATATCACGATATCTGCGAATCCCTACTCAGATACAGCCACCTAACAAAATTAGAAACATTACACAGGAAAATTGTGTCGACAGTGATTTGGACAGCTTATACACAACAGCCAATATCCGACCAGAACATGGCGATACACAGAATCCTGAGCATTAAAAATCTGAAACACTTCATACATAATAATACTAGTAAGGAATTACTTCAACATCACCTATCGAAACAACAGAGACACATATCGTATAACACGACCCACAACAACTCTTTACATCCCTACACCCTTCAACAACTCATATGGTTTTTTGGTGAGATCACATCAAATACCCACGCTACTCAACAACCCACCAAGAAATTAAAACACATAGACAACTACAGAACATTAAAACACGAACTCTGGAAAATATACCAACAAAGTTAATATACCATTAACATTAATATACACATCACAAACCACCAACATCCCTACTACTCATAATAACATTTTTTTAAATAAATAATATATTTATTCATTGCTAAAATATTTACACATATATATACAACAGTTATCTTGAGTATAATTTTACAAACTTTTTCTACATTGAATTTCAGTTAATAATTTTAATAACACTCTTTGCTTCTGTATTATGCATTTACAACATATGTTCTAATATTAACAGTGATGATTATACAGATTTTTTTTTTTTTTTGGTGAGTAACTAATGTGCTAATAATAATTTGAGAGACATTTTGGGAGGCTTTTCTGATTTCTTCCTCGAAGCTTTGCAGAGCTTATCTGAGGAAGATAATAGATGGCAGTGGTTTCATGGTTATGTTTCTATATTGTTCGTAAGCCAGGTGTTGATTTACTGTTTGTTGGTATACGTGCTTGCAAGGCTTTAACTGCTATTTTGCAGTTTAACTTTTTTTTTTTTTTGCAAGTAGGGTTGGATTTGGACATGGTGTGTTTGTTTGTGTCCTTGTAGTGGTGTGTTTTTTGAGGGGTTTGTCATAGGTTTTGTGCGTGCGCGCGCGCGCGCGCGCGTGTGTGTGTGTGTGTGTGTGTGTGTGTGTGTGTGTGTGTGTGTGTGTGTGTGTGTGTGTGTGTGTGTGTGTGTGTGTGTGTGTGTGTGTGTGTGTGTGTGAGGGAGAGAGAGAGAGAGAGAGAGAGAAACAGGAATTTCTCTAATTTTCATTCTCGCATAATATTTATATAGTGCCTGTTTCAGCTCTCTGTATGTCCCTAGGTTTCGGTCCTTGTGGCAGTTTGTTTATCATGTCAGGTACATAGAAGTTTCGGGTGGCTTTGCTGTAGCGATTGTTGTACTTATATGTTATGTAGTTTGTTGACTGTGCTCTTGTTATTTGATATGTTGTTCTGGTTACTCTATAGGTTGGGCTGTAGTAATGTTTTAACATGACTGCGTAGTGGCATAAGTGTTTCACCTTAAATATTTCGTGTTCTATCCGTGCTGCCTGTATAAGTGTGGGTTGTTCCCAGAATATCAGTTTTACCATTTTATCTTGCAACCATTGTAACCTGTTAAGTCTGTAGTCTGCGCAGAATGCGTATGATGTGATTGCGTATCTTAAAATGTTTTCACATAATGCTTTATAGATTAGTATTTTTATGTGTGTTGGGGCAATGTCTTTTAATTGGTATAGTTTGCTTACTATTATCCTAAGCTTGGTGTGTAGGTAGTTTATATGGCTATTCCAACTTTGATCAGCATCGAAGTGAAGTCCGAGATAGCGTGTTGTTTTCACCTGTGTGATGGTTGTGGTTTTAGGTTCAGCGCTTTGTGTATAGGAGGGTGAATGTCGGATAGTGAGATATTTAGTTTCTATGGCCAGGGTTTGGGGTTTTTGAATATCATTAACTTTGTTTAAATTAAGGGGATATTAAATCCCACATTGTTTTAAAACCGAATAAGAAACTCAAAGATCGGAATCAAAGAGTTTCATGCCGAATATAGTAACTATAAACGTATCGGCGACTACTAGCGTAAGCTAAAGCACGTAGTTCAAGTACGTAGTACAAACTAGGGCAACTCGTTCTAGGAGATATATGATGTTAGACCTCTCACCATGATGTATAACATCATACATCTCCTAGGAGATGGGTTTTTCATTATGGAAAATACTAAGAATAGCGATCAGAACTTTCCCCACCTTTGCAACGAGTTGTCCTAGTTCAGTGATGGCAAACCTATGACACACGTGTCAGCACTGACACACTTGAGGGTTTCAGGTGACACACCTTGGATGTTGAAAAATATTGGTATTCTGATGAAAAAAACTGCAATAAATCGTGTAAGAGCTCTCAGTTAAGGCGAAGGTAGGTTTCGGCTTTGAGAATAAACTTAAAATATTTCAACGTGATTTAGAAAGTAACAATTTTAAGTATTTCCCAAGAGTGAAAATTTTTTTAACGAAACTAGCCCCAAAAATCGTGAACAGCATATCAACCAATCTATCGAAGTTCTAAAGTCAGTAACGGAGCAGTTTTCTTCTAGATTTGAGCAATTTCGAATGTTGGAACAAACAATCCAATTCATCAAGTATCCTGATGAAACAGAATTCATGGATCTTAAATTAGATGGCTTTGAGTGGTTGGATTTAAAAGATCTTGAAATGCAACTAGCCGACTTCCAGTGTAATCCTATCTGGAAAAGAAAGTTTATTGCTCTTAGAAATGAATTAGAAGAACTTGAGCGGGAACGTCTGCATGATACCCGCGTGTAAAAAATCAGATTGTGAAATTCTAAGCAATAGATTTCGAAACAACGCCAGGACGAGGTGCCCAGCTCTTTTTCTATAAGTATTCTTGACTTCAAGTTTGCTTGTTTCGGAAGAAAAAGTCGAGTTTCTGGTAGGGGGAACCCTACAAATTCTGTATAACAACGAATACCTCACCTTCACCTGTCATCATCTATGATTATGTAGTTAAATTTATAATGCATGAATGCAAGTGGCACATCAACAACGTCAATATTTTAAAAAAAAAAAAAAAAAAAGATGTTTGACACACCTGGGTAAAAAGGTTCGCCCTCACTGCACTAGTTTGTACTACGTACTTGAACTACGTGCTTTAGCTTACGCTAGTAGTCGCCGATACCTTTATAGTTTACTATACTATAGTTACTATATTCGGCATGAAACTCTTTGATTTCGATCTTTGAGTTTCTTATTCGGTTTTAAAACAATGTGGGATTTAATATCCCCTTAATTTAGATAATGTTTTACATCGCCGAAATGAAGCCTATTGGCTCTTTACTTGAAATCATTAACTTTGTTTTCCCAGGGTTTATATATAGGCCGTTTTCGGTTAACCAATTGGTGATTTGATTGATGTCGTGTTGCATATGTGTGTAAGCGATATTAATTCGATATGATCCATTAATAATAATAATAATAATAATAATAATAATAATAATAATAATAATAATAATAATAATAATAACATGCCTACATCCCATCCATAAACAGTAATAACAACATATATATATATATATATATATATATATATATATACAGAACTTCGAAGTCTATATATATATATATATATATAGACTTCGAATTCGAATATATAGACTTAGAAATTCATATATATATATATATATATATATATGTAGAAAGTTTAAAATTGCTTGGTATCTTTAACATATATATATATATATATATATGAATTTGTATCCAAATAAAAAAATATTGAAAAGAAATAATGTGCCTTAAACTGCGTACAGTATAATGTACAGAGCATCAAGTGTAATATTGATTAATTGTAAATATGTAAATACTTTGTACGATGAAAATAGAAAAATTGTTATTTTATACATAATGTGTAAACATGCAAAAAAATATCTGTAATAATCATATGTATGTAATTTATCTGAAACATTATCATATTATTATTATTGTTATCCATTATTCAAAAATTCCGTATAATCTTCATTGTTAATATTAGAAGAACACGTGTGGTAAATATAGATGCAAAAAAGTATTATTGTCAAAATGTTAATTGAAATGCAATGTAGAAAATTAATCACATATGCAGCACTCAGTGCTGAATTTTGTAAACATTACAAGTTGGAATGTCACTAAAGATGATTGTTGTGATTGTGTAAATATTTCAGAAATCAATCAATCAATCAATATATATATATATATATATATATATATATATATGTATATATATATATATATATATATATAAATTACATACATATGATTATTACAGATATTTTATTCCCATATATATATATATATATATATATATATATATATATATATATATATACATCTCACCCTATCCACTACTATTTAATTCTCCTAATACGACATTCCTACCATCAACGCCATCTACCGGCTATCATCACCAACAACAGTATCTTTTGTCTGTAAATTGCTTGTGTCCTGAAGGCCGATTTGTCTGTATGCGGGATGAAAAACCTGAGTTTTTTCTGGAAAAAAAAACCCTGCTACCACCGTATGAGATCGGCTAACTCACCTTCAATTATACACTTCAAACATACAATTCACTTTCGATTCTATATAATCAATTCTGAAAAAGTACATTTTTTATGGATACATACTCTTTTTTAATACTATTCATATATTATATTTTAATTGTTCATTTTAATTGTATTATATAATAATAATAATAATAATATTTGCAATCTGTTACAGATCTGGAAATAATAAAGATGGCGAAAAAGAAATATTCCGACAGTTTTAGCTAGTGCAAAATGAGTAATAGCTTATCATTTTGGGTCTTAACGGCCTAAAATAAAAATCGAAGGATTTTTATACTATTTTAAATCTCCATGCTAGGAAGACCTTTATTATTTTATCTAATATGTTTTACGATTTTTTTTTTCTTTTTTCTTTTTTTTTTTTTTTTTGTCCCTCGGACGCGTTTTGAGTTCTTATCATGAACAATAGATGGCGACAGCGTACACAACTTTCGAATAGCTTCCTGATAGAAGAGAATGCACATGATACTAACTTTCAAATCTTAATAAATTCCCAATCGGTATTAAAGTGAATTTGCAAGTACAACACAGAGAACAGTATAACCGAAAACATTCCCTACACAACAATCGACGACAGAGTATTGAAGCATAACTTCAGCACTGTCTCTTGGGAAGAGATAACGACGAAAACAAATATTGATACTTGGTATCATTTAGAACATGCTTTTCGGAACTTGACAAACACAGTTTATACTTCCCTAGAACATAAACTAGCATTAGCAGTATTTTTACATATACACTTTTGACACTGTCTCACATGAAATTTTAATAAAAAAAAATTACACGTCATAGGAATACCTTCACTGCACAATTAATTTTGCACGATTTGAAAATTGATAAAAAACGACAACGAATACGTAAATATCAAATGCTTTTCTTAGTAGACATAAGGGCCTAAAATATATAGTTCCTAAAACAAATAAAGAAGCAATACACAAACATTATACTTATTTGGCGTCAAAAATATTGAATACACTACCTTTAACAATAAGAAATGAAACTAACCCAAACAAATACAAAGTTTGATGAAAGAATATTTATTTTCCACACAGAAATGAGGAACCTCTGTTCAAAATAATTGTATAATTGATTATGGTTAACATATTTGTAATCAAAGATCCAGTTTCGCGTGTAAAATGTTAAATTGAAATGCTAACTACTTTGGTTTATTTTAGTAATTAATGTTATGCAACTTTTTTTCTGTACATATTAGCATATCCCTGAGATTTTTTTAGGTTATTATATATTATATTATATCGTGTCGTGGGCATGGATGTTTGTGATTGTCTGTGAAAATAATAGTGGTGATGAATGGCGGTAGATGGCGGTGGTGTAGAAGATGATGATGGTAGTTGCGGTTTGTTGTACTTGTTGGATTGAATGATTATTATTATTATGTGACACCTCCAGGGAGTGTTAAGACTCATCTTGGACTCCCTGGAGGTGTTACGTAGTAGTAGTAGTAGTAGTAGTAGTAGTAGTAGTAGTAGTAGTAGTAGTAGTAGTAGTAGTAGTAGTAGTAGTAGTAGTAGTAGTAGTAGTAGTAATAATAATAATAATAATAATAATAATAATAATAATAATATAGCGCCTCCGTAGCGCAATTGGAAGAACGACGGTACATTGCGCCCTTCGATTGGAATAGGCCTAAGTTCGATTCTCGTCGCGACGGGAGGAATCTTTATCTGGTCGATTTCAATCGAAGGTGAGTTAGCCGATCTCATATGGAGGTAGCAGGGTTTTTTCTCCGGGAAACTCGGGTTTTTCATCCCGCATACATACAAATCGGCCCATCAGAACACACGCAATTTACAGACAAAAATTACTAGTTGTGGTGGTGTTGGAAGTGGGCGGTAGATGGCGTTGATTCGTAGTAGAGGTTAGGTGTAGAGAGAATTGTAGATGTCCTCCCACGATGAGTCTTCGGACTCCTTGGAGGTATCAGGAATAATAATAATAATAATAATTTTTTTTTTTTTTTTTTTTTTAAACAAAAAAATTTTTTTTATTGGCACAGCATACAGATAAAGTAACATTATGTTTCTTGAAAAACATTGAGTTTGAGATTAACATAAAAGAAATTCTCAGTCCGTATTAATGATGAAAAAAATCATTACCAATAATATTATAATATAATATAATAATAATAATATTTATAATATAATAATAATAACAATAATAATAATATATTTATAATATAATTTTTTTAACATATTGAGTGACTTTATTTACAATAAAGATTATACAGAATTTTTGAATATAGAATATACATAATAATAATAACAATAATTTATTTATTTATTTATCATTATTATTCTTATTATTTTTATTTTTTTTATGTCTCAGATAAATTACATACATAGATGTTGTAATAATTATATATATATAATATTTATAACATGTTACAATTATGAATAACAGATACTTGCAAGTTGATAATTTTCTTCCTCGAAGCTTAGCAGAGCTTATCTGAGGAAGATAATAGATGATAGATGGTGGTGGTTTCATGGTTATGTTCCTGTAATGGTCACAAGCCAGGTATTTATTTTACTGTCTGATGGTACGTGCTTGGAAGACTTCAACTGCTATTACAGTTTAACTTTTTTTTTCTTCTTTTTTTTGTGCAAATAGGGTTGGATTTAGACATGGTGTGTTTGTTTCTTTGTGTTCTTGTAGTGATGGTTTTTGAGAGGGGGTTTGTTATAGGTTTGTGTGTGTGTGTGCATGTGTGTGGGGGGAGAGAAACAGGAATTGCTCTAATTTTCATTCTCGCTATAATATTTATACAGCGCCTGTTTCCGCTCTCTGTATGTTCCTAGGTTTCTGTTGTCGAATGGCAGTTTGTTTATCATGTCAGGTACATAGAAGTTTCGGGTGGCTTTGCTGTGGTGATTGTTGTACTTATATGTTATGTAGTTTATTGACTGTGGTCTTGTTATTTGATATGTTGTTCTGGTTACTCTATATGTTGTGCTGTAGTAGTGTTTTAACATGACTGTGTAGTGGTATAAGTGTTTCACCTTAAATAATTTGTATTTTGTCCGTGCTTCCTGCATAAGAGTGGGTTGTTCCCAGAATATCAGTTTTACCATTTTATCCTGCAACCATTGTAGCCTGTTAAGTCTGTAGTCTGCGCAGAATGAATATGATGTGATTGCATATCTTAAAATGTTTTCAAATAATGCTTTATAGATTAGTATTTTTATGTGGGTTGGGGCAATGTCTTTTAATCTGTATAGTTTGCTTGCTATTATCCTAAGCTTGGTATGTAGGTAGTTTGTATGGCTATTCCAACTTTGATCTGCATCGAAGTGAAGTCCAAGGTAGCGTGTTGTTTTCACCTGTGTGATGGTTGTGATTTTAGGTTCTTTTTGTGTATAGGAGGATGAATGTTTGATAGTGAGATATTTAGTTTCTATGGGCAGGGTTTGGGGATTTTTGAATATCATTAGCTTTGTTTTTCCAGGGTTTATATATATGCCGTTTTCAGTTAACCAGTTAATGATTTGATTGATGTCATGTTGCATATTTGTGTAAGCGATATTTGCATTGTTGTGAATGGATACTATGGCCATGTCGTCTGCGTACTGGAAGATTTTACTTTTTAGGGGGAGTTGGCTTATGTCGTGTGTGTGTGTATGTTAAATAGAATGGGAGATAGGACAGCTCCTTGTGGTACTCCACAGGTTACATGTACCTCTTTGCTGTATGCTGATCCTATACGTGTGGTGTGCTTTCTGTTTTTCATGTATGCTTTAAACCACTGGAGTAGACGACCTCCAATTCTTATATGGGTTAGTTTCGTAAACAAGGTTTTGTGTGTTAGTGTGTCAAGTGCTTTTGTTAGGTCAATGAATAATATCATTGACAATCATTGTCAATCAATAATAATTTTTTATTTTTATTTTTTATTTTTTTTTTTAAACATTTTATTATGTTTCAGTATAAATTACATACAATAATAATATTTACAATATTTACAATAAGGTTTATACAGAATTTTTGAATTTAGAATATAATAATAATAATAATAATAATAATAATTTTTTTTTTTTTTTTTTTATAAACGACTTATTTGTTTTTACAATGAAAATGATAAGGTTTACTATCACACAGAGTATCTGCACACACACAATGAAAAACATATTATCTTTTCTGTACAGTACGAAAATTCGATATACAAAATGCAGAGTACATTTTATAAATATGAATATACATTTTTTTAAACTAGCTAAATATGGATTGGCACTAATGTGCACACAATTCACGATACAATGCAGTAATGCAGCATACACACACAATTCAATAATAATAATAATTTTTTTTTTTCTTTTACATTTTATTATGTCTCAGTATAAGTTACATACAATAATAATATTTACAGTATTTACAATAAGGATTATACAGAATTTTTATTTTTTTTATTTTATTTTATTTATTTTTTTTTTTGTCTCAGATGAATTGCATACATAGTTGCTGTAGTAATTATATGTATATAATATTTATAACGCATTACAAGTGTGTATAACAGATACTTGCAAGTTAGTAATTTTCTTCCTCGAAGCTTAGCAGAGCTTCTCTGAGGAAGATAATAGATGACAGAGGGTGGTGGTTTCATGGTTGTGTTCCTATAGTGGTCACGAGCCAGGTGTTGATTTTACTGTTTGTTGGTACGTGCTTGAAAGACTTCGTCTGCTATTACAGTTTAACTTTTTTTTTTTTTTTTTTTTGTGCAAATAGGGTTGGATTTAGACATGGTGTGTTTGTTTCTTTGTGTTCTTGTAGTGGTAGTTTTTTGAGAGGGGGGTTGTCGTAGGTTTGTGTGTGTGTGTATGTGTGGTGGGGGAGAGAGAAACAGGAATTGCTCTAATTTTCATTCTCGCTATAATATTTATATAGTGCCTGTTTCAGCTCTCTGTATGTTCCTAGGTTTCTATTGTCGAACGGCAGTTTGTTTATCATGTCAGGTACGTAGAAGTTTTGGGTGGCTTTGCCGTGGTGATTGTTGTACTTATATGTTATGTAGTTTGTTGACTGTGGTCTTGTTATTTGATATGTTGTTCTGGTTACTCTATATGTTGGGCTGTAGTAGTGTTTTAACATGACTGTGTAGTGGCGTAAGTGTTTCACCTTAAATATTTTATGTTTTGTCCATGCTTCCTGCATAAGAGTGGGTTGTTCCCAGAATATCAGTTTTATCATTTTATCTTGCAACCATTGTAGCCTGTTAAGTCTGTAGTCTGCACAGAATGCGTATGATGTGATTGCATATCTTAAAATGTTTTCACATAATGCTTTATAGATTAGTATTTTTATGTGAGTTGGGGCAATGTCTTATAATCTGTATAGTTTGCTTGCTATTATCCTAAGCTTGGTATGTAGGTAGTTTGTATGGCTATTCCAACTTTGATCTGCATCGAAGTGAAGTCCAAGGTAGCGTGTTGTTTTCACCTGTGTGATGGTTGTGATTTTAGGTTCTTTTTGTGTATAGGAGGATGAATGTTTGATAGTGAGATATTTAGTTTCTATGGGCAGGGTTTGGGGATTTTTGAATATCATTAGCTTCGTTTTTCCAGGGTTTATATATATGCCTCTTTCGGTTAACCAGTTAGTGATTTGATTGATGTCGTGTTGCATATTTTTGTAAGCGATTTTTGCAGTGTTGTGAATGGATACTATGGCAGTGTCGTCTGCATACTGGAAGATTTTACTTTTTAGGGGGAGTTGGCTTATGTCATGTGTGTATATGTTAAATAGAATGGGAGATAGGACAGCTCCTTGCGGTACTCCACAGGTTACATGTACCTCTTTGCTGTGTGCTGATCCTATACGTGTGATGTGCTTTCTGTTTTTCGTGTATGCTTTAAACCACTGGAGTAGACGACCTCCAATTCCGATATGGGTAAGTTTCGTTAACAAGGTTTTATGTGTTAGTGTGTCAAATGCTTTTGTTAGGTCAATGAATACCACTAATGTTATTCTGTTTTTATCCAATGCAGCATTTATTAGATCTGTGAAATCTTCCAGGAGTGTTGCTGTTCCTTTATTTTTTTGAAAGCCATATTGTGTTTTGGGTATGATTTGAAATTTTTCAACGTATGTGGAGAGTTTCTGATGTACAATGCGCTCCATGATTTGGTTGATTACAGGCAGCGTGGCGATAGGTCTGTAATTACTTATTATGTTTCTTTTTCCCTGTTTGTGTATGGGTGTGATTAATGCAGTCTTCAGTGTTTCAGGTATGTGTCCCGTTTCAAAGATTTTATTTAACAGTTTTTGTATAACTGGAAGTAGGTTGGTTGAGTGTTTCTTGATGTCTTTTGGTCTGATTCCGTCTATCCCCGGTCCTTTGTTAGGATTAATTTGTTGAATAGCCAGTGATAGTTCTTCTTTTGTTACTGTGGGGAACCACATCGACTGGGTTGCTCGTGGACCTAGTGGAGAATGTTCGTATGTGTGAGGAAAGGTTGTTTCTTGTAGCTTTTGGACAGAGTTCACAAAGTGCTGATTAAAGTTGTTTGCCAACTGTTTGAGGGATTTGGGGTCGCAGGCAAAGCTGTGTTTTATTGTTTCTGTGGCAGTGGTTCTGTGTATATTGTCCAGCATTTCATTAATCAGGTGCCAGGTTTCCTTTATGTCATTCTGTGCTGTTGTTAATTTGTTGCTGTAATAGTTTCTTTTTGCCGTTCGAATCTGGGTTGTTAGGAGATTCTGTTTTCTTTTGTATTCAGCTTTTAAAGCGATATTGTTCGGTGACTTCTTAAGTTGTTTCCATAGGGCATCTTTTCTTTGTATGTCTGTTAGTATGTTGTCTGTTATCCATGGATTTTGTTTCGTTTGGGGACGTATTTTTATTTTTGTTAATGCTTTGTTGTATATTTTGTTAAATGCAAGTTTAAGATTATTATATACAGCTTCAGCAGAGTCTAAAGATGCTATCTGCATCCAGTCTGTTTTTCTGATTTCATCGTTCACTATTGCTTCGTTTACAATGCTATGATACTGTTTTGTAGTCTCAGTGATTTTTATGGGTTCTGGTTCAGTGTGTAACTGCAATGCTGTGAAATAATGGTCTGCTAGTTTGCATGTTATGACGGCTGCTGTGTGGCTGTTTGGAGGGGCCCTAATATTTATATGATCAATGCAGGTTGAGGTTGTTGTGTTTCCGACTATCTCTTCTCGTGTATACGACTGTATGGATGGGGTTATGTTATATGCCGATAATAGGTCTAGGTATTGTTCTGTGTTGTTATTTATGTTCCTAATGTTTATATTAATGTCTCCTATTATTATCAAGTATTTTGAGGTGCCTACTTTCGTGGCTGAAAGCCATCTGTTTAGTTCTTCTAGGAATTTTGTGGTGCTTAAGTTGGGTGGTCTGTATATTGCGTTTAATATCAGGGAGTTTTCTTGTTTGATGTTTTTAATTTCGATGCATATGTTTTCTGCGTATTCTAATTTATAGTTTATTTCTGTTACTTCTAGTTTATGTTTGGTAAATATTATTATACCACCGCCTCGTTTTGTTTGTCTGCAGTGTTTGTGTTGTTGGAAGTGTGGCATTTGGTAGGAGGATGCCTCTTCGTTTGTCGTAGATACTTCAGTCAGTATTAAAATGTCTATTTCATCTATATCTTCCTTCAGATAAGCTTGCAGGGTCAGCCAGTAGTTTTGAATGCTTCTGATGTTGACGTGGAGAATAGATAGTCCTTTTTTGGGGATTGTCAGTTGTTTCCATTCTGATATTGATTTCAGAATGTGGCAATTATCATGTTCCGGGGTTATTACGTCTGCTTGATGGTGTGCATTCATGTTGGTTGGGGTGCTGGTCCTTCTTTACGAGTTGTCGATATTCCTTTCAATGTGACAGCCTGTTGAGGTCATCTACGGATTTTATTTCGATTGGTTTTGAGTCTTGTGTCTTTCTAAGTCCCCCCCCCCACCCCCCCCCCCCCCCACCCCCCCCCCCCCCCACCCCCCCCCCCCCCCACCCCCCCCCCCCCCCACCCCCCCCCCCCCCCACCCCCCCCCCCCCCCACCCCCCCCCCCCCCCACCCCCCCCCCCCCCCACCCCCCCCCCCCCCCACCCCCCCCCCCCCCCACCCCCCCCCCCCCCCACCCCCCCCCCCCCCCACCCCCCCCCCCCCCCACCCCCCCCCCCCCCCACCCCCCCCCCCCCCCACCCCCCCCCCCCCCCACCCCCCCCCCCCCCCACCCCCCCCCCCCCCCACCCCCCCCCCCCCCCACCCCCCCCCCCCCCCACCCCCCCCCCCCCCCACCCCCCCCCCCCCCCACCCCCCCCCCCCCCCACCCCCCCCCCCCCCCACCCCCCCCCCCCCCCACCCCCCCCCCCCCCCACCCCCCCCCCCCCCCACCCCCCCCCCCCCCCACCCCCCCCCCCCCCCACCCCCCCCCCCCCCCACCCCCCCCATATTCGTGGAGTGACTTGATTCTGGTTCAGTCAACATACTTCCTTCATTAGAATCATCCATCCTATCTTCTGTGACTGCTGTAGGGGGGAATGTATCTAAGAGCTTTACTTTTCCTGGCCAGTTGTCGCTCAAAAGTTTTCCTAATCTTAGGAATTCTTTGTAAACTTCTTCAAATATGCCTTCATTGAGAGGTTTTGTCATGATTAACAGAAGGCAACAACTCTATTAAAATAAAGTTTGAGAAGTGGGACCTAGAGCCCAATGTAAATATCCCGTAGATCAAGTCGATCTACCAGCAAAGGTAGTAAATGTTTCACAGAATGAAGAACACTTACCTCTATATATAAATATCCCGTAGATCAAATCGATCTACCAGCATCAGTAGCAAATATTTTACAAAATAAATAAACTTTTCTTCAGAAAATCATAACGACTATTTAAATCACTGATCACATATATAAACACTTGGCAACCGCCATTACGCCCCGCCGTTTATCCTTGCTCTATTTGTGTTTAATCCATCAAGTTTTGTTTTAAGAATATTTCTGACTATTTTTGGTGTATTCCGATGCTGCCTGTTGTTTAACTTTCGAGTGGAGAATGTCACTGGCTTCTAATATTCCTAGGTATTTATAGTGTTCATTAGCTAAAATTGCTTTTATATATTTCTTTTGATCAAAATTAAAATTGCTAGTATCATTAATTTTTCCTCATTTAATACATAAAATTGCACATTTATCGAAACCAAGTTGGTAGGCACGCTATTGGACGATAGTTGTTTGGCTCCGTGCATTATCTTTCTTGAAGAGAAAATCACACCCGGATGTCATCCGGTCTTCCACTGAACCTGAGGCAAAAAATAATTAAATTGTTCTGCCATTCGACCATGTAGACTGATTAGATGTTTTAGCCAAAATCCACGTAGTTCTTTGCAAAGTGAATTCCAGATTTTTTTTCTAGCTCAGTGGAAATAGTGTTTGCACTCCTCAGCACTAAACCGCCCAAAGGTCGACTTCGAGTTCAAGTCTAGTCCACGACTATAGGAACTTTTACGAAGCTTTTTTTTTGACCAGTTCCTGAGTTATTTGATCTTTGGCATGGGCAATCAGATTTTTTCTCTGGGGAATTCAGGTTTTTCATCACGTAAACTCATGAAAATCGACCATAGAACCCACTCTATTTCTGATATTTAAAAAATATATTGGGTTAGGGACCACGAGACGGCACCACTTCGCTGCATACGAATTAAATTAGTGATAGCCTTGGGCCAGCTCTGATTGGCTACGGGTGGAGACTTAACTGCCCACTCAGTCTCCAGAAGTTAGATAGGGCTAAAACAGCCTCGCCTACTCCCTATGCAGGAACAAAAAAGGCATTAGGTGATTTTTTTTTATTAGCTTGTTCACTAGCCATTTCTTTAGTAATAATAACATTTTGCACTTGTTTTTGTTTCATTTCTGATTCTATTTCTTTAATCCATGAGGCATCTTTATGTTCAATATGATTATTCCAGATTGACTTCCTAAATTCGAGTGTTTCTTCTTTTTACGGTGAATGATTGTTTGCATCATCTGCACGGTTAGGCTAGTGGCTATGTGCTTCACAACCATATGCTGAGGGAAGAAATATGCTAGGTTCGATTCCCGTCGGCGATGTGAAGAACTTAAGGATCTTACTCAGCCATAGCCAAGTTAGCCAGTCCTGGGCGTTGAGAGCAGGTTTTTTCCCACCAGTTTATCTGGGGTGTTTCATCCCCAAAGCAGGCAAACTGGCACTGTGAACACACAGACTACAGTTATATGATATAGTACTGAATCCCTCAATCGGAGGGCTCAACCAGTTCTAAGGGGCGGTTGAGGAATGAAGGTAATCTCACACAAATAAATAAATTGTTTGCATTTTTTATTTCTCTGGAGAGACTGAAAGAAGTGTTTTGGTTCAGTCAAAATTGCATATTTTGTACATATTGGTTGATTCATCCTTCATATCTTTTAATTTTTTATGTAATCGCAATAATTCTTTGCTTTAGCTCTTCGGGTTTTCAAATTGTTTGGTTAGCCAAATTATATGTATTTATGAGTGTTTTCGATGCTATTATTTGTCAGCAGTCCTTCTTCAAGACTCTTTAAGTTGCTCAGATCAGCTCAAAGGTTGTTAACTTTTCATTCCAGCCAGATTTTCCATGGTGCAGATTGCAAAGGCTCTTCAGCTTTTGCCCTTACGGATTACAACCAAGCTTCATTTGTAATGATACAAGCCATGCAGTACAGCAGCTGATTTGATTTCTTTATACTGTTAGTTATGATAGTTTTAATAACAACATTTGCATCTAAGAGGAGCTGTTTTAACTTAGATTTATGTATGGCTTTTAATGGTGGTAGTCCTATTATTATTACAGGCGACTCCAAGGAGTCCTTAGACTCATCGAGGGAGGCCCTAATCATCACAACTATTCGACATTCACACAGTATCTATCATACCTTGCCTTGAACTCATTCACTATCATAGCACCCACAACAGACTCTGGCAGCTTATTCCACTCATTCACCACTCTAAAAGTAAAAAACTTAGCTCTAGCACCCTTACTAACCACACTCTTGCTCAGCTTCCATGGATGTCCGCTAGTCCTCCCACCACCTCAAAAATATCCTCAAAAATAGTCCTCAAAAATATCCTCTGAATTAATCCTATACAAACCCTTCAGCAATTTGAATATCTCAATCATATCACCCCTTTTCTACCTATCAACCAATTTTTGCAACCCACAAATCTTCAACCTGTTATCATAAGATTCATTCCATAGATCTGCTATCATCTTGGTCACTCGCCTCTGTATCCTGTCAACCTCCTCCCCATCAAGAAGAAACCTAGGTGACCAAATCTGGGCACAGTAGTCGAAATGGGGTTTTATCAAGGCTCGATACAGAGGAACAATAACTTGTTTGTCTCTGCTTGTCAAAGTATTCTTCAGCATCAAAGTGACTTGATGAGCTGATTTAGTGACTTTTGCAATGTGCCCCCTAAACTTCAACTCCCTATCCACCAACACTCCCAAGTCCCTGGCCTCATCAATCTCCTGGAGTACAGTTCCACCAATGTGATATACTGCTGCTAATCTTTTCACCACAAAATGCATAACCTTACATTTTGCAACATTAAATTGACATCCATTCTCCTTAGCCCAGACCTCCAATCTATTCAAATCATCCTGCAAAATTTTGCCATCTTCTGCATTCACTATTGCCCTACCCGACTTTGCATCATCAGAGAACAAATGAACCGTTCCTCTCGGATCCTTCCCTATATCGTTAATGAACAAATTAAATAGCAGTAGTCCAAGAACAGAACCCTGCAGCACACCACTAGTCACAGGCCTATTGGACTCTACTAATGAGTAAACTACTTTCTGATATCTCTCCATCAACCACCCTCCTATCCATCTCACCAACACTGTATCCATTCCCATATGTTGCAGTTTACGGATTAGAATTCCATGTGGTATCCTGTCAAAGATCTTAGCCAAGTCCAGCAGTATCACTGTAAACCCATTACCCTTATCCAGTTCAGCAGTCAGTGTTATAAAACCCGAGCAAGTTACTGAGGCATGATCTACTCTTCACAAAACCATGCTGTCCCTCATACAGTATCACATTTTCATCAATTCATTCCTGTATTTTTTCCTTGACTACTTTCTCCAAGACCTTGACAGCGACTCCTGATATGCTGATCAGTCAGTAATTTGCAACAGTAGTCTTGGATCCTCCCTTATGCAGTGGAACTATTTTCCCCCCTTTCAGGAGTAAACCAGACCCAAGACTCAGATTAAACAATGTCAAGGGCGCTGACAGTTCTTTAGCAGCTTCACGTAAGACCCTGCTGGTATACCATCCAATCCCACAGATGTATTCACATTAAAGTTCTGTAATAGACTATTCACCTCGACTTCATTCATCACAATTCCCGTATAAACTAATGGTTCCTTCGTTTTTTAAATATCACCACCTGGATGATATACTTTTGCAAAGTGCTCACTCAGTAATTCTACTATATCGACTGATTCAGTGGCCTCCCTACCATCGGCATTCCTTAAAATCATTCTGCCGTGTACAGTCTTATTATTATTAAGAGTGACCTTCAGGGAGTCAGAGACTCATTGAGGGAGGCCACATACTACACACACCAGCTATGATACTTATTCTTGAATTCATTCACACTACTTGCACTCACAACATCCAATGACAATCCATTCCAATCACGCACCACACTCTGAGAGAAAACTCTATCTCTCACAACCTTCTTGGCCTTCATTCTCAGCTTCCAAAGATGCCCTCTGGTCCTTTCCCTACCCTCCATGAATTGAAAAATTCCATCAATTGAAATCCTGCGCACAATAGTTCAAGTGAGATCTTATCAAGGCCTTGTAAAGAGGCAAAATAACATCCTTATTTTTAAATATAAGTGTTCGTTTCAGCATTGTAATTATCTTTTGAGTTGTCTTTGCAATCTTTGTCACATGGTCCCTGAACTTCAATTTCCTATCTGTTAACACTCCAAGATCCCTAGCCTCATCCCACCAACACAATACAACATTGAATATCTAATCATGCCGAAGTGAACGACTTTACATTTACTGACATTGAATTGACACCCATTTTCCCATGTCCACAATTCCAGCTTATTCAAATCATTCTGCAAAGACTGCATATCAGCAGCATTCCTGATCTATCTTTGCATCATCAGAAAATAACTGTATGTTGCTTGTCAAATCATTCCCAATATAATTAATGTACAGATTGAATAACAGTGGACCAAGCACTGATCTTTGTGGATCTTGGTACACCATTTGTTACCTTAAACCTTGCAGACTCAGATTCCTTATATACCACTTTTTGATATCTTTGAGTCAGCCATCCTCTTATCTATGCTAATGTTGTATAACCCCAAACCGTTTTCTCCAATTTATGCAGCAGTCTGCCATGCTGTATTCTGTCAAAAGCCTTAGCAAAATCCAAAAGTATCATGGTGTATCCATTCTCCTTGTCTAGTTGAATGGTAATATTGTTATAGAATGTGAGCAAGTTGCTAAAACATGACCTTCCCTTAGTAAACCCATCTTGTTCATTGAAAAGTAGAGATTCACCATCAACCAATTTCTGAATGCGGCTCTAACTAATTATTCCAAAATCTTCATCACCAATCCCGAGATACTAATTTGTCGATAGTTGGATACATCGGTCTCTGCACCACCCTTGTGGAATGGAATTACCATACATTCCTTCCATTCCTGCTGAATCTTCCTTGTTCTGAGACTCATATTAAACATCCCGGTCAAAGGAATGGCCAGTTCAGCTGAATACTCTTTTAGCACACGTGCTGATATTCTATCAGTCCCTATTGATGAATTCTTATTCAGTTTGTGCAACAGCTCTAATACCTTGGCCTCGCACACCTGCATTCTTCATCTAGTGAAGAGGTAACAGTGAGCTCGATGTTGCATTCACCAGGTTGATAGCATTTAACGAAATGGGCACTCATTAACTGTACAACCTCTTCTGCATCTATAACCCTCACGCCATCTGGATTTAGAAGAGTTATTCTTTCATATTTATTCTTTCTTTTACTTGCAGCATAGCGATAGAATTCTTGTGGGTTGTCTTTAGTACGCAGAAGCAGTTTCTTTTCATAATCAGACTTTGCTTTCCGTACAACAGTTGTGACTATTCTAGCCTGCTGCTTCTAACATTCATAATGGACGTCATCCTTATGCAAACGGTATTCCTTCATCGTCCTTTTGTTACGAATCTCTTGCTTAATAAGATTACACATCCATTTGACTCCTACTCTATTTATTATTCGAACTCTCATTACCCCTCACATTCAATCCCACTAGTTATATCATCTTCTGTCAGTCATGTTTCACTAATGCCAATAACCTGTGACCTGGAAGTGCCAACCAAGGCCAAAAATTCTTTCTTCTTGTTCCTAATATTTCTGGCATTAGTATACATGAATTGCAGAAGCCCATTTGCCCCATCCCTATTTTGATGCCTTATACTAACTATCCCATTCTGATTTGTTGTCCTTCTTACTCGCTCGGGCATATTACACACATTCATACACTCAACTGTCTCCCTAAAGTCTGCATATCTATTCCCCCCCCCCTTAATAACTCTAGTTTTCCTGATTCTGCACATCCACTTCCACTTCATTCAACAACACCTTTTCAAGTCTCCATACACCAAATCCATTCAAATGCAAACCATCCATCTTATATAAATTCTTTTGCCCATCGAACTCACTCCACACATCCACAAATTCCAGACCACTCCTCCTGCATAATCTGTGCATAAAGTCATTTGCAATTATGGCCCTCCTTTTATACTCTTCACTGTTATACCGCAGCAAAAGAGTCGCCCTTGCTCTTCTCTTTTGTTACTCAAGTAATTCCTTCAAATCCTCTCTCATAGCCATTTTATCTCCATTCAAATCATTCATTTTTGCTTCTACTACTATCAATTCTTTCACCCTCTGCTTCTGCGTTCTAATCGACTCACCTACGTCCTTAACGTTCGCACCAGGTTGGTACGATTTTGTCAAACTCTCATCTATCACACCTCTTACTAAAGAATCTCCATACAACACTTATTATCCAACATTATTATTCTCTTGCATATGTGCACATATACACATTCACCTGAAGTGCAGCATTTATCTGTTGTTTTATGATTTACTTCCTGAAAACTGCTAATCCATTTCTCCAAAAACATTTTATCTAAAAATTGTCTATCAGACATTTATGAAATAATTCCATATGTATCTGATAGAATTTAAGTCAAACATTTCATTAAATATATTATTAATATTGTACTTAAAAAAAGTCAGGGTTGTAAGAATATAAGGATGTTCTGAAAATGCATACATGTAGCACTGATCTTACTTGTTACAGAGTCTTTGATCTTATAGAGACTTGCAAGTTTCTACGAGATCCAATTTATACATTTATACAGTTGGATTCTTTCCAACTTATAAGTCAGGTGAGGGGTAATTACCAGATTAACGTGGATGAGATTTTTCATAGAATCTGGAGACGGGAGGGGGGGGAGAACAAGAGGCCATCCCTGGAAGCTGTAGAGGGTGGGTGTGAGCAGGTGTGCGAGGATTTTTTGCATGGAGAGTGGTGAGTGATTGGAATGCATTGTCCGGGAGTATGGTGAGTGCAGGGACAGCGAATACATTTAAGTTGAACTATGATGAACTATGCATGCGAGAGTGGAATCTCCCATGATGAGTCTCTTGACTTCACGGAAGTTAAATATGTGCATGAGAAATCTGAGAAAGATTTTTCTCTGAGAGCAGTGAGTGAGTAGAACAGTTTTTTTATGTTTCTCCCACCCACGAAAGGTTATTTGTAAACCTATCTTACATTTTGTACCATGGATGGGCTAGGGATTTTTATTTCTATTTTTTAATTAATTTATTTATTTTTTTTACATAATCTGTAAATCCTGCTCTAGAGACCAAACATGGAACTCTTTCAAGTTCCATGTTTGGTCTCTATGCCACTTCAGGCCTCCAGTAAGTGGTATGGTGGTCTCACACCGAGCAATGACATTCATCTCCCACCTAAAGGCAATCGCAAACATCCATGGCTACAACGGGTTTCGAACCAGCAGCCTATTGGCTGGAGAGCAAGTATGCTAACCACTCGGCTAACCAGGCTAGCCTTGAAATATAGTATAAATGAGTTTAAGAGACAGTATGACAGCTAATGTGGGTGATGTATTGCCTTCCTTGATTAGTCCTTTCCTCCTCTGGAAATTTCACACAATAATAATAATAATAATAATTAGTAAGACTTTTTTGATGGAGGAAGGTATAGTTACAGGAACAAATGGTGAGGGACACTATTTTAAGGGGGGAAACAGAAAGAGAGAGAGAGAGAGTATGAACAGGAGAGAGGAAATTAAAAGTTCGTTGCACTGGATCATTAGTAACAGAAATGATTCAGCACAACGAACTTTTAACTTTGAATATTGTTGCTTCTGTTATCTGGGAAGTTATGAGACTAGTATTGACAAGGTAACACTACTTCCTTGCAGTGGTGCACCCAGGAGGAGGCCAAGGGGCCTGCCCCCCCCCCCCCCAAAAAAAAGAAAAAGGAATTAAACGCTAGAAAATTTTCCAAGAATCTTTTCCTAATTAAAATTCATTTTTTTTATTTATGTTGTGTCGTGTCTTCTATTTCTATACTACTTATGAATTAGAGGTCACATAAGGTGGGAATATAGCTCTCAGGAATCACGGCCACTGTGAACGCAAGGCGAACGAAGTATTGCTCGGGCGGACCGCATGCTACTTCGTTTGCTCGAGCTGGGGCAGAGGAGATCATGGTATCATGTATTGGAGATCACTGTAGATGCTCAGTCATAGGTTTTATGCAATGCGTAGTATGTAATCTCAAATCGTTTACTCAACTTGGACCCCCCCCCCCCAAGATTAAATCTCGAGTAGTCAGCCCTCCACAAGATTAAATCCTGAGTGCACCACTGCTTCCTTGCCATTCATTTCTGCATTAAATAGCTAAGTTTTCCCATAAGTTGTTTTTCACTGAACTTGTATACTAGCATAGAGTAATTATGCTAAGTTGTTGTTGTTATACAGTGGGTCATAGTAATAAGTGTTAAAATTCTGTTAGTTATGCTGTCAGAGAATAACTTCCGAATTTAAAAACACACATTTATTAATGATATCATATTTTATTTATCCTCTGAAAATACAAAATACGTATTACACTTGAATAAAATACTCCCACCTTTCCTTTTTAAAGTCGCTTTCGATTGTCATTTTCTGTTTGATAGTCAAGTAACAACTCTTCTTCTGTCAAAATTTATCCTATCAGCCTGTTTCAGCATCCAAAGAATTATTAGCTCCTCCCCACCCCAGAGGATCTCTTATATCTATTTTCCCATTAGCTTTATATTTAATTATTTTCTTTGGTATCATTTAATCCATCCATCCCCTATAGGAAATAGGCAAAGCTGTTTCAGCCTTATCTAATATTTGGAGACTGAGGAGGGGTAGTTCAATCTTCGCTGGTGGCCAATCAGAGATAGCTGGCCCAAGATTATCCTTAATTATAAATGGCATAATTTATTTGCCATTAATTTCTTATTTCATTATTTTGTATTCTGTCTATTCTTATACATCCTTTAAATGAAATTTCAAAGAAATTTCATTTCACCTGCTTGTATTTACTTTCATCCTTTTTTTTTCCCTGCAGGTGAAGAAGATAAAGCAATTTGGAGCCAAATGGATGACAAAAGGAATAAAAGGAAAAATGCAGAAGAAAAAGAGGCTATGGAAGGCATATAAAGAGAGGTGGAGAACAGTTACATGAGGAATATAAGGCCCAGACTAGGAAAGTGACTAGTACTGTAAAGAGAGAAAAATTAGAATATGAGAGGAGGCTGGCACTGCAACCCAAGGAAAATCTCAAGGAGTTTCTTTGCTGTGTAGTAGGAGGAAAAATGATGGTGGACAGATTATCTTACTGGGTGAAGATGGGAATCGAGTGACCAAAGCAGATGATATAGCTATTTAATGATCACTCTATTAAAGTGTTCCATCTGGGTACTACAGGCTTTATTCCTAGAAGGATAATGAGTAGTGAAGTGTTAGAAGTGAATGAATAGGATATATTCCAAATGCTGAGTACATTAAATGTCAATAAGGCAGGAGGACTAGATGGAATTTCACTACACGTTTTAAGGGAATGTGCAATGGAAATGATTGTGCTGCTGTTAACTTGGCTGTTTAATGAAAGTCTTGCAATGGGGCAGGTTTCTAGAGTGGAAGGAGAGTAAGATAGTATCATTGCATAAGGATGGTGGTAGAATGGAGGTATCAAAGCTATAGGAATGTTTGTATTTCTTCTGTAGTTAAAATTTTGGAGAAATTGGTAAGAGCTCATTATTAATGCAGGCCAGTATGGATTTGTTAGAGGGTGCTCTTGTTTTAGTAATCTCGTTAGCTTTTACAATAGAGTAACAAAAGCAGTGAATGAAGATAAGACATACATTGTCATTTATCAAAGGCATTTGATAGGATGCCACATGACAAGTTGATTTTTAAGTTGTATCATATGGGTTTAGATATCAGGTTAGTGGAATGTTGATTGCCTCTCTGATAGATATAAACTGTACATTGGGAAGCAGTATTAGGGAGTAGGAAGGTTACAAGTTTAGTTCCACTGGGTTCAGTCCTAGGACCATTACTGTTCAATCTTTATGTCAATGATATTGTCACAGGACTACAGAAAGATGTTCAGCTGTTTGCAGATGATGTAAAGCTTGAGAGGGTTATTAGTAATAGTGCTAATGTTTTAGCTCTTCAAGAGGATCTGAATAAGCTGGAAAGGTGGGCAAAGACATGGGGATGTGAATTAAATGCAACTAAATGTAAGATTTTAAAATCTAGGATCCACAGAAGGGATGCTTCATACTCACTTGGTGGAGTTATACTGGAAGAAGTAGTAGAGGAAGTAAGAGATCTTGAGATGATTGTGGATAGAGATTTAAACTTCCGGCATACTGAAAAAGTTGTGAAGACATCTCAGAGAATTGTGGCAATGTTTAGGAGAACACTGACCACAAGAGATAAAAGTGTTGTGGTTCCATTTTATAAGGCTTTGATCAGACCACATTTGGGTTTCTGTGCTAAGATTTGAAGGGAATGAAGGTGAGGAGTGGTTTCTTTGCATGGAGGGTGGTTGAACCGTGGAATGCATTGCCTGATGGAGTGGTGAGAGTGAGAACGGTCAATGAGTTTAAGGAGTGGTATGATAGACTTTGTGTTTCTTAGGGGGGACCTCACCTCGCAGAGTCTTGACAGACTTTATGTTCTTAGGCAGGACCTCCCACGATGAGTCTTTTTACTCCATGGAGGCCTGAATAATAATAATAATTCAGAGAACACAGCCTTGAAATATGCCACTAGGTGATGCATGGAGAAAGGTGGGTATGTCATGTATCTGTAAACAGATAAGTTATAATAGTTTTTAATTAATGATTGTGCACTTTTTGTAAATTCAGTTATTCTATGGTACTAATTTGTACATCCTTTATATATTATTATTATGCCTTCCATGGAGTCAGCAAATTTATCGTAGGAGGTTTATTCAACTGACAACACATTTATCATACTGAATATTAAAATCCTTAACACGCCCTGCATTAACAACAACAACATTCCAGTAAATGCATTCCATTCATTCACAATTCTCCATGCAAAAAATCTACTCTCACACATCTTTTTTCTACAAACTCCCTCTCACTTTCTACTCATTTCGTAATCCCATTTGGATTAAACAGATAAAATTCCATAACTAACTTAAACGTGTCTAATCATATCACTTCTTTTATTACTATCCACCAAACTCTGCAATCCACATTTCTTCAACCTCTCTCTCCACTTCCTGGATCCTCTCCAACGCTTCCACATCACAATGAAAACCAGGTAACCAATCTGAGCACAATATAGTGCCTTATACAGTTGCATAACCACCTCCTTATCCCTACATGTTAGTGTATTTCTTATCATAGTGGCCTATGATGTGCGGTCTTTGCAAGAGTTGCAATATGCCCTCTAAACTTTAGTCTACTGCCAATCATCACTTCCAGATCTTGAATCTCATCCACTTCCTGCAGTACAGTACCATCAATATAGTACACAGCATTATATTTCATCATCATCATCATCAAATTCCTGCCATGTACACTAAAGGGGTGTACAGGATATAATAGTGATCAGGCAATGCATTCCACGGTTCAATCACCCTCCATGCAAAGAAACCACTCCTCACCCTACATGAAAAAAATTACATCGTTACTAACTTCCTATCTACAATTCTCCTCCAAATCAGTCTGTTACTTGTCAAGACTCCAACATTATCAGATCTTATATTTCTATCGTCTAAGGCACTTTGTACCGTATCAATCCACCTATATCTTGGTCTTCCTCTGGGTCGTTTTGCAGCCAACCTGGCAGAGAACACTTGTTATGCTAATCTTTCTTCGCCAATTCTGTTTAAGTGACCATACCACCTGAGATTAGCTCTGCTAACACATTTCTGGATGTCGACAATGTCAAGTTCTTTCCTAATATCCTCGTTTTTAATATGATATTGCCATTGATGCCATCTGTTCACGCCTATAATCTTTCTCAGGACTCTCATATCTGCGGTCTCTAGTCTTTGGTCAAGTGTTTTACTTCTGACCCAGCGCTCATATCCATTAGTTAAAACTGGTATGAACACTGTCTTGTATACAGCTAATTTAGTGTTTTGACTAATTTCTCTCTTATTCCATATGAATTTATTCAGTTGACTTCCCACCATACCAGCTTTGCTGATTCTGTTATCTTTTTCTATATTTAATTTACCATCTTCACTAAAAATCGTGCCTAAGTAGCTGAAATGTTTTACTTCTTCCACAGGTTCTCCATTCACAACACAGTTGACATTTTCAATGATTCTGCCTATTTTCATTGTCTTTGTCTTTTTATTGCTGACCTTCATACCATATCTATTACAACAGCTATTCAATTTAGTCAGAGATTCTTGCAGACTTGTAGTGGATTTATTTAGAAGTATAACATCATCCGCATAAAGCAAAGAGCTGACATTAACATCTCCAATTTTGATATCATGTTTAATACCACTTTCCTTCATAATGTGATCCATATAGATAATGAATAACAGAGGGGATAATGTACATCCTTGTCTCACACCAGATTTAACATCAAACCATCTTCCTGTACTTCCTTCAATTCTAACTGCTGACTTACAACTCAAATCAAGACTAAGTATTGCTTGATATAATGCCCCATTGACACCATATATCTGCAGCATATTGAATAGCTTCTCTCTTGGCACCTTGTCATATGCCTTTTCCAAATCGACAAAACTTAAATACAGATCTCTGTTATATTCCCATGCTTTCTCGACTATTTGTCGTAAAGTGAAGATCTGATCCTGACAGCCTCTATTTGGCCTGAATCCAGCTTGTTCTTCACCAAGCTTTTCTTCCACAATTCTTCTCAACCGTTTCTCAAGTATACTTGCATAGATCTTGCCAGGAACACTCAGTAGGGAAATACCTCTGTAATTCTCACATTCAGTTTTATTTCCCTTTTTATATATGGGTACTATGAGAGCGCTACTCCAATCATCGGGAATTCGTCCCTCTGTCCAGGCTTTCTGAACTATGCAGTGCAGCGACTGTAAGACTCTTATACCACCATACTTCAGTATTTCTGGTCGAATATCATCTACTCCTGCTGCTGCCTTTCCACATTTCAAGCCTTTGATGGCTTTTTCTACTTCAAGTATGGATATATGTATTCCTGACTGCATGCCTGGTAAGTGTTTTTTACCACTGTGCTGTCATCGCTGCTTGTTTCATTTAGCAGTTTTTCAAAGTAATTACTCCATACTTCAAGAATATCTTATTCTCCCGTTTTCATGTCACCTATGTCATCTCTAACTCCTTTTACAGCACTCTTTCCTCCATTGCTAAACTTCTTCAACAAACTCCAGAATATTTTGCCACCTTCTTGATATTTATTATTATTATTCAGGCCTCCAAGGAGTCAAAAGACTCATCGTGGGAGGTCCTTCCTAAGACATAAAGTCTGTCAAGACTCATCGAGGGGAGATCCCACCCCCCGAGAAACACAAAGTCTATCATACCACTCTCTAAACCCACCAACCGTTCCCGCTCCCACCACTCCATCAGGCAACGCATTCCACGGCTCAACCACCCCCACACAAAGAAACCACTCCTTACCCTCTTGCTCACAGTTTCCTTTCGCAACTTCCAGGGACGGCCCCCTGTCACCACTTCCTTCTGCCGCTCAACCAAGCAAAAGAACTCCCCAGTGTCAACCCTGCAACCACCCCTCAACAGTTCAAAAGTCTCAATCACTCCACCCCCCCCCCTCCATCCACCAAACTCCGCAGTCCACACTCCCCCAGCCGACCCTCACAACTACCCCTGTACAGTCCTGAAACCATCCCCGCCATCCGTCCCCACATCCCCCCCACAGCCAACCCATTTCCTTCAAAAATCCCGGGGACCAAATCTGAGAACAACAGTCCCAGTGCGGTCCGATCAGAGACCCACACAACAGAATGACAACCCTCTCATCCCTGCAGGCCAGTGTCCCTCCAACAACAGCAGCAATCCTCTGTGCCACCCCCACCACCTCCGCAACACGCCCCCCAAACTTCAGGCCTCCACCAATCATCAACCCCAGATCCCCCACCTCCTCCAGCACAACTCCTCCCACAGAGCACGCAGCATCCCATCGATGTTTCCCAAACCTCAAGACCCCACATTTTGCTGCACTAAACCGACACCGCTCAACCCCTGTTGAGCGGTGTCGGTTTAGTGCACCCCACCACACACAACTCTCCGACACCCATCAGACAGCCAATCCCGAATCCAGCTGACCAATCTGACATCCAGACCCACGTGCTGCAACCCAAACATCCACCAATCATCAACCCCAGATCCCCCACCTCCTCCAGCACAACTCCTCCCACAGAGCACGTAGCATCCCATCGATGTTTCCCAAACCTCAAGACCCCACATTTTGCTGCACTAAACCGACACCCCCATTCATTTGCCCATCTATCCAGCTTATCCAAATCCTCCTGCAGGGCCACCACATCCGCACCACCACCAATAATCCCTTCCAGCCTCGCATCATCCGCAAACAACTGAATATCCCCCTGCAATCCACTGGCCATGTCACTGATACAAAGGTAAAACAATACAGGTCCCAGCACGGAGCCCTGTGGGACCCCCCCTGCAATCCTCTGCCTCCCGGAAACCACCCCACCACACACAACTCTCCGACACCCATCAGACAGCCAATCCCGAATCCAGCTGACCAATCTGACATCCAGACCCACGTGCTGCAACCCAAACATCAGCCCATCATGCGGCACCCTGCCAAACGTCTTTGCCAAGTCCAAGAAAACTGCAGTATATGCCCCTCCCTCATCCAATGCTCCTGAAACTTTACTACAAAAGGCTTATTTTCTATATTCTTGCCAAAGTCCTCCTATGACTTTTGTTTAGCTAGTTTTACACAGTGTTTAGCATTCTTGCATTTGTCTCTGTATTCTCTAAGAGAACAAGCTGACTTATTTGACAGGAACTTTTGATATGCTTTCTTCTTTTCCTACACTGCCTCTTTAACTTCCTGTGTCTACCAGGGAGTTCTGATTTTTTTATCCTTGCAGACAACCTCACCACATGCCTCTCTGACAGAATCAATCAATGTTTTCTTCAGAGTTTGCCACTGAATCTCCAAGGTTTGATTCCTGTTCTCAAACTCTTTCATTTTTTCTTCAATAATTTTTGTGTATTTTAGTCTACAGTTCACATCTGAGAGCTACTCAACTTTTATTCGCTTTAAAACTTTCTTACGTGTTATTCTTTTCAATATGAAATTCAATTTTATCCTGCTCAAGACTAAATAGTGATCACTTCCAATTTCACTCTGGTGTCCTGCACCAGGGAGAAAACATCACTATCAACAATAACATAGTCAATGAGACTTTTCTTATTCCTAGCCTCTTCTCTCCATGTGAATTTGTGCACATTTTTATGTTGGAACATGGTGTTAGTAATAACCAGTCCATGTCCTGAGCAGAAATCCAACAGATATTTGCCATTATTATTAGCTTTGCTCTTTTCTCCAAATTTTCCCAAAATATTTTTGTATGTCTCACAATCATTTCCTACTCTGCTATTTAGATCCCCAACAAGGACCAACTTTTCCCTTTTTATTGTGTCAGTTGCTTTTTCTAAAGCCTCAAAAAATTCCTCCACTTCTACTTTAGTAGAACCTTCTGTGGGACCATAGGCACAAATAAGTCTCATTGTCCAGTCACCTCATTTTCATATTTGCCCACATTACTCTACTTGAGACTGACTGCCATTCAAGATTAGCCTCATATTTTGTGTTGAATTGTTGAATACTATGGCTACTCCTTCTTTTCCTTGATTGTCATTGTCTGAATATAACATTTTGTATTTATTGGTCAGAAAGATCTCACTAGTTTTTGTCTTTTTTTTGTTTCAGTCACCCCTATCATGTCGATCTGGTACTTATCTAATTCCTCAGCTAGCTCCATTTCTTTGCCATTCAGGCTTCTTATGTTGATAGTACCGATCTTTAACTCCGGTGATGTTGAGTTGGGGTGTGTTTTCAGATTTGTTCCAGTAGCTGACTTTTCGCTGTTCGCCCTGGTTCCCTGGCTAAAACACCGGGGGCTTTGTTTAACTGGCCGACGCCCCAGCCGGCATGAAATTTTTTCATGTTGTACCATCATTTTATTATTTTGGTTTAACCAATAAGAATACAATTTGGTCGGCTAAATCCCAAATTGCCAGCCCATCCTCGTTCGTTCAGTATCCAAGTAGATACCCAACAGGGTGCACCACGAGAAGGTGAGGATTAGGTCAGAAGCCCTGGTCAGTTCTCCGCATTCCTTTAAAGGCTATGTGGAGGTCTCCTCTCAGTTATACAGCTTTGACCCTTAAGCACCTTAAGCGTTATATTTCTGTACTCCAAAATGCCTTGCACTTATTGATATTAAAACTACAACCTCACTCCTTTGTCCAAGTCAAAAGTCTATTGAAATCTTCCTGAAAGGAATTCACATCAGCAGTGCTAATTATTAATTCTCCTCAACTTTGTATCATCAGCAAACAACCAAAGATCCCAAGTGAGTCCAGATATATCATTTACAAACAAGTTAAACAGCAGGGGCCCAAGAACAGAACTCTGAGGCACACCACTGGCTACCCTCCTTTTTTGTTGTCTATTTCCATCCTCTGCAACTTACACATCTTTTCATGTAGTAATCTACCAAACACTTTTGCAAAGTCCAAGAATATTATTGTATATGATTCTTCTTTATCTAACACACTTATTACATTATCATAAAATGGTTTTGTGAAGGGTGATTACATCAGCCACTCCCTAGTCCACAGTGCATAGTACTTGGTGCACAGTGTGTTCATAATGAAGTCACTGTCCAGAGTGAATGATTTGTACTCTACTATTGAAATCTTCCTGAAAGAAATTCACATCAGCAAAGAATAATAGCAAAAATTGTGATTTTTTTGCATATTATTATCCTAAGATCACATGGAGTCAAAAAGACTCATCTAGGAGGTCCTTTTGTCACACAAAGTATGGTGCAGCTAATAGTGCGAAAGCAAATAGAACAATGGTGAGCAAGATATTACATTTCTGAGAATTTAATATAAGGAACTTTGCAAGATACACTACATATGCAAAGAATTTAGGTCAATGAGTTTAAGGAGTGGTATGATAGAATTTGTGTTTCTTAGGGGGGATCTCCCCTCGATGAGTCCTGACAGACTTTATGTTCTTAGGAAGGACCTCCCACGATGAGTCTTTTCTAAAGTGTATAATTTTTGAATAATAGGTGAAAATTTTGAGGAAAGCATATTGGAAATGTTATTACACAAATCAGTGTCAGAAGTGTGTGTATGTGTGTGTGTGTCAAAAGGGGAGGTAAATGTGCCAAAATGCAAGTATCGTAGAGAATGAAGAGAGGAATACAGAAATCAATTAAGTAAAGAAACAGAAATAAAGAAAGATGAGAAGAATTTCAGGATAAAACCACTATCACTTACATGGAGCCTTTTGCAGGGCAAAGTGTTAACCAGAGTATTTGGAAAAGTATCTGGCAAGTAGTAGTATGGAACAGTAAAAAAATGAGAAGTGAGAAGAAAGAAAGAAAAAAAAAAAAAGGAAAACTAAAAAGGCCAGACTAAGAAGGCACTATTTAATGGTGATTACATGATCTCGGGGGGGGGGGCTTGATGAAAGCATGATTAAACCATGCTTTCCTGATATGAATGCTATACCTCTCACTTTCTACCCATGTCATCTTCAATCACTCAAATCTCACTAGTAACTTTTGGCCAAATGCACCAATCAGTGCTAAAAGCTGCTTATTCCTGATGCTTTTGGTATTATTATATATAACAAGAAAGATAATATACATAAATTAAATAACATATATATCGTTTCACCATACTCTTCTTTACATATTTGGGTTTAATGGCCCAAATACTACCACTGAGTTTCTTTTTATTATTATTATTGATGTTAATCCCATTCATGAACAGTTGAAGAACTGCAGAACATTAGCAACATAGATGAGATTATCTGGGAAATCTGTTTGGGAGACCAAATATGGTTTCCATATGGTCTACAATACACAAGATACATACTGCACAGTAAAACCATACATCAGATACACGCTGTACTGTAAAAAGTGTATGGTGTGAGATTATCATCTTGTGTAACAGAGGAGCTATGCATAAACTTTCATGTGACAATGGTTTGCAAAATGGCAAGCTTATTTTCCCAGCGCTGTTATAAAATTGGCTTCTTATAAATCAAATTTTGATTAATTATGGTGTAGTTATGAGATCTGCCTAACTCAATTTCAGCTGAAATGTCCCTAAAATTCTAGATTAAATTGGAATTCAGGTCAATCAGAGGATATCACTTCCAACTACACTACACTGGTATATTAATATGATGCAGAGGTCAGAAAAAGTCACTATATTATAAATTGTCAGAAGACTGTATGATCATCTGTTTGAAATTAATTCTAGTGTCCTTCATCATGGGTAAGTGACCAAATCAGTAGATGATACTGATTTTGGAAATATATATTTCTTAAACTGATATAGTGTTGTGGCGACACAGCATGATTACAAAAAAAAAGCACTGACAGAAAAATCAAGTGCTGATCTCCAAATTTTTCATTCAGTGCATTTCTAGTTGGTGTGCATAAAAGAAATGAGACTATGCAGAAAGCTGCTGCCAATCTTGTCCCTAATCCTTATTAGTATTCATCTGTGCATATTTAATGGTATGGCCAGTTTTTCTGACAGTTTTTAGCAATTGCAGAATTAAAAACTCCATTTTTTTTTTTTTTTTTTTTTCAGTGACAAAGATTCTATTTATTTGCACCAAATATTGATTAATCAGGAACTTGGCTTCAGTGGATGCAAAATAAACATATATCATTGAATGCCTTTTATTTCACTAAGGGAGTAGGCAGGAGAGCTCTTTAGCCTAACTTCTGGAAATCTGTAGACAGCAGGCTCTCCTTAAGCCAACCACATCATAGCTATCAATCATTCTCAAGACATCAGAGCAAGAGTACATGCAGACAACTGCCACCATCTAATGATCCTAAGAGTCAACTCTTACTGCTGTCTGAAGCAGTGCAAGTAATACAGCTTATTTTCCTGAGATGTGGTGTTAAAAACATGATTTTCGAGGGAATAAAAGCATATTTTGTAATGCCAAAAGTCAAGTAACTCAGAAACTTGTTCAAATAAAGGCTATAAAAATTCCTCTAGTTAGCAACTAAAATTGACCCATCTAGCCATTCTTGAGGTCTAGCAGTACCAGAGAGATGTGGCCACACGTCTGTTTAGACACCTTTAGTGAATGCAGCAAAATGAATGTATATATCCTGTGTGGTCCAAAGAAATATATTATTCTGAAAGGAAACTAAGAGCAATTAAATGAAAAATAATAAAAATATATAAAAAATCTCTTGAAAGCAGAGTCTGAAAGATGGAATAAAAAAAGAGAAGAAACTATAGTAATTATTAATATTGATATTATTACTGCAAGAGACCTCCAGAAGTCAGGAACTCATTAAGGGAAGCCACATATCACACATTATACCATCTCTTGAATATATTCACACTATCTGCAGTCATCACCTCCAAAGGAAAGCCATTCCAATATGGACTGCTCTACAAGAGAAAAGCTGGCCTGGTTGGCCGAGTGGTTAGCGTATCAGCTCTCCAGACAAAAGGCTGTGGGTTCGAATCTCACTGTGGGCATGGATGTTTGTGATTATCTGTGAAAATACTAGTGGTTGTGGGCAGTAGATGGCATTAGTGTAGATGATGATGGTAGTTTGGTTCACTGTAGTTGGTGGATTTGAGAAGTGGAAGCATAAAGTTGTAGTTGCCCTCCCTCGATGAGTCTTTGGAGGTGTCGCGTAATAATAATAAAATCTAGCTCTCACTCTATCTGTACTGCATTCATTCCAAACTTTCATGGATGTCCTCTCCTCATCCTCCATAAAATTACAAATTCTATCTACTGGTAGAATTCCTGTACAACCCTTTCAGAAGTTTGTAGGTCTCTATCATATCACCCATCTTTCTGCTGTTTTGCTAGTGTCTGCAGTTGAAAAATTCTCGATCTGTCCTTATAATCTACATTTCACAATCCTGATATCTTTAGCTCTCTTCTTTGCATCCTCTCCACTATATCTGTAGCACTTTGAAAACTAGAAGACCAGATCTACACACAGTAGTCCAGATGAGGTCATATTAAAGACTTGTAAAGAGGGAATGACTTCCTTACAATTATATACCAGTGTTCCTTTGAGAACTTCATTTATCTTCTGAGTTGTATTCATAGTCTTTGGTATATGATCCCTTAACTCCAACTTCCTGTCTGCTAAAACTCTAAGATCTCTAGCCTGGTCAGTTTCTTCTAACATAATCCTGCCAGTATAATAAGCCAATTGATATCTCATTACACCAAAGTGCAAAACTTTACACTTACTAACATTGAGCTGACAGGCATTTTTACATGCTCACAATTCCAGCCTATTCAAATCATTCTGCAAGTACTGTATGTCACTTGTACTCCTGATTACCCTGCCTATCTTTGCATCATCAGCAAATAGTTGCATCTCTCTTATCGAATCCTTTCTAATGTCATCAATATAAAGACTGAATAACAATGGACCAAAAACTCTGTGGTACACCACTGGTGTACTTAAATCTTGAAGACTCACATCCCTACCATAAATAATCTATTTTGATGTCTATCAATCAGCTCTCCTTTTATCCTAACTAATGCTTTATAATACAATCCCATTTCCTCCATTTTGAATAAATTAAACTTTGCTTACACTTTGGATTAAGTGTAAGCACACAAAGTTTGCAAATGAAGTATTGCCATGCTAGGCTACTTGTACTGTACACAGAGGATGATGATTTCCCAGCAATTGCCTTAACCTCCCTACCAGCTGATATGGATGAAATAGTGACACTAAATATTATCCATGGCACTTGTTATCCATGTTATTCAATGGGTGTTAGAGCTTCGTATCCAGATTTAGCTGAATGTCTATAGACGTGGCCGGTTGGGGGGGTAATATATCATAATGCACATCACACCTCCTTATGGACAAGCATGATGCTGTGTATTAACCACACTACCAGCCAAGACGTCAAAGTTATCATGGATGCGAAGTGCATATTAAAATTGTAATACCATTGATATTACATTGAAACATATGATGGATACGAAGCGTATGAGGATGTGTATTTGATCCATAATGGCCAGTTAGGTGGTTAAGAGAGTGTCACTATCCAGACTAATTTTAATTTTTAAGGTCTCATCAGTGGAAGCCAGACCTAGGAAGATATAAAGGTTCAATTAATGAAAAAGTCGTATGTTTTCCATATACAAGTAGTAAAAAGATGTGCCATCTTATTGAACTATTGGGGATCAGAGATAGATGAAAAATTTTTCACTTTTTTGCAAAGTAATTTATACTTGCCAAGAAATTACATTTTTGTTTAATCCTTAATCCAAGTGTAAGCAATGAGAAGTTTGCAAAGTTTGCATATCTTCACAACCCAGCTACTTGTACACAGAGGCTGACAACTTCATATTAACTGCGTTAATATCCCATAATGCAAAGCACGCCACCTTATGGACATTCATAAAGTTATGCTTTGAGAAAGGGGCAGGAGTTCACTACCCAGACTGGTTTCAATTTTTATATAACAGCCTTCCATGTTATATCCTTTTAAAAGCTTTAGCAAAGTGCAGACTCATCCCTCCTCTCCACCAGTACACCACTTTTTTGATATCTGTAAGTCATCCCAGCCATCCTCTTATCTAAACTAATAGTTTATAACCCAGTCTCATACCCTCCAACTTATGCAGCAATATTTATGCTGTAATTCTTTTAAAAGGCATAGTAATATCAAAAAGTATAATGGTTTGTCCATTACCCTTGCATATCTTTACCCTAACATTATAAAATGTGAGCAAGTTGCTCAAACATGATCTTTCCTTAGTAAATCCATGCAAAGCATAGATTGCTGTCAACCTGTTTCTGTATGTGATCTCTGACCAACTTTTTCAGTCTTCACCATTGTCACTCCAGAGATATTAATAAGTCGATGGTTAGACACATCAGTCTTTGCTCCACCCTCATGGAGTGGAATAATAATAATAATATATGGACTTCAGCTATTGGTGATAACATTGATGCAAAAAACTGTCTTATTGTAGATAATACAACTTTCAACGGTTTTTCATGAATCATAATTTGTTTGCATTAGCTTCTTCAATTTTAGTGTGTTCCAGTTATCATGTTTACACTGTAACTGACATTGGATCAAATCAAATAAAACATGCATGTTAAATGGAACATGCCTCTCACTCCCCTACTCACACCCTCTTTATAAAGTTTCCAGGGATGACCACTGGTTCTCCCCTGATCTCCCACTGTTTTCTGTAGAACCTCTCCAGCATTGATCCTTTAACAACCCCTTACTAACTTGTAGGTCTCTATCATATCTCCCCTCTTCCTCCTGTCTGCCAGACTCTGCAAATTGCATCTTCTCAATCTTTCCTCATATTCGACATTCCAGAGGTTAGAAACTACCTTAATCAGTCGTCTCTGGACCCTTTCCAACATCTCTCCATCCTTCTGAAAACCAGGTGACCAAATCTGGGACAATAGTCCATGTGTGTGGCCTAATCAAAGCCTTATACAATGGAACAAGAATCTCCCTACTTCTACAAGTCAGTGTCCTCTGCATCATTCTCAGAAGGCTTTGTGTTGTCTTCACAATTTTCGCTATGTGTCCCCTAATTTTAGATCCTTATCTACTATCACCCCCAGATCTTTTATTTCCTCCACCTCTGACAATATATCCTCAGCAAGCATAAATTCTGCATCCCATCTTTGTTTCCCAAATTTTAAAACCTTACATTTTGCAACATTGACCTCACATCCCCATTTCCGTGCCCAATCACTCAATTTATTCAAGTCTTCTTGTAAGGCCACAACATCTTCTCTACTCTTCATGGTTCTTCCCAACTTTGCATCATCTGCAAACAACTGAATATCTCCATCCAAATCTTCACTAATATCATTAATATACAGGTTAAACAGTAATGGCCCTAAAACAGACCCCCTGACACACACCACTAGTGACTTTACTTTTCCTGGATATCACTCCCCCCATACACAACTTGTTGATACCTATCAGATAGCCAGTCTCTAATCCAATGCATTAATCTAATATCCAACCCCATTAATGCATTGGATTAGAGACTGGCTATCTGATAGGTATCAACAAGTTGTGTATGGGGGGAGTGATATCCAGGAAAAGTAAAGTCACTAGTGGTGTGTGTCAGGGGGTCTGTTTTAGGGCCATTACTGTTTAACCTGTATATTAATGATATTAGTGAAGATTTGGATGGAGATATTTAAACCGCTCTAGTTTAACTATCAACTTATCATATGGTAATCTATCAAAAGCCTTTGCAAAATCTAAGTATATTACTGTGTATCCTTCTCTGTCCAAGGAAGCAGTCACCTTATTGTAATAACATGACCTCCCTTTAGCAAATCCATGCAGTCCATCAGAGATAGTACCATTGTTGTCAACCCAGTTCTGGATCCTAGTTCTCAGAAGTTTCTCCAACAACTCAACCACAACACCTGACACACAGATAAGCTTATTGTTTGATGCTCGAGTTCTATCACCTCCTTTATAAAGTGGCACAATCTTGCCCTCCTTAGGAACTTGACCCAGTGCAAGACTCGTATTAAAAAATTACGGCAAGGCAGGCATCAACTCCCTGTCACATTCCTTCAGAATACGTGGGGATATATTATCAAGTCCCACAGCCTTATTAACATCTAGTTTGCTCAACTCCCCATACACCTTTTCCTCACTTACAGTCAGTCTCTCCTCCCCATCATTAACTGCTCTCAATCTGTCCCATTCACAAGATTGCAAGACCTTAATGAACTGCTCATTGAGTATCTCTACCCTTCTGCAAGCTGTCTTTATAACATTTTCTCCAATTCATTCTTTCTTTTGCTGCTACATAGGATTTTTTTTTTTTGGCGGCTTCATTAGCTAACTGCTGTTGATAGTTCACTTTTGCTACCCTTACCTACCTTGCCTGGTCTTTGTAATCCTCATGAAATTGGTTATTTCCACTTCTCTTATGCTGACTCTACAACGCCCTTTTCTCTGTATCACATTCTTAATTTCTTCATTCATCCATTTCTACCTTATTTAACTTTCTAACCCTTGGAATAAAATTAGACATTGCATCTACTAGATAGTTCTTGAAGATCCCCCAAGCTGCATTGATCTTTTTTTTACAGCTAACTCCTCATTACATTCTACACCCACAAGCTGTCTCCTAAGCTCTTCATAATCACTTCCCTTGTAGTTCTACATATACCCTTTTCTCACAGAGGTCCTCACACTGCTGGCAACCACCCAGGTAATCACCTCGTGGTCACTCTCACCAATTGGTCTCCATTATTGTCCCAGCATTTAGAAAAATGGTTCATTTCTGTTTCCTTTCTCAATGGAAGGAAAAGAATTTTTGTAAATGCTGAGACATAATAATAATAACTATGACACTTTCGAAGGAGAAAGTATCATAATTATCTTATGAATATTATTTCTGGGAAAACTCCCATGTTACTCCTCTTAACAAACGCTTACATTTATGGCTATTTTGCCTGCTTCTGTTTAGGAGTGCCCCTGCACTCCTAAACAGAAGCAGGCAAAATAGCTGTAAATGTAATAATCATAATTATCTATTATTATTAGCAAGAGTCAACAGCTGCTTTTCTTCCTTCATTTTTTCTTTTAATAATTTTTGTTCTCCTCATTTTGCTGAATTTGGAATCCTTTACAACAGTTAGATATCCTTGATCCTAAGTATTTTTTTTTTTTTTCCTATTTAAATCCATTTAACAACATGAGAATTTTGCAGTCTTCAAATATATATTTACACAAAACATGCATAGCACACACTATTATTATCATTACACAATACCTCCAAGGATCTCGTGGACTCATCACAAAACCTCCATTAACATACTACACCATCTGTTGCCCATTACTAGTATTTTTGTCTGTTAATTGCCCATGACTAAAAATATGGCTATATTCTCTACATTCTTTCCTCATAAAGACATCCATAAAAGGACATGGATATCCCCAGATAGAACACTATAAAATCAAATTGATCATGTGCTTATAGATAAGACTGGCATCAATAAGTATTACAGATATAAGATCATATGGGGAGCTTGCTATGATTCAGACCATTATCTGGCCAAAATTAAATATAGATACAGAATCTTGATGGTACAAGAAGGAAATGAAAGCGCACTTAACTTTAATTTGCCGATGTATAAAGAAATTCAAGTTAAAACCAATTTTCAGAACAAAATCAAAGGAAAAACAGAGGCCGAAAATATAGATACAGACCAAGGTATACATACAAAGAAGCTGGGTATATATTAAACAATGGATTCTGAATACTGAAGATACTCTGGGATGCGAAAAATAAGCAAAAGGATTGGTTTTGTAAAGAATTTGTTCAAATAGCGATAAAAAGAAACAAAGCATACAAAGAATTTTCTAGAAGACTTGGGATTTACTATAAAAACGACGATTGAAGGCAGAAAATATAGAAAATTGACAAAATGGTGAAAGGCCTTTCACTTTGTGAAGCACTGGATATGCTGAAGATCTTTTATCACGTGATTAAAATAAGGAAAACTCACCAACAGTTTGTACTATGATGAATCTTTTTTTTTTTTTTCCCCCGATCTCTTGATGACTGTTTCGGCGAGAGATACAAATACAACTGAATGTGAGGAATTGCTTTATAAAAGAATCATTACATAAAAATTCGACCCACATGCAACTGTCAATTAAATTACCTAAATGACAATTTTTATTTATGTATTTATTTTTTTTATAATTTCAAGTAAGCTGATACTGCTTACTAGTCTCATGATTAAGTGCCATTCTTTACATAAAAAAAATGACATCATTTTTTTTGATTCTAGAATGAAATGATTCTAGCCGCTAGAAAACCCTAAAAAAACAATTTTAAAAAATCAATATCTGACAGAAATAAGCAATTTATTATTATTATATTTTTGTTGTTCTGTTTTTTTTTACCCACAGAAAAATAAATCGGATGTTTAATTTCGGAACTAAAGAAAATCGCCAGTTAAATAATCAATATATATATATATATACGGTAACATTGGCGCACCCAGGGAGGGGGCCAAGGGACTCTGCCCCCCCCCTCCAAAAGAAAAAGGAAAAAACACTAAAAAAAATTCTAAAAAATTTCCCTAATTAAAATTCATTTTTTTTTTAAATTTATGTTGTGTCGTGTCTTCTATTTCTATGCCGCTTATGAATTAGTGGTCACATAAGGTGGGAATACCCTGTAGCTCTCGGGAATCCTGGCCACTGTGAACGCAAGGCGAACGAAGTAGTGCTCTTGTGGACCGAGCGCTACTTCGTTTGCCCTAGCCGGGCCAGAGTAGATCACGGGTATCATGTATTGGCGATCACTGCAGATGCTCAGTCAGATCCCCCACCCCACCCCAAAGATTAAATCTTGAGTGCTCGGCCCCCTCCAAGATTAAATCCTGAGTGCGCCACTGTACGGTAATATAACAATTTGGATAATGAGAGCAAAATGGAAGTAACTGTCTTCCATATTTCCTTATTTCACTTATTATGTACAAATTGGAGAGCGTCCGTAGCAGACGAAGTTCTTTGGTTGGAAAAAACTGGGTTCGAACCCAGTCTAATATGCAAACCTTTATTACCGGAGGTGGGAGGGTTTTTCCTCCCACCTCGTGATTTTCATTTAACAACTGAAAATTGGCCAGTAGAACACACGCAAGTTACAGACAAAGGAATACTTGTAAGCATAGATGATATGCACATTGACTATAAATCTCAGTAATCTCCTCGCGATGATAAAAGCTTATATGCTACCATTAGATTTCCAAATGGTTAGGAGTGACTGTTAGTCCCAGTGCCGGATTACCAAATAGGCACCGGCATTATTGGCCCCACACCGTTTAGGGGCCCCGCGACAACGGATCGAAATAATATTAATTTGATCTTAAAAGAAAATTACGATCAAGCTTTCTTAAATTGTTTCCAAAAGATAGAAAAAATGAATCAACTCAAAGAAACGAAAACTTTACATTAAAGACTTTTCACCAAGTACTTTTCTCTGAGCGTTGATTCAACACCAGACATATCTCACATTTACCAACTAATTGTAGTGCTTAGATATGTTGGAGTGTCAGAAGGTGAAGTGGTAGACCGTTTCTCACATTCATCCCCAAAGCAAGCCACACTGGAAAAGTGCTTGCCACCACTGTTTTGACCTTCTTAAATAAATGAGACATTGACATAAAAAAAACCTCAGAGGACAGTCTTATGACAATGCAGCAAACATATCAGGGTGCTACAATGGTCTTCAAGCATATATCGCCAAAATAAATCAGCTTGCACACTACATTCCGTGCGCAGCGTGCAGCATACTCACTCAATTTGGTTGGAGTGTGCTATAGAAATCTGTGTTGGAGCAATCTCATTCTTCAGGCTTGTGCAAGCAATGTACAACTTTTTCTCGGCATCAACCCACCTTTGGGCGGTTATGCTCGAATATCGTAAGGACAATGATGGCGAACGTCACCAAGGCTCTGCACTAGTTTTAAAAAGAGTGACTGACACAAGGTGGTGTGGAAGGGCCAATGCGATCAAGGCTTTATCTCAAGTCTACAGCAGCTTCCAGAATGTTTTGCAGGTTATTGTCAAAGATATGAATCCGAAGCTACAGACAATTCACGAGGCCAAATGTCTGCTAAATGACCTGTCAAAGAAGAAAAATGTCATCATGGCAGGCTTCTGGGCTGATAAAAGCAGGAGTGTAAGCGTATGAAAAGACATCACGACGATGATGAAGCGGAAGAGGTTGTGTTTCGAAGAAGAGAAAAGTTCAAGATCGAAACTTACCTACCAATATTGGATAAGTTATGTGCAGAGCATTCCCGTTGTATGGAAGCATATAACAAAGTTCATTCTCTATTTGGTTTTCTCGTTTAGTTCCCATCGAAGACAAACGCCGAAATTACAAAGAAGCTGCCCAAAGATTTAGAGAGAATTATACTGATGACATCGAGTTGGAGTTTGCAGATGAAATGGTTCATTTCAAGTATTTCATATCACAGTTAAAAGATTTCAAAGCTGAAGAAACAGTGCCAGCATCGCCATCATACAAACTCATTTTTAAATATATGGTGCAATCAACATTCCCAAATGTTATGACAGCGTTAAGAATTTATAGGTGTCTCATGATCACGAACGCTACTGATGAACGAACCTTTTCGAAGTTAAAACTGCTGAAAAATTGTCATCGATCTTCAATGACACAAGATCGACTGAACTCACTTACCATTATGTCCATTGAATACGACGTTTTGCAAAAGGTAGACTTCCAAGATGTCGTGAAAGATTTCACCACAAAAAAATTGAGGAACGTGAATATTTAATATTTTGTTAATAATATTTAATAATTATTGTTTAATAACATAATACGTTTATTTGTTTAATAACATTAATATTTGTTAATATTTGTTTTGTGTAACAAAATTGGTTCATTAAAATTGTTGGTAAATTAAAAACATATTAGAAGATAATTTGCGAAAGGACCCATAGATTTCGACTGCCTAGGGACCTCCACAGGGTTTAATCCGGCACTCCATAGTCCTTTGGAAAACTTAAAAGGTGGACAATTTATACTTATTTTTTATCGTTATTTTTTTAAATATTTGTATTTTAAGACATCTGTGTGGCATGTGGTAACTCGCAATATACTAGATCAACAGAAGAATGTTACTTTTAGGTTTGATTCTAGCTCCCATTGAGTATGGAAAATTTTTCTGGGTCCTTTTTTTCCCAGCAGGCTCTGAGCAAGACAATAGAAATTTTTCTGTTGTCTTCCTTTTTTTTTTTGACAACGGCTTTTAATCAACAAATCAGATCGGAAATCACGTAATTATTAACATAATAATAATAATAATAATTCCAATGAGCGTTAACAGACGTCTATACTGATAATAAAGTATATCTTGAATATTAATGTCGTCCTATCAATAAGAATGAGGATTTTGGTTATTATTGGTTTTCATCATTCATTAAAATTTTTGTCATAAAAAAAAAAGTTGGATAAAAAATTAATTCGTGGAAGTAGATATTCAAGTTAATACTAGTCAATCACTAACAATAATATTCAAATCCTATATTCAGAAACTGCATATCATGGATAAAAAGCTGTTCACATTCTTTTCTCTTTGATTTTTTACTCTGACTGCTGCCTTGTTCTTTTAAGCCATCATTTTATTTCTGCTTTCATCAAATTTTCTGTTTCCAGCTCCTAGCAGTATATTCTGAATCATCTAGGCATAAATATTTCTTTATGCTTACAGTAATATGGATGGGGAAAATGCAGAAAAAGGGAAGACTTGCCAAAATCGGAGATGAAGATCTCCAGTCTGTAGCTGCCTGGAATACACTTGTGTTTTCCAGAAAGAATGCTCTTTCAAATAAATAAATTAATAAAAATAACAGCAGTGGAGAGAATGAATGATAGAACAAATATTTCTCCCACTGCGTTCATAGTTGTTCAACTATAAATGCAGTGGAACAAATTGTTAAGGCATGTGTAGTGGATAGGTACTCAGGAAGAGACAATAACTATATATCCACTGCATACGTCAAAAGATTTATAGGAAGGGCAGAGTGGAAATTAAAGACTGAAATTTTATGGAACAGACACAATAGATGCATCTGAAAAATGACCACAGCAAAACCCGAGAGCATCTAGAATGCAAGGAGAAGAAAGTACTCATCTGAAAGGAAATATATGAGAGAGCACTGTATGAATTGGAAGAAAGGTAAAAGGTAAAAGATGTGCGAGCGTTCTTGTCCGAAAATCATGAACAGCAATGTGAATGGTGTACGCGATACAGATGGAGTGGAAGTGAAGCAGAGGGAACGTGGCATGATGGTGGTGAATGAAACAGTAGAGGTATTTAAGACAAAGGAAGAAGAAAAATATCTGAAAATGTAGAGAAATAAAGGAATTGAAAATGAACACGCATGATGATATTAGAAAAGAATTAGTGAAGTTGGGAAAGGAACTGAGGAGAGTGCAGAGAGAAGTAAGCCATTTAGAGAAGAGATTGGTTATTGAAATTGTTAGAAGAGCCAAAGATGAATGATTGCAGTGGATGTATGAAAAGTAGTGCATTGTATTCTGTGGTGTAAGATGTTATGGAGCAGATGTTCAAAGTGGGGTTGTGTGGAATGACGATACGAAAATTGACTGAGGCTGTAGAGAGGAAAGGAAGTGCAGAAAAATTGACTGCGCTGTTAGGAACGACATGATAATTGATGAAGTGTGAATGAGTTAGCATAGAATTCGAGAGTATTGCTAGATAGTGAATCAGAAAAATGACAATTTGCTACCAAAGTATGATGGTAAGAGAAGAGCGATGATTATGAATGACATGGACTAAGGTATAACGAGAGAAGCTTTAAGTATGTGAACATACGAAATAAATTTGAAGGTAGAAGAGTTTACTGGTGATAGTCTGCATATGGGTGAGTGTGGTGGTGTCGAGCTGAGTAGATGATTTCTAAGAGAATTATGTAAGCTCCTAGGATATAGTGAAAATACTGGTGGTGAACGGCGGTAGACGGCGTTGGTGTAGATGATGAAGGTAGTTGCGGTTATTGGAATGATAGATAGACGGAGCGTTGTAGAGTAGGTGCCCGCCCTCGATTAGTCTTTGGACTCCCTGGAGGAGGTGTTACGTAATAATAATAATAATAATAATAATAATAATAATAATAATAATATGATAAGGGAATGCAGGATTCGTGGATGGCCTCAATGGAAGTGCAGAGAAATGGTGGCAGAGGAAGGGGGTTCCAGAGGCAAACTTCGGTGGTCATACATCATTGCAAGAAGTATTAGGAATCGACAATGTGCAGATTGTGGCCATGATAAAATTAGGCGGTCCTCAAATCATTAGTGTCAGGAACACATGGTTAACAGAAGATGATGTATTAAAGGGAATAGATTAGGATGGTTATAAATTTTTTGAAACGACAGAAAGGATAAAAAGAAGGATCTGGAGTATTACTAATGATCTCAGAAGAATTGTGTCATTTACACACAGAGCTTGAGGAAAGCAGTAGTGAATATGCTTTGAGGCCATCTGGTACGAGTTTGAGACGAAGAAGAATTTTAGATATTTAGTACTGTGATGCTACTGACCAGGAACTATAGACACTAAAATGTTCAGGATGTCAAACTGGTGAGTGACTGAAAAGTGATAATGAGGGATGACTTTATCTGTAAGAGTTTTGACTAGAAGCGGAAATTAACGCGCGAGTTGTGAGATTGAATTGCTTCAGCTAACTAATGATAACTACCTTATGCAGCATGTAACTGAAGCAGGATATCTGACTCGAGTGTTGAATTTAATAATATCATCTCACATAGTGATAATAGATTTCACTGCACTGTAAAAATTGGGGAAAGTTATCATAATTTGATGCGAGAAGTGACTGGGCAGGTGCAAGCTCCCGGGAACAAAAGAGGTGCGGAATTACATAGCACAGACAATGCTAAACTGTGGAAACAAGTTGGTAATATCTATATATAATAAATAACGGAAAAACTCACGTAGAAATATTATTTAATGGTATAATTTTCGCCCGTGTGTCACAGGCATCTTCAGTACAATTAGGCACAAAAATCAAACATTAAAAAAAAAAAAAAATATTTAATACAATAAAAAGTTAGGAAAGATTAGCTGATTTGTAAAGTACTATCTCCCATAAAGGGGATAAACGTAAGCCGTCGGATCTGTTTAAGTTAGGAGAATGAAGTAGAGTTTCACATGCTTCTTTATAAAGGCGTTCCATGAGAAACTGACTTTTGTGAAGAACTCTTGTCTTTTTCCAAAGAACAGAGTTCATTGGAAAAAGACAAGAGTTCTTCACAAAAGTCAGTTTCTCATGGAACGCCTTTATAAAGAAGCATGTGAAACTCTACTTCATTCTCCTAACTTAAACAGATCCGACGGCTTACGTTTATCCCCTTTATGGGAGATAGTACTTTACAAATCAGCTAATCTTTCCTAACTTTTTGTTGTATTAAATATTTTTTTTTTTTTTTTTTAGGAAAGTTATTGACCTTTTTAGTTATCTTACACCAGCTACTTAGGTGGCGCTTTTTGGAATTGTCAGTTAATGTTTGATTTTTGTGCCTAATTGTACTGAAGATGCCTGTGACACACGGGCGAAAATTATACCATTAAATAATATTTCTACGTGAGTTTTTCCGTTATTTATTATATATAGTTATGTCTACTCACGGTTTACCTCTTTTAAAACTTAAGTTGGTAATATATCATGGCTTAATCAACTGAAGTGGGAAAGAAATCATTAATGCTTCGAACTTAATCCGAAATCAGTTACTCATGACAGTGTTGGATTGTATTCCTAAGGTTATAAGAATGAAGTTGGGATGAAATAGGTGAATCATGGAATTGTGCAGGAGCTTCTGAAAAAGAGGATGTTAGAGGCGAGATATAAAATCAGGGTAACCCCTGTGTCTTATACTCCATGCTACTGGGGAAAGGAAGTTATTGTTTTCGCATATGAAAGGCGATTAGCTGTAGCTGCAAAACAAAAACTTAGACAATTCTAACGTTATATTGCTAGTAAAAGTAACTGTTAATACGGAAAACTGAGTTTAGTTTCTGAAGATAAGATAGTGGGCACTTACATGAGAAATGTTCAGCGAGTATTTCTTTCAGAAGGCCTTGTGAAGTGACTTGGAGTATTTGCTGAATTGTTATTGTTCATATACGAAGGCGGTCTGAAACGTTCTCGGCCTCGACCATAGATAGCAACAGTATCAGCAAGAGATTTTTCTTCTAAGTTGGCACATCTGTCAAAAGCATCAATATGAAATTGCAAGTCACTCTATCAAGTAGTTTGTTTTATATAGCTGTCGGAAGCAAACGTGTTGTCTGTATCCCTTGAAATGGATAAAATTGAGTATTGTGCAGTTAATCTTGGTAAAAGAAGGTTTAACGCCAAAAGAAATTAATTCGAAGTTCATAAGTTTATGGGCCCTCTTCTCCTTCGTTTTTGACAGTTATGGGCTGCCGAGTTTAAACGTGGCGTTCCAGCCTTGAAGATGATCCACGTGAAGGATGTCCAAAAAGTGTAACAACATCAGAAATGATTGATCAAGTGCACGATATGATTGTGCACTTCATTAAGATAAAATTGGATGACTGGCGAGTCAAAGTGCATGAAATTTCTGAGACTATAGGCATTTCAAAAGAACGTGTAGGATATATTTTGCATGATGAATTGCAAATGAAAAAAGCTTTGCACGAGATGGGTGCCACTCTTGCTCGCAGCAGTAGATCAAAAATGTACTCGCATGAAAATCACTGAACATCACTGAACAGTGCTTGGAGCATTTTAAAAAGAATAAAACTGATTTTGTGCATCGATGTATTACTATGGATGAGACTTGGATTCACAATTACACACCAGAATCCAAATAGTAGTCAAAACAGTGGACAGATGCTTTTTTATTCAGCGTCAAAGAAGACAAAGTGGTTTCCATCAGCAGGAATGGTCACAGCAGCCGTGTTTTGGGATGCTAAAGGCATTTTATTTATTAATTATCTTGAAAAGGGTAAAACAAAAACAGGCGAATATTATTCCGATCTTTTAACCAGACTAGACGAAAAACTTCGTGAGAAAAGACCCGGTTTGCAGAAGAAAAAATCATCTTTCATCAGGTCAATGCACCTGCCACAAAGGTATTTTGGCAATGGGAAAATTAAGGGATCTGCACTATGAATTGTTGGAACATCCATGCTCTTCCCCAGATTTGGCTCCCTCTGTCTTCTATCTCTTCCCAAAACTAAAATTCTTCCTCGCTGGTCAGTGTTTTTCTTCGAATCAACAGGTGATTGCAGCTGTAGAGTGGTCTTTTGCAGATCTTACTGAAACCCACTACAGGGACGGGATAATGGCGCTGGAGAATCGCTGAAATAAATGTATTAGTATTGAGGGAGATTATGTTGAAAAATAAAAATAATTTTGAAATTATAAATTCTTTTTTTTTTCATTGTTAGACCAAGAACCTTTCAGATCACTCTCGTAAAAAAATAAAATAATAAGGTAGTGCCTTTTATTCCCATGTACAGAGTAATCGAGGCCGTTTTAGTCCTATCTAACGTTTGGAGACTGAGTGGGCAGTTTAATCTTCACCAGTAGTCAATTACAGATAGCTGGCCCATGACTACCACTAATTATAAGCGACAAGCGATGAAGAGACGGGAAAACAAGTGCTGCCGTCTCTTCGTACCCCTAACAGGATATGTCACTATTTGAAATAATGTGGGTTCTACGATCGTTTTTCTTGAGTTTATGGGACAAAAAAAAAAAAAAAAACGGAGAAAAAATCCGCTCGCATGTGTCAGAGATCGTATAACTAGGGTACTACTCGAAGATATGCTTAGAAAAAGTTCCTCTAGTAGGCGACTAGACTTGAATTTGAAGTCTATCTACAGGCCCCCTAGAACAGAGGATGCAAGCACCACTGAGCTACGCAGGGCTTTTCTTAAGTATTCAAACTATTTTTTTTTTCAACAGTTTGTTTAACTTACCTATTTACCTATTTCTCGGGGTAGATATAACCGGATCACGTCACTTCGTGAATGTAATGCATGATTCATAGTAATTAATTTTCGAGTTTCACTGTCATGTTCTGTCCAATCGGACAAAATATGACCTTGAGAAATAGGATAGTGCTCAATCCATTAATCCAGCGGAATACTCATTGTTGTATTCTGCTGCAGCTTACTGTTTTACATTGGGGTTGAGAATATTACTGACTTTTAGTATTCGAAGATATTTATAGTGTTCATTAGCGGAAATTGCTTTCATATATTTCTCCTAATTAATATTAAAATCACTAGCATCATTAATTTTTCTCTTTTAATAGATAAAATTTCACATTTATTCCAACCAAATTCCATGTTGCTCTCCTGACTGAAATTACGAACCGTGTTTCAGTAATAAGTCTATTTGCTGTGGCGAGTTTCCATATAACATTGCCGGCCTGGCTGGCCGAGTGGTTAGCGTATCCGCTCTCCAGCCAAAAGGCTGCGGGTTTGAATGTGGGCATGGATGTTTGTGATTGTGGGAAAACTAGCGGTGGTGGTCGGCGGTAGATGGTGTTGAGGTAGTTGCGGTCAGTTGGTGGATAATTAGTGAATTAGTGGTGGAAGCAGTTGTAGAGCAGGTGCCCTCCCTCGATGAGTCTTTGGACTCCCTGGAGGTGTCAAATAATGATAATAATAATAATAACAATAACTTCAAGTGATCCATATATGGCAGATGGGATATTTTAACATTTTAATAATTTCATATCCAAATTTCGTTTTCTTCAAAATCATAGACAAAGGTATCAAAGAAATTTTGAGATGTAATGGTGACAAGAAATCATCTAGGAATCTTGTACGTTTAATGTTAATACCCGTGCATCGTTCATTATTAGGTTTTAAATTTGTTTTTATGATTTGATAATGCAAAGCACATCTCCTTGCGTATATGTCCGCAAGGAGATGTGCTTTGCATTATGGGATACGAAGGAAAGTGATGAGAACTTGGTCCACCTTTCTCACGAGTTTTCCCCAGTCCTGAAGATTTTTCAGGCCCAAACTTTGTTTGCTTACACTTGGATAAAGGATTTAACTAAATATATAATTTATAGTCTAACCAAGTGGGAAAAAACTTCCGACATCTTTCTCTAATCCAGTTGTAACGTTGTAACCAGGTGTCATCAAAGATAACAGAACTGCAGTCACCAGAAGTATTTGAGAACATTAGTAGGAGGGAGTGTTGCAACAGAAATGGTGTAAGATAAAAATTATCAGCATCAAATCATCCACATACTCAAGTTTCTCTGTTTTCCAAGTGGACATCATATTATAGTTCAAAAATCACTTCCATGCGTATAGAATTCGATGATGGTAGGAAGCAAGCCACGACTAAGTGATGAAATAGACTATAACGTTAGACAACTGCAGGTACTACGTACAGTTAAACTTGATTCAGTGGTAAATAACGAGAAATAGTTCTTTGTTTTGTGTCATCTGTATCATTAGCATTATGTCATATTACTCATGACAAAACAGACAGATACTAAGTGCCCTGATATCATTTGTAGAGCTCCCCAATATCAATCTGAGCTCTACAAATTATAACAGGGATAGTTTTCTTCATCGATGTCAGTAGCTCTTCCGTAAAGTTCGGCAGCATCAGATATATAAGCAGAAACTTAAGCATTGCCACTAAAGGCATTTGGAATTAATATGATGCTTGTGAAGAGAAAGAAGAAGCATTCGTACTCAATAACCAATCGCTTTTCTAGTCTCAATTCCTCTGACTAGGCTGAAGCGGAGTGTTATACCAGTTATCCTTTTGTCCAATAGTGATAATAATGATTCTCAAATTTTGCTGCAGATGTAGAGTCTTGAGAAAATGACCTGATATTTATTTCCGGCTCTGCGAAGTCTCAACTACAATGTCCGAAGAGAAAGATGGATGTACGGAAGTGGAAGGCATGAAAGCTTAGTTGAGGGCACTGAATAGGAATATTAGCACTCTTGAGATTAGTTTAGTTGATACTACAAAAAACAGGAATGGGTGGGAAAGTCAGCTGATTGCAAGAGCAAGGGAGAGAATGAAAGTCACAAGCAATCAGGAGAAAAGAATATAAAAAAGAAAGGTAACGAGAGGAGGATGCTATGAAAGTGTGGGAGAAATGATTAATGGAAGAAATGAAAGAGAGAGAGAGAGAGAGAGAGAGAGAGAGAGAGAGAGAGAGAGAGAGAGAGAGAGAGAGTAATACAATAGAGAATCTGGAAAAGGAAAGAGTGAATGAAGGATGCTAGTTTTGTAGAAATGAAGCAATGAGAGGTATAATAAATGGAGATTCAATTATTAAGGCTGTACAGATAACATGGTTGAAGAGTGCCTGTTCATTAGTACTCACCATTACTATTGTTAGTACTAATGAACTGAGTGGTAGTGTTAATCGAGTGGCAAAGGGTTTGAGAGCAATGTAACAAGATTGTGCAGCAGAAAAGTGTGAGGAGGTATTAGTGAATGTAGTTCCTCACTTTGGCCATGCAAATTTAAGTAGAAGAGCAGTGAGCAGAACGGAATAAGCATCTGGTCTCTGAGCAAGATAAATGTTTGGACATGGAAAATAGAAGATATAGGGCTGAGAGCAGAAGAGATGGCCTCTTAAGAGATATGGAGTTGAGAGTACTGACACATCTGGTATATATGTAGAGAAGACCAAAAATGCGTAATTATTCTATATACTAATGTAAGGAGCATTAGGGAAAAGTAAATGAGTTAGTAGTACTGATTGATTCAGTCTCTCCTAAAATTATTGTTGGTAGTACAACATGGTTCACAGATGCTGTCCAGACAGGAAGGGAGATAGAATAATATCTTATTTTCTGACAGAATATGGGGAGAAATGGGATGGTACGGTGAGGCTTTATACTGATGTGATGCATCATCTCAGGATAGAGTGCTGGAAGGGATATAACGCACATGGTTTTGAGGGTGTGTAGTGTGAGTAGGAGATAATAGAGCCAAATATATAGTTCGATGTTGCTATAGGCCACGCAACGTGTATGTGGAGAGGTGTGGCGGATGTTTTAGGCAAATTGGCTTGGTGAGAGGAAAGGCGGCTAACATTTGTGAGTGATTTCAGTTAGGGAAAGAGAAGTTGTAACAAGGAAACTCAGTTTTTGGAATTCTGGAGGGACAAATGTCTTATGCAGCATGTATTGGAAGGAATGAGATGGTCCAGAATTTTGAATTTGTATATAGTGTCAGAGGATTTCACTGTGACTGAAATATCATACCTTCATTTGCTAAGTAAAAAGTGACCATATGGTATTGATCTGGTTCATAGGCATGCGAAAGTCACAGAGAAAGAAACTGATACGGAATCCAAGGGACGCGATTTTAATAGTCTTGGAAACCAACTTGGGGAAGTGTCATGAATGGAGGAATTTGAAGGTAAAGAGGTCAGTAGTGCGTGGAAGCTAGTTCAGGATCATTTATTAACCTCAGTGGCAAAATGTATATCACTTGTGAAAGAGATAAGAAAAATTAGATTAAAATGGATGATTTCTGAGATAAAATAACTGTAGAGGTAAAAAAGTATAGAATGAGAGGTGGATGACAGGTGCACAAGGAATACAAAGTTAAAATGAGAAAGATAACTAGTATAGTAAAGATGTAAAAATTAGACTAAATAAGAGGAAATTTGCTCTAAATCCAAGGGAAGATCTAAGGAATTTTTTCGTTATGTGGCCAGCAAGAGAAGAAATGATTTTGGACGAATTGTCTTGATAGATGGAACAGGTGCTCCCCTCTTGTCACCCATAAAACTGCAGATTGTCTATAGAAATGAACTCCACAAAATTGTGATAAGGAGGGATAGAATCTGGCTCTTTATCGATGTTAGGGCTAAATGAATTTTCAACAAAGAAAGCAGGTGAACACAAACTGTTAGAAGATTCATATTTACAAATACAACTCCAAATGAGTGCGAATGAGGCTATAAGTTGAAAAAAGTCCGAAATCATCTCTGCAAGTCAGCATCTTTTGCTTTTTAAATTTAAAAAAAATCAGCTAATGTGTTTTATTCTTGCATAGGGAGTAAGTGAGGCCATTGTAGCCTATCTAACTTTTGGAGACTGAGTGAGAATTTAATTTTACACTGGTAGCCAATCAGAGATAGCTGGTCCAAGGTTATTACTAATTTAATCGGCATGCAGTGAAGAGACGGCTAACAAGTGCCGCCATCTCGTGGTCCCTAACCCTAACACAATCTTTTTTAATGTCAGAAAATGGTGTGGGCTTTACCGTCGATTTTCTGGAGTTTATGGGACAAAAATCCCCCCCCCCCTTCCCTGATCCAGAGATCGACTAACTCGGGAACCGGTCGAAAGAAAGCTTAGAAAATGTTCCTGTAGTCAGCAACTAGATTTGGACCCCAGTCTTCCTTCGTGCGGTCAATCTCCATGGAGTGCAAATCCCACTTCCACTGAGCTACATAGGCTTCTTCAGGCAATTCTTATTTCTCATCTCAATAGCTAACAATCATTTCCTATTCTACTTAAAATCTTGGTACCGAAGAAATATGAAAATTTGGAAATCTACTCCTTTAATTATTATGATTATTATTTTTAATATAAATTTTTATTTTGGTGCCTGGGGAAATGTCCTATCTTTCTATCCTTGTGTTAACACTGGGAGCAATTGCAGTTTCCCAAAATTTTACCACTGGTATACTTCTGCTGTTTTATCACGAAATTGCTTACATCAGTTCGTGATGCAGCTGCGTCATCTGGTGTCAAATAATCTTTGATGTGTAAAAAATTTTGCAATGCAAGAGCACATTAAATAGAACCCAATTTGGTGTTTTATAGATACAGTATTCAACTCCATATAAGGGAATAAAAGGCATTAGCTTATTATTTATATTTTTTTATAGATATTCAATTTTAAATTATGAAAGATATTTAATATCTACTATATCTACTGTGTACTTATATATTGAATACTGCAAATAAATTTATTTTTTCATAACTAATTATATGTAATCTAATTGGACATTATAATATAATTGGCTTATCTGTATTAAATCTAAAATGAACATTTATTAATTTTTTTCCTTTGAAATACTTCTTCTCTAGGAGAACCATATATGCGGTACTTTCACTTCGTTCTTATCATTTACGTCCTAGAAGCGCATAAGTTTATGCTTCCGTAAAAGGTAATATCCGTGTTTCTCTCTGCGATTGGGGCGTGTATTTCGTTTTTCTTCACGTGACAATCTCATATTCCCTGTTCGGCGTGCTGACTCATAGAATATTTTTTGATATCGAAAGATAATCCTATTGTTATAGATATTCATTACTGAACCGCCGATTGCTGTTATTAAAGCTTCGTAGATAACAATTTATATAAAGATCGTTTTATAAATGATGTTTTCGTCTTCGTCATAGTATATGATTGGTCCATTTTTGTTCAAGAGATCCCTGTCATCCAATAGTGAACGTTATTAAGCTGCGGACGGATATTGAGCTTTTGATAGTGCAAAGGTTTCTACCTATATTGTTGCTGTTGTTAGTGCGGAGAAAAGTGTTCTGTAGGCGTTAGAACTGTGTAGTTAATTTGAGTTGTTGAATATTTGACTTCGTTGTAAATTAAACCAAATAAAACATGGTAAGTATGCATCGTCTTCATTTGTAATAGAAGTGATTGCAATTATAATTTTACATGTTTTACAGATGTAGTTATATTTTACGAATTTTCTAATTTACTTGGAATTTTTATTTCTAATTAGCATGCTAGTTTTGGCTGACGGTTTAGATGCGGCTTCCAAATAATATGCTGATCGCCTTTTTATATTTATTGTTTTGCGAATTCCGTTTATAATGTTCAGTTGCATTACATCAGATATGTAATTCCAGATAGTCAACGTTCTCTAGTATTGATTCATATTTTGTCCAAGAATGAACTCGCCGGCTTTTTAAGTTGTGTAATATGTTAGCAAATAATTACTATTACTGGAAATTCTCTGAATGATTTTATAACTATTTGCTATTTTTAAATCTTTCAGTAGGTTTGCGAATTGAGAAATAACCCAACTTAACATAAAGTATTTTTAATAAATTAACTAATTTTAGTCGCGCAACTTAAGCAGAGATAAGCAGCCGCCCCAAAGGGAGAATCGAATTGCACACAGACAAAGCCAGTCGATGTTTCTGAACTTTTTTTTCACTGCACATATTGGTAACCAACCTTTTTTCCCTAATCTTGCATGTTTTACCTAAGCATGCTTTGTCTAGTTACTATGGTGACAGAAATATGGTGAGGTGGTGGAGGTTAAGCAATTAATAACATCGAACTTAAATAGCTCATTTCAGTTAAAACGCCTATTCAAACTTGTCACATGTGAGTATGACTTATTTTGGGAGTGAAGGGGGCGTCTGGCATGTTGCCTTTTTTTTTTTTTTAAAGATGCTGGGATGTAACTGTATGAAATTTTTCTCTTCTTTCGCATCTTTCAAATGCTGTCCCCCTAATGCGCCTCTGAACAAAGCCGCTCTCATAGCAGATAAATACCTTTTTTGCATTTTTTAAAAAAAATTCTTATTTTTAGAATTATTTATCTATCCTTACGTATCCTGGTAATTCTTTTTAGGTCAGCATCCTGTAATTACTTTAATAGGATGCTTGCTAAACTTTCGAATTATTTATATTTGAATTTCTATCATAACATTCCCCCCCCCCCCGACTATGTATGTAAAACTATAGCTTTTTAATAATTTTTAATTTTAACATTGCATCAGTAACTAGCTGGGAAATAACTCCTATCTGTAATATGAAATCTAAATATTAAATTATGAAGACATTAATATTAAACTAATTTCTTTGAACTGCCCACAATGAGACGTGCCTCCACTCCATGATGCTCAAGAAAATAAAATTACTTCAGTCTCTATAAAGTGATTCACATGCAGTGAACTGTATTCAGATCATTTTGAATATTGATCAATTGCCATAAATTAATTTTTTCTGAAATAAGTGAAATATCACTTCGAATTAATAAGATTCACAAAGCAGATGCAATGTTGAAGAGCTAGTTTTTTTTTTTTTTTTTTTTTTTACTTTTTTCATGGTTTCAAGAGATTTTTTTCTGGTTTGTTTTGCATAGTTGGTAGCAGGGTTTTTTCTCCCGGAAAATTGGGTTTTTCATCCCGTGTACAGACAAATCGGCCTTCAGAACACACGCAATTTATAGACAGAAAATACTGTTGGTGATGATGGGCGATTGATGGTAGTAATGTAGTAGTGGAGACGATGAGATGTATTTAGTGAAGTAGGGTTGAGTGCCCCCTTCCACGATGAGTCCTTGGACTCCCTGGAGGTGTCACGTAATAATAATAATAGTTAATAAAGTAATCCCTTAATTATTCAGTGTGAGAGCAGTTTGCCCTGGAAGAGATAAATGAAGGTATGATTTGTGTGTGAAGGTATAAAAAAAAAGGATTAAAAGAAAAAAAAGTATGATTATGTTACTGTACTGAAGTCATTTCGCCATAACTGGTTTGAGGGTTGGTTAATTGATGGGTTGTTCATTTGAGGATTGGATAATTAAGAGATCACTGTATATCTGAATGCTCCTAACTCTCCTTTCATCTAGTTGTAAAAATATGTAAACTCTTGGCAGTTATGCAAAGTGTGGTTCATTCCTTTTCACTGATGTGAACATCCCTCATTTCACTCAGATTGAAAGTTGTAATTGTGTGCTTATGGATGAATATACAAAATGCTCTTTCAGCAGGATCATTATACTTTTAAGCTTTGCAAATTGTTCCTTCTAGCAAATACTATTTAGAGGTTTTTGCAACCTCTAAATAGCAGTTTCCATACTTTGCATACTATAAACCTCCTTCATGATTTCAGATTCTCCTCTGGTTATATGTATTATTAGCAAAAAGGATGTAATTTATCCTCAAATGAAATTTTCTCAGTCTGAAAGTATATGGTAATTTTGCATATCTGAATCCAATTTTTTTCATTGCTGTTCAAAAGTATATACTGTGGCTTCATTTGGGTTATTTTGATGCACATTAGAATGATACATCAGCAGTTTGTCTTCTACTACTACAGTAGCATGAATTGTACTAAAAACAGCAGTAGCCATATTACAACCACTGCAGAAACTTGTGTACCTGTGATAGTGCCTTTTTGAATTAAGCTTTAATATAAATTTGAACATATATTTCATCAATAAAATGTGTTTAACTATTATATAAAGTCCAGTGACATGAAAGGAAAATATTAAGTTACAGAAATTCTTCCTCCTGTGCCTTATCCCATCTATTTGGGGTTGGCCTTTTTATGTGATGCGACCTTATTCGTGTGATCCCAACTGACGTTGCAGGGCCTGATGTTGGGGTTGGGTGAGAAGTATTTTGGTCTATAGAAATGTTCATGGGACATTTGCCTGCTTTGAGGGACAAAAAACCAGAGTTTCTGGGAGAGAAAAAACCCTCTAACTTCCTTATAAGACAGGCTATAACTCATCTTTAGTTGAAAGAGACCAGATAAAGGTTCCTTGCATCATGGATGAATCGAACCCAGGTCTTTCTGACTAAAAGGGCTTCTTCTATACCGAATGAGCTACAGAGACTCTCTCAGAAGAATTTTAGTGAATAATTAAAATTACATAGGAAAAGTGGATATTAAAGATCCAACATTATTTCAAAGCTGATTGCTTGTAGAAACTACGAAAGTTTCGTAATTGTGACCTGATATTATTACAAGAATACAAATCCAATACTGTTCCATTTTGTCCAAAGTAAGACTAAATTAGTGATCCAATTATTTATTTTGATGTGAGATTCTTTATATTCATAGAAGTCAAAAATTAACTAAGATATCTGACTGGTTCTTTGGTAATACATAATTCTGGTTTGAATTTGACTCGCAACACTTGGCAGTTGTTGAAATTGAGATTCTATTTTGGCAGCCAATCGTGATACAATTTCACTTAACTTTGTTGGTTTATAAAAGTTCTTAAAACTGATCAACCTCAAGTCTTTGAGATGCTTGAAAGCTCTGTATTTCTCTTGGCACTTATTTTACAGTGATTCTAAATGCCTCATTAGGCCACCAAGGTTATTTTCCATGCATGAAATTTGCTTTGGACAATAATTGCACTGAGTAGCTTCCTCATTTTTACATTTAAGAGATTTTTTTTTAAGATTGATTCCCCCCCCCCATTTTGAAACTAAAGTGAAAATATTAAAATTAATGAAATTATAAATTTCTTATTAAGTTATCAAATGAGATCCAAATTTAAAAGTAAAAATGATAACTGTAGCATGAATGACTTGTGTACTGATAATAATCTTTTGTTTTCATTTAACGAATGAAATGCCTGATAAGAGGGATGATTCTGTTAAAGAACTGACTAGTGTTATAAAAACGCCTATTTATATGTTGCTATTTCATTGCATTTGATTCATAGTCGCTATCATTATCACTGTTATGTTTAAAAGAAACACAAATAGATGTATAAAATAATGAATAGTGTAGTCGTGATCGATTAAATATTTTAATTTGTAATAAAATTTTAACCATAATCTGTATGATGTAATACTTGTATTTACTAAAATAATAAATACAGCGCTCTCGTTTCATTTATGTCTCTAGCTGCTTTTCCTGGTACCCAAGACAACTTGTCTTGCTTGTCATTTATTTTTTTGTTTTTTTTCATATCCTGCTCATTGTTCTTCCGTTATTCTTTTTTGTGTTTCTGCCAGACATCTCTTCATTCTTTTCTTGCATTTTATCCTTGCACCTTGTCATTGCTCCTGTTTCCTAATTTGTCACATTCTTTGTTTTCTAGTTCAATTTCTGATCCTGGATTTAATATCCTCTGAGATGGAGAGTTCTGTAATTCATTTTAGGCAAATCCTGCACTAACTGTGAACTCTTGCTTTTATTCCTTTTCTGTCCTATGACTAAAGCATCCAAAATTCTTTGCCTCTAAATCCTCCCTGCTCCCAAATATACTGGATTGTTTCATCTTATTAACTTCTTTGTGGAATAGAACATTCACACAGCATACAAAAGTTTCTGAAACTAACTATAGGGGTCAACATGATTTTGTTAAAGGTCGATCCTGTTTTAGTAACTTATTAACTTTTTATAATAGAATGACATCTGAGTTGGACAAAGAAAATGGCTACACAGTGGTACTTCTGGATTTTGCTAAAGCTTTTGACAGGATACCCCATGGAATACTGTTGTGCAAATTGAAGCAGATGGGGATGGATAATACTAAACTGGTGATATGTATAGGAGAATGGTGTATGGAGAGGATCAGAAGGTGGTGTATGGAGGAGCAGAGTCCAGGCAGGTGACCAATGGTGTGCCTCAGGACTCTGTGCTTGGGCCATTGGTGTTTAATTTGTACATAAATGATATAGGAAATGGCTTAAATGGAGATATTCAGTTGTTTGCTGATGCAAAGTTGGGTAGCGCAATAAAAAAATCAAGCTGATGTTGAGAGTTTGCAGGATAATTTAAATAAGCTGGAAAAATGGGCAAAAGGTAATGGATGTCAGTTCAATGTTGAAAAGTGTTAAGTTATGCAGTTTGGAATTGAAAAAATTGCCAGCTGTGTACTACATTCTTGGAACGGTACTCCAAGAGATTGATGATGCTAGGTACTTAGGGGTGTTGGTGGATACGGAGATGAAGTTCAGGGGACACATTGCCAAGGTGTCCAAGATTGCATATAGGATTACTTGGTTATTGAGGAACACACTAACATCCAGAGATAAAGAGGTTATTATTCCCCTTTATAAAGCATTGATACTTCCACATTTGGATTACTGTGCTCAGGTCTGACTACCTGGATTCCTTGGAGATGAGGTTGTGGAGAGGGTTCAGAGGAGAGTGACTAAGTTGGTGAGTGATGTAAAAAATGCTTCCTATATTGATAGATTGAGAGCTTGTGGATTGCAGAGGTTGGTTGATAGGCAGAGAAGAGGAATAGAAACATTTAAATTATTAAAAGGTTTTTATAAGATTGCAGAGGAAAAGTGTGGTTAACAAGGGTGTGAGAATGGGGTTTTTCACCTAGAGGGTGGTGAATGAGTGGAATGCATTGCCTGACTCAGTTGTGAGTTCTTCGTCTGTAAATGAATTCAAGTAGAGATATGATAGATATTGTTTTGATAGTTTGGGTCTCCCACGATGAGTCTACTGACTCCATAGAGATACCTGTAATAAAACGTCAACATACAGGTGCAAAATTCATAATTATAATGCACATATAATTGATAGGATAGGAATTTTTTTTTATATCCACTGCCACAGGAGAGCTAACAATAGCTTTAACATGAGCTGTGCATGTGTTATGGACAAGTTGTTGAGGGTTGAGGGGAAGAATCTGTTGCTCTACATGCCAACTGGACAGTCACTGTATGGTATGATTATGAATGTTGCCACTTTTTTATCATCCAGACCTCAGTGGAGTCGAGACTTATTTTGGGAGCTCTCTCTCACACATAGCTTATCATAGCTTGACTTAAATGTATTCGCCGTCTCTGCACTTTACTTTCAGGCTATGCATTCCAATTACCCACCACTCTCCATGCCAAAAAATTTACTCCTCGCTTCTTTGCTCACATTCTCCTTGTACAGCTTCCAGGGATTGCCTCTTGTTTTACTCCTTATCCAGCCATTTTCTGAAAAAATTTATCCATATTAATCTGGTAATTATTATCCCTTACCAACTTATGTCTCAATGATGTCCACACTCCTATCCACTATGTGCTCTAATTTTCTCTCTCACTCAGTCCTCATATTCCACATTCCAGAGACTGGAAATCTACAATTGTCTCTGAACCCTCTCATCCTTGTGAAAACCAGGCAACCAAACCTGTGCATAGATCCATATGTGGTCTGATCAAAGCAACGTGCAATGGAATCATAACATTGTTACTTTGTGTCGGTGTTCTCCATATCATAGTCATAATCAGTTGTGCTGTTGTCACAACTCTAGCAAAATATCCCCGAAATTTCTATTTACCATCACCCCAGGTCTTTAATCTCTTTCACCTCTCTAAGATATCCTTGCCAATCTTACTCTATATCCCATCCTTGCTTCTTCGACATACTCACTCATTCATCCAGTTTTTGAACTCCTTTTGCAAGTTACAACATCCATTCCACTTCTCATAGCTCTCCCTAACTTTGCATTGTGTGCAAACACTTATATATCACCATTCCAATTCTTTTCAGTGTCATTTACATACAAAATTACACACTGGACCCCTGGGGAACACCACTAATGTCTTTCCTTTTGTGGGATATTGCTGCTGCTGCATACACAACTTATTGATACCATCAGCTAATCTCCAATCCAGTGTATTAATATACCATCAACTCCTATCTGTTCCAATTTAATTACTAGTTTGCTATGTCGCAATCTCTCAAATGTCTGCAAAATCTAAATATATTATTGTGTATGCATTCTCCCCTTGTTCAGTGCATTTGTCACCTTATTATAATTAAATTGCTAAAACAATCTTCCTTTAGCAAATCTATGCCATCCATCAAAGAGAATTTTGTTGCTGTCAGAGTTCTGAATCTTAGTCTGCACTAGCTTCTCTAAAACCTTGACCACAACTTCAAGCAAGCAGATTGGGTGATAATTTGAAGGTTTAATCTTATCTCCTTTATGAAGTCGAAAAATTTTACCCTCTTTCCACTCCTTTGGAACTTGAACTAATCTAAGACGTTAAAAAGGTAAGTCGCTGTTAACTCCCTGAACATTTGTTCAAGATGTGATATACTGTCAAGTCCTAGCTTTATTGACATCATATTTACTCAACTTCTCATATACTTGCTTGCTCACCATCAGTGGTTCTTTTCTCCTTTCCTACTACTTTGGGGGGAGGTAGCCATTATGTTCCATTCACAAGGATGGAATACTTTAATCAGTTTCTCATTCAGCACTTCTACTATATCTACTTGGTGATTATCATTTTACCATTTTCACTGGCCAACATTATTCTTTCTACTAGCTACCTCGATAAAACTCTAGAATTTCTTTTAGCCTCATTTGCTAACTTTTGCTACCCTTATCAAGCAAGTTGCCTTCCTTGCTTGCTTTATGTACTCGTGTAATTATGCTCGCAGAAAGTCTTATACGTTGATTATACATGATTATTAATTAACTTAAGGAATTCACAATGTACACTAGAATATAAATTAAACTTTAATATACATTTCCAATATTTTGGCAACGTCACATTGCCATCTTCAAAGGAACTCAAAATAAAGACAAGTGCACGCAGGCACTACACACAGTAAATGAGGATGAAGCTATTTTTTCTCCTAAAAGTCCTGATGGTGCCCCCTAGCCAGCTATGAAGGTATTCTTGGCCGTTGGGCTGAAGGTCTCCTGATGTATGTCTCCCAAATTTGGAGCAGTCTCATGCAACCAAATTTGTTGAGGTTTGGCATGTTTCTTAGGGCTGAGGCAGATTCCATGAAAAGACATTCAAATTTGAACTTGCTATGGTGTATTATTGTGGCTTTCTTCCACCGTATTCTGCGGTGTGTATCCAGAGCATGGTCCGCAAAACCAGAGTGGCTATACTGGTGAAAATGGATGTAGTCCTTTTGTTCTGAAATTCTGATATTCGCTGTCCTGCCTGTTTGACCCAAGTCAGACAGCTTACAGCTGCAAGGGACCTGGTATACACAGGTAGGTCTAGGGGAAGTCGTTGGGCTTTAGTGGAGCAGATAAGGGATGCCAATTTTCTATATGGTCTGTAACAAGAGGTCAAGTTATGTTTTTTTAAGATTTTGGTAATTTTTTCCAAGTTGCCTCGGATGTAGGGAATGGTGATGGATTTAGAGTAATTCTTGTTGTGAAGGAGGGGGGGGTTGTAGTTTATTGGATTCAATATTTTTTTTGGGGGGGGAGGTAGCCATTGGCTGAGAAAATGTTGAGGATGTGATTTAGTTCAGTGGCTAGGGCATTCATTTGAACAGATTAGTTTAGCCCTGTTGTATAGTTTCTTAATAAACTCCATATTGTTGTGAGGGGAGGGGATTGTTGATGACTGTATCTGCCTGTATGGGTGGGTTTTCTATAGACTGAGAAAACCAAGGATCCATCAGGCTGGTGGGTGACTTGTGTGCATCTAGGAAAGGGAGGCTGTTGTTTTCCTCTTTTTCCAGGGTGAACTTGATTCTGGGGTGTTGGTTGTTTAAGTGTGTTAAGTAGGAGAGGAGTGCATCAGAGCCTTGTGGCCAAATAGCGAACACATCATCAACGTAGCGAAGCCATATGGTTCATTTTTGTGGGGCAGAGTTTAAAGCTTTCTCTTCAAAAGTCTCCATAAAGAAGTTGGCAAAGCGTAGGGAGAATGGTGAACCCATGGCTGTCCCCTCTATTTGTTTGTAGAATTTTCCCTGCCAAACAAAATAGCCTGAGTTCATTGTGGGCTGAGATATCAGGAGGAAATTTAGCTTGGATTAGCTCTAAGGTTTCCTTGAGTGAGACATTTGTGAATAAGGAGGAGACGTCAAAACTGACCATTATGTCAGTATGTTGGAGTGTAAGGTTTTCTATGCTGGCTTTGAACTGTGCTGAGTTTTTTTGTGTGTGATGGTGTGTTTCCAGTATGTGTGAGAGCTTTGGCCAAATGTTTAGCTAATTTGTACGTGGGTGAATCAATGCCATCCACTATGTGACGTAATGGCACATTTTATGTATTTTTAGGAGTCCATATATACGGGGGGGGGGATATAGAGTTAAACGGTTTTAATTTGTTAGTAACTTCTAGAGGCCAAGAAGTGACCTTCTTAAGGAGCCTATGGAGTTTTCTAATTTGTGAGTTGGTGTGATTGCATTCAATAGGGAGATAAGTAGCCTGATCTAATAATAGAGCATTAAGTTTACCTGTGTAGTCCGTTTGGTTGATACTATGGTGGCGTTTCCCTTATCCGCTTTGGTATTTACTATTTCTTTGTTTTTCTTCATTTACTGCAGAGCTTTATATTCAATCCATATCCAATAGTGAAAATAAAGCTCTGCAGGAAATGAAGAAAAACAAAGAAATAGTAATCACCAAAGTGGATAAGGGAAACGGCACCGTAGTACTCAACCAAACGGACTACACAGGTAAGCTTAATGCTTACCTGTGTAGTCCGTTGCTTAAAGACTATTACTGTCAGAGCAGTATCCTCGTTCAATTGCATCTCATTTATTCTAACAAATTTTGAGTGAACAAAGTCTATTAACACTATTTCATTTTCCTTATTTGAATACTTCCAGTATTTGTAAACATACTCTAGCTCCTTTTTGTTAATATAACAGGTCTCCCTTCTCAGATATATGGGTCACTATCCAGACTGGTTTTGACCTTTATTTCAACCTTGGTATCACCTCTGGATCTGGCTCCCACTGATGAGGCCTCAAAGGTTGAAACTAGTTTGGGTAGTGATCCTTACACCTATGGTATTGACCCTTCCATTAATGCTATGCATTATGGGAAGGGTCACTACCATAATCTTCATCCTTATAACTTCATCACTTGCCTTTAGTATGGGATACTGAGGCAAGTAATGAAGTTATGAGCTTCTATATACGAGTTGCACCAGTCCTGAAAATAGTTCGGGTGCAAACTTTGCCTACACTTGGATAAAAGATTGAAACAAGTATATAATTTCTTGGTATCTTTAATTTATTTTAAAATAATGAAAATGTTAGTAATGGATATACATTGATGTTCAAAATCTAAGGATGAACAATATTTCTGAAGATTACAACTGCAAATTCACACAAATCATATTGTGGTAACTTGTGTGGCTTATGATTTTGAGTAGAAAACATGTAGACATTTGAGTTTTTGAATCGTGTGCAAAAGGGATCACATGGTAGCACTTAGCACAGCCTTTTGTCTTTTATTCTGTTATGTGAATTCTGTTTGAAAGGAATCTTTTCATGAAGGAATAAAGATGCAAACTTGGATATCTTGTAATATCTCGGACATCATCTAGATCAGGGGTGGCAAACCTTTCATAGTTCATCTGTCAATTTTTTCATTTTTTAGTTAAGATGCGCCATACAAACTTATACCACTTTTCAGCCCTTTTAAAATATGGTAATATGGATGTATTTAACAGTTATGCATAAAATGATTTATTATATATATGGTAATATAGACACTTTTAGCAGTTTTAAATAAAAAGATTTCTTATAAAGACAAGATAAACATTAATTAAATTTATTGATACTTTTGAAATTGCTTTGCTTTTGCTAAGCTTTTAATGTTTGGAGTTAAATCAGTTACAGAAAGCATCAAACAATTTGAATCAGTCAGTCGCGACCGTAGTTTGTTCTTAATAATTTTCATTGATGAAAATGCTTGTTCGCATCTGTATGTATTTCCAAAACGACAGATATAACTGAGCAAATTTTCTCGGTTCTGGAAAATGTTCACAGGGCAACAATCACCAGAAATTAATTATATCAGAAGCATCTGTGACTGATGGAAGTTCATTAAATTTCATTTTCAGTAAAGAATTGGTTTCGAGATCAATAAGTTCCATTTGTATGTTACTAGGCGTCGTCAAGATTTTTTGTTCAGTAAGTGAAAGGGGATTTATAAATGCAAGTATGCAGTCTTCTACAGCAAAATCGCTAAAACGACTTAAAGGACTCTTGCAATAATCTGAGTTTCTCAGTATATTCTGTAAAGTTGCCATTATCTTTAACAGATTCGCTATGTTCTTTTAAATGTGGAAATTGACTTAAATCCCTGTTTTCTATCTGGGAGATGAACAGTTTTAATTTAATTTTGAATGTACTGATGTCATTTACTAAGCTAGGAAACAATTTTGTTCTTGCCCTGCAGTTTCAAATTTAGATCATTGAGGTGACTGGTAACATCAACTAAAAATGCTAAATCAAATAGCCATTTCTCATCACACAACAGGGCTTTTTCCTCATGCAGCTCATCCTTCTCTTCCAGAAAATTATGAACACTTTCTTTCAGCTTCCAAAATCTACTGAGAACTTGTCCTTTAGAAAGCCAGCCCACCTCATAATGAAGGATGAGATCACCATATTCCATATCTAGCAGTTCACAATATTCTCTGAATTCTCTTCTGTTTAACCCTCTTGCTCTAATTTTATTCACACACTTTACAACTGTAATCATAGCATGCTTCAAATTTACAGTTTATCCACACAGAGATTCTTCATATATAATACAGTGATACTTTAGTAGAGAACGACCTAAAAACCTTTCAAGTAAAGTTACAGTCCCAGAAACTCTACCTACCATTGACGGTACTCCATCAGTGCAAACACTGATCAGCTTACTAGAATCTAGTTGTTAATTTTCTAGACATGACTTTACTTTGTCAAATATGGCTGATCCTCTGGTTTTTCCATGAAGTGACTCAAGACCGGTAAGTTCTTCAAAGATTAAAATTACCATAAATTCCTCTTATAAAAATGCTTAATTGGGCTACATCACATATGTCATCGAATTCGTCCAAGGCTAAAGAAAAGAAAGAACAAGCATGAACATGGTTTTTCTGCTCAGTAACATCATGGGAAAGTTCTTCGATGTGTCTTGTAATTGTTTGCTTGGACAGAGCAATTTGGTTTACTTTTCTTTCAACATTCTTATCACAAAGACATTTTGCAAATTTTTCGAGACAGGGCTTAACAACTTCCTCTTCATCAGAGAAAGGCTTGTGTTTTTTAGCCAACACAAAGGCAATTTCATAAGACTCCTCCAGCATTGCCACACTTTCACAACTTCGTTTCACAAATATATTTTGTCTCTTTTTTATTTCTTCCTTTTTCTTAACCACATATTCTTTCTGCAACTCAGACCCAGGAACTAACTTCAGTTTTTCTTCTAATTCAGCTTGAAATTTTCTAGTGTCTGTTAAGATCATCTCTTCTATTATCTGAGAGAGTGCTTTCACAAACAATGCACAACGATTTTCCTGAAGGACCCACAATAAATAAGAACTCATTTTCCCACAGTTCATTAAACTGGCACTTGCTATCACCTTCTGCTGCTCATTTTCTTTTGCAAAGTAATGGGTAACTGACTGTAAAAAAAAAAAAGTAAAGCTTATTATTAAATAATTTAAATTATTTTATCATTTTAAACATTATGAACATTCAAAAACAGTTCTACAAGTTTAAAATAAGATTCCTGTTTTCATGAAGGCCTAATACAGTTCTATAAGTTTAAAAATCGCATTTTTTTTTCATAGAGAGTTTTCGTCTCTCGCGTAATATATTATGTCCAATGAAATAAGAGATTGCTTCCTGCCATAAAACAGTCAATCAGCTGCCAATCACACACACAACCCAAACATCCTCATTACGAAAGCTTTGCTGATGATCAGTTAAATTTTAGGAATAAACCTACTATACATAAATAAAAAGGAAAAATTGTATAAAAAAAAAAACAAACACGCACATACAAATACACCGAATAATTGCAGGTTTCAGTAATCAGCAAATTAGGGGATTGGGCAAGAACTTGCCGTACGTGTTCAAAATGAAAACATTTATTTTTAAATTTACAGAACTATATTAGATCTTTATGAAAACAGAAATCTTATCTTAAACTTAAAGAACTGTTAATGAAAACATGAGTTCGAAAACACAGACTTGTTCACTCATATCAAATCAGAAGTTCATCGAACTTTATGACATGAGAGTCAGCTATAAACTGATTGTGTAACTGGTTATGCACATCAGCATTTGCCAGTATCTGTTGTTTCAAGATCAAACAAGTATAATAAGTGCGCACTCTTGAATTCAGTGGTAGATTAATTGTGTTTTTATATATAAATCGTATACAAATTTTTAAAATTTTTCTCTGGGGTTCAGTGCGCCACTTCTAATCATGCAATGCGCCACAGGTTGGCCTCGCCTGATCTAGATGATTTCACCCAGGGAAGAATTATTGAAAAGTTTGAAGTCTGTAGAATTGCTAATATTGCCAGAGTTTGGAATCTCATATAGCATTGTATCCAGGCTCTGAGCAGCATTTCAAACATGGAATGTGTTCCAGACATTTGCTTATAAGTTGCCCTCGCTCTACCACGGAGCATGAAGACATATTTTTGATTATAACAGCAAAATGTAATCGATGCATCATGGCAGGTCAGCAAGTTGATTCCATTCAACCACAGGTATGTAAATATCTAGACCAACTGTGGGAAGACTTCTGTGATAAATAGGCCTGTATGCCCAGTGACTTGTAGTCTGCATTCCTTTATCCACAGCTCATCGTAGAGCACGTTTTTAGTGGTGGTGTATCCATAAAATTGGACAAGATACCAATGGCCTGATGTACTACTCTTTACAGATGAGTCATAGTCTTTCTTCTAATTCTAAATGACACTTGATCTAGCATGAAAGGGATAGATGTAGTGGTGCTGGGGGGGGTCATGGTGTGGGGAAGCATTATGCTTAATGGACACACAGAGCTACAAGTGCTGGAAAAAATGACTGACTGGTGAAGGATATTGCAATGAAATTCAGCATTATGTTAAATTGTTCCATGGTGCTGTAGAAGAATTCACTTTTATGGATGACAATGTCATATCATACACGAGTAATACAAATACTTCTTGGATCTGAGGATATTAATCAAATTGAGTGGTCAGCATGATCCACAATCTCAACCTCATAGAACACATTTGGGACACAATAGAGAGATGCATTGCTGCTTGAAATTCCCCTCCAGAAAACCAAAAGCCCCTGTCCTTGCTCTGAATGAGTGGGCTAGTTTGCCTCAAGAACTCCTGAATCACTTGTAGCTAAGCATGGTATGATGTGAGAGCTGCATTGCAATTCAGGATGGACATATTACATACTGAAATGTTTCTCTGCATAGTTTTCTGTACATAGCACTGTACGTTAATTCCTTTCTTACATTCTTAGGAAATTTGAAACTTTTGCCAAAAACATATTGCAATTTAATTTGTATGAAATTTATAACGCATTTTTGTGCAATATAATTTATGCTGGTAATAAATTTATGCCCACAGTTGGCTGTAGTCGTGAAAATTTTTTCATGTACAGCTAAAAATGTAGTTTGTCCTTAGCTTTTGAACATCAGTGTAAATTGATGTTTCATATCTATTTTTATGTGTTATAATGCATGTTATGCAAAAAATCAGTCATTATTCCATGAATAATGCTGAAAAAGAGAGGGGCTTTTTTAGCATAGTACTTTGAATTATTTAACTATAGCATCCTTTAAACATTGTTCAGAAAACTCTTGCAACAAAGGTTTTCCTTTTGACTTCCATCTATTAAGGTTGAAAATCTTTTACAATTTTTAATATGGGTGGGCTACAACTGTGTAGCCCACCCATAGCATCATGGGTAGGCTACAAACATGTCAAACAGTTGGTTTTCTTCTCTCATAGTAATTCTTCTTTTCTGTTAAACTAAAAATTTTTTTATTTAAAAATTCAGATATGATTAGCTTTGATATTGCATCTATTTACTAATGTGCTATTGGTATAGAGACTCTTGAATAAATCATTTGATTTATTCATGTTTACAATTCATTTTGGTTATTTCACACTTCTCTTCCCTTTTTAGCCAACTTCTATATATGCACTTATAGCTACTCTTAAACCAGTGGTCTTGGCTGTACTTTGTAGATGTTTGCTATTTGAGCTCATGGCCAGACACATTTTTAACACATTTAAATTGAACTCTAAAAAATGTGTTTCAATAGAAAAAATCAAAATTGTATTTTCTATCTGAATCACAACTTTAGAATAGCCCCTTATCTTTTATATATATTAAAAGGTAATGTACACACATGGTAAGAAATTTACACAAGTAATCATGCTATCCAGCCAGTAATATTACATCTAAAAATATTTACCATACAGATGAGGCCTTTATTGAAGTTAGGAAAGTGACTCTTGGTACTGAACTTGCTTGCCATTGCTACACATTCATAGTCAATGCCTATAAACCACAACTGATGCTTCAGATTCCCCACTCTTAACTTTAAGATCACAAAATTCTTGTACATCCTTGGCACATAAAAAAAAAAATAGCTTGCTTAAGCTCCACACCAGATTTTAACCACAACTGAAATTAGCAGTCATCTATTCAAGGCTACACTCCACTTAGTATCACATCCAGGAGTGTTGAAAGTGCCTTGCACCTGCGATTTGGCTTATGGGCTGGCATGAACTGTTGCCATATGTGTTGAAGAACATATAAAGTATGATTTTTTGTTACTATCATTATGGCAAGTCAGGACTGGCAGATCCTACTTTAGATGCCTTTTTACAAAAATTAACTTGTGAATTTGGAGCCACCAGCAAGAAACACTCCCTATAAAGCTGGCCTGGTTGACCGAGTGGTTAGTGTATCTGCTCTCCAGCCAAGAAGCTGTGGGTTCAAATCTCACCAAGGGCATGGATGTCTGTGATTGTCCTACAAACCAATTACCATATGTACTGTTTTGACCTGTGTCCTGGTGCAGTATGACCTTTGATGTCTTTGCACCATTAAAATTCAAATTTAAAAAAAAATCCCTATAAGATCATAGTTCTTTCATGTTCAATGTAGTTTTAAATTGTTTGCTCTGTTAACTGATTGTTAATACTTGTATCCAGTACATGCTAATTATGCTCAATATTAGAAAAGCAAAATATTAGCAGCTATAAATAATTTTATTTTTTTGTTGGGAATCATAGTTAATTTTTTTTATTTATTTTTATTTTATGTACAAGGGTATAACTGTAGAAAAGTGGAAAGCAGTGCATACTTTTAGATGCATGTAATGGTTTAATAACATTTTTTAAGCATTCATATACAGTATTTGCATGACTGACAAAGCAATTATTTATATAATTTACAAAAACAAATCTACAATAGCTTGGGCAAATATTATCACAGAAATAAAAACTTCTCCATTTTGGCAGTAAGATTGTCAGTTTATGGATAACTATAGCATTAACTGGTGTAGCACTTCATTAAAATTTTTTTCAACTTACAATAGTAGTGCAAAATTAAGTGAGGCCATTATACTGTTTGATACTGTCACTTAATTTAATATTTATAATAGGTTTGAGTCTTCTTTTTGATGGAAGCAACAGTACTCTTACTGTTGAGCTGGAGCTATATTTTAAAAAAAAAAAAAAAAAAAAAAAAAAAAAAAAAAGATAAGCATGATAAGAGGCAAAATTGGAGGAAACTAGACAAGGGGTGAAGAAAATACTTGTTCTTTTGTTGTCTTAAGTAAACTGAATTATGGTAAGAACTTTGATGAATACTGGTGAGGTGACAAATGCAGATAGAATAATAGTTGAATTACTAAGGGTGTATCATCCAGTGGAGGATATTAGTTGCTGGTGTAACACTGTAAAATGGAAAGCAGATGGACTATAGAGGTGTTTAGATTTTATTACTAACACCCACACATGCAAAAAGATTTTCAAACCATGCCTTGAATCTATTGTTTCTGTACTCGGGCACTGTTCCACTTGCAAACCACTCTCCATGTGAAGCACTTGCTACTTGCACACTCCTTATAGCTTCTAGGGATGGTCTCTTGTTCCACCCTTGTCTCAACTCTATGAAAAATTTCCTCCACATTAATCTGATAAGAGGATTTCCAGAGGGATATTTTTATGTCTCTTTTCAATTCAAGACTGCAAATTGCATTCCTCAGTTTGTCTTAATATCCCACATCCCATAGACCTGACAACGGCTTTACAAATCTTCTCTGGACCCTCTTTAAAGATATCCACATTCCCTTGAAAACTAGGAGATAAAATCTGTGTAATCTGGACAATAATAAGTCTCGGGACAGATCCCTGCAGTACTTTGCTAGTAATTTTTCCCTTTTGGGATACCCCACACACACACTTGCTGATAACCTTTTTAACAGCTAATCTCTTATCCAACTCATTAGTCTGTCCATTCCCATCTATTTCAGTTTAGTTACTAGCTTATATCGTAGGTCTTTGAAAAATAAGTATACCAACTATGTATATGTCTCTCTTATCCAGTGAATTTATCACTTTGTATTATGCAAAAAGTTAAAATGACATTTTTAATAAACCTGTATTGACCATCTTAAAGAATATCTACTCATTTCTGAATCCTAGTGCTCACCAACTTTTCAAACACCTTAACCACAACATTACACATACAGATTGGTCTATTTCATCTCCCTTTTGAAGTGGACAATTTAATACTCTTTCTATTCCTTGGACTTTTCCTGTTGCAAGATTTCTGTTAAATAGAACACCTCTTCAAGCTGTTATAATATTGTCTTGCTGCCTTATTAACACTAAGTTTACTCAGTGAGTGAGCAGTGCATCTGCTTTTCCATCCCATTTCTCTTTCCATGCTTTAGTACCAGTTGTCTCAAGTTTATCATGAACAACCTTGTAGTTCCATATCTCTTCCTTACAATTCTCACGTCAGGGTCACTCTCTCACCAATTTGGTAGAAAATTTGACATTCCATTCAGTCACATCCAGTGATATGATTAGACTTAAGACCGAAGCTTTGTGTATCTTCTATTAAATATTGCCTAAGACAGTTGTTGCTTAAGAACTCAAAATTCCTGTCAGTATTACTGAAATTAAAATTGTCTGTTATTTGTTTACTAAGTGCAAATTTGTCTACATTTCTTTCTCTGTCTTCCACATGCATTCTAGCCTATAACAGCGGCCAGCTAAATATTCTATTGTCCTTGCACCATACAGCTTCCAAACCACTTTCACTATTTTCCCCTCAGATCTCAACCTTGTGTGGACATAGTTTGCCTACTGTCATTGGCAGCATTCCCATCCCATCTTACTTTTCCTATCATACGAGTAAACGCATTCAGTACAATAATTTTCTCTTATTTCTGATATTCCTGGTATTTGTAAATATGCATAGTAATTCATTTCTTGGTCTATAAGCAGTCCTATTCATGTCACCCTTCATATGTGACTACTCCAGTCCACTCACCTTCATAACTCTTTACCTCATTTTTCTAGCGTCAACTACTCTGCATCTCTGACCATCCTCGCATATTTGTTAGTGTAAGAATAGATTCTGAAAGCAGTGTGTCCCGATTCTCTCCTTTTCCTCTCCAGCTTGCATTACTGTTCTTGCATTTTCACCTCACTGTTCTGCAAACAAGCACTTCAGATCTTATTGGCAACTGTCCAATTGATTCACATCAAATCCATCTTTTATACAATTCCATTTACCTTGCAAATGCATTCTACACATCGACATACTATACCTCCTTTCTCTTTGCATAGCTCTGCTAGCATGCTATTCATGATTTTTGCTTGCTGTCTCAAGTCATACCTTGGCAACACATCAACTATTCTTACTAACACTGTCTTTTACACTCCTCAATCTCTTGATATCCATCCAATTATCTGGTTCCTACCATCACTAGCTCCTTCACATGCTTCTCATTTAAAGCATCTATTCCCATTCATCCTTTCTCCTGAATGTGCACCCTCTCATCACACCTTTAATATAGAATCTCCCTACACCACTGTCCTTGAATCATTTACCACTTTTTTCCACTACATTTCATTTTATTCTTTTGCACTCTTCTGTTCATATCTACTAACTAATCTTTTTGCATATACCTCATCTCTCTCATGTCATTGTGATGTCACTTCATTGCTGATTTGGCTGAGTAGAATCCAAAAGCAGGTGGGTGATGAGTGGTGTTGACACAGGGTTCTATACTTAGGCTATTATTATATAATGTACATTAATGCATAGGGAATGATTTGAAAGAGATTCATAACTTATTTTAATTGTTACAATACCAAACCAACTAAATTATTAAAAAAAAAAAGTTTATTAATTAGCTTATATTTTGCTGGATATTTCAAACCAGTATCTTCAAAGCATTACATATCACAATTAACATGCAACAAAAAGTGAAGCAGTTCAAATTATAATGGACAAAAGATCTGAAGTCTTAATTTGGCACCTCTCTGATGTTGTAAAAAAAAAAAATAATAAAATAAAAAGTATTACAGCTACGTAGGAGTTGATCTTAAGATAAATCTTCTGAATGTTTGCCAAATTAACGTAACCATACTTGTTAAGGTTAGGAGAATGCTTCATAGCCATTACTTACTATAAAAATAAGCTTTCTGATCTATAACAATGTCTATAAACCACGTTGGTTTTCTTCCATCTAATCATGTATGAATAGGTGTCCAAAGCATGTTTTGCCAGTCCAGACTTGCCATGGTAGTGAATGTATTTTTTTTTTTGTTTGTTTGTTTGTTTGTTTGTTTTTCAAGGCAAATGCTAATAGATCTTTCTGTCTGTCCTAGTAGGCCAAGTCAGTTACATGGAACTTCATCCTCTGGCATATCCTGGAGTATATGAAGTTTTTCCTTAGGAGAGATGATCAACAAAATTAAAACCTGTTCATGTTAAACTACCTCTTTATCTGGTATACCTGAACTTCACAATCTAATATTTCCTCACACCTTATAGTTGATAGTATAGACAGTTCTACTTATAAACTTAACAGTTAGCTAAGTTGCGTGCCCTCTTTACTGGCAACTTTTCTACTTTTATCTATAAAAAAAAATTGTCCATTTCAAATAATATCCTTAAAAATACAGAATGGTTAATTTTGATGTCATGTCTTTTACTGATATAAGACAAATAGACACTCTTGAATTAAGTCTAATATCCTCCCCTGATATCTTCTAATTATTCAGATTTGCTATGCATACAGGTTACTTTACATGGGAATCTACAGACTAATGGTACTGCTAAGTCCCTGCCCCCAAAGCTAACTTTTACATTTAACACTTGGAAAACAAAATGCTTACCACAGCTACATATTAGCTCTTGCGTGGTTATGCTTTGTTGATTACCATTTGTGGCCCCATGGACAAAGACACCTTGGATTCTTTTGTTTCCTACTTAAACACCCCAAAATTCACTTCAGTAAAAAAAATAATCTAATAACTTTGCCTTTTGACATAGTTACTGAACTTTCAGATGGTTCACCTTTTTTTTTTTTTTTTCAAAAGCCTACACACACAAGAAGATATCTACATAAAGATTCGCATCATCCCTCCCAACAGGATGGTATTCTAAAAACACTTATAGAGCTATTTGTTCCAATGATGCAGCACTTTTCACCAAACTTAAATATCTACATACTTTCAGGGCTACATCTCCTACAAAATAGATAAAATATTACATGGCCCTCTTACTTTCCTCTGCTTAAACACTATTCCTATTCTCATATCTAAGGTACATCTGAAAAGATATCCAAAGTACTAATAAAATGTAACCTTTGAACCAAGTTCAAACTACATGTTAATTTAGCAACTGATCTGCTCTTGTTTGTGAAGTTCTGTGTAGCTGTGACTTGGCCTATTATGGACAGACAGGAAGATCTGTTAACATCTGCCTTGGAGAACATTAAAAAAAAAAGTACTGGGACTGGCAGACCATGTTTTGGACGCTTTCACAAGGATTAGATGGAAGAAAACTAATGTGCTATTTAGAAGTCATTACAGGTCAGAAAGATTATTTTTAGAATCAACCGTGGCTATAAATCCTATCCCAATGGCTTTAACAGGCCTTTAAGGCCCACAACCTTCCAAGCATGCTTGGATTTCGTAACCGAAATACGAGGATAGAATGGTCACTCCTATGCCTCAAGGTATTCTTGGCTGTATCCCTGTGTGTTCAAGGGCCGGTTTGCCTGCTTGCGGGATGAAAAACACCAGATAAACTGGCGGAAAAAACCCTACTGCCCGCGCCCAAGACCGGCTAACTTGGCTATGGCTGAGGAAGATCCTTCAGCTCCTCACGTCTCTGACGGGAATCGAACCTAGGACACTCCTTCCCCAGGCATATGGTTGCGAAGTGCAAAGCCACTAGGCTAACCGCGCGGGTTACCATGGCTATAAAGCATTCTCCTAACCTGAACAAGTATTGTTGCATTAATTTGCCAAAAATTTGGGAGACTTATCTTAAGATCAACAATCTAGCTATGATACTTTTTTTTTTTTTTTACAACATTAGATAGTGCCAAATTAGGACTTGATCTCTTGTCGATTACAACTTGAATTGTTTAACTGTAACATATAATGTGCATCTGAAGATGATGTCTTGAAATCCAGTGAAATATAAGCTAGTTAATAAACACCTTCTAATTTTGTTGGTTTGGTGTTGTTATAACTGATTTTAAACAGTATACAAATGTTCAATACCTAAACTTGTCTATTAGATTGATTTGAAAGAGAATGAATGAGAACAATGAGGGGGAATCATACTGATAGAATTAACACCATCCTGTATTGGTTGTATGAAATGTCATACTTACCTTGCATTGTACATTATTAAAAGGTCATTTACCCAACAGCATGAATGCTTGCTTTTATCCAGCCTGTCCCTAAAAATGGGGAGATAAGTCAGACATCAAAGTTTATTATATACAGGTGTCTCCATGGAGTCGGGAGACTATATTGACACACGGCATTCACGCTATCATACCTCCCCTTGAACTTGTTGACAGATGAAGCACTCATAACTACCTCTGGCGGCACATTCACCATCCTCCAAGCCAAAATCTAGTCCTAACACCAATGTTAACCACACTCGCACAATTTCCAGAGTGTGACCCCTCATTTTCTCTCTCTCTATTCCTTGCACTATACTGAAAAAAAAGTCATCAGTGTCAATCCTATAAAATCCTTTTAATAAGTTATATGCTTCTATCATATTTCTCCTTATGGCCATTTAGCTACTCTTTGGCGCTCACAGACCTTCAATCTATTTTCATAGGGAGCATTCCACAGACTTTCCGTAATATTTGTCTCTGAATCCTCTCCACCAAGGAATCCAGGTGACCAGATCTGTGCACAGTTATTATGGCATGTTATCCCATTGCATTACTCTAGAAAATAATGGATGAAACTTTGCCTTCTATAACCAATGCTTAAAAACTGATCTCCTTACCATTCTTAAGTGTGGTGAAGAATAGATGGCCTTAAATGCTATAAAAAGTCCTGTCTTCTTTTCTCGAGATCTTGCTTTTTTTACTCCTTTCCAATAATATTTTGATTACTAATCATTAGTTTTTTTTTTTTTTTCTTAGGTTGACTTTCATATTTTGTCTGTTATGCATAAACACATATCCAGTCTCTCAGCATCTAGAAAAACTATTCTTTTTGTTCACTGCACTAGCATTGTAAATCCCAAATATGCTCTAATATGGAATTTGTTTTTATATTTAGGGTGATGCACCAAAAACAGGCATAATGGAGCAAATGTTTGACAATGCTTGTAGCACTGTAAAAGTTGGAGATACGTAAGTTAGACATAGTAAATAAAAGTTGGGAGTTTTTCCACTTGGTTATACTATAAATTAAAGATGCCAAGAAATTATATTCTTGGTTTAATCCTTTATCCAAGTGTCAGCAAACAAAGTTTGCACCTGAAGTAATTTCAGGACAGGGCAACTCATATATAGAAGCTAATGATATTACTTGCCTTAGTATCTCATAATGCAAAGCCTTATGGGATATGTGCAGTGCTTTTTTTTCTGGCAGTATGCAGTATTGGCACCTTTTTTCTTAAGTTTTTAAAAATTTGCGATTTATTGACACCAAAATGTATTATAAATATTCTGGTAGTGGTACTGTGTTCGCGAATTGAATTTTCACTTTTGATTACTCATAAGCTGGTACCCTGCTTTCCTGTTTCATAGGTTGGTATGCAACCGAAAACAGGAAGTTGTGTTCACGTGAGTTTTGAATTAATCTAAATTAAATCGGTGCAATTATTGTTCAAAATGAGTAAAATAAGTAGTTACTTTATGCCAATGAGTAAAAAAAAAAGGAAGGCTGAAGAAGCAGAAATTGTTGGATCTACTTGTGATCCTGTAAAACAGAAAACTAGCACTGAAAATACACTTGGTGAGGAGGATCACAAAAACAAGACCGAAGATCCACGAATCAAAAGGAAGTAGATTCTGATAATGATTGGCCTGAATGTTTGACACTTTTGTAGAAAAATGACTTCTGCAAGAGAAATGAGTGGCTGTATGTCAAGAATAAAATGTTGGGCTGTGAAGTGTCATGATGTTGGAAGTCTTGCCATCGATAAACACATGGGAACGTAAATTTCACCGAAGTGGGCAAATGGTAAAATTGGTCATTTTGGAGAATCTTGCAAACAATAGTTCATGTCATTAAGAAAAAAGATTTATGATCATTAGGAGAGTGCAGTGCACAAAGCATGCCAAAAAATGAAATCTGAAGCAAAAAACTTAACATAGTTTTCCTAAATACTTTGTCTCATAATAAAGATGTAACAAGAAAAGCAGTGTTTGAACTGCTTACAAAGTTGTGAGGAGAAATCAATCATTTCACAACTTTGAGGAAGAAATAAATTTACAGGAACTTAATGGCCTAGAAATGGGATATATTCTTCATTCTGCAAATGCTTGCATTAATATTGTGGGCCATATCGCAAATGAAATGAGAAAAACATTAATAGACAATATAGCGAACTCCAAGAACAAAATATCTCTACTTATTGATGAATTGAGAACTGTGAGTAACACAACAACAACATTGATTGTTATCGTTCGTGTAGTTCTTCCTGAACTTTTGGCTCCTGTGAGTCTTTTCCTAGATTTGATCAAATTATCAGATGTAACTGCTAGAGGAATTCTAAACTCTATAATTAGTCATCTTGAGTGTTTAGGATTATCTGAAGATTACTTAAAGGAGTATTTGTAACTTGTGATGGTGCAGCCATGTTGTTTGGTGTGCGTAATGGTGTAAGGAGGCTAATGCAAGAGAAGTTTCCTAGTGTTATTTTCTGTCATTGTGCTAGCTGTCGCCTTGAATTGTTTGTTAGTGACACAGTGAACAATGTGGCAGGAGTGAATCGCTTTAAGAGCTTCATTGACAAACTTTGTGATTTATCATGCTAAGGAACTACAGGAATGTGCAGCGACTCTAGAACTTCAACTTCTTAAAATTGGCAGAATTTTAAGCATTTGCTGGGTGTTGCATCCAGCTTCCGCACTGTTTCTGCAGTGCGGCAAGACTTTGAAGCCCTCGTTCATCATTTTCTGGAGGCAAAAGAAGACAGCAGAAGAAGCAAAGCCGATTGCTTTCTTTATGAAGGCCTTTTAAGAAAAATAACATCATCCCATGGTTTTTGAGTAGAACATACCTTTTTTTATGTATATAAAATAAATGGCTGTTTTAAAGGTCATCAGTATTCTTTCTCTTGCATGTGGAATTTAAATTGGATATATATTTTTTTTCTACAGAAGTGATGTACAAGATACTGTTTGGGAGGAGTACTTTATCTAAGAATTGATCTCAACCGTAGTCCAAAATTTACTTTGTTACATAAAGTGAAACCATATTTAAAATGTGTTAATGTAATCTTTAATAGCACTTGTGACATGGTAATAAACTTTTTTGGCTCTTGTAATGTTAATATAAAATGCATATTTTACATTTCCCACTTAATTAGTTTTTTTTTTCTATATTAGGCTTCTGGAGTAACAGTTTCAACAGAAGCAAAAACAGTGTATGAAGAAGTAAAAAAGGACAAAAAATATAGATACATCATATATCACATTAAAGATGAAAAAGTGATAGATGTTGAAAAAACTGGCCAACGAGATGCTACTTACAGTGATTTTCTTGAGCATCTACAGAACTTCAAAAATGAATGCAGATATTGCGTATTTGATTTTCCTGCTCATATTCCTGTGGAAGGTGGACAGGAAAAGTCTTCAATGTCAGTAGATCGATTGATCCTAATGACTTGGTAGGTATAATTTGCAATTTTAGCAGTTTATTCTACTTGAATCTCCTAGAATGTATTCTCAAGAGATATTATTATTACGGGCAACTCCAAGGAGTTGACAGACTCTTCGAGGGAGGCCCTAACATCATGTCAAGAACAACTATTCGACATTCACACCATATCTATCATACCTCGCTTGAACTCATTCACAGTCATGACACCCACAACAGACTCTGGCAGCTTATTCCACTCATTCATTACTCTCCAAGTAAAAAACCTAGCTCTAACATCCTTGCTAACCACACTCTTGCCCAGCTTCCATGTATGGCCCCTAGTACTCCCACCACCAGTCCTATTCTCAAAATATCTTCTGAATTAATCTTATAGAAACCCTTCAGTAATTTGAATGTCTCAATAATATCATCCTTTTTCTGCCTATCAACCAATTTCTGCAACCCACGAACCTTCAACCTGTTATCATAAGGTTCATTCCATAGACCTGCTATCATCTTGGTCACTCTCTGGATCCTCTCTACCTCCTCCCCATCAAGAAGAAACCCTGGCACCCATATCTGGCCACAGTAATCTAGATGGGATCTTATCAAGGCTCGATACAGAGGAACAATAATATGTTTGTCTCTGTTAAAGTATTTTTTAACAGCCAAGTGATTTGATGAGCTGATTTAGCCACTTTTGTGATGTGCCCCCTAAACTTCAACTCCCTATCCACCAATACTCCTAAATCCCTGGCCTCGTCAATCTCCTACAGTACGGTTCCACCAATGTGATATCTTGCTGCTAATCTTTTCACCCTAAAATGCATAGCCTTACACTTTGCCACATTAAATTGACATCCATTCTCTTTAGCCCAGTCCTCCAAACTATCCAAATCATCTTGCAAAATTTTGATATCCTCTGCACTCACTATTGCTCTATCCAACTTTGCATCATCAGCAAACAAATGAACACTTCCTCTCAGATCCTTTCCTATATCATTAATGAAAAAATTGAAAAGTAGTTGTACAAGAACAGAACCTTGCAGCACACCACTAGTCACAGGCTATCTATTGGACTCTACTACTGAGTAAACTACTCTCTGATATCTCTCCATCAACTACCCTCCTATCCATCTCACCAACCCTGTATCCATTCCCATATGTTGCAGTTTACGGATTAGAATTCCATGTGGTATCCTGTCAAAGGTCTTAGCCAAGTCCAGCAGTATCACTGTAAACCCATTATCCTTATCCAGTTCAGCAGTCAGTGTTATAAAACCTGAGCAAGTTACTGAGGCATGATCTACCCTTCACAAAACCATGCTGAATCCCATTCTATCCAATCCTGTATTTTCCTCTTGACTTTCTCCAAGACCTTGACAACGATTCCTGATATGCTGATCGGTCGGTAATTTACAACAGCAGTCTTGGAACCTCCTTTATGCAGTGGAACTATTTTCCCCTCTGTGGTACTGTGATAATGTTCCATGTTTTGGGCTTAATGAAATGAAAATAGCACTGGGAAAGAATTAAAGCCAGTGTTTAATGCTGCTAGTATTTTGTGTCAGAGACCTTTGTTATAACATGGAATCAGAGAATGTTTCCCCATATTTTAGGAAGCTTAACACGTTCATATTTGAATTATGTTGATTTTTGAGGGCAGCTGCAGTCTCGCCCAAATTTGCTGTGATAGTATTTTTTTTTTTTTTTTCTGTATTTAGTATCTAATGCATTATCCATTAGACCTGATAGACTGTAGTCATGATTACAGATGTTTTTGTTCTACGCAGATGGTGGCTGATCTTCCAGGCTGTCCCTAGGTCAGCTTGCAGGAACAAGGACCTCTACACACCAGGAATTGTGAAGGGGAAGGGAGTTGTTCCTTGGAGGAACAGACAAAGGTGGCCAATTCAAGTGAGGCTTGACGGCATGGCAGATTCAAATTTTTAACACGAGCATTTTTACGTGTACTGTTCAACTACAGTTCTTATAGAATCAACAAAATACAATCTTTCTCTTAACATTTTTCTTCCCAAAGTGTGGTTCACAGACCCCTGACCCTCTCTCAGGGGGTTCACTAAGTCAAAACTATCTTAAAATAATACTAAGACACTTGTCTTTTTTTTTTTACTTTCTTACTCTCACTACATATACAGTGTATGTAGATTTCCAGAGGCTACATGTGATATCAATGCTCTGATGGCTAATGGAATGTGTGCTAATTTAGGGCATAAATACTCATGTTTTCAGAGATTAATTTGATTTCTCAGAATTCCTACTGTGCTCTTATTAGCTCTTTCATTATTTTTAACCTTATTATCATCCACGAGAATCCAGCTGACTTCTATTAAGTCAAAGGAAAGATTTGCAAAAATGTAAAATGGTACCTTTTTTCTGGGAAATTTTTCATAAAAAAATGAGTTTATTTTTACATTAATAAAGAAATATTTTAAACTTCTGTTTTAATTTCTAATGTAATAAATATCGATTGAGATAAACCTACATAAAGAAGGTCTCTTTGAGGAGGTCCTGAATAATTTTTGAGTGTAAAGAGACCAAAAATTCTGAGAACTAGTAGATTATAGTAATACTATCACCATTTTCTTGGGCCATGGTATATCTGGAAAAAGCCAGAATTGTTGTCTTCAAGCCTTGGCTTGAAACTGGCTACCCTTGTCTATTACCTTAAGAATTCCCTCCCCCTCTCTCTCTCTCTCACTGTAATAGTTCCTTATTCCTGTAAGCTTGCCTTATTATAGACATGCTAGATCATCCATCATTTGCATAGAAGAAAAAAAATCTAATGATTGTGGTTGTTCAGGTCTAGCAGACCCTGCATTAGATAATACACACAATCAAATGGAGGGAAAAAAAACAAAAAACGTCATGCTCCACAAGTCTAGAAATAACTTTTAAGATCTGTAGCTATCCTCAACCTGCCATAATTTAAGTATGGATGCATTAAACTTTCCGAAGTATGGAAAACATCAATGTTCAGAGATCTATGTTACAACTGCAGTCTGACTGGTGCATAGAGGGTGCTCTACCTGGTTAGGACTTCTGAGTTTTACTTCATGCTGCTTGCCTTGCCTTGTGTGTGTGTGTGCATGCATGCAGTTCCATATTGTACTCCCTTAATGTTTCTGTGACAGACAAAATATTGAAGCATTAAACGTTGGTTTTAAATATCTATGTACATATTCTTACTTAGTTTGGAAATTGTATTTTGTATTTTTTTTATTGTTACTATGGTTGTAGTATTAAATATTACATCTGTCAATCTATTCTCTTAATCCTAGTTACTCATCCTAACTTGTTTTTGCACATAATTGCATCAAAAGAAATTTCCAGATATTGCCATCATTCCTTGGTTTCTGTTCGGTGTACCTTGGGTGGATAACCATCGTAGATTCTTTGTTGTTGCAGGCATTGAAGTTGTCCTTTATGAATAAATGGAAAAATCTTTGTTTATTCAATCTGTTCAGTTTGTATTAATTTCTTCTGAGTAGTTTGTTCATTGATTTTATTTTGTAGATACTTGTGAATAGATTTTAATTTTTCAGGAAATGAAAATGTATACTAGAATATTAAACTTTAATCAGTACCTTGCTATATTTCGGCACTGTTACATTACCATCATCAGGGATCACAAAAATATGTGCATGCAGGCATTAACACTGACCAAATAAAGTTGAATAAAAGCAACAGAACTCATCCTAGAGTCCTAAATGATGGGCTAAATTGGGTTTTTTTTTTGGCTGTTGGGCTGACGATCTTAAAATGTATGCTTCCCAAATTTGGTAGTCTCATGCACCCAAATTTGTTGATTTTGAAAGTGTTTCAGAGCTGAGGCAGATTTGATGAATAGTCTTTCATACTTATATTTGCTGCATCCTGTGGTGGGTATCTATAGCATGTTCAGCACATCCTGAGTGGCTGTAATGGCAGAACCAGATGTAGTCCTTGTGTTCAGATATCTTGATATTGGGTGTCCTTTGCGTGTTTGGTCATAGGACAGTTTGCAAATGCAAGGAACCTGGTATACTCCTGATGGGTCTAGAGGATGTTGGCAGTCTTTGGTGGAGCGGATAAGAGATGCCAATTTCTTATGTAGTCTATAACTGGCTGTCAGATCATATTTCTTTAGGATTTTTAATTTTTCGGATGTGCCCCGTGTGTGTGTGTGTGTGTGTGTGTGTAGAATGGTGATAGATCTTGAGTAATCTCCACTTTGAGCAGGGGGGGGGGTTTGCAGTTGCATGGTTTTAATATTTTTTGACTATTGACTAAGAAAGTGTTGAGGATGTGGTCAATTTCAGTAATTAGGACACTATTATTCAAACTGATTAATTTTGCCCTGTTATTATAGGGTTTTTATAATCCCATATTGTTGAGGAAGGAAGTGATTGCTGATGAATGTATCTATTTACCTGTGTGTAGGCTTTCTGTAAGCAGAATGTCAGGGATCTATCAGGCTGGTATATAATCAGAGTATCTAGGAATGGGAGAGTTGTTTTCCTTTTCTAAGGTAAATCGAATCCTTGGGTGTTGATTGTTTATGTGTGGAATCTCTTATCTGCTCTACCAAAGACCAGCTTACCAGGTCCCTTGCAGTTGCAAACCGTCTTGCTACAGCCAATATCAGGATATTTGAACACAAGCACTACATCTGGTTCCACTCAGGACTTGCTGACCATGCTTTAGACACCCACCACAATATATGCTAGGAAAAAGCCACTCTATTACACTTCAGCAAATACAAGTATGAAAGACTATTCATTGAATCAGCTCTGAAGAACTTTCCAAATCTCAACAAATTTGGGTGCATGAGACTGCCCCTAATTTAGGAAACATGCATCTTAAGATTGTCAGCCCAGTGGCCAAAGACAACCTAATTTAGCCCAGTAGGGAGCACCATTTAGGACTGTAGGCCTGACTTCTGTTGCCTTTATTCAGCCTTATTTGCTCAGTATTAGTGCTTGTGTGCACATATAATTGTTTTTTGTGATCCCTGATGATGGCAATGCAACATTCTGAAATATAGGATGGTATTGATTAAAGTTTTTAATTTTCTAGTATGTTTTAATTTCCTGAAAAATTAAGCTTGTAAAGTAAAGCCAACATATAAGCCTATCTACAAGAATTAAGACCTGTGAAATACAGTTTTTTCCCTTAAGTTTTTTACTCTTTAGATTGTGGTGTCAATTTTGATTAGTTTTGCACTAATTTTTTCTTAATGTTTCCTTTGCTGCATTAAGTACAATATCTTTAAGTTTCTCATTCTTTTGAGTTGATTCATTTTTGGTGTATGTATGTATGTATGATATACCTCCTAAAGTAATGCCATTTGTTTTTTTTTTCCCTTTATATATGTTTTAATTTTATTTATTCTTTCACCTAGTATTTTTCCCAGTACTAATTTATGTTGGTTATCGTACTGCTGTTAAAATTCTTACATCAGTGTGTAATTTCTTAGTTATAATTGATTACATTCATCTTTTATTCTTCTGATCTTAAAATACAGTATTTCGAAAAAATTTAGAACTTGGCAGAATCAAGGGACCACACATTGCTATGTGTGAATGCAAGGCACAGCAAGGGTAAGAAATACTGAAGCAAGACTTTTAGTCTTAAGTGAAACTACCTTTGCATAGCGTTCTTGGCTGGTTGAGCTTGAATATCCAAGGATAACCTGTCAGATATTTGGATTTTCCTATCATTGTCCATGGAATGGTCAGTAAGACCTGGGTAGCCATATTAGTGTGGTGGTATTGATGTGATCTTTCTTCTACTCGATGTTGATTATCCTGGCAATCTGGCCATAATGGCTGTGAACTAGAGGTTTGGAGAATTGCAAGTTTCCTTGCAGAAATTGACTATTAACATCTGGCTTTGTCACATTGGCATCAGAAAAATACAGTAATCCTAAACATTTTCAGATCTTGTTAGGATCTTTAGTTGTAAGACACCTTGCAGATTTCTCAGTTGCTGTACTAGCACATGTGCACTGTTCAGTAATTTTGCTTTCTCTCAACAGTGCCATTGTTGTCATAGTACTCTTACTTTAACTTTAATCAGTAATCCATTTATTACTGATCTGTCTGCATCTGCTTTACATTTCACTGTCTTATGAAAAATTGTGCTTCAAGAATAGTTTTTTTTTCACAGTAAGCACATTTTCTAGAATGCATGCTATCTTGTCAGTATGTTTAACACCAAAAATCATTCCTGTATGTTGTGTATTAAAAAAGCTTTATCACACATTACCAAATTGTTATTATTATTATATAACACTAAACGGAAAATCACCTGGAGAAGATAAGCTAGGTTCATAACTATATAAATACGCAGGAATAAGATTCAAAAAAAGACTTATTATTTTTAAATAAAATTTACTCAACTGGTATCCCCCCAATAGAATGGAAAAAAGCAATTGTGATTCCTATCTTTAAGAAAGGTAATAGAGATGACCCTAAAAACTATAGAGGTATCAGTATACTAAATTCCTGTAACAAAATATATAGTAGAATCATCATCAAATTCCTGCTATGTACCCTCAAGAGGTGTACAGGATATGACAGTACTACATGAAAAAATTACATCATTACTAACTTCCTATCTACAATTTTCCTCCAAATCAGTCTGTTACTTGTCAAGACACCAACATTATCAGATTTTATATTTCTATTGTCTAAGGCACTTTGTACCATATCAATCCACCTATATCTTGGTCTTCCTCTGGGTCGTTTTCCTGCCAACCTGGCAGAGAACACTTGTTTTGCTAATCTTTCATCTCCCATTCTATTTAAGTGACCATACCACCTGAGATTAGCTCTGCTAATGCATTCCTGGATACTGACAATGTCAAGTTCTTTCCTAATATCCTCGTTTTTAATATGATATTGCCATTGATGCCATCTGTTCACGCCTCTAATCTTTCTCAGGACTCTCATATCTGCGGTCTCTAGTCTTTGGTCAAGTGTTTTACTTCTGACCCAGCTCTCAGATCCATAAGTTAAAACTGGTTTGAACACTGTCTTGTATACAGCTAATTTAGTGTTCCGACTAATTTCTCTCTTATTCCATATGAATTTATTCAATTGACCTCCCACCATACCAGCTTTGCTAATTCTGTTGTCTATTTCTATATTTAATTTATTATCTTCAGTAAAAATTGTGCCTAAGTAGATGAAATGTTTTACTTGTTCCACAGGTTCTCCATTCACAACACAGTTGACATTTTCAATGATTCAACCTATTTTCATTGTCTTTGTCTTTTTATTGCTGACCTTCATACCATATCTATTACAACAGCTATTCAATTTAGTCAGAGAATCTTGCAGACCTGTAGCAGATTTATTTAGAAGTATAACATCATCCGCATAAAGCAAAGAGCTGACATTAACATCTCCAATTTTGATATCAGGTTTAATACCACTTTCCTTCATAATGTGATCCATATAGATAATGAATAACAGAGGGGATAATGTACATCCTTGTCTCACACCAGATTTAACATTAAACCATCTTCCTGTACTTCCTTCAATTCTAACTGCTGACTTACAACTCAAATAAAGACTATGTATTGCTTGATATAATGTCCCATTGACACCATATAACTGCAGCGTGTTGAATAGCTTCTCTCTTGGCACCTTGTCATATGCCTTTTCCAAATCGACAAAACTTAAATACAGATCTTTGTTATATTCCCATGCTTTCTCGACTATTTGTCGTAAAGTGAAGATCTGATCCTGACAGCCTCTATTTGGCCTGAATCCAGCTTGTTCTTCACCAAGCTTTTCTTCCACAATTCTTCTCAACCGTTTCTCAAGTATACTTGCATAGATCTTGCCAGGAACACTCAGTAGGGAAATACCTCTGTAATTCTCACATTCAGTTTTATTTCCCTTTTTATATATGGGTACTATGAGAGCTCTACTCCAATCATTGGGAATTCGTCCCTCTGTCCAGGCTTTCTGAACTATGAAGTGCAGCCACTGTAAGACTCTTATACCACCATACTTCAGCATTTCTGGTCGAATATCATCTACTCCTGCTGCCTTTCCACATTTCAAGCCTTTGATGGCTTTTTCTACTTCAAGTATGGATATGTATTCCTGACTGCATGCCTGGTCAGTGTTTTTTATCACTGTGCTGTCATTACTGCTTGTTTCATTTAGCAGTTTTTCAAAGTAATTACTCCATACTTCAAGGATATTTTTTTCTCCTGTTTTCATGTCACCTTTATCATCTCTAACTCCTTTTACAGCACTCTTTCCTCCATTCCTAAGCTTCTTCAATAACCTCCAGAATATTTTGCCACCTTCTTGATATTTATTTTCTATATTCTTGCCAAAGTCCTCCAATGACTTTTGTTTAGCTAGTTTTACACACTGTTTAGCTTTCTTACATTTGTCTCTGTATGCTGTAAGAGTAAAAGCTGACTTATTTGCCAGGAACTTTTGATATGCCTTCTTCTTTTCCTTCACTGCCTGTTTAACTTCCTGTGTCCACCAGGGAGTTCTGATTTTTTTTATCCTTGCACACAACCTCACCACATGCCTCTGGCAGAATCAATGTTTTCTTCAGAGTTTGCCACTGAATCTCCAAGGTTTGATTCCTGTTCTCAAACTCTTTCATTTTCTTTTCAATAATCTTTCTGTATTTTAGTCTACAGATCACATCTGAGAGCTGCTCAACTTTTATTCGCTTTAAAACTTTCTTACATGTTATTCTTTTGAATATGAAATTCAATTTTATCCTGCTCAAGACTTAAATAGTGATCACTTCCAATTTCAAATCCTCTGTACACTCTGGTGTCCTGCACTAGGGAGAAGACATCACTATCAGCAATAACATAGTCAGTGAGACTTTTCTTATTCCTAGCCTCTTCTCTCCATGTGAATTTGTGCACATTTTTATGTTGGAACATGGTGTTAGTAATAACCAGTCCATGTCCTGAGCAGAAATTCAACAGATATTTGCCATTATTATTAGCTTTGCTCTTTTCTCCAAATTTTCCCAAAATATTTTTGTATGTCTCGCAGTCATTTCCTACTCTGCTATTTAGATCCCCAACAAGGACCAACTTTTCCTTTTTCATTGTGTCAGTTGCTTTTTATAGAGCGTCAAAAAATTCCTCCACTTCTACCTTAGTAGAACCTTCTGTGGGACCATAGGCACAAATAAGTTTCATTGTCCAGTTCCCCATTCTCATATTTGCCCACATTACTCTACTTGAGAGTGACTGCCATTCAAGAAGATTAGCCTCGTATTTTGTGTTGAATACTATGGCTACTCCTTCTTTTCCTTGATTGTCATTGCCTGAATATAACATTTTGTATTTATTGCTTAGAAAGATCTCACCAGTTTTGGTGTTTTTTGTTTCAGTCACCCCTATAATGTCGATCTGGTACTTATCTAATTCCTCAGCTAGCTCCATTTCTTTGCCATTCAGGCTTCTTGATTATTTTAATCTTAAATAGCAAACTAATGAAATATTCCGAAAACTTTATTCTAGAGGTATAGAATGGATTTAGAAAAGGACGATCATGTATAGACCCAGCCTTTTGCCTAAAATTAATAGTAGAGAAAAGAAGAGAATATAATTTGGAAACACATATTGCATTTATTGACTTTGAAAAAGCATTTGACAAAGTTAAAAGAAACATATTATTTAACATATTAAAAGAAAGACAAATACCAAATAATATCCTAAAAGCTATCACAAGTATATATGAAAATAGTCAAATACAAATAAGATTAAATCACGAGCTATCATATACAAGAGAGATAAATCAAGGGGTCCGACAGGGATGTCCCCTCTCAGCAACTCTTTTTAATATCTACTTAAATGAAATAATAATAAAATGGAGTAAAAATTTACACCAAGGAATTAAACTTTCACCTACAGTTAACTTAAACACTCTCCTCTTTGCAGACGACCAAATAATAATTACAAATTCTGAAGATAACTTACAGAAAGCTATTTTAATCTAAATGAGATATCCGAAGATTATGGTATGATAATATCAACAGAAAAATCAAAAACTATGGCCTTTAAAGGACAAGATCCAGCAAGTACTAAAATAGTAATAGATAACAAGATCTTAGAACAGGTGAATTCATTTAACTACCTAGGATGTATGATCACATATGAAAAAGATATAAACGTAAAAATTGCAAAATATTTAAAAAATAACAGGTGTAATTAACTCTATATTTAAACCAAACCTAGTTCAAAAACAAACCAGGCTGAAAGTATACAATACATTAGCCTTACTGGTCTTAATGTATGGAAGCGAAATCTGGACAATAAGACAAAGATTAACAACAGCAGAAATGAAGTTTATGAGAAAAACTGCAAAGTATACCCTATTTGATCACAAAAGAAACGAAGATATTATGAAAGAATTAAACCAAGAACCAGTAATAGAAAAAATTAAAAAATATAAACATAAATGGATGGAATGCGTTCAAAGAATGAAAACAGAAAGATTTCCAAAACAAGCCTTAAAGTACAAGCCATTAGGAAAAAGAAAACCAGGACGTCCTCTTAAACGATTCAACGATGACTTCTAAGGCCCAGAACAGGCCTAGGCCTAAATCCTTGATACATATGATGATGATATAACACCTCCAGGGAGTCCAAAGACATCGAGGGAGGGTACCTACTCTTCATCTCCATCAATCCACCAACCTTCATCATTTACACCAATGCCATCTACCGTTTAAAGTGAAAATCAAATTTTCAATTTAAGCATCTTAGCATTTTATTTTATGCAGATGTTATACCTCTAATCCAGTATGTCTGCAAAATTCCCTGACTAAATTGAATAACTTTTGTAATAAACTTGGCATGAAAATCAGCAATAAAAAAAGTGAAAATAGGTAAAAACATTGAAAACATTAACTGTATCCTGAATGTGTAAAACATTTCAGCTATTTAGAAACAATTTTTAGTAAAGATGGCAAATTAAAGATGGAAATGGACAACAGAATTAGCAAAGCTGATATAGTACAAAGTCAACTGAATAAATTTATATGGAATGAGGAATTAGTCGCACTAAATTTGCTGTATACAAGACGGTTTTCAAACCAATTTTTATTTGTAGATCTGAGCAGGGTTAGAAATAAACACTTGATCAGACTGGAGACTACAGATATGAGAGTTCTGAGAAAAATTAGTGAACAGATGGCAGAAATGACAATCATTAAAATTGAAGACATTAAAAAGAAACTATTGTTAGCATTTAAGAATGTGTTAGTAGAGCTATCTTGGGTGTTAACTGCTTAAACAGAATAAGAGAGGAAAGATTAGTAAAGCAAGTGTTCTTTGACAGACTGGATGGAAAAAGATCCAGAGGGATTGATACATTAAAAATTGCTTTAGACAGAAATGTAAGAACAAATCATATTGTAGTCTGACAGATAACAGATTAATTTGGTGGAGATTTGTCAATTGGAATTTAGTAAATAATTTTCATGTAGTACTGTTATAATAGCCTGTATACCTCACACACACCAAGGGTTCATTTCACTAATTTTATTATCAGTTTCTGATAATTCACAATTTGTTTTATGTAGATTAATTCTACAATACAGTAATGGAATAAATAAGATCATCTTTTAGAACAATTCCTGGACAAGATTGAAAAATTTTAAACTCTAGCTTAACTAAATTCAGCATCCATATTAGCATATCATAGACCAAGATTCTTTTAACTAATCCCACTACCCAAAAAGTTTTATACTAAAGGAAAAACTGCATTTTGGCATCGTCTAACTTCTAGCAGTGTTAGATGGAAAGAAATTTTTTGACATTTCTTTTGAGAAAGCAACTGAGGAATTTTGATTGACTGGGTCAATTTCTTCAGTAGAAAGTTTTCTCTTTAACAAATTTATCTAGCAAGAAGAAAAATCACTTGCATATTGGCAATAAAATCAATGCTGCTAATTATAAACCTAAACCTGTCAAAGGAATGAAGTGCAATTTTCATGAGTTTGTGCATAAAGAAAAAATGTTTAAAAAAAATACTTTTTTGTAATCCAAAATCCAAAGGAACTTAGAATTTCATGCGTGAAAAGCACTTAAATTTTGAAGTAATTGTTATATATTTTACTGAAAATTTCACTTTATTATTAAAAAAGTCAAATTTAATTTTAACTCCTAATTACTGTTAATTGCTTTATTAGCTACTACAAACACAACTACTTTACATTAAATTATTGTAAGAAATGTATCTTTTGAAATGTCTAATTTTGTTTCAGTTTGCCTCAATATTTATAGTCAGTGAATGTTACTAACTGAATTTTTTTGAGGAAATTTCATAAACTTCCCATCTACAACAGCTGATACTCCATATTTTTAAATTATGGAAACCCTATCCATGATATAAGAATTATTACAATGCGCACACAAAGAATAAGTGGAAGACATCAGAATGAAAACCTCAAGTTGTAAGGGGATATCTAGGCATTAGTAGACAGGCTTAGCTGTTTACTTGGTAGGTCTGAAAATTACTGTTTCCCATATTTGAGGATTGGTTGGTTTTTATATCCACTGCTGATTCCAAAAAAAAGTTTTGTTTCTATTTACTTGGAAGTATGCTAGTTTATCATTTGATTACGTGCAGTGTCAAAGATATTTTGCTAGGTCTGACTGACCATAATTGTGGCGATGGAATTTTTTTCCTTAAAGATAGGTGTTTCCAGATCTTCCAGTTTCTTTAATATAAACAAGGAGAAAGGCTTGTATTTGCAGTTCATGTTGAGTTTTTTTAATAATGATTTTAATTCACAATAGAAGCTAATAAGGGAGTTCATATTTAGGCCCTGATATTTTGCTGGTTTAGACCTACTATCTTTAGAACACTGAATCATAGTATGAACTGCAACAGTTTGTTCATAGTAATAGACAACACAAAGACCATCGTCATTGGCACTACTTGTTGAATTAAGAGGTTACAATACTAATTTGATCTTAAAATAAATGTCTTGGATTTTTGGTAAATTTATACCACCATAGTTGTTCAGGTTTAGAGTTTTAAAACTGCTGATTCCAAAATTTTCTGACTTGTAATGATTTCTGTTTAACACTTTCGTTTCATTTTATCTAATCCTGTGTGAAGTTTGACCAAGGTACGGTTTACTTGTCTACTTGCGATAAAGAATTTTTGCCATTATGTTCTCCAAGTCAGATGTCAATAGGCCTTTTCTGTCTGTAGTAAATCTGTCATGAGTACAGGGCATTTCATCTGGATGTAATAAAGGAGAGTTCATCCTTAGGTGAACAGATGAGGGTTGCCAGTTTCTACGGTTTAAATGTGTACTGCTCACCCAGTTGTGTGAACAGTCCTACATACACTTCATTTGGCTAAATCACTGCTTTGACTAAATACACACAAGTAGTTCTTTCTCCTTTTGTAAAATTTTGTTCATTTGAAGTATATTAAAAAAAAAAAAATTTTAAGTTTAGACAACTTCAATATTTACTAATGTATACCATTAAATGAGACCCTCTTATTTGATACTATGCCCTTGGACACCTTTTCGCACAGAATTAGAAGAGAACCAGAATGTTACACACAACCCTTTACAAAATGGACTGATTTTAAAAATTGGCAGCAGCACCTTGGAAACATTCCTCAAATCTCAACAAGTATGATTGTATCAGTTTACTAAAAATCTGGGAGGCAGCCCTTTTTTAAGATCCAATTAATAGTTAACCTTTCTCTTTATCAAGCAATAGATGTGGCACCATTTAGGACTTGAGTTATTTGTTTTCAGCTAGAATTTTAAACTGTTCCCATTAACTAATTGTTGCTGTTTGTGTGCTTTGGCAAAATGTTCTCTGAAGATGCTGGATATAAAACCAGCAAAATACAACTAAGTAAATATATTAAGTCTTGCGAATTGCAACCATTTATAAAATAAACTTGTGTAATATTTCAAGAATATGGAACCTTGTATATGCTTGGAACTGAGAAGGGAGGCAGTTGATATTTTAAGAAACAGCAGATTCCAGCTTCATTATGGGGTTTGAAAGCAGCATAGAAATTTCTTTCAAGTTCTAGCTATTTTTTCTTAGATGTACATAGGGAATAGTAATAGCATTGCTGTTATTTGTTGAGAGTAAGGACACTTTTTTTTGCATTGTGGCCATTGCATTGAATAAATGTAAGTTGATTTTTGTGAAGGAAACCTAGTTTTATTTCTCTGACAGATGGAATCAATAACCTCTAATTCATCCCTTCATTCAGCTGATTAACCCATAATGAGTTTCATCGAGCACTAAATATAACAGTTAAGATAATTAAAAATAATTTGCAGTATTTATTACTTTTGATTACAATATTCACATAGAATAAGCATATTTCAGTTAAATTCTGATTAACCATTTAATGTGAATCCCACCACAAAAAAAAAAGCATACTTAGCTTATGGTGCTACTAATATTACTGTCAATATGATAAGGACTAGATAAGCTTCTGTTATAACCAGTAATCATGGAATTTTTGCAACCTCTTGTAGTAAGCAAGATGGCAGTTATATTGGGCAGTGGCATGTTGCTTAAAGACATTCACAAACAACCATGCCCACAGTGGGATTTGAATCCACGACCCATTGGTTGGAGAGTAGGTACACTTAACCAATCTCCCAGCTTTCTTATTTTTTGTGAAATCCTACCTGTGAATTGGTTGCATACCTGCCATATAGTTAGTACTGCTATGAGTGGATTAGAGGTTAGATAATCTACAAGTCCTGCTGTAGAGACAAAACATTGTACTATTTTAAACCACATAAGGCCTCCAATAAACATGGTCTTGCACTAGATAATAAACTGCCTGGCAGCTAGAAGGTCTCATAAATTTCCAGGTCTGAAGATGGATTCAGACCACAAGCCTGAATATGGTTGATATGCTATCCACTTAGCTAATCAGGCTGGAAATGTCTTTATAAATGTTTAGTTCTTTATAGACATGGAGCACCATTCACTATTTATTTGAAATTGAATACTAACCTGTGACATTCTTGACTCTACGTATGGTAATTGTTTTAACACAGTGCTTCCCAAACTTCTGGATGTCAAGGCCTCCTTTGCAAAATTAAAATATTTTGCGGCCCCTTCTCGAAAAAAAATCGTAATAGAGAGATATATTATTATAATATTTATTGTATTTATATTCAATACAAAACATACATAGCGAATATTGCAAAAATCAAATGCATATATTACATTTTGTGCCTCTTACCATTTGGTTCTGAAGACGATGCAGGCTGTTCTGGTAAAATATGAAATACTGTCCTTTTTTTGAGTCTGTTTCTGATTGTTCGCGGGATTTTTTTTTATTTTTTATCAGCCACTTATTCATCTCGGTTAAATTTTTTAATGTAGAACAGATCAAATAATATCACCACTTACCAATACTGGCACACCACAGTAACACGAAATTAGTGAATATTACCTGAATAAGGGAATCCCTGGACCAGGAACATTTTTCTCTTTTGTGACTTTTCTCCCTTTACGGTAATTAAGCCTAACGCGAAACAGACAGCAAAGGCAGGTTATTAAAACGTGCATATGATTGTTGCGGTATTAACAAAAGATCGCGCAACCGAAAGATAAAAGCATATCTGACAATTGAGTTGAAATGCTAACTCTCTTCAACCGAATTCCATATGTGAAACTGCCATAACATTCATTATATATATATTACTTAGTTTTAACACGTTCGGTTGAATTTTATTGCTGCCTTGGGAATTGAACTCGCACACATCTAATTAATAACGATAGTTTTTAGTTAGATACTGTGTTTGCTCATGCAACATATGGTTTTGTTTCTGTCTATATATACAGCATAGTTTCTGTATGAGGGGACATGTGATTCATTAATTAGTGTTTTTATCCCAGTTGTGTCTAATTGCACTATTTGTTGAGAAATATATTACACAGACTCCTCATACCTTATTCACTAGCATAATAAAAGTACTTGTTTTTATTGCCTCTGCAGTATAGTGGCTGTTAGAGAGGGGTGTTGTTTACCACTGCAAGGGAGTTACTATCTCCCCACATGAATTTGTTTAAGCGTTTTTTCATGTGTGAAGTATATGCGAAACTTTTATTGGTGACAGAAAACTAGCTCGGATGGCAGTGATAATATAAAACGAGTTTTGATATGTATATAAAGTCAATATCAACAGTCCCTGATTACGAACGTGTGATGAAAGGGACAGGAAGATTTTGATCTTCCCTGGAGACCATTCGAAGTAAATACAATTAACCACTGCTTTGAAATGAAACATATCAATAAGCAATATTTACTAATATTCATTAAGCACCGAAATACGAAGGAAGCAAAGTTTGTGAACCAACACCAATGCGTGAATTTTTCTATTAAAATGAAAAAAAATAACAAAAAAGAAATAATAAATAATAAAAGTTAAATACGTTTCTTTTAAAATAAAAAAAAATCTACTTAGTTTTAAAACATTTTAAATTCATTTTCATTATTTCATGGCCCCCAAGGGGGCTGCGGCCCACAGTTTGGGAAGCGCTGTTTTAACAAATGAAGCATTTATGTGACTTTCATTTTGTTAAATTTTATTTACTGTCTTTGACAATATTGTGTATTAATGTACCACACCAATGTTAGTGAATGTAATTGGGGAAGCATGCTTCCTCTAGTGGAGAGAAAATGTACAAGGGTTCAGTCATTTTATTTTTTAATCAATCTCATACATGAAAGGTGTTAGAACATATAGTACATAAATGCTTATGTACTATATGTTCTGGAGATTGCATCTGGTTGGGGAAAACTTTGAGGAAGTTTGTTCTGGGAAATAGGCAGATGTAATAAAAGAAGCAGGTTGGCAAAAACAAGCCCAATGGTAAGTTGAAGAATGGTGACTGCCAGTTTGGCACAGTGTCTTTAGAAATACCTGAAGAAAAGCTGAAACTCTAAAATAGTGGTAGATGATCCCTTTCTCCCCCCCCCCCCCTCTAATTTAGTAACTGCTTTTTAAATGTTTGTTATGGGTGTCCTGTTTTTTCTGGGCTATTCAAACTGCATACCAAAGAAATTAGAATTAGTAGATAATAGAAATGGTATGCAGTTTGAATATTTTTGAATTAGTGGTAAATATCATCTTCCATTTTTACATAATTTACCATTTCATCAATCTCTCCAAAGATGGCCTATATAATGATATCTGTAGGTATGCTACTGACAGTATTCAGAGGTCTTTTGCCGTACAATTGACTCTTGCATATGTTTGCTATAATATATAGCAAACACTTGTGAGTCACTTCTCAAAGAGATTTATTATAGCCAACTACTTATCTTGTAGGAGGTGAGTAGTTTGCTATAATAGCCAACTGTAGCTACAGACATATAATCACTAGTAAGCACAAATAGAAAAAAGTATCATGCAGATAGTTCAGGATATACATGCTGAATTACAAAGCAGGAAATTATGACCGACTGAAGAGTATACGGAGTTCATTGGAATGGGATTGGTTGCTGGATGGGAAGAATATTGCCATTGCATGGGGATCATTTAAACAATACTTAAATGATGTGATTATCAGAATTGTCCCGAGAGTTTGAAGAATAAATAAAGTAGGAGTCAAATGGATGTGTAATCTTATTAAACAAGGGATTAGTAAGAAAAGGATGATGCAGAAGGAATACTGTGTGCATAAGGATGATGTCTGAGTATGAAAAGAAACTGCCTCTGCATGCTAAAGACAATCCTCAAGAATTCTTTCAATAAGCTGCAAGTAAAAGAAAAAATGAATATGAAACTTCTAAATGCAGATGGCATGAGAATAGCAGATGCAGAAGAGATTGTTCAACTGAGTGCCCATTTAAAAGCTATCAACCTGGTGTAAGCAACATTGAGCTTAATGCTACCTCTTCACTGGATGAAGAAACTCAGGTGTGTGAGAATGAGGTATTAGAGCTGTTGCACAAACTGAATAAGAATTCATCAATAGGGACTGATGGGATATCAACAACTGTGCTAAAAGAGTGTTTGGTTGAACTAACTATTCCTTTGACCAGGTTGTTTGATATGAGTAAGAACAGGGAAGATTCTGCAAAAATGGAAAGAATGTATGGTAATTCCATTGCACAATGGTGGTGCAAAGACCAATGTATCCAACTATTGACAAATAAGTATCTTAGGAGTGGCGGAGATTTTGGAAAAATTGGTTAGGGCTTGCATTCAGAAATTGGTTGACAGTGAATCTACTTTGCAATGAGCAACATGAGTTTATTTACTAAAGGAAGGTCATGTTTTAGCAACTTGCTCCCCTGTAACAATGTTACCATTGAACTAGATGAGGTGGATGGATACACCATGTTACTTTTGGATTTTGTTAAGGCTTTTGACAGAATACAGCACGATAAACTGTTGCATAAGTTGGAGAATTTGGGTTTGGATTATAGAATATTAGTGTACATAAGAGGATGGCTGACTGACAGATATCAAAAAGTGGTATACAGGGATGCGAGCTTGCAAGATTTAGGGTAACCAGCGGTGTACCACAAGGATCGGTGCTTGGTCTGCTGTTATTCAGTCTGTGCATTAATGACATTGGGAAGGATTTGACAAGTGATGTCAGCTATTTGCTGATGATGGTGCAAAGATAGGTAGGGTAATCAGGAATGCTGCTGATATGCAATACGTGCAGTATGATTTGAATAGGCTGTGGGCATGGGAAAATGAATGTTAGTAAAGTTATTCATTTTGGTGTGCTTAGATATCCAATGTTGTACTGTATTATATGGGTGGGATTATGCTAGAAGAAACACTCCAAGATCAGGCTATCTTGGAGTGTTAGTAGATAAGAAGTTGAAGTTCAAGGGCCATGTAACAAAGATTGCAAATACAACTCAAAAGATAATTGCAATGCTGAAACAAACATTCACATGTAAAGATAGGATGTCATTTTGCATCTTTACAAAGCCTTGATAAGACCTCACTTGGACTACTGTGCGCAAGTCTGGTTTCTGTCATGATTCTGATATACTAGAAAGAGTGCAAAGCAGAGTATTAAAATGATATTGTGGAAGACAGATTGAGAATTTTTAGACTGCAGACACTAGCAAAGAGGGGGGGAGGGGTAATATGATTGAGGCTTTCAAACTTCTGAAAGGGTCATATAGGATTTCTGTTGATGGAATTTTTCAATTTATGGAGGGTGGGGAAAGTAAACAAGAGGGCATCCTTGAAAATTCAGAATGCATGCCACTAGGAAGGGGAGTTAAGGGCTAGATCATCCTCTCATAGGATGATGCATGATTGGAATGGATTGCCATTGGATATTGTGAGTGCAAGCAGTGTGAATGAATTCAAGAATAAGTACGATAGCTGGAGCATGTATGTTTCCTCCCTGGAGGTCTCCCAATAATATCTATATATTTTAATTTACACCTGCAGTTCATAAAATTATTATTATTATTACTTGGACACCTCCAGGGAGTCCAGACTCATCGAGGGAGGTCACTTGCTCTACAACTGTCTTCAACACTCGATCCTCTAACTACATTGAACCACATCATCTACACAAATGCCATTTACTGTCCACCACCACTAGTATTTTTACAGACAATTGGAAACATCCATGCCCATGGTGGGATTCGAACCTGCAGCCTTTTGGCTGGAGAGTGGATATGCTGACCACTCTGCCAACCAGGCCGGCAATTATTTCCTTCAAAGTATTTTTGTTATGCTCTTGTGCAAGGAGTTGGTTATGGTACATCAGAACATGAGTGAAAAGTTAACATTGGATTTAAAGTACTCTTTAGGAAATACAGAAGAGGACATTACAGAATATAACTGTAGAAGAAATGAGAAGTGAAAAAAATTTGTTAATTTTTGGTCATTGCATGTTTTATGTTTTACAATTTAGAGGAGAGATAGGAATTACCAGCATCATTTCTAATAAACCGTGACTATCAGTAACATTTGTAGAAAAAGAAATTATCTTTAATGCCTATATGAAAGATTGTGTGAACACATGGTCAACCTAAATTACATTTGTACACATATTGGAACCAGATTGACTTCATTTTATGCCAGCAGCATTGGAAAAGCTCCATTGCCTCTGCAAAGACCTGGTGCTGATTGTAGCACTGACCATCAAGTATTAGTGGCCAGAATGAAGCTGAAACTGTGCAAGAAAAAGAAAGACATCCAGAAAAAGTTCAGTGTCAATAACATATCGCCAGTGTATGCTGTGGAAGTGAAGAACAGGTTTGACTTAATCAACTTGATGGAAAAGAAAGAGGAACAATGGTGAGGTTAGATACTATCATTGAAATTGCTGAGAAACATGCACCATACCTAAAGCCAAAGAAAACAAATGGCTATCTGACAACACCATCAAAATAGCTGATTAGCAAAGAGTGACCAAATCCAGGAGAGAAGGATGAAGTCAAAAAGCTGAATGCAGCTTTCCAACATGGAGTCAGGGAAAGAAAAAAAGGCTGCAAACAAAGAAAGATAAACAAACAATATCAATATCTAGAAGATATTGTAACAGAAAGGAACATACCAAGCCTTGTTTGCTGAAGTGAAGATGCAATCCCACTTCTCTGCATAACATGGAATGTCATGGACTGTAGTAGAAATGAACTGAGCAAAAAATCAAGAACAGGTGGAAAGAATACACAGAAGAGCTATATGCCAACCTAACAGAACACCAAGAAGACAACAAAAATAGCTTTATGGACAGAGAAATAAACATCTTGAAGTAGCTTGGGCCATGAGAAAAATGTCGAACAACAAAGCCTCAGATATTGATAGGACCTGCAGAACTAAAACCAGTGCAAGTCAACATTATCACTGCTTTGTGCCAAGAGATATGGTACACTTGCAAATGGCCTAAGGACTGGGGAGATCAATATTTATCCCATTACGAAAGAAATGTGATGCCAGATTGCACCAATTATTGCAGAATAGCACTGATTTCTCATGCAAGCAAGATCCTAACTGAAGATTATTCAACAGCAGCTCCCTGATGCCCAAGCTGGTTTCAGGAAAGGGAAAGGCACTAAAGATCACATCGCCAACAACAGATGGATTATTGAAAAGTCCCATGGACACCAGAAAGACCTGTATATGTTTCATTGATTATAGCAAAGCTTTTGAATATGTAGATCATAAGCTATGAGTGACTCTGCATGACCTTGGTGTCCCATCTCACCTGATCAAGCTTATAATTAGATCGCTGTATAATGATCAGGAAGCAAGTGCAAACACTATCATAACAGTTTGGTTCAGGATCAGCAAGGGTGTGAGACAGGGATGTATTTTGTCCCTATTTCTTTTCAACCTCTATGCTGAAGTGATCACGAGGAAATTAGACTCATCCGATATCAGAGTGAAGATAGGAGGAAGAACTATAAACAATCTGAGATGACAACCTTATTGGCAGAAAGAGAAGACCTGCTAAATCTAATTCTGAAAATCGAAGTGAAAAAAGGGCAGCATCTTAAAGAAAACAAAGATCATGACAACAGTGGCTAGTGGAGAAGTGAAGTTTAAAATCAAGGAAGAAATTGAATCAGTGCAGGATTTAATCTTCCTTGGTTCAAAAATTGACTGATGGCAGATGCACCCCCTGAAACCAAGGATAGGATCACTCTGAGCCATACAGAATGGTCAGCATGAATAAGATCTGGAATAGCATAAGCTCTAAGTAGAGCTGTAGTCTTTCCCATAATGAAGTATGGGTGCAATAGCTGGACAATAAAAGGGCTGACAGAGGAAAAATGAATGCATTTGAAATGTAGTGCTGGCAGAAACTGTTACAAATACCATGGACAGCCAGGGTGACACAGAAGTGCAGGAGCTCATAAAACCAGAGATATCATTGAAGCTAAATTCACTAGACTACAATTAACTTACTTTGGCCATGTTATGTGTGCCAATTCACTAGAGAAGTCTGTGATATTGGGAATGGTCAGTGGAACCAGAAGGGGCCAACAAAGAAACATGCTAGCTCAACACCATTCAAGTGGATACCAACATGAACATCAAACAGCTGAAAGAAGCGGTGTGCTTGCCTACAAAGTCACCAAGAGTTGGACACGAGTGAATGATTAAATCATCATCAATTATGGAAGTTTTGATTTGTGCAGTAAAGATTTCTCAAATGAGAAAGAAGAGAGCAGAGGATTTTATTAAAACTTGATTAGATTTACTCTATATATCAACAACCTCCAGTGGAGGTTCTTGATATAAGATTCCAGCATTAGTTGCAGAATTTGAGGTAAAAGATCCATTCATCTTTACATGTATATATAAGAAAGCATGCTGGCAATCCAATAGCAGAAGAGGATTGCTCATTATATATACAGGAATACTTTGTATTATGCGGTTAATTGGTTTCAAGAAGCGTCCGCGCTATGCAAAACCGTGTTGTTTGCAGTCTAATTGTCAAGGTTTTCAATTTAATTTGTTTATTACAAAAATTTAGGATAATAAAAATCTTTAAAAATGAAAAAAAATTGTTATTTTTATTAACTAAATAACAAATAAAATCCTTTTAAACTGATATAAAAGTTGTAGAAAACAAAACAAATGTTGCTTCAATTTTAGCATACAGTAATTTACTTTTTACTAAAGTAGTCTTTTAGTGTTCGTTGAACCATCCTTGTCTCTTCAAGTACTAGATCTCTGTAGCATTTGATGGCATTATTGAGACTTTGCCTCACTTTGATGCTTCTTTCCAAATTCGGGTTGGCATTTATGAGAAAGGTGGAAGCTTCGTCGATTTTTCTCACAAAAGTTGAAAGGTCAGCAAAGGAAAATTCTTCAACCATGACATCAATGGGGTCATCTCAGTCTTCTGCTGCATAGGCTCGTTGTACTTCCAACTCCAAAAGGGTTTCATCATCCAGATCATTTAAATGAGAATCAATACATTCGTTCACATTGTTACAATCTAAACTTGTAAAACCAAGATCTTTGCCCATCTGCACAATTTCTGTTGAGATTTTCTCTTTCTGTGTTGCAAAGGCAACAAAGTCCTTTGAACAATGCGGCAAGATATTATGCCATACGGCTCTCGTGTTGCTTTGAGTCACCTCTCGCCAAGATTCATAAATATTTTGAATGGCATCTTTTATGTTAAATTTCTTCCAAAATTCACTCAAAGTCCAAGAATCTTCTTCTACTGCAGCTTTAATAGCTTGAGCAAAAGTTTGTCTTAAATAGTAAGCCTTGAAAGTAGAGATAACGCCTTGATCCATTGGCTGCAGAATTGATGTTGTGTTTGGAGGGAAAAAATGAATATTGACATTTTCATCTAAGTCAGTCCAATAGAGTTGGATGGCCTGGCTCATTGTCTAATAAAAGCGAAATTTTGAAAGGAATATCATTCTTTTTACAATAGCTTTTAACTTCAGGGCAAAAACAAGTTTTAAACCAGTCTTCGAAAATTGAACGAGGCACCCACGCTTTTTATTCAAACGCCAATGAACAGGTAAATTGTTCTTTGTAAAGCCCTTAAGAGCTCTTGGGTTTTCTGCTCTGTACACTAACAGTGGCTTCAATTTTAAATCACCTGATGCATTACCTCCTAGTAAAAGTGTCAATCGGTCTTTTGACACTTTATACCCAGCTTGTGTTTTTTCTTTCTCTGCTAGACGTGTACAGTGGCATTCTTTTCCAGAACAAGCCAGTCTTGTCAGCGTTAAAAATTTGATCATCTGTGTAGCCTTCCTTCTCAATAAGCTCCTTCAATTCATTGGGAAATAATTCTGCAGTTTTAGTGTCAGCACTTGCACTTTCACCTTGGATTCTTATATGGAGTCCCATACGCTTTTTGAAATTGTAGAACCACCCGCGACTTGCTATAAACGTTTCACTGGTTGTACCTCCTTCATTTTTATTTGTCATATAGACTTGTTGCTTTTGCCTGGAATATCATTTGACTCAAAGGAATCTTTTTTCTGATTACAATCTTCAATCCAGATCATTAGAAGGCGTTCCATATTTTCCATTGTAGAAGATCAATTTCTCTTGATCACTTTTGACATATAAGAAGCAGTGTTCATTCCATGTTGTTTAATCTTTTCTTTGCTCTGAATAATTGTTCGTACAGATGACTCATTCATTGAATTCTCACGTGTTATTTTAGTAAACGAAGCGCCATTGTCGTGACATTTTATAATTTCAAGTTTCTTCTCTAATGTCAACCACTTGCGTTTATTTTTATTTTTTTTGTTACTCCAACAGTGTCTTCTTTGTTTCGTTTCTTTTCACTCATACTTAATTAATAAAAAAATATTAAATACTAATATTAACGTAAATAATAAAATGCCGTGGGGAAAGAATGTGTCTTTGAGAACCAATCGAATAACTACTGCATAAATGTGGCTCTCGACTGTCACTTGCAGTGCGCGGGAGTAGCCGGTCAGTGTTAACAATGTTAGTGTAATAATAAAAACCGCGTTAGACCAAAACCCGCGTTGTTCAAAACCGCGCTATGCAAGGTATTCCTGTGTGTGTGTGTGTGTGTGTGTATGATAAAAGTTTATTTTTCACTTGGTTAGACTATAATAAATTTAGTTTAATCCTTAATCCAAGTGTGAGCAAACAAAATTTGCACCTGAAAATATCTTCAGGACTGGGGTAAGGTAGTACAAGACTTAGCTTGGTCTACCTTTGCTACGAGTTTTCTGGTGTTGTACTACCTTACCCCAGTCCAGAAGATATTTTCAGCAGGCACAAACTTTGTTGCTCATACTTGGATAAAGGATTAAACTAAATTTATTATCATCATCAAATTCCTGCCATGTACCTTCAAGAGGTGTACAAGATATGATAGTACTACATGAAAAATTTAAATCATTACTAACTTCCTATCTACAATTTTCCTCCAAATCAGTCTGTTACTTGTCAAGACTCCAACATTATCAGATCTTGTATTTCTATCGTCTAAGGCACTTTGTACCGTATCGATCCACCTATATCTTGGTCTTCCTCTGGGTCGTTTTCCTGCCAACCTGGCAGAGAACACTTGTTTTGCTGTTTAATGACTGAATTCCAGGATAATAGAGAAACTAGTTTCATCGGAATGCAGACTTCGTCAGGTGTGATAACATAAAAAGCAAATAAGACTGTAAAAAACATTGCACCATTACAACAACTGAGCATTAAAATTCAAAATTTTAATTTTGAATTTTCACTTGGACTCCATTTCAAACGTTTATGTTTGAATTGGAGTCCAAGCTATAGTTCTCTTGTTATGTACATGCAAGCGTATATCTTCAAGTTCGCCAGTACCGAATAGCAGAGCTATCTGAGTCTGGCAGACTATAACTGAGACTGCCATTCATGTGGGAAGAGTCAAGAATTATTTATTTTGATTCCAGGATACGTTCTAATTCATTGTAACATTTATGAATGTTGGATGTTGAATTCCAATCTATTTGATGTTGGCGGCCTTCAACATTGGAATTAACTGAGAACAAGACGTGGCTGGAGAGGGCTCTGGTTCTATTGTATGAGATGTCTCTCTGGTGTTCTTCGAGACGTAGATAGACTTTTCAAAATTCTTGCCAGTTTATGGTAGAGAGAACTGATGTGAGGTAAGAAGATGTAAGCTCTAGGGTTGGTGGAAACCTCAACAGTGTTTTGATGATGATGGTATAGTAGTTTATTAATACTTTTGGAAGGGTAACCATTATTTGTGAAGGTCCTTTTAAGATGTTTCAGTTCATTTTTGAACTCTTCTTCGTCTGACAATATGCACCTGGCACGATGAGCGAGAGTGAATATGTCTAATTTTTGTGCTGGATAGTGGTGAGAGGATGAATGTAGGTATCTGTGTGTGGGTGGGTGGGTGGGTTTTCTGAAGATTGAGATCTTTAAAGAATCAGACAACCTGGTAAGTTTGTCTAGAAATGGCAGAGAACCATTTACTTAAGGTTCGGTGGTAAACTTGATATCTGGATGAAAGTTTTTCAAATGATTTAAGAAAAATGTTAAGGTTGTTTATATCGTGCTCCCAAATCAGGAAAATATCGTCTATATAACGGTCCCAAATTTTAAGTTTCAGTGTAACAGAAGAAATGGCTTTGTCTTAGGAAAAAAAATTTTAGCTAGTATTGGAGACAGTGCCCTACCTGTGACCAATCCATTATTTTGTTTGTAAATCTTGTCTTCAAACTTGAAGTAGCTTGAATTAATACAATGTGAAAGTAAAGAGAAAACATCTTTTTTGAAATCTTGTTTCTTAGAAGAGTGAGAACATCTTGGGTGGGAATTGGTAAAAAGTGCTACTACATTGAATTTTGCCATGATATCTGAATTCTTGAGTTTTAAATTTTTTATCTTGGAAACAAAGTCAGCTGAATTTTTGATGTAAGAAGATTTCCCTGCAAAGACTTTCAAGGAGGTAGCGAGATATTTTGATAAGTTATATGTAGGAGAGTCAATACTTTCAACTATGGGCCTTAGAAGGAATATTTTCTTTATGTATCTTTGGAAGGCCATACAATCGGGGAATGAGCGGATGAAGAGAATGTGGAGATAGATGGATATTTCTTGGTAGTTCTGTGGTCGTTTTAAGAAGATTGTTGGTCCGCAATAAAATCTTGGATTTATTAGTCAGATACTCTCAACTAGAGAGAGATACATATTCGACCTACATATAACTTATCAAAATATCATGCTACCTCCTTGAAAGCCTTTGCAGGGAAATCTTCTTACATCAAAAATTCAGCTGACTTTGTTTCCAAGATAAAAAAACCCCTCAAACTCAAGAATTCGGATATCATGGAAAGCTTAGACGTAGTAGCACTTTTTAATAATGTTTATTGAAAAGTATCTATCTACGTCTCGAAGAACACCAGAGAGACATCTTATACAATAGAGCCAGCACTCTCTCCAGCAATGTCTTGTTCTCAGTTAACTCTAATGTTGAAGGCTGCCAACATCAAATAGATTGGAATTCAACATTCATAAATGTTACGATGAATTAGAACGTCGTATCCTGGAATCAAAAGAAATAATCCTTGACTCTTCCCACATGAACAGCAATCTCGGTTATAGTCTGCCAGACTCGCATAGCTCTGCTATTCGGTACTGGCGAACTTGTGAAGTTATATGCTCACATGTACATAACAATAGAACTGTAGCTTGGACTCCAATTCAAACATAACTACAGTTTTTAATGCTCTGTTGTTGTAATGGTGCAATGTTTTTTTACGGTCTTTTGCTTTTCATGTTATCACACCTGACGAAGTCAGCATTCTGACGAAAGTAGTTGTGTGGTTATATTAAATTTACTTGTTTCTCTATTATCTTGGAATTCAGTCATTAAATAATATTTAATGTCTAGAAACAGTCAATCTGCTTATTGACTTTGTGTCGAACTTCATGAAGATAATTTACTTCTAAGATATCTGCAAACCTCTAGTTAATAGTTTCTTCATTTAGAAATAATTGAAATGAGAAGTGATCTGATGATCAAGGATATGTTGCCCTTAAGAAATGATTGAATGGTTTGGAAAGATTCTTGTGAACTCTCTATTGAAAAATCAGTAGACATGCTTGCATGTTTAGAATGGTAGGCAGGCAGGCATTTACTGAGATCATCAATGGCAAGAATCCGATAAGAAGCCTGGAGATATGCTCCTCTTCTTCTACATGAGTAACAGTATAATAGTACTGAGTGCAAGAGTTAAAAACAAGGTTGGCTAGTATGTTTAGTAGAAGACGAGAAAGTATTGACTGCCATTAGATGGTTTCCTACTTTTGGTCTTTTCAAATCATTTGTGTTGTGATTCACATGAAAATTATCGACACAAAAAACTTATTTTGAAAGGGCCAAAAACACATTTTGGGCTTTGTTTTAATTTTTTTGTATTTTGATTCTTATTTTGTACAGCCTTGGAATACATCATGACAACCAAGGACTTAAATATGGGACAAGAACTGTGATATGTTCAGTACAAATGTGAAAAATTTTTATGTAGAAGTTAAATGATTGGTTAAATTTGGGCTTGCCTTTTTCTGCATGCCATCTGTGTCTGCTTGACTTTCATGCCTTTTGTGTAAGTTGAATTGAAAATTAAATAATGCAGCAATATATTCTTTATTTAGATATACTTATAAACTATTTTGCTGTTCCTCTGTAAATCACCTCTTCCATTGCTTGCTTGCATGTCTTCATACAAAAACCACTCTTGGATTCCTTTTGCTTTCGTAGTCTGTTTTTGTCCATTTCATGCTTTAGGAAATGGTGATAATTATGAGTCATCCACCACCGTATTGTTCATGTCAGTTATGTTGGCGTTTTTTCTTTTTTTGGGGGGGGGGGGGCACTGATGCACTATTTAAAGATTATAGGCCATTTGTTTACCTTGTAAATTTTTTTGTAGTCTTTTGTTTGTAGGCTGGTTTGAGTGTTTTTATAATTTAAAGTAGCCAGGATCTGTTGTATCCACTGCATTAAAAACAAAGTATCACATGTCAACTCACTATTGCAAAGCATGCATGGGGTTTGAATAATTTGTAATGAGTGGAAGATTGCTGTAATGTATTTCTTTTTGAGTTTTGCCTGCATAGAAATATTTTTAATTCTCCTTCCCTAAAAATCTTATGTATTAATGTTATGTAATTTTTTGTAGGTGTCCAGAAGCCTCAAAGATCAAACAAAAAATGCTTTACTCCAGTAGTTATGATGCTTTGAAGAAAGCCCTGGTTGGGGTGTACAAGTATGTACAAGCTTGTGATTTTGAAGATGTTAGCCAAGAGGCAATAGAAGAAGTATTCAGGAAGGGAAGCAAGTAAATTTGGGTTTCCTATTCAGTCATTTTTAATTATTACATCTAATACCTCCTTAGTGGGGTTGTGAGGCACGTTATTGTGCCAGATAATTATCTACTGGAAAATGCTTGTAGATTTATGTTGTACTAGTTTTTAAAGTTCCTTGTCAATGAATTGTACTGATGTAGGTACAGGCAACAGCACATGTAATAACATACTGTTCTGACAGTCCCTGTTAACATTTCGTATACTTAACTGTTGCCTTGAAGTTCTGTGATTTGGGCTGTCTTAAAACAAAAAAGTGATAAATGCATATTTCATTTTTTTATAATGGAAATGGTGTATTTCACAAATATTGTTGCTCAAGACATACAAATTTGGGTGGTTGCTTCTTAATTGAAATAAATTTGTAAGGAGGCTACCAAATCAAGTTTGAGGCTTCTGTATTTAATCTAAAGACTTTTAAATGAAAAATTAATTTGTTATGCTATTGTATTATTTATTAGATATTTAAAATTGTAATTGGATTTCAAATATGTAATCAGTAATAGTAATAAAATATCTGAAACTGAATTTGATTGGTTATTATAAATCTATGCACATTTATTCTGTTCTCCACATTCTTAATATGCTGTAGATTGTTTTCAATGTGTTTCTAGATAACATGATTGGGTATGCTATTAAAATCCTTAAACCAAGCTGCAATATTTGTGACAGAAGCTTTTCTCTTCCAGTTTATGTTTGTATATATTAGCTAATTTTTGGAACATCTTAATGATTTCAAAATGCCAATTTCTTTTCTAGAAATGCATAGAGGGGTGTTCAACTGTTGAGATATGCTAACATCTAAAAATGCTTATATAGAATGGAATCCAGAGTGTGTTTTTCAAACAAAATCCTTATTGTATTTTAGAAATCAGTCCAGAACTGAATGAAAATATGTTGTTGGCTTTTGGATATTACCAGTTGTGAATTGTTTATTATTAGTATTTAAATTTAACTGCACAAGAAATCAGTTACTTTTATTTAAAAAAAATTGCAACGAAGGTTAGATTTATAATCTAGTTTCATGAGTTGTCAGTCTCTGAATTCTGTTCAAAAAGCTTTTTGGAAAAGTTTCCTATCTTGGCTTAAACTTCATATAATGCCCCTCATTACATTTGCAGTCTGGATTATCCAATGAAATAAGATGTTGAAAACAGCTTTTTTTGATCAGACTAATGTAATGGCTTCAGTACTTGTATGATTAAATTACTAAATTCAATTTTTTTGTAGTCAGGGGACTTAAAAACCCATGAAATCCCAATTTGCTTGACTAAAGAATTTTTTCCCCTCCAAAATAACATAACTATTGTTCTGTAACTGCTTTTGTACTATGGATCACTTCAGTCACTTATACCTTACTGTGTAACTTGGCTTGATTAGTATGCTGTAAAATAGAGTAGGATATATTTAACAAAGGGTGTTCTGTAATGTGTTTGGCTACTGTGAATATTATATAATACACATGAAAAATGTCCCACACTGCTTTATACATCATTTACCAATGATCATTCAGTATCAAAAGTATCCATTGTTGTAAAATTTCAGTGAATATTTGCACACTGATGTATGATTAAGCATGTATATAATAAGCACATGTTAGTGTATACAATAAATAAATGGGATTGCTTTACAAATAAGAATGGATGTCTGTCTTACACTAGTCATGACTGTTCTGAATTAGTGCAAAGTAGGTTTATCAGAATGCTAAATTTTCTGGTTGAACATATTGGATATACTCTCAGATTAAAACTCAATTGACTTGAGGTTATTTCCACGTGTACTTCTCTTATTCCATCTTTTCAGCTTGAACAATAAGGCAAAAGGACTAGAAGTGAATAATGTAGTCCGAACATTCAGGGGGAAGAGGTGTGTGAGGGGAAATCAGTGGTGTTTATTTTGAGAAATATCTCTATACATCAGTAACCCAGAAAGGGTTGGTAACTAATACCTTTTTTAGTACTGTGAACCAAATTGAGAAACCAAACATGAAATGTCCAGTTCACTTCAGCTTCTCAATAAACATGGTATTGGTCTCACACTGGGTGACAGCCTACACAAACATGCATGCTAATTACATGGAGTTTAGAGATGTTATTTACTGGGCTACCTAAGCTAACAAATAAGCATTCTGAGCAAATTGAATTCAGTACTCAATAGGGTTGATAACTAATACCTTAGTCCAAGTTACAATCTATTGTAACTTGGACTAAGTTGCAATAGATTTGTATAGCTAATGTTTTAGAATAACTTTAATTAAAGGCTAGGTTTTTCAATCATTTTTATGGTTGTTTGTACTCATTTTCCATTAATGTTCCCAAAAATGGAAAATCAGTGTGTGTGTGTGTGTGTGTGTGTGTATATATATATATATAATGGAATTTTTTTGGTGCTTAGCATATATAAATCTGCAGTCAGTGCTGTGACTTGACAGTGTAGCAAATCACTGTTACAAGAATTAGGGCTAAAGTTTAGATGTTATCAGTGCCAATTTTATGCAATGGGACAGTCTTTCAAATTAAATCCAATTGATAAAAAAAAAAACTAGGACTTGATTAAATGGTTGAATTTCTTTCTAGGTTGCTTAAGGGTCAAAGCCAATATATCTCCTTTCAGGAATGTGGAGAACAAACTGGGGCTTCTGATCTGATGTCCAATCCTCACCTTCACGTGGTGCACCTTGTTAGTAGATATCCACTAGATACTGAACAAATAAGGATGGGCTGGAAATTTGGGACTTAGTTAACCAAATTATAGTCTCTATTGGCTTAAACCACAAACGTATATGATGGTACAACATGAGATTTTATGCTGACTCGGGGTATCGCTTGGTTGAACAAGGTCCCTGCTGTTTTTGTCAAGGAACCAGGGCAAAAGTACCATGTGGACATAATTCGTATTACTGAGACAAAGAAGACATGATATTAATAAATAAGATGTTATTTTCAGACAATGATTAAGGAAAGGAAGGAGTAGTGATAGTGATAGCATTCAACCAAATATCAAGATAAAGTTGATTGGAAGGCAGTTTCAAGTGTGGGCAAACTTCAAAATGGGGAAATGGACAATGACACTTATTTGTGCCTATTGTCCAATAAAAGGTTCTAAGGAAGAAGTGGAGGAATTTGAGTCATTAGAACAGATAGCTGACATAAAGCAAGTGGGAAAAAATGGTCCTTATTAGAGACCTGAAAAGCAGAGTAGGAAATTACCGTATTTTCCGGTGTATAAGACGCACTTTTTTACCTTAAAAATTCATCTTAAAAATGAGGTGCGTCTTATATAATGAAGGTAAAGATTGTTTCCTCTTTTCAAAGTCATACGCACGCCCTTTTATTTATGTTCCAAGATCTTTGTAGGTGGTTAATGGTGCAATCAAATTGATGCGCGACCTTCACGTGACTTCTTACGCGTCATTGGCTAAGAACGGGGAGCCCCTATTCAAGTTTCATAATATCTTATCTCAGTAATCAGTTACCGATGTTTATCAGTATTGAGTTGACGTGTTGAGATATTTTGTGTTCAGTTTGATATTTCCCCATAGATTTTAGCGATGGAAAAAAACAGGCAACATTCATATACTGCAAGTTACAAATTGCAGGTTGTAAAATATGCAGAAGAACACGGGAATAGGGAAGCTGAAAGACGTTTTGGACCTCCGCCTACAGAAAAAATGATTAGAACTTGGCGTGGGCAGAAGATTTTGTACAATTTGCGTAAAGAAAAGAGTGCGGAACGTGGAAAAATTGCAAAGTGGCCAGAACTAGAAACCGAAGTTTTGAAATGAGTGCAAGAAAATCGGCAAAATGGCATTGCCATTTAAACAAAAATGATTTGTACACATGCAGTCAAAGTAGCCTGTGAGCGTAACATTGAAGATTTTAAAGGTGGTGCGTCATGGTGTTACCATTTCATGAAAAGCAGTGGACTTTGTATGCGTACAAAGACAAAAATCAGTCAAATGCCAAAAGAATATGAAGACAAAATTATTTCTATATTATAAGAAATTAATGATGATAGAGAAGAGTCAGATGACAGTGACATGGGTTTTGCAGGTTTCTGAAAGGTCAGTTTACTATTAAAAATTACCTATTATTTTATCCATTTTTTTTAAAAATCATACTTGTGTATGATTTTAAAAAAAGTGTAGGTTTTTTCAGAAAATTGTATGAAATTTCTTGGGTGCGTCTTATACACCGGAAAATATGGTAATATCGCCAGACATAGGAACATTTTGGGAAAATTTGGAGATGAGGGAAAAGCTAAAATAAGTATTTACTGGACTTCTCAGGACATGAACTAGTCATTACTAACACCATCTTTTAACATAAAGATGAGCACAAGTTCACATGGAGAGAAGACAATAAATAAATAAAAAGCCTGATTACATCATTGTGATAGTGATAAGGCTGGTTCAGGATACAAGATTGCACAGAGGATTTGAAATTGGAAGTGACCATTACTTAATACTAAGGATAAAAATGGATATTTCATTGAAAAGAACAGCATGTAAGGAAGTTTAAAAAAGAATTAAAGTTGAGCAGCTTTTACAAGTAAATTGTAGACTTGGAGTCTCTCAGCAGCAAACTATGAAGACATCCAGCTAGGGAAGTATGTGGTGAAGTCTGCAAGGATTAAAAAAAAAAAATAACACCATGGTGGACACAAGTTAAGGAAGCAGTTGGAAAAGAAGGAAGCATGCCAAAAGTTCCAAGCAAATAAATTGGAATATGACCTAAAAGAATACAGAGAAAAATTGAGAGCTAAGCTGTGTATAAAAGTAGCCAAAACAAAAGTCAGGAAGACTGGTAAGAATATATAGAAAATATCAGGAAGGTGACAATGATCTGGAGGTTATTGCTTAGAAATGGAAAGAATACTGTTAAAGGAATCAGATAAAGGTGATATGAAAACTGAAGATAAGGATATCCTAGATTTCGAGTAATTACTTTGAAAGACTGATAAATGAACGAATCAGTGACAACCATACTAGAAAATTTGCAAGAGGAATGCAAAGCGGAGTACATATCAATACTTGAAGCTGTCAAAAACTTAATGTGAAAGGCAGCTGAAATAGATATTTGACCAGAAATGCTAAAGTATGGAAGTATAAGAATTAATTCTTAAATGCACTATCTCCACTCTTAACGAAGGTTGAATTCCCAACGATTAGAATAGAGCTCTCATAGTGTACATCTGTAAAAAGGGCAATAAAACTGAATGTGAGGAATTTCTCTACTAAGTGTTCCTCTTGGATCTTATGTCTGAGGACTCGTGGCATTCTTGATGCTTCGCCATTTCTTTCTCCCCTGTGCTCTTATTGCTTGCTCTATTTTGTCCAGTGATTCTTGATATTTCGTAAATCCATCTGTTGGGATTTTCCTTTTTCTTTTCCTACTCGGTTTACACTGGATAATTTTTTCCAGGCAGTTGCCTTCCCTTCTACACATGTTTCCAAAATGTTGCACCATTCTCTTGTCAATTATGTTTATCAATCTTTTGTGGATATTCAGTTCTTCTAGGATACTTTTGTTTGTTTTTCTGTCCAAGACACTCTTAACAATCTTCTCCTGCACAAGAGTTCGAACGCCTCAATTCTTCTATCATCTTTTGTCATTGTCCAAGACTCAGAAGCATAGAGAAAGATAAAAAAAAAAAAAAAACACTAAGGTTAATGCAACTTAATTATTTAAGTTGTCCATCTTCTTTCACTACGCGTTATTTCCGCTTCCTGTGAAGGGTCCGCGTGTTACTTAGATGTGACTTCTTGTTAGTACCACTCCCAACCGACCTGTCGCCTAGCCTGCTGGGTGTGTGTGTGGGGGACATATTTTTGACTGTAGCAACATGTTTAAAGGACCGGTTTGCGGGATGAAAAACGCTACTGCTCGCTCCCAAGTCCGGGCAACTTAGCTATGGCTGAGAAAGCTCCTCAAATTCCCCACGTCTTCGACGGGAATCGAACCTGGGACACTCCCTCCCCACTCATATGGTTGCGAAGCGCAAAGCAATTAGGCTAACTGCGCGGACTATATTTAAGTTGTCAATCAGCAGCTATAATTGAAGGAAATACATTATGGATCGATGTAAAATCAGGGATAAGACAAGAATGCACTATCTCCACTCTTATTCATCATCTGCTTGGATCACATTATGATAGAAAGTGGCATTAAGCCTTAGCTCATTGCTTTATGCAGATGATGAACTCCTAAACACATCTAGCAAGTTTCCACAGTTGACTAAATTGAGTAACAGCTGTAAGAAATTTGTCATGCAAATCAGCAATAGAAAGACCAAACTATGAAAGTAGGCAGAAGCATAGACAACTTCAGCTACATTCTGAATGGAGATCCCATAGAACAAGTAAAACGTTTCAGCTATTTGGACAGTTTTCAGTGAATATGGCAGAGTAAATCTGGAAAGACAAAATAAGCAAAGATGATATGGTGGGTAGCTAGCTGAATATATATATATAGATATATGCTTTCAGGAACATCGACTCAGTTGTTTTGATACATTTTTATAAAGAGATTTAATGACTAAAACCGAGAATAATTGTAAGGCTTTAATGATATAAAACACTACTAGTTTCGGCTTTTGACAGCCTTTTTCAGGTGTCTTCTAAAAGAAGGAAACGGCAATAAAAACATTGAAGTTTAAAATTGAGAAGCACAGGAAAATTGCGGCACATAATTGACATGAAAAAACGTTGTATTTACATTTAAGTTGTTCTTTCAAATGTGCCATTGTATGCTGAGTGCGTGCTTGCAGACTCTCGTGAACGCCAGTACTGAACAACAGCAGAGTGGCTATCAGGGATGTTGTAGCTCAAATTGTTATTTAAATGTTCACGATTAAGGATGATTTCTTTGGACTCCACAATTTTTCTTTCAAACTCATCATGGCAACGAAATATGTTTTCGGATTTATCCCAGCAGACTGAATGACCCTGGTGTTCATCATCAGGATTGTTCGAGAAAAGAACATGACTAGACAAGGCACTGGCATGTGTTCTTTTGTAAGAGATGTCTCTCGTGTTCCTCCATACGTAATTCAATAGATGTATTTGTTTGACCAAAATATATAAGGGATATTACAATCACACCGTATCTTATATACGCCAGGATATTTCAGATTATGATGATGAAGCTTTGGATGGCTTACTAGCGAGCGGATGTTTGGAAGTGTAGTGAATAAGGTCCTGGTGTTGTACTTAAGAACTTTAGCTAATTTTTTGGAAACAACTGATGTATGGGATGGAGATGTTACCCTTAAAGTTGGTTATTTCATCAGTGCGGTGGCTAGGAGGATTTAGAAGAAATTTTTTAATGGTTTTATCAGAATAACCATTTTGTCTAAAGACATGTGACAGGTAATTAATTTCTTTTTGCAGTTCATCTGGGTCATTATTTTCACAGACAATCATTAGTATTTTCACAGACAATCACAAACATCCATGCTTAAGGTGGGATTCGAACCTGCAGCCTCAAATGATGATTTTGACCAATGCCTTATCTTTTAGAAATGTTTTAGTTTGACACGCAAAGGATTATTATTGGGTATTTACTTTTTTGTGTGTGATTGTGCATCACAGATGAATCCAGGCCTGATTTGACAGAACTAGAAAAATAGCTAAAAAGGAGGAACTTACTATAAATCCGTGATGTAGCAACTATACTGCTGTGCCTTATGCATAGAGTTTGCATTACATTAAAATGAAATACTACCAATGTGCATTATTTGCACTTACTTCTCGAGTGTTCTACAAATTTGAAAAGATTTGCTACTCTCAGCCCTTATGCCAGATATTAGATGGCTTTGCTTGGATGTTCATCTGTGTTGATCCCTGTTCATGTTGTAGTCAGGGAAAATGAGGCTCTAGACATTGCAGTGAGGTCAGCTGTTTTCGTAAAGATATGTTTGCCACTAAAAATCTAGTCCTAGTGGCAAACATCATAGAATAGAGTTCAACAAACTATCCAATAAAACCTATGTACTGGCTGTACAGTTTATAGAGAAGTGCGTGATCGGCTCTGTTATACTAAGTCACTCCTTCCTTTTGAAGAAGTAATGTCTGTGTGTGTGTATTGCTTCAATTTCTTAACATTCACCCATTGTTTTTCCATTGTAGCTTGGCTTTTTATTATACTCAATTATATAAATCAATTTATAATTATATAATATGCTAATATTTGATTCTAAAATAGTATTCAGTTATGTCACATTTTCATATATTTTTTAATGTACAAATTTTGTATGTCAGATGTACCACATATGTATATGTATATATGTTACTGTGAAAGACCGAAATTAGAGAATGTCAATATTCTCCGGTGAATGTCGACACATACTAAATACGTCGGTGAAAGACAGAATATTTGGTTATATTATTATACATTCGAACCATCGCCGGTATTTGTCGACAAGCGCAGATAAGCTCTGGTGGGGGGTCGAAAAGAAAACCATATTCCAAAGGAAAATATTGAAGAGGAGCTGCAACCTACCACGTCTTCATATCAAGCCCTGACTGAACAACACGAGTTTATTTCTATAAAAAGAACGGCCGCGAAAGAGAATCTTCTACTGCAAGAAACGAAAATGTTACGAATCTCAAAAAGAAAATTTCCTCCTGCTCAAATTGGTGATACCGTACGAATAAAAGTCCCTGATGTCGACCGTGGTCGTACAGATGCCCGAAGTGTGTTAGCGGTTGTTGTTGGAATAGAAGATTCAGACTTTTATAAATTAGCAAACAAAAATGGTACCCTCAAGCAGCTTTATACCCGTAATCAGTTCGTAATTTGTAAAGAAAAGTTACTTTCCATAGATGAGATTTCTTCTCAAGAAATGTCGCTGAGAGAAACAGCTGCAACTAATTCGAGCAGTGGAGGGCAAGCTATACACGCTGTAATTGCCAAAAGAAGTCGCGACTAAATGCAGTTGTAAAAGCAAGGGACTCTTGTGCAACTCAAAGTGTCATAAAGTTGTTGTAATAAATAAGACAAATAATGATATTTAGCAAATATTTCGTACATACACCAAGCGACTATGTGAATGCTGACATTCACCGGAAAATATCGACATTTGCCAGATATCGGTCTTTCCCAGTAACACATGTATCGAATTCACCGGAGAATATTGACATTCTCTAATTTCGGTCTTTCACAGTAACATATATACACGTTCATAGGAATTGCGTCACCTGGTGTAAATTCTTTTTTTTTTTTTTTTTGATAATTAAATTTGAATACCTATTTGAAAAGGGATAATTCAATAATTGGCACAAATAATGAAAGTAATATAACATTTTTATTTTTGATTAATATTTGGCTCTTTTTAGTGCATGTGACATAATTAGGAAATGAGAAATGTGCAAATATTTAATGTAGTGGACAGTGATAATTTCACTGGAAAAACAAATACTAGTATCAAAATTTAGTTCGACTACAGTTTTATTAACATTCTGAGCTAAAAATTCACTTTTTACTGTTTAGTACTTTGTGAGTCCTCCTCTTTTCTCTATTACAGCTTGGCATTGGTGGGACATTGACAAAATCAATTTCCTGATGGATGCAACTATCAATTCATGGTTCTATACTCTTATATAATGGCTTCTTGGAGCTCCTGAAGTGTTTTCAGTTTCTTTGTATTTCAGTCCCCATTTGAGCCACTTATTAACTGCAACAAAAATTAAAGCTTCTAGTAATAAACTGAATTTGTATGTACATTTTAAGATTATAATAGCATTACTCACACTTGCTCTATGACAAGGAGCTGAGTCATCTTGAAAGATGCAGTTCGTTGTTACAGTAAAGTGTTCTCTGATAGTAGGCAGCAATTCTAAAATTTTCTGGTACATTTGTGCATTCACTGAATCTTTTGTCAAATGCAACCAGCCAACACCATGATATGACCTGCGACCCCCAGATCATCTAACTGGCTGAGAATTTCAATTATACACAGGGTCGAATTTTCTCCTGATAAACTGTTTGCTGTTGACACCCTACAGGTTAAACTTTTTCGCGTCAGAAAAAAATTACTGTTTTCAACTAATCAGAGGTCTATTTGGATATCAGTCCTTGCCAAATGACAAGGACTGATAGCCATTTTGTTTGCTTTTCCTCTCTCATTTCAGTCTTCAGACAATGCACACGCCGATTTTTGAGATAGAGCCTCTTTAGAACTATTTTGGAATGGTGTAGACCGTGGCTTTCTTCCTGAACCCTTCTTCCTTTCAGCAGATCTGGTTTCCTTCACTTTTGACAGTATCTGTACCACACTAGACTGTAGCCAATTTATTGTGGTAGCTGCTGTCGAAAGTGAAGGAAACCAGATCTGCTAATCCAAAAGTGAAGGAAACCAGATCCCAAGAGGAACAGTATTTTCTATTCAAAGCTTGAATTGTACTTTTCTGCAAGGTGTTAGCTGCATGTAACTAGCCATAGTGATATCAGCACAAAAATGCGAAAACTAGCTCTTGCTGTCTATAGCATAAAAAATTCTGATGCAATCGCAGCAACTATTTGCATTATACAGAAACCTGTGAGAATGACAGGTGATGCAAACAACGAAATATCTAATGGTAGACCAATGAAAATGACCATTTAACTACTAAAAACTATATATTTATGTAAGGTGATGCAGTTTCTAGGAACATGAGTAATTCCCAGCTCAGTTTGCCAAGTGATTAGCCAATCCACTCTCTGACCAACAGGCTGTGGGTTCAAATCCCACCATGGGCGGGGATGTTTTTGATTATCTTTAGGTGGGGAGGATGAATTTAATTGCTTCGTGTAAAACCACTGCAGGGGCGAATGCTGGTCTTGAAATTCACGCTTGTTCTTGTTATCATTCAGGGAGTGAGAGGTGTGATTGAAGTCTGATTAGCAGAATAATGAATTACTGACCATTTGAAACTATATATTTAGAAATTTATGTACATTTAATCATACAAATACAACATTTATTTTAGAAATGATATTCTATGTTTTTCAATTTAGCTACTTGAATACAAATTCTACCCTACGGTTCTTCTTTATGAACTGGTCAATAACATGATCATAAAAAGTTGGTTGTAAAGTAATTTTCCCAAGCAACACACACACACACTTGTAAAGGCTGGCTGAAGCTCACTGGCTAGAACTACTTTGACTGTGTATGACCTGTGTTTAAGACGACGTGAAGGGAGCGGAAATGGCTATGCGGGCGCATCAAATTACAGTGCTGCAGCGAGGACATGTATGCTCCCACAACCGAGCAAGCCAAGGTAGCTTTGACTAGACGAGCAACATCGGCCTTCGATACACAATGCAAAACTCAATTATTGCCGTGCAATCTTAAGACATCTTCTGTCTACAAAAATAAAAGCCTAAATGGAATGCTTATAAACGCATGCATTTATTAACAAATAAATATTACTTCTTTCTCAATTAATGAGCTTGCATCTAAAGCATGGAGAATTCGCCCCTGGACCACTGCTTCACTTATTGGAGGCCTGAAGTGGCTTGGAAAAAGTTCTCTTTGGTCTACAGCAGTGATAGCGAACCGTTCAAGCTCGGCGTGTCAAAAATTCAGAAAATGCCAACTTGACCCAACTGGAGTGCACCCACCACCACCCACAAACAAAAGTGAAACAATTCACCTTTTCATATGAGGCAGGAGGATAAATGTTTGCCCCTATGTATACAGTTTTTTTTTTTATTTCTATTCAGTATTAAATAAAAATAAATAAATAAATGATTTTGGGAACAAAATAAATTTATTAATTATTACATAAAAAAGTCACAGAAACGCAGTAATAGTACAATAATAGTAGGAACATAAAATCACACATATTAAAAATAAAATCACACCAACCTTAACAAAAGAAAAACAAAATAAGTATTACACATGAGATGAATAAGAATATTACAAATTTTTCAGTAATTTAATTTAATAATAGAGACAGAATAATATTAATAATACTTATATAAATAAATGCCCAATATAAAATCTTTTTTTAAAGTTTTACTTTTCTTGCGTTTAGTGAAGCCAATTCATCAATTATTTTATCAAAATTAATTTGTTTTGTTCGATTGATAAAATTGCCATATTTGACAATTTTTCCTAAGCAAGTGACGTCTTAAATATGTTTTGATAATTTTTAGTTTACTGAAGCCTCTTTCACCAGAAGCTACAATAACAGGTAGTGTTAGAATAGCAGTGATTATGATTGCATTGAGAATAGTTAGGACTGTTCTCAATGAAACTTCTAAATTTGGATAGGACTGCACTAAACTATATTCATGAATCCATTTTAAAAGATCTAAACTTGTAGCTGCTTTCAGGTCTGGAATTAACGTCATTGCTTGATTTTTGAAACTGATTATTTCTGATAATAATTCTACACAATTTATATCGTTTGGATATTTAAGGGATAAATGACAAGCTGTTTTTTTTTTTAATTTTCTGTATTCATCGACTTTAATTTTTCACCTGTTAAAAATTCGAAGTCAGACGAAATCCCATATAGTTTTTCATATCTCCATCTAGTTTTGTTATTAAAATATCTATTACTCCTTTCATTTCTACTGTAATGTGCTGAAGCCAAATTTTCACTCTTAGAAAAAATATTTTCCCACATGGTGTCTCTCATTTGCTGCAAGGAATTAGATAATCCTTCTATTAAACGTGAAGCTTTAATTATAGTTATTGTTTTTGATTGCAAAGCTTTGTTTATTTTATCAACTTCTTGCAATATTAAATTCCATGTAGATAACGTACATAAGAATTTAAAACTTATTTGTTTCAATATGCTTTTAATTTCAGCGCTTTGCAATGACTGCTCATTTTTTAAATCAATTAATATCTTATACACTTCGGGTATTTGTTGGTGCAATTCCTTGATGGCATTTGCTCTCGAGGCCCATCGTGTGTCTGTATGACCTTTTAAAGTTGTTTTTAATACAGACATTAGCAGGGCTGGCTCTACCCACGGTGCAAGATGTGTATTTGCACGGGACGGTAACTCTTTTTGGGGCGGCAAAGTTGGCATAAACTATGAGAAAAATAAAGGAGAAGGGACGGCAAAATATGCTACTGCAGAGGGCGACAAAATTCCTAGGGACGGCCCTGGACATTAGTTTATCCCATCTAGTCGTCGAATTCACAAAAACGTATAAAATCTCTGAACGGTTCCGAAAAATGTGATCATGTTAGCACTTGAAGAAGCAGCATTTTTACAAACCAAATTAAGGTTGTGAGCCGCACAAGGAATGTACAGGGTGTCCCAAAATTCACGCAAGAAGTAATTTTGATAGAAAACACAGGTTTTTAATTAAAAATGGTAATTTCTTATTGATTCATAAAGTATACAGTATAGGGTTATGCATGGAATAGCATATCGGGTAAATGGCCTCCACGGCTTTGCTGGCACATACGCACTCTTTTGTCGAAAATTTCCATGGCCGTTTTGCATAAATGTGGCTGAATTTCGTTGATACAGCGCTCAATTTCCTCCTTCAAGGCGTGAGTGGGCGTGGGCTTGTTGGCATAAACCTTAGATTTCAAAGAACCCCAAAGAAAAAGTCCAACGCCGTTAAGTCACATGATCTGGGCGGTCAATTCTGATCACCAGAAAGGGAAATTACATGACCAGGAAGTGACTCATGCAGTAATTGAATTGTTTCTCGGGCTGTATGACATGTGGCACCGTCTTGTTGAAACCACATGTCGTCCACATCCATATCTTGCAATTTAGGCACAAAAAACTGGATCATCATGTCGCGATAGCGAGCACCATTAACTGTTATTGCCTTACCAGCCGCATTTTCGAAGAAGAATGGACCGATGATGCCTCAAGCCCAATATCTGCACCAAACAGTGACACGTTGTGGATGCATTTGTTTCTCAACAATCACGCGTGGATTTTCTGAACCCCAAATGCGACAATTTTGTCGATTAACGAAGCCATCAAGATGAAAATGAGCCTCATCGCTGAAGATGATTTTGTTCGTAAAATAAGCACCCACTTGTTGTTGTTCCATAATCCATTCAACGAACTCTCTTCGCTGTGTGTGTGTGGTCAGTAGGCTTCAGTTCTTGAGTCAATTGAACTTTGTAAGCATAAAGATGCAAATCTTTCGTGAGAATACGCTGTAGAGAGCTTCTCGAAATGCCCAATTCAAGACCACGGTGCCGAATTGTTGTTCCTGGACTCTCAGCAACACTCTCATGAACTACTTCGATGTTTTCTGTTGAACGACTTGTTGAAGGACGGCCAGAGTGTATAAGATCACTAATTGATCCAGTTTCCTTGAATTTTTAAATTAATATTTTCACAGTTGATGAAGTTAAATCACTATTCCGACCATATTTTGTACAAAAATTGCGAACTGTAGCTGCCAAACCTTCATTATTTTTAAAATATTGCTCAACAATGAAAATGTGTTGTTCTTTCGTCTAGCGCTCCATTTTTAATAACCCTGAACTATCAGCTGTCACGCTGTCTTTTTTTTTCTCGTTGGCAACACGTTACCGCTCAAATGGCGCTAAATTTAAATCTTGCGTGAATTTTGGGACACCCTTTATAAAGGATTAAACGAATATAATTTCTTAGCAAATTTAATTTAATTCTATTCTATGGTCACTAATTCTCTATTAGTGACTATAACATTGCAGATTAGCTCTAGTCATATAACTTAAATTCTAACAATGTTAAGTTCCTTTCTAACGTCTGATTTCCCCCACTGATGTTATATGTTCAATCCGCTAATTTTTCTCACTTTTATATCTGTGGTTCCATTCCTTGGTCAACTGCTTTATGTCTAACTGCACTCTCAGAGGATTGAACATTTTACATAGTACATAGAAAGTTTGAACACTGTTTTTGTATAATGGCAGTTTAGTGGGGTTTTTTTTTCTTTCTTATTCCATCTTAACTTTTTCAGCTGGTTTACTACCATACAAGCTTTGCTTATTCTGTTATTTATGTACTAAACAAAAAAATGTACCTAAATAGTTTAAATGGTTTATTTGTTCTAAATGTTCTCAGTTGATGTTTTTTCATGTTCATGTCTGCCGTTTTCAAAATGTTTGCAATTTTATTGCTGATTTTCATACCAAAATCATTACAGCAGTTATTCAGTTGAATTAAAAAAATCCTGAAGACAGAAAACTGGATTTGCAGTATTCAGGGGTATAACATTACCTGTATTAAGTAAGGAACTTAGTAAATATTTCTGATTTTGATATCCAGGTTAATACAATGTTCCTACATAAAGTGATCCCAATACCTCACGAATAACAATGGAAATAGTGTGCACTCTCTTATACCTGACTTTACACCAAACCATCTTCCTACTTTCAGTTCTAACTTCTGACTTGCAACATGTATAATGTTCCATTTATTATTATTACATGACACACCTTCGAGTCCAAGAGCTCATTGGTATATCGCACCACAGCACTGTATTTTGAATATATTTTCTTTTTGCACCATATCATATGACTTTTATAAATCTACAAAACTTAAATACAATCAGATTCTTGATACATATGCCCACGATTTCTTAACTGTTTGTCTTAAAGTAAAAACCTAAGCCCAACAATTTCAAAACCAACTTGTTAATCTCCAAGTTCATCATCATCATCAAATTCCTGACATGTACCCTCAGGGGGTATACAGGATATGATAGTACTACATGAAAAATTCACCTCATTGCTAGCTTCCTATCTACAATTTTCCTTCAAATCAGTCTGTTACCTGTCAAGACTCCAACATTATCAGATCTTATATTTCTATCTTCTAAGGCACTTTTTACTGTATCAATTCCACATATATATCTTGGTCTTCCTCTGGGTCTTTTTCCTGCCAACCTGGTAGAAAATTCTCCAAGTTTCTTCCACAATATTTCTTAATCTCTTCTTCAGTATGCTTGTATAAATCTTATTATCTGGAAACTTAGTATGGGAATTTCTTTGTAATTTTCACATTTAACTAGTTGGCTGTTTATATTCATTTTGAAAAATGTAACTTGCCCTACATGGTAATATGTTGCTGTCTTAGTTTGACCAAGAGGAGAGAGCTTCTGCTCTCCATCGCAGTCTGTGGATTCAAATTCCTCTGAGAACACAGATATTTGTGAACGTCTTTAGGTGGTAGATGAAAGTCATTGCTCATTGTCGGGCCACAACTCTGCTTATTTGAAACTGGAAGTAGCTTGAAAAAAAAAAGTTCCATTTGGAAAGTACAATTTCCAGATTATTTAACCTTTGTCCTACCTGTAGTACTGATGTATAATGGGTTTGCAATGGTTTGTGGGTACAACATTAAAAATAAAAAAAAGAAAAAGAAAAACTCCAACAGAGATTATGATTTATCTCTGCTGCATCAAGGAGCCCTGATGTAATGGGGGTTAAAAAAGCTTCTATTTTTAAATTCTGTACTAAAATACACAGAATCCTCTTATTTTGATGCTTTTAGTTACAAAATTCCTGTTGACCAGTGTTCTCAGGATCACTAAGCGCCTCCGTAGCGCAATTGGAAGAACGACGGTACATTGCGCCCTTCGATTGGAATAGGCCTAAGTTCGATTCTCGTCGCGACGGGAGGAATCTTTATCTGGTCGATTTCAATCGATGGTGAGTTAGCCGATCTCATACGGAGGTAGCAGGGTTTTTTCTCCTGGAAACTCGGGTTTTTCATCCCGCATACATACAAATCGGCCCTTCAGAACACACGCAATTTACAGACAAAAATTACTAGTTGTGGTGGTGTTGGAGGTGGGCAGTAGATGGCATTGATTCGTAGTAGAGGTAAGGTGTAGAGACAGTTGAAGATGTCCTCCCGCGATGAGTCTTCGGACTCCTTGGAGGTATCAGGAATAATAATTAACCTTCTAGAATGAGGGTTATTATTAAATGTATTTCTCGTAGAGAGGCTTAGACGTTGGTTAAACATGTTTATTAAATAATTTAAGGAATTTACAACGTACACAGGATATAAATTAAATTAAACTTTAATCTATATTTCCAATATTTCGGCAACGTCACGTTGCCATCTTCACAGGAACTTAAAATAAAGGTACGTGCACACAGGCACTACACACAGTAAATGAAGTCGAAGCAGGAAGCTATTGTTTCTCCTAAAAGTCCTGATGGTGCCCCCTAGCAGACTATGTAGGTATTCTTGGCCGTTGGGCTGAAGGTCTTCTGATTTAAGTCTCCCAAATTTGGGGCAGTCTGATGCAACCAAATTTGTTGAGGTTTGGACTGTTTCTTAGGGCTGAGGCTGATTCCATGAATAGCCTTTCAAATTTGAATTACTATGGCGTATTACCATGGCCTTCTTCCACTGTATTCTGTGGCATGTATCCAGAGCATGGTCTGCATGACCAGAGTGGCTGTACTGGTGAAACTGGATATAGTCCTTGTGTTCTGAAATTCTGATATTCGCTGTCCTGCCTGTTTTTTTAGGATTTTTGACTTGACCTCATGTTACAGACCATATAGAAAATTGGTGTCCCTTATCCGTTCCACTAAAAACCAACCACTTCCCCTAGACCTACCTGGTGTTAACCAGGTTCCTTGCAGCTGTAAGCTGTCCTACTTTGGCCAAACAGGCAGGACTGCGAATATCAGAATTTCAGAACACAAGGACTACATTCGGTTTCACCAGTACAGCCACTCTGGTCTCTTGCAGACCATGCTCTGGATACACGCCACAGAATACAGTGGAAGAAAGCCACGGTAATACACCGTAGTAAATTCAAATTTGAAAGGCTGTTCATTGAATCAGCCTCAGCCCTAAGAAACAGTCCAAACCTCAACAAATTTGGTTGCATGAGACTGCCCCAAATTTGGGAGACTTACATCAGAAGACCTTCAGCCCAACGGCCAAGAATACCTTCATAGTCTGCATCAGGACTTTTAGGAGAAACAATAGCTTTGTCCTCATTTACTGTGTGTAGTGCCTGCGTGCACGTCTTTATTTTGAGTTCCTTTGAAGATGGCAACGTGACGTTGCCAAAATATTGGTAATATAGATTAAAGTTTCATTTAATTTATAGCCTGTGACATTGTAAATTCCTTAAATTATTTAATAAAAGCATATTAAATGTATTGATGTATTTTCAATCAAGAAATTATTTTGATCTACAAGTAGAAATCTGTTTGCAATGATAGTCTAGAAATAAAGAATCGTAATGAGTTTTTTAATTCAAACTTTATTTTTTTCATAAGAACCTGTACAGTCAGTTGCCACATACACATTTTATCATGTGGAAGAAAGGGGAAAACACAATATACAAATTGTTACAAATCAAAATCACAATTTCATAATTAGGACTAGTCATAGAATTTATGTCATTTCAAATTAAAAACCATCATAATGTTGGGGAGGGGAACAAGTAGATTCTGTTTGCATGGCATGGTAAACAAATAAAGTATCCTCAAGAATTTTCATAAGTAAAACTTTATTCATTTTTTTTTTTCATTTTTTTTTTTTTTTCTGGTAAAGAACCTGTACAATCAGATGCCACATACACATCCTAATGTAAGGTGGGGGGGTTGGAGAAACTGTAATATACAAACTGTTGCAAGAGAAGCAGCTCAAAACACTCCCCTCCTAGTCCAGCACTAGCTGAGATAGCACCAAGGGAACATGCAGATCTGCATGAAGTAAGGCAGCTAACCAAGAGTCCAGGATAGCAGCTGAGATATGAATGTTGCATAGGATGGCTTCACAACCAAGTTCATTAAATGTAGTGAACTGTTGATGAGGATTGCACAGAAAAGTTTTTGTGGCACAATATATAAAAAGAACAAACTTAAGTTTTGATAAATAGCAAAATGGTCACCTGCAGAACAAGTCCAATCGATTTAAGCATTGCTTCACAGAGAAAAAAAAAAAAAAATAAAAAATTACACATAGAAACTGAAGACAATCACAGGTGTTATGTCTAGCTTGTGCCCATTAATTCATCTTCATACTGTTTGCGGAAACAGTCTCCCACAGGAAAAAAATCCCAACAGCGCTTCTGATAAAACTCCCATACATATGTTTCCTGAAAAAAAAGAAGCAGATTTAGTTTCATGTATTATGTTTGCATGATTAGATCAAAGCTAACACATTTAGACAACTATTATATGACAGAACAAATAGATTATTCTAGTTCTTCTATTTTTATTATTACTAGACATCTGTGTAATCAAGTTTCTTTCAGCCATTGGAATATCTATTTACTGAACTTTAAACTTGCATGCACAGCATACCCCCAACCCTTTGCATTCACCATGTGTCCAACAATGCATTTTACTAATCAACCACTTTCCATATAAAATGTCTACTTCTCACTCTCTTGTTAATCATACAACTTTCATAGCAGGATTCCTGCATTACATCTCTCAGCTCACTAGTTCTGTGAATGGTACAAGTTAACAAACTTGATTTTATTATTATATTATTACATGGCCTCCCATAAACTCATTGTGGGAGGAACACATTAAATATTATTATTATTATTATTCCTGACACCTCCAAGGAGTCCGAAGATTCATCGCGGGAGGACACCTACAGCTGTCTCAACCACTACACCGTACCTCTACTACGAATCATCTCCATCAATGCCATCTACAGGCCGCCACAACTAGTATTTTTTTGTCTGTAAATTGCGTGTGTTATGAAGGGCTGATTTGTCTGTAAGCGGGATGAAAAACCCGAGTTTCCAGGAGAAAAAACCCTGCTACCTCCGTATGAGATCGGCTAACTCACCTTCGATTGAAATCGTGCAGATAAAGATTCCTCCCATCGCGACGAGAATCGAACTTAGGCCTATTGCAATTGAAGGGCGCAATGTACTGTCGTTCTTCCAATTGCGCTATGGAGGCGCTTAAATATTATTCACACAACATGACTAGAACTTTTTTGAAGCTTTTCTTATGCTAGTTATCAAGTTAGCTAATCTCTGAAGGGACAATGCTCTTCACATAAACTCAAAAAAATAATAATATTATTATTATTCAGGCCTTCATGGAGTCAAAAGACTCGTTGCAGGAGGTCCTTCCTAGGAAACGCAAAGTCTATCAAGACTTATCGTGGGAGGTCCCTCCTAGGAAACACAAAGTCCATCATACAACTCCTTAAACTCATTGGCCGTTCTTGCTCTTACCACTCTATCAGGCAATGCATTCCATGGTTCAATCACCCTCCATGCAAAGAAATCACTCCTCACCTTCTTACTCACAGTTTCCCTTCGCAACTTCCAGGGATGGCTTCTTGTCATCACTCCTTCCCGCTGTTCAACCAAGCGAAAGAACTCCCCAGTATCAACCCATGTAACCACCTCTCAACAGTTTAAAAAGTCTCAATCATATCACCTCTCCTTCTTCTATCTACCAAACTCTGCAGTCCACATCAGTGGCAGGCACACCCAGAAGGGGAGGCCAAGGGGCCCAGGCACCCCCCAAAGAAAAGGAAAAAACACTAGAAAAATTTCCAAAAATCTTTTCCTAATTAAAATTCATTCTTTTTTTATTTCTGTTGTGTGCTACTTATGAATTAGTGATTACTGCAGATGCTCAGTTATAGGTCGCATGCAATGTGTAGTGTGTATTCGCAAAACGTCTACTGAACTCGGCCCCACCCCCCCCAAGGTTAAATCCTGAGCGCTCGACCCCCTCCAAGATTAAATCCTGAGTGCACCAATGGTCCACATTCCCTCAGCCGATCCACATAACCAACATTGTACAGTCCTGAAATCATCTTTGTTATCTGCCTTTGTACCCTTTCCACTGTGAATTTACCCCCTTCAAATCCTGGGGACCAAATCTGAGAACAATAGTCTAAGTGTGGTCCAATCAGGGTCTTATACAATGGAATGATAACTCTTTTATCTCTGCAGGTCAGTTTAATTTTGCTGCATTAAACTGACACCCCCCATACATTTGCCCACCATCTGTCTAGCTTATTCAGATCCTCTTGCAGGGCAACCACATCTGCACTATTACTAATAATAACCCTTCCCAGCTTCACATCATCTGCAAACAACTGAATATCCCCTTGCAATCGACTGACAATGTCATTGATATAAAGGTTAAACAATATAGGTCCAAGTACTGAGCTGTGTGGAACCCCACTTGTAATCCTCTGCCTCCTTGAAACTGCCCCATCATACGCAACTCTCTGATACCTATCAGACAGCCAATCCTGAATCCAGTTGAACAAACTGACATCCAAACCCATGTGCTGCAACTTAAATATCAGCTTATATTTGACACTTTGTCAAATGCCTTCACTAAATCCAAGAAAATGACAGTATATGCCTTTCCCTCATCTACTGCTCTTGTAACTTTATTATAAAAGGCTAGCATATTACTAAAACAAAAGCGCTCCTTCACAAATCCATGTTGTCTCTCACAGATAACATTACCCTCATCTGCCGAATGCTGTAACGTCTCTCCCTAATTCTCCAAGATCTTAACAACTACTGATGACACACAAACTGGCTTATAATTAGACACGTTAATTAGACCAATCTGCTACTGCCCTTATGCAATGGCACTATCTTACCTTCATTCCATTCCCTGGGCACCTTTCCGTAGCCAGACTTTCATTGAAAAGCCAGGTCAAAGGAGCTGTCACTTCTTTAGCACATTCTCTCAAACTCGTGGTGAAATACCATCCAGTCCCACATCTTTACTGACATCCAGAGTACTCAGTATTTGGAACACACTCTCCTCCTGCACCTCTAAACCTTGAATCTGCCCTATCCCTGTAGTATTAAAATTTACTCCTCCAGGATGAAATACTTGAATAAAGTGTTCATTGAACAATTCCACTATGTCCTCTGCATCAGTCACTCTATTCCCATTTTTATCCAATGTTATTCTTTCACAATCATTTCTCCTCCTACTGGCCACATAGCTAAAAAATTCTCTGGGATTTTCTTTCGATCTTAGGGCCAATCTCTTCACATATTCCAGTTTTGCCTTCCTTACCATACTAGTCACTCTCCTGATGCATGAAGAATATAATTCTTCATGCATCTGCTCTTCACCTGTCTTCACCTTATATCGCTTCCATAGCCTCTTTTTTACATGCAGTTCCTTTTTAATATTGTTTGTCATCCATTTTACTTCAAAATTGTGTCCTTTTCTTCACTTGTGGAGTACAGCTTACTATTGCTGCTAACAAATATTCCTTCACAATTTCTCAAATACCAATGATATCCTGGCCTTCGAATTCCTCCCTCCATGAAACTTCCAAGTTGATGTCTTAGACCATAGGTGGACCACAGCAGGATCACGGGCCGCATGCGGCCCATGACGTGATTTTGTGCAGCCTGCAGCAGGATAAAAACTATATTAAATTATATGTATTATCAATTTAGCTATTAGTTTCGACTGCAGATTTTCTGATTGATATACTGGTTATATTCATTATTTCTGATGACGGAAACAATTTATATTCTCAACACGGAATCAAAACTGCTTTAAAAAGATCACCCGATTTATAAAATCTACTGCTTCTCTGTGCGAGTTGTAGTAGTGGGAGTGGTAGATTTCATGCGCTCCACAGTAACGCATCATTGAAAGTCACTCGCTCTGCTCTGGGTTACAGTGATCAGATTCAGAGACTCAGTTTCACAGTTAACAGTGTTATTGTTGCAGTTTGTGTCCCCTGGTCAGTTACTTCAGCCTTTGTGTACTATGAGTAAGAAACGTAACATCTGTGAAGAAAACAGGTCATTTCAGGAGAAATGGGAAAATGAATTTCTGTTTATAAACAATAACGACAACAAACCACAGTGCCTTGTTTGTTTGCAAGTATTGTCTGTGCACAAAGAATATAATCTCAAATGCCACTAAATACAGCACCATGCAGCTAATTACCAAGAATAAGTTTGAACAAGTATGAATAAGAACTAAAACTGTACGTAATTTGAAGAGAAAGGTTAGTGCTCAGAAATCTATTTTTACTAAACCAAATTGACTTTGATGAACTTGTTTCCTCACTAACTTGTGTTACATGTAAAAGAACCAGAAATATGTAATTAAATTTAATTTAACAACTTATATTTAAATCAATCAAGTATTTTATATTGTTCTCCCAGTAGTAAAATGATTTACAAATATAGTAATTCGATACATATAACTATTTCCTTGAAAATATGCAGAGTTTATTTTTATTTAAGTTCTGTCTAAAAGTGCGTGGCCCATGATGCTACCGCTCATCATATATTGGCCCTCGTATAGAATGAAGTTGGTCATGCCTGTCTTAGACTATAATCACCGGCCTTATAATTCCACATATGTTCCCATTTCTTTGATACGCCTGCATGTCTATTCATCTTCCAAGTCAAAACCACATGGTCACTCTCTCCAATGTGGGAGAGATGTCATCTCAGTTATTATCAACTCTTCTGATGCTATGACCAAATCCAAAACTCTTGAACCTCTTGTTCCCTCTATTATATATTGCCCATAATGGGCTTGCCCATTGTTGCCCAAATAGCCCATAAAGCCACATTATTTCTAACAATAGTATTTTGTTTCAGAGTTATTGACCACAAGATGACAGCACTGGTTTGCCATTTAAAATTAGTCTTAGGCCAGCTAATCTTTGATATGCTAGTTGTGGAGCATGACTGTCCCTCAGGTTCGGAAAGTTTGATCGGGTTAAAACAGCCTTGCCTACTCCCTATGGGAATATTATTATTATTATTATTACCCAAGACCCCCATGTATTCAAAGACTCATCTAGGAGGTCCTTTTATCAAACACACAGCTCATCATACTGTGCTTTAAACACACTCAAATTCTCTGTGGACACCACACTCTCAGGCAAGGCATTCCAATCATTCACAACCCTGCATGAAAAAAAACCCGCCTCTCACTCCCCTACTCACACCCTCCTTATACAGCTTCCAGGGATGACCTCTGGTTCTCCCCTGATCTTCCACTATTTTCTGTAGAACCTCTCCAGCATTGATCCTATAACAATCACTTACCAACTTGTAGGTCTCTATCATATCTCCCCTCCTTTCCCTGTCCACCAGACTCTGCAAGTTGCATCTTCTCAATCTTTCCTCATACTCAACATTCCAGAGGTTAGAAACTACCTTAGTCAGTCGCCTCTGGACCCTCTCCAACATCTCTTCGTCATCCTTCTGAAAACCAGGTGATCAAATCTGGGCACAATAGTCCACGTGTGACCTAATCAAAGCCTTACACATTGGAACAAGAATCTCCCTACTTCTATAAGTCAGAGTCCTCCGCATCATTTACAGAAACCTTTGTTTTGTCTTCACAATTTTGGCTATGTGTCCCCTAAATTTGAGATCCTTATCTGCTATCACCCCCAGATCTCTTATTTCCTCCACCTCCGACAATATATCCTCACCAAGCATAAATTCTGCATCCCATTTTTGTTTTCCAAATTTTAAAACCTTACATTTTGCAACATTGAACTCACATCCCCATTCCCGTACCCAATCACTCAATTTATTCAAGTCTTCTTGTAAGGCCACAATATCTTTTTTACTCTTCATGGTTTGTCCCAACTTTGCATCATCTGCAAACAACTCAATATCTCCATCCAAATCTTCACCAATATCATTAATATACAAGTTAAACAGCAATGGTCCTAAAACAGACCTCTGAGGAACACCACTAGTAACTTTCCTTTTCCTGGATATCACTCCCCCATACAGGTCTTTATGGCATTTAATCATCAATGCTATCTGATGGGTATCAACAACAAGTCTCCAATCCAATGCACCAATCTAATATCCAACCCCATCCGCTCCAGTTTGACTATCACCTTATCATGCCGTAATCTATCGAAAGCTTTTGCAAAATCTAAGTATATTACTGTGTATCCTTCTCCTCTGTCCATGGAAGCAGTCACCTTATTGTAATAAGTAAGTAGATTACTAAAACATGACCTCCCTTTAGCAAATCCATGCTGTCCATCAAAGATAATACCATTGTTGTCAACCCAATTCTGGATCCTAGTTCTCAGAAGTTCTTCAACAACTTAACTACAATACCTGACACATAGATAGGCCTATAGTTTGATGCTTGAGTTCTATCACCTCCTTAATAAAATATCACCTCCTGAACAAAAGGCATTAGCAGATTTTTTTCAACTAGTGTATTTTCACAAGTGTATTTTCAACTTGTTTAAAGTCATTTAATGACAAAAAATTCATGATTAGTTTAAACACTTTTAATATGAAATAAAAAAAGTTACTGCATAGGAAAAATTGTGACCAATATTGATAAGTAGACATGAAGTTTTCCTTACCAGTATATACCACATGCTTGTAGCATGCAAGAACTGGAATCATGAGATGGCATGTGACAAGAAAATGAAAATGGCAATGCTACAAGAAAGAACTATGTCCTGATAGCACTACTGTAACATCACTCAAAGATAAACCTCCTTGCATCATTCTTCTCCTATATACATGACTGTGGGAAGGATACAATCAAGACACCAATGAGCCTTCTGGTCCTGATGGCATCACTCCAACTTACTCAAAACGTGTGCTCCAGAATTAACACAATCTGAATATGATATGTTCAATCTTTCCTATCTTGCAGCATGGAAGTAAATATACATTTAGCCCATTCCAAAACAAAATTGATAATAAAAGCCAGCCATAAAACTACTGTTTCATTGCTCTCAGTTAAGTTTTCTCAAAAATTATAGAGAGGGTCATTAACAGCCAACTTTTCACCACCTGGAGGCCCACCCCAAGATCTCTCCTTTCTCCAACAATATATCTTACCAAGTGTGTATGCTACTTCACATCTTTGTTTTTCAAATTTTAAAACCTTATATTTCACAACATGGAATTGGCATCATAACTCCTGTGTCAATTCACACTTAGTTTCTCATACTGAACCTAAATTTGCATGCATCTCCCCCCCCCCCTGCATTTACCATGTGTCCAACAATGCATTTCACTCATCAATCACTCTCCATGTAAAATGCTTACTTCTCACTCTAAGGCCATAACATTCGCTCTACTCCTCATAGTTCTTCCCAACTTTGCATCATCTGCAAACAACTGAATATCTTTATTGAAACATTCCTCAGTATCATTAGCATACTGATTAAACAGCAATGGCTCTAAAAGAGACCGCTGGGGCACACCACTAGTGACTTTCCTCTTCTGAAATATTGCTCTTCCATACACAACTCGCTTATACCTATCAGAGGGCCAATCTCCAATTCAGTGCACTAATCTAATATTCAACCTCATTCGTTCTAGTTCTATCAACTTGTAAAAAGCCTTTGTAAAATCTAAGTATACTACTGTGTATGCACCTGTCTAGTCCAATGCATCTGTCCCCTTATTGTAATAAGTAAGCAGATTACTAAAACATGATCTTCTTTTGGCAAATTATCCATTAGACTACTATTGTCAACTCACTTCTGCATCCTGGCTCTCACTAACTTCTCCAACACTTTAACCAGAACACCTTGAAGCCTATAATTTTGTCACCTCCCTTAAGAAGCAGTACAGTCTTGCCTGCCTGCCACTTCTTTGGAACTTGACACAATGCAAGAATCAGGTTAAAAAGTATGCCAAAGGAGATGTCAACTTAGCCTTATTAACAACAAGTTTGCTCAATTCAACACATATTTCTTGTTCACTCACAGTCAGTCTCTCCTCCTCACCATCCACTTCTCTCAAATGCTGTTATTATTATTTCATGACACCTCCAGGGAATCTAAAGACTCATCAAGGAAGGGTACCTACTCTGCAACTCTGTCTCCACCACTCAATCCACCAACTACAACGAACTGCAACTACCATCATCATCTACACCAATGCCATCTACCACTCACCACCACCACTAGTATTTTCACAGACAATCACAAACATCCATGCCCACAGCGGGATTCCAACCCACAGCCTTTTGGCTGGAGAGTGGATACACTAACCACTTGGCCAGCCAGGCCACCATGTTTCATGATGTTGCATTTACAAGGATGGAATACCTTTATGAACTACTTGTTTATTATCTCAACTATATTCTCTACAGCAATTATTCTTTTACCAATTTCTTCAATCAATGCAATCCTTCCGTATTTTTTTTTTTCTTTATGTTGGCTTATTTTTGGATTCTAGGATTATTTTTGGCTTCATTAACTAACTGCTGCTCATACTGAGTTTTTGCTACTCTTACTAACTGAGTCACCCTCCTTGCCTGTTCTTTGTAATCCTCGTGGAATTGATTATTACTACTCATCTTATGTTGCCTCCATAATGGCTTTTTTTTCTGCATTGCATGCTCAATCTCTGCATTCACCCTTTTCACACCTACCTTATTTAATCTTCTGATCTTTGGTATGCATTTAGATATTATTTCTACCAGATAATTCTTGAATATCACCTAAGCAGCAATGATCTCCTTTCCACCTAACTCCTCATTCCATGCTACAGCTGCAAACTGTTCTCCTGAGCTTCTTATAATCACCAGCCTTGTAGTTCCACATATATTCTTCCCTCACAGAAGTCTTCACATTGCTCATGTGAGTAAAGAAATGAAAAGGAGATTTTTTTTGCTTGGCAGGTGGTTAACAAGTGTTCAAACATTAAATGTATTCAAGGCAAGGTATGATAGTTACTGTGGTCTGTGATTATTTAACCTTCTGTAATGAGTCTTCATATTCCATAAAGGCTTGGAAATAATACTAATACAGGTAGTTCCAGCCTTTATGAATTAATTGGTTCCTGGCAACCATTCGTAAAGCGGGAGTTTCTTTGTCTTAGAAATAATGCTATAAGCGAGAGTTACGTTCGTAAGAAGGAATATATAAAATATAAAATGAATACCAAATGATAAGAAAAGACTTTACTGGCCAAGGATTTACATATTCAAAAAATAGAATAAGAAAAATTTTAAATTAAAAAAAATTATTTGAGGAAAAAAAAGTAGCTCATTTCTATATCACTGGGTGAATCAGCAGCTGTTGAGGTAGTAGGAGATATATTAAGAAGCTTTGGTGTATATTTTTTTTTTCAAAGAAAGCCTACAGTGTCATCTGCTTCATTGACTTTTGCTTATTTTCGTTTAAAGTAGCTTGACAGCAAGCAGAAGCATTATTTATTTCAAGGGAAAATTTACTGAATTGTTCAAAGTCTGAATCTTGTGATTCAAAGATTGCTTGAGCTTTTTCAAGAAGTTTAAAGTTTAAATGCTTCTTCTAGGCCTTTTAAAGTGAAAAAAAAAAACGAGTTGTGAAAAAAAAAAGTGAAAAGGTGAGAGTTCTATAGTGTGAGATTGAAGTAGCTCATTAACATCACCTTCCAAAACTTCCATTTGCAACTGGTTAGCCATACCTAAGATCACTTGAGTTTCAGAATTCGCAATCTTTGTTGAGTCTTCAAAGCCTTTGAAATTATCATTAAATTGAGGACAAAGCTTATGCCATACTCCTTTCATAGTTTTTTCGGAAACTTTATGCCAGGTGCTCTTCGTTACCCGAATTGTATGTAAAATGTTGAATCTCTTCCAAAACTTTTTGATAGAAAAGTTTCCATCTTTATCAGTTGCTTCTATTAACATTTCAAAAGTCTCTTTAAGATAATGTGCTTTAATGTAAGCTACTGAGGGATGGCCAGATGCATTGTCATTTATCCGAAGCACTTTAAATGGAATTTGTTTTTTCTCACAATAAAGTTTCACTTCAGGAACAAAGTGATGAATAAGCCAATCTTCAAATAGGAAACCTGTGAGCAAGCCTTCTTATTTGCTTTCCATATTACTGGGAGAGTATCTTTATTAATTCCTTTTAAGCTTCTTGGATTTTCTGATTGATGCACAAATAAGGGTTTTAACTTGCAATCGCCAGCAGCATTTCCTCCCAACAGTAGAGTGATGTGATCTTTTGATGCTTTAAAACCTGGTATTGAGGATTCTTCTTTGTGATGTAACTTCTCACAGGCATCCGTTTCCAAAAAAAAAAAAAAAAAAGCCCATTTCATCAATGTTAAAAATCTGCAATGGCGAGTAATTTCCTTCTTCAATTATTTCTTCTAATTTTTCTGGACAAGATTTTGCAGCCTAACTATCGGCACTTGCAGCTTGTTGGCGGTAGATGGCATTGGTGTAGTTGCAGTCAGTTGGTGATTGAATGGTGGAGTTGTAGAGCAGGTGCCCTCCCTCGATGAGTCCTTGGACTCCCTGGAGGTGTCAAATAATAATAATAATTTTAATGTTATGCCAACCAGTCTGCTTTTTATAGCGGTCAAACCACCCATTACTTGCAGCAAAAGTCGCATTGCAGTCACTCCTTTTTTTGGTCCTTCAACATTTTAAAAATGACTAATGCCATCGTTCAAGTCATTGCATAGGTAATAGGAATGTTTAATCGTTGAGTTTGGTCGCTTATCCAAGCAGTTAATAGTTTTTCCATATGAGGAATTATATTGCCTGTTTCTTTATTATGCAATCATGTAGACTGCACACTTTTTACTTCTTTCAAATATTTTTCTTTATCCTTTAAAATGGTGCAAACTGTAGAAGTGGCAAGAGAAAATTTCTCAGAAAGAGCTTTAACAGTGCTACCTGCTTGATGGCTGGTAATAATTTTGTATTTGTTCTCTAACGTAATTACTTTTCTTTGTTTCTTTTGCTCATTTTCTAGTTTTGCACTATTGCTTCTTTTTGACATTGCTGGAGAAGTGAAAGGGTTATAGTTAAAAAGAAAACAAGAAAAAAATCAGGTGTAATTGAAGAAAACTACGAATAACACACTCACATCACCAAGGTTCATTCTAAGTGATCATTACATCATTACATACTGTGTAATTCCCCATACACACCCTTAATCACCTTTGTCGCACACAATTTAAAATAAAAATTCCGATCCAAAAAAATTCATAAAGTGGGAATTTGTACAGTGAGAACTACCTGTACTAAAATCCATGAAAGAATGACAAGATTTCTGCAACAGTTGTTTCTTTTATGAATGTTACATGAAAACATTTCATATTGGAAAAATTGAATATTGAAAATTGGGCAATACTGACATTTTGAAAGCATGTCGTGGGAAGCTGGGACAATTTTTCTGATAAAGGGTCTGCCTTAATCAAAATGGAATGGATGGGCACTCTAATATATAATATATATATATATTGTGTGGGTGGTGGGTGGATGTGTCCAAACAAAATAAATTTTAACTTGTGTATTTAATTACATATAGTATATAAAATACTTATTCATACCTGACCAGTATATTCTGTGTCTGGTTTGTTGATTAGATGCATTAGGAAGAACCTGAAAGCAACAACAAAATATTTATTATAATTACTTTTAAAACACAAAAGAAACATGAAAAACACTATGCACATAATCAAAAATAAGATTCCTTACAATTAAATTCTTTCTTCTAATTTTTTTACTTCTTCATTGTTAATAAGGTTACATCTAGACCACTGCATGCAGATCTGGTCACCTAGATTCTGTGGTGATGAAATGGTGGAGAGGATCCAGAGGTGAGTGACAAAGATTGTGGCAGGTCTATAGAATGCACCCTATAAGAAGAGGCCGACAGTCTGTGGGCATCAAAAACTAGTTGATAGGCAAAAAAGAGGAGACACGATAGAAATATTGTATATGTTTTTAAAGGAGGTTTTTTAGATTGACAATGAAGACTTTTTTAGTGTATGCAGGAAGGGAGAGAACAAGGGGTTACACATGAAAATTGTGTAAGAGTGTGGTTAGCAAGGATGTTAGGGCTAGATTTTTTCTTGGAGGGTGGTGAATGGTTTTTCAGGGATCTCTCTGAGTGCTTGAATGAGTTCAATCAGTGAATAAGTTTAAGGAGAGGTATGATAGGTATCGTGTGAATAATGGATCCCCTGTGATGAGTCTTCTGACTCCATGGAGATACTTGTATAATAATAATAATAATAATTGCAACAATAAAATTTCCAGGAGATTGATGAGGCCAGGGACTTGGGAGTGTTGGTGGATAGGGAGATGAAGTTTAGGGAGCACATTGCAAAAATAGCTAAATCAGCTCATCAACTCACTTGGTTGTTGAAAAACACCTTGACGAGCAGAGACAAGCAAGTTATTGTACCTCTGTACTGAGCCTTGATAAGACCTCATCTCGACTACTGTGCCCAGATTTGGTCACCTCGGTTCCTTCTTGATGGGGAGGAGGTGGAGAGGATCCAGAGGCGAGTGACTAAGATGATAGCAGGTCTATGGAATGAACCATATGAGAACAGGTTGAAGATTTGTGGGTTGCAGAAACTAGTTGATAGGCGGAAAAGGGGAGATATGATTGAGACATTCAAATTGCTAAAGGGTTTCTATAGGATTAATTCAGAGGATATTTTTGAGATTAGGACTGGTGGTGGGAGAACTGGGAGACACCTATGGAAGCTGGGCAAGAGTGTGGTTAGCAGGGATGTTAGAGCTGGGTTCTTTACTTTTAGAGTGGTAAATGAGTGGAATAAGCTGCCAGAGTCTGTTGTGGGTGCTATGACGGTGAGCGAGTTCAAGGCAGGGTATGATAGATACTGTGAAAATGTCATATAGTTGTGTGGACATGATGTTTAGGGCCTCCCTTGATGAGTCTTAAGGACTCCCTGGAGTCACCCGTAATAATAATAATAATAATAAAAATAGTCATTACAATTACAGAGGCAAGGTGGATACTAGATCCATCATTATTTCAAAGCTGAATGTTTGTAGAAACTATAAGTTGATGTGAGAACTTAAGAGAATACAATCCTTGGCATCCCTGAGTTGCCTTAGCTTGCACTACTTAAAAGACATGATTGCTACCCAAGCGTTCATATATTCACTTTTTATTAGTGCATTTGATAAAAGTTTCAGCCTGACAGCTGTTTCGAACTGGTTGGTTCTCTACAAAGACCAGGCAGAAACCTTAAGAGAACAAAAACTCTCATTCAGTACTAAGGAAATCAAAATGTCAGAAAAATGTATTTTTCATAAGTGAACTCTCGGTCAGCGAGTAAAAGTAATTACTAAATGTTGCACAAACATTTGGCTTGAATGCTGAAGTTGAAATGCTGATTCTCTTCAACCGAATTTCAAAATATCTGAAACTTCCATAACAACATTCACTATTTATTACTTAAAGTTTTAAACTTTTTTCGTGTGCAAAGTATATGCAAAACTTTTTAATTTCTTTTTCATAAATTAAATCAGGGGTGCAAGTTATATTCGAGTAAATATGGTATTTCCAATATGATATATCACCACATTATCACAATACTCTGGAGTATTTAATTAACTTAGACTAAACTTAGCATAGACTTAAGCAAAACCATATGTTGCACCGAAACACAGTATCAAACTAAAAACTATTGTCCAATTTTTCAATTATGAAATAAGTGTTTTTTTTATTGCATTTGAAATTCTCGATGTCATTATGACAGATCACAAAGGCTAACTTAAAATAAAAGACTACCAAGAATTGAAACATGCCATATAATGAATGTGTGATTTCGCCTGCCACCTCAAACACAAACAAGAAGCCATAAAATTCAACCAAGGGTTGAAACGTTTGTGTGAGTTGAGCCAGTCCAGTCAGTAATGAGAAGTTCCATCGGAACGATAAATGACACCCTGTTGTGAATGTGTTAAAACTAATAGTGAATGTTGTTATGACAGTTTCAGATGTTATGGAATTCGATTGAAGAGAATTAGCATTTCAACTCAACACTTGTCGGTTGCTTTTGTCTTTGGGTCGCGCGATCTTTTGTTAATACCGCACCAAAACGTCTTTATAGTTGCTGTCTTGTGTAAAACAAAATTCAGCTTGTACATATTGTAACAATTAAAAAGAACTTGAATAATTTATAAGCATATAAAAGGATATCACCTGTAAATTGTTGATGTGCCAGCAAAATTCTCAGACGTGCCACCTCTGGCACGAGTGCCATAGGTTTGCCATCTAGGGTTTACTGTATAGAGTGTTTATTGTTGAAAATTGTCTTCATTTTCTGCCAGTAAAGTGCATTTAAAATCATAAGTGTTATTCTCAAGCAGAGCAGTTTATTTTCTGGTGAGTTACATACATATGTAATGCTTTTTTTTAATGTAAAAGTTTATTTTTATTGTAATGGCCACTAAAACTGCAATGAAAGGGGAAAAAACCAACATTGAAGAGGAAATTAATTTCTCTCGAAGAAAAAATTAAAATCTCGGATTGGTTTAAAATTGGAGAAAAACCAGGAGTTGTTGCAAGGACTCTGAATTTAAATGACTCAACAATTCGAACAATCAAACAAAATGAACATAAAATCTGAGAAAGTGTTATTGCTGGGTCAACGGTACGTGCAAAGCACGTTGCTCGTGTTCGTGATATTCTAATAGAAAAAAATGGAGAAATCTCTAATGATTTGGATAGAAGATTGCACCCAAAAGAAAATTCCTTTGGATGGACACCTTATTAAGCAAAAGGCTCTTAAAGTTTATAAACATTTAAAAGAACTTGATCAAGATTCTTCAGAAGAAATCTCCAGTAAGGGTTGGTTCGAAAACTTTAAAAAGTGGTTTTCTTTATATAATCTTAAAATCCAGGGAGAATCAGCATCAGCAGATGTTGAAGCTGCCCAGAAATACCCAGCAGAACTTTTAAAAATCATTAAAGAAGGTGGTTACAGTGCAGACCAGGTGTTTTCAATGCGGATGAATCTGGGTTATATTGGAAAAAAATGCCAAAACGCACCTATATTTCGAAAAATGAAAGATCAGCTTCTGGATTCAAAGTTTCCAAAGATAGAATTACTCTACTGTTTTGTAGTAATGCATTAGGTGATTACATGACAAAACCAATGTTTATTAACCGATCTGCAAATCCTCGTGCGATGAAAGGGCTCGACAAGTCCATCCTACCCGTTTATTGGCAGGCCAACAAAAAAGTCATGGGTGGGTTACAGCTAGCATGTTTGAAAATTGATTTTTATAAGTATTTTGTACCCGATGTAGAAAGTTACACAAAGAAAAAGAATATGGACTTCAAAATTCTAATTTTAGAAAACGTAACAGGCCACCCAACAAATTTAAGCCCTCCAAATATTAAAATAAATTTTTTGATGCCTAATACTTCACTTATTCAACCACTCGACCAAGGAATAATATGAACATTTAAGTCATGTTATATTCGGCGAACATTTCAATTAATTTTGGAAAAAATGGAATCTAATCCAAACATGACACTGCCTCAAGCGTGGAAAAAGTTTTCAATATTGAATTGTGTAAAAATTATTTCTCTCTCCATTAAGGAATTACAACCCTCTACACTGAATGCTTGCTGGAAAAAAATATGGCCTGAAGTCTTAATGGAACAAAATTTCGTACCTCCAGTGGATGCCGAGCTACGTCGTATAATAAACGTTGCACACATTTTTGGTGGAGAGGGCTTTTGCAATATGGTTGAAAACAAAATTAGTGAATTAATTGATGGAGAAACAGATTTAAAAGAGGAGGAACTGGTACAATTAATAGATGGTGTCGAACCAAATGGTGAGGAAAGTTCTGTCGAAGATTCTGATTGGGATGAATCCATTAAAGAATTCAGTTTAAAGAAATTAGCAGAAGGATTTGGACTTGGCAAGAAAGTTAGGAAGTTATTTTACAGATAATGATCCCTCAATGGAGCGCTCGGGAAAATTTACGAGACAATTGGATATTTGTTTAGCGCCATATTATGAACTTAATAAAAAATTGCAACATAGTGGAAAGCAAAGTCTTATTACTGACTTCTTGATAACTAAACCAGCCGAAGTATGCAATGAGAATTATACAAATGATGTCCAAGAGATTTCAAGTGGTGACGACCTCCGGCCACTTAAAGAACATCTACGAAATGTTATTTCTGAAGACTGTGATGATGATTAAAATATGCGCTTTATTTTATTGTCTAAAACATTTATGCATTATGTGCAATGAAATTTATGTACAATTTGTAATTTTTAGAATTTTATACTACATATTTGTCATAGTTTGTTTTCTTAACTAAAATGAATTACCTGAAATAAATAAAAATATCGTTTTTGTTGGATATGTCTTTGTGTATATAAAATTAAAAAAAAAAACGATTTCAGAACCTAACACTACTTTTTCTATGTCTCGTATAACGCGATTTATATAACGCAGCATTTCTATGGAACCTAACATCCACGTTATACGAGGGTTACCTGTACTTCGAAACATGGATGTAATTTCATATGCAAATTTTCGAGTATTTTTAAACAGGTAATTATTTGTAAAATCCAGGCATGCCAACTTCACTGAATTTTGCCTTCAAATCTGAATCGCACTGGATCTCAATTACCTCCATTTGCATTTGATTAGGTACTAATTCATATTTGTTAGAAAAATTGAAGAAAACAAAGAAAACTTGTTTTCCAAATATTTAAAATCTGCAAACCTTGTTTCAAATTCAGTTTTAAGGCTTACAATTTTTTCTGCGTATTTTTGATACGATGCAGTTTCACTTAAACTTGATTTGTTCATGTTGCATGTCAGAAAGTGCATTAGATTTTCATTTTTCAACTGCTTTCCCAGAGAACTAGTTTACATTTGAATGCCGTAACTTGGTCACACATGTTCGTAATGATCTCATCTTTTCCTTGCAGTTTTAAATTTAAATCATATAAGTGTTTTGTTATATCAACCATGAAGGATAAATCTTGCAACCACACTGTGTCAAAAAACAGGCTTGTGTCTTGATTTTTAGTTATTAAGAACTGACATATTTCTTCTTTCAAGTCCCAGAATTGTTTAAGAATCTTGGAGCAGGATAGCCAACGTACCTCGGTATAGTAGGAAAAATTGGAATATTTGCTGTCTAATTCACTTAAGAAAGCAGAGAACTGTCGCTGATTTAAGCCTCGAGATTTTATGAAATTAATGATTTTTTTGATAGATGTCAACACATTTTCCATGTTTATTACTTTCGCATATAATACTTCTTGATGTATAATGCAATGCGTATGATGAATCTTGGATCCGTCATAAATTTAATTTTTTTTTTTACAGTAACGCCAGGAAACCATTGTTTTTTCTGGTCATAGAAGGAGCTCCATCTGTAGCTACAGAAGTTAATTTTGACAGAGGTAGATTGTATTTTTTCAGAAGTTCAAAAACACAATTAAATATATCTTGTCCTGTACTAGTGTTATGTATTGGTACTAGTTCCAATAATTCCTCAAAAATGTTGAAATCCGTGTCGCAATCACAAAGAAACACAGTTAATTAAGCTATGCCCCCAATGTCCATACGCTCGTCACAGGCAATGGAAAAAGCTTCGAAACTAGATGATTTTGCTTTGATCTGAACACTTAAATTTTCGACCAAATCAGTAATTCTTTCCCCAGCTATATTTCGAGACAAAGAGATTGTTTGAAAAGCCTTCATATTTTCAGGACAAATAATTTCTGCAGCTTTAATTAGATATCCCTTAATGAAATCACCTACAGTAAAAGGTTTTGAGTGTTTAGCTATCAACTCCGACAAGACGTAGCTTGCATGCACCGCTGCTTCACTTTCTGGTGATACTTTAGTAAACATGAACTGTTGTTTTTTCAGTCCCGACTTGAGCTCTTTCAACTTTTCTTGTCTCATTAATCCCTCGTAATAATCATATTTTGATTTATGTTGTTCATAGTGATGATTAATGTTGTATTACTTTGGTACGCTGATAACATTATTACATATTAAGCAGATTATTTTATTTTTTACTTCACAGCAAAAATACTCCAATTCCCACTTTTCTTGGAAATTTCGATGTTCGTCAGCCATTTTTCATTTATTACTATCACTTGGTTTCGATAGAGACATGCTGAATATTTTAATAAAAACTGATATTTTTTCTTGAACATCAACTTACCAGATGCTAAATAACTGCACAAATTAATAGCATAACATAAATAAACTTATTTTTCTTGTTCACTGAAAGTGAAATATTTCCTGTTACGCACACGAAACAAGCCAGTTCAAACAAGACTGACTAGATGTGGGCATGGCACTGGGACGTGATAGAAGGTATATAATCAGCTGGTAGAAATAGTGGAGGAAATGGTTTGCCTGCATGTAAAGGAAATACATGCAACACAGCTATATGTAGTAATCACTTTCATTGGCAAACGTTTGGCTGGGCTGCAAAAATATTTGTCGCGGGCCACGACTTTGACACCCATGCTTTAGAACCTCCATAGCTCAGTCAGTATAGAAGCCCTTTGGTTGGAAAGACCTGGGTTCGATTCCTGTCCATGACATAAAAACAATTTATCTGGTCTCTTTCGACTAAAGGTGAGTTAGCCTGTCTCATACAGAGGGCAGGGCCGGCTCTACCGACAGTGAAACGCGTGCTTTTGCACAAGGCGTCAATTTTTTTTTTTTGGGGGGGCGGCCAAAATGAAAGTGAATAAAATGATGTGGAATAAATAATAATAATAATATTGCATAAAATCGCAGTTTTTATAATAAGTTGACCAGTGACTTATTATGCCCATGATGCTGTTTCTATTTCCGACAATCCATCGACCAATGATACTCGTGTAATGCTCTTTGGTAATCGAAGCTATGTGAGTCATTCTTCGCTTACTCTCTTTCCCTCTCGCCTCTCCTTTCTAGTCCTTGCACATGCAACAATGGAGTCTGCAATAAAATTGCATTTAAAAGTTCATTATGCGATATTATATTTCTATCTTGTGCTTGTTAACTTACTATGAATTGAATTTCCCACTGTTAGCTGGTGTTAAATTCTGAATGAGAAGAATTATAATATAATAGTATCTCATTCAGAGTTTAACATAATCTGCCATTCCCAAGGCCAATTTTGTTCATCAGAATAAATGTTAAAATATTACCTACTGTTGTGTGTCACTATTTTGTGTAATATATTGTAATATATTTGTAAAAACTTGTAGTTGTTAGTTGTATTAATCATGTTAATTCTTAGTATTGGGTATGCATGCATTGTGAACTAAACATGGGAACTTGGAATTTAATCCGATTATATGAATTACTGCCTAAGGCAAGACACGTGTACTAGAAAACGAGTCATATACGAAGTAATTGAAATTTTTACTAGAGTCCTTCTCTTAGAGTAACGGCCGTCGATACTGTAATCTCCAGAACGTTTCACTTGTTTTTGAGTGTGTATTAAGGAAAGTTGATTTTGCTCAGTGTTAGTGACTGTTACAGTGATAAGATTTTTTTTGAGTTTTATGTAAATTAGTAGTTAATACAGTGTTATAACCTCCATTAATTACTAAATAATACCATACTAATAATAATATTTTATTTTAGAGTTTAAAACAATTTTAATATTCAAATAGATTACAATGTCCAATAAAAGAAAAAAAACTATCAGGTGCAGAATATCGCAAACGAAACTGGAAAAAGAACGTGATATTCAAAAACATAGCAGGACTTTACTTAAATATCTAAAAATTTTATCAGCTGATGTAGGGCAGGAGGAAATAAGTAAATGTACCGAAACCAATGATTCTGAGCTCATGGCAAGTACTTCTAACTCGGATCCCAGTAACATAGACATTGAAAGGAATCTCAAAAATGAGACTGATATGACAATTTCCGAATCTAGAGATTTAAGTGATGAACTTGATAGGTACACTGATCCAGCTAGATGGAATCCTTTTTTAAGTCAGAAGACTGGAAATCGTAAAAATGGGCCTGCCTGAGAAACCAAACAGTGATTTCATTTTTCCGTGCAGCTCTAATGGTAGGAAATTTTCATTAAATTTTTACACCAGGGAACTAAGCAATGGAGAACATATTAATTGATCATGGTTAGTGTATTCAAAAGAAAAAGATTCTGTATTTTGTTTCTGCTGTAAGTTGTTTTCCTGTAATGTAAAGTCATTCACTACTGATGGGTATAATGATTGGGGTCATTTGTATGTGTATCTTAATGAACACGAGAAATCCAAAACCATTTGGAGTCCCATAAAAAGTGGATTGAATTATCATCCAGGCTTAAATTAGAACAGATAATTGATTCAATGCAACAAAAGTTATTAAATTCAAAAATTCGGCACTGGAGGAGCATAATCGAATGCCTAATTGCTGTTGTCCAGTTCTTGGGTCAACAATGCTTACCATTTCGTGGAACATCTGATAATTTATATGACCCTAATAATGGAAATTTTTTACAACTTGTTGAACTGATTGCCAGATTTGACAGTGCTATGTCTGAACATTTAATGAGAGTAGCTTGTGGTTGGCCCAACATTATCTTGGGAAAAATATTCAAAATGAATTGATTGCTCTCCTCTCTGGAACCATAAAAACTCAAATAATTTCTATGGTTGAGAAAGCTAAATATTACAGCATAGTTGCAGACTGTACTCCTGATGTAAGCCACATTGAACAATTAACATTAATTGTAAAATTTGTTACTACGGATCCAACTGATATCAACATTCATGAACATTTTCTTGGTTTCATTCCTGTAGAAGCCACTACTGGCTCAGCATTAACCGAATGTGTCATAAGAAAATTATCAGACACGAATATTCCAATCGCAAACATGCATGGCCAGGGTTATGACAATGGATTGAACATGAAAGGAAAGCATTCAGGAGTTCAACAACGCATTAGAGACTTGAACCCAGAGCCGGTGCTAGGGTCTTTGGCGCCCGCATGCAATTTCTATCTAAGCGCCCCTGTAACGATCCGGGAAAGTGTGGTTCTTTTACGATAATAAAAATTTTAATTATTTGAAATTTCTTAAATAAATTTTGACGGAACAGCCACACGTTGGTTCGCTAAATGTAATGAACCAGGGTTGTTGGCTAGGCAGGATAATCGTTAAAAACCAGAATATTCAAAAAATTCTCAAAAGTTAAAGAAAATTTTGATAAAGCGACTTCACTTTAATCGTTGAATATAATGATACAGGGATTATAGCCTTCTTACCGACCCGAATCACTAACAAAATTAAAATGAATTTTAATAAAAGTTAAAATTTATTTGAACTAAAGTTTAAAAAATTCTTGCATTTTACAAGTTACTAAATTCTTAGTAACTTGTAAAAATTTTTTAATAATTTTTATAAGTGGAACTATCTTTTAGAAAAATAAAAGAAACTCAAAATAGATGAGAAAATAAGAAAAGAATTCAGAAATAATTAGAACATTTAATATAAGTATTCAAAAAATGACATCTTTACAGAATAACAGAAAATAAATTAAATTACATAAATATACTTGAAATTTTTTTTATTAAAATTTCAAGGTTTTTGATTCCATATAAACAAAATTAGAAATAATGGTCTTAATGTTTAATTCTGCACATATATCATTTTCAATAGCTATTAATGCCAAACTAACAAGCCTTTTTTTTGTGACATACTTGTTCTTAAGTAGGTTTTAATCAATTTCAACTTGGAAAAGGAACGTTCACCACTCGCTATACTAACAGGTAAGGCTAATAGTATTCTTAAAGCAATTGAAAAGTTAGGGAAAGATAAATTATTGGACACAATAAAATTAAGAATATTGAAAGGACTTTTGAATATTTAAATTATCCTTCCAAAAAATATCCTGGAAAGCACATAACTCATCATATAGTTCTATTGCATTTACGTCTTTAATGTCGCAGTCCTTCAAGAGAATCTCTAAATCATCACAATTTTTTCATAAATCTTCGTTATTAATTTGTAGTAATCTATATAAGAAATTGAAATTATCATATGTTTTTAGTTGTTCAAAACGTTCTATTAACAAACAAACTGCAACGTCTAGAAGTGTATAAAACATATTCACTCTAAATTTATCTTCTGGCAATTGTGGCATTTCGTCATGATGCTCGTAGTCAAATTGTTGTGTCTTCTTTCATCGTCGAACTTCCGTACCAGTTTTAAATTCTTGTTCTCCATCCACCCCTTCACTCAGATCTTTTGCCGTTTTTAGAACTTTTTTAAAATTTGTATTTGATCGATGCTCTTGTAAGAATATTTTTAAGTTTTCGATAGATTCTAAAGCAAGTGTAATGTTCATATTTTTGTTTTGGAGCATTTTACTCACAGGGTTTATTCTGTTAAGTAAATCATGCAAAGTTATAAGAGAGCAAATAAATTTGTAGTCCTTTATTTTAGCACATAATGTTTGTGTTTCATGCTGAGTTTCTTTATTAAAATTTTCATTATTTAAAATTTCAAAAAGTGCATCATAAATTTCTCCTAACTGATATCGTAGAGGGCGGAATGCATTAATTTTACTTTCCCATCGTGTTTCTGATGGCTGTTTCAATGTTAGTTTTTTTACGAACTTTAAAAGGATTGCCCAACGTTTGTAAGAGAATGAAAAGAAATTTTATATTTCTTGAATAATTGCAAAGAAACTAATTGTATCTGCATTCATTTTGGCTGCATCGTTAATGATTAAATTTAGAGTATGAGCAGCACATGGCACATAAAACGCTCGAGGATTTTTGTTCAAAAGCAAATTTTGGAGCCCATATTTTTTCCCTTTCATATTAGCCCCATTTTCATACCCTTGACCTCGCATGTCTTCAATGGAATGTTCCATTTTTCCAGTTGTTCCATTATTGTTGCACATAAACCCCGTTTGCATCTGATATATCTGCAAAACCTAAAATTCCATTGTCACAGGAAAGAAAGCGAATAATAATGGTCATTTGTTCTGTTTTACTTGCATCAGGTATGCAGTATAAAATTATGGAATAATATTTAGATTTTCGAATTTATAATAAAATTATATCCCTGATTGCATTACTTAAAGTTTCCAATATTTCATTTTGACTGTCTTTACTCAAATAGGGTACCGTATTGTATTCATTGTAGGGCCCTTTCAACATGAGTTTCCATAACGGGATCAAACACAGCAAACAGTTCGACTAATTTTTAAAAATTGCCATTACTCCTTTCATATAATTTATCAGATGATCCGCAAAAAAGCTAAAGTTTGGCTACCAAGGAATTTTATAATTTCAATCAAGCATTCTAAAACACTCGTCCAATGTTTCTTTTCCATTTCATACATGCTTTGAGTCTGGAAATCAATAGTAGTTTTGTTTTTTTAAATTTTTATCAAGTTCCTTCCATTTAAAGAATTTTTCATGTGAGTTAAACTAGTCTCATGTCTATGTAAAGTTGTACTTACATTTCTCCAATCGTTATAACCTTCTACAAGACTCAGTAGTTGATTCAGTTGATTTAGTAGGTGCGACAAGTTTGCAACAAAAGCAAAAAACAGAATTTAAAGTTTCGGAATAAATGAGCCATGTTCTTGGCACGAGCTCCCGTTTTCCATTTTTCTATTATAATACGTGTCGCCAAATTTATGGCGACGCCAGACATTAGATACATTCCTTAGCCAGCTAAACAAACACAACAAATGCATACAATTCACAATTGAAATTGAAAAACATAACACACTTCTGTTTCTAGATACACTTGTCACACGTCGTCCCTCGGGCAATCTTTCCTTTACTGTTTACCAAAAACCAACACATACGGGATAATATATACAAAAACTAGGTGTCATCAACATGCTAAAAAATGAGCTCAGACAATCTGGTCCAGTGAACAGGCACTGAAAGACGAATTTAAAATTATCAGTAATAACTTACAAAAAAACGGATACAGCCAAAACACTATTAACAAAATTCTCTACAAAACCACAATAAAAAACAAAGACAAACCAGACTACAGTAAAACAATAACCATTCTCTACATCTAATTCTGATCATGCCCTGAATACCTTACACAGAATTGACTGGAAAACCACCGGCTGTCTACATCACACTAAAACATGGTATGAACGGAAATTCAAGGAAGCCTGTGAGATTATTATCAACCACCCCAATCTGAGCAACAATGATGGTTTAAAAATCCCAAACATATGGAAGGTATATATTCGACCTTCCTCACTAAGAACAACTACAAACAGAACTGTAGAAAATCCAGTATTGTAAATCAAAATTAAGAATTGTAATACTAAAAATAGGACACCAATTGTTTCTGAAAGAAAATCATCTAAAAGAATGTTTATTCCTGTCATTGTAAAATAGAATTTAGCTTGATGTATTTTTTTTTTTTCACTAGAGGTCATGCCAGTAGAATAACATGTTGGAACTGCACTGAGGGCAAGTGATGAGGCTAAGAATTTGAGGGCGATAGAGGATAGGGAATTGAAGTTCTTCATGCATATTCCAAAAGTGAACAATCTGACACAAAGGATCACTTAGATGGTGAAAAGTATGATGACCGGTAGAGATAAGAAGGTTACTTTACCTCTTCTTAAGGCTTTGGAAAGACCACATATGAATTACTGTGGTCACAGTTGGTTGCTTGAGTTTCTTGGGAATGAGGAACAGAAAATCAGAAATAACATGCATCTTCTTATACATCAAGATTACTCCAGCTCACTGCCTTATCTCTAGATCTCCCAATGGCTAGTGGAAGTGCCAGATGATTGTCCCCAAGAGTGGTGGAGAAGACACTGGAACAAATTACAAACTACAAGCAAGTACCTGATTACAGATTCAACTATCAAAATTCCAGGATTCAATTTACCGTGTCACCTCTGGAGCCAGCTAAACAGATTTAGGTCTGGACAATGTCACTGTGCCCATTTATTCCATTTGTGGGGAATTCACAGTAACTTTTTTGCATGTGTAGTCCTGTGCAGACTATGCATCATATCACTGATGACTGTCCCACATACTCCTTCTCTGGAGGCCTCAGGAGCTTGCATTTACTCCCAGTTAGCACCATTGATTGGTTAACTGAACTCTCAATCTGTATATAATTTTGTTCATTTCTTGTATCCCCCCCCCCATACACTAAAATAAAAAAAGGAAATTATAGGGATTATCTGTGGAATGCTCTTGTAACTTGCAAACCTTCAGCTGTTCTCATAGGTAGGTTTATTGGTAGAAGTTTGGAGATAAGATAGAAACATAAGTTTCTAAAGGAATTTTATGGAATAGATGAAGTGGAAAATTTTAAATATATAATTGGAAGGAGAAAAAACAAGGAATTATCCTGAAAGTTGAGTAAAAATGTTAGCAGGGATGTCAGCAACTATTAGTAAACTGTCAGTAAATGAGTTTAACATTATTTACACAATAATTGGTATGACAGTTATTGTGTAAATAATGGCAGTGTTGGGTTGCTAGCTTTGTCTGGAATGTTCACTGTACATCATGATTGATGGCCTCCTCTCTTCAAGCTTCACCACCAATGCAGGCATACCTCAGGGCTCTGAACCTCCCACACTGAGTCTTGGGATGTCATGAAGGTGCTTGGTTAATAATAATAATGATAATAATAATAATTTTAAAACATATATAATTCATGTATGCAAACACACCTTTATTAAAAATAAAATTATTTTACTGTTTTTTATAAAATTAGAGTCAACAAATACTTACATGTAATTGGCAAGGTTGTGTTCTTTTTGTACATGTGTATCAAATCCATGAGGTACCTTATCAAAGTAGTCTTTACCCATCCCACATATGAAGCAGTTGGACTAAAAGATAAAAATATATGAAATGTTATAATCATTTACAATTAAAATTATTGTCAATAATTGTCTTTCTATGGGGAATGTCTGAAAAGTAGGAAGCCATTATTTACAATAAAACTTTTAATAATGCTTATTTAGGTATTTATTCTGTTGTGAGATCGATCCATTGATACACTTTTTGTAAAATTTTAGACTCAAATGTATTAATCAATTATACTTCTTTAGAAACTAATTGATCTATTTGAATTGAAGTATTTTCCAGAAAGATGATGCTTTAATGGCCTGAAATGGAAATTCGAAGAGGCCCAGTTCTGAATTTTAGGAAGGTTGCTAAAACTTCCTGTCACTTGCAGTGTCCAGACCATGTGATCTGTAGTTCTGACTTGCCATAATGATGGCAGCGAATGCATTTCTCGTGTTCTCTGGAGCAGGTATTAACAGATATTTCTGTCTGTCCACAGTAAGTCATGTTATGAGCATAGGACACCTCTTCACACACACAATTAGATGGAAGTTTTTTGGAGGCTGAAGATATGGTGATATGACGTGTTGGTGCAAGGATAGGTTAGATGTGAAAGTAAACCCTCAACAAGAAAATTGATCTTGACTGAAGATGAGAATATTAGCAAAGGTGAGGGGGGGGAAGGGGAAGGATGAAGTAATATCTTTCTTCTGTGGAAAAAAAAAAAAAAATTGTGCTTTGATGATATTGAAATTCACAAGATTTTCTTCACTCCAACATGAGAATGGTGAGGAGTTCAGAGCTTAAGAAATTGTTCATAGACAGTCTAGAAAATGGAAACCTAATCACAAAGGGGAACAAGGAGACCATAAGAAGGTAGTTTGGCAAGAAGACCTCTATGCCAGACTAATCAGATACTTTGGAAATATCACGATTTGCCACATGAGTTTCTGCAAACATTTTGGCTTGTGTGAAAAGTTGGGTAAGGTTAGCTGGAAGGACTGTTGAACAAGAGTGGTGGGATCCATACTGGTGATGAAATTAGCTGATAGTCCAGAATATAGCAAAGTTTGGCTGCTAATGATGACCTTCTCATTTATCTTTAAGAAGATGAGTGAGGAAAATAGTTTCATGACTGATGTTTTATCTTCCTTCTTTAGAGAACATGCTTAGGTAAATGTTTGCTTCCATGCTTTTGTAAATGCCAGAGACGATTATGATAGCTTGTATAGGCAATACAGAATGGGTATCAATTCTGGAGCATAAGTATTTAGCATAACTGGAGAGGTATGATCTGGACCAGGAGACCTATTAGTATCTAGATATTGACAAATTTTTTGATCTTTCTGATGAAAGCAAGGAGACCTGAGATACCCCAGAATTTATAGAGAAATATCTGATGAGAGTAAATCATCCATCATGACTAGCAAGCCATTACAAAATGGGGTGGCAGGGATATGGTAGCTTGATAAGAAGTCCTCTATGTGAGACTAATTATTATTAACAACATCAGACCTCCATAGAGTCAAAAGACTCATTGTGATCATCATCTTACGATGATCACAAAATAATGATCATCATCTTGATGATCATTATTTTGATCATCAAGCCTTGCCTTAAACCTATTCTAAATTTCTGCACTCCTCACTCCCTTGTTCACACCCTCCTTATGCAGCTTCCATTGATGATTTCTTTTTTTACTCTTGTCCTCATAGATCGATAACTATGATCTATGAGTTTCATGCCGAAAAACTATCGGCGAAGGCAATTCGAAGTAAAGGTGGAGCAAGCTCCCTCACTATTCTTGATATTTTCTCATAATGTAAAACACAGCTCCTAGGAGATGTAATACTGTCATTACATTATGAGGAGAGGTCACTACCCAGACCGGTTTCAACATTTTTTGAGGTCTCATCAGTGAGTAGGTAGACCTGGAAGATATCAAAGCTTAGTGAAAAGAACTTACATACCTTCACTATATGAATGCCATAACTTCGTATAGTAAATGTAATATAATCTTAACTATAAAATATAATTACACCTTTATGGCATTCGTATAGTGAAGGTATGTAAGTTCTTTTCACTAAGCTTTGATATCTTCCAGGTCTACCTACTCACTGATGAGACCTCAAAAAAGGTTGAAACCGGTCTGGGTAGTGACCTCTCCTCATAATGTAATGACAATATTACATCTCCTAGGAGCTGTGTTTCACATTATGAGAAAATATCAAGAATAGTGAGGGAGCTTGCTCCACCTTTACTTCGAATTGCCTTCGCCGATAGTTTTTCGGCATGAAACACATAGATCGTAGTTATCGATCTTTAGTTTCGCTTACTGGCTATAAAACAACAAAGGATGTTTATCCCCTTAATTTCTATTAAGGTTGCCAGAAAACTAGCCATTTGGCTTTTTATCTTAACTATGGAAGCCTCTTATCTTTGCTTTTACATGTCAAGATCCTCTTCATTATTGGTATAATCTGTTGTGATACTCTCACAATTTTAGTAATATCACTCATAAACTTCAAGTCTTTGTCCACTACCACTCCCAGATCTCTCATCTCTTCCATTTCTTTCAAAATTTTCCAATTAATTGTATATTCTGCATCCCATCCCATCCTTGTCTACCAAATTTACAATCTTACACTTTGCAACAATGCACTGTTAGCTCCATTCACTTGCTCACTCACACAATCCATCAGATCCTCTTGCAAGTCTGCAGCATTGCTCTGTGTCTCATAGTTGTTTCCAACATTATATAATCTTCAAATAGCTGCATAATTAAATTATTATTATTATTATTTATCATCACTATCATATCAATCTCAATGGAGCAGACTCATCATGGAGATCCACTCAACCAACAATATATTTATCATATTGAACCTTAAACTTCTTAACACTCCTAGCATTCTCAATGTTCTGAAAACTAGGTGAATGAGCACAATAATCCCTGTGTGGACTGACCAAAGCTTTATACAGTGACAAAAATATCTCTTTATTTTACTTGTCACAGACTCTTTATCTTTAGCAAAAATGTGATGTGCAGTCTTTCCAAACACTTGCAATGCACCTTCTAAACTTCAGTCCACTATCAACCATCAACTCCCCCTTCCTCCAGATCTCAAATGTTATCCATTCATTAAAGCAATTTCGACTAATAGAGTATACAGCCTTATAATCTTTGCATTCCAAAATGCAACACCTTGCACTTGTTAATAAATAACACTAAAACTCACTCTACTCATCTGTCCAAACTTAACCTTCTTGAAGAGAACTGAATCAGCAATTCTCCTTATAATTCTTCCCAATTGCATCATCAGTAAACAACTGATGGGGCCAAGAACACAAAGCTGGGACACACTGCATCCTTTTCTGAAACATTGCTCTCATACACAACTTACTGGTATCATTCACAGAGCCAATCTTCAATCCATCTAACCAATCTATTATCTATTGGAGAGGGCACTAGTGAGCCAAGCGGTGTGGACGTACCTAAGAATAGTTCCAGATTGAGATAAGTTATTCTAGGAATAATTAATTATATATGTGTAATTATTTGATTAAGAGCAGCTGTAAACGTTGTGTGCTAACGGTATTATTAGTGTGAGGGATTTTTCTTGCCTAAACTTAATTACGAAATCGTTATTATTAGACTTAGTAACCTGCAGGGGAAAAAAAAATGGTGGCGGCATTGTCATTCCATGATTTTAATTTAGATTTCAGTCGTTTAGTTAAGTGAGGTCTGTTATATGTATTCCTTTGATTACATAAATGATTTGTGGATGTTTAGCGCAGATGAAAGAAAGGTGTGTGCGAAGTGTGACCTGAATGAGGAACTGATGAATTCAAATATGAAATTGATGACAGAAAGTGTTCGTAATGGTTGTGTCGCGAGTGCAAGTTTGAAAGAGAAGGATGGTGGAAAAAAGAGGCGAAAAAATGTTAAAAAATCAGGAAAAAAGAAAAAGTGTGATGTGAAAACCATAACGGATGTTAAAAGGGACGAAAGTGAGGCGAGAGTGGCAGAAAGAAACGAAATTGAGAGAACAAATGAAAGTAGAAATGGTGTGACGCAGAAATCACAAGTGAAAAAAATCGAATGAATAAATGATAGCGAAAAAAGAATGAATGATGGTGAAAGCTGGATGCATGTTGGACTGAAAGTACTGAAACTAAGAAAGATAAATGAGAGTAAAAGTGAGAAGAATGATAATGAAAGTTGGACGCATGTTAGTCTGAAAGTACTGAAACAAAGAAAGATAAATGAGAGTGAAAGTGAGAAGAATGATAATGAAAGTTGGACGTATGTTGGACCCAAAGTACGGAAACAAAGAAGGATGAATGAGAGGGAAAGTGAGAAGAGGGGGGTTGAGAGTTAGAAAGTTAGAAAGATTTAATGATAGAGAAAATGTGTTGCGAGATTCAGAAAGTGAACTGGATTGGATGAGGCAAGAAATGAAATGGATGCGGAATGAAATTAAGAGAATTCAGGTTAAAACTATTAAAATAAATCATGATGGCATGAAAGAGTTAACGAAATATGAGCGAGTGGCGTTGGATGGCGACTCCATTATTAAAGGTGTGCTAGAGGATAAAATGCACAAGGTATGTTTTCCAGGCGGTAAAATGAGTAGAGTGATTGAGGCAATGGATATGAGGCGGGAGCGAGCAAAAGAGTTAATAGTATTAATTGGTACAAATGATTTGAGAGAGAACAAACAGCATGTCAGAATGAATATCAAGTGGCTGCTTGGAAAGATAAAAGAGAACAGTGTGACAGGAAGAGTAGTCAGTGTGTTGCCTTGGTATGATTGTGGTGAAATGAGGCGGAGAGCAAGGATTATGAATGATATTCTGGCTGAAATGTGTGAGGAGATGGGTGTACAGTTTATTGATGTGTGGAATAAGTTTGAGGGACGAAGTGAGCTGTATGAGAGCGATGGACTGCATTTGAGTGGTTATGGTGTGAGTCGCTTGGAGAGACTGCTGCTGGAAGGTAGAGAAGTGAATAGAGAGAATGAATCAGATCGAGAGGAGAGTGATGTGGAAGAGCAGGAGAGTAAGACAGGATAGATTGAAGAGGTGGATATGAATGGGGAAGTGAGTGGTATGAGTATAGAAAATGAGAGAATGGGTGTGCAAGAGGAGCAGGGAAATGAGGAGGCTCAGGGTGGACAGGGGTACACAGTGTGAGAAAGGTGGATGCTCCAAGAGGAGGTGAGAGCAAGTGTAGGCAGGAAAGAAATGGGATGACCAGGGATCAAGAGGAAACAGATGGAATTGAAAAGGGTTCTAAAATGAAGAAGCAGAAAGGGAAATGGCCCCAGTCCAGCATGGAGAGATCACATCGAGTGAGTGGTATCAGAGGAACAAGCTGTAGATTCAGAAATGAGCTGTTGTGTTTGTATACCAATGCTAGAAGTATAAAAAACAAGGTGGATGAAATGGTTACACTAATTGCATCTGTTCACCCAAAGATTGTCGGAATAAGTGAGACATGGTTAGATAAGGACGACATCCTGACAGGTATAGAGATGGAAGGGTATGATATGTTTCATGAGGATATAAGGGGAAAAAAGGGAGGGGAAGTGCTATTGATGATAGGGAAAGAGTTATGCCCATACAAGGTAGAGCTGCAAGAGGGAAATAGGGCCAGTGGTTTCGAGGCAGTATGGTGTGAGATAGAGGTGAATGGAATCAAATACTTGATGGGATGTTGTTATAGACCTGGTAATGTAGATGGTGGTGATAGCAAAATGTATAGTCAAATTGGCCAAGAAAATAAGGAAAGGGTGATCATTATGGGTGATTTTAATTATGGCAATATAGACTGAAATGATGAGATAGCAACTGGAAGTAAAGAAAATGAGTTTCTTGAGTTTTTGAGGGATAACTACCTCAGACAGTATGTAACAGAGGGCACACGAGGTTTAAGGGTCTTGGATTTGGTCATGTCATCAGAGGATGTAATCATAAATGAAGTGTCAAATCATCCACCAATTGGTGAAAGTGACCATGAAGTGATTACCTGGGTGGTTGCCAGCAGTGCAAGGACCCCCTGTGAAAAAAGGGTATATGTGGAACTACAAGGGGGGGGGGTGATTATGAAGAGCTCAGGAGACAGCTTGCGGGTGTAGCATGGAATGAGGAGTTAGCTGGAAAAGAGATCAATGCAGCTTGGAGGATTTTCAAAAACTATTTAGTAGATGCAATGTCTAAATGTATTCCAAGGGTGAGAAGGTTAAATAAGGTAGGTGTGAGATGGATGAATAAAGAGATTAAGCATGCGATACAGAGAAAAAGGGCATTGTGGAGGAAGCATAAGAGAAGTGGAAGTAACCAATTTCATGAGGTCTACAAAGACCAGGCAAGGAGGATGACTTGGTTGGCGAGAGTAGCTAAAGAGAGGTATGAACAGCAGTTAGCTAATGAAGCCAAAAAAGAATCCTAGGGAGTTCTTTCGATATGTAGCCAGCAAAAGAAAGAATGATTATGTAAGGATGACATTGATTGGAGGAAATGGTATAAAGACAGCTGTTGCAGAATGTGTGGTGGAGATACTTAATGAGCAGTTCATAAAGATCTTTCAATCTTGTGAATGTGACTTCATGGAGAGATTGAGAGCAGTTGATGATGGGGAGGAGAGACTGACTGTAAGTGAGCGACAGGTGTTTGGGGAGTTCGGTAAACTAGATGTAAATAAGGCTGTGGAACTTGATAATATATCACCGCGTATTCTGAAGGAATGTGCCAGAGAGTTGACACCTGCCTTGACATATTTTTTTAATATGAGTCTTGCACTTGGTCAAGTTCCTAAAGAGTGGAAGGAGAGCAAAATGGTGCCACTTCATAAAGGAGGTGATCGAACTCAAGCATCAAACTATAGGCCTATCTATGTGTCAGGCGTTGTGGTTAAGTTGTTGGAGAAGATTGTGAGAACTAGGATCCAGAGTTGGGTTGACAACAATGGTATAATCTTTGATGGATAGCATGGATTTGCTAAAAGGAGGTCATGTTTTAGTAATCTACTTACTTACTTATTACAATAAAGTGACTGCTTCCTTGGACAGAGGAGAAGGATACACAGTAATATACTTGGATTTCGCAAAAGCTTTTGATAGAGTACCTCATGATAAGTTGACAGTCGAACTAGAGCAGATGGGGTTGGATATTAGATTAGTGCATTGGATTGGAGACTGGCTATCTGATAGACATCAACAAGTTGTGTATGTAGGAGTGATATCCAGGAAAAGTAAAGTCACTAGTGGTGTGTGTCAGGGGGTCTGTTTTAGGGCCATTACTGTTTAACCTGTATATTAATGATATTAGTGAAGATTTGGATGGAGATATTCAGTTGTTTGCAGATGATGCAAAGTTGGGACAAACCATAAAGAGAATTGAAGATGTTGTGGCATTGCAAGAAGACTTGAATAAATTGAGTGATTGGGCACGGAAATGGGGATGTGAGTTCAATGTTGCAAAATGTAAGGTTTTAAAATTTGGAAAACAAAGATGGGATGCAGAATTTATGCTTGGTGAGAATATATTGTTGGAGGTAGAGGAAATAAGAGATCTGGGGGTGATAGTGGATAAGGATCTAAAATATAAGGGACACATCACCAAAATTGTGAAGACAATACAAAGAGTTCTGGGAATGATGCGTAGGGCACCGACATGTAGAAGTAGGGAGATTCTTGTTCCGTTGTATAAGGCTTTGATTAGGCCACACATGGACTCTTTTGCCCAGATTTGGTCACTGGGTTTTCAGAAGGATGAAGAGATGTTGAAACAGGTCCAAAGGTGACTGACTAAGGTAGTTTCTGACTTCTGGAATGTTGAGTATGAGGAAAGATTGAGAAGATGTAATTTGCACAGTCTGGTGGAGAGAAGGAAGAGGGGAGATATGATAGAGACCTACAAGTTGGTAAAGGGTTGTTATAAGATCAATGGTGGAGAAGTTCTACAGAGAATAGTGGGAGATCAGGGGAGAACCAGAGGTCATCCCTGGAAACTGTATAAAGGGTGTGAGTAGAGGAGTGAGAGGCAGGTTTTTTCGTGCCTTTCATTCACAATTGGAATGCCTTGCCTGAGAGTGTGGTGTCTGCAAGGAGTTTGAGTGTGTTTAAGACACGGTATGATGAGATGTGTGTGTGTGATAAAAGGACCTCCCAGATGAGTGTTTGATTCCATGAGGTCTTGGGTAATAATAATAATAATTTTTTTTTATTTTATTTTTTATTTTTTTTATTACATTGCATACATTTGTTACAGTTATTATATACATTACATACATTTGTTTACACGTGTTACTTACATTACGTACATTGGTTTACATATAATACATACGTTACATACATTGGTTTTCATGTGATATGTACATTACATGCATTTGGTTACATATGATACATCTTGGATGAGAACTAGTTTCTTTGCTTTCATTCTCGAAGCTTATATGTAAGCTTATCATATAAGCTTACATATATACATATATATGTATATACATAATTAATTGTATTATGTATATACTTATGTATATACATAATTAATTGTATTATGTATATACTTATGTATATACATAATTACTTATAATAATTATTACTTGTAATAATTATAATTACTTATAATAATTATGTATATACATAATTACTTATATGTAAGCTTACATATAAGCTTACATATAGGATGACACCAGTTGGTTATTATGAATTTTTTTTTTTTTTTTTTTTTTTGCTGTGTTGGGAAGCTGCGAAATCTGTGATTGAGAAATTCGCACGCCCTCACTCACACATACACACACGCACAATAACTTGGAATGCATTGATGCATCGCTGAACTGGAAGCCTGAACGAATATATTGTGTTTCATTAAATTTGTATGGTATTTTGGGTGCGTGTTTCTTGTTCATAGTATGTCCTTAGAGCTCTTTTCAGGCTATTGTAATTTGTAAGGTTTCTGTATTCAAAAGGTAATTTGTTTATCATGTCTGGGATGTAGAAGTTTCGCGTGGCCTTTCTGTTGTGATTATTGTATTTATATGTGATATAATTAGTAGTCTGAGGTCTTGTTATACGGTAAGTATTTCTGACTGTCCTGTAGTTGGCATCGAAATAATGTTTTAGCAACGCTGCATAGTGACATAAATGTTTTGCTGTCAGTATTTTGTGTTCTGACATTGCAATGTTTATAAGGTCGTGATTTTCTCTTTGTTCCCAAAAGATCAGTTTTGTCATTTTGTATTGTAGCGACATTAATCTATTTAATTTGTAGGGTGTGCAGAAAGCATACGTTGTTATAGCGTATCTTAGTATATTTTGGCATAGTGCTTTGTATATTAGTGTTTTTAAGCATATGGGAACTATGTCTTTTAACCTGTAGAGTTTGCCACTTATTGTTCGGAGTTTGTTGTGTAGATGGTTTATGTGGCTATTCCAATTCATATCTGCATCGAAGTAAACTCCAAGGTATCGTATTGTTTCAACCTGAGTGATTGTAGTGGTGCTGTTCTGTGTGTTTTGTATGTTGGAAAGTGGATGTTGGATGGTTATATATTTGTAATCAACTGGTCGAGTCAGTGGATTTCTGAATATCATTATGTCTTTTCTGAGTTTAGATGTATGAAGTTTTTCGTGAGCCAGTCTATGATCAGATTTATGTCATGTTGCATATTTGTTTGGGCTATGCTTGTGTTATTATGGATGGATATTATTGCTGTATCGTCTGCGTATTGGAATATCTTACCTTTGAGTGGTAGCTGATTTATATTGTGCATGTAAATGTTGAATAGAGTTGGGGAGAGTACAGCTCCCTGTGGTACTCCACAGGTTACTGGTAGCTCTCTGCTTCAGTTTGATCCGATACGTGTGATATGCTTTCTATTTTGAAGGTAGTTTGTAAACCACCTGTGAAGAGGCCCGTGTATTCCAACATGCCTCAGCTTTTGTAACAAGGTTTGATGTGTAAGTGTATCGAATGCTTTAGTTAGATCAATAAAGACTACCATGGCAATTTTGTTTTTGTCTAAGGCGGTATTAATTACGTCTGTAAAGTCTTCCAAGAGAGATGTTGTTCCCTTATTTTTCTGAAAACTATATTGTGTTTTGGGGATAATATGAAAGATCTCAGTGTATGCTGTGAGTTTCTTCAGTAGGATCCGCTCCATAATTGGATTGATAATTGGTAATGTTGCTATGGGTCTGTAATTGCTGATTAAATTTCTTTTTCCATGTTTGTATATGGGTGTGATTATGGCTGTCTTTAGCATACTTGGTATCTGTCCTGTTTTAAATATTTTATTTATTAGTTTTAGTAGGATAGGACTTAAACTAGTTGCATGTTGCTTTATATCTTTAGGTCTGATACCATCTATTCCTGGGCCTTTGTTTGGTTTGATTTGATTTATTGCAGAGAGAAGTTCTACTTCTTTTATGGTTGGGAACCATAATGCCTGTTTTGATTGTGGTCCAAGTGGAGGGTCTCGTTTTGTGATTGGGGGAATATTTCTGTGTGGATGGAGTCTGCAAAGTATTGGTTAAAGTCATTTGCAAGTTGTTGGATAGGTTTTGCGTCTTTCATGAAGCTGTGTTTTATGGTTTCAGAGGAGTGGTGTTGGGAACAAAATCTAGCATCTCGTTGATCAGATGCCAGGTTTGTTTCATGTTGTTTTGTGCAGAGGTTAGTTTGTCTCTGTAGTAGCTTCTTTTTGCATTTCTGATTTGTGTTGTAAGGCAATTCCTTGTTATCTTATATTCAGTTTTTAAAGCTGTGTTATTTGGATATCGCTTTAATTCTTTCCATAAAGCGTCCTTTCTGTGTATTTCTAGGATTAAGTTTTGTGTTATCCAAGGATTTTGTGTTGTTTTTGAACGAATTCGGATTTTCTTTGTAGCTTCCTTATATATTTCCTCCAGTGTGAGTTTAATGTTGTTCTATAAGATATCTGCTGAATCTGTTCCCAGTTTGTTTTTCTTATTTCGTGGTTGACTATTTCTTCGTCTATTATTGTTTTCTGTTGCTTTTCTTCTGTGGGACATTGCATGGATATTGTCTTGGTGTGCAGGTTTAGAGCAGTGAACTAATGGTCTGCTACTTTGCACTTTATGACTGATGCAGTGTAACTATTTGGTGGTGCTCGGACGTTTATATGATCTAGACAGGAGGCAGTGATAGTATTTCCGAATATTTCTTCTCTAGTACATGATGTTATTGTTGGTATTAGATTATACATTGATAGTGTGTCTAGGTATTGCAGTGTTGTTCTGGTTTTCGTATGCAATATTTATGTTTATGTCGCCAATTATCATTAGGTGTTCGGTTGAGCATATTTCTTGGCTTGAAAGCCAGCAACTGAGTTCGTTCAAGAATTTTATCATGTTTTGGTTTGGTGGCCTGTATATAGCATTTAGTATTATGGGATGCTGTGTATTAGTGGTATTAGTGATTTCGAGGGGCAAAGGGTTTCAGCATGCTCAAACTGACTGGCCGTTTCTTTTGCTATTAATTTTTGTTTGATAAATATTAATATTCCACCCCCTCTTTTTGTTTGGCGGCATGATCTATGTTGTTGAAAGCCTGGAATTTGGAAAGCAGTCACTTCGTCATTAGTTATGGATACTTCTGTAAGAACCAATATATCAATAATATCAGTGTAATTCCTCAGATAAGCCTGTAACAATAACCAATGTTTTTGGATGCTTCTGATGTTAATATGCAAGTTTGAGAGACCTCTCGCTTGTACTGTGTTTTGTTTCCATGCATCAAGAGATTCGAAAGTACAATTACTGATGTATTCTGGTATAATTACATCTATCTGATTGTTCACATTCATTTTTGTTGTGTTGAGATCTTCTTATTGAACTAAGTTGGAGTCTTGTTTCACTTTGGCAACCTGTCTATATCTTCCGAGCTTTTTATTTGTATAGACTTTGAAGTCTGTGACTTTCTCAGGAATATTTTGCTGTCTTTGATCCATAAAAATTGATAATTTTTTTCTGTTTTTTCTTTTCTTGCTTGGTACAAAAGATTCTGATTGAAAGGTGTTAAATACTTAGATAGAAAGATTGGCGTATTGTCTTGCGATGCATTTAAATCCTTGACCACTGGTTTTTTCAGTCTGCTGGCTTTTATGAGATTGTCTCTTGTAGCCTTGCTTCTCAGACGAACTATGACTGGTGTAGGTCGTGGCGAGCCTTGTTTTCTGTTCTTCCTGGGCAACCGATTTATGGTTTGAATATCATTATGCTCTAGGGGGATGTCAATTGCATGGCCTAACTTTAAAACTACGTCTCTGAGATTTTCTGTGGATTCGGTTTCTGGAAGACCATTTATGACAAGGTCTTCTTTATGTTGTTGTTGGTTTAAAACTTCGTATTGTAGTTTCCGGGAATTAAATTCTTGACGGAGTTCCGATGTGTCTTTTATCAATTTGTGCTGCCTGTCAGTTAATGCGTTAATGCTGGTTTTAATGTCTTTTACCGTTTGTAAGACTTCTTTGACTTTTGAATTATTAAATTTAACAAACACTCTTCATATTCGCTAATTTTTTTGTTATTTCTTTATTCTGTTTATCAAATAGTTCTTGGACAAGATCTACCAAGCTGGCTTTTATATTTTCTAAACCTTTTTCTATCAATAAATTTATGGAATTCAAATTATAAGACTCACCGGTATTTTTTTGTCTGTTCAGTTCATTGTCCGATTCTGCCTCCGGTGTAATCAGTTGTGCCGTGGGTGGCGGCGTTTCTTTGTTCTCTCTACAGTTTAGGCACTTCCATTCTTCTCGTTTGGCATTGGATTTACGTTGCCAAGTTGTTTCTGAAAGTCCGGAACATGTAAAGTGAAGATTCTTATGGCATTTCCTGCAGGTTATATGACTTCCGTCGGACGGTAATTCCTTCAGGCACTTGTTGCACTTCATGACTCACCTTTCTTCCTTTGGACAGCTGCAAAGATGGCGACGTCCTTTGTTCTATACTCGTTAGCAACCGCAGTGTATACTTCAATTTTTAGCACACTCAGATTTTGGATTCCACTTGGCCAATTTCGATGAATTATATGTCACTGTCTTCAGCGTGACAAGTAGAGTTACTTTATGACACTTTTAAATTAGAAAACAGGAGTTAGCACCACATTAAAACTATAAAAACGGGACCAGTGATACGACCATGCAACCGTTCGTAATATTAATAATAATAATAATTATCATCCACTGTAATTTGTACACCAACCTGTCATGAGGTAATATATAAAATGCTTTTGCAAAGTTCAAGAATATACAAATCTTCCTTATGACATATTTTTTGTTTTATCATAATGCAAGCAGATTGCTAAAATAAGACCTAACTTTACAAACTGCCATGCTGACTAACATAAAGAATCTTATGTCTGTCTATTGAATTCTGTATTCTAGTTCTAGCCAACTTCTCCAATTCATTCACTTTAGCTGCAGATATAATGGCTGGTCTATAACTGAAACCATGTTCTGTTGCAGAACCATGCTCTTTTGTGCTAACTCTTTTGCACCTATGTAAAAATAAGTGGTTATATCATCCAATCTTGCAGGTTTTATTGACATCTAATCCAATCAATATCTGATACATCTCTGATTCTTTCACCTGTAATTCTCTATTATTTGCTCCTTTCTACATGATGCATGGCACCCTTCTTTACACCAGTATGATATACCCTGGTAGTTCTCAACAATTCATTTCACTACATCCCTTGTGATGGTCACTATGCTACTATAACTAGAAACCAGTGTCATCCTTCCGTAATGTTTTTTTCTTGCTAGCCATATAGCAGAAGCATTCACTTGAGTTATCTTTGTCCTGACTGGCTAGTCTCCTCTCATGTTACACTTTTTCTTTCTGTATTATGCTTTTCACCTTTCTAGCCTACACTTTATATTCCTCATGCATCTGATCACACTAACACTATCTAAAATCTGAAACCTGTTCAAAGATGAACACTTATTTTTGTGAAAATTGTTCATAATTAAAAATGTATTCAATAATACTAAAGAAAGATATGCTCTTTAAATTACTGCATGAAAAAAATTAAAATATTAAAGAACATATTTTTTTAATAAATAATAATTTTATACTTTAAAAAATATTAACTCACCTCCATATCATCCACAACACTTTGTAGCTGGTCTCTTAATTCACCAAAGGCATCAATGATCAAACCTAGGAAAGAGAAAAAAACGTTTTTTAATACAATTTTATACAAGGCAACAAACATATTTAAAGCGTATACTTTATTTGATTTGCTGGTGTAATATCATCACCATCTTCCTGATATGTACCCTCAAGAGGTTTACAGGCTACTATAACAGCACTACATGATTAAGTTTAGTTTATATTATTGTTAATCTCCTACCAGAATTTTCCTCCAAATTGGTCTATTACTTGTCAGAACTCCAATACTGCTGTATTTAACATTTCATGCTTCTAAGGCACTTCTGACTGAATCCATCCACCTTGGTCTTCCTCTGGGTCTTTTTCCTACCATTTTGGTATCAAACACCTGTTTATCTAACCTTTCCTCACCCATTCCATTTAAGTGGCCATACCACCTTAGATTAACTCTGCTCACATATTCTTGAATGCAAACAATGTTGAGTTCCTTTCTAATGTCTTACTTTCTAATATGATTGTCCATTGCACCATTTGTTTACTCCCCTAATTTTTCTCAGAACTCTCATGTCTGTGGTCTCTAGTCTTTGATTAAGTGCTTTATTTCTAACCCAACTCTTAGATCTGTAACTTAAAACTGGTTTGAATACTGTCTTGTATACTGCTACATATACAAAATTTGTATTTATAAGTATGACTTATATATTATATCATATTATAAACATAAACTGAAATACTGAATTATAAACATAGTACTAGTATACAGAATATGAACCAAAATACTATACTCATATTACAAAATATCAGTATGAATACAGGTGTACCATGGTCACAAGACATGCTAGTTTCCAGACCACCATCGTATAGTGAATTTCATCGTATAGTAAATCATTAGTGATTTTTTTTTCTTTTTCTTTCTTTCTTTTTTTCTTCCACTTGTAGATGCATGTAATGGTTTAATAACATTTTCAGCAGTCATATATGCTGTACCTGAGATAAATGAAGTATTTACTTAATGGGTTGCTGTAGTTAGTCATGAGTGCTTTGTCAATAAAGTTGTCAATTACTTCAAGGAGAATTATTATTATTATTATTATTATTACGGGTATCTCCATGGAGTCAGTAGACTCATCGCGGGAGACCCAAACTAGCAAAACAATATCTGTCATATCTCTTCTTGAATTCATTTACAGACGAAGAGCTCACAACTAAGTCAGGCAATGAATTCCACTCATTCACCACCCTCCTGGCAAAAAACCTTGTTCTGACACCTTTGTTAACCACACTCTTCTTTAATTTCCAGAGATGACCTCTTGTTCTTCCATCACTATCACACAGCTGAAACATTTCCCCTGCATCAGTCCTATAAAAACCTTTTAGTAATTTGAATGTTTCTATCATATCCCCTCTTCTTCGCCTATCAACCAATCTCTGCAATCCACACGCTCTCAATCTATCAATGTAGGGAGCAATTTTTATATCACTCACCAACTTGGTCACTCTTCTCTGAACCCTCTCCACAGCCTCCTTAGAAGTAATATTATCACTGTTATTCTTATATGACACCTTCATGGAATCCTAGGACTCACTGCAGGATACCATGCTACCCTGTATGACACTATCTACCATCTCCAGTACACAACCTACTGTTGGCATTACACCATCTACTAAACATCATGCGCAGTATTTTGCATATTAACAGCATGTATTCTCTAATTTGTTGTTTTCTAGGAGGAGAAAACCCAAGTTTCTGGAAAGGGGCAGCTAGCTCATCTATAGTTTAAAAAACAGACAAACATATAAAGATTTCTTCTTCATATTATTATTATTACCCAAGACCCCATGGAGTCAAAGACTCATCTGGGAGGCATACTATGACAAGAATGAATCCAGGTTCGTTCTTTACAATCAAAGGGTACCTGTCGTTTTCATTCTGCCAACTGCTATTATAGAGGCAGAATGAAAAGAAATTATCAATTTTTATGGGGTTGCTTGCAAAATTAATAATTAATATCATTATTATAATTAAGTAATAATAATATGAGCAGAACATATTTACCTTGGATGATGGCTAGTAGAATGACGATAACAAAGAAGAAGAAGGTGATATCAAACAAGATTCTGTACACTTCATAATCATCCCCATCAGGAGGCTCAATCTCATCACCTGCAAAAAATACATTTCATGAACATAGTCTTAACTTTGTATTTTATTAACAAATTCTGGTAGCTAGAAGTACAGACTAAATCAACAGCAATGCTTCCATTCTCAATCATTTTATTTGTTGAGAAAAATGATCTAGCAAAGTAATAGGATTTTGCTTGTTAAATAGGCGAACTGGCCAAAGAATACACACATTTACTCCTGTTTATTCTTTGTGTTTATGGTTTGCTATGACTCTTGCAAGGTTTATTCATTAACGAGCAATAACTGAACAGTTCCCTATATTTTTTAAGTATTATAACATAAATACTCTAAAAATGTGGACATAAATGATAATAGTACTGAAATTCTAAATAATGAGCAGTTGCCTATATTTTTAAAGTACTATAAAAGCAGATAGTTTTTGCATCTTTGTGTGTGTATGCATGCGTGTGTGTCTTTGCCTGTCTGTGTCTAATACTCATCTGAAAAAATGTGAACATAAATAGCAACAGTTCTGAGATTCTAATGAAGCTATATACTTAAAAAAAATAAAAACAATGATGCACAGAACTAAAGAAATCAGACATTCATAGCTGTATGATGAAAAAAAAAAGTGTTTCTTCATTAAATCATAATTTTTAGAATTTCAAAAAAGGAAAAAGTTAAACAAGTGTTTAATATATTTGATAGACAGAATCTTAACTTAGATTATAATATTATTATTATTATTATTGGATCTCCAGGGAATCCAAAGACTCATCGAGCGGGGGGGGGGGCACCCATTCTACAACTCTCCATCTCCACCACTCCACCAACCACAACTACCTTCATCATCTACACCAATATCATCTACTGCCGACCACCACCACCACTGGGATTTTCACAGACAATCACAAACATCCATGCCCATGGCAGGATTCAAATCCGCAGCCTTTTGGCTGGAGAGTGGATACTCTAACCACTCGGCCAACCAGGCCATCATCAGGTTATTGAGAATGATGAAGCATGAATCTTCCTTTATTTGGTGTAAAGTTCAATGAAGCACTTGTGGGGTTCTCTCTCTCTTCATAATGAAAAATTTCTTCTAGATTAATTTGACATAAATCTTTACATATTCATTCATATCCTTCCTTCTACTAATCAGGCCCTTCAAATGGCATAATTCATTCCTTTCTAGCATACCCAATATTCTATAATCTAACTGCACCCTATACATTTTTTTGGAAGGAGTTTTCTGAAAAGATTAATTATTATAACTATTATTACATGACACTTCCAAGGAGTCCAAAGACTCATCAAGGGAGGGCACCTACTCCACAGCTCTCTATCTCCACCACTCAGTCCACCAATACCATCCAATGCACACCACCACCACTAGTGTTTCACAGCAATCACAAACATCCATGCCCACAGCAGGATTTGAACCTGCAGCCTTTTGGCTGGAGAGCAGATACGGTAACCACTCAGCCAACCAGCTAATTAACTTTTAAAGAGAATAACCTAGACTAATATTATTAACAGAGAAACTTTTTTTTCAGTTTGCATTTCAATAAAACTTCATTTATTTTCGGCAGTTTTAACCTGAATGTATATTATTCATGGAGCACTGTGGGTGTCGGTTATGTTTTTTGTGTAATTTGTAGCATGTGTTGAATAAAAACAAAATGGCAGTACAAACAAATTCATTATGTCATGCAGCGCACATAACAAATGTGATTAAACATAGATTTTTCCAGGACAGTTCATTGTCATAAGTGTAGCATATATTATTATTATAATTACACCCTCCATGCAGTCAGCAGACTCATCGTGGGAGGTTCATTCAACTGACAACATATCTATCATAATGAATCATAAAATCCTTAACACTTATTTCATTAACAACATATTCTGGTAATGCATTCCCTTCACTGACAATTCTCCACGTAAAAAATCTTCTCCTCACATCCCTCTTCACCCCACTCTTACATAACTTCCAGGAATGACCTCTGATTTTCCCACTCTCACCTTTTTTTTTTTATAATCCCTCTGGATTAATCCAATAAAGTCCATCATCAACTTACATATCTCTATCCTATCACCTCTTCTTCTATCTACCACTCTGCAATCCATAGCCAGAATTTCAGAGTCCTGATATTGTCTTAGTCACTTTCCTCTAGACCAGGCCTGCACAACATACAGCAACCCACAATGTTATTTATTTTGGCCCGTCTGCCTGATTGAAATTAATTAATCATATGAGGGGAATATGAAATTAGACGATTTGAATTAAATTTTTACTAAGACTCTGAATGTTTACGTTCATGCGATTAATGTCACAATCATGTTTTCTTTCAACTCGACAATAAATTACATTTGGAGTTATTTCCACTGTCGTATTTAATAACAAATTATTACAACAGCTTCGAAGTTTTGTTAGCACTAGTGTCACTGCAGGGAAATCGAAAGTTACATCTTCGTGATAATGACTTGATGTCTATGAACGAGAACGAATAGTATTACACAAATTTGGCTGTGCCTTGACTGGCTTTGGCAGTATAGTGGTTGGCTGTAGCTGGAGCAATACATTACATAATTGTTATCATAACCTGAATTATTGTTAGTTTTTCATCATTAGTTATTTGTAATTAATATTGTCAATCTCTGACAATATTGTGAGCTTAAGTAAAAAGTGCAAAATAGATTCGGAACATCGAGCATTTAACCCTGAGTGGACAAACAAGTATTTTTTTCGTTGTTTAAGGACAAAAAAGTATGCATTGTTTGCCGGGAATCTATTGCTGTGCCAAAGGAGTACAATCTGATACGTCATTTTGAATCGAAACATCCTAACCTTGGCAAGTTGGATGCAAATGAAAAGCAAATAAAAGCAGCAAGGTTATTGAAAGTCCTTAGCGGTGAGCAACAAGCCTTTAAAAAGTGGCATCTGCAAATGAAGTTGCCACAAAGGTAAGTTTAAAAATATCACAAGAAATAGTTTGTGCTGGCAAATCATTTACTGAGGGAGAGTTGATAAAAAAGTGCCTGATGATTGCAGTTTCCGAATTGTGTCCTGATAAGAAAAATAATTATGAAAATATCAGTTTGTCCCGTATGACTGTTCAGTGCAGGGTGGCTGATATTGCTGAGGATCTTAAAGAAAATTTGTTAAGATCTTGGAGAAATTAGTGAGGGACTGTATACAGCATTGGGAAGATGAGGATAATGTTATCTGTGAGAGTCAACATGGATTTGTGAAGGGGCGCTCTTGTTTTAGCAATATGCTAGCCTTTTATAATAAAGTTACAAGAGCAGTAGAGAGAAAGGCATACACTGACATTTTCTTGGACTTGGAGAAGGCATTTGACAGGGTGCCACATGATAAGCTGATATTTAAGCTGCAACAGGTCTGGATGCCAGGTTGGTCAACTGGATTCAGGATTGGCTATCCGATAGGTATCAGAGAGTTGTGTATGGTGGGGCAGTTTCAAGGAAGCAGAGGGTTACAATTGGGGCCCCACAGGGCTCAGTACTGGAACCTATATTGTTTAACCTTTATATCAATGATATTGTCAGTGGATTGCAGGGGGATATTCAGTTGTTTACGGATGATGCGAAGCTAGGAAGGGTTATTAATAATAGTGCAGATCAGATGTGGTAGCACTGCAAAAGGATTTGAATAAGCCAAAAAATGGTCAAATGAATGGGGGTGTCGGTTTAATGCAGCAAAATGTAAGGTCTCGAGGTTTGGGACACATCGATGGGATGCTGTATACTCTATGAGAGGAGCTATACACGAGGGGAGACAAGAGATCTGGGGTTGATGATTGATCGAAACCTGAAATTTAGAGGCCATATTGCAAAGGTGATGAATGTAATACAGTTGATTGCTGCAATAATGAGAAGGACACTGACCTGCAGAGATAAAAGAGTTATCATTCTGTTGTATAAGACTCTGATCAGACCACACTTAGACTATTGTTCTCAGATTTGGTCCCCAGGATTTGAAGGGGATAAAATGACTGTGGAAAGGGTACAAAGGCAGATAACAAAGATGGTTTCAGTAATGTACAATGTTAGTTATGAGGATCGGCTGAGGGAATGTGGACTGCAGAGTTTGGTAGATAGAAGAAGAAGAGGTGATATGATTGAGACTTTTGAACTGTTGAGAACTGGTTATAGGGTTGACACTGGGGAGTTCTTTTGCTTGGGTGAACAGCGGGAAGGAGTGATGACAAGGGGCCATCCCTGGAAGTTATGGAAGGAAACTGCAAAAGGGTGAGGAGTGGTTTCTTTGCATGGAGAGTGGTTGAACCATGGAATGCATTGTCTGATAGATATTGTGTTTCTTAGGAGGGACCTCCCATGATAAGTCTTGATAGACTTTGTGTTTCTTAGGAAGGACCTCCCACGATGAGTCTTTTGACTCCATGGAGGCCTGAATAATAATAATAATAATAACCTGCAAAAATCGGCTAGTGAATTTGTCTATTATTCGCTTGTTATGGATGAAAGTACTGATATGAAAGATACTGTGCAGCTTTTAATATATGTAAGAGGCGTTAATAAGAATTCTCAGATGACAGAGGAGTTTGCTAGTTAGTGTTCAATGAAAGGAAGAACAACAGGAAAGGAGATTGCAGAAAATGTAAAGATGTGTGTAACCAAAAAAAAACTATCCTTAAATTTCAAGAATTTAGTAGCAATTTGCTCTGATGCCCCGTCTATGTGTGGAAAAAATGTTGTTGCTGTAACATTGATTGAACAGTATGCAGGTAAACCATTGACAAAATTTCACTGCCTAATTCATCAGCAGGTGTTATGTTCAAAGCTTTTGCAGTTTGATCATATGATTAAAGTAGTATTTGCTCTGGTCAACTATGTTCATGCTCAGGGTTTGAAACACAGAATGTTTCAGGCATTTCTAGAAGAAAATGATGCCGAGTACAGGGATCTACCATATTACACTGATGTACGTTAGTTGAGCTGCAGTAAAGTTTTGTCACACTTTGTTGCTCTAAAAAATGAACTAGTTGAATTTTTGGAATCTCAAGAAGATATGGAAAAATTCCCAGAAATAATGGATGAAGAATGGAATCAAGATTTATTTTTTTTGTGTGACATTTTGGGTCACTTGAATGACCTTAAGTTACTGCTTCAAGGAAAAAATAAGTTTATTTTTCAGTTAATGTTTCTTATAAAGGCATTCAAAATGAAATTAAGTTTGTTTGAAAATCAACTTACTAAGGGGGATATGTCAGATTTCTCAACTTGTTGACAGAATATTCCATCCGAATATCATTCAATGGTGAGTGAAAAATATAAGAAGTACATATCACTTCTAAGTGAGGAGTTTCAGAAAAGAATGCCATTGAGTAATGAAGACGAAATCCACATTAAAGTGATTGAGGATCCATTTTCTGTCGAAGCAATCTACCTGTCAAACTCCAGATGGAAGTTATTGATATTCAGTGTTCTAAAACTATTGGGTCAAGCATAGGGAGAGTACTTTACAAGAGTTTTATTCTATTCTGGATCAGGATAAATTTAAAAGTTTGTTGGATACTGCCTGCCTACCAGGTATTTTGGAAGCACATATACTTGTGAACAAACATTTTCGGTCATGAACTTGAACAAAACCAAACAGCATTCATCTTTAAGTGATATCAATTTAGAGGCAATATTAAGAATAGCCACTTCAAACATGACACCAAACTTGGATAATATAGTTGCAACAAAGAAATGCAATGTGTCACATTGTGACATTCTGAATGTCACAATGTGACATTCAGTCACTGATATTTCACTGAGAATAAGTGTGATATTCTCAGTGAAATTATTAGTAAACTTTGTGTTTATGTTTAAGTGGTTTTTATTGAGAAATATTGCAGCTATATCTGTTTGTAAATAATTTTGATTATAATTTTAATTGTAATTAGAAGAAACACACGTATAAACCACAGTGAAAATTATTTAATTGTAAATATTTCATCCTAAGTATCTTAGGACATCATCAGTACAGTATTTAAACAAAATTAGGAATAACATACAGTTAGGGCGCATGATTACAATAGAATCTCATGAAAACGTGCATAACGTGTTAAAGTAGTAAAAAAAAAAAAAAAAAAAAAAAAAAAAATGTAACACAATTTTGTATGATAATTTTCCATACTTTAGGAATAGTAAGAACGTCGTTGCGGTTTAGGTTTGGTCTGTGTAGTAGGGCTTCAGAACTTTCTTTGTATAAACGTTCATGTTTAAATAAAGATCTATGTAAAAGTTTAGCCTTTTCCCAATGGATCCTATGGTTTGGATTTTCAATTCTGTGTTGAGAGAGGCCAGATTTCTGCGGTTTAAGAAGACGAATGTGGTCTTGATGTTCCGAGATGCGTTTCTGAACAGACCTACCTATCTGTCCAAAATAAGATAATTTGCATGAGCATGGAATCTCATAAACACCAGGTAACATCAAGGGTGAGAATTTGTCCTTAGGAGAAGGTAATAAGTTGTAAATTTGGTTGATAGGTTTGTAAGTAGTGGCAAAATTGTATTTCTTCATAATTTTAGAAAGACGTTCTGAGATGCCTTTAACGTAAGGTATGGGAATCCTATGCACTTCTTCCTGTCTGGTTTGATGTATGCAGAAGTGACTGATGATTTTTTGAGTTGTTTTGGGATTATATCCATTTAGGATGGCTGTATTTTTGATAACTTCTAATTCCTGGTTTAAAGATTCTACAGAGGAGCAGAATTTGTGTGCTCTGGAAACTAGTGATTTAATAATGCCAGATTTCTGAGATGGTTGATGAGCAGAAGAATTGTGAATGTAGCGACCTGAGAATGTAGGCTTGCGAAAGACAGACGTGGCGATGGAACCGTATTCTTTTCTTTGGATGTGTAAATCCAAAAAAGAGATACCCTGTGGAGATTCTTTTTCTAACGTAAAGTTGATGCGATGATGAAGAAGGTTAATTTTATCTAGAAACAGTTGTAATTCAGGTTCGGGATGATTCCAGACTGCAAATACGTCATCGACATAGCCAAATTTTTGGTTTGGGTTCAAAAGTGAATATTTTTTCCTCAAGGTGTTCTAGAAACAAATTTGCTAGGTTTGGTGATAAAGGAGATAAAAAAAAAAAAAAAATTAATTGTAACTCTCTAAAAAATTTAAATATGCATATTAATTAGTATTTGCTGTAGACCTACTAACAAATTTACTTAAGTTTAGCTGCAGTGGACTAGTCTAAGATTCGAGGTCCGAAGTGATTTGGCCCTTGGTCAGGTGGTACAAGTTGGATTTGGCCCTCAAAGACAATCAAGTTGTTTTTACATAACGAAACCTGTGGTAAATTCATCATTAAAAAACACACACACTAACTACAGTAATGACTATTTAATTCGTAAATATTTCATCCCAAGTATCTTGGGACATCATCAGTACAGTAGTTCAAACAATACTAGGAATAACATACAGTTAGGGTGCATGATTACAATGGAATCTCAATATGCATGCAGTAACCTGTTATAGAAGTAAATTAAATATAACTGGGGAAAAAAAAAATTTATATATATATATCTTTATATATAGATTATTTTACACAATTCTGTATGACAATTTCCCATTCAGAAACACATCTCGGAACATCAAGACCACATTCGTCTTTTCAAACCGCAGAAATTTGGTCTCTCCCAACACGGAGTTGAAAATCCAAACCATAGGATACATTGGGAGAAGTTGAAACTTTTATACAGATCTTTATATAAATATGAATGTTTATATACAGAAAGTGCTGAAGCACTACTACACAGACCAAATTTAAACTGCAACGACGTTCTTACTATTCCTAAAGTATGGGAAATTGTCATACAAAATTGTGTAAAATAAAATAATCTTTATATCTTAATATAAAAAAATATATATATTTTTTCAGTTATATTTAATTTACTTCTATAACATGTTACTGCACGCATATTAAGATTCCATTGTAATCATGTGCCCTAACTGTATGTTATTAGTATTGTTTGAACTACTGTACTGATGATGTTCCAAGATACTTGGGATGAAATATTTACGAATTAAATAGTCATTACGGTGGTTAGTACATGTCTTTTTTTAATAAAGTTGTGCAGGCCTGCTCTAGACCCTCTCCAATGTTTCAACATCATATCTGAATGCAATAACCCAAGTGTGATCAGACCAGTGCTTTATGCAGTTGCACAACCACTTCCTTATTCCTACATGTTAGAGTACTTCTTTCATGGCAGCACTATGATGTGCAGTCTTTGCAACACATGCAATATGCACTGTAAACTTCAGTCTGCTGTCAACTATCACACCCAAATCTCAAATCTCATCCACACATAGTGCCCTCAATATGGTACATAGCCTTATATTTCTGTAGTCCAAAACTACAACCCAACTCCTCTGTCCAAGTCAAAAGGCTATTCAGATCTTCCTGACAGGAATTAACATTAGCAGTGCTACTTCTTTGTATCATCAGCAAACAACTGAAGATCCTCAGTCAGTCTACATGATATATCATTTGAGATACTGTTAAACAGCAAAGGCCCAAGAACAGAACACTGGGGCATGCCACTTGCTATCCTTGGTTGAGACATTGACACTATTTTTTTTTTTTTTTGAGATACTGTTCCATCATACGCAACTTGCTGATATTATTCAGAGAACCAGTCTGCAATCCATTTAGCCAATATATTATCTATTCCCATCCTCTGCAGCTTGTACACCAACTTATCATGTGGTAATCTTTCAACTGCTATCACTATATATGATTCGCCCTTATCTAACACACTTGTCACCTTATCATTATACAGACTGGTCTGTAATTGAAAACTTCTGTCCTAGAACCATGTTTGTGGAGTGGTGCTTTACTCACTACAAGATTTTCATTAAATAATCAGGTCAAGGACACAGCTAACTGTCCTTAAGAATACGTGGTGATATGTCATCCGTTTCCATAGCCTTATTAACACCTAACACAATCAACACCTGATACACCTCTAATTTTTTCACTTCCAATTCTCCCAATACTAGTCTCCCTTCTGTATATTGTATGGCATCATTTATATGAGTATGATATATGCTGATTAAGTGCTCATTCAATAATTCCACTTTACCCTTTGCAACAGTCATTCTGCTGCCATGACTGTCCATCAGTGTTAACCTGCCATAATTATTCTTTTTCTTGCTTTTCCAGTGCAGCTTGCTTGTTACTGTTCATCCATTTCACTCTTACTCTCTTTACTCATTAACTCTAGGTATGCAGTTATACATTGCTTGTGTCTGATACTGCCTTATGAATTTTCATGCACTGCCAACATCTTTTCAGCACAACTCATCTATCCAATGTATTGATACTAGTTGATTGACAGAGCTTGCCATAATCACCCACCATTTTTGGCAGTAACCTTTTTTTGTTTCACCACTTCCCAAAAAAGTATCTCATGATCACTCTCAGCAACTGATGACAGTGTCAAACTGATGAAAGTGTATCAAAATACAACATTTTGATACACTTTCTGTACATCAAAATGATGGACAGAAAATAAGTGTCAAGAATATAATTGTGACTGTGAAAGAGATTAATGGAACAAAAAACAGTTGTGATTGTGGGTAAGAAAGAGAATACAAATGATAGAACACGAGTGTGATAGGGGGAATGAAAGAGTACAAAATTATTGTTATTATTATTATTAACATCTGATCTCTATGGAGTCAGAGACTCATTGTGGGAGGTACACACTATTGCGCACAGTGCTCATCCAACTGTGCCTTAAACTGATTCAATGCGTCTACATTCACAACACGCTCAGGCAATGCATTACACTCACAAACCTCTCTCCATGCAAAGAACCTGCTCTTTAATCCTCTGATCACATCCCCTTTATACAGTATCCAGCGATGGTCTCTTGTTCTAACCCCCTCTCCCAGTCTATGAAAAATCTCTTCCATGTCAAACTGACAACAATCTCTGACTAGCTTATATGTTTCGATCATATCCCCCCCCCCCCCCTTCCTTCTTTTCATGAGGCTTTGCAACTTACATTCTTTCAATCTGTCAGTACCGTTGACAGGGTGTAGCATAGAGGCAGCCTACCTCACGGCATGGCTTAATAAGTGTACTCGTTCAGCTATATTACAGTATGCACCGTTGCTACGCTAACAGGAATTGTTAGCATAAAGTGCGGAAAGAAGTTTTTCCAAGCTTAAACTGATTAAAAATTATTTGCGAATAGCAATGACCAAGAAAGATTGGTTGGCTTAGCAACTATATTGATAGAGGTGGACATAACTTATAATTTAAATTTAGAAGAGCTTATAAACAGTTTATTGTGTGATATCCTCGTAGAGCAAACATTTTATTAATATTATTATGTAATTGTTTTGCATTAGTGTTTCTCTTGTAACAAAAACAAAATAGCAATTGGAGATTTTCTTATATTTTGTCTTATAATCTATCAGGAACGATTTTTAATTGTTTGCCTCTGGGCATGATCTAATCTGGCGACAGTCTTGCAATCTGTCCTCATATTCCACATTCCAATGACCACTGATCATCTTTGTGAATCTTCTTTGGATCCTTTTCAACATATCTTTGTCACCAAAAAACCAGGCAACCAAATCTGTGCACAATAATCCACATGAACTCCGATCAAGGCCTTATACAATGGAATCATAAGCTCTCTATTTCTGCATGTCAGGGTCCTCCAGATTATTGCCATTATCCGATGTGACGACCTCACAACTTGTTCAATGTGTCCCCTGAATTTCAAGTCCTTGTCCACCATCACTCCTAGATCTCTCATCTCCTCTACTTCCATTAAAGTTTCCTCATAAAGTATATACTTCACATCCCATTGTTGCTTACCAAATCTCAAAACCTTACGCTTGGCAACATTGAACTGACAGTTCCACTTACCTGCCCTACTCATGCAATCTATTCAAGTCCTCTTGTAAGGCCATAACTTCCACTTAACTCTGCACTGCAATCCCCAGTTTTGCATCATCTGTAAACAGCTGCATATCACTAGTTAGACCCATCTGAATGTCATTAACATAAAAATTGAACAATGGTCCCAAAAGTGATCCCTGCAGTACACCACTAGTGATCTTCCTCTTTTAGAATACTGCACTTCCCTATACAACTTTCTGATACCTATCTGACAGCCAGTCACTGATCCAATTCAGAAGTCTGTTATCCAATCCCATCTGTTTCAATTTATTTAAGAGCTTGTCATGTGGCAGTCTATCAAAAGAGAGAGAGAGAGAGCAAAATTTAAGTACACCACTGTATCTCCCATGTCCAAGGTATTTGTCACCTTGTTATAGTTCATAAGTAAGTCAGTAAAACATGATCTCCCCCTTAACAAACCCTATGCTGATAACCACAGAGAATACTGCTGTTATCAGCAGTATTCTCTGTGGTTATCAGCATAGGTTTGTTAAGGGGGAGACCTACTTCTCACCGATCTCTCCAGTACCTTCAACAACTCCAGATGTACAGATTGGACTATAATTTGAAGCCACAGCCTTATCACCACCTTTATGCAGTGGAACAATTTTACCCTCCTTCTGCTCCCTTGGAACCTGTGATGTTGAAGATGTTTATTAAACAGGAATGCCAATGTTACTGCTAATTCCCTGGAACATTCCTTAAGATGCATGGTTATATGTCACCAATTCCTATCACCTTATTGACATCAAGTTTGTTTATTTCCTCAGATATCTCTTGCTCACTCACAATTAAGCTATCCTCTCCTATGTCCTCTATACTTAAGTTCCTCATGATTCCACCCTGATCAGGATGAAACACCCATATAAATTAATTGCTGAATATCTCAACAATGTCTTCTGCAACTAGTTACCATTCTACCATTTTCATCCATTAACATCATTGTAAGATGATGATGATTATGATCATTCTTCCTTCTACTTGCCACATATCTAAAAAATTTTCTAGGGTTTTTGTTCACCTGATTTGCCAATTTCTGCTCATACTGAACTTTTGTTTTCCTTATTAACTGAGACACTCTCCTGGCTTGTTCTTTATATTCTTCATATAATTGATGATTACCATTATTCATCTTGTACTTTCTCAAAAGTACCTTCTTCTTCTTCCAGATTTCATGCTTAAGCCACTCATTTATCCATTTTAAACCTACCTTATTCAGCCTTTTGGCTTTAAGGCTACTTGCTGTTTGAATAGGAGGTGAGTTTTCTGCAGTCATTGTGCGCGCACACACACACACACACACACTAAAACACAAATTTCTTTTGAAAGTAATATTGATATTTATTATTTCTGGGACAGATTTTTTTTTATCTACAGTAAAACTATATTATGCAAACTTTCACTGTTTGTGATAGGAGGAAGAGTTAAATAAAGAGGTGGAGATGTGACAAGAGGTGAAATACTTGAAATCGGAATCAGAGGAACAGATGCAATGAGAGGTGAAATACTTGTGAATATACCATCTATACAGAGGTACTCCAGTCTCCTGTTCATGCATGGCTATAACAGTTTCCCCTGCAGTGAATCCAAGAGCAGTGGGAACTGCCCTTGGATTCATTCCAGGCTGATATGGCAAAGTAAATGGTAGCAAGAGTATTTGCTAGTTGCTTATGAAGCCTCCTGATTCATTACTATCACATTCAGTTCCATGTACCATCCAGCCTGTGGAATTAGCATACCTTTGAAATGATAAGTTGTGTCCTTTGAGGACAGATCATTCAGAGGAGAAACTGAGAGTGTATTGTGAGGAAGAGGTGGCCAGAACAAGATGTTTCGTGAGAAGTTACTACAGGTCAGAAGAGGGTGAAGAGCAGAAAATATTTAGGAAAACTGATATGGCCAATGCACAATGAGTGATCGTTATGAAGGATGTTAACTATAGTAATATACACAGGGGAAACAGCATATAACTGAATTTCTGAAAGTCTTATCTTTTTATTGAATGATAATTAATATTTATGATCTTGCCTTTTTAGTAATTTATCTTATTATATTTGTCAATGCTACTTACCAATTCCACCACCTGCTCGTACACCTTTGTACAAATGGAAGACAAAGCACTGAAAAAAAAAAAAAAAAAAGGATTAAAAGCTGCAAGTTGCTATATGCTAAAATGCAAATAAAAATGGAAATCCATTCAACAAATGCTTGCTAACATGTTTCACTTATCCAGTGTATCAAATATTATTTCATATGCAGAAAGAATATAATGTACATAAGGACATATCATTATTATTTTGTGACACTTCCAAGGAGTCTGAAGACTCATCGAGGGAGGACACCTACTCTACAACTCTCTGTCTCCACCATTCCACCCATTAACTACTCCAATCCTGTACTACCATCATCATCTATATCAACGCCATCTACTGCCCATCACCAGCACCACCACTACTATTTTTTGTCTGTAAATTGCATGTGTTCTGAAGGGCTGATTTGTCTGTATGCAGGATGAAAAACCCAAACTCCATATGAGATCAGCTAACTCACCTTCAATTGAAAAAATCCATATAAAGATTTCTCCCATCACAACGAGAATCGCACCTAGGCCTTTTCTAATCAAAGGGTGCAATGTACCATCGCTCTTCCAATTGTGCTACAGAGGTGCTTACATCATCATACATAAGATCTATATCTATATATATATCTATCACACACACACACATACACACACACACACGCACATGTCTTATATATATATATATATATATATATATATATATATATATATATATATATATATATATATATATATATATATATATATATATCATATGGTCCATTTTTCACTTGCCTCTTATTTTTATATTTAAGTGAAATGGTTTGAAATCTAAATTTTTGTATATTTTACTTATAGCTAAATTTCCTTCAGAATTCCTACTGCTTCTGATATAAGATGTTTGTAAGATTGCAAGAATGTGTTTCTAAACCCTTTGAATATGTCTATTTATAAATGAGAATTGGAACATTATATAAATAATGATTTCAAATTTTGTTTCTGGTTTTCTAATTGAATTGCAAAATTATTATTATAATTATTAGTAACATCCAACCTCCATGGAGTCAAAGGAATTATCATAGGAGGTCCATATTCTCTCATGCAAAAGGATTATCGAACCATGCTTTAAACTCATTCACACTTTCAAGCAATGCATTCCACTCACTAATCACAGTCCATAAAAAACCTGCTTCCCATCCTCCTTATACAGCTTTCAAGGATGGACTCTAGTTCTACCCTTATCTCTCTCTATTCTATGAAAAATATCCTCCACTGATAACATCTCACCAATATAAATGTCTTGATTACATCTTCTTTCCTTCTTCTATTCACAAGGTTCCACAAGTTACATTCCCTCAATTTCTCTTCATATCTGACAATCCATAGACTTGACACTGACTCAGTAAATCTTCTCTAGACCCTCTCCAAAACATCCTCTTGAAAACCAGGTGACCAGATCTGCACATAGTAGTTCCTATATGGCCTGATCAAAGCCATACACAAAGGAACCATAACCTCTTTGCTTCTTCGTGTCATGCTCTCCTCATCATTGCCATATTCTATTATGATGTTCTTATAATTTTAGCAGTGTGACTGCTAAACTTCAAGTTTCTGTACACTATCATTCACAGACTTCCAAATTTCAAGACCTTGCAACTTTGCAACATTAAACTGCTTTACAAGCATCAACATATCATGTTTGATCAACATATCGTGCTTTACCAAGCACGATATGTTGATCAAACAGCAATATTTTCTATTTAAATCACTAGGTCATAATAATTTAGATCTCATTTACATTTTAAAAAAATAAAAAATTAAATAAATTACTCACTGTGAACATGCTATGACATTTCTGGTCCACTTGATCTTCTTCTTCTTGAACATAAAATTTTCGGAAAAAATTGAATGCAATAACGGTATATATATACACAATGATAGTGAGTAACATCACAGTCAGGACTAGCTATTAAAAAAAAAAAAATAATGTTAGCATTAATTGCAATGCATGTATCAGCACAAATAAGAAAATTATAAGAAATTTACACCCCTCCCATATAAACTGCTACAATGGAGAATAGCAAGCGAGTGGAATATATTTGACAGTGCATGTTGTGAATATGAAGAAAGATTGTAAATGAGTATGGAGAACAGAACGATAAAAGATGTATGTTGATGATTGAGCACAACTTCTCAAAATGAGTATGTTGACTCTATGAAGGTTAGTTAATAATAATATTTCATAGGCAACTGGAAATAGTACTGACTGCATGACTTTGTGATCCATGCTATTATTATTATAAGGGAGTCTGGAAACATTCTGAAATTTATATTAATGGTTATTCACATTTGTGGCAATCCATTCTTCAACTAACTCTTATATAACTCTAACTTATCAAACACATCAATAAAAAATGTTTGATTACAGGAATATAAGAGCTAGCATTATAGAGTACTAAAATGTATACTCTATAAAACTCCTATAAATAATATAAATGTTTATATCATATTCCCCTGTTTCCCATCTGTCAACCAAACTTTTCCTACTAGCCTTCATTTTATCCTCATAGGGAGAACCCTGCAGCAATGTATGATGAGCTGTGTGTTTGATAAAAGGACCTCCTAGATGAATCTTTGACTCCATGGGGTCTTGGGTAATAATAATAATAATAACTATCATACCTCTCCTTCAACACCAATGAAGCACTCACAACAACAACAACCTATGATAATCAATTCCACCCATTCACCATCCTCCAAGAAAAAATGTAATCCTAACACCCTTGCTAACCACACTCTTATACAATTCCTAGGGCTGACTCCTTTTTCTCTCCTTTCCTGCCCACATATTGGAAAAAAAAAATTCTTTGATATCATTCCTATAAAACTCCTTTTATAATGTATATGTTTCTATAATGCCCACTTTTTTACAAGTATCAGCTAGTTTTTGAAACCCACAGACCTTCAATCTGATCTGTTCTCATAGGAAGCATTCTATAGACCTGCCACAATCTTGGTCACTTGCCTCTGGTTCATCTCTATCACTTCTTCATCCATGTGGAATCCAGATGACTAGATCTGTGTGCAGTAGTCCAGATGGTGCCTTATTAAAAGGGAATAACAACCTCCCACTTCTTACTTGTGAGTGCCTTCTTCTTCAACAACCACATAATCTGATTTATTATTCTGCCCACCTTTTAGACTTTTGCAATATACACTCTAAACTTCAACTTCTGTCTACAATCACACTCTCAAATCCCTGGCATCATTACAACATGCAACTTCATTCCCAAGCACATGACCTTACATTTGGCCACATCACATCAAACTGGCAGCCATTTGTCTTTGCCAGTTTAATGTTCCAAGTGTGAGGTCATGTGCATTGGTATGAAGAGACGATGCAAAGCTAGGAAGAGTGATAATCAATGATGATGATGATGTAGATGACTTAAATTTTCTCCTTAAATAATTTCCTATATTTTGTGGAAAGTTTTTGGTATTTAGACCACATTATGATGTAAATAAAAAGTTTAATAAAAATAAGCAATTAAAAGCCAACAATTTTGTAAGCCTTACACCATCAGTGGTACTGGTACAAAAATGTTTTACATAACAAAAGACTATAAACAATTAATTACACATATTAGATGTTATGATAACTTCACAACTGTTACATATAAATGAGAAACCAGAATAAAAACGGTAAATTCATTACTGTATGCGTATTAGAACATTGCTAGTTGTTGCTATCACATTCTGTGGCATCATGTATGTCATACTCTAGGATTCATGGCAGTTAAATTTTTGATGAAGGCAGACCATACCTGGTATAAGATTTAATCTTAATTTTATTGTTGTGTAGGTATCCTAAGCATTTGTGAGACTTCTATAAACTTTCCTGTAAAACAATTATGATCAATATATGACATTTTTTGTTTGTTTGTTGACAAAGTACTGGATGTCCCGTAGTAGTTGTGTGGAATTCCAAGCCTGATTTATGCTGTCTTCTTTTTCAACGTCTTTTATGTGTTCAGACATGCAGATCTCTCTCTCTCTTGACCTTCCTGCTTGGCCTAGATAACAAATGCCACAAGAGCAATGAATCTCATAAATGCCTGATTTTTTCATGGGATGATGTGGAGGTTTTAGTGGATGTAAGAATCCTAAGATTTTTTATACCATTGAAATCTTGTTAAGTAAAGGAGTCGCAGGAAAAGAATTTTGCTGATTGTCTTGGGTTCATAACCATTAAGTGTTATAGGGTTCTATTTCAGGTAGTGCAGCTCTTTATTCCTTTTAATTGACTTGCTTGATATATTGTATGCCCTATCTCGTAAAGTATTATGTAGGCCACACAGGAAGGTTGGGAGAGATCCACATGTCTGAACACCTAAAAGACATTGAAAAAAGAAGACAGCATAAATCAGGCTTGTCAATCCACACAACTACTACAGGCCATTAAGTACTTTGTCAACAAATAAAAAAAATATCATATATTGATTGTAACTGTTTTTAACAATGTAACAAAAATCAAGGCTTAATCTTATAAGAATGGTCTGCTTTCATCAAAAATTTACCTGTCACTGACCTAGGATATTATTATTATTATTATACACCTCCAGGGAGTCTAAAGACTCATCGAGGGAGGGCACCTGCTCTACAACTCTGTCTCCGCCACTCAATTCACCAACTGACTGCAACTACACCAATGACATCTACCGCCACCCACCACCACTAGTATTTCCAAGGACAATCACAAACATCCATGCCCATGGCAGGATTCGAACCCAGAGCCTTTTGGCTGGAGAGCAGATACGCTAACCACTCGGCCAGCCAGGCTGGCATGCATGATGCCACAGAACATGATAACAACAACTAGCAATGTTCTAACATGCATATAGTAACAAATTTACCATTTTTATCCTGGTTTTCTATTTGGATATAAGAGTTGTGAAGTTATCATAACATCTAATATGTGTAATTAATTGTTTATAGTCTTTTGTTGTGTAGAACGTTTTTGTACCAGTACCCCTGATGATGTAAGTCTTATGACTTACAAAACTTGCAGGGTTTTAATTGCTTATTTTTATTAAACTCTTTATTTACATCATAATGTGGTCTCAATACAGAAAACTTCTCACAGAACTGCTGAACTACAGAATGTATCCTCCTCAATATTGTTGATATACATATGTAGTATATGGAGGAGGACATGATTCTAGATTATACTGAAGGCTTGTAAATGTATTTTGTTAATTAAATGTTTGTTTTAACAACAGGTGTACATTATGCAGAAATGGTTCTCATATACATCCATGCTATATATGGATATTTATGGAAAAGAAAAAAACATCTATGTTTTTAAATCTAATTTATTTGTTTGATTATTTGTTTAATATGTTATTTTTATTGCTATTATTAGAATTACATTCACTATAACAAAATTATGGAGACAACCATAGTGTTTGAGAATTAATTTAGAATAAAAGAATTACTCAAGGTTTAATATTGTGTTTCTTTCAACCACCCTCCACACAAATTTCTTTGTGTGGAGGGTGGTTGAGCCGTGGAATGCATTGCCTGATGGAGTGGTGGGAGCGAGAACGGTCAGTGAGTTTAAAGAGTGGTATGATAGACTTTGTGTTTCTCATGGGGGGACCTCCCCTCGATGAGTCTTGACAGACTTTGTCTTAGGAAGGACCTCCCTCGATGAGTCTTTTGACTCCTTGGAGGCCTGAATAATAATAATAATATAACAAAGGATATTATGTATCCATTCTTGTTATAGCCAGATGTAGAGACTTAAAAATTTCAAAATTTACCAGAGAGCTTGATCTCTCTGTAGGCGCCTCTCTCTCTCTCTCTGTAAGGTCTGCTATCCAGGTGGGAGAATGAGTACAATAATTAAGGCATTGGACATGAGGAAGAAATGAGCAAGAGAGTTAGTTTTGATTGTAGGGACAAATGATCTAAGTGGACATAAGAAGGATGTGAGGACAAATATCAGGAGACTATTGAGAAGAATGAAAGATAACAGTGAGGTAGGAAAGGCTGTCAGTGTGTTGTCCAGGTATGACGATGATGTCACAACTCATCATCGTCATACCTAGGCAACATAGGTATTATGACGCGGTATGAAAGTAGGTGCCTAGATGAAGCCTTCTTTGACCTGTAGATTTTAATACTTTATGTATGTGTATGAGTTCATTTAATAGAATAGACCATAGATGGCGAAACTATGACAAGCGTGCCAGAGGTGGCACATCCGAGAATTTCGCTGGCACGTCAACGATTTACAGATGATATCCTTTTATACGCTTATAAATTATTCAACCTTTTTTTTAAATTTTACAATACGTACAAGTTAAATTTTGTTTTACATGAGAGAGAAGCTATGAAGACATGCATATGATTGGAATCAAGACCCAAAGACAAAGGCAATTGACATCTTGAATTGAAATGCTAATTCTCTTCAACCGAATTCCATAACATTTGAAACTGTCGTAACAACATTCACTATATATTTCTTAGTTTTAACACATTCACGAAGGGGTGTTGTTTATCGTTCCGACGGAATTTCTCAATCCCGGCAGGCTCAACTCACACAAAGTTTCAACCCTTGTTTGAATTTTATCACTGCTTGTTTGTGTTTGAGCTGGCAGAAGAACTCACACATGCATTTTATGGCATGTTTCAATTCGTGGAGGAATTTTATTTGAAGTTAGCCTTTGTGATCTGTCATAATGACATCGAGAATTTCAAATGCAATCAAACAAACACTTATTTCATGTAATTGAAAAATTGGACAATAGTTTTTAGTTAGATACTGTGTTTCAGCTGCAACGTATGGGTTTTTTGCTCGAGTCTATACAGCATAGATTCTGTGAGAGGGGGACAAGTGATTCATTAGTTAGCGCAATTTTTATTCCGGCTATCTGTAATTGCACTATTTGTTGAGAAATATATTACACAGACTGCAAAAGGCTCTGTATCCTATTCACGGATACAATAAAACTATGTACTCGTTTTTCTTGCATCTGCAGTATAATGACTGTTGGGAAGGGTGTGTTGTTAACCACAGGGAGCGAGTTCCTATTTAGTTTATTCACTTAGTTAGACTATAAATTATATACATGTGTCTTCTGAAAAGTTCTCAGCCTAACAATGAAAACACGAATTTATAATTTCTAAATTATTTTTATTTTTCAACGTAATCTCCCTTAAGACTAATACATTTATTACAGCGATGCTCCAGCAGCATTATCGCATCCCTGTAGTAGTTTTCTCAGTAAGATCTGTACAGCTGCAATCACGTCTTGATTTGAAGAAAAACGCTGACCAGCGAGAAGAGTTTTAGTTTTGAGAAGAGAAGTCAGAGGGAGCCAAATCTGGGGAATAGGGTGGATGTTCCAACAATTCATAGTGCAGATCCCTTAATTTTCCCATTGCCAAAACACCTTTTTGAGCTGGTGCATTGTCCTGATGAAAGATGATTTTTTCTTCTGCAAACCGGGTCTTTTCTCACGAATTTTTTTTGGTTTTAGTTTGGTTAAAAGATCGGAATAATATTCCTCGGTTATTCTTTTACCCTTTTCAAGATATTTAATAAACAAAATGCCTTTAGCATCCCAAAAAACCAATGCCATGACCTTTCCTGCTGATGGAACCGACTTTGTCTTCTTTGGCGCAGAACAACTGGCTTCTGTCCATTGTTTTGACTGCTGTTTGGATTCTGGTGTGTAAAGGTGAATATAAGTCTCATATATATTAATAAATCGATGCACAAAATCAGTTTGATTCTTGTTAAAACACTCCAAGCACTGTTTAGAAATTTTCATGCGAGTGCATTTTTTATCTGCACGGCACTCATCTTGCGCAAAGCTTTTTCATTTGCAATTCTTCATGTAAAATGAATCCTACACCTTCTTTTGAAATGAAATGCCCATAGTCTCAGCAATTTCATACTCTTTGCCTTGCCGGGTCATCTAATATCATATCATGCACTTGATCAATGATTTCTGGTGTTGTTACACTTTTTGACATCCTTCATGTGGATCATCTTCAAGGCTGGTACGGCCATGTTTAAACTCGGCAGCCCACTTCTTAATTGTCAAAAATGAAGGAGAAGAGTGCCCATAAACTTTTATGAACTTCAATTGAATTTCTTTTGGCGTTAAACCTTCTTTTACAAAGAATTTCATAACTGCACGATACTGAATTTTATCCATTTCAAGGGATACAGACAACACTTTTGCTTCAGTCAGCTGTATAAAACAAACTGCTTGATACTAGTAGCAAGGCTTATATGTTGGTTAGACATAACTGGTAATTAGTTTACGGAATTAACAACGCATATAAAGTATATTAATTAAAGGTAACTTTAATGAATAACTTGTATATTTCGGCAAAGTCACATTGCCATCTTCAGGAACATAAAGATATGGTATGTGCAAGCAGGCACTAACACAAAGCAAGAAACTAATATTGTTCCTAAAGTCCTAATGGTGCCCTCTTGCGGGAGAATCTTCAGCAGCTCTAAAAAACGTTCCCAACCTCAACAAATTTGGGTGCATGAAACTACCCCAAATTTGGGAGACTTACATTATGAGAACTTCAGCCCAACTGCCAAGACTACCAAATTAGCCCGCAAGAGGGCACCATTAGGACTTTAGGAACAATATTAGTTTCTTGCTTTCTTCCTCATTTGCTTTGTGTTAGTGCCTGCATGCACATACCATATCTTTACGTTCCTGAAGATGGCAATGTGACTTTGCCGAAATATAGAAGTTATTCATTAAAGTTACCTTTAATTAATATACTGTATATGCATTGTTAATTCCGTAAACTAATTACCAGTTAAAACTGCTTGATAGAATGACTTGCAATTTCACAGGGATGTTTATATGACAGACGTATCAACTTAGAAAAAAAAAACATTTTGCTGATAGCGTTGCCATTTATGGTTGAGGCCGAGCACTTTTCAGACCACCCACATATTTAATTTAATCCTTTATCCAAGTGCAAGCAAACAAAGTTAGCACCTGAAGTATCTTCAGGACTGAGGCAACGCGTGGAAAAGGTAGACTGACTTCACATCACTTGCCTTAGTATCTCCCATAATGCAAAACACATCTCTTTGTGGACATCTATAATGCTATGCATAATGGGAAGGATCACTACTCAGACCGGTTTCGACCTTTATTGAGGTCTCTTCAGTGGGATCCAGTTCCAGAGGTGCTACCAAGGTTGAAGTAATGCAGAGTCATTGAATTTCATGCATTATTATTAAATAACTCTGGATTAGAGAAAGATGTTGGAAGTGTGACACCTTTTGGCAACTGGTATAGGAAAATTTTACTTCTGCGTTACTTCAACCTTGGTATCACCTCTGGGTCTGGCTCCCACTGAAGAGACCTCAATAAAGGTCGAAACCGGTCTGGGTAGTGACCCTTCCCATTATGCATAGCATTATACATATTCACAAGTTATCCTTTGCATTATGGATACTAAGGCAAGTGATGTAATGTTAGTCTACCTTTGCCACGAGTTGCCTCATCCTGAAGATACTTCAGGCGCAAACTTTGTTTGCTTACACTTGGATAAATGATTAAACCAAATATATAATTTATAGTCTAACCAAGTGAAAAAGATTCCAATGTTCAAACATTTTTCATGTGCGAGATATATGCAAAACTTTTTAATGTCGTTTTTCATGAAGTAAAATCATGGGTGCGAGTTATATGAGAGGACAAGTTATATTCGAGTAAATACGGTAAGCATTTCGCCGACAAGTTGACATCCTTCTGCTGCTTCCCCTGCTCAGCTGACTTCTATGGTGAGTTACAATGCATAAATATTTTTCTCACTACCATATTTTTTCAAACCAACATCATTAAAAACAATTTAATAATCAATTTTACACTAAATAATATTATAAATTTATATATAAATAAAATAAAATATTATTTATAAAATTATAAAAAAATATCTATATTATAAATAAATAAATTAATTAAGTTAGATTAATTTTCTATTAATTTTCCCCTATTAAAAACTTCCTGGCACGCCAGCAAGTCGATTGATAAATGTTTGGCACGTGCCGCCACGTCAGCAAACCCGTTTTGCAGATTTTTGGCACGCGAACATAAAAAGGTTCGCAACCACTGGAATAGACTATATGTAAACACAAAGATAAATTAAATGATTCAAATACAGTACAAAAGTAAAAAAAAAACTATTACTGCCAAATATTTCAATCTGAAATTAATGGTCAATCATCAGTGCTTTCTGAAAATCATCAGGCTAGTAAGTACAAAGTAGAACATTAATAATGGATTATTTACATAACAGCATGAGCTGTGTGATGGTATAAAAATAATGCAATGTAGATAAGATGAAGCAATTGATTTAAAAAAATAAAGCTATCAATGTTTGATGAAAATGAGACTTTCCCAGATTTTTAGTAAGGAGAAGCAGCTGTTTTGATTCAAATTATAATGATGCAGCAGGACTTCAGCACTCTCCTTAAATAAACGTTCAAACTTGAAGCAGCATCAATGGAGTAGGAATCACATTGCTAATGTTGTGAGAACATTAGACCAGATTTTTGCAATGATGCAGAGGATATTAACATATAAAAATAAATGGATTATGGTTTCATTGTATATTGTTTTAATCAGACCACATACAGATTACTATGTGCAGATTTAGTCATCTACTTTTCAAAGAGATTAGGATATACCATAAATGGTCCAGAGGTGATTGACTAAGATGGTTTCCAGTCCCTGCAATATTGGATATGAAAGATTGAGGAAATGCAGGAGGAGGGAGGATTAGTATGATAGAGACGTAAGCTGGGGTTGTTGCCAGATTAATGTAGGAGAGATTTTTCCTAGAATGGAGGAAGCAGGGATAGAACAGGATAGATAAAATTTGTTTTGCATGGCTTCTGTGCTTGGAATGCATTCCTGAGAGTGCAGTGAGTGTAGAAACAGCGAATGAGTTTAAGAAATAGTTTGATGAGCCATGAGTATATGTGTGGCAGTGGGAACATTTCATGTTTGCTTGCATGAATGTTTATAACAACAATAGTAATAATAATAATTTTGATCTTCATTCCAAACTAAATATTTGGTGAGAAATAATTTGAAGTTTATGTCATCATCATCATCAACAGCTTTCTTCATTCCACTGGTGGACAAATGCCTCTTTATGCTTCTTACATTTTGGCTGATCTTGTGCATTTCTTGATGAGACGATGAGATAACAAGCTGTTATCTTATTGTCTTATTTTACCACTTGTCTACCTAGTTTCTGATAACCAGTTCTTGGTGTCTGTTCTGTTGTTCTTTTTTGTCAGACATCACATGTCCTGCCCAGTGCTATTTATTGCCTTTTATTACTAATGCAATGTCCATTACCTTTGTTTTCTTCCTTATCCAAGGAAGGAACTTCAGTATTCTCACCAAAATCAGTCACAGTGCTACAGTTTGAAAATGGTCATTCAGTGAGATAAGAATTTTTGACAAAGTTTGTGACAATATAATGACTATTGCACATCCATGCTGTTCATTGCACAAGACAGTACCAGTAGTGTGTCTGAATCTGGGGCATGTATTTCGGATGTGCACCACACACCTGGGAAATTCATGAAATAATTTTAGCAGTTATTTAATTGAAATTTATTTATTTATTATTTATATCAGTTAGTTATTTGAAATAATTAATCTTGAGCTCTTACAAATATCAAGATATTTACGGTGTAACTGTAAATCAGATAAGGCGGGAGTTGCAGTTGAAGCATGCATTGACTAGTCATATGTGGAGACAGAGAGAAGAGAGAGTAATGTGATTCCTTACATGGAGTCTATGATTAGGGATCAACATGCACTTTTAACAACTAAAGGCAATCGGATATTATGCAGCACACATGCTGGCATAGGCATACTGACTGAAATTTGTGCTGAAATTAAAGGCCTGTGGGCTCTCAACAGCACTGGTAGCTTAGTTCTACACACTAGGTTACCTGCAGTTGAGAAGTACAGTGCAATTAGTTATTCCTTGTGGTTTCATGTTAGATAGCTGTATATATATATTTTTTTAAACTGACATTTATGTACTTCTTTAAACTAAGAATATGATGTCAAGTAAAAAGTGTTAAAGACGGTAAACCATGCCTCTTCTAAATTTACATAGTGTCTACATCAGAAACAATGGATTGAACTGATATATAAACAGAATGTTTTTTTCTTAATAAAGTAAGGCTTTTATACAAATTTAATGTTTTTTTTTTTTAATAATGTTGCGTTCCATAGCACATCCTCTCAAATACCCACCATATGCCACTGGTCTGGATGCCTGAGATGATATCACTGCATCTGCTGAAGAATAGATGCTGGTGATAATCAGAAAGCAAGGGGAAGCAGCCCATAGTATTATATATTTTGAATAGTATTTGGCATATCTTACCTGTTTGCCATTGTGAGTTACAGATTGCAGGATCGTACGTAACGTTTTGAATCCTACAGCAACATCAAGAAGATGAGCAGCAAAGAAGAAATAGTTGAAATTACCCATCACTGAGAATGTAAAGTACCAAAAATTATAGAGGAATGACTGGAAAACAAAACAGAAGAATTCATTGTTAAAAAATTATATAAACTTAAAAAACAAATTAAATAACTGCAAATGTTAATAGTTAATAACATTAGAAGAGAGCCTTAAAAGGTTACGGTACTGTAACTGTACTGTAAGCACAACTTGAAAATATACTGACATTGGTATTTTCAAAAGCAAATGACAATGCCTTGATATAATAAGTAAAACTATTATTATTTTTTTGTCATGTTGTACCATCATTTTTTATTTTGGTTTAACCAATAAGAATACAATTTGGTCGGCTAAATCCCAAATTGCCAGCCCATCCTCGTATATTCAGTATCCAAGTAGATACCCAACAGGGTGCACCACAAGAAGGTGAGGATTGGACATTAGGTCAGATGCCCTGGTCGGTTCTCCGCATTCCTTTAAAGGCTATGTGGAGGTCTCCTCTCAGTTATACAGCTTTGACCATTAAGCACCCCAGTTAAACAGAATGGGCGAAGAAAGATTAGCAAAACACGTGTTCTCTGCCAGGTTGGCAGAAAAACGACCCAGAGGAAGACCAAGATATAGGTGGATTGATACGGTACAAAGTGCCTTAGACGATAGAAATATAAGATCTGATAATGTTGGAGTCTTGACAAGTAACAGACTGATTTGGAGGAAAATTGTAGATAGGAAGTTAGTAATGATGTAATTTTTTTCATGTAGTAGTATCATATCCTGTACACCCTTGAGGCTACATGGCAGGAATTTGATGATGATGATGATGATGATGATGAACTATTATTATTTCCAGTATTTTTCCAGAGTAGAAAGACTGAAGCAAGAAAGGAAAAACAAAGCCTATAGATCTTGGATATTCTTAGCTGTTGGGCTGAAGGTCTTATTTACAAAATAAGAATATTCAAATCTGTGGTAATTTAATGTTTTCAAATTTGATGAGGTGATTCTTGCATGCAAGTATCTTATACTAGTGTATTGTTCTCCTGGTGATGACAACTTAATTTTAGTCAAACATTGGAAGTAATAATTAATGATTTTACTTATTATAGCATATACATTATCACCTGCCTCTGAAAAAAATAACTTGAATGATATTTTAACTGTTAATATTTGGTCCTTTTATACTAAGTATAAGTATAAAATGCCTTACATGAGTTCCTCCAAAAAATAAATGCTTTCCACCAAAAAATTAAGTTCACATTAGAGTTGGAAAATAACAATCAATTACCTTTTTTAGATGTACCAATAAAAAACAACAGAACGGACAAATCAAGCTCTCAATCTACCACAAACCTACAGACACTGGACGCTATCTTCACTTTAAATATGCTCACCATTATGTACAAAAACTTAGCATTATACATATGCTTAAAAATAGAGCAACAAATATCATCACAGAAGAAAAAGATCTGCTTGATGAGCGCTCACTCATATCTAAAACTCTAGTCAAGAATGGTTACCTAAAAAATATTATTCAAAGGATTCTCAATAGAAACAGCCCACAGCAACAGCCTCAAGTTATGCAGTATACATCATCCATCGTCATACCTTATGCTGGCTCAGTTTCAACAAAAATAGCAAATATCATGAGGTCTTTCAACATCAGGGTTGCCTTCAAACCTATTTTAAATACAAGACACATGTTAAGATCTCTTAAGGACAGCATCGCCTTTTACAAATACGCAGGTGTATATAACATCCCATGTTCCTGTGTAACTGAATTATATAGACCAAACATCACGAAGCCTAGAAATCCAAAAAAAAGAACATATAGGAGATGTCAACAACAACAGAACAGCCACCTCAGGATTAGCCCATCATTTCCCGATTTCGAACCACTCCATCGATTGGGACAACAGCTCCATGCCATATATTGAAGAAGATTTCAGATGTAGAAACTTTAAAGAAGCTGCAGTGATACTCCAGACAGGAGACAATCTCAACAGAAATCAAGGCATGATATTAAAAGACATTTGGAAAAGCTTAATAAATTCACTATATTTAGCAGAACTCAATTTCGCGAAAATCTATAAAACGCGATCTACAAACAATGACTACATATCCACACTCCATGCTCTTAATGTCACGTGTCTTTTCAATTTTAATTAATTTTACTGTCGTTACTGAATTCCTTTTTAGCATTTAATGTTAGTGAAGTGAAGTCCTGAAGAAGCCAGACTTAAGCTGGCGAAACTTGGAGACGATTGTATACATATATTTATAAAGAATCAGGGTCCAATAATAAATCCAAAGAAAATGTCTTATACTTAACTTGAATGATAATTGACATACAAGTTTGCACAGACTGGAAAATATACTTCTTAAAGCTTTTGAAGGCAAGGATATGTATGCTAATCAACAGATGAATATTTATTTATTTTTATTTTTAGAAACTTGGGTTTACCTTCTGTAAATAAGTGCATAAACTAGTTACATTTGGATGCCTTAATATATGCAATGTAACTGACAATATATGAGAGATTACAGAGAAGGGGGTTAACCATTCTGATTTAATAAAAATTAGTTTATGAAAAGTTTAATATGTGAATGGAGGATGATTAATAAAATGAAATTATATGGTCCTTCTTCAGGATCTTGTTTTTTAATTTGTGTAATTTAAAAACAAAATGGATAAGTGATCCTTTTTACCATTTAAAATTTTTGTCTTGAATCTGCACTGAACTTAAAAACTGCATAAATTTCTGAATATTGGCTCAGATTCTGAGGAGAACAAAAGTTTTTAAACCAGTACTGTAAGGTGAATGAAATGCTAATAAAACAAGGTAAATTAAAGTTTCTCCAACTTTACTATCATGCCTTTTTAAGTAGTACAATACCAAAATAACTGAGGCTGAAAGACTTCACATCATTGGTGCACCCAGGGAGGGGGGACAAGGGGCCCTGGCTCCCCCCCAAAAGAAAAAGGAAAAAAAAAAGACTACAAAATTTTCCAAAAATCTTTTCCTAATGAAATTTATTATTATTATTATTATTATTTCTGTTGTGTCGTGTCTTCTATTTCTGTGCTACTGTACTTATGAATTAACGGTCGCATAAGGTGGGAATACCCTCTGGCTCTCGGGAATCACGGCCATTGTGAATGCAAAGCAAATGAAGTAGTGCTCGGGAAATATTTTGTTTGCCCAAGCGAGGCCAGAGATCATGTATTAGCGATCACTGCAGATTCTTAGTCATAGGTTGTATGCAATGCGAAGTGTGTATTCTCAAATCATCTACTCATCTCGCCCCCCCGTGGCCCACAGTTTGGGAAGCGCTGGTCTAACCATTCCAAGAATGTGGAGGACCCATTTGCAACCTTTATAGCAACCAGAACAAGCCAAAGAAAAATCTCAATACAAGAAGACTTAGTGAAGTGTTTTTTTCCCTATACATCCAATAGCAACTTGAACTCTACAAGTCCAGAAGAGAATTGTAGTATAACAATCTGAACTGTACAAATCCAGAAGAATCTTAGTACAGGAGGACTTTAGCAGAGTTTATTGTAGTTTATTATTTATTTTATTTATTAATTTTTTTTTAAATTAATTAATTTATTTTTTATCACTAGAGGTCAGGCTAAGAAAAAGATCAATAAACAGTGTAGATTTAATTTACCTTTATAGAGTGCAAGAGCATGTAGCTTGGTTTCCTATACACATGTATCTTTCTGATGATAACCTCAATACAGGGGTCACAACGTCAAGTGTTATTTTATTTTTAATAATAAGTAGAAAATTATCATTTCAACACGTGTGTTTTGTGTCCCTAAAATTCATAAATATGAAATAATAATAGTATTAATTTATTATTATTATTAGTGATTATTATTATAGGTGGATTGATATGGTACAAAGTGCCTTAGACGATAGACATATAAGATCTGATAATGTTGGAGTCTTGACAAGTAACAGACTGATTTGGAGGAAAATTGTAGATAGGGAATTTGTAATGATGTAAATTTTTCTTGTAGTACTATCATATCCTGTACACCCCTTGAGGGTACATGTCAGGAATTTTATTATTATTATTATGTGACACCATTATACTGGTGTTAATACTTGATACTCTAGATGAAGACTGAACAGTCTACTTAAATTGGACTAATGTGATCACATTCAGGAGATTTAATTTCTCTGTATAGATGTCATTTTGCTAATTCTTTTTAAATGATATTTTTATCCTTCTTAATAGTTAATCACTTTTACTGCTAACACTAATGAATTAAATTTTAACATGAATGATTTTAAGTGTTGATTTTAGTAGACTGAAAATTTTGATTAAAAAAGAAACAAATAACCAAGCAAATATATCTTTTCTTTTCTTTTTTGAATGTGTATATTTACTTACATTATCAGTAATAGTTACTCCAGCTTTCCAAATTTGATATCTCCAGTCTAAACCAGTGATGCTAAAAACAAACAAAAAAAATGTGAAAAAAATTATAAGTAAACTAAAATTCACGGATGAAGAAATTTCTAACAAGAAGAGAACTTCAGAAAATTGTTACACATATGAATAAAGTTACTAAGTTTATTTTGGATTGAATGCCAATCCTTATAATATTGAAACATTAAGGACTGTCTTTTATTGCTCACTTTCAAACTGAACAGCATACAAATAATAATAATAAATATTATTATTATTATAAGGGCACCTGCTCAGAGTCCAAAGACTCATCAAGAAGCCTCAAACTATTTACAAAATATCTATTTACCTTGAACCCATTAACAGACAAAGTGCTCACAACTGTTTTTAGCCCATTCCATTCATTCACCATTCTCCAAGAGAAAAACCTAGTCCTCACACCCCTACTCACTACACACTTACTCAGCTTTCAAGGATGACCTCTTGTTCTGCTTCCCCCAACCAATAGCTCAAACACCTCTTATGCATCAATCCTATAAAACACTTTAACTAATTTTAATGTTTCTACCATATCCCCTATTTTTTGACTGTCAACTAACTTTTTTTGCATCCTTTCTACTACTACCTCCTCATCCCCATGAAACCAAGGTGACCAGACCTGAGCACAGTAATCCAAATGTAGAATCAAGGCCTTACAAAGAGGAATAACTACTTCCTTCTCTTTCTTGTAGAGAGGCTTATTCGCTGGTTAGACATGATAACTAATAATTAAAGAATTGACAGCGTACACTAGAAATATAAATTAAATAAACTTTAATATATACTTTCCGATATTTCGGCAAACGTCACGTTGCCATCTTCTTGGGAACTTAATACAAAGACAAGTGCATGCAAGTACTACATAACAGCAAATAAGAAATGAAGCGAAGAAGCTACAATTTTCCTTAAGTCCTGATGGTGCCCCCTGGCGGGCTATATTGGTAGTTCTTGGCCTTTGGGCTGAAGTTCTTCTGATAAATGTTTAGCAAATTTGGGGCAGTCTCATGCATCCAAATTTGTTGATTTGCCATGTTCCTAAGGGCTGAGGCTGATTCCATGAATAGTCTTTCATATTTGAACTTGCTGCGGTGTTATTACTGTGGCTTTCTTCCACCTTATTCTGTGGCGAGTATCCAGAGCATGGTCTGCAAGCCCAGAGTGGCTGTACTGGTGAAATCAGATGTAATCCTTGTGTTCTGAGATTCTAATATTTGCTGTCCTGCCTGTTTGGCCAAAGTAGGACAATTTACAGCTGCAAGGGACCTGGTATACACCAGGTAGGTCTAGGGGAAGTGGTTGGTCTTTAGTGGAGCAGATAAGGGATGCCAATTTTCTATATGGTCTGTAACAAGTGGTCAAGTCATGTTTTTTTAAGATTTTGTTGATTTTTTCCGAGGTGCCTTGGATGTAGGGAATGGTGATGGATTTAGAGTAATCTTTTTTGTGAAAGGGGGGGGAAGTGGGTTGTGGATAACTGGTTTAAGTATTTTTTGGATTCTTTTGGGGGAGGGGTAGCCATTGGCTGAGAAAGTGTCAAGGATGTGATTTAGTTCAGTGGTTAGGGCTTGATCATTTGAACAGATTAGTTTTGCCCTGTTGAATAGTGTCTTAATAACTCCAAAATATTGTTAAGGGGGGGGGATGATGGGATTGTTGGTGAATGTATCTGCCTGTATGGGTGGGTTTTCTATAAACTGAGAAAACCAAGGTTCCATCAGGTTGGTGGGTGACTAATGTGTCTAGGAAGGGGAGGTTATTGTTTTTCTCTTTTTCCAGAGTGAACTTGATTCTAGGGTGTTGGTTGTTTAAGTGTGTTAGGAAGGAGAGGAGTGAATCCGGGCCATGAGGCCACTCCTACTGAACTAGTAAGAGTTAGAAACATGGAGATTCCAGTTAAGATGGAACAGCATATAAGAGAATTAGTAATGGTTGTGGCAACAAATGATTTAAGTGAACATAAGGAGAATGTAAGAGTGAATATCAGGAGGCTATTGAGGAGAGTGAAAGATAACAGTATAGTGGGAAATGTTGTCAGCATGTTGCCGTAGCATGACAATGATGAGTTCAGACAGACAGCCAGAATCATGAATGGTATGCTAGGGGAGCTGTGTGAGGAGAAAGGAGTGCAGTTTGTGGATGTACGGCATGTATTAAGGGGAAGAATGGAATTATACAGATGTGATGGATTGCATTTGAATGGCTTTGAAGTGAGTGAACTGGAGAAATCGTTGATAGATGAAAATGAAGTGCATGATGCAAGCAAGAGATCAGAAGTAAGAGACAAAGTGAAAGATTAGGAGAGAGGTAATGAAGCAACAGAAGTGCTTCATAATGGAAATAATGGTAGTAGTGTGAGAGATGAAGAGAGAACAGGAATGCAAGAGGAACAGGAAAATGGGGGAGGGCTGGGTGGAGAGAGATGTAGCATAAGAAGAGTGGATGTTGGAGGTAGTAGTCAATGTATGTATGCATAGGGATGATCAGCATAGAAATGTAATAGATTGGGATGTGGGTTGGGAAGTTGAGACTAAGCAAGTATATGTAGTAAGAGGTGATAAAGGTGATTAGGCAAAGGCAGGCGTGGTGGGGAAATCACAACCAAAAAGTGGCTTGAGTAGGACTGGTTATAGGCCTAAAAGTGAACTGCTGTGTTTATATACAAATGCCAGATGTATAAGAAATGAGAGAGAGAGATAAAATGGTTTCATTAATTGAGTTTATTTGCCCCAAAATCACTGGAATAAGTGAAACATGGTTCAATGAAGATATCCTAATGGGAATAGAAATGGAAGGGTACAGTATTTTTTGCTAGGATGGAAAGGACAAGATCTCCCCTTGCTCACGCATTCCTTATACAGCTTCCGGAGATGACCTCGTGTTCTCCTCCAATCTTCCACCATTTTATGAAAAAACCTCTTCAACATTAATCCTATAACAACTCCTTATCAACTTGTGTGTCTCTGTCATATCACTCCTCTTCCTCCTATCCACTAGACTCTGCAAATTGCATCTTCTCAACCCTTCTTCATATTCAACATTCCAGAGATCAGAAACTATTTTGGTCAGTCATCTCTGGACCCTCTTCAAAATCTCTTCATCCTTTTGAAAACAAGATAACCAAATCTGTGCACAGTAGTCCATATGTAACCTAATACTATGGAACCAGAATCTCCTTACATCTACAAGTCAATGTCCTCTGCATCATTAGCAGAATTCATTGTCCTCTGCATCACTGGCAGAATTTGTTTCATTGTACTTATAATTTTGGCAATATATCCTCTAAATTTTAGATTCTTATCGAACATCACCAAAAATCTCTTATTTCCTCCATATCCAACAATATATCCCCACCAAGAGTAAATTCTACATCCGATCTATGTTTTCCAAATTTTAAAACCTTACATTTTGCAACATTGAACTGGAATCCCTACTCTTGTGCTCATTCATTCAGTCTATTCAAGTCTTATTGTAAGGCCAAACATCTGCCATACTCCTCATAGTTCATCCCAACTTTGCAGCAGTTTCAAGGAGGCAGAGGGTTATAAGTGGGGTCTCACATGGCTCAGTACTGGGATCTATATTGTTTAACCTTTATATCAGTGACATTGTCAGTGGATTGCAAGGGGATATTCAGTTGTTTGCGGATGATGCGAAGCTGGGAAGGATTATTAGTAATAGTGCAGATGTGGTAGCCCTGCAAGAGGATTTGAATAAGCTGGATAGATGGGCAAATGAATGGGGGTTTCAGTTTAATGCAGCAAAGTGTAAGGTCTTGTGGTTTGGGACACATCGATGGGATGCTGCATACTCTGTGGGAGGAGTTATACTGGAGGAAGTAGGGGAGACAATAGATCTGGGGTTGATGATTGATAGAAACCTGAAATTTAGGGGACATATTGCAAAGGTGGTGAAGGTAACACAGAGGATTGCTGCAATAATGAGAAGGACACTGACCAGCAGAGATAAAAGGGTTACATTCCATTGTATAAGACTCTGATCAGACCACTTAGACTATTGTTCTCAGATTTGGTCCCCAGGATTTGAAGGGGATAAATTAACTGTGGAAAGGGTACAAAGGCACATAACAAAGATAGTTTCAGTACTGTACAATGTTAGTTATGAGGATCGGCTGAGGGAATGTGGACTGCAGAGTTTAGTGGATAGAAGGAGAGGTGATATGATTGAGACTTTTAAACTGTTGAAAGGTGGTTATAGGGTTGACACTGGGGAGTTCTTTCGCTTGGTTGAACAGAGGGAAGGAGTGATGAAAAGAGGCCATCCCTGGAAGTTACGAAAGGAAACTGTGAGCAAGAGGGTGAGGAGTGGTTTCTTTTCATGGAGGGTGGTTGAACCATGGAATGCATTGCCTGATGGAGTGGTGAGAGTGAGAACAGCCAATAAGTTTAAGGTGTGGTATGATAGACTTTGTGTTTCTTAGTGGGGACCTCCCCTCGATGAGTTTTAATAGACTTTGTGTTTCTTAGGAAGGACCTCCCACAATGAGTCTTTTGACTCCATGGAGGCCTGGATAATAATAATAATAATTTGCAAACAACTGTATATACCCATTCAAATCTTCCCAGATATCATTAAATCTGGGAAGATTTGAATGGTCCTATAACAGACCCCAGAAGCACACACTAGTGAATTTCTTCTTCCAGGATATTGCTTCCCCATTACACAACTTATAATAAAATTAGTTTAATCCTTTCAACATTACACAACTTGTTGATACCTATTAGACAGCCAATCTCCAATTGAAGTCACTAGTCTAATATCCACTATCAACTTATCATGCAGTAATTTATCAAAAGCCTTTGCAAAGTCCAAGTATACTACTGTATATCCATCTCCCATGTCCAATGCTACTGTCAGCTTATTGCAATAAGAAAGAAGATTACTAAAACATGACTCCCCTTTAGCAAATTCATGCTGTCTATCAAAGATAATTATTGTCAACCTAATTCTGAATCCTGTTTCTCACCAGCATTTCCAATACTTTAACCACAACACCTGACCTGACATGCAGATAAGCCTATAATATGATGATTGAGTTCTGTCACCTCCTTTATGAAGTGATACAATCTTGCCTACCTGTCATTTCTTTGGAACTTGATCCAATGTAAGACTCATATTAAACAAATATGTGAAGGCAGATGTCAACTCTGTGGCACATTATAAATTAAAGTTACCAAGAAATTACATACTTGGTTTGATCCATTATCCAAGTGTAAGCAAACAAAGTTTGCACCTGAAATATCTTTCAGGACTGGAGCAACTGGTGGCAAAGGTGGTATAACTTCTCATCAGTTGCCTCAGTATCCCATAATGCAAAGCACATCTCCTTGCAGACATGTATAATGCTATGCATTAAGGGAAGGGTCACTACCCAGACCAGTTTCGACCTTTATTGAGGTCTCATCAGTGGGAGCCAGACCCAGAAGTGGTGATACTGAGGTGGAAGTAATGGAGAAGTCATATTTCCATATACCAGTTGCCAAAAGGTGTCACACCTTATTATTAAAAATACTCCGGATTAGAGATAGATAGGTACACAATAAATAACGGAATAAACTCATGTAGAAAGATTATTTATTAGTATAATTTTCGCCTGTGTGTCACAGGCATTTTCAGTACATTAAGCTCAAAATTAAACACCAAGTGACAATTCCAAAAAGCGCCACCTAAATAGCTGGTGTAAGATAATTAAAAAGGTCAATAACTTTCCTAAAAAAAAAATAAACAAAAAAAATAAAAAAAAAAAATTAATACAATAAAAAGTTAGGAAAGATTAGCTGATTTGTAAAGTACTATCTCCCATAAAGGGGATAGCCGTAAGCCATCGGATCTGTTTAAGTTAGGAGAATGAAGTAGAGTTTCACATGTTTCTTTATAAAGGCATTCCATGAGAAACTGACTTTTGTGAAGAACTCTTGTCTTTCTCCAATGAACTCTGTGTCTAATGAAGATGGCATGTTCAGAAAGTCCAGACTTTTCAGGTTTAAAGTAATCAATATAAGATTGGTGTTCTTCTAGCCGAATAGAGGCAGATCTTCCCATTTGTCCGAAATAAGATAATCCACAAGAGCACGGAATCTGGTAGACACCTGGATGATTAAGATATGGAAGCTTGTCCTTAGGAGAAGTGAGAAAGGTGGAGATTTTTCTAAACGGTCGAAAGGCAACAAAAATATTCAGTGGTTTTAAAACTTTTGCTATACGTTCACTGATGCCTTGTACATAAGGGATAGTAATGCGCGTTATTTCCTCTGTGTTTGAAGAGGAAGACATATTAAAGCTACTCAAAGTTCTTTTAATGAAGCAATTCTTATAACTATTAGATAGAAAGGAAGAAGTTATGTATTGTAGTTCTTTCTGTAAAAGATCATCTGTAGAACAAAAGGAGTGGGCCCGATGAACCAGTGTTTTAATAGTTCCTGCCTTTTGACTGGGATGGTGATGAGATTCCGCATGGATATAATGGCCTGTATGAGTCTTCTTTCTATAAACTGAGAAATGTAGGCTACCATCTGGTTGGCGAAGAATTAGAAGATCTAAAAAGGCTAACTGCTTAATACAATACATAACTTCTTCCTTTCTATCTAATAGTTATAAGAATTGCTTCATTAAAAGAACTTTGAGTAGCTTTAATATGTCTTCCTCTTCAAACACAGAGGAAATAACGCGCATTACTATCCCTTATGTACAAGGCATCAGTGAACGTATAGCAAAAGTTTTAAAACCACTGAATATTTTTGTTGCCTTTCGACCGTTTAGAAAAATCTCCACCTTTCTCACTTCTCCTAAGGACAAGCTTCCATATCTTAATCATCCAGGTGTCTACCAGATTCCGTGCTCTTGTGGATTATCTTATTTCAGACAAACGGGAAGATCTGCCTCTATTCGGCTAGAAGAACACCAATCTTATATTGAATACTTTAAACCTGAAAAGTCTGGACTTTCTGAACATGCCATCTTCACTAGACACAGAGTTCATTGGAGAAAGACAAGAGTTCTTCACAAAAGTCAGTTTCTCATGGAACGCCTTTATAAAGAAACATGTGAAACTCTACTTCATTCTCCTAACTTAAACAGATCCGATGGCTTACGTCTATCCCCTTTATGGGAGATAGTACTTTACAAATCAGCTAATCTTTCCTAACTTTTTATTGTATTAATTTTTTTTTTTTTTTTTTTTTTTGGAAAGTTATTGACCTTTTTAGTTATCTTACACCAGCTATTTAGGTGGCACTTTTTGGAATTGTCAGTTAGTGTTTAATTTTGAGCTTAATGTACTGAAGATTAGAGCTCTAATAGGGTACTATGAGAGCTCTACTGAAGAGTAGAGCTCTCATAGTACCCATATATAAAAAGGGAAATAAAACTGAATGTGAGAATTACAGAGGTATTTCCCTACTGAGTGTTCCTGGCAAGATCTATGCAAGTATACTTGAGAAACGGTTGAGAGGAATTGTGGAAGAAAAGCTTGGTGAAGAACAAGCTGGATTCAGGCCAAATAGAGGCTGTCAGGATCAGATCTTCACTTTACGACAAATAGTCGAGAAAGCATGGGAATATAACAAAGATCTGTATTTAAGTTTTGTCGATTTGGAAAAGGCATATGACAAGGTGCCAAGAGAGAAGCTATTCAATACACTGCAGTTATATGGTGTCAATGGGGCATTATATCAAGCAATACTTAGTCTTTATTTGAGTTGTGAGTCAGCAGTTAGAATTGAAGGAAGTACAGGAAGATGGTTTAATGTTAAATCTGGTGTGAGACAAGGATGTACGTTATCCCCTCTGTTATTCATTATATATATGGATCACATTATGAAGGAATGTGGCATTAAACCTGATATCAAAATTGGAGATGTTAATGTCAGCTCTTTGCTTTATGCGGATGATGTTATACTTCTAAATAAATCCGCTACAAGTCTGCAAGATTCTCTGACTAAATTGAATAGCTGTTGTAATAGATATGGTATGAAGGTCAGCAATAAAAAGACAAAGACAATGAAAATAGGCAGAATCATTGAAAATGTCAACTGTGTTGTGAATGGAGAACCGGTGGAACAAGTAAAACATTTCAGCTACTTAGGCACAATTTTTACTGAAGATGGTAAACTAAATATAGAAATAGACAACAGAATCAGCAAAGCTGGTATGGTGGGAAGTCAATTGAATAAATTCATATGGAATAAGAAAGAAATTAGTCGGAACACTAAATTAGCTGTATACAAGACTGTGTTCAAACCAATTTTAACTTATGGATCTGAAAGCTGGGTCAGAAGTAAAACACTTGACCAAAGACTAGAGACCGCAGATATGAGAGTCCTGAGAAAGATTAGAGGCGTGAACAGATGGCATCAATGGCAATATCATATTAAAAATGAGGATATTAGGAAAGAACTTGACATTGTCAGCATCCAGGAATGCGTTAGCAGAGCTAATCTCAGATGGTATGGTCACTTAAATAGAATGGGAGAGGAAAGATTAGCAAAACAAGTGTTCTCTGCCAGGTTGGCAGGAAAACGACCCAGAGGAAGACCAAGATATAGGTGGATTGATACGGTACAAAGTGCCTTAGACGATAGAAATATAAGATCTGATAATGTTGGAGTCTTGACAAGTAACAGACTGATTTGGAGGAAAATTGTGGATAGGAAGTTAGTAATGATGTAATTTTTTCATGTAGTACTGTCATATCCTGTACACCCCTTGAGGGTACATGGCAGGAATTTGATGATGATGATGATGTACTGAAGATGCCTGTGACACACAGGCAAAAATTATACTAATAAATAATCTTTCTACGTGAGTTTTTTCCGTTATTTATTGTGTACCGATATGTCTACTCACGGTTTACCTCTTTTAAAACTTAGAGATAGATAGTTGTTGTTTTTCACGAGTTGCCGAGTCCTGAAAGATACTTCAAGCGCAAACGTTGTTTGCTTACACTTGGATAATGGATTAAACCAAGTATATAATTTCTTGGTATCCTTAATTTATAATATAACCAAGTGAAAAACTTTCAACAACTATCTGTAGCACATTCGTTCAAAATATTTTTCTTTTAAAATGATGTTTGAGTTCTGTCACCTTCTTTATGAAGTGGTACAATCTTGCCTGCCTGTCACTCCTTTGGAACTTGATCCAATGTAAGACTCATATTAAACAAATATATGAAGGCAGATGTCAACTCCGTGGCACATCCTTCAAAATACATGGTGATATATCATCAAGTCCTACAGCCTTATTAATATCAAGTCCATGCAGTTAGCCTAGTGGCTATGCGCTTCACAACCATATGCCTGGGAAAGAAGTGTTCTGGGTTCAATTCACATCATCAACGTGAGGAGCTTAAGGATCTTCCTCAGCCATAGCCAAGTTAGCCGGTCTTGGGCATGGACAGCAGGGTTTTTTCCCCCAGTTTATCTGGGGTTTTCATCCCGCAAGTAGGCAAACCGGTCCCCTGAACACATGCATCTACAGTTATAAATACCTAACCCCCTATGAGGGGCTCAACTCACCCTGATAGGGATGGAGGGAAAAGGGAGGAAACTCCATATGAATAAATAAAATTAATATCAAGTTCGTTTAATTCCCCATATACCTCCTCAGCATTAAACTCAGAATCCTGACAATCAAATTTTCCTTTAGTTGAGACATTATAGAAGATTTGGTTATGAATATTTGTTTTTAAGAAAAAACTACTACCTACAACACACACAATCTTAAGACAGCATTGTGACTGTGACTATCAGCATATAAATTAGTTAAAAAAGCATTTAAAAAAAGCTTTGTATTCTTACTAATATGTTTATAATCAAGAGATAACCAGTAATGCAACAAATGAAATATAATGATTTATATTTTCTGCAAAGCATTTCTAAGATTTTATAATTATGACGTTGAGACCAAGTCATCTTCAACGTGATCTTTTTAAAAAAAATTAAGAGGTAAAAAAATTACAGTGATATTCATTATATAATCTCTACATGTCATTACTCACAAGCCAAAAAATCCAGACGACTCCTCTTCTTGGCCAAAGGATCCAGTCTTGTCCATCCCTAGTAAATTGCTGATCGAATCATAATCATATGTCTCACTATATTTTTCCCTAACCTGAAAAATTGACAATATATGATTATAAGCTAAAACCAGTTGATAAACAGTTTTTTATACTGCTAATTTGATATTTTAGCTGATCTCTTCCTTATTCTGTATACATGTTAAAGAAACAATGAATTCAATTTATCTTTTTTTGTTTTTATTTTTTCCACACAAAACTACATTAGTGATGTGAACTAAACTGTAAAGCAGATGAAACAGCTTAAAATATTTGAGTCGCCGGAGAATGTGGTAGGGAATTTGAGCTGTAGTGAAAAAAGTGCTTTTTTAATCAGTGAATAGTGTGACTTTTGTCAAGATTTGTGCTAAGTTGTTTTTCTGAAATACAAGTGTCCTTCAGTGGTTGTTTATGGAGTTAGTTGTTGTTGCTATATTGTGTATTTTGGTTACCGAGAAGATGGGGTCAGAATTGGATGCATAACGGTGGAAGAGAAGATAACATAAGTTTTCATTGTTTAGCTTTATTTTATTTATATTTAGTATACTTAAATGTTTTGTTTGTACTTTTACTTATATAGTTATATTCCACTATTTTAGCATTTTAGTTGTAATAGTTCCTCGACACTATTTTGAATAATGACGGCAGCGGCAGCTAAAATTGCAAATTGCATATCACCAAGTCCTCCCCCATTTAAGGACTCCATTTTGTGTGATATAATATGGGAATTTATAGCATGCGGGACTTGTGGAATGTATGCGTCCCGGCGGTTGTATATGTGGCAGGTGAGAGAAGGGGAAATACGTATATGAGCAAAATGCAGGCAATGGGAGGAACTTGGTGAGTTAGAGATGACTATAACTGACCTCGTTGAGGTGGGAGATTCTCCATGTAGAGAGATGAGTGGTATGATAGAGGGCGAGAATAGTGAGAGAAATATGAATAAAATAATGATTGTGAAGTTTTCGGAGATGGTCTCAACTGGACGGATGAATGGCAAATAAGAGTGGCTGACTTGCAGAGAGAGCTAGATGAGCTGAAAGAGCAGGTGGAAAAGTCTAGGGAATGAAGTGAGAAGTGTGAAAGATGAGATAAGGTGAATGGAAGAGACGAATGCAAGGCGAATCAGAGTAGGAATGAGAGAGAGAGAGTTATGGGAATGATAGAAGAGGAGAGAGGGAATGAGAAGAAAGCGAAGGGGCACTGGAACCAGGGATAGAGTGATGTCAGGAAGGCAGACAAGTAGGGGGAACACAGAGAGAAAGTGTTAGAGGAGAGAGAGTGAGGGATGCGTGTGAGCAATCGAGGAACAGGGTGGTAAGAGGTATAATGTATGGGGACTCAATGATCCGTGAGGAGTGTTTGCCTGGAGAAATGATAGAAAGTGTGGCTATGGCAATTAAGAGGGGTGAAAGGGATGAGATGATTGTGATGGTAGGAACAAATGACTTCAGAGGTAATGTAAATTGGGAAGCAAGAGATATGAGATTCTTGCTTGAGGTTGCACAAAAGAAGAAGAAGAAGAGAGGAAAGATAGTGTGCATGCTGCCTACGTATGATAGTGACGAGCTAAGCAGAAGAGCAGTAATACTGAAAAACATAATGGCTAGAATGTGTCAGAAGAGAGGATTGGAATACATGGATGCTTGGAGGGCATTTGAGGGCAGAGAGGAATTGTATTTGAGAGACCGCTTGCATTTGAATGAGAAAGGATGTAGGCATCTGGAGAGATTGCTGTTCTGGACGAGTCTACAGTCTGTGTGTCAATGCAGGGAAACTAGCATTCCCAAGGTGGATGGTAGGGGTGGCCTCTTGTGGGAATGGGTACTTGGGAGAAGGGGGGACAACATCAGGTAACACTGAGCCCAGTGGAGTCTAGTATGGAAACAGTGGCGTTTTTTATGCTTTATACTAATGCCAGGAGTATCTGGAATAAAGGAGAGGAATTGGTGGACCTGATAGCATCAGCTTGGTCAAAAATTATTGGGATCACTAAGATGTGGTTCACAGAAGAGGTTATAATAACAGGAATAGAAGTAGCAGGGTGCAGCATTTTTTGGCAGGATAGGAAGGGAAAGAGTGGTGGAGTACTGCTTATGATAAGTGACGACTTATGTCCCCTAAGAGTGGAGGCTTTGGAAGGCAGTGACACTAATGATTTTGAAAGCATATTGTGTAAGGTAGAGGGAGGCAAGATAGGATATTTAGTGTGGTGTTGCTACAAACCAAGGAGCACAGAGGGTGGGGACCAGGAGATATTTAAATAGTTGAGCTTGGCAAGTGCAAGAAGAATGATTGTTATCGGAGGTTTTAACTACAGCAGTATAAATTGGGGAGAGGAAGATGCATGTAGCAATAGGGGAATGGAATTTCTAGAATTCTTGAGGGACAAATGTCTTAGGCAGCATGTAATAGAGGGAACAAGAGGTTCAAGAGTTTTGGATTTGGTCATAGCATCAGAAGAGTTGATAATAAGTGAGATGGCATCTCTCCCACCAGTTGGAGAGAGTGACCATGTGGTTTTGACTTGGAAGATGAATAGACATGCAGGAGTATCAAAGAGACGGGAACGTATATGGAATTATAAGGCAGGTAATTATAATAGTCTTAGACATGAACTTGGGGAAGTTTCATGGAGGGAGGAATTGGAAGGCTTGGATATCATTAGTGCTTGGGAAATTGTGAAAGAATATTTGTTAGCAGCAATAGTAAGCTGTATTCCACAAGTAAAGAAGAGGACACAATTTGGTGTAAAGTGGATGACAAACAATATTAAACAGGAACTGCATATGAAAAAGAGGCTATGGAAGAGATATAAGGAGACATGTGAAAAGCAGATGCATGAAGAATATAAGACACAGGCCAGGAGAGTGACGAGTATGGTAAAGAAGGTGAAACTGGAATATGAGAAGAGATTGGCCCTATGATCCAAAGAAAATCCTAGGGAATTTTTTAGCTGTGTGGCCAGTAGGAGGAGAAATGACTGTGGAAGAATGACATTGTGGGATAAAAATGGGAATAGAGTGACTGATGCAGAGGACATAGTGGAATTGTTCAATGAACACTTTATTGGTGTATTTCATCCTGGAGAAGTAAATTTGAATACTAGAGGGATAGGGCAGATTTGAGGTTTAGAGGAGCAGGAGGAGAACGTGTTCCAAATACTCTGGATGTCAGTAAAGCTGTGGGACTGGATGGTATTTCACCATGAGTTTTGAGAGAATGTGCTAAAGAATTGACAGCTCCTTTGACCTGGCTATGCAAAAGGTGCCTAGGGAATGGAAAGAAGGTAAGATAATGCCATTGCATAAGGGCAGTAGCAGACCGGAAGTGTCTGATTATAGGCTAGTTTGTGTATCATCAGTAGTTGTTAAGATCTTGGAGAAATTAGTTAGGGACCGTATACAGCATTGGGCAGATGAAGATAATGTTATCTGTGAGAGTCAACATGAATTTGTAAAGGGTCTCTCGTTTTAGTAATATGCTAGCCTTTTATAATAGTTACAAGAGCAGTAGATGAGGGAAAGGCATATACTGCCATTTTCTTGGATTTAGCAAAGGCATTTGACATGGTGCCACATGATAAGCTGATATTTAAGTTGTAGCACATGGGTTTGGATCTCACGTTGGTCAACTGGATTCAGAATTGGCTGTCCGATCGGTATCAGTGAGGTGTGTATGGTGGGGCAGTTTCAAGGAGGCATTTGGTTACAAATAGCTCAGTACTGGAATCTATATTGTTTAACCTTTATATCAATGACATTGTCAGTGCATTTCAGGGGGATATTCAGTTGTTTGCAAATGATGTGAAGCTGGGAAGGGTTACTAGTAATAGTGCAGATGTGGTAGCCCTGCAAGAGGATTTGAATAAGCTAGACAGATGGGCAAATGAATGGGGGTCTCGGTTTAATGCAGCAAAATGTAAGGTCTTGAGGTTTGGGATACATCGATAATATGCTGCATACTCTATTGGAGGAGATATACTGGAAGAAGTAGGGGAGACAAGAGATCTGGGGTTGATGATTGATAGAAACCTGAAATTCAAGGAACATATTGCAAAGGTGGTGAAGGTAACACAAAGGATTGCTGCAATAATGAGAAGGGCGATGACCTGTAGAGATAAAAGAGTTATCATTCCATTGCATAAGACCCCTGATCAGACCACACTTAGACTATTGTTCTCAGATTTGGTCCCTAGATTTGAAAGAGATAAATTAACTGTGGAAAGGGTACAAAGGCAGATAACAAAGATTGTTTTTTTCAGGACTGTACAATGTTAGTTATGAGGATCGGCTGAGGGAATGTGGGCTGCAGAGTTTGGTGAATAGAAGAAGGAGAGGTGATATGATTGAGAACTATCGAGAAGTAGTTACAGGGTTAACACTGGGGAGTTCTTTCACTTGGTTGAACAGCAGGAAGGAGTGATGACAAGGGGCCATCCCTGGAAGTTATGAAAGGAAACTGTGAGCAAGAAGGTGAGGAGTGGTTTCTTTGCATGGAGGGTGGTTGAACTGTGGAATGCATTACTTGTAATTAGTTTACTGAATTAACAACGCATATAAAGTATATTAATTAAAGATAACTTTAATAAATAACTTCTATATTTCGGCAATGTCACACTGCCATCTTCAGGAACATAAAGATATGGTATGTGCACGCAGGCACTAACAAAAGCAAATGAGGAAGAAAGCAAGAAACTAATATTGTTCCTAAAGTCCTAATGGTGCCCTCTAGTGGGCTAATTTGGTTGTCTTGGCAGTTGGGCTGAAGTTCTCAAAATGTAAGTCTCCCAAATTTGTTGAGGTTAGGAACGTTTTTTAGAGCTGCTGAAGATTCCTTGAATAATCTTTCATATTTAAACTTGCTGTGGTGTATTATTTTTGTGTTCTTCCAATGAATTCTATGGTGGGTATCTAACGCATGGTCTGCCAGCCCAGAGCGGCTGTACTTGCTTAAGCCTTGCTACTAGAATGTGGAACACATTGCCTGATAGAGTGGTGAGAGTGAGAACGGTGAACGAGTTTAAACTGTGGTATAATAGACTTTGTGTTTCCTAGGAGGGACCTCCCACAATGAGTCTTGATAGACTGTGTTTCCTAGGAAGGACCTCCTTTGATGAGTCTTTTGACTCCATGGAGGCCTAAATAATAATATTAATAAAGTAATAAGGATTCCTACACTGGATAAGTATGAGAAAAGTATTCCAGTGTTAGTCAGATTTCAGATTTTTAGAGAGTGAGAACTGTTCAACAGAGAAGTACCAGCTTGAGTGGAAAAGGATGCCAAGTTTTTTGGAAGCTGACGATCCTAGAGAAGAGACATGAATGTGTTAGAAAGGTTTGGAGTAAGAATCAGTCTGAGAAGAGAGAGGGAGAGAGATTTGATATTGACTGTTGAGCTGAACTCAAAAGTAAGTGCAGAAAATCTGATTTTTTTTTCATACAAGAAAAGAAACAAAACTGCATTTTGATTGACATTGACTAGGTTGCTTTCACCAAAAAAGCAATCTAGTCAAGGACAGGTTGCTTTTGGATGCTGTGGAGATCAGTGTTCAGGCACTTATTATAGATGATCTTGAAGTTTGAGATGTTTGGGCACTGCAAGGCTTGTCATATAAGTGGTACAAGTGGAGTGTGCTATCATCAGTAAAACTATGATAGGGTTTGCAGTCAATGAGAGCAGGTCATTTATATAAATCAGGAAGAGGGTGGATGAAATGACAGAGTCCCTCAGGAGTCTGAGGGATTCAGTCATTTCTGTCAAATCTCTCTTTCTTCTCATTGACAGGAAATTCTGATGAGAAAACACCATCCACCATTACACATACGGATCAATCTGAGAGAAAACTGGAGATCCATTTACACAAGGACAAAGGCAGTCTAAATGACGGTAACTTGTTGAGTAACTCTCAATGCCAGACCTTATCAAAAGCCTTGAAGATATCAAGAGCAACAGCACAGGTTTCTCCAAAACTTTCCATGGAATAGGTTCAAAAGTGCATGATGTAAGCCAGGAGATCTCCTGTAGATCTAGATCAGCAAAATCCATATTGGTGGTCACTAATTAGACAGTAGTTCTCAAGGTGTTGAAGAAGTTGTCTGTTGATAACCTTCTCCATTTTCCTAGACAAAACTGATATAAGAGCAATAGGTTGATAGCTTGATGGTAAACATTTATCTTCGTTTTTGGGAATATATGAGCTTTCTTCTATGCTGAAGGGTGGATGCCAACTGAGTACAGTTTGGTGAATATATAATAGAGAAAAGGTGTTAGTTCAGGAACACATCCCTTGAGCATAATGGCTGGGATATTCCGTCAGGTCTGGCTGCCTTTGTGGTATCCAGCTTATTCAAGATTCTTCTGATGTCTTTCTGGTGGAAGGTCACAGGAGGCATGAGATGCAGTGTTCTAAGCAAAGGAGGCAATTTGTCATGGTCATCTATGTAGGAGTTTGAAGAGAAGAACAAAGCCAATATATCAGCATTGTCTTTAGGTGATGTTACAATACTATCATTAGGGTAATAAAGAGGAGGTAGCACAGTTGGACAAAAGTTAAGCCTAAGAGATTTGGTGAGGGGGACTAGAAGGTGTGACTGCCAGTAACACAAACAGCGCATTTTCTACATTTATCCTTGATAAATGGATATTATTTGAAATTACTTTTGAATCACATTTTTTTTACACAATTTATTTCTTTTTTTGTTATTTATTACCTCTGTCTTTTGGATATCTTTTGCATTTTGACTAATATGTAATTTCAGCAGTCAAGTTATTTGGAAAACACCACATCAATGTTCTTTCGGGTTTCCTCTTTAAGAAGGAATTTGTCACCACTAGAGATTTAGCACAAACTAACTATCTAGAGTTTTGAGTCTGAAGGCTTACTCTCCTCTTTAAATGGAAGCCTCATGCCTACTGAGGCATTGAGGTCACTCATAATCACCCGCAGTTGTGAGTGCCTTCATTTATTGTTGCATCTATCTTGCAGAAGTCATTGCCTTTGATATCACTATGAGTGTGTGTGTATGTGAGAGAGAGAGAGAGAGATTGTTGGTATGTAGGCCTAGATTATGGTCATTTCTATATCTTTGGGTGTGTTTTTTTAAAGGGGCTACATGTTTAGCATAATTCTTCAATTCTATTATGACACTTGGTTTCTCTAGCATGATAGATCAAGTTTCCACTCTTCAAGTCAATTATCTGTTTCAAGCTGTTCCTTATTTCTTTTCACTGTTTCCTGTGGATTGTGCAGCTTCTGTGGTCTATCATCTTTATAAGTATTCTCATAATTTGGGTTGACATAAATATTTTCAAAGATTTTGCCTTGGCAATTTCAGTTACACATTTTTTCTCTTTGCACACTGAGTTTGGAGAACAGCATATTTTTCATGACTTTGCCCAGGTTTTCTGCATAAGCCACTCATGTGACCATTGTTATCATGAGTGATGGCTGAAATGATATGAGAGGATTAGTTTCTTGGCTTCATGTGGGCAGGCTGGGTCTACTTTCACATGGTGACCCAGTCCATTTGGGGAGAGAGTGTGTGTGTGTGTAGACTACACTTTGTTTATAGGCCAACTGGATGATTTAAAAAAAAAAATAAATAAATAAACTCACTAGGAAATATGCTACATTCTAAAAAACACTTACTCTCTTTTTCACAAATTTATCCCAGTAATTGACAGGAAAAGATCTATAAAAAAAAATTTGTTTTAGACAATCACTTATTAAAATTTTTTAGACAATCACTTAGACAAAAGTATGAGATGCTGATACTGATTCTGTCAGTATAAGAAGAAAAAAAAAGTTCCGTGACATAGTTGCCAACCTCCTTCTAAGGATGACACTTGAAGAAGATCAGTATAAGCATCTCATATTTTTAAAGCAGTATATTAGTAAAAGACATACAGATCTCACATGTTAGATCTGTATATGTATTTCTGGAGTGGTAATTAAGAAACTAGTTAGGAAATGGGATACAAGATAGAATCAATGGTAATATGATAGTTATAAGAACTAGAAAACAAAATGTTTAGGGATGGTCAACTCTATTACATTTTCAATAGAATCGTGGTAGAAGTTGATAATGGCTATGCTCCAGTATTTTGGGATTATGCAAAAGTATTTGATAGATTTCTCTAAAGTAATTTAATGTGCAGATAGTTGTTTAGTTGATTGGACTGGTTGGCTAAGATATCTAATATAGCACAGTACTAAGGCTCTGTGCTTAGACTGCTGATAGACACAGAGATTGGCCCCTCTGTGGCCAAGTGTGGTAATGCAACCAAACTTGAAAAAGTCGACAGGAGTCCCAGGAAGAGTTGTCTTTTCTTTGTAAAGGTTTGGCTCCCTGGAATTGGTTCATCCAGAGATAAGAATGTTTATCCTTGTAAAGCACCATACCTCCTGTAATGTCTAGAGAGCTCCTGTCAGTCCTTGAAAATCTGAGGAAGAAAGTGTGATTTTCATGCCAGACAACTGTACCAATATCTGCAGCAGGTCTCCAACATGAACAGCCTCTACTTGATTTTATAGAATAATGTAGGTAAGGGAAGTTGGCATGATGGAGCATAACCTAGGAACAAGGATTGGCTCTGAGGACTGGGCCATTTGGGCCAAGTGCCATAGCTGTTTTGAACCCAAAACAGGTATGGCACTTGGCTAAACTATCCAGTAATAATGGATTAAATTTATATAATGCCTCTGTAGTGCAACTGGAAGAATGACAGTACAGCAATCCCTTGATTAGTGCACCTAGTGTGTTCTTTAAAACAGGCGCATTAATCGAAAACGCACTAATCGAATATAGTAACCTGCGGGAAAATGTATAATTCATTCCTCAGATTTCTTTTATTAACCCTTAATTTTTTTTTATAAAAGAATTGGGGTATGTCTCTGGGCCTAGTTAAAGAAAAACCATGAAGCTGAAAGACAATAAAACATATTCAGAATATAAATTTATTATTCTGCTTCTTAACAAAGAATTGAGCTAATGTAGTTTGGCAGGCATTCTGTGTCTTTTTTTTATACAACTGATGGTATGGCCCTATTAGCTCTTCTGCAAATTTTACTGGTTCTAAGCATTGCTGCTTAAAAACTTCGATTGTAGAAAAACAATTTTCAAATCGTTTCTGTGAAACCACTCTGGGCTTGTCAGTGATTAAATTTTCTTCATATTCTTCAGGATCTTCCCGCTGTGCATCTAAATTTAGCAGGTCGGAATCACTCAACTTCTCAGAATAAGATTTAATTAACTTTGATTCATTTGAAAAGCCCCTAAAATCATTTGCACAATGTGGAAGGATGTGCTTCCAAATGGCTCGCATATTGCTAGAGTAATTTTATTAGACTTTGTGACTTTATAATCAGGCTGAGATTTCTGCGATTTGGCTAGAAAAGTCTTGGAAGACATTCACTTCCAAAAAAAGGTTGGTTTCATCGATATTAAATATTCATTGATCACAATAGTCTCCTTCTCACAATTTTCTTCAAAATCTCTGGATATCTCCTTATCTGCACTTGTAGCTTCTCCAGTGATTAGAACATTATGAAGGCTATTTCTCTTTTTGAAACGCTCAAATTACTCAGCACTAATATGGAATTCTTCTTTTCCATCATTGATAGCCCTTTCTTTCCAGGTTACAAAGAGACAATGCTTTTGATTTAATAAGGCCAGTGCTAAGTTGGTTCTGTTTTCGGTTACAATCTTCGATCCATGTAAAAAGAAGTCTCTCTAATTCAATCATTACAATACTTTGATTTCGAGTACAAGCGTGATGAACTTGAAGCAGCCTTACCTTTCTCTTTATATTCAGCAGTTGATTCACCCATTTTTGTGTTCTTGTCCAATCTCTGCTCTGGACTCACCTTGTTCATTTTTCTTTATTATTTCAAGTTTTTCTTCCAATGAGATTACTTTTCGAATAATTTTCACACTTCTATTTTTTACTCACTAATTCTTTTACTCATGATTAAAGGTTAGAAAAATAATTTAAAATAAGAAAGTAAGGAAAACAATTGCATGTGATATGATCAGCAAAATGCTATGTAAAGAGACGACATAAATTTTGGCAGTAAATTTGGAACATAATGTACATGGAAATATTGTAATATGCAATTAAAAAATAACTGTAAAATTTTCAAATGGGTAACTAAATTATTTCATCCTGGTGAGTGATTTTTTAAATAGTTAGCCATAAAAAATGTATAGATTGAAAATTTTTAAAATCTGTAACATTTAATATTAAGATGTATATAGGTGCACTAATCGAATTTTAGAGAAGCACTAATCGAATTTGGGTATATAAAAAAAATGACGCACTAATAGAAAATGCACTGATTGGACGCATTAATCAAGGGATTGCTGTACATTGCACCCTTCAGTTGGAAAAGGCCTAAGTTCCATTATTGTCATGATGAGAGGAATCATTATATGATTTTTTTCAATTGAGGGTGAGTTAGCCGATCTCATATGAGGTAGCAGGGTTTTTTCTCCCAGAAACTCAGGTTTTTAATTTCACATACAGGCAAATCAGCCTTGAGAACACATGCAATTTACAGACAAAAAATACTAGTGATGGTGGTGGGCAGCAGATGGCATTGTGATTAGATGATGATGGTAATAGCAGTTCTGTATAGTTAGTGATTAAATGGTGGAGACAGAGATCTGGAGAGTAGAGTGCCCTCCCTTGATGAGTCCTGGGAATCCTTGGAGGTGTCATGTAATAATAATAATAATATATAAATGACATTGTAAATTTTTTTGTTTTATTTTTTTTGGTGGGGGTGAAGGGATGACATATAGTTTCTTATGACACATATAAGTTTCTTAATATTCAAGTAGATTTCTCTGCAAGATTTCTGATATTTTTCATCAGCAAAGGACAAGTTCTCCTTTGCCTTCCCAGGTGTTTACCATATTCCTTATTCCTGTGGTTTGTCATAGCTTGGCCAGTTCATGAGATCCATTGTGAAAAACATAAAAATGATATCAAGTGCTATGAACATGTTCACAGGATTGTAGTATCTGATTGTTGTTATGTAACCACTGGAAAATGGTGTTTGCTTTTATAGTGCTAGACCACCAGAAGCTCTTCTGGTGGTCTAGCACTATAAAGAATAAGTTGTTATAAGTTTGATTCTAGTTCACTGACTAAAGGAACAACTTTTTCTAGGTCTTCTTTTTTTCAGATGGTTCCAGAATTAGTCAATCTTTGGCCCAGGCAAGAGGGTTACCCTTCCTGAAAACTTCAGTTTTTAACCCCAACCCCACAAATCAAAAAAATAAACCACAGAATTCACACTGCTTCACATTATTAGTGTCTGAAGTTCTATTGTTTGAAGTAGTGTTACCATAGAACTCACATTACTACAGACAATAATTCTAGTATTAGAGATCAGAAGATGACAGCAGCTGGCTGAAGTATTCTCCTTCCACTGAATGCATATAAAATCATTGATACTCTTGGGACAACTATCATTAATGGCTAAGAGTGGAAACTGGTTACCACCAATCTGCAAAAAAATTTAGAGCTAAAGGCATTGCCTACCCCTTTGTGGAATAAAAAGCATTAGAGGATTTTTTATTGTTGTTGCCCAAAATAATCATTTATATCACATGAATTCCCAATTCCCAGATATTCCAATCATTTTCACTGAAGAAGCTTGTGAAACAATGGTGAAAATTTTATGTATTATATTGAAAAGTTTGATGTACATAATATTATTATTATTAAGTGACACCTCCAAGGAGTCCAAGGACTCATCAAGGGAGAACAATCTACTCTCCAACTCTCCATCTTCACCATTTAATCCACTAACTACACAGAACTGCTACTACCATTATTAGTAAGGAGATCTTGCACTATAGATAAAAGAGACATTTTGCTGCAATGACAGGTGCCAGGAGAACTCAAGATCATTCCTGAATCCTTAGTAAGGTGTGGTTTAGGAAGAATGCGAGGTCCAAATTCTTTTTGCGGCATGTGGCAGTTGGATGGACTATCACTGGATGTTATGCATGCTTCTTTGGTGATGGGTTCAAGGAGAGATATGATAGATATTTAGGGAATGTACAGACCTCACCAAATGAGTCACTGGATTCTCTGGAGAAATCTAGATAATAATAATTATTATTATTATTAACATCTGATTCCATGGAGTCAAGCTCATTGTGAGAGATGCACACTATCATGCACAGAGTTCATCTGACCATGCTTTTAACTGATTCAATGTGCCTACATTAACAACACACTCAGGTGGTGCATTCCACCCAGAAACCATCTCCATGCAAAGAAACTGCTCCTCACTCCTTTGCTTACACTTGCCTTATATACTTTCCAGTGATAGACTCTTGTTCTATCCCTCTATGTGAAAAATTTCTTTCATGTTAACCAGGCAACAATTGCTGCTGACCAACTTAAGCATCTAGATCCTTTGTCCACTACTACTCCTACTAGATCTTTCATTTCCTCTACTTCCTTCAAAATACCCCCCCCCCAGGATATACTTTGTCATCTTATCATTGCTTACCACAAATGCACACTCTGCAACATTGAACTGATAGCTCCACTTACCTGCCCATTCATACAATCCATTCAAGTAAGTAAGGCCATAACATCTGATTGACTATGCATTGTTCTATCCTCAATTCTGTATCATCTGCAAGCAGTTGTATATCACCAGTTAAACCAATCCTGGCCTAATACAGATCCCTGCAGCACACCACTAGTGACTTTTAACTTTTGAGATATTGCATCCCCCATATACAACTTTCTGATACCTATCTGACAGCCAGTCATGTATCCGGTCTCATTCGTCAAGTATACATAAGTCTCATTTGTCATATACATTCATGTTTATTATTATACATCCCTTGATGGTATGTATCAGAAAACAAAACAACAGGTAATGAAACTGGATATTCAATAATAGAGTTTATTTTAACAGTTATTATCAATCTGTTATTAATCAGGCATAACCAATTAGAAAAATTAGCAGTGTAATGATAAGTTTGGAATTATTTAATATTAATATGTTCTTATTTTCTGTACACACAAGATTTTCTTATTTCCTCTCTTCCGTAAAAACACCACAAATGCTTGTGCATGCATGATTTTGGTGGGATGGGGTGGGGGAGAGGAGGAGGAGAAGAAGAAAGAGTACTAAGCAATATATATTGTAACTACAGACCTTGCACTAATAACCAATTTATCCCAATGCCCATGAATATCATCTTCTGCAGGTTCTTCTGAAATATAAAGACCGTCAAATTCTAATGCTCTGGCAATTTCTTTTTCTCGCTTGAAGATAGCTAAAGGTACCTGATCAATGAGCAGGGAAATTAAAGTTATTAATTATTTAATTACTTTTGAATTTTTCCAATTATTTATCTTAGCTAATCTAGAATAAACATACATTTTTGTAAATAGTCAATTCTCATTATAGCAGACATTTAATAATGACTAAAAAACTATATAGTGGAAGATATGTCATAGTAGATTTCATTAGAATAGCATCACTGATGCTACTTTAATGGAAATCTACTATGACATAAGACTCACTCTGAGAGATAACACAAGTCTATCATATTCACTGTGTGCACTCTCACTACCTTCTCAAATAAAGTATTCCATGCATGAAAATTTCATGGAATGCATTGCTATTCTTACCCATTTACTCACTATATCCTTTTACAACTCCCAGGGATGGCCTCTTGTCCATGTTCTTGTTCGTTCCTTTCTCATTTGACCATATGAAAAATATCCCCACTGTCAATCTGATAAATACCCCTCAAAAGCTTAAATGTCTCAATTGTATTACCTCCTATCAACCAGACTTTAGATTATATGTCCTCAGTCTCAACTCATAATCAATGTTCTGCAGTCCTAAATAATTTTTGTTATCCACGGTAGTACCTTCTCTGCAGATGTAAGAAGTGGAATTAAGTGTGATCCTATATCAGAGCTGGAAGATCAAGGTTATGTGAATGACATAGTTTCGATATCATCAAAATACAATGATATACAAGAAAAATCAGAAAACTTGTACAAAACAGCAGAAATGGTTGGTTTTAAAATAAATTATCATGCTGAATGTTCAAATCCTTAACACTTCCTGCATTAATAAGATATTCTGGTAATGCGTTTCATTCGCTCACAATTCTTCATGTAAACAGTCTACTCCTCATATCCCTCTTCACCACACTTACATAACTTCCAGAGATGGTCTCTGGTTCTTCTCCTTCTCCTCTTACCTTCTACTCTTTTTATAATCCCTTCTGGATTAATTTGATAAAATCCTGTAACTTAAACATCTCTTTCATATCACTTCTTTTCCTCCTATCCACCAAACTCTTCAATCCACATTTCTTCATGTTTTCTCATAGTCAGCATTCCAGAGTCCTGATATTATTTTCATCACTCTTCTCTGGACCTTCTTTAATTGGATCACACAAACTCTTAAAAAATTTTTTTTAATTAAAAAAAAGTTTATAGTTAACTAAAAAATGCATAATCAATCATATATTTTTGAAAAGAAATTATTAATAACCTTGTGGCACCATCAGCAAGTTTGCACATTAGGCCAATGGCAGTCAGTGTGCTAAATTCATGTATTGGTCAATGGTTATGCATTTCATTGATAGGTAGGTTAAGGAGGTGGACCAACTTTCCAATACTTGAACCACCACAACTCTAGAGATACTATTATTATTATTATTATTATTCAGGCCTCCAGGGAGTCAAAATACTCATCGTGGGAGGTCCTTCCTAAGAACATAAAGTCTGTCAAGACTCATCGAGGGGAGGTCCTCCCTTAAGAAACACAAAGTCTATCATACCACTCCTTAAACTCATTTACCATTCTCGCTCTCACCACTCCATCAGACAATGCATTCCACGGTTCAACCACCCTCCATGCAAAGAAACCACTCCTCACCCTCTTGCTCAGAGTTTCCTTTTGTAACTTCCAGAGATGGCCTCTTGTCATCACTCCTTCCTGCTGTTCAACCAAGCAAAAGAACTTCCCAGTGTCAACCCTGTAACCACCTCTCAACAGTTTAAAAGTTTCAATCATATCAAATCTCCTTCTATCCACCAAACTCTGTGTCCACATTCCCTCAGCCGATCCTCATAACCAAAATTGTACAGTCCTGAAACCATCTCTGTCACCTGTCTTTGTATCCTTTCCACAGTTAATTTATCCCCTTCAAATCCTGGGGACCAAATCTGAGAACAATGTGGGCTGATCAGAGACTTATACAACGGAATGATAACCTTTTATCTCTGCAGGTCATTGTCCTTCTCATAATTGCAGCAATCCTCTGTGTTACCTTCACCACCTTTGCAATATGTCTCCTAAATTTCAGGTTTCTATCAATCATCAACCCCAGATCTCTTGTCTCCCCTACTTCCTCTAGTATAACTCCTCCCATAGAGTATGCAGCATCCCATCGATGTCCCAAACCACAAGACCTTACATTTTGCTGCATTAAACTAAACCCCCATTCATTTGCCCATCTATCTAGCTTATTCAAATCCTCTTGCAGGGCTACCACATCTGCACTATTACTAATAACCTTTCCCAACTTCGCATCATCCGCAAACAACTGAATATCCCCTTGCAATATCGTTGATATAAAGGTTAAATAATATAGGTCCTAGTACTGAGCCATGTGGGACCCCACTTGTAACCCTCTGCCTCCTTGAAACTGCTCCACCATACACAACTCTCTGATACCTATCAGACAGCCAATTCTGAATCCAGTCGACCAATCTGACATCCAGACCCATGTGCTGCAACTTAAATATCAGCTTATCGTGTGGCACCCTGTCATATGCCTTCACTAAGTCTTAGAAAATTGCAGTATATGCCTTTCCCTCATCTAATGTTCTTGTAACTTTATTATAAAAGGCTAGCATATTGCTAAAACAAGAGCGCCCTTTCACAAATCCATGTTGACGCTCACAGATAACATTACCCTCATCTGCCCAATGCTGTGTACGGTCCCTCACTACTTTCTCCAAGATCTTAACAACTACTGATGACACACAGACTGGCCTATAATTAGACACTTCCAGTCTGTTACCACCCTTATGCAATGGCACTGTCTTACCTTCCTTCCTTCCATTCCCTGGGCACCTTTCCCGCATCCAGACTTTCATTGAAAAGTGAGGTTAAAGGCACTGTCAGTTCCCTAGCACATTCTCACAAAACTCATGGTGAAATACCATCCAGTCTCAAAGCTTTACTGACATCCAGAGTACTCAGTATCTGAAACACACTCTCCTCCTGTACCTCTAAACCATGAACCAGCCCTAACCTTCTAGCATTAAAACTCGCTCCTCTAGGATGAAATACTCCAATAAAGTGTTCATTGAACAATTCCACTATGTCCTCTGCATCAGTCACTCTATTCCCATTTTTATCTCACAATATCATTCTTCCACAGTCATTTCTCCTCCTACTGGCCACATATCTAAAAAATTCTCTAGGATTTTCTTTGGATCTTAGGGCCAATCTCCTCTCATATTCCAGTTTCGCTTTCCTTAACTAGTCACTCTTCTGGCCTGTTAGATTTATATCTCTTCCATAGCCTCTTTTTTGCATGAAATTCCTGTTTAATATTGTTTGTCATCCACTTTACACCAAATTGTGTGCTCTTCTTCACTTGTGGTATACAACTTACCATTGCTGCTAAAAAATTTTCTTTCACAATTTCCCATGCAATAATGATATCCCAGCATTCCAATTCCTCCCTCCAAGAAACTTCCCAAAGTTGACGTCTAAGACTATTATAATCACCTGCTTTATAATTCCACATAAGTTCCCGTCTCTTTGATACTCCTGCATGTCTATTCATTTTCCAAGTCAAAACCATATGGTCACTCTCTCCAACTGGTGGGAGAGATGTCATCTCAATTATTATGAGCTCTTCTGATGCTATAACCAAATCCAAAACTCTTGAACCTCTTGTTCCCTCTGTTACATGTTGCCTAAGACATTTGTCCCTCAAGAATTCTAGAAATTCCATTCCCCTATTGCTACATGCATCTTCCTCTCTCCAATTCATACTACTGTAGTTAAAATACTCACCGATATATAGTTTAATATCTCTGTCTTGGACAAATTGATCAATATGTTCATGTCTCATCCCATCATATCGCTGACTACATTTATCTCCACCTGGATAAACCTAGAAAAGTGAACACTGTGCAACTCAGTTATTCTTCTTTTGCTTAATGAAGCTATCATGTCCTCTTTTCATTACATTTGGACACTGCTAATGTTATCACTCAAAATAACAACACAGGCATAGATATCTCAATATCTCAAACTTTTTCATAATGTATGGGTAGATATTCCATTTAATCCTAATGCTGTATTTACAGTGATATTTGTAATTATCCTGAGCACTTCCAGTTCATCTTATTTATTTATTTATTTATTTTGTCTGACTTACACCAATGAAAGTTCATAAGACCTATAGCACATCAGTGCTGTGTGTGTGGAGACAATTTATCAATATGTTTGTGTCTCATTCCATCATATCACCAACTATATTTTTTTGCACCTGGATGAACCTAGTAAAGTGAACACTGTACAACTCAGTTATCTCTTTCATTACTGCCACATTCTTACCATAATCTTTCTGTTATTTTTCACAAATTATTCTTCCTCTTGTTTACCATGTAAGTGAAAGAATTCTTTGAGATTTCCTATGGCTGATTGGCTAATTTCTTCTCAATGATAAGCTGTGTTTGACTTTTTTAGTGCTCACAAGTATGTTCATTGTATTTCTACTTATACAACGTTCCACATTTTTTTTTTTTTTTTTTTTTTTGCAGCTGATGCTTAATTATGCCATCCATCAATTTAACTCCCACCTGATTACTCCTGATTCTGAGAATGCAGCCTGATGATGTTTCTTTTTAAATGTCCCTCGACCATTTTTGAAGCACATCTAGCACTTGTCTAATACTATTCACAGTTTTTGATGCACTGTATAGATAGTATTATTTATTTATTTATTTTAAATAAGAATTTCTCCTGTTGCAAATCTATTGTACATAGGTGGGCTAAAGATTAGATAATCTGGGAACTCTGCTCTAGAGACCAAAACACAGCACCTTTTCAAATCACTTCAGGTCTCTGGTAAGCAGGTAGTGCTCTCACAACAGGTGACAAAATATCATGTACCACCTAAAGACTTTCACAAACACACACAATAGAATATGAACCTATAGACTGTTTCTTGGAGAGCAATTTGCTATTAACTTGGCCCACTATGCTGGCAAGACTTCCAATCATCCAATTATGAGCATGTCATACATGTCCACATCTATCCCTTCTTAACTAAAAACTCTACATGCTAGGCTGCCTCTTAACACCAGACTTCATGATCATACTTCCCTAAATGAAAGAAAAAGTGATTACTTTGTTTAAGGCAAATCCTCTGATGCTTTTTTATTAGTATATGAAGAAGATATTGCAAGTAGGCATTCCTATCCCAGTAAATATGAGGAATAGAGTAAATTCTCACAAGGAAATTTATTCTTCATTAAAAAATCTTTGAAATTTGGAATTTAATCGTCTGAAAATAGCAAGAAAATATTTTGTATTAAGTATAACTGTATAAAAGTCTTCAATGATTTCTTTTCACTAAATACTGAATTTTAGGAATTCAAGGCATTTGCAATCTTATTTTGTAAATCACTATTTCATGAAATTAAAACAAAGCAATGATTTAAGAAAATTCTAAACATTATAATGAATTTCTTACCTTTAGATGATAGTAAGCAATCAACATACAAAACGAGACCAGTGAATGGAGCAAGGCCAGCATTCGTAATATTGGCTCAAAGTAGAAAAATCTATCTTCCATTACAACCCATTCTTCTAGATCTTCATCTTCATCTCCCAGAATTGCAGAATCATCAGTATCATCAGTAAAGTTACCCAAAATGTTATTATCTTCATCACCATTTCCTTCTTCTTCTTCATCACCTTCAGCACCTGTCACCTTTTAATATCAATATATAAGAAAAATTATTTCACATTACTAAGGAACCAGTGCTATGTATATCTTGGAACAGTATGCCAAAATAACTTGCAATATAACTTGAGGAATTACATAAAAGAAGCATTGCTTGCCTATGACTGTGATCTCATTCCCAGTTACTGCAGAAGAAAAATTGCAGCCAGGGATATTTTGGGTTGACTGGGTCCTTACAATGGTTAGTAAGCAGGAATAAAAAAAGGCAATGAATGAAGGTAAGGGAGATGACATGGATGGGGCAGAGTTTAAGGAGAAGAAAGAAAGATTTGAGAAGAGGTAATAGAGAAATAAAACTCAGTAAATGATAGTTCTGCTATCATAATAATTAAATTTACTAGAGCATGCTGGTCACTTAAAAATAAATTTTCTACAGCTATCTAATTAAGTGCTGTGTATTTACCACATTTGTAATTTGTATTCTGATGATGGTTGGAAATTATTATTATTAGACATCTCCATTGAGTCAAAAGGCTCATTGTGCCCCCCCCCCCCCCCACATACACACACTAACACAACTCATCAAATCATGCCTTAAATGCATTCATTCTCTGCAATCACCACAGTCTCAAGCAACAGCTTCACTCAGTGCAATCATCACACTATCTGTCAATGCATACTCCCTATGCAAAAAAACTTGCTTCTTACTTCCCTGCTCACATTCTTCTAATACTTCCAGGGATGATTGCTTGTTCTCCCCATAACTCATTCTCCCATTCTATGAAAAATCTCTTCTATGTTAATCTGGTAATAACCCTTTATCAACTTATACCTCACAATCATATTCCCACCTACAATCTGCTAGACTCTGAAAATTGCATTTTCTCAACCTTTTTTCATACTCAACATTCCGGAGACCAGAAAGCACTTTAGTCAATCACCTTTGGACCCTTTCCAACATCTCTTCATCCTTTTTGAAAAACGGGTGACTAAATATGCATATGGTAATCTGTATACAACATAATCAAAACCTTATACAATGGAACTATAACATTCTTATTTCTACATGTCAGTGTCTTCTGTATCATTGCTATAATCAGCCATGCTGATTATAGCAATGATGCAGAAGATCCACTGTCAATCTCAGATCCCTCATCTCCTCCACTTCCTCTAAGATATCACCATCTAATCTATTTCAGTCCTATTGTAGAGCCTTCTCTATTTTATTCTTCTTCTCTATTCCTTGTAGTTCTTCTCAACTTTGCATCAAACAGCTTCATAACACTATTCAAACCTTTTCCAGTATCATTAACATAGAAGTTAAATAATGGTCCAAAAATAGACCCTTGAGCTGCATCACTAGTGCTTTCTTCTTCAGGGATATCGCTCCTCCACACATAACTTGCTGATGCCTATCAGACAGCCAATTTCCAATCCAATGCACTAATCTACTACCTAATTCCATCTGTTCCAGTTTAATTACCAGCTTTTCATGTGGAAATCTATCAAAGGGTCTTTGCAAAATCTAAATATACCATCCCATATGCATGTCACTTGTCCAATACGTCCTGTATGCATGTCTCTTGTCACCTTGTTATTATTATTACTTGACACCTCCAGGGAGTCCAAAGACTCATCAAGGGAGGGCACCTACTCTACAACTCTCTGTCTCCACCACTCACTCCACCAACTACAATGAACTGCAATTACAATCATCATCTACACCAACACCATCTACCACCCACTACCACTAGTATTTTCACAGACAATCACGAACATTCATGCCCACAGTGTGATTTTAACCTACAGCCTTTTGGCTGGAGAGCAGATATGCTACCCACTCGGCCAACCAGGCCGACAATTTTATTTATAATAAGTAAACTGTTAAAGCAGAATCTTCTTTTAAACAAACCTATGCTTTCTATTAAAAATTATTCATTTTCCTCTGGTGTTTTTTATACATTGAAGCACTCTTATGAATAACAACCAATACCTCACAAAGCATTCACCACCTCCTCTAGCACCCATTCCACCCATTCACTGCTTCAGAGGAGCTGTCAGCTTCCTTGCACATTCTTGAAATACATGGATTGATATCATGTCTATGATATCAGGCCACGATCATATTTGCATTATTGCATGAGTAATCTCCATTATTCTCTTCTAAATGATTGCAACCATTACAGTTTTAGTTTGCCCAAAGATTATTGTGAGACATGAAAATTCAAACTGATGGCAAAAGGTAATAAGATTTACTTAATCTATAAGAATCTTCTTCTTCTTCTGCAGCTTCTCCCACTTAAGTGGGGTCAATGTTTGTAACGAGTCTCCTCCACACCTTCCTGTCTTGGGCTGTCACCACATCCAAGTTCTTCATCTTCAAGTCCTCTTCTACCAGCTCCCTCCATCTCTTCTTTGGCCACCCACGCTTCCGCCTTCCTTGCACATCCATCTGCATGACCCTTCTTCCCACATATTCGTCCTCCCTCCTCATCACATGACCAAACCATCTCAACCTTGCCTCCTGTATTTTCGCTCCTAAGTTCGTAACTTTCACTGTTCCCCTGACATAGTCATTTCTCAGACGATCCTTTCTGGTCACACTGCACATCCACCTAAGCATTCTCATCTCTGCTACTTCCATCCTGCTGATGTTATTTTTCCTCAGGGCCACAGTTTCTATAGCATATGTCATAGCTGGCCTCACTACTGTCCTATAAATTTTGCCTTTCAGATTGATCAGCACCCTCTTATTGCATAACACTCCAGCCATCTCCCTGAAGTTCCTCCAAACCACTTGTACCCTGCATCCCACTTCCTTCTCAGCTCCTCCATCTTCTTCCACTTTTGAACCTAAGTATCTAAAGTCTTTCACCTTCCTAATGACATTTTCTTCCAGCTCCAGATCTGTCTCCTGGCCGCTGCCCACTGCGCAACACATATACTCTGTCTTACTTCTGCTCAGCCTCATACCTCTTGCTTCCAGTACTTTTCTCCATCTTTCCAGTTTAGTTCCCACTTCTTGTCTTGAATCTGCACGCAGCAAGATGTCATCTGCATACAACATTGTCCAAGGTGCATCTTCTCTCACCTCCTCTGTTACCACCTCCATCACAATATTAAACAGAAATGGACTTAATGCTGACCCTTGATGCAAGCCAACTGTTACTTGAAAACTTTCTGTCTGTCCCAGACAGGTCCAAACACTTGTCTTCACTTCCTGCAACAACCTGACTTATTTCTCCGGCACCTTCTTCTCCCTCAGACACCTCCAGACTTCTTGCCTTGGCTCTCTATCGTATGCTTTCTCCAGAAGAATAAATGCCAGATGTAGCTCCCTTTGATTCTCTCGATACTTTTCCATCATCTGCCGTAACCCAAGGATAGCATCTGTTGTTGATCTACCAGGCAAGAAGTCAAATTATTCCTTTGCAATCTCCACCTCCTTTCTCAATCTACCATCAAGAAGCCTTTCTAGGATTTTCATTGTGTGGGACATCAACTTCATTCCTCTGTAATTTTTACAGTCTTGTGCATCCCTTTTACCCTTGTAGATGGGGACAAGAGTACTCTCCCTCCATTCCTCGGGTATATTTTCCTGTTGGCAAACTTTCATGAACAGGTCCCACAGCAGGTCAATTCCCTCTTCCCCCAGTGCCTTCCATGCCTCCACTGGAATTCTGTCGGGGCCCACCGATTTTCCATTCCTCATCCTCTTCATGGCCTCCGTCACTTCCACTCTACTGATGTTCTGCACCATCCCCTCAGAAGGCTGCCTATCTCCTCTGTGAGTCCTTGCATTTTCCTCATTCAAAAGTCCCTCAAAGTATATTTTCCATCTGTTTCTTATGTCCACATCCCTCCATAATACTCTTCCTTCAGCATCTTTGATCTGCCTCACATGTAAGATGTCCTTTGCTGCTTTATTTCTACATTTCGCTAGTTGGTAAATTTTTCTCTGTCCTTCCTTTGTTTCTAATTGATCATACAGATCTTGATATGCCATGGCCTTCGCATGTGCCACAACTCTCTTGGCTTCTTGCTTTCTCTCTCTGTCCTCTTCCACTCTTGACTCATCCCACTTCTGCTTTGCCTTCCTCTTAGCTTACACTGCCACTTGTACATCATTATTCCACCACCAACCCTCCTTCTTCTCTCTAATCTTTCCAGATGTCTCACTAAGCACCTCAATTGCACAGCTCAGGATTACTTTTGAATTATGTTTCCACCAATCTTGTACACTTTCCAGTCCATCCGAAATCCTCTCTAACACCCTCTTCCTAAAACGATTCCTCACACTCTCCTCTTTTAAGCGAAACCACTTAACTGTCTTCATCCCATGGCACCCAGAAGTTCTTATCTTTGATCTTATTTTAAAGTCTGCGCACAGCAGTCGATGTTGTTGTGCTACTTGATCTGTTGGAATTACTTTGCAATTTGTCACAACATTAAGATGTTTCTTGTAGTCAAAATGTAGTCAATTTGTGAACTGTTGTTACCACTCCTAAATGTTATCAAATGTTCTTCCCTCTTGTAGAAAAATGAGTTCACAATTGCCAGATCAAACGCTACTGCAAAGTCCACAACCCTCTCTCCTTCCTGGTTCATCATTCCCACTCCGTGGCCACCATGCACCCTTTCACAGTCTCTATTCTGTCTTCCTATGTGTCCGTTCACGTCTCCTCCGACAATCACCATCTCATTTTCTTCCAATTCCCTCATTTCTTCATCTAACACGTTCCAGAACTCATCTTTTTCCTCTGCTGTACAACCAACTTGCGGGGCATATACACATAATTCGACCACCTGCTCTTCTCCAAGACCCAATTTCATTCGCATGATCCTGTCATTCCTTCTACCCACGTCCAGTACTTCACCTTTCATTCTGCCACACACCACTTAATCTATAAGAATATTTTTATTATTTTTGCTATTACTTAACCTCAGTGTAGCCAAGAGACTTTCACCGAAATATCACACTAGTTTATGCTAGTGTTGAAATGTATTTTATTCCATATGACTGTACTCCCTAGTCACTTCCCATTGAATATATATACATACATCATCATCATTATCATAAAATTTCTGACATGTACCCTCAAGGGGTATACAGGATATGATAGTACTACATGAAAAATTTACATCATTACTAATTTCTATCTACAATTTTCCTCCAAATCAGTCTATTACTTGTCAAGACTCCAATATTATCATTAGCAGATCTTATATTTCTATCGTCTAAGGCAGCGCTTCCCAAACTGTGGGCCATGGCCCCCTTGGGGGCCATAGGTTTTGTTGAGGGGGGCCGTGAAATAATGAAAACAAATTTAAAATGACTTAAGACTAAGTAGATTTTTTTATTTTAAAAGAAACGTATTTAACTTTTATTATTTCTTTTTTGTTTTTTTTATATTTTAATGGAAAAATGCACACATTGGTGTTGGTTCACAAACTTTGCTTCCTGCGTATTTCGGCGCTTAATTAATATTAGTAAATATTGCTTATTCATATGTTTCATTTCAAAGCAGTGGTTAATTGTATTTACTTCGAATGCTCTCCAGGGAAGCTCCAAATCTTCCTGTCCCTTTCATCAAGCGTTCTTAATCAGGGACTGTTGATATTGACTTTATATACATATCAAAACTCGTTTTATATTATCACTGTCATCCGAGCTAGTTTTCTGTTACCAATAAAAGTTTCGCATATACTTCACACATGAAAAAAAGCTTAAACAAGTTCATGTGGGGAGATAGTAACTCGCTTGCAGTGGTAAACAATACACCCTCCTTAACAGTCGCTATACTGCAGAGGCAATAAAAACAATTACTTTTATTATGCTAGTGAATAAGGTATGAGCAGTCTGTGTAATATATTTCTCAACAAATAGTGCAATTAGACACAACTGGGATAAAAACACTAATTAATGAATCACATGTCCCCTCATACAGAAACTATGCTGTATATATAGACAGAAACAAAACCATATATTGCATGAGCAAACACAGTATCTAACTAAAAACTATTGTTATTAATTAGATGTGTGTGAGTTCGATTTCGCAAGGCAGCAATAAAATTCAAGGAACGTGTTAAAATTCGTAAAAGTGTTAAAACTAAGTAATATATATATATATATATATATATATAATGAATGTTATGGCAGTTTCACATATGGAATTCGGTTGAAGAGAATTAGCATTTCAACTCAATTGTCAGCTATGCTTTTATCTTCCGGTTGCGCGATCTTTTGTTAATACCGCACTAATCATATGCACGTTTTAATAACCTGCCTTTGCTGTCTGTTTCGCGTTAGGCTTAATTACCGTAAAGGTAGAAAAGTCACAAAAGAGAAAAATGTTCCTGGTCCGGGGATTCCCTTATTCAGGTAACATTCACTAATTTCATGTTATCAGTCTGTGGTGTGCCAGTATCGGTAAGTGGTGATATTATTTGATCGATTCTACGTTAAAAAATTTAACCCTGAGATGGATAAGTGCCTGATAAAAAATAAAAAAAAATTCCTGCGAACAATCAGAAGAAGCAGAAACAGACTCAAAAAAAAAAAAAAAGGACAGTATTTCATATTTTACCAGAACAGCCCGCATCGTCTTCAGAATCAAACGGTAAGAGGTAAAAAATGTAATATTTGCATTTGATTTTTGCAATATTCGCTGTGCATGTTTTGTATTGAATATAAATACAATAAATATGATAATAATATATCTCTCTATTATGATTTTTTTTCGAGGGGGGCCGTGAAATATTTTAATTTTTGCAAAGGGGGCCCCGACATCCAGAAGTTTGGGAAGCACTGGTCTAAGGCACATTGTACCGTATGAATCCACCTATATCTTGGTGTTCCTCTGGGTCATTTTCCTGCCAACCTGGCAGAGAACGCTTGTTTTGCTAATCTTTCCTTGCCCATCCTGTTTAAGTGACCACACCACCTGAAATTAGCTCTGCTAACGCATTCCCGGATGCCGACAATGTCAAGTTCTTTCCTAATATCCTCGTTTTTAATATGATATTGCCATTGATGCCATTTGTTCACGCCTCTAATCTTTCTCAGGACTCTCATATCTGCGGTCTCTAGTCTTTGGTCAAGTGTTTTACTTCTGACTCAGCTCTCAGATCCATAAGTTAAAACGGGTTTGAACACTGTTTTGTATAGTTCATTTAGTGTTCCAACTAATTTCTCTCTTATTCCATATGAATTTATTCAATTGACTTCTTACCATACCAACTTTGTTGATTCTGTTGTCTATTTCGATATTTAATTTACCATCTTCACAAAAAATTGTGCCTAAGTAGCTGAAATGTTTTACTTGCTCCACTGATTCCCTGTTCACAACACAGTTGACATTTTCAACAATTTTACCTATTTTCATTGTCTTTGTCTTTTTATTGCTGACCTTCATACCATATCGATTACTACAGTTATTCAATTTAGTCAGAGAATCTTGCAAACTTGTAGTGGATTTATTCAGAAGTATAACATCATCCGCATAAAGCAAAGAGCTGATATTAACATCTCCAATTCCGATATAATGTTTAATACCACTTTCCTTCATAATGTGATCCATATAGATAATGAATAATAGAGGGGATAATGTACATCCTTGTCTCACACCAGATTTAACATTAAACCATCTTCCTGTATATCCTTCAATTCTAACTGCCGACTTACAACTCAAATATAGACTAAGTATTGCTTGATATAATGCCCCATTGACACCATATAACTGTAGTGTATTGAATAGTTTTTCTCTTGGCACCTTGTCATATGCCTTTTCCAGATCGACAAAACTTAAATACAGATCTTTGTTATATTCCCTTGCTTTCTCGACTATTTGTCGTAAAGTGAAGATCTGATCCTGACAGCCTCTATTTGGACTGAATCCAGCTTGTTCTTCACCAAGCTTTTCTTCCACAATTCTTCTCAACCGTTTCTCAAGTATACTTGCATAGATCTTGCCAGGAACACTCAGTAGGGAAATACCTCTGTAATTCTCACATTCAGTTTTATTTCTCTTTTTATACATGGGCACTATTAGAGCTCTACTCCAATCATCGGGAATTCGTCCCTCTGTCCAGGCTTTCTGAACTATGCAGTGCAGCCACTGTAAGACTTTTGTATCACTATACCTCAGCATTTCTGGTCAAATATCATCTACTCCTGCTGCCTTTCGACATTTCAAGCCTTTGATGGCTTTTTCTACTTCAAGTATGGATATGTATTCCTGTTTTTATGCCTGTTGAGTGTTTTTTACCACTGTGTTATCACTGCTTGTTTCATTTAGCAATTTTTCGAAGTAATTACTCCATACTTCAAGGATATCTTTTTCTTCTGTTTTCATGTCACCTTTATCATCTCTAACACCTTTTACAGCACTCTTTCCTCCATTTCCTAGCTTCTTCAACAACCTCCAGAATATCTCACCACCTTCTTGATATTTATTTTCTATGTTCTTGCCAAAGTCCTCCCATGACTTTTGTTTAGCTAGTTTTACACAGTGTTTAGCTTTCTTACATTTGTCTCTGTATTCTCTAAGAGCAAAAGCTGACTGATTTGCCAGGAACTTTTGATATGATTTCTTCTTTTCTTTCACTGCCTCTTTAACGTCCTGTGTCCACCATGGAGTCCTGATTTTTCTATCCTTGCAGAAAACCTCATGACATGCCTCTCTGGCTGAATCAATCAGGGTTTTCTTCAAGGCTTGCCACTGAATCTCCAAGGTTTAGTTCCTGTTCTCAAACTCTTTCATATTTTCTTCAATAATCTTTGTGTATGTTAGTCTACAGTTGACATCTGAGAGCTGCTCAACTTTTATTTGCTTTGAAACTTTCCTACATGTTATTCTTTTCAATATGAAATTCAATTTTATCCTGCAATACAATCATTCTTTCAATCATAATTTACTTTTCGTACCTTAGCGTGTCTGTGTGATTTTTGTGTGTTTTCTGAGTTATTTCAATTATTAATTTGATAGATACGATTATTGGTGGCACATGGCATTGATAAGAAGGAATAAAATGGTGTGCAGATCACCATGTATGTTCATAAATTTTAATATAAAGGATTTTATTCAGTGTACCGTTTGTGAAATGTATGCTTTGAGTCTGGTTAGACAATGACAGTGGAGTGAATGTGTGCAGAAAGTGTAAGGAATGTGAGGATTTAAAGTGTGTTTCAGGTCAGGAGAGTAATATCGTTGTTGAAAGTGAGAATGTAGAAAATAGAGATACACGAGGTATGAATAGTGATATTTGCAAGATAGTACCAGATAGCTGTGAGAGTGGCATTGAAAGTGAGAATGAAGGTATAAAAACAGAATGAATGAATTAATTAACGGATAATAAAAATGATGAGACAGATGCAATGAGTGCGATTGCACGATTACACGAAGCGATACATAGGGCAAATCAGCAGCTGGAGCATTGGCAAAAATGTTTACTGAGTGTACCAACTAATAAACGGCAAAAGTATAATAAGAAAAATAAGAGTATGATAGTGAGTGTAAACAAAATGAAAGAGCAAGTATTGTATGGAGATTCTTTAGTAAGAAGTGTGATAGATGAGAGTTTGACAAAATTGTACCAACCTGGTGCGAATGTTAAGGATGTAAGTGAGTCAATTGGAATGCAAAAGAAGAGGGTGAAAGAATTGATAGTAGTAGCATGAATGAATGATTTGAAAGGAGACAAAATGGCTATGAGAGAGGATTTGAAGAAATTACTTGAGGTAGCAAAAGAGAAGAGTGAGAAAGTTAGAATGGTGAGTCTGTTGGCACGGTATCACAGTGAAGAGTATAGAAGGAGGGCCAAAATTGCTAATGACTTTATGCAAAGATTATGCAGGAGGAGTGGTGTGGAATTTGTGGATGTGTGGAGTGAGTTCGATGGGCGAAAGGATTTATATAAGATGGATGGTTTACATTTGAATGGATTTGGTGTACGGAGACTTGAAAAGGTGTTGTTGAATGAAGTGGATGTGCAGAATCAGGGAAACTGGAGTTATTAAGGGGGGGGGGAGTAGATATGCAGACTTTAGGGAGACTGTAGAGTGCATGAATGTGTGCAATATGCCCGAGCGAGTACGAAGGAAAACAAATCAGAATGGGATAGTTAGTATAAGGCATCAAAATAGGGACGGGACAAATGGGCTTCTGAAATTCATGTATACTAATGCCAGAAGTATTAGGAACAAGAAGAAAGAATTTTTGGCCTTGGTTGGCACTTCCAGGCTACAGGTTATTGGCATTAGTGAAACATGGCTGACAGAAGATGATATAGCTAGTGGGATTGAATGTGAGGAGTATGGTGTGTTCAGGAGTGACAGGGAGAATAAAATGGGGGAGGAGTGTTATTAATGATAGCTGATGAGCTGCAGCCAAGGAGAATAGAAGTGGAACTGCAGGATAGAGAAAAGAGCACGTTTGAGGCTATTTGGTGTGAGATTGAGACTAGCAGAACAAAATATACAGTTGGGTGCTGCTATAGACCAGGATGGAATAGATGGTGGAGATAGTATGCATAAGCAAATAGAAGAAATGAGTGGAAGAAGGGTAATTATTACGGGAGATTTCAACTATGGTAACATTGATTGGAAGGAGGAGAGGACACATGGGAGTAAGGAATTGGATTTTATGCGGTTATTAAGGGATAACTATCTGCGACAGCATGTAATGGAAAATACTAGGGGTCACAGAGTGCTTGACCAAGTAATTACATCTGAGAATTTGGCTGTAATGAATAAGACCACGTTGCCACCAATTGGTGAGAGTGATCATAGAGTCTTGACTTGGGAGATGGCTAAAGGTGTGGAATTTACAGTTAAGAGAGGCCACATGTGAAATTATCGGCCTGGTAAGTATGACAAGCTTAGGAGTTTGATTGGTTCAGTGCCATGGCATGTAAAACTGCAAGGGCTGGATGTTGATAGTGCATGGGAGGCAGTTAAGAAGTGTTTGCAGGAGGCAATTGCTGACTGTATACCTAAAGTCCAAATAATAAATCAAGTAGGGGTTAATGGATGAATAACACCATTAAGCTTGAGCTGCAAAAAGAGAAACAACTGTGGAGGGAATTTAAGGAGAAAGGTGACTGGCAGGCACATGACGGTATAAAGTGCAGGCCAGAAGGGATTGGTTGGTATACCAGCTCATGTCGTAATTGAAGTGGCTAAAGAGTTGTCAGTGCTCTTAACCATTTTGTTTAATTTGATTCTCATGGTCTGGGTTAGTCCTGAGGGGGGTAAAGAGGGGAAAATAGTTCCACTGCATAAAGGAGGTTCGAAGACTGTTGTAAATTACCGACCGATCAGCATATCAGGAATCGTTGTCAAGGTATTGGAGAAAATAGTCAAGAGGAAATTACAGGATTGGATAGATGAAAATGGGATACTGTATGGGGGATCTACCCTTCACTTTTGTGAATGGTAGATCATGCCTCAGTAACTTGCTCATGTTTTATAACACAGCAACGGCTGAACTGGATAAGGGTAATGGGTTTACAGTGATTCTAGTGGACCTTGTTAAGGCCTTTGATAGGATACCACATGGAATTCTAATCAGTAAACTGCAGCATATGGGGGATGGATAGGAGGGTGGTTGATGGAGAGATATCAGAGAGTGGTTTATTCAGGAGTAGAGTCCAAAAGACGGCCTGTGACTAGTGGTGTGGCACACGGATCTGTTCTTGGACCACTACTATTTGATTTGTTCATTAACGATATAGGAAAGGATCTGAGAGGAAGTGTTCATTTGTTTGCTGATGATGATGCAAAGTTGGGTAGAGCAATAGTGAGTGTACAGGATGTCAAAATTTTGCAGGATGATTTGGAGTACTGGGCTAAGGATAACGGATGTCAATTTAATGTGGAAAAGTGTATGGTTATGCATTTTGGGGTGAAAATATTAGCAGCAGTATATCGCATTGGTGGAACTGTACTCCAGGAGATTGATCAGGCCAGGGATTTGGGAGTGTTGGTGGATAGGGAGTTGAGGTTTAGGGGCACATCGCAAACGTGGCTAAATCAGCTCATCAAATCATTTGGTTGCTGAAAAATACTTTAACAAGAAGAGACAAACAGGTTATTGTTCCTCTGTATCAAGCCTTGAAAACCCATCTAGACTACTGTGCCCAGATATGGGTGCTATAGTCTATACAGTGAGAAAAGAGTTATACAGTGTACCACAGGCCCTGGTGACTTACAAGAAGAATTAATGAAAATATCCAGAGATCTATCCCTAAATGGCTACCCTACAAGAATCATCAACAAGATTTCTCTTTAATGACATACTGCAAAGACAACGAGATGAAACCCAATACATCAGCTCTATAACAATTCCATTTGTTAGTACCATATCCAACAAATTAGCTCTTCTTCTAAAACCATATAATATCAGAGTAACCTTCAAACCTATTGAGACCATTCAAAAGCTTATAAGATCACCGAAAGATAGCCATCCTTTCTGCAAATACACCAGAGTTTATAGCATACCCTGTTCATGCAGTATCAATATCAATTACATGGGACAGACATCTAGAAGTTTTGAAACAAGAAAGAAGGAACACATAGGCTATGTAAGGAATAACAGACAAGATATATCAGGCCTTTCTTCCCACTTTGCCTCTACCAACCATAATATTGAATGGGATATGAGTTATATGCCCTAGATAGAAGAGAACTACCATTCCAGAACATTCACAGAAGCTGCTACAGTCGCCCGTTCAACAGGAACTTAAATAAGAATCAAGGCCTAATCCTACCAGATATATGGAAAACTCTAATCAGATCATTTAACCAAAAAGAAATGAACTTTCATGAAAATTACAATAAATATCTCAACAAATAAAACGTTGTACTTGCGACATGTGTATTGTATCACGTGTCATATTGTTATCACGCACAGTGATAACTTTATATAATTTTTAGAATTGTCAGTTACTTTCCTAGTTTTTGTTACTTTCTATTGCTTACCAGTGTATCCTTTGAAAATGCTGAGAGATATTAGTCAGTGAAACGTCAGATATTAAACTATTATTTACTTGACTAACATACAGAATTAAGTCTTTAATTTATTAAAACAAATGACATGTTATGTAATTTGCTTGCTGTCTTTACTCCTTTTACAAAACATGTTTGTTTCTCAACTTCAATTCCTTATCTAGTTACATCCCACCCCCTCAGCCTAATCTCGTCTTCTAAATGTTAATTTCAGTGTTAATAAAAACGTGTGAGAGAGAGAGAGAGAGAGAGAGAGAGAGTATGGAATAGATTCATTATTTTTTTTTAAAGTTTATGTTTAACAATGTAATTTAATTAAAAATCAGTGAACTTACCTTGAAGAAGAGAAGCATGAAGTTAATGCAGAAAGCCATTACTAGAGCAACATATTTCATGGTGTAAAAGTTTCTGGCCAAAAAGCTCTGCAAAAATAAGAATCCAATTATTAGTTAACACAGAATTTTATTTTTGCAAAAATTTATATAATTTATAGCGCCAGCAATATGTCCTTCAAGGACATATTTGGATGTAAAACAGATGTCAGACTGCCAAGGTAAATTAAAATTATGGATTGTAGTTACTGAAAGCTAAGCCTTTGTGCTAGAAGACCATAGTTATCGCTACTTTTCCACCTCCACTAGAATAAGTGGAAAGAGCTATAAAGTCCAAAAATAGCACCATACTAATATTACGGTGTGCTCATAGAGACTACAGGAACACTTTACTATAGCTGATGTACTTTAGGACAATGGTTGGGCCTTTTCAGAAGCTTGCCATAGTAAGACATACACAACAATAGCGCAGGCATAGCTCAGTCAGTATAGACGAAGCCCTTTGGTTAGAAAAACCTGGGTTCAATTCCCGCCCATGATGCGAGGAAACTTTATCTGGTCTCTTTCGACTAAAGGTGAGTTAGCTGGTCTCATACGGAGGTAAAGGATTTTTTCACCTGGAAACTCAGCTTTTTCGTCCCTCAGAACAAGCAAAACCGGCCTGTGGACACACACACACACACACACACAGATCTACAGTCATAAAATACATACTTAATCCCTCACTAGGAGGGCTCAACCAGTCCTAAGGGACGGTGGAGGAATGGGGGAACACCATACGAATAAATAAATAATACTCAACAATTATCACATACAGTAATAACAATAATAATGGAAATTGATTATGATTATTATAATTATTATCTCCTTTATCCAGTAAGTTCATCATTTTGTCGTCAAAGGCAAGTATGTTGCTAAAGCAAGCCTCACCCAGTCCAAAACTATACTGACCATTAAAGACTCTGATATCTGCCAATCCAATTTGCATTCTATTTCTAAACTAATTTTGCCAATACTCTATAATAGCATATTTACAAACCACTTTATAACTGGAAACAGCTGTCAGTATCATTTGCGAGGTGTCACTATTTTTCCCTCTTTTCACTCCTTTGACCTGGTTGCCTAATTTAGGCAACCAGGTCAAACATGCAGTCAATTCTTTTGTATATTCTCTAAAATATTCTAACAAGCATGTTATTTGCTATATTACAGTATTTATATATAGCATATAAGTACAATAAATAACACAGTAAGTGGAGGCAAGAGATGAATTTTAGGTGGGAGATAAATTTCACTGTCTGGTGCGAGACCACCATCCTGCTTATTGAAGGCCTGAAGTAGTTTGAAAAAGTTCCACGCTTGATCTCTAGAGCAGGGTTTTCAAGAACATGTAAAAATAAATAAAAATGAGTTTTTCAACAGCACAAATTGCAAGGGAGTGGAAAGAAGGTAAACTAGTTCCACTACATAAAGGTGGTGATAAGGCTGTGACTATAGAGTAAGCCAATCTGAAGGTATTGAAGAGATTAGTGACAACTATGATATAGAAATGGGTTGATAGCTACAGTATTCTCTGTGACTGTTGGCATGGTCTTGTTAAAATGAAGTAATGTTTTTCAAACTTGATTATGTGCTATAATAAAGTGACAAGTGCATTAGACAGCAAAAATGTCTATAGAGTGGTATACCTAGATTTTGCAAAACCTTTTAATAGACTGCCATGACCAGCTGTTAAATAAACTGAAATGGATAAGATTGGATAATAGACTGGTGAGCTGGATTGCAGATTGGCTGTCAGATAGGGATCAGAACTAAACAGCAGGAAATTCATGAAGCCAGGGATTACAGGGGCTGTGTGTGCGTGAGCTGAAGTTTCTAGGTTATATTGCAAAGGTATCTAGACAGCTCATCAGATTACATGGTTGTTGAAGAACACACAAAGCAGGGAGAGAAAGGTTATTATTCCCCTTTATAAGATTTTAATAAGGCTGCATCTAGACTACATGCAGATCTGGTAGACTGGATTCCATGGGGATGTGATGGAGATAATCTAAAGGCAATTGACCACAAATGCAGCAGGCCTGTCATAAATACCCTATTATAGCATAATTAACTAAGTTTTTACAATGCTAAGGTATATGGCATAATATGCCATTAAGCCTAATATATAAGAGAAAGATGAAATCTAGCAGAGATATTTCATTTCATAGCTGGTGGGAAAGAACATGGTGAATCATCTCTAGAAGATGAGCAAGACTGTTGTTGTTATTTTAGGATTATGGCTAAAGCAATTAAGTCTATGAGGCAGGGTAGTATGTAAATTGCATATGCTCTTTTGGCTGGTTTGCCTGTTTTGTGTGATGAAAAACCTTTACACCTCTGCACGAGACTGGCTAACTCACCTTCAGATGAAAAAATCCTTATAAAGATTCCTCATATCCTAGATGGGATTTGAATCCCCCTGTTCCCCCAGGTTTTGCCAAGCAAAAGCATTGTCATTACCAGCTGTGCTATAGAGGCTCTGAGACATTAGCAATAATAATGCTAATGATAATAATTTCACCTTCTGTTCTACTTAACTAAAATACAATAATATTCTCTAAACTTCCATGTTTGACAATTTGTTAAATGATTTTTATCAATTTTTATAAATGTTAAAGGAGAAGGATACAATATTAGTAGAGATAATATGAAATTGAAACAAACCACAAACTTCTGAGAGTATTCACTGAAGTCTAATGCTGCAACTGGTGGAGGAGGCTCTGCAGGTTTTGCAGGCTCAGTTACCATCATCATGGGCACTTGAGGCATAGCTTGTGGCCCTGGCTTCGGTTCAGGCCTATAACACAGTAATTCTCTTAAATCCTTTTTTAAACTATACAGTTACAAAAATATGAAAATCAATTTAATAACACAGATAAACTGATTAAAAAAATAAAGTGGGAGTTTCTTTGAGTATGGATGTGTTACTGAAGCTCCTATAAGATTGATGATTTTTTCCTGATTTATTCAGTTCTCCTAGATTAATTGGTATACTGTTGGTATATTAATGTAGTTTTTAGTGGATTTATTGTATTTAGTAATATAATTGTAGATATATTGTTAATTTTAGACAGTCTTCAAAATGGCCCCAAAAACTAATCAAAACATCACCATCATTGTCATCATCAAATTCCTGATATGTACCCACAGGAGATGTACAGGATAATTATGTCAGTACTACATGAAAAAGTTATGCCATTACTAACTTCCGAACAACAATTTTCCTACAAATTAATCTCTGTCAAGACTCCAACATTATCAGATTTTTTTAAGATACTTTTTAATGCATCAATCTATCTACATCTTGCATCTTGGTCTTCCTCTGTGCCATTTTCCTGCTAACCTGGCAAAGAACACTTATTTTGCTAATCTTTCCTCTCATTCTATTTAAGTGATCATACCACATGAAATTGGCTCTACTAACACATTCCTGAATGCTAACAATGGCAAGTTCTTTCCTAATATCCTCATTTTTAATGTGATACTGCCATTGATGCCATCACTTCACTCCATCAAAACTCTCATATCTGTGTTTCCAGTCTTTGATCAAGTATTTTATTTCTAACCCAGTTCTCAGATCCATAAGTCAAAATTGGATTGAACACTGTTATGTAAACAGCTAATTTAGTGTGTTGACTAATTTTTTCTTATTTCATATAAATTTATTATTATTATTATTGCACTCTCCATGGAGTCGGCAGATGCATCGTGGGAGGCTCATTCAACTCAGAACATATTTATCATACCAAATCTTAAAATCTTTAAAACTCCTTGCATTTATAACACATTTTGGTAATGTGTTCCATTCACTGACAATTCTCCACATAAAAAATCTACCTCCTCACACTCCTTTTCATCACACTCTTACATAACTTCCAGGGATGGCCTCTGGTTTTTCTCCTCTCGCCTTCTACTCTTTTTATAATTCCATCTGGATTAATTTCATAAAATCCTATCACTAATTTAAATATCTCTATGTGGTGATAGTGAAATGTATAGTCAAATTAGCCAAGCAAATAAGAAAAGGGTGATCATTATGGGTGATTTTAATTATGACAATATAGACTGAAATGATGAGATAGCAACTGGAAGTAAAGAAAATGAGTTTCTTGAGTATTTGAGGGATAACTCCCTCAGACAGTATGTAACAGAGGGCACACGAGGATAAAGGGTCTTGGATTTGGTCATCTCATCAGAGGATGTAATTATAAATCAGGTATCAAATCATCCACCAATTGGTGAGAGTGACCATGAGGTGATTACCTGGGTGGTTGCCAGCAGTGCAAGGACCCCTGTGATAAAAGGGTATATGTGGAACTACAAGGGAGGTGATTATGAAGAGCTCAGGAGACAGCTTGTGGGTGTAGCATGGAATGAGGAGTTAGCTGGAAAAGAGATCAATGCAGCTTGGGGGATTTTCAAAAACTATCTAGCAGATGCAATGTCTAAATGTATTCCAATGGTGAGAAGGTTAAATAAGGTAGGTGTGAGATGGATGAATAAAGAGATCAAGCATGCGATACAGAGAAAAAGGGCATTGTGGAGGCAGCATAAGAGAAGTGGAAATAACCAATTTCATGAGATCTACAAAGACCAGTCAAGGAGAGTAACTTGCTTGGTGAGAGTAGCTAAATTGAGGTATGAACAGCAGTTAGCTAATGAAGCCAAAAAGAATCCTAGGGAGTTCTTTCGATATGTAGCCAGCAAAAGAAAGAATGGTTATGGAAGGATGACATTGATTGGAGGAAATGGTATAAAGACAGCTGTTGCAGAATGTGTGGTGGAGATACTTAATGAGCAGTTCATATAGATCTTTCAATCTTGTGAATGTGACTTCATGGAGAGATTGAGAGCAGTTGATGATGGGGAGGAGAGACTAACTGTAAGTGAGCAAGAGGTGTTTGGGGAGTTGAGTAAACTATATGTAAATAAGGCTGTGGGACTTGATAATATATCACCGCGTATTCTGAAGGAAAGTGCCAAAGAGTTGACACTTGCCTTGACATATTTTTTAATATGAGTCTTGCACTTGGTCAAGTTCCTAAGGAGTGGAAGGAGGGCAAGATTGTGCCACTTCATAAAGGAGGTGATCGAACTCAGGCATCAAACTATAGGCCTATCTGTGTCAGGTGTTGTGGTTAAGTTGTTGGAGAAGCTTGTGAGAACTAGGATCCAGAGTTGGGTAGACAACAATGGTATAATCTTTGATGGACAGCATGGATTTGTCTACTTACTTATTACAATAGAGTGACTGCTTCCTTGAGCAGAGGAGAAGGATACACAGTAATATACTTGGATTTCGCAAAAGCTTTTGATAGAGTACCTCATGATAAGTTGACAGTCAAACTAGAGCAGATGGGGTTGGATATTAGATTAGTGCATTGGATTGGAGACTGGCTATCAGATAGGTATCAACAAGTTGTGTATGGGGGTGCGATATCCAGGAAAAGGAAAGTCACTAGTGGAGTGCCTCAGGGTTCTGTTTTAGGGCCATTACTATTTAACTTGTATATTAATGATATTGGCGAAGATTTGGATGGAGATATTCAGTTGTTTGCAGATGATGCAAAGTTGGGATGAACCATAAAGAGTAGTGAAGATGTTGTGGCCTTACAAGAAGACTTGAATAAATTGAGTGATTGGGCATGGAAATGTGAGTTCAATGTTGCAAAATGTAAGGTTTTAAAATTTGGAAAACAAAGATGGGATGCAAAATTTATGCTTGGTGAGAATATATTGTTAGAGGTAGAAAAAATAAGAGATCTGTGGGTGATAGTGGATAAGGATCTAAAATTTAGGGGACACATCGCCAAAATTGTGAAGACAGCACAAAGGCTTCTGGGAATGATGCGGAGGACACTGACTAGTAGAAGTAGGGAGATTCTTTTCCAATGTATAAGGCTTTGATTTGGCCACACATGGACTATTGTGCCCAGATTTGGTCACCTGGTTTTCAGAAGGACGATGAAGAGATGTTGGAGTGGCTCCAGAGGCGACTGACTAAGGTAGTTTCTGACCTCTGGAATGTTGAGTATGAGGAAAGATTGAGAAGATGTAATTTGCAGAGTCTGGTGGAGAGGAGGAAGAGAGGAGATACGATAGAGACCTACAAGTTGGTAAGGGGTTGTTATAAGATCAATGGTGGAGAAGTTCTACAGAGAATAGTGGGAGATCAGGGGAGAACCAGAGGTCATCCCTGGAAACTGTATAAAGAGGGTGTGAGTAGGGAAGTGAGAGGCAGATTTTTTTCATGCAGAGTTGTGAATGATTGGAATGCCTTGCCTGAGAGTGTGGTGTCTGCAAGGAGTTTGAGTGTGTTTAAGGCTTAGTATGATGAGATGTGTGTGTGTGATAAAAGGACCTCCCAGATGAATCTTTGACTACATGAGGTCTTGGGGTAATAATAATATCTTCACTCTTTCATCCTTCATCATAATATTAAGAAATATAAACATGTTAGAACAAGAATTTATTTTTTTCTTTGGTCACTATAAATTTGAACATCTATTCAAAGAGAGTGCCGAGGCCTTACTTCAATGTCCTAACTTGAATCAAAATGATTGCTTATCCTTGTCAAAAATATGGAAAAGTTTAATCTGGATAACACACTAATTTTTTTTTTTTTAATTGAGACCTAATTCCTACATTAGTCTAATGTTATCTTTAATTGAGTTTATAAATTAAGATTATTATATGAAACTGTGAATTAATACCTATAATTTATTCATCACTCTGATGAAATTTACCTCTCTTTAGTGCTTAGCAATGTAACATTACGCAGCTTGTTCTACTTTTGAATGATCAATTGTTTGTATCCCACCTTGTACAAACTATTCCTATCAAGCCACTGAGGATAGTCTGTTAATTTAAGACTGAAATATTTGGCAAATATTAAAATATTCTTGTGCTAACATGTTTATATTTCTTAATTTTAATGTCACAAGTATTCTCAAGTATAGAACTCATCATAATATATATGCAACAAAGTTTCTCATGTTTCCATAATTGAAGAAAGGTTATGATTACTTCTTAGCTATTTTACTGCATGTATATAGTTGTAGCTTGTTAAAGATTTTTCAATCTTTGACAAGCTACAACATATATTTCTCAACCACAGAGTCTAATAATCACAAAAACCTAACAAGAAATCAGGGCTGGATTTTGCATGGCATACATTTGGAGACAACATACAGAATGAACTACATTAATATTTAAAGAATATTGGCAGCCACAACTAGTTAACACCAGTGATAAATTAGCCAAAATATAATTGATCTTATTTGTACTCTAGAAAAAATTAAAGGTTATATGTTACAAATTTATAGTAAATTCTGAATGACTAAACTTACGGGGGCTCAGTAGCAGGCACAATCTCCTTTGACTTCACATCACCATCCACATGATTAACCTAAAATATTAAAACTTATGAAAACTGAAGATATTCTTTATTTAGAATAAAAATTGATTTATGTCATCATGATAGAAATAATAAATTGATTAACAAGAGATGAGGAAGTAGGATTTATAATTCTTCATACACAATATGTCCTTTACCCCAACACATATTTTGAAATTTTTGAATAGTATTTTACCAAAATCCATGTTTTGTTTTCATTAAGCCCTAAGAAAAGATGGATCTCAGTAAAATAGTGCTCATATGCAAACAGTTATTTGCTCACACAGAGTTCAATGATCACAAAAACCTAACAAGAAATTAGGGCTTAATTTTGCATGCCATGCATTTGGAGACGACATACAGAATGTGCATGATAAATATTATTAAATATCTCATATTGTGATAAGAGAATTCACTATAAATCATCATTTGGAGGAACTGGTGAATGTGATTATGTGTTTTTAAAAAGGAGGGGGTTAAGTAGGCACAAGGTTTGTGGAAGAACTGAGATTATTATTATTATATTAAATTAACAGAGTTCACAATCAAAGAGGAAAAAGAAACGTTAAACAGAATAATGAAATCTTTGGAGTGCAATTCAGGCTTTATCCAAAGGTCTAGGAATCAATTAGATATCGTCATAAAATGTGAGATGTCCCTAAAAGTGCTGTTGTATGGATTTCAGATGATGTTATATCTGGGGAAGGGGCTCAACTTTTCCAGATGTTTTATAAATGCTCTCAGCATTGTTCGTAGTGCTCCTATGTCAATTGGAACTGTTGGTGCGTTCTTGGTCTTGGTCAGTTTTTCTTGCACTTATTATTATTAATTATTATTATCTGAGACCTCCAGGAGTCAAAGACTCATTGAGGGAGACTATAAATCACTTGCACCAGTTATCATACCTTCTCTTCAACCATTCATATTTGATGCACTCACAACTTCACTGGGCAAACTGTTCCACTCACTCAATGTTCTGGGAGAAAAATCTAGCTCTTATCCCTTTCTGAACCATGTCCAAATTTAACTTCCATGGATGCCCCAGGTTCTATTTCCACCTTCCATATAATGAAAAATTTCATCAGACATCTGTATATGAGTTTTTACTAATTTCTCTAAAATCTTCACCACCACTCCAAAGATACTCACATGGAGATAGATGTCTCAGTTTTGCATGACCCTTGTGCAATAGAAACTATGATACATTTTTTCATTCTTTTGGTATCTCTCCTGAGTTGAGACAAGTTATACAAACATCTCAAGGGTCTAACTAATTGGGCCGAAGATTCCTTTAGCTTATGTGCTGATATCCCATCTGATTCCATCTTCTTTTACTATTGAATTCTTATCACGGTTATGGAACAGTTCTCAAACTACATTTTCATATACTTCTAGCTCTATATCCAAGATAGTAGTGGTACTGTGCACCATGTTACATACATCTGGTTGATAGCTCCTGGCAATGAATACCCCTTATTTGAACAATCTCATATTCTGACATCAATGTACCATCGTATTCAGTAAAGTTATTTCTCCATACTCATTCTTTCTTTTACTCATGGTATAATAATAAAATTTCTTTGGATTGCTTTTATCTTGCACAGTCAGAACTGCAAAACAGGAGACTATGATAAACTTATGAAAAAACAAACTGGTGACCTTCATTGGCATGACAAATATTTTGATAGTAAATTTGTTTTTATAAATAAATGGATTAATTTTCATAAAAACAAAACTAGTATGAAAAGTTCAAAATGCTATAGCTCCTGTTTTTATGGCTTCATAGTGAGTAGGGTTTAGCCATCTTAAGGCTTTCTCTCTCTCTCTCTCTCTCTAGTAGAAGCATACTTGGAATCCATAATCCACTTTGGATTTAATCAGTGCCCTGTACATTTAAAGAAAAGAACATCTGACAGCACCTCAAGAGGCAGGAGACAGAGTGTGAAGGATATTCATTGCTTGATGGCACTTATCTTGCAACTGACGAATGTGAGGGAGGAAACCGAGTTTCTTGTTGAATATGAGTCCCCTAATAACTTAACTTCTGCTGCAATGGAGATTAATCTTTGTCCAACCCCGAGCTCTGGATCAGGATGAAGACCACATTATTATTATTATTATTATTATTATTATCCAGGCCTCACCACTCCTCACCCTCTTATGCACAGCCTCCTTTCATAACTTCCAGGGATGGCTTTTTGTCATCGCTCCTTCCCGCCGTTCCACCAAGGGAAAGAACTCTCCAATGTCTACCCTGTAACTGCCTCTCAACAGTTTAAAAGTCTCGATCATATCACCTCTCCTTCTATCCACCAAACTCTGCAGTCCACATTCCCTCAGTTGATCCTCATAACTCATATTGTAAAGTCCTGAAACCATCTTTGTTATCATTATTATTATTATCCACGTCTCCATGGAGTCAAAAGACAATTCGTGGGAGGTCGTTTTTAGGAAACACAAAGTTTATCATACCACTCCTTGAACCCATTGACCGTTCCTGCTCCAACCACTCTCTCAGGCAATGCATTCCAAGGTTCAACCACCCTCTATGCAAAGAAACCACTCCTCACCCTCTTGTGCACAGCCTCCTTTTATAACTTCCAGGGACAGCCCCTTGTCATTGCTCCTTCCTGCCGTCCCACCAAGTGAAAGAACTCTCCAATGTCTAGCCTATAACTGCCTCTCGACAGTATAAAATCTCAATTATATCACCTCTTCTTCTTCTATCCACCAAACTATGCAGTCCCTCAGTCGATCCTCATAACTCATTTTGTACAGACCTGAAACCATCTTTGTAATCTGCCTCTGTACCTTTTCCACAGTCAATTTATCCCCTTCAAATCCTGGGGACCAAATCTGAGACCAATAGTTTAAGTGTGGTCTGATCAGGGTATTATACATCGGAATGATAATTATTTTATCTCTGCAGGTCAGCATCTTTCTCAGTATTGCAGCAATCCTCTGAGTTACCCTCACCATCTTTGTAATATGCTCCCTGAATTTCAGTTTTCTATCAATCATCATTCCCTGATCTCATCTCCCCTACCTCCTCCAATCGAATATGCATCCTCCCATCGATGGATCCCAAACTTCAAGACTTTACATTTTGCTGCATTGAACCGATACCCCCCATTCATTTGCCTGTGGGTCTAGTTTATTCAAATCCTCTTACAGGGCTGCCACATCTGCACTTCTTGTAGACAGGAAGTTGGTTATGCATTACTAAATCACTTAAGGAATTGACAACGTAGATAAGAATATAAATTAAATTACACTTTAATAATTTTTTTCTGATATTTCGGCAACATCACGTTGCCATCTTCAAAAGGAATTTACAAAAAAGGCACATGCACGTAGGCACTACAACACAGTAACTGAGACTGAAGTGATGAAGCTATTGTTCTCCTAAAAGTCCTGATGGTGCCCCCTAATGGGCTAAGTAAATATTCTTGGCCATTGGGCTGAAGGTCTGCTGATGTAAACCTCTCAAATTTGGAGCAATCTCGTACATCCAAATTTGTTGAGGTTTGGAGATTTTCTTAGGGCTCAGGCTGATTCCATAAACAGTCTTTCGAATTTGTATTTGCTATGGTGTATTACTGTAGCTTTCTTCCAGCATATTCTGTGCATGTATCCAGAGCATGGTCTGCAAGACCAGAGTGGCAGTACTTGTGAAAATGGATGTAGTCCTTGTGTTGCGAAATTCTGATCTGTCCTGCCTGTTTGGCCAAAGTACGACAGTTTACACCTGCAAAGGACCTGGTGTACACCAGATAGGTCTAGGGGAAGTGGTTGGTCTTTAGTGGAGCAGATAAGGGATGCCAATTTTCTGTATGGTCTGTAACAGGAGGTCAAGTCATGTTTTTTTAAGATTTTGGAAATTTTTCGAGGTGTCTCGGATGTAGGGAATGGTGATGGATTTAGAGTAATCTTTGTTGTGAAGGGGGGGGAGTTGTGGTTTGTTGGTTTCAATATTTTTTGGATTTTTTTTTTGGGGGGGGAGTAGCCATTGGCTGAGAAAGTGTTGAGGATGTGATTCAGTTCAGTGTTTAGGGCCTTGTCGTTAGAACAGATTAGTTTAGCCGTGTTGTATAGTGTTTTCACCACTCTAAATTGTTGTGAGGGGTGGTATTGGGATTGTTGGTGAATGTAACTACCTGTATGGGTGGGTTTTCTATAAACTGAGAAAACCAAGGTTCCATCAGGCTGGTGGGTGACTAGTGTGTCTAGGAAAGGGAGGCTGTTGTTTTCCTCTTTCTCCAGGGTGAACTTGATTCTGGGGTGTTGGTTGTTTAAGTGTGTTAAGAAGGAGAGGAGTGTATCAGAGCCATGTGGCCAAATAGCGAACACATCATCAATGTAGTGAAGCCATATGGTTGGTTTCTGTGGGTCAGAGGCTATGGCTTTTTCTTCAAAGGTCTCCATAAAGAAATTGGCCAAGGGTGAGGAGAGTGGTAAACCCATGGCTGTCCCTTTCTATCCTTTCTATTTGTTTGTAGAATTTTCCCTGCCAAACGAAATGGCCTGAGTTCATTGTGAACTGAAAGAGGGCTAAGATATCGGGAGGAAATTTAGCTTGGATTAGCTCTAAAGTTTCCTTGAGTGGGACATTTGTGAATAAGGAGAAGACATCAAAGCTGACCATTATGTCAGTATGTTGGAGTGTAAGGTTTTCTATGCTGGCTTTGAAGTGGGCTGAGTTTTTTTATGTGTGATGGTGTGTTGCCAGTATAGTGTGTGAGCGCTTTGGCCAAATGTTTAGCTAATTTTTATGTGGGGGAATCAATGCTATCCACTATGGGATATAATGGCACATTTTCTTTATGTATTCTTGGGAATCCATAAATACGGGGGAGGGGAGGATATAGAGTTATATGGTTTTAATTTGATAGTAACTTCTACAGGCGTAACTTCTAAAGAAGTGACTTTCTTTAGGAGCCTGTGAAGTTTTCTGATTTGTGAGTTGGTGGGATTGTATTCAATAGGGAGGTAAGTAGCCCAATCTAATAGAAGAGCATTCAGCTTACCAGTGTACTGCTTTTGGTTAAGTACTACAGTTGCATTTCCCTTATCCGCTTTGGTGATAACTATTTCTTTATAATTCCTCATTTTCTGCATGTTGGTTTTTGGTGGTCTTGCTTTGGAGAGGACACAAGCTACATCCGGTCTTACACTGTTGGCGATTTGATTCAGAAGGTGGTGGATTCCGCTTTTGATCTGGATCATAATATCCTCACTAGGTATTTTTCTGGGAGCAATGGTGAAGTTGTGGCCACGTGAAAGCACGTTGAGTGCTTCAGGCTTCAGGATGACTGAAGAAAGGTTGATTATGGTGTTGGTAGGAAGATTTGTGATTGACAGTACAGTTCTTTTTTAATTTTTCGAATTTTTTGATCTGTCGACCTAGTATTTTTTCAAATTCTTTGTCTGCTGCGGTACACGAGACGTCATGTAAAATTGACCAAAGCTGGTGATTTAAAGTGCACGAAAGCTCTTCTTCAAAAGTACGAATAGCTTTGTTAATGTCCGATAAGAGAAACCGTGTGGCGGCGATTTGTTCCCGAAGCAAAGCGTAGCTGGCTTGGTTATGGATACGGAGAGCTTTTTGTGAAACAAAATGGTGCTTGAATTTTACACAATTTGGGATTATCTGATTATCCCAGCAGCGTTTTAGGAAAGTTCATCATCATCATCATCATCATCAAATTCCTGCCATGTACCCTCAAGGGGTGTACAGGATGTGATAGTACTACATGAAAAAAATTACATCATTATTAATTTCCTATCTACAATTTTCCTCCAAATCAGTCTGTTACTTGTCAAGACTCCAACATTATCAGATCATATATTTCATTCGTCTAAGGCACTTTGTACCGCATCAATCCACCTATATCTTGGTCTTCCTCTGGGTCGTTTTGCTGCCAACCTGGCAGAGAACACTTGTTTTGCTAATCTTTCCTTGCCCATCCTGTTTAAGTGACCATACCACCTGAGATTAGCTCTGCTATTGCATTCCTGGATGCTGACAATGTCAAGTTCTTTCCTAATATCCTCGTTTTTAATATGATATTGCCATTGATTCCATTTGTTCACGCCTCTAATCTTTCTCAGGACTCTCATATCTGTGGTCTCTAGTCTTTGGTCAAGTGTTTTACTTCTGACACAGCTCTCAGATCCATAAGTTAAAACTGGTTTGAACACTGTCTTGTATACAGCTAATTTAGTGTTCCGACTAATTTCTCTCTTATTCCATATGAATTTATTCAATTTTTTAGGAAAGTTAGACGATTTAATTGTCTAGATAACTTCAACTTCATTTTATCGTATTGGCGGCCCTTCCATGCGATGACATCTCCGTAGATGATGGTAATTCTCGTAGACAGGCTTATAGGTTATGCATTGCTAAATCACTTAAGGAATTGACAACATAGATAAGAATATAAATTAAATTACACTTTAATAAATATTTCCGATGTTTCGGCAACGTCACCATATTTCAAATATTTTCGATGTTGCCATCTTCAAAAGGAACATACAAAAAAAAAAGGCATGTGCACGAAGGCACTACAACACAGTAACTGAGACTGAAGTGATAAAGCTATTGTTCTCCTAAAAGTCTTGATGGTGACCCCTAGCGGGCTAAGTAAGTGTTCTTGGCTGTTGGGCTGATGGTCTACTGATGTAAGCCTCCCAAATTTGGGGCAGTCTCATACATCCAAATTTGTTGGGGTTTGGAGAGTTTCTTAGGACTGCGGCTGATTCCATGAATAGTCTTTTGAATTTGTCTTTGCTATGATGTATTACTGTAGCTTTCTTCCACCGTATTCCGTGGCGTGTATCCAGAGCATGGCTTGCAAGACCAGAGAGGCTGTAATTGTGAAAATGGATGTAGTCCTTGTGTTCTGAAATTCTGATATTCGCTGTCCTGCCACCTGTTTGGCCAAAGTATGACAGTTTACAGCTGCAAGGGACCTGGCATACACCAGGTAGGTCTAGGGGAAGTGGTTGGTCTTTAGTGGAGGAGAAAAGGGATGCGAAATTTCTGTATGGTCTGTAACAGGAGGTCAAGTCATGTTTTTTTAAGAGTTTAGTAATTTTTTTCGAGGTGCCTCGGATGTAGTGAATGGTGATAGATTTAGAGTAATCATTATTGTGGAGGGGGGTTGTGGTTTGTTGGTTTCAATATTTTTTGGATTTCTTTTGGGGGGGGGTTAGCCATTGGCTGAGAAAGTGCTGAGGATGTGATTTAGTTCAGTGTTTAGGGCCTTGTCATTAGAACAGGGAGAATTAGGCAGGGAGAATTCTACAAACAAATAGAGGGGACAGCCATGGCTTCACCACTCTCCCCACCCTTCATCAATTTCTTTATGGAGACCTTTGAATAAAAGACTTAGCCTCTGCCCCACAAAAAATCAACCATATGGCTTAGCTACGTTGATGATGTGTTCGCTATTTGGCCACATAGCTCTGATACACTCCTTTCCTTCTTAACACACTTAAACAAATAACCCCCAGAATCAAGTTCACCCTGGAGAAAGAGGAAAACAACAGCCTTCCTTTCCTAGACACACTAGTCACCCACCAGCCAGATGGAACCTTGGTTTTCTCAGTTTATAGAAAACCCAACCATACAGGCAGGTACATTCACCAACAATTCCCCTCCCCACACACAACAATTTGTAGTGGTGAAAACACTATACAACAGGGCTAAACTAATCTGTTCTAACGACAAGGCCCTAAACACTGAACTAAATCACATCCTCAATACTTTCTCAGTCAATGGCTATCCCCCCCAAAAAATTCAAAAAATATCGAAACCAACAAACCACAACTCCCCCTCCACAATAATGATTACTCTAAATCTATCACCATTCACTACATCCGAGGCACCTCGAAAAAAATTACTAAACTCTTAAAAAAACATGACTTGACCTCCTGTTACAGACCATACAGAAATTTCGCATCCCTTTTCTCCTCCACTAAAGACCAACCACTTCTCCTAGACCTACCTGGTGTATGCCAGGTCCCTTGCAGCTGTAAACTGTCGTACTTTGGCCAAACAGGTGGCAGGACAGCGAATATCAGAATTTCAGAACACAAGGACTACATCCATTTTCACAAGTACAGCCACTCTGGTCTTGCAGGCCATGCTCTGGATACACGCCACAGAATACGGTGGAAGAAAGCTACAGTAATACATCATAGCAAAACAAATTCAAAAGACTGTTCATGGAATCAGCCTCAGCCCCAAGAAACTCTCCAAACCTCAACAAATTTGGATGTATGACACTGCCCCAAAATTGGGAGACTTACATCAGCAGACAATCAGCCCAACGGCCAAGAACACTTACTTAGCCAGCTAGGGTGACACCATCAGAACTTTTAGGAGAACAATAGCTTCATCACTTCAGTCTTAGTTACTGTGTTGTAGTGCCTACGTGCACGTGCCTTTTTTGTACGTTCCCTTTGAAGATGGCAACATGATGTTGTGGAAATATCAGAAAAAAATTATTAAAGTGTAATTTAATTTATATTCTTATCTACATTGTCAATTCCTTAAGTGATTTAGTAACACATCTGCACTATTACTGATAACCCTTCCCAGCTTCACATCATCCGCAAACAACTGAATGTCCCCTTGCAATCCATTGACAATATCATTGATATAGCGGTCAAACAATACAAGTCCCAGTTGATCCATGGCTGATGGCAAAAGAAGTTTTATCACCTAATAGACGTCAACTTCGGGAAGTTTCGTGGAGGTAGGAATTGGAAGGCCAGGATATCATTAGTGTGTGGAGTGGAAGGAGGGCAAGATTGTGCCACTTCATAAAGGAGGTGATCGAACTCAAGCATCAAACTATAGGCCTATCTGTGTGTCGGGTGTTGTGGTTAAGTTGTTGGAGAAGCTTGTGAGAGCTAGAATCCAGAGTTGGGTTGACAACAATGGTATAATCTTTGATGGACAGCATGGATTTGCTAAAGGGAGGTCGTGTTTTAGTAATCTACTTACTTATTACAATAAAGTGACTGCTTCCTTGGACAGAGGAGAAGGATACACAGTAATATACTTGGATTTCGCAAAAGCTTTTGATAGAGTGCCTCATGATAAGTTGACAGTCAAACTAGAGCAGATGGGGTTGGATATTAGATTAGTGCATTGGATTGGAGACTGGCTATCTGATAGGTATCAACAAGTTGTGTATGGGGGTGCAATATCCAGGAAAAGGAAAGTCACTAGTGGAGTGCCTCAGGGATCTGTTTTAGGGCCATTACTATTTAACTTGTATATTAATGATATTGGCGAAGATTTGGATGGAGATATTCAGTTGTTTGCAGATGATGCAAAGTTGGGAAGAACCATAAAGAGTAGTGAAGATGTTGTGGCCTTGCAAGAAGACTTGAATAAATTGAGTGATTGGGCAAGCAAATGGGGGTGTGAGTTCAATGTTGCAAAATGTAAGGTTTTAAAATTTGGAAAACAAAGATGGGATGCAGAATTTATGCTTGGTAAGAATATATTGTTGGAAGTAGAGGAAATAAGAGATCTGGGAGTGATAGTGGATAAGGATCTAAAATTTAGGGGTCACATCGCCAAAATTGTGAAGACAACACAAAGACTTCTGGGAATGATGAGGAGGACACTGACGTGTAGAAGTAGGGAGATTCTTGTTCCATTGTATAAGGCTTTGATTAGGCCACACATGGACTATTGTGCCCAGATTTGGTCACCTGGTTTTCAGAAGGATGAGGAGATGTTGGAAAGGGTCCAAAGGCAACTGACTAAGGTAGTTTCTGACCTCTGGAATGTCGAGTATGAGGAAAGATTGAAAAGATGTAATTTGCAGAGACTAGTGGAGAGAAGGAAGAGGGGAGATATGATAGAGACCTACAAGTTGGTAAGGGGTTGCTATAGGATCAATGGTGGAGAAGTTCTACAGCGAATAGTGGGAGATCAGGGGAGAACCATAGGTCATCCCTGGAAACTGTATAAAGAGGGTGTGAGTAGGGGAGTGAGAGGCAGGTTTTTTTTCGTGCAGAGTTGTGAATGATTGGAATGCCTTGCCTGAGAGTGTGGTGTCTGCAAGGAGTTTGAATGTGTTTAAGACCCGGTATGATGAGATGTGTGTGAGATAAAAGGACCTCCTAGATGAGTCTTTGACTCCATGAGGTCTTGTTTAATAATAATAATAATATACCACGAGTCAAGAAGAGAACACAATTTGGAGTAAAGTGGATGCCAAACAATATTAAACAGGAACTGCATGCGAAAAAGAGGCTATGGAAGAGATATAAGGAGACAGGTGAAGAGAAGATGCATGAAGTATATAAGACACAGACCAGAAGAGTGACTAGTGTGGTAAGGAAAGCGAAACTGGAATATGAGAGGAGATTGGTCCTAAGATCCAAACAAAATCCTAGGGAATTTTTTAGCTATGTGGCCAGTAGGAAGAGAAATGACTGTGGAAGAATGATATTATGAGATAAAAATGGGAATAGAGTGACTGATGCAGAAGACATAGTGGAATTGTTCAATGAACACTTTATTGGAGTATTTCATCCTAGAGGAGTCAGTTTTAATGCTAGAGGGATAGGGCTGGGTCGAGGTTTAGATGTACAGGAGTAGAGTGTGTTTCAGATACTGAGTACTCTGGATGTCAGTAAAGCTTTGGGACTGGATGGTATTTCACCACGAGTTTTGAGAGAATGTGCTAGGTAACTGACAGTGCCTTTAACCTGGCTTTTCAATGAAAGTCTGGCTACAGGAAAGGTGCCCAGGGAATGGAAGGAAGGTAAGATAGTGCCATTGCATAAGGGTGGTAACAGACTGGAAGTGTCTAATTATAGGCCAGTCTGTGTGTCATCAGTAGTTGTTAAGATCTTGGAGAAAGTAGTGAGGGACCGTACACAGCATTGGGCAGATGAGGGTAATGTTATCTGTGAGCGTCAACATGGATTTGTGAAAGGGCGCTCTTGTTTTAGCAATATGCTAGCCTTTTATAATAAAGTTACAAGAACATTAGATGAGGGAAAGGCATATACTGCAATTTTCTTAGACTTAGCGAAGGCATTTGACAGGGCGCCACATGATAAGCTGATATTTAAGTTGCAGCACATGGGTCTGGATGTCAGATTGGTCAACTGGATTCAGGATTGGCTGTCTGATAGGTATCAGAGAGTTGTGTATGGCGGAGCAGTTTCAAGGAGGCAAAGGGTTAAAAGTGGGGTCCCACAGGGCTCAGTACTAGGACCTATATGGTTTAACCTTTATATCAATGACATTGCCAGTGGACTGCAAGGGGATATTCAGTTGTTTGCAGATGATGCGAAGCTGGGAAGGATTATTAGTAATAGTGCAGATGTGGTAGCCCTGCAAGAGGATTTGAATAAGCTAGATAGATGGGCAAATGAATGGGGGTTTCAGTTTAATGCAGCAAAATGTAAGTCTTGAGGATTGGGAAACATCGTTGGGATGCTGCATTCTCTATGGGAGGAGTTATACTGGAAAAAGTAGGGGAGACAAGAGATCTGGAGGTTGATGATTGATAGAAACTTGAAATTTAGGGGACATATTGCAAAGGTGGTGAAGGTAACACAGAGGATTGCTGCTATTATGAGAAGGACACTGACCTGCAGAGATAATAGGGTTATCATTCCCTTGTATAAATCTCTGATCAGACCACACTTAGACTATTGTTCTCAGATTTGGTCCCCAGGATTTGAAGGGGATAAATTAACTGTGGAAAGGATACAAAGACAGATGACAAAGATGGTTTCAGGACTGTACAAGCATAGTTATGAGGATCGGCTGAGGGAATGTGGACTGCAGAGTTTGGTGGATAGAAGAAGGAGAGGTGATATAATTGAGACTTTTAAACTGTTGAGAGGTGGTTACAGGGTTGACACTGGGGAGTTCTTTCGCTTGGTTGAAAAGCGGGAAGGAGTGATGACAAGAGGCCATCCGTGGAAGTTACGAAAGGAAACTGTGAGCAAGAGGGTAAGGAGTGGTTTCTTTGTGTGGAGGGTGGTTGAGCCATGGAATGCATTGCCTGATGGAGCGGTGAGAGCGATAACGGTCAATGAGTTTAAGGAGTGTTTTTTTGTGAAGAGGCTTAAGTGCTGTGAGGACATTATGTTGGAGGTTTAATGGATTTTTTACAACACTCAAAAAATAATTAAATTAGAATTTAATACTTCCTATATTTCGTCCTAGTCACTAAGACATCTACGGGGATTACAAAAACAATTAATGTAACATGCACACAAAAACTTACAATACTAAGCCCACCCACGTGGGTGACACTAAAGTCCTATCTAGGTGGAGCGCCCTCTAAGGGCGGTAGTAGGTGGCCTGGAATGTAAGGTGGGACCTCTGGTGATGAGTGTTTCCCAAATCTTTGGAAGCTTAATGCAACCGTATTTGTTAAGATTTGGTTGGTTTCTGAGAGCTGCTGCTGCTGCTGTTTCTAAGAAAAGTCTCTCTTTCTTGAATTTGCTGTGGTGGAGTATGGTGGTTTTCTTCCATGATACTCTGTGGGTGGTGTCCAAACCATGGTCAGCCAAGCCTGAATGGCCATAGTTGTGTTTAATGATGTACGACTTGTGTTCCTCCAGGTGGATGGATGCTGATCTGCCTGTCTGTCCAAAGTACACAAGCTTACAGGAACAGGGTATTTTGTAAACTCCAGGCAGAGAGAGAGGAGGGAGCTGATCTTTTGTAGAACAGATAAGGGTAGCAAGTTTGCGGTAGGGCTTATATGCTGTGTGTAGGTTATACTTTTTTAGTATCTTGGCTATTTTTTCCGAAGTGCCTCGGATGTAGGGTATGGTGATGGCATTTTTAAAATCTTGTTGACGAGAGGGACGGGGAATGGGGGAGGAATTGATTATTTTTTTGATACTGTGTTCGCTGTAGCCATTGGAGAGGAAAGTTCTGTGTATGTGGTTAAGCTCAGTAGTGAGGGCGGTTCCACTGGAACAAAGATTGTGGGCTCTCTTGGTAAGGGTTTTAATGATGCCATATTGTTGTGAGGGGTGGTGGTGGTGGGAGAGTTTGTGAATGTATCTGCCTGTGTGTGTGGGTTTTCTGTATACAGTGAAGGCAAGTGTATCATTAGGCAGGCGCCTGACTAAGGTGTCTAGGAAGGGTAAACAATTGTTCTTTTCCTTTTCCATAGTAAACTGGATTCTTGGATGTAGGCTATTGAGATGACCGAGGAAGGAGTCTAACGTGTCTGGGCCATGAAGCCAAATGGAGAACACATCATCTACATATCTTAGCCAGATAGAAGGTTTGAGTGGGGCTGAGTCTATGGCTCATTTTTCGAAAACTTCCATATAGAAATTGGCAAGGGGGGGTGAGAGGGGGGAATCCATGGTGGTTCCCTCTATCTGCATGTAGATTTTGTTATTCCAAGAGAAATACCCAGAGTTGATGGCAAAGGAAAAGAGATCTAAGATGTCAGAGGGGAAAACGTTTTCTAAGAGAGATAAAGTGTCAGTTAAGGGAATATTGGTAAACAAAGAGGAGATATCAAAGCTTACTAATATGTCTGTATTGTTCAAGGTTAAATTTTCTGTGAGGGCTTTAAAGTGGGTTGTGTTTTTTATATAGGAAGCTGAATTTCCGGTGAGGGGGGACAGAGAGTTGGCCAGCTGTTTAGACAGTCTGTAACAAGGTGCATTGGTGGCATCTACTATAGGTCTGAGTGGGGAATTGGGTTTGTGGATTTTTGGTAAACCGTTTATTCGGGGGGGACGGGAGGAGTGGAAAGGTTTAAGTTTTTTCGTGACGTCAGGGGGCCAGGAGATTACTTTTTTAAGTAAGATTTTTAATTTCTTAACTTGTGTTTTTGTGGGGTCGTGTTCTAGCGGGATGTAGGTAGCGCGATCGCGCAGGATAAAGTTCATTTTACGATTGTATTCGCTGGTATTAAGAACATCTGTGGCATTACCCTTATCCGCTCTGGTGATGACGATAGTTTTTTCTTTGCATAGTTTCTGGAGAGCCATGCATTGGGCATAAGATAATTTACTTTTTGGAGGCAAAGAGTGAGCGAGGATGTTGGCTATGTCGAGTCTGATGTTGTTGGCTACCTCCGATGGTAAGCGACCGATCCCCCGTTCGACGTTAACCATTACATTGAGCACTGGCAATGTAATGGTTCGGGGCGACGGCAAAATTACTGGCGAGGCAAAGGGCGCTGACGGCATCCTCATTGAGCCTTTTGGAAGAGAGGTTTATTACTGTCTGGAGCAGTTGAATTTGTGGTTGTGGTTTGTCTTTAACCAGGTTGCTGTATTTCTTGACATGTTTGTTTTTTATTTTTTGAAATAATATTTGAAATTACATCCAAGAATCCAGTTTACTATGGAAAAGGAAAAGAACAATCGTTTACCCTTCCTAGACACCTTAGTCACGTGCCTGCCTAATGATACACTTGCCTTCACTGTATACAGAAAACCCACACACACAGGCAGATACATTCACAAACTCTCCCACCACCACCACCCCTCACAACAATATGGCATCATTAAAACCCTTACCAAGAGAGCCCACAATCTTTGTTCCAGTGGAACCGCCCTCACTACTGAGCTTAACCACATACACAGAACTTTCCTCTCCAATGGCTACAGCGAACACAGTATCAAAAAAATAATCAATTCCTCCCCCATTCCCCGTCCCTCTCGTCAACAAGATTTTAAAAATGCCATCACCATACCCTACATCCGAGGCACTTCGGAAAAAATAGCCAAGATACTAAAAAAGTATAACCTACACACAGCATATAAGCCCTACCGCAAACTTGCTACCCTTATCCGTTCTACGAAAGATCAGCTCCCTCCTCTCTCTCTGCCTGGAGTTTACAAAATACCCTGTTCCTGTAAGCTTGCGTACTTTGGACAGACAGGCAGATCAGCATCCATCCGCCTGGAGGAACACAAGTCGTACATCGTTAAACACAACTATGGCCATTCAGGCTTGGCTGACCATGTTTTGGACACCACCTACAGAGTATCATGGAAGAAAACCACCATACTCCACCACAGCAAATTTAAGAAAGAGAGACTTTTCTTAGAAGCAGCAGCAGCTCTCAGAAACCAACCAAATCTTAACAAATACGGTTGCATTAAGCTTCCAAAGATTTGGGAAACACTCATCACCAGAGGTCCCACCTTACATTCCAGGCCACCTACTACCACCCTTAGAGGGCGCTCCACCTAGATAGGACTTTAGTGTCACCCACGTGGTTGGGCTTAGTATTGTAAGTTTTTGTGTGCATGTTACATTAATTGTTTTTGTAATCCCCGTAGATGTCCTAGTGACTAGGACGAAATATAGGAAGTATTAAATTCTAATTTAATTCTTTTTGAGTGTTGTAAAAAATCCATTAAACCTCCAACATAAAGTTTAAGGAGTGGTATGATAGACTGTGTGTTTCTTAAGGGGGACCTCCCCTCGATGAATCTTGACAGACTTTATGTTCTTAGGAAGGACCTCCCACGATGAGTCTTTTGACTCCATGGAGGCCTGAATAATAATAATAATAATAATAATAATAATAATAATAATAATAATAATAATGTTAGGTGATGATATTAGGTGATAAAACAGCAGTTGGTGACATCCATGGCAAAAATGCACAAAACTGTCTTCTGCTGTGAAAATCTGAACCAATTTGCAAGCACCCATTTTAAAAGATGTTCAATGGCTTGCTGCAGTTGCCTTTCCATGACTCTCATATCACATGAACGACAGAACATGGTAAAGTCATCAACACACATACTGGATGATAGTTTATTGGTTATTTTGGAACCTTCCCTTGCTTAGGAAATGCAATAATAATAGCTTTTTGCAAAGTATTTTGGAAACCTCTTCTTACAGAAAAATCTGTTGAAAAGGTTCAGCAGTTGATCCATGGCTGATGGCAACAGAAGTTTTATCACCTAATAATGTTAGGTGATAAAACAGCAGTTGGTGACATTTAAGCAAAGCAGCTTTCATTTCTTCTTTCATGAACAGCCTGATGTATTCTTCAATACAATTCAAAGAAAACAGAATTTGTTGTTTTTCTGATCTGCATTTTTGGGCAAAAATCTCTAGGGGATAAGAAGACTGCTGATGTTCTAGCCAATTTGTCCCAAAGTGTGCTGGTGATTGCTGTTGGGGCTGCTGTGCATCCATTATGTTTGAGGATGTTTTTCTCAAACTCTGATTTTCCATAAAATCAGAGTTTGAGATTTGAGATGGATTTTATATCAAACTTCTTTTCTCTTGTTATAGAAGATGTGTCTTTGATCCACGATTTCTTCTGGCTTTGATGATGGATATTTCTTGCTAGGACTCACGCTCGTTAGAAAGCAATAAGGTTCATTGTTGTGGTGTATCTGTTACTTCATGCTTTCTTCTGAGTTTCCATGGCTGCTGTGCAAATCGTCACTTGGATAATAGGTGGATATTTTGTGTGCAGTGGGCAAGGAGGTTTTGGAGTAGATATTTGGATCAGAGGAGAAAAAACAGTAATCAAACCAAATGTGAAGTGAGGTCATCTCAGTTAATGTCAAAGGCCACAAAGATGTGATTGGCTGAGTGGAAGTCAGTCACATCTGTGCTCTGGATATTGAGTGAATGATGAGGATTATTTGATATTTTGTTTGGTTCAGGTAAATAATTTATATTACTCACCCAGGCAAAGAATCAATGACTTACATTTTATGATAGAATGACAGCAGAATTAGATAATGATAGATTAGAATAATCTATCTTGGAGCCAGAACAAGGGGTCATCCATGGAAGTCGAATCAAAGTGTGGTTAGTAGAGGTGTGAGGACTGGAATTTTTACTTGGAGAATTGTGAATGAGCAGAATGGGTAGCCAGAGTCAGTTATGAGTGCTTTGTCTGTTAATGGGTTCAAGGAGAGGTATGATATAGCTTGTAATTTTTTAGTAAATTACAATGTAAACTAGATTATTAATTATAAAAACTTTAATAACTAACTACCGTATTTTCCGGTGTATAAGATGCACATTTTTACCTTAAAAATGCATCTTAAAAATGGGGTGCGTCTTATATAATGAAGGTAAAGATTGTTTCCTCTTTTCAAAGTCATACGCACTCCCTTTTATGTTCCAAGATCTTTGTAGGCGGTTAATGGTGCAATCAAATTGATGCGTGACCTTCACGTGACTTCTAGCGCGTCATTGGCTAAGAACGGGGAGTCCCCATTCAAGTTTCATAATATCCGAGTAATCAGTTACCAATGTTTATCAGTATTGAGTTGACGTGTTGAGATATTTTGTGTTCAGTTTGATATTTCCCCATAGATTTTAGTGATAGAAAAAAATAGGCGACATTCATATTCTTCAAGTTACAAATTGCAGGTTGTAAAATATAAAGAAGAACACGGGAATAGGGAAGCTGAAAGACATTTTGGACCTCCACCTACTGAAAAAATGATTAGAACTTGGCATGGTCAGAAGGAGATTTTGTACAATTTGCGTAATGAAAAGTACGCGGAACGTGGAAAAATTGCGAAGTGGCCAGAACTAGAGATTGAAGTTCTGAAATGGGTGCAAGAAAATCGGCAAAATGGCATTGCCATTTCAACAAAAATGATTCGTACACATGCAGTCAAAGTAGCCTGTGAGCATAACATTTTGTTTTTGTATGTGTACAAAAACAAAAATCAGTCAAAAAATGCCAAAAGAATATGAAGACAAAATTATTTCTTTTCATAAATATGTGATTCAACATCGAAAAAATTACAATTTTGAAATGGTTTAAAGTTTAGGTTTTTTCCAGAAAATTGTATTAAATTTCTTGGGTGCGTCTTATACATAGGAGTGTCTTATACACCCGAAAATACGGTATATTTTGATAACGTTACATTGTCATCTGCAATGATATGTGCATGCAGGCACTAACACTAAGCAAATGCGGCTGAAAAAAGGCAACAGAACTCAGTCCTAGAGTCCTAAACGGTGCCCCTTAGTGGACTAAATTGGGTTGTCTTGGCGATTGGGCTGATGATCTTAGAATGTATGCTTCCCAAATTTGGGCAGCCTCATGCACCCAAATTTGTTGAGATTTGGAACGTTTTTCAGAGATGAGACAGATTCAAAGAATAGTCTTTCATACTTGTACTTGCTGTGGTGTAATAAAGTGGCCTTCTTCTCGTATATCCTGTGGTGGGTGTCCAAAGCATGATCAGCAAGATCATGAGTCCGAATGGCTGATAAGAAAATCAGAGTTCGAGAAAACCATCCTCAAACATAATGGATGCACAGCAGCCCCAACAGCAATCACCAACACACTTTGGGACAAATTGGCTAGAACATCAGCAGTCTTCTTATCATGAGTCCGAATCCTGAGTGGCTGTATTGGTGGAACAGGATATCTGAACACAAGGACTACATCCGGTTCCACCAATACAGCCACTCAAGACCTGCTGACCATGTTTTGGACACCCACCACAGGATACGCAAGAAGAAGGCCACTTTATTACACCACAGCAAGTACAAGTATGAAAGACTATTCCTTGAATCTGCCTCATCTCTGAAAAACTTCCAAACCTCAACAACTTTGGGTACATGAGACTGTCCCAAATTTGGGAAGCATACATTCTAAGATTGTTAGGACAGTTTCAAACTGTTTTATTGCGTCTAAGATCGCAGTAGGACAGTTGAAAAAAAAAAAAAACAAACGTTCCAAATCTCAACTGCAAGGGACCTGGTTACTCCAGCAGAAGTGGCTGATCTTTGGTGGAGCAGATAAGAGATGACAATTTTTTATGTAGATGGTAACTGGTTGCAAGGTCATATTTCCGTAGGATTTGTGTTAATTTTTTGGATGTATTCCAGATATATCGAATGGTGATAGATTGAGTGCCTGCATGCACACATCAGATCCCTGGAGATGGCAATGTAACATTGCTGAAATATAGGTAGTTATTAATTGAAGTTTTTATAATTAATAATCTAGTTTACTTTGTCATTTCCTAAAAAATTAGAAGCTATGTCTAACCAACGTATAAACTTATCTACAAGAAATAGAGGTATGATAGTTAGTGTAGATAGTTTGGGTATTCCACAATTAGTCTTCGTACTCCATGGAATTGCCTGTACAATAATAATTATAATGCATGCAAAACTGTTATAAAAGTTGAAGCAAGTCTGTCAGACAACCTTGTCCATGCCACAGGGATGTGGCATGGACAGGGATGTCTGACAGACAGATACCAGAGAGTAATGTATGGTAGTGTGGAATCTAGGAGAATGAAAGTGACTAATGGAGTGCCTTAAGAATCTATACGAAGATAATTAAGGGTTACGAATCTTTAATTTGTATATTAATGATACAGAGAAGGTGGATATTCAGTTGTTTGCTGATGTGCAAAATTTGGAAGGGCAACAGTTCATAAAGGTGATGTAAATTTCCTGCAGGATGATTTAAATATATTGGCATTGTAGGTGAAGGATAATGACTATTAGTATAATGTTGCAAAATGTAAGGTTATACACTTTAGGTTGAAAATATTACATACTGTGTATCATATTGATGGAACTGAACAGGACATTGATGAGGCTAGGAATTTTGGGGTAATGGTAGACAGAGAGTTGACGTTCAAAGGGCATGCTGGAAAATCTGGCAAAATAGCTCAACAAATTACTTAGATATTGAAAAACACACTAACAAGTAAACATAGGGAGGTTATTGTTGCTCTTTATAAGAGTATGATTTAGGAAAGTAGCATCTTGACAACTGTGCATAGATTTGGTCATCTGAGTTATTTGGGAATCAGGAAATGGTGTTGGCGAGGATGCAGAGACAAGTAACTATACTAGTAACAGGTCTGTGAACTGCTCCCCATTAGGATAGGCTGAAGATATGTGGATTGCAAAATTTAGTTGACAGATGGAAAAGAGATGACATGAAAGAAACTTATAAGATTTATAAGAGAGAAACTATTGTGAGAGAAACTTTATAAGAGAGAAACTATTGCCAGTCAGGTTGGCCGAGTGGTTAGAGTATCAGCTCTCCAGCCAAAAGGCTGTGGGTTCGAATCCCACTGTGGGCATGGATGTTTTGTAGTTTGTTGTAGTAGGAGGATTGAGAGAGTTGTAGAGTAGGTGCCCTCCCTCAATGAGTCTTTGGATTCCCTGGAGGTGTCGAATAATAATAATATAAGTTACTACAGGGGTTCTATAAAGCTGACACAAAAGAAATTTTTCGATACGTGACTCATATAGAGAGAACTAGGAATAATCGACAGAGGTTATGCAAGAGTATAGTAATTATGGGAGTGCAGACCAGATTTTTTGCTTGGAAAATGGTGAATGCCCTGACAATGAATGAGTTTACAGATAGGTATTGTGTATATAAATATTAGAGTGTGTCTCCTTATGAGTCTTCTGGACTCCATGGAGATACTCTTATAATAATAATAATATCGAATCAGTACTGACAGTAACTATTTTGATATTTGTTCCAGTTTGATGAGAGAAGGAAAGTCAGTTTGAATCATCATGACCTGTATTTCAGCTTGGATCAGGATAAACCTTCACTTTAATAATTAGAATTCACATACCTGGCTTTTCAATGAAAGTCTGGCTTCGGCAAAGGTACCCAGGGAATGGAAGGAAGGTACGATAGTGCCATTGCATAAGGGTGGTAACAGACTGGAAGTGTCTAATTATAGGCCAGTCTGTGTGTCATCAGTAGTTGTTAAGATCTTGGAGAAAGTAGTGAGGGACCGTACACAGCATTGGGCAGATGAGGGTAATGTTATCTGTGAGAGTCAACATGGATTTGTGAAAGGATGCTCTTGTTTTAGCAATATGCTAGCCTTTTATAATAAAGTTACAAGAACATTAGATGAGGGAAAGGGATATACTGCAATTTTCTTAGACTTAGCGAAGGCATTTGACAGGGTGCCACATGATAAGCTGATATTTAAGTTGCATCACATGGGTCTGGATGTCAGATTGGTCAACTGGATTCAGGATTGGCTGTCTAATAGGTATCAGAGAGTTGTGTATGGTGGAGCAGTTTCAATGAGACAGAAGGTTACAAGTGGGGTCCCACAGGGCTCAGTACTAGGACCTATATGGTTTAACCTTTATATCAATGAGTTCTTTCGCTTGGTTGAACAGTGGGAAGGAGTGATGACAAGAGGCCATCCCTGGAAGTTACGAAAGGAAACTGTGAGCAAGAGGGTAAGGAGTGGTTTCTTTGTGTGGAGGGTGGTGGAACCATGGAATGCATTGCCTGATGGAGTGGTGGGAGCGAGAACAGTCAATGAGTTTAAGGAGTGGTATGATAGACTTTGTGTTTCTTAGGGGGGACCTCCCCTCGATGAGTCTTAACAGACTTTATGTTCTTAGGAAGGACCTCCCACGATGAGTCTTTTGACTCCATGGAGGCCTGAATAATAATAATAATAATAATAATAATAATAATAATAATAATACTGCTAAACCTATTATTTTTAATTGTAAGATGTGCAGTGTAAAAAGTCACTGTCTTCAAATCAGATAGCTATCTGCTGTGCATATTTTGTAATCAATTACAAAAGAACAAAAAACAAAAAAGAGGGAAGAAATAATGAAAATATGAGATTTAATAGAAATAAATGCATACCTGAAGTATTCCATCTGGCACTGCTGCCTCTTTATCAGGAGTCTTTTCCTTTCCTTCTTCTTCACTTCCAGGTTCAGTTTCCGACAATTCCATGCTAGACTGAGGAGTTATCTCTGGTTGAGTTTGAGTGGGAGCCATATGGTACCTTAAAACCCAAACAAAATAGAAAATAATTTTCAGCATAGATTTTAAATACATAGCAGTGTTATTGCGTTAGTATATAATGGGAAAAAATTAGTTTTAATTTTTCTAAGTCAGCAAGAGACTTTTGCCACTTGAAAATGAAGTTAAGCTGAATATAACATGACAGTACCTTTGACCTGGCTTTTCAATGAAAGTCTGGCTACAAGAAAGGTGCTCAGGGAATGGAAGGAAGGTAAGATAGTGCCATTGCATAAGGGCAGTAGCAGACTGGAAGTGTCTAATTATAGGCCAGTTTGTGTGTCATCAGTAGTTGTTAAGATCTTGGAGAAATTAGTTAGACTGTATACAACATTGGGCAGATGAGGGTAATGTTATCTGTGAGAGTCAACATGGATTTGTGAGGGGGTGCTCTTGTTTTAGTAATATGCTAGCCTTTTATAATAAAGTTACAAGAGAAGTAGATGAGGGAAAGGCATATGCTGCCATTTTCTTGGATTTAGCGAAGGCATTTAAAAAGGTGCCACATGATAAGCTGATATTTAAGTTGCAGCACATGGGTTTGGATGTCAGGTTGGTCAACTGGTTCAGGATTGGCTGTCCAATAGGTATCAGAGAGTTGTGTATGGTGGGGCAGTTTCAAGGAGCCAGAGGGTTACAAGTGGGGTCCCACACCGCTCAGTACTGGGACCTACATTGTTTAACCTTCATATCAATGACATTGCCAGTGGACTGCAAGGGGATATTCAGTTGTTTGCGGATGATGTGAAGCTGGAAATGGTTATTAGTAATAGTGCAGATGTCGTAGTCATGCAAGAGGATTTTAATAAGCTAGACAGATGGGCAAATGAATGGAGGGTCTCGGTTTAATGCAGCAAAATGTAAGGTCTTGAGTTTTCAGACACATCGATACTCTATTGGAGGAGATATACTGGAGGAAGTAGGGGAGACAAGAGATCTGGGGTTGATGATTGATAGAAACCTGAAATTCAAGGGACATATAGCAAAGGTGGTGAAGGTAACACAGAGGATTGCTGCAATGAGAAGGACACTGACCTGCAGAGTTAAAAGGGTTATCATTCCGTTGTATAAGTCTCTGATCAGACCACACTTGGACTATTGTTCTCAGATTTGGTCCCTAGGATTTGAAGGGGATAAATTAACTGTGGAATGGGTAGAAAGGCATATAACAAAGATGGTTTCAGGACTGTACAAGCATAGTTATGAGGATCGGCTGAGGGAAAGTGGACTGCAGAGTTTGGTGGATAGAAGAAGGAGAGGTGATATGATTGAGACTTTTAAACTGTTGAGAGGTGGCTACAGGGTTGACACTGGGGAGTTCTTTCACTTGGTTGAACAGCAGGAAGGGGTGATGTCAAGAAGCCATCCATGGAAAGGAAGCTGTGAGCAAGAGGGTGAGGAGTGGTTTCTTTGCATGGAGGGTGGTTGAACTGTGGAATGTATTGCCTGATAGAAGGCTATATGGTATGTCATGTTTGTGGATAGCTCCTGAACAGATAAGTGATATTTTGAGTAAAAATCGATGAATTTGCATAATATTTACATAGTATTGTTTAGTTTTAGTATTTTAGCGAGTCTGGGTGATTTTTGTGTGTTTTTTTGAGTATTTTAATAGTAAATGTATAGATATGATTATCTGTGCACATGGCTCCCATAAACAGGAATACAAAGATGGCATCCAGATCGCCATATTTGTCTAAAAATCTTAACTTAAAAGGATTTGGTTGAGTGTACCGTTTGCAAAATGTATGCATTGAGGAGAGCAGTTGGAGTCTGGTTAAACAACGATAGTGGAGTGAATGTGTGCAAAAAGTGTAAAGAATGCGAGGATTTAAAGAGTGCTTCGAGTTGTGAGTGATATCATTGTTGAAAATTAGAATCTAGATAACAGTGTTATTTGAGATATGAATGGTGATATTTGCGAGGTAGTACCTGATAGCTGTGAGAGTGGCATTGAAAGTGAGAATGAAGGTAAACATACAAAACGATTGAATGAATCATCGGAGAATAAAAATGACGACGATGACCCAATGAGTGAGAATGCTTTATTATGTGGAGCGATACATAGGGCAAATCGGCAGCTGGAGCATTGGCAAAAATGTTTACCAAGCGTACCGACTAATAATCAGCAAAAGTATGATAGAAAAAATAAGGGTATGATAATAAGTGTAAACAAAATGAAAGAGAGTGTGTCGTATGGAGATTCCTTAGTAAGTGGTGTGTGAGTTGAGAGTTTAACAAAATCATACCAACCCAGTGCGAATGTTAAGAATGTAAGCGAGTCAATTAGAATGCAAAAGCAGCGGATGAAAGAATTGATATTGGTAGCAAAAGAGAAGAGTGAGATAGTTAGGATGGTGAGTCTGTTGCTGCGGTATGACAGTGAAGAGTATAGAAGGAGGGCCATAATTGCTAATGACTTTATGCGTGAATTATGTTTGATGAGTGGTATGGAATTTGTGGATGTGTGGAATGAGTTCAATGGGTGAAAGGATTTATATAAAATGGATGGTTTACATTTGAATGGATTTGAATTTTTGAATGGTGTACAGAGACTTGAAAAGGTGTTGTCGATGTAGTGGAAGTGAATGTGCAGAATGAGGGAAACTAGAGTTATAAAGGGAGGGGGAATTAGATATGCAGATTTTAGGGAGACAGTTGAGTATGTGAATGTGTAATATGCCCAAGCAAGTAGGAAAGACCACAAATCAGAATGTGATAATTAGTATAAGGCATCAAAATAGGGACGGGACAAATCGGCTTCTGCAATTCATGCATACAAATGCCAGAAGTATTAGGAACAAGAAGGAAGACTTTTTGGCCTTGGTTAGCACCTCCAGGCCACAGGTTATTGGCATTAGTGAAACATGGCTGACAGAAGATGATATAGCTAACGGAATTGAATGTGAGGGGTATGGTGTGTTCAGGAGTGACAGGGAGAATAAAATGGGGGGAGTAATGTTATTGATGATAGCTGATGAGCTGCAGCCAAGTAGAATAGAAGTGGAACTGCAGGATAGAGAAAAGAGCATGTTTGAGACTATTTGGTGTGAGATTGAGACTAGCAGAACAAAATATACAGTTGGGCACTGCTATAGACCAGGTAATGGAATAGATGGTGGAGATAGTATGCATAAGCAAATAAAAGAAAAGAGTGGAAGGAGGGTAATTATTATGGGAGATATCAACTATGGGAACATTGATTGGAAGGAGGAGAGGACACATGTAAGGAAGGAATTGGATTTTATGCAGTTATTAAGGGATAACTATCTACGACAGCATGTAATGGAAAATACTAGGGGTCAGAGAGTGCTTGACCTAGTAATTACATCTGAGAATTTGGCTGTAATGAATAAGACCACGTTGCCACCAATTGGTGAGAGTGATCATAGGGTTATTACTTGGGAGGTGGCTAAAGGTGTGGAATTTACAATTAAGACAGGGTACATGTGGAATTATTGGGCTGGTAAGTATGACAAGCTTAGGAGATTGATTGGTTCAGTGCCATGGCATGTACAACTGCAAGGGCTAGAAGTTGATAGTGCATGGGAGGCGGTTAAGAAGTGTTTGCATGAAGCAATGGCTGACTGTATATTGAATCCAAATAATAAATCAAGTAGAGGTTACATGGATGAATAACACCATTAAGCTTGAGCTACAAAAAAAGAAATAACTATGGAGGGAAATTAAGGAGAAAGGTGACCGGCAGGCACATGAATGGTATAAAGCGCAGGCCATAAGGGTAACAAGTGTGGTAAGAAAAGCAAAAAAGGATTACGAAAGAACATCGGACATGCAGGCTAAAGAGAATCCTAAACAGTTTTTTCGATATGTTGCAAGTAAAAGAAAAAATGTATATGGCAGAAAGATTTTAAAGAATGACGATGGTAGGAAGGTAACCAAATCAGTTGATCTAGTTGAATTACTGAGCGAGCACTTTGCAAGATTATATCTTCCAGGTGATGACATTGCAGAAATGAATGAACCAATAGATTATACAGGAATTGTGGTGAATGAAATGGAGGTGAGTAGTCTATTGCAAAACCTCAATGACAATACATCTGTGGGATTGGATGGTATACCAGCTCGTGTCGTACATGAAGTGGCTAAAGAATTGTCAGTGCCCTTGACCACTTTGTTTAATTTGAGTCTCAGGTCTGGGTTAGTCCTGAGGGGGTGGAAAGAGGGGTAAATAGTTCCACTGCATAAAGGAGGTTCCAAGATTGCTGTTTTAAATTACTGACCGATCAGCATATCAGGAGTCATTGTCAATGTCTTGGAGAAAGTAGTCAAGAAAAAAATACAGAAATGGACAGATGAAAATGGGATACTGTATGGGGGACAGCATGGTTTTGTGAAGGGTAGATCATGCTTCAGTAACTTGCTCATGTTTTATAACACAGTGACGGCTGAACTGGATAAGGGTAATGGGTTTACAGTGATTCTACTGGACCTTGCCAAGGGCATTGAAAGGATACCACATGGAATTTATAATCAGTAAACTGGAGTAGATGGGGATGGATATAGGGTTGGTGAGATGGATAGGAGAGTGGCTGATGGAGAGATACCAGAGAGTGGTTTATTCAGGAGTGGAGTCCAAAAGATGACTTGTGACTAGTGGTGTGCCGCAGGGTTCTGTTCTTGCACCACTACTTTTCAATTTGTTCATTAACGATATAGGAAAGGATCTGAGAGGGAGTGTTCACTTGTTTGCTGATGATGCAAAGTTGGGTAGAGCAATAGTAAGCGGACAGGATGTCAAAATTTTTCAGGATGATTTGGATAGTTTGGAGGACTGGGCTAGGGAAAATGGATGTCAATTTAATGTAGCAAAGTGTAAGGTTATGCATTTTGGAGTGAAAAGATTAGCAGCAGTATATCACATTGGTGGAACCGTACTCCAGGAGATTGATGAGGCCAGGGATTTGGGAGTGTTGGTGGATAGGGAGTTGAATTTTAGGGGGGAGGGCACATTGCAAAAGTGGCTAAATCAGCTCATCAAATCACTTGGTTGCTTAAAAATACTTTGACAAGCAGCGACGACAAACAAGTTATTGTTCCTCTATATTGAGCCTTGATAAGACCCTTCTAGACTACTGTGCCCAGATATGGGTGCCAGGGTTTCTTCTTGATGGGGAGAAGGTTGAGAGGATCCAGAGGCGAGTGACCAAGATGATAGCAGGTCTATGGAATAAACCTTATGAAAACAGGTTGAAGATTTTTGTGGGTTGCAAAAATTGGTTTATAGGCAGAAAAGGGGTGATATGAGTGAGACATTCAAATTACTGAAGAGTTTCTATAAGATTGATCCAGAAGATATTTTTGAGAATAGGACTGGTGGTGGGAGGACTAGGGGCCATACATGGAAGCTGGGCAAGAATGTGGTTAGCAGAGGTGTTAGAGCTAGGTTTTTTACTTGGAGAGTGGTGAATGAGTGGAATAAGCTGCCAGAGTCTGTTGTGGGTGCTATGACCATGAATGAGTTCAAGGCGAGGTATGATAGATACTGTGTGAATGTCGAATAGTTGTTCTTGTCATGATGTTAGGGCCTCCCTCGATGAGTCTGTCGACTGTCCTTGGAGTTGCCCGAAATAATAATAATAATAACAATAATAGAGTGGTGAGAGCAAGAACGGTCAATGAGTTTAAGGAGTGGTATAATAGACTTTGTGTTTCCTAGGAGGGACCTCCCACGTTGAGTCTTGACAGAATTGTGTTTCCTAGGAAAGACCTCCCGCGATGAGTCTTTTGACTCCTTGGAGGCCTAAATAATAATAATAATAGTATTAATAAAGTGTGTGCATGTGTGTTCCAGCTTCATATTTAATGTAATAAATACTTGTGTTTACAGGAAGAGAACCTCTGTATGAAAAAAACCAGCTTATTCTCCTTCAGTTGAAAATTACCTTATAAATATTCCTTTAGTGCAAAACTGGATATACCCTGAGATACATTCACTTTTTAACAAACTTTTTTTTTTTTTAAATCACACTTCATTCTTAGAATTACTGAAGGTCTCTTTTATAACTCTCTTCTACAATGCCTGAAATAGCTTTAAAAAAGATTGAGGAAAAGTCTGGTGGTTGAAACAGGAAGGAGTGATGACCAGAGGCCATCCCTGGAAGTTAAGAAAGGAAACTGTGAGCAAGAGGGTGAGGAGTGGTTTCTTTGCATGGAGGATGGTTGAACCATGGAACGCATTGCCTGATGGAGTGGTGAGAGCGATAACAGTGAATGAGTTCAAGGAGTGGTATTTATTATTATTATTATTATTATTCAGGCCTCCAAGGAATCAAAAGACTCATCGAGGGAGGTCCTTCCTAAGACAAAGTCTGTCAAGACTCATCGAGGGGAGGTCCCCCCCCCCCCCGAGAAACACAAAGTCTATCATACCACTCTATAAACTCACTGACCGTTCTTGCTCCCACCACTCCATCAGGCAATGCATTCCACGGCTCAACCACCCTCCACACAAAGAAACCACTCCTTACCCTCTTGCTCACAATTTCCTTTCGTAACTTCCACGGATGGCCTCTTGTCATCACTCCTTCCCGCTGTTCAACCAAGCGAAAGAACTCTCCAGTGTCAACCCTGTAACCACCTCTCAACAGTTTAAAAGTCTCAATCATATCACCACTCCTTCGTCTATCCACCAAACTCTGCAGTGCACATTCTCTCAGCTGATCCTCATAACTATCCTTGTACAGCCCTGAAACCATCTTTGTCATCCGTCTTTGTATCCTAACCACAGTTAATTTATTCCCTTCAAATCCTGGGGACCAAATCTGAGAACAATAGTCCAAGTGTGGTCTGATCAGAGATTTATACAAGGGAATGATAACCCTCTTATCTCTGCAGGTCAGTGTCCTTCTCATAATAGCAGCAATCCTCTGTGTTACCTTCACCACCTTTGCAATATGTCCCCTAAACTTCAGGTTTCTATCAATCATCAACCCCAGATCTCTTGTCTCCCCTACTTCCTCCAGTATAACTCCTCCCACAGAGTATGCAGCATCCCATCGATGTTTCCCAAACCTCAAGACCTTACATTTTGCTGCATTAAACTGATAGCCCCATTCATTTGCCCATCTATCTAGCTTATTTAAATCCTCTTGCAGGGCTACCACATCTGCACTATTACTAATAATCCTTCCCAGCTTCGCATCATCCGCAAACAACTGAATGTCCCCCTGCAATCCACTGGCTATGTCATTGATATAAAGGTTAAACAATATAGGTCCTAGTACTGAGCCCTGTGGGACCCCACTTGTAACCTTCTGCCTCCTGGAAACTGCTCCACCATACACAACTCTCTGATACCTATCAGACAGCCAATCCTGAATCCAGTTGACCAATATGACATCCAGATCCAATTGCTGCAACTTAAATATCAGCTTATCATGTGGCACCCTGTCAAATGCCTTCGCCAAGTCTAAGAAAATTGCAGTATATGCCTTTCCCTCATCTAATGTTCTTGTAACTTTATTATAAAAGGCTAGCATATTGCTAAAAGAGTGTCCTTTCACAAATCCATGTTGATTCTCACAGATAACATTACCCTCATCTGCCCAATTCTGTATACGGTCCCTCACTACTTTCTCCAAGATCTTAACAACTACTGATGACACACAGACTGGCCTATAATTAGACACTTCCAGTCTGTTACCACCCTTATGCAATGGCACTATCTTACCTTCCTTCCATTCCCTGGGCACCTTTGCCAAAGCCAGACTTTCATTGAAAAGCCACGTTAAAGGCACTGTCAATTCCCTAGCACATTCTCTCAAAACTCGTGGTGAAATACCATCCAGTCCCACAGCTTTACTGACATCCAGAGAACTCAGTATCTGAAACACACTCTCCTCCTGTACCTCCAGACCTCGAACCAGTCCTATCCCTCTAGCATTAAAACTGACTTCTCTAGGATGAAATACTTCAATAAAGTGTTCATTGAACAATTCCACTATGTCCTCTGCATCAGTCACTCTATTCCCATTTTTATCCCACAATATCATTCTTCCACAGTCATTTCTCCTCCTACTGGCCACATAGCTAAAAAATTCCCTAGGATTTTCTTTGGATCTTAGGGCCAATCTCCTCTCATATTCCAGTTTCGCTTTCCTTACCACTAGTCACTCTTGTGGCCTGTGTCTTATATTCCTCATGCATCTCTTCACCTGTCTCCTTATATCTCTTCCATAGCCACTTTTTCGCATGCAATTCCTGTTTAATTTTGTTTGTCATCCACTTTACTTCAAATTGCGTCTTCTTCTTCACTCGTGGTATACAACTTACCATTGCTGATAACAAATATTCTTTCACAATTTCCCACGCACTAGTGATATCCCGGCCTTCCAATTCCTCCCTCCATGAAACTTCCCGAAGTTGACGTCTAAGACTATTATAATCACCTGCCTTATAATTCCACATAAGTTCCCATCTCTTTGATACTCCTTCATGTCTATTCATTTTCCAAGTCAACACCATATGGTCACTCTCTCCAATTGGTGGGAGAGACGTCAACTCAGTTATTATCAACTCTTCTGATGCTATAACCAAATCCAAAACTTTTGAACCTCTTGTTCCCTCTGTTACATGTTGCCTAAGACATTTGTCCCTCAAGAATTCTAGAAATTCCATTCCCCTATTGCTACATGCATCTTCCTCTCTCAAATTTATACTACTGTAGTTAAAATTCCCATAACAATCATTCTTCTTGTTACTTGACAAACTAAACAGTCTGAACATCTCCTGGTCCCCATTCTCTTCTCCTGGGTCTGTAGCAACACCCCACTAAATATCCTATCTTGCCCACCTCTACCTCACACCATATGCTCTCTAAATCATTTGTCTCACTGCCTTCCAAAGCCTCCCCTCTTAGAGGACATAGGTCGTCACTTATCATAAGCAGTACCCCACCACCACACTTTCCCCTCCTATCCTGCCGAAAATTGCTATACCCAGCGACTTCTATTCCTGTTGTTATATCCCCTTCTGTCAACCACGTCTCAGTGATCGCAATAATTTTTGGCCAGGCTGATGATATCTGCGCCACCAATTCCTCTCCCTTATTCCGGATACTCCTGTGTATGATAGACTTTGTGTTTCTTAGGGGGGACCTCCCCTCAATGAGTCTTGATAGACTTTGTGTTTCTTAGGAAGGACCTCCCACGATGTCTTTTGACTCCATGAAGGCTTGAATAATACTAATGTTTGTTAAAAGCAAATGTACATTGTTGTACTATGATTGGATTTCTAATCAGTAAACTGCAGCATATGGGGATGGATATAGGGTTGGTGAGATGGATAGGAGGGTTGATGGAGAGATATCAGAGAGTAGTTTATTCAGGAGTAGGGTCCAAAAGAATGCCTGTGACTAGTGGTGTGCCGCAGGGTACCGTTCTTGGACCACTACTGTTTAATTTGTTCATTAACAATATAGGAAAGGATCTGAGAGGAACTGTTCATTTTGTTTGCTCATGATGCAAAGTTAGGGTAATAGTGAATGCACAGGATGTCAAAATTTTGCATGATGATTTGGATAGTTTGGAGGGCTGGGCTAAGGAGAATGGATGTCGATTTAATGTGGCAAAATGTAAGGTTATGCAATTTGGGGTGAAAAGATTAGCAGCAGTATATCACATTGGTGGAACCGTACTCCAGGAGATTGATGAGGCCAGGGATTTGGGAGTGTTGGTGGATAGGGAGTTGAAGTTTATTGGGAACATTGCAAAAGTGGTTAAATCAGCTCATCAAATCACTTGGTTACTGAAGAATACTTTGACAAGCAGAGACAAACAAGTTATTGTTCCTCTGTATCGAGCCTTGATAAGACCCCCATCTAGATTATTGTGCCCAGATTTGGGTGCCAGGATTTCTTCTTGATGGGGAGGAGACAGAGAGGATCCAGAGACGAGTGACCAAGATGATAGCAGGTCTATGGAATGAACCTTATGAGAACAGGTTGAAGATTTGTGGGTTGCAGAAATTGGTTGATAGGCAGAAGAGGGGTGATATGATTGAGACATTCAAATTACTGAAGGGTTTCTATAAGTTTAATTCAGAAGATATTTTTGAGAACAGGACTGGTGGTGGGAGGACTAGGTACCATCTACGGAAATTGGGCAAGGGTGTGGTTAGCAAGGGTGTTAGAGCTAGGTTTTTTACTTGGAGAGTGGTGAATGAGTGGAATAAGCTGCCAGAGTCCGTTGTGGGTGCATGACTGTGAATGAGTTCAAGGTGAAGTATGATAGATACTATGTGAATATTGAATAGTTGTTCTTGACATGATGTTAGGGCCTTCCTCGATGAGTCTAAGGACTCCTTGGAGTTGCCTGTAATAATAATAATAATAATTATTATTATTAGTTTTTTTTTTTTTTTTAAATAAATTCACCCACAGATAAATAATATGGTGGTACCATTGATGAAATAAGGTTAGATAAATGAGAAACACAGCTCTGGATCTACTATACTACTAACTGCAATGAGCTCACCACTATCAGTAACTTAGCTAACTTTTATCTAGCACATCAGGAAGAAAGAATCTTCATTCTTGATCCAGAAATGTCTATTTGCCTACAATACAACAATCCTGTGATTTGGAATCACAGAGAGTCAGAACTCCATTCATTTCTATGAAAAATTAACAATTTATATCCCAGATTAAATTTACACAAGACAAAAAATCATCAAGAGAAATTTCCTTTCTGGACATACAGTAACCAGAAGGATCGCTATCTACTTTTGTCTATTGAAAACCAAGTTTTGCGGGATGCTATATTCATAATACATCTGCTCATCATCTCAAAAGGTATGAGCATCATAAAATCCTTACTGTCTAGAGCAGTTGTCTCTAAACTTTTTGCTGTGAGGGCCACATTGAGTACTTCAGCACTGTTCAGAGGGCTGTAGTAAAAAAACTCTCTAGAACTAGATATATGAGTTTTATTGAAAGCAGATAAAAACTGATTACAGAGTATGTGAGATTAAATTATCGTATATTAATGACAACGAACACTATCAGCAAATTCTCATATTTTTATCACAAATTGTAATAAAACCATTAATGTGAATGATGTAACTGTGTTTGTGTTTTTAAAATCTTATTAAACTCAGCTTCAAATTTTGAAGTGCTAATTACAAGTAGCGATTTCAAATGTTCATCAGATAAATTTGCCCTGTATTTTGACTTGATATATTTCATTTGGAAAAAAGTTTGTTTGCAAAAATACGTCCCAAAAATAGACATAAATTTACAAGCTAATTTCTTCAAATCTGCTTGTAAAATTTTGTAAAATTCAAATTTTTTTTCTTCGTTAGTCCATTTTAACAGACCTTTTACAGTCAAAAAGACCGTAACTTGGATCAAGGTTACTTTTTGCTGTTCGGGAATATATTTTGAACACAATTTTAATTAATGCATTTGAAATCTATCAACACCCTGTGTTTTTTTTTTTTTTGCAGATTCTTATTGAAAAATTAGTCCAATTGGCTGGCCAGATAAAATCATATTGCGGGCGACATCTGACCCACAGGCCGTAGTTTGGAGACCCCTAGTCTAGAGTACACAAAATTTGTTCCTTCGTTCAACTGGAAACTAGCAAACAAACAGATCTACCAAATGGATGCAATTTCTCTACTAAGTGTTCCAGGTGATTATGTAAGCATATTTGAGAAGAAGCTAAGAAAGAATTTCAAAGAGAAACTTAGAGAAGAACAAACTGGATTCAGGCCAAAAGGTATCAGGATCAGATTTTAACTTCAAGACAGATATTTCAAAATCATGGGAATATAATTAGGATCTATATTTAAGTTTTGTACATGTGGAAAAGGGATATGACAAGGTTCCAAGAGAAAAACTGTTAGCATATTGTACTAAGTGATACACAGGCTATATCTGTCAGCAGTCAGAACTGAAGAAGTAATAGGAAGATGCTTTGATGTACAATCAAGTGCAAGACAAGAGTGCTCTCCACTATTATTCATATTGATCCCATTATGAAGGAATGTAGTATTAAACCAAATATAAAAACTTCAGATGTTAATATTGGCTCTTTACTTTATGCGGATCATATCATACTCTTACATAAATCCACTAGGAATTTGCAGGATTCCTCAACTGCTGTAACAACTAAAGCGTGAAAATCAGAAGGAACTTCAAATGCATTCTGAAAGTTATTTAGGCACACTTTTTAGTGAAGATGGCAAGTAAATATTATTATTAGTAACACCAGATCTCCATGGAGTAAAAAGACTCATTATGGGAGGCATGCAAAGTTCATCAAATGGCACCTTAAATTCATTCAGTGTATCTGCATTCCCCACAACATCAGGTAACACATTCCTCTCACCAACCACTCTCCATGCAAAGAACCTGCTCCTTATACCTCTGTTCACACTCTCACACCCTCTTTACGCTTGCAGGTATGTCCCCTTGTTCTAATCCCTTCTCAAGTTCTATGAAAATTTCTTCCACATTAAACTAATAACAACCCTTTACCAACTTAAATGTCCCAATCACATCCCCTCTTTTCCTTTTATTCACAAGGGTTTGCAAACTGCATTCCCAATCTGTTTTCATATTCCACATCTCAAAGACCAGTTGCCACCTTGGTCAGTCTTCTCTAGATCATTTCCAGTATATCTTCATCACCATAAAAATCAGGAGGGACAACAGTCTCCCCAGTTTTGCATCATCTGCAAACAGTTGTATATAACTAGTTAAACTCATTCCAATATCATTAATATACAAATTAAATAACAATGTCCTAAAACAGACCCCTATGACACACCATTAGTGAATTTTCTCTTCTGGGATACCATATCCCGATACACAACTTGCTGATACCTATCTGAGAGCCAGTTGCCGATTTATATCACTAATCTATCATCCAATCCTATCTGCTTCGATTTAGTTACCAACTCACGGTGTGGCAATCTATCAAAAGCCTCAGCAAAATCGAAGTATGTCACTGTGTATGCATCTCCCTTGTGGAATATATTCATCACCTTGTTATAGTACATAAGCAAGTTGGTAAAACATGACCTCCCTTTAACAAACCCATTCTGGCAAGCACAAAGAATAACGCTATTATCAACCCACTTTTGTATCCTATCTCTCACTAACCCCTCCAATACCATAACTACAACCACGGATATACAGATCATGTTTGTATATCTATAATTTGTAGCCTTAGCTTTATTTAATTGTTCGAGTTCACCTTTGTGAACTGAACAATTTTACCTTCCTTCCTTCCACTTTTTGGGACATGTACTGTTTCAAGACTCTTGTTAAACAGGTAGGCCAAGGCTGTTGGAACATTCCATTAAGACATGTGGTGATATGTCATCAAGTCCTATTGCCTTATTGACATCTAGCTCACTTTACTCCTCATATACCTCTTGCTTGCTCACTATTATCTTTGCTAATTTCATTATCTACACTTGAGTTTCTGATATCACATTAAAGATGAAAATACTATTAGCGGTAGATGGCATTGCAGTTCTTTGGTGTATTGAGTGGTGGAGACAGAGAGTTGTAGAGTAGAGTGCCCTCCCTCGATGAGTCTTTGGACTCCCTGGAGGTGTCAGGTAATAATAATAATAATATAGTTGTGAAGAAATTGTTTGAAATGGAATAAAAATTATACATATCTTTAATTTATCTTATGATTCATAAATATTTAAAATTTAGAAAACTTCATTTTCTAAAGTACTTTGCAATAATAATTTGCATCAGGCACTAAATTTACCTAATTTCACCATCTTCTTCCTCTTTAGTGATGTCAAGACCAAAAGCTTGAATAGTGGCCATCATTTCTCCAGCTTCTCCCATCAAAGCCATTTCTCCAGGTGGTAATACTTCTAATGTTAATGGTGACCCTATTGGTACTAAAGCTCCAGGCTTTGCAAATATATCTGGTTTTGTAATTTCTTCTTCTTCAGCATCTGCTTCAACCAAGGGTTGACCACCCATTAACATCATAATGAATCTCATCACAGTCCTAAAAACACAAGCAACATTTAATACACAGCAAGATTCAAAGAAATATTTAAAAGTTGTATGCTCAAGACCTACATTATTTTCTAATGACAGGAAAATAATCAACGTATAAGGCTAATTTTAAAAAAAGAATGCATGGTATGTATATAATTATCATGAAGGGCATTACAAAGATTAAAGATTTAGTTAATATATTAACTAAATTGATTACCATATAATTTAAAATATAATTTTGATAATATATATAATTATAATAACGATGATATAATTATAATAATGATTATATATATAACGATGTTGTACTTATAGATATAGAACCAATAAATGCACAAAAATATTTCAGTCTACTAGAGGCACAGGCTAAACTTATTGGTCTGCAGATCAACATCCAAAAGTCCAGAGTATTCTCAATAGGTTGTGAAAACCTTATACTTCATATCAGCAATACAGAAAATGATAGAAAACGTAAACAGCTGGCTCTAGTCTTCCATAACAAACTCCACCCCATCTGGAAATCATCATTAGTATCATTAAAGACAGAATTAAGATTATACCATGCAACCAGTAGATCGATCTTCTTGTATGGTTCTCAAACCTGGACAATAAGCACCAAAAAAAACTACAGATCTAATTAACTCCTTTGGAACTACATGTCTCAGACTGATCCTTGGATACACCTGGATGGACCGTGTCACTAACTCTGCTGTGCTAAATCTGGCTAAGCAAGAACCACTTGTCAGTATAGTCAAAAAACTACAACTCAGATGGCTTGGGCATCAACTCAGACATCCTGAAGTCTCATCCTATTTGGAATCCCTCATCCTGTACAAAACAGAAGATGGCAAACGCAGTAGAGAAAGACCATGCAAACAATTTTGGCAATACATATGTGAAACCATCAGTAGGCTGAACTGCAAAACTCCATCTGACATCTACCAGTTAGCTCAAGACAGAGAGACTTGGAAGACCATAATTTGCAATATTTAATTTTTAATAAAAATCTCTTTTCCCTTTTCACATTGTATCATATTGTGAATAAACCATGCATGTATATATATAATTTTATTCATGCTGGATACAGGTGTTCGTCAGCAGTGTTTATTGTTGTTATTTTGTTTATTTGTGTTTTTGCTACTTGTTTGTTACTACTGCTTTTGTTTTCTGAAAATGTAAAGAGGTGTAAGTCTGTAGCACAGAAAGCTTTGCATGAAGGTGGAGAGTTCTGCCTTGGATTTTTTCCAGTGGATGCATTGTGAGAATTGTTTCATGTATGCACTGGAAAAGTATGAAAGATTTGTGAACTATTAGAGTGAATGAAAAGAAGAAAGCATTAATATATGTGAAAAGTGTAATGATAGGTTAGAGTATTTTGAAACGGGAGCTAATGTCATTGGGTAGTAAACAAAAAATCGCAGAGAAGTGTTGACCTTTCAAAAGATAACAAAGGAAACAGAGTGGAAAAGTTAGGCAAGAGTTGATGAAAAGTGCAAAATGAAATGAAGCATCTAGAAGATAAGATTAAACATCTAAAGAAGAGACTGGCTGATGTGAATGCGGAGAAAGTTAGTATTATAAAAAAGAGCCAGAAGGTAGTGTTATATGGAGACTCAATCATTTGAGGTATGATGACTAATGAGGTACACAAACCTGATGGAATATTGAAACATCAGTTATTTCAAAATATTGAAATAACTGATGCTTTTGCAGAGAAGGAAAAAACAGGCATCAGAATTAGCAGTAGTTGTGGGCATGAATGACTTAGTTGGTGAAAAAATAAAAGGAACACTGATAGAAACTTAAAGAAGTTCTTGCTGGAAGAAAAGGATAATAATATTTGTAAAAGTTGTTAGTGTTACCCAAATATGACAATACTGAGATAATGAACAGTAAGATGGCTGAGTTATGTTAGGCAAACAGGTTACAGTTTGCCAATTTGTGGAGTGAATTTGAAGGGAAGTTGGAATGCTTTGAAGTTGATGGATTGGATCTGAAAGGATTTGCAGTTTGGATAGAAAAGCTATTGTTTGATGAGAAGGCACAGAATAAAAAATTTAGTGTAGCTAATGATCAAAGAGTGCATATGAAGGAGGATGGCACAGCGAAAGGGATTGTATCACAGGAGGAAGATCAATACAGGGTTGAAGATAGGATTTTGGCAGGGCAAGGTGATGGAATGCATTTGTCTCTGGGCCAATTCCAGCATCTCTTTGTCTTTTTGAAAACCAGGTGACCAAATCTGTGCACATTATTTTTCATGTGTGGCCTTATACAATGGAACAAGAACTTCCTTACTTCTACAAGTTAGTATCCTTGGCATCATTCCCAGAATTCTTTGTGTTGTCCTCAGAATTTTGGCAATGTGTCCCCTAAATTTTAGATCCTTATCCACTCTCACTCCAAGATCTCCTCTTTCCTCCTCCTCCAACAATATATCCCCACCAACCGTAAATTCTACATCCCATCTTTCTTTTCCAAATTTTAAAATCTTACCTTTTGCAACATTGAACTTGTATTCCCATTTCTATGCCCATTCACTCAATCCATTCAAGTCTTCTTGTATGGCCACAACATCTTCTCTACTCTTCATAGTTCGTCCCAATTTTGTATTATCTGCAAACAACAGTTCCATGAAAATTCATCAAAAAAACAGTTAATCGAAAGACAATTCATTGAACAACAATTCATCGAAAATGCAAATCATCGAAAAAACAATTCACCGAAAATTTTAACTAAAATTTCATTAAATTGATCCAGCCAAAACTGAATTGCTAATATCATTTCAAAACTTTTTTTCGAAAATATTATGATAAAAGTGATCCATTTAGAACAAAAACTGAACTGTGAGGACAGCTTCTTGTACCAGCAACTTCTATTAATTCTGCTAAGTCAGAGAGTTATTGTAATACATAATTTGGACACGTTATTTCTTTGTTGCCCCGAATATAGCTGAACTGAAAACTGGAACGGTTCGACATTTTCTTGTGAAAGTTTCAGATAGCGAATCTGAATCAGATTCGCTTTCTGAAACTTTAATTCATCCCATAATAATTCTATTTGAATGCAGATGAATTCTGCATTCAAATAGAATTATTTTAATTATTATTATTATGGGATGAATAAAATTCATCCCATAATAATTGGTGTATTGAAGTAGCATATTACTACTAGTTAGAAAAATAATAATGGAGCCTGCGTAGGCTCGGCTTTTACTCCTGGAAACAAGCAAATCAGTCCATGAACAGACATGAAACAGTTATTGGACAAGAAGGAAAATAAGAAAAAATATTATTCTATAATTATTCCCTATTAAAATAGCATTGCTTTCTCACTCTGCACGGTTCAGTATTTGTTCTAAATGGATCACTTTTATCATAACATTTTCGAAAAGTTAAAATTTTCGGAGAATTGTTTTTTCTATGAATTGCATTTTTGACGAATTGTCATTCGATGAATTGTTCATTCGATTAATTGCCTTTTCGATGAACTGTCTTTCGTTTAATTGCCTTTTCGATGAATTGTCTTTCGTTTAATTGCCTTTTCGAACTCTCCGGATACCGCAAACAACTGAATATCCTCACCCATATCTTTGCCTATATCATTAACAAACAGGTTAAACAGAAATTGGCCTAAAACAGATCCCTAAGGCACACCATAATAGTGACTTTCCTCTTCCGGGATATTGCTCCCCTAATCTCTGATCCAATGCACTAATCTAATATCCAACCACTCTAGTTTGACTATCAATTTATTGTGCAGTAATCTATCAAAATTCTATCAATCTATCACAACTGAATATCCTCACCCATATCTTTGCCTATATCATTAACAAACCGGTTAAACAGAAATTGGCCTAAAACAGATCCCTAAGGCCATAATAGTGACTTTCCTCTTCCAGGATATTGCTCCCCTAATCTCTGATCCAATGCACTAATCTAATATCCAACCCCAACCACTCTAGTTTGACTATCAATTTATCATGCAGTAATCTATCATTATGCAGTATTCTGCCTTTGCAAAATCTAAGTATACTATGGTGTATCCCTCTCCTCTGTCCACGGAAGCTGTCACCTTAGCAAATCCATGCTGTCCATCAAGGATATTGTTGGATTTACAGAATTGGATTTACAACCATTGTTGTAAATCCAATTCTGGATCCTAGTTCTCACCAGCTTCTCAAACAACTTAACCACAACACCTGACACACACACAGGTAGGCCTGTAATTTGATGCTTAAGTTCCATCACATCCCTTATGAAGCAGCACAATCTTCACTTCCTTCCACTCCTTTGTAACTTGACCCAGTGCAAGACTCATATTAAAAAATATATCAAGGCAGGTGCCAACTCCCTAGCACATTCCTTCAGAATGCATGGTGACAGTGCCGCACCCAGAAGGGGGCCAAGGGACCCTGCCCCCACAAAGAAAAAGGAAAAAAAAAACACTAGAAAATTTTCCAAAAATCTTTTCCTAATTAAAATTCATTTTTTTTTTATTAATGTCGTGTCGTGTCTTCTATTTCTATACTACTATGAATTAGCGATCATTGCAGATGCTCAGTCATAGGTCATATGTGATGTGTAGTGTCAAATCGTCTACTCAACTAGGGCCCCCTTCCCCCCCCCAAGATTAATCCTGAGTGCACAACTGCATAGTGATATATTATCAAGTCCCACAGCCTTATTAACAGCAAACTTGATGTTAATAAGTTTGCTCAAGTGGAATTGAGCAAACTTATTAATATCAAGTTTGCTCAATTCCACATATACCTTTTGCTCACTTATAGTCAGTCTCCTCTCCCCTCCCCATCACCAACTGCTCTCAAACCCTCCATGATTTCACATACACAAGAATGAAAGACCTTTATGAACTGCTGATTAAGTATCTCCACTATATCTTCCACAGCAGTTGTTCTTATACCATTTTCTCCATTCAGTGTCATCCTTCCATAATCATTCTTTTTTTTTTTTTTTGCTGGCTACATATTGAAAGAACTCCCTAAGATTCTTTTTGGCTTCATTAGCTGATACCTCACTTTTGCTACCCTTACCAATCAAGTCACCCACCTTGCCTGGTCTTTGTAATCCTCATGGAATCGGTTATTACCACTTCTCTTATACTACCTCCATAATACACTTTTTCTCTTTATTATTATTATCATATTATTATTATTATTAACCTTATACAGTTTCAAGGCCATTGCTTGAAACTGTATAAGGAAGGTGTGAGCAAAGACCCTGCTTCTCACTCCTTTGCTCACACCTTCCTTATACAGTTTCAAGCAATGGCCTCTTGTTCTACTTCCCTCTCCAATTCTATGAAAAATCTCTTCCATGTCTACCTGATAACAACCCCTGACCAGTTTATATGTCTCAATCATATCCCCCCCCCCTTCCTCCTATTCATGAGGCTCTGCAACTTACATCGCATGTTTAATCTCTTCATTCATCTATTTCACACCTACCTTATTTAACTTTCTGACCCTTGGAATACATTTAGACATTACTTCTACTAGATAGTTTTTGAATATCCCCCAAGCTGCACTGATCTCCTTTCTGGCTAACTTCTCATATCATGCTACACCTGCAAGCTGTCTCTCCTGAGCTCCTCATTATCACCAGCCTTGTAGTTATGCATATACCCTTTTCTCACAGAGATTTTCACACTGCTGGCAACCACCCAGGTAATCACTTCATGGTCACGCTCACCAACTGGAGGGTGATCTGACACCTCATTTATAATTACATTGTTTGATGAGATGATAAAATCCAAGACCATCAATCCTTGTTACATACCTTGTTACATACTTGCCCTCTGTTACATACTGTCTGAGGTAGTTGTTCCTCAAAAACTCATTTTCTTTACTTCCAGTTACTATCTCATCATCCCAGTCTATATTGCCATAATTAAAGTAACCCATAATAATCACCCTTTTCTTATTTGCTTGGGCAATTTGATTAGCCAATGCCAGTCCTGAGCCCAGATAAAATGGGGGTTGGGGAAAGCAACGGTGAACTACCCTGTAAAATTCATACCAGAAATACTTTGTGGGCAAAGCCTACAAAGTCACCTATGGTCTGAAATGATTGAAAAGGGTAAATCAGTCAATTTGATTATACATTTCATAGTCACTACTATTGACATTGCCAGGTCTATAATAACATCCAACTAAGTATTTCATTCTATTCACCTGCTTGACTGTATTTCATACCATACTTCCTCAAAACCACTGGCACTGTTTCCATCTTGCATCTCTACTTTGTATGGACATAATTTCTCTATCATCAATAGCACTCCCTCTCCCTTTTTACCCTTTCTAACTCCATGAAACACATCATACCCTTCCATCTCTGTTTCAGGGTGTCATCCTCATCCAACCATCTTTCACTTATTCCAACAATTTTTGGGTGAATGGATTCAATTAATGCAACCATTTTATTTGCCTTGTTTCTTACACTTCTAGCATTTGTATACAAACAGCAGCTTATTCCTGGATCTACAGCAAGTTCCACTGATACCACTTATTTGATGTGACTTCTCCCTGCTTAACTCGAGCCATTTCTTTTTCTCCTAATTCATCTTAAAATCTTCTTCAAATCCAACTGTTTTCCCTTGATCCTAAGGGAAATCCCATTCTCTTTGTGTCTACACATGCATTGACATCCTCTTGGAGCACACCTGTCTTGCATACCTGTTCTCTCATTCTCTAAAACCACGTTGCTCACCTCTTCATTCATAACCACCTCTTCTATCTGTCCTGTCTTACTTTCTCATTCTTTCCACATCACTTCCCATTTGATCAGATTCATTCTATGCACTCACTTCTCTACCTTTGAGCAGCAGTCTCTCCAAGCAACTCACACTAAAACCACTCAAATGCAGTCCATTACTCCTATACAGTTCACTTCGTCCTTCAAACCATTCCACACATTAACAAACTGAAGTGCTTTCTCCTTGCACATTTCCACTAACATATCATTCATAATCCTTGTTCTCTGTCTCATCTCGCCACTGTGTTACCTTGGCAACACGCTTACTACCTTTCCTATCACACTATTATCTTTTATCTGTCTCAACAACCTCCTAATATCCAATCTGAAGTGTTTGCACACCTGTGAAGAATATTTTGGTATACTCCACAAGTCATTTGTACCTATTACAGCTACCAACTCTTTTGCTCGCTTACTTCTAATATCCAATGCTTCAATCACTCTACTCATTCTACCTCAAGTAAAACAAATTTTGTGCATCCTCTCATTCAGCATACCTTTAATAATGGAATCACCATACAACACCACTCGCAGGTCTTTCGTTACCTCTTTTATACCAATACTATTCATTTTCATTATTTTCACTCTTCCACACATATCTTGAATTCTCTTAACTTCATTCTGCATCCATTTAATCTCTTGCCTCATCTTAATCAACTCAACTTTCGAATCTTGCATCACATTTTCGCTCTCATTCATTCTCTCAATTTTGTTGCCAGCCATACACGCTTGTTCACAGTGAATGCTGCTCACCACCTTATCTTTAACTGCACTTTGTTTTTTAACTTCTGCTACATTCGCATAAATTTTATCTTTCTTACCATGTATTTTTCACCATGCATATATCACCAAACAACTGGCTCTCCAAACAAAATTCCAAACAATTAGCTATCCCCTTGACTGGGTTATTTAATGAGTTTCTTGCAGTTGGTCAAGTTCCAAAGGAGTGGAAAGAAGGCAACATAGTATCACTCCACAAGCATGGATTGAAGACAGAAGTTACCAGTTATAGACCAGTCTGTATAACTGCAGTTGTAGTCAAAGTTTGGAGAGATTGGTTAGGAATAGAATACAAGATTATGCTGATGGACATAGGATTCTTTATGATAGTCAACATGGATTTGTAAAGGGCAGATCTTTTTTTTTTAGCAATTTACTTGTATTTTATAAGGTAATGTATGTGTTAGATAACAGAGAATCATATACAGTGATATTATTGGACTATGCAGAAGTATTTGATAGATTATCACATGATATGTTGGTGTATACAAGCTGTAGAGGATGAAAATGAATAGTATATTGGTTAGATGGATTGGAGATTGGTTCTCTGGACAATACCAACAAGCTGTGTATGATGGAGTAGTGTTTCAAAAAAGGAGGGAAACCAGTAGCATGCTCCCAGAGTTCTGCTCTTGGACCTCTGTTGTTTAACTTGTTTTGTAAATGATATATCACGTGGATTGACTAGGGATCTTCAGAATTATAAGTTGTGCTGCTGATGTTCCTCTTCAGGAAGATTTGTATAGACTTTTGACTTAGACAAATGAGTGGAATGGAGTTTTAATATTAATAAAGGCAAAGGTGTTGCATTTTGGAGTGTAGAAATATAAGGCTGTGTACTATATTGACAGTGCCGCACTGCAGGAAGGGGATGAGATTCGAGATTTCTCAAAGGCTGCACATCGTAGTGTTGCTAGATGGATATGATAAGAAATACTCCAACATGTATGGATAAGGAAGTGGTTGTGTCACCATATAAAGCACTAATCAGATGACACGTATACTATTGTGCTTAAATTTGGTCACCTGGTTTTCAGTGTGATGTGGAAACATTGGACAGGGTCCAGAGACATGTGACTATGACAATGTAATACAATAAAACAATAAGACGATAAGCTCTGTAATGTTGGCTATGGAGAGAGGTTGAAGCAATGTCAATTGCAGAGTTTGGTGGATAGGCAGAAACAAGGTGATATGAAATAACCATTTAAGTTAGTGCGGAGATGTTACTGGATTAATCCAGAGGAGATTATAAATAGAGGTGAATGTGAGAGGGGAAGAACCAGAGATCATCCCTGTAAGTTTTGTAAGAGTGTGGTGAAGAGGGCATGAGGAGTAGATTTTCTACATGGAGAATTGTGGATGAATGGAATGTATTACCAGAATATGTTGTTAATACAGGGAGTGCTAAGGATTTTGAGATTCAGTATGATAAATGTGTTGTCTGTTGGAAGAAAATCCTGTGATGAATCTGCTGACTCTATGGAGTTTGTGATGATGATAATAATATTGGGTTAATTAGTTATAGAGTTTTTTTTTTTCTGAATATAAGATAGAATGAGCTATTAAGCAAGACATGGTTAGATGAAGATGACATCCTGACAGGAATAGAGATGGATGGATATGTATTTTTCATGAAGCCAGACAGGGAAGAAAGGGAGGAGGAGGAGTGCTGTTGATGGATGATGAGTCATGCCCATCTAAGGTGGATTTGCAAGGTGCAAATAGTGGCCACAGTTTTGAGGCAGTATGGTGTGAAGTGGAGGTGAACAGGATGAAATATTTAGTTGGGTCTGCTAAAGACCTGGTAATATGGAGGATAATGAGAAGGAAATGTATAGACAAAATAGCCTAGTTAGCAAGAAATAAGTGATCATTATGGGTTACTTTAATTATCATAATATAGATATGGAATGAAGAGACTGTATCTGGGGAGGACAAAGAGAATAAATTTTTGGAGTTTTTGAGGGACAATTACCTTAGGCAGTACCCTATTACAGGGTACACAAGGGTAGTGTATTTGATCATCTCATCAGATAATGTTATTATAAATAGGGTATCAAATCTTCCACCAGTTGGTGAGAGTGATCATCAGGTGATCACCTGCAAGGGTGGCCAGCCATATGAGGACTTCTGTTAGAAAGGAATATATGTGGAATTATAAGGCTAGTAATTATGAAAAGCTCAAGAAACAGTTTGCAGCAATAACTTGGAATGAAAGCATATGTATGCTGATTGGGCCCTACTCAAGAACTATTTGGTGGAGGCAATATTAGACTGTATTCCAAAGGTCAAGAGATTAAATGGAACAGGTGTGAAGTGGATGAATCAAGAGGTAAGGTATGCAATCTGGAAGAAGAAAAAGGTAAGGTATGCAATCTGGAAGAAGAAAAAGGTATTATGGAAGCAGCACAAGACGAGTGGTTATAACAACCAGTTGAATGAAGAGTACAAAGAGCAGGCGAGGAAGGCGATTCACTCGATATGGGTGAATCGCCTTCAAAAAAGTGCAAAGTGCAGAAGCAAAAGTGCAGTATGAGCAGCAGTTAGCTAATGCGGCTAAAAAAATCCTGGGAATTTTTTCAATATTTGGCCAATAGAAGGAAGAATGATTATGGAGGGATGACAATGATTGGTAAAAATGGAGGAATAATAACTGTTGCAAAGGGTATACTTCAGGTATTTAATGAACAATTTATAAAGATATTTTATTCTTGTGAAAGTGACATCATGCAGAACTTGAATGCAGTGCGGGGAGGAGGAACTGTTAGTAAGTGAGCAGAGGGTATATGAGGAATTGAATAAACTTAATCTAAATAAGGCTGAAAGACTTGGTGCTATTTCACCACATGTTTTGAGGGAATGTTCTGGAGAGTTAACAACAGCTTTTACATATCTTTTTAAATGAGTCTTGCACTGGGCTAAGTTCCAAAGAAGTGAAAAGAGGATAACATCCACCGACCCTACATAATCTCCAAGCGCGGTTAGCCTAGTGGTTATGCGCTTTGCAACCATATGCCTGGGGAAGGAGTGTCCTAGGTTCGATTTCCATCGGTGACGTGAGGAGCTGAAGGATCTTCCTCAGCCATAGCCAAGTTAGCCAGTCTTGGGCGTGGATAGCAGGGTTTTTTCCCCAGTTTATTCTGCCATTTTTCATCCTGCAAAGCAGGCAAACTGGCCTTGAGAATTTAACACTACATGCCATAGGATACACCAGGGCATAGGGCTGACCACCTTAACCTGTTAACGGAGTGAGGTCCAATGATCAATGGACCCTCGACACCGCAAGGTAAAAGAGGGTATAAAGAAGATGACATGATGACATGACAAGGCTGAAAGACTTGGTGCTATTTCACCACATGTTTTGAGGGAATGTTCTGGAGAGTTAACAACAGCTTTTACATATCTTTTTAAATGAGTCTTGCACTGGGCTAAGTTCCAAAGAAGTGAAAAGAGGATAACATCCACCAACCCTACATAATCTCCGAGTGTTGGAAGCTTCACAACATAAAAATTAGGTCACAACTCCGACCAATAGGCGATAACATGAACATTCAAAGGCAGAAACACCAAGCCGACATGACATAGCATTCACTTCCTCCATGAGTTCAGATGACGACCCACGCTGTCGAAACGGCTCACACCCCATCAACCCTATCCCCGCCCTCTTTTCCCATAAACCCTTCCCCCTTCCTCTAAAAAACAGTTTCTAATTTTAGTCCCCTTTTCATCTTTTCACACCCTACAAAAAAGCGCTCCGCCCACCCTTAAAATATAATATATGTATACATTATATATAAAAAAACTCGGGTTTTTTTCAAATTAACCCTCCCACATTGCCAACCCCCCACTCCCCTTTCAACACCATAACAACAGAAGTATGCACACTGCAGAAAGAAGACAGGCAACAACATCCAAGAAAAGGTATGTGCGAATTTTCTTCTATTATGCTACATATATTTGTCTCTAAAAATACATCTGCAATGCCCTAAGAATTCTTGAGTAAAAAGCCAATGACATTAAAAAAGGGGCACTCCTAAACAGAAGCAGGCAAAATAGCTGTAAAAATAACAAAATTATTCTGATTCATAAGGGAGGTAAAATAAGAGTAGGGCTTTCAATTATAGACCAGTCTGTGTGTCTGGAGTTGTGGTTAAGGTGTTAGAGAGGTTAGTTAGGACCAAGATTCAGAATTGGGTTGACAGCAGAAAAATACTCTTTGATAGCCAGCATGGGTTTGTTAAAGAAAGATTGTGTTTTAACAATCTGCTTATTTATTATAAGGTGACAAAGGCATTGGATAAGGGTGATGCATACACAGTGGCATGTTTAGATTTTGCAAAAGTCTTTGATAAATTGCTGCCACATGACAAGCTGGTCATTAAATTGGAATTGATGGGGCTAGACAGTAGATCAGAGACAGTTCACTGATAAATATCAGTGAAATGTCTATGGAGGAGCGATATCCCAGAAGAAGAAAGTTACTAGCAGTGTACCCCAAGGGCCTGTTTTGGGTCCATTGCTGTTTAATTTGTATGTAAATGATATTGGGAGAGGTCTGAATGGCAATATGCAGTTATTTGCAGATGATGCAAAATCAAGAAGAACTATCATGAGTTGAGCAGATACCATGGCTTTGCAAGAGGATTTGAATGCACTGGATGAATGGAAAAATGAGTGAAGTTATCAATTCAATGTTGCAAGGTGTAAGGTCATGAACCTTAAATTTAATCATGGATATATACTTGGTGCAAGATAGATGGATCATTCTATCACACAAGTGGTAAAAACCCTAGGGTTCTTGAGGGCAACCATATCGAGGGTCTACCACAAGTATGCTATCAACAGACATACCTGCACCTAGTGGACAAGTTGTGACTGACCACATGCCACTGAATGACCAGGGTCAACATCGACTGTCCAGGCTAGTACAGATCAACTGCAGAGCCTCAACCACCTGGGTGCAGCTGGAGGAACACTCATCTGAGTTTGGGATCATCCAGTGACTCCAAGGTCCCCAGATTTAAATTCGATTGACTCTCTCTGCAGTGCCATCGCATGTGACATCAGATCCATGTGTCTGGGGCCGATATCTAAGGTGCAGTTGCAGACAATGCTGCAACAGGCATGGCTGGAATTACCTTCATCAACCCTCTGGTATCTGGTGGAGTCAATGCCTCAAGAGAGTACGTGTGTAGAGGCTTACCAAATACGAATATATGGTTTACCAAAAATCCACAAACCCAATTCCCCACTCAAGCCTATAGTAGATGCCACCAATGCACCTTGCTATAGACTATCTAAACAGCTGGCCAACTCTCTGATCCCCCTCACCGGAAGGTCCCCTTTCTATATAAAAAGCTCGACCCACTTTAAAGCCCTCACAGAAAATTTAACCTTAAATAAGACAGACATATTGGTAAGCTTTGATATCTCCTCTTTGTTTACCAATATTCCCCTAATTGACACTTATCTCTCTTAGAAAACGTTTTTCCCTCTGACATCTTAGATCTCTTTTCCTTTACCATTAACTCTGGGTATTTCTCTTGGAACAACAAAATCTACAAGCAGATAGAGGGAACTGCCATGGGTTCCCCCCTCTCACCCCCCTTGCCAATTTCTATATGGAAGATTTCGAAAAACGAGCCATAGACTCAGCCCCACTCAAACCTTCTATCTGGCTAAGATATGTAGATGATGTGTTCTCTATTTGGCCTCATGGCCCAGACACGTTAGACTCCTTCCTCAGTCATCTCAATAGTCTACACTCAAGAATCCAGTTCACTATGGAAAAGGAAAAGAACAATTGTTTACCCTTCCTAGACACCTTAGTCACACGCCTGCCTAATGATACACTTACCTTCACTGTATACAGAAAACCCACACACACAGGCAGATACATTCACAAACTCTCCACCACCACCCCTTTAAACAATATGGCATTATTAAAACTCTTACCAAGAGAGCCCACAATCTTTGTTCCAGTGGAACCGCCCTCACTACTGAGCTTAACCACATACACAGCACTTTCCTCTCCAATGGCTACAGCGATCACAGTATCAAAAAAATAATCAACTCCTCCCCCATTCCCCGTCCTTCTCGTCAACAAGATTTTAAAAATGCCATCACCATACCCTACATCCGTGGCACATCCGAAAAAATAGCCAAGATACTAAAACAGTACAACCTACACACAGCATATAAGTCCCACCGCAAACTTGCTACCCTTATCCGTTCTACGAAAGATCAGCTCCCTCCCCTCTCTCTGCCTGGAGTTTACAAAGTACCCTGTTCCTGTAAGCTGGCGTACTTTGGACAGACAGGCAGATCAGCATCCATCCGTCTAGAGGAACACAAGTCTTACATCTTCAAACACAACTATGGCCATTCAGGCTTGGCTGGCCATGTTTTGGACACCACCCACAGGGTATCATGGAAGAAAACCACCATGCTCCACCACAGCAAATTCAAGAAAGAGAGACTTTTCTTAGAAGCAGCAGCAGCTCTCAAAAACCAACCAAATCTCAATAAATACAGTTGCATTAAGCTTCCGAAGATTTGGGAAACACTCATCACCAGAGTTCCCACCTTACATTCCAGGCCACCTACTACTGCCCTTAGAGGGCGCTCTACCTAGATAGGACTTTAGTGTCACCCATGTGGTTGGGCTTAGTATTGTTTGTTATTTGTGTATATGTTACATTAATTGTTTTTGTAATCCCCGTAGATGTCCTAGTGACTAGGACGAAATATAGGAAGTATTAAATTCTATTTTAATTCTTTTTGAGTGCTGTAAAAAATCCATTAAGCCTCCAACATGATGGCCTCAAGAGAGTACAGGCTGTTATATGTGCTGGAGGAGGACTGACATGCTATTAGGTAGGTATCTCCAATGTTTTGTCCATTAAGTGTATAAGGCTTTGATCAGGCTACATGTGGATTACTGTGTACAGATTTGGTCACTTGGTTTTCAAAAAGATGAACATGTATTGGAAAAGCTCCAGAGATGATTGACCAAGGTCGTTTCTGGTCAATCATCTCTGGAGCTTATCTCTGGATCGATGTCTCTGGAATGTTGAGTATAAACATAGATTGAAACAATGCAATTTGCAGAAATTGGTGGATAGGAGGAACAATTGAGATGTATAAGTTGTTACAGGATTATTACCAGATTAATATAGGGAGGGAGGTTTTGCATAGAATGAGTGAAGTCAGGAGAGAACAAGAGGTCACCCTGGAAGCTGTATAAGGATGGTGTGAACAAAGATGTAAGGAGCAGGTTTTTTGCATGGAGAGTGGTGAGCGATTGGAATGCATTGCTCAAGAGTGTTGTGAGTGCAGAGACGAACATATTTAAGGCATAGTATGATAAACTGTGTGTGTGTGTGTGTGTGTGTGTGTGTGTGTGAGACAGTGGGATATCCTGCAATGAAGATTGATAATAATCATAATAATTATATAAAAGAACTTGCAACCATTTTGTTCATCAGTCTACACCAGTGTTTCTCAAACTTTTTTCGACTACGGAACACATCACAAATCCTGAAATTTTCGCAGAACACCTTGGTTATTTTGTAATATATAAATTAATAATTAATTGGCCATTTAGCTGATTTTTTATTATTAATCAATAATTGATAATTAATTCTTGATTAATAATTAACATCAATTAAACCATAATTAAATTAATTTGTGCTGATAAATTAATTGAAAAATGACAAATTCCAGAACTTCTCGCAGAACACCTATTCACCTTCCGCGGAACACCGGTTGAGAACCACTGGTATACACCATTAAAAGTTTTTCCATTCCAGCAATAAGATTTTTACATTTACAGATAACTGTATTTTATTATTACAAAATTAAAATTACAAATTTTAATAAAACTTTAATTTCATTAATTAAATTATTAATTCACCTTTTTCTCCTTTTCACTCGCTAAAATAATCTCAATACATTAAGAGACGGTGCACTCTAAAAACACTGCACTTTTCTATAGTTTAATTAAATAGTTTGTCTAATTAAAAAAGAAAAACATATCAACTGATAAATTAATATTCAAGAAGAATAGCTACTTACCTGCTGATATGATATGTATACCAAACACTGTAGAAAATGCTGTAAAAAAGGAAATAGAAGAAACCTTTCACTAATTCTAGGAATGTTTTCTGTTTCATAATACCATATTGTTTTTTTAGATTGGCAGGAGTCAAGTATGAGAGGAATGTTAGTATACTGTTTTTCAAATAACACAGCCCTTTCTTTATCGGATCGAAAGCTGATCTATAAAATAAAAAAAAATCATTATTTTAAAAATGAATTCCTTTCAATCAAGAAACAATCATCAAAGTTATCGTTATTTCATATTTATGAAATAATGAAAAAATAAGAAAAAGTCTAAAGCAGCAAATAAATCAATATACACATACATGTGTGGAATACAGTACTTAAAAAGATTATGAGAGCATGAAATAAGCTGACAGCAAGGAGGTAAGCAATGTGAAAAATAAAGTTGAATGATTTAATAACAATTCATCAAACTATTTCATGCTATTGAGTGTGATATTGTACAAAGTGGGAGTGAGGTGAGTGGGATGTAAAACTGTTCCACTACTGAGAATTCATTACATTACAATACATTACTAGTAAACCTACTACTGAAATTAGTGACATGTGTATCAGTTCTAAAGCTGGTACAAGAACTAAAGGGAATCTGCAATTTTTGTATACCAATGCAAGAAGCATTCAAAATAAGAGGGAAGAATTTTTGGCATTAGTCAGAGCAATCTCACCAAAAGTTATAGGCATTAGTGAAACTTGGTTGTCAGCAGAAGATGTGGTCACTGGAATTGAATGTGATGGGTACAGTATTTTCAGGGAGGATAGAGAAGATAGAACGGGGGGGGGGGTGTAGGAGTACTGTTGATGATAGCTGATGAGTTGCAGACAAAGAAAGTAGTATATCAAGAAGATAGACAGAATGATAGTTCATTTGAGGCAGTCTGGTGTGAAATAGTGACCAACGCAACTAAATATACAGTTGGTTGCTGCTATAGGCCAGGGGGTGATATTGAATTCATGCATCACCAAATTAGTGCAATGAGTGCAGGATTAGTGATTATGATGGGAGATTTTAATTATGGTGATATCAATTGGAAGGAGGAAATATCACGTGGCAAAAAGGAAATGGAATTCATACATCTTCTATGAGACGATTACTTGAAACAGCAGATAACTGAAGGGACACGTGGTGTGAGAGTGTTGGACCTGGTCATTGGTTCAGAGGATATATGCATAAGTAAGGTGTCCTCGTTACTTCCAATTGGTGAGAGCGATCATGTGGTGTTGACTTGGAAGGTTGCAAAATTTGTGGATTTCTCTCTTAAGAAGGGGTACATACAGAACTACAGGCTAGGCAATTATAACAAGTTTCAGAGTGAGCTTGCAGTCGTCCAGTGGCAGAATATATTGCAGGAGAAAGATGTTAGCAGTGCATGGGATAAAATCAGCGAGTATCTGAGAAAGGCAATATCAGATTATGTCCCCATGATCAGAAAGACAAACAAGGTAGGTGTTAGATGGATGAGTAGTAGTATCAAGCTTGATTTGCAAAAAAAGAAAATGTTATGGAGAATTTACAAGGAGAAAGGCAATCAGGACACCCATGAGCAGTACAAGGAGGGTTACCAGCATAGTAAGAAAAGCTAAATCAGATTATGAGAATATCTTAGCCAAGGAGATCAAGATTAATCCCAAAGAGTTCTTCAGCTGTGGCAAGTAAAAGGAAGAATGACTTTGGAAGGATAACTTTAGTGGGTGCTGATGGTATTGAGGTGAAAAATTCAGATGTAATAGTAGAGTTACTGAGTGATCACTTTTCAAAAGTCTATCACCCAAGTGAGGATATCTCTGTACCTGTAGCAATAACTAATGTGAGAATTGAAGTTAAGAAATCAGAGTTATTTAATATATTGCAAAATTTAAATGCAAATACTGCTGTAGGTTTAGATGAAATATCAGCTCGGGTATTGCTTGAATGTGCAAAGGAATTGTCAATGCCTCTTACTTGGTTATTTAACTTGAGTTTGAACTCTGGCATGGTCCCTAGGGAGTAGAAGGAAGGCAAAGTAGTTCCTTTGCATAAAAGTAGTGGTAAAAAGTATTGGAAAAGTTGGTTAAAGACAAAATTCAAGAATGGGTGGATCAGGATATGATACTCTATAGGGGCCAATATGGTTTTGTTAAAGGTCAATCCTGCTTTGGCAATTTATTAACTTTTTATAATAGAATGACATCTGAGTTGGACAAAGGAAATGGCTACACAGTGGTACTTCTGGATTTTGCTAAGGCTTTAACAGGATACCCCATGGAATACTGTTGCACAAATTCGAGCAGATGGGGATGGATAATAAACTAATGATATGGATAGGAGAATGGCTCAGGGAGAGATACCAGAAGGTGGTGTATTATTATTATTATTATTCATGACACCCCCAAGGGGTCCGAAGACTCATTGCGGGAGGACACCCACTGTGTAACTCTCTGTCTCCACTGCTATACCAAACCTCTACTACCAATCAACTACATCAACGACATATAATGCCCACATCCACCACCACCACAGCTAGTATTTTTTGTCTGTAAATTGCATTCTGAAGGGCCGATTTGTCTGTATGTGGGATGAAAAACCTGAGTTTCCAGAAGAAAAAACCTTGCTGTCTCCGTATGAGATTGGCTAACTCACGGAAAAGACCATATAAAGATTCCTCCCATCATGACGGGAATCAAACTTAGGCCTTTTCTAATTGAAGGGTGCAATGTACTGTCGTTTTTTCAATTGTGCTACGGAGGCTCTTCGTATGGAAGAGCAAAGTCCAGGTTGAGGCAGGTGACCAATGGTGTGCCTCAGGGCTCTGTGCTCGGGCCATTGGTGTTTAATTTGTACATAAATGATATAGGAAATGGCTTAAAGGGAGATGTTCAGTTGTTTGCTGATTATGCAAAGTTGGGTAGCGCAATAAAAAATCAAGCTGATGTTGAGAGTTTGCATGATGATTTAAATAAGCTGGCAAAATAGGCAAAAGGTATGGATGTCAGTTCAATGTGGAAAAGTGTAAAGTTATGCATTTTGGGATTAAAAGATTACCAGCTGTGTATTACATTGAAGGAATGGTACTCCAAGAGATTGATGAGGCTAGGGACTTAGGGGTGTTGGTGGATAGGGAGATGAAGTTCAGAGGATACATTGCTAAGGTGTCCAACATTGCACATAGGATTACTTGGTTATTGAAGAACACACTAACATCCAGAGATAAAGAGATTATTATTCCTCTTTATAAGACTTTGATACTTCCACATTTGAATTACTGTGCTCAGGTCTGGTCACCTGGATTCCTTCAAGATGAGGAGGTTGTGGAGAGGGTTCAGAGGAAAGTGATTAAGTTGGTGAGTGATATAAAAAATGCTCCCTACATTGATAGATTGAGAGCTTGTGGATTGCAGAGGTTGGCTGGTTGATAGGCAGAGAAGAGGGGTATGATAGAAGCATTAAAATTACTAAAAGGTTTTTATAAGATTGATGCAGGGGAAATGTTTCAGCTGTATGATAGTGATGGAAGGACAAGAGGTCATCCCTGGAAATCAAGGAAAAGTGTGGTTAACAAGGGTGTGAGAACGAGGTTTTTCATCTGGAGTGTGGTGAATGAGTGGAATGCATTGCCTGACTCAGTTGTGAGTTCTTCGTCTGTAAATGAATTCAAGAAGAGATATGATAGATATTGTTTTTATAGTTTGGGTCTCCCACGATGAGTCTACTGACTCCATGGAGATACCCGTAATAATAATAATAATAATAACCTGTCTCTGGAACTGATGTGTGAAATTATGGGAAAGCCTATGTAATAATCAGTGGTGATGGTGTTAAAGAGGTTGGTGATGGTATGATTCAGAGGTTATTATTATCATTATTACACAAGTAATAATAATAATAAGCTGGAGAGATTGTTGCTTGAAGGAAAGATAATGACTGTAGAGAATATAAGATCTGAGGTAGCGCAAGATAATATGACACAACAAAGCAGGGAGGGAAAGCTTGTGATTCAAAAGGTGAGTAGTAAGGGTAAAGGAAATGAAAGAGAGAGTGGAGACACAACATAGACAGGGAAATAGGGGAAGTCAGGGTGGATGGGGAGACACTCCATGCAAAGTGTGGATACTAGATTCAGAAGTGAATGTGTGAGTGGGCAAAAAAAAGATTGAGTTGGCCTGGGGTGGGATGGGGAGTGCATGTAGAATTGGTGGTAATATAGAAAAAGAGATCGGGGAAATTCCTGAAGTGTCACATCTGAGAAGTGATGTTTTCAGGGCTAGTAGAACCAGAAATGATTTGTTATGCTTATTTACTAATGCCAGAAGTATTCGAAATAAGGGAAACAAAACTGTTATTTTGATTGGGTTTATTTGTCCAAAAAATTGTTAGTATAAACAAGACATGGTTAGATGAGGATGACATCCTGACAAGAATGGAAATGGACAGATATGATGTTTTTTGTAAAGACAGAGAGGGAGGAAGGAATATTGTGATGGTAGCAGATGAGTTATGCCCATCTAAGATGGATTTGCAAGAGGCAAATAGTGATAGCAGTTTTGAGGGAGTATTCTGTAAGGTGGAGGTGAACAGGATGAAGTATTTCGTTGGGTATTACTAGTAATGTGGAGGCCAGTGAGGAGGAAATGACAGGAATATGATAGGCAAATTAGCCTGGTTAGCAAGAAATGAGTGATCATTATGGGTTACTTTAATTATGGCAATATAGATATGGAATGAAGAGACTGCATCTGGAGACAAAGAGAATGAATTTTTGAGAGACAATTACCTTAAGCAGTACGTAACACGGGGTACAGGTTAGATTTCAAAGGTGTTAGATTTCATTATCTCATCAGATGATGTTATTACAAATGGGGTGACGAATCACTACTTGTTGGTGAGAGTGCCCATTAGGTGATCACTTGGATGGTGGGCAGCCATATTAGAACTCCTGCATATCCCGCCAATTATATATTTGGTTTAATCCTTTATCCAAGTAGGTACCCTCCATCGATGAGTCTTTGGACTCCCTGGAGGTGTCATGTAATAATAATAATAATAATAATAATAATAATAATAAAGTTATTATTCCTCTTTATAAGGCACTGATACATCCACATCTGGATTACTGTGCTCAGGTCTGGATTCCTTGGAGATGAGGAAGTTGTAGAAAAGATTCAGAGGCAAGTAACCAAGTTGGTGAGTGGTGTAAGGAATGCTCCCAACATTGATGGATTGAGAAATTGTGGATTACAGAAATCAGTTGATAGGGGAAGAAGAGGGGATATGATAGAAACATTTAAATTACTAAAAGGTTTTATAAGATTGATGCAGGGGAAATATTTCAGCAGTGGGATAGTGGTGGAAGAACAAGAGGTTATCCTGGAAATTAAGTAAGAGTGTGGTTAACAAGGGTGTGAGGATTAAATTCGATTGGAGAATGAATGAATGGAATGCATTGCCTGCCTCAGTTGTGAGAGAATGTGCTAAAGACTTTCAACTCTCGGGCACGTTTCCCGTGGCCAGACTTTCATAGTAAAGCCAAGTCAATGGAGATGTCAAGACTTCATCACATTCTCTCAAAACCTGTGGTGAAATCCTATCCAGTCCCATTGCATTATTGACATCCAGAGTACTCCGTATTTGAAACAGACACTCTTCTTGTACTTCTAAACCTCGAACCTGCCCTATCCCTCTAGCATTAAAGCTTACTTCTAAAGAATGAAATACCTCAGTAAAGTGTTCATTGAACAACTCATTTGCATAAGTCACTCTATTCCCATTTTTATCCAACAACATTATTCTTCCACAATAATTTCTCTTTCTACTGGCCACATAATGAAAGAATTGCTTAGGATTTTTTTGATCTCGGAGCCAGTCTTCTCATATTCCAGTTTTACCTTCCTTATCATACATGTCACTCCCTGGCCTAAGTCTTATATTTTTCATGCATTTGCTCAGCACCCCACTTCTTATACCTCTTTATTAACCTATTTTTTATCTGCAGTTTCCATTTGATATTGTTTGTCATCCACTTTAGACCAAATTGTGTTCTCTTCTTCACTCGCAGTATACAACTTGCTAATGCTGCTAATAAAAATTCCTTCACAAGTTCCTAAGCACTGATGATACCTCTCCTTTTCAATTCTTCCCTCCATGGAACTGCCCAAGCTGATTTCTATGAATATTACAATCACCCGCCTTATAATTCCACATACATTCCTTTATTTTTGATACTCCTGCATGTCTGGCTTGGCCAAGCGGTTAGCGTATCCACTCTCCAGCCAAAATCCTGTGGATTTGAATCCCACCATGGGCATGGATGTTTGTGAGTGTCTGTGAAAATACTAGTGGTGGTGGACAGTAGATGGTATTGGTGGAGATGATGCAGTTCACTGTAGTTGGTGGATTGAGTGGTGGAGACAGAGAGTCATAGAGTAGATGCCTTCCTTCGATGAGTCTTTGGACTCCTTGGAGATGCCATGTAATAATAATAATAATAATGTCTGCTCATCTTTTAAGTCAAAACCACATGGCCACTCTCTCTCCAAATGGAAAATGAGATGACATCTCAGTTATAATCAGATCTTCTGATGATAGGACTAAATTTAAAACTCATGAACCTTGTGTTCCTTCTACTACATGTCGTCTAAAACATTTGTCTCTGAAGAATTTCAGAAATTATTTTCTCTTCCCAATTTATACTGCTCTAGTTAAAATCTCTCATAACAATCATTCTCTGTACACTCACCAATCTGAAATGCCTAAACATCTGTTCTTCACCCTCTGTGCTCCCTGGCTTATAGCAACACCCCACTAAATATCTTATCCTACCCACCTACCTCACTCCATATCCTTTCAAAACCATTAGTGCCATTTCTCTCCAAATCCAAAAGATGTGAGTATGTCATCTTCCATCAACCACATCTCAGAGATCCCAATAATCTTTGGACAGACTGATGCTATCAATTCATCTCCTTTATTAGTGCTGGCCTGTTAGGCTGGGTGGTTAGATCATCCGCTCTCCAGCCTAAAAGCTGCGGGTTCGAATCCCACCTTGGGCATGGATGTTTGTGATTCACTGTGAAAATACCAGTGGGTGGGTGGTAGATGATGATGGTAGTTGCAATTCGTTGTAGTTGGTGGAGACAGAGTTGTAGAGTAGGTACCCTTCCTTGATGAGTCCCTTGTACTCCCTGGAGGTGTCATGTAATAATAATTGAATCCATCAATATTTTGATGAAGTTTAATTCATTATTTAAAAAAAAAAGAATCAAGGCATTGTCACTGTTTTCATACCTGTCATTATCCCCTCCAGACTCCACTGGATTCAGCACTGCATGATATATTCCTTCTTCTCCCAGGCAATTATTCTCACAAGAGGCCATCGCTGCGACCATCCATCCTAATAATTCTAGTTTCCCTGCATTGACACACTGACATGTTCGTAGAACAACATTCTCTCCAGATGCCTATCCTTGTTCATTCAATTGCAAGGCATCTCGCATACAGTTCCTTTCCGTCTTCAAATGCCCTCCATGCATTCCCATAATCCAAACCTCTCTTTAGACGCATTCTGGCTATCATACTATTCATTATTATGTTCTCTGCATCATCATACCTGGGAAACATGCTCACTATCTTCCTTCTCTCAGTTTTCTTCAGTCCAACCTCAAGCATGAACCTTAGATCTTTCACCATCCGATTCACACTGCCTCTTAAGTCATTTGTACCCACAATCATCTCATCCACTCTTTCACCTCGCTTAATTGCCATAGTCACACTATGTACCATTTGTCTAGGCAAACACTCCTCTGGCATTCTATCTGACACATCATGGATCATAGAATCTCCATTCATCACACCTCTTACCACTCTGTTTCTTCCTTGCTAAGCTGCCTCCATCACACTCTCTCTCTTCTGACACTTTCTTTCCTTGTTTTCCCACTTACCTGCCATTTCTCTATCTCTGGTTCTTGCACTGTCTTGCCTTCCATCTCATTCCCTCTCTTTTACTGTTTCTCCTGTTCTCTCTCCTTCCATCATTCTCATGACTCTCTCACTCCTCCTCCTCTGATTTGCTTTGCATTCATTGTTTCCAGTCTCCTAATCTCTAAGAGATTAGGAGACTGGAATAACATGAAACAACATGTTTAGTTAAACAACATGAAAGATCATGTTGTTTAACTCATCTCTGATACATTCTACTTTTTCTTTCGGTGCATCTATCTCTCTCTCTCTGCAAGGTAACTACTCTAGCTCCTCATTCATCCTCCTAATCAATACTATCTTCGAAAGCTTCACAATCTTTCAAAGTTACTAACTCCCCACTTTTATACAGGTTTCCCTTGCTTAATGCAGTTTTGTTTAATGCGGGATTTGATTAACGTGGCAATCCCTTGATATACGTGACAAGTTTTGATTAACGTGCCTTTAACTCTGCAGAGCTCGCAGCTGATCTGACAGATATATGCAAAATGTTTAATATAAATATTCTTACACAATTCAGTGTATAGCTTGGAGGTCATGAGTGGCTGTGTATTCATATGCTAAGTAATATTATTATTATTATTATTATTATTAGACACCTCCAGGGAGTCCAAAGACTCATCGAGGGAGAGTGTGCCAACAGCATCGAACGATTGGCCCCCTCCATTTTTGCTGTCAGTTTAGTTTAACAGATGTTATGTAAAGGTTTGTGATATTTGACAGTAAATTGTATCTGAAAGATACCGCGACCTCTGATGTCAGTATAGTATGGTTTAGTTTTTTTTTTTTTTTTTATATTCTTTGTTCAATAATTTCTAGATTGTAACTACAAATAAATAAACCATCATGTATTACTGAAATAGAGAGCCAAAGGCTTATTTATGATACATGTCCTCTAGGAGATGTGCTTTACATTATGGAAAATACTAAGGAAAGTGATCTGGAGCTTACCCCACCTTTACTATGAGTTGCCCATAAAGTTGCTCATGCTGGCATCTGCCGAAACTTTTATTCGGCATGAAACTCTTGTAGTTTCTATATTCGGCTATGAAATAATGTTGGATTCAATATCCACTTAATTTGTACCATCATGTATTATATTTGCAGTATTTTTTCTTTATGTTTTATTGCTTGTTTCCGAGGTCTGGGGAGTCATTTTGCTTGTTAATGCAGAATTTATGCCGATAAGGAAAAAACTAAAACTGTTCAAACCACTTGATAACTTCTTTTGATAAAAAAATTGCAGTAAATAATGTAGGTACAAGTATTTATTAAACATTTACTTTGCATTCATTTTTTATCTTTCCTAAAAGAGTACCATATAAAACAAATTATTAATACAGTAATCGATCATGGACGAATTGTAATTTTTACCATTGATTATTAGATTTGATTAACGCGATTTTGATATATGCGGTAATCGAGGGATTAATTAACTGTGTTAATTGAGGGACTGCTGTATTTTCATTCACATTCTGCTCATTTACTCACCTTCGATCACACCTCTTGGTCAGTATTCACCCATTTCTGACATAACGCTGCTGAGGTCCAGTATGTTAATTTGTAAATCACAATGTTCTTCCCATTTTCTACATTTTACACAGAAGTGCACTCCCCATCTCTCACTTGCCACATTTCTAACTGCTGTGATGCATTCATGTCACAAGCACCATATCTCAGAAAATCCCATAGTATGGTGTGGTAAAATGTAGCCCTTAAATGGGGGTGGACTTGTTGATAAGCCACTGGCAGACAGAATTGTGGCTCATGCCATTATTTAAACACTGCACAAAGAATAGTACAAACTGTACTGAAATATTATGTTTAAATAAAATTTCCCCACTGCAAACTACCCACAGGCTATACATGCTATCTAGCTTAGACAATTAACGACTCAGGATTGTGAATATTGATCTTTTTTTTTAGTGCTCTTGATTCAGGGTTTTAATGGATTGTGAGCAGCTCTGTAATCTTAGTTTTCATTGAAGATCACACAAAAAAAATTTGTTATAAAATTCCTTAATCCCAGTCATGCTGACTGAGGAATTTTGTCATACTTGAACAGTTTTAAAGTTGTATTTAATATAAACATTATCAACTTATTCTTCTTCTTTCTTATCCATCAGATGATGGGTTGAGTCCTTTTTGTACAAATCTTTGCTATCTGGTTCTATCTCTGGCCATTTCTGTCTTCTCCCTGAAGCTCGATAACTGCGACCTCTCCTTCAAAGACTGTAGCCAAGTTCTTTTTGGTCTACTTCTTGATACATCTTCCTCCAATGATTCCATTCCAGACTATATTTGGTAATCTTTGAAAGCACATTCTCTGGAGGTGTCCAAACCATCTTAATTGCTGTTTAACAATCATAGATATATCTTCGCTAAAATTTAATTCCTGTTTGACTTGATCATTTGTTTTCTGTTCTGCCCAGTGAGTCTTATTTATTTTTCTTAAGCATTTCATTTTGAATTCTCTGGTTTTCTGTATTTCTTTCTGATTGAGTGTCCAAGTCTTGGCTCCATATCTTGCTGTAGGTATAATAATGGCTTGACAGAGTTTTAGTTTGAGGCTTTTTGAAATGCTGTTATTTTTCCATATTTTGTTTAATCTATTCATATTAGGCCATCCTTTGTTACATCTGTATTATAATATTTACATATTATAAATGTATATTAGTTGTACACTAATTTAGATCAGTGTATAAATCATAAATACATTGAAGATAAGGACCAAAAAAAAGGATTTAACTTGCAAAAATATAAAAAGAATTATGTGGAAAATGCAGGTTGCCTATTTGTCTATAAAATAACAATGAATATTTAATATCCTTTCTATGATAAATTTTCAATTTGAATATAAAATCTTTTTTTTTTTTTTTTTTGCTCTTTACTACAATTTTATAATCATTTGCTGAAAAAAATTCAATCTTAATTCATGATCTATGATCTAAAAGTGTATATTCTCTCTTTCTTGATCCTCCTCCTTCTTTCTACACTTTCGCAATGATTAAACAAAATGATTAAACAAAATAAAAGGACCTCCTAGATGAGTCTTTGACTCCATGGGGTTTTGGATAATAACAATAATAATAAATGAAACAACATATCTGCTTTCTTGACTTACGGTGGCTTATCTTCTTCTGAACCTGGGAATGGATAAGCAGAAGCACAAGTCGGTCCCTCATCTTCATCTTCCATAGATATGCTGCTGGCATGCTGCATCTAATGAATAATAATGAATTTAGAATTTATTCCCCTCAAGATTTTCTGAAAATATCTTACTTCATTTTAATTAGATATACAGTAATGAACAAATAAATCCAAACACACATTTTAAAGAAAAATTTTAATTTTCCAAGAAAATAAGTACAAAAATTAAATTCCAACTTTACTTAATAATTTATATGTGTTTCTCTAAGTTCATTAATTCACTTAGGCATGGACTCTACCAAAGTAGAACACATTTTTCTTATTTCTGCATCTCAAACCCATACTTTTATATGGATTGTATTAAGTTATCCTTTATGTTTACAATTTAATTTTCCAAGTCTCTTTTTCATATGGCCCACATATTTTCTATTACGTTAATGTCAGGAATATTCTGCAATTAGATGTTGTGATTTTTGAGGAACTCTTTCACTTTTTTTGAAGTGTAGCATAGAGCAAGATCCTGCTTGAAGATGAATTCTTTGTCATTCTGGATCTGTGGGACCACTATTTTCTCCAATATTTTTATGCATTGGTCCCTTTTCATCATACCATCAACAGGCACAAGTGATCCTGGACCATCATGTTTAAAACAATCTCCAAACATCTTTTTATCTGGGTGTTTAGGAGCTTGTTGAAGGTGGGCAGGAGAAGTCTTCTTTGATTTGTGAACATAGGATACTCGCTCTCCTTGAACAAAGAAATGGCACTCATCTGAGAATATGATCTTCTTCCACATCTCAACAGTCCAATATGTATACACTTTTTCCCAGTGGAGCCTCTTTTTTTGCATAACCTTCATTAACCGTTGTTTCTTTTTGGCTCTGTAGGCATTCCAAGAGTAGGTGTAGTTTTCCCTTTTTGCCCACATTTTTCTTTTCTGCCAAGAGAAAAGGAAACTGTCCCTCTAAACCTCTTTCAAATCACATTAACAGTGCCCAAACTAAAACTACATTCATTGGCAATTTGTCATTGAGTCATGGATGTGTGCTGAGAAAGAGTACACATTTTTGAATGCTTTCTTGGAGATGTATCCATTTTAAAATTGCACAAAATTAATAAAGCACTATGAATGTCAACTTGTTTACACTGCTAAAAATGCACAACACTATTAATGAGCATCATAGAGACAGTTAAACAGTTATAACACACAGTGGTTAACCAATAGTGAACTAAAACCAAAACTGAAAGTAGCAAACTGAAACCAAAACCAAAATGATTGCGAACAGCAGACGATTGGATTCATTTTGCTTTTTCTTACTAGTAAACAATCTTGAGTAAGTGTAATTTTCCTTTTTCACCTCCATTTTCCTTTTCTGACAAGAGAATATGTACCTATCTCCGCAAACTTCTTTAAAATCGCACTGTTAAAACAAAAACTAAACCAAAACCGAAAACTTGATGAAAATTCAGTTGTTCCAATTAATTTGTTCGCCACTGTATATATATATATATATATATATCAAAACCACCACATTATATTGCAGAACCTCAATACAAACAGCCATGGATTAGAGGGCATATCAGTCCATGTAACGTGGGAATGTGCAAGAGCTAAATATTGAAAGAACTCACTAGGAATTTTTTTAGCATGATTGGCTAATTTCTTCTCATACTGCACTTTTGCTGTCTTTACCAACCGAGCATACCTTCCTGGCCTGTTCTCTGTACTATTCCTTTATCTGATTATTACCAACATTCATATTACGTTGCCTCCATAGCACACACTTCTTCCAAACTTCACTCTTAATCTGTTTATTCAACTTTGGAATGCACCAAGACTGTTGTTAAATTGCTCTTGGACAATACCCAATCAGCATTTCCTCTCTAGTCAACTCCAGTTTCAATACTATAGCACCCAGTTGTCTCATAAGCTTATCATAATCAAAAGCCTTTTAGTTCCACATATTATTATTATTATTATCTGACCTCTATGGAGTCAGAGACATATCATGGATGGTACCCACTATTACATGCAATGCTCATCCAACAATGCTTTAAATTGATTCAGTGTATTTACATTCACAACATATGCAGGCAATGCATTCCACTCACCAACAACTTTCTGTTCACTCCTCTGCTCACACCATCCTTATACAGTTTTGAGTGATTGACTCTTGTTCTTCCCCCCCCCATATCCCATTCTATGAAAAATCTCTCCCGTGTCAACCTGATAACAACCCCTGATTAGCTTATATGTCTCAATCACCCCCCCTCCCTTCCTTCTATTCAAGAGGCTTTGCAAATTAAATTCTCTCGATCTGTCTTGTACTCCACATTTCAAAGACCACTGACTACCTTTGTGAATCTTCTCTGGACTCTTTCCAATATATCCTCATCACCATGAAAACCCAGCAACCAAATCTGTGCACAATAATTCATATGAGGCCTGATCAAGGCTTTATACAAAGGCATCATTGCCTTTATCCAATGTGACATCTTCACAACTTGTACAATCTGGTCAATGAATTTCAGGTCCTTGTCCACCACTCCTAGATCTGTCATCTCCTCTAATTCCTTTAAAGTTTCCCCACCAAGTGTATACTTTGCATTCTATCGTTGTTTACACTTTGCAACATTGAAATGATAGTTCCACTTACCAGCCCATTCAAGTCCTCCTGTAAGGTCATAACATCTGTTTGACTCTGCATTGCTCTCCTCTTTGAATCATCTGCAAACAACTGCATATCACTAGCTAAACCCATCCCGATATCATTAACAAACAAATTGAACAACAATGGTCCCAAAACTGATCCCTGTGATACATCACTAGTGACTCCTCTTTCAGGATACTACATCCCCATATATAACTTTCTGACACAATGTCTTTCTTCACAGTTCGTATATGACTGGCTACAACCCAAGTGATTACTTCATGTTCACTCTTACCAAGTGGGAGAAAATTAGACAGTCTATTTAGAATCACATCCTCTGATAATATAACCAGATCATCTGAGATTCTTAACCTTCATGTGCCCTGTCTGCAATATGTATTGCATAAGATTGTTTTTTCCTTAAGAACTCAAGAAATTTATTCTCCTTATTTCCTGACACTCTCTTCATTCCAATCAATATTGCCATCATTGAAATCACCTATAACAATCACACTTTACTTGCTCACTCATTAAGCCAAGTTTTCCATCCCATACATTTCTTTGCATGTGCCTTCCATATTCTCTCACCTGGAGCAACACCCAACCAGATTCATTATATTAGCTTCCACGCCACACTGCTTCAAAACAACTTCCAAGTTCTTCCCATGTATTTCAACCTTGGGTTGCAATAATTCCCTATCATCGACAACACTCCCCTTCCCTTTTTTGCCTTTCCTATCCTCAAAACCATCATATCCTTCCATTTCTGTTCACACCAGGTCATTCTCATCCAACTGTGTTTCACTTATTCCCGCTTTCAAGAAAATAAACTCAATTAATGTAATAATTTCATCTCCTGTATTTCCGATATTCCTGGCATTCATAAATAAGCATAGCAATTTTTTTCTTGGTCAATAACCAGTCCTACTCATATTGCTCCTCATCTGTGACTTCTCCAGACTTTTTCCTGTCTGTTCACTCTTACCCTTCATCCCATATATATCTTCCCTCCCTGACCCACTTATCCCATGTATTCCAGCACTCAGATTCTCATGCTAACTCTTCTGGATATCATTTGCATTCTTACACCCATACTGCCTTTTGTCTGGTATTCTGCACTTCCTATTCATGACTTTCATTCAAATCACTGCAGTCGATTAATATATCACACTTTTTGTAGACTCTCGCTTTCCCACTTCTTTTGTTTGATATCTCATGAAACACCTCTGCCACATTTGCCCACACATACATACTCCACTCCTCACAATGAACCATTTTAATGAAATCCACACACCATTCAATTTTCACACCATGCACCTGGTTGTTCTAGTTCTTTCCACCATTTTAGCCTTCATTAACTGTTATATACAAAACTTGCTAACAACCTTGATAATTAATATTCATTCAGTCTCAGTATTACTAATTTAATAAATTTTTGGTGAAATGCATATAATCCTTCTACATATTCCAAAAAATGGAACTTGGCTCCAGCAATTCTACTGACATTGGAATTTAAGATGATAAAGGTGAAATTAAAATTAACAATAAAGATGTCCTAGATATTTGGAGCAAAGACTTCGAAAAATTCTAAAATGAAATCTCCTCATTCATCCACATTACTGTACTCCTAAATTATTAAGCTTTTTAGAGTTGAAATGCACTAAAGGCAGCATGTGATGGAGGGGACTAGGGGTTGGAGAGTATTGGACCTGGCCATAGGATAAGAAGAGCTATCCATAACCAAGGTGACAACATTGCCTCCAATTGGTGAAAGTGATTATATGGTCTTGACTTGGGAGGAGCTTGTAAAACATGAGGAATATTCTATCAAGAAGGGATATTTGTGGAACTACAAGGCAGGTGATTACCACATGCTTAGGAAAAAGCTTCAATCTGTGCCACGGCTTAAATCTATAGTTAAGGGTCATCTAGAGGAAGCAGTATTAAATTGTATACCTAGGGTAAGGAGGGTTAATCAGGTAGAAGTTGCATTATTATTATTATTATTATTATTATTATTGACACCTCCAGGGAGCCCAAAGACTCATCAAGGGAGAATGTGCCAACAGCATCGAATGATTGGACCCCTTCCAACTACTAACCGCACTCAAACTTGCTTAACTTTTTGTGAGTCATTAGTAGCAGAGGCTCTACCAATCGACCAACTTTTGCTAAGCATGAGCTGCAGAAGAAGAAAATGCTGTAGAGTGTATATAAAGAAAAAGGTGACCAGAAAACTCATACGGTACAAGGCTCAGGCAAGAAAGATGACCAGCATGGCAAGGAAGGTAAAATCAGATTATGAGAAGAATCTAGCCAAGCAGGCCAAAGGAAATCCCAAAAAGTTCTTTCATTATGTGGCAAGTAAGATGAAGAATGACTATGGTAGATTAACCTTAATGAGGGTTGATGGTCATAAGGAGAAGACAGAAGAGGATAAAATAATTGAGTTATCAACTAGTGAGGTTACTGCTTTAACCTATGTGACAGACGCTAATGTGGGAACAGAGGTGGATGAATTGGAGGTTCTTAGGATATTGCATAATCTCAATGTATATACAGCTGTGGGATTAGATAAGATATCAGCCAGGATTTTGCAAGAATGTGCAAGGAACCTGGCAATGCCTTTGATTAGGCTCATTCACATGTTCGCTGCCACGCTCCTCGGGCATAGTTTGTTCCCACACGCCAAGCACTTTCACTTCTTCAAGGTTGGTACGAGTAATCTAGTTGCCAGCGGTAAGCGTCATACGAGTATATTCGTAGTTGGCTTGTGAAACTCATATACCAACTACGAGTATACTTGTAGTTGGCAGTGAACATGTTAATTTAAGTCTCAGCTCTGGTGGAGTTATAAGGGAGTGGAAAGGGGACAAAATAATTCCTTTGCATAAGGGAGATTCTAAGAATACAGCAGCAAATTATTGACCAATCAGTAACTCAGGTGTGGTGATAAAAGTACTAGAAAAATTAATAAAAAAGAGAATTCAAGAATGTGTAGATAAAAATATGATACTGTATGAGTGTCAACATGGCTTTGTGAAGGGTTGGTCATGCCTTAGTAATTTACTGACTTTTTATAATAGAGTAACAGCTGAGTTGGATTAAAGGAAATGGCTACACAATCACTTTGCTGGATATTGCAAAGGCATTGGACAGAATATCACATGGCATTCTGTTATGCAAATTAGAACAAATGGTGATGCATATGGCACTGGTTAAGTGGATAAGAGGGTTGCTGCTGGACAGATATCAAAAAGTGGTATATGGAGGTTCAGAATTGAGGCAAAAACAGGTGACTAGTAGTGTGTTGCAAGGTTCAGTGCTCAGACCATTGCTGTTTAATTTGTACATAAATGATATAGGAAATAACCTGAAAAGAAATATTCAGTTGTTTGCTGATAATGCGAAATTAGGTAGAGTAATAGTTAATCAAGGCAATGTAGAGAGCTTGCAGGATTATTTAAATAGGCTGTCAGTATGGGCAAAAGTTAATGGGTGTCAGTTTAATGTCAAGAAAGGTAAAGTTATGCATTTTGGGATAAATAGATTACAAGCTGTGTATCACATTGATGGCACTATACTACAGGAAATAAATGAAGCTAGAGATTTAGGGGTGGTGGCGGTAAACAAAGAGTTTAAAGTTTAGATGACATATTGCTAAGGCAGCCCTTAAGATTAGCTGGCTACTGAAGAACACTTTAACAAGCAGAGATATAAGGAAGTTGTTATTCCTCTTTATAAGGCTTTGATATACACCCACATCTGGATTACCAAGCTCCAGTCTGGTTCCCTGGGTTTCTTGGGGATGAGGAAGCAGTGGAGAGGATTCAGAGGCAAGCGACCAAGATGGTGAGTAGTCTGTGAAATGTTCCCTATGAGGATAGATTGAAGGTATGTGGATTACAGAAGTTAGTTGATAGGAGAAAAAGAGGGGATATTATAGAAACATTTAAGTTGCTTAAAGGGTTTTATAGGATAGATGCAGTGAGAAATGTTTCAGTACATGGATATGCAAGGAATCTTGCATATAGAGGGACCTTAAGAAGGGGTTATCCCTGGATGTTGATTAAAGGTGTGGTTAGTAGGAGTATGAGGACTAGATTTTTTGCTTGGAGAGTTGTGAATGAGTGGAATGGGGTGCCTGTATAACAATAATAATAAAATACTTTGCTGCTCTTAAATATATCTGAAATATAGTAGAAAAAAACATAAATTTAAAAAAGTATATTTTATATTTTTATAACTTTGTTATATTTCAAAATCCAATTACCGCTATAACACTGTATCATATTTTCACATCATAGAGAGAAATACAGCACAAATTATAAATTAAAATATGTACCTCAAAAATAGCATCTTCACAAAAGTTAACAAATGCTTCTAATTTGCCCTTTTCTCCTCCTTCTGTTACGATGCTATAGAAGAAAGCTCGTTTAGATTCCTGAAAGAATTAAAAAATATATATTTCCAGCGTAGAGAAGGATAGGTATAATTGAGTTAATTATTATACTCCTAATTATTATTATTATTTAAATTATGCAAAAAAATCACACACACACACACACACACACACACACACACACACACACACACACACACACACACACACACACACACACACACACACACACACACACACACACACAGCCTGTTTGGCCAAGAGTCAAGGTATTCACTCTCGGGCCAAGAGGCTGTGGGTTCGAATCCTGCCATAGGTACGGATGTTTGTGATTGTCCTACTAATTCTATTTGAAGAGGGAATCTATGATGCTACCATTTCTTCTAGCAGAAAGCTTCCCTTCCAAAACCCTACGAGGTGCAGAGTGACTGTATATGGTGTCCAATGATGCCAAATGTGAAGACCTAATTAACTACAGAGAGAGAGAGATAACTTAAAAAGAATTTTAAGAAAATTTTTAGAATTTTTAAGAAGAATTTTTATAATTCATAAGAATGATAGAAATTCTTGTTTACTCTTCATCTTGTTCTACAATATGAAAGATCACTTAATTGCCAATCCTATGACTACTTCTCAACATTAAATTAAAAATGCCAAGAAATTATATTCTTGTTTCATCCTTTATCCAAGTGAAAGCACATGAAGTTTCTTCATGACTGCACTACTTGTATATAGAGGCAAAGGATTTCACATTAATTGCTTTAGTATACCGTAATGCAAAGCACACATCCTTTTGGGTGTGGTGTGTGCTTTGCATTACGTATATTGGGTGTGTGCTTTGCATTATAATGTGTATAATGCTACATTATGGGAAAGGCAACTACCCAGACTGATTTCGACCTTTATTGAGGTCTCATTAATAGGAGCCAGTTCCAGAAGAGATGCCAAGGTCGAAGTAATGCAGAATTCATATCTATCCCATATAGAAGCAGTGAAAAGGTGTAATACCTTAACACATAGGAAAGTAAGATATGATACATAATAAATAACATAAAACAGATTACTTACATATATGTTTTAATTAATATAAAATTTTAGCCCCAGTATCAAGAGCTTCTTTAGTATGACTTTTAAATTAAACATCAAGAACAGCATTGCGGTCTAATTATTTTAAGGTTCTGATAAGAATAACTTTAATAAGATTTAGTAACAAATAAAAAAAAATATAAAAAGTAACAAATAATTACATTTAAGTTAATTCTGGAATTTGTGAAGAACTCTATTTAGATTCAGTTGATATAGCAAGGTCCCACAACTCTCATTGTATAAACATTCCAAGCAAATCATTATTACTTTTATGAAAACCTTAATCTTCTTCCAAAGAACATTATCCAAAGATCAGGTTGATTTGGACATCACTCTTATACACCAACCCCTGTACGATCACGATTTGGTGGCTACAATGACCAAGAGAAATTATGCCCACATTACCAAGAACTTATCACTGCATGCCTCCCTTAGTCTTTTATCAGAAAAAAAATCTGAAGATCCTGAATTAACATTATGCTACAGCATGGTAATAAGCCTATATATCATCATCATCATCATCATCAAATTCCTGCCATGTACCCTCAAGGAGTGTACAGGATATGATAGTACTACATGAAAAAAATTACATCATTATTAATTTCCTATCTACAATTTTCCTCCAAATCAGTCTGTTACTTGTCAAGACTCCAACATTATCAGATCTTATATTTCTATCGTCTAAAGCACTTTGTATCGTATCAATCCACCTATATCTTGGCCTTCCTCTGGGTCGTTTTGCTGCCACCCTGGCAGAGAACACTTGTTTTGCTAATCTTTCCTCGCTCATTCTATTTAAGTGACCATACCACCTGAGATTAGCTCTGCTAACACATTCCTGGATGCTGACAATGTCAAGTTCTTTCCTAATATCCTCGTTTTTAATATGATATTGCCATTGATGCCATCTGTTCACGCCTATAATCTTTCTCAGGACTCTCATATCTGCGGTCTCTAGTCTTTGGTCAAGTGTTTTACTTCTGACCCAGCTCTCAGATCCATAAGTTAAAACTGGTTTGAACACTGTCTTGTATACAGCTAATTTAGTGTTCCGACTAATTTCTCTCTTATTCCATATGAATTTATTCAATTGACTTCCCACCATACCAGCTTTGCTGATTCTGCTGTCTATTTCTATATTGAATTTACCATCTTCAGTAAAAATCGTGCCTAAATAGCTGAAATGTTTTACTTGTTCCACAGTTTCTCCATTCACAACACAGTTGACATTTTCAATGATTCTGCCTATTTTCATTGTCTTTGTCTTTTTATTGCTGACCTTCATACCATATCTATTACAACAGCTATTCAATTTAGTCAGAGAATCTTGCAGACTTGTAGCAGATTTATTTAGAAGTATAACATCATCTGCATAAAGCAAAGAGCTGACATTAACATCTCCAATTTTGATATCATGTTTAATACCACTTTCCTTCATAATGTGATCCATATAGATAATGAATAACAGAGGGGATAATGTACATCCTTGTCTCACACCAGATTTAACATTAAACCATCTTCCTGTACTTCCTTCAATTCTGACTGCTGACTTACAACTCAAATAAAGACTAAGTATTGCTTGATATAATGCCCCATTGACACCATATAACTGCAGCATATTGAATAGCTTCTCTCTTGGCACCTTGTCATATGCCTTTTCCAGATCGACAAAACTTAAATACAGATCTTTGTTATATTCCCATGCTTTCTCGACTATTTGTCGTAAAGTGAAGATCTGATCCTGACAGCCTCTATTTGGCCTGAATCCAGCTTGTTCTTCACCAAGCTTTTCTTCCACAATTCTTCTCAACCGTTTCTCAAGTATACTTGCATAGATCTTGCCAGGAACACTCAGTAGGGAAATACCTCTGTAATTCTCACATGCAGTTTTATTTCCCTTTTTATATATGGGTACTATGAGAGCTCTACTCCAATCATCGGGAATTCGTCCCTCTGTCCAGGCTTTCTGAACTATGCAGTGCAGCCACTGTAATACTCTTATACCACCATTCGTCAGCATTTCTGGTCGAATATCATCTACTCCTGCTGCCTTTCCACATTTCAAGCCTTTGATGGCTTTTTCTACTACAAGTATGGATATGTATTCCTGACTGCATGCCTGGTCAGTGTTTTTTACCACTGTGCTGTCATCACTGCTTGTTTCATTTAGCAGTTTTTCAAAGTAATTACTCCATACTTCAAGGATATCTTTTTCTCCCGTTTTCATGTCACCTTTATCATCTCTAATTCCTTTTACAGCACTCTTTCCTCCATTCTTAAGTTTCTTCAACAACCTCCAGAATATTTTGCCACCTTCTTGATATTTATTTTCTATATTCTTGCCGAAGTCCTCCCATGACTTTTGTTTAGCTAGTTTTACACAGTGTTTAGCATTCTTGCATTTGTCTCTATATTCTCTAAGAGCAAAAGCTGACTTATTTGCCAGGAACTTTTGGTATGCTTTCTTCTTTTCCTTCACTGCCTCTTTAACTTCCTGTGTCCACCAGGGAGTTCTGATTTTTTTATCCTTACAAACAACCTCACCACATGCCTCTCTGGCAGAATCAATCAATGTTTTCTTCAGAGTTTGCCACTGAATCTCCAAGGTTTGATTCCTGTTCTCAAACTCTTTCATTTTTTCTTCAATAATCTTTGTGTATTTTAGTCTACAGTTCACATCTGAGAGCTGCTCAACTTTTATTCACTTTAAAACTTTCTTACATGTTATTCTTTTCAATATGAATTTCAATTTTATCCTGCTCAAGACTAAATAGTGATCACTTCCAATTTCAAATCCTCTGTACACTCTGGTGTCCTGCACCAGGGAGAAAACATCACTATCAACAATAACATAGTCAATGAGACTTTTCTTATTCCTAGCCTCTTCTCTCCATGTGAATTTGTGCACATTTTTATGTTGGAACATGGTGTTAGTAATGACCAGTCCATGTCCTGAGCAGAAATCCAACAGATATTTGCCATTATTATTAGCTTTGCTCTTTTCTCCAAATTTTCCCAAAATATTTTTGTATGTCTGACAATCATTTCCTACTCTGCTATTTAGATCCCCAACAAGGACCAACTTTTCATTTTTCATTGTGTCAGTTGCTTTTTCTAAAGCCTCAAAAAATTCCTCCACTTCTACCTTAGTAGAACCTTCTGTGGGACCATAGGCACAAATAAGTCTCATTGTCCAGTTCCCCATTTTCATATTTGCCCACAATACTCTACTTGAGACTGCCTGCCATTCAAGAAGATTAGCCTCGTATTTCGTGTTGAATACTATGGCTACTCCTTTTTTTCCTTGATTGTCATTGCCTGAATATAACATTTTGTATTTATTGCTCAGAAAGAGCTCACCAGTTTTGGTCTTTTTTGTTTCAGTCACCCCTATTATGTCGATCTGGTACTTATCTAATTCCTCAGCTAGCTCCATTTCTTTGCCATTCAGGCTTCTTACGTTGATAGTACCGATCTTTAACTCTGGTGATGTTGAGTTGGGGTCTATTTTCAGATTTGTTCCAGTAGCTGACTTTTCGCTGTTCGCCCTGGTTCCCTGGCGAAAACAACGGGGGCCTTGTTTAACCGGGCGACGCCCCAGCCGGCATGAAATTTTGTCATGTTGTACCATCATTCTATATTTTGGTTTAACCAATAAGAATACAATGTGGTCGGCTAAATCCCAAATTGCCAGCCCATCCTCGTCTGTTCAGTATCCAAGTAGATACCCAACAGGGTGCACCACGAGAAGGTGAGGATTGGACATTAGGTCAGAAGCCCTGGTCGGTTCTCCGCATTCCTTTAAAGGCTATGTGGAGGTCTCCTCTCAGTTATACAGCTTTGACCCTTAAGCACCCCGCCTATATATTATTATTATTATTATTATGTGACACCTTCAAGGAATCCAGGCTCATCAAGGAAGGGTACCTACTTCACAACTCTTTGTCTCCATCACTCAAATCGACCGACTACAGCAAACTGCATCATCTACACTAATGTCATCTATTGCCCACCACCACCATCACTAGTATTTTTGCAGACAATCATAAACATCCATGTCTATGGAGTGATTCGAACGCAGCCTTTTGGCTGGAGAGTGGATACGCTAACTACTTGATTAACCAGGCCAGCATATCCAGCCTATTCCAAAAAAAAAATAATAATAAAATAAAATAAAATAAATAAATTAAAAAAAAAAAATAATAATAAATGCCAGCTAACAAACTATTGTTGAATTGCTTTTACTTCATCTATCTCAAAAATCATAGTTAATAGCCAACTTCTGCCACTTGGAGGCCCACCAGCTAATCAGTGACCAACAGTATGGATTTTCCTGCTCTTAACGCGCCGCCGGTCTCTTAATAATCTCAACCCACCTCTGAATACAAGCCATGATAAGATTTGGAGAAACTCATGTAGATCATTATATATACTTAATTGATGTGCCCTCAATTTGCTGGTAAAGTTTGTTTTGGCAAGTGAAGTAACCAGAATGAATGAATGAATGACAAAGTGAAATTTGGCTGACCATATCTGACAGAAAATTGAGTTTGAGGAAGTTAAGTGTTTCATCTAAAGGAGCATTTGCAAATAACGACACAATATCTGTAATAGCTTACAATATGTGTAATACCTTATTATTAAAATACTATGCATTAGACCTGGTTGCAGCATATGACTCATGTCTCATATTTGTTTTATTATTATTATTATGTGACACCTCCAAGGAGTCCAAAGACTCATCGAGAGAAGAGCACCTACCACTCACCGTCTCCAACACTCAATCCACCAAGTATAGTGAACCACATCATCTACACCAACACTATCTACTGCTCATCACAACCACCAGTATTTTCACAGACAATCACAAACATGCATGTGATGGCAAATCCCACGGCAGGATTTGCACCTGCAGCTTTATGGCTTGAGAGTGGATACGCTAACCACTCGGCAAAGCAGGTCGGCCTCATATCTCCTCTCCTTTATCTTTCAACATGTTAGGGACATCTGTATTGTGATTTAACTTGGTCCCTATAAACCTAATTAATGCTATGATAGAGTAGATAATTGTTTCTGGTTAATCTACTGTCTGTTAATAAGTGTTCTCTGGCCAGTTTATATGGCTTTTTTTTTGTGGGGAGAGACAACCAAATCCAAGAAAACAAATTCCTGCCATCTCCTAATTTCCTGCACTTCAGTTATTTACTGCTACTTTCATTCACATTCCCACCATACTCACGCTTTCTTCTGAAAATTCTGCTGCCAATCTAACACACCTTTTTTTAATGGGTTCTCACCCACAAAAGGATTTGTAAACCTATAGTACACTATCTGATCAAAAGTATCCGGACACCTACTCGTAACTGTAATCAGACTTTCCCTGTGACACTTTCCAGTAGTGGACATTAATACAGGGTGGGTCCACCCTTTGCTTCTATGACAGCTCTAACTCTGCCGGGGAGACTTTCTATCAGGTGTTGGAACGTCTTTGGAGGAAGAGGGGCTGTAGCTATAGCAGTTCATCATGTGGGTCGTTAGGGTCTGGAGCGAAGTTGGCATTCTAAGGGATTCAGGTCAGGGCCAGCCAGTCCATTTCTGGAATGTTATTATCCACAAACCATTCCCTCACAAACCTTGCTTTATGGCAGGTAGCACTGTCATGCTGATACAGACAATAGTCATTACCAAATTGACCTTCTACCATAGACAATATTATTATTATTTGACACCTCCAGGGAGTCGAAAGACTCATCGAGAGAGGGCACCTGCTCTACAACTGTCTCCACCAACTGACCAGAACTACACCAACATCATCTACCACCAGCACTAATATTTCCACAGACAATCACAAACATCCATGCCCATGGCGGGATTCGAATCTGCAGCCTTTTGGCTGGAGAGCGGATATGCTAACCATTCAGCCAGCAGCCAGCCAGGCTGGTAGACAGTATGCAACAGGTCAAAATGTCCTTGTATCCTTCTGCATTTAGATTTCTGTGTAGTGACGAGAGGGCCAAGTCCATTCCATGAAAAACACTCCCACACTGTAACACTACCTCCTCCAAATTTCACTGTTGGCACTACACACACACATTTGCAAGAATCGTTCTCCAGGCATCCGCCACATCTAGACCCTCCCATCAGACTGCCACATGGTATGGTGTGATTCATCACTCCAAATCACGTTTCCAGTTGTCCACTGTCCAGTGGCATGGCTCTTTACACCACAGCAGGTGGTTCTTAGCATTCACAGGAGAAATGTTTGGTTTATGGGCAGCTGCTCAACCATGGAACCACATTCCTCTTAACTCTCAACGCACAGTCATGGTCCATTCTGGACAGTTAGTAGCACTGCAGAACTCCTGGGTGACTGTTTCACTTGATGTGTAGTGATTTCCATGAACCAACTTCTTCAATGCTCGATGGTCCCTGTCTGTCATTAAATGCGACCTATCCGACCGTGGTCTTGCTTTCACGTTTCCACTTCACAATCATGTCACCAACTGTTGACTTGGGAAACTTAAGGAGAGTTGAAATGTCTCTGACAGATTTCTTACTGATGTGGCAACCGATAACTAGTTCATGTTCAAAGTCAATGAGCTCCCTTGACCTAAACATTCTGCTTGTACTTCTTATCACTGAACAACACACAGCTCTGTGCCTCCTTTTATACTGGTAAGTGAGGTCGTAGTGGCATCTAGATGTCAGTTTACAAATTACAGAGGGATGTCTGGATACTTTTGATCAGATAGTGTACATTCATACTGCGACAGGTTAAGGATTTTTTCTATTTTTGATTAATTTTATATTTTTTTTGATTATTTATTTATATTTTATAAAGTCTGGAATTCCTACTCAAGACCAAACATGGAACTTTTTTCAAGCCACTTGAAGTCTCTGGAAAGTGGAGTGGTGGTCTCACACCAGGTGATGAAATTTAACTTCCACTTAAAGTCAATTCCATACATCCATGTCCAATGCTGGATTAAAACCTGCAGCAGGTTCTTTGGAGAACGGATTACGCTAACCACTCTGCCAATCAGAAAGTAGTATATCATTCTAAGTCCATCTTTCAATTTAATTTTCTTGAATATTTTTATGGTATCAAATCCAGCTGATTAAAAGAATGTTACTGATATTGAGAAAATGCTACATGCTTATTAATAATGCTGAATATTTAAAAAATTAATTTTAAATAATGACAAATGTAAGAAGATACAAACCTTGATCTGGGGTTTCTCCCACTGATTAATAGTGGACTCTTTGATTTCAAAGTATACTCTCTCTATTCTGTTACCACCACCTAAAATTAGACAGTTATAACTTGTTATAAAAAATAAATCAATAATAACAATACACTTAGAAATATACATATGTATATACATATACATCTGAATATAAACTTTGATAGCATGTAGTCACATAAAATGTTATTCAAGCAGGTTTGAAACCAACTCAAAATAATAATAATAATATTATTATTATTATTATTATGCATTCCATGGTTCAATCACCCTCCATGCAAAGAAACCACTCCTCACCTTCTTGCTCACAACTTCCAGGGATGGCCCCTTGTCCTTGTTCCTTCCCCTCACCAAACAAAAGAACTCCCCAGTGCCAAACCTGTAACTACCTCTCAACAGTTTTAGTCTCAATCACATCATCTCTATTCATGCTACCAAACTTTGCAGTCCACATTCCCTCAGCCTATCTTATATCTAAAATTGTACAGTCCTGATATCATCATGTTATCTGCCTCTGCACTCTTTCTGCGGTTAATCAGATGACTAAGTCCAGTTAGAGGTTGAAAATCAAGAAAATAATGATGATTACAATGTCCTATTGTTATCATCATTAAGTAGAAGTTGAGTTTGAGTCTATCTGGTGTGAAGTAGAGGCTAAAAAAATGAAATATATGGTGGGGTTTTGCTACAGATCTGGCAGCTCAGTTGCATGGGATGCATTTGATGCATTGACATTTTAGCCTCATGGTACCAAACAAGGGATCACTATGGGTGACTTTAATTTTCCAAACATTGATTGAGTAGATGAAAAATCTAATGATAAGAAAGAAGAAGAATTCATTGAATTGTTGCAAGACAACTTTCTCAAGCAGCATGTAAAAGGAGGAACTTGAGGAAAGAGTGTTAGATTTGCTTATAGCATCAAAAGGAGGGGATCTCTGTTAAGAATATGGCTATTTTACCACCAGATGGTGACAGTGATTAATTATGCTATGCTTTCTTGGAAAGTACCTAATTGCACGAGGGTGGTCTGAAAAGTTCTCAGCTTAACAATGAAGAAACAAATTTATAATTTCAAAATTATTTTTATTTTTTTAACTTAATCTCCCTTAAGACTAATACATTTATTCCAGTGATGCTCCAGAACCATTATCCCATCCCCGTAGTGGTTCTCAGTAAGATCTGCAAAATACCCCCTCTATAGCTGCAATCATCTCTTGATTCAAAGAAAAACGCTGACCAGTGAGGAAGAGTTTTAGTTTTGGAAAGAGATAGAAGTCAGAGGGAGCCAATCTGGGGAATAGGGTGGATGTTCCAACAATTCATAGTGCAGATCCCTTAGTTTTCTCATTGCCAAAACACCTTTGTGGGCTGGTGCATTGTCATGATGAAAGATGATTTTTTTCTTCTTCTGCAAACCGTTTTTTTTTCTTTTAACCAGACTACACGTCACGAGTGTTTTCTTGTAGTCTGGTTAAAAGATCGGAATAATATTTCCCGGTTATTGTTTCATCCTTTTCAACATAATTAATAAACAAAATGCCTTTAGCATCCCCAAACACCGACGGCATGACCTTTCTAGCTTCTGTCCACTGTTTTGACTGCTGTTTGGATTCTGGTGTGTAATGGTGAATCCAAGTCTCATCCACAGTAATAAATCGATGAACAAAATCAGTTTTTATTCTTGTTAAAATGCTCCAAGCACTGTTCATAGATTTTCATGCTAGTGCATTTTTGATCTACTGTGAGCAAGCAAGGCACTGATCTTGCACAAAGCTTTTTCATTTGCAATTCTTAATGCAAAATATATCCTACACGTTCTTTTGAAATGCCTATAGTCTCAGCAATTTCACGCACTTTTTTTTGACTCGCCAGTCATCCAATACCATATCATGCACTTGATCAATGATTTCAGGTGTTGTTACACTTTTTGGACATCCTTCATGTGGATCATCTTCAAGGCTGGTATGGTCATGTTTAAACTTGGCAGCCCATTTCTTAATTGTCAAAAACGAAGGAGAAGAGTGCCCATACACTTTCATGAACTTCAAATGAATTTCTTTTGGTGTTAAACTTTCTTTTACAAAGAATTTTATAACTGAATGATACTCAATTTTATCCCTTTCAAGGAATACAGACAACACTTTTGCTTCTGAAAGCTGTATAAAACAAACTACTTGATAGAATGACTTGCAATTTCAAATGGATGCTTATGACAGATGAGCTAACTTAGAAAAAAAAAATCTTGCTGACAGTTGTTACCATCTATGGTTGAAGCCGTGAACCTTTCAGACAACCTTCGTATTGATCCTCTGATTAGAACATTTTACATGTTGAATTGCAAAGCTGGAAATTATGATGACTTTAGAAGAATACTCTCTTTGGTCAAATGGTATCATTTACTGAATGGGAAAAATGTCAGCAGTGTATGGGAATCTTTGAAAATGTGCTTAAATGAGATGGTATCTGAATGCATTCCTAGTGTTCAAAGAATAAATAGGTTGAGAGTGAAATAAGTGTATAACCATATTAAGCAAGAGATCCACAAGATGAAGATGATGTGGAAAGAATATCGTGAGATTAAGAGGTAGAGAAGTTATGAAATACATAAAGCTCAGGCCAGAAATGTAACGAGTATTGTGCGGAAAGGTAAATGAGAATATGAAATTGACAGTGTAGGCTAAAAGCAATGCTAAAGAATTTTATCATTATGCGACAAGCTAAAGAAAGAATGAATGTGAAAGAATAACTTTATTGAGTGCAGATGGTATACTCTAATGTCAGAAGCTAATGAGAGTATTCAATTAATGAGTGACAACTTTGCTAAGATATATTAACCAGGTGTTTGTAACATGGTACACAGTGCTATTGCTACATTGGATAAAGAGTTAAGAAGTTCATGAAAATGAGGGTGAAAAACTGTTGCATAACCTGGATAAAAATTTGTCATTAGGGATAGATGGAATATTAAACCGTTTGCTAAAGGAATGTTCATCTGAATTGGCTAGTCCATTTACATGTTTGTATAACACGAGTCTCAGATAAGGAATGATACCGCAGGAATGGAAGGAACGTATGATAGTTTCATTGTACAAGGGTGGTGAAAAAAACTGATGTGTCTAACTACTGACCTATCAGTATCTCTGGTGTGGCAGTCAAGATTTTAGAGAAGTTGGTAAGAACTCGCATACAGAAATGAGTAGACAAACAAGCTACGCTCTGCACGAAGCAGCATGGGTTTACTAAAGGAAGGTTATGTTTTAGCAATTTGCTAATATTATATAACAATGTTACGGCCAAATTGAAGAAAGGAAATAGATACACTATGATAATGTTGGATTTTTCTAAGGCATTTGATAGGATACCACATGAAAGGCTGTTGCATAAACTGAAGAATATGCGATTGGAATATAAATTCTTGACTTGGATCAGGGAATGGTTGATAGACAGATATCAAAAAGTGTTATACAGTGGTGAATCTGCCAGATTTAAGGTGACCAGTGGTGTACCTCATGGTTCAGTCCTTGGGCCATTATTGTTCCATCAATACATTAATGACATCAGTGAGGGTCTAACATCAGATGTACAAATGTTTTCCGATGATGCAAAGATAGGCAGGGTAATCAGGGAAGCTACTGATATTCAGCACTTACAAAATGATTTGAATAGGCTGGAAATTTGGGTAAACGAAAATAGTGATCATATTAATGTTAGTAAGTGTAACATTATGCACTTTGGCGTGATGACATTTCCAGTGCATATTATATCAGCAGGGTTATGCTACAAGAAACTCAGAAAGCTAGGGATCTTGGCATATTGGTGGATAGGAATTTGAAGTTTAAAGGTCACATAGTAAAAGTTGCAAATACAACTCGGATGATACTTGCGATGTTGAAGCGAACCTTGATATCTAAGGATAAGGAAGTCATTTTCTCTCTTTATAAAGCTCTTAATTTTAGATCCTTATCCACTATCACCCCCAGATCTCTTATTTCCTCTACTTCCAACAATATAATCTCACCAAGCATAAATTTTGCATCCCATTTTTGTTTTCCAAATTTTAAAACCTTACATTTTTTATCCCCTTGGAATCCAGGGGACCAAATCTGTGCACAATAATACAGGTGTGGTCTTATCAAAGCTTTATAAACAGGTAAAATGACTTCTTTATCCTTAGATATCACGGTTTGCTTCAACATCAGGATCACATTCCAGAGGTCAGAAACTACCTTAGTTAGTCACCTTTGGACCCTTTCCAACATCTCTTCATCCTTCTGAAAACCAGATGACCAAATCTGGGCACAATATTCCATGTGTGGACTAATCAAAGCCTTATATAACGGAACAAAAATCTCCCTATTTCTACACGTCAGTGTCCTCTGCCTCATTCCCAGAAGCCTTTGTGTTGTCTTCACAATTTTTGCGATGTGTCCCCTAAATTTTAGATCCTTATCCACTATCATCCCCAGATCTCTTATTTCCTCTACCTCCAACAATATATTCTCACCAAGCATAAATTTTGCATCCCATCTTTGTTTTCCAAATTTTAAAACCTTACATTTTGCAACATTGAACTCACATCCCCATTTCCGTGCCAAATCACTCAATTTATTAAAGTCTTCTTGTAAGGCCACAACATCTTCACTACTCTTTATGGTTCATCCGAACTTTGCATCATCTGCAAACAACTGAATATCTCCATCCAAATCTTCGCCAATATCATTAATATACAAGTTAAATAGTAATGGCCCTAAAACGGACACCTGAGCACTCCACTAGTGACTTTCCTTTTCCTGGATATCGCACCCCCATACACAACTTGTTGATACCTATCAGATAGCCAGTCTCCAATCCAATGCACTAATCTAATATCCAACCCCATATGCTCTAGTTTGACTGTCAACTTATCATGAGGTATTCTATCAAAAGCTTTTGCAAAATCCAAGTATATTACTATGTATCCTTTTCCTCTGTCCAAGGAAGCAGTCACTTTATTGTAATAAGTAAGTAGATTACTAAAACATGACCTCCCTTTAGCAAATCCATGCTGTCTATCAAAGATTATACCATTGTTGTCTATCCAACTCTGGATCCTAGTTCTCACAAGCTTCTCCAACAACTTAACCGAAACACCTGACATAGAGATATGCCTATAGTTTGATGCTTCAGTTCGATCACCTCCTTTATGAAGTGGCATAATCTTGCCCTCCGTAGGTACTTGACCAAATGCAACACTCGTATTAAAAAAATATGTCAAGGCAAGTTTCAACTCTCTGGTACTTTCCTTCAGAATATGCGGTGATATATTATCAAGTCCCACAGCCTTATTGACATCTAGTTTACTCAACTCCCAAAACACCTCTTGCTCACTTGCAGTCAGTCTCTCCTCCCCATCATCAACTGCTCTCAATCTCTCCATGAAGTCACATTCACAAGAATGAAAGATCTTTATGAACCGCTCATTAAGTATCTCAACCACACATTCTGCAACAGTTGTCTTTATACCATTTTCACCAATCAATGTCATCCTTCCATAATCATTCTTTCTTTTGCTGGCTACATATCGAAAGAACTCCCTAGGATTCTTTTTGGCTTCATTAGCTAACTGCTGTTCATACCTCACTTTAGCTACTCTCACCAACCAAGACATCCTCCTTGCCTGGTCTTTGTAGACCTCATGAAATTGGTTATTCCACTTCTCATATGCTGCCTCCGTAATGCCCTTTTTCTCTGTATCGCATGCTTGATCTCTTTATTCATCCAATTGGAAGAACGACGGTACATTGCGCCGTTCGATTGGAATAGGCCTCAGTTCGATTCTCGTCGCGACAGGAGGAATCTTTATCTGGACGATTTCAATCGAAGGTGAGTTAGCCGATCTCATATGGAGGTAGCAGGGTTTTTCTCCCGGAAACTCGGGTTTTTCATCCTGCATACAGACAAATCAGCCCTTCAGAACACACGCAATTTACAGACAAAAGATACTAGTTGTTGTCGGTAAATGGCTTTGATGGAGATGATTCGTAGTAGAAGTTCGGTGTAGTGGTTGAGACAGTGTCCTTCCGCGATGAGTCTTCGGACTCCTTGGAGGTATCAGGAATAATAATAATAATAATCTCACACCTACCTTATTTAACCTTCTCACCCTTGGAATACATTTAGACATTGCATCTGGTAGATAGTTTTTGAAATCCCCCAAGCTGCATTGATCTCTTTTCCAGCTAACTCCTCATTCCATGCTACACCCGCAAGCTGTCTCCTGAGCTCTTCATAATCATCCCCCTTATAGTTCCACATATACCCTTTTTTCACAGGGGTCCTCACACTGCTGGCAATTACCCAAGTAATCACCTCATGGTCACGTTCATCAATTGGTGGATGATTTGACATCTCATTTATAAATACATCCGCTGATGAGATGACCAAATCCAACACCCTTAATCCTCGTGTGCCCTCTGTTACATACCTCTGAGGTAGTTATCCCTCAAAAACTCAAGAAACTCATTTTCTTTACTTCCAGTTGCTATCTCATCATTCCAGTCTATATTGCCATAATTAAAATCACCCATAATGATCACCCTTTCCTTATTTGCTTGGCTAATTTGATTATACATTTCACTATCACCACCATCCACATTACCTGGTCTATAACAACATCTCACCAAGTATTCGATTCCATTCACCTCTATCTCACACCATACTGCCTCAAAACCACTGGCACTATTTCCGTCTTGCATCTCTACTTTGTATGGACATAACTCTTTCTCTATCATCAATAGCACTCCCCCTCCCTCTTTACCCCTTCTATCCTCATGAAACACATCATACCCTTCCACCTCTATTCCTGTCAGGATGTCATCCTCTTCCAACCATGTCTCACTTATTCTGACAATCTTTGGGTGAACAGACGCAATTAGTGCAACCATTTCATCTGCCTTGTTTCTTATACTTCTAGCATTGGTATACAAACACAACAGCTCATTTCTGGATCTACAGCTAGTTCCACATGCTCTCACCTCCTCTTGGAGTATCCACCTTTCTCATGCCGTGTACACCTGTACACCCTGAGCCTCGCCGTTTCCCTGCTCTTCTTGCATACCCATTCTCTCATTTTCTATACTCATACCACTCACTTCCACATTCATATCCACTTCTTCAATCTCTCCTGTCTTACTCTCCTGCTCTGGATTATGGGATTTGGATTCTGAGGACAGATTGTGAGTAGGTAGATTACAGACTCTGGTTAACAGGAGAAAGAGGGGGTGATATGATAGAGGTCTATAAACCTTTGAATAGGTGTTATATTAAAGGGAACATATGACAGCCAGTTTGGGTGATCTATAGCCTTCCTCGATGAGTCCTTGACTCCCTGGAGGTTTCAGATAATAATAATAATTTATTCCCTTCAAATCCTGGGGACTAAATTTGAGAACAATAGTCCAAGTGTGGTCTGATCAAGGCTTTATACAATGTAATGACAACTTTTTTTTATCTCTGCAGGTCAGCGTCCTTGTCAGTATTGAAGCAGTCTTCAGGGTTACCTTCACCACCTTTGCAATATGTTCCCTGAATTTCAGGTTTCTATCAGTCATCACCACCCAACCTCTCCTGCCTCTCCCACGTCTTCCATTACAGTACCTCCAACAGAGTATGCAGCCTCCCATCAATGTTTCCCAAACTTCAAGATTTTTTTATTTTGAACTCTGCTAGTAGTGTGTTACTGGTAGTTGTGTTTCTTGTGATGACCTGGTATCAACCACTGCCAAAGGGTGTGAAAGCATGCATATATATTCTCTCAACTTACAGTAGCGAATGAATTGATCCAAACAAACCAAATTTTCATCAAGATTTTAGTTTCGGTTTTGATTTGTGCCGCAGTTCACAATAATTTCGATTTTGGTTCACTATTTTCGATTTTAGTTCACTATTTTCATTAAGTGTTGCTTGTTTTAACTGTCTCTAGAAATGTAGAAAGTTTTTTTTTTTTTTTTTGTCTCTAGAAATGTTTATTAATAGTGTTGTGCAGCTATAAAATGGATACATCTCCAAGAAAGTGTTCAAAAATATGTACTCATTCTCAGCACATATCCATGACTCAAAGACAAATTGCCAATGAGTGTAGTGTTGGTTTGGGCACTGTTAATGTGATTTCAAAGAGGTTTAGAGAGACTGGTACCTTTTCTCTTGGCAGAAAAAAAAAATGTGGGCAAAAAAGGAAAACTACACTTACTCAAGATTAGGAAAAGCGAAATCATTTTACATCAAGTGGTCTGCCTTCATCAAAAATTTAACTGCCACAGACCTAGGATATAGGACACGTGTATCCTACAGAACAGAACATGACAACAACTAGCAATGTTCCAACATGCATACAGTAACGAATATATAATTTGTCTGGTTTCTCAATTATTTAACAGTTGTGAAGTTATTAAAAACATCTAATATGTGTAATTAATTGTCAATAAGCTTTTGTTGTGTCAAACTTTTATATACCATTACCCCTGATACGAGTTTTACGACGAACGAAAGTTATCAGGTTTTTTAATTGTTTATTTTTAATAAACTCTTTATATTAATGTGGTTTCAATACCAAAAACTACCTACAGAACTGCTTAACCACAGAAACCTACATCTACAAAAGCAAAATGAATCTAAGATTGTCTGCTGTAGACTTAAATAGAGACTTCGCAGCTAGTGGGATTAATATTTCTGACACGACAGGCCATCGAAGATTGTTGGAAGCAGGGAGGACTGCCCACAAGCCAAAAAAGAAACAACTGTTGATGACAGCTATGTAGAAAAAGAGGCTCCAGTGGGCAAAAGTGTACAAATATTGGACTGTTGAGAAGCGGAAGAAAAAAAAAACATACTGATAGACCAGTGCCTGCAAGAAAATAGTAGGCAATTCTGCACTAAAGAGCAGTGCCAGCATGAGGAAGAAAGTCTGGCTTAAAGTATCTGCAAAAATTATTATTATTATTATCTAAGACCTCCAGGGAGTCAAGGACTCATCGAGGGAGGCTGTAAATTACCCAACCCAGCTATCATACCTACTCTTGAATTCATTCACACTAGATGCACTCACTACCTGTAAGGGCAAATTATTCCACTCAATCACTGCTCTACTGCTCTCTCGGAGAAAAACCTACCCCTTTCTTGAATAACCCCATTAATATATTATGCCACTGGAACTCTAATCACGCCAAAGTGCATAACTTTACACTTACTAACATTAAACTGACAGCCATTTTCGTTTACCCGGATTTCCAGTCTTTTCAAATCATTTTGTAATTGCTGAATATCAGTAGCATCCCTGATTGCCCTGCCTATCTTCGCATCATCAGCAAACAATTGCAAATCTGATCATAGACACTGCTTGATGTCATTAATGTATAGATTGAACAATAATGGCCCAAGGACTGAACCATGAGGTACACCACTGGTTACCTTAAATCTGGCAGATTCACACCCACTGTATACCACTTTTTGATATCTGTCTGTCAACCATCCCCTGATCCAAGTCAATAGATTATGTTTCAATCCCATATTCTCCAGTTTACACAACAGCCTATTGTATGGTATCCTATCAAATGCCTTAGAAAAATCCAACATTATCATAGTGTATCCCATTCCCTTTATCCAACTTGGCCAACATCGTTATTAAATGTGAGCAAATTGCTAAAACATGACCTCCCTTTTGTAAACCCATGCTGTTCCCTGCAAAGTATAGAATGCTTATCCACCCATTTCAGTATGCGAGTTCTTACCAACTTCTCTAAAATCTTCACTGCCACACCAGAGATACTAATAGGTCGGTAGTTAAACACATCAGTTTTTGCACTACCCTTGTGCAATGGAACTATCATACATTCCTTCCATTCCTGAGCTGAGACTCAGTTATACAAATGTGTGAAAGGCTTAGCCAATTCAGCTGAACATTCCTTTAACAAACGGGCAGATATTCCATCTGTCCCTATTGACAAATTCTTATCCAGGTAATGCAAGAGCTCTTCAACCTCATTTTCATGAACCTCTAACTCTTCATCCAACATAGCAATAGCACCATGCACCATACTACATACACCTGGTTGATATATCTTAGCAAAGTGAGCACTCATTAACCGAACAATCTCCTTAGCTTCTGACACTCATGTACCATCTGCATTCAATAAAGTTATTCTTCCACATTCATTCTTTCTTTTGCTTGCGACATAATGATAAAATTCTTTTGGATTGCCTTTAGCTTGCATGGTCAATTTCTTTTCATACTCCGTTTTAGCTTTTCTAACTATACTCGTTACTTTCTTGGCCTGAGCTTTATATATTTCATAACTCCTCTCACTCTTGTTCTCACGATATTCTTTCCACATCATCTTCTTCTTGTGGATCTCTAGCTAAATAGTAACAAAAATACTAGAATGATGAATTTACCCCCCCCCCCCCCCACAGAAAGTGAGCCAACAGAAGTGAAGATCAACATGCAAGGACCAAGCAATCCCATCGGTGAAATACACCTTAACTAAACTTCACTCAAGTAGACTTCATAATTCATGATTAATTATTATTTCATCTTGTTTGCTTTCCTTTTCTTGTGCTTGACTAAAAACAGAAATGCTACAAATACAACCTAGAGAAATCAAGGATGGCTGGTGCCGTGTGATTGGTTCCTTCTGGAGTCTGGCTGCATTGAGTAGGCCTGCACCACCTGGGTTCATTATCCATACATCCTTAAAGGTATCTGGTAAGCTAAAATTACAAAAAGAATGTTGTCAAAGCAAGAGTAGATAGATTTGATTTTTGCCTCTTCCTGTTGAATGGTGCACAACATAGGAGGGGTTCACCATGTCTATTTAAAATTTTCATCTCCTGGTGTATCTCTTTTGGTATAGAGAAACCTCAGTGCTGAACTAACAAATTATGTGTTAGACAATGTTTTACATCACAGTTATGTTAAAGTTCCTGGTACAGAAGGTGTGTATTTTCTTTATTTCCATAGCGGAAATTTTAGTTTGTTTATAACAAACATCCAGATTTTGTCACCTTTACTAAATGGTTGGGGTAAATTATATAAATATCACTTTCTCAGCTGTTGGTGGCAAGGTTCTTGTTTTTTCACAGTTATAAAAGGCATGTTCCAGAGTCTATTTTTTGGCATATATCACATAAAGAATCACCGAATCTGAAGTATCTCCATTTTGTTTGTATTTAGCAGACTTGAAAAAGCTACCTTATTCAAGGGATGCTTGATCCTGACTACATGGGCATATACAAGATCTGACAAGTAGTACTGTAGTATTCATTAATTAATTCTTATTTAGTGTCTGTACAGTTTGCTGTTTCAAAGAACTGGAGATTGTAACCTAAAAAGTAATTGAGTAAATCTACACCTGGATGGTTAGACTGTAATAGTTTTCTGTTGCTACAAATTGTGTGACTTATAAATCTCTATTTGAGGACTGGTAGATCATACCTTCCTTATTTTTTGCAGGCAGTTGAAGGAATTCCCTTTTAACTTCTTTATATCTATTGCATCAGAGGAATTTTAATGGCTAAACTATGATTGTTTTTTTTTCTGCTTCTGTGACATATGAAATATTGATAATGTATTGCAATGCAATGAAAATGACTGTTTTAAGAATTGTTGATCTTGAAGTAAAACTGAGGGATGTAATTTTTCAATCTTGTAAGGTTTCTATGGAGTTTTGTCTTAATTCTTGAATTTGTAACAGAGAATGCTCTAAGAAAGGGACTTCTAGGACATGAAGAGGTTCTATTTCTGAAGTGATTCCAAATGGAATTCCTCTAATGTTCCTCTCTCCATAGATCTGTAATTTAGTTTTGGCTTGATAAGTGGTGAGTCTATTAACTAAAGAAAATTGCTACAGGATATTGAAAAAGATAAATGGAATGTTGTTTCTTAATGTGCTCACTGCGTCGTCTGCATAAGCCAGTGTTTTATTTTTTGTAGACATCACAATAGATTAAGTGCCTCCATAGTGCAATTGGAAGAACAATGGTATGCCGTGCCCTTCAACTGGAAAAGGGACCTAAGTTCAATTCTTATCATAATGAGAGGAATCTTTATATGGGAATTTTTCAATTGAAAGTGAGTTAGCCAATCTTATATGGAGGTAGCAGGGTTTTTTCCTAGAAACTCGGATTTTTCATCCCACATACAGACAAACTGGCCTTCAGAACATATGCAATTTACAGAAAAAAAAAGTACTAGTGGTAGTGGGAAGTAGATGGCATTGGTAGAGATGATGATAGTAGTGGTGGTTCAGTGTAGTTGGTGGATTAAATGGTGGAGACGGAGTGTTGTTGAACAGGTACCCTCTCTCGATGAGTCTTTGGAATCCTTGGAGGTGTCATGAAATAATAATAATAATGATAGAAAATAAGGGGATAAATATCCTTTGTTGTTTTATAGCCAGTAAGCGAAACTAAAGATCGATAACTATGATCTATATCGTAGATCGATATAGATCTACGTTAAATAATAATGATAATAATTATGCCAATAATGAGGAGAAAATTGACATGTAGAAGCAAAGAGGTTATGGTTCCCTTGTATAAGGCTTTGAACAGGTCACACATGGACTACTGTGTGCAGATTTGGTTGATTGGTTTTGAGGGAGGGGTATTGGCAAAGATGTATTGGCAAGGGTCCAGAGAAGGTTTACTATGTTAGTGTCAGGTCTATGGAATGTAATATATGAGGAAATGCAACTTACAGGGCCTTGTGAATAGAAGAAGAGGAAATATGACTGAGACATATAAGTTGGCAAGGAGATCATTCATGGAATACAGGTAGGCAGGGTAGACCTAGAAGCCATTTCTGGAAGTTGTCTCTGATTGGAGATACAGCTATTTTTTGTTGATGATTTTCATTTTCTTTGTGTGTGTGTGTGTGTGCGCGCGCGCTCACAGTATATCGTATATTGTATCCCCAGCTATGACTTGGTGACATAGATGAAGTAATAGAAGCATTAAAACTAACATTTAATTTCAATTCTCTTTGTTATGCTTCATTTTTATTGAATCTACAACATGAAATATGTAAAATTCAAAAATTTAATTAAAGATAAATCATTTCATACCAAGAATTTCAATCCTGCCGAGATAAGGTTCAAAATAATTCAAGACACTGCTGGCAGTCTCCAAAAACCTAGCAAGTCTTAACAAAGAAAGAAAACACAAATGTTAATGTGTGTTCTATTTTTTTTTAAAACACAGTTAGTCAACATATTTTAATGTAAGATGATTCTAAATAATATGATTAAATTAAAAATATAGATATTTTTATGATTATTATTATTATCATCATTAAATTTCAGAGTAGGAAATGATTGTGAGACATACAAAAATATTTTGGGAAAATTTGGAGAAAAGAGCAAAGCTAATAATAATGGCAAATATCTGTTGAATTTCTGCTCAGGACATGGACTGGTTATTACTAACACCATGTTCCAACATAAAAATGTGCACAAATTCACATGGAGAGAAGAGGCTAGGAATAAGAAAAGTCTCATTGACTATGTTATTGTTGATAGTGATGTTTTCTCCCTGGTGCAGGACACCAGAGTGTACAGAGGATTTGAAATTGGAAGTGATCACTATTTAGTCTTGAGCAGGATAAAATTGAATTTCATATTGAAAAGAATAACATGTAAGAAAGTTTTAAAGCGAATAAAAGTTGAGCAGCTCTCAGATGTAAACTGTAGACTAAAATAGAGAAATATTATTGAAAAGAAAATGAAAGAGTTTGAGAACAGGAATCAAACCTTGGAGATTCAGTGGCAAACTCTGAAGGAAACATTGATTGATTCTGCCAGAGAGGCATGTGGTGAGGTTGTGTGCAAAGATAAAAAAATCAGAACTCCCTGGTGGACACAGGAAGTTAAAGAGGCAGTGAAGGAAAAGAAGAAAGCATATCAAAAGTTCCTGGCAAATAAGTCAGCTTTTACTCTTACAGAATACAGAGACAAATGTAAGAAAGCTAAACAGTGTGTAAAACTAGCTAAACAAAAGTCATGGGAGGACTTTGGCAAGAATATAGAAAATAAATATCAAGAAGGTGGCAAAATATTCTGGAGGTTGTTGAAGAAGCTTAGGAATGGAGGAAAGAGTGCTGTAAAAGGAATTAGAGATGATAAAGGTGAAATGAAAACAGGAGAAAAAGATATCCTTGAAGTATGGAGTAATTACTTTGAAAAACTGCTAAATGAAACAAGCAGTGATGACAGCACAGTGATAAAAAACACTGACCAGGCATGCAGTCAGGAATACATATCCATACTTGAAGTAGAAAAAGCCATCAAAGGCTTGAAATGTGGAAAGGCAGCAGGAGTAGATGATATTCGACCAGAAATGCTGAAGTATGGTGGTATAAGAGTCTTACAGTGGCTGCACTGCATAGTTCAGAAAGCCTGGACAGAGTGACGAATTCCCGATGATTGGAGTAGAGCTCTCATAGTACCCATATATAAAAAGGGAAATAAAACTGAATGTGAGAATTACAGAGGTATTTCCCTACTGAGTGTTCCTGGCAAGATCTATGCAAGTATACTTGAGAAACGGTTGAGAAGAATTGGAAGAAAAGCTTGGTGAAGAACAAGCTGGATTCAGGCCAAATAAAGGCTGTCAGGATCAGATCTTCACTTTACGACAAATAGTCGAGAAAGCATGGGAATATAACAAAGATCTGTATTTATGTTTTGTCGATTTGGAAAAGGCATATGACAAGGTGCCAAGAGAGAAGCTATTCAATATGCTGCAGTTATATGGTGTCAATGGGGCATTATATCAAGCAATACTTAGTCTGAGTCAGCAGTTAGAATTGAAGGAAGTACAGGAAGATGGTTTAATGTTAAATCTGGTGTGAGACAAGGATGTACATTATCCCCTCTGTTATTCATTATCTATATGGATCACATTATGAAGGAATGTGGTATTAAACTTGATATTAAAATTGGAGATGTTAATGTCAGCTCTTTGCTTTATGCGGATGATGTTATACTTGTAAATAAATCCGCTACAAGTCTGCAAGATTCTCTGACTAAATTGAATAGCTGTTGTAATAGATATGGTATGAAGGTCAGCAATAAAAAGACAAAGACAATGAAAATAGGCAGAATCATTGAAAATGTCAACTGTGTTGTGAATGGAGAACCTGTGGAACAAGTAAAACATTTCAGCTACTTAGGCACAATTTTTACTGAAGATGGTAAACTAAATATAGAAATAGACAACAGAATCAGCAAAGCTGGTATCGTGGGAAGTCAATTGAATAAATTCATATGGAATAAGAAAGAAATTAGTCAGAACACTAAATTAGCTGTATACAAGACTGTGTTCAAACCAATTTTAACTTATGGATCTGAGAGCTGGGTCAGAAGTAAAACACTTGAACAAAGACTAGAGACCGCAGATATGAGAGTCCTGAGAAAGATTAGAGGCGTGAACAGATGGCATCAATGGCAATATCATATTAAAAATGAGGATATTAGGAAAGAACTTGACATTGTCAGCATCCAGGAATGCGTTAGCAGAGCTAATCTCAGATGGTATGGTCACTTAAATAGAATGGGAGAGGAAAGATTAGCAAAACAAGTGTTCTCTGCCAGGTTGGCAGGAAAACGACCCAGAGGAAGACCAAGATATAGGTGGATTGATACGGTACAAAGTGCCTTAGACGATAGAAATATAAGATCTGATAATGTTGGAGTCTTGACAAGTAACAGACTGATTTGGAGGAAAATTGTAGATAGGAAGTTAGTAATGATGTAATTTTTTCATGTAGTACTGTCATAACCTGTACACCCCTTGAGGGTACATGGCAGGAATTTGATGATGATGATGATGATGAATTTCTGATGAATCACAAAAATGAAATGAAGAAAGAGAGATATCATTAGCTAGTAAAATGTTTATTGTACCGAACCCTGAACTAATTTTATGTTTCTGCACTAACCAACAATGTGTTTCTTCATAATTACTTTAATGGTATTGCAGCACCAAACAAAATATTAAATTATAGAAGGTCATCTATTAACTGGCTTATATAGGTAGCTGCCATAGCGCAATTGGAAGAATAGTGGAACATTGTGCCCTTCGATTGGAAAAGACCTGAGTTTGATTCTTATTGTGATGATGGGAATCCTTATATGGGCTTTTTCAGTTGAAGGTAGTTAGCCGATCTCATACAATGGTAGCAGGGTTTTTTCCTCCTGGAAACTCAGGTTTTTCATCCCACATACAGACAAATCGGCCTTCAGAACACACGCAATTTACAGACAAAAAATACTGTTGTTGTTGGTGATGATGGGCAATGGATGGCATTGATGGTAGTAGTGTCATAGTTGGAGAATTAAGTAGTAGTAGTGGAGAGGATGATATGTATTTAGTGAAGTAGAGTAATGTGCCCTCCCACGATGAGTCCTTGGACTCCCTGAAGGTGTCACATAATAATAATAATAATACTAATAATATTTCTCTAAATTTCAAAGAAGCATTCTCAGAGCAAAACCACGTGTTACTTACAACAATCAGTAAGTGAAACCATTCAAATTGTAATGGACAAAAGATCTAAAGTCCTAATTTGGTGCCTTCCAATGTATAAAAGAAGTTATTACAGTTGTGTGGGAGTTGATCTTAGGATGATTGTCTCCCAAATATTTGGTAGATTAATGCAGTCATACTTGACAAGGTTAGGAGAATGCTTAATGGCCATTGCTGACTCTAAAAACAGCCTCCCTTACTTGTAATAACTTGTATATAGTGCAGGGGCTTTATTCCATTTAATCCTGTGTGAAGGGGTATCTAAAGTGTGGTCTGCCAGGCCTGACTTGGCATAATAATTATTATTTTATTTTATTTATTATTTTTTCCCATAATTCAGAAATGGAATGTTTTCAAGCCATTTTAGGCATCTAATAAGTGGAGTGGCAGTTTCACACTGGGAGGTATAATTTATCTCACGCCTTAAGACATACACAACCACCCATGTTGGATTTCAACCAGCAACCTGTTAGTTGGAGAGTGCCCATCCACTTGGACAACTAGGCCAGCTAAGTATACCACCATGATGTACCAGTATGGTGATATATTTTAGATATTACAAGTCTTTTCTAGATTACCACATGAAGTTGATAATTAAATTTGGACAGATAGGGTTCTATAATAGATTAGCATTGGATAAGAGAATGGACATCTGATAGTATGAAAAAATTGTATCAGGTGTCACAATTAAATTCCTGGAATGCACTAGTAAATTATTTACCTGTGGACTAGTGGCTACCATCACCTTTGAAGTAATCTCCTTGTTCAGCAATGAAAACATTTCTGGAACTCATTTACTGAAATGCTTTTTATTACTGTCATCACATCATGCTGAATATCAGAAAATCTGTGTCCTTCCAAGGCATGCTTCAGTTTTGGAAACAGTGAAAAGTCATAAAAGACTAAGTCTAGTGAATATGGTCACATTTTGTTATTGATTTTTTAGCCAGAAAGAAACTCATGGATGGTTATTGCATCATGTGCAGGGGAATTGTCATGATGACTGATCCAGTTATTTGGCAAACTTTTAAGTTTCTTCTTAGAAACAGTTTTGCATAACCTTGGCAGCACTTGTAAAAAACATGTTGGTTCAATACTTGTCCTTGTTTAATGAATTTGAAATGGACTATGCCTTTATGATCAAAAACAAAAAGCATTGCCTTGAACTGCAATTGCCACATTCACACTTTTTTCAGTTTTGAAGATGACATTTTCCATTGTGTGGTTTTGTGTTTTGTTTCAAGGTTGTGCCAAAATTGCCGATATTTTTTTCATTCCTAAATCATCCCTCAAAATCTTCCTCATTGTTACTCTGTCTACATTTAATTCTTCTGCTATTAACTATACAATGAATAGTTTGTAGGACCAAAGTAACTGTTGCAATCCTTTCTCATTTTCACACGTTTGATGAATTTATGGTCACCCAATTCTTTCATCATCATTGAAGTCTTCCCATCACTCTTTAAACCTCTTATGCCACTCAGCTACACTAAACTTTCTCTTGGCATCATCATCACCACAAACCAAGTGCAAGTGAGACCCTAGACATTAACATGTCTAGCGTCTCAGTTGCACTTTGCCTAACTTAGCACAAAACTTGATATTAACGTGCTATTTTAAATTTCATTCACTTATATGACTCAAGGCAACAGCTCAGGCATGTCCAAACATGCACAATCATATGGTTCTACTCAGTGATGTAGCTAGAGCTTTTGCCACCCAGGGCGGTCGCTGAGTTTGCCGCCCCTCTCAATACACACCAAAAATACCACAAAAAGTCAAAACGACCTATAGGGGAAATAAATTAAAACACTGTTTATTTTTGAAGTAAAACTTTAATTTCAACATTCTAAAATGTTATTTTTCTTGCTTTTCTGTTAGCAAAATCGCTGATGACATTGGCAAAGTCGATTTCATAGTAATGTAGGTAATTCTTAATCAATTTTATTTAGAAAAACTCCTCTCACAACTAGCAATACTTACAGCAATTGTGAGGAAAATTCACTGTAGTATTACAATAGTTGGAACTCGAGACTGTATTTTAGAATTAACTGCAAAAGTTCAAAAATGTTCAAAGTGCAGTCTGGGGTGGACCTCCCCCCCTCTAGCTACACCCCTGGTTCTACCTGATTCATCATATGCAATAGTGTGAGGCATTCCAGGAATTTAATTGTCACATCATGTATATGGAGCAAGTTGTTTAAATATTATGCTAATGATATTGGGGAAGATTTGAATGGGAACATACAGTTTTTGCAAGGATCAAAGCAGAGGAGAACTATGATAGGTAGAGCAGATGTTGTGGCTTTACAAGAGCATTTGAATAGAACTGTGTGAATGTGCCAGTTTTTTGAAATTACCAGTTCATTCTTTCAAAGTAAATTTTTTAAAACCTAGAAATCAGGAGGCAGCCTGGTTGGCCAAGTGAATCCTGCCATAGGCATGGACGTTTGTGAATAAATGTCTTTAGGTGGGAGATGAAGTTCACTGCCTAGTGTTAGACCACTGTCCTTTGTTAGAGGCCGTGGGTCGAAAAAAAAAAAGATCAACGTTACATTTCTAGAGCAGGATTTTTGGACTATGTAAAAAATAAATAAAATATACAAAAAATATGCAAACATTAATAAAAAAAATACAGAAAAAAATAGCCCATTTATAATAGAAATATACTATAGGTTCTGACCTATACTACTATAGCATAGTAATATATAACCTATATATACTTTTACATATTAACCTATGCATACTATAGGAATAACCTTTCATGGATGGAAGCCACATAAAAACACGAATGATTGAGATATCTTATAGGAGGTGGAGTAGATAAGGGATATGTAATGATGGACAAGGATATAAAATTTCATGGACATATTGCTAATACTGTGGGGATATTATGGATTATTGAGGATGCAGGGATATTGACAGGTGAAAGTAATGGGTTCCACAATATAAGGCCCATTGATCATGTCTTACATGGATTGCTGCATATGTATCTGCTTATTTTGTTTTTGAAAGGATGTAGATATACTGGAAAGAGTCAAGAGACAACTGGTTAAGATGGTTTCTCCTCTCTAGAATATTAGGCATAAAGAAAGGTCAAGGAAATGCAGTGGAGAGCCTTGTTAGACAGGAAGAGAAAGGAGATATGATTGACATATAAGTTCGTCAGGGATTGAGAGCTAAATGTGAAAGATTTTTGATAGAATGGCAGGAGACAGTAGTAGAACAGTTTCCACACTCAACACCACATATTCTCAGGCCATTGCCTGAAAATATCTGGTGAGTGTGGAAAATGAATGAGCATCTTAAAAACAGTTTCAATGTAGGTGACAGTGGTGGTGTAGGATATCTGTATTAAAATTCAGATATCCCACAAGTATAAAATATACGAAAGAATTGAAGATAAGAAATTAGTAATGCAGCACTATTTTGCTGTTAGTTAAACACATTAGTTTTTATATCATGAGCAAGACATTTTGAGATGTTATTTTTTATTTTTAGCTACTGAAGCCTTGTTTAGAGGTCAAATAAAATTATTAAAATTAGATATTCTTGTGGAAAGGCTTAGATGTTGATTATGCATTTTTATTAATAGCTTAATATGTTCGCTGCCACACTACTTCGGCATAGTCTGTTCCCATACGCCGAGCAATTTCACTTCTTCAAGGTCAGTACAGTAATCTCGTTGTCGGCAGTAAGCGTCATACGAGTATACTCATAGTTGGCAGCAAACGTGTTTAGGAAATTACAATGTATACTAGGATACATTAAAATAAATTTTAATACGCTTCCAATATTTTGGCAACGTCATGTTGCCATTTTCACAGGAACTTAAAAATAAGACACGTGCACATAGGCACAACAAACAGTAAATGAGGATGAAGCAGGAAGCTATTCTTTCTCCTAAAAGTCCTGATGGTGCCCCCCCAGCAGGCAATGTTGGTGATCTTGGGCGATTGGGCTGAAGGTCTTCTGATGTAGGTTTCCCAAATTTGGGACAGTCTTATGCAACCAAATTTGCTGAGGTTTGGATTGTTTCTTAGTGCTGAGGCTGATTCCATAAAAAGCCTTTCGTATTTGAATTTACTATGGTGTATTATTGTTGCTTTCTTCCACCATATTCTATGGCACATATCCAGCGCATGGTCTGCAAGACCAGAGTGGCTGTACTGGTGAAACTGGATGTAGTCCTTGTGTTCTGAAATTCTGATATTAGCTGTCCTGCCTGTTTGGCCAAAGTAGGACAGCTTACAGCTGCAAGGGACCTGGTATACACCAGATAGGTCTGGGGGGGGGGTTGGTCTTAGGTAGAGCGAATAAGGGATGCCAATTTTTTATATGGTCTGTAACAAGAAGTTAGGTCATGTTTTTTTAGGATTTTTGTAATTTTTTCCGAGGCACCTCGGATATAAGGTGTAGCGATGGATTTAGAGTAATCCTTGTTGTCGGGGGGGGGGTATTGGTTTCAATATTTTTTGGAGTTTTTTCGGGGGTATCCATTGGCTGAGAGAGTGTTGAGAATGTGGTTTAGTTTTGTGGTTAGGGCATTGTCATTTGAACTGATAAGTTTAGCCCTGTTGTGTATTGTCTTAATGACACCATATTGTTGTGAGGGGGGTAGTGGGATTGTTGGTGAATGTATTTGCCTGTATGGGTGGGTTTTCTATAGACTGAGAAAACCAAGGTTCCATCAGGCTGGCGGGTGACAAGTGTGTCTAAGAAAGGAAGTCAGTTATTTTTTTCTTCTTCCAGGGTGAATTTGATTCTGGGGTGTTGGTTGTTTAAGTGTGTTAGGAAGGAGAGGAGTGCATCGGAGCCATGTGGCCAAATAGCAAACACATCATCAACATAGTGAAGCCATATGGTTGGTTTTTGCGGGGCAGAGGCTAAGGCTTTTTCTTCAAAGGTCTCCATAAAGAAATTGACCAAGGGTGGGAAGAGTGGTGAACCAATGGCTGTCCCCTCTATTTGTTTGTAGAATTTTCCTTGCCAAATAAAATAGCCTGAGTTCATTGTGAACTGAAATAGGGCTGTGATATCTGGAGGAAATTTAGCTTGGATTAGTTGTAAGGATTCTTTGAGTGGGACATTTGTGAATAAGGAGGAGACATCAAAACTGATCATTACATCAGTGTGTTTGAGTGTAACGTTTTCTATGCTGGCTTTGAAGTGGGCTTAGTTTTTATGTGTGAAGGTGTGTTGCCAGTATAGTGTATGAGAGCTTTGGCCAAATGTTTAGCTAGTTTGTGTGTGTGGGATTTCAATGCCATCCACTATGGGATGTAATTGCACATTTTCCTTATGTATTTATGGGGAGTCTATAAATACGGGGGGGGGGGGGGGGGGTATGAGTTAAATGGTTTTAATTTGTTAGTGACTTCCACAGGCTAAGAGGTGAACTTCTTAAGGAGCCTGTGGAGTTTTCTAATTTGTGAGTTGTTGGGATTGTACTTGATAGGGAGGTAAATAGCCCAATCTAACAATAGAGCATTAAGCTTAACTGTGTAATCCTTTTGGTTAAGCAATACTGTGGCATTCCCTTTATCTGCTTTGGTGATTATTATTTCCTTGTTTTTCTTTAGTTCTAGTAGAGATTTACTTTCTTTACTGGGCATGTTAGTTTTTGGTGGTTTTGCTTTGGTCAGAACACAAGCCACATCCAGTCTAATATCATTGGCGATGTGGTTTCGAAGGTGTCGTATCCCGCGTTCAATTCATATCATAATATCTTCAGCAGATATTCTTCTGGGCACAATGGGGAGGTAAAGTTGTGGTCACGTTAGAGAGTGTCGAGTGCTTCAGGTTTCACACTAACTGACAAAAGGATGACTACTGTTTCGGTAGGAAGTTGTGGTTTCGAGTTTGACTTCTTTTTTAAATTTAAATTATGTGGAACCCCCACATACTGTGGAACGCCACAGTATTGCTTAACCAAAAGGATTACACAGGTAAGCTGAATGCTCTATTGTTAGATTGGGCTACTTACCTCCCTATCAAGTACAATCCCACTAACTCACAAATTAGAACACTCCACAGGCTCCTTAAGAAGGTCACTTCTTGGCCTGTGGAAGTCACTAACAAATTAAAACCATTTAACTCCATACCCCCCCCCCCCCCCATATTTATAGACTCCCATAAATACATAAGAAAATGTGCCATTACATCCCATAGTGGATGGCATTGAAATCCCCCACATACAAACTAGCTAAACATTTGGCTAAAGCTCTCATACACTATACTGGCAACACACCTTCACACATAAAAACTAAGCCCACTTCAAAGCCAGCATAGAAAACGTTACACTCAAACACACTGATGTAATGATCAGTTTTGATATCTCCTCCTTATTCACAAATGTCACACTCAAAGAATCCTTACAACTAATCCAAGCTAAATTTCCTCCAGATATCACAGCCCTATTTCAGTTCACAATGAACTCAGGATATTTTATTTGGCAAGGAAAATTCTACAAACAAATAGAGGGGACAGCCATTGGTTCACCACTCTTCCCAACCTTGGCCAGTTTCTTTATGAAGACCTTTGAAGAAAAAGCCTTAGCCTCTGCCCCACAAAAACCAACCATATGGCTTCGCTATGTTGATGATGTGTTTGCTATTTGGCCACATGGCTCCGATGCACTCCTCTCCTTCCTAACACACTTAAACAACCAACACCCCAGAATCAAATTCACCCTGGAAGAAGAAAAAAATAACTGACTTCCTTTCTTAGACACACTTGTCACCCGCCAGCCTGATGGAACCTTGGTTTTCTCAGTCTATAGAAAACCCACCCATACAGGCAAATACATTCACCAACAATCCCACTACCCCCTCACAACAATATGGTGTCATTAAGACACTACACAACAGGGCTAAACTTATCAGTTCAAATGACAATGCCCTAACCACAGAACTAAACCACATTCTCAACACTCTCTCAGCCAATGGATACCCCCGAAAAAACTCCAAAAAATATTGAAACCAATACCCCCCCCCCCGACAACAAGGATTACTCTAAATCCATCACTACACCTTATATCCGAGGTGCCCTCGGAAAAAATTACAAAAATCCTAAAAAAACATGACCTAACTTCTTGTTACAGACCATATAAAAAATTGGCATCCCTTATTCGCTCTACTAAAGACCAACCTCCCCCCCCCCCCAGACCTATCTGGTGTATACCAGGTCCCTGGCAGCTGTAAGCTGTCCTACTTTGGCCAAACAGGCAGGACAGCTAATATCAGAATTTCAGAACACAAAGAATACATCCAGTTTCACCACTACAGCCACTCTGGTCTTGCAGACCATGTGCTGGATATGTGCCATAGAATATGGGGGAAGAAAGCCACGATGATACACCGTAGTAAATTCAAATACGAAAGGCTTTTTATGGAATCAGCCTCAGCCCTAAGAAACAATCCAAACCTTAACAAATTTGGTTGCATAAGACTGTCCCAAATTTGGGAAACCTACATCAGAAGACCTTCAGCCCAATCGCCCAAGATCACCAACATTGCCTGCTGGGGGGCACCATCAGGACTTTTAGGAGATAGAATAGCTTCCTGCTTCATCCTCATTTACTGTTTGTTGTGCCTATGTGCACGTGTCTTGTTTTTAAGTTCCTGTGAAAATGGCAACGTGACGTTGCCGAAATATTGGAAGTGTATTAAAATTTATTTTAATGTATATCCTAGTATACGTTGTAATTTCGTTAAGCTATTTAGTAAAAATAAAATTAGATATTAGCAGTTAATTATAACTTTGTATGAGCTGTCCAAAGTTTTGTAATGTTTGTGCTGTTTGTATGTTGACAAATGTTGCTTACAAATTGTCAATCACAAGCGAAGTGAAAGTTACCGCTGTAATTCATGCTGCATGAAGAATTAAATGAACAAAGTATATAAAAGATTGAGAAAAGAAAAATTGTTAAAAATTCTGGATGTTTCATTGTGAAATTGTTACTGAATAAACTTTTTTGCACTGTGAAGAAGGAACTTCATTGTTTCAAGCCCAAAGTTAGAAAGCAGTAATGACAAAACACACAATGGACTTGAGCAAAAGTTTCTCAGTTGCATTTCCAAGTATGCATGAAAGTGAAAAGAATGTTATTGAACACTGCTAAGCATTCAGCTGTCCCAGGAGTGGAAAAGGATCACAGTAGGAGAAAACTGTGGAGTTTTGAAATCTTCAAAAGACTGGACAGAAATTAGAAGAAAAGTTAGAAATAGAAGACTGAGAGAGGGATATCTTCATATAAAGAGATAAGTGTGAAATTTTTAGTAGTCATTAATCCATATAGGATTTATTTCAGTTAAGACTAAAAAAGGAACTTTATTGCTTTCAAGTTCACACGGAATATGCCTCAGTAAAGTTTGTTTTATTTAGGATTCTCAGTCTGATATACGATATCTTACTGTTGCATGTTTTAAGGAATAATTAAGTATACATTATTAAGTATATTTATTAAGTATATATGCGTAATTGTTTGAATAAGAGCAGCTGTAAACATTGTGCGCTACTGGTATTATTAGTGTGGGGGATTTTTCTTGCCTAAACTTAATTACAAAATCGTTATTATTAGACCTGGTAACCTGCAGGGAAAAAAAAAAATGCGGCAGCATTGTCATTCCATGATTTTAATTTAGATTTCAGTCGTTTTGTTAAGTGTGAGGTCTGTTATATGTATTCCTTCGATTACATAAATGATTTGTGGATGTTTAGTGCGGATGGAAGAAGGGTGTGTGTAAAATGTGACCTGAATGAGGAACTAATGAATGCAAATATCAAATCGATGATAGAAAGCGTTAGTAACGATTGTGTCGCGAGTGCACATTTGAAAGAGAAGGATGGTGAAAAGAGAGGCGAAAAAATGTTAAAAAATCAGCAAAAAAGAAAAAGAGCAATTTGAAAACCATAACGGATGTTAAAAGGGACGAAAGTGAGGCGAGAGTGGCGGAAAGAAATGAAATTGAGAGAACAAATGAAAGTAGAAATGGTGTGACGCAGAAATCGCAAGTGAAAAAAATCGAATGAATAAATGATAGTGAAAAAAGAATGAATGATGGTGAAAGCTGGATGCATGTTGGACTGAAAGTACTCAAACAAAGAAAGATAAATGAGAGTAAAAGTGAGAAGAATGATAACAAAAGCCGGACGCATGTTAGTCCGAAAGTACGGAAACAAAGAAGGATGAATGAGAGGGAAAGTGGGAAGAGGGGGTCGAGAGTTAGAAAGCTAGAAAGATTTAATGATAGACAGAATGCGTCGTGAGATTCGGAAAGTGAACTGGATTGGATGAGGCAAGAAATGAAATGGATGGGGAATGAAAGTAAGAGAATTTAGGTCCAAACTATTAAAACAAATCATGATGGCATGAAAGAGTTAACAAAAGATGAGCAAGTGGCATTGTATGGCGACTCCATTATTAAAGGTGTGCTAGATGATAGAATGCACAAGGTATGTTTTCCAGGCGGTAAAATGAGTAGAGTGATTGAGGGATTGGATATGCGGTGGGAGCAAGCAAAAGAGTTAATAGTATTAATTGGTACAAATGATTTGAGAGAGAACAAAGAGCATGTCAGAATGAATATCAGGAGGCTGCCCGGAAAGATAAAAGAGAATAGTGTGACAGGAAGGGTAGTCAGTGTGTTGCCTAGGTATGATTGTGGTGAAATGAGGCGGAGAGCAAGGATTATGAATGATATTCTGGCTGAAATTTGTGAGGAGATGGGAGTACAGTTTGTTAATGTGTGGAATGAGTTTGAGGGACGAAGTGAGCTATATGGGAGCGATGGACTGCATTTGAGTGGTCATGGTGTGAGTCGCTTGGAGAGACTGCTGCTGGAAGGTAGAGAAGTGAATAAAGAGAATGAATCAGTATAATAAATTTAGTTTAATCCTTTATCCAAGTGTGAGCAAACAAAGTTTGCGCCTGAAAATATCTTCAGGACTGGGGTAAGGTGGTACAACACCAGGGCAACTCGTTGCAAAGGTGGAGCAAGATACCAACACTCCTATCTCAGTATCTCCTATAATGCAAAACACATCTCCTTGCAGATAGGTCGAAACTAGGCTGGGTTGTGGCCCTTCCCTTAATGCATAACATTGACATATCCGCAAGGAGATGTGTTTTGCATTATAGGAGATACTAAGATAGGAGTGTTGGTAGCTTGCTCCACCTTTGCAACGAGTTGTCCTGGTGTTGTACCACCTTACCCCAGACCTGAAGATACTTTCAGGAGAAAACTTTGTTTGCTCACACTTGGATAAAGGATTAAACTAAATTTATTATACTCTAACCAAGTGAAAAATAAACTTTCAAAAAAAAGAATGAAACAGATCGAGAGGGGAGTGATGTGGAAGAGCAGGAGAGTAAGACAGGAGAGATTGAAGAAGTGGATATGAATGGGGAAGTGAGTGGTATGAGTATAGAAAATGAGAGAATGGGTGTGCAAGAGGAGCAGGAAAACGGGAAGGCTCAGGGTGGACAGGGGTACACAGAGTGAGAAAGGTGGATGCTCCAAGAGGAGATGAGAGCATGTGTAGGCAGGAAAGAAATGGGATGACCAGGGATCAAGAGGAAACTGATGGAATTGAAAAGGGTTCTAAAATGAAGAAGCAGAAAGGGAAATGGCCCTACTCCAGAATGGAGAGATCACATCGAGAGAGTGGTATCAATGTAACTAGCTGTAGATCCAGAAATGAGCTGTTGTGTTTGTATACCAATGCTAGAAGTATAAGAAACAAGGCAGATGAAATGGTTGCACTAATTGCGTCTGTTCACCCAAAGATTGTCAGAATAAGTGAGACATGGTTGAAAGAGGATGACATCCTGACAGGAATAGAAGTGGAAGGGTGTGATATGTTTCGTGAGGATAGAAGGAGTAAAAAGGGAGGGGAGTGCTATTGATGATAGGGAAAGAGTTATGTCCATACAAGGTAGAGCTACAAGAGGGAAATAGGGCCAGTGGTTTTGAGGCAGTATGGTGTGAGATAGAGGTGAATGGAATCAAATACTTGGTGGGATGTTGTTATAGACCTGGTAATGTGGATGGTGGTGATAGCGAAATGTATAGTCAAATTGGCCAAGAAAATAAGGAAAGGGTGATCATTATGGGTGATTTTAATTATGGCAAGAAATGGGATGGTTGGAAGTAAAGAAAATGAGTTTCTTGAGTTTTTGAGGAATAACTACCTCAGATAGTATGTAACAGAGAGCACACGAGGATTAAAGGTCTTGGATTTGGTCATCTCATCAAAGGATGTAATTATAAATGAGGTGTCCAATCATCCACCAATTGATGAACGTGACCATGAGGTGATTACTTGGGTAATTGCCAGCAGTGTGAGGACCCCTGTGAAAAAAGGGTATATGTGGAACTATAAGGGGGATGATTATGAAGAGCTCAGGAGACAGCTTGCGGGTGTAGCATGGAATGAGGAGTTAGCTGGAAAAGAGATCAATGCAGCTTGGGGGATTTTCAAAAACTATCTAGTAGATGCAATGTCTATATGTATTGCAAGGGTGAGAAGGTTAAATAAGGTAGGTGTGAGATGGATGAATAAAGAGATTAAGCATGTGATACAGAGAAAAAGGGCATTGTGGAGGCAGCATAAGAGAAGTGGAAGTAACCAATTTCATGAGGTCTACAAAGACCAGGCAAGGAGGGTGACTTGGTTGGTGAGAGTAGCTGAAGAGAGGTATGAACAGCAGTTAGCTAATGAAGCCAAAAAGAATCCTAGGGAGTTTTTTCGATATGTAGCCAGAAAAAGAAAGAATGATTATGGAAGGATGATATTGATTAGAGGAAATGGTATAAAGATAGCTGTTGCAGAATGTGTGGTGGAGATACTTAATGAGCAGTTCATAAAGATCTTTCAATTCTTGTGAATGCGACTTCATGGAGAGATTGAGAGCAGTTGATAATGGGGAGGAGAGACTGACTGCAAGTGAGCAAGAGGTGTTTGGGGAGTTGAATAAACTAGATGTAAATAAGGCTGTGGGGCTTGATAATATATCACCGCGTATTCTGAAGGAATGTGCCAGAGAGTTGACACCTGCCTTGACATTTTTTTAATACGATCTTGCACTTGGTCAAGTTCCTAAAGAGTAGAAGGAAGGCAAGATTGTGCCACTTCATAAAGGAGGTGATCGAACTCAAGCATCAAACTATAAGCACATCTCTGTGTCAGGTATTTCGGCTAAGTTGTTGGGGAAGCTGGTGAGAACTAGGATCCAGAGTTGGGTTCACAACAATCGTATAATCTTTGATGGACAGCATGGATTTGCTAAAGGGAGGTCATGTTTTAGTAATCTATTTACTTATTACAATAAAGTGACTGCTTCCTTGGACAGAGGAGAAGGATACACAGTAATATACTTGGATTTCGCAAAAGCTTTTGATAGAGTACCTCGTGATAAGCTGACAGTCAAACTAGTGCATATAGGGTTGGATATTAGATAAGTGCATTGGATTGGAGACTGGCTATCTGATAGGTATCAACAAGTTGTGTATGGGGATGTGATATCCAGGAAAAGGAAAGTCACTAGTGGAGTGCTCAGGTGTCTGTTTTAGGGCCATTACTATTTAACTTGTATATTAATGATATTGGCAAAGATTTGGATGGAGATATTCAGTTGTTTGCAGATGATGCAAAGTTCGGATGAACATTAAAGAGTAGTGAAGATGTTGTGGCCTTGCAAGAAGACTTGAATAAATTGAGTGATTGGGCAAGCAAATGGGGATGTGCGTTCAATGTTGCAAAATGTAAGATTTTAAAATTTGGAAAACAAAGATGGGATGCAGAATTTATGCTTGGTGAGAATATATTGTTGGAGGTAGAGGAAATAAGAGATCTGGGGGTGATAGTGGATAAGGATCTAAAATTTAGGGGACACATAGCCAAAATGGTGAAAACAACACAAAGACTTCTGGGAATGATGCAGAGGACACTGATGTGTAGAAGTAGGGAGATTCTTGTTCCATTGTATAAGGCTTTGATTAGGCCACACATGGACTATTGTGCCCAGATTTGGTCACCGGGTTTTCAGAAGGATGAAGAGATGTTGGAAAGGGGCCAAAGGCGACTGACTAAGGTAGTCTCTGACCTCTGGAATGTTGAGGATGAGGAAAGATTGAGAAGATGTAATTTGCTGAGTCTGGTGGAGAGAAGGAAGAGGGGGAGATATACTAGAGACCTACAAGTTAGTAAGGGGTTGTTATAAGATCAATGGTAGAAAAGTTCTACAGAGAATAGTGGGAGATCAGGAGAGAACCAGAGGTCATCGCTGGAAACAGTATAAAGAGGGTGTGAGTAGGGGAGTGAGAGGCAGGTTTTTTTCGTGCAGAGTTGTGAATGATTGGAAAGCCTTGCCTGTGTTTTTGATGAGATGTTTGTGTGATAAAGGACCTCCCAGATGAGTCTTTGACTCCATGAAGTTTTGGGTAATAATAATAATAATAATAATGTTTTAGTTATTTCTTCCGATGTGTTCATATGGAAGGCAAAGAGTGTTCTTTAGTGTTAAACAGTTGATATGGTTTCAAGAAGAATGCTGAGACTTTCACTAAAGTGATGAGTTTTTAGTAGTTTAATCAGTTGAATTGCTGTTACTTTCATATAGAAAGTGAAGTATTGACAGATTTTAAGGTGAAAGAAGATTTTTCACTTATGTTGCTGTCATACATAGAGAGCAGTTCTGTGTTAGTCTCTCTCCTGTGCAAACTCAAGAAAGAATACAGGTTCTGTAGGAAGAAAGAGACTAACGTTACAGGAGTTATATCCATATTATTATTACCCTAAGATCCCATGGAGTCAAAAGAACCTCAAAGTCAAAGACTAGGAGGTCCTTTTGTCTAAACACAGCTCATCATACCACACCTTAAACACAATCAACTTCTTTGCAGAAACCACCTTCTCAGGCAAGGCATTCCAATTATTCACAACTCCACATGCAAAGAACCCGCTTCTCACTCCCCAGCGTACACCCTTCTTATATAGCTTCCAGGGATGACTTCTGGTTCTCTCCTGATCTCCCACAATTTTCTGTAAAACCTCTTCAACATTGACCCTATAACAACCTTTTATATCACCCCTCTTCCTCTGTAAATTGCAACTTCACAACCTTTCCTCATATTCTACATTCCAGAGATTGGAAAATACCTTAGTCAGCCTCTGGACGCTTTCCAACATCTCTTCTTCCTTTTGGAAACCAGGTGACTAAATCTGTACACAGTAGTTCATGTGTGGCCAAATCAGAGCTTTATACATTGGAACAAGGATCTTCTTACTTCTACAAGTCAGTGTTCTCTACATCATTCGTAGACTACACAATGTGTCGTCTAAATTTTAGATCTTTATCCACTATCACTCCAAGATCTCTTATTTCCTTCACCTCCAACAACATATCCCCAACAAGCGTAAATTCTACATCCCATCTTTGTTTCCCAAATTTTAAAACCTTACATTTTGCAGCATTGAACTGACATCCCTACCTCAGTATCCATTCACTCAATCTATTTAAGTTTTCTTGTAAGGCCACAACATCTTCTTTACTCTTAATTAACCTGTATGTTAATATCATTAACATACAGGTTAAACAGCAATGGCCCTAAAACAGACCCCTGATACAGACCTCTAGTGACTTTTATCTTCAAGGATATTGCTCCCTCATACATAACATGCTGACACCTATCTGATAGCCAGTCTCCAATCCAATGCACTAATATAATATCCGACCTCATCTGCTCTAGTTTGACCATCAACCTATCATGTGGTAATCTATCAAAAGCCTTTCTGAAATCTAAGTATACTGCTGGGTATCCCTCTCCTCTGTTCAAGGAAGCTATCACCTTATTGTAATAAGTAAGTGGATTACTAAAACATGACCTCCCTTTAGCAAATCCATGTTGTCCATGAAAGATAATACCACTGTTGTCAACTGAAGTCTGGATGCAGGTTCTCACCAGCCTCTCCAACATCTTAACCGCAACATCTGACACACAGATAGGCATATAATTTGATGTTTGAATTCAGTAACCTCCCTTATGAAGTGACACAATCTTGCCTTCCTTCCACTCCTTTGGAACTTGACCCAGTGTGACTCATATTAAAAAAAATGTCAGGGCAGATACCAACTCCCTGGCACATACCTTCAAAAGACGTGCTGATATACAAGAGTGGTCTTAAAAGTTCTCGGCCTAACAATGAAAAGACATTTATAATTTCAAAATTATTTTTATTTTTCAACATAATCTCCCTTAAGACAAATACATTTATCCCAGCGATGCTCCAGTGCCATTATCCCTTTCCTCTAGTGGTTCTCAGTAAGATCTGCAAAATACCCCTCTACAGCTGTAATCCCCTCTGGATTCAAAGAAAAATGCTGACCATGGAGGAAGAGTTTTAGTTTTAGGAAGAGAGAGAGAAGTCAGAGAGAGCCAAATCTGGGGAATAGGGTGGATGTTCCAACAATTCATAGTGCAGATCCCTTAATTTTCCCATTGCCAAACAGCTTTATGGACAGGTGCATTGTCCTGATGAAAGATGATTTTTTTCTTCTGCAAATTGGGTCTTTTTTCCATGAATTTTTTCATCTAGTCTGGTTAAAAGATCGGAATAATAGTTCCTGGTTATTGTTTCCTTTTCAACATAATTAATAAACAAAAGGCCTTTAGCATCCCAAAACACTGATGCCATGACCTTTCCTGCTGATGGAACGACTGTCTTCTTTGGCGCTGAATAACTGGCCTCTGTCGACTGTTTTGACTGCTGTTTGGATTCTGGTGTGTAATGGTGAATTCAAGTCTCATCCATAATAATAAATCGATGAACAAAATCAGTTTTATTCTTGTTAAAACGCTCCAAGCACTATTCATAGATTTTCATGCTAGTGCATTTTTGATCTACTGTGAGCAAGCGAGGCACCAATCCTGCACAAAGCTTTTTCATTTGCAATTCTTAATGCAAAATATATCCTACACGTTCTTTTGAAATGCCTATAGTCTCAGCAATTTCACGCACTTTTTTTTGACTCGCCAGTCATCCAATACCATATCATGCACTTGATCAATGATTTCAGGTGTTGTTACACTTTTTGGACATCCTTCATGTGGATCATCTTCAAGGCTGGTATGGTCATGTTTAAACTCGGTAGCCCATTTCTTAATTGTCAAAAATGAAGGAGAAGAGTGCCCATAAACTTTTATGAACTTCAGATGAATTTCTTTTGGTGTTAAACCTTCTTTTACAAAGAATTTTATAACTGCACGATACTCAATTTTATCTATTTCAAGGGTACAGACAACACTTTTGCTTCAGACAGCTGTAAAAAGGAACTACTTGATAGACATGCTTATGACAGATGTACCAACTTGGAAAAAAAAAATGCTGATAGTGTTGCCATCTATGATCGAGGCCGAGAACATTTCAGACCTCCCTTGTATTATCAAGCTCCACAGCCTTATCAATATTAAGTTTGCTGAATTTCCCAATCTTGCTCACTTACAGTCAATCTCTCTTCCTCATCATCAACTGCTCTCAAATTCTCCATAATGTCACATTCACAAGAATGAAAGACCTTTATGCTGCAGAAGATAAGTATCGCCACTATATCTTCTGCGGCAGTGTTCTTATACCATTTTCTTCAATCAATGTCATCCTTCTATAATCATTCTTTTTTTGCTGTCTACATATCGAAAGAACTCCTTAGGATTATTTTCGGCTTCATTAGCTAACTGTGTCTCATATTTCACTCTTTTGCTACCCTTACCAACCAAGTTACCCTCGTTGCCTGTTCTTTGTAATCCTCATGGAATTGATTATTACTCCTTCTCTTATGCTGCCTCCGAAATGCCTTTTTCCTCTGTATCACATGCTTAATCTTTTCATTCATCCATTTCCCACCTACTTTATTTAACCTTCTGATCCTTGAAATACATTTAGACATTGCTTCTACCAGACAGTTCTTGAAATATCCTCCAAGCTGCATTGATCTCCTTTCCAGCTAACTTCTCATTCCATGCTAGAACTGCAAGCTGTCTCCTGAACTCCTCATAATCACCAGCCTTGTAGTTCCACATATACCCTTTCCACAGAGGTCCTCACACTGCTGGCAAGCACCCAAGTAATTGCTCCATGGTCACTCTCACCAACTTCAGGGTGATTTGACATCTTATTTATAATTACATCCTCTGATGAGATGATCAAATCCAAGATGGTTAATCCTCATGTGCTCTCTATTATGTACTGAATGAGGTAGTTGACCCTCAAAAACTCAAGAAACAAATTTTCTTTACTTCCAGTTGCTATCTTATCATTCCAGTATATATTACCATAAATAAAATTGCTCATAATAATCACCCTTTTCTTATTTACTTGGCTAATTTGATTATACATTTCATGGTCACTACTATTCACATTACCAGGTCTATAACAACATCTGACCGAGTATTTCATTCTATTCACCTCTATCTCACACCATATTGCTTCAAAACCACTGGCACTATTTCCCTCTTGTATCTCTATCTTGTACAGACCTAACTCTTTCTCTATCATCAATAGCACTCCACCTCCATTTTATAGGACAGTAGTCTGTTGGTTTATGTGACTGAAAGGAAGTTGTACATATAAAAGTGTTTTTCTTGATGTAACATGAAGCATATATTGTCACTTGCATCAATAGGTTGCGTTGACTTGATGTTGTATATATTTGTGTTATTTGTAAATTAAAGATTTTTATTTTGGTTAAAAAAAAAAAGTGATTGAAGACTCCATCCTTTAATGGGCTAAATATTTTAAGAGGTTAGTTTACACATGAGATATCTTGGGATACAAACCTGTGTGCAAGTTAGATTTAGGAGTTTAGTTGCAGTGTTTTGTTTTTCTTTTGAATTTAAGAATTTTAATCACTTGGAGTGTATGAGTGAGTGAAGTAAGTAAAAATATCTTACTTCACTGCCCACACATAAACACACAGTGGGACCGCCCATGATAATACTTTTGATTGAGTGGGTGAATAATAATAATAATTATTATTATTATAGTCACCTGATAAATTTAATTTCTTAAACATTGCAACTGCAAATAACTTACCTTGGATCATTTGGCATATGTTCTGATAGATTTGTCAATAAAACTGCCAAATTGAAACCTAAAACAGAGAATTTCAATTAAAATAGCATCACTCCTAATGCTCTTAAAATACTACAACTAAAAAAAAAAAGTCACTTAAAAGATATTCATATTTTTAATTTTTTGTTTTTCACAGATTTTTCATGTGCTGTATATAAAGATAAATCAAATGACTTTATACTAAACAAGAAATTATAATCTTCTTGTTATTCTTTACCCAAGTGTTAGTAAACAAAAGTTTATTTTTCTCATAAATTAACTTCATAATGGCTACTTGCATATGGAGGAAGATGATTTCACATCAAATTGCTTTATTCATGATGTAAAACATACTTCTTTTCATGTGTATATCTTCCTTCATGTGCATTATGGAATGTAGAAAATAACACATCTGAAAGAACTGCTTTCATTATCCAGTCATCCAGTATCCAGTCATCAAAAATGAAACATAAATTAATAAAAAAAATTGAGGATAAACAGAAGGAATTAAAATATGAGCTATAAAAAGGTACAATGGTACAATTTCTTCTTCATTTAAAAGGAGAGAAATGATAATTGATGATACTTTCTTCATTAGACAGTTCACCAAATTCCATGAAGAAAGGACTATCACTCAAATCTATGTGGATGGAGAAGAAATCTTCACCACACAAGATATCCTTGACAAAAATACTATGAATATCTCTTTGAAGACAATATTGTGGAAAACTATAACTTTTGGAACATATTTAAAGTCTTTTCTGTTCATATCCAAGATTGTTGTCTTGACATAACCATTATTATTATTTGACACCTCCAGGGAGTCCAAAGACTCATTGAGGCAGAGCACTTGCTCTACAACTCTGTCTCCACCACTCAATCTACCAACTACAATGAACCACAACTACACCAATGCCATCTACCGCCCACCCCACTTTCACAGACAATCACAAACATCCATGCCTATTGGCTGGAGAGCAGATATGCTAACCACTCAGTCAACCAGGCTGGCAGCAACTTAAGCCAATAAAGAATGCTAGAAATGAAAATCCCAAGGACCTCACAGTCTAATTATGAGTAATTTTAATTATGGCAGTATAGATTGAAATGAAGAGATAGCATTTGGGAATAAGAAAAATGAATTTCTCGAGTTCCTGAGAGACATCTATCTCAGGCAATATGTAAAGAAGGGCATGTGAGGTTTGAGTTTTGAACCTGATTATTTCATCAAAGGACGTAACTGTTAGTTAGTGGGGTTTTGCACTTCGCTCCAGTTGGTGTGAGTGACCATGAAGTGATCACATGGGTTGTGGCTAGCCACATGAAGGTCAAAAGGATGAATAAGATGGGTGTGAAATGGATGAATGAGGGTGTTAAGCATGAAATCTGGAAGAAGATACTTTGGAGGCAGTGCAAGATGAATAATAGTAATAATCAGTTCATGAAGAGTATAAAGAGCAGACCATGAGAGTGACTCACTCAGTTGGCGATAAAGAAAATAAAAGTGCAGTCTGAGCAGAAATTAACAAATCAGGCCAAGAAAAAAAACCATATGAGTTTTTTTTTGTGTGTGGCAAGTAGAAAGAAGAATGATTTTGGTAAGATACTGTTAATGGATGCAAGTGCGAGATTGGTGACCGCTGCAGAGAACATTGTTGAGGCGATCAGTAAGAACAGTTCATCAGAGTATTTCATCCTCAGTGTGAAATCAGAAGCTCAAGTGTAAGAACAGCAAAAATACAGTATGAGCAGAAATTAGCAAGAATTTCTGCTCATACTGGGTCAAAAAATTTTTTTCAATCTGTGGTGAGTATAAAGAAAGAAAGATTATGGCATGATGATATTAATGAATGAAAGTGGCAGATTGGTAACTGCTGCAGAGGTCATGGTCGAAGTATTTAGTGAGCAGTTCATCAGGATGTTTCATCCTCAATGTGATATTAAAAGTTCAAGTGTAGATAATGAAATGTGAGAAGACTGAGAAGACTTATATCTCTTGCTCACTTACCATTAAGTGAGCAAGAGATATATGAGGAGTTAAGCAAACTAGATGTCAATGATGCAATAGGACTTGATGACATATATCGCCATTCAATTATCACCATGTGTCTTGAGGGAATTACCCTCAAGACACATGGTGATAATTGAATGGCTATGTTCAAAGTAGTTATTATTGGCCTTACCCTTCTTGTTTAAAGACTTTTGCAACAGCACAAGTCCCAAAGGAGTGAAAGGAAGGAAGATAAAACTTCCACTTTACAAAGGTGGTGATGATGAGGCTATGGCACAAATTACAGGCCAAACTGTTTATCTGGAGTTGTACTAAGGTACTCAAAAGTTACAGAAGACTTTTGAGAATTCCCTATATTGCTCACGAAACCAATGAAAATGTCCGGAAACTGATTGATTCAATAGACGGGAGAAAAAGGGAAAATATTCTGACAGTCATCAGAAGAAGACAGATGAAATGGTTTAGACATGTGGAGGGCTAATGGCATTCTAAAGCAAGCATTAGAAGGAATCATTTCGGGATCAAGGGTTAGGGGCCGACCTTGATTAAAATGGACTGATAACATCAAAAAATGGACAAATTCCTCCCTTTCTCAACTGACAACAAGTAACAAGAGACCAAGATGATTGGAGGAGGCTAACAAAGAATATCACCTACCAGCCATGAGTGACCCAACGGTCCATTTAGCACTATGGGAGAGAAAGAAAGAAAGGCTAAGGAATTGGAGAGTTGGTGAGTGCTACGATGTAAAAGTGGGTTGATGACTGCAGTATTCTCTGTACTTGTCAGCAATGGTTTGTTAAAAAGAGGTTTTGTTTTACCAACTAGTTTATATACTATAACAATGTGCTGAATGTATTGGAGAAGGAGATGCATATACAATGGTATATGCATCTTCAATTTTGCAAAGGCTTTTGATAGATTGCCACACCACAAGTTGGTAACTAAACTGAAGCAGATGGGATTAGATGATAGACTAATGAGTTGGATAGGTGAATGGCTATTGGATAGGCATCAGCAAGTTGTGTGCATGAGGGGGGGGGGATTATCTTGAACAAGGAAAGTCACTAGTGATGCTGCAAGGATCAGTTTTGGGACTATTGTTATTTAATCTGTATATTAATATTAGGAAAAGGGTCCAAAGGCGACTGACTAAGGTAGTTTCTGACCTCTGGAATGTTGAGTATGAGGAAAGATTGAGAAGATGTAATTTGCAAAGTCTGGTGGACAGGAGGAAGAGGGGAGATATGATAGAGACCTACAAGTTGGTAAGGGGTTGTTATAGGATCAGTGCTGGAGAAGTTTTACAGAGAATAGTGGGAGATCAGGGGAGAACCAGAGGTCATCCCTGGAAACTGTATAAAGAGGGTGTGAGTAGGGGAGTGAGAGGTAGGTTTTTTCGTGCAGAGTTGTGAATGATTGGAATGCCTTGCCTGAGAGTGTGGTGTCTGCAAGGAGTTTAAGGCTCAGTATGATGACATGTATATGTGATAAAAGGACCTCCCAGATGAGTCTTTGACTCCATGAGGTCTTTGGGTAATAATAATAATAGGTTAAACTGGTGATATACAACTATTTGCAAATGATGCGAAACTGTTGAGAATGATGAGGAATTCAAGCAGACATTATGGCCTTACAGGAGGACTTGAATAGATTGTATGAGTGGGCAACAGTATGGAACTATCAGTTTGTGTTTATTGGCATTGGTGTAGATGATGATTGTAGTAGCAGTTGGTGGATTAAGTGGTGAAGACTGTGAAGACTGAGAACTGTAGAGTAGGTGCCCTATGATTCTTTGGACTCCTTGGAGGTGTTTGAAATAATAATAATAATAATATTCAAAACTTTGATAAGTTGAGGTTAGTTGTAGTTGATGGAGACAGAGAGTTGTAGAGCACGTGCCTCCCTCAATGAGTCTTTGGCTTCCCTGGAGGTGTCACATAATAATAATAAATAATAATAAGTGTACGGCTCTTAGATATGGCAGGTGATGATGGGATGAAAAATATACACTTAGCAGAGAAATTTTGGAGGAAGGTGAGGAGAAAAAAGACCTTGGAGTGGTGGTGAACACTCCAAGGTCTTTTTTCTTCTCACTTGTGCAATGTGAACTCTGAAATTCAGAGTTCACATTGCACAAGTTGTGTTGTGAAGACATCATATCAAATTATGGCAATGATACAGAGGACTTTAACTTGTAGAAATAAAGAAGTTCTGGTTCCACTGTATAAGGCCTCATATGGGTTACTGTGCATACATTTGGTCCTCTGGTTTTCACTGTGCTGTAGATATGTTGGATAGATTCCAGAGAAGACTGAATAAGGTTGTAACTGGTCTCTGGGATATGAGAACAGATTGAGGGAATGCAGTTTGCAAAGCCTTGTGGATAGAAAGAGAGGCAATATGATTGAGATATTTAAGCTAGCAAAGAGTTGTTATCGGGTTAATTATTATTATTATTTCAAACACCTCCAAGGAGTCCAAAGAATCATAGGGCACCTACTCTACAGTTCTCAGTCTTCACCACTTAATCCACCAACTACTACACTGAACTGCTACTACAATCATCATCTACACCAATGCCATCCACCACTAGTATTTTTTGTCTGTAAATTGTGTGTGTTCTGAAGACCGATTTGTCTGTATGTGGGATGAAAAACCTGAGTTTTTCGGAGAAAAAATCCTGCTGTCTCTTTGTGAGATCAGGTAACTCTCACCTTCAACTGAAGGAAACCCATATAAAGATTCCTCTCATCATGATGAGAATCGAACTTAGGCTTTTCCAATTGAAGGGTGTAATGTACAGCTGTTCTTCCAATCACACTATGAAGGTACTAACATGGAAGAAAATTTTCCTAACATGTCCCAGAGTTCTGTTCTTGGGCTCCTGTTGTTTAACTTGTTTGTAAATGATATATGATATGGACTGACTGGGGATCTTCAGTTGTTTGCAGATGATTGGAAAGAATTATAAGCATCACTGTTGATGTTAATTCCCCTCAGGAAGATTTGAATAGACTACTTGGACATAGGAGTGAGTTTGTAGTTATAATATCAATAAATGAAAGATGTTGCATTTTGGAGTGCAGAAATATAAGGCTGTGTAGTATATTGATGGTGCCATACTGCAGGAAGTGGGTGAGATTAGAGATTTGGGAGTGATGATTGACAGAAAATCCTCTCTAGAGGGCAATATACCCTTTAGACTGAAGTTTAGAGGGCATATTGCTAGTGTTGCAAAGGATGCAATCATAAGTGCTCCTATGATAAGAAGTACTCAAACATGTAGGGATAAAGAAGTGGTTGTGCCACTGTATAAGGCACTGGTTAGACTACACTTGGACTATTGTACTCAGATCTGGTCACCTATTTTTCAATGTGATGGGGAAACACTGGAGAGGATCCAGAGACAAGTGACTAAGACAATGTCAGGACTTTGGAATGCTGGCTATGGAGAGAGAGAGAGAGAGAGGTTGAAGAGATGTCGATTACATAGTTTGGCGGATAGGAGGGATAAGGAAATCGTTGTGCCACTGTATATAAAGCATTGGTCAGACCACATCTGGACTATTGTGCTCAAATCTGGTAACCTGGTTTTCAATGTGATATGGAGACATTATAGAGGGTCCAGATGTGAATGATTAAGACAATGTCAGGACTTTGGAATGCTAGCTACGGAGAGAGGTTGAAGAGATGTGGATTACAGAGTTTGGTGGATAGGAGAAAACAAGTGATATGATAGTGACATTTAAGTTAGTGAGAGGATTTTATCAGATTTAATCCAGAGGGGATTATAAAAAGCGTAGAAGGTGAGAGGGGAAGAACCAGAGGTCATCTCTGGAAGTTATGTAAAAGTGTGGTGAAGAGGGGTATGAGGAATAGATTTTTTACATGGAGAATTGTCAGTGAATGGAACATATTACTAGAATGTGTTGTTAATGCAAGGAGCACTAAGGATTTTAAAATTCTATATGATAAATATGTTGTCAGTTGAATGAACCTCCCACAATGAAGTCTGCTCACTCCATGGAGGATATAATAATAATAATAATAATTTCATATAATTTGATTTTCTGAAAAATTACATGATTAACTATTGTTTAAAATCCTCTTTTTTATTTTTTTTTCATGTTTTATTTTAATTTTTAATGTAAAAATTCTATTTAGGATCTGCAATTTTTTAAAATTGAACTCTACACAGTTCCTTGATAAAACTAAATTGGAAACACTGATTCAAATAAATGACTTTATATATATAAATTCTACATGCACTTCAAAAATTAATGTGTTTCTTGAAAAAATGTTCATACCAATATCCTTGGCAGGATTATGGAAGCGTTCAGTAAATTCCCTATAATCGATTAGCCCATCATGATTAGGTTCACAACAGCTCATCAAGTAATTAATTTCATCACTAAAAAAAAAAACACACATTAAAAACAGGTTGTGGACAGTAATAACAATACAACACAAAAACATCAATATAACAATTCCTTTAAAGTCATGACATTTGACTCACACCATAAACATTAATAATTATAAAATAGTATGCCTTTTGTACCATGAGTTTTTAATGTGAAGTGAAAAGCTGCTTGTTTCTCAAAAAACACTTGTATAAGCAGCAAGCATTCAAAAGTAAATTTACAATTTAATTAAAATTAATGCCTGTGTAGCTCAGTGGATGTGGCGTTTGCATACCACGGCGCTTGGTCGCATGAAGGAAGACTTGATTTCAAGTCTAGTCGGCGACCAGAGGAAATTTTTCTAAGCCTTTTTTCTGAGTTAGTCAATCTCTGGCACGGACAAGCTGGTTTTTTCTCCAGGAAACTCGGGTTTTTCGTCCCGTAAACTCAAGAAAATCGACCGCAGAACCCACATTATTTCAGACATTAAATACGAATGTTAGGGTTAGGGACCACGAGATGGTGGCACTTGTTGAGCCGTCACTCTTCACTGTGTGCCGCTTAATTAGTGATAGCCTTGGGCCAGCTATCTCTGATTGGGTACCAGTGGAGATTGAACTGCCCACTCAGTCTCCAAAGTTAGATAGGGCTAAAAACGGCCTCGCCTACTCCCTATATATACGGGAATAAAAAGGCGTTAGCTGATTTTATTTATTTATTTTTTAAATTAATGCTGAAAATGTGTTAGGAAGGTTAAGAAAACATTTTTGACATTTTGTAAAGAACACCAAATATGTACCTGAGTTCTTCGATGTAACTCTTAATGGTTTTATTGAAGTGCTTTTTGCATGAATTAAATATGAAGAGCTTAATGTACGTGTGCCTGGCAGCTTCTTTTGAAGTATTTATTTACTTTTTGGCCTGGTTGGCAAGGAGTTAACATATCTACCCTTCAATCAACAGAGGTGGGTTGATTGGAGTGTGGATATGTTACTTTGCATGGGCAGGAATTCTGCCACAGGCACTGATGTCTTTAAAATTGTGGCTAAAGGTGTGGAATTTTCGATTAAGACAGGGTATATGTAGAATTACCGTGCTGGCAAGTATGACAAGCTTAAGAGATTGCTTGGTTCAGTACCATGGCATGTAAAACTGCAAGGGCTGGATGTCAATAGAGCATAGGAAGTGGTCAAGGAGCATTTGCAGGAGGGTATGGCTGATTGTATACCTAGGGTCTGAATAGCAAAACAGGTAGGGGTTAAATGGATGAATAACACTATTAAGCTTGAGCTGCAAAAAAAAGAAACAACTGTGGAGGGAATTTAAAGAGAGAGGTGACCTGCAGGTGCACGAACGGTATAAAGCACAGGGCAGAAGGGTAACAAGTGTGGTAAGAAAAGCAAAAGCGGATTATGAAAGGAAACTAGCTATGCAAGCTAAAGAGAATCCCAAACAGTTCTTTCAATATGCAGCAATTAAAAGAAAAACTGTACACGGCAGAATGATTTTAAGGAATGCCAATGGCAAGGCGGTCACTGAATCAGTTGATATAGTGGAATTACTGAGTGAGCACTTTGCAAGAGCATATCATCCAGGTGGTGACATTGAAAGAATGAAGGAAACATTAGTTTATACAGGAATTGTGGTGAATGAAGTGGAGGTGAATAGCCTATTACAGAACCTTAATGTGAATACATCTGTGGGAGTGGATGGTATACCGGCATGGGTCTTACATATAGTGGCTAAAGAATTATCAGTGCCCTTGACCATGTTGTTTAATCTGAGCTTTGGGTCTGGTTTAGTCCCGAAGGTGTGGAAAGAGGGGAAAATAGTTCCACTGCATAAAGGAGGATCCAAGACTACTGTTGCAAATTACTGACCGATCAGCATATCAGGAGTTGTTATCAAGGTCTTGGAGAAAGTAGTCAAGGGAAAAATACAGGAATGGATTGATGAAAATGAGATACTGTATGGGGGACAGCATGGCTTTGTGAAGGGTAGATCATGCCTCAGTAACTTGCTCAAGTTTTATAACACAGTGATGGCTGAACTGGATAAGGGTAACGGGTTTACAGTGATACTGCTTGACCTGGCTAAGGCATTTGACAGGATACCACATGGAATTCTAATCCATAAACTGCAACATATGGGAATGGATAAAGGGTTGGTGAAATGGATGGGTGGGTGGTTGATGGAGAGATATCAGAGTGTAGTTTATTCAGGAGTACAGTCCAAAAGATGGCCTGTGACTAGTGGTGTACCGCAGGGTTCTGTTCTTGGACCACTGCTGTTTTATTTGTTCATTAACGATATAGGGAAGGATCTAAGAGGAATGGTTCATTTGTTCGCTGATGATGCAAAGTTGGGTAGGGCAATAGTGAATGCAGAAGATGTCAAAATCTTGCAGAATGATTTGGATAGATTGGAGGTCTGGGCTAAGGAGAATGGATGTCAATTTAATGTGACAAAATGTAAGGTTATGCATTTTGGGGTGAAAAGATTAGCAGCAGTATACCACATTGGTGGAACTGTATTCCAGGAGATTGATGAGGCAGGGACCTGGGAGTTGGTGGATAGTGAGATGAGGTTTAGTGGACACATTGCAAAAGTGGCTAAATCAGCTCATCAAATCACTTGGTTGCTAAAGAATACTTTGATGAGAGAGATAAGCAAGTTATTGTTCCTCTGCACCGAGCCTTGATAAGACCTCATCTCGACTACTGTGCCCAGATTTGGTCACCTAGGTTTCTTATTGATGGGGAGGAGGTTGAGAGGATCCAGAGGTGAGTGACCAAGATGATAGCAGGTCTATGGAATGAACCTTATGAGATCAGGTTGAAGATTTGTTGGTTGCAGAAATTGATTCATAGGCAGAAAAGAGGAGATATGATTGAGACATTCAAATTGCTGAAGGGTTTCTATAGGATTAATTCAGAGGATATTTTTGAGATCAGGACTGGTGGTGGGAGGACTAGGGGACATCTATGTAAGATGGGCAAGAGTGTGGTTAGTAAGGTGTTAGAGCTGGGTTCTTTACTTTTAGAGTGGTAAATGAGTGGAATAAGCTGCCAGAGTCTGTTGTGGGTGCTATGACAGTGAATGAGTTCAAGGCAAGATATGATAGATACTGTGAGAATGTCGAATAGTTGTGTGGGCATGATGTTTAGGGCCTCCCTCGATGAGTCTGAGGACTCCTTGGAGTCGCCCATAGTAATAATAATAATAATAATAGAAGCTAGGAGATAAATTTCATCACCTTGTGTGAGACCAGCCTCCCCACTTATTTACAGCCTCAAGTGGCTTGAAAAGTTCCATCTTGGTTTCTAGAGTAGGATTTCTAGACTATGTGAAAAATTAAAAAACAATACAAAAAATATAAAATGAATTTAAAAGAATAAAAAAAGCAAGCCCACCCTATTAAGAATCTACTATAGGCTACACGTATCAGATGAAATGGTGAAAGTTTAGGAACCACATAATACTAAAGTTCATCACGCAGAAAAACAGCCAATTACAGAAAATGAGTTTACATCTCAGGAAAATGCACTACCCAGCTATCCTAGTGACCAGTATAATGGAGATCACTTTATTCACAAAGAGGAATTAGATTCACAGGCCAGTACCAAAGTTCCAAATTTGGGAGACCAAGAGGAAAGAATCATCCAACTTAATAACTATAGCTGATCAGTTAGCAGAAATTTTTGATAAGTCACTCAAAATAGTTTCAAACGAGGATAGTCACTTGTCTTAACTGTTTGCTCCTGCTGAACTGATTTCTAGTCATTCATTTGAAAAATGTTAATGCTTAATGCTTGTGGTAAGATTGACGTGACCTTTGGTTCTTTATCCCTTTATTGCATTTTTTCTTTCAGAAAAAATGCAAATTAGGTTTGTTTAGTGAGCATTTGGTTCACTGTAGGTTGATTAGCAGTGTATTTCATATGGTGCGGTTTTGATGCATTTATATCTTGAGGGCATGTTTGTTGTGGTCCACTGCCTGGTGGATTAATGGGTTAGAATGGATGGCTGCATTTGCAAAAAAAAAAAAAAAAAAAAGTTGCCATTTTGCATAAGGAGGTTGCAATATCTGGGATAACAGTTTCTCAATGAAACTGTACATTCCTCATGAACAATGGAGTATTGAATGCCATGCTGATGCACTTGTTCTGTATGATTTGTATTTTTTTGACATTCAAATATGCAGTTGTGTAACCCCAGCTTGGCATCAGTATAGGTCTGGTCATTGTTCTCTATAGGAGTGGCTTGATTTCTGTATATGGCAGACTGTGTCGGTTCAGTAATGAGTAAAGATGTCCTATTGCTTAGTTTCCTTTTGAGCAGGTGTAATCTACATGGGATGCAAAGTGGAGTTCTTTCTAAGGGAATCGGAGTGACAAACATGATTATCTCGCAAGGACAACAACACACTTGTCTGCATTGATGTTGATGCACCATCTCCTGAACCACTGCTCTAATTCTGATATAGCAGTATGCAGCTTTTCAGTTACAATCTCACCCAGTCTTAAGGATTGGACCAGTATTGCTGTGTCATCTGCATATAGAGCCACTGTTGTGGTGGCCATGCAGGGGATGAAGGCCATATAGATGGCAAAGAGTAAAGGAGAGTAGGGAGCCCCAGAGAACTCCTGAACTGATTCTTTGTAGTTCACACGAAGCTTCTGATCATCAAGATAGGAACCGGTCATACCTAATGGAAGTTACATGTCAATTAGTTTATACAGTAGACCTCTATGCAGACCTTGTCAAATGCCTCTGCATTGTGAAGAAAGACTGCACCGATGTGCTGTTTCCAACTGTATCCCACACTGATGTATTCCACAAATTTCTCACGATTTGTTGTACAGTGGAGTGATTTTTGCAGAAGCCAAACTGCTCATTAGGTATGAGGATTTTTCCTTTGCAATTTTTTGCAAACTTGTCAGTATCAATTGTTTGGTAATATTTCCTAAGCAGGAAGCAGGCTGATTGGACAGTAGGCATGAGAGAACTGCTTTGCTTTCCCTGGTTTTGGGATCAAGATTATGTCAGAGCTTCTTTCCAGCATGGTAGAAAGTAATAAAATCTTAGCATTGCATTAATGATTGCTGCAAGGTGCATAATGGCTTTGTGGGATAGTTGTTTGATGACCTTGTTGGAATCATCTGGGCCCAGTGCTTTCCTCTTCTTTACTTTCTTAACTATTTCTTGTATTTCAGTGGGTGACGGTTGGGTGTCATTTGGGGACACCCAACCGTCAATGTGTGCTTCAGTGTGTGGTGTACACTGGCATGAACTTTCTTGATGAAATCTAGGTCTGCATGCATACAGTTTGAACCACACTGTTTTTCTAGACTGTCAGCAAAAGCTTCTGCCATCTTAGCATCATGATAGACCAAACCTATTTCACCATGGACTAGTGGAAGAGGTTTGCAGTCCACTTTGAGAGCCTTCGTCATCTTCCATAATGAATGATTCTTGGTGTTTAGGGACAGCAGTTTCTTTTCTCGCTGTTGGTTCTGATGATCTCTCAGTGCTTGTCGGACTGAATAGGTGTCTCTATTGAGGGTTTGTCAGTCTTCAGGAACCAGTATCCTATGATACCGGTGACTGGCTCTGTTCTTCTAATGGATGAGATTCTTGATTTCTTCTGGAAGGTGGTTGGTGTTCGAGCATGGTATTAGAAGTAGCAGCATGGAGTACTGTTGTTATCTGTTTTTCCAGGTTGTTTATTGAAGTATTGATCATCTCTTTAGATTTGATAGTTGGGACTTGGACCTATGAACTTGAGGAGTGTGTTATGTAGCTTTTCCCAGTTGCTTATGATAGCTAGTCAGTTTTATCAGACTCCTTGGATTACTGAGGTTTTGGTTCTGTTGCTTTTTTAGGTGCCACAATTCCACATATGAACCTGTGCAGATTTTGGTGCATCTTTGGATTTTTTGAGGCTGAATGTGGTAAGCCTTTTTCTCTGTCTTGTTGTCATACCGGGCCTGAGTTGGTTTTCCCAGTTTCTTGGAGATCGGATATTCTCTGCATCCTTTGCAGTTGGCAAGGTGTGGTCCACCACACTTGACACATTTTGCCAGTTCTGTTTTTGGTTTTGCACATGTAGTTGTTGAGTGATCTCCCCTGCACTTGATGCAATGCAACTCAGCCTTATAGCAGCACTGTGAATGGCCAAATTTTTGGCAGTGGTGGCATTGACCATTGGATTCCCTTTGGCACAGAGATTCTAGCTTAAAGACCAGGTTGCAGACAATAGTGAGGTTAAAGTTTTCATGCTAGTCTACTGATTTCAACCAGCACAAGTTGTCTGCTTTCAACATGCAACTTACTTCGATGGGCTGTAGCCTGTGATTCTAGAAAATGACTGTGACTTCTTCAGTTGGTACTGATTCAGTAATATCACACAGCACCACCTTCAGTTTTTTTTTTTTTTTTTTTTTCACTTTTCAAAGCAAAGCTGGTATGGGACTCTTTTTTCGTCCATGAATTTGGTGATTGTGCAGTAGTATGTGACTGTCTGTGGTTGAATGCAAATGCCTTCGTTGGTGTTTTTAGCCCTGCTGAACTCTATTTTACACATTTTTAGAGCTAGGTCTAGTGTGGTCCACTATACCTTGTCTTGCGGTATGACTATGATGACCACAAATATTCTTTCCCTTTTGATTGTCTCTGCATCCATAGGCATTTCCATGTTTTCATTATTTGTTTCCTCATACCTTTTTTTCATGCTGCTTTCTTGGAAACCATTTATGTCTGTACCAGGTTCTTCTGTGGCCTGCTCCTGTTCTATTGGCCTGGTGTTAAATGTATTGGGAGATGGATTGGGTGCCTGCATTTGGGAAAAGGTGTGGCCATTTCTTCTCCAGGACCATCTTAGTTTGTTCATAGTCCAGAATTGATGGAATGTTCAATTATGATCCAAAACCCGAAGACTAATCCAAGAAAGACTCACACTACAATATGACGTGAAGCGAATAACCGCAGATGACTCACCTAATCTTGAACGAAAAATCAACTGACTACTCACTGACCAGATGTACTCTCCAACCAATCTTGTATCAGATCCTAAATTCATGTCTCTTGAGCATCTGAAGAACATTCAACAGGAGCAGACATATGAGACAAGTGATTATCCTCACTTGAAGATAGAGGATAGGACTGGTAGTGAGTGAGCAAGTATGATGAATTAATTGGAATGTTCCAATGAGTTAACCCTCATACTGGTCTCAGCCTATATATATGAGAAGCATACAACAGAGTTTGAGAAACACAGGTAAGAAGTGTTCAATATTATTTATCTTTATTAAGAGGTTTGATAATCCTTGACACTCAAGAGAATCCTTAACCAGGTTATCTTGTGTTTGCAGCTTGTCTCAGAGTCAGTGCTACTAAGTTGACGACATATGTAGTTCCTTATGTATATGTTTTACATTGCACTTTTAAAATTACAGCAATATATGCTTGTGGCTGTAATTTTAAATAGAGATTTAAAGTTACAGCTACAAGCTGTAAATACCCTCTAAAACCCTCTGTAAATACCCTGAAAATACCCTCTAAACTTCAACTCAGAGAGTTGAAGTTTAGAGGGTATTTTCCAATGGTAACCAAAACAGTGCATCAGATTACATGGTTGTTGAAGTACACAGTGACAAGTAGGGATAGAAAAGTTATTTTTCCAATATACAGGGTGGCCATTAAATAACTTTCCCTCTTTGGAGGCATCTGTAGCTAAAACCAATAAATGAAATGAGACCAAATTTTATATTGGGACTTTTGAAGGCACGGGGAGATGATTTCTGCAAAAAAAAAGATTTAGTACCAAAAAGTCGCCAATAGGGGAATTTTGACACTGGCGGAGCCGAAAACAAGTGGATAATTACATTAAGACAGATAAAATGGAATAATTATTTCGATGGTGTAAGCGACGGCCGCGTCACTCATTCCAGCTGGATATGTGGCACGTTACAATGATAATAAGAATAATAATCATTAAACTAAAACAACAACTTGCAAGAGACACAGAAATTAATGTAGTGATTGAACTTACAGGAAATAATGTTTTATTCATCAGAATCAGGGTCCCCTGGACCACATACATGATTTTCAATGTGCTGACCTTTCTTGTGTACACCAAATTGCATCCAGTGTGCAACATGCTCTATAGCTGAGTGTAAGGAGTCGGATTGGATGTTCATAACAGCCTGTTTTATGTTCTCTTTCAAGACATGCAAGTTGCGAACGCCATCAACATACACAATGGGTTTCAAATACCCCCACAGCCAAAAGTCACATGGAGTGATGTCCGGGGATCGAGGCAGCCATGCCGTTGAAAAGAACTGACTGATAACCCTCTAATTACTGAAATGCTGGCGTAAAAGGTGCTGTACTGAAAACGTTCAATGTATGGCCATGCTCCATCCTGCATAAAAATTATGGAGCCCAAACATTGTCATGGCTGCAATGCAGGAATGACAAAATTTTCCAGCATTCGTCGATAAATCTCTCCAAACCTGGAGAGATTTATCGACGAATGGAGCAGGTTACAGGACCTGTAGGGGTAATATGCTCAAAAAAGTATGGTCCTATTATGAAATCGCAAGTGGTTGTTTTAGTTTAATTGTTATTATTCTTATTATCATTGTAACGCACCACATATCCAGCTGAAATGAGGGATGTGGCTGTTGCTTACCCTGTTAAAATGTTATTATTCCATTTTATCTATCTTTAATGTAATCCTCCACTTGTTTTCGGCTCCACCAGCGCCAAAATTTCACCTATCGGTGACTTTTGGTACTAAATCTTTATTTTGCGGAAATCATCTCCCCATGCCTTCAAAATTCTCAATATAAAATTTGGTCTCATTCTGTTTATTGGTTTTAGCTACAGATGTCTCCAAAGAGGAAAAGTTATTTTATGGCCACACTGTATAAGGCTTTAATAAGGCCTCAACCTATATTGCTGGACATAGATGTGTATACCTGGATTCTGTGGGGGATGAAAAATGGTGGAGAGGATCTAGAGGTGAGTGACAAAGATTGTGGTAGGTCTATGGAATGCTCCCTATGAGAATAGGTCAATGGTCTGTGAGACTCAAAAACTATCTGCTAGGTGAAAAAGAGCAAACATGATAGAAGCATATAAATTATTAAAGGAGTTTTTTTGAACTGATATTGATTACTTTTTTCAATACATGGCAGGAAGGGAGAGAAGGGAGCAAAGGGAAGAAGTGCAATGATAAAGATCACTGAAGATTAGTTTAACTGAGAGTAACCAAAAATATGAGTGGAAGTGTTAGTATTAGTAGTGCCCCCATAGTGCAATTGGAAAGATGATGGTACATTGCATCCTTTGGTTGGAAAAGGCCTATATGGTTTTTTTTCCCAATTAAAGGTGAGTTCATATGGAGGCAGCAGGGTTTTTTCTCCTGGAAACTGAGGTTTTTCATCCTGCATACAGACAAATTGGCCTTCAAGATACACAATTTACAGACAAAATACTAGTGGTGGTGGTGAGCAGTAGATGGGGTTGGTGTAGATGTTGTAGACAGACAGTTACAGAGTAGGTGCCTTCCCTCGATGAGCCTTTAGCCTCCTTGGAGGTGTCACGAAATAAAAATAATAAGTGTTAGTAGTAGTAGTAGTAATGTAAAAGTAGTTAAAGAACTTAGGGAAGCATTGGTGAAAATGAAAAGAAATTAAGAATGTTAAAAATGAAATTGAAAAGGAATTGAGTTTAATAAGTATGATCCTAAATGGTTTTAAATACAGTTTTAGAAGAGGAGGATGCAGTGATGAACTGACCAGACCAATAGATCTGGTCAAAGATTATAAAGCTCGAACATCTGATTTGGGGTGATTTTTGATCTTTATTGAAGTCATTTTAGGTTAAATATATGTAGAGAATGACATGAGACCATTTTCCAGCCAGTTTTGAACATTCCATTTTTAATTATGAAATGTCTTGGCATACTTATGGAAGACAAAGTGTTGACAAAGAATGGGCCACAAGGAAGAATGAGGTGAAGGTATTCATGCCAGTACATATAATTTCTGTAATAAGGTCTATATATTTCAAGGCATGGAGCCAAAAGCTTATACCAGAGAAAGAAAGAGTAGAAAATGAAGACTTCCAATTTAGTCTTTGTAATGATATACAAGGTAAGAAAATTATTGGAAGACATGCTGTAAAAGTATGTTTGCATGAAGATATTATTTAAATTAAGAGGCAATGTTGGCACAATAGCTCCATGGATGGGTTATTAGTCAGAAAAAATGTTCCAAGGTATTGGGGTAAGATCATCAGGAAGTGTGGCTGGTACTTGTACCAGCCACACTTCCTGATGATCTTACCCCAATACCCTAGAACAAGCTTATTTCAGAGAAAAAAAAAATTCCTCAGCATCTCTTCCAGGTGGGTCTGCATGAAAAGTAAATCAGTCATTTAACACTGTCTGAATAGCTACTGTGTGTATGTTAAAATTTCTAAGAAGCTTGGAAAAAGCAAGGAGGCTGACAATTTAGTTTTCATCAAAAAGAACAAGTATGGTTTTGTAAATTTGAGATAATAATGGGCTACATTATGATTACATTTCAGGTTGCATTTGATGATGAAGTGTATTTTATATGAGGTAATATAGCTCATGTAAAATACATTGCTAGTTACAATAGATTGCTACTTTACCAAGCAACGTTGTTCTTCATTATAGGTAATGACTGGTGTTTATAAATATAAGCACTATGTCTTGTGTGTGTGTGTGTGTGTGTGTGTGTGCGTGTGTGAGAAAAACATGGCTGATACACCATAATAAGACAACAGAATTTTAAACATCATTAAAATTAATATATTTTTTATTATCTTGATTTTATAACTTGGTAATAAATGGACAAATATGTTTTTTTTTCTCATTCAAACATTATGTCCATGATATCTAGACTTAATTAAAATTATAAATGCAGTATAATTATACATATAAAATAAATAATAAATTGAGTACTTCAAGTACTTACAGAGTATAAATTTTCTGCTGCTCCATAGCTTTTCTAAAATCTTTAGGTGTAATCCATCCAGATTTTTTTGTATCAATTTCCTATGAAAATAAAAAAAAAAATTCTAAAACAATGTTAGAGGATCATTTATTATTTTTTTAAACCTTTCATGGAGTCAGCAGGCTCATCATGGGAGGTTCATTCAACTAACAACATATTCATCATGCTGAATTTTAAAATCTTAAACACTTCTTGCATTAGAAACACATTCTGGTGATGGATTCCATTCACCGACCATTTCTCCATGTAAAAAATCTACTCATATCCCTCCCCCTCCATGTGAGGCACCTGTTCGTGGTGGAGGGGACCTCCCAGTGATGATACTGGCCCTTTTCATTCTTTTTCTCTGCTTTACTTCCCATATTCTTGGCTCTGCTTCTTCTGAGTCTTTTTCACTATCCTTTTTTCCAGACCACCATCACTCGGATCCAACGCCCTGCCGTCGTGTTTGCCATGCAGTGCAACCTGTGGACATCCGGAAAGGGGGATCCTGGTAGTCTTGCACTACTTTGGCCCCTGCTTCGGCAAGATGGGTGGTCCTGGATGGCCTAGCCAGGATCAATTGACTAATGGGCATGCCTGCAAGGGTCACCGGTGTTGCAGCAAGTCTCTCACCCCATGCTCCGGGGTCAGGATCCTAGACCTGCTGTAGTGCCAGTATAGCGTCAAGGGTAGCCCTGGCATTCCACTCCTGAGCACAGTCTTTGCCTTCTGGGTAGTGGGCATCCATATGTGGCTCTGTGGTGGTGGGGAGCTCTGGTGCTGAACTAAAAACTCCTTGAGCATGAATCCTTCATCCTCAAATGTTTCGGGGATCCTAACAAAGTCCCAACCAAGTACTGATTAATATGTAAATGCATATGGAAATGAAGCAAGAAACAAAAGATATCGGATACTAACATAAATGTACCAACCTTTTTAATCATTCATGCAACAGGTGAAAAACCAATTGGGAAAATGTCACCCTTCTTTATTCAAAAAGGTTTAGAAGGACTAGCAGGACCTCCCAAAACTCTTAAGAAATTGCATTCTGATGATATCCCCGTGAAACACTGTGTCAGCAACATTCTGAGAAACTACTGAGAGCAATAACAATAGGTGGAATACAAATCGCAGTAACACCTCATAGAACACTCAATTCCAGTAGAGGAGTGATATCAGAATGGGATCTCCTTGATGTTCCTGATGAGGAGATATGTTCACAGCTTAAAGATCAAGGAGTGACGGGTGTGAGGCACATCCTGATATGTAGGGATGGTCGCCTGGTTTCAACCAAGAACATCATCCTTGTTTTTAATACACCTAGGCTTCTGACATCTGTAAAAGCAGGGTATCTCAGCTGTCTTGTTAGAATGTACATCCCTAACCCACTGAGATGCTTTAAATGTCAGAGATATGGACATGCCCAAACTGCCTGTCGTGGTTCTACTACCTGTGCTCGATGTGGTAGTAAAGAAAATGATAACAAATCTTGCTGTGCAAAAAAGCTAAATGTGTCAACTGTCAGGGAGATCATCCAGCTAACTCTCGTGCATGTCAGAAATGGAAAGATGAAAAAGAGATACAAAAAATTAAAACAGAACAAAACATAACATATCAGGATGCCAAATGAAAGCTGGTCACCATTACACCTATTCTGAGATCCTCTTATGCTGAAAAAGTAACAATTAAAAAAGTGCCAACAGCAACTCAAATGTGTATGTCTGTTCCACCATCTGATAATTTCACCATACCTGAACTTTATGATCGCAAGTGCTTCTCTATTGAGCGCATTAATCACAAGACCTATGGCCTTACTCCAGAGACAACTTCAAAAATGGTCCCAGTTGATTAAAACTCAGCTGTCAAAAAAATTATGGCAGAGATATCACTCAAAGATAAACCACCAGACACTCGCACAGAAAAAATGGATACCTCAGTACCCACTGAAAGTAAACTAAATCTACCAACTGACCCTAACACCTTTGATGTTTTGAACACTCTACCAGAGGAAGAGATGGACACTGGCCATTGATACTTCCTAAAACAATGGATAAATATAAATCTGACAAAGGTAAGTCCTCAACCTCCCGAAAACCAGACAAGTCAATAAAATCAAGACAATAGGAAATTTTTTACAATGGAACTGTCGTGGGATTTGCCAGAATATCAATGATATCAAGATGTTGTTGCAGAAACACAAACCTTTCTGTTTCTGTCTACAGGAAACGTACTTAAAACCCAATGAGGATCATACCTTTAGGAATTTCACTGTTGTACATAAGGACAGAACTGGAGGTGGTCCTGCTCATGGAGAGTAGCTATCCTAGTGGGCAGTCATATTCCTTTCCACCATGTCCAGCTTAATACTACTCTGGAAGCAGTAGCAATTCAGCTCTCTGTGGGATTTCTTGTTACAGTATGTTCAATTTACTTACCACCGAGTGCTGAGCTAAATGAAATTGATCTTGACAATCTTATCTTGCAACTGCCTGAACTCATACTTTTGATGGGTGACTTTAATGGTCACAATACTCTGTGGGGTACTGCCAACACTAACAGATGAGCTTGAATCATTGAAAGAGTCCTTGATAATAATAACCTCTCCTTTTAAATAATAAAGTTAATACTTTCTTTCATATGCCTACCCGTTCATATTCTACAATTGATCTTACAATCTGTTCCCCTTCCATTCTTCCACTGCTCACATGGGACGTTGAAGAGAACATATACAGAAGCAATCACTTCCCTGTTCTACGCACAATGTCCTTACAAGAACCATGTTCGCCCACACGAATACCTGTATGGAAAATGGAACAGGCTGATTGGAATAGTTTTTCTAATCTTCCAAAATTTAATGCTGATACTATCAGTCAAACACCTACCAATGAAGCGGTAAAGTATATAACAGAGTGCACTGTCCAGGCAGCAGCAGCCTCCATTCTGAAAACATCATCTCAGTTTCCATTCTATCCAAAGCCTTGGTAGAACCCAGGATGTCAGACAGCCAAAAAAGATCAACACAGAGCATGGGGCATATTTTGTAAATACCCCACCACATCAAACTTAATAGCTTTCAAGTGTGGTTGAGCCAAAGGTGGGGTATTTACAAAATATGCCCCATGCACGTTATGCAAGACGTCAAAGTCAAAAACAATCATGGATCCAATTTACTACATCATTTATCAAATGACCAGTCCAAAAATTGTATGGAATAAAATCCGGAAAATGAAAGGCAGATATAGTACACATTGTTTGTCTACCTTAGAATATAATGGAAGTGTTATTGCTGATCTCAAAGCTATTGCAGACACTTTGGGAGAAACGTTTGCTAGAATCTCAGCAACAGCTTCATATTCTCCTGAATTTTTAATACTGAAAGAGCAGCAAGAGAAACAAAGGCTTAATATTTCTACCAACATTCTTCAGCCATTTGTTAAGGGGGAACTAAAACGAGCTCTCCTACAATCTCACTTTAGTGCAGTAGGACCTGATGACATCCATTATGAAATGATAAAACATCTGCCATCATCTTCTATGGATCTTCTTCTCTTATTATATGATAGAATACTTGCAGAGGAAGAGTTTCCAAATTCATGGCAGTCAACTGTCATTGCTATCCCAAAACCAGGAAAAGATCCAACACAAGCAAATAAATAATTATCGACTCATTGCTCTGACCAGCTGTCTTTGTAAGATACTGAGAAAATGGTTAATGCTAGACTTCTCTGGTATTTAGAAAGGAACAGTCTTCTTTCCAGAACACAGGGTGGTTTCCATAGACATCATTCAACTTTAGACCATTTGGTTTGTTTAGAAACTTGTATAAGAGATGCATTTCTGAAGCAAGAACATCTCGTTTCAGTTTTCTTTGACATGGAAAAAACTTATGACACAGCCTGGAGATATGGAAACGACCTCTATAACCTAGGTCTCAAAAGACACTTCCCTGTATTTATTAAAAGCTTTCTGTCCAGACGAACTTTCCAGGTCAGAGTGAGAAGTATGCTATCTCGACCATATCATCAAGAACAGGGTGTTCCCCAAGGCTCTGTCTTAAGTGTGAACTTTTTGCTATTAAAATTAACTCAATCATTGAACAGCTTCCTCCCACTGTAGACAATTCTCTATACGTTGATGACTTCACAATTTACTGTCATCACTCCGTAACATGAGGGTAATTGAAAGACAACTTCAGCAAGCAATTGATCATGTCTCTCTGAGGGCTCTTAATAATGGGTTTAGGTTTTCAACAGAAAAAAGTGTCTGTGCACTTCTGTCGAAAACGCATTCATCACCCAGATCCTGAATTAAGAATGGGACATACTATTATTCCAGTAGCTACAGAAACCAAGTTCTTGGGACTCATCTTTGACAGAAAACTTACATTTCTAGCACACATTCGTCAACTAAGAGAAAAGTGCAAAAAAACTTTGAACCTCCTTCACACTCTATCCTCTACTGAGTGGGGTGCTGATTGAGCTTCATTGCTCCATCTTTATCATGCACTTATATGTTCAAAGCTGGATTATGGGTCCCAAGTCTATGGTTCTGCAAGACAGAGTAACCTACAATGGTTGGATTCCATCCATCATCAGGGTATATGGATAGCTACTGGTGCCTTTTGTACATCACCCACTCAAAGTCTTTATGTTCAAGCAAATGGACCGGCTCTATCACTTCGACGGAAACAGTTATCTCTTAATTATGCCCTAAAAATAAAATCTCTCCCAGATCATTCTACATGGACTATTATCTTCTCTCTGCATTAGGAAGCTCAATATCACATATGTTAAACTGCTATACATTCTTTTGGTATGCATGTTAAAGAAACCGTGCAAGCTGTTGGTATAAATGTTGACAACATTAGCTACACTAAACATAACAGCATCTCTTCATAGCAGGTTTGCACATCATCCTGCAACCTCTCACTTTGTCAGCTATAGAAATCTTATACTCCATCATCCATCTACCTGCAATTGTTTAATCCAAACAGAGCAGCACATGCTGATTTCTTACCCATCTATACTGATGGTTCAAGAACTAATACCTCTGTTGGCTGTGCTGCTGTGTTTCCTGACATTATTATCTTAAATCAGATACCACCAGACTGCAGTAATTATACAGCAAAGTTACATGCCATTCATCTTGCACTTGTGCATATAAAAGAAAACTGCTACCAAAAGTGTATAATTTGCACAGACTCATTGAGCTCTTTACATGCTATCTCCTCTCTTATGTATAATCCACATCCAGTACTTTATGAGGTACTACACCTGTTTCACAAAATGAAAATCCTTAATTTTGATGTTCATTTCTGCTGGATTCCCAGCCACATTGGAATTAAGGGAAATGAGGCTGCAGCTGCTAAATCAGCTCATACCTTCTCCACATACTGTTTGACAGTTCCACATACAGACAGCTTATAAGATCAAAGCTAATTGCTCAGTGGGAGTCAACATGGCAAGAAACATTGACAAACAAATTATATTACATTAAACCTGAAATTAAGCACTGGCATTCTAGTCGACATACAAGAGAAGGGAGGAGGTTGTTCTTGCTAGGCTCTGCATAGGTCACAGCCACCTTATGCATTCTTATTTACTGAGAACTGATGACCCTCCCATATGTGAAAAATACAATACACATCTCACTATTCATCATATTCTGGTAGAGGGTCAACAATTTACACGAGAGAGGAATGAAATTTTCACCTATCCAACCAAGCCATATACACGCAGGGAAATGCTAGCAGACTCAGGCAGATTGCATGATGTTTTTAATTTTTTAGAAAGAATTAATTTGTACAAACACATTTGACTGTAAATTTGTTTATATGTAAATACTGTATTGCTTAACTTAACTTTTATACATATTATTCATTAGTTTAAATTTTGACTAATTATGTATTACTGTAGGCCTTGATCTTGTATATTTGTGTCACCCTGTTGTAATTTTGTTAATATGTAAATACCACAAACAATGCTAAACTTAATTTTTATGCATATATGCTGTATAATAATTCCTTTCTGACTCTTTATGTATTAGTATAATAACATTTGTTGTAATCTTATAGATACTGCTTTCCTTGACTTGTTTTGTATATGCATATGTTAACCTGTACTGTTATCTATTTATGTACTGCTGAAACCTCTGCAGTAATTTTGTTAATATGTAGATACTGCATTGTTTAACTTAAATTTTGTATATGCATTTTATTTACTAGTTATTTTTCGACTAATCATGTATTGCTGTAGGACACCTTGTCTATTTGTGTACCTTCTAGTAATTCTGTTTATAGGTATTGCTAAATTCTGTTTATACTGCATTGCTAAATTTAATTTCAATCCATGCATATTGTATAATAATCCCTTTTTGCCTGTCTACAGCTGTAAAAGCATCTGTTATAATTTTACATATATGTAGATACTGCATTCCTTGGTATGTTGCGTATTTTGTGTATTAACTTGTATTGTTAACTATTTTTTACTACCATAATAACCTCTGACCTTGTGTGTTGCTGTGCCCTCTGCAGCAGTTCTGTTTATCTGTAGATGTTGCTTTGTGGAACTAGAATTTTGTGCAGGCGTATTGTTTACAATTTTCTGTAACTGCTTATGCATAGTTGTAACCTTAGTATGGTACAGTATGACCTGTGCTGTCTTTGTGCCAAATAAACTATAAACCAAACCAAACCAAACTCCTCATATCTCTCTTCACTGCTCTTACATAACTTCCATGAATGGCCACTGGTTCTTTCCATTTTACCTTCTACTCTTTTTATAATTCCCTCTGGATTAATCCAATAAAATCCTCTCACTAACTTAAACATTTCTATCATATCACCTCTTTTCGTCATATTCACCAAACTCTGCAGTCCACATTCCTTCAACCTTTCTATAGCCAGTATTCCGAAGTCCTGATACTGTTTTAGTCACTTGTTTTTGGACCCTCTACAATATTTCCATATTACATTGAAAACCAGCTGACCAAATCTGAGCACAATAGTCCAAGTGTGGTCTGATCAGAGATTTTATACAGTGGAACAACCACCTCCTTATCTGTACTTGTTATCATAGCAGTACTAGGAGATGCAGTCTCTGCAAAACCTGCAACATGTCCTCTAAATTTCAGTCTATTGTCAACCATCACTTTCTGATCTAAAATCCCAGCAACTTTCTGCAGTACAGCACCATCAACACAGTACACAGACTTAAATTTCTGCACTCCAAAATGCACCACCTTGCATGTATTAATATTAAAACTACATTCCCCACTCCTTTGTCCAAGTCAAAAGTCTATTCAAATCTTCCTGAAGGGAATTAACATCAGCAGTGTAACTTATGTTATTATACTTGATTCCTCAACTTTGCATCATCAGCAAATAACTGAAGGCCTCCAGTCAGTCCACATGATATATCATTTACAAACAGCAGGAGCTAAAGAACAGAACCCCGAGAATGCCACTATTCCCCCCCCCCTCTTTATATTTTTTGAGACACTGCTATATTATAAACAACTTGCTGGAATCATTCCGAAAGCCAATTTCCAATCCATCTAACCAATATACTTATCTGTTCCCATCCTCTGGAGCTCATTTGTTAAACACTTTTTGCAAAGTCCAAGAATATTAGTGTACATGATTCATCCTTATTTAACACACTCATTACCTTATCATAAAATGTAATTAAATTGCTAAAACAAGACCTACATTTATAACGTTTAAGCTGTGGGACTGGACGGTATTTCACCATGAGTTTTGAGAGAATGCGCTAAAGAACTGACAGCTCCTTTGACCTGGCTTTTCAATGAAAGTCTGACTATGGGAAAAATGCCCAGGGAATGGAAGGAAGGTAAGATAATGCCATTGCATAAAGTGGTAGCAAACTGGAAGTGTCTAATTATAGGCCAGTTCGTGTGTCATCAGTAGCTGATAAGATCTTGAAGAAATTAGTGAGGAACCATATACAGCACTGGGCAGATGAGGGTAATGTTATATGTGAGAGTCAACATGAGTTTGTTAAGGGGGCACTCTTGTTTTAGTAATATGCTAGCCTTTTATAATAAAGTTACAAGTGCAGTAGATGAGGGAAAGGAATATATACTGCCATTTTCTTGGATTTAGCAAAAGCATTCGACAGGGTGCCACATGATAAGCTGATATTTAAGTTGCAGCACATCGGTTTGGATGACAGGTTGGTCAACTGGATTCAGGATTGGAAGTCCAATAGGTATCAGAGAGTTGTGTATGGTGGGGCAATATCAAGGAAGCAGAACGTTACAAGTGGGGTTCCACAGGGCTCAGTACTGGGACCTGTGTTGTTCAATTTTTATATCAATGATATTGTCAAGGGATTGCAAGGGGACATTCAGTTGTTTGTGGATGATGTGAAGCCGGGAAGGGTTATCAGTAATCGTGCAGATGTGGCAGCCCTGCAAGAGGAATTTGAATAAACTAGACAGATGGGAAAATGAATGGGGATGGCAGTTTAATGCAGCACAATGAAAGGTCTTGAGGTTTGGGACATATCGATGGGACGCTGCATACTCTATGGGAGGAGCTGTACTGGAGGAGGTAGGGGAGACAAGAGATCTGGGGGTGATGATTGAGAGAAATCTGAAATTCAGGGAGCATATTGCAAAGGTAGTGAAGGTAACACAGACGATTACTGTAATAATGAGAAGGACACTGACCTGCAGAGATAAAATGGTTATCATTCTATTGTATAAGACTATGATCAGACCACACTTGACTATTGTTCTCAGATCTGGTCCCCAGGATTTGAAGGGGATAAATTAACTGTGGAATGGTTACAAAGGCAGATAACAAAGACATGTCAGGACTGTACAATGTTAGATATGAGGATCGGTTGAGGGAGTGTGGACTGCAGAGTTTGATGGATAGAAGAAGGAGAGGTGATATGATTGAGACCTTTAAACTGTTAAGAGGTGGTTACAGGGTTGACACGGGGAAGTTCTTTTGCTTGGTTGAACAGCGGGAAGGAGTCACGACAAGGAGCCATCCCTGAAAGTTATGAAAGGAAACTGTGAGAAAGAGACTAATGGAACGAAACCCTAACATCATGTCAAGATGTTAGGATTTTCGACATTCACACAGTATCTATAATACCTCGCCTTGAACTCATTCACAGTCATAGCATCCACAACAGACTCTGGCAGCATATTCCACTCATTCACCACTCTCTAAGTAAAAATGCTAGCTCTAACACCCTTGCTAACCACATTCTTGCCCAGCTTCCATGTATGGCCCCTAGTCCTCCCACCACCATTCCTATTCTCAAAAATATCTTCTAAATTAATCTTATAGAAATCTTTCAGTAATTTGAATGTCTCAATCATATCACCCCTTTTCCGCCAATCAACCCAATTTTTGCAACCCACAAATCTTTAACCGTTCTCATAAAGTTCATTCCATAGACCTGCCATCATCTTGGTCACTCGTCTCTGGATCCTCTCCACTTCCTCCCCATCAAGAAGAAATCCTGGCGCCCATATCTGGGATAAGTGGTCCAGATGGGGTCTTATCAAGGCTCGATCGATACAGAGGAACATTAACTTGCTTGTCTCTGCTTGTTAAAGTATTTTTCAGCAACCAATTGATTTGATGAGCTGATTTAGTCACTTTTGCGATGTGCCCCCCCCCCCCCCCCCCCCAAACTTCAATTCCCTATCCAACAACACTCCCAATCCCAAATCCCTGGCCTCATAAATCTCATGGAGAATGGTTCCACCAATGTGATATATTGCTACTAATCTTTTCACCCCAAAATGCATAACCTTACACTTTGACACATTAAATCAACATCCATTTTCCTTAGCCCTGTCCTCCAAACTATCCAAATCATCTTGCAAAATTTTGACATCCTGTGCACTCACTATTGCTCTACCCAATTTTGCATCATCAGCAAACAAACGAACACTTCCTCTCAGATCCTTTCCTATTTATTTTCCTATAATGAACAAATTGAAAAGTAGTGGTGCAAGAACAGAACCCTGCGGCACACCACTAGTCACAAGCCGTCTTTTGGACTCTACTCCTAAATAAACCACTCTCTGATATCTCTCCATCATCCACCCTCCTATTCATCTCACCAACCTTATATCCATCCCATATGCTGCAGTTTACTGATTAGAATTCCATGTAGTATCCTGTCAAAGGCCTTAGCTAGGTCCAGTAGAATCACTGTAAACCCATTATCCTTATCCAGTTTGGCCGTCACTGTGTTATAAAACGTGAGCAAGTTACTGAGGCATGATCTACCCTTCACAAAGCCATGCTGTGCCCCATACAGTATTCCATTTTCATCTATCCAATCCTGTATTTTTCTCTTGACTAATTTCTCCAAGACCTTGACAACGATTACTGATATGCTAATCGGTCAGTAATTTACAACAGCAGTCTTAGAACCTCCTTTATGCAGTGAACTATTTTCCCCTCTATCCACCCCCTCTGGACTAACCCAGACCCGAGACTCAAATTAAACAAAATGGTCAAGGGCACTGACAATTCTTTAGCCGCTTCACGTACGACACGAGCTGGTATACCATCCGATCCCACAGATGTATTGACATTGAGGTTTTGTAATAGACTACTCACCTCCACTTAATTCACCACAATTCCCATATAATCTATTGGTTTATTCATTCCTGCAATGTCACCACCTGGATGATATATTCTTGCAAAGTGCTCACTCAGTAATTCAACTATATCAACTGATTCGGTTACCTCCCTACCATCGGCATTCTTTAAAATCATTCCTCATATACATTTTTTCTTATACTTGCAACATATCGAAAAATCTGTTTGGGATTCTTTTTAGCCTGCATGGCTGATATTCTTTCATAATCTGTTTTTGCTTTTCTTACCACACTCGTTACCTTCTGGCCTGCGCTTTATACCATTATTGTGCTTTATCTAGGTATACAATCAACCATTGCCTCATGCAAACACTTCCTAACCGCCTCCCATGCACTGTCAACATCTAGCCCTTGCAGTTTTACATGCCATGGCACTGAACTAATCATACTCCTAAGCTTGTCATACTTACCAGCCCGATCATTCCACATGTACCCTGTCTTAATTGTAAATTCCACACTTTTAGCCACCTCCCAAGTCAAGACCATATGATCACTCTCACCAATTGGTGGCAACGTGGTCATATTCGTTACAGCCAAATTCTCAGATGAAATTACTAGATCAAGCACTCTCTGACCCCTAGTATTTTCAATTACATGCTGTCGTAGATAGTTATCCCTTAATAATCACATAAAATCCAATTCCTTCCTCACATGTGTCCTCTCCTCCTTCCAATCAATGTTACCATAGTTGAAATCCCCCATAATAATTACTCTTCTTTCACTTATTTCTTCTATTTGCTTATGCATACTATCTCCACCATCTATTCCATCACCTGGTCTACAGCAGCATCCAACTGTATATTTTGTTCTGCTAGTTTCAATCTCACACCAAATAGCCTCAAATGTGCTCTTTTCTCTATCCTGCAGTTCCACTTCTATTCTCCTTGGCTGTAGCTCATCAGCTATCATCAATAACACTCCTCTCCCCATTCATACACTCAACTGTGTCTCTAAAGTCTGCATATCTACTCTCCCCCCCCCTCCTTAATAACTCTAGTTTCCCTGATTCTGCACATCCACTTGCACTACATTCGACAACACCTTTTCAAGTCTCCGTACACCAAATCCATTCAAATGTAAACCATCCATCTTATATAAATCCTTTTGCCCATGGAACTCACTGCACACATCCACAAATTCCACACCACTCATCCTGCATAATTCACGCATAAAGTCATTTGTAATTATGGCCCTCCTTCTATACTCTTCACTGTCATACCACGGCAACAGACTTACCATCCTAACTCTCTCACTCTTCTCTTTTGCTACCTCAAGCAATTCCTTTACATCCTCACTCATAGCCATTTTGTCTCCTTTCAAATCATTTGTAGCTGCTACCACTGCTTTTGCATTCTAATTGACTCGCTTACATCCTTAACGTTCGCACCAGGTTGGTACGATTTTCTTAAACTCTCAACTAACACACCTCTTACTAAGGAATCTCCATACAACACTTGCTCTTTCATTTTGTTTACACTCACTATCATACTCTTATTTTTTCTATCATATTTTTGCCGTTTATTAGTCGCTACGCTCAGTAAACATTTTTGCCAACGCTCCAGCTGCTGATTTTCCCTGTGTATCACTCTACGTAACTGAGCGATCTCACTCAATGCATCAGTCTCATCATTTTTATTCTCCGATAATTCATTCATTCGTTCTGTATGTTTACCTTCATTCTCACTTTCAATGCCACTCTCACAGCTATCTGGTATTACCTTGCAAATATCACTATTTTATAGATTCTCACTTTCAACAGCGATATCACTCTCATGACCTGAAACACTCTTTAAATCCTCACATTCTTTACACTTTCTGCACACATTCACTCCACTATCGTTGTTTAACCAGACTCCAACTGCTCTCCTCAATGCATACATTTCGCAAACGGTACATTGAATCAATCCTTTAAATTAAAATTTTTAGACAAAGATGGCGACCTGGAAGCCATGTTTGTTGTATTCCTCTTTATGGGGGCCATGTGCACGATAATTGTATCTATCAATTTACTATTTAAAATACTCAGAAAACACCCAAAAATCACCCAGACACGCTAAAATAGAAAAGTAAACAATACTATGTAAATACTGTGCGAATTCACCAATTATTACTCAAAATGACACTTATCTGTTCAGGAGCTCTCCACAAACACTACATATCATGTAGCCCCTCTAGTCAGACATTGATATGAAGGTCGAAACGTCGAGTGTTCATTTTGGTTTTTATTAAACTAAAATTTTGCTCTAACACAGTGGTTGTCTCCATAATTTCCATAATGAAATATATATTACAATTATAAAAATGTTTCCTCTTTTAATTACTTTCATTGATTTTCAAGGAGGGCAGTTTTTTAAAGTTTGCAGCTCACATGCGCCTGGTGGCCCTGACTCTAAGGATATATATATATATATATATATATATATATATATACACACAAACAAACAAACAAATATATATAAATTAATAAAAGAATGAAATCTTCCAGCCTCAAATAAATTCTAATAAAATTTGGATTATTTAAATTTTTTTAAAGTTTAAATTCTGTTACTGTGATGCAATCAATGGAAGAATGAAGAAAAGCATTAGAGTTTCAAAAAACAATCAAATGTGCTTACCTGAAATGCAGCAGATGAAGTCAGTTCCTTCAGCTTGAGAAACATATCGAAGAACTTCAGGATTAACTAATTTTAAGGACAGAGAGAGAAGGCAAGGAAAATGAGAATGAGAAAGAGAAAGGTAAAAAGAAAGGCAAATGGCTGTTCTTCATATATATACATATATATGAAATGTTGCCAGCTGGTATTATTCACATTTAGATGTTATAAGAAAAGCTATTTGGTCAGAGTGAAGGAGCTGTGTGAGAGAAGGATGGGTACCTAAAACTGATGAATTTTTCAAACATTTAGTAAATGTTCTCACCGTAATAGTAGGGGATGAGATGAGTTCAGTCAGTTTCAGGAACATATTGAAGAAGCGCAGGATCATCTATATATGACAGAAGCATTTACTCAGTTGGATCTCTTTTAACTTTTTATTGGTATTTGGCTTTTTTTTTATGTAACTCAAAATTTTTAAAATTACAGGCTTCATATTTTTCAGTTAAAAAAAATCTATAGTTACAAAAAAAAAAAAAAAAAGCAAAAATATATAAAAAATTCAGCTCCAAAAATTAACAAATGAAATTTAAAAAGAAAAGTGGCTAGAAAAATGAATTAAAAATCTATTTAAATATAAATGCCATAATAGAATTATACTGGATACATAGGACTATGTAGGGTTTATTAATCATCAAATATGATACAGTTTGAACCCACTTATAACAAAACCAAAGGCTATTTAATATTTTTAAACTGTAATGAAATCATTCATTAAAAATGAATAAATATGACTGATATCACGACTGCTGGATATTATTTGTTTCAAAGTGACATTTCAGATACTTAGGATACATTGGACTTATTATTATTGATGGATTCATTATGAGAACTTCCACTTAACCAATAACGCATCTATTGTGATATTATAGCCTAAATTTATTTATACTCATAATGGTGTGAACTTTCAGGATGGTCTCTTGTTCTTCTCCTCTCTCCATTCCCTCTATTAATCAGATAAAATAATCTTCCTCACCTATCACTATCATATCACCTCTTCTCCATCTAGATACCAAGGACTGCAAGTTTATGTTCCTTAATCTATTCTCATAATCTAACATTCCAGATACCTCAGTTATTGATCTCTGGACATACTCTACAGTATCCTCATACAGTATTAATCCTATGCACGATAGTTCAGGTATCAGAGAAATTATGTGATTTTTGTCTTTACATGTCAGTGATCTCTTTATCATACCAGAAATACACTGTGTGATATTTATGACTCTTGCAATGCATATTCTAAAAACTATACAAAATCTCAACTGTATCATTCCCTGGGTTTTTAATCTAATCTACTTCCTAGAGCACAGTTCTACCACTGCATTATACTTCTTACTTCAAAGGGTAAAGTGAACTTATCAGCATTAACATGTTACCCCCCCCCCCCTTTCCTTATAATCTAACATTTCAGAGTCCTGATACTGCTTTACACTTCACAGGACATTTTCTAAAGCAGTGTTTCTTAAACTTTTTGAGACTGTGCACCATACATAAATATATATATATATATATTTTTTTTCTTTTGCAGAATCCCTAAGAAAAGTTTCATAAAAATTATCAGAAAGGAATTATAACAGTGAACTGTTACTGAAAAATATTTTAATCAAGATTCTAGAAATGAGTCAGCTTAATAAAAATGGGTATTTTTCCCATTCACTAAAGCTTTTTCATAAAACCCATCTAACAGAAGTTATAAATGTTTGTATACTCTGGGGAAGCTCTACACATCTTTGTGGAGTCCTATGGGTCTGCAGAACACAGTTTAAGAAACACTGCTCTAAGCATCTCATTATCATAGAAACCAAGTAATCAGTAAAACCAAGTAAACCAAGTAATAATTATAATAATAAGTAGCTAATCACATCATACCTGAACTACTGTACATAGGACAGGTATGATGTGATTAGCTACTTATTATTATAATTATTATTACCCAAGACCTCATGGATCAAACTCATCTGGGAGGTCCTTTTATCACACACACAGCTCATCATACCGTGCTTTGAACACATTCAAACTCCCTGCAGACACCACACTCTCAGGCAAGGCATTCCAATCATTTACAACTCTGCATGAAAAAAACCTGCCTCTCACTCACACCCTCTTTATACAGTTTCCAGGGATGACCTCTGGTTCTCCCCTGATCTCCCACTATTCTCTGTAAAACGTCTCCAGCATTAATCCTATAACAACCCCTTACCAACTTGTAGGTCTCTATCATATCTCCCTTCTTCCTCCTGTCTGCCAGACTCTGCAAATTACATCTTTTCAATCTTTCCTCATACTCGACATTCCAGAGGTCAGAAACTACCTTAGTCAGTCGCCTTTCCAACATCTCTTCATCCTTCTGAAAACCTGGTAACCAAATCTAGGCACAATAGTCCATTTGCGGCCTAATCAAAGCTTATACAACGGAACAAGAATCTCCCTACTTCTACACGTCAGTGTCCTCCACATCATTCCCAAAAGCCTTTGTGTTGTATTCACAATTTTGGCGATGTGTCCCCTAAATTTCAGATCCTTATCCACTATCACCCCCAGATCTCTTATTTCTTACACCTCCAACAATGTATCCTCACCAAGCATAAATTCTGTATCCCATCTTTGTTTTCCAAATTTTAAAACCTTACATTTTGCAACATTGAACTTACATCCCCATTAATTGTTCAATGACGTTATGTCATTATTGCCCATTTATCTGTTTAAGTCTTCAGCCTGCCTGCCTGACACCAGAATTACATCTTATAAATCTCCTCAACTCTACATCAGTAACAAACCACTGCCATGAATCATTGTATATTTTTTAAGGAAATTAACAATGTATTTGTTAATAAATAAATTTATTTACTTATTATCCTATATTTTGCCAAAGTCAAATCATTTAATCAAGAAAATCAAGATTCTAGAAATAAGTCAGTTTAATAAAAATGGGCATTTTCCCCATTCACTGAAGGTTTTTCATAAAATCTATCAAAGGCATCATCACGGAAAAATACACTTGTATTAGACATGTGCACACAGGTACACTCCAGTAAAAAAGATGAAGAAACTGGAGAGATATACAGGAGACCTAAAGTTCTTCAGTTATGCCACTTATTGGCTTTTGTTGGGAGTTATTGGTTGTTGGGCTGACTTCTGAGGATGAGTGTTTCCCATATGAGAGGGAGTCTGATACAACCATATTTGTTTAGGGTTGGGATAGTTAATAAAAGCTAATTCCAGGTAAAGCCTCTTGAACTTACTTACTTCGGTGGAGTAAGGTGGCTTTTTTCCAACAGATTCTGTGCTGGGTATACAGGGTACAGTTTGCTAATCTGGAGTGGTGAAATCGGATGTAATCTTGGTGTTCTGTTATACGAGGTTGCAGCTGCAGGGTATCTGGTAAACTTCCAATAAATCCAGAGGTGGTACCTGGTCTTTGGGGGAGTGGATAAGGGCTGCTAGCTTTTTGTGTGGTTTAGAAGTGGTCACAAGATTGTGCTTTTTTAAAATCTTGGCTAGCTTTTCTGAGATGCCATGGATATAGGGTATGGTGATAGATTTGCTGTAATCTATGTTTGGGAGAGGGGGGGAGGGAGTGAGGGATGGTGTGTGTGTGTGTGTGTGTGTGCATGCATGCATGGTGTTAAAATTCTTTGTATTTGGTGGGAGATGTAGCCATTGGCCATAGGCGAGCTCTGTGTTGATTGCACTGTTATCTGAGCAAATTAATTTAGCATGGCAGTCTAAAGGTTTTTATAGTCCCAAATTGTTGAGAGGTTTGTGTGACTCATTGTGAGAAATTCACTCAATCAGCAACATATTTATCATACTGAATCTTAAAATGCACAACAATTTCTGCATTCACAATGTGTTCTGGTAATGTGTTCCATTCATCCACCATTCTCCATGTAAAATATTTACTCGTCACATTCTTCTTCACTACATCTCTCTTTACCTCTCCCCATATTAATCCAATGAAATCCACTTACTAACTTAAATGGCTCTCTTATTTCACCATTTTTCCTCCTATCCATCAAACTCTGTAATTTATATTCCTTTATTTCTCTCCATTCCAGAGTATAAATATTTCGTTAGTCACTCATCTTTGGACCTTCTGCAATGTTTTCACTCTGCACTCTAAATGCAACCTTGCACTTTATTAAAACTATAATCCCACTCATTTATCCAAGCTAAAAGTCTATTCAAATCTTTCTCAAGGGAATTAACATTGACAGTGCTATATACAATTCTCCCACTCCATATGTCCTATGATTAGTAAATAAATTAAACACCTGGAACCCAAGAGGAGAACCCTGAGGCACCACTGATTACCTTCTTTTTTTGAAACACCACTCCATTATACACAACTTGCTGATATCATTCACAAAGCGAATCTTCAATCCACCTAATTAATCTATTATCCATTTCCATTTCATGCACCTTGTACAATAACTTATCATGAGATATCAAATTCTTTATGATGGTCAGCATGGGTTGGTCAAGGGTAGATCTTGCTTTAGCCATCTACTTGCATTTTATGATAAGGTGAATATGGGTTGGATAAGTAAAAGAATTTCACTGTATATGACATTTTCTTATCCAACACATTTGAATAGGCCGAATACATATATGCTGGTTTCCATTAGATGGGATGTATCTCCAAACTAGTACTTTCCCATAGCATGATTATTGATTTTGCACTTCTTACACAGACACCTACACTGAGCGAGTCACAGAAATTATCCTCAGCGGCATGAAGGCATTTATCCCTCATTCCATGCAAAATTCCTCCAAATTCCAAGCCCTGATTCAACAGAAGATGTATGAAAGTAGTTGAAAAAAAACAACTTCAGCTTACAACAGATGGCTTGCATTGAGAACCCAATGCAAGCCATCTGTTGTAAGCTGATGCTTACATCTTTATCACAGCATGTAATAAATGTAAATCAAGTATCAGTAAATCCAAATTCAACTTAATAAAAGCCATTATCAGAAAACTTGTCTCTAGTCCAAATGGTAGCTGTGCTTTCTGGTCCCTCACAAAAGCCATCAGACACAACTTCTGCTCACCTGCACTCCAAGCTCTCTCTCCCATCCAGATGGCACCACTGTTACAGCACCCAAAGAAAAAGCTAACCTCCTAGCATCATTCTTTTCCTCAAACTCTTTGGTGTCACTTCTGGATCTGGCTCCCAGTGATGAGACTTCAATAAAAGTCAAAACTGGTCTGAGTAGTGGCCATTCCCATAATGCATGTCTATAAGGATATGTGCATTGCATTATGGGATACTAAGGCAACTGATGTGAAGTCATTAGCCTCTACATACAAGTTGCCCTGTAATGAAGTTACTTCATGGGCAAACTTTGTTTGCTTACACTTGGATAAAGGATGAAATCAAGTATATAATTTCTTGGCATCTTTAATTTATAATATAACTAAATGGAAAAAACTTTCGACATCTAGAGGGAGGAGGAGCTTGAATATTCTGAACTCAACCAGTTAAAAGTTCTGGCTCTGGCTTCTGAGATTACTAGATTTAAATCTACATTCTTTTTTTTTTTAAATTTGTTTGGAGGCAATCTTGAAAAAAAAAAGTTGTACTGTATGAACTCCCTCAAACAGCCAAATATGAAGTGCTGTACAGTACCAGCTGAATGGAAAGAATATGTATCCATATATTCTTTATGCAAATTTATGCTGACTCTTATCATAGGTCATATTGTAAACTATAACACCTACTAACATTTAGATTTGTTTGATAAGATTCATCCTTTAGTGATGAATGAAGAAGATTTTTTAAATTATAATAGTTTTATTATAATTATTTGTTAAATTCTCTAACAGTTTGGGAGACTTATTTCTAAATGCAAGAAGCAGCTGAAATTTAATTAACTCTTATTCATATATTGCTGCTAAATGTACAGGAATATTATTCTAGCCTAGTAGAGTCCAAATAGTTATTATTATTAACTATTTGGATATTCGAGTTATTATTAAATGCATAACAATAATCAACCAACTTTCACTAAGATTTCATCATTTGTTACAAGGACATCATCATCAAAGAGGAGCTATTAAATTTACTATTTGAGTTTTGGTCACAGCTTTTATATACAGTATATATCATCAAGGAAAATACTGACAGTTTTTTTTTTGTCACTCTTATCCATAAAAGGTTACAAATCTATAATCCAGTTGATTCCGTTTAATTGGGGCAGCCACTTTTTTGGGCCAAATCTCAAAGAACAGAAACCAAACCAACATATTAATATATAATTTAAATGCTTAATTGGGACAGTAGCTGAAAAGGAATTTAGCAATTTTTGATATATTTTATGGATTTTTCGAAAATATGGCAACACTATGTACACTAATATTTGGCAACACTAGCGTGATGCGAATCAGTTATCTTTCATCGTGCATCTGGCAAGTACGCGTCTGATTAAGAATCTACCCTAACTATATACTGTACCTAGCAATATCGATTTATTGTGTCAATTTTATTTAAAATTTTTAAATCTTTGCCAAGATGCCAAGAAATGATTTTACACTTTCAAGTAAAATTGCTTTGCTGGATAAAATTAAAAGCCAGCCATTAAATACAAGCCATCATAGACTTGCTGATATAACTGGTGTGCCAAAATCTACCATAGCACGTCTCCTACAACAAGAAAATCAACTGCATGAGGAGTGGACATTACAGAAAGAAATTCCAGGAACATCCAAAAGAAAGCATGATGGAAAGGATCCAGAAGTCGAAGAAGCATTAGATCAATGGTTTTCTATAGTTAGCAGGCGAGGCGTGAATATCAGCGACCCAGTGTTGCAGGCGAAGTCAGAGGAGATCACTAAAAAGCTGGACCACAATGATTTTAAAGCAACTGCTGGCTGGTTGTCTCGATGGAAAGCGAGACACAATATCAAATTTAAAAAAGCGCACGGCAAAAAGGGCAGTGCCGACAATGTAAGCGCTGAACAATGACAAAATACTAAAATCCTTACTTTTTAGAGAATTTCTGTTCAGATGATATTTACAATGCTGATGAAACCGGCCTCTATTATCGTGCTACGCCAGACGGCTCCCTGTGTTATAAGCACATTGCACTGTCAGGGTATAAAAGGGCAATGGACCTCATTACTGTGTTATGCTATGCAAATACGTCAGGTACGGACAAACGAAAACTATTAATTGCAGGAAAAAATGCTAAGCCTCGATGCTTTAAGGGGTTAAGAATAGAGAGTTTACCAGTAGAGTACCATGCCAATAGTAATGCGTGGATGACTTCTGAAATTTTTTGGAATTGGCTTATGAATTGGGATGTAGAATTACAACAAAGCAGAGGAAAATTTTGTTGCTTCTTGATAATTGTGCTGCACACCCTCATTTAGATAATCTAAAAAATATAAGGCTGGAATTTCTTCCTCCTAATACAACATCCTCAGTGCAACCAATGGACATGGGGATAATAAAAAATTTAAAGACGGTGTATCGAGGAAAATTGGTTAGTTACATAGTGGAATCCATTGATGAAAACCTATTAACAAGTTCATCAACGGCCAGAGAGATCAGTGCAAAAATTTCCATTTTGCAAGCAATACAGTTTGTCTCTGACAGTTGGCAAGCTATAAAAAGCAGCACAATACAAAACTGCTTTGCTGTTTGCGGTTTAAAACCTTTGGAGGTTATTGAAATTTTGAGTAGTTATGAAAATGAAGACATACTGCAAGCTCCTATCATGAATAATAAAGAATTTTCAACAATAGATGACAATTTACCATGTTACGATGAAAATGAAAACTTTGAAGATGCAATTGTTGAAGTCATTAAATCCAAACGTCAAAAATTTGACGAAGAATGCGATGATGAGGATGATGACCCACCTGTGCTTGTAACTAATCGTGAGGCCAAAAAATTTATAGTCGGGTTACAGTGTTATTTTATGCAGGAAGGTAATGAAGGAAGCCCTACATCCGCACTGAATATCTGTGCTGATTTTGTAGAACTGCAAAATTTCAGAAGCAAAAGACAGACTACACGTGATGCATTTTTGCAAAATTAAAATTTGAAATTATAAAAGTTATCATGTATGCATTATTTTTTCTGCATAATTTATAGTACAAATATTTTCTGTATTTTGGTTTAATAAACCATTAAAATAGGTACCTAATTATTATTATTTTAACCTACTTATTCATTTACCTGCATATTACATATTTTATTTTAGAATTTATTATTAGTTCGTTTAACTGGGGCAGCAACTTAACTGGGCCAAAATGGATTAGTTCCAACGTGTTCCATTTAAGCGGAATCGACTGTATATTAGCACCATGGACAAGCTAAGGATTTTTTCTGGAAAAAAAAAATTCAGAGTATACACATAGCTCTTTGCTGGAAAGATGTGTTTGTATTCTGTCTAGGATGTGAAGAACCTTTATTAGGACATTTTGATTGAAGATGAGTCAGCTAGTCTCATCTTCTGACTCGTTTGCAAAACAGCAAACTAGTCAGAAGAATAAAAGCTATTTACAGCAATAGAAGATGATGTACATAGGATTAAAACTCTATTATAAGCAGTATTAGGTTTCTAAGAAGCCAAGTTACTTGGCTGTGACAGGTCAATTAGCTTAACATGAGGGAAGATGGGATGGGATCATAATTAGGATTAATGGAATGAATGCAGCAGAAAGAAATAAGTAAACAAACGTTTAATAGACACTATAATAGACACTATATTATTATTATTATTATTATTATTATTAAACAAGACCTCATGGAGTCAAAGACTCATCTAGGAGGTCCTTTTATCTCACACACATCTCATCATACCGGGTCTTAAACACATTCAAACTCCTTGCAGACACCACACTCTCAGGCAAGGCATTCCAATCATTCACAACTCTGCACGAAAAAAACCTGCCTCTCACTCCCCTACTCACACCCTCTTTATACAGTTTCCAGGGATGACCTCTGGTTCTCCCCTGATCTCCCACTATTCGCTGTAGAACTTCTCCACCATTGATCCTATAGCAACCCCTTACCAACTTGTAGGTCTCTATCATATCTCCCCTCTTCCTTCTCTCCACTAGTCTCTGCAAATTACATCTTTTCAATCTTTCCTCATACTTGACATTCCAGAGGTCAGAAACTACCTTAGTCAGTCGCCTTTGGACCCTTTCCAACATCTCCTCATCCTTCTGAAAACCAGGTGACCAAATCTGGGCACAATAGTCCATGTGTGGCCTAATCAAAGCCTTATACAATGGAACAAGAATCTCCCTACTTCTACACGTCAGTGTCCTCCTCATCATTCCCAGAAGTCTTTGTGTTGTCTTCACAATTTTGGCGATGTGACCCCTAAATTTTAGATCTTTATCCACTATCACTCCCAGATCTCTTATTTCCTCTACTTCCAACAATGTATTCTTACCAAGCATAAATTCTGCATCCCATCTTTGTTTTCCAAATTTTAAAACCTTACATTTTGCAACATTGAACTCATACCCCCATTTGCTTGCCCAATCACTCAATTTATTCAAGTCTTCTTGCAAGGCCACAACATCTTCACTACTCTTTATGGTTCTTCCCAACTTTGCATCATCTGCAAACAACTGAATATCTCCATCCAAATCTTCGCCAATATCATTAATATACAAGTTAAATAGTAATGGCCCTAAAACAGATCCCTGAGGCACTCCACTAGTGACTTTCCTTTTCCTGGATATTGCACCCCCATACACAACTTGTTGATACCTATCAGATAGCCAGTCTCCAATCCAATGCACTAATCTAATATCCAACCCCATCTGCTCTAGTTTGACTGTCAACTTATCATGAGGCACTCTATCAAAAGCTTTTGCGAAATCCAAGTATATTACTGTGTATCCTTCTCCTCTGTCCAAGGAAGCAGTCACTTTATTGTAATAAGTAAGTAGATTACTAAAACACGACCTCCCTTTAGCAAATCCATGCTGTCCATCAAAGATTATACCATTGTTGTCAACCCAACTCTGGATTCTAGCTCTCACAAGCTTCTCCAACAACTTAACCACAACACCCGACACACAGATAGGCCTATAGTTTGATGCTTGAGTTCGATCACCTCCTTTATGAAGTGGCACAATCTTGCCCTCCTTCCACTCTTTAGGGACTTGACCAAGTGCAAGACTCGTATTAAAAAACTATGTCAAGGCAGGTGTCAACTCTCTGGCACATTCCTTCAGAATACGTGGTGATATATTATCAAGTCCCACAGCCTTATTTACATCTAGTTTACTCAACTCCCCAAACACCTCTTGCTCACTTACAGTCAGTCTCTCCTCCCCATCATCAACTGCTCTTAATCTCTCCATGAAGTCACATTCACAAGATTGAAAGATCTTTATGAACTGCTCATTAAGTATCTCCACCACACATTCTGCAACAGCTGTCTTTATACCATTTCCTCCAATCAATGTCATCCTTCCATAATCATTCTTTCTTTTGCTGGCTACATATCGAAAGAACTCCCTAGGATTCTTTTTAGCTTCATTAGCTAACTGCTGTTCATACCTCTCTTTAGCTACTCTCACCAACCAAGTCACTCTCCTTGCCTGGTCTTTGTAGAACTCATGAAATTGGTTACTTCCACTTCTCTTATGCTGCCTCCACAATGCCCTTTTTCTCTGTATTGCATGCTTAATCTCTTTATTCATCCATCTCACACCTAACTTATTTAACCTTCTCACCCGTGGTATACATTTAGACATTGCATCCACTAAATATTTTTTGAAAATCCCCCAAGCTGCATTGATCTCTTTTCCAGCTAACTCCTCATTCCATGCTACACCTGCAAGCTGTCTCCTGAGCTCTTCATAATCACCCCCCCTTGTAGTTCCACATATACCCTTTTTTCACAGGGGTCCTTGCACTGCTGGCAACCACCCAAGTAATCACCTCATGGTTTTCACCATATTATGATAAACTGCAAGAAGAAGGAACCTTGTAAACACGTGAAACAAAGGAGGAGAGTGGATCCTTAGATATTTTGTCTCTGTCAGAGAAACATAATCATGGATAGAATCTTAAATTTTTAAAAGCACACAAAACAATTAGTGGAAAAAGATTAAAGCTTAAAGCCCTGTGAGAGGTGCTCTAATGGGTGCTGTTGGCTAGCCTTAGCTGTTGTGTGGGAGGCCTAAGAATTAAAGTTTCCCAAATCTTAGGAAGTTTAATCCAACCATATTTATTTAAATTAGGTTGCTTTTTAAATCTGCTTCTGTTTCCAAATGAAGTCTTTCAAATTTGTATTTGTTGCAATGAAGCATAGTAATTTTTTTCTATTTGAGCCCACGCAAGATGCAAGGCATGATCAGCTATACTTGACTGACCATTGTTACAGTGGCAGATGTATTTCTTATGTTCTTCAAGGTGGAAGTTATCAGATCTCATAGTTTTCACCATATTATGATAAACTGCAAGAAGAAGGAACCTTGTAAACACGTGAAACAAAGGAGGAGAGTGGATCCTTAGAGCAGCCAGCTTCAGATGAGTTTGAAAACAGTGCACTAATACTCATTTATGGGATTAGATGGGATATATCCATAACTGTTTACTGTTTCCTTTGAACTCTAACAGTGGGTATTCTTTCTTGTGCAACTGTAACCAAGACTTGAAGTTTTGTGACATGTGACACTTAAATATTTTTTTATCATTCCTTAATATATCCTCTCTGAGGATGTCCTTATAAAAGTCAGAAATATTAGTGACAATAAATTCTTTTTACTATTAAATTGTTATTTCTACAAGTATGTCTGATATACTGGCTTCCTTAAAAAATTAATTACACTAAAATATTAAGAAAATTACAGACTTGGATAATTAGAAAACTTTATTGCTCTCTGAAGAGTAAATCAGCAAGCAATCTTTTCATTTTGTTACAATTATATTTAATTCCAGCAATTATTGTTTTTTTCACTTGGTCAGAAGATAAATTATATATGACAAAAATTATATTATTGTTTTTATCCTTTACCTAAGTGCGAGCAAAAGAAATTGCTGTAAAATGAACATAGAATTTTATCTACTAAGCTCTGCTAATTCTGTATTGCTGTAATAATTTCTCATTAATATTTTAATAATGTAGTGATATACCATTTTGCTACTTGTATAGATGTTGTTATATGGAACATATAATTTCTGTCTTGAACTTATTCTCTATTAATTTAACTTTCAGAATCCACTGTTAGGACCTCAATAAAGATCAAACTAGTCTATGCAAGTGATCCTTCCCATAATGTGTGCAATCCACACACACATGGGATGAGGGTGCATTATGGAGTTCTGAAAATGTGATATAAAGTCAACAGCCACTAGATACATGTAGCCTAGTCATGAAGATATTGTTTGCCTATGCTTGGCAAACTTAAGGCTTAAGGACAAAAACAAGAATTTTATGTCATATAGAATTTGTCATATGTTTTAAATATGTTTATAAGGACAATGATCCACAACTAAAAACAAAGCAGTATGCGAGAATGGTTAGGCTAGGGCATTCTATATATTTATAAGGAAACAGTGAAAACAAATTGATTTAATGCAGTGAACATGGCAGTATTTTGACAAATAAGGATTTGTATTAAATAGGTTCAAACTATAGATGGGACAACATCTAAAAGTTGTTCTTCTTTAGAAGTGGATCTAAAGCTTGGCTTATAACTTGAGGTATTTGTTCACAAATATTGGAAATTGAAACAAAATGGAAATTAGCATATAAAAATTAGGGAAAAATAGGATTTTGTTAAAAACTGATAATGACAAATATTATGAGATTTAATTAGTCTGTTAAGCAGTTAATAATAAAGACAAGTTTATGTATTTTTATTAAAAGTAATTAATTTAGAAGAGTATGAAAAGTCCAGCTGGGCAACTTAATTAAGAAAAAAAATCTTAGAAAGTACAAAAGGTTAATAAAAATCTGGCATTATAATTATAACAAAAATTAAATTGATTTCTATATTCTAATTTATAGATCCTATAATAAAAGAATCAAAATCTGAGGTGGGCTAAAAGAACAAGTTTCAAAAATAAATAAATAAATAATTTTTTTCATAATCATTGCAAGAACTATTAGTGATCTGAAAGATTCTGTGACTTAAACTATCTTGCAATCATTATGCATGATATGTAACAAGCTATAATCAGCAACTAGAAATATAGAAAGACATTTGAAATTCTGTATTCATAGAAATTAATACATCTATGAAATATCTTGAAAGATCTGCTTTCAGAATGTCTGATAATGTACAGCATTCGTTATAAATGGTTTGCAGATTTTGTATAAACTAATGCCAAAATATTAGTACTAAGAGGAGAGAAAGGAGACTTTTTTTTTGGTCACTGACTAGTTCAACTTGTCCAAAAATCATAGACATTAATGAGACTAGGTCATAAGACATGCAGGATATGCATAGGCCAATTTGCAAGCATATATCTTCCTAGTGAGGTTACTGCTTTAACGTATGTGACAGATACTAATGTGGGAACAAAGGTGGATGAATTGGAGGTTCTTAGGATATTACAGAATCTCAATGTAAATACAGCTGTGGGAGTAGATGGGATATCAGCTAGGGTTTTGCGAGAATGTGCAAGGGAACTAGCAGTGCCTTTCACTAAGCTGTTTAATTTAAGTCTCAGCTCTGGTAGAGTTCCAAGGGAGTGGAAAGAGGGCAAAATAATTCCTTTGCATAAGGAAGGTTCTAAGGCTACAGTAGCAAATTATAGACCAATCAGTATCTCAGGGGTGATGGTAAAAGTACTAGAAAAATTGGTAAAAAAAAAAGAGAATTCAAGAATGGGTAGATAAGAATATCATACTATATCAGGGTCAACATGGCTTTGTGAAGGGTTGGTCATACCTTAGTAATTTATTAACTTTTTATAATAGAGTAACAGCTGAGTTCAATAAAAGAAATGGCTACACAATGATTTTGCAAAGGTATTTGACAGAATACCATATGGAACACTTTACACAAATTAGAATAAATGGGGATGGATATGACACTGGTTAAGTAGATAAGAGGGTGGCTGCTGGACAGATATCAAAAAATGGTATATGATCAAGGTGAAAACAGGTGACTACTGGTGTGCAACAAGGTTCAGTGCTGGGACCATTGCTGTTTAATTTGTACATAAATGATATAGGAAATAACCTGAAAGGAAATATTCAGTTGTTTGCTGATGATGAAAAATTGGGTAGAGTAATAGTTAAGGCGACGTGGAGAGCTTACAGGATGATTTAAATAGGCTGTCAGTATGGGCAAAAGTTAATGGGTATCAGTTCAATGTTGAAAAATGTAAATGTATGCATTTTGGGATAAACAGATTACGAGCCCAGGAAATAGAGGAAGCTAGAGATTTAGGGGTGGTGGTAGAGAGAGAGTTAAAGGTTAGAGGACATATTGCTAAAGGTAGCCCATAAGATTACTTGCCCAGTGTAGAACACATTAACTAGTAGAGATAAGGAAGTTGTAATTCCTCTTTATAAGGTCTTAATACACTCACATCTGGATTACTGTGCTCAAGACTGGTGCCCTGGGTTTCTTAGGGTGAGAGGGGTTACTGGCCTGTGGAATGTTTCCTATGAGGATATATTGAAGGAGTGTGGATTGCAGAAATTGGTTGATAGGAGAAAAAGAGGGGATTTGATAGAAACATTTAAGTTGCTTAAAGGGTTTTATAGGATAGCTTATTATTATTATTATCTAGGCCTCCATGGAGTTAAAAGACTCATCGTGGGAGGTCATTTTTAGGAAACACAAAGTTTATCATACCACTCCTTGAACCAATTGACCATTCATGCTCCAACCACTCTCTCAGGCAATGAATTCCAAGGTTCAACCACCTCCATGCAAAGAAACCACTCCTCACCCTCTTGCGCACAGCCTCCTTTCGTAACTTCCAGGGATAACCCCTTGTTATTGCTCCTTCCCCGTTCCACCAAGGGAAAGAACTCTCCAATGTCTACCCTGTAACTACATCTCAGCAGTTTAAAAGTCTCGATCATATCACCTCTCCTTCTTCTATCCACCAAACTCTGCAGTCCACATTCCCTCAGTCGATACTCATAACTCATATTGTACAGTCCTGAAACCATCTTTGTTATCTGCCTCTGTACCCTTTCCACAGTCAATTTATCCCCTTCAATTGACCCTGATCAGGATCTTATACAACGGAATGATAACTCTTTTATTTCTGCAGGTCAGTGTCCGTCTCATTATTACAGCAATCCTCTGAGTTACCCTCACCACCTCTGCAATATGCTCCATGAATTTCAGTTTTCTATCCATGATCACCCCCAGATCTCTTGTCTCCCCACCTCCTCCGATCGAGTATGCATCCTCCCATCGATGGATCCCAAACCTCAAGACTTTACTTTACATTTTGCTGCATTGAACCGATACCCCCATTCATTTGACCATCTGTCTAGTTTATTCAAATCCTCTTGCAGGGCTGCCACATCTGCACTGTTACTGATAACCATTCCCAGATTCACATCATCCACGAACAACTGGTCCCCTTGCAATCCATTGACAATATCATTGATATAAAGGTTGAACAATACAGGTCCCAGTACTGAGCCCTGTGAAATCCCACTTGTAACCTTCTGCTTCCTTGATATTGCCCCACCATTCACAACTCTCTGATACCTATCAGTCACCCAATCCTGAATCCATTTGACTAACCCAAAATTTAAACCCATGTGCTGCAACTTAAATATCAGCTTATCATGTGGCACCCTGTCAAATGCCTTTGCAAAATCCAAAAAAAGGTCAGTATATGCCTTTCCCTCATCAACTGCTCTTGTCACTTTATTATAAAAGGCAATCATATTACTAAAGCAAGAACGCCCCTTAACAAATCCATGTTGATTCTCACAGTTAACATCACCCTCATCTGACCAATGCTGTATATAGTCCCTCATTAATTTCTCCAAGACTTAAAAACTACTGATTACACACAAACAGGCCTATAATTAGATACTTCCAGTCTGCTACTGCACTTATGCATTCAAACACAAATTCCATTCCCTTATTGCTACATGCATCTTCCTGTCCCCAATTTATACTGCTGTTGTTAAAATCTCCCATAACAATCATTCTTCTTGCACTTGCCAAGCTCAACTGTCGAAACATCTCCTGGTCCCCACCCTCTTTGCTCATTGGTTTGTAGCAACACCCTACTCAATATCCCGTCTTGCTTATCTCTACCTCACACCATATGCTTTCAAAATCATTAGTATCACTGCCGTCCAAAGCCTCCACGCTTAGAGGACATAAGTCGTCATTTATCATAAGCAGTACTACACCACCACCACTCTTTCTCTTCCTATCCTGCCGAAAAATGCTGTACCCTGCTACTTCTATTCCTGTTATTATATCCTCTTCTGCCAACCATGTCTCAGTGATCCCAATAATTTTTGGCCAGGCTGATGCTATCAGGTCCATGAATTCCTCTCCTTTATTCTGGATACTCCTGGCATTAGTATAAAGCATAAAAACGCCACTGTTTCTATATTCAGCATTATCCCCTCTAGGCTCCACTGGGCTCAGCACTACCTGATGTTGTTCTCCTTCTCCCAAGTACCTATTCCCACAAGAGGCCACCCCTGCTACCATCCACCTTGGTCATTCTAGTTTCCCTGCATTGACACACTGACTCATTCAGAACAGCAATCTCTCCAAGCATCCATATATTCCAATCCTCTCTTCTGACACATTCTAGCTATTATGTTATTCAATATCACTGTTCTTCTGCTCAGCTCTTCACAATCATACCTAGGCAACAAGCACACTATCTTTCCTCTCTGCGTCCTCTTTCATACTACCTCAAGCCAGAATCTCATATCTCTCGCTTCCCAATTTACATTACCTCTCAAGTCATTTGTTCCTACCATCACAATTATCTCATCTACCCTTTCACTGCACTTAATTGCCATAGCCACACTTTCTATTGTTACTCCAGGCAAACACTCCTCACATACTTCAGAAGGTCTCTGACACCATGGAGGTTGGATGTTAATAATAATAATATTAGAGGGAGGAATGTGTTAGCATTTATTTTTAATAAATTCTATGATCTTAGATGGTCATTTTATCTGCAAACCTTTTACAGCTGATGTGAAAGATTCTTAGTTAATTAATTTTGTCTCATATAGATATCAACTTAATTAAATTTTTTATGAAGATTGAGAACTCATCTTTAATGAAGATTTAACTGAGCTCATCTTGAATAGGAAATAGAAAGTAAATCACATGTAAACCCTCTGAGATTTACCTTTTTTTTATATATATAGACATAATAAAACTGCTAAGAAAAATCATTAAATTTACATTAAGCATATTACAAATTGCAACTTACTATCAATGATGCCATATTATTATTAATACCATAATATTATTAAAATCACCATCATCATCATAATCAGTTCATAATATATATTCCTTCAAGGGGTGGGATACTATGATAGCACAATAATACCGTCTTAAGACACTTCTCTTTACATTGATCCATTCATACAACATTTTTAAATTTTGACCAATGCCCATTTATATGATAATGCATTCGATCATATGACAGTTTTAGTGATACGATGCTTCTGTGAATCAACTGATGCTTGGTATTTTTTAACTCAGTTAATTTATGACATCATGGCATGCTACATTAGTCTGTGTTTTAGAATTTCCTGGTAAATTGTAAACTATTTAAGTTTTAAAAGAGGTATACCGTGAGTAGACATATCGATACAAAATTAATAATGGAAAACTCATGTACAAAGATTATTTATCATACCTAGGCAACACGCACACTATCTTTCCTCTCTGCGTCCTCTTTCGTACTACCTCAAAAAATTATTAATTTTGATTTATTAATTATTAATTTTGTATCGATATGTCTACTCACGGAATACCTCTTTTAAAACTTATTGCTAGACTTCACGGAGAGTCTATTTCCAAACAATCTGCTAGATATGGTAAAGTATTGGTAAAGAAGGCCAAATGCATCAACAGATTAATATTCCTTAAACGATGTAAGATGGCTCAGGTTATTCTTACCTGTTGTAGAATAAAAGAAGTTTTTAGGTCCCCAAAAGCTCATTGGATCTACTTAAAAGCTAGTAAGTCTCTTTTAAATAATCAGTTACAAGAAGCTAAAAAATCTCTTGCTCTCTTAAATAGAGAAATTATGGACATCAAAAATGCTCTAGAATCTGTTTTAACGGTTGGACCTTTTAATACTATAGTGCACATATCTTCGAATTCTTACCTAAAGGTATTTAATGATTCTCGTGACAAGCTAAAACGCAAATTTGAATCACTGGTCAGCCTACCTAGATCCAGTAATAATGCTATTGATATAGATAAAGTAGTTATAAATGTTTCCAGACGTCCATTAACAGACTGTGAACATTTTGTTTTATCAAAAGGACATGATTTTGCCATTATGCCAAATAAGGTGCCATTTATAAAAAAAAAAAAAAAAAAATCAGCTAACGCCTTTTTATTCCCCTATATGGGGAGTAGGCGAGGCCATTTAGCCCTATCTAACTTTTGGAGACTGAGTGGGCAGTTCAATCTCCACTGGTACCAATCAGAGATAGATGGCCCAAGGCTATCACTAATTAAGCGGTACTCAGTGAAGAGAGACAGCTCAAATGTGCCGCCATCTCGTGGTCCCTAACCCTAACACAATATATTTAATGCCTGAAATAATGTGGGTTCTACGGTCGATTTTCTTGAGTTTACAGGACGAAAAACCTGAGTTTCCGGGAGGAAAAACCTGCTTGCCCATGCCAGAGATCGACTAACTCGGGAACCGGTCAAAAAAAGGCTTAGAAAAATTTCCTCTAGTCGTCGACTAGACTCGAAACCAAGTCTTCCTTCGCGCGGCCAAGCGCCCTGGTTGGCAAACGCCACATCCACTGAGCTACACAGGCTCCATTTATGGATTTTCATAACATGGACAGAGGTATTCGATCCTTATCCCAAAAAACAGCCAACAGGTTACGTTTTGAATGTGCAAAAATTCTTTTTAATGCCAAGCCTCCTCATCCTAATCTTTCTTACTCTGAGTTTAAAGCATTGAAATCACTGAAGAACAACCATAATTTAATTATTACAAAAGCTGACAAAGGGAAGCTGCAGTGATTCAAGATAGGAAGGAATATGAGAAAAAAGAGTCTCTATTACATCGTGACTATTCAACTTATAGGCCTCTTACATCGGATCCTATCGGGAGTCAATTGAAAAGACTTAATTCTCTTATAGATAATGTATCTACATGGAATGAAGATGAAAAGAAAAAACTTAAAACCTTCTTCGGTCGTCCACCTAGATTGTATGGTCTTCTGAAAGTTCATAAACCAGGCATTCCGTTGAGACCAGTCGTAGATTGTATAGGTTGCCCCACTTACAAAATCTCAAAATTTTTATCGAATTTACTCTCCTCTTCAACTAGAACTGATACTTATATAAAAAATACTTCGGATTTCAAAAATAAAATTTCAGATCTTCATTTGGACATTTCTGATATCATGATCAGTTTAGATGTTGTTTCTTTATTTACAAATGTGCACTTTCTGAAAGCATTGAATTACTGCAATAGGAATTTCCTTCAGACTTTGTAAAATTATTTGATTTTGTAATACATTCTGGTTATTTTTCCTTTAAAAATAAGTTGTATCAACAAATTGAAGGAATAGCAATGGGCAATCCTCTTTCTCCTGCTATCTCCAATTTCTTTATGGAACATTTTGAACAACGTATCTTTGATAACATTTCTCCCAGACCTACTCATTGGTTCAGATATGTCGATGACATTTTTGCTGTATGGAATGGCTCTTTTGATGAACTTCAACAGTTTCTCACTAGGTTAAACGCACTTCATCCTAGGATCCAGTTTACCCTAGAAGAAGAATCAAATAAGCAGTTAGCCTTTTTAGATCTTCTAATTCTTCGCCAACCAGATGGTAACCTACATTTCTCAGTTTATAGAAAGAAGACTCATACAGGCCATTATATCCATGCGGAATCTCATCACCATCCCAGTCAAAAGGCAGGAACTATTAAAACACTGGTTCATCGGGCCCACTCCTTTTGTTCTACAGACGATCTTTTACAGAAAGAACTACAATACATAACTTCTTCCTTTCTATCTAATAGTTATAAGAATTGCTTCATTAAAAGAACTTTGAGTAGCTTTAATATGTCTTCCTCTTCAAACACAGAGGAAATAACGCGCATTACTATCCCTTATGTACAAGGCATCAGTGAACGTATAGCAAAAGTTTTAAAACCACTGAATATTTTTGTTGCCTTTCGACCGTTTAGAAAAATCTCCACCTTTCTCACTTCTCCTAAGGACAAGCTTCCATATCTTAATCATCCAGGTGTCTACCAGATTCCGTGCTCTTGTGGATTATATTATTTCGGACAAACAGGAAGATCTGCCTCTGTTCGGCTAGATGAACACCAATCTTATATTGAATACTTTAAACCTGAAAAGTCAGGACTTGCAGAACATTGGAATTGGAGAAAGACAAGAGTCCTTCACAAAAGTTGGTTCCTCATGGAACACCTTTATAAAGAAACGTGAAATTTTACTTCATTCTCCTAACTTAAACAGATCCGACGGCTTATGTCTATCCCCTTTATGGGAGAGAGTACTTTATAAATCAGCTAATCTTTCCTACCTTTTTATTGTATACATTTTTTTTTTTTTTTGTTAGGAAATTTATTGACCTTTTTAGTTATCTTACACCAGCTACTTAGGTGGCGCTTTTTGGAATTGTCAGTTATTGTTTAATTTGAGCTTAAAATGTACTGAAGATGCCTGTGACACACAGATGAAAATTATACTATTAAATAATCTTTGTACGTGAGTTTTCCGTTATTAATTTTGTATTGTAAACTATTTACAACTACTATTTTATTTTATTATTGTTAATAATGATAAAATTCAAAGTACGGACACTGTTGCTTCCTGTGAAAAGAAGAAGAAAGTAGATGCATACACTTATTTCATTAAGATATAAGAGTCAAATTATTAAATTTCTGATGATGGTGTACTGAAGACTGAGATAGACTGCAGGCGGAACTTTATTGTTATAGTTGTTAAAACATAAATAAAATGAATGCTACATTAATTAATACTACAGTTATCTGTAAATGTGACAATCTTATCGCTGAAATGGAAAACTTTTCAGTGGTGTAGGCTGATATGCAAACTAGTTGGCATGTTCCCATAAGCCACGCTATTCAGAATAACTTTTTCATTTGCAAAAATTATTTCAAACATTTTGTTCATGTATCTCACATAAATCAATGCTTTATTTACATCATGGCCAGCCTGGCTGGCCGAGTGGTTTGCGTATCCATTCTCCAGCCAAAAGGCTGCGGTTCGAATCTTGCCATGGGCATGGATGTTTGCGACTGTCTGTGAAAATACCCGTGGTGGTGGTGGGCAGTAGATGCCTTTGGTGTAGTTGCGGTTCATTGTTATTGGTGGAGTGAGTGGTGGAGACAGAGAGTTGTAGAGTAGGTGCCCTCCTTGATGAGTCCTTGGATTCCCTGGAGGTGTCATGTAATAATAATAATAATAATAAATAATAATAATATGACTGCTTAAAAACGTTATTAAACCATTACACGTATCTACAAGTTAAATAAAAATAAAAGGCAGTGATTTGCTATACAATGAAATTTGCAACAGTTGTATGGAACTTAATGTGCCATATGACAGGGATATGCCAGTATTATATAATTCAGTTTATATTAGTACTAGTATCCTATCAATGATTTTCTACCATATAATTGTGCTATTTTAAACTAAACTGCAACCTTACCACTGAAACCTTGGTCCTTCCCAAGTAGTCAGCACAAACCAGTCTTATATTCTCTAGGAATTCATATACCATTTATGTTGTCTGTCCCAAATTCTAGATGGAACTTCATTAAGGCAAATTTGAAAACTGGAAGAAACTGCATTAGAACTGGTACTGGTACATGTAAACACCATCGACATAAATGGAAATGGACTGATTCTCCTGCCTCCACATGGTGCATCCTGAGTAACGACAAATAGTCTACAGCAAAGATGGTGTCAAACTTCCCCTCTAGGGCTCCCAGCCAATAAAGAGAGAAGGATTTATTTCATTCTATCAGACAAATAGGACACTCATTTCAGATATGCCAACTCAATATTGAAGGCTTAAATATAGCAAAAAGTGAATTTCTATCTAAAATGCTATCAATCCACTCAGTAGTGTTCTAGCTATTCAAGAAACCCACGCTGAAAATGCTGAACAATTGCAGTCTACAGGAAAAATTTAAGGATTCAGATTAATTGCTTCAGTTAATCATCCTAAAGCAACCTATGTAAAATAAGATATAGAGAGTTGTAAACTAATGACAATGAGTAGCTACAACAACAACAACAACATATTCTCAGCAGTTATTGAAATAGCTGATACCATAGTCATGAACATCTATAAACTCTTGAATGCCACTTGGCTTGATCCCCCTGTAACCAATCTACAACATCCATGAGTGATACTGAGAGATTTCAATATCCATCACAATTTATGGGGTTATAATGAAAATGATAGTAGCGGTGAAAAGTAGTTTGAATATATGGAAGACCAGGACCCTAACTTAATATAAGACGCTAAAGATACCTCTACCTTTTTTTTCAGCTAGATGGCATAGAGGATACATGCCAGATCTTTGCTTTGTAAACAAGGATCATCATCATCAAAGTCTCAGCATAAATAGAAAAGTTCTTGAGCTCTTACGAAGTAATCAGCACAGACCAATCTTCTCTAGGAATTCATATACCACTTACACTGTCTGTCCCAAATCCTAGATAGAACTTCAATAAGGCAAACTGGAAGAACTTTGATGAACAAGTAGATGCCAATATTAGGTGGATAAAACCTATACCTAGCAATTGCAGCAGATTTATAGGAGTGATTAAAGGATCTGCAAAGAGAACTATTCCTAGAGTTACAGAAAAGAATATATTCTGGGTTGGAATAGTGATAGCAACAACCTCTATCATGAATTTATAGAAAAAGAAGACCAGACAGTAGCTAAGGCTCTCTTGCACTCCTTGGATAATGCAAGGAAAATATCAATTTCACACATTCAAGTAGACAAGCATGGTCCTTGTTGTCGAGGTTGGATCCTAGTGCAGCAGCATCCAAGAGACAATCTGTTGATGTCGAAGGGAAGACAAAACACATAGCTGAGACTTCTAAACACCCATATGATCGCCAGTCCGTAAAAGACATCAACATATAACTGTTGAAGTTGAAGACATCCTTAAAACAAAACCCTACCCTTTCCAGACCATTTACCATTGAAGAGATAAACGAGGCTATCAAAATACTTAAAAATGGCAAAGCTGCTAGACAAGACAGAATTTCTTAAAAATTGTGGCAAGAATGTCATAAAATGGTTAACTAACCTATAGTGGTTTTGAGGCAGTATGGTGTGAGATAGAGGTGAATAGATTCAAATACTTGGTGGGATGTTGTTATAGACCTGGTAATGTGGATGGTGGTGATAGTGAAATGTATAGTCAAATAAGCCAAGCAAATAAGAAAAGGATGATCATTATGGGTGATTTTAATTATGGCAATATAGATTGGAATGAAGAGATAGCAACTGGAAGTAAAGAAAATGAGTTTCTTGAGTTTTTGAGGGATAACTACCTCAGACAGTATGTAACAGAGGGCACAAGAGGATTAAGGGTCTTGGATTTGGTCATCTCATCGGAGGATGTAATTATCAATGAGGTATCAAATCATCCACCAATTGGCGAAAGTGACCATGAGGTGATTACTTGGGTGGTTGCCAGCAGTGCAAGGACCCCTGTGAAAAAAGGGTATATGTGGAACTACAAGGGGGGTGATTATGAAGAGCTCAGGAGACAGCTTGCAGATGTAGCATGGAATGAGGAGTTAGCTGGAAAAGAGATCAATGCAGCTTGGGGGATTTTCAAAAAATATTTAGTGGATGCAATGTCTAAATGTATACCACGGGTGAGAAGGTTAAATAAGTTAGGTGTGAGATGGATGAATAAAGAGATTAAGCATGCAATACAGAGAAAAAGGGCATTGTGGAGGCAGCATAAGAGAAGTGGAAGTAACCAATTTCATGAGTTCTACAAAGACCAGGCAAGGAGAGTGACTTGGTTGGTGAGAGTAGCTAAAGAGAGGTATGAACAGCAGTTAGCTAATGAAGCTAAAAAGAATCCTAGGGAGTTCTTTCGATATGTAGCCAGCAAAAGAAAGAATGATTATGGAAGGATGACATTGATTGGAGGAAATGGTATAAAGACAGCTGTTGCAGAATGTGTGGTGGAGATACTTAATGAGCAGTTCATAAAGATCTTTCAATCTTGTGAATGTGACTTCATGGAGAGATTAAGAGCAGTTGATGATGGGGAGGAGAGACTGACTGTAAGTGAGCAAGAGGTGTTTGGGGAGTTGAGTAAACTAGATGTAAATAAGGCTGTGGGACTTGATAATATATCACCGCGTATTCTGAAGGAATGTGCCAGAGAGTTGACACCTGCCTTGACATATTTTTTTAATACGAGTCTTGCACTTGGTCAAGTCCCTAAAGAGTGGAAGGAGGGCAAGATTGTGCCACTTCATAAAGGAGGTGATCGAACTCAAGCATCAAACTATAGGCCTATCTGTGTGTCAGGTGTTGTGGTTAAGTTGTTGGAGAAGCTTGTGAGAACTAGGATCCAGAGTTGGGTTGACAACAATGGTATAATCTTTGATGGACAGCATGGATTTGCTAAAGGGAGGTCGTGTTTTAGTAATCTACTTACTTATTACAATAAAGTGACTGCTTCCTTGGACAGAGGAGAAGGATACACAATAATATACTTGGATTTCGCAAAAGCTTTTGATAGAGTGCCTCATGATAAGTTGACAGTCAAACTAGAGCAGATGGGGTTGGATATTAGATTAGTGCATTGGATTGGAGACTGGCTATCTGATAGGTATCAACAAGTTGTGTATGGGGGTGCAATATCCAGGAAAAGGAAAGTCACTAGTGGAGTGCCTCAGGGATCTGTTTTAGGGCCATTACTATTTAACTTGTATATTAATGATATTGGCGAAGATTTGGATGGAGATATTCAGTTGTTTGCAGATGATGCAAAGTTGGGACGAACCATAAAGAGTAGTGAAGATGTTGTGGCCTTGCAAGAAGACTTGAATAAATTGAGTGATTGGGCAAGCAAATGGGGATGTGAGTTCAATGTTGCAAAATGTAAGGTTTTAAAATTTGGAAAACAAAGATGGGATGCAGAATTTATGCTTGGTGAAAATATATTGTTGGAAGTAGAGGAAATAAGAGATCTGGGAGTGATAGTGGATAAGGATCTAAAATTTAGGGGTCACATCGCCAAAATTGTGAAGACAACACAAAGACTTCTGGGAATGATGAGGAGGACACTGACATGTAGAAGTAGGGAGATTCTTGTTCCATTGTATAAGGCTTTGATTAGGCCACACATGGACTATTGTGCCCAGATTTGGTCACCTGGTTTTCAGAAGGATGAAGAGATGTTGGAAAGGGTCCAAAGGCGACTGACTAAGGTAGTTTCTGACCTCTGGAATGTCGAGTATGAGGAAAGATTGAAAAGATGTAATTTGCAGAGACTAGTGGAGAGAAGGAAGAGGGGAGATATGATAGAGACCTACAAGTTGGTAAGGGGTTGCTATAGGATCAATGGTGGAGAAGTTCTACAGCGAATAGTGGGAGATCAGGGGAGAACCAGAGGTCATCCCTGGAAACTGTATAAAGAGGGTGTGAGTAGGGGAGTGAGAGGCAGGTTTTTTTCGTGCAGAGTTGTGAATGATTGGAATGCCTTGCCTGAGAGTGTGGTGTCTGCAGGGAGTTTGAATGTGTTTAAGACCCGGTATGATGAGATGTGTGTGTAAGATAAAAGGACCTCCTAGATGAGTCTTTGACTCCATGAGGTCTTGTTTAATAATAATAATAATAATAATAATAATAATAATATCATCTTGCTTTCAGGAAATCTTCCCTCTCTCTTTAGAAGAAAGAAAATAATAACCATTCTAAAACCAGGCAAAGATGCATAATTAGTAGCTAGCTACCGACCCATAGCTCTTATGAATGATTACTCTTAAACTTATGAAAAGGATTATATATTATTATTATTATTATTATTATTACGGATATCTCCATGGAGTCAGTAGACTTATCGCAGGAGACCCAAACTAGCAAAACAATATCTGTGATATCTCTTCTTGAATTCATTTACAGACGAAGAACTCACATTTAAATCAGGCAATGAAGTCCACTCATTCACTTGTTCTCACACCCTTGTTAACCACACTCTTCTTTAATTTCCAGGGATGACCTCTTGTTCTTCCATCACTATCAACACAGCTGAAACATTTCCCCTGCATCAGTCCTATAAAAACTTTTCAGTAATTTAAATGTTTCTATCATATCCCCTCTTCTCTGCCTATCAACCAACCTCTGCAATCCACAAGCTCTCAATCTATCAATGTAGGGAGCATTTTTTACATCACTCTCCAACCTAGTCACTTTCCTCTGAACCCTCTCTACAACCTCCTCATCTTCAAGGAATCCAGGCTTTATAAAGGGGAATAATAACCTCTTTATCTCTGGATGTTAGTGTGTTCCTCAATAACCATATAATCCTATGTGTAATCTTGGACACCTTAGCAATGTATCCCCCTGAACTTCATCTCCCTAACTACCAACACCCCTAAGTCCCTAGCCTCATCAATCTCTTGGAGTATCGTTCCATCAATGTAGTACACAGCCGGTAATCTTTTAATCCCAAAATGCATAACCTTATTAGAGGTTATGCATTTTGGGATTAAAATTTGAGACCACGTTGAACTGACATCCATTACCCTTTGCCCATTTTGCCAGCTTATTTAAATCATCCTGCAAACTCTCAACATCAGCTTGATTTTTTATTGCACTACCCAACTTTACATCATCAGCAAACAACTGAATATCTCCCATCAAGCCATTTCCTATATCATTTATGTACAAATTAAACAACAATGGCCCAAGCACAGAGCCCTGAGACACACCACTGGTCACTGGCATCATCCTGGACTCTGCTCCTCCATATACCACCTTCTGGTATCTCTCCCTGAGCCATTCTCTTATCCATATCACCAGTTTAGTATCCATTCCCATCTGCATGTTCCATGGGGTATCCTGTCAAAAGTCTTGGCAAAATCCAGAAGTACCACTGTGTAGCCATTTCCTTTGTCCAACTCAGATGTCATTCTATTATAAAAAGTTAATAGATTGCTAAGGCAGGATCTACCTTTAACAGAACCATGTTGACCCCTATAGAGTATCATATCCTGATCCACCCATTCTTGAATTTTGTCTTTAACCAACTTTTCCAATACTTTTACCACCACTCCCGAGATGGTGATTGGTCTGTAATAACTACCACAGTTTCAGAGCCACCTTTATGCAAAGGAACTACTTTGCCTTCCTTCCACTTCCCTAGGGACCATACCAGAGTTCAAACGTAAGTCAAATAACCAAGTAAGAGGTGATGACAATTCCTTTGCACATTCATGCAAAACCCGAGCTGATATTCCATCTTAATCTACAGCAGTGTTTGCATTTAAATTTTGCAATATATTAAATACCTCTGATTTCTTAACTTCAATTCTCACGTTAGTTATTGCTACAGGTACAGAGATATCCTCACTTGAGTGATAGACTTTTGAATGAACCAAGTTAGATGTAATAGTAACTCTACTATTACATCTAACTTGGTCACCTCAATACCATCAGCACCCACTAAAGTTATCCTTCTGAAGTCATTCTTCCTTTTACTTGCCACAAAGTGGAAGAACTCTTGGGGATTACCCTCGATCTCCTTGGCTAAGGTCTTCTCATAATCTGATTTAGCTTTTCTTACTATGCTGGTAACCTTCCTAGCTTGAGCCTTGTACTGCTCATGGGTGTACTGATCGCATTTCTTCTTGTACATTCTCCATAACATTTTCTTTTTTTGCAGATCATGCTTGATACTACTGCTCATCCATCTAACGCCTACCTTGTTTGTCTTCCTGACCATGGGGACACAATCTGATATTGCTTTCCTCAGATATCTGATGATTTTATCCTATGCACTGCTAACATCTTTCCCCTGCAATATGTTCTGCTGGGATGGTTGCAAGTTCACTCTGTAGCTTGTTATAATTGCCTAACCTGTAGTTCCTTATCAACAGAATATTTCCCATCATAAATAACTAATACCTCCTGAGCAAAGCAGGCTTCAGAAAAAGAAGAGGATGATGTGAAGCATTGGCTCTTATGTCATCTTTGGACAACCTTAAATCTCCATGGTGACCCACAACACACTGAGGCAATGTTTCTCTGAATCCCGAGTAATTTAATAATAAGGTTGCACACCCTCTGGCAACTCCTATAGGTTAGGATGACCTCTCACTGCTTCTGCCTTTGTATCTCCACTACTGGGCCTGGCTCCCACTGATGAGACCTCGATAGGGGTCGGAACTGGTGGGGGCTGGCTTTGAGAGGCTCTGCTTGGGGATAGGTTTTTGCCTGTCTCTGAGTAGGGCCGCCGCTGAGATTATGGCTCTGGATGGTGGTGGGGTGAACCTACCACTGGGTAGAGCCAACACTGAGAAGCTCTTCTCAGTGACGGGGTGAGCCTGTCACTGAGTGGAACAATGCTGAGTTGGACGGTCTTTCGGCCACTATGGAGTGGTCCAGGGATCGTCCTAATTTTTAGAGAGGTCTTTACTTAAATACATCTCAATAAAGGTCGAAACCGGTATTGGTAGTGGCCCTTGCCTTAATGCATAGCATTACACATATCCGCAAGGAGATGTGCTTTGCATTATGGGAGATACTGAGATAGGAGTAATGAGAGCTTTCTCCACCTTTGCAACAAGTTGCCTAGTGTTGCACTACCTTACCCCAGTCCTGAAGATACTTTCAGGCGCAAACTTTGTTTGCTCACACTTGGATAAAGGATTAAACTAAACTTATTATAGTCTAACCAAGTGAAAAATAAATTCTCCACATCTTTCTCTGAATCCGGAGTAATTTAATAATAAGGTTGCACACCCTCTGGCAACTCCTATAGGTTAGGATGACCTCTCACTGCTTCTGCCTTTGTATCTCCACTACTGGCCCTGGCTCACACTGACGAGACCTCGATAAAGGTCGAAACCGGTATGGGTAGTGGCCCTTGCCTTAATGCATAGCATTACACATATCCGCAAGGAGATGTGCTTTGCATTATGGGAGATACTGAGATAGGAGTAATGAGAGCTTTCTCCACCTTTGCAACGAGTTGCCTGGTGTTGCACTACCTTACCCCAGTCCTGAAGATATTTTCAGGCGCAAACTTTGTTTGCTCACACTTGGATAAAGGATTAAACTAAACTTATTATAATCTAACCAAGTGAAAAATAAACTCTCAAAATTTCATGCCTACTTTAGAGTTAAAATTGTCCATTATGCTTTTCCATTGACATGTACAGGGTGATTCAAAATTATTGTCAGGGTATTCATGGCCTACAATTTTCAAACTGAAAACAACAAAATAAAACTACTTACAGAATATGTAAGTGTAACTCAAAAAGCTTTATTTGACAATGCTGTACTTGCTGCATTGATATCTGCTAGATAATATGATGCCATACTTTAAAATGACAACTGCTCAAGAGAAAGCACGTATGTATTTTGATTTTTTGAAACAAAGTCCATTATCTGGTGTTGGTTAAAGCAATTTCAAGAGGCCGGTAGTGTTTAGCACAAAAAAGGAGCAGAAAAACCAAACACTTTGCAGGAAGATGTTGATCTCATACAGGAAGCATTTTATTGAAACCCATAAAATTCAACTAAATGAGCTCTTTGCAGTTAGGTATACCACATTCATAATGGTTATGAACAACCCCCTGTTTGGGGGTTGTTCATAACCATAATCAACTCTGTGCCTACAAATTGCAGATTATGCAGGTTTTACAGCTGGATGATAAAACCAGCTGTTTCAAATTTGCCCAAACACATTTTGTCAAAAGTCAAAGTTGATCAAAATTACCTTCGAGGTGGATATTTAGTGATGAAGCAACATTTTGCATATCAGGGAAGGTAAATAGTCATAACTGCAGAATATGGGGATCAGAAAACCCTCATGCCATTCAAGTATTTGAAAGAGATAGCACAAAGGTGAATGTTTGGTGGGCGCTGTCATGATCGGAAGTTTTGGGGACCTTTTTCAATTCAGAAAAAAACAGTGACAGTGATGAACTATCTGGACATGCTACAGCAGTAAATGTTACCCCCCCCCCCCCCAGTTGGAAGATTGTCCGAGAATTTCTTAACATGCATTTTCTTGTACACTGGGTCAGACGTGGTGGATTAATTCTGTAGCTTCTGAACTCACCTGATATTACACCACTTGATTTCTTCCAGGAGATATGTGAAGGAGATTGTTTGCCAGACCCCTGTGACCTCCCTCGATGAACTGAAGACCAGAATTGTTGCTGTGATAGAAACTGTTACACTGCAAATTATGGAGAATACTTGGAGGGAAATTGATTATTGCTTGGACATTTTACATGCTATGGAAAGCATGAATGTTGAAGTTGTTTATCAATCTGCAGTATTAATTCTATAGGTAGTAAAACTTTTTGAGTTAGAAGGATGCAATTCCCAGCTGTTCCAGAAGGATATCAACAGGTTCTTTCTTTCTTCTGAACTACTAGCCTGCATATGCACTTGTGTGTGATAAGTTTGTAACCAACATGTGGGATTAGTGTTTTTTTCTCATAAAACTTAAGTTTTTAACCATACAACTCAGACAAATTGACTACAGAACATATTATTTCAGACAACAACAATAATTATGGTTAAGAACATAAATCAACAAGTAGTCAATAGAAATGAACTTTGCTAAGAAAGGAGACTAAAACTGAGACTAATAACTAAGAAAGGAGACATGCTACTTGCTGTTCATAAAGTTAGAGCTAAAAGAGTTTTACTTACTCCCTTTTGGGAAATTGAAAGATATTGGAGGATTAGAGGAGGAGTCTTAATGTAAAATCTGATAGTTTTGGTTATCTCCACATTATGAAGTGTATGTAGGCCTGATGACGTTCAAAATTCAGGATTCACATCAAGTCAAAACGAAATGTTGTGATTTAGAGAATCATATAAATCTAAGCTACAGTTTTACACTGATGATGATAATGATGGCAGATGAATTTTGGAAGAATAATTAATAATATAAAATTAAATTTCATTTAAGCAGCAGAACTTAATAAAAATATTTCAAAATTTATACCTCCACATTGGCAGCAGATTCTACTAGAGTGTCGACCATCTGCTTGCCAATTGTACCATTCATGACATTACCTGTGGAAGAAAAGTTTCTTTTTGTAAATTCAGATCTCTTGTTAAAAATCATAAAAATTATAAACAACAGATGTCCAGAGAACCTAATATGAAACTTATCTATTCTTATTTAATTAATTACTTTTTCAAAGAAAAATGTTTTTTTTTAATTTATTTGAATGTGAATACATTTTTGGATTTTGAAAAAGAATACAAAGATAAAAATTCAAAATTTTCACTGGAAAATTCCAAGCTTTCACATAACAGCTTCATATCATATCAATTATTATATGTATTTTAATACTTATCTCAGAAGAGCAATTACCAAGAGGATGGTAATTTTGAAATGTGATACCTGAGCAAGTAAAATAGTCTCCTGATAATTATTTTTTTAAAGGAAATTACAATGTACAGTATACTAAATATTAATTAGAATAACTTATTTAATACTTCCAATAAAAAAATAATATTTCTGATATTTTAGCAATGTTACATTGCCATCATTAGGGATCACAGAACAATGACATGCACGTGCATTCACCAATGAGGCTGAAGAAAGGCTGCCAAAGTCAGGCTTAGAATCTTAAATGGTACTCCTAATGGGCTAAATTGGGTGGTCTTGGCCAATTTGCTGATCTGAGGGTGAGTGCTTCTCAAATTGGGGCAGTTTCATGCACTGAAATTTCTTGAGGTTTGGAAAGTTTTGCAGGGATAAGACAGATCCCAGGAATAGCCTCTCATATTTGTATTTACTGCAGTGCAACAGAGGGATCCTTCTTCCAGCATATTCTATGGTGGGTGTTCAAAGCATGGTCAGCAAGTCCAGAGTGGTTGCAATGGTGGAACCAGATGTATATGTTCAGAAATTTTGATATTGACTGTCTTTCCTGTTTGGCCATAGTAGGACGAAAGGACTGGTACGTCCAGGGACTATGGCTGGTTTTAGTGGGTGGATAAGGGATGCAAATATGGTCCATAAGTGGTTGTAGGGTTGTATTTCATTAGTATTTTTGTTAATTTTTTAGATATGCCCTAAATATATGGAATGGTGAAAGATTTTGTGTAATCTATGGTCTGAAGGGGGAGTGGGGGGTTACAGAGTTTTAATAATTTCTGGGGGTTGTAGCCATTGGCTAAGAAAGTGTTAAGAATATAGTCAAGCTCAGTAGTTACTTTTTCCCTGTTATATAGGGTTTTAATAATCCTATATTGTTGTAAAGGGAAGTGTGTGTGTGTGTGTGGGGGGGGGGGGGTCTGCTGGTGAATGTATCTACCAGTATGTATGGGTTTTCTGTAAATGGAGAATGCCAGGGCTCCATCAGACTGGAGTGTAATCAGAATGTCTATGAAGGAGAGACTGTTACTGTTTTACCTTTTCTAAGGTAAATTGGATCCTGAGATGTTGATTGTTTAGATGTGTTAAGAAAATATCATAATAGCATATCCAGGCCATGTGGCCAAACAGAGAACATATCATCTACATAGCATAGCCAAACGGTGGGCTTATATGGGACAGAGTTGAAGGCTTTTTTCTTAAAAGGTCTCTGCAAAGAAGTTGGCTAGAGGTGGAGAACTCTTGGGTGTCCCCTCTATCTGTTTATAGAATTTTCCTTGCCAAATAAAATAGCCAGAGTTCACGGCGAACTGAAAAACAGGAGTGAAATATCAGGAGGAAATATAGCTTGGATGAGGTCTAAGGTTCTTTAGTGAGACATTAGTGAATAGAGACTTTTCTATACTGGCTTTAAAGTGGGATGAGTTTTTTATGTGTTTGCAGAAGTGTTGCAAGTATATTGTGAGAGCAGTTTGGATAATTTGTATATGGTTAAATCAATGTCAACTACAATGGGATGTAATGGTGCATTTGTTTATGGATTTTTGGTAGCCCATATATGCTTTATACTAATGACAGGAGTATCCGGAATAAGGGAGAGGAATTGGTGGTGCAGATAGCATCAGCCTGGCCAAAAATTATTGGAATCACTGAGCCTTGAGACTTTTAAACTGTTGAAAGGTGGTTACAGGGTTGACACTGGGAAGTTCTTTCGCTTGGTTGAACAGCGGGAAGGAGTGATGACAAGAGGCCATCCCTGGAAGTTACGAAAGGAAACCGTGAGCAAGAGGGTGAGGAGTGGTTTCTTTGCATGGAGGGTGGTTGAACCATGGAATGCATTGCCTGATGGAGTGGTGAGAGTGAGAAAGGTCAATGGGTTTAAGGAGTGGTATGATAGACTTTGTGTTTCTTAGGGGGGGGACCTCCCCTCATGAGTCTTGATAGACTTTGTGTTTCTTAGGAAGGACCTCCCATGATGAGTCTTTTGACTTCATGGAGGAGGCTTGAATAATAATAATAATATATCTGGTGGAGGGGGCTAGAGTCATATGGTTTTAGTTCATTGGTGTCATCCACAGGCCAAGAGGTAACTTTCTTAAGGAGCCTGCGAAGTGTTCTGATCTGTGTATTTGTGGAATCATGTTTAAAGGAGGTAGATAGAGCAATCTCGAAGTAAAGAAGCAAGCTTACCTGTATGCCTTCATATTATTTCCTTGAGAGGTTGCTGTTTTTTGGTGGTTTTGCATGATTAAGTACACTGCTTGGAAAGAAGTCTACAGACACCATATTGCAAGGAACATCAGTAGAGGGTATAGAGTGATTCATCACTACATAATACAGCTTTCCAAGCTTCTACATCCCACTGCACATGCTCTTTGCACTACTGAAGACAATGCTGCATGTTGGTTGTGGGTAATGAGGAGCTTGCATATTGCAATCCCATTATGGAAACCCATGTTGTGAGCCTAAGTTCTGAACGTTTTTGTGCAGATTCATGTTCCCGTCAATGCCAGGAACTCTGGATTCAATGTGTCCACTGATGATGGCAGTTTTAGATGTTATCCTTCTTAGCATCCTACAGTCATGTTTGGTGAGTGTGGTGGGTCCACTACAGGTAGCACTTACAGTTGACTCCCGGCAATTCCATCTCAGTATGGCATCACAGATTGTTAACCTGGGATGGCCCAATTTGTCAATAATTTGCTGAACAGACAGGCCTGCAACATGGTATCCTATCACAATGCCCATTTCACTTGGACACAGTTGCACTGACTTGGGAGCATCATAATTCCTCCAATTACTACCAGTTATAAACATGTGACTTGTTACATGACATGATGCACCTTGTTCATGGGGATGTTCGTTGACTTCTTTCCATGCAGTGCATGCTGGATACATCCAGTCTGATGTTGGCAATATGGGTAGGAAGGCTGAGGATACCTCATTCTGCTTGGATCATTATTTCTTCTGCAGGAAGTTTTTTAGGTGCTGGTGCATAGATGTGGCCATGAACAAGTATACTAATTGCTTCTAGTTTCAGGGTGAAGAATGATAGTCTACAACAATGCTTTTTGAGTCAGGTGAAGCTTGCAAGCTGAATTTTTTTAGTAGATTGTTATATGTCTTGATGTGCCAAACTCTTATTTTTTTGAAATTCTTTGTCTGCTGAAGCTGAAGTTCTGACAGCAGTGCCCTGACTGCTGAACGTGACCATATTCTCAACACTTTCTTAGCCAATGTCCACCCCCCCCCACACACACACAAAATCCACAAATGATTAAAACCCTGTAACTGGAATCCCCTTTCCCACCTTCAGAGCAAAGATTGCACAAAATCTATAAGCATTCCATATATTCAGGACATATTTGAAAAATTAACAAAAATCTTAAAGAAATACAACCTTACAACCACTTACAGACCACATAAAAAATTGACATCTCTTATCAGCCACATTCTCTAGACTTACCACCAGGTGTCTACCAGATCCCTTGCTAACCATAATAGGTTAGCAAGGGATTTGGAAACTATCCTACTATGTAGTAGCTAGGACATTGCAAACTGTCCTGCTATGGGCAAACAAGCAATATCAGAATTTCTAAACATACTACATCCAGTCACCATTACCGCCACTCTGAACTTGCTGACCATGCTTTGGACACCCACCACAGAATATGCTGGAAGAAGGACAATCTATTGCACCTTAGCAAATAACAAATATGAGAGGCAATTCCTGGAATCTGCCATAGCACTGAGAAACTTTTAAAACCTCAAAAAAATGCTAGGACATTGCAAACTGTCCTGCTATGGGCAAACAAGTAATATCAGAATTTCTAAACATACTACATCCAGTCACCATTACTGCCACTCTGGACTTTCTGACCATGCTTTGGACACCCACCACAGAATATGCTGGAAGAAGGACAATCTATTGCACCTTAGCAAATACAAATATGACAGGCAATTCCTGGAATCTGCCATAGCACTGAGAAACTTTTAAAACCTCAAAAACATGTGGGTGCATGAAACAACCCCATTTTTTGAAATCACTCACCCTCAGATCTTCAACCTATTGGTCAAGACCACCTAATTTAGACCACTAGGGGGTGACATTTAGGACTCTAGACCTAACTTTGGTTCCTCTCTTCTGCCTCATTTACCATGTATTCCTGTGTGCACATACAGGGTTCTGTGATCCCTGATGATGACAATGTAGTGTTGCAGAAGGACTGAAAGTATTAATTATAGTTATTATAATTAATAATAACTATAATTAATAAAATCTCTTCATAAAAGTTAACCCAAGCTTCGAAGTAGGTGGGATTAACTTGCCTCACTCATCTACAAATAATCCTTATAAACAAATGCAGAAATTTGTTTGTATAATCACTCTTTGTCAAACTTTGAAAAGAAAAAAAAAAATTTATTATACATTGTTATCTGAAAATTAATAGTTATTATTATTATTAAAACAAGACCTCATGGAGTCAAAGACTCATCTAGGAGGTCCTTTTATCTTACACACACATCTCATCATACCGTGTCTTAAACACATTCAAACTACTTGCAGACACCACGCTCTCAGGCAGGGCATTCCAATCACTCACAACTCTGCACGAAAAAAACCTGCCTCTCACTCCCTTACTCACACCCTCCTTATACAGTTTCCAGGGATGACCTCTGGTTCTCCCCTGATCTCCCACTATTCTCTGTAGAACTTCTCCACCATTGATCCTATAACAACCCCTTACCAACTTGTAGGTCTCTATCATATCTCCCCTCTTCCTTCTCTCCACGAGACTCTGCAAATTACATCTTTTCAATCTTTCCTCATACTCAACATTCCAGAGGTCAGAAACTACCTTAGTCATTCGCCTTTGGACCCTTTCCAACATCTCTTCATCCTTCTGAAAACCCGGTGACCAAATCTGGGCACAATAGTCCAAGTGTGGCCTAATCAAAGCCTTATACATTGGAACAAGTATCTCCCTACTTCTACATGTCAGTGTCCTCCGCATCATTCCCAGAAGTCTTTGTGTTGTCTTCACAATTTTGGCGATGTGTCCCCTAAATTTTAGATCCTTATCCACTATCACCCCCAGATCTCTTATTTCCTCTACTTCCAACAATATATTCTCACCAAGCATAAATTCTGCATCCCATCTTTGTTTTCCAAATTTTAAAACCTTACATTTTGCAACATTGAACTCACATCCCCATTTGCTTGCCCAATCACTCAATTTATTCAAGTCTTCTTGCAAGGCCACAACATCTTCACTACTCTTTATGGTTCGTCCCAACTTTGCATCATCTGCAAACAACTGAATATCTCCATCCAAATCTTCACCAATATCATTAATATATAAGTTAAATAGTAATGGCCCTAAAACAGACCCCTGAGGCACTCCACTAGTGACTTTCCTTTTCCTGGATATTGCACCCCCATACACAACTTGTTGATACCTATCAGATAGCCAGTCTCCAATCCAATGCACTTATCTAATATCCAACCCCATCTGCTCTAGTTTGACTGTCAACTTATCATGAGGTACTCTATCAAAAGCTTTTGCGAAATCCAAGTATATTACTGTGTATCCTTCTCCTCTGTCCAAGGAAGCAGTCACTTTATTGTAATGAGTAAGTAGATTATAAAACATGACCTCCCTTTAGCAAATCCATGCTGTCCATCAAAAATTATACCATTGTTGTCAACCCAACTCTGGATCCTAGTTCTCACAAGCTTCTCCAACAACTTAACCACAACATCTGACACACAGATAGGCCTATAGTTTGATGCTTGAGTTCGATCACCTCCTTTATGAAGTGGCACAATCTTGCCCTCCTTCCACTCTTTAGGAACTTGACCAAGTGCAAGACTCGTATTAAAAAAATATGTCAAGGCAGGTGTCAACTCTCTAGCACACTCCTTCAGAATACGTGGTGATATATTATCAAGTCCCACAGCCTTATTTACATCTAGTTTACTCAACTCCCCAAACACCTTTTGCTCACTTACAGTCAGTCTCTCCTCCCCATCATCAACTGCTCTTAATCTCTCCATGAAGTCACATTCACAAGATTGAAAGATCTTTATGAATTGCTCATTAAGTATCTCCACAACACATTCTACAACAGCTGTCTTTATACCATTTCCTCCAATCAATGTCATCCTTCCATAATCATTCTTTCTTTTGCTGGCTAACATATTGAAAGAACTCCCTAGGATTCTTTTTGGCTTCATTAGCTAACTGCTGTTCATACCTCTCTTTAGCTACTCTCACCAACCAAGTCACCCTCCTTGCCTGGTCTTTGTAGACCTCATGAAATTGGTTACTTCCACTTCTCTTATGCTGTCTCCACAATGCCTTTTTTTTTTTTTTTTTTTTTTTATGAATAGCCAACATATAAATCTTTCTACTGAATTGTCTCTTGGTGCTATCATATGCTTTATTTCCCCCCACTTCTCCAAACACATCCTATGTTCTACTAAACAGATCCTTTATTCCCATAATGTCTTTCATGCTTTTTATATAGTAAAAATCTTACCCAGGAACTAATTTCACCCAGGTAAAGTGCAGACTAAACCCAGCTTATTCCTCATCAGTTTTCCTCTCATCAATTTTTTTTTTTCTTAGCTTCTTTACAAACATGCTGCAACAACAAAATCTGTGCACAATAATCCATATGAGGCCTGATCAAGGCCTCATACAATGGAATCATAACCTCTTTATTTCTGTATGTCAGGGTTCTCCGCATCATTGCCATTATTCGATGTGATGTCTTCCCAACTTGCGCAATGCGGCCCCTGAATTTCAGGTCCTTGTCCACCATCACTCCTAGATCTCTCATCTCCTCTACATCTGTTAAAGTTTCCCTACCAAGTGTATACTTCACATCCCATCATTGTTTACCAAATCTCAAAACCTCACACTTGGCAACAATGAACTGACAGTTCCACTTACCTGTCCATTCATGCAATCTATTCAAGACCTCTTGTAAGTCATCAACACCATCCTGACTGTGCATTGTTCTCCCAAGTTTTGCATTATCCGCAAACAGCTGGATATCACTAGTTAAACCCAACCCAATATCATTAACATACAAATTGAACAACAATGGCTCTAAAACTGACCCCTGCAGCACACCATTAATGACCTTTCTCTTTTGGGATATTGCACCACCATATACAACTTTCTGATACCTATCAGACCGCCAGTCAAAGATCCAACTCAGAAGTCTGTTATCCAATCCCATCTGTTTCAATTTATTTAAGAGCTTGTCATGTTGCAGTCTATCCAAAGCCTTTGAAAAATCCAAGAACACCACTGTATATGCATCTCCCCTGTCCACAGTATTTGCCACCTTCTTACAGTACATAAGTAAGTTAGTAAAACATGATTTCCCCTTAACAAACCTATGCTGACAACCACAGAGAATACTACGGTTATCAACCCATTTCTGTATCCTACCTCTCAACAATCTCTCCAGTACTTCACTGCAACTCCAGATATACAGACCGGCCTATTATTTGAAGCTAGCCACAGCCTTATCACCACCTTTATGCAGTGACAATTTTACCCTCCTTCCACTCCCTTGTAACTAGTGCTGTTGCAAGACTTATTAAACAGGCATGCCAATGCTACTGCCAATTCCCTGGAACATTCCCTTAGGATGCATGGTGATATGTCATCAAATCCTATTGCCTTATTGACATCAAGTTTATTTATCTCCTCAAATACCTCCTGCTCACTCAAAATTAAGTCATCCTCTCCTATGTCCTCTACACTTAAGTTCCTCATGATGCCACCCTAATCAGGATGAACCACCCTTATAAACTGATCACTGAATATCTCAACAATGTTGGTTCTGCAGCAGTTACCATTCTAATACCATTTTCATCCATTAACATCATCTTACCATGATTATTCTTCCTTCTACTTACCACATATCTAAAAATCTCTCTAGGGCTTTTCTTTGCTTTATTTGCCAATTTCTGCTCATACTGTACCTTTCATTTTCCTTATTAAATGAGTCACTCTCCTGGCTTGTCCTTTATACGCTTTCTGTAACTGATTATTACCATTATTTAATAATCAGTGAGAATATTATGCGAGAATTATAGGGGAATTATCATATAGTAAGATCCTCTGCATTGTTAGAGTCAACAGGATAAAGGATCTAGGTGTGCCCAGCAACTTTAGAGATGAACAAATAGAATTCTGAAGGGAATGAAACTGAATAGACTAATATTTTCATTGAAGCAGATATGTGAGAAATGTTTAGAATTTCAGAAACTTGTGCTCAAACCAGTGGCAGCCTGTGAAGCTTTAAGTGGGGGTGCTGCCTATACAAAATAATTTAAAAAAAATTATTTTTTGTACACAGGCATAATGAACAATACGTAAGCAGAAATGTGTGAAGAGAAAAGAGTTGAGTTTGATAATGTGTGGAATGAGTTTGAAAGAAAAATTTAATCTGTAGATTTATTTATTAATAAATTGGTTACTAATTAGGAAAAAAATAATTTTTTAAAAATTATTTTGTATAGGCAGCACCCCCACTTAAAGCTTCACAGGCTGCCACTAGCTCAAACTCTGTTGTCTTCAAAAAGGCGTTTTGATTCATCTTACTTGCAAATTTATGGAAGATTGTATGAGCATATGGTATATATCTGTTGTAGAATTGAAAGAATGTACACAGGCATAATGAACAATACGTAAGCAGAAATGTGTGAAGAGAAAAGAGTTCAGTTTGATAATGTGTGGAATGAGTTTGAAGGAAAAATTTAACTGTATAAGAGTGATGGCCTGCATTTGGTTTTGGTGTAAGTCATTTGGAGAGACTGCTGCTGGAAGGGAGATAATGAGTGCACAGAATGAATCTGAGCAAATGAGAAGCAATGTGAAAGAGCAAGAGAATAAGAAAGGAGAGATTGAAGTGGTGGTTATGAATGAAGAACTGAGTACAATGAGCATAGAGAATGAGAGAACAAGTGCAAGACAAACAGGGAAATGGGGAGACTAAGGGTATGCAGGGGAACACAGCATGGAAAAAAAAGGTTGATGCTGCAAGAGGATGTGAATGCATGTGTAGACAAAAATGAAAGGGGATTACCTGGGACTTAGGTGAAAATAGTTGGATCTGAAGAATGTTCTGGGATGAGTAAGAAGAAAAAGAAATGGTTCAAGGAAAGTATAGAGATGTCGCATCTAATAAGTGATATCAATGAAACTTCTTTATATATAATTGCAAGAAGTTTCAGAAACAAGGCAAATGAAATGGTTGCATTGATTGAGTTCGTTCCCCCAAAAATTGTTCGAATAATTATTATTATTATTATTATTCCTGATACCTCCAAGGAGTCCGAAGACTCATCGTGGGAGGACATCTACAACTGTCTCTGCACCTAACCTCTACTACGAATCATCATCTCTATCAACGCCATCTGCCGCCCACCTCCAACACCACCACAACTAGTAATTTTTGTCTGTAAATTGCGTGTGTTCTGAAGGGCCGATTTGTATGTATGCGGGATGAAAAACCCGAGTTTCCGGGAGAAAAAACCCTGCTACCTCCGTATGAGATCGGCTAACTCACCTTCGATTGAAATCGACCAGATAAAGATTCCTCCCGTCGCGACGAGAATCGAACTTAGGCCTATTCCAATCGAAGGGCGCAATGTACCGTCGTTCTTCCAATTGCGTCGTTCTTCCAATAAGTGAGACATAGTTGGATAAGGGTGACAACCTGACAGGAATATAGATGGCAGGGTTCGTTTTCTATCTTTATGATGTATTTCATAAAGATAGAAAAGGTAAAGAGAAAGGTGGAGTATTATTGATGATAGAAAAAGAGTTATGTCCATACAAGGTAGAGTTGTAACAGCAAAATAGTGATAGTGGTTTTGAGGCATTGTGTTGTGAGATAGAGATATGCAGAATGAAATACTTTGTTGGATGCTGCCATTGACCTGATAATGTGGAGGGTAGTGAATAGGAAATTTATAAGCAAATTAGCCAAGCAAATAGGAAAAGGGTGATCATTATGGTGATTTTAATTACGGCAATATACATTGGGATGACGAAATAGCGACAGGAAGTAAAGAAAGTGAATTCGTTGAGTTTCTGAGGGACAACTACCTCAGGCAGTATGTAAGAGAGAGCATACAAGGATTGATTGAGGGTATTGGATTTGATCATTTCATCAGAGGATGTTATTATAAACGAGGTGTCAAATCTCCCTTCAGTTGGTGAGAGTGATCATGAAGTGATTACCTAGGTGAGAGAATTGCTTGTTGTGAGAACTTCCATTAGAAAAGAGTATATGTGAAACTACAAGGCTGGTGATTATGAGAAGCTCAGAAGACAGATTGGAGTTGTAACATGGAATAAGGAGTTAGGTTGAAAGGAGATCAATGCTGCTTGGGTTATATTCAAAAACTATCTAGTAGATGCAATGTCTAAATGTATTCCAAAGGTCAGAAAGTTAAATAAGGTAGGTGTGAAATGGATGAATGAAGAGATTAAGCATGCAATATAGAGAAAAAAGCATTATGGAGGCAACATAAGAGGAGTGGTAATAGTCAGTTTCATGAGGAATACAAAGCAAGGAGTGTGAATCGGCTAATGAAGTGAAAAAAAAAAATCCTAGTCAGTTCTTTCGATGTGTAGCCAGCAAAAATAAGAATGATTATTATATGATAGATTGTGTGGATAGATTTGGGTCTCCCAGGATATAATAATAATAATTATTATCTTTGATGGACAGCATGGTTTGCTAAAGGGAGGTTACGGTTTAGTAATCTACTTGCATATTACAATAAGATGACAGCAGCATTGGATGTGGAGATGGATGCACAGTAATAGTATACTCAGACTTTGCAAAGGCTTTTGACAAATTACTGCATAATAGATATTCAAATTAGAGCAGATGGGCTTGTGTATTAGACTAGTGTATTGGTTTGGAGATTGGTTCTCTGAGAGGTATCAACAAGTTGTGCAAGTAGGAGCAATATCTCAGAAGAGGAAAGTCACTAGTGGTGTGCATCAGGGGTCTGATTTAGGGCCACTGCTATTTAACCTGCATGTTAATGATATTGAGGAAGATTTGACTGGGAATATACAGCTGTTTGCAGGTGAATTCAAAGTTGGGGCAAATTATGAGGAGTAGAGCAGATGAGCAGAAGACTTGAGTAAACTGAGTGAATGGGCATGGGAGAGGGGATGTCAGTTCAACATTGCAAAAAATACCGTTTTAAAATTTTGAAAACAAAGATGGGATGCAGAATTGACTCTTGGCGAGGATATATTTTTGGAGGAAATAGAGATCTTGAGGTGATGGTGGATAAGGATCTAAAATTTAAATTAAAGATACCAAGAAATTATATACTTGGTTTAATCCTTTATCCAAGTGTAAGCAAACAAAGTTTGTGCCTGAAGTATTTTCAGGACTGGGACAACTTGTGGTAAAGGTGGTAGACTTCACATCACTTGCCTTAGTATCTCATAATGCAAAGTACATCTCCTTGTGGACATGTATAATGCTATGCAGTATGGGAAGGGTTACTATCCAAGATCTAAAATTAGGTGACGTACTGCCAAAATTGTGAGGACAACACAACAAATTCAGGCATTGATGAGAAGGACACTGACTTGTAGTAATAAGGAGATTCTGGTTCCATTGCATAAGGCTCTTATTATGCCACACATGGACTACTGGGCACAGATTTGGTCACCTGGTTTTCAAAAGGATGAAGAGATGATGGAGAGGATCCAGAGACAATTGACTAAAATAGTTTCTGATCTCTTTAATGTTGAATAGGAAGAAAAGTTGAGACGATGTAATTTGCAGAGTTTAGTGGATATAATGAAGAGGGATGATATGACAGAGACATACAAGTTAGTAAGGGGTTGTTATAGGATCAATGTTGAAGAGGTTTTTTATAAAATGGTGGGACATCAGGAGAGAACAAGAGGTTTTCCCTGGAAGCTGTATAAGGAGGGGGGGGGGTGAACAAGGGAGTTAGAGAAGCAGATTTTTTGTATGCATAGTTTTGAATGATTGGAATTCATTGACTGAGAATGTGATGTCTGCTGAGGATTTGAATGTGTTAAAGGCAAGGCATGATGAGCAGTGTGTGTGTATGACAAAAGAAACCACCTAGATGAGTCTGTGACTCCATGGGACCTTAGGGTAATAATAATAATAATAATAATATCATAAATAAAAAATATAACTTATGCTAAATAAATTAATTTTAATTGTAGAATTGTTGTCTATGTACCTAAGGTATCTTAGTGCAACTAAAAATAGAACAACATAATATATGTGAACAGAAAGTCTGAAAATAACTAAAATAGCTTTAGTAAGGCTAAACAAATAAATTAGAAAAGTTCAGCAAATTGAAAAACACACTATGTCCTATATGGGAGATAAATGCAAGCCAGTAGATTTGAATTTTGGATAATGTAGTAACATTTCACAAGTTTCCTTATAAAGACACTCAATAAGTTATCTGTTCTTATATACAATTTATGTTGGATTTTACAGGACTCTGTGCTTACTACAGATGGAATCTTCAGCAAGTTCAGATCCAAGATTTATGTTCCTCACAAAGGACAAAGGCAGATGTTCCAAATGGCCCAAAATAAGATAGCCTACAAAAACAAGGGATCTAGACACTTGGAAAATTAGGATCAGGAAGTTTGTATTCTTTTAAAATAGGGAAGGGGAATATTATGAATAATTTCTTCTTGAGCAGAAGAGGCAGGAATCCTACAGCTGTTGAGAGCTTTGTTAATAAAGGTTTCACCATGAAGAAGGTTGATTGACAGAATATAAATTCTTTATTCAAGTTGGTTAAAGGCAGAATTCAGGAATAGGTGGATAGGGATTGTTTTATATAAGAAAATTATTCTATTATATAAGAAAAGTTGAGACAATGTAATTTGCAGAGTTTAGTGGATATAATGAAGAGGGATGATATGACAGAGACGCACACACATTAGACTCATTAAGGCTAGACCATCCAAATGGATGGTCTTGCTTTAATGACAGTTGAGTTGGTTAAAGGAAAAGGCTAAGCTTTGATACTGATAGACTTTGTAAAGCATCTGATAGAATACCACAGTTACTATATTATGCAATTTGGAGCAAATAGGAATAGATATGCAACTAGTGACATGGATAAGAGGACAGCTGACAGATAGACATCAAAGAGTAGTATTCTACAGATGTATTATTGTAGACATCAATTGGCCCTAGTATGTTGTACATCAATAAACCATAGTATATGGTATAGAAAATTTGAATTGAACAGTTCCTTTTTGTCTACAAGATTCTGTCCTACTGCTGTTTAATTTGTAAATTAATTATATATGGGATGATTTGGGGGGGGGGGGGGGGAGTAGGAGGATAACCAGTTGCTTGAGGTTAATGCAAAGTTGGGGAGGACAACAGCTAATAAAGATGATTCCTGGATGATTTAAATGGACTGACAGTATAGACAAACAAAAAAGTTACAAGCTTGATATCACAAGTGTTAATGCATTTTGCAAGTTTTGCATTATGGTGATTACGGGTAACTGACTACAATAAACATTATCAAAAGGTAAAAAAAGGAAGCATGTAAATGAACTCATATTTCACAGCCTTTTTCTGTATAAAAATATCTAAAATGTAACAAAACAAACATGTCTAAAATGTAATAATAATAGCATTATTATTACTATTATTTATTTATTTATCATGGACCAGTAACATTTCACTGCTGAGTCACAAAAAGTTTGCAAAACTGACTAGTTGTAATACTTTTTAAGTAACATTGATTTACATCTTTTGATAATTTGAATTCTTACCTTCTAGCATACTGAGCATCATAATAACCATTTCTTTCTGCAACTCCAATAATTCAAGGAGTAGATCCAACTGGCTACAGTTCTAGAAACATCACAAACTGATTTACAGCATCAGAAAGTAATACTAATGACTAAAGTAAATAAAAGTAACTAAAACTATGGTTTTGTAAACAGAAACTATGGTTTTGAAAGTGTATGGTGTGAGGTAGAAGTGGCTCAGACAGGATATTATTTGGGTGTTGCTACAAACCAAGGAGCACAGAGGGTGGGCAGCAGGAGATGTTTAGGCAGTTTGAGCTTGGCAAGTGCAAGAAAAATGATTGTTATGGGAGATTTTAACTACAGAAGTATAAATTGGGGAGAGGAAGATGCATGTAATAATAAGGGAATGGAATTTCTAGAATTCTTGAGGGACAAATGTCTTAGGCAACATGTAACAGAGGGAACAAGAGGTTCAAGAGTTTTGGATTTGGTTATAGCATCAGAAGAGTTGATAATAACTGAGATGACATCTCTCCAACCAGTTGGAGAGAGTGACCATGCGGTTTTGACTTGGGAGATGAATAGACATGAGGGGTATCAAAGAGATAGGAAAGTATGTGGAATTATAAGGCAGGTGATTATAATAGTCTTAGATATCAACTTGGGGAAGTTTCATGGAGGGAGGAATTGGAAGGCCAGGATATCATTAGTGCTTGGGAAATTGTGAAGGAATATTTGTTAGCAGCCATAATAAGCGGTATTCCACAAGTGAAGAAGAGGACATAATTTGGTGTAAAATGGATGACAAACAATATTAAACAGGAACTGCATGTGAAAAAGTGACTATAGAAGAGATATAAGGAGACAGGTGAAGAGCAGATACATGAAGAATATAAGACACAGGACAGGAAAATGTCATGGTAAGGAAGACAAAACTGGAATATGAGAAGAGACTGGCAAAAAATTCCAAAGAAAATCCTAGGGAATTTATTAGCTATGTAACCAGTAGGAGGAGAAATGATTGTGGAAGAATGACATTGCAGGATAAAAATGGGAATAGAGTGATTGATGCAGAGGACATAGTGGAGTTGTTCAATGAGCATTTTTTTGGAGTATTTTATCCTGGAAAAGAAGGTTTTAATACAAGAGGGATAGGAAAGGATAGGTTCAGGGTTTAGAGGTGCAAGAGGAGAGTGCGTTCCAAATACTGAGTACTTTGGATGTCAGTAAAGCTGTGGGACTGGATGGTATTTCACCACGGGTTTTGAGAGAATGTGCTAAAGAAATGAAAGCTCCATTGATCTGGCTCCATCAAGAATCTACCTACTTCTACATGTCAGTGTCCTCTGCATCATTCCCAGATCCCCACTTGCTTGCTCAATCACTCAATTTATTCAAGTCTTCTTGCAAGGCCACAACATCTTCACTACTCTTTATGGTTCGTCCCAACTTTGCATCATCTGCAAACAACTGAATATCTCCATCCAAATCTTCCCCAATATCATTAATATACAAGTTAAATAGTAATGGCCCTAAAACAGACCCCTGAGCCATCCCACTAGTGACTTTCCTTTTCCTGCATATTGCACCCCCATACACAACTTGTTGATACCTATCAGATAGCCAGTCTCCAATCCAATGCACTAATCTAATATCCAACCCCATCTGCTCTAGTTTGACTGTCAACTTATCATGAGGTACTCTATCAAAAGCCTTTGTGAAATCCAAGTATATTACTGTGTATCCTTCTCCTCTGTCCAAGGAAGCAGTCACTTTATTGTAATAAGTAAGTAGATTACTAAATCATAACCTCCCTTTAGCAAATCCATGCTGTCCATCAAAGATTATACCATTGTTGCCAACTCAACTCTGGATCCTAGTTCTCACAAGCTTCTCCATCAACTTAACCACAACACCTGACACAGAGATAGGCCTATAGTTTGATGCTCGAGTTCGATCACCTCCTTTATGAAGTGGCACAATCTTGCCCTCCTTCCACTCTTTAGGAACTTGACCAAGTGCAAGACTCGTATTAAAAAAATATGTCAAGGCTGGTGTCAACTCTCTGGCAATGGGTTGTATGCAATGCATAGTGTGTATTTGTAAATCGTCTACTCAGCTTCCCCCCCCCCAAATTAAATCCGGAGTGCACCACTGGTGTAATTTATTATTTATATGCTCTGAACTTCAACTCTCTGTTCAACATTACCCACAAATCAGTTATCAATTTCCTGCAATTCAGTATAGTTGCTATGTGCAATGTAATCTTTTTCAACCCAAAGTGCATAATCTTTTGCAATATTAAATAAATAACCTTTATCCTAGCACACTATGCCTGTTTATATATATCATTATACAGGATATCTACATCAACTTTAACAACTTTTGCCTAACCAGTTTTACATCATCAGCAAACAACTGAATATTCCCCTTAAATCTTTCCCTATATCATTCATATACAAATGAATGATTTCTTTAATTCCCTTAAAAACACAAGGAAATAAGTAATAATATTTATTTAATGCAATATATTTCAGCCTGAATATTAGTCCATCATCAGTGGCAATAATAGTTAATTACAAGGTAGGATGCAAACAATGGGTTGATTTGGAATAATAAGAGCCTCCTGATGTTATACAAAAACAATGCAATGGCAAAACTGGAGAAACATTGTATTATTAATTATTCATTAACTGTATTAGAAAAAAAAACCTTGAGCAATGCGTAATTAGAATAAAACTTTCCCATATCGTAGATAGTGAAAGCAGCTGTTCCGATTTAAGTTTGGATGATTCGTATAATGTACAAAAATATATCAAAGTTTTTTTTCATATATATTTTTTAATACAGTTAATGAACAATTAATAATGCAATGTTTCCTCAGTTTTGCCATTGTGTTGTTTCATGTATAACATCATACAGCTGTTTCAGATCCCATTGTTCACGTTCTACCTTGTAATTAACTATCCTTGCCACTGATGACAGCCTGTAATATTCAGATTGAAATATATGGTGTTAAATAAATATTAGTGCTTATTTATTTGTGCTTTTCATGTTAATTAAAAAAACCTCTCATGGCACAAGTATCTCTTAAAGAACAAATACAAATGAAAGAGTACTGGCCCCAGCACAGAGAGCTCCACTAGTCATGTCCTTTGGTTAGTGAACAAAGGAAGGGTGATTTCAATTATGGCAGCATAGATTGAAATGAACAGATAGCATTTGAGAATAAGGAAAATGAAGTTCTTGAGAGACAACTATCATAGGCAGTATGTAAAGAAGGGCACACAAGGATCGAGAGTTTTAGATGTGATCATTTCACCAGAGAATGTGATTCTGAATGGGGTTTCACACTTCTCTCCAGTTGGTGAGAGCGATCATGAAGTGATTGCCTGGGTTGTGGCTAGTCATATGAAGGCTTCTGTGAGGAAAGGACAAGGCAAAGTTTAGGCAACAGCTTATGGTAAAGAATGATGTTCATGGATGAAAATGTTAAAATGATAATTGCTGCAGAAGACATAGCTAAGTTATTCAGTGAACAATTTATAAGGGTATTTCATCCAGATCAGGGTGAAATCATGAAAAAACTGAGGTGCAGAGAACATTGGAGAGGAAGACTTAATTGTGGAGGAAATAAATAAGCTTGATGACAATAAGGTGATAGAATATGGTGACATATCACCAAATGTCTTTAGGAATATTCCAGGAATTGGCAGAAGCATTGACATATTTGTTTAATAAGTCTTTACACAACAGCACAGGTTCCAAGAGAAAGGAGGTAACATTTTTCTACTGCATAAAGGCAATGCATAAATAAGACTGTGGCTACAAATTATAGGCAAATCTGTATATCTGAACTTGTAGAGAGATTGGTGAAAACTAGGATACAAAAATGGTTGATAACAGAAGTGGTTATCAGCATTGGTTTGTTAAAGGGAGATTTATTTTACCAACTTTGTACAAGGTAACAAATGTATTGGCCAAGGGAGATGAATATACAATGGTATACTTAGATTTTGCAAAAGCTTTTGATAGGCATGAAAAACTGTTAAATAAATAAATAAAAGCTGTTAAATTTGACATGAAAAGCTGTTAAATAAACTGAAATGGATGTGATTGGATAAGGGTCTAGTAAGTTGGGTTGGTGACTGGCTGACAGATATCAGAAAGTTGTATAGATCCTGAAAGAGGATCTATACCACTTTGCATCATCCGCAAACAGTTGATGTTTGTGGATGATGCAAAATTCAGAAGGCAATAAAGAGCCAAGTAGATGTTATGGCCTTACAGGCAGACTTGAAAAGGTTGTATGAATGGGAAGGTAAGTGGAACTATCAGTTCAATGTTGCAAAGTGTTAGATTTTGAAATTTGGTAAGCAACGATGGAATGAAAAGTATACACTTCGTGGGGACTCTTTGAAGGAGATAAAGGAGATGAGAGATCTGGGAATAGTGATGGAAAAGGACTTGAAATTCAGGTACCACACTGTACAAGTTACAAAGTCATCACACTGGATAATGGCAAGGATGCAGAGGACCTTAATATGAAGAAATAAAGAGGTTATGATTCCGCTGTATAAGGCCTCAATCAGGCTCATATGGATTATTGTAAACAAATATGATCACTGGGTTTTCATGGTGATGAGGATATGTTAGAAAGATTCCAGAGAAGATTCACAAAAATGATAACTGGTCTTTGGGATGTGGAGTATGACGATAGAGACTGAAAGAATGTAAACTGAAATGGATGTGATTTGATGAGAGAGGGGGGGTAGAACAAGAAGCTATCTCTAGAAACTATGTAAGGAGGATGCGAGCAGAGGAGTGAATAGTAGGTTCTTTGCATGGAGAGAGGTTGGTGAGTGGAATGCATTGCCTGAGTGTGTGTTGTAAATGTAGACACGTTGAATCAGTTTAGGTCATGGTTGAATGAGCTTTGCATGTGATAGTGTTTCAGAGATTCACACTCTCACGATGAGACTCTGATTATATGAAGGACAGATGTGTGTTCAGCCACCACTGTGGCTGAACAGACATTTGACTGTATTCCCTCAGTATACTTCTAGTTGCCATGATTTTGCACTTGAAATCTCTTACTAAGCAACACTCTTTTCAAAGTCGAAAACTATTTAGCTGAAGTCCATCAGGCAAAAACATGTTCTTTTGCCAATCAAATTCACTCCACACATTTATATATTACACATCTTTACTCCTGCATAATTCTTGTCATTGACATCATCATCAAATTCTGATATATACCCTCAGGGGGTGTACAGGATATGATAGTACTACATGAAAAATTTACATCATTATTAACTTCCTATCTACAATTTTCCTCCAAATCAGTCTGTTAAATGTCAAGTCTCCAATATTATCAGGGCCTATATTTCTGTCTTCTAAGGCACTTTTTACTGTATCAATCCACCTATATCTTGGTCTTCCTCTGGGTCTTTTTCCTGCCAACCTGGCAGAGAATACTTGTTTTTGTTAATCTTTCCTCTGCCATTCTGCTTAAGTGACCATACCACCTGAGATTAACTCTGCTAATGCATTCCTGGATGTTGACGATGTCAAGTTCTTTCCTAATATCCTCGTTTTTAATATGATATTGCCATTGATGCCATCTGTTCACGTCTATAATCTTTCTCAGGGCTCTCATATCTGCGGTCTCTAGTCTTTGGTCAAGTGTTTTACTTCTGACCCAGCTCTCAGATTCATAAGTTAAAACTGGTTTGAACACTGTCTTGTATACAGCTAATTTAGTGCTTTGGCTAATTTCTCTCTTATTCCATATGAATTTATTCAGTTGACTTCCTACCATACCAGCTTTGTTGATTCTGTTGTCTATTTCCATATTTAACTTACCATCTTCACTAAATATCGTGCCCAAGTAGATGAAATGTTTTACATATTCTATAAGTTCTCCATTCACAATACAGTTGATATTTTCAATGTTTCTACCTATTTTCTTTGTCTTTTTAATGCTCACCTTCATACCATATTATTATTATTATTATTATTATTCAGGCCTCCAAGGAGTCAAAAGACTCATCGAGGGAGGTCCTTTCTAAGACATAAAGTCTGTCAAGACTCATTGAGGGGAGGTCCCCCCCTGAGAAACACAAAGTTTATCATACCACTCAATTTAGTCAGGGAATCTTGCAGACTTGAGTATAACATCATCCGCATAAAGCAAAGAGCTAAGACTAATATCTCCAATTTTGATATCAGGTTTAATAACACTTTCGTTCATTATGTGATCCATATAGATAATGAATAAGAGAGGAGATAATGTACATCCTTGTCTGACACCAGATTTAACATTAAACTATCTTTCTGTACTTCCTTCAATTCTAACTGATGATTTACAACTCAAATAGAGACTAAGTATTGCTCAATATAATGCCCCCTTTAACACCAATATAACAGTAGAGTTTGGAATAGCTTCTCTCTTGGCACCTTGTCATATGCCTTTTCCAGATCTACAAAACTTAAATACAGATCTTTGTCATATTCCCATGATAATCTTAACCTGACAGCTTCTATTTGGCCTGATTGCAGCTTGTTCTTCACCAAGCTTCTCTTCCATAATCCTTCTCAACCGTTTTTCTCAAGTATACTTGCATATATCTTACTAGGAACACTCAGTAATGAAATGCCTCTGTAATTCTCACATTAGTTTTATTTCCCTTTTTATATATGGGATGGGGACCAGGAGATGTTTAGACAGCTAAGTTTGGCAAGTGCAAGAAGAATGATTGTGATGGGAGATTTTAACTACAGTAGTATAAATTGGAGAGAGGAAGATGCATGTAGCAATAGGGGAATGGAAATTCTAGAATTTTTGAGGAACAAATGTCTTAGGCAACATGTAACAGAGGGAAAAAGAGGTTCAAGAGTTTTGGATTTGGATATAGCATCAGAAGAGTTGATAATAACTGAGATGACATCTCTCCCACCAGTTGGAGAGAGTGACATGTGGTTTTGACTTGGAAAATGAATAGACATGTAGGAGTATCAAAGAGATGGGAACTTATGTGGAATTATAATGCAGTCACCTGCATTATAATAGTCTTAGACATCAACTTCGGGAAGTTTCATGGAGGGAGGAATTGGAAGGCCTGGATATCATTAGTGTGTGGGAAATTGTGAAAGAATATTTGTTAGTTAGCAGCAATGGTAAGGTGTATACCACGAGTGAAGAAGAGGACACAATTTGGAGTAAACTGGATGACAAACAATATTAAACAGGAATTGCATGTGAAAAAGAGGCTATGGAAGAGATATAACGAGACAGGTGAAGAGAGGATGCATGAAGAATATAAGACACAGGCCAGAAGAGTGACTAGTGTGGTAAGGAAAGCAAAACTGGAATATGAGAGGAGATTGGCCCTAAGATCGAAAGAAAATTCTAGGGAAATTTTTAGCTATGTGGCCAGTAGGAGGAGAAGTGACTGTGGAAGAATGATATTGTGGGATAAAAATGGGGATAGAGTGACTGATGCAGAGGACATAGTGGAATTGTTCAATGAACACTTTATTGGAGTATTTCATCCTAGAGGAGTCAGTTTTAATGCTAGAGGGATAGAGCTGGTTCAAGGTTTAGAGGTACAGGAGGAGAGTGTGTTTCAGATACCGAGTACTCTGGGTGTCAGCAAAGCTTTGGGACTGGATGGTATTTCACCGAGTTTTGAGAGAATGTGCTAGGGAACTGACAGTGCCTTACACCTGGCTTTTTAATGAAAGTCTGGCTTCGGCAAAGGTGCCTAGGGAATGGAAGGTAGGTAAGATAGTGCCATTGCATAAAGGTGGTAACAGACTGGAAGTGTCTAATTATAGGCCAGTCTGTGTGTCATCAGTAGTTGTTAAGATCTTGGAGAAAGTAGTGAGGGACCGTATACAGCATTGGGCAGATGAGGGTAATGTTATCTGTGAGAGTCAACATGGATTTGTGAAAGGGAGGTCTTGTTTTAGCAATATGCTAGCCTTTTATAATAAAGTTACAAGAACATTAGATGAGGGAAAGGCATATACTGCAATTTTCTTAGACATAGCAAAAGCATTTGACAGGGTGCCACATGATAAGCTGATATTTAAGTTGCAGCACATGGGTCTGGATGTCAGATTGGTCAACTGGATTCAGGATTGGCTGTCTGATAGGTATCACAGAGTTGTGTATGGTGGAGCAGTTTCAAGGAGACAGAGGGTTACACGTGGGGTTCCACAGGGCTCAGTACTAGGACCTATATTGTTTAACCTTTATATCAATGACATTGCCAGTGGAGTGCAAGGGGATATTCAGTTGTTTGCGGATGATGCGAAGTTGGGAATGATTATTAGTAATAGTGCAGATGTGGTAGCCCTGCAAGAGGATTTGAATAAGCTAGATAGATGGGCAAATGAATGGGGGTCTCGGTTTAATGCAGCAAAATGTAAGGTCTTGAGGTTTGGGAAACATCGATGGGACACTGCATACTCTATGGGAGGAGTTATACTGGAGGAAGTAGGGGAGACAAGAGATATGGAGTTGATGATTGATAGAAACCTGAAGTTCAGGGGATATATTGCAAAGGTGGTGAAGGTAACACAGAGGATTGCTGCAATTATGAGAAGGACACTGACCTGCCGAGATAAGAGGGTTATCATTCCATTGTGGAAGTCTCTGATCAGACCACACTTGAACTATTGTTCTCAGATTTGGTCCCCAGGATTTGAAGGGGATAAATTAACTGTGGAAAGGATACAAAGACAGATGACAAAGATGGTTTCAGGACTGTACAAGGACAGTTATGAGGATCGGCTGACGGAATGTGGACTGCAGAGTTTGGTGGATAGAAGAAGGAGAGGTGATATGATTGAGAGGAATTAAACTGTTGAGAGGTGGTTACAGGGTTGACACTGGGGAGTTCTTTCGGTTGGTTAAATAGTGGGGAGGAGTGATGACAAGAGGCCATCCCTGGAAGTTACGAAAGGAAACCGTGAGCAAGAGGGTGAGGAGTGGTTTCTTTGCGTGGAGGATGGTTGAGCCGTGGAATGCATTGCCTGATGGAGTGGTGAGGGTGAGAATGGTCAATGAGTTTAAGGAGTGGTATGATAGACTTTGTGTTTCTTAGGGGGGGACCTCCCCTCGATGAGTCTTGACAGACTTTATGTTCTTAGGAAGGACCTCCCACGATGAGTCTTTAGACTCCATGGAGGCCTGAATAATAATAATAATAATAATAATAATAATAATATTGGTACTATGAGAGCTCTACTCCAATCATCTGGAATTCATCCCTCTGTCCAGGCCTTCTGAACTATGCAGTGCAGCCACTTTACGACTTTTATAACTCCATACTTGAGCATTTCTGGTTGAATATTATCTGCTACTGCTACCTTTCCACATTTCAGGCTTTTGATGTTCCTTTTCTACTTCAAGTTTGGATATCTATTCCTGACTGCATGCCTGGTCAATGTTTTTTACTATTGTGCTGTCATCACTGCTTGTTTCATTTAGCAGTTTTTCAAAGTAATTACATCAAGGATATCTTTTTCTCCTGTTTTCATGTCACTTTCATTATCTCTAATTCCTTTCACAGCACTTTTTCCTTAATTTCTCAGCTTCTTCAACAACCTTCAGAATATCTTTCCACCTTCTTGATATTTATTTTCTATGTTCCTACCAAAGTCCTCCCATGACTTTTTTTAGCCAGTTTTACACAGTGTTTAGCTTTCTTACATTTGTCTCTGTATTCTCTAAGAGCACAAGCTGACTTATTTGCCAGGAACTTTTGATATGCTTTCTTCTTTTCTTTCACAGTTCTTTAACTTCCTGTGTCCACCATGGAGTTCTCATTTTTCTATCCTTGCAGACAACCTCACCACATGCCTCTCTCTGGCTGAATCAATTGGTGTTTTCTTCAGGGCTTTTCCAAGGTTTGGTTCTTGCTCTGAAACTCTTTCATTTTTTTCTTGAATAATATTTCTGTATTTTAGTCTACAGTTCACATCTGAGAGCTGCTCAACTTTTATTCGCTTTAAAACTTTCTTACATGTTATTCTTTTCAATATGAAATTCAATTTTATCCTGCTCAAGACTAAATAGTGATCACTTCCAATTTCAAATCCTCTGTACATTCTGGTGTCCTGCACCAGGGAGAAAACATCACTATCAACAATAACATAGTCAATGAGACTTTTCTTATTCCTTGCCTCTTCTCTCCATGTGAATTTGTGCACATTTTTATGTTGGAACATTGTGTTAGTAATAACTAGTCCATGTTGTGAACAGAAATCCAACAGGTATTTGCCATTATTACTAGCTTTGCTCTTTTCTCCAAATTTTCCCAAAATATTTTTGTATGTCTGACAATCATTTCCTACTCCGCTATTTAGATCCCCAACAAGGACCAACTTTTCCTTTTTCATTGTGTCAGTTGCTTTCTCTAAAGCCACAAAAAATTCCTCCACTTCTACCTTAGTAGAACCTTCTGTGGGACCATAGGCACAAATAAGTCTCATTGTCCAGTTCCCCATTCTCATATTTGCCCACATCACTCTACTTGAGACTGCTGCCATTCAAGAAGATTAGTCTCATATTTAGTATTGAATACTATGGCTACTCCTTCTTTTCCTTGATTGTCATTGCCTGAATATAACATTTTGTATTTATTGCTCAGAAAAATCTCACCAGTTTGGTCTTTTTCATGTCAGTCACTCCTATTATGTCGATCTGGTGCTTATCTAATTCCTCAGCTAGCTCCATTTCTTTGCCATTCAGGCTTCTTATGTTGATAGTACCGATCTTGAACTCTGGTGATGTTGAGTTGGGGTAAGTTTTAGGATTTGTTCCAGTAGCTGACTTTTCTCTGTTTGCCCTAGTTCATTGGTGAAAACAACAGGGGTCTTGTTTAACTGGGTGATGCCCCAGCCAGCATGAAATTCTGTCATGTTGTACCATCATTTGAAATTTTGGTTTAAGCCAATATGAATACAAATTGGTCAGCTAAATCCGAAATTACCAGCCCATCCTTGTCTGTTCAGTATCCAGGTAGATACCTAACAAGGTGCACCATGAGAAGGTGAGGATTGGACATTAGGTCAGAAGCTCTGGTCGGTTCTCCGCATTCCTTTGAAGTCTATGTAGAGGTCTCCTCTCAGTTATATAGCTTTGATCCTTAAGCACCCTCTTTGTCATTGACTTATTATTAATAATGGCTTTTCTTCTCAATTCAGTCTATTATACTAAGGCAGCATTCTTACATCTTTACTTTCTCACTCTTCTTTTTTGCTTCTATAGCATTTTTTCATGTCTTCTCTCACTGCATATTTCTCACCTTTCAAATCATGCATGCCTGTTAAAACAATCAATTCTTTCACGTCTTCCCTCTGGAAACTAACAGTTTCACAAATATCCTTTATCTTCATATATGGGGAAAATGCTTTCATCAGTTTCTCATTAGTAAACTTCCGTATCATTGAATTGCCAAATTTTAAAAAAAAAAAAAAAATCAGAAAGAACTTGAGAATATTGGTTAATAATACTGGTTACTTGAACTGAATATAAGCAAAAGACGAACAAAGAAAATGTCAAGGTACATAAAGAGTAAAAGCAATGTCTGGAACAAAAATGGCAGAAAATTAATGACACCTGAAATTTATGCTACATGAGGAAACAGTATGTCAGAAATGAAGAATGCAAAGGTCACATAATCAGATTTATTAATTATAGGAAATTAGGCTTTTCTGATCATGCTTTAGAAATTTTACTTCGAGTCCAAGAATTACATGCATTTGGATAGATAGATAGATGGTCAGAGACAAAACAAATATAATGTGTTTATACATTTTTCAAAGCATTTGACAAAGTTAAAATAAACATATTATTTAACATCTTAAAAGAAAGACAAATACCAAATAATATCCTAAAAGCTATCACAAGTATATATGAAAATAATCAAATACAAATAAGATTAAATCACGAGCTATCATATACAAGAGAGATAAACCAAGGGGTCGACAGGGATGTCCCCTCTCAGAAACTTTTTTTAATATCTACTTAAATGAAATAATAATAAAATGGAGTAAAAATTTACATCAAGGAATTAAACTTTCACCTACAGTTAACTTAAACACTCTCCTCTTTGCAGACGACCAAATAATAATTACAAATTCTGAAGATAACTTACAGAAAGCTATTTTAAATCTAAATGAGATATCCAAAGATTATGGTATGATAATATCAACGGAAAAATCAAAAACTATGGCCTTTAAAGGACAAGATCCAGCAAGAACTAAAATAGTAATAGATAACAAGATCTTAGAACAGGTGAATTCATTTAACTACCTAGGATGTATGATCACATATGAAAATGAAAAAGATAAACGTAAAAATTGCAAAATATTTAAAAATAACAGGTGTAATTAACTCTATATTTAAACCAAACCTAGTTCAAAAACAAACCAGGCTAAAAGTATACAATACATTAGCCTTACCGGTCTTAATGTATGGAAGCGAAATCTGGACAATAAAACAAAAAGACAAACAAAGATTAACAACAGCAGAAATGAAGTTTATGAGAAAAACTGCAAAGTATACCCTATTTGATCACAAAAGAAACGAAAATATTATGAAAGAATTAAACCAAGAACCAGTAATAGAAAAAATTAAAAAATATAAATATAGATGGATGGAACATGTTCAAAGAATGAAAACAGAAAGATTACCAAAACAAGCATTAGGAAAAAGAAAACCAGGACGTCCTCTTAAACGATGACTTCTAAGGCCGGAACAGGCCATGCTAGTCCTAAATCCTTGATATGTATGATGATGATGATGATGATACATTTTTCAAAACATTTAAAAATTCGGAAGCATTACTTTTAGCACATTCACATAATAATAAAGTAAGACATAAGCATATAAATGAATATCATAATTATTTTATAAATTTTTTGAACAAATTACCTTTGATAATTTATCTTGCATGTGAGCAAACAGGAACATGAATCCTCCTACAGCATCCCACAGCCTGCTGTGAGCTAATGCTTGTTGATTAAGAGAGCAAGGACCCTACAAAGAGAAAATAAATATATTTTAGTGCAGATTTTCATGACATGAGTATTTAAGTTCTTTTTTCTTTTTTTTTCTGGCTGTAAAGTGAAATAAAAATACACATGCATTAATTAAAATCTTCTGTAAGAATTGCAGTGTTAATGGATTCAGAGTATTTGCTTAAACATTATGCTTTACATTCAGCAGAAGAATATTTTAAGTAAAAAATGTTTATCATGGTTGCTGGTCTTAATTCAGTTGTTGCGGAGCATAGTTACTATTAGAGGAGGGGATTTCTATTTATTTATTTATTTTTATACTTTTTCCTCAATTATATTCTTCTAGGTTGAATGATATGCATTCTACGGGATTCAAACCCGCAACCTTTTGGTTGGAGAGCAGATACGCTAACCACGTGGCCAACCAGGCTGGTGTGTAACTTACATAAAGTAAAGGAATGGAATGATATATTAATGAATGACAATGAATGAATGAATTACAGTAAGTATATAATCAAATATTAATGAATATCAGTTCCTTCCACTTCACTCTAATAATAGAGCAAAGTGGTGTAATAATATCATCTCAAAATGAGGTGTCAAATCTCCCTCCAGTTGGTAAGAGTGACCACAAAGTGATTGCTGGATGGTTGCTGGCCATGTGAGGGCTTCTGTAATAATAATAATCTTAGATTAGATTACATGCATAATAGGGTAATCTGATTTATGGAGGAATATGAGGAATTGAAATGATATATATTGATGAAAATGAGTTGGATGCTAATATTTGCAGTAAAAGAATGATGATAGTAATCCACTGACTTTGAAGATAGCATTAGCTTTTCTGAAGCCAGTGGAATTAACAATGAACTAAACTCTTTTCTTTTTATTAGCATTTGTTACTATGATTAGTATGTTTTATGTGAAATGTATGGTAACTGCTGCTGTTCTAAGTGTGCCGATACAATTTCCATAGTTCGACTTTTAATATTCTATAGCTGTTCAGATGTATTACTTTATATGGCAAGTTGTTGAGTAATGTGGGTATAAGATGCTTCCTCACAGAGGCTCCACACAAATTGTTATAATGCCTAGTTATGTAGAGGGTTGCTTGGTCTGGTTATGTGACATGTTTCTCTGTTATTACAGTAAGTGTTGACTATTAAATTATCTAAGGAATTTGCAATGTACACTGGGATATTAATTAAAAGAAACTTTAATAAATACCTCCTATATTTCGGCAATGTCACATTACCATCTTAATGGGAACATAAGACTATGATACGTGTATGCAGGCACTATAAAAAGCAAATGAGGCAGAAGAGAGAAAACTACTGTTGTTCCTAAAGTCCTAAAGGTGCCCCCCCCCCAGCCAGCTATATTGGATTGTCTTGGCTGTTGGGCTGAAGTTCTCAAAATGCATGCTTCCCAAATTTGGGGCAGTCTCATGCTCCCAAATTTGTTGAGGTTTGGAAAGTTTTTTAGAGCTGAGGCTGATTCCATTAACAATCTTTCATATTTAAATTTTTTTATATTTTTTTCATATTTTCAAATTTTCATATTTAAATTCATATTTTTTATATTCATGGAATCAGCCTCGGCTCTAAAACACTTTCCAAACCTCAACAAATTTGGGTGCATGAGACTGCCCCAAATTTGGGAAGCTCGCATCTTGAGAACTTCAGCCCAACAGCCAAGACAACCCAATATAGCCCACTATGGGGCACCTTTAGGATTCTAGGAACAACAGTAGTTTTCTCTCTTCTGCCTCATTTGCTTTTTGTAGTGCCTGCATGCACGTGTCATGGATGTATGTTCCCATGAAGATGGCAATGTGACATTGCTGAAATATAGGAGATATTTATTAAAGTTTCTTTTAATTAATATCCCAGTATACATTGTAAATTCCTTAAATAATTTAATAGTCATGTGTTACCAACGTATAAGCCTATCTACAAGAATTACAGTAAGTAGTGGGGTGCTAGTGGGTCAAGCGCTACGAACGTGTTCTGAAGAGCTCCTGATTCAGATAAGTTTTACTAGGAATAATTAAGTATATATGCGTAATTGTTTAAGTAAGAGCGGCTGTAAACGTTGTACGCTACCGATATTATTAGTGTGGGTTTTTTTTTCTTGCTTAAACTAAATACGAAAACGTTAATATTAGACCTAGTAACCTGCAGAGAAAAAAAATGGCGGCGGCATTGTCATTCCATGATTTTAATTTGGATTTCAGTCGGTTTGTTAAGTGTGAGGTCTGTTATATGTATTCCTTCGACTACATAAATGATTTGTGGATGTTTAGTGCGGATGGAAGAAGGGTGTGTGCGAAATGTGACCTGAACGAGGAATTGATGAATGCGAATATGAAGTTGATGACAGAAAGTGCTAGTACCGATTGTGTCGTGAGTGCACGTTTGAAAGAGGAGGATGGCGAGAAAGACAGGCGAAAAAATGTTAAAAAATCAGGAAAAAAGAAAAAGAGCGATTTGACAACCGTAACAGATGTTAAAAGGGACGAAAGTGAGGCGGAAAGAAACGAAATTGAGAGAACGAATGAAAGTAGAAATGGCGTGGTGCAGAAATCGCAAGTAAAAAAAATCGAAAGAATGAATGATAGCGAAAAAAGAATGACTGATGGCGAAAGTTGGACGCATGTTGGAACGAAAGTACTGAACCAAAGAAAGATGAATGACAGTAAAAGTGAGAAGAATGATAGCGAAAGTTGGACGCATGTTAGTCCGAAAGTACGGAAACAAAGAAAGATATGTGAGAGTGAAAGTGAGAAGAATGATAGTGAAAGTTGGACGTATGTTGGACTGAAAGTACGGAAACAAAGAAGGATGAATGAGAGGGAAAGTGAGAAGAGGGGGTCGAGAGTTAGAAAGTTAGAAAGATTTAATGATAGAGTGAATGCGTCGCGAGGTTCAGAAGGTGAATTGGATTCGATGAAGCAAGAAATGAAATGGATGCGGAATGAAATTAAGAGAATTCAGGTCAAAACTATTAAAATAAATCATGATGGCATGAAAGAGATAACAAAAGATGAGCGAGTGGCGTTGTATGGCGACTCCATTATTAAAGGTGTGCTAGAGGATAAAATGCACAAGGTATGTTTTCCAGGCGGTAAAATGAGTAGAGTGATTGAGGCATTGAATATGAGGCGGGAACGAGCAAAAGAGTTAATTGTATTTATTGGTACGAATGATTTGAGAGAGAACAAAGAGCATGTCAAAATGAATGTCAGGAGACTGCTTGGAAAGATAAAGGAGAATAGTGTGACAGGAAGGGTGGTCAGTGTGTTGCCTAGGTATGATTGTGGTGAAATGAGGCGGAGAGCAAGGATTATGAATGATATTCTGGCTGAAATGTGTGAGGAGATGGGAGTACAGTTTGTTAATGTGTGGAATGAGTTTGAGGGACGAAGTGAGCTGTATGGGAGCGATGGACTGCATTTGAGTGGTTATGGTGTGAGTCGCTTGGAGAGACTGCTGCTGGAAGGTAGAGAAGTGAATAGAGAGAATGAATCAGATCGAGAGGGGAGTGATGTGGAAGAGCAGGAGAGTAAGACTGGAGAGATTGAAGGAGTGGAAATGAATGTGAAAGTGAGTGGTATGAGTATAGAAAATGAGAGAATGGGTGTGCAAGAGGAGAAGGGAAACGGCGAGGCTCAGGGTGGACAGGGATACACAGCGTGAGAAAGGTGGATGCTCCAAGAGGAGGTGAGAGAATGTGTAGGCAGGAAAGTAATGGGATGATCAGGGATCAAAAGGAAACAGATGGAATTGCAAAGGGTTCTAAAATGAAGAAGCAGAAAGGGAAATGGCCCCAGTCCAGCATGGAGAGATCACATCGAGTGAGTGGTATCAGTGGAACTAGCTGTAGATCCAGAAATGAGTTGTTGTGTTTGTATACCAATGCTAGAAGTATAAGAAACAAGGCGGATGAAATGGTTGCACTAATTGCGTCTGTGCACCCAGAGATTGTCGGAATAAGTGAGACATGGTTAGATGAGGATGACATCCTGACAGGAATAGAGATGGAAAGGTATGATGTGTTTCGTGAGGATAGAAGGGGTAAAAAGGGAGGGGGAGTGCTATTGATGATAGAGAAAGAGTTATGTCCATACAAGGTAGAGATGCAAGAGGGAAATGGGGCCAGTGGTTTTGAGGCAGTATGGTGTGAGATAGAGGTGAATAGAATCAAATACTTGGTGAGATGTTGTTATAGACCTGGTAATGTGGATGGTGGTGATAGTGAAATGTATAGTCAAATAAGCCAAGCAAATAAGAAAAGGGTGATTATTATGGGTGATTTTAATTATGGCAATATTGACTGGAATGAAGAGATAGCAACTGGAAGTAAAGAAAATGAGTTTCTTGAGTTTTTGAGGGATAACTACCTCAGACAGTATGTAACAGAGGGCACAAGAGGATTAAGGGTCTTGGATTTGGTCATCTCATCGGAGGATGTAATTATCAATGAGGTATCAAATCATCCACCAATTGGCGAAAGTGACCATGAGGTGATTACTTGGGTGGTTGCCAGCAGTGCAAGGACCCCTGTGAAAAAAGGGTATATGTGGAACTACAAGGGGGGTGATTATGAAGAGCTCAGGAGACAGCTTGCAGGTGTAGCATGGAATGAGGAGTTAGCTGGAAAAGAGATCAATGCAGCTTGGGGGATTTTCAAAAACTACCTAGTAGATCCAATGTCTAAATGTATTCCAAGGGCGAGAAGGTTAAATAAGGTAGGTGTGAGATGGATGAATAAAAAGATGAAGCATGTGATACAGAGAAAAAGGGCATTATGAAGTCTGCATAAGAGAAGTGGAAATAACCAATTTCATGAGTTCTACAAAGACCAGGCAAGGAGAGTGACTTGGTTGGTGAGAGTAGCTAAAGAGAGGTATGAACAGCAGTTAGCTAATGAAGCTAAAAAGAATCCTAGGGAGTTCTTTCGATATGTAGCCAGCAAAAGAAAGAATGATTATGGAAGGATGACATTGATTGGAGGAAATGGTATAAAGACAGCTGTTGCAGAATGTGTGGTGGAGATACTTAATGAGCAGTTCATAAAGATCTTTCAATCTTGTGAATGTGACTTCATGGAGAGATTAAGAGCAGTTGATGATGGGGAGGAGAGACTGACTGTAAGTGAGCAAGAGGTGTTTGGGGAGTTGAGTAAACTAGATGTAAATAAGGCTGTGGGACTTTGATAATATATCACCGCGTATTCTGAAGGAATGTGCCAGAGAGTTGACACCTGCCTTGACATATTTTTTTAATACGAGTCTTGCGCTTGGTCAAGTCCCTAAAGAGTGGAAGGAGGGCAACATTGTGCCACTTCATAAAGGAGGTGATCGAACTCAAGCATCAAACTATAGGCCTATCTGTGTGTCAGGTGTTGTGGTTAAGTTGTTGGAGAAGCTTGTGAGAACTAGGATCCAGAGTTGGGTTGACAACAATGGTATAATCTTTGATGGACAGCATGGATTTGCTAAAGGGAGGTCATGTTTTAGTAATCTACTTACTTATTACAATAAAGTGACTGCTTCCTTGGACAGAGGAGAAGGATACACAGTAATATACTTGGATTTTGCAAAAGCTTTTGATAGAGTACCTCATGATAAGTTGACAGTCAAACTAGAGCAGATGGGGTTGGATATTAGATTAGTGCATTGGATTGGAGACTGGCTATCTGATAGGTATCAACAAGTTGTGTATGGGGGTGCAATATCCAGGAAAAGGAAAGTCACTAGTGGAGTGCCTCAGGGATCTGTTTTAGGGCCATTACTATTTAACTTGTATATTAATGATATTGGCGAAGATTTGGATGGAGATATTCAGTTGTTTGCAGATGATGCAAAGTTGGGACGAACCATAAAGAGTAGTGAAGATGTTGTGGCCTTGCAAGAAGACTTGAATAAATTGAGTGATTGGGCAAGCAAATGGGGATGTGAGTTCAATGTTGCAAAATGTAAGGTTTTAAAATTTGGAAAACAAAGATGGGATGCAGAATTTATGCTTGGTGAGAATATATTGTTGGAAGTAGAGGAAATAAGAGATCTAGGAGTGATAGTGGATAAGGATCTAAAATTTAGGGGACACATCGCCAAAATTGTGAAGACAACACAAAGACTTCTGGGAATGATGAGGACATTGACGTGTAGAAGTAGGGAGATTCTTGTTCCATTGTATAAGGCTTTGATTAGGCCACACATGGACTATTGTGCCCAGATTTGGTCACCTGGTTTTCAGAAGGATGAAGAGATGTTGGAAAGGGTCCAAAGGAGACTGACTAAGGTAGTCTCTGACCTCTGGAATGTCGAGTATGAGGAAAGATTGAAAAGATGTAATTTGCAGAGTCTAGTGGAGAGAAGGAAGAGGGGAGATATGATAGAGACCTACAAGTTGGTAAGGGGTTGTTATAGAATCAATGGTGGAGAAGTTCTACAGAGAATAGTGGGAGATCAGGGGAGAACCAGAGGTCATACCTGGAAACTGTATAAAGAGGGTGTGAGTAGGGGAGTGAGAGGCAGGTTTTTTTCGTGCAGAGTTGTGAATGATTGGAATGCCTTGCCTGAGAGTGTGGTGTCTGCAGGGAGTTTGAATGTGTTTAAGACCCGGTATGATGAGATGTGTGTGAGATAAAAGGACCTCCTAGATGAGTTTTTGACTCCATGAGGTCTTGTTCAATAATAATAATAATAATAATAATAATAATAATAATAATAAGTGTTGTTGAAGCAGTATCTTAGTAACAGTACGTAGTGTCTTAGATTCTTTATACTCAGGATTTTGTGTTCTGCCATTAGGGGTTCAGTTATTTCCTGGCATGTATTGGGTTTCCAAACTAATGTTGAAATGATTCTTCAGTGAAGTTTTTCTAAATTTGATAAGTGACTGTTGTGTTTGTGTAGATAGTTATACTGTACCTTAGTATTGTTTCGCAAATTCCATGATATATGAGTTTTTTTATGTTGGATGGCATCGTATCTTTTTCTTTGAAGAGTTTTGCATCAATAGTGTGTAATTTGTTATGAAGATTTAGTCTATATGTTTAGTCCATTTAAAGTAGTTGTCAATGTATAAACCAAGGTATTTAGCTTGTGTTACGAGTGTGATTTCAGAACAGTGGCAGTTTCTTTGGTTAATGCTGTGGTATGTGTGACTATATATTGTTAGTGGTGCAGGGTGCATAATTCTAGTGTTCTTTATTATTAGCATTTGCATTTTAGTGTTGTTTACTATAATTAAATTGTGATAGAAGAAGTCGGTTATTTTGTTTGAGTCATGTTGTGCTTGGAGAGTGCATGTTTATGTCTGTGTGGACTGTTAGTCGTGCTGTGTTGTATGTGTATTGATATTTTTGACTTTGTAAAGCCAAGTTTTGAATGTCATTTATGTATATGTTATTATTATTGGACACCTCCAGGGAGTCCAAAGACTCATCGAGGGAGGGCACCTGCTCTACAACTCTGTCTCCACTACTCAATCCACCAACTGACCACAACTACACCATCTACCGCCGACCACCACCACTAGTATTTCCACAGACACTCACAAACATCCATGCCCACGGCAGGATTCGAACCCAGAGCCTTTTGGCTGGAGAGCGGATACGTTAACCACTCAGTTAACGTATCCGCTCACAAGCCAGGCCGCCAAGGCTATCTGAAATCTGAAAGGCTATTTGTAGAGTTGTCAGCAGCAATGAAGCATTTTTCTTATCAGATTGTTGAGATTAGTGGAATCTAACCACTCATGCTTATTTTAGGAAACAGAATTCTAAGCTGACTGTTGATCTAATGGCCATGGCCACCTGTATTATTTTAATGGAAGAAGAGTACTTGGTAAGACTTTAGTTCTCATGTTTTTCTGTTGACATTCTGAGAATTATATACACATATATACTGGAGGTGTCATGTAATAATAATAATAATAATATACATTTTGCAAATGATACTGTACAACACCATGGTAAGCTACAAGCTTTAAAATCATGTCTAGCCAGTCTCTCTTGTGGTGGGAAAAAAAATATAATTACATCAACCCCATTTAGAAAATGACAGTTTTTGTCATTTTTTAGTGTTTGTATTTTTTTGAGTGTTTGTATTGTAAGTGAAAGTTTTATATCACAATGAAGGTAGGTGAACAAATCTATGCACATCAGTCCATGGTCTGACCAATGCCTCATACAGTAGCACTTACATCATCTGTATTTCTTAACTTGCTCCTTTTGCCAATTCCAAACATGCCTCACCCTTGTAGCTGATGCATAAGTATTCTTGCATATTTTAATGAGAATCTCACTCAGTTTTGAGACCTAAGAAACTAACACTTACTCAATCATTCTTACACTCACTTACTTCAAGTGTGTCTGTCTACATGCTCAGCTGCATCCCCTATCCTCACAACAGTCTAATTTTCCTGATTTTGTACTTCCATTCTCTTACTGAACAAAATGTCTTCAGATATTTCATCATGTGCAATCTATCAGTCATATACAAAGTTTTTCATTCATCAAATTCATAAGGAACTGGTAACCATTACCCTTTATCAGTCTATTCACACCTTTCAGCAGATAGATCAATAATTTCAGTCTATTGAAATCATCCAGCATGACTTTGACATCACTTTTATTTACTGTTGTCATTCTCAGTTTAGTGTCACCATCAGCAAATAGTTGAATATTTCTTCCCCATAATATTTGCAATATTATTACTACACAAATTAAACAGCATTAGTTCAAGTATAGAGCTCTGTTAGCACCTATTACCTGCCTTCTCTTTGATTCTGCTCAGTTATATAATTCTTTGAGGTCTGTCTACCAATTCACTTAGTTATGACCCTTTTATATCGAATGCCTTTGGAAATAAAATATTATTTCATTTTTTTGAACATGTATTGTCTATAATCTGTAAATCTTTACTATCTATCTCTGGCAATTAAGACAGAATAATAGTGCAACGTATAAGATCCACTTACTACAGAATTTATATTCACTGTATTCTCCAAACCTACCTACAAACATATAACTAATACAATAAAAAATGATCTATGTTTCAAGGAAAGAAAGCATTCAGAAGATTATTGTAAACATACACCAGCTGTAATTTTCAAGTATGTTATGTCTAAGTATGTTTGAATGTATTCCATAATGCTTTATGTTTACAGTACCCATGAAATATGCAGAAAATTAATTAAAAAACAAACTAACTAATAGTAGAACCAACCTGTATGGATTCTGTCAATGTATTCAAGACTTGTTTGGCAACTGTGATAGCCTTGCAGAAGTTATCTTTTCCCTGTTAAAACAAAAACAGGTTATTTGAATGAAATAATATATCATTTATTAAAAAATGAAAAAAAATTAAATAAGAATTACAATAATAATGGGAAAAAAAAGAAACAAATAACTCACAGGCTGATCAATAACTTCTTTGCTTGAATAATGCCAATAGAAGTCCATGACAGATTCCTATAGTTAAAAATTTCATTTAGTAAAGAAGTGAAATAATTATTTTAGTATTTAAATTCAAAAAATTAAATTAAAAAAAAATGTGAGGTTTTATCACTCTTTAACCATTTATCAGTGACAGATAAAATATATTAATCCCCTGGCACAAGGTTATTATTATTAATAACATCAGAACTCCATGCAATCAAAAGACTCGTAATAGAAGGAGCCCATACTCTCATGCAAAAAAAATCATTTAACCATACTTAAACCCATTCACAGTTTGTGCACTCATATTTTCAAGCAATGTACTCCACTCACCAAACACTCTCTATGCAAAGAACCTTCTCCTCACTCTTTCACTCACACCCTCCTTATACAGCTTCTAGTGATAGCCTCTTGTTCTACCCTCCTGCACATTAATCTGGTAACAATCGCTTACAAACTTATATGTCTCAATTTTATCCCTTCTCCTTTTTCTATTTGCTATGCTCTGCAAGTCACATTTGCCCAATCTGTCTTATATCTCACATTTCATAGACCTGACACTGATTTAATGAACCTCCTCTAAATCCTCTATAGTAAAATGGTACAAAAGCTAAGGACAAACTACATTTTTACCTGTAGATGAAAAAATTTTCATGAGTGCAGCCAAATGTAGACATGCTGGCATACTAATAAATTATATTACACAAAAAATGTGTTATAAATTTCATACAAATAAAATTGCAATATGTTTTTGGCAAAAGTTACAAATTTCTAAAGGACGTAGTTAAGGAATTAATGTACAGTGCTTACAGAAAACTGTGGAGAGATATTTCAGTAGGGAATATGTCCACCCCGAACTGCGATGCAGCTTTCACAACATTGTACCATGCTCAGCACCAAGTGAGTTAGGAATTCTTGAGACCAACTAGCCCAATCCTCCTTCAGTGCAAGGATAAGGCCTTGTTTGTTTTCTGGAGGGGAATTTTGAGCAGCAACGAGTCTCTCTATTGTATGCCAAATGTGTTCTATGGATTGAGATCTGGAGGAGTGCACCGGCAACTCGATTTGATTAATATCCTTGATCTTCAGAAGTATCTCCACTGTTCGTGTACGATGTGGTATGGCATTGTTATCCATAAAAATTAATTCATCTACAGCACTACAGAATAATCAAACATAATGTTAAAAAACTTCATTTCAATTATCATAAACCAGTCATAGTTCCTTTTTCTAGCACTTGTAGCTCAGTGCATCCATTAAGCATAATGCCTCCCCACACCATCACCCCCAACATCTCTAACCCTTTCAAGAACAGTCTTGCAATGGTAAGCAGTACTACTTTCATGCCAGATCAAGTGTCATCTAGAATCAAGGAAAGAATAAAACAACTCTTATCTGTAAAGAGTAGATTAGCCCACTGGTGTCTTGTCCAATTTTTATAGATACAAAACCACTGAGAACATTCTCTACGATGAGCTGTGAATAAATTCTTCCTCATGTGAAATCATCTAGTGATGTCTGCTGGCCTGGTTGGCTGAGTGGTTAGTGTATCTGCTCTCCAGCTAAAAGGACATGGGTTTGAATCCCACCATGGGTATGGATCTTTGTGATTGTCTATGAAAATACCAGTGGTGGCTGGTAGATGGAGCTAGTGTAGATGATGTGCTTTGCTGTAGTTGGTGGATTGAGTGGTGGAGACAGAAAGTTGTAGAGTAGGAACCCTCCCTCGATGAGTCTTTGGACTCCTTGGAGGTGTCACGTAATAATAATATAATAATAATAATAATAATAAAACATCGATGTCTTGTAATGTCTCAAAGCTGTTACAAGACATTATAATTTTAGAAGTGTGACTCCTAAACTTTTTCTGTTCACCTTTACTCCCAGATCTCTCATTTCTTCCACCTTCAAAATTTCTCCATTAATTGTATGCTTTGCATCTTACCTTTGCCCACCAAATTTCAAGACCCTCTACAGATAAACACATTAATGGTTTTCTGTCTTTGTCATGCAATTACCATTTAATTCCTAAATGGCAGAATCAATCAGTGTTCATGTGTAGAATTCTTAAGAGTTTGACTTAAGAATTCTACACATGAACTTAAGTAATTCATGTTAAAGCAATTACTTTACTAAAACTTACATAAAATAACAGTGAAAATTTTGATCATTATATATAAGTCATTATCATCAAAGGAATGTGTATATATATATATATATATATATATATGTATATGTATATATATATATATATATATATATATGTATATGTATATATATATATATATATATATATATATATATATAAGTACCGTGGAACACAAGCTACATCAAAAGTCATATATTTCAGCCTGAAAATTACTGGCCATCATCAGCTGCAATGTTAGTTAATTACAAAGTAGAATGCAAACAATGGATTGATTTAAAACAGTGAGAGCTGTGTGATGTTATACATAAAACAACATTAAGGTATAACTGAGGAAACATTATATTATGAATTTAAAAAAAAAAAACAAATTTTAATGATGTATGATTAGAATAACCCTTCCTAGCTTCACATAATCCGCAAACAACTAAACATCCCCTGCAATCCACTGACAATGTCATTGATATAAAGGTCAAACAATATAGGTCCCAGTGCTAAGCTCTGTGGGACCCCACTTGTAACCCTGTACCTCCTTGAAACTGCCCCACCATACACAACTCTCTGATACCTATCGGACAGCCAATCCTAAATCCAGTTGACCAACCTGACATCCAAACCCATGTGCTGCAACTTAAATATCAGCTTATCATGTGGCACCCTGTCAAATGGCTTCGCTAAATCCAAGAAAATGGCAGTATATCCCTTTCCCTCATCTACTGCTCTCTTGTAACTTTATTATAAAAGGCTGGCATATTACTGAAACAAGCGTGCCCCCTCATAAATCCATGTTGACTCTCGCAGATAACATTACCCTCATATGCCCAATGTTGTATACGGGCCTGAACTAATTTCTCCAAGATCTTTAACAACTACTGATGACACACAAACTGGCCTATAATTAGACACTTCCAGTCTGCTACTGCTCTTATGCAATGGCACTATCTTACCTTCCTTCCATTTCCTGGGCATCCTTCCCATAGCGAGGTCAAAGGAGCTGTCAGTTCTATTTTTCTGTCGTGGTGAAATACCATCCAGTCCCATAGCTTTACTGACATCCAGAGTACTCAGTATTTGGAACACACTCTCCTCCTGTACCTCTAAACCTCAAACCTGCCCTATCCCTCTAGTATTCAAATTGACTCCTCCAGGATGAAATACACCAATAAAGTGTTCAATGAACAATTCCACTATGTCCTCTGCATCAGTCACTTTATTCCTATGTTTATCCCAAAATGTTATTCTTCCACTATCATTTCTCCTCCTACTGGCCACATTAGCTAAAAAATTCTCAAGGATTGGCCTTAACAAGGATAAGGCCAATCCCTTCTCATATTCCCGTTTTGCCTTCCTTACTATACTAGTCACTCCACTGACCTGTGTCTTATATTCTTCATGCATCTGCTCTTCACCTGTCTCCTTATATCTCTTCAGTAGCCTCTTTTTCACATGAGCTCCTGTTTAATATTGTTTGTCATCCACTTTACACCAAAATTGTGTCCACTTCTTCACTTTTGGAATACAGCTTACTATTGCTGCTAACAAATATTCCTTCCCAATTTCCTAAGCACTAATGATATCCGTACCTTCAAATTTCCTGCTTCCATGAAACTGCCCCAATTTGTCTAAGACTATTGGAATCACCTGCTTTATAATTCTACATATATTCCCGTCTCTTTGATACTCCTGCATGTCTATTCATCTTCCAAGTCAAAACCACATGATCACTCTCTCCAACTGGTGGGAGAGATGTCATCTCACTTATTATCAGTTCTATTGATGCTATGACCAAATCCAAAACTCTTGAACCTCTTGTCTCTCTATTACATGTTGCATAAGAGATTTGTCCCTCAAGAATTCTAGAAATTTCATTCCCTTATTGCTACATGCATCTTCCTCTCCCCAGTTTATACTGCTGTAGTTAAAATCTCCCATAACAATCATTCTTCTTGCACTTGCCAAGCTCAACTGTCTAAACATCTCCTGGTCCCCACCCCTCTGTGCTCCTTGGTTTGTAGCAACATCCCACTAAATATCCCGTCTTGCTTATTTCTACCTCACACCATATGCTTTCTAAATCATTAGTGTCACTGCCTTCCAAATCATCCACTCTTAGATGAATAAGTCATCACTTATCATAAGCAGTACTCCACCATCACGCTTTTCCTTTCTATCCTGCCAAAAAATGCGATACCCTGCTACTTCTACTCCTGTTATTATATCCTCTTCTGTAAACCATGTCTCATAGATCCCAATAATCTTTGGCCAGGCTGATGCTATCAGGAACACCAATTCCTCTCCTTTGTTCCAGATAATCCTGACATTAGTATATAGCATAAAAATGCCACTATTTCTATACCCAGCATTATCCCCTCTAGACTGCACTGGGCACACCGCTACCTGATGTTTTTCCCCCTTCTCCCAAGTACCTTTCTCACAAGAGGTGATCCCTGCTACCATCCACCTTGGGCATTCTAGTTTCCCTGCATTGACATACTGACTCGTTCAGAAAAGCAATCTCTCCAGATGCCTATGTCCTTCCTCATTCAAATGCAAGCTGTCTCTCTCATACAATTCCTCTCTGTTCTCAAACGCTGTCCAAGCATCCACATATTTTCGGGTGAAAAGATTAGCAACAGTGTATCACATTGGTGGAACTGTACTCCAAGAGATTGATGAGGCCAGGGATTTGGGAGTGTTGGTGGATAAGGAGTTGAAGTTTAGGGGGACACATCAAAAAAGTGGCTAAATCAGCTCATCAAATCACTTGGTTGCTGAAAAATACTTTAACAAGCAAAGACAAACAGGTTATTGTTCCTCTGTATCAAGCCTTGATAAGATCCCATCTAGACTACTGTGTCCAAATATGGGCACCAGGGTTTCTTCTTGATGGGGAGGATCCAGAGACGAGTGACCAAGATGATAGCAGGTCTATGGAATGAACCTTGTGAGAACAGGTTGAAGATTTGTGGGTTACAGAAATTGATAGGCAGAAAAGGGGTGATATGATTGAGACATTCAAATTACTGAAGGGTTTCTATAGGATTAATTCAGAAGATATTTTTGAGAATAGCACTGGTGGTGGTGGGAGGACTAGGGGCCACACATGGAAGCTGTACAAGAGTGTGGTTAGCAAGGGTGTTAGAGCTAGGTTTTTTACTTGGAGAGTGGTGAATGAGTGGAATAAGCTGCCAGAGTCTGTTGTGGTTGCCATGTCTGTGAATGAGTTCAAGGCGAGGTATGATAGATACTGCGTGAATGTCGAATAGTTGTTCTTGACATGATGTTAGGGCCTCCCTCGATGAGTCTATCGACTCCTTGGAGTTGCCCGTAATAATAATAATAATATTCCAATCCTCTCTTCTTTATTCTTTTTTTTTTTAAATTCTATATTTATTCTTTTTATTTATTTATTTTATTTTATTTTATTTTATTATTTTATTTTATTTATTATTATTTATTCTATATTTATATTTCGTTTAATCCTTTATCCAAGTGTAAGCAAACAAGGTTTGCACCTGAAGTAGCTTCAGGACTGGGCAACTAGTATATAGATAAATAGAGGCTACTGACGCCTCATCATTTGCCTTAGTATCCCATAATGCAAAACACATATCCTTATAGATATGTACAATGCTATGCATTATGGGAAGGGTCACTAACCAGGTCTCATCAGTGGGAGCCCGACCCAGAAGTGATACCAAGGTTGAAGTAATGCAGAAGTCATATTTCCATATACAAGTAGCTCAAATTGGCATCTTTAATTTATAATTTTAGCAATATGTCCTCTAAATTTTAGATCCTTATACACCATCACCTCAAGATCTCTTAGTTCCTCTACCTCCAAAAAATATATCCCCACCAAGAATTAATTCTACATCCCATCTTTGTTTACCAAATTTTAAAACCTTACATTTTGCAACATTAACCTGGAATCCCCACTCCTACCCATTCACTCAGTCTATTCGAGATTTTTTGTAATTCTTTCTTTAAAAGTTATATGATGGTCAGCATTCATTGTTGAAGAATTTATGGAGACACAAACACACTTTACTTATAATTAAGAAAATACAGTTGATGTGTCGACCTCCATATCGAGGTCATCATAAGGAAAATATACATATGCAAAGAACACAAGCTATGTGACACTTGACAAAAGTAAGATAAATCTAAATGCTTTGTTAATCATTTACCCTAGCATGACATAGAGGTCAGGCTAGGGTAAATGATTAACAAGGACAAAGAAAATAAAAAATAATATATATATATATATATAATTTTTTTTTCACCCAGTGGTCAGGCTAGGATAAACGATTAATAAAGCATTTAGATTTATCTTACTTTTGTGTAGCTTCATGTAACTAGTGTACTCTGCTTATGTATGTTTTCCTCATGATGACCTCAATATAGAGGCCAAAATGTTGAATGTTAATTTCTTAATTATAAATAAAGTAATTACTGCTGCACATGTCTTTATGTCTCCATAAATTCTTCACTATGAGTCTTCTTGTAAGGTCACAACATCTGCTCTACACCTCATGGTTTATCCCAACTTTGCATTGCTGCAAACAACTATATATCCCCATTCAAATATTCTTCAATATCATTAACATACAGGTTAAACAGCAATAGCCCTAAAACAGACCACTGAAGAAGCACACAACTAATGACTTTCCTCTTCTGGGATATTATCCCCCAAGCTGAACTTGTCAAAGTTGTGCTTGGGGGATAGTCAAATGATTATCTATTGAAAGCCTTTACAAAGTCTGAGTATAATACTGTATATTTGTCTCCCAACGTCCAATGCTGCTGTCACCGTATTGTAATAAGTAAGTATATTACTAAACCATGATCTCCATTTAGCAAATCTGTGATATCAAATAAAGATAATACTACTGTTACCAACCCATTGGATCCTGATTCTCATCAGACTCTCCAACACTTTAATCACAACACTGACACATAGATTGGCCTATAATTTGATGCATCAATTCTGTCACCTCCTTTATGAAGCAGTATAATATTTTCTTCTATCTACTGCTTTGGAACTTGACCCTTGTAAAACTCATATTAAACATATGTCAAGGCAGATGTCAACTCCCTGGCACACGTTTTCAAAATACATAGTAATATATCATCAAGACCGACAGACTTATAATATCAAGTTTGCTTAATTTCCCCATATACCTCTTCCTCACTCAGAATTAGACTCTCCTCTTCCTCAACCATTGCTCTCAAACTCTCCATGATGTTACATTAACAGGGATGAAAGATCTTTATGAAATGCTCACTATTAAGCAGTTCATAATAATATCATCTGAGGAGATAATCAAATCCAAGAATCTAAATCCTTGTGTGTCCTCTGTTACTTATTGCCTCTCAGGCAATAGTTAACAGAGGTAACTGTGAAGTCTCAGTGACAAACTCTGAAAAAACATTGATTGATTAAGCTAAGGAAACATATTATTATTTGGTAACCTCCATAAAGTCAACAGACTCACAGTAGGAGATCCATTCAACCTGTAACATGTCTATCATAATAAGCTTTGATGTTATTTACACTACCTGTATTCATAATGCACTTAGACAATGCATTCCACTCACTAACAACTCACTAACCATGTAAAAAATCTATTCCTTATACCCTTCTTCACCACATCCCTATACAACATATAGGGATGGTCTCTTGTTCTCCCCATCTTAACCTCTACTCTTTTATAATTTCTTCTGTATTAATCTGATAGAGTCCCTTAACTAACTTGCAAGCATCTATAATATCTCCTCTTTTCCTCCTATCCACAAACCTCTGTAATCCACATTCTCTCCAACAGTCTTCATAACCAACACTCCAGTGTCCTGATATCACTTTGGTTATTCGTCTTTGGACCCTCTCTAGTGTTTTTACATCATAATAAAAACCAGGTGACCAAATCTGAGCACAATAGTCCATATGTGGTCTGACTAATGCCTTATATAGATGCACCACCACCTCCTTATTTCTACATGTCAATGTACTTTTTATAATAGCAACAATACAATGTGCAGTTTTTACAACATGTGCGATGTGTCCTTGGAACTTCAGTGCAATAAGATGTGACACCTTTTAGCTACTTGTATATGGAAATATGACATCTGCATTACTTCCACCTTGTGGAAGTAATGCAGACCTCCATCTGGGTAGTGACCCTTCCTATAATACATAATATGATATGTGCTTTGCATTGTGGGATATTAAGGCAAGTGATGTGAAGTCATCAGCCTCTATATTTGAATTGCCCAGTCGTGAAGTTACTTCACTTGCAAAGTTTGTTTGCTTACACTCAGAAAAAGGATTAAAACAAGAATATAATTTCTTGGCATCTTTAATTTATACTTTGATCACGATACTGATCAGTCTATAATTGGAAACTTCTGTTCTCGGATCATGGTTGCGGAGAGGTATTATTTTGCCTTCTTTCCACTCCTTAGGAACCTTCAACACTGCGAGACTTTCATTAAATAACCAGGACAAGGACATGGCTAACTCTTTTGCACATTTTTTAAAAAATACGTTGTGACATGTCATCCATTTCTACAGCCTTATTAACAGCTATCGCGAGCAACACTTGATCCACCTCTTATTCTTTCACCTTTAATTTTTCTAATTCTTGCCTCCCTCCTACATTTGCACAGCATCATCCTGGTCACTACCCTCCACATTACCAGGTCTATAGCAATATCCAATGAAGTATTTCATTCTATTCACTTCTATCTCACACCATACTGCCTTAAAACCACTGCCACCATTTCTCCCCTTTGCATCTCTACCTTGTATGGATATAAGTCTTTTTCTATCATCAGTAGCACTCCACCTCCCTTTTTACCTTTCCTAATTTTGCAAAATACATCATACCCTTCCATCTCTACTCCTGCCAGGATGTCATCTTCATCCAAGCAGGATGATTTATCAGTGGGAAGGAGTGATGACAAGGGGGCCATCCCTGTCCCCCCCCTTGTCATCACTCCTTCCCACTGTTCAACCCAGTGTCAACCCTGTAACCACCTCTCAACAGTTTAAAAGTCTCAATCATATCACCTCTCTTTCTTCTATCCACCAAACTCTGCAGTCCACATGTCTCATTTCTTCTAACAAATTTTGGGTGAACAAACTCAATCAATGCAACCCTTTCATTTCCCTTGTTTCTGATACGTCTAGCATTTGTATACAAACTTTTTGTAAAAAAATTTTATAAAAAAAGATAAATGCACATGAGTGCAATCATCTTGGATAATTTGTAACAGCGTTCTATTACTTGTGATGTTATTATTATTATTATTCAGGCAATGGAGTCAAAAGACTCATCGTGGGAAGTCCCTTCTAGGACATACAAAGTCTATCATACCACTTCTTAAACTCATTGACCATTCTCGCTCTCATCACTCTATCAGGCAATGCATTCAAGGTTCAACCACCTCCATGCAAAGAAACCACTCCTCATCCTCTTGCTCACAGTTTCCCTTCACAACTTCCAGGGATGGCCCCTTGTCATCACTCCTTTCCACTGTTCAACCAAGCGAAAGAACTCCCCAGTGTCAACCCTGTAACCACCTCTCAACAGTTTAAAAGTCTCAATCATATCACCTCTCCTTCTTCTATCCACCAAACTCTGCGGTAAATCCACATTCCCTCAGCCGATCATTATAACTAACATTGTACAGTCCTGAAACCATCTTTGTTATCCACCTTTGTACCCTTTCCATAGTTAATTTATCCCTTTCAAATCCTGGGGACCAAATCTGAGAACAATAGTCTTAGTATGGTCTGATTAGGGTCTTATGTTAGTCCATAATTCTTCAAAGTAAGTTACTTCAGACATCTATAATATCCTATCTTTGGTTTTTATGTCATTTTTAACATTTGATTTCTTTTCTGGTTCTGTTTTCTCCATTTTCTCCTAAGCTTTCTTATTTTCATTTGCACAGAACCATTCACTGTTCTGAATTGCTACATCAGTATCATAGAAAATGTATCCATAGAGATGAAAGTGAGTGAAGGTAACCATATCAAGTCAAGGTTTAATGAAACCTGTTATCTTCAAGGACGGTACAAACCAAAATCAGTGCCTGGTATCTTGCAAAATGACTTCCTGTCCATTCACGGCAACTCAGTTCTCTCTAAATACTCAGTAGATATCACACCATGCACACGTCAGAAAATTTCATGTTGGATTTTCTGCACAGTATCTTCAACACTACCATAGTCTCCCACCATTATCTTTATAGGCATCATGACTTCAGCCATTTCAGTCTACCTCACAGTCCTAACTTCAATGCATGTTGGATTTTCTGCACCGTACCCTCAACTCTACTAAAATCTCCCACCATTATTATTATGGTCATCACAATTACAATCATTTGAGTCTATCTCATGGTTCTGACTTCAATGCCTCTTAGAACATTTTTTTATGATGTTCATGAATAGCAAATTGTTCTAATATTGTCAAAATGAGATCAAATGAAATCTTTAAAAAAATGGCAATTCATACTAAAATTGGCATGACAAATTTGAAAGCCATCCACTTCAAATCAGCTCTCTTAAATGAATATAGAACAGACAATGTAATGCTACTAGGTGCTTATTATAATTTCTGTGAAACGTTTAATATCTTTAAAAACTTCACTCTCCATTTATATATAGTATTATAAACATCAGCGCTCCATGTAGTGAAAAGAGCCATTACAAGCAATACACTCTCTATGTAAAGAACCTGCTCCTCACTCCATTGCTCACACACCATCCTTATACAGCTTCCAGGGATGGCCTCTTGTTCTATCCTTGTCTTCCTCCTACTTTATGAAAAATCTCCTGCACATTAATCTGGTAACAACTCTTTATCAATCTATATGTCTCAATTATATCTCTTACTTATATTTATATCCTTATTTATATTTTATCCTTTATCCTTATATTTATATTATATCCTTAATTATATCCTTACTTATATTTACCATGCACTGTGAGTTGCATTTGCTCAATCTGTTCTCATATCTCACATTCCATAGATCTGTCATAGCGAACCTTCTTCTATATATCCTCATCCCCCTCAAAAACCAGGTGACCAAATCTGTGCACAGCAATTAATATACAGCCTGATCGAAACCTTATATAGGGGAATGAACCATAATCTCTTTGCTTCTGTATGTACTCTTCATCATTGCCAAAATCCATTGTGTTCCTACAATTTTAGAAGTGTAGCCCCTAAATGTTTTCTGTTCACCTTCACTCCCAGATCTTTATTTTCTTCCATCTCCTTTAAAATTTCTACATTAACTGTATACTCTGCATCCGAAATTTGCCTGCCAAATTTCAAGCCCTAGCACTTTCATTATTTATTTATATATATATATATATATATATATATATACACACACACATACATGTTACTGGCAAAGTGTGAAATTAGGCATTGTATAGAATGCCTAGGCATTCTATAATAAGATGGCGAGCATGGAAAGTCACATGACTTTCCATGCTCGCCTCAAACGGAGAGCCAGAGCACTTCCGCCATTTGCACTGCTGGCTTTGTTCGGCGGTAAGAAACACGCAATTTCAATTTGGCCCAGCTGCACAAAAAGAGGATAAGCAAGCTACATTATCTGGCAGGAATCACGGCATGTTGACATGCAATGACGATTCTATGAAGAACTATCTAAAGTTTGAGCCAATGCTGCTAAAAATTGCGTTTTTTAACTGAAACTACCTACCAAAAGGTAGTTTCAGTTAAAGAAACTATGAAGATAGTTTCTTTAACTGAAAGAAAATACCATATAACTTTTCGCTATGATGTGATGGTCATAGAAAACAAAAGTAAGTTGACTTATCCTGTTAAAGAAAGCATCAGTGAAATCCAGTTTTACATCACAGATTCTGAGTTATTTAATGTACTTCATGAAGCTCATTTGGCCATTGGCCATGGAGGATGTGACAGAATGTTGAAAGAAATCTTACACAAGCACAAGAACATTACTCGTCATGACATTGAACTGTACATTCACCTTTGTGAGCCATATCAGAAAAAACAAAAAAGGTGTTAAAAAGGGTGTTGTAGTGAAGCCTATGATTTTTTCCAGGTGCAATTCCCGTTATCAGGTCAATCTCATCAATTTTTAGTCACATCCTGACAGGGAATACAAGTTTATAATGGTATACCAAGATCATTTCACTAAGTTTGTGGTTCTCAAGGCTCTGACATCAAAGACAGCAGAAGAAGTGGCATATAACCTCATAGACATATTTACGTTGCTTGGAGTACCATCGATTCTACAATGGCAGAGAATTTGCTAATAATGTGGTGAGAAGCCTAAAAAAGTACTGGCCGACTTTGAGGATCGTCCATGGCAAGCCTCGTCACTCACAAAGCCAAGGAAGTGTCAAAAGAGTTAATCAGGACATTGAAAATATGCAGTGTACATGGATGCAAGATGTAAAAACTAACCGAAATAGTGAGGGACTACGTTTCATGCAACTTATGAAGAACAGGGCATTTCATTCTGGGATTAAGAGAACACCATATGAAGCTCTCTTTGGCTGCAAAGCTAAAGTGGGTCTCACAACGTTTTCCTTACTCCAAGATGTTTTACAAGACATGAGGAGCAACTGGAAAAAATGATGGAAAATGTTCAAACAATACAAGAAGAAACAGATCACTCCATCCAAGAGAAAGAGTCTATTGCACAAAACACGAAGGAGACTGTAGTCCACGATGGAAGAAATGAAAGTGGTGATGAATACATATTTACCGAAGAGGCTTCCGGTTCTGCTACCTGCTGCGTCTGTTTGAAGGTAACCAGTGGTGCCCATATGTGCAGAAACTGTCACCAAAACATTCATGCCACCTGTGGATATGAGAGTAAAGATGATGGAAGTGAGGAAATAGAAGGTTATGATGTTAATATTTTGTGTACTCTTTGCTTCAATATTGAGAATGCTGTTGAAGGTAAAATTTAATCTAAATTAAATCTGGAAATACAGACCAAAAAAATGAAAATGGATTCCGACAAAAAATTTCCTCCTGCACCTTTGGGGAGACACTGTGTGAGTTCCTATCCCAGACATCGACAAGGGATGGGGTGACTTGCACAATCTGCTTGTGATTGTTATGAGTGTGACAGACAATGGTTTTTACCGACTTGGAACTGCTGAAGGAATTTTAAACCAACTCACAATTCACTTTATTTCAATTCAATTTATTAAATCACAAATCACAATTCACTCCAACTCTCAGTAAGTCCCAAGGACTTACTGAGAGTTGGAGACATTCCTGACCACAAAATAGCTCTCTTGTCAGCTGCTTCCGCTCAGTTCATGGGTAGTGGCCAAGGGTTCGTGAGGTGTACTTGCAAGACCAAGTGCCGAAATTTGAAGTGCTTTTGTATGAAAAAGGCTGTTAAGTGAAATTCAAAATGTCATTCCAGTCTACCTTGTAGCAACAAGTAGTTCAGAACTGGTCTTTTTCTCTTTTTGTAGAAAAATCCAGTATCTTACATTTTGTACTTCTTACATTTTCACATGCATCTTTTCAATAAAAGCCTTTTTCATACTTTTCCGAAATAGTATTTGTCATTCTATACAATGCCTAGGGAAAATATGTAAAATATTAAAATAAAACAGACAATTCATACTTTATTAGAAATACCTAAGGAATTATCTAATAAAAATGTCACGCATTCTATAGAATGCCTAGGCATTATACAATGCCTGTTTTTCACACTTTGCCGGTAACATATATAATGAAAAACAGAAATGAGAATTCATTTTTGTGAACAAATTAATAGTATTAAACTAGTGTACATCTGTAGATGTACACTAGTTTCTAAAGTTTCTAAATTTCTAAAGATATCTAAAGTTGGATGTCTAAGTGAACTAATACATACCTGCAAACGTAGTAGATAGTCAACTGTGCTAATAACCACATTGACGGTGGTGGTATTACCAGCTTGGGTCCTCAAGTAATTTTGGAAATCTGTTGGGATATATCCATATGAATATATAATAATATCTTCAAGTGAATAAACAACCATCTATATTTAAATGAGGTATAACTTAAAGAAAAATTAATGCAAAAATATAATGATTAGCTTAGGAAAATATTTAAGATGGATGGCATAATCATAGAAGAAAATGAAGCATAGACTTTTTAGTATGAAGCAATAAGGAATGATGCAATGTTGCAATTCCAAGGAGAGTAAAAGTAATATAATGCTGGTCAAATGGAAAACCAACTGATGCATACTCACTTTTGGATGTATACTAAAATTAGGAACAAAAAATTCTAATAAAGAGATTAGAATTGTTACTACAGAAGGATATCATCCATAAAGTGTTCCACATGTTTTGTGGTCTGTTGTCTGCAGTGAAGAACATGTTTTTGGATTTGAAGAATGAGTTTTTGGATTTAGCTGAAACATCAGATTTGATCATGAATCAGATATAATCCTCACTAATGTGGTAGTAAGACTGATATGATAGGTCTGAATGGGAATGGAGATGGGAGGCATGTTATAGTCTCAATATTGAGAGTAATATATGTGGGATTACAGAATAGGTGATTATCATATATTTAGGAAATCCACCCAAATGCAATATAATGGAATGAAGAATTTGAAGACAGAGAGAAAGAGATGTAATTAGATCATGGGAGAGTAGCTAAGAAATATTTTGTAATATGGACAACAAATTGTATAACTTGAGTGGGAAAAGAGATTTGGGCATGAGATGTTAAGACAGTTATATCTGGTTAGTGCAAAATGTATAATTATTATTGGAGATTTTAACTACAGCAGTATAAATTTAGAAGAGGAAATGTTATATAGTAATGAGGGAAACTGAATTTCTAGCATTCTTCATTCTTCAAGGATATGCATCTTAGGCAACATGTAGCAGACGAAACACAAGATTCAAGAGTTTTAGATTTGGTCCTAGCATCAGAGGATCTGATTATAATTGAGATGGTTGGAAATTTATCCCTGGTTGGAAAAAGAGAGAGAGAGAGATCATCTAGGGTTGATAACAATGGTATTATCTTTGATGGAAAGCATGGATTTGCTAAAGGGGGGGTCATGTTTTAGTAATCTACTTACTTATTACAATAAAGTGACTGCTTCCTTCGACAGAGGAAAAGGATACACAGTAATATACTTGAATTTCGCAAAGGCTTTTGATAGAGAACCTCATGATAGGTTGACAGTCAAACTAGAGCAGATGGGGTTGGATATTAGATTGGTGCATTCGATTGGAGACTGGCTATCTGATAGGTATCAACAAGTTGTGTATGGTGGAGCGATATCCAGGAAAAGAAAAGTCACTAGTGGAGTGCCTGAGGGGTCTGTTTTAGGTCCATTACTGTTTAACTTGTATATTAATGATATAGGTGAAGATTTGGATGGAGATATTCAGTTGTTTGCAGATGATGATGCAAAGTTGGGACGAACCATGAAGTGTAGTGAAGAGTTGTAGCCTTACAGGAAGACTTGGATAGATTGAGTGATTGGGCACAGAAATGGGGATGTGAGTTCAATGTTACAAAATGTAAAGTTTTAAAATTTGGAAAACAAATTTGAGAATATATTGTTAGAGGTAGAGGAAATAAGAGATCTGGGGGTGATAGTGGATAAGGATCTAAAATTTAGGGGACACATCGCCAAAATTGTGAAGACAACACAAAAGGATTCTGGGAATGATGCGGAGGACACTGACATGTAGAAGTAGGGAGATTCTTGTTCCATTGTATAAGGCTTTGATTAGGCCACACATGGACTATTGTGCCCAGATTTGGTCACTGGGTTTTCAGAAGGATGAAGAGATGTTGGAAAGGGTCCAAAGGAGACTGACTAAGGTAGTTTCTGACCTCTGGAATGTCGAGTATGAGGAAAGATTGAGAAGATGTAATTTTCAGAGTCTGGCAGACAGGAGGAAGAAGGGAGATATGATAGAGACCCACAAGTTGGAATGGGGTTGTTATAGGATCAATGCTGGAGACGTTTTACAGAGAATAGTGGGAGATCAGGGGAGAATGAGAGGTCATCCCTGGAAAATGTATAAAGAGGGTGTTAGTGAGAGGCAGGTTTTTTTCGTGCAGAGTTGCGAATGATTGGAATGCCTTGCCTGAGAATGCAGTGTCTGTAAAGAGTTTGAATGTGTTTAAAACATGGTATGATGAGCTGTGTGTGTGTAATAAAAGGACCTCCCAGATGAGTCTTTGACTTCATGAGGTCTTGGGGTGGTAATAATAATAATAATACTTATGAGAAAGGAATTTATGTGGAATTATAAAACAGGTGATTATAATAATCTTAAATATCAGCTTAGGGTAAATCCTTGGATGGCAGATTTAGAAGGGAGGAGAGATATCAGCAGTGCATGGGAACTAATGAAGAAATAGTTTTTGGAAGTTTTTCCACTTGGTTATACTATAAATTAAAGATACCAAGAAATTATATACTTGGTTTAATCCTTTATCCAAGTGTTAGCAAACAAAGTTTGCACCTGAAGTATTTTTAGTCCTGAAAATACTTCAATACTTAAGTGATGTGAAGTCATTAGCTTTTATAAAATGACTTCACATTGCCCCAGTCCTGAAAATACTTCAGGCGCAAACTTTGTTTGCTAACACTTGGATAAAGGATTTAACCAAGTATATAATTTCTTGGTATCTTTAATTTATAATGAAGAAATATTTATGAACCGCAATGGCAAGTTGTATACCTCAGGTGAAAAACATCACATAATTTGATGTAAAGTGGATGAGGAATGAAACCCAACAGCACCTGCAGGAAAAAAAGAGGTTATGGAATAAGTATAAAGGGGAGGGGAACAATTTTTTTTTTGAAATATGTTTCCGACCCATGAAAGATTGTAATTCTACATTACATTAGTATATTAGTAAGTTTTTTCCTTCTATTTTTATTAATTTTTCTAATATTTTGTATTATTTTATTCAATTTATACCTGGTTCAGAAATCTGCTCTATATACCATAGATGGAACTTTTTTTTTTTCAAGCTGCTTCACATGTATTGAAATCCCAAGCAGTCCCACATCCTCCGGTAAGTGAGATAGTGATCCCACACCTGACAATGAAATTCACCTACCACCTAAATATCACGGATATTGTTACACATGGTAGGATGGGTAAGAATTTAAGGTTCGAACTAGTGAGTGGAGATCTCAAAGAAAAAGTCCTTTTTAGGACTTCCAGGGTAACGAATGCTGTAGCCAATGAAGTTTTAAGGCTCAGCTATTGCCGTTACCCAGCCATGACTAGAGCTTTTAGCTCAATAACATCCCATTCACACAGATTTTCTTCATTCAGATGACGGGATAAAGAGTCAAGAACTCAGTTCATCTCCCAGTTCTTTTAAGAATTTAAGAACAGTAGGATTTGCACCTAAAGCCTGTTGATAGGTTGGAGCAGATATGGTAATCACTCGGCCAACTAGGAGTGCAAAAGTTGCATGAGGAATAGAAGATGCAGTCCAGGAAAGTGACCAGCATAATAAGGAAGATACAACTATAAGGAAGACCCAGTGGAATTGTTTAATTATCATTTTATTGAGGTATTTCATCCTGGAAAAGTATGTTTTATTAGTAGAGGGATGGGGAGAGTTCAAGGTTTAGAAGTGCATGAGGAGAATGGGTTTAGAATTCCAGATAATCTGGATGTCAATAAAGCAGCAGGACAGGTTGGGATTTCACCACATGTTAAGAGAATGTGCTAAGAAACCAACAGCTCTGTTAACTTGGCTTTTTAATGAGTCTGGCTATGGGAAAAGTGTCCAAGAAGTGAAAGTGAGTAAGATAGTGCCACTGAATAAGGAATATAGTAGATCAGAGCTATCAAACTATAGAGCAGTTTGTAATTGTTTTGTAGTTGCTAAGATTTTGGAGAAAGTAGTTTGAATTTGTAAACACATTGGAAAGATGAGATAATTTTATCTGTGAAGGTCAGCATGGATTTTTTAAAATGTGGTCTTGTTTCAGTAATCAATTCTCTTTTATAATAAAGTAACAGATGTCTGCTTGATAAGCAAATATTTAAGTTACAGCATATGGGTTTACATATCAGATTAGTGAACTGAACTTGAGATTGGCTGTTTGATAGAAACTAGAAAATTGTATACAAGGGAGTGGTATCAAGGAAGCAGAAGATTACAAGTGGGGTTCCACAGGAATCAGTGCTTGGACCTCTACTGTTTAACCTTTATATCAATGACACTGTCAGTGGATTGCAGATGATCTGAAGATATTAGTATAGGTTATTAGTAGAGGGGGAGTTGTTGCCCTTCAGAAGGATTTTAATAAGATGGATAGATGAGCAAATGAACAGAAATATCAACTTAATGCAAATAAATGTAAGGTCTTGACATTTGAGATTCACCAATGGAAGCTGTAAACTTTATTGGTAACTATACTATAGGAAGTGGAGGAAACCAGTGATCTTGGGATGATGCTCAACAGAAATTTGAAGTTTAAGGGACATATTGCAAAGTTCTCAGGGCTTCCACTATCTACTGAGCACATACTCAGGTGGCAGATAGGAGGAAACATGATTACCATCCATTGGATATCAGGCCAGTTTTGAATATAATGAATAAAGAGCCATGGACCAGTGGCTTTGGGACTGGCAATCCTGTGTGAAAATATTGCCATTAACCAATCCACAGTGGGCTAGCATGGTGAATTATGGCGAAATTTTTCAAGATGAATCAAGAAGGAATAAAATAGCCCTCATTTATTGTTATTATTATTATTACATGACACCTCCAAGGAGTCCAAAGACTCATCGAGGGATTTCCCAGAGGCCAGACTGTTACTACCTAAGGCAACAGGCAGTTAAACCCTGGGTAACCAGATCACACTGCAATTTGAAACTAGACCTTGGAACTTTAAACTATAACATTCTGAGCAGTGAAGCATAGCTAACTGAACTAACTGAAGAGCTAAAGTGACTAAAATGGGACATTCTTGGACTTTGTGAAGTTAGATGTAATGGTGAAGAAATTCTTCAATTAAAAAATGAAGACATACTGTATTATGGAGGCCAAGATAAGAAAAGAATCAGTGAATTTGGAATAATGATTAACGAAAAATTCAAGAACAATATAATAGAATTTGACAGTATGTCTAATCAAATAGCAAGTATTGTTGCCCAAATCTCAAAAAGATACTCTCAAAATAATTCTTATCTGTATGGAAACATTTATTCCCTGTTCCACCCTAAGTGGTGTGCATCTAAATCTACCATAACTGGCTTGCATCCAAAACCACCTCGTATACTGCTTATACCAAAGCCTGGAATAGTTGCAAGCAAACTATCAACATATCAAAAACTGACTTAAAGAAAGCTAAACTATGGAAACTTGCACCCTGTCCAAATGACAGACATGCATTCTAGTCTCTAGCTAAAGCCATTGGTCACAACTTCTGCCCAGCACTGCTCCCACCACTGTTGATCTTAATGGCTCTGTTGCATCACCATCCACACAAAAGCCTATCTCCTGGCTTTCTACTTCTCCTACAACTTTTGTACTGCTGATTTTGCTAAATGTCTCCCAATTATCACTCACTCACTCACTCACACACACACACACACACACACACTACACTCAATGTCTAGTATGTCCTTTCACCAAAAAGAGATCAGAAGAATTTTGCTCAAATTGGATACCAAAAAGTCTCTAGGCCTTGATGGCATTCCTCCGATTGCCCTAAAGGTCTGTACTCTGTTCCAGAGCTGACTCCCATTCTGTGTCTTTTTAAACTCTCTTATTCCACTGTTGTCTACCCTGCAGTCTGGAAGTTAGCCCATAATCGATCTATCTAAAAATGGTGACAAATCTATACCCTCAAAATTCTGTCCAATTTCTCTTATTCCAGTTGTTTCCAAAGTAATGGAAGGAACATCAACAATCAATTGCTAAGCTATCTTGAAGATTCTCAGCAAATAAATGACCACCAGTATGGTTTCCATTGCTGTCAATCAACAGGTAATCTACTCATTTATGTTACCAATATCTGGACAAATATCATGGATGGAAAAGTTTTGTGAATCCTAAGTGCTTGCCCTTGATATCTCCTAGGATTGGCACAAAGGCATGTTAAGTAAACTCCTGCTATTTGGTTTGGTCTGTTCCCTCACCTGCAGTTGAATTGCCAGATTTTTGACTGGATGCTCTCACTTTGGGTGATGGCGGATGGTTCCTTATCTTGTAAGTATGCAACCCATGCAGGAGTCCCACAAGGTACTGTTCTCTCATCCCCCCCCATTCCTTTTACATATAAATGATCTACTCCAGCAGACTATCAATCCAATACATAGTTTTGTTGATGACAGCACATTGCATTCCTCTCTTCCATTTAACAAACCCATTAATGCACAAATCACCACAAAAAAATGTTATGGCATATCCATTTCTCTTGTGGTGATTTGTGCATTAATCACCACAAGAAAAATGGATATGCCAGAAATGATATAACATTTTTTGTGGTGATTTTTTGTTTGAATTAAACAAAATAAGCCAACAATACAATTAAAAATTTCACAAAATTATTAGTATTATTATTTTGTGACACTTTCAAGGAGTCCAAAGACTCACTGAGGGAGGGCACCTACTCTACAAATCTCTGTTTACACCACTTAATTCTCTAACTACAGCAACTGCAACTACCATCATCATCTACACCAATGGATGGTATGTTAGCAGAGCTGTGCGAGGAGAAGGGAGTGAAGTTTGTGGATGTATGGCATGTGTTTGAGGGAAGAATGAAATTATACAGGCATGATGGTTTGCATTTAAATGGCTTTGGAGTGAGTGTTTGGAGAAAGTGTTGCTGGATGAAAGTACAGTGTGTGGAAATATGGTGTGTGATGCGTGCAAGAGATCAGAAGAAAGAGATGAAGGGAAAAATCAGGAGGTTGGTATGTGAGAGATGAAGAGAGAATGGGAATGCAAGAGGAACAGGGAAATAGGGGGAGCTCGGATTGACAGGGAGACATGGCATAGGGGGAGTAGATGTTGAAAGCAGAAGTGAATGTGTGGTGGGGAAATCACAACCAACACATGGCTTGGATAGGCTGGCTATAGACCTAAAAATTAACTGTGTTTGTTTACAAATGCCAGAAGTATCAGAAATAAGGGGAATGAAATGGTTTCAGTGATTGAGTTTATTCGCCCCAAAATCATTGGAATAAGTGACACATATGTGAATAAAAATGATATAATGGGAATGGAAATGGAAGGAGACAGTATTTTTTGCAAGGATAGAAAGGGCAAGAAGGGGGGGGGTGCTGATGATAGCAGCGGAATTAAGTCCACATAAGGTAAACATGAAAGGGGAAATAGTGGCAATGGTTATGAGCCAGTGTGATGTAATGTGGAGGTTGAGAGGAAGATATATTTAGTTGGTTGTTGTTATAGTTCTGGGAATGTTGAGGGTGGTGATGAAGAAATGTATAACAATTTGGATTAGCGAACAAAGGAAGGGTAATTATTATGGGTGATTTTAATTATGGCAGTATAGATTGGAATAAAGAGATAGCATTTGGGAATAAGGAAAATTAATTTCTCCAGTTCATGAGAGACAACTATCTCAGGTAGCATGTAAAGGATCAAGAGTTCTAGATCTAATCGTTTCATCACAGGATGTGATTGTGAGAGGGAGGGTTCACACTTCCCTCCAATTAGTGAAAGTAATCATGAATTAATCATCTGTGTTTTTATGGCTAGTCATATGCAGATTTTTGTGAAAAAAGGATACATATGGAATTATAAGGCTGGTGATTATGACAAGCTTAGGAGACAGTTTGGAACTATAACATGGAATGAGGAGTTGAGAGGTAAGGAAATAAATGCTAATTGGGAACTGACAAAGAAATACATAGCAGCATCGATGTGTGAATGTATTCCGAAGGCCAAAAGGCTGAATAAGGTAGGTGTAAAATGGATGAATGTGGAGCTTAAGCTAACTTACTTATGTACTATAACAAGGTCACAAATACCTTGGATAGGGGAGATGCATATACAATAGTGTATTTGGATTTTATTATTATTATTATTATTCGTGGCACCTCCAAGGAGTCCGAAGACTCATTGTGGGAGGACACCTATTGTACAACTCTCCATCTCCACCACTACACTGAACCTCTACTACCAATCATCTACATCAGTGCCATCTACCGCCCACCACCAGAACTAGTATTTTTTGTCTGTAAATTGTTCTGAAGGGCCGATTTGTCTGTATGCAGATTGAAAAACCCGAGTTTCCAGGAGAAAAAACCCTGCTACCTCCGTATGAGATCGGCATATTTTGCAAAGGCTTTTGATAGACTGCAACACGACAAGCGCTTATATAAATTGAAACAGATGGGATTGGATAACAGACTTCTGAGTTGGATCAGTGACTGGCGGTCGGATAGGTATCAGAAAGTTATATATGAGGGTGTGGTACTTTGAAAGAGAAAGGTCACTAGTGGTGTGCTGCAGGGGTCAGCTTTGGGGCCATTGTTGTTTAAATTGTATGTTAATGATATTGGGTTGGGTTTGACTAGTGATATGCAGCTGTTTGCAGATGATGCAAAACTGGGAAGAACGATGCACAGTCAAGAGGATGTTATGGTCTTACAAGAGGACTTGAATAGATTGCATGAATGGACATGTAAGTGCTGTCAGTTCAATGTTGCAAAGTGTAAGGTTTTGAGATTTGGTAAGCAACAATGGTATGCAAAGTATACACTTGGTGGGGAAACTTTAATGGAAGTAGAGGAGATGAAAGATGAAAAGATCTAGGCGTAATGGTGGGCAAGGGCCTGAAATTCAGTGGCCACATTGCACAAGTTGTGAAGATATCACATCAGATAATGGCAATGATGTGGAGGGCCCTGACATGCAGATATAGAGAGGTTATGATACCATTGTATAAGGCCTTGATCAGGCCTCATATGGATTACTGTGCACAGATTTGGTCAACTGGTTTTCATGGTGAAGAGGATATGTTGGAAAGGATCCAGAGAAGATTCACAAAGGTGGTCAGTGATCTTTGGAATGTGGAGTATGAGGACAGATTGAGAGAATGTAAGTTGCAGAGCCTGGTGAATAGGAGGAAGGAAGTGGAGATATATAATTGAGACGTATAAGCTAGTCAGGGGTTATTATCGTGTCAACATGGAGGAGATTTTTCATAGAATGGGAGGGGGGGTAGGACAAGGGGGTCATCGCTGGAAACTGTATAAGGAGGGTGTGAGCAGAGGCGTGAGGAGTAGGTTCTTTGCATGGAGAGTGGTTGGTGAGTGGAATGCATTGCCTGAGTATGTTATGCTGTAGACACACTGAATCAGTTTAAGGCATGGTTGGATGAGCATTGTGTACAATAGTGTGTACCTCCCATGATGAGTCTCTGACTCCATGGAGGTCAAATGTTAATAATAATAACTACCCAACTGCTACCACCATCATCAGCCACACTAATGCCATCTATTGCCCATTGCCACCACCACTAGTATTTTTTGTCTGTAAATTTCGTGTATTCTAAAGGCTGATTTGTCTGTATGCCGAATGAAAACCCCAAGTTTCCAGGAGAAAAAACCCTGCTACCTCTGTATGAGATCAACTAACTCACTTTCAACTGAAAAATAACCATATAACCCATCATGATGAGAATCAAACTTAAAGCCTTTTCCAATTGAATAGTGCAACATAGTTATTCTTCCAATTGTGCTATGGAGGCACGTATAAAAAAAGGTGCTTAAAAAGAAAACAAAAGTCATGTCACTTAAAGGTAGAAATCATGTAAGATCAAAAATAGTCATAGAAATAAAACAATAGAACAGGTGACACAGTTGAGTTATTTAGGCTGCATAATAATGTATCTAAAAGATAAAGATATAGATGAAAAAATAAAGAACTTTCAAAAAATCTGTGGAACAATTAAAAAGACACCAAATGAAAAAAAAACAAGATGAGAAACTCAACTAAAATATTATAATTACCACTGCCACTCTATTATATAGTTCAGAAATATGGACTATTAAAAAGAAAGATGAAAGTAAACCACAAGCTGCAGAAATTAGATTTTTAAGAGTAATTGAAGGAAGCACAAAATTTGACCGTATGAGAAATATAGATATCAGAAGAGAGCTAGATATATACAAAGTAAATAAAAGGTCACGGAATGTAGAGTAAAATAGAAAGAGTATCTGTTTAGGAGGGAAAGATATTGGCTACCAAAAGAAGTGGATAAATATAAACCAAAGGGCCAGCTGCAAGATTGAAAGACCAGTGAACCGAAAACAGGCAAATGCCTAATCCTTGAGGAGAAGAAGATGACTTTCCTTTTGACTTACTGGCAAAATAAGTAATTATTTTGTTTTCATAGATTAGGATACATGTGAAAGAAGTGATTTAACTTGAATACATTAGTAAAAAAGTTAAGTTCTGTATTAGCTAAGTAAGAATTATTATAACACTAAATTTTCACAAGTAAATCCCAAGTGATATCTGATATTTGGCTGCACATTTTTGCCTAAAAATTGTGGAAAATTAAAAAAAAAAAAAAGTCATTAAATTATTATAAAAGATTGAATCTGAACAAAAGAATTACAGAAACTTACCCAAGTTGTGACCTTCACATAGCAGTTGCAAGAAACGGAACAGAGCACAAGTAAAGTCAGCATCATGCATATTTTTTTCTCCAGCTGTTCCTTCTGATCCCACTCCTAGACCTTCTGCCTTCTGTGTGCGTTCAAAAGCATCTAAATCTAGCACACTGAAAAAGAAAACATTTTAACATCATATTATTTTTTATTAAAATTCTATTGCATAAATTATTTTATTTATTAATATATCTGTGAATGATAAATGTTTGTTATGATTATGTAATATTATATTATTAGTTTTTGCAAAAGATTGACTTATGAGTGGTTGTTACAAGTCAAAAGTCAAAAATGTTAACAGTTGCTGTAGATATGTATTTAAATGTGTAAAAGAATATTGGACTGTGAATGAGAATGAAAGTATTACTGTGTGCGAGATATTTTTTTTTGCAACTTTTTTTCAGATAAAAAAGTGCGATTACTGAATACAGAGATTGCAGATGACAAGAATAATTCTGGCACAGTGAAAAAAGATGGAAGGAAGAATGGAATCAACTAATGCAATTTGGAAGATAGTAGATGCAAACTGGTGTGGATGAAGTGTGAAATGCTGAATGATGATCAAATGTCAATGATGACATTTGGCAACTGCAGAATCGAGAGGTTAGTATGGTAAAAAATGGAAGCTGGGTATTATTATGAACTGAGAGTTATGTAGCCATATATATATGCGTGTGTGTGACAAAATGGCAAGTTGTCACATAATTGAGGAAGATGGAGATTGATAATAGATGAGTAAGATGAAACAAAACTGGATGTAACAAATATCAGTAAGTTGTGTATTTCAAAATAGTTTTCCAGAAAAGGAAAATCATTACTTGTATATCATAATGTTCTGTTTTTAGCCAACTACCATTCAATTTTTTTTTTAGTGATATTGATTATACAGTTTGTTAAACAGTTTTCAGTTGTTTGCAGATGATACAATGTTGGAAGAAATTATAAGAAATGATGCTGTATCAAGTATGAAAAATTTAAATAAAGTTCATAAATAAAGTTCGTGCCACCTGGTTAGCTGAGTGGTTACATATCCACTCTCCAGCCAAAAGGCTGTGGGTTCGAATTCCGCATTGTGGGATCGAATCACAAACATTCATTAAAATGGATGTTTGTGATTGTCTGTGAAAATAGTGGTGATGGGCGGTAGATGGTGTTGGTGTAGTTGCGGTTCATTGTAGTTGGTGGATATGAGTGGTAGAGAAGTAATTCAAATAATTCAAAAAAATTTGTAAATTTAGTAAATGAATTTTTTCCTTCTTTTGGCATTGTTTATATCGTGAAGTGCTATTATTATTATTACGTGACACCTCCAGGGAGTCCAAAGACTCATCGAGGGAGGGCACCCACTCAACTCTCTGTCTCCAACTCGTGGTAAAGGTGGACATGTCTACAAAGAGATGTGCTTTGCATTATGGGAGATACTAAGACAAGGAGTGATAAGAGCTTGGTCCACCTTTACCACAAGTTGCCTCAGTCCTGAAGATACTTCAGACGCAAACTTTGTTTGCTTACACTTGGATAAAGGATTAAACTAAATTTATTATAGCCTAACCAAGTGGAAAAAAAACTTCCAACATCTTTCTCTAAATCCAGAGTAATTTAATAATAAGGTGAGACACCTTTTGGCAACTCATATAGGTAAATATGACTTTTCCATTGCTTCCACCTTAGTATCACCAGCTCTGGGTCTGGCTCCCACTGATAGACCTCAATAAAGGTTGAAACCAGTCTGGGTAGTGGCCCTTTCCTTAATGCATGGCATTATACATGTCCGCAAGGAGATGTGCTTTGCATTATGGGAGATACTAAGACAAGGAGTAATAAGAGTTTGGTCCACCTTTACCACGAGTTGCCTCAGTCCTGAAGATACTTCAGGTGCAAACTTTGTTTGCTTACACTTGGATAAAGGATTAAACTAAATTTATCTATATTCAGCATTCGATCTTTGCTTCCCAAATTTTAAAACCTTATATTTTGTGACATTAAACTGATATTCCTACACACTTGCCCATTCAGATAGTCTATTTAGGTCCTCTTGCAAAACTGCAACTTCTGCTCTACTTCTTATGACACTCACCAACTTTGCATCATCTGCAAATAGCTGTATATCACCATTTAAGCCCTTTCCGATGTCATTTATATACAAATAACAATAGCCACAAAACTGACCCCCTTGGGTAAGCCACTGGTGACTTTCCTCTTCTAGGATATCAATTCCCCATACATAACCTGCTGATACACAACCTATCAGACTGCCAATCTCCATTACAGTGCACTAATCTATTATCCAACTCCATCTGTTACAATTTAACAACTACTTTGTCATGTGGCAATCTATCAAAAGCCTTTGCAAAATCTAAATATATTAATGTATAAGCATCCCTCTTGTCCAATGTATTCATCGCCTTGTTATAATAAGTAAGCAGAATGCTAAAACACAACTCTTCCTTTAGCAAACCCATTAAAGAGAATTCTACTACTGTCAACCAAGTTCTAAATGCTTTCTTCAGTAGCTTCTCCAACACCTCCACTACAACTCCAGACAAGCAGATTGGCCTATAATTCGAAACCATTGTCTTATTACCCACTTTATGAGGTGAAACAATTTTTCCATTTCACACTCCTTTAGAACCTGAGCAAATTTAAGACTCATGTTAAAAATTTAAGTTAAAGTTGCTGTTAACTCCCTGGAACATGTCCTCAAGACATGCAGCAATATACTATCAAGTCCCATGGCCTTATTGACATCAACTTTACTTAGTTCCTCATATACTTCATGCTCACTCACCATCATTGATTCCTCCCCATTCCCACTGCTCTCAAGTTCTGCATTATGTTACAATCACAAGGATGGAATACTTTAATTAACTGCTCATTAAACACTTCCACTATATGGTGTTTATTATTCTTCCATTATTAATGGGAGAATAATAAACACTGGCCAAGTGGTTAGCGTATCTACTTTCCAGCCAAAAGGCTGCAGGTTCAAATCCTGCCATAGGCATGGATGTTTGTGATTTTCTGTGAAAATACTAGTGGTGGTGGTGGTGGGTGGTAGATGGTGTTTGTGGTGGATGATGATGATGGTAGTTGCAGTTTGCTGTAGTTGGCAGATTGAGTGGTGGAGAAGAGTTGTAGAGTAAGTACCCTCCCTCGATGAGTCTTTGGACTACCTGGAGATGTCCACTGAGCAACATCATCAACAACATCGCTTCCCTCTTCAGTCATCCATTTTACACCTACCTTATTTAATCTCCTGATCTTTGGAATACACTCAGTCATTGCCTCTGCCAGACAGTTCCTGAGTAGAGACCAAGCAGCATTGATTTCCTTACCATGCAATTCCTCATTACATGATAGCACTGCAAGCCACCTCCTGAGCTTGCCATAATCACCTGCCTATAGTTCCAGATATAACCCTTTCTCACAAAATTGCTGATATTGTTGGCCACCACCCAAGTGATCACTTCATGGTCATTTTCACCAACTGGAGGAAAATGTGATACTTCATTTACAACAATATCTTCTGTTGAGTTAATCAAATCTAAGCTCATTGATCCCAGTGTAGCCTCTGTTATGTACTGCTTAAAGTAGTTATCTCTTAAAAATTCAAGAAATTTATTCTCTTTTGTTCCTGCTTTGGGCAAATGAACTCTACCAACACTATAATTTTATTCCCCTTGTTTCGAATACTTGTCATTCATAAACATACACAGTGTGCCGGTTAAGTAACGAGATTGATTTTTTACAAGACAGCCCTTTGAATAAAAGTAACAGGGACATGTTTACAAAGATGTTAATAGTTCTGACAGCTAATGTGTGCTGTAATCGCATGTTCAAGTTTCATGATGCAGCAGTTTTCATGTGGCAACTGTTGAAGTAAGAGTGTGAGTGGAGTAGGTCAGAAGTTGCATCATGGAACAAAGAGCTGTGATAAAATTATACTGTAAATTAGGAAAAACTGCTACAGAAGTGTATTAAGATCTAAAAAACATTTACAGCAATGATTGTCTGAGCTGTGCACAGGTGTTCCACTGATTTACAACATTTTAAAGAGGGAAAGGAGTCCCTAGAGGATGAACTATACTGTGGATAGGCAGTTTCTGCATGGACAAATGAAAATGTGATGAAAGCTAGGGAAATTGTTGCCCATGACACAGGTGAATAACCAATAGGCTACTTGCTGTACAGCTTTGTCAAGATGGAAGATTTGTGCCACACATGCTGATACACGAATAATGCCTGCCTGGTTGGCCGAGTGGTTAGTGTATCTGCTCTCCAGCCAAAAGGGCATGGGTTTGAATCCCGCTGTGGGCATGGGTGTTTGTGATTGTCTGTGAAAATACCAGTGTGGTGGCCGGCGGTAGATGGCGTTGGTGTAGATGATGAATGTAGTTGTAGTTGGTGGATTGAGTGGTGGAAATGGAGAGTTGTGGAGTAGGTGTCCTCCCTCGATGAGTCTTTGGACTCCCAGGAGGCATCACATAATAATAATAATAATGAACAAAGAGCGCATCACTGGGTTGCATGTTGTCAAAATTTCATCCATGCAGTTGATCAAGACTGTGATGTGTTGCAAACTGAAAACACCAGTGATGAAAGCTGGTGTTTTCAGTTTGATCCAGAAACAAAACACCAGAGCACGAAACGGTGTGGAATGTCTTCTCCCTGACAAAAGAAAGTCAGGTTGCATAAATAACATGTCAAGACAATGATAATTTTTTTTTGATGCTGCTGAAATTATCCAGCATGAACTGGTTCCTGAGGGCACGACAGTAAACGGTCAGTATTATTAAGGAGTAATGCAACATCTGTATGCTCACATGCAATGTGTTAGGAATGAATTGTTCCACAACAATTAGTTTCTGTTGCATGACAATGCACCTGTGCACTGCATGTGAAACAATTTCTGGCTTCAAAGTTGATCTGCATGATTGAACATCCCCTCATTCACCAGATTTGACTCTCACAGACTATTTCCTCTTTCCAAAGATGAAGTGTGCCTTGAAAGGAAGCACTTCAGTGATATGTGAAAGTGGTGTAGAGAACATGGAAGATGTGAACAATAGTGGGAAAAATATGAATGAGAGCATGAAAGCAATGGCTCAAGGTAAAGTGGATGATGAGTTGACAGTAAGGAGTGAAATAGCACACTTACACAATGTCCCTTTCAGAACCAAATATGGGCCATAAACTGGAAACGTGATTGCTATATGGTACATTAGGAGGGAGAACGAAACAAAAAGTGAATGGGAAAAGTATGAAAGTGAAATAAACTAGGAGTAAGAAGGTATTGTATGGAGATTCAGCGATAAGTGTACTTAATGAGAAGGTGATGAAAGTATGTTTCCCAGGTGCAAAGATCAAGGATATTAGTAAAGCTGTTAGTTTGCAGAGAGGAGAAGTGAAAGCACAGAATAGATTATGCAATGCTGAAAGCAGTTTCAAAAGTTTCAAATCCAGATGGGTTGGTAATGACATTACACAAGAGTAACTGTGAGTCTAAGGCAGTGTTGAAATACATGCTCATAAAATGCTAGAAGAATGAAAAATATATAAAAGGAGTTTTTGACATTGGTCAGCTCAACTTGGCCAGAAATTAGAGGCATCAGTGAGATCTGATTGACAGAAAACACTGTAGTTAGAGAGATGGAATGCAAAAGTTATTGCATTTTGATGGTGATATTGTGTTTGCTGTTGATAACTGAAGAACCTTAACAAAGAAAATTAGAAGTTAAAGTGATGCAAAATAGATTCCAATAGGACAAAATATATTCTTGATTGTTGCTCCAGGTGAGGAGGGTTCACAGGAAGATGTGGATGCCATGCATCGGCATATTAGCACAATGAGTGCAGACTAAGCAATTATTATGGGGGGACCTCAACTATTATTATTATTATTATCATCATCTGGCCTCCATGGAGTCAGGACTCATCATGGGAGGTACACACTATTCCAGAAAATAGTCATCCAACAGTGCCTTAAACTGATTCAATGTGTCTGCATTCACAACCAACACACTCAGCCAATGCATTCTACTTACCAACCACTCTCCTCACACCCTCCTTATATAGTTTCAAACCATGGCCACTTGTTCAACCCTCTCCCCCTTCTCCCATTCTATGAAAAATCTCTTCCATGTCAACCTGATAACAACCCTCACTAGCTTATATATCTCAATCATATCCCTCCCCCCCTCCATCTTCCTCCTATTCATGAGGCTTTGCAACTTACATTCTCTCAATTTGTCCTCGTACTCCACATTCCAAAGACCACCTTTGTGAATCTTCTCTGGATCCTTTCGAACATATTCTCATCACCATGAAAGTCAACGACAAAATTTGTGCACAATAATCCATTAAGGCCTGATCAAGGTCTTATACAATGGCATCAAAACCTCTTTATTTCTGCATGTCAGAGCCTGTGCATCATTGCCATTATCCAATGTGACATCTTCACAACTTGTGCATTGTGGCCCCTGAATTTCAGGTCCTTGTCCACTATCACTCCTAGATCTCTCATCTCCTCTACTTCCTTTAAAGTTTTCCCACCGAGTGTATACTTTGAATCCTATCATTGCTTACCAAATCTCAAAACCTTACACTTTGCAGCAATGAACTGATAGTTCCACTTACCTGCTCATTTATGCATTTTTACAAGTCCTCCTGTAAAGCCATAACATCGGCTTGATTGCGCTCTCCCCAATTTTGCATCATCTGCAACTACATATCACTAGTTAAACTGGTTGTAGGAAATTGATGAAACTAAGAATAAAGTGGGATAATAACCTCCCTATTTTACATAAACAAGTAAAATAGGGAGGTTATTATCCCACTTTATAAGGCTATGATTCAGCTTCATTTTTTCTACTGATAAGAGATTTAGTTACCTGAGGGATTAAAAGGTAGTAGAGATAATTCAAAGACAAGTTTCCAAGCTGATGATAATAATTATTATTATTATTATGCAAGACCTCCAGGGAGTCCAAAGACTCATCGAGGGAGGGCACCCACTCTGCAACTCTCCGTCTCCACCACTCAAATTCACCAACTGCAATGAACTGCAACTGCACCAATGCCATCTACCATCAACCACCACTAATATTTTCACAGACAATCACAAACATCCACAGCCAAGGCAGTATTTGAACCTGCAGTCTTTTGGCTTGTGAGCAGATACACTAACCACTCAGCCAACCAGGCAGGCAAAGTCTGTGGAAAGTTCCCAAAGTTAGGGTGAAAGTGCAGGATTGGTTCAGTGCCATGGCATGTACAACTGCAAGGACTAGAAGTTGATAGTGCATGGGAGGTAGTTAAGAAGTGCTTGCATGAAGCAATGGCTGACTGTATACCTAGAGTCCGAATAATAAATCAAGTAGGGGTTAAATGGATGAATAACATCATTAAGCTTGAGTTGCAAAAAAAGAAACAACTATGGAGGGAATTTAAGGAGAAGGGTGACTGGCAGGCACATGAACGGTATAAAGCACAGGCCAGAAGGGTGACGAGTGTGGTAAGAAAAGCAAAAAAGGATTACGAAAGAACATTGGCCATGCAGGCTAAAGAGAATCCTAAACAGTTTTTTAGATATGTAGCAAGTAAAAGGAAAAATGTACATGGCAGATTGATTTTAAAGAATGCCGATGGTAGGGAGGTAACTGAATCAGTTGAGATAGTTGAGTTACTGAGTGAGCACTTTGCAAAAGTATATCATCCAGGTGGTGACATTGCAGAAACGAATAAACCAGTAGATTATACGGGAATTGTGGTTAATGAAGTGGAGGTGAGTAGTCTATTGCATAACCTCAATGTCAATACATCTGTGGGATTGGATGGTATACCAGCTCGTGTTGTACGAGAAGCAGCTAAAGAATTGTCAGTACCCTTGACCATTTTGTTTAATTTGAGTCTCGGGTCTGGGTTAGTCCCGAGCGGGTGGGAAGAAGGGAAAATAGTTCCACTGCATAAAGGTGGTTCCAAGACTGCTGTAGTAAATTACCGACCGATTAGCATATCAGGAATCATTGTCAAGGTCTTAGAGAAAATAGTCAAGAGGAAAATACAAGATTGGATAGAAGAAAATGGGATACTGTATCGGGGACAGCATGGTTTTGTGAAGGGTAGGTCATGCCTCAGTAACTTGCTCACGTATTATAACACAGTGATGGCTGAACTGGATAAGGGTAATGGGTTTACGGTGATTCTACTGGACCTTGCCAAGGCCTTTGACAGGATTCCACATGGAATTCTAATCAGTAAATTGCAGCATATGGGAATGGACATAGGGTTGGTGAGATGGGTAGGAGGGTGGTTGACGGAGAGATATCAGAGAGTGGTTTACTCGGGAGTAGAGTCCACAAGACAGCCTGTGACTAGTGGTGTGCCACAAGGATCTGTTCTTGGACCACTGCTGTTTAATTTGTTCATAAATGATATAGGAAATGATCTGAGAGGAACAGTTCATTTGTTTGCGGATGATGCGAAGTTGGGTAGGGCAATAGTGAATGCAGATGACGTCAAAATTTTGGAGGGTGATTTGGATATATTGGAGGTCTGGGCTAAGGAGAATGGATGTCAGTTTAATGTGGCAAAATGTAAGGTTATGCATTTTGGGGTGAAAAGATTGGCGGCAGTTTACTGCATTGGTGGAACCGTGCTCCAGGAAATTGATGAGGCACGAGATTTAGGAGTGTTGGTAGATAAGGAATTGAAATTTAGGGGACACATTGCAAAAGTGACCAAAACAGCTCATCAAATCACTTGGTTGCTGAAGAATACGATGACAAGCAGAGACAAGCAGGTTATTGTTCCTTTGTATCGAGCCTTGATAAGACCCGATCTAGACTACTGTGCTCAGATTTGGTCACCAAGGTTTCTTCTTGATGGGGAGGAGGTGGAGAGGATCCAGAGGCGAGTGACCAAGATGATAGCAGGTCTGTGGAATGAACCGTATGAGAACAGGTTGAGGATTTGTGGGTTGCAAAAATTGGTTGATAGGCGGAGGAGGGGAGATATGATTGAGACATTCAAATTACTGAAGGGTTTCTATAAAATTGATTCAGAAGATATTTTTGAGAACAGGGCTGGTTGTGGGAGGACTAGAGGACATCCATGGAAACTGGGCAAAAGTGTGGTTAGTAAAGGTGTTAGAGCTGGGTTCTTTACTTTTAGAGTGGTGAATGAGTGGAATGCGCTCCCTGAGTCTGTGGTGGATGCTGTGACAGTGAATGAGTTTAAGGCGAGGTATGATAGATACTGTATGAATGTCAAATAGTTGTGATGAATATGATTTGGGGCCTCCCTCGATGAGTCCAATGACTCCCTGGAGTTGTCCGTAATAATAGTAATAGTAATATGCAAAAGTTTAGTTGCTAGGTGGAAGAGGAGACTTATAGAAATTATAAGTTATTACATGGCTGCTACAAGACTGACACAAAGGAAGATTTTTAATAGATGATGGACATAGAGAGAACTAGAGGCATCCCTGGAAGTTGTGTAAAAGTGTGGTTATTAAGGAGTGTGCAGAAAAGATTCTAGAAAAGATTATCTTTTCTTTACATCCTTTAGATATTTGGGACAAGAATTTCACAAAGTCTTCTACAAACAACAGCCTCCATAGCTCAGTCAATATAGATGAAGCCCTTTGGTCGGAAAGACTTGGGTTCGATTCCCGTCAGTGATATGAGGAACCTTTATCTGGTCTCTTTCGACTAAAGGTGAGTTAGCAGTCTCATACGGTGGAAGGGGTTTTTTCATCCGGAAACTCGGGTTTTTCATCCCCCATAACAGGCAAGCCGGCCCCGTAAACACACATGGATTACAGTCATGAATATGTCCCAGCCATATGTCAGTCCCAAGCCCAGATAAATAAATTGGGGGGGGGGTTCGGGAAAGCAATGGTGAACTACCCTGTAAAAATCTCACCACGAAGACTTTGTGAAATGACTGAAATGGAAAATCAGATTCAAAGAAAAGATTCTTTTCTTGGAGATTGGTCAATGTATGGTATGAATTGTCAGAATTAGTTATCAGTGCCCAGATATGAATGAGTTTAAGGAGAGGTATGATAGGTGAGTGTGTGTAAAGGTTAGTGTGGCTCTCCTGCATTGAATCTCCTGACTCTAATGAGATACCTGTATAATAATAATAACAATCCTCCATCAACTCACTAATCTATCATCCAACCTCATTTACTCTAATTTAAACATGATGTAGTAATCTAATAAAAGCATTCATGACATTTAAACATGTTCTAGAGTGTACCAAAAAAAAAAGAGTACTGTAAAAGGAACCAAAGATGATAAAAAAATGACATGAAAACTAAAAATAAGAATATTTTAGTTGTCTGGAGTAATTACTTTGGTAGATTGTTAAGTGAAACAAACAATGGCAGAACAATAGCAGAAATATTCAAGATGAATGCACACTGGAGTACTTGAGTGTATGGATTCAGATACTTTCTGAAGTATGTAGTGTAGCCACTGCAAAACTTTTAAATCTTTATACATTTCAACCAGGAGTGCTCAAATATGGAGATTAAAAGTTTTGCAGTGGCTACACTGCATAATTCAGAGAGTCTGGTCAGAAGGTCAAATTTCAGTTGTTTGAGATAGAATTGCTTATAGTTCCCATCTATAAAAATGGATATAAAGCTGAATAAGAGCCTCAGTAGAGAAATTTCTCTACTAAGTGTTACAGGCAAGATTTATGTAAGCATACTTAAGTAGAGATCAAGAAAAATTATTGAAGAGAAACTTGTATAAAAAAAGAAAAAAAAACTGAATTCAGCAAGAGAGTAATTAATTTTACTTTACCAACAAATAGTTGAAAAATCATGGGAATATAAAAAGGATCTGTACTAAGTTTTCTAGATCTGGAAAAGGCATACAAACAAGGTGTCCAGATATAAACTTTTCAAAATGCTACACTTATTGTGTAAATCTAAAATTATACAGAACAATACATTGTCTATATTTAACTTGTAAGTCAGCAGTTAGAATTGAAGGAAATGGTGGAAGATGGTCTCATGTAAAATTAAGTGTAAGACAAGAGTGGCACATTAGCTCCACACTTATTCATCATCTATACGGATCATATTATGAAGGAAAGTGGTATTCAACCACTTTCCTTCAAGTGGTATATCAAAATTTGAGATGTTAATCTCCAATTTTGGAGATTAACATCTCCAAATTATTGGCATTTGGAGATTAACATCTCCAAATGCCAAGTTGACAAGAAAAGTGCCTAGAGGGCCATATTCTCCAAGATCTAGAGCCTAGAACACGAACTTATGGCACACGTGCCAGAGGTGGCATGTCTGAGAATTTTGCTGGCATGTCAACGATTTACAGGTGATATCCTTTTATATGCTTATAAATTGTTCAACATTTTTTTTAATTGTTACAATACGTACAAGTTAAATTTTGTTTTACATGACAGAGAAGCTATGAAGACGTGTATATGATTGGTGTGGTATTAACAAAAGATCACATGACCCAAAGACAAAGGCAACCAACAATTGTTGAGGTGAAATACTAATTCTCTTCAACCAAATTCCATAACATCTGAAACTATCATAACAACATTCACTATATATTTCTTACTTTTAACACATTCACGACGGAGTGTCGTTTATCATTCTGATGGAACCTCATTACCGGCAGGCTCAACTCACACAAAGTTTCAACCCTTGGTTGAATTTTATTGCTACTTGTTTGCATTCGAGCTAGCAGGCGAACTCACACATGCATTATATGGCATGTTTCAGTTCGTGGTAGAATTTTATTTGAAGTTAGCCTTTGTGATCTGTCATAATGACATCGTGAATTTCAAATGCAATAAAACAAACACTTATTTCATGTAATTGAAAAATTGGATGATAGTTTTTAGTTAGATACTGTGTTTCCAGTGCAACATATGGTTTTGCTTGAGTCTATACAGCATAGTTTCTGTGAGAGGGGACACGTGATTCATTAGTTAGCACCGTTTTTATTCCAGCTGTCTATAATTGCACTATTTGTTGAGAAATACATTACATAGACTGCAAAAGGTTCTGTACCTTATTCAGGGATACAATAAAACTACTTGTTTTTCTTGTATCTGCAGTATGATAGCTGTTGGGGAGGGCATGTTGTTAACCACAGGGAGTGAGTTGCTATCACCTCGCCATGAACATGTTTAAACATTTTTCATTATTATTATTATTATTATTATTAAACAAGACCTCATGGAGTCAAAGACTCATCTAGGAGGTCCTTTTATCTCACACACATCTCATCATACCGGGTCTTAAACACATTCAAACTCCTTGCAGACACCACACTCTCAGGCAAGGCATTCCAATCATTCACAACTCTGCACGAAAAAAACCTGCCTCTCACTCCCCTACTCACACCCTCTTTATACAGTTTCCAGGGATGACCTCTGGTTCTCCCCTGATCTCCCACTATTCGCTGTAGAACTTCTCCACCATTGATCCTATAGCAACCCCTTACCAACTTGTAGGTCTCTATCATATCTCCCCTCTTCCTTCTCTCCACTAGTCTCTGCAAATTACATCTTTTCAATCTTTCCTCATACTCGACATTCCAGAGGTCAGAAACTACCTTAGTCAGTCGCCTTTGGACCCTTTCCAACATCTCCTCATCCTTCTGAAAACCAGGTGACCAAATCTGGGTACAATAGTCCATGTGTGGCCTAATCAAAGCCTTATACAATGGAACAAGAATCTCCCTACTTCTACACGTCAGTGTCCTCCTCATCATTCCCAGAAGTCTTTGTGTTGTCTTCACAATTTTGGCGATGTGACCCCTAAATTTTAGATCCTTATCCACTATCACTCCCAGATCTCTTATTTCCTCTACTTCCAACAATATATTCTTACCAAGCATAAATTCTGCATCCCATCTTTGTTTTCCAAATTTTAAAACCTTACATTTTGCAACATTGAACTCACACCCCCATTTGCTTGCCCAATCACTCAATTTATTCAAGTCTTCTTGCAAGGCCACAACATCTTCACTACTCTTTATGGTTCTTCCCAACTTTGCATCATCTGCAAACAACTGAATATCTCCATCCAAATCTTCGCCAATATCATTAATATACAAGTTAAATAGTAATGGCCCTAAAACAGATCCCTGAGGCACTCCACTAGTGACTTTCCTTTTCCTGGATATTGCACCCCCATACACAACTTGTTGATACCTATCAGATAGCCAGTCTCCAATCCAATGCACTAATCTAATATCCAACCCCATCTGCTCTAGTTTGACTGTCAACTTATCATGAGGCACTCTATCAAAAGCTTTTGCGAAATCCAAGTATATTACTGTGTATCCTTCTCCTCTGTCCAAGGAAGCAGTCACTTTATTGTAATAAGTAAGTAGATTACTAAAACACGACCTCCCTTTAGCAAATCCATGCTGTCCATCAAAGATTATACCATTGTTGTCAACCCAACTCTGGATTCTAGCTCTCACAAGCTTCTCCAACAACTTAACCACAACACCCGACACACAGATAGGCCTATAGTTTGATGCTTGAGTTCGATCACCTCCTTTATGAAGTGGCACAATCTTGCCCTCCTTCCACTCTTTAGGGACTTGACCAAGTGCAAGACTCGTATTAAAAAAATATGTCAAGGTATATTATTATTATTATTATTCAGGCCTTCATGGAGTCAAAAGACTCATTGTGGGAGGTCCTTCCTAAGAAACAAAAAGTCTATCATACCACTCCTTAAACTCATTGACCGTTCTTGCAAAACTTTTTAATGTCTTTTTTTGTAAAGTAAAATCAGGGGTGCAAGGGCAAGTTATATTTGAGTAAATACAGTGAGTGTTTTGATGACAAGTTGACATCCTTCTGCTGCTTCCCCTGTTCAGCTGACTTCTATGGTGAGTTACAATGCATAAATATTTTTCTCACTCACTACCATTTTTCTTTCAAACCAAGATCATTAAAATCAATTTAATAATACAATGATCAATTTTACACTGAATAATATTATAAATAAAATAAAATATTATTTATAAAATGATAAATAATTTTTATAAAATTATAAATAATGATTTATAAAATATTATAAATATATATATATATTATAAATAAATAAATTAAGTTAGATTAATTTTTTCCCTATTAAAAACTCCGGGCATGTCAGCAACTCGATTAGTAAATTTTTGCCACGTGCACATAAAAAGGTTCACGACCACTGATCTAGGGGGAATGATTAGTCAACAGTCGCTTGGAAGACTGAAATGTTAGATAGGACATTAGTACTGACAATAATAGACTAATTCAGAAGAAATTTGTTGATAGGAGATTAATAACAATATAACCTAACTTATGCAGTATGTACATGTGTCCTACACCCTTGTGGGTATAGGCCACTTGAGGATACTATCAGGAAATAGATTATGACATCTAAACATACTACTCTCTATATATTGTATATTTCTCTTTTTTAATATAATATATCACATTCTTTTGTAATATGTAAGCAAATTGTTATATATAAGTTCTGCTTACTAAAATCTATGTTGATCTCAGAAATCCAGCTGCAATCAGTCCATATTTGTTTTTTTATTCCTGAAACAACATTCACAGTTAAAGAAAATAGTTTTTATGCTTAAATTTACCTGCACGAATTCATAAGTCCTGCAACAGAGGTAAAAAATCCAACATCCTTTTTTTCTTTTAGATGTTTCAACATACGCTGCAATACAAAATATAAAAAATGTATGTTCTCATAAATGCGATAAGCTATATAAGCTATCTAAATTTAAAAACATTCATTTTATAAATTTTTCAGACTCTAAATTAATTTTCTAATAAATTCTTACATATATTTATTTCTAAATGTTTTCAAAAATTAATCTAGTTCCATACTACCTAATTTTTCTTTTATGTTATAATAATTAGAGAGTATAAAAAAAGGAAGGCAACCAGTAGTATATAGTAAGGTTCATCTCCTGATGTTAATTTATCTCTTAATGATATTTCATGTGGATTAAATGGAGATCTGCTATTTGCAGATGATGTAACATTGGGTTAATTATAAGGAACCGTGCTGATGTTATTTTCCTTCAGGAAGATTTAGCTTGGGCAAAAGGTTTAGTGTAGCAGTTTTAACATTAATTTGTGCAAGGTATTGTATTTTGGAGTGCAGATATATAAAGCAGTTCATAGTATTGATAGAACTGTGCTTCAGGAAATGGATGACATCTGGGGGTCATGATTAACAGTGGTCTAAAGCTTAAAGAGCATATTTCAAGTGCTGCAAAGACTGCACATTGTATTGCCAAAATGATCGACATGTAGGGATAAGGTGGTAGTTGTGCCACTGTACAAGGGTGGTCTGAAAAGTTCTCGGCCTAGAATATAGATGGCAACACTATCAGAACGATTTTTTTTTCTAAGTTGGTACATCTGTCATAAGCATTCATGTGAAATTGCAAGTCATTCGATCAAGTAGTTTGTTTTATACAGTTGTCTGAAGCAAAAGTGTTGTCTGTATCCCTTGAAATAGATAAAATTGAGTATCGTGCAGTTATAAAAAACTTTGTAAAAGATGGTTTAACGGCAAAAGAAATTCATTCAAAGTACATAAAAGTTTATGGGTACTCTTCTCCTTCATTTTTGACAATTAAGAAATGGGCTGCTGAGTTTAAATGTGACTGTACCAGCCTTGAAGATGATCGACGTAAAGGACGTCCAAAAAGTGTAACAACACAAGAAATCATTGATCAAGTGCTCGATTTGGTATTGGGTGACCCAGCACTGAACTATGTGGCACAACACTAGTCGTGTGTTTTTACCTCGAATATGCTCATACATATGAGGGTGGTCTGAAAAGTTCTTGGCTTAACAATGAAAAAACGAATTTATAATTTCAAAAATAAATTTTTATTTTTCAACATAATCTCCCTTAACACTAATACATTTATTCCAGCGATGCTCCAGTGCCATTATCCCATTCATGTAATGGTTCTCAGTAAGATCTGCAAAATATCCCTCTGCAGCTGCAATCACCTCTTGATTGCAATCACTGACCAGTGAGGAAGAGTTTTGGAAAGAGATAGAAATCAGAGTGAGAAAAATCTGGGGAATAGAGTGGATGTTCCAACAATTCATAGTGCAGATTCCTTAAATTTCCAATTGCCAAAACACCTTTTTGGGCAGGTGCATTGTCCTGATGAAAGATGATTTATTTCTTCTGCAAACCAGGTCTTTTCTCACAAATTTTTTCATCTAGTCTGGTTAAAAGATTGGAATAATATTCCCCGGTTATTGTTTTACCTTTTCCAGATAATTAATAAATAAACAAAATGTCTTTAGTATCCCAAAACATCGATGCCATGACCTTTCCTGCTGATAGAACCAACTTTGTCTTCTTTGGCACTGAACAACCGGCTTCTGTCCACTGTTTTGACTGCTGTTTGGATTCTGGTGTGTAATGGTGAATCCAAGTATCATCCATAATAATAAATTGATGCACAAAATCAATTTTATTCTTGTTAAAACACTCCAAGCACTGTTCAGAGATTTTCATGTATGTGCATCTTTGATCTGCTGTGAGCAAGTGTAGCACCCATCTTGCGCAAAGCTTTTTCATTTGCAATTCTTCATGCAGTCTTAGAACCTCCCTTAGGCAAGGGAAAAATTATTTTGCCCTCTTTCCACTCCCTTGGAACTCTGCCAGAGCTGAGACTTAAAGAGCCTAGTCAGAGAGGCACTGCCAGTTTCCCTGCACATTCTTGCAAAACCCTACCTGATATCCCATTTAATCCCACAGCTGTATTTATATGGAGATTCTGTGATATCCTAAGAACCTCCAATTCATCCACTTCTGTTCCTACATCAGTGTCTATCACATATGTTAAAGCAGTAACCTCACTAGGATGACATACCCTTGCAAAGTGGTCACTCAGTAACTCAACTATTTTATCTGCTTCTGTCTCGTGACCATCATCACTCATTAGGGTTAATTTTCCATAGTTACTCTTCCTCTTACTTGCCACATAACAAAAGAACTCTTTGGGATTTCCTTTTGCTGCTTGGCTAGATTCTTCTAATAATCTGATTTTGCCTTCCTTGCCATGCTGGTCACCTTTCTTGCCTGAGCCTTGTATTGTTCTTGGGTTTGCTGGTCACCTTTCTTTTTATATACCTTCCACAGCATTTTATTCTTTTGCAGCTGATGCTTCATGATATTAGTCATCCATCTAACTCCTATCTGATTAAACCTCTGTACCTTAGATTAAAGCAATAACTTAATTAGCAGTAATTTAATATTGCTTCCTCTAGATGACCCTTAACTATATCCCATACACTACTAATCCTTACTCTACAGTGTGTTATGTGATGGTACAGATTTAACCCTTTTCCTAAGCATGTGGTAATCACCTGCCTTGTAGTTCCACAAATACCCCTTCTTGATAGAATGTTCCTTATGTTTTACAATCTCCCAAGTCAAGACCATGGTCACTTTCGACAACTGGAGGAAATGTTATGGATATCTCTTCTGATCCTATGACCAGGTCCAATAACTTTCCTATCCCTAGCTTCCTCCATCACATGCTACCTTGAGTAATTATCTCTTAGCAGGTGCATAAATTCTATTTCCTTCCTGCCATGCGATCTTTCTTCCTTCCAGTCTATATCTCCATAGTTAAAGCTCCCCATTATAATCACTTGACCTGTCCTCGTGGATAAGTAGGTGATAGTTTCACTGTATAAAACACTTAATTGATTTCATTTGGATTTCTCTGCTGAGATTTGGTCACCTGGATATATTAGTTATCGAGAAACATTGGAGGGAGTGCAGATAACTAAGACTGTCTCAGGACTTTGGAATACAGAGTATGAGAATCAATTGAAGGAATGTGGTATTCACAGCTTGGAAAATAGGAGGAGTAATATGATTTAGTCATATAAGTTGGTGAGAGGAGCCTAACAAATAGATACAGGGGAATTATTGCATAGGATAATCAGTGATGTGAAAAATATGAGAATGAGAGGTCCCCAGAACTTGTACAAAGGTGTGAGTAAAGAAGTGAAAAGAATATTTTTTCTGTGGCAGATAAATGAATGGAATGCATTGCCAGAGTGGGTGGTGAATGCTCCAACATTGAATGCATTCAAGGCAGGGTATGAAAGCTATTGTAGTCTCTGAGTGTTCAACCTCCCACTATGAGTCTTTTCTGCTCCATGGAGGCTTGTAAATATACTAATACTATCTGGCTTAAATCAAATAATCTGCACTCTCCTATTGCCTGTATGAATCTTAATGGTTTATGTTGTACCATCAGTGATGTCTGTACAGAGACAAAATACTGCAATCATTAAACCATGCTTTCATATCTCAGTAATATGAAATGTAAACTGCCAACATGATAGTTGACATTTTACCCAATTTAAACTACTGTATCAAGAACTTTAACAAGCGTTTATCCTAATATGCGTAATGAAAAGAGTCAATGTGTAATACAAATCCTTTAACTAGTGGCAGAATTGTGATTATTGGTTCTGCTAGGCTGCTTATAGAAAACAAGCTTTTATTTGGCCCATGGGTGCTCTCTCATTTTCTCTTTCTGGGACCCTCTGACCACTTTGCCTCCTGAAAACTCAAACTTAATTATGTATATAAAATATGTCTGTATATGCATTTTCATTTAACTACTAGATGTAAGAATTTTTTTTTATTAATTATGAAAGTTAATAAAACATCTAGATTACTGTTACATAAAAAAAAAAAAGAAACTAACTATTTGCACATCAACATTACCACCACGAAGAAGGGAAATACCAAGCTTCAGAGTGTTCATTACCATAGGAGTTTGGATTCCTGAAAAAAGTAAATTATGTATGCAAGTTCAGTTATGGTTCAACAACCCTGCAACAAAATCATTATAATGCATTTTAAATAATGATAAGTAAAAAAAAAAAGTAGAATAATAAATTCTTCAACCCCATGAACAAAAAATAAGCTTGTTTAATATGTTGAAAGTACAAATCATCTGCCCTTGTAATTCAGAGATATAAAACATAATGGTCCATTTGTGTATTGAGTGGGTACACAATGAACTGTGGCATAGTAGGGAGATACTTGTTCCAATGTATAAGGCTTTGATTAGGCCACACTTGGACTATTGTGCCCAGATTTGGTCACCGGGTTTTCAGAAGGATGAAGAGATGTTGGAAAGGGTCCAAAGGCGACTGACTAAGGTAGTTTCTGACCTCTGGAATGTTGAGTATGAGGAAAGATTGAAAAGATGTAATTTGCAGAGTCTCGTGGAGAGAAGGAAGAGGGGAGATATGATAAAGACCTACAAGTTGGTAAGGGGTTGTTATAGGATCAATGGTGGAGAAGTTCTACAGAGAATAGTGGGAGATCAGGGGAGAACCAGAGGTCATCCCTGGAAACTGTATAAGGAGGGTGTGAGTAAGGGAGTGAGAGGCAGGTTTTTTTCGTGCAGAGTTGTGAGTGATTGGAATGCCTTGCCTGAGAGCGTGGTGTCTGCAAGTAGTTTGAATGTGTTTAAGACACGGTATGATGAGATGTGTGTGTAAGATAAAAGGACCTCCTAGATGAGTCTTTGACTCCATGAGGTCTTGTTTAATAATAATAATAATAATAATAATAATATGCACTTTTCAGTGAAACCAAAGAAAAGAAAGAATCTGTTGGTTTTAGAATATGTAAGAAATAATAATTAAGAGACTTTCTATAATTAGGAGAACCATTAAATTATTAAAGAGTAGACTGAATTATTAGTATTATTTTCTTGGGCATCTCTATAAAGTTAAGGACTCATTATGGGAGGCTGGAACTAACCATTATTCACACAATACTTATCATAATTCTCCTTCAACTCATTCTCTGATGAATCACTGAAAACTGCCTCTGGCAACCCATTTGCCACCCCTCCAAGAATAAAATTGAGTTGTCACACTCTTGCTAATCACAATTTTACACAATTTCCAGGAGTGGTCCTGGCTCTATCACTTCAGCTATATATACTGAAACAATTCTATGTCAATGTAATAAAATTTACTTAAATATAAAGAGCTAATAAGCTTCATTTCGGCAATGAAAATTGCCGAAATGAAGCTTTTTAGCTTTAATATTAGATTTAATATTTTAATATTAATATCCCCTTAATTTAATATCCCCGAATATAATATCCCCTTAATTTAAGTAATAAAATTTGTTTAATAATTTAAATGTTTTTATAATATTCCAAAGAAAAAAATGGTATGCGCTCTGTGTATAATACTTTTGATAATATGTTTTGTGTGAAGGATGATGATATGAATGCGAAGATGTGCTAGGTCAATGCAAGCTGTTAAAAAAGATAAGTATTAGTAGTAAGCCTCTCTTTTGTTGAATTCTTGCTATCATGTCATTCATTATTGCTATCCATATTTGGTAAGACACTCTGTTTATTTTCCCTCTCACATTCTTCAGCTGCATAATCTCTAATATTAACCTTGGATTTATCACCACCTGCTTCATGCTACCTGTCAAGTCATTTATATCTACCATCACTATCAACTCATTCACATGCCGACTTTACTTAATTGCTATAGTTAAAGTTTCTATTGTTCTTTCATGAAAGCACTCTTCTAGCATCCTATTTTCCTGCCAAGAATCATGGAATCTACATATATCATACTTTTCAATTATCTATTCATTTCTTGCTAACCTACAGTAGTCCTCATTTTCTCTCCTCCCTGACATTCTCTCTCTTTACCTGATTTCCTGTCATCTTCTGTATTTTGCTCCTACACTATCATGCCTTCTTCACATTACCTATCTTTCCTTTCTCATTAACTCCATCACGCTTCTTTTTTTTTGCCTCACATCACACTTTTCATTGATCTATTTATTCCTTGAACACCTACAGTCCTCCTTTTCTCTCCTTCCTGAGATTATCTCTCTCTCTCTCTCTCTCTCATTTACATGCCTTCCTACATCTCCATACCTTGCTTCAGCACTATAATGGCTTCCTTTCATTACCTTTCTTTCTTTTCTCATTAACTCTCTCTCTCTCTCTCTCTCTCACTTCTACTCTTTTTTGATTCACATTAATTAGTCTTCTGAGTCCATTCAAGCCTCTCAACTCATTTTTCATACCTACACTTCTCTCAGTACCTCCCTCTCCAAGCATCCTACTTAATCATCCTCCAAATCAACTACACTTCCTAAAGTTATATACATCTCCGGGTCACATTCATCCTTCCTCGTCCTCATTCATGCTACTCATGAGCTGCTAATGAGAGTTAGTTCATGAGATGCTTCACCAGCTTTGTAACCCAGTATATAATCACTTCCAAATTGCTTGTTCTCTCATCAATTTCTTGTAGTCAATTCCATTAATGTAGCATTCTGCTTATGATTTCTACTTCACAAAGTGCATGACCTCATACTTTGTTACATTAAACTGGCAGCAGTTCTTTACCCATACAGCCAGTCTATTTAAGTCATCCTGCATGATGTATAGGAATCAGGAACTATAAGGCTGGTGATTATGACAACCTCAGACAGCTTGCAGCTATAGCATGAAATGAAGAGTTGAAACGAAAGAAGCTCAGTGCTGCTTGGGACCTGTTCAGGAATGTTAATTCCTGATGGATGAATGGATGAATGAAGAGATGAAGCATGCAATTTGGAAGAAGAAGAAGACATTATAGAGGCAGAATAAGATGAGTGCTGGTGATAGTTGGTTGCAGGAGGAGTACAAAGAGCAAGCAAGAGAGGTAACTCACTTGGTAAGGGTAGCAAAAGTATGAGCAGCAGTTAACTAATGAGACAAAAAAAAAAAAATCCTGGGGAGTTTTTTGATATGTGACCAGTAGAAGAAACAAAGAAAGAATGATTATGGAAGGATGATAGTGGTTGGAGAGAATGGTAGAATGATTACTAGTGAGGAAGAGATAGTAGAGATGTTAAATGAGCAATTCATTGGGTATTTTATTCTCCACAAAAGTCACATCATGCAGAACTTGACAACAGTGGTAGGGAGCAGGAGGTATGTGAGGTATGTCAATAAAGCTGTAACAACAGCTTTGCCTTACCTCTTTAAAGTGAGTTTTAGATTTGCCCAAATCCTAAAGGAGTGGAAAGAGGTCAAAATTGTTCTGCTTCATAAAGGGGATGATAAGACTAAAACTTTGAATACAGACAAATCAAACTGTTTCTCTGGAATTTTGGTAAAGTTGTGAAATATGGAGTTGTGACACAATACCAAGAGGTACTAATCAGTTGAATAAGGAGTACAAACAAGAGACATAGAAGGTGACGTCTTGGATGCAAAAGTGCAATATGAGAAGTTAGCTAATGAAGCAAAAAACACCTTTAGAGTTATTTTGATAAATACAGTAGAAGGAAATGATTGTGAAAGATTGGTGTACATGGTAAAAAGGATAACCATTACAGAGGATATAGCTGAGATATTAAATGAGCTTTCTTAAAGGTATTTCATCCTTGTGAATGGGGGTGAAATACTAGACAGCTTGAGTGAAGTGGAAAGAGAGGAGAAGGAGATCACAATTGTGAGTGAACAGTACTATATGGGAAACTGAGTAATCTTCATGTTAATAAGTCTATGGGGCTTGATGGTATATCAACATGTGTTTCAAGTGAGTGTGCCAGGGAGGTGACACCTGTCTTGACATACTTCTTTAATATGAGTCTTAAAATAAGCTAAGCAGAGGATATAGCTCATATAGCCTCCATAGAAGAGAAGTTAAGATGGTACCACTTTATAAGAGAGGTAACAAGACTCAAGTTTAAATTATAGGCTAATCTATGTGCAAAGGTTGTGATTAAAGTGTTGGAGAGGTTAGCAAGGACCAAGATTCAAAATTGGGCTGACAACAGTGTCAATCTCATTAATATTTACAATAAGGTGACAAGTGCATTGGATTATGGAGATGCGTAGAGAGAGGCAAAGGCTTTTGATAGATGGCCACGTGATATGTGGATAGTTAAATTAGAACAGATCAGATTAGATTACCAATCTGTTATCTAACTTCACCTGTTCTTATCTTAGATTAGAGATTGGCTTGACAGGTATCAGCAAGTTGTGAATGAGGGAAGCAATATCTCAGAAAATGAAAATCACTAGTGGCATGCCTCAGTTATCTGTTTTAGAGCCATTGCTGTTTAATTTGTATGATTATGTATGAACATTGTGTTAGTGATATTGGGAAAGGTCTCAATGGAGATATTCCGGTGTCTGCAGATGATGCATAGTTGGGAAGAACTATGAAGAGTAGAGCAGATGTTGTGGTTTTACAGGGACTTGAATATTCTGCTGAATGGGCATTGCCGTGGGACTAACAGTTCAATGTTACAAAATGTAAGGTTTCAGAATTAGGGGAAAAAGGTGGGATTCAGAGTATATAACTCATTGGTATATATTACAGGAGGTAGGGGAGATAACAGATCTGTAGGCCATGGTGGAAAAGAACCTAAAATTTAGAGGACACATTGCTGACATTGTGAGGAGAGCAGAACAGATTCTGGTAGTGATGCAGAGGACACTGACTTGTATAAGGCATTCGGACATATACAGACTGCAAATTTGGTTACCTATCTCTTTAACCTTTTAAGAGATATTAAAAAAGGGCCAGAGGTGAGTGACTGATGTGGTTTCTGGTCTCTGGAATGCTGAGATTGAAGAAATGTTGAGAAAATACAATGTGCAGAGTCAAGTGAATAGGAGGGGGGGAGGATATGACTGAGACATATAAGTTGGTAAGGGATATTTATGATTAATATGGAAGTGGTTTTCCATATTAATGAACAAGAGGTCATCCCTGGAAACTGTATAAGGTGGATGTGAGCAAGGAGTTAGAAGCAGGGTTTTTTTTGCATGAAGAGCAGTGAATGATTCGAATGCATTGCCTGTAAGCATGCTGAGTGATTCGAATGCATTACATGCGAGGAGGCATTTTACAGTCTTGTCACCATATCTAACAAATCCTTTCTTAATTTATTAAGCAGCTATCAGCTAATGCCTTTTTCTCATATAGGGAGTAGGTGAGACTGTTTTAGATCTATCAAACTTTTTTGGAGACTGGGGGGGGGGTTCAATCTCCACAAGTAGCCAATCGGAGATAGCTGGCCCAAGACTATCACTAATTATACATGGTCTGGTGAAGAGAGGCGACGGAGAAATGCTGCCATCTCGTGGTCCCTAATCCTAACATTACGTTTACTGTCTTAAAATAGTGGGCTCTGCAGATGATTTTTTTGGGTTTATGGGATGAAAAAACCCAAGTTTCCAGGAGAAGAAACTCTCTTGCCCATGCCAGAGCATGGGAACCGGTCACAAAAAGGCTTAGTAAAAGTTCCTCTAGTCGATGACCAGAATTGAACGTATGACACTCTCTCTTTAGGTGATTTAGCACTGTGGAAGGCACATGCCTTCTCCACTAAGCTACACAGGTGCTTTAAAACTTTATTTTAAATTTTGAAAAATATATGGAGAAAGGTTCTGATATGGAAAAGAGTTATAACTGTGAAAGCATAAGTTAAAAATATACCTTTACATGCAGAGATGAAGAGCAAAACCATTTCAGCAACCCCTCTATCTGCCAGTCTTGACTGTTGGAATAACAGTTTCTGCTTTTCCATTTCTTGTTCCTGTAAAATATTTTTGTATTATGAACTGAACTGTGATATGTTTTTAATTGTAAAAAACAATGTTGAAATTATAAACATGGGCTTAAAAAATGAACAGAATAGAAGTGTATATTCAAAACAGTTTTTTGACTAAAGAAACCAAACTAGTTGGTGTATAATCTGCATAAATATAATAAGGTTAAATAAACCAAATAACTTTTGTTAGAAAAAATGGCCTATGTATGTCCGAGGTGTTGTTTTGGAATTATGCCAAAAGGCTATGAACCAGTGAATGATGTCTGTTAATTGGGTGTGTTCTTCTGGTACTATTATCTGTTTCAAAGAATGAAAAGTCAGGGTTTCTTCAGAGTTATCACCTGCATGTGAATTTAATCAACTCACCTTGAAATGACAAAAGGATTTTCACATCTTACATTAGATTCAAACTCCTAGATCTTAGTAGAAATTGTAATGCAGCAAAAATGCTATAACTATACTAAAAAAGAGAGAACTATTACTAACTCAGGAAAATATTACTAACCCAAGGAAAGCCATAACCTGGCATTAGAAGGCACAACAAATATTTAAGAAAACCAAATTTGCATAGGTGGTGATTGTCAGAGGAGACGTGAACGAACACATAGGGAGACAGAATAAGAACTGTGAAATAGTGCATAGTGGCTATGGAGTGAAAATGATGAACCAGGAAGGAGAGAGAATTTTGGACTTTGCAGTAGTGTTTGATCTGGCAATTGTGAACTCCTTTTCCTGTAAGAGGGAAGAGCATTTGATAACATTCAGAAGTGACAACAATAGTTCACAGATTGATTACATTTTGATTAGAAGAAAACATCTTAAGGCAATAACAAATTGTAAGGTGATCCCAACAGATCAGGTGATGCAGCAACACCAGCTGCTGTGCACAGACTTTAAAATAAAGTCGAAGATAGGAACCTTTGGAAGCCATGAGAGGAAGAAAATTAAGTGGTTTCGCTTAAAAGAAGAGGGTGTGAGGAACCGTTTTAGGGAGAATTTTGGATGGACTAGAAAGTATACAAGACTGGTGGAGACATAATTCCAAAGTAATTCTAAGCTGTGCAATTGAGGTGCTTGATGAAACATCCAGAAAGATTAGAGAGCAGAAGTAGGGTTGGTAGTGGAATAATAATGTACAAGATGCAGTGATGGCTAAGAGGAAGGCAAAGCAGAAGTGGGATGAGTCAAGAGAGGAATAAGGACAGAGAGGAGTACAGAGAGAAAAAGCGAGAAGCCAAAAGAGTTGTTGCACAGGCCAAGGCCATGGCATATCAAGACCTTTATGTTCAATTAGAAACAAAGGAAGGACAGAGAAAGATTTATCGATTGGCAAAATGTAGAAATAAGGCATCAAAGGACATCATAGATGTGAGGCAGATCAAAGACTCTGGAGGAAGGGTATTAAGGAAGGATGGAGAATATACTTTGAAGGGCTTTTGAATGAAGAAAATGTAAGGACTCACAGAGAAGATGGGGAACCTAATGTTGGGATGGTGCAGAACATTAGTAGAGTGGAAGTGAAGGAAGAAGAATGTAAGCCATAAAGAGGATGAAGAATGGAAAATCGGTAGGCCCTGACAGGATCCCAGTGGAGGCATGGAAGGCACTAGGGGAAGAGGGAATTGACCTGCTGCGGGACCTGTTAATAAAAGTTTGTCAACAGGAAAATATACCTGAGGAATGGAGGGAAAGTACTCTTGTCCCCATCTACAAGAGTAAAGGGGATGCCCAAGACTGTAAGAATTACAGAGGAATAAAGTTGATGTCCCACACAATGAAGATCCTAAAGAGGGTTCTTGATGGAAGACTGAGGAAGGAGGTGGAGATTGCAAAGGAGCAATTTGGCTTCATGCCTGGTTGGTCGACGACATGCTATCTTTGGGTTATGACAGATGATGGAAAAGTTTTGAGAGAAGCAATGGGAGTTACATCTGGTTTTTATTGATCTGGAGAAAGCTTATGATAGAGTGGCAAGGCAAGAAGTCTGGAGGTGTTTGAGGGAGAAGAAGGTACCGGAGGAATATGTCAGGGTTGGTGCAGGAGATGTACAGAAATGTGAAGACAAGAGTTCGAACCTGTCTGGGAGAGACAGAAAGTTTTCCAGTGACAGTTGGCTTGCATCAAGGGTCAGCATTAAGTCCGTTCCTGTTTAATATTGTGATGGAGGTGGTGGCAGAGGAGGTGAGAGAAGACGCACCTTGGACTATGTTGTATGCAGATATGCAGATGACAAAGTGCTGTGTGCAGAATCAAGAGAAGAAGTGGCAGCTAAACTGGAAAGTTGGAGGAAAGTACTGAAAGCGAGAGGTATGAGACTGAGCAGAGGTAAGACAGAGTATATGTGTTGCAAAGTGGATGGCAGCCAGGAGACAGATCTACAGCTGGAAGGAAATGTCATCAGGAAGGTCAGTGACTTTAGATACTTAGGGTTCAACAATGAAAGAGGATGGTGAGGCTGAGAAGGAAGTGGGATGCAGGATACAAGCAGGATGGAGGAACTGGAGAGAGATGGCTGGAGTGCTATGCGATAAGAGGGTACCGATCAATCTTAAAGGCAAAATCTACAGGACAGTAGTGAGACCAGCTATGATGTATGCTATGGAAACTGTGGCAATGAGAAAAAATAAATCAGTAGGATGGAGGTAGCAGAGATGAGAATATTAGGTGGATGTGCGGTGTGACCAGAAAGGATTGTCTGAGAAATGATTATGTAAGGGGTACGGTGAAACTTACGAACTTAGAAGCAAAGATACAAAGACCTCAAAAAAGGTTGAAACCGGTCTGGGTAGTGACCTCTCCTCATAATGTAAAACAGTACTACATCTCTTAAGAGCTGTGTGTTTTACATTATGAGAAAATATCAAGAACAGTGAGGGATCTTGCTCCACCTTTGCAACGAGTTGCCGTGGTGTGGCACTACCAAGTGGTCACTTACGCTTGGATACGCTGACAGTTCGTCGGCATGAAACGTTACAGATCGTAGTTTTCAATCTTAGTTTCGCTTACTGGCTGAAAAACAATAAGGGATTTTTATCCCCTTAACTTATATCAACCTCGCCAGAAAAAAATAGCCGTTTTGGCTTTTCATCTTAGAAAGTATTTCTACTTACACTTATTCTTTCCTTTCATATCCCATTCTCACATGTGCTATAAATAATGGTTCACATATTTTCGCCTTTGAGTAATTCAAATATACCAACCAAATAGAGCATTCTCCTTCATTGCTGTTTTCTAATAAATCCTACAACAAACAGATTGTTCCCCCAATCTTTCACACATCAATAAAAATGCAATCATATTGATGTCAAATTGATGTCAATTTTGTATCGTGGGTTATATAAGCTGCACGACAGCATGTCCAATGGAAACTGGCATGCAGTGCCACTGATATATATATATATATAAAGTCTCTGAGGCAATTGACTAAGATGATTTATGATCTCTGGAATGAATGCTGAGTATGAAGAAAGGTTGAGAATATGCAATTTACAGAGTCAAGTAGATAGGAGAAGGTAATATGATAGAGATCTATAAGTTGGTAAGGTGTTCTATATGAACATTGAAGAGGGTTTTTCATAGAATGGTGGGAAATGGAGGGAGAACAAGAGGTCATCCCTAGAAGATGTTTAAGGAGGGTGTGAGCAAAGGAGTGAGAAACAGGTTTACTACATTAGAGAGGTGAATGATTGGAATACATTGTCTGAGCGTGTGGTGTCTGCAGAGAATATAAATGTATTAAGGCACAGTATCATGATCTGTGTGGATGGCAGAGGGGCCTCTCACAATGAGTCAAGGACTCATTGTGAGAGGCTCATTGGGAATTATAATATATTATAATAATAATATATTATTATTATTATTATCCTATAATAATAATAATAATAATAATAATAATATATCCTCCCATTTTTACACTAAACATTTTTTTATATTTCAACTTAATATCTATGACACCTTAACTGCAGATATGCAAACCAGATTTTAGAGACTTCGATTTGGTAGCCTGCTTTGTGAGTTGGAACAATTTTATTCCTTCCACTCTTTTACAAACTTCTCTGTCACAAAACGTTCACAAAAGAAGCATGTTAACACTTAAAATTAACTCTCTGAACATTATCTTAAAATACATGGTGTTATGTCACCATGTAATCTGTCCTGACTGAGTTCACTAAATACCTTATATATTTAAAAACATGTAATCACTCACTAGTAGCTCCTTCTCTACTGTTCCATCCTTATTAAAGCTGTATGAAATTACACTCACCAGAATGAAATACCTTAATGAAATACTCATTAAACACTTCAACTTGATCCTCTGCAGCAATTATTATCCATCCTATCAAATATAAAACTAATTTCCTATCAACAATTTTAGCAAGTTCAATGGGTAAGTGCTTATCATAATGCTTTCTCTTTCTTTACCAAATTAATCACTTTTCTAATCTTTATGAACCTCACATAACTGATCATTGTCTTAAAAGTGTATCCATCATCTTTTTCTAGATTACTTTCTTAACATCACCACTTATCCATTTTACACCTATCTTATATATCCTCCTAATTGTTGGTGTACTATGATACAGCTAATGTTAATTTCTGAACTAGCTCCCAAGCACAAATGATCTCCTTTCTACCAAATTTCTTCATTCCATGCTATTCCAGTTTGTTTTTCTCAGCATCTCATAATCACCAGCTTGCAAATACACATCCTTTCCTCAAAGAAGTTTTCTTATGGCTGATCACCACCACCTGTTTCCATCAAGGAATCAGGAAAAACAATAAAAAGTAAACTATTGGAATAAACTCAACATTGACACCATTATCATAATAAAGCAATTAGCAGAAGAAGAAGAGAGATGTACAACATACATCAACATAATTGATGTATGTTGATGTATGTTGTACCAAGGCAAAGATGACAAAAACAAGTGACGGTCAACTAAATAACTACAAGAAGTTATATGTAGGCAAAATTTATCACAAAAAGGAAGGAATTCTATAGTAGTCTAATACATTAAACAGAAAGCTATTCTTCTTGAATGGCAGGCCAGTTTTAAGTACTGTGATGTGTGCAAATTTCAAAATAGGAAAATAGACAATGAGACATTTAGGCTGGTTTCACTAAAAATTCAACTAATGGAGAAATGAAGGAGTTTTCAAGTCATTGAAGAAGGCAGCTAGCATAAAGAAAAGAAAAAAAAAAGCAGATTCCGTTTGGAAATCTAAACAGCAGAATAAGAAATAAATATGAAATAGAAAAGAAATAAAATAATAAATAAATAAACTCTGGACAACTTCATAAGGTTATTATTATGAATCTGTCCCATAGCTTTTGTTTTTCTATTATATGTAGATAAAGAAGAGTCATGGGGAGATTTGCATTCTCTCAGAGTACATGCTGGCTTCCTAAGCACTTCTGATATCTATCCTTGTTTTCTTGGCCTGCCTCTTTTTGATTCCACCATGAAGTATGCATTTTTGTATCCTTGATTATTATTTTTATTATGAGACCTCCACGAAGTCAAAAGACTCGTTGTGGATGGTCTCACAGTCACATACATAGCTTCAAATGGAACCTTAAATATATTCACTGCTACATTCATGATACTTGCAATTATCCACCATCCCCTCTCTCTCTCTCCATGAAAAAAATTCCTCTAAACTTTACCCCACCTTGTTTGGTGAACTCTCTCTTTGCACAGTTTCTGGGGATGGCTTCTTGTTTTTCTCCTTGTCCCTCCCATTCTATGAAAAAAGCTGTTCTTTTAATCTGGTAATTATTATTATTATCACCCAACACCCCATGGAATCCAAGACTCATCTAGGAGGTCCTTTATCATACACACAACTCATCATCCCACACTTTAAACACACTCAAATTCTCTGCAGACACCACACTCTCAGGAAAGGCATTTCAATCATTCACAACTCTGAGTGAAAATAACCTGCTTCTCATTCCCCTACTCACACCCTCCTTATACAGCTTCCAGGGATGACCTCTGGTTCTCTCCTGATCTCCCACTATTTTCTGTAGAATTGATCCACCATTGATCCTATAACAACCCATTAATAACTTATAAGTCTCTATCATATCTCCCCTCCTCCTCCTGTCCACCATACTCAGCAAGTTGATCTTCTCAATCTTTCCTCATACTCAACATTCCAGAGGTCTGAAACTACCTTAGTCAGTCACCTCTGGACCCTCTCCAACATCTCTTCATCCTTCTGAAAACCAGGTGACCAAATCTGGGCACAATATTCTATGTGTGGCCTAATCAAAGCCTTATACAATGGAACAAGAATCTCCCTACTTCTACAAGTCAGTGTCCTCCACATCATTCTCAGAAGCCTTTGTGTTGTCTTCACAATTTTGGCTATGTGTCCCTTAAATTTCAGATCCTTATCCACAATCACCCCCAGATCTCTTATTTCCTCCACCTCTGACAGTATATCCTCACCAAGCATAAATTCTGCATCCCATCTTGTTTCCCAAATTTTAAAACCTTACATTTTGCAACATTGAACTCGCATCGATATTCTTCAATTTATTCAAGGCCACAACATCCTCTCTACTCTTCATGGTTTGTCCCAACTTTGCATCATCTGTAAACAACTGAATATCTCCATTCAAATCTTCGCAAATATAATTAATATACAAGTTAAATAGTGATGGCCCTAAAACAGACCCCTGAAGCACACCACTAGTGACTTTCCTTTTCCTGGATATCACTCCCCCACACATAACTTGCTGATACCTATCGGATAGCCGGTGTCCAATCCAATGCACTAATCTAATATAACTCCTTCATCTTCTTCAACCCATCCATCCATCCCATTATATTACCAACTTATATGTCTTAATTATATCTTTCTCCTATCCACTAGACTCTGAAAATTGCATTTTATCAATCCTTCATCATCACCACCGTCATTTTCCCAAGGATTTAAGCCTAGTGGCCTGTTGTAATAGTATTTCATATTTTTTTCTTTCTCCAAAATTCTTTCTCCAATTTCTTTTGCGAAATTTAGCGTAAGTCAGCAGTTGCAATTGCAAGAGGTTCAGCAAGATGGTTTGATGTTAAACAAGTATAAGACAAAGATATACATTATTTTATATTATTATGGATGGATAACAACATTATAAAGGAAATGGTGGCAATAAACCTTATATCAAAATTGCAGATGTTATTCACAGCACTTTATGCAAACTGATGCAGATAAATATACTATTATCAGTTTGCAGGATTAGTTAATTAAATTAAATACATGAGGTAACAAATTTGGCACTAAAATCAGATCAGTAAAAAAAAAAGACAAAAACTATGAAAATAGGCAGGAATATAGAAAAATCAACAGCATCATGAATGAACTTATAGAACAAGTAAATATTTCATCTATTTAGGTGCAATTTAATGAAGATGGTAAATTAAATATGAAAATAGATACTAGAATAAAAAAGGTGCTATAGTGGTGAGTCAACTGAATAAATTTATATGGAATTAGTCAAAACATTAAACTAGCAGTATACAAGACACTTTTAAAACCAGTTTCATATTATGAATGTAGGAAGCTTCTAAATTTGTGGAGTCTTCAGTTAAGAAGAAATATATGTGGAACTATTTATTATTATTACTACGGGTGACTCCAAGGAGTCCTTAGACTCATCGAGGGAGACCCTAAACATCATGTCCATTGCAACTATTCGACATTCACACAGTATCTATCATACTTTGCCTTGAACTCATTTACTGTCATAGTACCCACAACAGACTCTGGCAGTTTATTCCACTCATTCACCACTCTAAAAGTAAAAAACCCAGCTCTAACACCCTTACTGACCACGCTCTTGCCCAGCTTCCATGGATGTCCCCTAGACCTCCCACCACCAGTCCTGTTCTCAAAAATATCCTCTGAATTAATCCTATAGAAACCCTTCAACAATTTGAATGTCTCAATCATATCTCCTCTTTTCCACCTATCAACCAATTTCTGCAACACGCAAATCTTCAACCTGTTGAAAGTTTATTTTTCACTTGGTTAGAGTATAATAAATTTAGTTTAATCCTTTATCCAAGTGTGAGCAAACAAAGTTTGCACCTGAAAGTATCTTCAGGACTGGGGTAAGGTGGTACAATACCAGGGCAACTCGTTGCAAAGGTGGAGCAAGCTACCAACACTCCTGTCTCAGTTTCTCCTATAATGCAAAACACATCTCCTTGCGGATATGTCTAATGTTCTGCATTAAGGGAAGGGCCACTACCGAGACTAGTTTCGACCTTTATTGAGGTCTCTTCAGTGGGAACCAGGCCTAAGCTGAGATACCAGGCAGAAGCATTCGCAGGTAATCTCTACCTATAGGAGTTGCCAAATGGTGTGCCACCCTTTTTTAATAAATTACTCTGGATTTAGAGAAAGATGTTGAAAGTTTATTTTTCACTTGGTTAGAGTATAATAAATTTAGTTTAATCCTTTATCCAAGTGTGAGCAAACAAAGTTTGCGCCTGAAAGTATCTTCAGGACTGGGGTAAGGTGGTACAACACCAGGGCAACTCGTTGCAAAGGTGGAGCAACCTACCAACATTCCTGTCTCAGTATCTCCTATAATGCAAAACACATCTCCTTGCAGATATGTCTAATGTTCTGCATTAAGGGAAGGGCCACTACCCAGACTAGTTTCAACCTTTATTGAGGTCTCTTCAGTGGGAGCCAGGCCCAAGCTGAGATACCAGGCAGAAGCATTCGCAGGTCATCTCTACCTATAGGAGTTGCTAAATGGTGTGCCACCCTTTTTTAATAAATTACTCTGGATTTAGAGAATTATATTTAGATTTAGAGATTTAGATTATACTCTAACCAAGTGAAAAATAAACTTTCAACATCTTTCTCTAAATCCAGAGTAATTTATTAAAAAAGGGCGACACACCATTTGGCAACTCCTATAGGTAGAGATGACCAGCGAATGCTTCTGCCTGGTATCTCAGCTTGGGCCTGGCTCCCACTGAAGAGACCTCAATAAAGGTCGAAACTAGTCTGGGTAGTGGCCCTTCCCTTAATGCAGAACATTAGACGTATCCGCAAGGAGATGTTTTTTGCATTATAGGAGATACTGAGACAGGAGAGTTGGTAGCTTGCTCCACCTTTGCAACGAGTTGCCCTAGTGTTGTACCACCTTACCCCAGTCCTGAAGATACTTTCAGGTGCAAACTTTGTTTGCTCACACTTGGATAAAGGATTAAACTAAATTTATTTAAATCTTCAACCTGTTTTCATAAAGTTCATTCCAAAGACCTGCTATCATCTTGGTCACTCGCCTCTGGATCCTCTCAACCTCCTCCTCATCTAGAAGAAACCTAGGTGACCAGATCTGGGCACAGTAGTCGAGATGGAGTCTTATCAAGGCTTGATACAGAGGAACAATAACTTGCTTATCTCGGCATGTCAAAGTATTCTTCAGCATCCAAGTGATTTGATGAGCTGATTTAGCCACTTTTGCAATGTGCCCCCTAAACTTCAACTTCCAATCCACCAACACTCCCAAGTATCTGGTCTCATCAATCTCCTGGAGTACGGTTTCACCAATGTGATATACTGCTGCTAACTAATCTTTTCACCCCAAAATGCATAACCTTACATTTTGCCACATTAAATTGACATCCATTCTCCTTAGCCCAGACCTCCAATCCATCCAAATCATCCTGAAAAATTTTGACATCTTCTGCATTCACTATTGCCCTACCCAACTTTACATCCTCAGCGAACAAATGAACCATTCCTCTCAGTTCCTTCCCTATATCGTTAATGAACAAATTAAACAGCAGTGGTCCAAGAACAGAACCCTGCGGCACACCACTAGTCATAGGCCGTCTTTTGGATTCTACTCCTTAGTAAACTACTCTCTGGTATCTCTCCATTAACCACCCTCCTATCCATCTCACCAACCCTATATCCATTCCCATATGTTGCAGTGATACTGCCAGCAGTGATACTGCTGGACCTGGCCTTAGCCAGGTCCAGCAGTATCACTGTAAATCCATTACCCCTATCCAGTTCAGCCGTCACTGTGTTATAAAACCTGAGAAAGTTACTGGGCATGATCTACCCTTCAAAAACCATGCTGTCCCCCATACAGTATCTCATTTTCATCAATCCATTCCTGTATTTTTCCCTTGACTACTTTCTCCAAGACCTTGACCCTGATATGCTGATCGGTCGGTAATTTGTAACAATAGTCTTGGATCCTCCTTTATGCAGTGGAACTATTTTCTCCTCTTTCCACCCCTTCGGGACTAAACCAGACCCGAGATTCAGATTAAACAATATGGTCAAGGGTACTGACAATTCTTTAGCTGCTTCTCATTAGACCCGTGCTGGTATACCATCCAATCCCACAGATGTATTCACATTAAGGTTCTGTAATAGACCATTCACCTCCACTTCATTCACCATAATTCCCACATAAACTAATGGTTCCTTCATTCCTTCAATGTCACCACTTGGATGATATACTCTTGCAAAGTGCTCACTCAGTAATTCCACTATATCGACAGCCTGGAGCTATGTCAATGGCATAAGAAGCTAAAAGAGACGAATGCCAATAATGCATGGGAAATCATCAGGGATTGCATGAAGGAAATAATATCAGATAGCATATCCAGGGGCAAGAAATTAATACTGTGGAAGTTAAATGCATGAATGCATTATAAAGTAGGAGCTGAAAAAATCCTTACATGAAATATAAAGATAATCAAGATCAGCATGTTCATGAGCAGCAATGCACAGTGCGGTAAGAAGGATTACTAGCAAGTTAAGAACAGCTAGATCAGATTATCAGAGGAAATTAGCTAAGTATATGAACAAAAATATGAAAGAGGTTTTTTGGTATGTAAAAAATAAGATGAAGAATGTTTGTGGAAGGGTAACTTTAATTTGTGTTGATGGTAGGGAAGTTACAGCAGTAGCATAAGAAATAGTCGAAATATTAAGCAATCGTTCTGCAAAAGTGTACCATCCAGGTGGAGATAGTACAGTTGCCGATGCCAGAGACACTGATATGAGAAGTGAGATGGAGAAACTGGAGGTACCTAGCATATTGAGAAGTATCACTGGGAATACAGCAGTGAAACTGCATGGCATGTTGGCCTGTGTGTGTGTGTGTGTTATGAGAATGACTAGAGAACTGGCAGTGCCTCCTGACTTAGCTGCATAATCGAAGTCTCAGCTGTGAGAATGGTTCTAAGAGGGATGGAAATAGAATAAAATGGTTCAAATACATAGAATTAAATACATTTTTTAGATATGTGGCCAGTACGAGGAGAAATGACTGTGAAAGAATGATATTGTGGGATAAAAATGGAAATAGAGTGACTGATGCAGCGGACATAGTAGAATGGTTCAATGAACACTTTACTGGAGTATTTCATCCTGGAGGAGTCAGTTTTAACATGTTCGCTGCCACGCTACTTTGGCATTGTCTCTTCCCCTACGCCGAGCAGTTTTTCTTCTTCAAGGTCAGTACGATAATCTCGTTACCGGAGGTAAACGTCCTACGAGTATACTCGTAGTTGGCTTGTACAGAGCATATACGGTCTAGGAGAATACTCAGTTTTGATGCTAGCCCCACAAGCCAAGGATTTTCACTTCTTCAAGGTCACTACAATAATCTCGTTCCCGGCAGTAAGCGTCATACGAGTATACTCGTAGCTGGCTTGTGAAGCAGGTTTGCCCACTACGAGTATACTCGTAGTTGGCAGCGAACGTGTTAATGAGATAGGGCAATTCAAGGTTTAGAGATATAGGAGGAGAGTGTGTTTCAAATACTGAGTACTCTGGATGTCAGTAAAGCTGTGGGACTGGATGGTATTTCACCACGAGTTTTGAGAGAATGTGCTAGGGAACTGACAGTGCCTTTGACCTGGCTTTTCAATTAAAGTCTGGCTGCTGGAAAGGTGCCCATGGAATGGAAAGAAGGTAAGATAGTGCTATTGCATAAGGGCAGTAGCAGACTGGAAGTAACTAATTATAGACCAGTTTGTGTGTCATCAGTAGTTAGTAAGATCTTGGAGAAAGTAGTGAAGGACCGTATACAGCATTGGGCAGATGAGGGTGATGTTATCTGTGAGAGTCAACATGGATTTGGGAAGGGCTGCTCTTGTTTTAGCAATATGCTAGCCTTTTATGATAAAGTTACAAGAGCATTAGATGAGGGAAAGGCATATACTGCCATTTTCTTAGGCTTAGCGAAGGCATTTGATAGGGTGCCACATGACAAGCTGATATATAAATTGCAGCACATGGGTCTGGATGTCAGATTGGTCAACTGGATTGAGGATTGGCTGTCCAATAGGTATCAGAAAGTTGTGTATGGTGGGGCAGTTTCAAGGAAGCACAGGGTTACAAGTGGGGTCCCACAGGCATCATTACTGGGACCTATATTGTTTAACCTTTATATCAATGACATTGTCAGTGGATTGCAAGGGGATATTCAGTTGTTTACAGATGATGAGAAGCTGGGAAGGATTATTAGTAATAGTGCAGATGCGGCAGCCCTGCAATAGGATTTGAATAAGCTAGATAGATGGGCAAATGAATGGGGATTTCGGTTTAATGCAGCAAAATGTAAGATCTTGAGGTTTGGGAAACATCGATGGGACACTGCATACTCTATGGTAGGAGTTATACTGGAGGAAGTAGGGGAGACAAGAAATCTGGGGTTGATGATTGATAGAAACCTGAAATTTAGGGGACATATTGCAAAGGTGGCGAAGTCAACACAGAGGATTGCTGCAATAATGAGAAGGACACTGACCTGCAGAGATAAAACAGTTATCATTCTGTTGTATAAGACTCTGATCAGACCACACTTGGACTATTGTTCTCAGATTTGGTCCCCAGGATTTGAAGAGGATAAATTAACTGTGAAAAGGGTACAAAGGCGGATAACAAAGATGGTTTCAGGACTATTATTATTATTATTATTATTATTATTATTATTATTATTATTATTACGGGCAACTCCAGGGAGTCATTAGACTCATCGAGGGAGGCCCCAAATCATTTTCATCACAACTATTCGACATTCATACAGTATCTATCATACCTCGCCTTAAACTCATTCACTGTCACAGCATCCACCACAGACTCAGGGAGCGCATTCCACTCATTCACTACTCTAAAAGTAAAGAACCCAGCTCTAACACCTTTACTAACCACACTATACAATGATAGTTATGAGGATCAGCTGAGGGAATGTGGACTGCAGAGTTTGGTGAATAGAAGAAGAAGAGGTGATATGATTGAGACTTTTAAACACTGTTGAGAGGTGGTTACAGGGTTGACACTGGGGAGTTCTTTCACTTGTCTGAACAGTGGGAAGGAGTGATGACAAGAAGCCATGCCATCCCTTGAAGTTATGGAAGGAAACTGTAAGCAAGGGGGTGAGGAGTGGTTTCTTTACATGGAGGGTGGTTGAACCATGGAATGCATTGCCTGATGGAGTGATGAGAGTGAGAACGGTCAATGAGTGGTATGATAGACTGTGTGTTTCTTAGTGGGGGGGGGGGGACCTCCCCTCGATGAGTCTTGATAGACTGTGTTTTTTAGGAAGGACCTCCCACGATGAATCTTTTGACTCCATGGTGCCTGAATAATAATAATAATAATAGAAGAAAATACATAGTTCAAAAGAGAAGTAGAATATTACACACCCATTAGTATTTCAGAAGTACTGGTTAAGGTATTGGAAAAGTTGGTTAAAGGTAAAATGCAGCAGTCGGTGGACCAGAGAATACAATACTCTGTGATGATCAGCATGGTTTTGCAAAATGTAAACAACCCTTTAGTAATTTACTCAAATTTTATAATAGAGTGACAGTTAATTAGATAAGCAATTGAGTACACCATGACACTGCTGGATTTTGTAAAAGCATTAAATAGAATACCATGCGGAAAACTGTTATGAAGTTTGAAACAAATGGCAATGGATAAGATGGGGCATAGAAGCATGACAGATATTTCATGAGTAATAGTTGTTGTTGTTGGCCTCATGTAACAAGTCTTTTTGACTACCATGGAGGTGCCAATAATAATAATAATTTTTTTTATTATTTTTCAATCAATAAAACAAACTTTATTCATGTTATTTGCTATATATATATATATATATATATATATATATATATATATTATTTTATTTGTAAATTATTTATCAAATAATTCATATTATTTGATATATATATATATATATATATATATATATATATATATATATATATATATCAAATAATATGAATAAAGTTATATACATATACGCACACACTATCTGATCAAAAATAACTGGATACCCCCTTCATTGTAGTGAATGAATGAAATACACCTCACAAACATTGCTCATACAGGTAAAAACTTAACCACACAGTCTTGCAGTCTTCATAGAGAAACATAAATAGTAAAATGGGACATACTGAAGTGCTCAGTAACTTTTGACATGGCATTATAATAGGATGCCACCTTTTGCAACAACTCAGAATGGGAAATTTCTACCCTTTTGAAGCTGCCCCAATCAACTGTAAATGATGTTATTGTGAAGTGGAGCAACAACAGCACAATCAAACCTGTTAGGCGAGATAAATTCTCTGAGCAGAACCACTGAGTGTTGAAGTGTATTCCAAAAAAAATATTATCTGTCTTCAGCTGAAACACTAATACCAAGTTCTGAAATTCCTCAGCAAGCAATGCCAGTACCACAGCTGTTCACCAGGAGCTGAAGACCATGGATTTCTATGGCCATGCAGCTGCACACAAGCCTAAGATCAGCATAATGATGTTAATATTAGTGTGAGAGTTGGGATGAGCAGGCATCTGGATATTTTTGATCCAATAGTGTATATTGAGCACAAATATGCACATAAGTGCGTATTCATAAGTAAAATACTAATAATACTTATCATAATGTGTACAGAATATATATATATATGTAATTATGTTAAAAAATTGTGTTAAAAGAGGAATCTCTTTGATCCATGGAGGCCTGAATAATAATAATAATATCTTTACTTTTTATTTTTAAGTTTGAACTATTACATTTCACTTTTTTTTTATATGATTAGTGTGGTTATTTTGCTACAAACTTATTGTATCTATCTCATATCTAATTGTGCCTGTATCCATCATGACAAATACCAGATCTAAATGCTGTCAGCCAACATTTAAAGACACTGCATTATTCCTAGCATAGTTGAGGATTTCTTAGCATTCTATGCATGTATGTATGCATTTCATGGGATAAAAAGTGGGAGGTGAGGAATGGGAATGTGTATGTATGTGTGCATTAAACATAGGTGGTGGGAAGCACTGGATGATATAAGTATTTTGATCACAGGATTTAGTAGCAGTGTGGTGAAGAGAACTTGAAAGATGTGTCTATAGATTTGACATTAGGAAGCGTAGCAGAGGAAGATGTTTTGTCTATGTGGTAGTAATTGTGATTAAACGTTGGATCAAAGTGTGAAGAGAAGAAACAGAACTTCTAAGAGAGGAGAGAAAGGAGATGGAAGACATGAAGATGAAATTGAGAAGGATGAATGAAGAAACTGGGAGGCTTAGAGGTTGGCTAATGCAATGAGAATCAGAATATGTATGAGAGAAAGGTGTGGGTGAGCAAGTGAGGGAAGAAGGCAAGAGCGAAACAAAAAGAGAAGGAACCAGTGAAAGTCAATAGTGTAGGGGGGGGGAGAGATGGCAGGAAGGAAAGCATGTGGAAGAGAAAAGACAGAAAGACTGGAAGAAGAAATAGTCAGGCATGCCAGTGAGAGAAGAATGAATGAAGCATTTGGAGTGTCATATATGGAGATTCAATGATTTTGGGTGTGCAAAGACTCCCAGAGGACTGCTTGCCAGAAGGAATGATAGTATGTGTGGCAATGGAAATGAAGTGAAAATGTAGAGGAGATGATAGTGATGACTGACATGAATAACCAAAGAGTTACCATGAATCATGTAGCATTCACATCAATCTTAAATCAAGTGAGATTTGAAATTGACATTAGAAATAGTGCATCAGAAATGTGTCAGACGAAAATACTGAGTGTCGCATCAGTATGATAATGAAGAGTAGAAGAGAAAAGCAGTGATAATGAATGAGATGAGAATGTGAAGTTAGAGAGGTCTGTAATAAGTGGATGTGTGGAGTACATTTGAGGATGGAATGGAGCTATATGAAGAAGATTACAATTAAACATACAAGAACATAGGCACTTGTATAAGCTGTCGTTTTTCTCAAAAAGCAAGTGCATTAAAGCAGGGAACTAGAACTGCAAGGGTGTGGGAATTAGTAGCTTGAAAAATGAGGGAGTATATATGTATACCATATTGTAGAGCCAATGAGAGTATGTAGGGAGTAATAATTGCATTATGAATATTGTCAATGAACTTATTTTTCTGTTCTTATACAAATGTTCATATACAAATTTAAATGTTCTTATACAAATGATAAGAACATTTAAGAAAAGGGAATGACTTTGTGACATTGATTGACTTAGTCACACAAAGATTGTTAGTATCAGTATAATGTTGAATAAGAAGGTTCTGACAGTGATAGGGAATCGGCATGAAAATTTTGCTAATGGCATTAAGATTATATGGTGCAAGATAGAAGTTTATAGGACAACATGTTCAGTAGTGTGTTGCTATATGATAATAACATTTGATAAGGAGTGGGGCTAGGGTTGCTGAAACCGGCGGTGGGTGATTTGAGCTGTGGTAAAAAAAAAGAGTATTTTTTAAATGTGTATAGTCTGAATTCTTTTGTGAATTGTGCTAAATTTTTTTCTCAGTAACACAACTGTTCTTTAGTGGTTCTGCTTTTGGAGTTTTGTTGTTATATATTGTGTTATTTTTGGGTTACCGAGAAGGTGAGGTCGCAGTCGGCAGCATTTGCGGTGGAAGAAGAGATAAGTTTTCGCTATAGTTGAATATAGCGTTATATTTATATATATATTTATATTTATATTTTATTTTTATACATATCTATATATCTATGATACAGTGTTCATATATATTTTTAGCGATTAGTTTAGTAGTTACTTGGCAGTAAGGAATGATGGTGGATACAGCTGCAATCACAAATGGTGTGTCACTAAATCCTCCACCATTTAAGTAGGGGAACACAGAGAGAAAGTGTTAGAAGAGAGAGAGAGAGAGAGAGAGCGAGTGATGCATGTGAGCAGTCGAGGAACAGGGTGGTAAGAGGTGTAATGCATGGGGACTCAATGCAAGATAGGATGCGTGAGGAGTTTTTGCCTGGAGGAATGACAGAAAGTGTGGCTATGGCAATTAAGAGGGGTGAAAGGGTGGATGAGATGATTGTGATGGTAGGCACGAATGAATTCAGAGGCAGTGTAAATTGGGTGGCGAGAGATCTGAGATTCTTGCTTCAGGTTGTACGAAAGAACACGCAGAGAGGAAAGATAGTGTGCATGTTGCCTAGGTATGATGGTGATCAGCTGAGCAGAAAGCAATAACATTGAACAACATAATAGCTAGCATGTGTCAGAAGAGAGGATTGGAATATGTGGATGCTTGGAGGGCATTTGGAGACAGAGAGGAATTATATGTGAGAGACACTTGCATCTGAATGAGGAAAAACGTAGGCATCTGGAGAGATTGCTGTTCTGAACAAGTCGGTGGGTAAATGCAGTGAAACTAGAATGCCAAAGGTGGACGGTAGCAGGGGTGGCCACTTGTGAAAATGGGTACTTGGGAGAAGGGGGATGACATCAGTTAATGCTGAGCCCAGTGGAGCCTACAGAGGGTAATAATGGATATAGAAACAGAGGAGTTTTTATGCTCTATACTAACGCCAGGAGTATCCAGAATAAAGGAGAGAAATTGGTGGACCTGATAGAATCAGCCTGGTCAAAAATAATTGGGATCACTGAGACATGGTTGACAGAAAAGGATATAATAACATGAATAGAAGTAGCAGGGTACAGCATTTTTCAGCAGGATAGGAAGGGAAAGTGTGGTGGTGGTAGAGTACTTTTTATAATGACGACTTTTGTCCTCTAAGAGTGGAGGCTTTTGGAAGGCAGTGACAGTAATGATTTTAAAAGCATATGGTGTGAGATAGAGATGTGCAAGATGGGATATTTAGTGGTGTGTTGCTACAAACCAAGTAGCACAGAGAGTGGGGACGAGGAGATGTTTAGACAGTTGAGCTTGGCAAGTGCAAGAAGAATGATTGTTATGGGAGATTTTAACTACAACAGTATAAATTTGAGAGAGAAAGATGCATGTAGCAATAAGGGAAAGAAATTTCTAGAATTCTTGAGGGACAAATATCTTGGGAAACATGCAATAGAGGGAACAAGAGGTTCAAGAGTTTGGGATTTGGTCATAGTATCAGAAGAGTTGATAATAACTGAGATGACATCTCTCCCACCAACTGGAGAGAGTGACCATGTGGTTTTGACTTGGAAGATGAATAGAAATGCAGGAGTACAAGAGACGGGAACTTATGTGGAATTATAAGGCAGATGATTATAATAGTCTTAGACATCAACTTGAAGAAGTTTCATGGAGGGAGGGAAGGCTGGGATATCATTATTGCTTGGGAAATTGTGAAGAAAAATTTGTTAGCAGCAATAGTAAGCTGTATTCCACAAGTGAAGAAGAGAACACAATTTGGTGTAAAGTGGATGACAAACAATATTAAACAGGAACTGAATGTGAAAAAGAGTCTATGGAAGAGATATAAGAAGACAGGTGAAGAGCAAATGCATGAAGGATATAAGACACAGGCTAGGAGAGTTACTAGTATGGTAAGGAAGGAGAAACTGGAATATGAGAAGACTTTGGCCCTAAGATCCAAAGAAAATTCTAGGGAATTTTTTTAGCTATGTGGCTGGTAGGAGGAGAAATGATTGTGGAAGAATGACAGTGTGGGATAAAAATGGGAATAGAGTGACTGATGCAGAGGACATAGTGGAATTGTTCAATGAACACTTTATTTGTGTATTTCATCCCAGAGGAGTAAATTTTAATACTAAAGGGATAGAGCAGGTTCAAGTTTTAGAGGTGAAGGAGGAGAACGTGTTCCAAATTCTGAGTACTCTGGATGTCAGTAAAGCTGTGGGACTGGATAATATTTCACCATGAGTTTTGAGAGAATGTGCTAAAGAACTGACAACTCCATTGACCCGACTTTTCAATGAAAGTCTGGCTACAGCAAACGCACCCCGGGAATGGAAGGAAGGTAAGATAGTGCCATTTCATAAGGGTGGTAACAGACTGGAAGTGTCTAATTATAGGCCAGTTTGTGTGTCATCAGCAGTTGTTAAGATCTTGGAGAAATTAGTTAGCAGATACAGCATTGGGCAGATGAGGGTGATGTTATCTGTGAAAGTAAACATGGATTTGTTAAGGGGCACTCTTGTTTTAGTAATATGCTAGCCTTTTATAATAAAGTTACAAGAGCAGTAGATGAGGGAAAGGCATATACACCATTTCCCTGGATTTAGCGAAGGCATTTGACAGGGTGTCACATGATAAGTTGATATTTATGTTGCAGCACATGGGTCTAAATGTCAGGTTGTCAACTGAATTCAGGATTGGCTGTCCAATAGGTATCAGAGAGTTGTGTATGGTGGGGTAGTTTCAAGGAGGCAGAGAGTTACAAGTGGGGGGTCCCACAGGTCCCTCAGTACTGGGACCTATTTTGTTTATCCTTTATATCAATGACACTGTCAGTGGATTGCGGGGGAATAGTCAGTCGTGTCGTTTGCAGATGATGTGAAGCTGGGAAGGGTTATTAGTAATAGTGCAGATGTGATAGCCCTGCAAGAGGATTTGAATAAGTTAGATATATGGGAAAATGAATGGGGGTCTTGGTTTAATGCAGCAAAATGTAAGATCTTGATGTTTGGGAAACATCGATGGGATGCTACATACTCTATGGGAGGAGTTATACTGGAGGAAGTAGGGGAGACAAGAAATCTGGGGTTGAAGATTAATAGAAACACCTGAAATTCAGGTAACATATTGCAAAAGTGGTGAAGGTAACACAGAGGATTGCTGCAATAATGAGAAGGATGCTGACCTTCAGAGATAAAACAGCTATTATTCCATTGTAGAAGACTCTGATCAGACCACACTTAGACTATTGTTCTCAGATTTGGTACCCAGGATTTGAAGGGGATAAATTAACTGTGGAAAGGGTACAAAGATGGTTTCAGGAAATTACAATGTTAGTTATGAGGATCGGCTGAGGGAATGTGGACCGCAGAGTTTGGTGGACAAAAGAAGGAAAGGTGATATGATTGAGACTTTTAAACCGTTGACAGGTGGTTACAGGGTTGACACTGGGGAGTTCTTTCGTTTGATTGAACAGTGAGAAGTAGTGATGACAAGGGGCCATCCCTGGAAGTTACGAGAGGAAATTGTTAGCAAGAAGGTAAGGAGTGGTTTCTTTGCATGGAGGGTGGTTGAACTGTGGAATGCATTGCCTGACAGAGTGGTGAGAGCGAGAATGGTGAATGAGTATAAGCAATGGTATGATAGACTTTGTGTTTCCTAGGAAGGATCTCCTGTGATGAGTCGTTTGACTCCTTGGAATACTGAATAATAATAATAATATACCAAGGTTGTCAGCAGCGATCCCCCCCCCCCAAGAGATATTTGGGAAAGTTTGAGTGAGGAGGGGGGGGGGGGTCTTTAATCTTTAGTTCCTAATAAAGCCAGTGCAGGTCAGTAAGACTATTTTAGTGGTCTTTAAAGAAAATATTTTCTCACAAAGCTAATTCTAGATATATCTAGAATTAGTATATGAAACAAGCCATTAACAAAACAAGTCATTAACTTGGGCAGTTGACAAAATTGCTCATCTTCTTGCACATGGAAGCACATCAACTGGGTGTCCTTGAAAAAATATATAAATATAATTACTTAAAACAGCACATAACTGAAGGGGCTCATTGTGTGAGAGTGTTGGACCTGGTCATTGGATCAGAGGACATATGCATAAGTAAGGTGTCATCATTACCTCCAATTGGTTAGAGTAATCACGTGGTATTGACTTGCGAGGTTACAAAATTTGTGGATTTCTCTCTTAAGAAGGGGTATACGGAACTACAGGTTAGGTAATTATAACAAGCTTCAGAGTGAGCTTACAACCATTCTATGGTAGAACATATTGCAGGGGAAAGATGTTAGCAGCACATGGGATATAATCAGCGGGTATCTGAGGAAGGCAATATCAGAATGTATTCCCATGGTCAGGAAGACAAACAAGGTAGGCATTAGATGGATGAGTAGCATATTCAGGCATGATCTGCAAAAAAAAATGTTATGGAGAATTTACAAGGAGAAAGGCAATCAGTACACCCATGAGCAGTACAAGGCTAAAGCTAGGAAGGTTACCAGCATAGTAAGAAAAGCTAAATCAGATTATGAGAAGACCTTAGCCAAGGAGATCAAAGGTAATACCAAAGAGTTCTTCTGCTATGTGGCAAGTAAAAGAAATAATGACATTAGAAGGATAACCTTAGTGGGCGCCGATGGTATTGAAGTGACCAATTCAGATGGAATAGTAGAGTTACTGAGTGATCACTTTCCCAAAGTCTATCACCCAAGTGAGGATATCTCTGTACCTGTAGCAATAACTAATGTGAGAATTGAAGTTAATCAACTAGAGGTACTTAGTATATTGCAGAATTTAAATGTAAACAATGCTATAGGTTTAGACGGAATATCAGCTCTGGCGTTACGTGAATGTGCAAAGGAATTGTCAATGCCTCTTACTCGGTTAATTAACTTACGTTTGAACTCCAATATGGTCCCTAGAGAGTGGAAGGAAGGCAAAGTGGTTCCTTTACATAAAGTTGGCTCTAAAACTGAGGTAATTAATTACAGACCAATCACCATCTTGGGAGTGGTGGTAAAAGTATTGGAAAAGTTGGTTAAAGACAGAATTCCAGGATGGGTGGATCAGAATATGATACTCTATAGGGGCCAACATGGTTTTGTTAAAGGTCGATCCTGCCTTAGCAATTTATTAATTTTTATAACAGAATGATATCTCAGTTGGACAAGGGAAATGGCTACACAGTGATACTCCTGGATTTTGCTAAGGCTTTTGACATGGTACCCCATGGAATACTCTTGTGGAAATTAGAACAGATGCAGATTAATACTAAACTGGTGATATGGATAAGAGAATGACTCAGGGAGAGATACCAGAAAGTTGTGTATGGAGTAGCAGAGTCCAGGATGAGGCAGGTGATCAGCAGTGTGCCTCAGGGCTCTGTGCTTGGGTCGTTATTGTTTAATTTGTACATAAATGATATAGGAAATGGCTTGAAGGGAGATATTCAGTTGTTTGCTGATGATGCAAAGTTGGGTAGCGCAATAAAAAATCGAGCTAATGTTGAGAGTTTGCAGGATAATTAAAATAAGCATGCACAATGGGTAAAATGTAATGGATCTCAGTTCAATGTGGAAAAGTGTAAAGGTATGCACATTACGGGATTAAAAGCTTACCAGCTGTGTACCACATTGATGGAACATTATTCCAAGAGATTGATGAGGCTAGGGACTTTGAGGTGTTGGTGGATAGGGAGAGAAAGTTCAGAGGCCACATTGCTAAGGTGTCCAAGATTGCACATAGGATTACATGGTTATTGAAGAACATACTAACATCCAGAGATAAAGAGGTTATTATTCCCCTTTATAAGGCATTGATACTTCCACATTTGGATTACTGTGCTCAAGTCTAATCACCTGGATTCCTTGGAGATGAGGAGGTTGTGGAGAGGGTTCAGAGGAGAGTGACTAAGTTGATGAGTGATGTATAAAATGCTCCCTACATTGATAGATTGAGAACTTGTGGTGCAGAGGTTGGTTGATAGGCGGTGAAGAGGGGATATTATTATTATTATTATTATTAAACAAGACCTCATGGAGTCAAAGACTCATCTGGGAGATCCTTTTATCGCACACACACATCTCATCATACCGTGTCTTAAACACACTCAAACTCCTTGCAGACACCACACTCTCAGGCAAGGCATTCCAATCATTCACAACTCTGCACGAAAAAAACCTGCCTCTCACTCCCCTACTCACACCCTCTTTATACAGTTTCCAGGGATGACCTCTGGTTGTTCTCCCCTGATCTCCCACTATTCTCTGTAGAACTTCTCCACCATTGATCTTACAACAACCCCTTACCAACTTGTAGGTCTCTATCATATCTCCCCTCTTCCTTCTCTCCACCAGACTCTGCAAATTACATCTTCTCAATCTTTCCTCATACTCAACATTCCAGAGGTCAGAAACTACCTTAGTCAGTCGCCTTTAGACCCTTTCTAACATCTCTTCATCCTTCTGAAAACCCGAATGGTTTTTATAAGATTGATGTAGGGGAAATATTTCAGCTGTGTGATAGTGATGGAAGAATAAGAGGTCATCCCTGGAAATTAAGGAAAAGCGTGGTTAACAAGGATGAGAGAACTAGATTTTTTGCCTGGAGGGTGGTGAATGAGTGGAATGCATTGCCTGACTCAGTTGTGAGTTCTTTGTCTGTAATTGAATTCAAGAAGAGGTATGATAGTTGTTGTTTTGATAGTTTGGGTCTCCTGCAATGAGTCTACTGACTCTGTGGAGATACTCAAAATAATAATAATAATAATAAATCGTTTTATTTAGTGTCCAAGCAGTTATTCATCAGAGTGATTATTCTTCATTTCCTTTCACCACCGTTGCTTTCGTCAAACTTCAGTACTATTTCTAGCTACTAGATATTTTCATTCTGCAGTGTTTGAGAGAGGATTATTCATTTTGTTGTAAAAGTTTCATATTAAAATAATTATTTTAGCAAGAGTTTGAGTTGCGTTGAAATAATTTCTTATAGAAATTATTTCAAATAATTTCTTATTGAAATAATTTCTAGTTGAAATAATTTCTTATAGAAATTATTTCGAAGATATAATGATCATGTCTGATGCAAAAAAGAAGTGTTGTTAATATTCAGTAGAATATTTAAATTTCAGGCCTGTGCCTTATCCCAGTAATGAAACAAAATCACTGTGTCTTTATGTGAGAAAACATTTAGTAATGATGCTATAAAACCTTCAAAAATTAAAGAACATTAAAAAAAAAAAGCATAATGATAAAAGTGACAAAGACCTTGAATATTTCAAGACAGCGTAGGAAAACTTATTAAATCGTACAATGCTTAAGTTCTTTATAAAATCATCTACAGTATCAGCAGCTAGTGATGGACTATAAGCATCATATGATATTGCTCTCCTAATTGCAAAGAAAGGAAAGCCACATACTCTTGATGAAGAAATAATTCTATCCTCTATAAAATTAATAATAAAGTCAGTTATGAAAAGGGATGCTAATCCAGTTTTAAGGAATATTCATGAAGCAAATATTTGCTATCTTCTAAAAGCACTTCAACCTCATCCTTCACATTAGACATGCAGTAATTGTCAGTTTTTATGAAATTTTTTTTCCCACATGCTTTTTAATATATCAGTTAGCACTGCTGGCCTGGTTGGCCGAGTGGTTAGCATATCTGCTCTTCAGTCAAAAGTCTGCGGGTTCAAATCTCACTAGAGGTTTGAACCCACAGTAGATTGTAAAGTAGGTGCCCTCCCTCAGTAAGTCATTGGGCTCCCTGGAGGTGTCATGTAATAATAATAATAATAATAATAATCACAATTGCACACATTTTCTAAAAAAAAATTGTTTATGAACTATATTTTATTTTCATGGGCACAAATAACTTAGTTAAGGAAAAAGAATGTTGATAGAGACTTGAGGAAGTTGTTACAGCAGGTAAAGGATAATAGTTTGGAAAGTGGAAAGGATAATAGTTTGGAAACAAGAAAAGATTACTGCCAAAAATGGATATATGTGGAAGTATACAGTGGGTGATTATAGGAAGCTCTCTGTAGTCAGTCAGCATCAGTATGATGGGTAAATTGAGCTGAGCAGAAAAGCTGATGACAGTGCATGGAAGTCACAAGGCAGTATCTGATAAAAGCAATGTTTAACTGCATACAAGGGTTAAGCAAGTAAATAGAGTAGGAGTGAAATGGGTGAACAGTGCTGGAAATGTTGAATAGTTTGATTGCTTTTCCAGCAATCAAACTGTGCTGGAAAAGCAAATGCTATATGGGTGAGTTACATGACAGTTGGTGGTGATTGGATGCATGAAGAGTATAAAGTGCAGGCTTGAAAGGTGATGAGCATGGTAAAGAAAGAAAAGGTGTAATATGAGAGGAGATTGGCTAGTCAGGCCAAGGTTAACTCAAGGAATTCTTCTGCTATATGACAAACAAGAAAAAGAATAATTATGGCAGGTTGACACTAGTGGATAGTCATGGCAGAAGAATAAAGTTGCAAAGGATATAGTGGAATTATTGAATGCACACTTTATTAGTGTATATAATACTGGTGTAAATGATGCAGTGCAATATATAGAAGGGAGGCAAGTATTAGGAGAATTGGAAGTGAAAGAATCAGAGGTTTATCAGGTGCTGATTAGGTTAGATGTTAATAAAGCTGTGGGAATGGATGAACATATCACCAAGTATTTCTAAACAATGTGCAAAACAATTGGCTATGCCTTTGACCTGGTTATTTATTGAAAGTCTTGCAGTGGGTAAGATTCCTAAGGAGTGGAAAGAAGGCAAAATAGTACCACTCTACAAGCATGGTTCTAGGACAGAAATTTCCAGTTATAGATCAGTCTGTATAACTGCAGTTGTACTCAAGGTGTTGGAGAGAGTAGTTAGGAATATAATACAGGATTGGGGTGATGGACATAGCATTCTTTATGATGCTTAGCATGGATTTGTAAAGGGATCTTGTTTTAGCATTTTACTCGCATTTTATGATAAGTGTGTTAGTTAAAGAGAATCATATACAGCGATATTCTTTGACTTTTGCAAAAGTGCTTGATAAGATTACCACATGATCAGCAAGCTATGTATGATGGAGCATTGTCTCTAAAAAAGAGGATAACGAGAGGTGTGCTCTCAGGGTTCTGTTCTTGGGCCCATGCTGTTTAACTTGCTTATAAATGATATATCACGTGGACTGACTGGGAATCTTCAGTTGTTTGCTGATGATGGAAAGTGAGAAGAATTATAAGTAGTACTGCTGATGTTAATTCCATTCAGGAAGATTTGAACAGACGTTTGACTTGGAGTTCAGATTACCATATAGTCCTCTACCTTTAGGGAAATGTCTTTAACTGTTTGGGAATTACATTTTTTAGATGACTTATATATATGTTTGATATGTGTATGTAAACAATAATACTTCCTCCCAGCTTTTCATTTTTTATGAAAGTAACTATACATTTGGAAAGTGTTCTTGTTGTGCATTGGAAGCTTGTCATTGAATAGGGAAGTTTCTGGAGCTACATGTTTTCACACTATACATATTAATAGGTAGTGTATTGATAAAGAGAAGTTTGTTTCTTCAATCTTTATATGCATTAAATGCAATATGATTTACTTAATTTTAATTATTATTATTATCCAGGCCTCCATGGAGTCAAAAGACTCATCGTGGGAGGTCCGTCCTAAGAAACACAAAGTCTATCAAGACTCATCGAAGGGAGGTCCCCCCTAAGAAACACAAAGTCAATCATACCACTCCTTAAACTCATTGACCGTTCTCACTCTCACCACTCCATCAGGCAATGCATTCCATAGTTCAACCACCCTCCATGCAAAGAAACCACTCCTCACCCTCTTGCTCACGGTTTCCTTTCGTAACTTCAAGGGATGGCCTCTTGTCATCACTCCTTCCCGCTGTTCAACCAAGCGAAAGAACTCCCCAGTGTCAACCCTGTAACCACCTTTCAACAGTTTAAAAGTCTCAATCATATCACCTCTCTTTCTTCTATCCACCAAACTCTGCAGTCCACATTGCCTCAGCCAATCCTCATAACTAACATTGTGCAGTCCTGAAACCATCTTTCTTATCCACCTTTGTACCCTTTCCACAGTTAATTTATCCCCTTCATATCCTGGGGACCAAATCTGAGAAAAATAGTCTAAGTGTGGTCTGATCAGAGTCTTATACAATGGAATGATAGCCCTTTTATCTCTGCAGGTCAGTGTCCTTCTCATTATTGCAGCAATCCTCTGTGTTACCTTCAACACCTTTGCAATATGTCCCCTAAATTTCAGGTTTCTATCAATCATCAACCCCAGATCTCTTGTCTCGCCTACTTCCTCTAGTATAACTCCTCCTATAGAGTATGCAGCATCCCATCGATGTTTCCAAACATCAAGACCTTACATTTTGCTGCATTAAACCGAGACCCCCATTCATTTTCCCATATATCTAGCTTATTCAAATCCTCTTGCAGGGCTGCCACATCTGCACTATTACTAATAATCCTTCCCAGCTTCGCATCATCTGTAAACAAATGAATATCCCCTTGCAATCCACTGACAATGTCACTGATATAAAGGTTAAACAATATAGGTCCTAGTACTGAGCCCTGTGGACAGAGCTAGATTTAGACTTGCTGAGGCCTTAAGCTATACAAAACCCAGAAATGACTGTAGAAGAATGATATTGTGGGATAAAAATGGGAATAGAGTGACTGATGCAGAGGACATAGTGGAATTGTGCAATGAACACTTTATTGGAGTATTTCATCTTGGAGGAGTCAGTTTTAATACTAGAGGGATAGGGAAGGTTCGAGGTTTAGAGGTACAGGAGGAGAGTGTGTTTCAAATACTGAGTATTCTGGATGTCAGTAAAGCTGTGGGACCGAAACATGAGTTTTGAGAGAATATGCTAGGGAATTGGCAGTGCCTTTGACCTGGCTTTTCAATGAAAGTCTGGCTGCGGGAAAGGTGTCCATGGAATGGAAGGAAGATAAGATAGTGCCATTGCATAAGGGCGGTAGCAGACTGGAAATGTCTAATTATAGGCCAGTTTGTGTCTTCGGTAGTTGTTAAGATCTTGGAGAAAGTAGCGAGAGACCGTATACAACATTGGGCAGATGAGGGTGATGTTATCTGTGAGAGTCAACATGGATTTGGGAAGGGGCACTCTTGTTTTAGCAATATGCTAGCCTTTTATAATAAAGTTACAAGAGCATTAGATGAGTGAAAGGCATATACTGCCATTTTCTTAGACTTAGCAAAGGCATTTGACAGGGTGCCACATGATAAGCTGATATTTAAGTTGCAGCACATGGGTCTGGATTCAGGATTGGCTGTCCGATAGGTATCAGAGAGTTGTGTATGGAGGGGCAATTTCAAAGAGGCAGAGGGTTCCACAGGCTGTGGGGTCCCACAGGCAGTGCCAGATTTACATATAACCTAAAAAAGCTACAGCTTAGGACCTCGCAATCTGCCGGGGGTTCAAATAAGAAAACAAAAAGACCAGCTCATGTAATTTAAAACAGTAGGGGGGGGGGCATCTCAGTTATTATCAATTCTTCTGATGCTATAACCAAATCCAAAACTCTTGAGCCTCTTGTTCCCTTTATTACATGTTGCCTAAAAAATTTGTCCCTCAAGAATTCTAGAAATTCCATTCCCTTATTGCTACATGCATATTCCTCTCTCCAATTTATACTACTGTCGTTAAAATCTCCCATAATAATCGTTCTTCTTGCACATGCCACGCTCAACTGTCTCAACATCTCCTGGTCCCCACCCTTTGTGCTCCTTGGTCTGTAGCAACACCCCACTAAATATCCTGTCTTGCCCACCTCCATCTCACACCATATGCTTTCAAAATCATTAGTGTTAATGCTTTAAAAAGCCTCTACTCTTAGAGGACACTGGTTGTCACTTATCATAAGCAGTACTCCACCACCACGCTTTCCCTTCCTATCCTGCCAAAAAATGTTGTACCTAGCGACTTCTATTCCTGTTATTATATCCTCTTCTGTCAACCACATCTCAGTGATCCCAATAATGTTTGGCCAGGCTGATGCTATCTGTGCCACCACTTGCTCTCCCTTATTCTGGATACTCCTGGCATTAGTATAAAGCATATAAATCACGTTATTTCTATACCCAGCATTATTCTCCTCTAGACTCCACTGGGCTCAGTATTACCTGATGTCGTCCCCCTTCTCCCAAGTACCCATTCCCACAAGAGGCTACCCCTGCTACCATCCACACTGGCACACACTGATTTTTTCAGAACAGCAATCTCTCCAGATGCTTACCTTCTTCCTCATTCCAATGTAAGTGGTCTCTTGCATACAATTTCTCTCTGTCCTCAAATGCACTCCAAACATCCACATGTTCCAGTTTTCTCTTGTCACACATTCTAGCTATTATGTCATTCAATATTACTGCTCTTCTGCTCAGCTCATCGTTATCATAACTAGGCAACACTCACACTATCTTTCCTCTCTCTGTCTTCTTCTGTACAGCCTCAAGCAAAAATCTCATATGTCTCGCTGCCCGACTTACATTACCACTCAAGTCATTTGTTCCTACATCAGAATCATTCATCCACCCTTTCACCTCTCTTAATTGCCATAGCCACACTTTCTATCGTTCCTCCTGGCAAACACTCCTCACACATCCTATCTTGAACACCACGGATCATTGAGTCCCCATACATTATACCTCTTACCATTCCCTCCTCTTCTTTCATTCCCATATGTCTCTCTCTCTCTCTCATCCCCTCTCCTCTACTGCTCCTATTCTCTCTTCTAGCATTCCCATACCTCTCTCTCATTCTCTCTCTCTCCTACTGTTCCATTTTCTTCTTTTCTAGCACTCCCATACCTCTCTCTCTCATTCCATCTCTCCTACTGTTTCCATTCTCTCCTCTTAATAATAACAATAATAAGATGAGAGTTTAGAAATTAAATAGTTGATGAAAATGATCTCATAATATTGGAGTCCTGAGAAATAACAGATTAATTTGGAGCAAAATCATTGATCAGTTTATAGTAATGATTTTTGCCTATCATGCAGTACTGTTGGTAAGTATCCTGTACAAACTTTGAGGTTACACGATACTATTTATCCAGATGTCTACATTTTATTTTTAAGATTTATATGTAATTGTGAAAGATCAAAAATTCTCATTTATATTCAATAAATAAAAAAAATTATTGTTGATTTTTTTTTACTTTGATATATTATAGAATTTATGCTGTTAACTGTAGCTTCATTTTCTATTTTTTAGGGGAGATAATACTAATTTGTTCGTATATCTACAAAGAAAAAGTCTTAGAGAGTGGTACTTATATGAATATTTATACTGAAATAATGGTGGCAAGTGTATGAGGATCAAAGTTTTTTGGATTGATGCAAGATAAGTTTATTTTATATTTATTGTGTGAGATATTGTGTAATTTTTAGATTGAGTGTTGCTGTGTGATTTGAATGTGTACCTTGGTTAAATTTTTAGGCAGTACTATATTAAATTCTCTGTTTCTTGTTTAGTGCTTTGGAACAAAATAGCTTTGAGAGAAAGGTCAGTGCATAGGTTGGTTTGAAATATAAATAAAATAAACGTTGCTGACTTTTTGAGAATAGTACAGTGGCACGAGTGTAATATAAATGTGTTGGGAGATGTTGAGGATGTTTATGTGGAGAGGTTAAATAAAAGAGATGAGTGAGTGTGGGTATTCAGGAAGTGCAGTATGCAAGAAGCAAAGTAGGAAACATGGTGGGATATATGAAATGGATGTCAAAAAATATCATGCAAGTGTTAAGAAAATAAAGAAAAGAATGCAAATGATGATAAGAATGTGTGAGAGAATGATGATGAAAAACAGAGTAAAATTAATGGTAAGATACTGAGGCTGACTGAAAAAAAAATATATGCAGCTGACAGTAAGATAGCAAAATAATGATGCAAGGTTTGAATGCAAAATTGGTGAAGACGAGACAAGAGATTAAAAGAATTTTAGATATGTATGCAAGAGTTAAGAAGACTGAAATGAATGAGGGCTATATGAAAAAGATAATGGAATACTCATGAGTGATGTATAAGGATTTGAGTAAGACATGAGGTGATTGAAAAGATATTACTGTTACTATTACTATTATTACGGGCAACTCCAGGGAGTCATTAGACTCATCGAGGGAGGCCCCAAATCATATTCATCACAACTATTCGACATTCTTACAGTATCTATCATACCTCGCCTTAAACTCATTCACTGTCATAGCATCCACCACAGACTCAGGGAGTGCATTCCACTCATTCACTACTCTAAAAGTAAAGAACCCAGCTCTAACACCTTTACTAACCACACTTTTGCCCAGTTTCCATGGATGTCCCCTAGTCCTCCCACAACCAGCCGTTCTCAAAAATATCTTCTGAATTAATTTTATAGAGACCCTTCAGTAATTTGAATGTCTCAATCATATCTCCCCTCCTCCGCCTATCAACCAATTTTTGCAACCCACAAATCCTCAACCTGTTCCCATACGGTTCATTCCACAGACCTACTATCATCTTGGTCACTCGCCTCTGGATCCTCTCCACCTCCTGCCCATCAAGAAGAAACCTAGGTGACCAAATCTGAGCACAGTAGTCGAGATGGGGTCTTATCAAGGCTCGATACAGAGGAACAATAACCTACTTGTCACTGCTTGTCAACGTATTCTTCAGCAACCAAGTGATTTGATGAGCTGATTTGGCCACTTTTGCAATGTGTCCCCTAAATTTCAATTCCTTATCCACCAACAATCCTAAATCTCGTGCCTCATCAATTTCCTGGAGCACAGTTCCACCAATGCAGTAAACTGCCGCCAATCTTTTCACCCCAAAATGCATAACCTTACATTTTGCGACATTAAATTGACATCCATTCTGCTTAGCCCAGACCTCCAATCTATCCAAATCATCCTACAAAATTTTGACGTCATCTGCATTCACTATTGCCCTACCCAACTTCGCATCATCCGCTAACAAATGAACTGTTCCTCTCAGATCCTTTCCTATATCATTTATGAACAAATTAAACAGCAGTGGTCCAAGAACAGATCCTTGTGGTACACCACTAGTCACAGGCCGTCTTGTGGACTCTACTCCTGAGTAAACCACTCTCTGATATCTCTCCGTCAACCACCCTCCTATCCATCTCACCAACCCTATGTCCATTCCCATATGCTGCAATTTACTGATTAGAATTCCATGTGGTATCCTGTCAAAGGCCTTAGCAAGGTCCAGCAGAATCACTGTAAACCCATTACCTTATCCAGCTCAGCCGTCGCTGTGTTATAATACGTGAGCAAGTTACTGAGGCATGACCTACCCTTCACAAAACCATGCTGTCCCCGATACAGTATCCCATTTTCTTCTATCCAATCTTGTATTTTCTTCTTGACTATTTTCTCTAAGACCTTGATAATGATTCCTGTTATGCTGATTGGCCGGTAATTTTCAACAGCAGCCTTGGAACCACCTTTGTGCAGTGGAACTATTTTCCCCTCTTTCCACCCCCTTGGGACTGACCCAGTCCTGAGGCTCAAATTAAACAAAATGGTCAAGGGCACTGACAATTCTTTGGCCGCTTCACGTACGACACGAGCTGGTATACCATCCACAGATGTATTGTGGATGGTATACCATCCCACAGATGTATTGACATTGAGGTTCTGTAATAGACTAGTTACCTTTACTTCATTCATCACAATTCCAGTATAAGCTGTTGGTTCATCCTTTCCTGCAAAGTCACCACCTGGATGATATACTCTTGCAAAGTGCTCGCTCAGTAATTCCACAATATCGACTGATTCGGTTACCTCCCTATCCTCAGCATTTTTTAAGATCATTCTACCATGAGCATTTTTCCTTTTACTTGCAACATATTGAAAAAACTGTTTGGGATTCTCTTTAGCCTGCGTGGCCAATTTCCTTTCGTAATCTGCTTTTGCTTTTCTTACCACCCTTGTTACCATCCTGGCCTGAGCTTTATACTGTTCCTGCGCCTGATGGTCACCCTTCTCCTTAAATTCCCTCCACAATTGTTTCTTTTTTTTGCAGCTCAAGCTTAATAGTGTTATTCATCCATTTAACCCCTACTTGATTTATTATTCGGACTCTTGGTATACAGTCAACCATTGCCTCCTGCAAGCAGTTCTTAACCACCTCCCATGCACTATCAACATCCAGCCCTTGCAGTTTTACATGCCATGGCATTGAGCCAAGCACACACCTAAGCTTGTCATACTTACCAGCCCGGTAATTCCACATGTACCCTGTCTTAATTGTAAATTCGACTCCCTTAGCCACCTCCCAAGTCTTGACCTTATGGTCACTCTCACCAATTGGTGGCAACATGGTCATGTTCGGTACAGCTACATTCTCAGTTGCAATTACTAGGTCCAGCACTCTCTGCCCCCTGGTATTTTCCAATACATGTTGCCGTAGATAGTTGTTCCTTAATAACCGCATAAAATCCAATTCCTTCCTCCCATGTGCCCTCTCCTCTTTCCAGTCAATGTTACCATAATTGAAATCACCCATAATAATTACCCTCCTTCCACTCATTTCTTCTATTTGCTTATGCATACTATCCCCACCATCCACTCCATCACCTGGTCTAGCAGCACCCAATTGTATATTTTGTTCTGCTAGATTCTATCTCACACCAAACAGCCTCAAATGTGCTTTTTTCCCCATCCTGCAATTCAACTTCTATACTCCTTGGCTGAAGCTCATCAGCTATCTTCAATAACACTCCTCCCCCCTTTTTATTCACCCTGTCACTCCTGAACACGCTATACCCGTCGCATTCAATCCCACTAGCTTTATCATCTTCTGTCAGCCATGTTTCACTAATACCGACAACCTGTGGCCTGCAAGTGCCAACCAAGGCCAAAAATTATTCCTTCTTGTTCCTAATACTCCTGGCATTAGTGTACATGAATCGCAGAAGCCCATTTGTCCCATCCCTACTTTGATGCCTTATACTAACTATCCCATTCTGATTTGTTGTCTGTCGTACTCGCTCGGGCATAATATACTCATTCATACACTTAACTGCCCCCCTAAAGTCTGCATATATACTCCCCCCCTCTTAATAAATCTAGTTTCCCTGAGTCTGTACATCCACTTCCACATCATTCATCAACACTCTTTCAAGTCTCCGTACACCAACTCCATTCAAATGTAACCCATCCATCTTATATAAGTCCTTTTGCCCATCGAACTCATTCCACACATCCACAAATTCCACACCACTCTCCATGCATAACCCACGCATAAAGTCATTGGCAATTATGGCCGTCCTTCTAAACACTTCGCTGTCATACCGCGGTAAGATACTCACCATCCTAACTCTCTGACTCTTACAATTCTTTGTAAGATATAAAAGACTTATTTTCCTGGAGGAAGAATAAGCAGAGTCATTCAGGAGTTGAATATAAGGAATAAGTGAGCAAAATACATGGTGGTGGTGGTGGTAATAGAAATTATTTGATAAGAAATAAGGAGAATATAAAATTGATATCAGGAGATTGCTGAGGAGAGTAAAGGTTAATAGTATGATAGGAAAGTTAGTCAGTATGTTTCCCAGGTGTGACAGTGACGATTTGAGGCAGAGCACAAAGGTTATGAAGGATATGAAGGAAAGGAAAATGGTTTTGAGGCAGTGTGGTGTGGTGTGAGATATAGGTGAATGGAATCAAATACTTGGTGGAATGTTGTTATAGACCAGGTAATGTGGATGGTGGTGATAGTGAAATGTATAGTGAAATTAGACAAGCAAATAAGAAAGGGTGATCATTATGGGTGATTTTAATTATGGCAATATAGACTGGAATGATGAGATAGCAACTGGATGTAAAGAAAATGAGTTTCTTGAGTTTTTGAAGGATAACTACCTCAGACAGTATGTAACAGAGAGCACACAAGGATTAAGGGTCTTGGATTTGGTCATCTCATCAGAGGATGTAATTATAAATGAGGTGTCAAATCATCCACCAATTGGGGAGAGTGACCATGAGGCGATTACCTGTTTGGTTGCCAGCAGTGAGAGGACCCTGTGAGAAAAGGGTATATGTGGAACTACAAAAGGGGTGATTATGAAGAGCTCAGGAGACAGCTTGCGGGTGTAGCGTGGAATGAGGAGTTAGCTGGAAAAGAGATTAATGCAGCTTGAGGGATTTTCAAAAACTATCTAGCAAATGCAATGTCTAAATGTATTCCAAGGATGAAAGATTAAATAAGGTAGGTGTGAGATGGATGAATAAAGAGATCAAGCATGATATAGAGAAAAAGGGTATTGTGGAGGCAGCATAAGCGAAGTGGAAATAACCAATGTCAAAAGACCAGGCAAGGAGGGTGACTTGGTTGGTGAGAGTAGCTAAAGAGAGGTACGAACAGCAGTTAGCTAATGAAGCCAAAAAGAATCCTAGGGAGTTCTTTTGATATGTAGCCAGCAAAAGAAAGAATGATTATGGAAGGATGACATTAATTGGATAAAATGGTATAAAGACAGCTGTTGCAGAATGTGTGGTGGAGATACTTAATGAGCAGTTCATAAAGATCTTTCAATCTTGTGAATGTGACTTCATGGAGAGATTGAGAGCAGTTAATGATGGAGAGGAGAGACTGACTGTAAGTGAGCAAGAGGTGTTTGGGGAGTTGAGTAAACTAGATGTAAATAAGGCTGTGGGAATTGATAATATATCACCGCATATTCTGAAGGAATATGCCAGGGAGTTGACATCTGCCTTGACATATTTTTTTAATACGAGTCTTGCACTTGGTCAAGTTCCTAAGGAGTGGAAGGAGGGCAAGATTGTGCCACTTCATAAAGGAGGTGATCGAACTCAAGCATCAAACTATAGGCCTATCTGTGTGTCAGGTGTTGTGGTTAAGTTGTTGGAGAAGCTTGTGAGAACTAGGATACAGAGTTAGGTTGACAACAATGGTATTATCTTTGATGGAGAGCATGGATTTGCTAAAGGGAGGTCATGTTTTAGTAATCTACTTACTTATTACAATAAAGTGACTGCTTCCTTGGACAGAGGAGAAGGATACACAGTAATATACTTGGATTTCGCAAAGGCTTTTGATAGAGTACCTCATGATAAGTTGACAATCAAACCAGAGCAGATGGGGTTGGATATTAGATTAGTGCATTGGATTGGAGACTGGCTATCTGAGAGGTATCAACAAGTTGTGTATAGGGGTGCAATATCCAGGAAAAGGAAAGTCACTTGTGGAGTGCCTCAGGGGTCTGTTTTAGGGCTATTACCCTTTAACTTGTATATTAATAATATTGGCAAAGATTTGGATGGAGATATTCAGTTGTTTGCAGATGATGCAAAGTTGGAATGAACCATAAAGGTAGTGAAGATGTTGTGGCCTTGCAATAAGACTTGAATAAATTGAGTGATTGGGCAACGGAAATGGGGATGTGAGTTCAATGTTGCAAAATGTAAGGTTTTAAAATTTGGAAAACAAAGATGGGATGCAGAATTTATGCTTGGTGAGAATGTATTGTTGGAGGTAGAGAAATAAGAGTTCTAGGGGTGATAGTGGATAAGGATCAAAAATTTAGGGGACACATTGCCAAATTTGTGAAGACAACACAAAGGCTTCTGGGAATGATACGGAGGACACTGACATGTAGAATTAGGGAGATTCTTGTTCCATTGTATAAGGCTTTGATTAGGCCACACATGGACTATTGTGCCCAGATTTGGTCACCGGGTTTTCAGAAAGATGAAGAGATGTTGGAAAGGGTTCAAAGGCGACTGACTAAGGTAGTTTCTGACCACAGGAATGTCGAGTATGAGGAAAGATTGAGAAGATGTAATTTGCAGAGTCTGGTGGACAGGAAGAAGAGGGGAGACATGATAGAGACCTACAAGTTGGTAAGGGGTTGTTATAGGATCAATGGTGGATCAATTCTACAGAGAGTAGTGGGAGATCAGCGGAGAACCAGAGGTCATCCCTGTATAAAGAGGGTGTGAGTAGGGGAGTGAGAGGTAGGTTTTTTTCGTGCAGAGTTGTGAATGATTGGAATGCCTTGCCTGAGAGTGTGGTGTCTGCAAGGAGTTTGAGTTTGTTTAAGACATGGTATGATGAGATGTCGTGTGATAAAATGACCTCCCAGATGAGTCTTTGACTCCATGAGGTCTTGGGGTGATAATAATAATAATAATAATACGCTAGTGGAAATATGTAAAGAGAATGTAGTGGGTTTTGTGAATGTTTGTGATGGGTCAGAAGGATGAATGGAACTGTATAAGAATGATGGACTGCATTTGAATGATTTTGGTGTGAGAAATCTGGAGAGGTTGCTGCTCGAAGGGAAAGTAATGTGTGCAGAGAATGTGGGAGAACAAATGTGCAAGACAGAGAGAGAAATGGGGAGGGAGTCAGGGTGGATAGAGAACACAGCATGATTTGATGCTCCAAGTGGAAGTGAATGTGTGAGAAGACAAGAAAAGAATGGGATGGTCTGGGAAGTTGAGTATGTAAAGAGGGTTCTGAGTGAGAATGAATGGTTCAAGGAAGGCATGAGAAGTGAAATCTAATAAGTGGCATCAGTGAAACTTCTTCTGAAATGAGCTATGTTTGTATACAAATTCAAGAAGTACCAGAAACAAAGTGAATGAAATTGTTGCATTGATTGATTGAGTTCATTCATTCAAAAATTGTTGGAATAAGTGAGAAGTGGCTGGATGAGGATGACATTCTGACAGGAATAGAGATGGAAGAGCATGCTATATTTCATGAAGACAGAAAAGATAAGAAGGGAGGTGGAGTGCTTGATGATAGAAAAGGAGTTATGCCCATGCAAGTAGAGATAAAAGAAGGAAATACTGGCTGGGCGTTTGAGACAGATTGAGATAGAGAAGAATAGAATGAAATGCTTAGCTAGATGTTGCTACAGATCTAGTAATGCAAGGATAATGGCAATAAAATGTATATGCAAATAGGAGAAGGGTGATCATTATGGGTTAATTTAATTATGTCAAGTATACATTGGGAAGATGAGATAGCAACTGAAAGTAAAGAAAACAAATTTCTTGAGTTACTAAGGGATAACTACCTAAGCAGTATGAAACATATAGCAAACAAGTTTTCAGTGACTTGGATTTGATCATCTCATCAGGAGATGCCATTATGAATGAGGTGTTAACTCTTTCTCCAATTTTTGAGAGTGACCACGAACTGATTATCTGGGTAGCTGGCAAATATATATATAAGCACTTCTGTGAGGCAAAAATATATGTGGAACTACAAAGCTGGTGATTTGAAAAGCTCAGAAGACAGTTTGTAGCTGTAGCATGGAATAATGAGTTGGATGGAAAAGAGATCAATGTTGTTGGTTGGTATTTAAGAATTATCTAGCAGAGCAATGTTTGAAATGCATTCCAGTGGTCAGAAGTTTAAACAAGTTAGATGGGAAGTGGATGAATGAAGAGATTCAGCACTCAATTAAGAGGAAGAAGGCATTATGGAGGCAATATAAGATGAGCATTAAGAATCAGTTCTATGAGGAGTACAAAGAAAAGGCAAAGACAGTGACTCAGTTGGTAAGTGTAGGAAAAGTGCAGTATGATTAGCATAGGCTAATGATGAAAAACAACAACAAAAAAAAAAAAACTAGGGAGTTCTTTCAATATGCAGCCAGCAGAAGAAAGAATGATTATGGAAGGATGACAAAGAATGAAGAAAATGGTAAAAGTATAACTTCTATGGAGGATATAGTTAAGGTTATTCTAATGCAAAGAGCATATGTAATTTTGCAAAGATATGCAATTAATTGGCCATTGCATTCTCTAGATTTGAGGACTTCTGACTTCTACCAGGGTTACCTGAAGAAAAAGGTGCATGTGAACATGCCATGGGTGCTGAAGCCAGAAACATTAACAAATGTCATGGAAGCCAGAAATGATAGGCATTTACATGATGTGGTTTTTCATAAGTAATAAAAAAAAAATCTGTTTTTCATTATAATAATAACAAAAAAAAAAGAATAAAAAGAATTAATAAATAAAGAAGTTATTAAATGTTTAAATCCCCTTCATGGCTTATGGACTACTTTATATACTACAGGAATACTTTACGTGTTTTAGAACCTGTTCTTATAAAATTACAAGCTAAGTAATGAAATCAGTATAGTTGGTTTTACCTTTATAATATTCCATATTATACTACTTAAAAATGTTTACATTTCATTTAAATCCATTCTAAATTTCATTGTAGAATATGAGTAGGTCTTTAAAACATTAATGAAATTAATTACACTTGTGTGATTAAGCTACACTGATTATGACTAAAAATCACTATCACATTTTGTAGAACACATTAATTAACTCACCCATACAAAGGCCCTCAAGGACAGTAGGTAAAAAACAAATAAGACAATGAAAAAAAAGAGAATTGTGTAATTTTTAATGCTTATTTATATTTATAATTATGAAGTATAGAAGAAAAAATTCTGAAAGCAATAATATTCAATGCTTCATTTTAAATTGAAATACAAATAATATAGTATTCAGGAAAAGGGGAAATGTTCATTACCTACCAACATCTGTTTAAACGTTTTCTTTCCATATTTGCAGCATGCAGAAGAAATATAAGTTGACCATAAAGATGAATCATTTAATAAAAAGCCACATTATTCTGATATTAATAAACTATGTCTTTAAAAATATATTTAGGTTTAAATGAATTAGCAAGGCCATTTTTACTTATTACCCACACATCTTTAATACTCAAATAAAATAAATTTAGAAAACTATAAAGTTAAAATCTGAAAATCTGTTATTACTATATTCAGAACAATATTAATCTGAACAATACTGATAAGTAGTCACATCCTCATTTAGACAAGCCCTGCAATAAAAATCATTAAACTGAGTTTCTTAGCTATTCCTCTTAAAAATATTTGCTTCTGTTTATTGTGGAATACAGAGCTGATAACACTGGTTAAATTATGACCGACAATTCAGCTGAATCTGCTCCACTGATGCAACTTAACTGTCGGATGACCATTATCTGTTTATGGATAATCTTGCAACATGTTGTTTTTAGAACACTCAAAGGTTGGAGGAGGGGGGGGGTATGATGGGTTTCTATAAGTACTCAACTGTGGGTGATATTCAAGGGTCAGGAATAGAAAGATGGGCTTATGTTTGAGGTTAGTAGCTGGTGGTTCTAAATTCTGTTAATATCCAATAAAATATAGAACATTTTATTGGAGGAAATGGAAATTAATTTATGTGCGTCTTAATGAGTTTTTAATAAAAAAAACACCATAAGAAAACTAACGCAATGCAATAAATTGCTGTAACATATTGGTATGACATTCATTTTAATGATATAAAGTGGAAAAACACATGGTTTATTAACTACATGAAAATTCATTCAAATTTGCTAATATTTCTCTACTTTAATTGCATCTTTCACGATGGAGGAAAACTAAGCTACAACATAAATAATTAACAAATATTAAAATCATTTCATTTAGCTAATTAAGCATGTTTGCAAAGCACCCTCTCTCTCTCTCTCTCTCTGTGTGTGTGTGTGTGTGTGTATGTGTTTAAGATATACATACATATAAATGAATAAATACTACAAAAGACATTTAATAATAATTTTTTTAGATGTGTATCTTATGGATAACTAACTCCAAAATGCAAGATACTAATAAAGAATTAGTCTTGTTCAAATTGGCTGAAGTAAGAAGTCTCCACAAGATCACTGAATAATGATGCACACTTAAAGGAACAAGTACCATTTCCTGCCATTTTATTATTATTATTCAGGCCTCCATGGAGTCAAGACTCATTGCAGGAGGTCCTCCCTAGGAAACTCAAAGTCTATCATACCACTCCTTAAACTCATTCACCATTCTCGTTTTCACTATTCTATCAGGCAATGCATTCTAGGGTTCAACCACCCTCCGTGTAAAAAAACTACCCCTCACCCTCTGGCTCACAGCTTCCTTTTGTAACTTCCAGGGATGGCCCTTTGTCATCACTCCTTCCTGCTGTTCAACCAAGTGAAAGAACTCTCCAGTGTCAACCCTGCAACCACCTCTCAACAGTTTAAAAGTCTCAATCATATCATCTCTCCTTCTTCTATCTACCAAAGTCTGCAGTCCACATTCTCTCAGTCGATCCTCATAACTAACATTGTACAATCTTGAAACCATCTTCGTTATCAGCCTCTGTACCGTTTCCACAGTTAATTTATACTCTTCAAATCCTGGGGACCAAATCTGAGAACAATAGTCTAAGTGTGATCTGATAAGGGTCTTATACAATGGAATGATAACTCTTTTATCTCTGCCGGTAAGCATTCTTCTCAGTATTGCAGCAATCCTCTGGGTTACCTTCAACACCTTCGCAATATGTCCCCTGAATTTCAGGTATCTATCAATCATCAACCCCAAATCTCTTGTCTCCCCTACTTACTCCAGTACAACTCCTTCAATAGGGTATGAAGTGTCCCAAACTTCAAGACCTTACATTTTGCTGCATTAAACTGAACCCCATTAATTTGCCCATCTGTCTAGCTTATTCAAATCCTCTTGCAGGGCTACCATATCTGCACTATTACTAATAACCTTTGTTAGCGTCACATCATCTGCAAACAATGAATATTCCCCTGCAACCCACTGACAATGTCATTGATATAAAGGTTAAACAATATAGGTCCCAGTACTGAGCCCTGTGGGACCCCACTTGTAACCCTCTGTCTCCTTGAAACTGCTCCACCATACACAACTCTCTGATACCTATTGGACAGCCAATCCTGAATCCAGTTGACCAACCTTACATCCAAACCCATGTGCTGCAACTTAAATATCAGCTTATCATCTGGCACCCTGTCGAATGCCTTTGCTAAATCCAAGAAAATGGCAGTATATGCCTTTCCCTCATCTAATACTCTTGTAAATTTATTATAAAAGGCTAGCATATTATTAAAACAAGAGTGCCCCTTAAAAAATCCATGTTGACTCTCACAGATAACATTCCCCTCATCTACCCAATGCTGTATACGGTCCCTCACTAATTTCTTCAAGATCTTATCAACTACTGATGACACACAAACTGGCCTATAATTAGACACTTCCAGTCTGTTACCATCCTTATGCAGTGGCACTATCTTACCTTCCTTCCATTCCCTGGGCATTTTTCCCATAGTCAGACATTCATTGAAAAGCCAGGTCAAAGGAGCTATCAGTTCTTTAGCACATTCTCTCAAAACTCATGGTGAAATACCATTCAGTTCCACAGCTTTACTGACATCCAGAGTACTCAGTATTTGGAACACACTCTCCTCCTGCACCTCTAGACCTCGAACCTGCCCTATCCTTCTAGTATTAAAATTTACTCCTCCAGGATGAAATACTCCAATAAAGTGTTCATTGAACAATTCCACTATATCCTCTGCATCAGTCACTCTATTTCCAGGGTTGTCATTGTCTTATTAAATCACAAAGTCAAGAGGCTGAATAAACTTTAGAATAATATAGCATCTGGGAATAAGGATTTCTAACCTCCACACTCCATACCTTTATCTTTTATGGCAGACTAGCTTTTATTAATAGATTGAAAATAAATAAAACTGATTTCATCCAGTTGTCAATGGGTGCTCCAAAATACAAAACTGAAAATACCTATCAAAATTAATAATTTTAGTGTTGGGGCACATCATTCTTATATTAAAAATATAAGAAGAATGCAGAGGAAATAGATAAAATGTTTCCAGGTGTTTTAAGAAAATATGTAATGGAAATGATCATGCCATAACTTGGCTGTTTAATGAAAGTTTGCAATGGGACAAGTTTCTTCAGAGTGGAAAGCGGGTACAATAGTGCCATTGTATAGAGTTGATAGGGGAATGGAGGTATCAAACTATAGGATTGTTTGTATTTCTTTTGCAGTTGTTAAGATTTGGAAGAAAATGTTAAGACCTTGTATACAGATATGGGCAGATGAGGGTGATATTATTTATACAAGCCACCATGGATTTGTTAATGGACACTCCTGTTTAAGTAATCTGGTTACCTTTTACAATAGAGTAACAAAAGAAGTGGATGAGGGTGAGGCATACACTGTCATTATTATTATTATTATTATTATTATTATTATTCTTTTTTGATTTTGTGAAGGGTGCCAGGAGAAGTTTTATTTTGAACATGTAACATATGGTGTTGAATATCAGGTTAGTGGCTTGGATTGGTAACCACCTTTCTGATAGATATCAGAGATGTGGAGTTCCACAGGGTTCAGTAGTACCAGGACCATTACTGTTCAATCTTTATGTCAATGATATTGTCATGAAACTGTAAGGAGATATTCAGTTATTTGCAGATGATGTAGGAGAGTTATTAATAATAGTGCTGATGTTTTAGCTATTCAAGAGGATTTAAATAAGGCCAGAAAGGTAAGTAAATGAATGCAGATATCAGTCTAATGCAACTAAATGTAAAGTTTGAAATTCCATAGATGGGATGCCTCATACTCATTTTGCTGAGTCCTACTAGAACAAGTGGAGGAAAGCAATGGATCTTTGGATGATTGTAAATGGAAATTTGAAGTTCAGAGGAAATATTGCAAAGGTTGTGGAATTCCACAGATAGGATGCCTCATACTCACTTGGCAGAATCCTATCGGAACAAGTTGAGGAAGTAAGCGATCTTGGGATGATTGTAATGGAAATTTGAAGTACAGATGACATATTGTAAATGTAAAATCAATAACAAACAGATAATTGCTGCAATATTGAGGAGGACACTGACCATGAGAGGGTAGTGGTGGTTCAATTGTATAAAACTTTTTGATATCTAGAATTCTGTGCTCAGATCTGGTCATTGGGATTTGAAGATGATGATAACCTTGGAGAGGGTGCAGAAACGGATAATGAAATTGATATCAGTACTGTACAATGTTAGTTATGAGGATAGACTGAAGACACTCAAACTACAAGATGAAAGGGAGGGAGACATTTAGGTTGTTGAGAGGTTATTATTGAACTGACAGTGGGGAGAGTTTTCCACTTTGTGTTGTCTAGTACAGGCCTTCCAAGATGCTAGCATTAGACAGCATGCATTTCACTCCATGAAATCCATGGAGTTGTAAGCCTCTATGGGTTTCAAGAAAATATTAATACTACTAATAATAAATTTAGCAAATTTTCACATAGTTCAGTTCGAAGAACAACTGTTGTTTACCACTATATTATTGCAATGCCTTGATTAGTAATTTGTTCATATCTTTACAATATGGCCTTGTTCTAAAGATGACCTCAAATTTTTTTTGCACATGATCAGCAGTTTCTATCATCACCCACCTCAAATTTAATGTGGAAATAGAAAATGCAAATTCCTTATCTTCTGAATCTCTATTATACATTTCCTTTCTGATAGATCTTTAAGTTTGTTATTCAAATCTACACCCTCTCCAGAGTTATTTCATCCTTTTGAAATCTGAGCAGAGAAATCGAAATGTGGTCTTAATATATCAATGTGCAAATGTATTTCAAAGGTCAGAAAGCTGAATAAAGTAGGTGTGAAATGGAAGAATTATGGGCTTAAGCATGAAATCTAGAAGAAGGTGCTGTGGAGGCAGTATAAGATGAATATGGTGACAATCAATTTGTGTGAGGAGTATAAACAGCAGGACAGGAAGATGACATGGCTTTTAATGACAACAAAAGTGTAGTATGAGCAGAAATTAGAAAATTGGGCCTACAAAAAATCCTAGAGACTTTTCTGATTGTGCCAAGTAGAAGAAAAGAATGATTATGGCAAGAAGATGTAAATGAATGAAAATAAGATGGTTGGCCGAGTGGTTAGCATATCTGCTTTCCAGCCAAAAGGCTGCGGTTCGAATCCCGCCGTGGACATGGATGTTTGTGATTGTCTGTGAAAGCACTAGTGGTGGTAGTCACTGGTAGATGGCGTTGGTGTTAGATGATGAAGATTGGTGGAGTAGTGAGACACAGAGTTGTAGAGTTGATGTCCTCCCTCGATGAGTCTTTGGACTCCTTGGAGGTGTGATATAATAATAATAATAGTCAATTGGTAACTGCTACTGAGGATGAAGCTGAGGTATTCAGTGAACAATTCCTACTGTTGTTTCATCCTCATCAGTGGGAAATCATGAGAAGCTAAAGTGCAGATGAAATGAGAGGATGGTTTAAAAAATTATAAGTGGGCAGGAGGGATTAAATAGGGCAATCAGATTTGATGACATACCATCACGTCTTAAGGGAATGTTCCAGGGAGTAGGCAGTGACATGCATGCCTGTATAATAAGAGTTGTACAACAGTACAGGTCCCAAGGGAGTGGAAAGAAATTAAATTGTTACACTGCATAAGAGTGTGATAAGGCTGCGCTACAAATTATAGTCCAATTTCTATATCCGTTATGCAAGTTGCATAACAGGAATGCAATTTGCAAAATCTTGATTAGTAATTGCTAATTACTAATCAAGATTTTGATTAGTAATTAGCAATTACTAATCAAGATTGAGACAAAAATTGATTGAGACAAAAATTGGTCAGGGGTTATCACCAGGTTAACATGGAAGAAATTTTTCATTGAATGGGAGAGGGAAATAGAACAAGTAGCCATCCCTGGAAATTGTATAAGGAGGATGTAAGCAAAGGAGTGAAGAGCAGGTTCTCAAAGGATTAAGGAGCACAAAGAGTGGTAAGTGAGTGTAATTCATTTCTTGACAGCATTGTGAATGCAAATACAATGAATAAGTTTAAGGCATGGTTTAGTGAGTTTAACATATACCTCTTACAATGAGTCTTTGATTCCATGGAGGTATCGCATTAATGATAATTATAATAATAATGTGTTTTTTTTTCTTTTTATAGAAAGTCCACTTTTATCAGAAGATATATTCATACTGACTGAAATCATCAGGCTAGCCATAGATTTGGCAGTATGAAAAATCTTGCCCACTTTGTCCATGCCATTTGTTCCAATGAAGAAAGGTTAGTACATGAATATGATCATATATAGGCTGACCTATATTTACATGACTATCAACCATCCTTTAGTAATGAAATACTAAATAATTATTTTTCAAAAGAACCATATGATGAGAATGCATGTTGGATAAGTATTCCCTATGTCAAAAGCATATCTGAGAAGAATTGCTTATATCCCATTACTCTTCTTTCTCTCCAGTTCAAAATATCTCAATATTTAATTTCCTTACTAAAGAAATTGTGAATCCTTGTCCTTTTTCAGTTGCCCATGTGAGATCATTGTGTGATAAAGCTGTGGCAACAAATTATAGTCCAATTTCTATATCTGTTATGCAATTTGCAAAATCTTATGGACAGGAGGAGGAGGAGGAGGAGAGGGGGATGGCACAATGAAAGTGTTCTGTTGAGATAAAATATTATTATGATTTAGGCCTCCTGAGGTCACAAGATTCATCGTGGGAGGCCCATCCTAGAAAACACAAAGTCTGTCATACTACTCCTTGAACTTATTGACCATTCATGCTCTCATCATTCTATAAGGCAATGCATTCCAAGCAAAGAAACCACTCCCCCCCCCCTCTTGCTCACAACTTCCTTTTGTAACTTCCAGTGATGGCTCCCCTTGCCTCATTCCTTACCCCTGTTCCACCAAATGAAAGAACTCCCTAGTCTCAACCCTGTAACTACCTCTCAACAGTTTAAAAGACTCAATCTTATCACCTCTCCTTCTTCTATCCACCAAACTCTGTAGTCCACATTCCTTCAGCCTGTATTCATAACTAACATTGTACAGTTCTGATACCATCTTTGTTATCTGCCTCTGCACTCTTTACACAGTTAATTTATTCCCTTCATATCCTGGGGACCAAATTTGAGAACAATGGTCTGATCAGGCTTTGTATATATATATATTGTATATATAATGGAATGAGCATTCTTTTATCTCTGCAGGTCAGCATCCTTCTCAGTATTGCAGCAATTCTCTAGATTACCTTCACCACCTTTGCAATATGTTTTTTGAATTTCTATCAAATATCAACCCAGATCTCTTGCCTTCCACACTTCCTCCAGTACAGTTTCTCCAACAGAGTATGCAGCCTCCCACTGATGAATCCCAAACTTCAAGACTTTACATTTTGTTGCATTAAACTGACACATCCCCATTCATTTGCCCATCTATCCAGCTTATTCAAATTCTCTTGCAGGGCTACCACATCTGCACCATTACTAATGATCCTTCCCAGCTTCACAGCATCTGTAAACAACCGAATATCCCCTTGCAACCATTGACAATGTCATTGATATAAAGGTTAAACAATATAGGTCCCAGTACTGAGCTCTGTGGGAACCAATTTGTAACCTTCTGCCTCCTTGATACTGCACACCCATACACAACTCTCTGATACCTATCAGACAACCAATCCTGATTGATGTGTGGAGGGGCCCCATCCTGCACAAAAATGGCTGAATTCATGTATAGCCACTGTTGTATCTGTGGCACAACAAAATTGTTTATCATATTGCGATATCTCTTGGCAGGTCACAGGACCCAAATGGTGAATATCTTCGAAGAAGCTGTAAATCACACCAGACAGTAATAACTTTGAGTGAATGCAAAAGAATTTGTTTGTTTGATTGCATGTAGGTTTTGTGTAGCCCATACCCTCCAATTGTGGGTATTCACAGCTCTGTTCACATGAAAGTGAACCTCATCTCTCTCCCACAAAATCATCCATGTCCATGTAGCGTTCAACTCTACTCAAGCAAGCAATGTTAAAGCAAATGTCAGTCAACTTTCAAAGTCCTCCAAGTGCAACTCCTGTGCCAGGGTTATCTTGAATGGGGAGAAATCAGAATCTTCTGTAGAATTTTCCAGACAGTTGTGTCTTGAAATTCATGGCCTGCTCCACAATGGCAGTAGCAACTTTATTCACTTGTTGTGAACTGATTGGTTTGTGACCTGTGCCAGGTCTAACTTTAAATGATCCCATTTCTTCCAAATGACTAATCATTTATTGGTGAGCACACTGAGAAAGTTGACCTCATCAACATTTGTTCAGACAATGAAATTCCCAGAGTGCAGCTATAGCATTGCAATTGTTTAGGTAGTACAGCTTCATGAGCAAAGCACGTTAGGAAATGGTTAGTGCCATCACTATGGAAGGTATTAACAACCAGAATGAAGGGAAAAATACTGTGTCCATCATTTTAAACCCTCACGGCACCTGCCAAGTTGGTGATATGCAAATTCCATGCATCTAGTGTTTACAATGCGCACTGGCAGCAAATTTTAGAACTAATTTTCCCCCTCAGATGTTGCTTCTGCATGATGCACAATGTATTCTGCAAAGTAGTTTTGCAAAATTTGGATCATTGGATGGCACTCCACAAGGCCTTAAACAGGGATACTTTAATATAATCACCCTGTGTAAAATGACACTATCCTTATACAACACAAAAAAACTGAACTACTCAAAATCTTTAGCTCTGCCAACCTTCACTTTCCAATGGGATCTGAGGTTGCAGGAAAACTAGCAAACATCTTTATAACCAACATGAAGAAGGCTTCCTCAACAATATGCCAAAAGATATCATAAGATATCATGTACTATGATCATTATACACTCGGATCATTATACAGTATTATTATAACACATTTAAATGGAGTCAACAGACCCAATCAAGGAAAATCTCACTAAGCAACACATCAGTCATAACAAATCTTAAGCGCACTCATTCTTAGCATTCATAATACATTCCAGCAATGAATTCCACTCATCAACACTCTTCATGTAAAAAACATAATCCTCTCTTCTTCATGACATGCTTTTAAACAAATTCCAGGCCTTTCATTCTTTTACCTCCATCTCAACCTTTACTCCATGAATAATCCCTTCTGTATTAATCTGGCAAAATCCCTCACAAACTGAAATGTCTCTATCATATTACATCTTTTTCTCTTATCACTAAACTATGCAATTTACATTTCCTCAAACCGTCCCCATAACTAACATTCCAGAGTTAGTCCTGATGTTGCCTATTGCACATATAGCAAGTTGGGAAGAACCATATGATTGTTCATGCATAGACAAGCTTGTGCTGCTGCCTTGAATTGTATCAAAACAAGCAAGCTAGTAGTTGAAAGGCAGAGTGTTTATGCACTCTGGCTTGTCAACTACTAATTTCAACTACTTCTACAACAGAAGTTGTCAACTACTTGTCAACTTCTGGTTTATGCACTCAGAAAAATAAGTGAAGGGAATTTAGAACAATGCCTTGAATTTAGAACAGTGAAGCTTGGGAGAGTTCTTAGTAATAGTGCTGATGTTATAGATCTTCAGTAAGATTTGAATAAACTGGAAAGGCTGATAGAGGAATGGAGGATCTCAGTTTAATACAACTAAATGTAAAGCTTTGAAATTTTGGATTATCATATGGGAGGCTGCAATCCTCTCATAGTTGAGCTATATTGGAAGAGTTTTGGGATGACTGTAGATAGAAATATGAAGGTTCAGAAGATATATTGCAAAGACGATGGTAGTTCCACTGTCTAAAGCCTTGATCAGGCCACATCTGGATTAGCTGATCACTAGGATTTGAAGATAAATTAATTGTAGACATGGCACAGAGACAGATAATATTTAGATTGAAGAGCATTGGTTAAGATGAAGACTGAGAGTATGCAATCTGCTGTCTTTTGGGAAGGAGACAAAGGGATATGCTGTAGAGGACTTTATTGGAAGTTTTTCATATAGTAGAATGAGGAGAAAGGATTAAGGACAAGAGCACATGCCTGGAAGTTGCAAAATGAAGTAGTGAGGAAGAAGGTAGGAAGTAAGATTTTGCATTGAGGGTGGTAGGAAAATGGAATGCATTGCCTGAGAGAGTTGGGAACATACAAATAGTGAGCAAGTTTAAGAAGTAGTATGGACCTTGTATTGTATAAAGAGAACCATCCAGAATGAGTCTTATGACTACATGGAGATCCATAATAATAATGATATATCATACATTATTATTACATTAATTTCATTTCGATTCAATTTCTGATTTGGCAGTGAGCAGCCATGGCTCTCCAGTTCTAATCTTGTACATCTCTAGAAATCTGGATGGTAGTTTTGCATGTCCAGTTCTCTATGTCATTTGCAGAATAATGTCTTGATTAGCTGGCCAGACCCTTCCTTTTCTTACTAACAGAAAAGTGAATGTAAAGAAATTAAATAATCACTACTTCCTGTGTTGTGGTCACTCTATTACCGTAACCATCTGCCAGTGTTACCGTTCCATAATTATTCTTTCTCTCGCTTAAAATAAAGCAGAAAAAATTCCCTTAACTTTTGTTTGGACCAATATTCTCTTACTGTATTTTCATTTATTACCATAATTGTCAAATTTATAGTCCATGTTTTATATTCTTCATGCATCTAACCACTGATGACTATCATACATTTCCTGTAAAACTACTACTGTTCCCACACCCATTATCTCATATCACAGTTCAGGAAGGTGCTACATATTATTATTATTAGGAGTGGATGACAGTACAATATGATGAGATTTCATGCCGGATGGGGCATTGCCTGGTTAAACAAGGTCTCTGCTGTTTTCATCAGGAAACCAAGGTGATCATTGAAAAGTCAGCTACTGGAACAAGCTCTAACTCAACATCTAGAAGAAGAAGAATAAATCTGACATAAGAAGGACTGAAGATAGGAACCATCAATAAAGGGAGTATTAAGGGAAAGGAAATTGAACTTCCAGAAGGACTGGAAAAGTACCATATGGACATAATTGGCATTACTGAGACTAAGAAGACAAAAAAGGTGAGATCTTACTAAATAATATGTATAAGATGTTTATTTTCAGGCAATAGTGATCAAAGACAGGAAGTTATTTCAAAACTTGGGTAAGAGTGTGGAAAATAATTATCAGGAAGGTGACAAAATGTTGTGGAGGCTACTGAAAAAGCTTAGAAATGGATGAAATAGTACTGTTAAAGGAATCAAAGATGATGATGGCAACATAAAAACCGAAGATAAGGATATTCTAGATGTCAGGAGTAATTACTTTAAAAGACTGTTAAATGAACCAAGCAGTGACAGAACCATACTAGAAAATTTTCAAGAGGAATGCAAAGAGGAGTTACATATCAATACTTGAGGTAGAAAAAGCTGTCAAAAACTTGAAATGTGGAAAAGTAACGAGTAGATGATATTTGAGCAGAAATGATTAAGTATGGAGGTATAAAAGTTTTGCAGTGGCTACACTACATAATTCAGAGGACCTGGTCAGAAGATCAAATTCCCAATGATTAAATCAGAGCTCTCATAGTACCCATCTATAAAGAAAAGGGAATAATGTTCAATGTGAGAATTACAGAGGAATTTCTCTACTGAGTGTTCCAGGTAAGATTTATGCAAGCATACTTGAAAAAAAGAGGTTGAGAAAGATTGTGGAAGAGAAACTTGGAGAAGAACAAGCTGCATTCAGGCCAAATAGAGGTTATCAAGATCAGATTTTCACTTTAGGATAAATAGTTGAGAAAACATGGGAATATGACAAAGATCTGTACTTACGTTTTGTAGATCTGGAGAAGGCATACAACAAGGTGCCCAGAGAAAAGCTTTTCAGAATACTTCAATTATATGGGGTGAATGGAGCATTATACAGAGCAATATAAAGTCTATATTTAAGTTGTACAGTCAGGAGTTAGAATTGAAGGAAATACAGGAAGATGGTTTAATGTAAAATCAGGGGTAAGACAAGGATGCACATTATCTCCACTCTTATTCATCGTCTATATGGATCACATTATGAAAGAAAGTGGCATTTGGCCTGATATTAGAATTGGAGATGTCAAACTTAGCTCTTTGCTTATGATGTACTCCTGAACACATCTAGTGCAAGTCTCCAGGATTTTCTAACTAAATTGAATAACAGCTGTAACAAACATGGCATGAAAATCAGCAATAAAAAGACCAAAACTATGAAAACAGGCAGGAGTGTAGAAAACTTCAACTGCATTCTCAATGGAGAACCTATAGAACAAGTGAAACATTTCAACTATTTAGGCACAATTTTTAGTGATGATGGCAAATCAAATATGGAAATAGATGATAGAATAAGCAAAGACTGCATAAAGGGGAGCCAGCTGAATCAATTTTTATGGATGAGAGAGAAATTAGCAAAACACTCAACTATCAATATACAAGGGTTTCAAAGTAATTTTATCTTCTGGATCTCAGAGTTTGGTTATGAATAAAACAGTTGATCAAAGACCAGAGACCACAGATATGACAGTTGGAGAAACATTGGGTGAGTGAACAAATGGCATTGGTGACAGAATCATTTTAAAATAGAAGATATTAGGAAGTTATCTCACTTGGGTAGGATAGAAGAATGTATGGGCAAAGTAATCTAAGTTATACGATAACTTAAACAGTACAGGAGAGAATAGGTTAAGAAAACAGATATTTGATGCTAAGATGGCAGAAAAGACCCAAAGGAAAATGAAAATCCAGGTGGATTGATGTGGTCATAAATACCCTAGAAGATAAAAATATTAGATCTGACAATATTAAAGTGCAGACAAGTGACAGATAACTTGGAGAAAAAATATTTACAGATTAGTAATAATATAAACTTAATTGTATAGCATGGTGGGAGTATCCTGTATATCCATTGAGTATACATATCACGAAATTGATGATGATGATCCTCTTTTATTTTATTAAATAATTGAAAGGATTATAATGGCACTATCATTTTGTATTATGTAAATTTTTGCCATTTAAAATAAAACTCATAAACTTAATAACTTAAAGCAAGCATATATCTGCAATTAAAAACTTACATGTATTGATGGACCGTCTTCTTCATCCCCTCCTTCCTCTTCTTCTTCTTCTTCTGCACCACCACAACTCTATGCAAAATGAATCGAAAATAGGAAAATTTTTGAATAACAGAAAAGTTTTAAAAATTCATCTCCTGCAAATATATTTTCTCAGAAGCTGCAGTAAAGTAATAAAGTAATTTAGTAATAAAGGAAGAAACGAACATGAAGGTGCACAGTTAGGAATGATGTTCATGGGGGATGGATAAGTGAAAGGGTTTATATATAAATGGTTGATTTCCTTGGAATGGATTTGGTGTTATTAGGTTTATGAATTTTGCCACAATGTATATTGGGGGGGGGGGGGGTAGGAACTAAAAGGTTTGCATTTTTTAACTATTATAAAATATATACACATTTACACAAGAATATTATTTAATTTGCCAAATATTTCAGTCTAAATATTACAGACTTTTTTGGCAAATTAAATAATATTCTTGTGTAAACGTGTATATATTTTATAATCCTAATGTCACAAGTATCTTTAAAGAATCACATATTTTAACTAATCCAGGGGACAGATATATTTTTAAGAAGTGTTTTTAATATCTTTTTTTTGAAGGGGGTGATTTTTTTACTCTCCATGTAAAGAACCTACTTCTCACTGCCTTATTCATATCTTCCTTATACAGTAGATTGGCCTCTTGTTCTACCCCCCCTCTCCCATTCTATGAAAAATTTATTTTATGTTTTGTTGTTGCCGAGTCCATTGAAGAGCGTCTAGATATGACTGTGGATCTGCAGAAATGCTTTGGCAAGCCATTGAACTTTGATAGAGAGTAGAGCTTTTCTCTAGTGTTATTGTCAATTTTCTGTAGAGCAGCAGCAACTGCTGGAAAAAAATAAATATGGATAGGTGTTAGTTTAACTACTGGACAGTTTTTGCATGTTTCATAGCTCCTACTACCGTCTGGCTGAATTTTCATGCCTTTAAAATGTTCAGTCCTTAATCTGGTGATGACTGTGGTTATTTCTCTATTTTCATTAATTTCACTCTTCTTCTTGATAGTTTGTTTTATCAATCTTATTTTGGCGACAGCGTTTATCAGCAATAGTGGGTGTAATTTTTGAGGTAAGTATCTTGCTTCTTTGGCTAGTCTATCTGCTCTTTCATTGCCTTCAATATTTACATGGGCTGGTATCCATTGCAGTGTGAAGTTCTTATTTTTCAAATTTAAGATAGAAGTTTATGAATTTCCTGTGTGAGATTTGTTTTTCCATTTTTTAATGCCTCAAGTGCAGATTTTGAGTCACTGTAGATGGTTATTCCTTCTATAATGTTTATTACTGAATTTGAGAGCTGTTTGTATGGCTGTTAATTCACAAGTGAAGTTTGAAGCTATTTTTCCTGCTGTGGTTTTGATTTGCATTTCCTCGCCTCCAGGTAGAGTTAGAAAAACCCATGAACCTCCTTGGTTGAGTGCTTCATTGGATGATCCATCAGTGTAGCCAATAACATGGTTTGGATTGCTTAAGTGATGTATAGTGTCAAGTCATTTTCTTTTATTTTCTTGCTGTGAATCCGTTTTTGAACAAGGTTCAAGGAGATTTAAGTTATCATTGTGTTTTTCGGTAGAATAGTGGAAAAGAATGGCTCTTTGCTTATTTCAATTGATAGGTGCTCTAAGTCAATCTGTTTTCTAATTTCATGATCACATTGTAATGTAGATGATCTCTTTAGTCTAGATTTTCTTGTCCAGGCATCGAAAGTCCCGAGTGAGATGTGATCCAGTTGGTGGCTCCCGATTCTGTTAGTGAATTTAACTGTGGAGAGAATTCTTCTGTCTTCTAGTATATGAAGCCCACACTCTTGTTGAGCTTTTAAATTATTTGTGGATGAGACTGCACCTGATACTTTTTGCTGCTCTTGATTGTACTCTGTCAAGTTTTTCTTTTGGGCTAATAGAAGCTGGAGCCCAGATTGATGAGGCATATTCCATAGTGGGTTGTATGAGTGCAGTATATGTAGTTTTGAGTGTCTTCGGTTTTGCATCCCACTTTGTTCCACAAAGCCTTTTGATGATATTAAGCTTTTTAAGAGCTTTATTGGATATATTTGTAATATGAGTTGTAAATCTCAGCTTGGTATCTAGGGTTAGGCCTAAGTATTTTGAAGACTGTTTTTTCTATTTTGATATTATATATTTTGATTTGGGAGTTGTGATTGTGTCTATTTTTTCTATCAGTGGAGAAGATGCTCAGTTTTGTTTTTTCTGGGTTTATCTGTAGTTTAAGTTCCTTTGCCCATTTTTCTAAGCCTTTTATTGAAGTATTTAGGACTTTTTCAGACTGTTTAGGATTACTGCTTGTGTACAGATTGCTATATCATCTGCATAGCATACTATTTTTATGTCATTTATTATGTGAGGATGGATATTGTTCATATAGATGAGAAATAGGAGTGGGCTTAAAACAGAACCTTGTGGGACTCCAGCCCAAGTTTGATGCATGTTGGAATAAATTCCATTAACTGTTACTTTCATTTTTCTTCCTTTCATGAAATCTGAAATCCAAATTAATGCATTCTCCCTTATTCCTGTATCGTATGCAATTATTATTAATTTTTGTCTCCAGACACGTAGGCAGCTGTGAGATCCAAGAATATTGCTGTCTTCTTCTTTGGCAGGTTTTCTTGAAAGCCATCTATGACTGATTGGCAAAGATAAAATAATTGATCTTCTGTGTTGAGACCTGTATGCAGTTTGGTAGAAGTTGATGTTGTTGTTTTCTAAGAGCCAATTCATAAGTCTGGTATGTATTATTCTTTCATTTAGTTTACAGAGAGTGCTAGTCAAAGCTATTGGTCTGTAGCGTTTACAATCACTAGGGTTTTTGTTAGGTTTTAGTAAGGGTATAATGATTTTTGGTAGTTTACCTGCATTCCAGGAAGTGTTAAATATCTTCAGAAGGCAGTTTTTGGCTATTTTTCCCTGTTTTTAATCCTATGTTTAAAGATACGATCAATTCCGGGTGATTTGTCAGGGTCAATTTGACTAATTGCTGTTTCTAATTCTGTCATTGTGAGGTCCTGAGTAAAGATGTCTTCAGAAGGATAGGTTCTGGATTGTATTAGTAGATGTTTTATAATTTTCCTGCACTTTTGTCTTCTTTGTTGCATTGCAGCTTGCTTGCTTGCTTTGAAGTAATGTTTTCCAAGTAAATTTGCCATCTTTTTGTTTCTTGTTCCTGAGGAGACTGTGTTTGAAGTGTGATCAGTATCCAGAAGTGTTGTGTTGTTTAATAATCTAATGATGTTCCAGTGTTGTTAGTCTTTTCTTGGATCTAGTCTACTGCAGAATTCTTTTCACTTTTTTTGCTTGCAGTTAGAAATTTCATCTTCTATGTTTTGAGTTAATTCTATTAACTTCTTTGTATTCTGTATTGTTATCAACCTGATAACAACTCCTGACTAACATATGTCTCAATCACATCAATCAACCCCCCTCGTCATCCTGTTCAAGAGGCTTTGCAATTTACATTCTCTCAATATGTCCTCATACTACACATTCCAAAGACCACTGACTACCTTTGTGAATCATCTCTGAACCCTTACATCTGTGCACAATAATCCATATGAGCCTGATCCAGGCCTTATAGAATGGTATCATAACCTCTTTATTTCTGCATTTCAGGATACTTCGCATCATTATCCTTATCTGATGTGACATTTTCACAACTTGTGCAATGTGGTCCCTGAGTTTCAGATGCTTGTCTAGCACCACTCTGAGATTTCTCATTTCCTCTACCTCCCTTAAAGTTTCCCTACCAGTGGTATACACTGCATTCTATCATTGCTTACAAAATTTCAAACCTTACACTTTGCAACATTGAATTGACAGTTTCACTTACCTGCCCATTCATGTAATCTATTCAAGTTCTCCTGTAAGGCTATAACATCTGCTTGACATTACATTGTTCCCCCCAATTTTGCATTATCTGCAAACTGATGCAACCAGTTAAACCCATCCCAATATGAATGATATACAAACTGAACAACAATAGTCCCAAAACAGAATCCTATGGCCACCACAAGTGGTTTTCCTCTTTTGGAATACTGCACCCACCTATACACAACTTTCTAATACCTATCTGACAGCCAGTCACTGATCCAACTCAGAACTCTGTTATCCAACCCCTTTCTTTTGAATTTATTTAATAGCATGTCGTGTGGAAGTCTATCAAAAACTTTTGCAAAATCCAAGTATATCACTGTATATGCATGTCCCTTGTCCAAGACATTTGTCACTTTGTTTATGGAGAAAAGTAAGTTAGTAAAACATGATCTCCCTTAACAAACCCATGCTGACAATCACAGAGAATACTGCAATTATCGACCCATTTCTCTATCATAGTTGTCGCTAAACTCTCCAATATCTTAAACTACAACTACAGATTGGTCTAGTTTATAGCTACAGCCTTAGCACCACCTTTATCCAGTGGAACTAGTTTATCTTCTTTCTACTCCCTTGGACTTTTGGTGTTGTAATAATCTTATGAAATAGGGATGCTAATGGCATTGCCAACTCCCTGGAACATTATTATTATTATTATTATTATTTCGGGCGACTCCAGGAGTCCTTAGACTCATCAAGGGAGGCCCTAAACATCATGTCCACACAACTATGCGATTACATTCTCACAGTATCTATCATACCTTGTCTTGAACTCGTTCACCGTCATAGCACCCACAACAGACTCTGGCAGCTTATTCCACTCATTTAGCACTCTAAAAGTAAAGAACCCAGCTCTAACACCCCTGCTAACCACACTCTTGCCCAGCTTCCATAGGTGTCCCCTAGTTCTCCCACCACCAGTCCTGATCTCAAAAATATCCTCTGAATTAATCCTATAGAATCCCTTTAGCAATTTGAATGTCTCAATCATATCTCTCCTCCTCCGCCTATCAACTAGTTTCTGCAACCCACAAATCTTCAACCTGTTCTCATATGATTCATTCCATAGACCTGTTATTATCTTAGTCACTTGCCTCTGGATCCTCTCCACCTCCTCCCCATCAAGAAGGAACCGAGGTGACCAAATCTGGGCACAGTAGTCGAGATGAGGTAGTATCAAGGCTCGGTACAGAGGTACAATAATTTGCTTGTCTCTGCTGGTCAAGGTATTTTTCAACAACCAAGTGAGTTGATGAGCTGATTTAGCTACTTTTGCAATGTACCCCCTAAACTTCATCTCCCTATCCACCAACACTCCCAAGTCCCTGGCCTCATCAATCTCTTGGAGTACAGTTCCACCAATGTGGTATACTGCTGCTAATCTTTTCACCCCAAAATGCATAACCTTACATTTTGTCACATTAAATTGACATCCATTCTCCTTAGCCCAGAACTCCAATCTATCTAAGTCATCCTGCAAGACTTTGACATCTTCTGCATTCACTATTGCCCTACCCAACTTTGCATCATCAGCGAACAAATGAATTGTTCCACTTAGATAGTTCCCTATATCGTTAATGAACAGATTAAACAGCAGTGGTCCAAGAACAGAACCCTGCGGCACACCACTAGTCATAGGCCGTCTTTTGGACTCTACGCCTGAATAAACTACTCTTTGATATCTCTCCATCAACCAACCACCTATCCATCTCACCAATCCTATATCCATTCCCATATGTTGTAGTTTACGGATTAGTATTCCATGTGGTATCCTGTCAAACGCCTTTGTCAGGTCCAGCAGTATCACTGTAAACTCATTTCCCTTATCCAGTTCAGCCGTCACCTTGTTATAAAACTTGAGCAAGTTACTGAAGCATGATCTACCCTTCACAAAGCCATGCTGTCCCCTGTACAGTATCTCGTTTTCATCAATCCATTCCTGTATTTTTCCCTTGACTACTTTCTCTAAGACCTTGACAACGACTCCTGATATGCTGATCGGTCGGTAATTTGCAACCGTAGTCTTGGATCCTCCTTTATGCAGTGAAACTATTTTCCCCTCTTTCCACACCTTCGGGACTAAACCAGACCTGAGACTCAGATTAAACAACATGGTCAAGGGCACTGATAATTCTTTAGCCGCTTCCCGCAAGACCCGTGCCGGTATACCATCCAATCCCACAGATGTATTCACATTAAGGTTCTGTAATAGACTAGTCACCTCCACTTCATTCACCACAATTCCCGTATAAACTAATGGTTCCTTCATTTTTTCAATGTCACCACCTGGATGATATGCTTTTGCAAAGTGCACGCTCAATAACTCCACTATATCAACTGATTCAGTGACCTCCTTACCATCGTCATTCCTTAAAATCGTTTTGCCGTGTACAGTTTTTTTCTTGCTTGCAGCATATTGAAAGAACTGTTTGGGATTCTCTTTTGCTTGCAAAGCTAGTTTCCTTTCATAATCCGCTTTTGCTTTTTTTTACCACACTCGTTACCTTTCTGGCCTGCACTTTATACCGTTCGTGTGCCTGCAGGTCACCCCTTTCTTTAAATTCCCTCCACAGTTGTTTCTTTTTTTGCAGCTCAAGCTTAATGGTGTTATTCATCCATTCAACCCCTACTTGTTTTACTATTCGGACCCTAGGTATACAATCAGCCATTACCTCCTGTAAATGCTCCTTGACCACTTCCCATGCTCTATCATTAATTTAGGATGCATGGTGATATGTCATCAAATCCTATCACTTAGGATTTAGCATCCCTATTTGATTAAGCCATGCTCTCCATGTCCTTATAAATTTGAGTTTCTCATTATTTCACCCTGATGAGGTTGAAACACCTTTATAAATTGATCACAGATTTCCCCATTATCAATGTCTTCTGCAGCAGTGACCATTTTACCATTTTCATCAATTAACATCATCTTACCATAATTATTCCTCCTTATACTTGCCACATATCTGAAAAACTCTCAAGGGGTTTTCTTTGCCTGATTTGCTAACTTCTGCTCATACTGCACTTTTGTTGTCCTTACTAAACGAGTCACTCACCTGGATTGTTCTTTATACTCTTCATGTAACTGGTTTTTATCATTATTCATCTTGTACTACCTCCAAATTGCTTCTTCTTCCAGATTTCATGCTTATCTCCTCATTCATTCATTTTACACCTACCTTATTCAGCCTTTTGACCTTTGGAATACATTCACACATTGATGCTGTTATGTATTTCTTTGTCAGTTCCCAAGCAGCATTTATTTCCTTACTGCTCAATGACTCATTCCATGCTATAGGTCCAAGCTGGCTCCTAAACTTGTCATAATCCTTGTACTTACACATATATCCTTTCCTCACTGAATATGGCTAGCCACAACCCAGGTGATCACTTCATGATCATGCCCACCAACTAGAGGAAAGTGTGAAACCCCACTAGCAGTTACATCCTCTGATGAAATGATTAGATCTAAAACTCTCGATCCTTACATGCCCTCCTTTACATGCTGCCTGAATTAGTTGTCTCACAAGAACTCAAGAAATTTGATTTCCTTATACCTAAATGCTATCTCTTCATTCTGATCTTCTTTTTTTGAGCCATTTTCTGTCCACTGCTGGATGAAGGACCAGTTCTTTCCACCTTTCTCTGTTCTTAGCAATGGTTGACCAATTTTTCCCAACAAAATTTGACAATTCATCACTCCACCTTCTTTTAGGACGTCCTCGGCCTCATTTCCCTTCTTTAGGAATCCAGTTCATTAGTATGGTGGTCCATCACTCATTTTCTCTTCTGGATAGATGTCTGACCCATTTCCATTTTAGTTGCTTGTGGTGAAGAATGATGTCAGTGATGCGAGTCTGGCTTCTTATCCAAGTGTTTCGCTTCTTATCTTTTAATGTGATGCCTAGCATCAACCTCTCCATTTTTCTTTGAGTTGTTGTTAATTTATTTGCCAGTGCTTTTGTTAGCAACCAAGTTTCACAACCATATGAGATGACTGGAAGTATACACTGGTTAAATGTCTTCCTTTCTAAATAGAGTAGAACATCATTGTTTTGAAAAATGCTTTTCAATTTTCTGAATACACTCCAGGCAAGTTGAACTCTTCTATTTATTTTCTTTTGGAGTCCACAGTTTAGATCAACGAGATGACTTAAGTATGTATATGAAGAGACTCTTTCCAAGAAATTGTTTTCTATTATTATGTTTATTGGTGTTAAAAATGATTAAACATGATTTTAGTTTTTTCTCTGTTTATCTTTAGACCAACTTTTCTGATTTCATGATATAGGTCTTCTGGAGCGTTTGCAAAAATTATGATATTATCTGCATACCTTAGGCGTGTTAAGTTTCTGTTATTAATTTTTATACCAAGGTTTGTCCAGTTTATATTACAGTAATCCCTCGATTAGTGCGTTTTCGATTAGTGCATCATTTCTTTTCGATACCCAAATCAATTAGAGGCCCTCTAAAATTTGATTAGTGTGCTTATATACATCTTAAAAATAAATGTTACAGATTTTAAAAATTTTCTATCTATACATTTTTATGGCTAACATTTTAAAAAAATCACTCACCAGAATGAAATAATTTAGTTACCGATTTAAAACATTTTATGAAGTTATTTTTAATGGCATACTACACTCCTTCCATGTACACTATGTATACTATGTTCCAAATTTTTACCGCCAAAATTTATGTCGTCTGCTATAGTACACCCACAGATTCGAGATCCTTCAACACTTCTGCACATGTCACAAAAAGGAGAATCCATTCCGATAATAGGGTAATCAATCAGTCTTCTGGGATGAGTTGTTTATTATTATACGTCAGAAAATTAACTTCTCTTTTATGATCATTGTAGTTATTATAGTGGTAACTATTTTGCTTGTATAACAGGTGGAAAATTTTATCTATAAAGCACGTGATTTCGCATATTGGCGACCAATTTGTACTTTATTTCTTTTACCACTTCAATATAACGCCCAAGAGTTAATTAAATCTCATTCTGAAGAATTGAGTGACTCTGACCTGCTAAATTTAGATGCACAGCAGGAAGATCCCGAAGAATATGAAGAAAATTTAACCATTGATAGTCAGCCAAAAGGGATTTCACAGAAACAATTTGAAAATATTTTTCGTACAATCGAAGTTTTTAAGCAGCAATGCTTAGAGGCTGACCCTGATGAAGAGAGAAGCAGTAAAATTTGCAGAAGAGTAGAAGATGCAATAGGGCCATACAGTCAGTTGTATGAAAAAAAGAAACAAAATGCCCGCCAAACTATGTTAGCTCAATTCTTTATTAAGAAGTAGAATAATAAAATTTATATTCTGAATATATTTTATTGTCTTTCAGCTTCATGGTTTTCCTTTAACTAGGCCCTGAGACATACCTTAATTCTTTTATAAAAAAATTAAGGTTCAAGAAAGAAATTTGAGGAACGAATTATACTTTTTTCCATAGCTATTGTATTCGATTAGTGCATTTTTGATTAATGCACCTGTTTTAAAGAACGCATTAGGCGCACTATTCGAGTGATTGCTGTATTAAATATTTCTTGAAGGACTGCTGTAAAGATTTTGGGTGATAGAGAGTCTCCTTGTTGAACACCTTTATCAATTGATATTTTATTGCTACTCATGTGAAGTTGAATTGTTGCTGTTACAGTGAAGTATATTGCCTGGAGGAGGTCCATATATTCTCCAGGACCTCCCTGATTCTGGAGTGTTTTGATTATTGCATTAGTTTTGGAATGAAATGTTTTTTCATAATCAATTAAGGCTAAACAGAGAGGCAATTGGTTTTCTTCTGCTTTTTCTATTATTTGTTTTACTGCATGAATATGATCAATTGTGTTAAAGCCTTTATGGAATCCTGCTTATTCTACTGGTTGATTTGAGTCTAGAAGAGGTGTTAACCTGTTTGTTATTACTTTTGTGAGAATTTTGTACGGATTATAGAGAATACTAATTGGTCTATAGTTCTTTACTTCTTCTTTGTCCCCTTTTTTTTAAATAACAGTATCAGAGTAGCATTTTTTCAATTTTCTGGTATCTTCCCCTCTTCTAGGAATAGATTTAGTAAGCTTGTTTTCTCCCCATTTAATTAATTCTATGTGAATTAGGTCTTCACCAGGATATTTTCCATTTTTCATTTGTTTTAATGCTTGTTTTATTATTATTATTATTATTATTATTCAGGCCTCCATAGAGTCAAAAGACTCATCGCAGGAAGTCCTTCCAAAGAAACACAGAGTCCATCAAGACTCATCGTGTGAGGGCCCTCCTAGGAAACACAAAGTCTATCATACCACTCCTTAAACTCATTGACCGTTCTCGCTCTCACCACTCTATCAGGCAATGCATTCCATGGTTCAACCATCCTCCATGCAAAGGAACCATCCCTCACCCTCTTCCTCACAGTTTCCTTTTGTAACTTCCAGGGATGGCCCCTTCAACCAACCAAAAGAACTTCCCAGTGTCAACCCTGTAACCACCTCTCAACAGTTTAAAAGTCAATCATATCACCTCTCCTTCTTCTATCTACCAAACTCTGCAGTACACATTCCCTCAGTCGATCCTCATAACTAACATTGTAGTCCTGAAACCATCCTTGTTATCCACCTTTGTACCCTTTCCACAATTAATTTATCCCCATCAAATCCTGGGGACCAAATCTGAGAACAATAGTCTAAGTGTGGTCTGATCAGAGTCTTATACAATGAAATGATAACTCTTTTATCTCTGTAGGTCAGTGTCCTTCCCATTATTGCAACAATCCTCTGTGTTACCTTCACCACCTTTTCAATATGTCCCCTAAATTTCAGGTTTCTATAAATCATCAACCCCATAGAGTATAGCTCCTTTCATAGAGTATGCAGTGTCCCAAACCTCAAGACCTTACATTTTGCTGCATTAAACCGAGACTCCCATTCATTTTCCCATCTGTCTAGCTTATTCAAATCCTCTTGCAGGGCTACTACATCTGCACTATTACTAATAATCCTTCCCAGCTTTGCATCATCCACAAACAACTGAATATACCCCTGCAATCCACTGACTATGTCATTGATATAAAGGTTAAACAATATAGGTCCCAGTACTGAGCCCTGTGGGACCCCACTTGTAACCCTCTGCCTCCTTGAAACTGCCCCACCATACACAACTCTCTGATACCTATCAGACAGCTAATCCTGAATCCAGTTGACCAACCTGACATCCAGACCCATGTGCTGCAACTTAAATATCAGCTTATCATGTGGCACCCTGTCAAATGCCTTTACTAAGTCCAAGAAAATGGCAGTATATGCCATTCCCTCATCTACTGCTATTGTAACTTTATTATTTTATTTCATCTGATGTGAATGGTGGAATGAATTCCATATGTGATAGAGAAGAGTTATTTATATTTGATTTATTTATTGAAGGATCACTATAGAGTTATTTATAAAATTCTTCTAGCCTGCTTAGGATTTGTTCTTGGTTCCTTATTACCTTTTATTGCAGTTATGTGACTTTTGCCAACTGATAAATGTTTTCTTAGTATTTTCATTGTTTTCAATTGTTTCTTTTATTTTTTTAGTTGTTTAACTCAAGTTGTTTATACATTTCTTCATCACTATCCCCACCAAACATCGCACTGCCTCATAATCATTACCACTATTTCCCTGTTTCATGTCTACCCTATGTGGACATAATTTCCCTACTATCATCAGCAGCACTCACCCTTCCTTCTTGTCCTTTCTATCCTCGCGAAAAACACTGTACCCTTCCATTTCTATCCTGTTAGGATATTATTTTCATTCAACCATTTTTCACTTATTTCAACAATTCTGTAACAAATAAACTCAGTAAGTGAAACCATTTCATTTCCTTTAATTGTTCTCTGTTTATTTGCAAACATATACAGCTGTTCACTTTTAGGTCTATAAGAAGTTCTATTTAAGACACTTATTGGTTGGTATTTCCCCACACCTATCCTTGCCCAATCACCCTTTATCACTGCTTACCTAATATATCTGCTTGGTCTTAGCTACTCCAATCAAATTACCAAATCTATTCGATTTCTATACTAATCATTCCCATACATACATTTGCTACTACTTCCACAATCCAATCTCCCTATGCCATGTCTCTCTGTCCAACCAGGATTTCCCCATTTCCATTCTCATTCCGTAATTACATTTCTCTTCTCTCTTCCTCTCTCGCACAACTACTTTTCCATTGCCAAGTGCTTCTGTCTCTTTAATATCATTCTCCTGATCTTTTACTTCATCTCTCACTTCTGATCTCTTGCTTGAATCACACACACGGCATTTCCATCTAGCAACAGTTTCTTTAGTTCACTCACTCTGAAGCAATTTAATGCAATCCATCATGTCTATATAATTCCATTCTTCCCTCAAATACATGCCATACATCCACAAACTATACTCTCTTCTCCTCACACAGCTCTGCTAGCATACCATTCATGATTTTGGCTCTCTGACTCAATTTATCATTGTCATATCTTCACAACACACTGACAACCTTTTCCACTATACTATTATCTTTCACTCTCCTCAATAACTTCTTGATATTCTCCCTTACATTCTCATTATGTCCATTTAAATCATTTGTATGCACAACCACCACTAATTCTCTTGTTTATTTCCTTCTCATGTTCAAAGCATGAATTATCTTGCTCATTCTTCTTCCTGGATAGCATACCTTATGGACTCTCTCATTAATCAATCCTCTAATAATGGAATCTCCATACACTGCTATTCTCGAATCACTTATCACCTCTTTTACCCTTTTTTTCTTTCATTCTATTCTTTTGCATGCTTTCATTTGTTTCCCTAGATGTCTAATATCACTCCACATATTCCTAATTTCATTTTTCCTTTTGAATAACTGTTTCGTTATATCTAGCATACTGACAATTTCACACTTTGTCATTCCGGTAGTCTCACTATCTCTCGTTTTGCCACATCTTACTTAAGTTTCCTCATTTATACTTCTGTATTCTTTCACTCCCTCAGTCTCACTAGCTTTCATTCCATTTCTTTCATTTATGCTATCTTTCATTCCTTCAGTTCATTTCTCATTCATTAACTCAGTCTAACAAAATATCGTACTTCCTTAAGAAAAAGTTAATGGCACCCTTTTTAAAATGATGCAAGGATACAGGAATTATACCTACCTGTATACAGTTTAAAATCAAATTTCACTCATGTAAAGTTCATTGAATTTACAGATGCAGTAAACTGTGTATTCCTTTGAGAACATATCACCAATGCTACGTACTACTCTCTGCTATTAATGCAACCATTAGTTTTCTTCAAATAGAAATTACAGAAGTAATTTCTATTCTCAACTTTGGAGTATTTCCTCTTATATTTCAGATAAATCTAACCATACAATGTATGCAGCCTTCAGAGATATTTTTATAAGATACTAAGTTGTTATAAACCTTTCTTATGGTGTCCTCCCGTGATGAGTCTTCAGACTCCTTGGAGGTGTCACGAATAATAATAATAATAATAATTAAAAAAAGACTTGAAAAAACAGCCATCACTGCCCTTAGCCTCAGCTACAGCTTGGCAGTAGTGCCTCATCAAGTTCAAATATTACACCTCATGTTGCATACAGAGTGCAGTGTCTGCAGTTTCTTCACATATTACTAACAATATTCTTGATGTAGCTAATATCCTGATATAAGCTTCATCACCTAAAAGATATCGCTTCTAAAGCTAACTCTTCATGCTCTATAAATTATGCAATAAGAAATATGCCAATTACTAGAGCCAATATGCTAATGTGGTCTTCAATACTAATGAATACAATCAGAAAATAAATGAGTTGTCACAGACTGCACCACTTACAAATTTGTAGATTATGACTCCACTAATTCCCAGAAATAAAAATTAAAAAGACTTAAAAGCATTACATCTTGGCCCCCTGAATTAGTTAAAAAGCTCAAACTTTTTTTTATCCTTCCCGCCCCAGACATATGGTTTGCCTTTGCCTAAAATTCTTAAATCCAATAATCCTCCATAGTAGCACCTACTAACTCTTCCTCTCTTTTAAACTAGCCAAACAATTAACTAATTCTTTAACCCCCCTGGCATATTTCATCTAATATAAAAATTTCCACCAACTTCAAATCTTTAATGCACAATTTATTATTACAAGTAATACTGATATCATAGTTAGTTTTTGATGTTACTTTTTTGTGTGATGTGGGATATTTATTTAACAATATCCCACATCCCACTTTCTGACACTTTATTTAAAAAATGTTATCTTCCCCCTGCTCCACACACCTATCATTGGTTATATATTTAGTTTAATCCTTTATCCAAGTGTAAGCAAACAAAGTTTGCGGCTGAAGTATCTTCAGGACTGGGGCAACTCGTGGCAAAGGTGGACTGAGTTCACATCACTTTCTTTAGTATTCCATAATGCAAAGCACTCCTTGTGGACATGTATAATGCTATGCATTATGGGAAGGGTCACTATCCAGACTGGTTTTGACCTTTATTGAGGTCTCTTCAGTGAGAGCCAGACCCAGAGGTGATACCAAGGTTTTAGCAATGCAGAAGTCATATTTCCATATGCCAGTTGCCAAAAGGTGTCACACCTTATTATTAAATTACTCTGGACAGAGAAAAATGTTGGAAGTTTTTTCCAGAGTAATTTAATAATAGCTTCAATAATAGGTGATAACAAACTTCAACATTGGTATCACCTCTGGATCTGGATCCCACTGAAGAGACCTTGGAAGAGACCCTGTATCCCATGAAGTTAACTGAGGCACAGCTGTTGCTGTTATCCCTCAGATGAAATATGAGCGGTTTTGCTCAGTGGTGGGGTGAGCCTGCCACTGGGTAGAGCAAAATGCTGAGAGTTCTTCTCAGTGATAGGGTGAGCCTGTTACAGGGGAACAACGCTGAGTTTTGATCCTTCAGGTCACTCATTGTTGGGTGATCTGGGGGATCTCAAAAGTTTTTGGAGAGGTAACCCTGCACTTATTACAGAGAAACCGGTCTGGGTAGTGACCCTTCCCATAATGCATAGCATTATACATGTCCACAAGGAGATGTGCTTTGCATTATTATTATTATTATTATTACATGACACCTCTAGGGAGTCCAAAGACTCGTCGAGGGAGGGCACGTACTCTACAACTTTCTGTCTCCACTAACTACAACGAACCACCATCTACACCAATGCCATCTACCACCAAACACCACCACTAGTATTTTTCACAGACAATCACAAACATCAATGCCCACGGTTGGATTCAAACCCCCAGCCTCCTGACTGGAGAGTGGACATGCTAACCACTCGGCCAGCCAGGCTAGCATACTAAGGAAACTATGGGATAGGATACTAAGGAAAGTGATGTGAACTCAGTCCACTTTTGCTACGAGTTGCCCCAGTCCTGAAGATACAAGCACAAACTTTGTTTGCTTACACTTGGATAAAGGATTAATAGGAGAGTGCCATGGGCTCTCTCCTACCACTTCCTTTAGCCATTTTTAATATGGATCATTTTGGAGATCTGCTAATCCCCCTCAGGAAACACAAGAGGTACATCTTCTACTACCACAAGTATGGTCACAAAAGTAAGTATAGATCATTTAACAATAATTTCGGGAGTATAAGGATGACTTAACCATATTTCATTTGGCTTAAACACCAGCTCATGCCCGTTTAAGAGATGAGTTGTTAACAAGCTCTTCATGAAAGGATTAGGGAGCTGTCCAGTGTGAAGCAGATATGGAATGTGTAAGGCTTCCATTTTTCTGTGAAACTTTTAGCAACTTGTGAACTTCGTGCTCTGATTTATTTATTAATCATATGGGTACAGAGCAGGTACAATTAAAATTAAAAGCAATCATAAGGAACAAAATATATGAAATAGAAATATAAGAATAAACCATTACACATAGTCAGTTGTAATTGAATCATAAATTTATGTCTAAATTTGGAATTCTTGAATCAGAACAATGATTCAGGAATTCCAAATTCCCTAGGAGTATTAACATGCTGTGCTCCTACCAGGTCAAGTAAGAAGTTGAGTGTTCGCCAGGAGCAATGAGGAAGATCAAAGCCAAATGGTTGACTAGTTCGATCCTTTGCAACTTCTATATCGATAGAACAGGATCTCTGTATTGTTCCATTCTTTTTTCAAGCATCAGAAATACTAAATCCCTTCGATCAGCTGTTCTGGTTTTCAAGGGAGGATGACAAGATCTGAGTAGGCCATATTCTGCTGCTCTTCTGGCCACATTCTGATCTTCCAGATCAATGTGGATTGTTCATCATATTTGAATATTCACTTTGAAGGAATTGCTTCTTGTGTAGATGTGGCATGGTGATATTGCTCAAAACTGGGAGCCAACGTAGCGGAGTCTTAAGCTAGTGTTGAGTTGAGTATTGACCTTAGAGGTCTGCCTGTGCTGTTCAGCCACATGGCATACAATATTCAGAAGGGGCATAGATCACGCTGATAAGCTGCAGTCTGGAGCACCTCTGCTGGAGCTTCTCACAATGTGCCAGCAAGCTTTTGGATGTGTGTTAGTGCAGGATGCCAGTTTAGCAGCACGTGTTGTGAGATGTTCAGAGACCATCAATGTCCTGTGCAGTGTGAATTCTTAGATATTTAGGGTTTGGGTTGTACTTTAGTGTTTGACCTTTCATCTCATTTTGAGTTTTTCCTGTTTATGGGAGATGAAAACATGACACCTCTGCTTTACTCAGGTTTGGCTGCAGTTTCTAGTTCCTAAAATAAGGACTCAGCATAGCTAGATCTCTAGGTGCTCTGATGATTTGAAATAGTTCTCGAAAAAAAAAAAGGAAAGGAGAAAGACACTACTCACTATTTATTAGGTGTAATTAATAAAGTAATTAGTAATTAATTAACAGCTCAGGTATACATTGACATTATTTGTTCTGACTGCTATCCACTGAATGTGATTACTGCATTATTCTTTTCCATAAATGTGTAGATGATGCAGTTCGCTGTAGTTGGTGGATTGAGTGGTGGAGACAGAGTTGTAGAGTAGGTGCCCTCCCTCGATAAGTCTTTGGACTCCTTGAAGGTGTCATGTAATAACAATAGTAATAACAATAAATGATGAAAAAATTAACTCTTATAAAGAACAGAAATATTATCCATTAAAAAAGGACGTAAAGACATTCTTGATTAGTAAGACATTACATTAATACAGTTATTGTTTTTTGGTTATGTAAAATTCATCATAGATGAAAGAACACAAAAGGAAATACTAGTATCTGATATAATTTTAAAATACAAGAGAACATAAAAGGGTCTACTAACCTTGCTAAATATTACTGCATAATGCATATACAACTGATCTTCAGCCATACCACCACTAAAAAAATGCAAAATAGACAGATGGTTTAGTTATATTGTTGACAGATAACCAAAATATACATAACTTAAATTAAGGGGATATTAAATCCCACATAGTTTTAAAACCGAATAAGAAACTCAAAGATTGGAATCAGAGAGTTTCTTGCCGAATATAGTAAACTATAAAGTATCGGCGATCACTTAGCGTGAGCTAATGCAAGTGACTCTAGTACATAGTACAATACCGGACGACTCGTTGCAAAGGTGGGGAAAGTTCAGATCGCTATTCTTAGGTATTTTCCATAATGTAAAAACACATTTCCTAGGAAATGTATGCTGTTATTACATTATGGAGGGAGGTCACTACCCAGACCGGTTTCAGCCTTTTTTGAGGCTTCATCAGTGAGTAGCTAGACCTAATACCAAAGTGTATAGCGAAAAGAACTTATATACTCTGCGATACGAGTTTCCAAACGGGTGCAACCGTTAAGTTACTTAAGTATAAAGAGCTAATAAGCTTCATTTTGGCAATGAAAACATTACTTAAATTAAGGGGATATTAAATCCCACATAGTTTTAAAACCGAATAAGAAACTCAAAGATTGGAATCAGAGAGTTTCTTGCCGAATATAGTAAACTATAAAGTATCGGCGATCACTTAGCGTGAGCTAATGCAAGTGACCCTAGTACATAGTACAATACCGGACGACTCGTTGCAAAGGTGGGGAAAGTTCAGATTGCTATTCTTAGGTATTTTCCATAATGTAAAAACACATTTCCTAGGAAATGTATGCTGTTATTACATTATGGAGGGAGGTCACTACCCAGACCGGTTTCAGCCTTTTTTGAGGCTTCATCAGTGAGTAGCTAGACCTAATACCAAAGTGTATAGCGAAAAGAACTTATATACTCTGCGATACGAGTTTCCAAACAGGTGCAACCGTTAAGTTACTTAAGTATAAAGAGCTAATAAGCTTCATTTCGGCAATGAAAACATTACTTAAATTAAGGGGATATTAAATCCCACATAGTTTTAAAACCGAATAAGAAACTCAAAGATTGGAATCAGAGAGTTTCTTGCCGAATATAGTAAACTATAAAGTATCGGCGATCACTTAGCGTGAGCTAATGCAAGTGACTCTAGTACATAGTACAATACCGGACGACTCGTTGCAAAGGTGGGGAAAGTTCAGATCGCTATTCTTAGGTATTTTCCATAATGTAAAAACACATTTCCTAGGAAATGTATGCTGTTATTACATTATGGAGGGAGGTCACTACCCAGACCGGTTTCAGCCTTTTTTGAGGCTTCATCAGTGAGTAGCTAGACCTAATACCAAAGTGTAAACTCTCTGATTCCAATCTTTGAGTTTCTTATTCGGTTTTAAAACTATGTGGGATTTAATATCCCCTTAATTTAAGTAATGTTTTCATTGCCGAAATGAAGCTTATTAGCTCTTTATACTTAAGTATATACATAACTTATTCAGATATATAGACAATGCTCACTGAGTATCCAAAGATTGCCAATATACAGATTATTGTTGTTGGTAAACTGAATCATAAAAATAACAAATTCTAGATTGCATTAGATTATTATTATTAAGAGGTACCTTCAAGGAGTCCAGAACTCACTGAGGGAGGTCGCATATTGTTGAAAATAGTCAATGAAACTAGAGACTTAAAGGGGTTATTGTGGACAATAAGTTAAAGTTTAGAAGTCACATTGCTAAGGTGGTTAAGCTGTTATATATGAGAGCACTGCTAAGGAAAATACTTATTTATAGGAATAAGGAAGTTATTACAGGAAAATTTACAAGCTTTGATGAGGCATATCTGGATAACCATGCATGGATATGGTACCCTGGGTTCCAAGGAGATGGAGAGTGGGGGTGTAGATGAAAAGATTTAGCAGCATGTAACCAAAATGATAACTAGTCTTTGGAATTGTGCATATGAAGACAGACTGAGAGAATGTGGTCTTCAAGTTTGAAGAATAAATGGAGAAGATGATAAATGATACAACATACAAGTCTTACAGTACAGGCACAAGCGAGATTGTGCAGCTTATGGATCGTGGAGATAGAACTCAGGGTCATCTCTGTCTAGGAATGGTTAGCATGCAAGGTTCAGCTTCTTCTTCTTATGGCACGTGGTGAGTGAATGGAATGAGTTATCATTGGATGTTGTGAGTACATCTTAGGTGAACATGCTCAAGGAGAGGGAGAGAGATGATAGGTTTTAAGTATCAGTGTTTAATGGGCCATCCAAGATGAGTTCTTAGACTTTGTGGAGGAACATCTATAATAATAATATCACAAAAGGAGATAGAAGTTTCATTAATAAAGCAAATGAAAAGCAAGAGATCAAGCTCTGTGGGGAGTCCCATACTGAACATTAATGATAAAAATAATGATATGAATTAAATCTGACAAGTGATCATCTCTCATTCAGATTCTCAAGCCACTTGACGAAATTTCTAGCAAAACAATATGGTAAATTTTGTATACAAGGAGAGCCAAATTAATGCCATTGAAGGTGAAAAAAAAAAAAAAAAAAAAAGATAACGTCCACCTTGTAAATGCTCTCAAAGGCAGAGAACATGATTTCTTAATAAAAATAGGTTTTTTGGAGATCTTCCATGAATGAACCTTGATGTTCGGAAATCATGATATTAGAACAGAGTCGTGAAGTAAGCTGTGAGACTCTCTCAAACATTATAAGAATGAATAACTGGATGCATATCAAATACTAATGGACAGTTTGTGTAGAATCACCTGTTCAGAAAGGTTTCAGTTTCCATTGTGGAGGTAAAACTTACCTCCACAATGGAAGGTGGGACTGTGAAGGTAGAGACATACTAAAGACTTCAGTTAGGGGTGCCAATTTAGACTGTGCAATTTATCATACAATTGAAAAATAAAATAATGGTTTGTCAGGAATAAGGGAATAGTACCTTGCACCTCCTGAAAAAGAAATTAATTTGAAAAAAAAAAAAAAAAGATTTTATTAGTTATCATAATTCAGCAATTTGTGCTGAGAGCTATCTGGAATTCTGCTACTGGAGAAAATATATCAAGGTTCTCTCACTTTCTCTGAGTGAATGTTATATAACTTTTGTAGAAGGAGCAGGTAGCAGTCAAATATTATGATATTTTAACTGTAATGGGAATAATGAAATGCTAAGAAAGATGGATAAGAACACTTTTGAGAATATAGACTGGAAGAAGCAGAAAACGACATATTCCAGATGCTAGTATACGTACATTTCTCCAATACTGGGGGGATTCGAATCCCACTGTGGGCATGGATGTTTGTGATTGTCTTTAGGTAGGAGATGGATGTCATCACCTGGTGTGAGTGGTCTCACACCAGGTGATGTGAGACCACTCACATCACCTGGTTATTAGAGGCCTGAAGTAACTTGAAAGAGTTCCATGTTTGGTCTCTAGAGCAAGGTTTCCAGATTATGTAAAAAAAATAAAATGAAAAAATATAAAAAAATATGTATATAAAATTGATTAAAAAAAAATAAAAAAATTCTTAGCCCATCACATACTATAGGTTTACAAATAGCCTTTCATGGGCAGGAGCAACATAAAAAAAAATAATTAAGGATGCAGCATGAGATTAAGGGAACATGAGGAACACAATAATTAAACTTGCCGATAGCATCTTGGGATGTGACCACTAATGAAGTGTACATGATGCCTTTAGTCAGTGAAAGTAATCATGTGGCACTGACATGAGAGATCACTATACATATGAAATTTCTATGAAGAGAATAGATCATAGCAAATTCAAAATGTAGCTTTAAGGCATGACATGATGAACTACTAGACAGATAGGAGATTAATAATGCTTAAGTCTAGTTCAAAATGACATCAACCATAGGTTTTAATCATGTATATTTACTGTGTAAAAAGAAGGTTTTATATATTCAGCTAATGAAACAACAGAAACATCATGTCAATTTATTTATTTATTCACTAAAACAGATATCACCTGTGTTCAGTAGTGGCATTACGGCAAAATGCCACCACAAGTTGACTCAGTGGATCAGGTTTCTCTTCTTCTTCTTCTTGCACTACTTTCTTTTCAGCATCTTCAAATGATTGCTATTGAAATTAATGATGATCAAATGTAATAGCATGTGTGTATCTATCTATCTATATATATAAGAGCATATATATAAGAATATCACGCACACACGTATATAATGACATATATGATTAACATATATTGAAATTAATATATGAACATATATTTCCTGCTTATGGAGACAAAGAGTACAAGTAATCCGGTATACCAGTTGTTGGGTGTGGTAACCTGCAGGATCCCAGAAAATTGTCATTTAAGATGGCAAGAGGATAATGCATGAAGTAGTTTCAAGAGGAATGTCTACAGGAGATGAGATGAGACAAGAGATGAGACTACACTTTCATCTAAACAAAAAATTCTAATTGTAACATGGATGTTAGAACTGGAAGGATACAACACATTATTAGGGATATGGTACAGAATAGATATTTAATAGAACAGAATAGGAATAAGTGAACGAAGATGAACAGGAATTGGAAAAGTGAAAAGTGTATTCAAAATCTGATGAAAACAGGAAAGGGGAATAGTACTTATACTGAATAAAGAGACAAAAAAAGACTAGATGAAATTATTATTATTTTTCTTCTTATTATTATTATTCAGGCCTGCATGGAGTCAAAAGACTCAGTGGGAGGTCCTTCCTAGGAAACACAAAGTCTATCATACCACTCCTTAAACTCATTGACCGTTCTTACTCTCACCACTCTATCAGGCAATGCTTTCCACAGTTCAACTACCCTCCATGCAAAGAAAAAACTCCTCACCCTCTTGCTCATAGCTTCCTTTTGCAACTTCCAGGATGACCTCTTGTCATCGCTCCTTCCAGCTGTTCCACCAAGCGAAAGAACTTCTCAATGTCAACCCTGTAACTATCTCTCGGCAATTTTAAAGGTCTCAGTCATATCGCCTCTCCTTCTTCTATATACCAAACACTGCAGTCCACATTCTCTCAGCCGATCCTAATAACTAACATTGCATAGTCCTGAAACTATCTATGTTATTCGCCTCTGTACTCTTTCCACAGTTTATTTATCCCCTTCAAATCCCAGGGACCAAATTTGAAAACAATAGTCTAAAAGTGGTCTAATCAGTGTCTTATACAATGGAATGATAACTCTTTTATCTCTGCAGGTCAGCATCCCTCTCAGTATTGCAGCAATCCTCTGTGTTACCTTCACCACGTTTGCAATATGTTCCCTGAATTTCAGGTTTCTATCAATCATCACCCAAAGATCTCTTGTCTCCCCTACTTCCTCCAGTACAGCTCCTCTAATTGAGTTATGCAGCCTCCCATCGATGTATTCCAAACTTCAACACTTTACCTTTTGCTGCGTTAAACTGACACATCCCCATTTATTTGCCCACCTGTCTAGTTTATTCAAATCTCTTGCAGGGTTTTCACATCTGCACTATTACTAATAACCCTTCACAGCTTCACATCATCTGCAAACAACTGAATATTTCCCTGCAATCCACTGACAATGTGATTGATATAAAGTTAAACAATACAGGTCCTAGTACAGAGCCCTGTCTGACCCCACTTGTAACCTTCTGCCTCCTTGATACTGCCCCACCATAAACAACTCTCTGATACTTTTCAGACAGCCAATCTTGAATCCTGAATCCAGCTGACTAACCCAATATCTAAACCCATGTGCTGTAACTTAAATATCAGCTTATCGTGTGGCACCCTGTCAAATGCCATTGCAAAATCCAAATAAAAAAGCAGAATATGCCTTTCCCTCATCAACCACTCTTGTCACATTATTATAAAAGGCAATCATATTACTAAAGCAAGAGTGCCCCTTAACAAATCCATGTTCACTCTCACAGATAACATTACCCTCATCTGCCCAATGCTGTATATGGTCCCTCACTAATTTCTCCGAGATCTTTACAACTGCTACAGCCCTTATGCAATGGCATAAGGGCGGTAGCAGTTGCAAATCTTACTTTCCTTCCATTCCTTGGGTACCTTTTCCGTTGCCAGACTTTCATTGAAAAGCCACGTTAATGAAACTGTTAGCAAATTCTCTCAAAACTCGTGGTGAAATATCATCCAGTCCCACAGCGTTACTGACATCCAGGGTACTCAGTATTTGGAACACACTCTCTTCTTGCACCTCTAAACCTCAAACCTACCCTATCCCTTTTGTATTAAAACTTACTTCTTCAGGATGAACTACTCTAATAAAGTGTTCATTGAACAACTCCACTATGTCCTCTGCATCAGTCACTCTATTCTCATTTTCATCCCACAATGTCACACAACCATTTCTCCTCCTACTGGCCACACAGCTAAAAAAATTCCCTAGGGTTATCTTTGGATCTTAGTGCAAGTATCTTCTCATATTCCAGTTTTGCTTTCCTTACCATATTAGTCACTCTCCTGGCCTGAGTCTTATATTCTTCATGCATCTGCTCTCCACCTCGCTCCTTATATCTCTTCCATAACCTCTTTTTCATCTGAAGTTCCTGTTTGATATTGTCTGTCATCCACTTTACACCAAATTGTGTCCTCTTCTTCACTCGTGGAATACAGTTTACTATTGCTGTCAACAAATATTCCTTCACAATTTACCATGCACTAATGATATCCCAGCCTTCCAATTCTGTCCTCAATGGAACTGCCCCAAGTTGATATCTAAGACTATTAAATCACCTGTCTTATAATTCCACATACGTTCCCATTTCTTTGATACTCCTACATGTCTATTCATCTTTCAAGTCAAAACCACATGGTCACTCTCTCTAAATGGGGGGTAGAGATGTCATCTCAGTTATTATCAGCTCTTCTGATGCTATGACCAAATCCAAAACTCTTCAACCTCTATTACATGTAGTCTAAGACATCTGTCCCTCAAGAATTCCAGAAATTCCATTCCCTCATGACTGCATGCAATTTTCTCTTCCCTACTTATACTGCTATAGTTAAAATCTCCTATAACAATCATTCTTCTTGCACTTGCCAAGCTCAACTGCCTAAACATCTCCTGCTCACCACCCTTTGTGCTCCTTGGCTTGTAGCAACATCCTACTAAACATCCTGTCTTGCCCACCTCTACCTCACACTACATGCTTTAAAAACCATTAGTGTCACTGTCTTCCAAAGTCTCCACTCTTAGAGAACAGAAGTTATCACTTATCATAAGCAGTTCTCCATCACCACGTTTTCCTTTCTTATTCTGCGAAAAATGCTGTACCCTGCTACTTCTATTCCTGTTATTATGCCATCTTCTGTCAACGACATCTCAGAGATCCCAATAACCTTTGGCCAGGCTGATGCAATCAATGCCACCAATTCATCTCCTTTATTCCAGATACTCCTGGCATTAGTATAAAAAATATAATATTGAATGCCAGCAGCACCCAGAGTTTCCAGGTGGCACCCTTCCAAGTACTAACTGGGCTCAGGCTTGCTTCATTTCAGTGATCAGACAAGAACTGGTGCTTTCAAACTTTTCTGGCCAATGGAAACTTATCCTATCAAACCATAAGGATCATGAAGAAAAGGAGATTTTTATGAAAAATTACAGAATTGTACATATATAGAAGAAATGCTGAAGTAGTATAACATGCTTAATCACATGTGATATGATTAACAACACTGGAGAATGAAATAATGAAGATGAGCAAGCCATAGTTAATGAAGCATATGGTCAAAGAAATTATCATAGTGATTTACTGGTAAGAGTTTGCAAAAATGAATCATCTTGTGATAGGAAAACTTATTTAAACATCAATATTTACATAACATGACCTGAATATCATCAGATGGTAAAAACAAAAGCTAAACTGATCACAGTACAATCAAGATTAGTTTTATTAGTTTACTCTTTGATGTTAAAGTAGAGGAGTTGATGTAGGACCTGGTCATTATTCATGACAACTAAAGTTAAAGATCTGTTAATATAATAATATTAAAATTCAGAATGGAAGAATAAGATATGTCTAAATTAAAAATGAATGAAATAAAGAAAAATTTTTCTGTTATGAATTATGTTAATATGTTAATATTAACATATTTCAATAACATATTATGTAATAATATGTTAAGAATTAATTTCAGATTTTGTAGAATGGAAAACTAGATCAGTGCTTCCCAACCTTTTTCACGTCACGGCACACTATGAAGGAACATTTTTCTATTAACATGATTAATTTCTTCTATTTCATACAGGGATTCAATTAATAAGATCTTTATTTCAAATAGTTTTGCATTATAATACATAAACATTCCAGCGAGACATTCGTTTCAGGATAAGTCTTCTTATACGAAACAAGTGGAATGAAAATACCTAATCCATAAATCCTCAGTGATTGATATTTGACATAATTTTTATATCGCATCTATGAACTAAATTGTCAGATTTGACTGAGTGAACCTGTGATTAAATTTTTATAACACTTATTTTATAAAATTATGATGTGAAAATACAAAAGTAAAATTAATTACACACAAAAGAATTACTGACTATGTATAAATATGCTAATAATAATAATTTAATGACAAAATAAACATTTTAAGTATTAATATAAATATCTACAATATTCTTTTGCCACAGTTAATACATATATTTGCCAGTGCCCTTGACCATGTTGTTTAATCTGAGTCTCGGGTCTGGTTTAGTCCTGAAGCTGTGAAAGAGGGGAAAATAGTTCCACTGCATAAAGGAGGATCCAAGACTACGGTTGCAAATTACCGACTGATCAGCATATCAGGAGTCGTTGTCAAGGTCTTGGAGAAAGAAGTCAAGGGAAAAATACAGGAATGGATTGATGAAAAATGAGATACTGTATGGGGGACAGCATGGCTTTGTGAAGGGTAGATCATGCCTCAGTAACTTGCTCAAGTTTTATAACACAGTGATGGCTGAACTGGATAAGGGTAACGGGTTTACAGTGATACTGCTGGACCTGGCTAAGGCATTTGACAGGATACCACATGGAATTCTAATCCGTAAACTACAACATATGGGAATGGATATAGGATTGGTGAGATGGATAGGTGGGTGGTTGAGGGAGAGATATCAAAGAGTAGTTTATTCAGGAGTTGAGTCCAAAAGACAGGCTGTAACTAGTGGTGTGCTGCAGGGTTCTGTTCTTAGACCACTGCTGTTTAATTTGTTCATTAATGATATAGGGAAGGATCTAAGAGGAACAGTTCATTTGTTCGCTGATGATGGAAAGTTGGGTAGGGCAATAGTGAATGCAGAAGATGTCAAAATCTTGCAGGATGACTTGGATAGATTGGAGTTCTGGGCTAAGGAGAATGGATGTCAATTTAATGTGACAAAATATAAGGTTATGCATTTTGGGGTGAAAAGATTAGCAGCAGTATACCACATTGGTGGAACTGTACTCCAGGAGATTGATGAGGCCAGGGACTTGGGAGTGTTGGTGGATAGGGAGATGAAGTTTAGGGGGCACATTGCAAAAGTAGCTAAATCAGCTCATCAACTCACTTAGTTGTTGAAAAATACCTTGACGAGAAGAGACAAGCAAGTTATTGTACTTCTGTACCGAGCCTTAATAAGATCTCATCTCAACTACTGTGCCCAGATTTGGTCACCTAGGTTCCTTCTTGATGGGGAGGAGGTGGAGAGGATCCAGAAGCGAGTGACTAAGATGATAGCAGGGCTATGGAATGAACCATATGAGAACAGGTTGAAGATTTATGGGTTGCAGAAATTAGTTGATAGGCAGAAAAGGGGAGATATGATTGAGACGTTCAAATTGCTAAAGGGTTTCTATAGGATTAACTCGGAGGATATTTTTGAGATCAGGACTGGTGGTGGAAGAACTAGGGGACACCTATGGAAGCTGGGCAAGAGTGTGGTTAGCAGGGGTGTTAGAGCTGGGTTCTTTACTTTTAGAGTGGTAGATGAGTGGAATAAGCTGTCAGAGTCTGTTGTGGGTGCTAGGACAGTGAGTGAGTTCAAGGCAAGGTATGATAGATACTGTGAGAATGTTGTATAGTTGTTGAGGACATGATGTTTAGGGCCTTCCTCGATGAGTTTAAGGACTCCCTGGAGTCGCCCGTAGTTATAATAATAATAATATTTCTTTCTTTTTTTTTAAGTTAAGGGATATTACATCCCATATTGTTTCATAGCCGAATAAGAAACGTGAAACCCAGCTCCTAGGAACTGTATTACTGTTTAACATTGTGAGTGAGAGAAGGTCACTACCCAGACCGGTTTCAACCTTTGTTGAGGTCTCATCGGTGAGTAGGTAGACCTAGAAATACCAAGTTTGCAAACAGAACTTATATATACCCTATTATGAGAATTGCCAAGAAGGTGTCCTAATAAATTATTAATTATATGAAGAGCCAAAGGCTTCAATTCGGCGACATAAGCTTATTTAAGTTAAGGGATATTACATCCCATATTGTTTCATAGCCGAATAAGAAACTCAAAGAGTTTCATGCCGAATATAGTAAATATATAAAGTTTGGCGAGTCCAAGCGTAAGCAAATACCTGGATAGTTACAACTGACCCTGTAGGGAGTGCAACACTGAGGAAACTCATGGTAAGGGTGGAGCAAGCTCCGATCACTATACTTGATATTTCCCCATAATGTGAAACCCAGCTCCTAGGAGCTGTATTACTGTTTTACATTATGAGTGAGAGAAGGTCACTACCCAGACCGGTTTCAACCTTTATTGAGGTCTCATCAGTGAGTAGGTAGACCTAGAAATACCAAGTTTGTAGCAAATAGAACTTACATATACCCTAATATGAGAATTGCTATTATGGGGAAATATCAAGAACAGTGAAGCCGAATTGAAGCCTTTGGCTCTTCATATAATTAATAATTTCCTTCTTATTTCAGTGAGATACTTGGGCTTGTTTCTGTGAGCACAACTTTTTTTATATCTGGGTCTATGGTCGAAAGAGCTACATGCAATTCATGATCAAGACTCTTCAATGATGATCTCTTTAAATTCTTGATAGTGAGCATAGAAGAGAAACTTTGTTCACACAAGTATGTTGTAGCAAATGGTAAAAGAATGTTTAAGCTTTTTTGCTGATGGATGGAAACTCCTTTTTTGCAGTTACCCAGAATTGAGATAATGGAACATCCTTAAACTCAACTTCAAGGGTTCGATCACTTTTTAAGTCTAATAACTCCTCCTTTTCTTTCACTGATAAATCGAATGCCATGTGATCTAATGAAACTGCAAATAGATTTCGAACCCAATCGAATTTCTTTGTCTCTGTTAATTCAAAGTAGTGATGAAGCTTTCTCTCAAGCATGCATGTTGATCTACAAGTTCTAGTAGTTCTTTTTTAGGATTCGAACTACAACACCGACTAAACATTTCAAGGGGACCATTTTTCACCACATCTTTCCAAAGTTGAATTTTGTTTTTGAATCCATTAATTTTGTCAGTGCAAGTTAATATATTCTCAAGCAGTCCTTGCATTTTTCGGTGAAGTTCATTTAGGTATTCAAATATGTCAGCTAAGTAGGCCATTTTTTGCGACCAGTAATTGTCTTCCAACTTAGCTGAATACTGAGAGTTACCCTCAAAAAATATTTTTAATTCTTCTTTCAACTCATGAACTCTGGACAGAACTCTCCCTCTCGACAGCCAACGAACTTCAGTATGGAACAACAAAGATTGATGCTCTGATCCCATTTCATCAGATAAAATTGAAAAAAGATGCGCTTAAAGTGTCTACTTTTGATCAAATTCACCATTTTTATAATGTCATTAAGTGTGGACTTTAATTCTAGAGGTAAACTATTTGACATGAGAGCTTCTCTATGAATAAAGCAGTGTATTATTTGAACATCAGGGTTTTCAGACTGAACTTCGGACGCCAAGCCTCTGACCCTTCCTGTCATTGCAGTTGTGCCATCAGTACATAAACTTATGCAATTTTTCCATGAAATTTTGTGCGTATCAAAGTATTCATTGATCACTTTAAAGATTTCCTTCCCAGTTGTTTGTTTCTGAAATTATTTGCAGAATAAATAATGCTCTTTCAACCCTTTCTCATCAGGAATTTGAACAAGTGCAATTAGCTGACAACAGTTGCTAACATCTGTTGATTCATCAACCTGTAAGGAAAATTTCTTAACTTCACAAATTTTCTGGATTAGTGTTCCTTCTATTTTAACTGACATGTCTTCAATGCGCCTGCTGATTATATTATTTGAAAGTGGTACTTTTTCAATTTCTTTTACTTCATTGATTCCAAGGTTTTGAAAATTTCCACACAAGCTGGTAAAATGAGTGATTCGGCAATTGTGTGAGCCTTCTTGGCGTTAGCTATCAATCTCGCGACTTTGTAACTTGCTTCTAGAGCTCCATTAGATACCATTGTGGCTGATCTCATGAAAGAACTTTGCATTTGAATTTGAGTTCACAGATGTTTAAAATAGTTAAAATCCTTATCTATGTATGAAGGATGCTTGGTAGAAAGGTCTCGATGTAGTTTACTTGGTACCATTGCTTCATTTGACAACTTTTCCAGGCATATGAGACATTGAGGCACAGAAGAATTATCGGAGCATACGAAACTAAATTTCAGGTAATCCTCTTTATATAGTCTATGACTACGTTGCGCCTTAAAGGTTTTCTTTGGTTCACTTTCTTGGGCTCGCGAATTTGATGGATTTTCTGATTTTTTTAAAATATTTGTCCATTATTGTGGGTAACTGAAAAGTAAATTTAATAGAATTAAAATATAAGCAAATAAAGAAGCCATTGAATAGAAAGATATAAATCACATGAAACTAAAAATACTACATTATATTCGAGGATATCAAATAGGCATTGTAACTAGAGCATCCAAAATACCGGAACAAGCAAAACTATGTTAGGAAAATGCCTATTAATGACAGAAAGCCTACGTTTACCAAGCTTAGCTATGCAAATTACACATTAATCATTTTGTCACTCATAATGTGAACGTCCATTGTCCAAAAAATATCTCAGATACCTTTTGATTCCAAAGAAAATACATTACTAAAAAATGGTTATCTATAAGAAAAAAATGACTCATCAGTGTTTATTTTATCATGTGAAGGTACTTCTTTCTTGTATGACCATTATAGCTTCAGCTAAAATGAATGTAACAGATCGACGGTAACAGGAAAAAGCGTCTTTGTCAGCAAATAATAACAATTTGACTTATGTTCCACAAACTATCACATTTGTTAAAACACAAATTCAGAAAAAGACGCAATAAGACATTCCCGCTAAGGTGTTTTACACAGACCACTTAGCAACACTGAACATCCACTTGAACGCAGTTCTTACAAAAATTATACGCTCTTGAAACACTCGACTGCTACTCTGACAACACAACAGACGAGTTGGAACTGAAGCAGAGTAATGATCTTCTGAGTTGTAGATGCAAAATGTGAGGAAGGGAGTAATGGCACTTATTACATTCTGGGAGGTCAACTTCACATGTACGTAGCTAGAAAAGAGAAATAAAGCAAAAAGGGAACCACTCGGCAGCCTAGCCCTCCGGTACCGTCGCCCCATAATCAGGACTTTGTGGTTAAATTTTTTGCGCCACACTGGTGTGCCGCGGCATGTCGGTTGGGAAGCACTGAACTAGATAATGAGATGGGAAGAGACTCTTTGGATACTAAGAAAGGAAAAAGAGCAAAGATTGGTTGTCAAACAAGACCTGGTAAATCATAGAAAAAAAGACATAAAATTAAAATGCTGTTTAAATATGCTAAGTCTCAGAGAATTAAAGGAATTCACCTGACAAATATAGAAAGAAAAACAAGTCAAAAGGCTGCAGTGTTAGGCCATATTGAAAAATTGTATGATATGACAAGCAAAACATGTTCTGAAAGAAAGAAGGAAGAAAATGTAATAAGCAAAATGAGTTTCAGAAATGGTCATAGCATCAGAGAATGTGATCGAGACAGATGTAAACTTGTCCCCAGATAAAATCAAACAGGAATTGTAGAAGAATATGAGGTTATGGAAGATAGATAGATAGATAGAGAGAGAGAGAGAGAGAGAGAGAGAGAGAGGTAGGCAACAATTGCATGAGGATGAAGCATATAAGGTTCAAGCTGGGAAGATTAGTGTAGTAAGGAGAGAAGAATTAGAATATTAAAGGAGGCTAGCACTGTGATCCAAAAAAGAATCCCAAGACATTCTCTTACTATGGGGGTCTGTAGAAGGAGAATAAAGGTGGATGAATGACCTTGCTAAATGGAAATGGCAGTATTTCCATCAACAACTTTTACAATGTGTTCCATGAACTTCAGCTCCCTAACCATAAAGATTCCCAGATGTCTCATTTCCTCCAATTCATGAAGCAAAATTTCTTTACCATGATAAAATGCATTCTGTCTTCTCTGGCCAAAATGCATAACTTTGCACTTAGCAACACTGAAATGACATCCCCATTCTTTAACACAAAGCGCCAGAATATTCGACCTGCTTCCAACAACATCACATCAGAACTTTCTAACACTGCTATCCCTAATTTAACATTAGCAGCAAACAATTGAATATCTCCTCTCACAAGTTGAATTATATCATTACTATATACAACAGTAGTCCCAGAACAGAACAGAACCTTGTAGAACCCTATTCATCCCCTTCCTTTTTTTTTTTTTTTTTTTCAGAATACTGCACCTCCATACACCACTTGCTGGTTCTTATTAGTCGATCATCCTGTGACCAAGCTATTAGTTGAGTATCCATCAATCCTGCTCAATTTCATCAGCAGTTATCATGTGGTGCTTCATCAAATTCTTTTGCTCCAGTTAAATCCCTGTATAAGCATCTCCTCATTCCAATACACTAGTCACACTATTATAAACTGTAATTAACCCTCCTACTGGCCAAGGTGGATGAAATAGCAAGACTACCCCAGACTTTTTTCATGGATCAAAACTTCATCGGCATTCTATCTTTTATCAAGTATTTACCTTCCTCCGCTGTTAATCCCTTAACGGCGATTTGAGAGCCATTAGTGGATTAACTGTGGTCGAGCGACTTTTGTGTCACTTGTCTTTACATGTACTCTGTTACTTTGAATTTTCTTCACTGTACTAGGATATTTGATCGTTTTTTTTTTTTTTTTATTGCTGAACAATTTATTTCTTTTGTCTCTTTACAAAAATAGAAGTTTCACACTGCCAAAATAAATAATCAATCCTGAAATGACCATAGCTCAGCCTTTGCAATGAACATACTTCAGTAATAGTTAATTTCCTCCACTTTACTGACAATATAGATTCTTTTTTGTGAATTTTCAAATGTTTGTTTACGTTTAAAATATTTCGTCAAATATTTATATTTTTAAATAACATTTAGTGAAATAAATATGACATTTTGCTTTCTTTTTTTTGCAAAATACCTTTATATGGATTGTCACATTTCAATTTCAGGAACGATTGTTGTTTTTTTTTTATTTTATGAACAACAAATGATTATAAACTGCATTACTCGGTTTCCGATATTGTATCTTTTTCAGTATCAAAAATTTATACCTAATGGTATTTTATCAGAGACTCTTCGCCTTCTTCTTTTGCTGAAAATTGCAACAGAGGTTTTTTTTTTTTTTTTTGTAGGATGCACATTACTATAATATCCAGTGCTTAACCACTGTAGATATGTTGAAAATATAATAGAAAGGATATCCTGTATGGAATGATTAAAATTTTATGCTCATTTTTAGGATTTTTAACTGCAACCCCCCCCCCCCCCTCTGCTGTCCTGGAACTGAGTTGCATAACTACTTTAAATTTCTATAGCTTTGAAAGCTTTCAGACGGTATTCAAAATCTCTTATTTCAGTTTACCGTTGTGACAAAAGAAATAAAGCAATAATATTGTTGTATATCGAAGCTTCTAATTCTGTACTCTTTCTTTGAATCTGAAATCAGTGGTCTGCTGAAATTATTCTAAGATTTAGAAATACTATGCTGTATTTTCAACATGTAAAACCCACACAAAGAAATTTCAATTGTGTTATTTCTGTTTCTTTTTTTTTTTTTTTAAATCTAAATATTACTACTTCTATTTCTGCTGATTGCTATTTCTGAAATACGTCTTAGAAATGCTGGACAATAATCCTCTTACCTAGAGGAAAAGCTAAAAGTCTTAGATTACTCTTTTGAGAAACACAAGACAGAAAGTTTCCTAGAAGTCACACTAAATTGCCTCAAGCAAGAATGTCTTGTTTCGTTTTCTGTTGTTCAGATATCCTAAAACAGTAAAACTGACATTTCTTTTACAGGCTGATGAAGTATTTATGCCAAAAATGATTTCTTTATTTATAGTGATCAGTTTCACTTTTATTATCGAAAAATCCTAAATTATTTGATAATTATCCTGAAAAAAATTACTGCTATTGCTGTTGCTGCTCTTGCTTGCCATCTCACAAATGAATTGTATATTGGGTATACTTTCTAATATTCCTCTTTTCCCAGTAACAAGTTGTAGACTAACGGAGATTACCAACTCTCCCCTCCCCACCACCACTGGGAACCAGATCAAAAGAACATGCCCAGAAGGCAGCACACTAAAGTACCTCGTGCAATAACTGAATATTTTACAGGCAGAAATTCCTTGTTCTGTTTTTCCATCTTTCTGATTGATTAGCAGACATTCGAAGCATATTTTGATATTGCATTTGTAGGATGACAGTGTTTTTAAATATTAATTTCCCTATTAGCCAACATCACATAACTTCCGGATTTATAATAATAGGAAAATAATATGTATATTTTCATATTTATAATTTGCAAATTTATAATAATCAAAACTTAGTTTCTGTGTCGAAAAAATTAAACATTACGTGGAACAATTATTATGGAAAAATCACGAATGAAATAAAAACTGTACCTATGTTTCATAACAGCTTTCGGGTGTCTGGTAATGTTGCAATAGGAGGGGGGGGGGTGATGCTATCAAAGTCGAAATAAAGTTCATTTGTATTGTGAAAGGAAATGAAATTTCACATTTGATGCATTTCATATACATATTTTGAATGATAAAAATAAGCAAATGTATCGCTTACTTTAAAAATTGGAGAATAAAATATCTGAATTATGCAGTAAATATCTATAACTGTTAATTTCATTTTGTAATGACCAATTATACAGGAAAACCAAGAAAGTGAAAGTACAAAGAACAGTAGATTACTATATAATATAAAAAAAAAATTTAGTGATATGATTAAAGAATTTCACGTTATTCTCTATAAAGCAAAGTTGCTCCAGTGTGTCCTAAAGGAAATCTGTGAAGTATTATTCGATTTCGATGGTTTTGTACAAAAATAAAAATAATATAATCTGGAACATCGGCAGCAGGTTTTCTTTTCTTTTTTTAAAAGAATATTTCAAATAATTATCGTGAATTAATTTCTTCGAGAACAAAGAATAATGTTTTGTCTAGAAAGTGATTAGAAAAAAATCAGTGCAAAAAAATTAAAAATGAAATTGGTTCTCCAAGGTAAGGCGATATTTAAGTGAAGAAATTATGCAAGACCTTTATTTTGTCCAGAAATTAAAATTGTATTGTATAATAAAAAGAGGAAACAAAAATATAAATAATTTCTATATTTTTAGTCTATCCTATATAACTAAAATCCAGTTGACCAGCATAGAACAAGGATCTGCGTTTCTTGTTATAGGCAACTGAGAGGTAGCTACGAACGTGAGATAATCCGATTAACCGTTCTCTTCAGCGTGAAGGTTTATCACACCTTCTAATGGACAGGATGGTCAAATTGCACTTCTTATCCTGGTTCTTTAAACAGGTGGGCTGAATCATATCCAGATTTAATTGGACTTCTATAGACGTCCTAGCCGTTTGGAAGGTTAAGTTACAAAAGCAAGTCTTTCCCTCAACAAATCCATGCTGTTCTCTTGTAAGACTTCCATTCTCATCAAGCAAAGTTTGCATTCTGTCTCTAGCCAGCCTCTTTAATGATGTCATCACTGTACCTAATATACACACTGGTCTATAGTTGGACACCATTGACTTGGATTCTACATTATGCAGTGACTTTTTCCTTCTTTTCACTCTTCTGGGACACTGATCCTATCCAGACTCCAGTTGAACAAAGTCAAGTACAATGCTAGCTCCTTTTCACATCTACATAATATATGTGATGGTATCCCTGACAGCTTTATTATCATCAATGAATTAAAGATGCTAAGAAACTATATTTTTGGTTTCATCTTTTATCCAAGTGTAAGCAAACTTTGAGCATGAAGCAACTTCACGATTGGGCTACTTGTATATAGAGGATAATGACTTCACATCAATTGCCTTGGTATACCATAATGCAACACACATATCTTGACGGACATGTGTAATGTTATGCATTATGGGAAAGATCAATTTTTACCTTTATTGAGATCTCATCAGTGAGAGCTACTAAGGCAATTGATGTGAAGTCATCAGCCTCTATGTATGAGTAGCCCAGTCATGAAGTTACTTCATGTGCAAACGTTGTTTGCTTACACTTGGATAAAGGATGAAACCAAGAATATAATTCCTTGGCATCATTAAATTATAGTATAACCAAGTCATAGTGGAAGCATGCCGAGCCTATAACCCAGAGGTCCGTGGATTGAAACCATACTCTGGTAATATTTTTAGCACCTCTGTTTAGCAAATTGGAAGAATGATAGTACATTGCACCCTTTGATTGGAAAATGCCTACGTCCGATTCCTGTCATGATGGAAGAATCTTTATATGGCTCTTTTTCAATTGAAGATGAGTTAGCTAATCTCATATGTAGTCATCATGGTTTTTTTCTCTCAGAAACTTGAGTTTTTATCTCGATACAGGCAAATCAGCCTTCAAGACACATGCAATTTACAGACAAAAAATACAAGTGGTGGTAGTGGGCAGTAGATGGTGTTGGTGTAGATGATGGAAGTGGTGGAGATGGAGAGTTGTAGAGTAGGTGCCCTCCCTCAATGAGTCTTTGGACTCTTTGGAGGTGTCATGAAATAATAATAATAATAATTATTATTATCTATCTCTAATCCAGAGTATTTTAGTAACAGGTGTGACACCTTTTGACTACTTGTATATGGAAATATGACTTCTGCATAACTTTAACCTTTAAATCTTTGCAATATCTGGAGGGTAATCATCATATAGTAAGTTGACAGTGTCAGCTAATGGAATATTGGTAAAAGAAGGAAACAATATCAAAACTAATGAGTCAGACTCTTTTATTTGAGCATCCTTGATTTGTTCAAGAAAATGTATCAAATTTTTGATGAAAGATTTGGATTGTCCAGTATGGGTAGTTAATGAATGGGACAAAAATTTAGCAATTTGATAAGTGGGTGAGTCAGTACAATTCACAATGGATCTTACTGGATAACCTTTGTTATGAATTTTTGGGAGGCCATATAAACGAGTTCTTCCAAAATGAAGAACTCCTTCCAACTTGTCCACGGTATTTTGATCCCAACTGACAACTTCATCAAGCAACTTGTTTAATTTGTGATTTTGTAGGGTTATGATTGATTTCTTGATAGGTGGAGGTACCTTGCAAAAGGCAGTCTACTTTTCTCTCATAGTCAGCCTTATCCATTACCACTACAGCTTTCCTTTATCAGCTTTTGAAATAGATACAGTGGAACCTCAGTTGTCGAACGACTCTGATCTCGAAGAAATAGGTTCCTGAACATATTTTCTGAACAAAAAATGCACCAGTTTCAGAACAGACAAACCGGCAACCACGTGCTCTGCGGGCTGAGATATAAGGCATGAGAGTGCCAGCCTCTGCTCAGTGCAAACACCTCGAATTTGTAGTGCATTTTATTGATTTTCTTGGTGTTTTGTTGTTTGTTCGTAAATTAAAACTCTCCTCTGTATAGTTAAAGTGAATTTAAATTTTCATGTATATTTTATCTATTTATTGTGTTTATTCTTTTTTGTGTAAGATTTTATGCATTTTCATTGATTTTGTATGCGATTTTATTATTATTATTATTATTATTATTATTCAGGCCTCCATGGAGTCAAAAGACTCATCATGGGAGGTCCTTCCTAAGATCATAAAGTCTGTCAAGACTCATTGAGGGGAGGTCACCCCTAAGAAACACAAAGTCTATCATACCACTCCTTAAACTCATTGACCATTCTCGCTCTCACCACTCCATCAGGCAATGCATTCCATGGTTCAACCACCCTCCATGCAAAGAAACCACTCCTCACCCTCTTGCTCACAGTTTCCTTTTGTAACTTCCAGGGATGGCCTCGTCATCACTCCCTCCCGCTGTTCAACCAAGCGAAAGAAATCCCCAGTGTTAACCCTGTAACCACCTCTCAACAGTTTAAAAGTCTCAATCATATCACCTCTCCTTCTTCTATCCACCAAACTCTGCAGTCCACATTCTCTCAGCCGATCCTCATAACCAAAATTGTATAGTCCTGAAACCATCTTTGTCATCCGTCTCTATACCCTTTCCACAGTTAATTTATCCCCTTCAAATCCTGGGGACCAAATCTGAGAACAATTGTCTAAGTGTGGTCTGATCAGAGACTTATACAACGGAATGATAACCCTTTTATCTCTGCAGGTCATGCATGAAGTACTGTTATAAAGGTTTATTATTATTATTAACATTTGACCTCCGTGGAGTCAGAGACTCATTGTGGGAGGTACACACTATTGCACACAATGCTCATCCAACCGTGCTTTAAATTGATTCAATGTGTCTACACCCACAACACACTCAGGCGATGCATTCCACTCACCAACCACTCACCATGCAAAGAACCTACTCCTCACTCCTCTGTTCACACCCTCCTTATACAGTTTCCAGCAATGACCTCTTGTTCTACTCCCCTCCCCTCTCCTATTTTATGAAAAATCTCTTTCATGTTGACCTGATAACAACCCCTGACTAGCTTATATGTCTCAATCATATCCATCCCCGCTCTTCCTACTATTCACGAGGTTCTGCAACTCATATTCTCTCAATCTGTCCTCATACTCTACATTCACAAAGGTGGTCAGTGGTCTTTGCAATCTTCTCTGGACCCTTTCCAACATATCCTCGTCACCATGAAAAACTCGATGACAAATCTGTGCACAATAATCCATATGAGGCCTGATCAAGGCCTTATACAATGGAATCTTAACCTCTCTATTTCTGCATGTCAGAGTTCTCTTCATCATTGCCATTATTCGATGTGACGTCTTCACAACTTGTGCGATGTGGCCCCTGAATTTCAAGTCCTTGTCCACCATCACTCCTAGATCTCTCATTTCCTCTACTTCTGTTAAAGTTTTCCCACCAAGTGTATACTTTGCATCCCATCATTGCTTATCAAATCTCAAAACCTTACACTTGGCAACATTGAACTGATAATTCCACTTACCTGCCCATTCATGAGTCTATTGTCTTACAAGTCCTCTTGTAAGGCAATAACATCCACTTGACTCTGCATTGCTCTCCCTAGTTTTGCATCATCTGCAAACAGCTGGATATCACTAGTTAAACCCAACCCAATATCATTAAGTGGCCAAAAACTGACCCGTGCGGCACACCGCTAGTGACTTTCTCTTTTGGGATACCACACCCCCATATACAACTTTCTGATACCTATCTGACAGTCAGTCACTGATCCAACTCAGAAGTCTGTTATCTAATCCCATCTGTTTCAATTTATTTAAGAGTGCTTGTCACGTGGCAGTCTATCAGAAGCCATTGCAAAATCTAAGTACACCACTGTATATGCATCTCCCCTATCCAAGGTATTTGTGACCTTGTTATAGTACATAAATAAGTAGTGAAACATGATCTCTCCTCTTAACAAACCCATGGTAATAACCACAGAGAATGCTGCTGTTATCAACCCATTTCTGTATCCTACTTCTCACCAATATCTCCAGGACCTTCACCACAACTCCAGATATACAGACCGGTCTATAATTTGAAGCTACAGCCTTATCACCACCTTTATGCAGTGGAACAATTTTACCCTACTTCCACTCCCTTGGAACCTGTGCTGTTGTAAGACTCTTATTAAACAGGCATGCCAATTCCCTGGAACATTACCTTAAGATGCATGGTGATATGTCATCAAATGTTACCAAACTAATGAAAGCAAAATTCCCTTCATTAATTGTGTGGCATTGCACTAATTAGAACTATCAGTTGGTGATATTGGAAAATCCATTGCACGTATCTATAGATTTAAAGCATAAGCAATCATCTGAGGTTTGGGAATGGATTAATCCATTAATCCATTTTACATTAATTTTTATGGGAAAATGATTTTTTCAGTTTTCAAACAAATCAGTTCCCGAACAGCCTTTAGGAACAAATTATGTTCGACAACCGAGGGTTCCACTGTATTTCACTATTTTTTCTTAATGTGGTTAGCACATGGGTTTCAGCACTCAATAAATTAACTGGAGGTAATTTGCTTTTAAAAAGTGAGGCAGCAACTTCAAATCGTAGTTTATTAGTACCTTCGCTAGAAAGTCCCGACAGATTGCGTTCGATGTTATGCAAAAAATTGAGATACAGGATGCATTTAGGTACTAGAGCAAAATCAAGGCAATTAGCTTAATGTACTAGTTTCAGCATCAGATAATGGGCATCCAGAAATATTCACAATCCATTTATTCATAGGAGTGTTGTCAGAGATAATTTTTTCCTTTTGCTTACGGTATAAAGATTCATATTTTCACATCAATTTGCAGGAATGTTTTTCATAAGAACGGACTACAGATTGTTTAAAAACATGAAGAACAATATCCAGTAATTCGTCATCCAGGACAGCTGAAATTCTTCTTTCAAGATCCAAAATAGAATGAATATTGGATGCTGAATCTTTTTTAGTCGCCTGAAGTTGGTTCTGTATCAAGGAAAAATTGCATGAATATAAATTGCGTGAGCTCCAGGAGACCAAATCGTTTCTCTAAATTTAGCAAATGTAGGAATAACTTTCACATATCACAGCATTTTTTGAGAAAGGCAATCCGTGCAAGATACCTCCACTTATCAAGAAATCAATCATAACCCTACAAAATCACCAATTAAACAATTAAATAAGTTGCTTGATGAAGTTGTCAGTTGGATCAAAAATACCGTGGACAAGTTGTACACTCATTTTGGAAGAACTCCTCGTTTATATGGCCTCCCAAAAATTTATAATGAAGGTTATCCAGTAAGACCATCATGAATTGTATAGACTCTCCCACTTATCTAATTGCTAAATTTTTGTCACGTTCATTAACTACCCATACTGAATAATCTAGATCTTTCATCAAAAATTCGAAACATTTTCTTGAACAAACCAAGGATGCTCAAATAAAAGAGTCTGACTCGTTAGTTTTGATATTGTTTCCCTCTTTACCAATATTCCATTAGCTGACACTGTCAACTTACTATATGATGATTACCTTCCAGATATTGCAAAAATTTTTGAATTTGTTATACATTCAGGATATTTAAGCTGGAAAAACAAGATCTATAAACAAGTTGAAGGTACTGCCATGGGTAGCCTTCTGTCTCCACCTTTGGCAAACTATTTTTTGAACCATCTGGAAGACCTTGTTCTCATCCATTCACTCCCAACCCTGTCTTTGGTTTCATTATGTTGATGGTGTCTTTGCTATTTGGCTGCATGCTGAAGAGGAAGAATTACTACATTCCTACAACAGATCAATAGCCTTCACCCATGCATTCAGCTCACCATGGGAAAAAGAAAAGGCTGGTAGTTTACCATTCTTGGACATCCTTCTTAAACACACAGCCTCTGGTACTTTATCAACCAGTGTCTATCGAAAACCTACCTTTACTGGTAGATACATTCAGCAAAAGTCTGCTCATGACACCTCTCAAAAAATTGGTGTTATCAAGTCTTTAATTAATAGAGCACATAAAGTTTGCTCCTCTCCCTCAAGCTTACAACAAGAACTTTTCACTATCAAAAAGTTTTGAAAACTTTTCAGTATCAAAAATAGAATTTAATGGTTTAAATTCTATTTACAACCCTAATCAAATCCAGCAGATAATTGATTCCTATGTTGATAGGCGGAAAAGGGGAGACATGATTGAGACATTCAAATTGCTAAAAGGATTCTATAGGATTGATTCAGATGATATTTTTGAGATCAGGACTGGTGGGAGAACTAGGGGACACCCATGGAAGCTGGGCAAGAGCGTGGTTAGCAGGGGTGTTAGAGCTGGGTTCTTTACTTTTAGAGTGGTAAATGAGTGGAATAAGCTGCCAGAGTCTGTTGTGGGTGCTATGACAGTGAGCGAGTTCAAGGCAAGGTATGATAGATACTGTGAGAATGTTGAACAGCTGCGTGAACATGATGTTTAGGGCCTCCCTCGATGAGTCTAAGGACTCCTGGAGTAGCCCGTGGTAATAATAATAATAATAATAATAATAATAATGTTCCAACACTCAGGATTCTTCAGACTGCAGGGTTCCAATCCTTTATATTTCTGGCATTTCAGAACCGATTGGCAGAATTTTGACACAATATCCAGCGGGATAAAGCTTGTCTTCTCCATAGATGCAAGTTTAAATATGAATGCTCTTTTAAAGAAAGTTGCGAAACTCTTTTACATTGGCCAAATTTGAATCGAAATGACTGTCTCTCTGTCTCCGAAAAGTTTGGGGGATTCTTATCTTATGTAACAATCAAAGAAATAGTTTTTAAGAATTATTTACTAATATTTTATTAATATTAATTTGTATCATGTGACAATAAGTTGGTAATCCACCAACTGTTCTCTACTATGTATTCTATTCCTCTTAACTGTTTATTCTACACTGATGATGTACTGTTAGTTTCAGTAGTACCTTTATTTCATTAAAGTTAATTACTGTGGTTATCGTGTAGTTATTATTTATAGTTATGCCACGGGTACCTCTAAAGATTAGTCTTACTCTTCTGGATGTTTACTAAGTTCCATGTGATTGTAATTTTCTTTACTTGGAACAAGCTAGTCATTCTGTGGAAAAATGAGTACAGGAGCATCAATCTTACATCACTTACAATAAACTTGAGAAGTCAAACTTAGCAAAACATGGTGTACATATTGAATAAAGAATCTTCCAGCCACAACCCAATTACTTCATCAATGTTACTTTAAATATGCATGTTTATTTAAGGAACATACTGAAGTCTTAGTACACTGCATATGCTTAAATCAGAACAATTGTATGTCTTCATCAAAAATATGAGAAAGTCTCATTCTCCTTAGTCATAGTTTTTTTTCTTTTTTTTAAGTATTATATTCATATCTCAATACGGTTGTATTATACATAGATGCAGCTAACAGCATTTTGAAATAAACATCCATTGTAAGCATTCCACCTTGTACAACTGTTTCTACACAGGCTTGTAAGTATCAATATTTGTAAATAAAATGTTATTATTGTTTCTTTTGGGGAAAAAAAAAAAAAAAAAAAGTTCCCAACAGGGAGTTGGAGAGGCTGTTTTAGCCTATCTAACTTTTGGAGACTGAGTGGGTAGTTCAATCTCCACTGGTAGCCAATCAGCGATAGTACACAGTGAAGAAGGCGACTAGCAAGTATCACCATCTTCCCTAACCCTAACACAATATTTTTAATGTCTGAAAATAGTGCGAGTTCGATGAAAGGTGAAACGAAGGGAATTTTCTTGGGTTTACGGGAAAAAAAACCGAGTTTCTGGGAGAAAAAACCTGCTTGAGCATGCCAGAGATTGACTAACTTTGGGAACAGGTCGAAAAAAAGCTTTGAAAAATGTTCTTCTAGTCGGCGACTAGACTCAAACTTATAAGTCTTTCTTCATGCGGTCAAGCGCCATAAAGTGCAAACGCCACTTCTACTGAAATACACAGCCCCACATTTCTTTCGTATACAGGTTAAAATTACATTTATTATTATAACAAAAGTAACTCTAAAAACCTGTATACTAAAACTTACTGTGAGGTCCTCAATAAGCTGTTCCTGTCCTTCACTTTCTTCTTCCAGCCACATTTCCTTATAGATCTGAAGGAAGATGTTAATGGCACGATGCCTGAAAATAAATAATTTCATTCTCATTTAAACTGAGTACATATATATTTCTTCAAAGTCACATAATGTAAATTAGTTATTGGAAGTAGTTAATTTAAATACAAATTTGAAAAATATGTGATTATTATTATTATTAATGTCTGACCTTTATGAAGTCAGAGACTCATCGTGGGAGGTACACATTAGCGCACACAAAACTCAACCAACCATGCCTTAAACTATTCAATGTATCTACATTCACAACACACTCAGGCAATGCATTCTATTCACTAACCACTCTCCATTTAAAGAACTTACTTATCATGTCTCTGTTCACACCCTCCTTATAGAGTTCCCAGGGATGGTCACTTGTTCTACTCCACCTCTCCCATTCTATGAAAAATCTCTTCCATGTCAACCTGATAACTACCCTTGACTAACTTATATGTCTCAATCATATCCCCACTCCTCCTCCTATTCATGAGGATTTGCAATTTCCATTCTCTCAAGCTGTCTTCGTACTCCACATTCCAAAGACCAAAAGATCCACCCTTTGTGAATCTTCTCTGAACCCTTTCTAAGATATCTCCACGAAAACCCAGTGACCAAACCTGTGCACAATAACCCATTTGTGAGAAAACACAGTGTGATTAATGGAAAGGTGGCAAGCCAGTTGATGGGAAACGTATGTGTGTGTGACTGGCCATAAAATAGAGAGAGTGAGTGATAGTGAAAAAATGATGCAGGATTCGAAAGTCATTTCATTTGTTCCTGAGTTCGTGAAAATGAGGCAGGAGATGAGACAAATGTGGAGTGAAATGAAGGGAATTGGAGATATGTATGGAAGAGAGAAGATGACAAAAACAAATGATGTCAGTATGAAAAAGTTAACAAAAGACTCGTGAGTGGTACTGCAGAGCAATTTGATTATTAAAGGTGTGGAAAACAAGAAGATGCACAAGGTTTTTTTCGGGAGATAAAATAAATAAAGTAATTGAGGCACTCAATATGAGAAGTAAGTGAGCAAAATAGTTGGTAGTAGTAGCAGGAACAAATGACTTGACTGAGAACAAAGAGAATGTGAGACTGGATATTAGGAGGTTGTTGAGAAGGATAAAAGATAATAGTGTGATAGGAAAGGTAGTCACTGTGTTGCCCATGTATGACAGTGAGGAGAGGAGGTGAAAAGCTTGGATTACGAATATTTTAGCAGAAATATGTGAAGAGAAAGGAGTGCAGTTTGTTAATGTGTCGAATGAGTTTGAAGGTTGAATTGAACTGCATAAGAGTGATGGACTGCATTTGAATGGTTTTGGTGTGAGTCATTTGGAGAGACTGCTACTGCTGGAAGGGAGAGTAATAAGCGCAGAGAATGAATCTGAGAAATTAAGAAGTGACGTGAAAGAGCAGGAACATAAGGAAGGGGAGATTGAAGTGGTGCTTATGAATGAAGAAGTGGGTAGCATGAGTGTCAAGAATGAGAGAACAAGTGTACAAGACAAACAGGGAAACATGGAGACTCAGGATATATATACAGTGGAACATAGTGTGAGAAAGGGTGATGCTCCAAGAGGATGTGAATGCACGTGTAGACAAAAAGAGAAGGAGATGACCTAGGATGTGGAGAAAACAGTAGGATTTGAAGAAGGTTCTGGGATGAGTAAGAAGAAAAATAAATAGCTTGGGGAAAGTATGGAGAAGTCACATCTCATAAGTGGTATCAGTGAAACTTGTTATAGATCCAGGAATGAGTTATGTTTGTATATGAATGCAAGAAGTATTAGAAACAAGGGAAATGAAATGGATGCATTGATTGAGTTAGTTAATCTAAAAATTGTTGGAATAAGTGATACATGGTGGATGAGGATGACATCCTGACAGGAATAGAGATGGAAGGGTATGATCTATTTCATGAAGACAGAAGGGGTAAAAAGGGAGATGGAGTGCTATTGATGATAGAAAGGAGAAAAATAAATAGCTTGGGGAAAGTATGGAGAAGTCACATCTCATAAGAGTTATGTCCATGCAAGGGGGGGGGGGATAGTGGTAGTGGTTCTGAGGCAGTATGGTGTGAGATAGAGGTGAATAGTATGAAATACTTGAAATAATGATGACTAATGATCCACTGTCTTAAGGAGAGTGGATCATTAGTCATCCTTCACACTGGAGTGTATGAAGTTTCCTGTGACTGTGACTTAGCCTGCTATGGACAAACAGGAAGATCTGTTAACATCTGCCTTGGAGAATGCAAGAAATACACTCATTACCATTATGGTAAGTCTGGACTGGCAGACTATGCTTTGAACACCCCTTCACAAGATTACATGGAAGGAAACCAATATGTTATACAGAATTTATTCCAGGTCAGAAAGATTATTTTTAGCAATGGCAATGAAGTATTCTCCTCACCTTAACAAGTATGGCTGCATTAATTTGCCAAAATTTTTTCCTAAGATCAAATCCTACTCAATTGCGAAACTTTATTTTTACAACATAGAGGGCATCAAATTACAACTTTAGATCTTTTGTGTGTTATAATTTGAATTATTTCACTTCCTCATTAACATGTGAAAACTATAACATATTGTTTTGGTCTGAAGATGATGGTTGGAAATCCAGTGAAATATAAATTAGATAATAAACATCTTTTTATAATTTAGTTTGTTTGACGTTATAATACTGTTAAAATAATTTATGCACTTAAAACCCATTCAACTAAATAGCTGGAATTGATTCCTTAACCAAATTCCCAAATTATCTGACAAAACCTCGTGGACAGGAAGAGGAGGGGGAGATATGATTGGAACATATAAGTTAGTCAGGGGTTGTTATCAGGTTAACATGGAAGAGATTTTTCATAGAATGGGAAAGGGAGGGGGGGGAGATAGAACAAGAGGCCATCTCTGAAAACTGTATAAGGAGGGCATGAGCAAGGGATGAGGAGCAGGTCCTTTACATGGAGAGTGGTTGGTGAGTATGAATGCATTGCTTGAGTGTATTGTGAATGTAGACACACTGAATCAGTTTAAGGCATGATTGGATGAGCTTTGTGTGTGGTAATGTGTATCTATACACACTACCACATACTACTAGGAATAGTTATTAAGAGCTAGACAGTAAGAGTACTAGGAATAACTATATCTAGTACTCTTAGTGTCATTCTTTCCTTACCAACCCTATAAAGAGATAGGGGAAGGAAAATACTAAGGGATTTTGCTCTGTCTTATTCTCTTTGTCATTGCAATGTTGGTCACTCACAGTAATACACATGCTGAAGATCTCATGCAATCATACCAATATATCTACTTTCTCTAATTATTTATTATTATTTTCCTGATCCACATGGAGTCACAAGACTCATGAATACTAAAAAAAACTCATGAAAACAAGACTAGTGAATAGAAAGTCTATTACTCCTCAATATCATCCATAGTGTGGATGTTCACCATCCCATCCTCTCAGGCAATGCAATCTGTGCTCCTACCACTCTCCATGCAAAAAAGTTACTTCTTACCCTTTTACTCACCAACTCCTTTTGCAAGTTCCAGGGATGGCTCTTGTCCTTGTTCCTTTCCCTCATTTTACCATATGAAAAATCTTTTCAGTGTTAACACAATAATAGCCTATCAACATTCTATATGTCTTAATCATAGTGCCTTTGTAGCACAATTGGAAGAACAATGATACATTGTGCCCTTCGATTGGAAAAAACCAGAGTTCAATTCTCATACTGAAGAAAGAAATCATTATACGTTTTTTTTTTTTTTTCAAGTGAAGGTGAGTTAGCTAATTTCATACAGAGGTAGCAGGGTTTTTCCCTGTAAACTCGGGTTTTTCATCCTGCAGACAGATAAAACAGAGAACACATGCAATTTACAGACAAAAAATACTAGTAGTTGTGGTGGGAAGTAGATGCCGTTGGTGTAGGTGATGATGGTAGCGTAAGATAATAATAATAATAATAATAATAATAATTATTATTATTATTATTATTATTACCCCAAGACCTCATGAAATCAAAGACTCATCTGGGAGGTCTTTTTATCACACACACACACACACACACATCTCACCATACCGAGCTTTGAACACACTCAAACTCCTTGCAGACACCACACTCTCAGGCAAGGCATTCCAATCATATACAACTCTGCACGAAAAAAACCGGCCTCTCAATCCCCTACTCACACCCTCTTCATAGAGTTTCCATGGATGACCTTTGGTTCTCCCCTGATCTCTCACTATTCTCTGTAGAACTTCTCCACCATTGATCTTATAACAACCCCTTACCAACTTGTAGGTCTCTATCATATCTCCCTGCTTCTTCCTCTCCACCAGACTCTGCAAATTACATCTTCTCAATCTTTCCTCATACTCAACATTCCAGAGGTCAGAAACTATAGTCAGTCGCCTTTGAGCCCTTTCCAACATCTCTTCATCCTTCTGAAAACCTGGTGACCAAATCTGGGCACAATAGTCCATGTGTGGCCTAATCAAAGCCTTATACAATGGAACAAGAATCTTCGTACTTCTACACATCAGTGTCCTCCGCATCATTCCTAGAAGCCTTTGTGTTGTCTTCACAATTTTGGTGATGTGTCCCCTAAATTTTAGATCCTTATCCACTATCACCCCCAGATCTTTTATTTCCTCTACCTCCAACAATATATTCTCACCGAGCATAAATTCTGCATCCCATCTTTGTTTTCCAAATTTTAAAACCTTATATTTTGCAACATTGAACTCACATCCCCATTTCCGTGCCCAGTCACTGAATTTATTCAAGTCTTCTTGCAAGGTCACAACATCTTCACTACTCTTTATGGTTCATCCCAACTTTGCATAATCTGATAACAACTGAATATCTCCATCCAAATCTTTGCCAATATCATTAATATACAAGTTAAATAGTAATGGCCCTAAAACAGACCCCAGAGGCACTCCACTAGTGACTTTTCTTTTCCTGGATATCACTCCCCCATACGCAACTTGTTGATACATATCAGACAGCCAGTCTTCAATCCAATGCACTAATCTAATATCCAAACCCATCTGCTCTAGTCTGACTGTCAATTTCTCATGAGGTACTCTATCAAAAGCTTTTGTGAAATCCAAGTATATTACTGTGTATCCTTCTCCTCTGTCCAAGGAAGCAGTCACTTTATTGTAATAAGTAAGTAGATTACTAAAACATGACCTCCCTTTAGCAAATCGATGCTGTCCATCAAAGATTATACCATTGTTGTCTACCCAACTGTGGATCCTAGTTCTCACAAGCTTCTCTTAACTTAACCAACATCTGACACACAGATAGGCCTATAGGTTGATGCTTCAGTTAGACCACCTCCTTTATGAAGTGGCACAATCATGCCATCCTTCCACTCCTTAGGAACATGACCAAATGCAAGACTCGTATTAAAAAAATATGTCAAGGCAGGTGTCAACTCTCTGGCACTTTCCTTCAGAATACACGGTGATATATTATCAAGTCCCACAGCCTTATTTACATCTAGTTAACTCAACTCCCCAAACACCTCTTGTTCACTTAGAGTCAATCTCTCCTCCCCATCATCAACTGCTCTCAATCTCTCCATGAAGTCACATTCACAAGATTGAAAGATCTTTATGAACTGCTCATTAAGTATCTCCACCACACATTCTGCAACAGCTGTCTTAATACCATTTTCTCCAATCAATGTCATCCTTCCATAAGTCTTTCTTTTGCTGGCTACATATCGAAAGAATGCCCTAGGATTCTTTTTTTGGCTTCATTAGCTAACTGCTGTTCATACCTCTCTTTAGCTACTCTCACCAAGCAAGTCACCCTCCTTGCCTGGTCTTTGTAGACCTCATGAAATTGGTTACTTCCACTTCTCTTATACTCCTCCACAATGCCCTTTTTCTCTATATCATGCTTGATCTCTTTATTCATCCATCTCACACCTACCTTATTTAACTTTCTCACCCTTGGAATACATTTAGACATTGCATCTGCTAGATAGTTTTTGAAAATCCCTCAAGCTGCATTGATCTCTTTTCCAGCTAACTCCTCATTCCATGCTACACCCGCAAGCTGTCTCCTGAGCTCTTCATAATCACCCCCTTTGTAGTTCCACATATACCCTTTTCTCACAGGGTCCTCGCACTGCTGGCAACCAAACAGGTAATCGCCTCATGGTCACTCTCCCCAATTGGTGGATGATTTGACACCTCATTTATAATTACATCCTCTGATGAGATGACCAAATACAAGATCCTTAATCTTCGTGTGCCCTCTGTTACATACTGTCTGAGGTAGTTATCCCTCAAAAACTCAAGAAACTCATCTTCTTTACTTCCAGTTGCTATCTCATCATTCCAGTCTATATTGCCATAATGAAATCACCCATAATGATCATCCTTTTCTTATTTGCTTGGCTAATTTCACTATACATTTCACTATCACCACCACCATCCATATTACCTGGTCTATAACTACATCCCACCAAGTAGTTGATTCCATTCACCTCTATCTCACACCACACTGGCTCAAAACCACTGGCACTATTTCCGTCTTGCATCTCTACTTTGTATGGACATAACTCTTTCTCTATCATGAATAGCACTTCCCACATCCCTTTTTACCCATTCTATCCTCACGAAACACATCATACCCTTCCATCTCTATTCCTGTCAGGATGTCATCCTCTTCCAACCATGTCTCACTTATTCCGACAATCTTTGGGTGCACTGATGCAATTAGTGCAACCATTTCATCTGCCTTGTTTCTTATACTTCTAGCATTAGTATACAAACACAACAGCTCATTTCTGGATCTACAGCTAGTTCCACTGATACCACTCACTCGATGTGAACTCTCCATGCTAGACTGGGGCCATTTCCCTTTCTGCTTCTTCATTTTAGAACCCTTTTCAATTCCAACTGCTTCCTCTTGATCCCTGGTCATCCACCTTTCCCATGCTGTGTACCCCTGTCTACCCTGAGCCTCCCTGTTTCCCTGCTCCTCTTGCACACACCCATTCTCTCATTTTCTATACTCATACCACTCACTTAACCATTGATATCCACTTCTTCAATCTCTCCTGTCTTACTCTCCTGCTCTTCTACATCACTCCCCTCTCAATCTGATTCATTCTCTCTATTCACTTCTCTACCTTCCACAGCTGTCTCTCACACCATAACCACTCAAATGCAGTCCATCGCTCCCATACAGCTCACTTCGACCCTCAAACTCATTCCACACATTAACAAACTGTACTCCCATTTCCTCAAACATTTCAGCCAGAATATCATTCATAATCCTTGCTCTCCGCCTCATTTCACCACAGTCATACCTAAGCAACACACTGACTACTCTTCCTGTCACACTATTCTTTTTTATCCTTCCAAGCAGCCTCCTGATATCCATTCTGACGTGCTCTTTGTCCTGTCTCAAATCATTTGTACCAATTAATACTATTAACTCTTTGCTCGCTCCCGCCTCATATCCAATGCCTCAATCACTCTGCTCATTTTACCTCCTGGAAAACATACCTTGTGTATTCTATCCTCTAGCATATCTTTAATAATGGAGTCGCCATAGAATGCCACTCGCTCATCTTTCGTTAACTATTCTTGTCTCCAACCTGAACGTTTTTCTGGGCCTTGCCAGCTTTCTTAACGGCTTTTCCACTTGGCTGAGGTGGCATCTTCGACAGGAACAGCTCTAATTGTAAATAACTCAGACAGCGGAGAATGATGGGGGTGCAACTCTCAATTGGTGGATTAAGTGCTGAAGACAGAGAGGTGTAAAGTAGGTGCCCTCCCTCAATAAGTCTTTGGACTCCTTGGAGGTGTCACTTAATATAATAATAATAATAATAATAATATCCACAATTTGTCATCTATCCACCAAACTCTGCAGTCTGCATGCACTCTATTCTCAAAATCAACATTGTACAGTACTGACATCATTTTTGTTATCGGTCTCTGCACTCTCACCAAGGTGCTACTTCATCACTTTTAAATGTTGGTGACCAGATCTGAGCACAGAAATCCTGATGTGGTCTGATCAAAGCTTCATACAATGGGACCAGCACATTTTTCTCTCATAGTCAATGTTCTCATCAATGCCAGAACAATTCTCTGAGATGTTTTCACAACCTTTGTAATATGACAATATGACCTTGGAACTTTAAATTTTCCCAATTTCCCTTACTTCCTCCACTTCAAGTATAACTCCACCGAGTGAGTATTAATGAATCCTTCTGTGGATTCAATTTAGTTGCATTAAATTGACGTCCACATGCCTTTGAACACCTTTCCAGCTTATTCAAATCCTCTTGAAGAGCCAAAAAAAATATAAAAAATCAGCACTATTACTAATAACTCTCCCAATCTGCACACAACTGAACATATCCTTGTATTCCTATGACAATATCACTGACATAAAGATTGAAAAGCATTGGTTCCAGGACTGAACTCTGAATCAACTTGTTAAAAATCAAACTGATATGGAACTCCACATGTAACCCTCCTACTGCCTGATACTACTCCCCCATATACAACTCTCTCAAATCTATCAGAGAGCCAATCATCAATCCAATCCACTAACCAGATATCTAAACCCATATATTGCAATTTAAAAATCAACTTGTCATGTGACACCCTATCAAATGCCTTGGAAAAATCTCCCCCAAAATGACAGTGTATGCCTTACCTTCATCCACTGCTCTTCTAGCTCTGTTATAAAAGGTAACCAGATTATTAAAACAAGAATGCTCATTTACAAATCCATGCTGGCCTGCATAAATAATATTATCCTCATATGCCTAATTCCGTATAAGAGTTCTTACTAATTTCTCCAAACTCTTAACAACTACAGAAAAAAAAACAAAAAAAAAGGCCTATAGTTTGATATCGCCATTCTACTGCCACCCTTATGCAATGGTACTATCTCTTACCGTTCTTCCTTCCACTCTCCAGGAACCTGCCGCATTACAAGACTTTCATTAAACAGCCAAGTTAATGGCACAGTCATTACCATAGCACATTCCCTTAAAACACATGGTAAAATTCTGTCTTTTTTCCCCCCCTATCTTATTGGCATTTAGTTTACTCAGTATTCAGAATGCACACCTTCTTCATTCACTTCTAACATCTTTAAATCATATTATAATAAAAGCCTGTAGTACCCGGATAGTACCCGGAATAAAGCCTGTAGTACCCGGATGGAACATCCTAATAAAGTGATCAATAAATAGCTCAACCATGTTATCTTCTTTGGTCACCTGATTCCCATCTCCACTCTGCAAGATAATTCGTCCGCTAACATTTTTCCTCCTACTCGCCATATAGTAAAAAAACCCTTGGGATTTTCCATGGATTGTAGTAGCAGTCTCTTCCCATATTCTAATTTTTCTCTCCTTACAATACTGGTCACTTTCCTAGTCTAAGCATTATATTCCCCATGCAACTGTTCTCCACCTCTCTCTTCATATTATTATTATATTATTCAGGCATCCATGGAGTTAAGAGACTCATCATGGGAGGTCCTTCCTAGGAAGCACAAAGTCTATCATACCACTTGAACTCATTGACCGTTCTTGCCCTCACCACTCAATCAGGCAATGCATTCCAAGGTTCAACCACCCTCCACACAAAGAATCCATTCCTCACTCTCTTGCTCACAGCTTCCTTTTGTAACTTCCAGGGATGGCCCCGTTGTCATTGCTTCTTCCTGCTGTTCCACCAAGCGAAAGAACTCCACAGTGTCAGCCCTGTAACTACCTCTCAACACTATAAAAGTCTCAATCATATCACCTCTCCTTCTTTTATCTACCAAACTCCGCAGTCTGCATTCCCTCAGCCAATCCTCATAATCAACATTGTACAGTCCTGAAACCATCTTTGTTATCTGCCTATGTACCCTTTCCATAGTTAATTTCTCTCTTTTTTTTTTCTTTTCCTACCCAGACTAAGATTAGCAATCAAATATAATTGTTTGATCAACAAACAAACAATTATATTTCCACTGCCTCAAATTATCACTAATGTTATAAATAAGCAAAAAGGAAGAGCAGAGGTCCAAGTTGGAACACCACCGCTGGACATGCATTACTTGATTTTATTCCACCTTAAGTTACTGTCATTGATGCCTATCAGTTTAATTTTTCTAGGTGACATACCTTTTTCTTTACTTCTCCGTCAAGATTATTCATATTATACAGGATACTAATGAGTATGACTACAAAAAAAAACTGGATATTTTTAATAGTCACAAATAACTAAAGTAAAAAAACCTACTAGTATCACCAATAAATTTTGTGACTTCTTTGGGCAAATAATATTATTATTTAAGTTAAGGTATATAAATAAGTTCATGTCGCCAAATTGAAGCCTTTGGCTCTTCATATAATTATTATTATTATTAAATAACACCTCCAGGGAGTCCAAAGACTCATCGAGGGATGCACCTACTCTCCAACTTTCCGTATCCACCAACCACAACTACCTTCATCATCTACACCAACGTCATCTACAGCTGACCACCACCACTAGTATTTACACAGACAATCATCAACATCGATGCCCACGGCGGGATTTGAACCCGCACCCTTTTGGCAGGAGAGCTGATACGCTAATCACTTGGCCAACCAGGCTGGCTTTACGCTTATATATAAATAGAAGTACAAAGTCGGCAAACATAAACTAAAACATGAAGCTATTATTATTATTATTACCCAAAGACCTCATGGAGTCAAAGACAGATCTGGGAGATCCTTTTATCACACACACAGCTCATCATACCGTGTCTTAAACACACTCAAACTCCTTACAGGCAAGGCATTCGAATCATTTACAACTCACACCCTCTATATACAGTTTCCAGGGATGACCTTTGGTTCCCCCCCCCCCCCCCCCCCCGATCTCCCACTATTTTCTGTAGAACTTCTTCGGCATTGATCCTATAACAACCCCTTACCAACTTGTAGGTCTCTATTGTATCTCCCCCTCTTGTCCACTAGACTCTGCAAATTACATCTTCTCAATCCTTCCTCATACTCGACATTCCAGAGGTCAGACTACCTTCATCAGTCACCTTTGGACCCTTTCCAACATCTCTTCATCCTTCTGAAAACCCGGTGACAAAATCTGGGCAAAATAGTCCATGTGTAACCTAATCAAAGCCTTATACAACGGAACAAGAATCTCCCTACTTCTACATGTCAGTGTCCTCCGCATCATTCGAAGAAGCCTTTGTGTTGTCTTCACAATTTTTGCTATGTGTCCCCTAAATTTCAGATCCTTATCCACTATCACCCGCAGATCTCTTATTTCCTCCACCTCCAACAATATATTCTCACCAAGCATAAATTCTGCATCCCATCTTTGTTTTCCAAATTTTAAGACCTTACATTTTGCAACATTGAACTCACATCCCCATTTCCGTGCCCAATCACTCAATTTATTCAAGTTTTCTTGCAAGGCCACAACATCTTCACTACTCTTTATGGTTCGTCCGAACTTTGCATAATCTGTCAAGAACTGAATATCTCCATCCAAATCTTCACCAATATCATTCATATACAAGTTAAATAGTAATGGCCCTAAAACAGACCCCCGAGGCACTCCACTAGTGACTTTTCTTTTCCTGGATATCACTCCCCCTTACACAATTTGTTGATACCTATCAGATAGCCAGTCTCCAATCCAATGCACTAATCTAATATCCAACCACATCTGCTCTAGTTTGACTGTCAACTTATCATGAGGTACTCTATTAAAAGCCTTTACGAAATCCACGTATATTACTATGTATCCTTCTCCTCTGTCTAAGGAAGCAGTCACTTTATTGCAATAAGTAAGTAGATTACTAAACAACATGACCTCCCTTTAGCAAATCCATGCTGTCCATCAAAGATAATACCATTGTTGTCAACCTGATTCTGGATCCTAGTTCTCACAAGCTTCTCCAACAACTTAACCACAACACCTGACACACAGATGGGCCTATAGTTTGATGCTTGAGTTCGATCACCTACTTTATGAAGTGGCACAATCTTGCCCTCCTTCCACTCCTTAGGAACTTGACCGAGTGCAAAACTCATATTAAAAAAATTATATGTGAAGGTAGGTGTCAACTCCCTGGCATAGAATGCCAGGATACGTGGTGATATATTATCAAGTCCCACAGCCTTATTTACATCTAGTTAACTCAACTCCCCAAACACCTCTTGTTCACTTAGAGTCAATCTCTCCTCCCCATCATCAACTGCTCTCAATCTCTCCATGAAGTCACATTCACAAGATTGAAAGATCTTTATGAAATGCTCATTAAGTATCTCCACCACACATTCTGCAACAGCTGTTATACCATTTTCTTCAATCAATGTCATCCTTCCATAAGTCTTTCTTTTGCTGGCTACATATCGAAAGAATGCCCTAGGATTCTTTTTTTGGCTTCATTAGCTAACTGCTGTTCATACCTCTTTTTAGCTACTCTCACCAACCAAGTCACCTTCCTTGTCTGGTCTTTGTAGACCTCATGAAATTGGTTATTTCCACTTCTCTTATGATGCCTCCACAATGCCCTTTTTCTCTATATCATGCTTGATCTCTTTATTCATCCATCTCACACCTGCCTTATTTAACTTTCTCACCCTTGGAATACATTTAGACATTGCATCTGCTAGATAGTTTTTGAAAATCCCTCAAGCTGCATTGATCTCTTTTCCAGCTAACTCCTCATTCCATGCTACACCCACAAACTGTCTTCTGAGCTCTTCATAATCACCCCTTTTGTAGTTCCACATATACCCTTTTCTCACAGGGTCCTCTCACTGCTGGCAACCAAACAGGTAATCGCCTCATGGTCACTCTCCCCAATTGGTGGATGATTTGACACCTCATTTATAATTACATTCTCTGATGAGATGACCAAATCCAAGACCCTCAATTCTTGCGTGCCCTCTGTTACATATTGTTTGAGGTAGTTATCCCTCCAACACTCAAGAAACTCATTTTCGTTACTTCCAGTTGCTATCTCATCATTGCTATAATGAAATCACCCATAATGATCATCCTTTTCTTATTTGCTTGGCTAATTTGATGATACATTTCATTATGTAGGAACCATTACAATATAAATCATAGAAATATGTAGAATGTGGAGTGTGGCATGAATTAGCTGTTGTTTGGAAATGGTACATTACCTATAAAAAATAATATGTAGAGGCAAAATTCTTAAACCATCTTACATTCTTAAAGCTGTGTAGGGACAATGATATCATCCCTATGTATCTATATCTTAAACATTTCCACTCTGGAAGTGGCAAACATATATATACTCCAGGACATATTTTGCTCTTTTGAATGAAAGAATACAACCCACAAGGTTCATGATCAACTAAGCTGATACTTTATATTTCGACTTATAGTATGTTTTAGAAAACTCTATGGATGCCAACTGTAGACCTTTTTTTTTAAGACAATTTAAAAAATTTTTAAAACTTTTCTTACAACAGAACTTTTTTATCTTGCAAAATCAGACAAATCAACAAGTTCGACCCTCTTTACAATAAAAAAGCTTGCTTTGATAATCTCCTTACCTGATGATAAAGTTTATACAACATTTCCAAGCATAGCATAAAAACTGAAACTAGTATTAAAAAAAATATAAAGGCTATAACTTTGCAGTCAGGCTCAAATACAATCCTAAGGTCGATTTTATTTGCAATGTAGAAAAGGCCCTTAACTCTCTATCACAATGTGTTGCTAATAATATCAGACTAAAGACTGAAGTTCTCTTTTCATCTTGCTCTCCAAAAATGTAACATGACTAACTCATAAAAACACAAAAAAGAGCTCCATTTAATTTAAGGAAGAAGGAAATCATTATCATGAAACCAGACAAAGGCAATGCAACAGTTATTGCTACATGGCAAGGATTTTGCAATTGCTTTCAGACTCTTCTGCTTCGTTTTATTAGACCATGACCTTACTTAGACCAATCATGATGGGACTAATAATCTTTTATGCAACATCTGGCCCTACAGATTTAAATAAAAAGTTGAAATGCATGCATCTGTTAACTGCCATGACTTGCATACTTTTATCTAAGCACCTCTCAAATTTATTGAAGAACAATATCTAACACAATAAATTAACAAATTTCTTAATGATTCTTTCATTAAGAAATAAATTTATTTCTTAATGAGAAGCTTGTGAGAACTAGGATCCAGAGTTGGGTTGACAACAAGAATGGTATTATCTTTGATGGACAGCACGGATTTCTAGAGGGAGGTCATGTTTTAGTAATCTACTTACTTATTACAATAAAGTGACTGCTTCCTTGGACAGAGGAGAAGGATACACAGTAATATACTTGGATTTCGCAAAGGCTTTTGATAGAGTACCTCATGATAGGTTGACAGTCAAACTAGAGCAGATGGGATTGGATATTAGATTGGATTGGAGACTGGCTATCTGATAGGTATCAACAAGTTGTGTATGGGGGGTGCGATATCCATTTCCAGGAAAATGGAGAACTGAATATCTCCATCCAAAGATATTCATAACTGATTATCTTTGGATGGAGATATTCAGTTGTTTGCAGATGATGCAAAGTTGGGACGAACCATAAAGAGTAGTGAAGATGTTGTGGCCTTGCAAGAAGACTTGAATAAATTGAGTGATTGGGCACGGAAATGGGGATGTGAGTTCAATGTTGCAAAATGTAAGCTTTTAAAATTTGGAAAACAAAGATGGGATGCAGAATTTATGCTTGGTGAGAATATATTGTTGGAGGTAGAGGAAATAAGAGATCTGGGGGTGATAGTTGATAGAGATCTAAAATTTAGGGGACTCATCACCAAAATTTTGAACAAAGGCTTCTGGGAATGATGCAGAGGACATTGATGTGTAGAAGTAGGGAGATTCTTGTTCCATTGTATAAAGCTTTGATTAGGCCGCACATGGACTGTTGTGCCCAGATTTGGTAACCTGTTTTTCAGAAGGATGAAGAGATGTTGGAAAGGGTCCAAAGGCGATTGACTAAAGCAGATTCAGACTTCTGGAGTGTCGAGTATGAAGAAAGATTGAGAAGATGTAATTTGCAGAGTCTGATGGTCAGGAGGAAGAGGGGGAGATATGATAGAGCCTACAAGTTGGTAAGGGGTTATAGGATCAATGCTGGAGAAGTTCTACAGAAAATAGTGGGAGATCGGGGGAGAACCAGAGGTCATCCCTGGAAACAGTATAAAGAGGGTGTGAGTAGGGGAGTTAGAGGCAGGTTTTTTTCGTGCAGAGAGTTGTAAATGATTGGAATGCCTTGCCTGAGAGTGTGGTGTCTGCAAGGAGTTTAAATGCGTTCAAGGCACAGTATGATGAGCTGTGTGTGTGATAAAAGGACTTCCCAGATGAGGCTTTGGCTCCATGAGGTCTTGGAGTAATAATAATAATAATAAATCTGCACACTTTGTCCAGAAACTATCTGAAATTTGCATCATATCATTGGAATTATAGCTGGCCCAGATATTGTTTTCTTGTTCACCAATGTTCCTATAGATGAAGTCCTAGATCTTAGTGATGATCTATTCCCCTCTCAGATATTCAAGCATTGTATTTGCTCTAATTACTTCAGATGGAATGGACAAATTTTCAAGCAGCTTTCTGGCCTTGCAATGGGTAACTTCCTGTCGCCTCCATGTGGCAATTTATTTATGAACAATTTTGAAAAAAAAGTTTCTTATGGCAACAAACCTGAAGTCCTTTTGTCTGTTGTTGACATTTTCAACATCTGGAAATATAGTACTACCAATTCAAATGATTTTTTTTCCTCTATGAACTCATTCCACCATAAATTAAATTTACAATGGAACTAAAAAGTATAGGAATATCTATTTCTAGATGTTTTAATAATCAAAAATGCTGACAAGGGTTTCACACTTAATGTATATTACAAGCCTATCCAAACTGGTTGTTACCTTCATTTATCTTCTACGCACCAAGTTTCACAAAATATTGGGCATCATTCATATACTCAAAAAAAAAAAGTCTGTCTCCATGCTAGGAGCTGAGGGAAAAACCTAATGAAGAATTAAATATTCTTCTCCAACTTGTTCACAGGATATTCTAAAAAACTTGTACAGAAACTGCTCTTCTCCAATCTCATGCCACTGCAAAATCCTGATATTCATTACAGGGATTAATGGAACATTCCTCATCTGTAGACTTTCTATCAGAATTGCTATTCTCCTCAAAGCTCATGAAATTAGGGTGGATTATAAACCTATTCTGACTGTAGGAAGTTCGCTCCACTCTCCTGGACACAACCTCCTCTACAATCATCCTGGATATACAGAATTCTATGCCATTGTGGGCCTCTCATGCATAAGCTGGACTTCAAGAAGTTTTGAAATAAGCAGAAACACTATATTGGAAATTCCAGCAACAACAGGAAGACAACTTGGACTTCACTTATCGTTTTTCCCATATGCACAGGATGACATTAAGTGGAACAAGAGCTCAATGCCTTACAATGAAGAGTATGTCATTACGCACAACATAAAAGCACCTACTATGGTCATCTTTTCACATGATACTCTTAATAGGAACCAAGTAATGATCCTATGTGATATTTAGAAATCGGTTATCAGATCTTTTGATATGTCAGACTTCAACTTTTCAGCCAACCATCTGCAAACAATACTGAACAACAGCTAACCGATGCCATCTTGCATGTTCTGTGTATTTTTATGATTTATACGGTAATGGCTCCTACATAGCTCTGTTTTACTTTTTATTTGCTGACTTTACATTAGTATATAGAAGCTTATTATTTCACATCACTTGCCTTATCCCATAACGCAAAGCACATATCCTGACGGGTATGTACAATGCTATGCATTATGAGAAAGGTCACTACCCAGACCAGTTTTAATCTTTATTGAGGTCTTGTCAGCAGGAGCCACAGGTGATACCAAGATTGACGTAATGCAACTGTCATATTTTCATATATGAGTTGCCAAAAGGTGTCAGAACTTATTATTAAATTACTTTGGATTAGAGATAGTTTTTGGAAGTTTTTCCAATTGGTTATACTATAAATTAAAGATACGAAGAAATTATATACTTCATTTAATCCTCTATCCAAGTGTAATATGAAAATATGACCTGCATTACTTCAACCTTGGTATCACCTCTGGATCTGGCTCTCACTGACGAGACCTCAATAAAGGTTGAAACCGGTCTGGGTAGTGACCCTTCCCATAATGCATAGCATTATACATGCCCATAAGGATATGTGCCTTCCATTATGGGATACTAAGGCAAGTGATGTGAGAAGTCATAAGCTTCTATATACAAGTTGCCCCAGTCCTGAAAATAGTTCAGGCACAAACTTGTTTGCTTACATTTTGATAAATGATTCAACCAAGTATATAATTTCTTGGTATCTTTAATTTATTTTACAGTAGTAGGTTTGTTTAACTGTAGTTATTTATGACCATTAAAATTACCCAGTTTTTTCCTAGTTATACTCAATCGTCGATATCTTCTGTCTAAAATGCACTCTTCTATTGGAAAATACATGAGCATGATTCTCATTATGACAACAGAAGCTTTAAATGAACTTTTTCAACTGAAGTTGAGTTAATTGATCTAATATGATTGTAGCAATTTTTTCTATAGGAAAGTTATGATTTTCATTCCTGTCCTGTCATGGGTCTTCTCCCTCCAGGAAATTGACTACCATGTGTCTCCACCATGTCCTATTCTGTGCCTCTCTGCTGCATTCCTCATATGAAAGATAGGTCCAGTCTTCTATATTTTTCATCCACTCCAGTCTTTGTCTTCCTCTTTCCCTCAACAGTTCCTTCGAGAAGTGTCCTTTGTAGGCAGTTATGTCTCAGAATATGTCCAAACTAGCTGACTTTTCTCTTTTTAATTTCTTTCATCAGGCTCCTGTTTATGCCTACCATCTCTAGTACCTCTTCATTTTTCTTTTTGTCTTTCCATGATATCCTCATAATTCTTTGCAGCATCCACATTTCAAAGTCCTCCAGTTTTTTCACACTCAGATTGGAGAGTGTCCATGTCTCTACTCCATATAATAATGTAGACCATATGTAGCATTTCGAGATTCTTAGTCTTGTTTTCAGATTTAATTCTCTAGATGTTAGTAGATTTTTCATGCTGTTGAAAGTTGACTTGCAATTTCAATCCTTTTTCTAATTTAATCTTCTGTCCTGCCATTCTCTGTGATCTGTTTGCACCTGTTCTAATTTATTTCCTTTAATATTGATGCATATTTTTGGTATTTCCTTTTCTCTTGAAATTATAATGATTTTTGTCTTTTTAAAGTTGAAACTGAGGCCATACTGTTCGCTGTACTCGAGGGTTTCATCTATAAGAGTTTTGAGGTCATATTTGTTTTCAGCTACAAGAACCATGTCATCTGCATATCTTAGGTTATTAATATTTCTGACCCCTACACTGATTCCTTTGAGGTTACTAATTTTATTAAATATTTCTTCTGTGTACAGGTTAAAGAGAATCGGAGAAAAGACACAGCCTTGTCTCACACCTTTCTGAACTGGGAATTCTTCTGATGGCTCTCTATTTATTCTCAAAGATGCAGTCTGTTCCCAGTAAAGATTAGTTAATAGCCTAATGTCTTTTCCAAACATGCCTATTTTTGAAAGGATTTCAATTAATTGTTCATGTTGGACATTGTCGAATGCCTTTTTGTAATCTATATGAAGCAGAGGTACACATCTTTTTGTTTTTCTAGATATCTTTCTATGATGGTTCTGACATTGAAAATACATTCTCTTGTACTTACATTTTTCTTGAAGCCACTTTGTGTATCATTTATTTCTATGTTTATTTTTCTTTTATTTCTTTCAAGAATAATGTATAGAGGACTTTTGATACTTGACTGATGAGGCTGATTGTCCTGAACTCTTCACATCTTGTAGCTTTTGTTATTTTGGGAATTGGAATGAAAATTGAGTGATTAATATCTTTGGGTAGAAATTAAGTCTTGTATAGTTTATTGCATAATTTTGTTAGAAATTTCAGTCCTCCTTCATCGAGAGCACTCAACCATTCTGCCAAGATGCTATCTATTCCTGCAGCTTTATGTGGTTTTAGTTTTCTAACTTTTTTAGTTTTCTGGCATTTTCAACTTTGCAAAGTAAATTGGATGGTCCTTCTAAATCAGTCTGTTCAGGAATATAATTTCTTTGTTGTTCGTATAATTTCCTTGTGTATTCAATCCATCTTTCCATGATTTCTTTCCATGATATCCATTAGAATATGGTCTCTTGAGTCTCTAATGACACTTGCATGATTTGCTGTATTTGTCCTGCTTGTCATTTCTCTGATCTTTTCATACATTTTCATTCCACATACACAATAAACAGGCCAGGGACACACATAATTAACAGACAAAATTATTATTATTCAGGCCTCCATGGAGTCAAAAGACTCATCGTGGGAGGTCCTTCCTAAGAACATAAAGTCTGTCAAGACTCATCGAGGGGGGAGGTCCCCCCTAAGAAACACAAAGTCTATCATACCATTCCTTAAACTCATTGACCGTTCTCGCTTTCACCACTCCATCAGGGCAATGCATTCCATGGTTCAACCACCCTCCACGCAAAGAAACCACTCCTCACCCTCTTGCTCACAGTTTCCTTTCGTAACTTCCAGGGATGGCCTCTTGTCATCACTCCTTCCCGTTGTTCAACCAAATTCTTTCTTTTAACATTACACAGTAATCAGCATTCATATTCACAAATATAGGGACACAAAACACACATGTTGAAATGATTATTTCACTTATTATTAATAAAATAACACTTGACGTTTTGACCCCTTTATTGAGGTCATCATCAGAAAAATACATGTGTATATGAAGACAAGCTACATGCTCTTGCTCTCTACAAATTAAAAGGTAAATAATATGCTGTTAATTGATCTTTTACTTAGCCTGACCTCTAGGTAAAAAAACAACAACAATACAAACCTGCTAAAGTTCTCCCATACCAAGCTTCAGGACTTGTACCATTCAGGTTGCTATTGAATGTTAAAAAAAAAAATTCTTCACCAATCTTCTTGTATTGAGATTTTTCTTTGGCTTGTTCTGGTTGCTATAATGATTGTAAATGGGTCCTCCACATTCTTGGAATATAGTTAGACCATTATTTTTGTTCAGATTAGGATTGTGTTTGAGCATTTCACATGCTTCTTTAAATTTCCTCTCGAACCAGGTTTTGGTGCGGTGTAGGGACTTGGTAACTTTCCAAGTTACCAAGTAATGTGTCGTATTTAATATGTCGTTTGTGTTCGTCCATCCTAATTGGATGGTTCACCCTGTTTCCCCTATGTATGGTAAGTTACATGTGCATTGTATTTTGTAAACCGCTGGGTGGGCTAGGTGTGGAAGAGGATCTTTGGAAGAACTGAGTAGGTGTCATAATTTTGTCGGGGGTTTAAAGGTGGTTTTGATGTTGTATTTGTGTAGTGTTCTGTCTATTTTTTACGAAATGCCTCTAACATAAGGAATGGCAATGGCATTCTTGAAATCTGTTTTGTTTTTAGTGGTGTCTCTGTGGAGGACTTTGTGAATAGTTTTTTTACTGTATCCATTTTTTATAAATGTATGGTTGATGATCTCATATTCCTGGTTTAGAGCTTGCTCATTTGAACAAATAGTTTGAGAGCTGTGTTTAATGTCTAAAACTAGGTACCCTTATGTTTAAGGGTACCTAGTTTTTTGTGTTGGGTGGTAGGAATTTTTGTGTATGTACTGGCCTGTGTGTGTGAGTTTGTGGTAGACCGAGAATGTCTATCACAATGTGTGACAAGTGTGTCTAGTAAAGGAAGAGAGTTTTTTTTTTTTCCTATTTCAATGGTGAATTGGATACATTTGTGTTGTTTGTTTAGGTGGCTAAGGAGACTTTTATATGGAGGACTTTGAGCAACGAGCTCTAGAGTCAGCATGCCTAAAGCCCAAAATTTGGCTCAGATACGTTGATGATATTTTTGCCATTGCCCCATGGCCGCAAAGCACTAAATACATTCCTTACCGTGTGTTTTGTGTCCCTAAATTAGTAATTATGAAGGAAGACAAAATTATTATTAGTGGTAAATGGCATAGTGTGGATGGTGGATTATGTAGTGTCTATTCATCTGTTCGTCAACAGGTGCTGTATGGTCGCACCGATGCTTGGTGATGTGCCACACCAGTTCTTACAATGTGGTCCTGTTGTATGTTTTTCTTGAGGCTTCAACTCTCTGAAGATCAGTCACTCCAGACACACCATCCATCAATGAGATGGTGTGTTCTTGCAATCCTTCACATCTCCTTTCTTATGCAGTGGCATGAAAATCGATTAATGTAGTCTGTAGATAGCAAATTAAGGTGGTGTAGAGTGTTTCCTTGAACTCCATGGAGGTAAGCAAATCATGCCTTGCATCCATGCAATGATGTGGATTGGTTATACATAGATAGGAAAAGTGGAAGACGTGGCCCTTTTACAAGTTAAGAAAATAGTAGAAGGAAAGTGAGTGTTGATTAACTATATCAAGGCAGAAAAGATGCTAAATGAAGCTAAAGGAAGGATTATTAGTAATAGTGCAGATGTGGTAGCCCTGCAGGAGGATTTGAATAAGCTAGATAGATGGGCAAATGAATGGGGGTTTCGGTTTAATGCAGCAAAATGTAAGGTCTTGAGGTTTGGGAAACATCAATGGGACACTGCATACTCTATGGGAGGAGTTATACTGGAGGTAATAGGGGAGACAAGAGATCTGGGGTTGATGATTGATAGAAACCTGAAATTTAGGGGACATATTGCAAAGGTGGTGAAGGTAACACAGACGATTGCTGTAATAATGAGAAGGACACTGACCTGCAGAAATAAGAGGGTTATCATTCCGTTGTATAAGACCATGATCAGACCACACTTGGATTATTGTTCTCAGATTTGGTCCCTAGGATTTGAAGGGGATAAATTAACTGTAGAAAGGGTACAAAGGCAGATAACAAAGACGGTTGAGGACTGTACCATGTTAGTTATGAGGATCGGCTGAGGAAAATAAAATATTGCAAAATATTGCAAAAAAGAAATATTGCAAAGGTGGTGAAGGTAACACAGACGATTGCTGCAATAATGAGAAGGACACTGACCTGCAGAGATAAGAGGGTTATCATTCCGTTGTATAAGACCCTGATCAGACCACACTTGGTCTATTGTTTTCAGATTTGGTCCCTAGGATTTGAAGGGGATAAATTAACTGTAGAAAGGTTACAAAGGCAGATAACAAAGATGGTTTGAGGACTGTACCATGTTAGTTATGAGGATCGGCTGAGGGAATGTGGACTGCAGAGTTTGGTGGATAGAAGAAGGAGAGGTGATATGATTGAGACTTTTAAACTGTTGAGAGGTGGTTACAGGGTTGACACTGGGGAGTTCTTTCGCTTGGTTGAATAGCGGGAAGGAGTGATGACAAGAGGCCATCCCTGGAAGTTACGAAAGGAAACTGTGAGCAAGAGGGCAAGGAGTGGTTTCTTTGCATGGAGGGTGGTTGAACCATGGAATGCATTGCCTGATGGAGTGGTGAGAGCGAGAACAGTCAATGAGTTTAAGGAGTGGTATGATAGACTTTGTGTTTCTTAGGGAGGACCTCCCACGATGAGTCTTTTGACTCCATGGAGGCCTGAATAATAATAATAATATAGAGATTCAAGAAAGCAATGTAAGAAGAAAGAAATGGCAAAGAGATTGAGAATGTTGGAAAATAAAGCATTCCATGCTCAATATTTGAAGGATATTGAAGGGAAAGTTGATAGTCACTTAACTTGGCAATGGCTTAAGTAGGACAACATCAAGAAAAGAACAGAAGGGGCTGATAATTGTTACTCAAGAACAAGCATTATAAACTAATGTAATCAAGAAAAAGATTGAAAACATCCATAACAATTGCAAATGCTGACTGTGAAATAAAGAAGAGAAAATGGACCATCTAATGAGTTCTTGTAGTAAGATTGCTCATAATAGACTATAAACAAAGGCATGATCAGATAATGAATGCTGTACACTGGAGCTTGTGTAGGAAATATGGTTTCCTAACTTGCAAAACTCCTTGGGAACACACAGTTGAAAAAGTTACTGAAAATGCAAAGATATTATTATTATTATTAATTATTATTATTGTTACCTCTAAGGAGTCCAAAGACTCATCGAGGGAGGGCATCTACTCTACAACTCTGCTTCCACCACTCACAATCCACCAACTGACCGAAACTATACCAATACCATCTACTGCCGACCACCACCACTGATATTTCCACAGACAATCACAAACATCCATACCCACGGCGGGATTCGAACCCACAGCCTCTTGACTGGAGAGCACACACGCTATCCACTAACCACTTGGCCAGCCAGGCTGACATGGGATGTTAAAATTCAGACAGATAGACAACTTGAACAAAATATGCCATATATCTGTAGTTGAACAAGCGCCTCCGTAGCGCAATTTGAAGAACGATGGTACGTTGCGCCCTTCGATTGGAATAGGCCTAAGTTCGATTCTCGTCATGACGGGATGAATCTTTATGTGGACTTTTTCAATCGAAGGTGAGTTAGCTGATCTCCTACAGAGATAGCAGGGTTTTTTCTCCCGGAAACTCAGGTTTTTCATTCCGCATACAGACAAATCGGCCCTTCAGAACACATGCAATTTACAGGCAAAGAATACTAGTTGCGGTGATGGTGGTAGATGGCGTTGATGGAGATGATTGGTAGTAGAGGTTCGGTGTTGTGGTTGGTAGAGACAGTTGTATAGTAGGTGTTCTCCTGCAATGAGTCTTCAGACGCCTTGGAGATGTCACGAATAATAATAATAATAATAATAATAATAATAATAATAATAATAATAAAAATGTGGTTTATTGATGTGCAATACCAGGTGATAGGAGAGCAGAAGAAAAAGTGTATGAAAAACTGACCAAGTGTAGACAGAAATTCAGCAACTTTGTAACACGAAAGTAATAATAGTTCTAATGTCATTGGATAAGATCAATACTAAGAGCATTTAAAAAACATTTGTCAAATCAAATAAATGGCACATTTTGAGACTTTTCACATTTTCTTACAATATCTAGTCAGTTTCTAGGCCTTTGGGTGAGATCTGAATTGGCCTCATTTGCCATTCAAAGATTTCATTATGTTGTTTCATATTTTGTTTACTCTTTGACTATGAACTCTGTAACTGAACGTAGAAATAATAATAATAATTGCATAGCCATTACGTGATATAACATAAATGTCACTTTATTATAGAAAACAAGTAAATTACTAAGGCAAGACCACCTCATTTCTATTACCTTAACCATGACGTCTAACAAACTAGTCTATAATTTGATACCTCTGTCTTGGGGTTTTCCCTTATATAAAGGAAGTGTCTTGCCTTCTTTCCTCTTTCTACTCTCTCTTGGGAGCCTAACAGCAGTGAGACTAAACAGTTTGGTCAGAGGCAGTACCAATTCTATTGCAATTTCTCATATCAGCTTGATATCTCATATAATCTGATAGTCATATTTGCATCAAGATTGTATAAGATTTGCAGCATCTCTAACCTCTAGTCTTACATGAGCCCTTTCTTATATTCATTGCACTTAAATGTGAATCACAACCACATGTGGGTGGCTATATCACTAAGATATTATCAGTAAGGATAGCTGAAGATGCAGGATTGACAAATAATAAAACCATTTGAAGAAAACTGTTGACTAATAAAATCTAATACAGTCTCTTAATTATTATTATTATCATCATACTTCCATGAAGCCAAAATAATCAATCATGTGTTCAATATTAAACTGATAATTAGCAATACAGTGCGTAATAGCACACTGTCACTTATCACTAACTATTTCTGCACTCACCACATCCTCAGACAAACTCTCAAAGTACAAAACCTGACTGCAATTCCCTGCACATATTCTATCCCTTATATGACCGCAAAAGATGGTCTACTGATTATTCTGATTTTCCCCCTCCACTGAAATATATAATTTGCATTAATCACTTGCAAACCCTGACCATATTATATGTCACAATCATGTTACCCTTACTCCTTCTGCCCAAAGGTAGGAAATAAGAAACGTTGACATCAAAGTTTCAAAATCTGTTCCTCTAATTGGAAACCAAGAGATTAAACCTTTACACAGAAATTATTATTATTATTGCACCCACCATGGAGTTGGCAGACTCACTCTGGGAGGTTCATTCAACTGACATAAAATCCAATTCCTTCCTCCCATGTGCCCTCTACTCTTTCCAGTCAATGTTACCATAATTGAAATCACCCATAATAATTACCCTCCTTCCACTCATTTCTTCTATTTGCCTATGCATACTATCCCCACCATCTATTCCATCACCTGGTCTATAGCAGCACCCAACTGTATATTTTGTTCTGCTAGTCTCAATCTCACACCAAATAGCCTCAAACATACTCTTTTCTCTATCCTGCAGTTCCACTTCTATTCTCCTTGGCTGCAGCTCATCAGCTATCATCAATAACACTCCTCCCCCATTTTATTCTCCCTGTCACTCCTGAACACACTATACCCCTCACATTCAATCCCACTAGCTATATCATCTTCAGTCAGCCATGTTTCACTAATGCCAATAACCTGTGGTCTGGAAGTGCCAACCAAGGCCAAAAATTATTCCTTCTTGTTCCTAATACTAGCATTAGCATACATGAATTGCAGAAGCCCGTTAGTCCCATCCCTACCTTGATGCCTTATACTAACTATCCCATTCTGATTTGTTGTCCTTCTTACTCGCTCAGGCATATTATACTCATTCATACACTCAACTGCCTCCCTAAGGTCTGAATATCTACTCCCCCCCCCTTAATAAATCTAGTTTCCCTGATTCTGCACATCCACTTCATTCAATAACACTTTTTCAAGTCTCCTTACACCGAATCCATTTAAATGCAAACCATCCATCTTATATAGATACCTTCGTCCATCGAACTCGCTCCACACGTCCACAAATTCCACACCACTCATCCTGCATAACCAGCGCATAAAGTCATTAGCAATTATGGCCCTCCACCTAAACTCTTCACTGTCATACTGAGGCAACAGAACCATCCTAACTCTCTCACTCTTCTCTTTTGGTACCTCAAAAAATTCCTTCAGGTCTTCTATCATATCCATTTTATCTCCTATCAAATCATTCATACCTGCCACCACTATAATTTCTTTCACCCTTTGCTTTTGCTCCCTAATAGACTCGGTTACGTCCTTAATGGTTGCAACAGGTTGGTGCAATTTTGTAAAATTTTCAACTATCACACCTCGTACTAACGAATCTCCATACGGCACTTGCTCCTTCATTTTGTTTACGTTCACAATCATACTCTTATTTTTCTTATCATACTTTTTTTTATTCGCTGGTACACTCGGTAGACATTTGTGCATACGCTCCAGCTGCCGCTTTGCCCTTTGTATCGCTGATGTGGTAATCTATAATGCTTTTGCAAAGTCCAAGAATATCACAGTATATGATTCTCCCTTATCTCACACACCTGTGACCCTATCATAAAATGCAAGTAAATTGCTAAAACAAAACCTATCCTTTATAACTCCATGCTGACTATCATAAAGAATGCTATGTCCATCAACCCCAATCCTGTATTCTATACCACTCTTTCCAACACATTGACCACAACTGCAGTTATACAGACTGGTCTATAAATGGAAACTTCTGTCCTAGAATCATACTTGTGGAGTGGTATTATTTTGCCTTCTTTATACTCCTTAGGAACCCTACCCACTGCTAGACTTTCATTAAATAAACAAATAGGCATAGCCAACTGTAGTGCATATTCCTTAAGAATATGTGGAGATATGTCATCCATTCCCACAGCCTTATTAACATCTAACCCAACCAACTCCTGATATACCTGTGATTCTTTCACTTCCAATTTTCCTAATACTTGCCTCCCTTCTATATATTGCACTGCATCATTTACACCAGTATGATATAGCTGATAAATTGCTCGTTCAGTAATTCCACTATATGTTTTCCTGTAACCATGGCTATCCACCAGTGTCAACCTGCCATAATTATTCTTTTTCTTGCTTGCCATAAAGCAGAAAAAATCCTTGAGTTAGCTTTGGCCTGACTAGCCAATAACCTCTCATACTGCACCTTTTCTTTCTTTACCATGCTCGTCACCTTTCAAGCCTGCACTTTACACTCTTCATGCATCCAATCACCACCAACTGTCTTGTAACTCATCCATATAGCATTTGCTTTTCCAGCACAGTTTGATTGATTTCACTGTTCATCCATTTCACTCCTACTCTATTTACTCACTTAAACCTTGGTATGCAGTTATACATTGCTTTTGCGAGATACTGGCTTGTGAGTTTCCATGAATTGTGAACATCTTTTCCACTCAGCCCATATACCCAACATACTGATGCTAACAGACTACAGAGCTTCCTATAATCACCTGCTTTATTCTTCCACATGTATCCATTTTTGGCAGCGAACTTTTCTTGTTTTATCACTTCCCAAACAAGTACCTGATGATCACCCTCACCAACTGGCGGCAGTGTCACCATCTCATTAACAACTACATTTTGTGAAGTTATCACTAAATCCAAAACAATAAAGCCTCTAGTTGCTTCAATCACATGCTGCTTAAGATAGTTATCTCTCAGAAATTCCACAAACTTTTTCCCATACACTATCTCCTCCTCCCAGTCTATATTCCTGTAATTAAAGTCTTCCATCAGGATCACTTTGTTTTTACATGCCCAACTAATTTGCCTAAACATTTTACAATCAGTATTCTCTGCATTCCCTGGCCTATAACAGCATCCTATCAGATTATACTAACCTATTTATTTCAACTTCGCACCACAAAGATTCAAAATCTGTACATGCACCATCAATTTCACACTTTGTGGACACAATTAGATGAGTCTTGACAGACTTTATGTCTTAGGAAGGACCTCCCTTGTTGAGTCTTTTGACTCCTTGGAGGCCTGAATAATAATAATAATAATAATAATTCTGGTGCTGTTAATGACCGCAGTGTTTTCACATTTCTATCATTCCAGAAAATTATATATCCTTCCATTTCTATTCCCTATATCACATCTTCCTCAGACAACCTAATTTCACTTATTCCAATTATCTTTATGCCAACTGACTCAATCAATGCAACAAACGCAGATCTCTTTTTTTTTTGAATACTTCTTATATTTGTGTACAAACATAACAATCCCTGTGTCCTTGAGGCCATTTTACCAGCACCAACCTTTTCTATTTTAGCTGCTACAATAACACACCTCTCCCCCTTCAGTCTGACCAGTCCTGTTTCCCCTGATCCTGATCCTTAGCTTTAGGTGTTCTGTCACCTTGTGCTGCTGCAACCACATCTTCAACCTCATATTAAGCTGTGGGACTGGATGGTATTTCATCACGAGTTTTGAGAGAATGTGCTATGGAATTGACAGTGCCTTTAACATGGCTTTTCAATGAAAGTCTGGGTTTGGCAAAGGTGCCTAGGGAATGGAAGGAAGGTAAGATAGTGCCATTGCATAAGGGTGGTAACAGACTGGAAGTGTCTAATTATAGACCAGTCTGTGTGTCATCAGTAGTTGTTAAGATCTTGGAGAAAGTAGTGAGGGACCGTATACAGCACTGGGCAGATGAGGGGAATGTTATCTGTGAGAGTCAACATGGATTTGTGAAAGGGCGCTCTTGTTTTAGCAATATGCTAGCCTTTTATAATAAAGTTACAAGAACATTAGATGAGGGAAAGGCATATACTGCCATTTTCTTAGACTTAGCAAAGGCATTTGACAGGGTGCCACATGATAAGCTGATATTTAAGTTGCAACACATGGGTCTGGATGTCAGATTGGTCAACTGGATTCAGGATTGGCTGTCTGATAGGTATCAAAGAGTTGTGTATGGTGGAGCAGTTTCAAGGAGACAGAAGGTTACAAGTGGGGTCCCACAGGGCTCAGTACTAGGACCTATATTGTTTAACCTTTATATCAATGACATTGCCAGTGGATTACAAGGGGATATTCAGTTGTTTGCAGATGATGCGAAGCTGGGAAGGATTATTAGTAATAGTGCAGATGTGGTAGCCCTACAAGAGGATTTGAATAAGCTAGATAGATGGGCAAATGAATGGGGATGTCAGTTTAATGCAGCAAAATGTAAGGTCTTGAGGTTTGGGAAACATCGATGGGATGCTGCATACTCTATGGGAGGAGTTATACTGGAGGAAGTTGGGGAGACAAGAGATCTGGGGTTGATGATTGATAGAAACCTGAAGTTTAGGGGACATATTGCAAAGGTGGTGAAGGTAACACAGAGGATTGCTGCTATTATGAGAAGGACACTGACCTGCAGAGATAAGAGGGTTATCATTCTGTTGTATAAGTCTCTGATCAGACCACACTTGGACTATTGTTCTCAGATTTGGTCCCCAGGATTTGAAGGGGATAAATTAACTGTGGAAAGGATACAAAGATGGATGACAAAGATGGTTTCAGGACTGTACAAGGATAGTTATAATGATCGGCTGAGGGAATGTGGATTTACCGCAGAGTTTGGTGGATAGAAGAAGGAGAGGTGATATGATTGAGACTTTTAAACTGTTGAGAGGTGGTTACAGGGTTGACACTGGGGAGTTCTTTCGCTTGGTTGAACAGCGGGAAGGAGTGATGACAAGAGGCCATCCCTGGAAGTTACGAAAGGAAACTGTGAGCAAGAGGGTAAGGAGTGGTTTCTTTGTGTGGAGGGTGGTTGAGCCGTGGAATGCATTGCCTGATGGAGTGGTGGGAGTGAGAACGGTCAGTGAGGTTAAAGAGTGGTATGATAGACTTTGTGTTTCTCAGGGGGGAACCTCCCCTCGATGAGTCTTGACAGACTTTATGTCTGGAAGGACCTCCCTCGATGAGTCTTTTGACTCCTTGGAGGCCTGAATAATAATAATAATATCCATCTTTCTCCTATCGTACAATCCATTTAGTTGTGCTATCCTGCTTCACAAGTAGACTGATCATTTACTACATTAACATCTCGACTCTCTGCCTTCTCAGAAAACAACAGCCTTTCTAAATAGTCCAACACCAAACATATACATATGCACTCCATCAATTTTAAACCATTCAAACTTTCCTTTAAATTTACGCCACAATTTACAAATTGAACCCTCTTTGTCTCACACAACTCAGCCATCTTACTACTCATTATTGCTGTTCTCATTCTCAATTCACTGTTGTTATATCTGGGCAACACACCTACAACTTTTTCAATAATACTATTCTCCTTTACCTGCTGCAACAACTTCCTCAATCAACATTGTTTTTTCCCCAACTAAGTAATTGTTCATGACTACCACTAAGTTTGATACCCAATTTTTCCTTTTCTGCAACACATCAGTTATTTGCTTCATTGTTCCACCAAGAAAGCATGTTTTGTATTCATCATACTTCTAATGATCGAGTCCGCATACAATGATATACAACTATCCTTTGACTCTTTCTTCATAATACTAACTTCCTCATTCTCATTATCAACAGCTACTCTCTTCTTTAGATGTTTAATATCCTCTTCCAGATGTTTCGTTTCAATTTTCATTTCAACAACTCTTACTTAAGTTCTTTTACCTAGGTCTCGACACTTGCTCCCATTTCTAATTGCTCTAATCTATCAGGACAGTTTTCACATACTTTAAGGCTTCCCTTCTTCTCATTTACTGAAAGAGTCAATAAATCTTTCACATTTTTTGGTGCACACATATAGCAATTTTCGCAATGCATCTACTGTGAAAAATTCAAGGCAGAGCTATTTCTTCATATCAAAGCGTTATGTACCGCCGACATGTGTTTCTTTATGGATGCCATTTTCAGAAGCAGGAGCAGTATTATTATTATTATTATCCAGGCCTCCATGGAGTAAAAGACTCATCGTGGGAGGTCATTTTTAGGAAATACAAAGTTTATCATACCACTCTTTGAACCCATTGATTGTTCCCGCTACAACCACTCTCTCAGGTAACGCATTCCAAAGTATGATAAACAAATAGCAAAACACAATATTAAAAACAAAAATTCCAACAACAACACTTCTGAAGGACACTTGTATCCAAACTGAAAAAATGCAGCACATTTGCAATAAAAAGCCACACTATACGCTAATTAAACATGCATTTTTTAGCATAGCACAAATCCACTGCTATGTTCACTCTCGACACTAGCAACAATTTTTCACTCTTATATTCTGTTTTGATTATTACTGCTAAATGTTCTGTTCTGTCCTACTGCAGAAAATGTAATTGTGAATACAGAAGAAGAAGCAAAAATAGACGTAACTGCAGGAACAAAAGAAAGCCTAACTGATGGAGCATAATTGCTGGCCTAGTTGGCCGAGTGGTTAGCATATCAGCTCTTCAGACAAAAGGCTGCGGGTTCATCCATACCCATCCATGGGTATGGATGTTTGTGACTGTCTGTGAAAATACTAGTGGTGATGGTGGTGGGTGGAAGGTGGCATTGGTGTAGTTGTGGTTCGTTGTAGTTGGTAGAGACAGAGAGTTGTAGAGTAGGTGCCCTCCCTTGATGAGTCTTTAGACTCCCTGGAGGTGTCACATAATAATAATAATAACTGGAATGACTGCTGATGTGGAGTAGAGTATAACTGTTGGAATGCAAGAGTTGAAGAATGAAAGGATTAAGATGAGATATTTGCAAAAGATTAGATGTATAGTGGATACGAATGGAAGAGTGCAAATAATAAATGAAAGATACTAGAGAAAAAGAAATGGCAAATGATTCAAGAGCGGTGCTGTATGGAGTTTCTATTATAAAAGGTGTGGGAGACAAGAAGGTAAGCAATGTCTGTTTTCCATGAGGGTAGATGAACAGGACAACTGATGCTCTGGATATGAGAAGTAAGTGTGTGTGAGGGAATTAGTGGCAGTGGTAATTAAAAATCTTTGGTTGGGCATAGAATATGAGATGAATATCAGGAGATTATGGAGAAGACTGAAAGACAACCGTGTAGTATGAAGAATAGTTGGTGTGTGTGTGGCTCAGGTATAACAATGATGAGTTGAGATAGAGAGCCAAAATCACGAATGGCATGCATGTAGAGCTGTGGTAGGGAAAACTGAATTGTTGATGTGGAATGCTTTTGAGAGATGAATAGAATTATATTAAAGAAACTAATTACATTTAAATGGATGTGGTGTAAATCAACTGGAGAAATTCTTGAAAGAAGGAAGTGTAATGAACAATGTGAACAAGAGATAAGAGGAGTTTGGAGGTGATGTAAATGAGTGAGGGATTGACTAGGTGAGACCAAAGCGATTGTGAATGGTGATGACAGTAGTGTGAGAAATGAGAATGTGAGAACAGGAATGCAAGTTGGAGAGGGAACTTAGGAGAACCCGGAAAGTCAAGGCAACACAGAATAAGGAGAGAAGATTCTGGAAGCAGTAATGAATGCATGTTTGAGGATGGTCAGCACAGGAATGGCATGGAATGCATGACAAATAGTTGAGTCCAGGAAGATATACAGATAAAGGGTGGGCAGACAGGAGAAGGTGTAATGAAGTCACAGATGAGGGATAATATGAGTAAGACAGGTTACAGACCAAGAAACGAATTGTTATGCTTATTTATGCATGCCAGGGATATGAGAAATAGTTGGAATAAGTGAATCAAGATATGATGAGAATGATATTATGACCAGAATACAAACGGAAGGATGTTATTTTTTTTTGTGAGGACAGGAAGTACAAGAAAGGAAGGAGATTGCTAATGATGATAATGAGGGAATTATGTCTGCAAAATGATGAGATAAGGCAGGAAAACAGTGGCAGTGATTTTGAAGCAGTATACCATGAAGTATAAGTTGGTAGGATGAGATATTTAGTTGGTGATGCTGTGAAAGAATGAATTTCTTGAGTTCTTAAAAGATAACTATCTTAGGGAATATGTAACAGAGGGTAAATGAGGATTAAGAGACTTAGATCTGATCATATCATAATCAGAGGATGTGATTGTGAATGAAGCATCAAATCCTCTTCATTCAGCAAGAGTGACCATGAGGTAATCACCCATGTTATAGCCAGTCATATGAAATCTTTTGTGAAGAAGCAATATACGTGGAACTACAAGACTGGTGATTACGAAAAACATAGGAGACAACTAGGTGTTATAGCATGGGAGTTGAGTGGAAATGAATCAAATGCTGCTTGGGCATTGATCAAGAGATATTTATTAGCAGCAATGTATGAGTGTGTTCCAAAGGAGAAAAAACTACACAGAATGAATGAAGGAATTGGACATTCAACCTGGAAGAAGAAGGAGAAAACACTGTGAAGAAACACAAAATGAATGTTTGTAATAATCAGTTGCATTAAGAGTACAAAGAGCAGACCAGGAAGGTGACTCAGTTGGTAAAAACAGCAAAATTGCTATAGGAGAAGAAATTAGCTAATTAAGACAAGAAAAATCCTAGTGAGTTCTTTCAATATGTGACAAGGAGAAGAAAAAGTGACAATGGTAGACAGATAACTGATGCAGAGGATATAGTTGAAGTATTCATTGAGCAGTTTATCAGTGTATTTCATCCTCGAGAAGGTGAATAATGAGAAGTTGGAGTTTTGAGTTTACAAAGTAAACTTGATGTTAATAAAGCAGACACACAATGATAATTGTGTGCCTGCTTTATTGGGTGTCTCAAAGAACTCCTCCATGGAATGAAGAGCACCACTGGCAGAGCTGTTAAACATGAATTCTGGAAAAGGGCAACTTCCAAACGAGAAGACAGTGGGTCTCTGCGTCTAGGGTTGCTGCTAAGGTATTAGAGAGGATGGTGAGGACTAGGATTCAGAAATGGGTTGATAATAGCAGTTTTGTCTATAATGGTCAGAATGGACTTGTTACAGGGAGGCCATGTTTAGCAATCTGCTTATGTTAGATGAAGACTTCAATAGATAAGGAAAGTACATATGCAGTGACATACTTGAATTTTGCAAAAAACCTTAGATAGATTGCCACACAATAAGCTAATAATTAAGCTATTAACTAATCCCATCCATTTCACTAAGTGAAACAGATGGGACTGATTAACAGACTGGTGAGTTGATTAGGTAACTGATTATCAGATAGGTATCTGCAAGTTGTATATGAGGAGGCTGGTATCCCAAAACAGAAAGGTGTACTCAGAGAATTGAAGGGGTCTCTTCTGATGTTCATTATTGATAAACTTGTATGCTAACGATATTGGGAATGGCTTAATTGGAATTATGTAGCTTCTTGCTGATGATACAAAGTTGGGAAGAGCTATGAGGAACAGAGCAGATGTGGCCTTACAAAAGGATTTAAACAGAATATGTGACTGGGCCATATAAGTTGGTGAAGAGTTGTTATCAGAGTAATGTAGAAGAGATTTTTCATAGAGTAGAGGATGAGAAAGGTAAAACAAAAGGCCATTTCTGGAAGCTGCATAACGATGGTCGAGCTAGAGAGTGAGGAGCAAGTTCTTTGTATGGAGAGTAGCTGATGAGTGGAATGAATTATCTGAAAGTGTGGTGAGTGCAGAAATAATGAACAAGTTTCAGACACAGCTGGATCTTTTTAAATGAGAGTGTGAACTTCTTTAAAATAATAATAATACGATGAATGCAGTTCATCCTAGAATATACTTCATGTTAGAATTGGAGAAAAACAGTAGTTATATTTTTCAGATCTTTAGTTTCTATCAACAAGATGGGAATCTTTAATTTTCTGTATTTCAGAACAAAATACATCCATCCATTCACAGTCTTATTATCATAGAATATGGAGTTATTAAAACCTAAGCACATAGTGCTCATGCTCATTTTTCTATGGCTTGAGGTGAGACCTTTATTACTAAAGCATTCAACAGTTAACATACTCCTTCTTCTTCTTAATATAATCCATTATATTAAATTAAAGATGCCAAGAAATTATATTCTTGGTTTCATCCTTATCCAAGTGTAAGCAAACAAAGTTTGCAAATGAGGTAACTTCATGACTTGGCTACTTGTATATAGAGGCTAAAGACTTCATCCATTGCCTTCGTATCCCATAATGCAATGCACAAATCCTTACAGACATGTATAAAGATGTTCATTTTGGAAGGGCCACTCCCCAGTTTTGTTTCAACTTTTACTGAGGTCTCATCAGTGGGAGCCAGACCCAGAAGTCACACCAAAGTTGAAGTAATACAGAAGTCACATTTCCATATACAAGTACTCTAAAGGTGTCACACCTTATTACTAAAACACTCTGGATTAGAGATAAATGTTGAGCGTTTTTTTTTTAGTTGGTTATACCGTAAATTAAAGATGGCAAGAAATTATATTCTTGGTTTCATCCTTTATCCAAGTATAAAGGTGGGTGTGAGTTGGATGAATAAAGAGATTAAGCATGCGATACAGAGAAAAAGGGCATTGTGGAGGCAGCATAAGAGAAGTGGAAATAACCAATTCCATGAGATCTAAAGACCTAGCAAGGAGGGTGATTTGGTTGGTGAGGGTAGCTAAAGAGAGGTATGAACAGCAGTTGGCTAATGAAGCCAAAAAGAATCCTAAGGAATTCTTTCGATATGTAGCCAGCAAAAGAAAGAATGATTATGGAAGGATGACATTGATTGGGGAAAATGGGATAAAGACAGCTGATGCAGAATGTGTGGTGGAGATACTTAATGAGCAGTTCATAAAGATCTTTCAATCTTGTGAATGTGACTTCATGGAGGGATTGAGAGCAGTTGATGATGGGGAGGAGAGACTGACTGTAGGTGAGCAAGAGGTGTATGGGGAGTTGAGTAAACTAGATGTTAATAAGGCTGTGGGACTTGATAATATATCACCATGTATTCTGAAAGAATGTGCCAGGGAGTTGACACCTACCTTGACATATTTTTTTAATATGAGTCTTGCACTCAGTCAAGTTCCTAAGGAGGGGAAGGAGGGCAAGATTGTGCCACTTCATAAAGGAGGTGATCGAACTCAAGCATCAAACTTTAGGCCTATCTGTGTGTTAGGTATTGTGGTTAAGTTGTTGGAAAAGCTTGTGAGAACTAGGATCCAGAGTTCGGTTGAAGACAATGGTATTATCTTTGATGGACAGCATGGATTTGCTAAAGGGTATATGAGACATATACTTTTAAGTTTCACAAAGCTTGATGTATAAGTTTTATGCTCCTATGAATAGACAAAATTTATGGAACATGCCATTCACACTAAACACTGTGTTTTGCAAGAACACAAATATACTGGACAAGAAGAGATGCCTTATGGAATGACTTTCTTATTATTATTATTACCCCAAGACCTGATGAAGTCAAAGACTCATCTGGGAGGTCCTTTTATCACACACACATCTCATCGTACCGTGTCTTAAACACACTCAAACTCCTTCCAGACACCACACTCTCAGGCAAGGCATTCCAATCATTCACAACTCTGGACGAAAAAAACCTGCCTCTCACTCCCTTACTCACACCCTCTTTATACAGTTTTCAGGGATGACCTCTGGTTCTCCCCTGATCTCCCACTATTCTCTGTAGAACTTCTCCACCATTGATCCTATAACAACACCTTACCAACTTGTAGGTCTCTATCATATCTCCCCTCTTTCTCCTGTCCAGCAGACTCTGCAAATTACAGCTTCTCAATCTTTCCTCATACTCGACATTTCAGAGGTCAGAAACTACCTTAGTCAATTGCCTTTGGCCCCTTTCCAACATCTCTTCATCCTTCTGAAAACCAGGTTACCAAATCTGGGCACAATAGTCCACGTGTGGCTTAATCAAAGCCTTATACAATGCAACAAAAATCTCCCTACTTCTACCCATGAGTGTCCTCCGCATCATTCCCAGAAGCCTTTGTGTTGTCTTCACAATTTTGGCGATGTGTCCCCTAAATTTTAGATCTTTATCCACTATCACCCCCAGATCTCTTATTTCCTCTACCTCCAACAATATATTCTCACCGAGCATAAATTCTGCATCCCATCTTTGTTTTCCAAATTTTAAAACCTTACATTTTGCAACATTGAACCCACATCCCCATTTCCGTGCCCAATCACTCAATTTATTCAAGTCTTCTTGCAAGGCCACAACATCTTCACTACTCTTTATGGTTCGTCCGAACTTTGCATCATCTGCAAACAACTGAATATCTCCATCCAAATCTTCGCCTATATCATTAATATACAAGTTAAATTGTAATGGCACTAAAACAGACCTCTGAGGCACTCCACTAGTGACTTTCCGTTTCCTGGATATCGCACCCCCATACACAACTTCTTGATACCTATCAGATAGCCAGTCTCCAATCAAATGCACCAATCTAATATCCAACCCCTTCTGCTCTAGTTTGACTGTCAACTTATCATGAGGTACTCTATCAAAAGCCTTTGCGAAATCCAAGTATATTACTGTGTATCCTTCTCCTCTGTCCAAGGACGCAGTCACTTTATTGTAGTAAGTAGATTAGTAAAACATGACCTCCCTTTAGCAAATCCATGCTATCCATCAAAGATAATACCATTGTTGTCAACCCAACTCTGGATCCTAGTTCTCATAAGCTTCTCGAACAACTTAACCACAACACCTGACATGTGGAGAATTATTAATGTTGTCTACATTTCAACAGACCTTATGGCCTACATTTATCTTTTCGCATATGAAAATAGTATTTCATCAATCTGCTAATCCTTTTTAAATTTTAAATTTTTTTAAAACTAGCATTAATTAGCCACTTGTTAATTCATCCATTGTTTGTTTTTGTTTAAATTTAATAGCAAATAAATCTGAAACACAATGAAAAACATAAAATCACAGTGAACTATCTTTGATGAATCTCCCTCATGACTTTCTGGTGTAATTAAGATTTGTGTTAATTAAAATAAAAATCAGAATTAACATTCTTTGATGACTTTCTCATTAGTTCTAATCAAGATTTCTGTATTTAAAAAAAAAAAAACAGTCTTGCCATGCATTACTACTGATTTGTGATTTTTTTTTAATTACAGGAAAACCTCGTTTAATGCGAATTCGATATCTACGATAATCGGTTAGCATGATTGAGTGAAATGATAATATTTCTCGCTTTAAGTGAGTAATTAATCAGTTAACACGGTTTTTTTACATTATGCAAAATTTTATATTACGCAAAATTTTTTTCAACAATCTGCAGCGAGCAGTGGCATTTGCCAATGTCAATATAGCACACAGTGGACAGCGACAATCAGCAGTTGATTCAAAGCTATCATCGCAAGCACACGTATAAACTCTGTTCTCTTGTGCAATCACTTTTCTTTCATTTTGCTTTAATTTAGATACTATAAGGCTTTATAATTACATTAGAGGAAAAGCTGAAAAACTTGCTCGATTCCCATTCAGAACAGTTATTATTATTATTATTATTATTATTATTATTATTTTGACACCTCCAGGGAGTCCAAAGACTCATCGAGGGAGAGTGTGCCAACAGCATCGAACGATTGGCCCCCCTTCCAACTACTAACCGCGCTCAAACTTACTTAACTGAGCCATTAGTAGCAGAGGCTCTACCAATCGACCAACCTTTGCCGGCGTTAAGTGAGAATGATCTCCTTCAACTAGAATAGTGTGCATATAAAGAAGATGATAAAGAGTATGAACAAGAAGAGAATATTATGACTAAGAAGCCAACTGCAAATTAACTTGAACTATCTTTCAATCACATTGAGCAGGCTAAGGAAATTTTGTTTGATGATGATCCTGATATAGAGCAAAGTTTCGAAGTCCACTGAAATCTCAATAAAGCAATCGCCAGCTATCGTAAATTGCATGACAAGATGAAAAAGTCGAGCACTTTCAAGCATCTTTACTTAATTTTTTGTAAAAAAGTAGCTCAATCAAATGTTTAGACATTAAATGAAAATTTAAACAATTGATTTTTATTAACTTTGATAATTTTATCCTCTAATATAGCTTATAATTTTTATTAAATTTATGCTAACTGATGGTTGAATTATAATCATTCCTATTGTTTATTGTATTCACTTAAAGCGATTTTGCTTAGTGCACATTAATTGATGGATTAATTAATTGTGTTAAGTAAGGTTTTCCTGTACTATCTTTTAAATCCATAAGTCTTCCAAATCTTATCTTCTTATTTATTGGTTCTATATCTGCACATAATTTTCACACTTATTGCTATTTTTGGCACCATTTTCAAATTCAGTACCAAATGTAGCATCATCCTTACCCTCAAAAATTTATGTATGGTTTGTCTTCTTACTTTTTTCTAATACACATAATTCAATATGCTTTTCATGTTGAATTATGTATATTATTTCATCCATTTTCCACATGCAAGCATACAAAGTATGCACATGAAGTAACTTTATGATAATGCAACTCGTATATAGAGGCTAATGACTTCACATCAATTGCCTTACTATCCCATAATGCAGTGGTGTTCAACCTTTTTTACTACGCAAGCTACTTTTCTATTAAAAGTTATTCGGCGATCTACTCTCTTATATATAAGTAATTCGGCGATCTACTCTCTTATATAGATTGTTCCCCCAACCTGATATCTGATCAAGCACAAATAAAGACTAAAAATAAACAACTAAAAACTTTATCACTTTCATTATTTTAATACAACAAAACAACAAATATATTGGAATAAAATATTTATTTCTCTATTTTGGAAAACTAAAGTTAGAAAAAACAATAGATTGATTGCAAACTCACAAGTTACTGGAAATTCTGGTTGATTAAAAAAAAAGTTAACGTGAAATTTGGCGTTGTTTGGACCTCACAACATTTTCATAGTCAAGTTGATTTGAAGAAGTGGCCAATCACAGAAAGACAATCATCCAAGTGATCATTTGTAATTTGGTTTCTTAAATGATTTTTTATGACGGTCATATTTGAAAAAGCAGATTCTGACAAGTATGTCAATCCAAAACACGACAGAATTTTTCGCCCAATATCAGTTAATACTGGAAATTTTTCATGTTCATACTTCCAAATGACTTCATTGTTTATTGATTTTAAATGTAAACTATTCTGAATGTTTATTATCTCAAGTTTTACTTCGGCTTGGTTTATATCAAACAGCCCACTAATTTTATTCGAAATTTCTGTGATGTTCAAGTTTTCTTGAAATTATTATTATTATTATTATTATTCAGGCCTCCATGGAGTCAAAAGACTCATCGTGGGAGGTCCTTCCTAAGAACATAAAGTCTGTCAAGACTCATCAAAGGGAGGTTCCCCCTAAGAAACACAAAATCTATCATACCACTCCTTAAACTCATTGACTGTTCTCGCCCTCACCACTCTATCAGGCAATGCATTCCACGGCTCAACCACCCTCCATGCAAAGAAACCACTCCTCACCCTCTTGCTCACAGTTTCCTTTCGTAACTTCCAGGGATGGCCTCTTGTCATCACTCCTTCTTGCTATTCAACCAAGTGAAAGAACTCCCCAGTGTCAACCCTGTAACCACCTCTCAACAGTTTAAAAGTCTCAATCATATCACCTCTCCTTCTTCTATCTGCAAAACTCTGCAGTCCACATTCCCTCAGCCGATCCTCATAACTAACATGGTACAGTCCTCAAACCATCTTTGTTATCTGCCTTTGTACCCTTTCTACAGTTAATTTATTCCCTTCAAATCCTAGGGACCAAATCTGAGAACAATAGACCAAGTGTGGTCTGATCAGGGTCTTATACAACGGAATGATAACCCTCTTATCTCTGCAGGTCAGTGTCCTTCTCATAATTGCAGCAATCCTCTGTGTTACCTTCACCACCTTTGCAATATGTCCCCTAAACTTCAGGTTTCTATCAATCATCAACCCCAGATCTCGTCTCCCCAACTTCCTCCAGTATAACTCCTCGCATACAGTATGCAGCATCCCATCGATGTTTCCCAAACCTCAAGACCTTACATTTTGCTGCATTAAACTGACACATGGATTATTAAACAAATGGATTATTGATAAAAGATGCAATCATTTCAGTTTTATTAAAATCTTTAAATATTGAATTTATTTCTTCCTCAACTAATTCTATTTCAAGAATAAATTCTTTTAAATCGTAGTGAAGCATTTCTTGATTTTGTTCAAAAAATTTTAATAAACATGGGAGATGTCTAAATTCGCATCATTTATATTTTTCTTTAATAAAAGTAAGTATTGTTGGAAAGTTTTTATTGAACTTAACATGTCAATGAAATTTTTATCTCTACCTTGTAACTCTAAATTTAAATTGCTTAATTTCGTACAGAAATCTGCTAAAAATTATAAATGTAACAACCATCTTTTATCACTTAATTGTGGATAAATATCTTATTTTTCATCAAAAAAATGTTTTATATCGTTAATTAATGCAAGAAATCTTTCTAAAAATTGACTTCTGCTGAGCCAGCGACCATTATTGTACAACAGAAGTTCCCTATCATCATCTGCCTGTAATTTAAATAACCATGTTGCAGGGCTTTTCCTCGAACAGAATTTTCAATTTTAAATGTAATATCCAAAACATATTTTGTGTTAAATCTTTTACTATACAGTACTTGTTGGTGAATAATACAGTGGTATGTTAAAAAATCTGGATATTTGTCATCATTTTTACATAATGAAATGATGCCTGATTAATTATCTATCATTGCAGGAGCACCATCAGTAGTAATAGACACAAGTTTAAAAAGCAGAAGTTTGTGTTGTTTCACAAATTCATCAAATGCCAAACAAAATGTCTTCTCCCCTAGTCCTTCCCAATAATGGTATAATTTTCAAAACTTCTTTACTTGAATAATCTTGAAATACCATGCGAATAAATACCATTAACTGAGCAATATCAGTGAAGTCGTTTGATTCATCAAATTGTAATAAAAACACAACACACTGGTGAATGTCAGACATTAACCTGGCCTGGAAACTTTTCTCCGGCAATTGGAACTCTTCCTTTCGGCAATTTGAAACCTTGTCTGCAGCCTAGAAGTAGTCTCTCTCTAACGATGTATAATACATTTAGTTTAATCCTTTATTCAAGTGTGAGCAAACAAAGTTTGCGCCTGAAAGTATCTTCAGGACTGGGGTAAGGTGGTACAACACCAGGGCACTCCTTGCAAAGGTGGAGCAAGATACCAACACTCCTATCTCAGTATCTCCCATAATGCAAAACACATCTCCCTGCTCCACCTTTGCAAGGAGTGCCCTGGTGTTGTACCACCTTACCCCAGTCCTGAAGATACTTTCAGGCGCAAACTTTGTTTGCTCACACTTGGATAAAGGATTAAACTAAATTTATTATACTCTAACCAAGTGAAAAATAAACTTTCAACATCTTTCTCTAAATCCAGAGTAATTTATTAAAAAAGGGTGGCACACCATTTGGCAACTCCTATAGGTAGAGATGACCTGCTAATGCTTCTGCCTGGTATCTCTACTCGGGCCTGGCCCCCACTAAAGAGACCTCAATAAAAGTCAAAACTAGTCTGGGTTGTGGCCCTTCCCTTAATGCATACATTAGACATATCTGCAAGGAGATGTGTTTTGCATTATGGGAGATACTGAGATAGGAGTGTTGGTAGCTTTCCCCACCTTTGCAAGGAGTGTCCTGGTGTTGTACCACCTTACTTCAGTCCTGAAGATACTTTCAGGCGCAAACTTTGTTTGCTCACACTTGGATAAAGGATTAAACTAAATTTATTATACTCTAACCAAGTGAAAAATAAACTTTCATCATCAATCTCTAACGACGTCTTGAACCGAGAAGCTCCTTTCTGGAAGCAGGAAACTCCTCTCTCAAGCAACGTGGATCTGGGAAGTCTCTCTGATGGTGACTCTAGACCGGGCAGCCTCCTCTCTGACAGTAATTCTGGAACCGGGACCCCTTCCACTTGCTTCAGTCCCTTTTTATTAGGCCTCCTCTGAGACCTCGCATGAAGTTTGGCAACCCCCAAATAATCGGTATGAGTCTTTCATCTTAAGTTTCAAGTTCGGCACGCCTTTTGTTCTCCTCTGCTTTCTTTTGATTGTAAGTTGCTGGCCATTGGAAAGTTGTTTGAGATCTTTCTGACTGACTTCGGAGATGTTTACACTTAGAACCTGCAAGCCTTTCTCATACATACAAGTTTCAATAACAATCTTTCTAATGCTGCCATGTACAGCTTCAGCGACAAAAAAAAAACATTGCCTTTGTTTTTAGCACTCTAACATATTCTTATTAAAGCAGTATATACAGTTAATTTCAAAAGAGTTATTTACAAAAACATCCAATACAAACTATACCGAGACAAACAAAGTTTATTTTTTTACAATATTCACATGGGACTTAACCTAAGTAAAAAATCGATGTAATGTGCTTTGGAATATTTAATATTTAAGCTACAATCGAGTTTTTACACTTCGCTTATAATCATATTCACTTGGCTTGCTGTTTGACTTCCACTGATCCAAATTAATTCATTTACCCAGACTTATAAGAAAATTACTGATTTGACAATTTTAACGAAAAATAAATACACAATAGCAATGCACTTAAAGCGAATTAAAAATAATACAAAATAATGATAAATAAAATATTATGTTTTCAGTTTTATTTAAATTTGTAAGTAAGGAGGAATACACAAGAGATCGACCGGTCGATCGCGATCGACGGGTTGAACACCCCCTGCCATAATGCAATGCACATATCCTTACAGATGCATTACTTCAACCTCGGAGTTAGTTCTGGGTCTGGCTACCACTGATGAAACATCAATAAATGTCGAAACCGGTCTGGGTAGTGACCTTTCCCATAATGATGGAGTGATGAGAGCGAGAATGGTCAATGAGTTTAAGGAGTGGCGCAAACTTTGTTTGCTCACACTTGGATAGACTTTGTTTTTCCTAGGAGGGACCTCCCTCGATGAGTCTTGATAGACTTATGTTTCTTAGAAAGGACCTCCCACGATGAGTCTTTTGACTCTATGGAGGCCTGAATAATAATATTAATTATTATACTTGTCTGTAAAGATATGTGCATTGCACTATGGAATGCTAAGGCAATTGATGTTAAATCATTAGCCTCCATGTACGAGTTGCCCTGTCATGAAGTTACTTCATGACAGGGCATTATCCAAGTGTAAGCAAACTTTTCATGTGAAACTGTAGACTGTGTTAAGAACAATGGGTGTCCCAGAGCATTTCATTATCCTTTTGAGGTATCTTTATTATGAACAAGAAGCTACTATCCGAACAGATCTTGGAAAAACTGAGTATTTCACAATAGGTAAAGGGGTGCAACAAGGATGCATTTTACCTCCATACCTGTTTAACTTGTACAGTGAATACATTTTAAGAATAGCAGGGCTGGAAGAGTCTTCAGTTGGAATTAAAATGGGTGGAAAAAATATTAATAATTTGAGGTATGCAGATGATACCACCTTGCTAGCAGAATGCAAAGAAGATTTGAAGAAACTCATTATGTAAGTTAAAGAAGAAAGTGCTAAATATGGTCTTAAACTTATCCTCAAAAAGACAAAAGTTATGGCAACATGTGAACTTAATGATTTTAAAGTAGATGGGGGAGAAAATGGAAATAGTTAACAATTTTGTGTTCCTAGGATCCCGAATTGATAAAGATGGTTATTGTACCGAAGAAGTTGTTAGAAGAAGATTATTACTCGGAAAAAAAGCAATGACAAATTTAAGCAAGATCTTTAAAGATAAAGATATTAGCCCCACAACAAAAATCAGAATCATGAAAGCAATGGCATTCCCTGTGGTGCTGTATGGATGTGAAAGTTGGACCCTGAGAAAGAGTGAAAAAAGGAAGATAGATGCATTTGAATTATGGGTTTGGAGACACTTACTAAGAATACCATGGACTGCAAAGCAAACCAATCAATTAGTGATAGACAGAATAAATCCAGATTGCTCCCTTGAAGCTATGATCATCAAGCAAAAATTGTCACACTTTGGATATATTATGCGAGCAAATGACAGTCTGGAGAAGATGATGATGCTTGCTAAAGTTGATGGAAGCAGGAGAGAGGAAGAGAGGAAGAACAAGAATTAGATGGGTGGATGGAGTTAAAGAAGCAACTGGAGTGCACTTGAAGGTTCTGAAAGACATGGTCAGGGACAGATCGGAATGGAGAGTGTATGTTCGTGGAGTCACCAGGAGTCGGAAATGACTCGATGGATCATAACAACAACAAACAAAGCAAACTTTGTTTGCTTACACTTGGATAATGGATGAAACCAAGAATATAATTTCGTGCATCTTTAATTTAAACATAATTCAATTATTTGGCTATTTCATTGCAGTAATTTATATTCTGTAAAGTTTTTAACACATAATTTACCCTTGGATAAATAAGGGTACCTCCATTCAAGTTAAATAAGTTTTGCCATATGTTTTATATCTAAAATTTGAAGCAATGTGAAATTCTTTTCAGTGTCTACTATACAGTATACGGAAATGATTCTTTTCTATATATGTTTAATCCATCACAAATAAGAAGAGAAATCAGACTGAATTGTATTTAATAACTATAGTTGACCTTTGAACAATATGGGTTTAAAGTGAGCAGGTCCACTTATATGCGGATTTTTTCTAATAAATATATTGGAAAATTTTTTTGGAGATTTGCAACAATTTGAAAAAACTCGCAGATGAACCCCATATCCTAGAAATATCGAAAAAAATTAAGAAAAAGTTAGGCATGTCTGAATGCATAAAATCATCATCCACATAGATGATGGAAGAGAAGGAAAAGAAGAAGGCTAAGCTACCGTGAAGCAATCGTATCGCTGCTTCTTCATTGCCAATGCATGAATCCTTATACCTGTAAATAAATATGCATTTCTTTTTCACGTTATCTTTTCATTTTTGATGTCTAGAGTTAGTAATACGTACAACATCTGCATTGATTTGTTTCATATAAGACAATATTGATGTAGGTACTGACAGACAGATGAATCATCTTGTAAATAGACGACGTAAATTTATGGTATTGATAAATAAGTACAATACTGTACATGCATTTTTCTCTTCCTTATGATTTTCTTAATAATATTTTCTTTTCTCTAACTTACTTTATTGTAAGAATACAGTATATAATATATATATATATATATATAACATACAAAATATGTGTTAATCGACTGCTTATATTATCAGTAAGGCTTTCGGTCAACAGTAGGATATTAGTAGTTAAGTTTTTTTGGGGAAACGAAAGTTATATGTGGATTTGTGACTGCACAAGTGGGGGGGGAGCTTACCCCTGCATTGTTCAAGGGTCAACTGTATAAGTAAGAAGATATCACTTTTAGAATCTTTAATTAGCTTGACTATAGTTGTCTTTATAATGCGAAGAATCTCTATAAAGGCTTTTGAAATGAAGGTATAGAGGTGGAAGGGTTTTCCTACTAGAAACACAGGGGGGGAAATCCTTCCTCCTGAGTTTCCAGTTGGAAGGGTTTGAGCAATTAACTGATCTAATACTTGGGGCCTAATTAGTTGTTTTGGCTGTAATTTCAAATAACCTGAAACCAAGCCACAGTAATATAAAGGTGCATAGCTGCTTTAAAATCATTAGTTCTTTCATTCGTGCCAAATGTATAAATCAGTTAAACAAACGAATTATAATTTTTATGGGTCTGGAAATGAGGGTAGACTAATTATTTGTTTTGGCAGCTTGTTTTGCTAAACTGAGTTTGAATTATTAATTGACAGGATGTTGGTAGATACTAGCAGAAAACAAGACATTAAAAAAGTTATATCCTATCTTGCTTTATGTGAGTGGGGCACGTGTGCTGTGTAAATTATTTTTATGACATATCATATTTACAAGCAAACAATATAGGAGTATTCCTATGTTACTTTGTTTAAAATACAAAAAAAAACACACATATATACATTCAATGGCCAATTAATCAGAGATACCCACTTTTTGGATGTTTTATGAGATTTTGAGATTATGAGATAAACAGTTTTTGGATGTTTTATGAGATTTCAGAATAGTTTGCAAGTTAGTTACTGACTCCATGAGGTTCCTTCCTGAAACACTCCACAGGTAGGCTACCCATTCACGAAAAAGAGCAAAAATTCTTGCAGTTATCTCACATTTGCTGATAGTGATTATTGTTGCAGATGTACTCAATGAGATAAAGATTTAGTCATGGTGAGGAGGAGGAGGTCAATTCATTAAATTAAAGTGACAATCATGATTTTAATACTATTCTTGGATGATATGTTATAAAACATGGTTTATCATCCTAATGGAAGTGTCCATTTAATTCAGGATAAATAGTCAACACGAATGGATGTACTTGGAAAGAAACAATGTTTCTTGAGGACATTGCACCATTCAGCACTTTCATTACTAGTATCCAGAGAGTGCCAGGAAAACATACCTCATACCATCCCTTCATCATCATTGCCTTACACTTGTGTGACCAAGTATGACAGGGTCACAACATGATCATGACTTGGTGTAGTTATCACTATATATCGCCCTCCAATCTGCATGAAATAACAGGAATGAGATTAATCATCAAAATTCAACCTTTCTCTAGTACACTGTTGTCCAATGCTGATGTTCCTTTGCTCATCTAATTTTATCACGAAAGCATTCTCAACATCACATCTACTGGACATGGTTTCTCATCTACCTCTCATATCACTTGGCTGTTTCTGGCCACATTGTGATGTTGTATTAATGTTACACACTTCTAGCAGGGCAGTGATCTCTGAGATGCTCTCATCAGATTCTGGTAAGATCATTCTATAGGGCCAAGAGCAAAGAGATGCTCTTTGCACATTATCACACAATTGATAGACAGTACCTGCATATGTTTAAAATTCATGGAGAAATTCACTTAGCACGGGAATCTCTAATATTCTGGCCAACTGATTATATCTACATCTATATATATATATATACACACACACACATGCAAGTGCACACACACACACACACACACACACACACACACACTGTGTCACTGGTTAGCTTGCTAACTGTTTATTGTTATCGTATACATGCATCCAAGTGCAATTCAACTATTCCATAAAATATTTGCAGCATTTTTATTTCTGATAAAAGTAGATTTACATAATCAATATATCCATTATATTAGAACAATTATTATGATTATTTACCTCTGAACATTATAAAGTGGAACACTATGAAGGCAAGCAATTGCTGCTCTTTTCTTGGATGTGGATAACAACTTCTGCCATGCAGTTCTTGCGGGATGGGAGTTATGAGCCTAATGAGGAGTATCCAGGATATTTAAAATTTTAATAGGATAAATCATTAGCTAAGATTAGTTGTCAGCAAAATGCATGCATCCTAAGACACACAAACTTTTCCTTTGATTATGGGCCAAAGTTGATTTTTAACTGGATGAATACCGTAAAATAGCTAGTCCTCACTATAACTACAAATATTAATAAATTCTTTTACCTTTAAATGCCATTTGGTGTATATAGTTCTATATTATGGTATCTTATATACTTTTTGGCACAGCTTTGGTTGCTAAGCGAATAAAGTCTCTAATGCCAGTGATGGCTACAGTCAATCACACAGTGGCAGGGACATCAGTGGAAGACTTTAAGTGAATTCATACTTTTACTTTTACTTGTATTTCAAGGGACAGAAGGTTAAATAAAGTAGGTGTGAAATGGATAAATGAAGAGATTAAGTATATAATATAAAGGAAGAAGGCATAATGGAGGCAACATAAGATGCATCCAGTGCCGGATTTACGTATAAGCTAAAAAAGCTACAGCTTAGGGCCTCGCAATCTGCCGGGCCTCAAATAAAAAAACAAAAAGACCAGATGTAATTTAAAACAGTAGGGGGACTCTGGGTTTTGTATAGCTTAGGGCCTCAGCAAGTCTAAATCCGGCCCTGGATGCATCGTAATAATCAGTTACATGAGGAGAACAAAGAACAAGGAAGGAAGGTGGCTTGGTTGGTAAGGGTGGTAAAAGTGAAGTATGAGCAACAGTTAGCTAATGAAGCAAAAAAACCCTAGGGAGTGCTTTCAATATGCAGCAAACAGAGAAAAAAAAAAGATTATGGTAGGATGACAGTGATTGGAAAGAATGGTATAGGGAAGCTTCTATGGAGGCTATAGTGCAGATATTAAATGAGCAGTTCATAAAGGTCTTTTGTTCTTGTGAGTGTGACATCATGAAGAGTGAGAGCAGTGGATGACAAGGAGGAGAGACAGACTGTGAGTGCACAAGAGATATATGTGGAAGTGAGAAAACTTGATATTAACAGGGCTATGGAACTTGATGATACATCACCACTTATTTTGAGGGAATGTGCCAAGGAGTTGATATCTGCCTTCACATATTTGTTTGAGTCTCACACTGGGTCAAGTTCCAAAAAAGTGGAAGGAATTCAAGATTGTACTACTTCATAAGGGAGGGGATAAAACTTGAATTTCAAATTATAGGCCAATCTTTGTCTTAGGAGTTGTGTTAGTGTTGGAGAGGTTATTGAGAACCAGGATCCAGAATTAGATTGATAATAACAGTATTATAAGTTTTAATAAGGGAATACCGTGAGCAGACATATAAATACAAAATTAATAATGGAAAAACTCACGTAAAAAGATTATTTAATAGTATAATTTTCGCCTGCATGTCACAGGCATCTTCAGTACATTTTAAGCTAAAATTAAACAATAACTGGTAATTAGCTAATTAATAACTGACTAATTAGCTACTTAGGTGCATTTTTGGAATTGTCAGTTATCGTTTAATTTTAGCTTAAAATGTACTGAAGATGCCTGTGACACGCAGGTGAAAATTATACTATTAAATAAATTTTTACGTGAGTTTAGCGGTATTATCTTTGATGACAGCATGGATTTGCTAAAGGAAGGGGTCATGTTTTTGTAATATAATTACTTATTACAATAAGGTGACAGCTGCATTTGGTGAGGGTGAATACACAATAGTATAGTTAGATATTGAAAGGCTTTTGATAAATTACCAGATGATGAGTGATTAGTGCATTGGATTTGAGACTGGCTGTCTGATAGGAATCAGTAAGTTGGGGAGCAATATCCCAAAAGAAGAAAGTTACTAAGGATGACTTTCTAGTGGTGTGCCTCAAGGGTCTGTTTTAGGGCTATTGCTGTTTGACTTGTATGTTAATGGTATTGAAGGAAGTTTGAATGGTGATATTCAGTTGTTTGCAGATAATGCAAAGTTGTGAAGAGCTATGAGGATGTAGCACGGATCATGTTGTTTTACAAGATAACTTGGATAGACTGAGTGAAATGGTGTGGGAGTGGAGTTATCAGTTTTGGTTGCAAGGAGTAAAGGTTTAACATTCAGAAAACAAAGATGGAATGTAGAGTTTACACTTGGTGGGGAAATATTGATGGAGGTGGAGGAAGTAAAATATTTTGAGGTAATGATTGATAAGAACTAAGACTAGACTAGACAAAGACTAGTTGATAGGCAGAAAAGATGGATGTGATAGAAACATATAAGTTTATAAAGGAGTTTTATAGGATTGATAAACATTTTTTTTTTCAATACTTGGAAGGAAAGGAGTGAAGAAGGGGTCACCATAAAAACTGTGTAAGAGTGCAGTTTTGGTTTTTTTTGTTTGGAGTGTAGTGAATGGGTAGAATGAGTCTCCACAGGTAGTAGTCAGAGCTTTGTCAGTGAATGAGTTCAGAAAGAAGTGTGATAGGCATTGTGTGAATAATAGTTAGTACAAGCCTCTTGCAATGAGTCTTTGATGTTATGCAGATGTATGAGAAAATAATAATAATAATAATAATAATAATAATAGCAATAATTTTTTTTAAAGCGTGGCTAACTGTCAATTTTTAGGGAAAGATGACGTACTCTGTTATATTAATTAAAAAAATTAATTAATACTTCCTATATTTCGGTAATGTTACATTACCGAAATATAGGAAGTCTGTAATACTTCTGTAGGTGGATTACCAGTTTTCTGTCTGGACGCACACCCTGTGTGTGATGGTGGACGGCTCCCTATCCTCTCACCACCCAATTCATGCTATATATATCAATGACCTACTGCAATTGCCCTCCAACCCAATACACAGTTTTGCAGATGACAGCACTCCTCATTTGCATTTGATAAGCCTTACCCTACACAACTCACCTCAACCTACAGAGCAACCACCACCACCACCCTCAACTCCGATCTCGAAGCCATCCCATAATGGGGTTCGGATAACCTGATAAATTTCAATTCCAATAAAACCCAGTTCTGTACTATTTCCCATAAAAAAAGAACCATTTTTTCCAAGTATCCTTTTTGACGGTATCCAAATTTCCAGACAGTTTGAGATCTCGCTCCTTGGAATCACCCTCACATCAAACCTCTCCTGGCACAAACATATCTCAAACATTGCATCCTCAGCCTCAAAAAAACTAGGATTTCTCTTTTGCTCAAGATGTTACTTCACCCCTGAACAGCTATTAACATTATACAAGTCACATATCCGCCCAACTATTGAATACCGATGCACGCAAAAGCTCTCTCAAAATGCTTGGCTCAATACAGAGGAGAGCAATTAGACTTATCAACGATCCATCCCTTAGCAACTCTCTCCCCCCATTTTCACACAGACGTATGGTCTCTGCAGTATGTATATTCTACAAATATTTCCATGGGAAATGCTCATCTGCAATAACATCAATAATTCCTCCACTCAGTACTAAACTCATTGGAACACATGCAGCTGCTGCACAACATCCCTTCACAGTACATGAAGAAACAAACAGAACAAATTTCTCTTCCTCTTCCTTCATCCCTGCAACTGCTGCACTGTGGAACAGTCTTCCACCTGCTGTGTTTCCCAAGGAATACAATTTAAAGTCATTCAAATCAAATGTAAACAAATTCCTTCTTTCCCAACCCACAAACCATACATAGTACTAATGTACTATAGGTTGACCAACCAACCTCCTGTGTATAGGCCCAACATTATTAAAAAAAAAAATAAAAAAATAAAAAAAAATAAAAAAACTTACCATCTTCAGGGAACATAAAATTAATGATATGTGCACGCAGGCACTAACAGTGAATAAATATGGCTGAAGACAACAACTGAAGTCGGTCCTAGAGTCCTAAAAGGTGTCACTTAGTGGGATAAATTGGGTAGTATTCTTGGCTGTTGGGCTGATGTTCTAAGAATGCAAGCTTCAAATATTTGGGACAGTCTCATGCATCCAAATTTGTTGAGGTTTTGGGAGTTTTTTAGAGCTGAGGCTGATTCCAGGAATAATCTCTCATATTTATACTTACTGCAGTGTAGTAAGGTAGCTGTAGTCAGTGTAGGAAGAGAAATGACTGTGGAAGAAAGATATTGTGGGATAAAAATGGGAATAGAGTGACTGATGCAGAGGATATAGTGGAATTGTTCAATGAACACTTTATTGGAGTATTTCATCCTGGAGAAGACAGTTTTAACGCTAGAGGGATTGAGCAGGTTCAAGGTTTAGAGGTACAGTAGAAGAGTGTGTTTCAAATACTGAGTACTCTGGATGTCAGTAAAACTCTGGGACTGGATGGTATTTCACCACGAGTTTTAAGAGAATGTGCTAGGGAACTGACAGTGCCTTTGACTTGGCTTTTCATTGAAAGTCTGGCTGCGAGAAAGGTGCCCAGAGAACGGAAGGAAGGTAAGATGGTGCCAATGCATAAGGACAGTAGCAGACTGGAAGTATCTAATTATAGGCCAGTTTGTGTGTCATCAGTAGTTAGTAAGATCTTGGAGAAAGTAGTGAAGGACCATATACAGCATTGGGCAGATGAGGGTAATGTTATCTGTGAGAGTCAACATGGATTTGTGAGGGGGGTGCTCTTGTTTTAGCAATATGCTAGCTTTTATGATAAAGTTAGTAGATCATTAGACAAGGGAAAGGTATATACTGCCATTTTCTTAGACTTAGCGAAGGCATTTGACAGGGTGCCACATGATAAGCTGATATTTATGTTCCAGCACATGGGTCTGGATGTCAGATTGGTCAACTGGATTCAGGATTGGCTGTCCGATAGGTATCAGAGAGTTGCATATGGTGGGGCAGTTTCAAGGAAGCAGAGGGTTACAAGTGGGGTCCCACAGGGCTCAGTACTCGGACCTATATTGTTTAACCTTTATATCAATGACAATGTCAGTGGATTGCAAGGAGATATTCAGTTGTTTGCGGATGATGCGAAGCTGGGAAGGATTATTAGTAACAGTGCAGATGTGGCAGCCCTGCAAGAGGATTTGAATAAGCTAGATAGATGGGCAAATGAATGGGGGAGTTCAGTTTAATGCAGCAAAATGTAAGGTCTTGAGGTTTGGGAAACATCAATGAGACACTGCGTCCTCTATGGGAGGAGTTATACTGGAGGAAGTAGGGGACACAAGAGATCAGGGGGTTGATGATTGATAGAAACCTGAAATTTAGAGGACATATTGCAAAGGTAGTGAAGGTAACACAGAAGATTGCTGCAATAATGAGAAGGATGCTGACCTGCAGAGATAAAACAGTTATCATTCCATTGTATAAAGCCCTGATCAGACTACACTTCGACTATTGTTCTTAGATTTGATTCCCAGTATTTGAAGGGGATAAACTAACCATGGAAAAGGTACAAAGGTGGATAACAAAGATGGTTTCAGAACTGTACAATGATAATTATGAGGATCGGCTGAGGGAATGTGGACTGCAGAGTTTGGTGGACAAAAGAAGGAGAGGTGATATGATTGAGACTTTTAATGAATGCTGTTGCGAGGTGGTTACAGGGTTGACACTTGGGAGTTCTTTCGCTTTGTTGAACAGCAGAAAGGAGTGATAACAAGAGGCCACCCCTGGAAGTTATGAAAGGAAACTGTGAGCAAGAGGGTGAGGAATGGTTTCTTTGCATGGAGGGTGGTTGAACTATGGAATGCATTGCCTGATGGAGTGGTGAGAGTGAGAACGGTCAATGAGTTTAAGGAGTGGTATGATAGACTTTGTGTTTCTTGGGGGGGGGGGGGGACCTCCCCTCGATGAGTCTTGATAGATTTTGTGTTTCTTAGGAAGGACCTCCCACGATGAGTCTTTTGACTCCATGGAAGCCTGAATAATAATAATAGCTTTCTTCCAGCATATTTTGTGGTGGATTTTCAAAGCATGGTCAGCAAGTCCTGAGTGGTTGTATTGGTGGAAACGGATATAATCCTTATGTTCAGATATTAGCCTGATATCAGCTGTCCTGCCTGTTTGGCCGTACTAAGACAGTTTGCAACTACAAGGGATGGTATACTTCAGGTAGGTCTAGGGGAAGTGGCTTGTCCTTAGGGAGAAGATAGGAGATGCCAATTTTTTATATGGTTTTTAACAAGTTGTCAAGTCATATTTTTTTAGGATTTTTGTTAGCTTTTCAGAAGAAGTGTTAAGAATATGGTTAAGTTCAGTGGTAAGGGCATTGTTATCTAAACTGATTAATTTTGCCCTGTTATATAGGGTTTTTATAATTCCATATTGCTGGGAGGGGATAGTGGTGTGATTGCTGGTGAATGTATCTACCTGTATGTGTAGGTTTTCTGTAAACAGAGAAAGCCAGGGATCCATCAGGCTGGCATGTAATCAGATTGTCTAGGAAAGAGAGATTGTTATTGTTTTCTTTTTCCAAGTTAAACTAGATCCTGGGGTGTTGATTGTTTAAGTGTGATAAGAAGTTGTGGAGTGTGTTCAAGTCATGTGGGCCAAATAGCGAACACATCATCTAAATAGCGTAGCCAAACAGTAGGTTTAAGTGGAGCCGAGTTTAAGGCTTTTTCTTCAAAGGTCTCCATAAAGAAGTTGGCCAGCGATGGAGAGAGTGGAGAACCAATAGCTGTCCCCTCTATTTGTTTATAGAATTTTCCTTGCGAAACGAAATAGCCTGAGTTCGTGATAAACTGAAATAGAGCTGAGATATCGGGAGGAAATTTGGCTTGGATGAGTATTTTTGAGTGGGCAAAATATCAAAATATCCAAAGTATCTTTGAGTGGGACATTGGTGAATAAGGAGGAGACGTCAAAATTGACCATTATGTCAGTGTGTTGGAGTGAGAGGTTTTCTACTCTGGCTTTAAAGTGGGCTGAATTTTTTATGTGTGAAGGTGTGTTGACAAGTATATTGTGTGAGCACTCTGGCTAAATGTTTGGCTAATTTGTATGTGGGGGAAATCAATGCCATCCACAATGGGATGTAATGGCACATTCTGTTTATGGATTTTTGGAAGTCCATATATTCTGGGATTTCTAGAGTTAAAAGGTTTTAGTTTGTTAGTTACTTCCTCAGGCCAAGAAGTAACCTTCTTAAGGAGCCTATGGAGTGTTCTGATTTGGGAGCTGGTGGGATCATATTCTAAAGGGAGGTAAGTAGACCGATCTAACAGAAAAGAGGTAAGCTTACCTGTGTCGTCAGTTTTGCTTAGAACTACAGTGACATTTCAGTTATCTGCTTTAGTAATTATTATTTTACTGTTATTTTTTTATTTCCTGTAGAGATTTGAATTCTTCTTTAGATAGGTTGCTTTTTGGAGGTTTAGCTTGGGTAAGAACCCAGGCTACCTCAATCTCTCCCCACCCCCTCCATGACAGGGACTGCCTTAATCTATCACCATTCCTTATATTCAGGTACTTCTGAAAAGCTAACAAAAATCCTAAAAAAATATGACTTGACAACTTGTTATAAACCATATAAAAAATTGGCATCTCTTATCCACTCCCAAAAGGACCAGCCACTTCTCCTAGACCTACCTGGAGTATACCAGGTCCCTTGTAGTTGCAAACTGTCTTACTATGGCCAAACAAGCAGAACAGCTAATATTAGGCTAATATCTGAACATAAGGATTATATCCGTTTCCACCAATACAACTACTCAGGACTTGTTGACCATGCTTTGGACATCCACCACAAAATATGCTGGAACAAAGCTACCTAACTACACTGCAGTAAGTATAAATATGAGAGATTATTCCTGGAATCAGCCTCAGCTCTAAAAAACTCCCAAAACCTCAACAAATTTGGATGCATAAGACTCTAGGACCGACTTCAGTTGTTGTCTTCAGCCATATTTGTTCAGTGTTAGTGCCTGCATGCACATATCATTAATTTTATGTTCCCTGAAGATGGTAATGTAGCAATGCCAAAATATAGGAAGTATTAATTAAAGTTTTTTAATTAATAACAGTATACATTGTCTTTCCCTAAAAATTGAGAGTTATGTATCACCAACATATAAGTTTATCTACAAGAAATACAATAAAGTATGGCTGCACTGGTATATACATACATACACAAATGGATTGTCTAGAAACATCTACAAGCCAATACTGCTTAGGACTCTTTTTACAATTAAGGAAAATTTTTGGTATTAGTATTGTTTAGAAGTAATTTGTACCAAATTTTATCTCATTTCACATATGATAAGCACCTCCGTAGTGCAATTGGAAGAATGATGGTACGTTGTGGCCTTCGATTGGAATAGGCCTAAGTTCGATTCTCGTCGTGATGGGAGGAATCTTTATGTGGACTTTTTCAATCGAAAGTGAGTTAGCCGATCTCATATGGAGGTAGGAGGGTTTTTTCTCCTGGAAACTCGGGTTTTTCATCCTGCATACAGACAAATCAGCCCTTCAGAACACACACAATTTACATACAAAAATACTTGTGGTGGTGGTGGTGGGCAGCAGATGATGTTGATGGAGATGATTGGTAGTAGAGGTTCGGCATAGTGGTGGAGACAGTTGTATAGTAGGTGTCCTCCTGCGATGAGGCTTCAGACTCCCTGGAGGTGTCACGAATAATAATAATGATAATAATAAGTTCAGAATAACTATAGTGGCTTCAAAACTGGTTAGAGAGAGAATTTCCACCTTTCGATTGACTCTCCTTTCTGCAATATTTATAACTACCAAAATGTCTATGTTTTCAGCATCACTAATTTGTGAGAAATTAATTAATATCGTTATGATGAGATCTACATGAAGTTAGAATACTCACCTGAGCAGGTTTCACTCTCTCTCTCTCTCTCGCACGCACGCACGCACGCACACACACACACACACGACTCATCCACTGTTTCTGTACTCATTATACTCTCAGGCAGCAAATGCATTCCACTCTCTAAGCAAAAAATCTACTCATCACTCCCTTGCTCACACTCTCTTATACAGCTTTCAGGTCAGGAATAAATAAGAGTCTGTTTTTGGAATAGACTCTTGTTCTACCGATCTTTGCCTTTTCCATGAAAAACGTCCTCTACATTAACCCATAACAACACCCTTAACCAACTTATATGTCTCTTACCAACATCTGACAAATTTATCCCCTCTCTTGCTCCTACCTGCCATGGTCATTATTTTGTCTCACTTGCTTCTATGAAAAATATAAAAATGTTCTCCATATTAATCTGGTAGCAATCCCTCACCAACTTATATTCTCAATGATATCTTCTCTTCTCTTTATATTCACAAGGATACAAATTTTATTCCCTCATTCTTTATTCATACTCAACATTCCAGAGATTGAACTACCTTAGTCAAACATCTCTCTTGATTCTTGCTGCTAATACATCTCCTTGATAATCAGAACGATCATACCTGTGTATGGTAGTATACAGCCCAATTGGTGTTTATATAAAGGAACCATAACCTCCTTACTCTTATGTGTCAATGTCTGAGGCATCACTGCCATAATCCATTGTGATGTTTCCACAATTTTAAAAAGCAATGTGTCTCCTAAATTTTAGGTCCACATCCATGCCCATTATCATTCTAAGATCCCTTATCTCTCTCTCTCTCTCTCTCTCTAACTCTCATACAAGATATCAACACTAATCTACATCCCATCTTTCATTCATACATGTTTATGATGTTTTTATATGGGAAATGAATTTCATTGCCCAGTGTGAGACAGCTGGCCTGCTCAACGGAGGCCTGAAGTGATTTGAAAAAGTTCTTTGTTTAGACTCTATAGCAGGGTTTCAGACTTGGTAAAAAATGAATACAAATACAAAAAAATAAAATAAAAATTAATGAAAAAAAATGAAACTGAAAAAATTCATTAGTCAACCAACAGTACTAATGTATTATAGGTTTACAAGAACCTTTCATAGGTGGGACCCATATAAAAAAAAAATGCTTGTCCCCATTTAAAATTCTCCCATTATTAACATACAAGTGAAAAAATAGTGGCCTCAAAACATCCCTAATAGTTTTCCTCTGTAGAACACTACTCCCTATATAATACTTGCTGATACCTATCAGACAGCCATTCTCCAAACTTTACTATCTAACCCCATTCATTAAAATTTAATTACAAACTTGTCGTTGTCATATCAAAATCTAAATATACCTCTAAATATACATCTCTGTTGACCAATGCATTAATTACCTTGAAAAATTTAAAAGTGCTGGCACTAATATTTATGAGAATATGGGCAAATATCTATGACGATATCTATCATCAATCACTCCACCTCAATCCCTTTGTAACCTTTCTAACCTCATGAAAAACATCGTAACCTTCCATGTCTATTTCTATCAGGATGTCATCCTCATCCCACCATGTCTCTAACAACTTATTCTAACAATTTTTTGGGTGAATGAACTCAATCAATGCAATCCTTTCACTTCCCTTGTTTCTGATACCTATCATACGAGAACGGTCTGAAAAGTTCTCAGCCTAACAACGAAAAAACAAATTTATAATTTCAAAATTATTTTCATTTTTCAACATAATCTCTCTTAAGACCAATACATTTATTCCAGCAATGCTCCAGCGCCATTATCCTGTCCGTGTAGTGGTTCTCAGTAAGATCTGCAAAATACCCCTCTACAGCTGCAATCACTTCTTGATTCGAAGAAAAATGCTGACCAGCGAGGGAGAGTTTTAGTTTTGGTAAGAGATAGAAGTCAGAGGGAGCCAAATCTGGGGAATAGGGTGGATGTTCCAACAATTCATAGTGCAGATCCCTTAATTTTCCCATTGCCAAAATACCTTTGTGGGCAGGTGCATTGTCCTGATGTAAGATTTTTTTTCTTCTGCAAACCAGGTCTTTTCTCATGAATTTTTTCATCTAGTCTGGTTAAAAGATTGGAATAATATTCCTCAGTTATTGTTTTACTCTTTTCAAGATAATTACTAAACAAAATGCCTTTAGCATTCCAAAACACTGATGGCATGACCTTTACTGCTGATTGGAATAATATTCCCCAGTTATTGTTTTACCCTTTTCAAGATAATTAAAAAACAAAATGCCTTTAGCATTCCAAAACACTGATGCCATGACCTTTCCTGCTGATGGAACCGATTTTGTCTTCTGTGGTGCTGAACAACTGGTTTCTGTCCACTGTTTTGACTGCTGTTTGGATTCTGGTGTGTAATGGTGAACCTAAGTCTCATCCATAGTAATAAATCGATGCACAAAATCAGTTTTATTCTTGTTAAAATACTCCAAGCATTGTTCAGAGATTTTCATGCGAGTGTGTTGTTGATCTGCTGTGAGCAAGCGTGGCACCCATCTTATGCAAAACTTTTTCATTTGCAATTCTTCATGCAAAATATATCCTACATATTCTTTTGAAATGCCTATAGTCTCAGCAATTTCATGCACTTTGACTCGCCGGTCATCCAATATCATATCATGCACTTGATCATTGATTTCTGGTGTTGTTACACTTTTTGGATGTCCTTCTTGTGGATCATCTTCAAGGCTGGTACAGTCACGTTTAAACTCAGCAGCCCATTTCTTAATTGTCAAAAATGAAGGAGAAGAATGCCCATAAACTTTTATGAACTTTGAATGAATTTCTTTTACCGCTAAACCATCTTTTACAAAGAATTTTATAACTGCACAATACTCAATTTTATCCATTTCAAGGGATATAGACAATACTTTTGCTTTAGACAGCTGTATAAAACAAGCTACTTGATAGAATGACTTGCAATTTCACATGGATGATTATGACAGGTGTACCAACTTAGAAAAAAAAATCATGCCGATAGTGTTGCCATCTATGGTCGAGGCCGAGACCTATTCAGATCACCCTCGTAACATTGTATACAAACATAACTCATTCTGGATCATAATAAGTTTTACTGATAATACTTATTAGATGTGACCTCTTTGTACCTTCCTCGAGCCATTTCTTTTTTCTCCTTACCCAACCCAGAACCCCCTTCAAATCCATCTGTTTTCTCCCTACATTCTGGGCCATCTCATTCCCTTTTTGTCTACACACACATTCACTTTCTCTTTGAGCATCAAACTTTCTCATGCTGTGTTCTTCTCTCCATCCTGAGTCTCCATGTTTCCCTGTTTGTCTTGTACACTTGTTCTCTCATTCTTTACACTCATGCTACTCACTTCTTCATTCATAAGAACCGTTTCAATTTCGCCTTCCTTACTCTCTCGCTCTTTCACATCATTCTCAGATTCATTCTTTGCACTTATTACTCTCATTTCCAGAAGCAGTCTATCTAAATGGCTCACATCAAAATTCAAACAGTCCATCACTTTTATACAGTTCAATTCAGCCTTCAAACTCATTCCACACATTAAAAAACTGCACTCCTTTCTCTTCACATATTTCCACTAACATATTCATAATCCATCCTCTCCACCTCATCTCATCACTGTCATACATGAGCAACACACAGATCATCTTTGCTATCACACCATCATCTTTTATCCTTCTCAACGCCCTTCTGATATCCAGTTTTACGGTCTCCTCATTCCCAGTCAAATCATTTGTTCCTACTACCACTACCAATTCTTTTGCTCACTTACTTCTCATATCTAATGCCTCAATCACGCTATTCATTTTACCTCCTGGAAAAAACCTTGTGCATCCTCTTGTTTATTACATCTCTAATAATCGAATCCCCCAAACAATGCCACTCACGAGCCATTCATTACCGCTTTTATATCAACATCATTCGTTTCCATCTTCTTCTTAACTCTTCCATACATATCTACAATTCTTTTCATTTCACTCTTCATCCATTTCATCTTCACCAACTCAGCTCTCATATCTTGCATCATTTTTGTAAAACAATTAGGAAAAAATGAAGTTTTTATTCAGATAAAAGAAATTATAAAACAAATTTTGTAAGACCAAGCGCTTGCATGTATAAATATATGTATGTATGTATGAAAGGAAAAAAATTAAATCATACAACTTTTTTGAATTATTCAATGACGAACTGAAATCAATAATTCATTCAAAAAACACAAACATTGTGATTATATAGTTCATCATGATATTTAAGGTTTTTGAATGAATGACTGAAAATAAATTCTTCTTTTTTTTTTTTAACTGAAAATCATATAGATTAAAACTTGAACATCAAAGAGTGATATTGAAAAATATTTTTTTATACTAGATATTATGGGCAACATGCAGCAAGATGTAAGTCAAAAGTAAGTCCATGATTGTGCAGACACATGCAAATATCAACTAAGGACTGCTCTGTAAATCAAAACTGGTTCGAAGTCTTGTTTAGTGATTACTGTGATAACCAGGGATAAGCATAGTTAGTATCAGAACAATGCAAACAGTTACTCATCCCAGAATTGTTACCTTGGTAAACTGTGAAGAGAAGTCATACGGAAGCAGGCTATCACAGCACGTTTTCTTTGAAGGGATACAATCCCCCTTTTAACTCCACTCTGTTGGCCCATGGGATGGTCAATCTGAAGTGACCCGAAGTAAAGATGTTAATTACTGAAATTGATAGATTACTTTAAAAGAAAAAACAAATGTAACATTTGACACAGAGTAATACATGTGTGTGTGTATGTATACATTTATTAAGCAGGTAGATGTCTAAGGGTTGCCACCTGTCCCATAATTCAACTCATGATATAAATTAGCTTAATTTTCACAAAACAAGATTTGTACACATGCTTTTGGGAATAATATAAGCCCATCCTCAGAAAGATCAAAGTAAAATAAATAAATAAAAAAAATTCTAATGACTTGTATTAGGTATACAGGTTGTAGTGTTCCAAGAATTTTAATATATATATATTGCACTGTTGCAATAGTTCTTTCTTTTTTAGAAAAAAAAAATTAATTAAAAAATAATAAAACAGAATCTTCTGATAAGATGCATGGGGTGTATGCATTGCAAATTAATTGAAACCATTCTTTCAATAGGCTGTTTTAATCCTTAATTCACAATATATGCTGAATTAAGGATTAAAATGGCACCTTGCATTTTATTTTTAAATCTGTGTGCTTCATATGAGGAATATATAGGGTGGTTTTTACTGGTGTTACTGCAATGCAAAAATATAACATATTATCTGACCAGAAATATCTACCAGCTCATCCCAACTCTCACTCAAATATGAAAGCCATTAATATGGAGTTGGTCTAGCCTTTTCTGCTAGAACAGCCTTCAATCTTCTGGAAAGGTTTTCTCCTAGATTTTGGTGCAGTAATTCCTTTCCATTCTTCCAAAGGGCAGATTCATTCTTCCTTTCTTGGGCATTAATATTTTTAGAATTATCTTTAATCAGAACTTTATACTTTGATACATCAAATATCTAGCAGTATCGTCTTGTTTTAGTATTGTTTTAATATTTTAAAGATACTATTACTAGAGGTTCGATATAGCAAAGTATAAGATTTCAAAATTTGGTAATGGTAAGGATGAGATCCAAGTATATTGTTAATATTTTGAAGGTGGTGGAGGATAGAACATTGGATGGATATAGCAGACTCTCGCAACACTCTACTAGTCACTAGTAGAGTGTTGCAAGATAGTGTTCCAGGATAGTGTTTCTTCTTATACAAAACTTGCTGGTTTTTATCGATGGCCTGCAATACAATTCATTAATAATTTATCTATCCTCATTCATCCCAAATTAAATACCAAATTTTCATATGGAAGTTCATCAAAGGTATCAACAGCAAAATCTCAATGTACTGAACAAGAGTAGTATGTATATAGTATGTACTACACTTCAATAAATTTAGTTTAATCCTTTATCCAAGTGTGAGCAAACAAAGTTTGTGCCTGAAAATATCTTCAGGACTGGGGTAAGGTAATACAACACCGGGGAACTCGCAGCAAAGATAACATCACTCCTATTTCAGTATCTCCCATAATGCGAAACATATCTCCATATGGATATGTATAATGTTATGCATTAAAGGAAGGGCCACTACCCAGACTAGTTTCGACCTTTATTGAGGTCTCTTCAGTGGGAGCCAGGCCCAGAGGTGGAGATACCAGGCAGAAGCTGTGGCAGGTCATCTTTACCTATAGGAGTTGCCAAACAGTGTGCCACCTTTTTATTAAATTACTCTGGATTTAGAGAAAGATGTTGAAAGTTTATTTTTCGCTTGGTTAGACTATAATAAATTTAGTTTAATCCTTTATCCAAGTGTGAGCAAACAAAGTTTGCGCCTGAAAATATCTTCAGGACTGGAGTAAGGTAGTACTACACTTGTTCAATACATTTATCACCCCATTGCATTATTATTATTATTATTACATGGACTCCTCCAGGGAGTCTTAATACTCATCAAAAGGGATGATCTCTTGTATGTCCCTAGATGTCTATATACCGATTATATCAGTTCCTGAAATACAGTAATTCACTAAACATATTTTCACAATATCTAATGGTGATAGCCCCCCCCACACACACACCACATGACACAAAAAAGAACCTGAACCTCACATGCTCCCTAATGACACTCAGCTTCCAGAGATGACCACTGAAGTTCAGCCTCAACTAGTGATAGATTGCAGAATGCCTCTTATATGTACTATTATGATATCTAATTTCATTCACTATTTCGGAAATTTTGACTGTCATATTTCTTCAATCTGTTAAATCAACTAGTCACAAGTTGCAGAATGTCTTGTATATACCATTATGATATTGAATTTCATTCACTATTTCGGAAATCTGACTTTCACATTTCTTCAATCTGCTCTTGTAAGAAAAATTCCAGAGGCCAGGTATCACTATGATCAACTGCCTGGATACTTTCAAATGTTTTAGTTTTCATCTCTCTCTCCATGGAATACAAGTAATCATATCTTTATGTGTGTGTGTGTGTGTGCGTGTGTGGCTGATATATATATATATACTAAGTGGCCACTTTATTAGGAACACCTCATCAGTTGTTCCTCTGTATCGAGCCTTGATAAGACCCAATCTGGACTTCTGTGCCCAGTTATGGGCACCAGGGTTTCTTCGTGATGGGGAGGAAGTGGAGAGGGTCCAGAGACGAGTGACCAAGGTGATAGCAGGTCTGTGGAATGAACCTTATGAGAATAGGTTGAAGATTTGTGGATTGCAGAAATTGGACGATAGGCGAAGGAGGGGTGATATGATTGAGACATTCAAGTTACTGAAGGGTTTTTATAAGATTGATCCAGAAGATATTTTTGAAAATATGAATGGTGGTGGGAGGACTAGGGGCCATGCATGGAAGCTGGGCAAGAGCGTGGTTGACAAGGGTGTTAGAGCTAGGTTTTTTACTTGGAGAGTGGAGAATGAGTGGAATAAGCTTCCAGAGTCTGTTGTGGGTGCTACGACCGTGAATGAGTTCAAGGCAAGATATGATAGATACTGTGTGAATGTTGAATAGTTGTTCCAGACATGATGTTAGGGCCTCCCTCGATGAGTCTGTCGACTCCTTGGAGTTTTCCGGAACAACAACAATAATAATAATAATTTAGGAAAATAGACTGTTCTTGAAGACACTGAGCCATGTGGTTGCAGTTTGCTATATAAATCAGACAGACAGACATCTAGCTGCTCTGTTTTTTTTTTTTTTGTGTTTGCTGCATCAGCATGGATAAAAGGCTCTGGTGGAGACTGAACTTCAGTGGTCATCCCTAGAAGTTGGTATAGTTAGGAGAAGTATGACTAAAGTGAATTTGATGATTGTTACTACCAGATATGCCAGTGCAAGTATCTCACAAATGTCTACTCTTCTGGGGTTTTCATGCACAACGATATTTGGGATTATGGGATTGTTATGGGAGATTTTAACTACAGTAGTATAAATTGGAGAGAGGAAGATGCATGTAGCAATAAGGGAATGGAATTTCTAGAATTCTTGAGGGACAAATGTCTTAGGCAACATGTAACAGAGGGAACAAGAGGTTCAAGAGTTTTGGATTTGGTTATAGCATCAGAAGAGTTGATAATAACTGAGATGACATCTCTCCCACCAGTTGGAGAGAGTGACCATATGGTTTTGACTTGGAAAATGAATAGACATGTAAGAGCATCAAAGAGATGGGAACTTATGTGGAATTATAATGCAGGTGATTATAATAGTCTTAGACGTCAACTTCGGGAAGTTTCATGGAGGGAGGGATTGGAAGGCTGGGATATCATTAGTGCATGGGAAATTGTGAAAGAATATTTGTTAGCAGCAATGGTAAGTTATATACCACGAGTGAAGAAGAGGACACAATTTGAAGTAAAGTGGATGACAAACAATATTAAACAGGAATTGCATGTGAAAAAGAGGCTATGGAAGAGATATAACGAGACAGGTGAAGAGAGGATGCATGAAGAATATAGGACACAGGCCAGAAGAGTGACTAATGTGGTATGGAAAGCGAAACTGGAATATGAGAGGAGATTGGCCCTAAGATCCAAAAAAAATCCTAGGGAATTTTTTTGGATCTTAGAATGTGTAAGAATGATATTGTGGAATAAAAATGAGGATAGAGTGACTGATGCAGAGGACATAGTGGAATTGTTCAATGAACACTTTATTGGAGTATTTCATCCTAGACGAGTCAGTTTTAATGCTAGAGGGATAAGGCTGGTTCGACGTTTAGAGGTACAGGAGGAGAGTGTGTTTCAGATACTGAGTACTCTGGATGTCAGTAAAGCTTTGGGACTGGATGATATTTCACCATGAGTTTTAAGAGAATGTGCTAGGGAACTGACAGTGCCTTTAACCTGGCTTTTCAATGAAAGTCTGGCTTCGGCAAACGTGCCCAGGGAATGGAAGGAAGGTAAGATAGTGCCATTGCATAAGGGTGGTAACAGACTGGAAGTGTCTAATTATAGGCCAGTCTGTGTGTCATCAGTAGTTGTTAAGATCTTGGAGAAAGTAGTGAGGGACCGTATACAGCATTGGGCAGATGAGGGGAATGTTATCTGTGAGAGTCAACATGGATTTGTGAAAGGGTGCTCTTGTTTTAGCAACATGCTAGCCTTTTATAATAAAGTTACAAGAACATTAGATGAGGGAAAGGCATATACTGCCATTTTCTTAGACTTAGCAAAGGCATTTGACAGGGTGCCACATGATAAGCTGATATTTAAGTTGCAGCACATGGATCTGGATGTCAGATTGGTCAACTGGATTCAGGATTGGCTGTCTGATAAGTATCAGAGAGTTGTGTATGGTGGAGCAGTTTCAAGGAGGCAGAGGTTTACAAGTGTGGTACCACAGGGCTCAGTACTAGGACCTATATTGTTTAGCCTTTATATCAATGACATTGCCAGTGGATTGCAAGGGGATATTCAGTTGTTTGCAGATGATGCGAAGCTGGGAAGGATTATTAGTAATAGTGCAGATGTGGTAGCCCTGCAAGAGGATTTGAATAAGCCAGATAGATGGGCAAATGAATGGGCATTTCGGTTTAATGCAGCAAAATGTAAGGTCTTGAAGTTTGGGAAACATCGATGGGATGCTGCATACTCTATAGGAGGAGTTATACTGGAGGAAGTAGGGGAGACAAGAGATCTGGGGTTCATGATTGATAGAAACCTGAAGTTTAGGGGACATATTGCAAAGGTTGTGAAGGTAACACAGAGGATTGCTGCAATTATGAGAAGGACACTGACCTGCAGAGATAAGAGGGTTATCATTCCGTTGTATAAGTCTCTGATCAGACCACACTTGGACTATTGTTCTCATTGGTCCCCAGGATTTGAAGGGGATAAATTAACTGTGGAAAGGATATAAAGACGGATGACAAAGATGGTTTCAGGACTGTACAAGGATAGTTATGAGGATCAGCTGAGGGAATGTGGACTGCAGAGTTTGGTGGATAGAAGAAAGAGAGGTGATATGATTGAGACTTTTAAACTGTTGAGAGGTGGTTACAGGGTTGACACTGGGGAGTTCTTTCGCTTGGTTGAACAACATGAAGGGGTGATGACAAGAGGCCATCCCTGGAAGTTAAGAAAGGAAACTGTGGGTAAGAGGGTGAGGAGTGGTTTCTTTGGATTTAGGGTGGTTGAACCATGGAATGCATTCCCTGATGGACTGGTGAGAGTGAGAATGGTGAATGAGTTTAAGGAGTGGGATGATAGACTTTGTGTTTCTTGGGGGGGGGGGAACCTCCCCTTGATGAGTCTCGACAGACTTTATGTTCTTAGGAAGGAACTCCCACACGATGAGACTTTTGATTCCATGGAGGCCTGAATAATAATAATAATAATAATAATAATTTAGGGTGTACCAGGAGTTGTAATAACCAGACAACTTCAAGTCAATGGCAGTCCTATGGATGGAAATAGCTCATTGATGCACAAGCTCAGAGAAGAATGGTAAGGATTGTGATATGAGGACCACAACCAATCAAATCACAGCTGAGTATAACAGTGGTGGTCAGAACATTATCTCAGAGCACACAGCTCATCACACACTGTCACAGATAGGCTAAAGGAGCAGACAATCATCCTGGATCCCAATGCTGTCAACTAAGAACAGGAAGATGGAGCTGGACAACTGATAACTGGAAAGTACCCTGTTCTGAAAAGTGCCAGTTTGTAGTGTATCATGCTGATGCCAGACCCAGAATACGGTGACAAATGTGAAACTACAGACCCTTCCTGCCAAATTGCAACAGCTTAGACTGGTGGTGCAGTATAACAGTGTGGGGAATGTTTTCTTTGCACCTATTAGGTCCCCTGATACCAGGGGAACACTTCAGTCAGCTTTCACCTGATATCAGCTGTGACTGAATGACACAGCCCATTTTGACATCGTCACTGATTATTTTCACCCATTCGTGGCTGCAGTTTACCTATTGTCAAATGGGTACTTCCAGCAAGATATTGAGCCATGCCGCAAAACACGTAGTTCAAGGGGTTCAAGGAACATGACAGCAAGTTTCTTTTACTTCAGTGGCTAGCTTAGTCCGCATCTTTGGAATGAGGTGGAACAAGCAGTTCACAACAGCAATGTGATACCATCCACTCTGCAACAATTGAACAATGTGATTCTGATAGCATGGACAATAATCCAAGAGGAAAGTTTTAGATACTTAGTTGAATCAATGCCACAGGGAATACAGGCCATTCTTAAGGCAAAAGGGGAAGGGGGGTCCCCCACTCATTATTAAATGCTGTTCCTAATAAAGTGGCCACTCAGTATGTGTGTGTGTGTGTCACATAAAGCAAATTCTCATGTAAATAATATTCTACTTGCAATGTCTTCATTTCATTTGGTAACACTGAATTGACACTCATTACCATCTACACCAGTATGATCAAGCAAGCCAGCATAGATTGTGTATGTGATATGTCTCTTATCACCTTTCCAAACTTTACATCATCAACAAATAACTCTGTATTATACCCTCTAGAATATCTGCAATATCATTTATATACAAGTTAAACAATAATGGCTCATAAACAGAATTGTAATATAAATTGGTATCCCACTTTATCTCATATGCTTTTCATCTTTATATATAAACTTATGATAAACTATTAGTTAGCTGCTCTCATAACCATTTCAGAAGCATGTTTTGCTTTCTGTCTCTTTGGTTGTATAGTAGCAACTTTCTATATGGGTCAAATGTATAGCTAAATCCTGTCAAATGCTTTGGTAAAAATCTAGAAGTATCATGGTATATATCAATTCTTCTCCCCACCCCATATCTCTCTGATATTGTAATGATCATTCCAGAGATACTGATTAGTCTATTATTAGTTACTTCAGTCCAACTTCCACCCTTATCTAATGGAAATATCTTGCCTTCCTTCCATCCATCTCTGCATGAGCAAGATTCTATTAGGAATCCTGTTCATACTGAGACTCTGGCTGAAATTACCATTTCTTATTAGTGATGATGGATTAATAAACCTAGATAAAGAGATCAAAGGTGTTAACTGGGATATAATTGGAATAAGCGAACACATTCCAATACAATCCAAGACTAACCAACACACATTTACTGATAATAAATGGAAAAGAAGACAAAAGGAAACATGGTATTTTTTTATTTTTTATTTTGATTATCACGTTCGCTGCCAACTACGAGTATACTCGTAGTTGGTAAACCAGCTACACAAGCCAGCTATGAGTATACCCCTATGACGCTTACTGCCGGCAACGAGATTACTATACTGACCTTGAAGAAGTGAAAATGCTTGGCTTGTGGAGCTAGCATCAAAACTGTGTATTCTCATAGATGGTATATGCTCTGCACAAGCCAACTATGAGTATACTCGTATGACGCTTAGCGGCGGCAACGAGATTACCGTACTGACCTTGAAGAAGTGAAATTGCTCGGCGTACGGGAACAGACCATGCTGAAGTAGCGTGGCAGCGAACATGTTAACAATAAAATAAAAAATAAATTAGAACTAATTTTATAGAAGAAATATAGAAGAACTCCAGAATGAAACAAATCAAAATAAATCAAAGACAGATTGAAATAGTGAGTGCATACAAATATCTAGGATAAATCATTATAAACAATCATAAACTTTATGATGAAATTTCAGTGAGAATAACAGCTGGAAAGTTTGTAACTATTATAGAGATATATTTAAAAACAATTCACCAAACTCTTAAACTCTTAAGTCAGATGCAATAATGACGGTATAAATAATAAAGCATTTGTTCCTTATTTTTTACTTGGGGAAAGATGACAACCTGATGAATGTGTTCATGTCCATTAGACTTAAGATGTAAATTTTATTATAGTCTGACAGGAAGGCTTCTGATCTCATAAATCAGGGTTCTTCAACGCATGGCCCGCGGGCCACCTGTGGTGCACAGAGCTCTTTGCCGTGGCCCACTGGCCATTTTGAAAAAATAACTACTTAAAATTAAAACGCTATTAAATAAAAAATAATTTCAATGAAGCCTGCAGGCCACTAAGCTATACTGTGGTATTTAGAATTGTAAGATGCTTTCCTGTGGAATGCTGTGATTTGATATTTTACATAAATTCCTATAAAAATAAATATTAAATAGATATGCTTCTTCAGCCATCTACCAGTGCCAAGCAATACCTAAGTACTAGTACTAACGTCGCAGGTAGATGGCTGAAGCAGTAGTTCATTCGAGTGTGCTGTCTAGTGCCTTCCAGATACATCTGGAAGGTTCTCGATACTTTGTTATTTTCATATAAATACAGGAGGAGCTCATCCACAGTCAGTCAGTCATGAACAGTGCGATATTCGTGTATAAGTGCATGCAGGTTCATCATGTCGGCCATAGCCTATTGTGGTTTTATATTACCAGACTTTTTTCATTAGTGTGAGAAATATTCAGTGGATAATACCCGTTATACAGCCATTTTGGATCATTTTTTGGGTTCAACTTCCATCACTATGGCATCTACAAGTAAAAAGTGCAAATCAAGTGATTCTTGTCAGGTTTTTAATGAAAAGTGGACGAATTTGTACTTTTTTTTGTGCCGATCGACGATAAGCCAGTGTGTTTAATGTGTTGTGAGTCAGTGTCAGTATCAAAAGAATACAATATAAATCGACACTATGAGACAAAGCATGCATCCAATTTCAATCATCTTCAAGGGCAGCTTCGTGTGGACAAAGAGAACCATCTCCAAATTGATTTAAAATGCCGGCAAGGTACGTTTAAAAGGCAGAGGGAAGAGAGCGAAGCGTACATCAAAGTAAGTTATGTAATAGCTGAAAAAAATTGCTAAAAAATCAAAAGCCTTCTTGGATGTCGAGTTTGTGAAAGAGTGTCTCATCGCTGCTGGCGAAATTCTGTGCCCAAATAATAAGTGTTTAAAAAACCGAGTTTGTCTGGGGTAACTGTAGCACGACGTGTTGAAGAACTAGCCAATGACATTGAAGGAACTTTAAAAAAATGGTCGTCCGAATTTACATCATATTCACTTGCTTTAGATGAGAAGGATACAACACAACTAGCTATCTTTGTCCATGGCATTGATCAACAATTCACTGTGACAGAAGAAAGAAGAACTGCTAGTGCTCGCAACCATGAAGGGAACGATGGTAGGCACTGATATTCTTAAAGCCGCCAAGAAAACGCTCCAGTGTTTCGACATCAGCTTAACCAACCTCGAGGGTGTGGTAGCTGATGGTGTCCTGCTATGGCAGGAATGAATGCAGGGTTTGTTGTGCTGCTACGGAAAGAAGCAGAACTAGAAAGAAAAGATTTCGTCCATTACCACTGTTTAATCCACCAGCAGAATTTGTGTGCGAAAACTATTGGATTTGAGAATATCATGAAAGTTACTGTGACTGTCATCAACATTATTAGGGCAAGAGGATTGAATCATCATCAATTCCAAGAGTTTTTGACCCAAGAGTGCGAAGCGAATCACAGTGATGTGCATTGGTTGAGCAGAGGGAAGGTTCTTAAAAGAGTCTTTGATTTAAGGAGCAAAATACAGCAGTTCATGCAAACCAAGGGGAATCCGATTGCAGAATTTAACAATCCGAAGTGGATGACAGACTTTGCCTTCGTGACTGACATCTCGTTGCATATGAATGACCTAAATACGCGGCTACAATCCAAAGATCAACTGGTGCACACTCTGTTTGATCACATCAAAGCTTTTGTGGCGAAGTCCAAACTTTGGGAGGCACAACTTACAAAAGAAGACTTAACTCATTTTTAGCTTCTCGCTGAGTCTAACTGTTCGTCTCTTGATGAATACGCTACAAAATTAGCTGTGTTGCGAAGTGAGTTCGAAGAGAGATCTAGTGATTTTCATAACCAACAATCTTTAGATTTATTTTCAATGCCATTCAGTGTCAATGCTGCCGAGATGCCAGGTTCAGTACAAATAGAGCTGCTTGAAGTCCAAAACAACTCTCCTTTGAGAGAAAAATTATTCAATGTGCCCTTGCTTACATTTTACAAAGACTACATTTCTGAGGACGCATTCCCTAATCTTTGCCAGCATGCATTGAAGATGTGTGCTTTGTTAGGAAGTAGAACCATATGTGAGCAGTTCTTCTCCAGAATGAAGCAGGTGAACTCCAAGACAAGAACTCAGATTATGGACAAACATCTCTAGAATACTCTCTGTGCATAGCAACTTCCAACATTGATGCTAACATCGACAAGCTGGTCAAGGAAAAGCATTGCCAAGTTTCCCATTGATTTTGTAAAAAATGAATGTTTTCTTCATTAAATTATCTTTTTTCAAATATTGATTGTATTTACTTATCATGAACCTGACTCCTACCTATGCTCTTAAAGCTGAATTTGTTTATTTTTATAGGATTTTATGTAAAGTATCAAATGCATTCCTTGTGAATCTGGAAAGCATCTTACAATTCTAAATACTGCAGTACAGCTTAGTGGCCTGCGGGTTTCACTGAAATTTTTAATGAGGCCCTCACTGTCCTAAAGGTTGAAGCCCTCTGTCATAAATAGTTGCTGTCTACACACAAAATAAATAAATAAATAACAATAATAATAATAATAAAATAAAGTAATATGAATTTGTGTAACAAGAGCACAAAACAAAGTTGTCATGCAACAAATTACAATAAAGATTTAGAAACAGAAATTAACAATTCCGAAATCAACATTATTTTCCAATCAAAACAAACTTCATCTAATAGCATCTAATAACAAAGAAATAATATACTGTATTGTTTACTGTATAATACATTTATAAAAAAATATCATAATACATTATGTGGCATTTTGCTAAATTAACCCAATATGCATCTGATACACCTCTGATGCTTTTACTTTTTTTTTTTTTTTTAATGTTCGCCCATACACGAGAGGTTGGTAGATCAACCTATAGTACATTAGTACCATGTATGGGTTAGGAAAGAAGGTACTTGTTCACATTGGAAGCAAAGTGTGAGGCCAGGAGATTGGCCTTTTCTGTAGGTGATGGTGCAATGGAGCCATCTGGGTATGATTTTTGTGCAAGTTGTCTTCGAAGCTGGCGTCATTGATCTCTTTCTGCAAATGATAAATCTGGTCGAGCATGTATACGTGTTGCAGACAAGTGTCTTTGAACTTGTTGTTGATCACTGTTATTAGTTTCGATGTGCTTGTTGGCATGTCGCACATCACTTTTACGAGGCGTGGAAAGTTCATTCCATCCTTTCTTTCGTTTATGGGTCCGAAACGATGGCATCTGATGATATTTTTAGGATCGATGTTGCATTCTTCTGCTAACTTGTTTCATTCATCATTCATCACTAATTTGTTTCATCTGTGCTATGAATGAAACTCTTTCATTCATAGCACTGATGTGCTGCTTGAGGTTTTCAATTCATTTGCCTAAATTTAGGAGCTGTTTAATTTTCCTAATTCTCATTCTCTAATTTCTCATTCTAATTCTAATTCAACTTCTAATTCTCCTAACAATTGCCTCCCTTCTACATATTGCACAGCATCATTTACACCAGTTATGATATACATTGATAAAGTACTCATTCCATAATACCACCATATCCTTTGCAGTGGTCACTCTGCTGCCATGACTAATCACTAGTGTCAACTTGCCATAATTATTCTGCCTCTTTCTTGCCTAAAAAAAAACCTAAAATGCTTCTGATCTCTTGCACACATCATACACTGTATTTCCATAAAAAAGATAATGCCAGCAGCACCCAGGGTTCCCACGTGGTGACCCTCCCAAGTACTAACTGGGCTGAGGTTTGCTTAACTTCAGTGATTATACAAGAACTGGTGCTTTCAAACCGATTTTTTTTTTTAAGGGTTCTTTCAAATCTATTCGGCCACTGACAATATATCAATATATCTACCCCAAATATTGATATATTTTTGGTATAAAATGCAATTTAAAACCTGAAATGTGGAAAATGCAGCTGGAGTAGATGCTATTTGATATGAAATACTCAAATATGAAACTGACTACACTGAATAATCCAGAAGGTTTACTCAGAAGGATTTGTCCTGGTAAGATTTATGCAAGCATGCAAAAAAAATTATGAAATGGAAATTTGGAGAACAACAAGCTGCTTTTAGGACAAACAGAGTTTGTCGGATAAGATTTTCAATTAATGTTTCTCTTAATTCTGACATGGTTTCGGATCCAATGGAAACACACATCCAAATGTAGCTTTCTTAATAGAGAGAGAACATCTTGGATACGAGAAGTCCAGATGCTTATGAAGCTCTAGACTACTTATTGTAGACTCTAGACCACTACTTTGTGAATCTGTCTATCTATCTATATATATATATATAATGCACCTTTAGTAGCATTGCAATCTTGTGTAACTTAATGTTATCTATGTTATCTATGTTATTAATGTTATCTATGAGAATCAACATGGATATGTTAAGGGGTGCTCTTGCTTTAGTAATATGATTGCCTTTTATAATAAAGTGACAAGAGCAGTTGATGAGGGAAAGGCATATACTGCCATTTTTTTGGATTTTGCAAAGGCATATGACAGGGTGCCACATGATAAGCTCATATTTAAGTTGCAGCACATGGATTTAAATGTCGGGTTAGTCAAATGGATTTAGGATTGGCTGACTGATAGGTATCAGAGATTGTACTGAGCCCTGTGGGGTTTCACAGGTCTCAGTACTGGGACCTGTATTGTTCAACCTTCATATCAATAATATTGTCAATGGATTGCAAGGGGACATTCAATTGTTTGCAGATGATGTGAAGTTGGGAAGGGTTTTCAGTAATATTGCAGATGTGGCAGCCCTCCAAGAGAATTTGAATAAACTAGACAGATGGGCAAATGAATGGGGTTGTCAGTTCAATGCAGCAAAATGTAATGTCTTGAGGTGTGGGATCCATCGATGGGAGGAGCTATACTGGAGAAGGTAGGAGAGACAAGAGATCTGGGGGTGATAATTGACAGAAAACTGAAATTCAGGGAGCATATTGCAAAGGTGGTGAGGGTAACTCAGATGATTGCTGCAATACTGAGAAGGACACTGACCTGCAGAGATAAAAGAGTTATCATTCCATTGTATAAGACCCTGATCACACCACACTTAGATTATTGTTCTCAGATTTGGTCCCCAGGATATGAAGGGGATAAATTAACTGTGGAAAGAGTACAGAGGCAGATAACAACAAAGATGGTTTCAGGACTGTACAATATGAGTTATGAGGATCAACTGAGGTAATATGGACTGCAGAGTTTGGTGGATAGAAGGAGGAGGAGAGGTGATAAGATCGAGACTTTTAAACTGTTGAGAAGCAGTTACAGGGTAGACATTGGAGAATTCTTTCACTTGGTGGAACGGCGGGAAGGAGTGATGACAAGGAGCCATCACTGGAAGTTATGAAAGGAGGCTGTGTGAAAGAGGGTGAGGAGTGGTTTTTTTGGATGGAGGGTGGTTGAACCTTGGAATGCATTGCCTGAGAGAGTGGTTGGAGCGGGAACGGTCAGTGGGTTCAAGGAGTGCATGATAAACTTTGTATTTCCTAAAAACGACCTCCCATGATGAATCTTTTGACTCCATGGAGGTCTGGATAATAATAATAATTAAGGCAAAGTCTATGCAGCTCAGCAGTAAACTTGTTACATTCTAGCTGGATCTGAGCAGATTTTATGCGGTCTGGGAAGACAGCAGATGATCTCACAAGATCCTCTTATTTTGAAGCATCTGTGTAATCAAACACAAAATCAGTGCATTCCATTCTATGTGCATGAAAAGAGCTGAGGGTAGAAAAGGGATGGAATGTTTGGTTAGCCTACAGAAAGAAAACCTGAATGGTGGTATATATATATATATATATATATGGTATTACTTTTCTCAGGGGCTCACATTAGTGAGTAAGGGCATGGCAAACCTGAGATACCCAAGCTAGACCTGATCTTACTTCATACAATATACACTTGGTATATCATATCTGGAGACTGGTCTTCTACTCTTCTTTCCCTCTACTCTCTCCTACTTCTTACTCCTTTCCCCCAGTGCTATTAGAGCAACTCGAGGGTGAGGGGGTGGCTCTTTCCTCTCAAACTGTAGTTTCCATTATCTGCTAAAAAAAGGCAAGCCGCCTAGTTGTCTTAAGGTGGCAGCCCCACCACTAGGATACCTATCGTCATGCTAATCACTTGACATAGGGAAACACATATTACTTTCAAGTCTCAACGAAATCCAAACCAGACAGAAAACACGAGAAATGACCGCAAACTAAAAAAGGTTAACAAACTTTGGAAAAAGAAAAATGTGATGCTACATGGAACATTAGAAGCATAGCACATAAAGAAGAAGAATTAGATAAAATTTTAAATGACAAAAAATATAGAAATTGCAGTTCTTACAGAAACAAAAAAGCAACTTAAAGGAACAAAAGAAACAGCTAACTACAATATCATATATAGTGGAGTGGACTAACAAATACATGCAAAAGCTGGTGTAATGATTTGGATCCATAAATCAATTAAAGCAAAAATAACTCATTGTACATACTGGAATGAAAGAATATTAGAAGTGCGATTAAAATTAAATAAAGAAAATTTAACAGTTGTTGGAGTGTATGCCCCTGAAGAAGGAAAAGAAGAAGAAAATGATTATTTTTACAAAGAGTTTATTATTATTCAGGCCTCCATGGAGTCAAAACACTCATCATGGGAGGGCCTTTCTAAGAAACACGTCTATCAAGACTCACCGAGGGAGGTCCCTCCTAGGAAACACAAGTCTTTCAAGACTCATCGAGGGAGGTCCCTCCTAGGAAACACAAGTCTATCAAGACTCATCGAGGGAGGTCCCTCCTAGGAAACACAAAGTCTATCATACCACTCCTTAAACGCATCGACCATTCTCGCCCTCACCACTCCATCAGGCAATGCATTCCATGGTTCAATCACCCACCATGCAAGGAAACCACTCCGCACCCTCTTTCTCACAGTTTCCTTTCATAACTTCAAGGGATGGTCCCTTGTCATGACTCCTTCCCACTGTTCAACCAAGCAAAAGACATTTTAAAATAACTAAAAACAAAATCAATAGAAGAAAACCTAAACAATTATAAGCAAAAATGGATTAAACATGTAAACTGAATGGCCAACATGTGACATCCTAAACAAATACTAAAATATAAGCCAACTGGAAAGAGAAGGCAGGGTAGACCTCAAAAAAGGATATTGGATGGATAATGAGACGGAACAGACCAATATGGACTATGCTCGTAATTAGTGTTATGATGATGATGATGACTTCTATGCTATTGATTGCTCTTGTTTATAGAAACATTGTTATCATTCAGCAATGTGTGAGTAGAGATAATTTCATGTGGTATGGTCACTTAAATAGAATAGGAAAGGAAATATTGAAATATAATAATCGACAATACTAGACTCCTAGTAGATAACAGGCTAATTTGGTGGAAAATTGTATTGTCAATCTGGAGTTGGTAATAATAGTCGTAGCCCTGCAAGAGGATTTGAATATGCTAGACAGATGGGCAAATGGGGGGTATCGGTTTAATGCAGCAAAATATAAGGTCTTGAGGTTTGGGACACTGCATACTCTATTGGAGGAATTTTACTGGAGGAAGTAGGGGAGACAAGAGATCTGGGGTTGATGATTAATAGAAACCTGAAATTCAGGGGACATATATTGCAAAGGTGGTGACGGTAACACAGAGAATTGCTGCAATAATGAGAAGGATGCTGACCTGCAGAGATAAAGTTAAACTATTGTTCTCTGATTTGGTCCCCAGGATTTGAAGTGGATAAATTACCTGTGGAAATGATACAGAAGCAGATAATAAAGATGGTTTCAGGACTATACAATGTTACTTATGAGGACAGGCTGAGGAAATGTGACTGCAGAGTTTGGTTATTATCAAGTTATTATCACCTCTCCTTCTATCCACTGAAGAAGGAGAGGTGATATGATTGAGACTTTTAAACTGTTGAGAGGTAGTTACAGTGTTGACACTGGGCAGTTATTTCGCATGGTTGAACAGCGGAAGAAGTGATGAAACCACTCCTCACCCTCTTGCTCACAGCTTCCTTTCATAACTTCCATCCCTGGAAGTTATGAAAGGAAGTGGAGTGGTGAGAGTGAGAACAGTCAATGAGTTTAACGAGTGGTACGATAGAATTTGTGTTTCCTAGGGGGGGTGCCCTCCCGCAATGAGTCTTGATAGACTTTGTGTTTCCTAGGAAGGACCTCCCACGATGAGTCTTTTGATTCCATGGAGGCCTGAATAATAATAATAATAGTACATATCAGGAATATGATGGTGATATATTATGAGTCATATACTTAAATGAGAGTCTTATATGTCAGTGCGGTTGGCCTATTGATCAGTGTATTCACTCTCCAATCAATCTCTGCATGTTGTGGGTTCATAAAACCCTACAGTGTGGACAGATTCTCATGATTGTCTTTAGATAGGAGACAATTTCACTACCCACTGTTGTGAGACTGGTGCCCTGTTTATCGAGGCATGGATTGGCTTTAAAAAGTTCCATGCTTGATCTCTTTAGCAGGGTTTCCAGATTTCATGTAAAAGTACCAAAAAAAAAGATTATATATATATAAAATTATAAAATAGAAAAAATCTTTAGCCCACCCTAAATAACTAATGTGGTATAGGTTTACAAATTTTCATAAATGGGAATGACAAAAAACAAAACAAAACTGAAAATTAAATGAACTTGAAAGGTTTATAAAAATCTAGGTTTATGAAAAACAATCATTTAAGTAAATAAGAATATATTCTCAGAGAGAAATTATTGATTATATTAAATTGTATAATTTTAGAACATCTCACCATATGTAATCCATACAGAACTTTTGCCATATCAATAATTCGTTCTACTAACTGATCAGATGATACCACAGGAGTACCATGTACAACTTCTTTCTTCTTACCAAGCTTACTATACAGATAATGCTGCCAACTCATTACATCACTGGGATCAATCTGAAAAGAACAGATAGAATGAAGCAAAAAAATATCTAAATTAAAAGGCATTATTGCTACAGTCACAGTCCATTTTAATTTACTTTCTTCATTTACTTACATAAACTGATTAGTTTATAATTTCTTTTTCTTTTATATATTATATATATATCTTTAATCTTTAAAAGCTTAAATTTTCTTTACTTTTATAATGAAGAAATAATTGGCAGTACAAACAATTAATTGAATCAATGACAACTATGTAGATATTTTGCATTTAGCAACAGAGTAACTGTTATGCTCAACCTGGAAACTAGAGCTATGGGGATGGTTGCAGGGTGAGCATGTGTATAGACACCTTTGAGGTAAGTTAGCATGTGAAAGAGAGAGGGTGAGAATGATCAAAAAAAAATGATTGATGTATTTTCTCAAAGGATCTCATTTTAATGGGACAGCTAATACAAAATGCAAATACATTTATGTATTTACATATACATTTAAGTATAATAATAACTAATGCATTCAGAATAAATATTAGTGAGACCTGGGACCCAGTTGATAGACAATGATATAGTTAGGGTGACAGAATATTAGGGATATAGTATTGTTTAGAAAGGATGGAGAGAAGATGATGAAGGAAGGAGTATGGCTGATGATATAAGATAAATTATAACAAACAAGTTCAAAACAAAGATAGGACTGATGAAGTAGTGCATTTGAGACTGTCTGATGTGCGACAGAGGCCAGCAGGACAAAAATATAGTTATAGGCCAGGTAGATACAAGGAAAGTAGCAAATTATTACTATAAGTGCAGGGAAGTAATTCTCAAGAGAGAGACTTTGACTATGGGGATATAGATTGAAAGCAGGGAAGGTCACTTGGGGGGAAGGAAATGGAATTTACAGAGCTAATTAAGAGATAATGACCCTGAATCAATAAATGATAGAAGATAATCAGATGTGAGAGTGGCCTGAAAGGGGGAGAGTGGTCACTGTCTTGAATAATAAAATAGCTGAGCATGTGGCATTTTCACTTAAGAAGGGATGGTATATATCAAACTAAGAAGCAGATGATTATGAACAACTTAGGAGGCAGATTGAAGCAGCTACATGATACAAGAATCTGCAAGGGAAATAGTCAATGGATGTTTGAAGGAGAGTAGTACATTGTAATACAAGAGTAAGATGGGTAAATTAGGTAGGAATTTAAACGATGAACACCATCATTAAGCAAGAAGTGCAAAAAAAAAAAGGATATAGAGGACAAATAAATTAGATCAGCAAATGCAAGAAGAATGACAAGCATGCTGAGGAAGAGAAAATCATGCTGTGTGAGGAAATAAGCCAAAGAGGCATAAGGAAATCCCAGAGGGTTTGTCTTCATTTCAATGAGTAAAGAAGAAGAATGATTATCATAGGATAACTTTAATGATAGGTGAGAGAAGGTATTGAAATACATAGAACACTTTATTTTAATAGAATTCTTGCAAAGAGCTATTTTGTAACGATAAGTGCTATTTTGACAATATTTCATGAATTTTAGTGTTGTACTATTTTTTTTTTTTGATAATGAAGTGTGTCTGCATGATTTTCACCGTGATTTATTAGTTGAAATTGCCTTCTTTAAATATAACATAATGACCACGTGGGTGAGTGCCACAAAAATCAAGTGGCATTAATGACACAGACTTTTCAAAAACAATTTGAAGTCGTGAGTATAATATGTATTCATGGCAGAGTGTAAGAGATGTGTTTGTGGAGAGAGAGAGAGAGAGAGAGAAAGAGAGAGAATGAATGGGAAATGAGAGAGAGTATGGATTTATAGCAAGGGCAATATATTATTAGACCACGAGGCAATGAATGTGAAACAGAGTGTAACGATAGATAGAACTTTATGCCTAGAGAGGCATAGAATTCATATGGATTATTGTGCAGATATTTGGTTGCAGGGTTTCCATGGTGACAAGGATATGTTGGAAAGGGTCCAGAGAAGATTCACAAAGGTGGCCAGTGCTCTTTGGAATGTAGAGTATGAGAACAGATTCAGAGAATGTAGGTTGCAAATCTTCATGCACAGGAGGAAGAGGAGGGATATGATTGAGATATATAAGCTAGTGGGGGGGGGGATGTTATCAGGTTGACATAGAAGAGATTTTTCATAGAATGGGAGAAGGGGGTAGAACAAGAGGCGATTGCCAGAAACTGTATAAGGAGAGTGTGAGCAGAGGAGTCAGGAGAAGGTTGTTTTTATGGAGAGTGGATGGTGAGTGGAATTCATTGCCTGAGTGTGTTGTGAATGTAGAGACATTGAATCAGTTTAAGGCATGGTAGGATGAACATTGTGCAATAGTGCGTACCTGCCATGATGAGTCTCTGACTCCATGAAGGTCAAATGATGATAATAATAATAATAATAATAATTATTATTATTATTATTATTCAGACCTCGATGGAGTCAAAAGACTCATCGTGGGAGGTCCTTCCTAAGAAACACAAAGTCTATCAAGACTCGCCGAGGGGAGGGCCCCCCTAAGAAACACAAAGTCTATCATCCCACTCCTTAAACTCATTCACCATTCTCACTCTCGCCACTCCATCAGGCAATGCATTCCATAGTTCAACCACCCTAAATCCAAAGAAACCACTCCTCAACCTCTTGCCCACAGTTTCCTTTCTTAACTTCCAGGGATGGCCTCTTATCATCACCCCTTCATGCTGTTCAACCAAGCAAAAGAACTCCCCAGTGTCAACCCTGTAACCACCTCTCAACAGTTTAAAAGTCTCAATCATATCACATCTCCTTATTCTATCCACCAAACTCTGCAGTCCACATTCCCTCAGCCGATCCTCATAACTATCATTGTACAGTCCTGAAATAAACCATCTTTGTTATCCGCCTTTGTACCCTTTCCACAGTTAATTTATCCCCTTCAAATCTTGGGGACCAAATCTGAGAACAATAGTCCAAGTTGGTCTGATCAGGGTCTTATACAATGGAATGATAACTGTTTTATCTCTGCAGGTCAGCGTCCTTCTCATTATTGCAGCAATCCTCTGTGTTACCTTCAGCACCTTTGCAATATGTCCCCTAAATTTCAGGTTTCTATCAATCATCAATCCCAGATCTTTTGTCTCCCCTACTTCCTCAAGTATAACTCCTCCTATAGAGTATGCAGTGTACCATCGATGTTTCCCAAATGTCAAGACCTTACATTTTGCTGCATTAAACTGAGACCCCCCATTCATTTGCTCATCTAATTAGCTTATTCAAATCCTCTTACAGGGCTGCCAATTTGGGATTTAGCTGACCAAATTGTATTCTTATTGGCTTAAACCAAAATGCAAAATGATGGTACAACATTACAAAATTTCATGCCGGCTGGGGCGTCACCCGGTTAAACAAGGCCCCCGTTGTTTTCGCCAGGGAACCAGGGCAAACAGCGAAAAGTCAGCTACTGGAACAAATCTGAAAACACACCCAAACTCAACATCACCAGAGTTAAAGATCGGTACTATCAACATAAGAAGCCTGAATGGCAAAGAAATGGAGCTAGCTGAGGAATTAGGTAAGTACTAGATTGACATAATTGTGGTGAATGAAACAAAAAAGACAAAAACTAGTGAGATTTTTCTGAGCAATAAATACAAAATGTTATATTCAGGCAATGACAATCAAGGAAAAGAAGGAGTAGCCATAGTATTCCACACTAAATACAAGGCTAATCTTCTTGAATGGCAGTCAGTCTCAAGTAGAGTAATGTGGGCAAGTACGAGAATGGGGAACTGGACAATGAGACATATTTGTGCCTATGGTCCCACAAAAGGTTCTACTAAGGTAGAAGTGGACGAATTTTTTAATGCTTTAGAGAAAGCAACTGACACAATGAAAAAGGAAAAGTTGGTCCTTGTTGGGGATCAAAATAGCAGAGTAGGAAATGATTGTCAGACATACAAAAATATTTTGGGAAAATTTGGAGGAAAGAGCAAAGCTAATAATAATGGCAAATACTTGTTGGATTTCTGCTCAGGACATGGTCTGGTTATTACTAACACCATATTCCAACATAAAAATGTGAACAAATTCACATGGAGAGAAGAGGCAAGGAATAAGAAAAGTCTCATTGACTATGTTACTGTTGATAGTGATGTTTTCTCCCTGGTGCAGGACACCTGAGTGTACAGAGGATTTGAAATTGGAAGTGTATTAAGTATTAAGTATTAAGCAGGATAAAATTGAATTTCATACTGAAAAGAATAACATGTAAGAAAGTTTCAAAGCGAATAAACGTAGAACAGCTTTCAGAAGTGAACTGTAGACTAAAATACACTAAAATTATTGAAGAAAAAAAATGAAAGAGTTTGAGAACAGCAACCAAAAACCTCAGAGATTCAGTGGGCAAGCCTTGAAGAAAACACTGATTGATTCAGCCAGAGAGAGGCATGTGGTGAGGTTGTCTGCAAGGATAGAAAAATCAGAACTCTGTGGTGGACACAGGAAGTTAAAGAGGCAGTGAAGGAAAAGAAGAAAGCATATCAAAAGTTCCTGGCAAATAAGTCAGCTTGTGCTCTTAGAGAATACAGAGACAAATGTAATAAAGCTAAACACTGTGTAAAATTATCTAAACAAAAGTCATGGGAGGACTTTGGCAAGAACATAGAAAATAAATATCAAGAAGGTGGCAAAATATTCTGAAGGTTGTTGAAGAAGCTTAGAAATGGAGGAAAGAGTGCTGTCAAAGGACTTAGAGATGATAATGGTGAAATGAAAATGGGAGGAAAAAATATCCTTGAAGTATGGAATAATTACCTCGAAAAATTGCTAAATGAAACAAGCAGTGATAACACAGTGGTATAAAACACTCAACAAGCATACAGTCAGGAATACATATCCATACTTGAAGTAGAAAAAGCCATCAAAGGCCTGAAATGTGGAAAGGCAGCAGGAATAGATGATATTCAGCCAGAAATGCTGAAGTGTGGTAGTATAAAAGTCTTACAATGGCTGCACTGCATAGTTCAGAAAGCCTGGACAGAGGGACGAATTCCCGATGACTGGAGTAGAGCTCATAGTACCCCTATATAAAAGAGAAATAAAACTGAATGTGAGAATCACAGAGGCATTTCATTACTGACTGTTCCTGGTAAGATATATGCAAGTATACTTGAAAAATGGTTGAGAAGAATTGTGGAAGAAAAGCTTGGTGAAGAACAAGCTGGATTCAGGCCAAATAGAGGCTGTCAGGATCAGATCTTCATTTTACGACAAATAGTTGAGAAAGCATGGGAATATAACAAAGATCTATACTTGAGTTTTGTCGATCTGGAAAAGGCATATGACGAGGTGCCAAGAGAGAAACTATTCAATACACTACATTTATATGGTGTCAATGGGGCATTATATCAAGCAATACTTAGTCTTTATTTGAGTTGTAAGTCAAAGTTATAATTGAAGGAAGTACAGGAAGATGATTTAATGTTAAATCTGGTGTGAGACAAGGATGTACATTATCCCCTCTGTTATTCATTATTTATATGGATCACATTATGAAGGAAAGTGGTATTAAACATGATATCAAAATTGGAGATGTTAATGTCAGCTCTTTGCTATATGCAGACGATGTTATACTTCTAAATATATCTGCTAGAAGTCTGCAAGATTCCCGACTAAATTGAATAACTGTTGTAATAGATATAGTGCAAAGGTCAGCAATAAAAACACAAAAATAATGAAAATAGGCAGAATCGTTGAAAATGTCAACTACGTTTTGAATGGAGAATCTGTGGAACAAGTAAAACATTTCAGCTACTTAGGCACGATTTTTAGTGAAGATGGTAAATTAAATATGGAAAGAGACAACTGAATCAACAAAGCTGGTATGATAGGAAGTCAATTGAATAAATTCATATGGAATAAGAGAGAAATTAGCCAAAACACTAAATTAGCTGTATACAAGACAGTGTTCAAACCAGTTTTAACTTATGGATCTGAGAGCTGGGTCAGAAGTAAAACACTTGACCAAAGACTAGAGACCGCAGATATGAGAGTCCTGAGAAAGATTACAGGCATGAACAGATGGCATCAATGGCAATATCATATTAAAAATGAGGATATTAGGAAAGAACTTGACATTGTTGGCATCCAGGAATGCATTAGCAGAGCTAATCTCAGGTGGTATGGTCACTTAAACAGAATGGGCGAAGAAAGATTAGCAAAACGAGTGTTCTCTGCCATGTTGGCAGGAAAACGACCCAAAGGAAGACCAAGATATAGGTGGATTGATACGGTACAATGTGCCTTAGATGATAGAAATATAAGATCTGATTATGATAATATTGGAGTCTTGACAAGTAACAGACTGAGTTGGAGGAAAATTGTAGATAGGAAGTTAGTAATGATGTAAATTTTTCATGTAGTACTATCATATCCTGTAAATCCCCTTGAGGGTACATGGCAGGAATTTGATGATGATGATGATGAGAATTTTATTGAATAAATTGGTACCAATAAATTGATTAAAAACATCTGCATAAGTGACAGTCACTTATGTATTAATAACATCCCTATAGAAAAAGTTGACTCTTACAATTACTTAGGACAAAAACAATAAATATGAATAATGATTTATCTGAAGAACTAGTAAAAAGAAAGAAAGCTTCATGGCTATCATTCAACAAACTAAAAGAAACACTTACTGATCCAAATCTTGACATCTCTGCGAAAGCAAAACTATTTAATAGTGACACTCTTCCATCACTCACATATGGATCAGAAACATGGAACACAACAAGAAAAGAAGAAGAGGCTCTCAGAATAACTCAGCGTGTAATAGAACGTGTTAGAAATATAGAACTAAGAAAGAGATTAGGCATAAAAGATGGTAACTGCAGTATACGAAAGCAAGATGAGATAGGTAGGCCACATTGCCAGACTCAGGGATAACAGATGGATATATAGAATACTAACTTAGCAATCAAGAATAAAGAGAAAACCAGGAAGACCACCTACAAGATGGGAAGACCCATTAGTGAAATCTATGGGTATAACATGGAAGAGAGAGAGAGAGGCTTAAGATCGAGATCAGTGGAGGCATTTTTGTGACCTGCACTCATGGAGAAATCATGAATGAAACACAGGTCCATCAAGGTAATGAAGGTAAATTGGTATACCAATGGAGTTGAATATGAAGCAGATGAACACACATTAGCATTATATGGCAGTGTATAATCCAGGCAAATGCAAGTGGCTAGTAGTATGGTGCGGGCTTTTTGCTTGAGTTGCTGCTATTTATTTTGTACATTAATTATATAGGAACTGATTTGAGGGGACATATATACAGTTGTTTACTGTTAATGCAAAAACTGAGTACCACAGCAGTTAATGAAAATTATTGTTATTATTAAACCCCAATGGAATCTAAAGACTCATCATGGGAGGTTTCACTGTAATACACACAGCTTATCATACTGACTTAAATGCATTTACAGTCTCTGAACTCACTAAACTCACATACAATGCATTCTTTATTCACCACTCTCCATGGAAAAAACCTGCTTCTCCCTCTTTTGCTCACCTTCCTTATACATCTTCCAAGGAAAGCATTGTGTCTTTTGACATCTTCCTCCCATTCTATGAAAATTCTCATCTATATTATTTTGATAATAACCCTATACCAACTTAACCTGTCTGATACTCATCATTCTATAGATGAGACGCCATCCTTGGTCATTCACTGGATCCATTCAAATATCTCTTCATCCTTTTGAAAACCAGGTGACAAAATTTGTCCACAATAATGTATGTGCAGTCTGACCCAAACCTTCTATATGGAACCATGGCATCCTTACTTCTACACAATCACATCAGTATCCTCTGCATCACTGCCATAATCCTCTGTGCTCCCCCTCACACATTTGGTAATGTATCTCTGAAATTTTAGGTCCTTCTCTATCACCACACCCGGAGAACTCATCCTCTCCATCTTCTGAAAGATATCCCCACCAATCCACCACCCTCACACTATTTTGTCCATTCACCCAATCTGTCTATTTGAGTCCACTTGCAAAGCTTTGGCATCTTCTATACTCTTTGTAGTTCTTTCTAACTTTGCATTATCTGCAAACAACTATATATATATATCACTATTAAAATCGTTCCAATGTCACTTCAAAAACATACAAAAATAAAACAATTAAAAAATAAAGAAATAAATCACTGTTGTTATCATATAACTTTAAACTGAAATAAAAATAACTGGAATGAGGGCTGTCACTCTTCACTTTACTGAAAATCCCTGACCTCTACCCAAGCTCTCTGGCTCTTTAAAATGCTTTTGCAGTCAGTCCATAACAAAAAAGCTTTGCTACCTCCATAGAAGATTGGCTAACTCACCTTCAATTGAAAAAATCCATATAAAGATTCCTCTCGTGATGACGAGAACCAAACTTAGGAATTTTCCAATCAAATGGAGCACCATACTGTTGTTCTTACAACTGCAGTACAGAGGCACTTACAAAGATGTCAAAAAATCAAAATCCAATGCAGAGTTCTTAAGGTTAGAATGCAATAAGCTTGCCTCCTGCTCAATTAGTAACTGATTCTTATGGTTCCCTGCTAAGGCTGTTGAGTAAATTCTACCCTTTCTTGTTACCACCTCTTTCATATCCTGATGGTAACATTACCCGAAAGATAAAGGATGTCTTGATATTTATTAATAACACACATAAAGACCACAGTAATAACTTTTAATTAATAAAGGTGCAAATATTTCATACTGAAATTAACAGCACATCTTCAGTGTCATCAAACAGTTAAAAGAATGGAATACAAAGTATTCCATTCTTTTAACTGTTTGATGTATATTTACATATTTACATACCTTTGTATATTTACATATACAAAGTAGAGAACAGTAGACTGTTCTCTACTTTGTATATGTAAATAATCTTTCGTTGGTGGGAGCAACATTAAAAAAAAAAACTTTCTTATTATTTATGCCCCAAACTGTAGTCTTTTTCAATAGTTTAAGACAAATTAGAATACTTCATAATATAAACAATTTTAAGACTGCATAATAGAAAATAAAATAAAACAAAAATACCAATGAAAGTGTTTATAGTAGATGGATCTGATCTTTTTATGAATTGGCATAAGACAAGGGGAGGCGTTTCCCGATTTGTTACATTTGTTATGGTGCATGTAACAGGAATTTTTCTGCTTTGGTTGTATGAATCTTTCTACTGATTCAGCTGAAGTAAAAAACATGCTAAATCACCAAAATACTGAAGCAAAACTGAATACTTGGTGCATTCCTAGTAAGAAGGTAAGAAGTTTTTGTACCAAGAATAGGGAATACATTGCAAGGGATGGTAAGAGTGCAGAGTGAACATGTTTAATGAGTATGATGGAAGTCCGTAATAATAATAACCAGGGGCAGCTCATGCTGTGGAACTGCAGCACCCCCAATTTTTCTAGATATATAAATATATTTCTTAATTTATTTATATTTGCTTGTAATATTTAATTTTATCATCAACAATCCTATAAGATTCTCTTATTTTGTATAAAAAATAATAAAAATCCATCTTGTAGCACTTAGGAGGGCGAAGGATGCCAGCAGCACTGTGTTTACCACAGTGTCATATTGCTACGTACACAAGAATATGCACGTCATAGTGAGATGCGAGCTATTAGGGTAATGCGACACTGTCCGTCGCACAGTTCCACTGTTGTTTATATGAAGTTTGCGCCAATAGTAGAGTGTTCGTAGGGCTTATCGTGTTTACTCCGTCTCTTTAAATATTTGGACATTACAATTAAAGACATAACATTTGTTATGGTAATTTTGAATTATACCAAACTATAATTTTATTGATAATAAACAATATTTTTTCATGTTTAATTTATTTTTAAAATTTTTACCATAATTTTGATATTTTATCCAAACACGTATACACTGTACTTACAGTGTGTATGTATATTTTGAAAGTTGCAGCACCACGATTTCAAGCCACGAGCCGGCACTGATAATAACAATAATAATAATAACTGTAGAATGGTGTTTGTCTGATGGAAGATTATACCATAAACATATGATATAAATATATTACGCAAGAAAATATATACATATTACTTCAATGATTTCTGGCAGTACAGTAACGAGGGTATGAAGCACCTGTGGCAAGTTTCTAACTTGAGCCCCCCTACCAACCCAACGCAAGTCTCTAACTTGTGCCCTCCCAACCCAAAAATGACAAAAATTTTGAAAATTTTAAATGTAACAAGTTAAATTTTACTAAATGCAATATGTTAAATACTTACTATTAACCCCATCAAAATGAGTTGCAGTGTGTTGTAGAATTTGTGTGTCTAAAGCGGCATATTGCTGAAATTTAAAAATACAATATAAAATAGTGGACTTTTATATCTATTTATTTATTTTTATTTTTTACATTTTGAACCCCAAACCTAGCTGTGCCCATGGCGGGTGCCTCTTTCGCCATGCTCTCGTTACGGCACATTTCTGGAATGTGATCAATTATGATTATCTTATAAGATACTTCAAACAATAATAATAATAATAATAAAACCCTATTATACCTTATCTGGCAAAGTAAGCTGGAGTTTGATGTATTCAAATATATCTGACTCTGGAGTTTTCTGTAAATAAAAATATAAACAGAAATAAACAATTCATTGCATAAAAAAATAAGTATTCATCCTATGATAACAATTTAAATAAACTGTGATCAAAATGTAAAAAAAATGGTAACATAAAAGCATTTTGTTTCAGAGAAGAACAAAAAAAATGAAGGAAAAGAAGCTAAACTACAAGGACAAAAGATGTGTAATGTGTAAATGTAATCCATCATTATTCATACAAAATGAATTTGAGTGGACAGTGGATTAATTAAAAATCCTACTATCTGAAATGGATGAAATACATAAACCACGTTAACATTTTCAAGGATAAAAATCTGAGTGAATTGCTGTCTTTTATCACATAATCACTCTAACTCAATGTTAATCCCTTAATGAATTGAAGAGCCAATTATATATACTAACTGTATACAAGAATGTGTTCAAACCAATTTTAACTTATGTATCTGAAAGCTGGGTTAGAAATAAAAAAATAGAAATAAAAAAGACTTCATCAAAGATGAGACCATAGATATGAGACGTCTGAGAAATATTACGGGGAAAAAAAGATTATTATTATTATTATTATTATTATTATTATTATTTCGGGCGACTCCAGCAGTTCTTAGACTCATCGAGGGAGGCCCTAAACATCATGTCCACACAACTATGCGATTACATTCTCACAGTATCTATCATACCGTGTCTTGAACTCGTTCACCATCATAGCACCCACAACAGACTCTGGCAGCTTATTCCACTCATTTACCACTCTAAAAGTAAAGAATCCAGCTCTAACACCACTGCTAACCACACTCTTTCCCAGCTTCCATAGGTGTCCCCTAGTTCTCCCACCACCAGTCCTGATCTCAAAAATATCCTCTGAATTAATCCTATAGAATCCCTTTAGCAGTTTGAATGTCTCAATCATATCTCCCCTCCTCCGCCTATCAACTAGTTTCTGCAACCCACAAATCCTCAACCTGTTCTCATATGGTTCATTCCATAGACCTGTTATCATCTTAGTCACTCGCCTCTGGATCCTCTCCACCTCCTCCCCATCAAGAAGAAACCGAGGTGACCAAATCTGGCCACAGTAATCGAGATGAGGTCTTATCAAGGCTCGGTACAGAGAAACAATAACTTGCTTGTCTCTGCTCGTCAAGGTATTTTTCAACAACCAAGTGAGTTGATGAGCTGATTTAGCTACTTTTGCAGTGTGCCCCCTAAACTTCATCTCCTTATCCACCAACACTCCCAAGTCCCTGGCCTCATCAATCTCTTGGAGTACAGTTCCACCCATGTGGTATACTGCTGCTAATCTTTTCACCCCGAAATGCATAACCTTACATTTTGTCACATTAAATTGACATCCATTCTCATTAGCCGAGAACTCCAATCTATCCAAGTCATCCTGCAAGACTTTGACATCTTCTGCATTCACTATTGCCCTACCCAACTTTGCATCATCAGCGAACAAATGAATTGTTCCACTTAGATCCTTCCCTATATCGTTAATGAACAGATTAAACAGCAGTGGTCCAAGAACAGAACCCTGCGGCACACCACTAGTCCAGGCCGTCTTTTGGACTCTACTCCTGAATAAACTACTCTTTGATATCTCTCCATCAACCAACCACCTATCCATCTCACCAACCCTATATCCATTCCCATATGTTGTAGTTTATGGATTAGTATTCCATGTGGTATCCTGTCAAATACCTTTGCCAGGTCCAGCAGTATCACTGTAAACCCATTTCCCTTATCCAGTTCAGCCGTCACCTTGTTATAAAACTTGAGCAAGTTACTGAAGCATGATCTACCCTTCACAAAGCCATGCTGTCCCCTGTACAGTATCTCATTTTCATCAATCCATTCCTGTATTTTTTCCTTGACTACTTTCTCTAAGACCTTGACAACACTTCTGATATGCTGATCGGTTGGTAATTTGCAACCATAGTCTTGGATCCTCCTTTATGCAGTGAAACTATTTTCCCCTCTTTCCACATCTTCGGGACTAAGCCAGACCTGAGACTCAGATTAAACAACATGGTCAAGGGCACTGATAATTCTTTAGCCGCTTCACGCAAGACCCATGCCGGTATACCATCCAATCCCACAGATATGTTCACATTAAGGTTCTGTAATAGACTAGTCACCTCCACTTCATTCATCACTATTCCCGTATAAACTAATGGTTCCTTCACTTTTTCAATGTCACCACCTGGATGATATGCTTTTGCAAAGTGCACGCTCAGTAACTCCACTATATCGACTGATTCAGTGACCTCCTTACCATCGTCATTCCTTAAAATCATTTTGCCGTGTACAGTTTTTTTCTTGCTTGCAGCATATTGAAAGAACTGTTTTGGATTCTCTTTTGCTTGCAAAGCTAGTTTCCTTTCATAATTTTCTTTCAAAAAGCAAAAGGAAATTTCAAAATTTCCTTTTGCTTTTTTTACCACATTCGTTACCTTTCTGACCTGCACTTTATACCGTTCGTGTGCCTGCAGGTCACCCCTTTCTTTATATTCCCTGCACAGTTGTTTCTTTTTTTGCAGCTCAAGCTTAATGGTGTTATTCATCCATTTAACCCCTACTTGTTTCACTATTCGGACCCTAGATATACAATCTGCCATTACCTCCTGTAAATGCTCCTTGACCACTTCCCATGCTCTATCGACGTCCAGCCCTTGCAGTTGTACATGCCATGGCACTGATCCAAGCAATCTCCTAAGCTTGTCATACTTGCCAGTACGGTAATTCCACATATACCCTGTCTTAATCGAAAATTCCACACCTTTAGCCACCTCCCAGGTCAAGACCTTATGATCACTCTCACCAATAGGTGGCAACATGGTCATATTCATTACAGTCAAATTCTCAGATGCTATTACCAGGTCAAGCACTCTCACACCCCTAGTATTTTCAATTACATGCTGTCTCAGATAGTTATCCCTTAATAATTGAATAAAATCCTTTTCCTTCCTCACATGTGTCCTCTCCTCCTTCCAATCAATGTTACCATAGTTGAAATCCCGCATAATAATTACCCTCCTTCCACTCATTTCATCAATTTCCCTATGCATACTATCTCCACCATCTATTCCATCACCTGGTCTATAGCAGCACCCAACTGTATATTTTATTCTGCCAGTCTCAATCTCACACCAAATAGCCTCAAATGAGCTCCTTTCACCATCCTGCGATACATCTTCAATTCTCCTTGGCTGCAGTTCATCAGCTATCATCAATAATACCCCTCCCCCCATTTTATTCTCTCTGTCCCTCCTAAACACACTATAACCTACACATTCTATCCCACTAACCATATCTTCTTCCGTCAGCCATGTTTCACTAATGCCAATAACCTGTGGCCAGGAAGAGCCAATCAAGGCCAAAAATTCTTCCTTCTTGTTCCTAATACTCCTGGCATTAGTATACATGAAATGCAGTGATCCTTTAGTCCCACCCCTATATTGATGCGTTATTCTAAATGACCCATTCCCATTTTTTGTCCTTTGTGCTGGCTCGGGTACATTATATACATTCTTACACTCATCTGTCTCACTGATGTCTGCATATCCATTCCCCCCCCCCTCCTTGGTAGTTCTAGTTTCCCTGGTTTTGCACATCCATTTTCACTTCATTCAGCAACACTCTTTCCAGTCTCCGCACACCAAGTCCATTCAAATGCAGGCCATCCATCTTGTATAAGTCCTTTCGCCCTTCAAACTCATTCCACAAGTCCACGAATTCCACACCACACCGTCTGCATAACCTACGCATAATGTCATTTGCGATTATGGCCCTCCTCCTAAACTCCTCTCTGTCATACCGCAGCAACAGACTAACCATTCTAACTCTGTCACTCTTTTCTTTCGCTACCTTTAACAATACTTTCAAGTCCTCTCTCATAAAAAATTTATCACCTTTCAATTCATTCGTAACCGCCACAATTATTAATTCTTTCACCCTCTGTTTTTGCACTCTAATACTCTCATTTACATCCTTAAATTTTGCACCCGGTAAGTACGATTTAGTTACACTGCCATCTATCACCCCTCTTAATAATGAGTCACCATACAACACTCTTTCCTTCATTTCAGAAACTCTCTCATTCTTGCACTGTTTTTTACGTTAGCCGAATCACTCTGGAAAGAGTTTTGTAGGTGCTCTAATTGCCGCTGCACATTTTGTATCACTGCGCGCAATCAAAGGCTTAGAAAAATTTCCTCTAGTTTTTCTTTGTGCAATCAAGCACTGTAGAGTACAAACTCCACTTCTACTGAGCTACACAGGCTCTCATGATGTTAGGAAAGAACTTGATGTCATTAGCATTCAGGAATGTGTTAACAGAGTTTAATCTCAGGTGGTATGGTCACTTAAACAGATTGGTAGAAGAAAACTTAGCAAATCAAGTGTTCTTTGCCAGGATAGCAGGAAAAAGACCCCGATGAAGATCAAGAACTAAATGGATTGATGCCATAAGAAATGTCTTAGAAGACAGAAATATAAGATCTGATAATATTGGAATCTTGACAGATAACAGATTAATTTGGAGGAAGATTGTTGATAGGAAGTTAGTAATGATGTAATTTTTTTTATGTAGTACTATCATATGATCCTGTACACATCTCCCCTGAGGGTATGCGTTAAGAATTTGATGATGATGGTGATGAAAAATAACAATAATAAAGTGTGGATTGATGTGTGAAAATAACCATTGGTTAAGAGATCCTGGAAGCTGTATAAATGGAATATCAGTAAGACAGCGAAAAGATTTTTTTTTTTTTGCAGAGAGAGCTATGAATGAGTGAAATGTGTTATGAAGTGGGAAATGAATATAACACTACTGAATATGTTAACAGTAACCTATAAAAGGTATTATAATGATGAGTATTATGAATCCAAGAAAGCCTGGAAACAATACTAATATTTATTATTTAAAATAAATATATATTTTTTTATATATATTTGTTTATTTTATTTTAAATAAAATAAACAAATAATGTGGGATTTAATTTAATATCCCCTTAATTTAAATAATAAATACTAATATTAATGAGGTACTAACCTTCAGATATTTTTCCTTTGCATGTTGTACTAATTCTTGTTCCCTGCCAGCAAAAAGATTTAAACCAATAGGAAGGAGACGTTTTAGACAAGCCACCATTAGACTAGCTGCCAGTTCCTTATCTTTATCTCTTTTACCATCTCGTTTCTTTTTAACCTGTAAACATAGAAAACTGTTTAGAAATTACGTGTAGCTACTAAAATGCACTTTAAATATTATTCTAAGAGAACACAATGAAAATGGTATCTCTGAATTTCTTATTTTTAAACAGAAATCTTCCATTAAAAATCTTAGAAATGAATATTTAATTCTAGAAATATAAAGATGGTCAAATTAATGAAGAATGTTATAATGGAAAATACAGTAACTATATAACCAATAATAACACATAAATAAGTTACAATTTCTTGATGAATGCCCTGTACTGAGATCGATTACAGAGATGTCCAGATCAATATTTTTGTGCATAGTTATGGAATATTTTTTGTCGAATTTTATCTTAAGGATGATAAAAAGAGTTAGCACAAAGTTACTGATCTGTATGAGTAAGGTTTCTAGTAAATTTTGAGTATTATTATTATTAGCATTATGCTTCTGGGGAATTTAAATACTCAGCACGGGAGTCCCCAGTGTCACACACACACACACACACACATGCACACACGTGGATGCAAAACTCATTGAACTATAACACAGTTCATGCCAAATACAGACAAATTATCTTGTCTTGTACAGATCAGGTGGGAGATGTCATCAAGGCCTTATACAATGACATCATAACCTTTCTATTTTTGCATGTCAGGATCATCCGCGTGATTGCCATTATCCAATGTGACATCTTCACAACTTACGCAATGCTTCCCCTGAATTTCAGATCCTTGTCCACCATCACTCCTGGATCTCTCATCTAATCTACTTCCTTTAAAATTTCCCCACAAGTGTATACTTTGCATCTGATTGTTGCTTACCAAATCTCAAATCTTACAGTTTGCAACATTGAACTGATTGTTCCACTTGCCATGAATGGGCAAAGTGTTCTTTGCCCATTTCATGCAATCTATTCAAGTCCTCTTGTAAGGCCATAACATCTGCTTGACTCTGCATTGCTCTTCTCAGCTTTGCATCATCTGCAAGCAGTTTCATATCACTAGTTAAACCCATCCTAATATCATTAACATACAAATTCAACAACAATGGTTCCAAAACTGACCCCTGCAGTACACCACTAGTGACTTTCCTCTTTCAGGATACTGCATCCCCATATACAACTTTCTGATACTTATCTGACAGCCTGTCACTGATCCAATTCAGAAGTCTGTTATCCAATCCCATCTGTTTCAATATATTTACCAGCTTGTCATGTGGCAGTCTATAAAAAGCTTTTTCAAAATCCTAGTACACCACTATATATGCATCTCCCCTGTCCAAGGTATTTGTCACCTTGTTATAGTACATAAATAAGTTAGTGAAACATGATCTCTCTTTAACCAACCCATGCTGATAACCACAGAGAATAATGCTGTTATCAACCCATTTCTATATCCAACTTCTCACCAATCTCTCAAGTACCTTCGCCACAACTACAGATTGGCATATAATTTGAAGCTTCAGCCTTATCACCATCTTTCTGCAGTGGAACAATTTTTACCCTCTTTCCACTCCCTTGAAACCTGTGCTGTTGCAAGACTTATTAATAAACAGGCATGCCAATTCCCTTAAGTGGGAAAGTTCCAGTAATAGTGGGATTAAGTTTGTTTAATTCCTGAAATACATTCTGCTCACTCACAATTAAGCCATCCTGTCATGATTCCATCCTGATCAGGATTAAACACCCTTATAAATTGATCACTGAATACCTCAACAATGTCTTCTGCAGCAGTTACCATTCTACCACTTTTGTCCATTAACATCATCTTACTATGATCATTCTTCCTGTAAGCATTTAGAATTGAAGGAGGTACAAAAAGGTGGTCTGATGTCATATCAGGTGTGCGACAAGGATGCACATTATCTCCACTCTTATTCATTATCTATATGAATCATATTATGAAGGAGAGTGGTATTAAATCTAATATCAAAATTGTCAATGTTAATCTTAGCTCTTTGCTTTATGCAGATGGTGCTAAACTTTTGAATGAATTCAGTACAGGTCTACAAGATTCCCTGACTAAATTGAATAAGTGTTGTAATAAATTTGGTAGGAAAAATCATCAATAAAAAGGCGAAGCTGACTTTAATGGATTCATAAGACTCATCATAGGAGATCAACAGTAGTCGACACACTTGATCAAAGACTGGAGACCACAGATGTGACAGTTCTGAGAAAGACTGGGAGTGAACAGATGGCACCAATGCCAGCATTGTATTAAAAATGAGGATATTAGAAAAGAACCTGACATTAGCATTCAGGAATGAGTTAACAGAGCTAATCTCAGAGCTAATCACTTAAACAGAATGGGAGAGGAAAGATTAGCAAAACAAGTGTTCTTTGCCAGAATGGCAGGAAAAAGACCCGGAGGAAGACCAAGTTGTAGGTGAATTGATACAGCAAAAAAATGTCTTAGAAGACAGAAAATGTTGGGATCTTAGCACAGAACAGATTAATTTGGAGGAAAATTGTTGATGAGAATTTAGGAATGGTGTAACTTTTTTATATAATCAGAGGGTGTACATAATATTCTGTACACCCCCTGAATGGACATATCAGGAATTTGATGATGATGATAAGATAGAGACATTTAAGTTACAGGATTTTACCAGATTAATCCAAAGGGGATTATAAAAAGCTTAGAAGGTGAGGGAAAGAACCAGAGGTCATCCCTGGAAGTTATGTAAAAGCGTGGTGAAGAGGGGGATGAGGAGTAAATTTTTTACATGGAGAACTGTCAATGAATGGAACACATTACCAGAATGTGTTGTTAATGCAAGGAGTGTTAAGGATTTTAAGATTCTATATGATAAATATATTGTCAGTTCAATGAACCTCCCACAATGGGTCTGCCAACTCCATGGAGGGTGTAATAATAATAATGATAATAATAATAATGATGATGATGACCTTCAACCTAAAATCATTAATTACAATTGCATAATTCAGAACATGAAGAAAGAGAAACTACAGTCAATAAAGGAATTATTATAAAATTTATCAACTATTTTATGAATAAAAATATGGTAACTAACTTTTTTAGAGTGGGATGTAGTTTGTTGGACATTAGACACGCTGCTTCTTCCACGACCAGCTGCTGGCATTATTAGAGCCATGTTATCAATTTCATGTTGAGAAATAAAATTCTGCTCTTCCCGACGACAAAACTGAAACACAATTAAAAATAGAAGGTTTTTAGTAATGACAATATATAAAAACATTAGATGCATTGTATTTTTTGAAAAAAAAAATTTTGCACGGTCATCATTTTCAAATTTTAAAAAATTTTTCATTTTTTAAAGATTAACAGGAACAAAAAATGGAATTCTGTTATTTTAATCATCATTGTTATTTTATGATAATGTATAGTCATAGCATTCCTTAATGGCCATTGGCTAGATAACTGTGAGGAGACCTCCACATTATCTATAATGGATGCAGAGAAAAGACAAGGATTTCTAACTTAATGTCTAGTCCTTACCTATTCATGTTGTACTTCAATAGCAGGTAACCACTAGGACATTGGACTAGAAGTAACCAAACTGATTTCTGTATTGGATTAAACCACACACAATATATGAGAATATAACAATAAAATATCGTAGTTTTTTGGGACAGTGTCCTTGAAACAAGATGACTATATTTTTATCAGGGAACAAGAGTCAACACTGAGAAGTCTGCTTCTGGAACAACTTTATATTCAAGAGAACTGAGATAGGCATTGTCACTGGAAGAAATATTGATGGAACATGAATCCAGAAGATAAATTACAGAAATATCATGTCAACATGATTAGTATTACAATGAAACCATACTTACTAACTCCTACTAAATAATAAGTATACTATGTATTCAGGAAATAACAATCAAGGAAAAAAAGGAGTAGTGAAGATTCACCACCAAATATGAAAATCAACTTCTTGATTGGAAGGAAATTTCAAGTTGAATTATGTGGGCAAACTTCAAAAGGAGAAATGGTCACTGAAATTATTTGTGCATATGGTGGTCCCACAGAAGATTCTCCTAAGAAAGAAGTGGAGGAATATTTCAAGCCATCAGAACAGGCAGTTGACATAAATAAAATGGGGAACAAAAAGAAAGAAACAAAGAAATAAAGAATGTGGGCTTGTTGGAGATCTAAACAGCAGAACAGAAAATGAATCCCATGAGGCATATAGAAACATTTTGGGAAAATTTGGAGAATAGGGCCAGGCTAATAATAATAATAATAATAATAGTAATTATCTGTTGATTTTCATATGAAGGGAAGACACTAGAAATAAAAAAAACCTCATTGACTATGTTATTGTTGTTAGCAATATCTTCACTCTGGTTCAGGATACAAGTGTGTGCAGAGGATTTGAATTTTGATGTGACCATCACTTAGTTTTAAGTAGGATAAAAGTGAATGTCATGTTGAAAAGAAGAGTATGTTGAAAAGTTTTTAAAATATTTTAAAAGGTGAGAAGCTGTTACAGGTAAACTGTAGATTCAACTGGACAAACGTTATTTTAGAAAAAAATGAAATAGCTCAATATGAACCAAATTGTGGACTCTCAGTGACAAACTGAAAAAACATTGACTGATTCTAGGGAGGTATATTATTATTACACAGGCCTGCAATGAAAAAGTTGTCTGAGAAGTAATAATTGATTCTTATAGATTTTTAGGTGCTGAGTTCAGAAAAAATAGTAAAAAAATTCCATCACCCACCAATTTTATCCAGTTTCTAATTTTATCATTTTTATTAGTAGAATTTGGATTTAAATTCAGTACATTGATATTTATTTTCATTCTCTAATAAAATTAGTTTAATCCTTTATCCAAGTGTGAGCAAACAAAGTTTGCACCTGAAAGTATCTTCAGGACTGGGTTAAGGTGGTACAACACCAGGACAACTCGTTGCAAAGGTGGAGCAAGCTACCAACACTCCTATCTCAGGAGTATTGGTAGCTTGAGGTAGTAGAGTAGGTCTGGGTAGTAGAGGTGTCTTCAGTGGGAGCCAGGCCCAAGTAAAGATACCAGGCAGAAGCATTAGCAGGTCATCTCTACCTATAGGAGTTGCCAAATGGTGTGCCACCCTTTTTTTAATAAATTACTCTGGATCTAGAGAAAGATGTTGAAAGTTTATTTTTCACTTGGTTAGAGTATAATAAAATTAGTTTAATCCTTTATCCAAATGTGAGCAAACAAAGTTTGCACCTGAAAGTATCTTCAGGACTGGGTTAAGGTGGTACAACACCAGGGCAACTCGTTGCAAAGGTGGAGCAAGCTACCAACACTCGTATCTCAGTATCTCCTATAATGCAAAACACATCTCCTTATGGATATGTCTAATGTTATGCATTAAGGGTAGGGCCACTACCCAGACTAGTTTCGACCTTTATTGAGGTCTCTTCAGTGGGAGCCAGGCCTGGGTAGTGGTCTAGTCTGGGTAGTAGCCCTTCCCTTAATGCATAACATTAGACATATCCATAAGGAGATGTGTTTTGCATTATAGGAGATACTGAGATACGAGTGTTGGTATCTTGCTCCACCTTTGCAATGAGTTGCCCTGGTGTTGTACCACCTTAACCCAGTCCTGAAGATACTTTCAGGTGTAAACTTTGTTTGCTCACACTTGGATAAAGGATTAAACTAATTTTATTATACTCTAACCAAGTGAAAAATAAACTTTCAACATCTTTCTCTAAATCCAGAGTAATTTATTAAAAAAAGGGTGGCACACCATTTGGCAACTCCTATAGGTAGAGATGACCTGCTAATGCTTCTGCCTGGTATCTCTACTTGTCTCTACTTGGGCCTGGCTCCCACTAGCCTATTTCTAGCCTAGCTCCCACTGAAGAGACGTTTTTTTTCGGAAAAGTCGCCGAAGCTCCAGGATATCCTTTATATATTTTTGTGCTATTAGTGTTTTTCTTGTTGTTTATATTAATATTGTATTACTAACTTGTTGCTTTTTTATACTAACTTTACTAACTTGCTGGTAGTGCGTTTAACGCACTACGGGATTTACAGAGTCGCAAGACTCTTAATTTTTTTTCTTTTTCTTTTTTTTTTTCTAGAATGCAGAGATCAAGATGAGTAGACCTGTCTACGTCCCCCCCCAGGACTAGGACACTTGGAGTGGAGATTCCAGGATTAGAGGATCCCAGAGTTCTTACCACCGTCCTTAAGGAGATCGTAGGAGTTAATAACATCTTCTCCTTCACCACCTTTGGAGGAGGACGATTTATATTCGTCGTTAAAAATGCGGCCACGAGAGACAAACTTTTAGAGGGCTTCACCGTCCAAGGGAAGCAGGTGATCCCAACCATGGTGGGATCACAGGTTCGCCAGATCAGAATCGAACGCTTCCCCATGGAATACTTAGAGTCCGGAGACGACGTGCTCACACAGACATTTAGCGAGTGGGGGAAAGTGAGCAACATCAAAAAGAGCGTCTCCAAGGAAGACCCCGTTTGGTACTCTGGCGAGGTAACTTTTACTATGGACATGTGGCAGCCTGTGCCAAACCTCGTAAACATCGGCACGTCGCGTGTTCTTGTGAACTACCCCGGGGTACAACGGCAGTGCTTGCGATGTGGCTCGATTGAACATCTGGGGAGTGACTGCCCCCGAGCCAAGTGTTTTAACTGCGTCGGCGCCGGGCACATCTCTAACCAGTGCCCACACCCCTGTTGTAAATGCTCTGCTACGGACCAGAAGGTTACATCTTGTCCACTACGAACATTTGCTGAGCGGGCAGGGGTGCCATTTGAGGCACTTCCTTCGCAGCCTGCCCGAGACGCTGCATCTCCAGATCCACCTACCAACAGCGGGGAGAAGAAGTTTACCCAGACCATCTTGGGTAAAATAACGAAGCGACAATCTGCAGCAACACCAGCAGAAGGAACTGTTTCCTCCCAAGCAACAACATCTGCTGAGGAAGCAGTCCCCCCCTCGGCAACTTCCAGTGTTCCACCACCACCACCATCGGAACAAGAACAACCTACAGTCAAGGGGAGTACAGAAGAAGCAATGGATAGTGAAACAACTACAGCTATCCCTCCCTCAACAACATCCGAGGAAGCTTCTTTTGTTAGCGCTTCTAAGACTTCCCCTGCAGTAGCCAGCATTCCACTCCCTGCAGAACAAAAGACACAGGAGGGGGTACAAGACCTTCCACCTCCTAAAGAGCCTCCCAAAAAAAGGAAGGAAGTGGCTTCCCCAAAAGCTGAAAAAAAACACCATCGAAGCCACTCCAGGAAGAGCACGGACTCCACAACATCGGAGTCCGAAATGGAGGTTGAAACCCCTTCCAGACATAAGGAAAGTGTCAACTCTAAAATCAAGAAATATACCGGCTCCCAGTTTAACTTATATGACTACGACATAAAAGACAACAAGATCGTCAGCTTCAAGATTAAGAACATTCGTCACGAGTTCGAGGTACTCTCGAGCTCGTGTAGTAAACTGGAAGCCGGTCTGCAGGGAGCTGGATATTCTACCTCCCCCCTGCAAGTTGACAACCTAATTAAATATGTTAAACAGCTTCGCATCAAAGATCTAGGCCGGGTATAAAAACATCATAATGCCGCCACCCCCCTTTTGTGTTGCCTCTCTTAACATCTGAGGGCTCCGTTCACCATCCAAACAAGAGGAGGTGTGGAAGCTTATGCTAGCTTTTAACATCCGGCTCTTGTTCCTGCAAGAGACACATTTCTATCATTTCAAAGATATGCAGGAACTGAGCCATAAGTACCCCGTCCATTCATTCTGGAGTTTCGGCACAAATACCACCGCCGGGGTCGGGGTACTTATGCTAGCCCCCCTCCTCGGAGCCTTCCATAACATCCAGAGGGATACAGAAGGGAGAGTCCTTGCCGTCGACTGGAAGTACCAGAGCTGTATCACCAGATACATTAACATCTACGCCCCGGCGCATGCAACATTGAGACCTGCATTCTTCCAGTCGCTCCATCCATATTTATACGGCGCCCATCACGTCATCTTGATGGGGGACTTTAATTGTGTGGCGGACCCAGCCTACGATAAAGTAGGGGGAAACCCGATTACAGGTACTGCTGGCTACAGACAACTGGAAACCCACATCAGGAATCTCCAGTTGTCCGACATCTGGAGGGCTCATAACCCCTACTGTCGGGATTATACTTGGACAGGCCGAGGTATCGGCACCCGAATCGACCGCTTCTACTTGTCACCATCCCTTGTCTCCAGAGCTGAGACAATAAGGCACGTTCCGATTAATTCTACCATCTCGGACCACAAATTAGTCGTGCTCAGGTACCATCCATTAGAAGCCGTAGATGTTGGTCCGGGCCCCTGGAAGTTACCACCAGACTTCCCGTCCCTGTTCTCAGCCAAGCTTAACCAACTGTGCTCCACTTGGTGCACGGCTGGCTGGGACTGGGACGCCTGGGCACGACTAAAACTTAACATCAAGAACAACATGATAAAATGGGGCCAGGAAGTGCCTTTCTCAGAAGAGCTCGGCTCCGTGACCTTTACAAGGAGAGGAGCTGGTTCGTGGCTAGCCAATGCCAAGGTTTTCCATGTCACAACGCCATCCGTGACATTAATCTCGACATCGAATCGGAGAGACAGAAGCAGGTGGAAGAAAAGAACATCAAGATCCGTCTCCACCTCCGCTCGGAAGACAGGCAGTCGGCCGCTTTTTACAACAGGCATTACGTCAACTTCTGGCAGGAGCGTACCATCACTACCATCAAAGAAGGCAGACGTGATCACACCACAACATCTGACATCATGAACGCCTTCTGGGGGTACTACAGTCAACTCTATCAAGACAACAGTACCCCCCAGGATTACTCCTGTTGGAATATTGACTCCTTCCCTGCGCACATCCAAGCAGGGTTGGATGCACCGTTTACAGCGGCCGAAATAACATCAGCCTTCAAACAGTGCCATACAAAGAAAGCGCCTGGGCCAGACGGCTTAAGCACGGAACTCTACCGAGAGGCCTGGGACCACATCCTCCCCATTCTCGTGGCAATCTTCAACACCTTCCTCAACACCGGAAACTTGCCACGGGAATTTCTGGAATGCCATACCGTCTTCATCCCGAAGACCAACAGGGACCCATCCATCATCAAGAACTGGCATCCCATCAGTCTGTCGAACACGGATTACAAGATCCTCGCCCGTGTTCTCAACAACAGACTGAAGATCGGGATGAGGTACATCATCAAAAGCACACAAGTGAATGGTGTTCCTGGTCGATCGATGGAGTTCAATCTCATCCTCATCAGAGAAGTGCTACGTCTGGTTAACATCAAACAGTACTCCATGGCATTGTTGACAATTGATCTCAACCGAGCGTTCGACAGCATCCGGCATTCCTTTCTCTTCAACATCCTAGAGAAAGTCGGGGTCAGCAGTGGACTCCTGAACATCATCAGAGGAGGCTACAACAACAGCTCTACTCGTCTCCTCATCAACGGACACCTATCTGACCCCATTACCATCCAAAAAGGGGTCAAACAAGGGTGTCCCCTCAGCCCTCTGCTTTTTGCTCTAGCCCTTGAACCGTTCCTGCGGGCTGTGAACAACTCTCATTCGGTTAGAGGAATTCCACTTCCTCTCACCATGGATGATTCCAAAGTAATCGCCTATGCGGATGACGTGGTGGGCACTCTTAGGGACAATGACTCCGTACTTAACTTCTGTAACATCCTCAAGAAGTTTAAAGTGTCGGGGTTAACATCCAACCCCGACAAAACCAAGATCAAGTTGTACGGAGTCTGGGACCTGCACAACATCCCTGCAGGCCTCGTCCCTACTGCCGACCCCCTCACCATCCTGGGGGTCCCATTTGAAGAACAGCCCGTGCTTAACATAGAACGTCTTGACAACAAGACCGTCGAGAAACTCAAGGACTGGAAAAATGGAGAGCTGTCACTCTCCTCCAGGGCTACTGTCATCAAAACCATCATATGCCCTGCGCTTCAGCACGTCCTGAACATCACCAACATCAGCGAGGATCAGGAAATCCGGCTCTACAGGAAGCCCCTGAAGTTCTTCTGGGGCAATCTACGCCAGGAAGTTGGTTTTAACATCCTTCAACTTCCGGAGAAGCGGGGGGCTTCGGCCTCCCCTCCTTTAACATCAGGTACCTAAGTAATACCGCATTCCATCTAAACAGGATACTGCAGACTATACATCCCTGCAGTTATCCTGTGTGGTATTTCTTAGGTCACAAGCTTCCCCTTCTTGGGATCCAAGTCCATCAGGGTCCCAAGGCGGACATTGTTCCAGAAGACTACAACAGACTGTGCCAGCTTATACAACAACTCCGCTCGTCGGGTGTGAACATCGCCGCGATCCGGAACAGTTCTACATGGTACGAACACTTCTACAACATCCTTCGTACAGATGTTCTGGATCTGGGGATTACTAACAACGAGATCCTCTTCGGCCACCTCTCCAAACATCGAGGCTACCCGTCGAGAAAGGACCTGGCATGGAGGATTGTGTATGGACACCTTCCAGTGAACATCAACATCTGGCGGTTCCACAACACCAGGAACCCCTTTTGTGACTTCTGCGGGAGCCTGGACACCGTGGAGCACGCCTTCTACCGGTGTCCCATCTCCATCTACATCTGGAGGAGGTTAAGCGTCGAGCTCCGCATCCCCCTCCTACTGCAGGAGCAAGTCATCTTCCTGCAGTTTGCTCCCCCAGCCAACAACAAGCAGAAGTTAGTGGTATTTATAATTAATGAGCTCAAATACCACATTTGGAAGGTAAGAAAGAAATTTTCTAACCCTACTAATCCTCCCAATCTGTTGGATCTCTCTAGAATCGTCCTTTACAAGTTCTACGGTTCCTTAAGGAGATTTTTACATCTCGAAAGAGAGGCTCTGGGGGACACCACATTTAAGATCAAGTGGTGTTCACCTCCAATCCTGTGCAGTGTCAGACACAACACCATCAAGTTCTGCCTGCTGCTGCTTTAACATCTCCATCTGCAGCAGCAGCTCCCTCTGAGTCATTTCCTTGGTCTCTGCGTCCCCCCCTGAGGTCTGTTCTGTTCCCTGGTCTCCCACGGAGGTAGTTCGGAGGAAAAACCCAGGCAGCGAAGGCTTACTCAAGGCGGGTTGCCCTGAAGGGGCAGGTCACCTGGGCACCGGCTACCTCCGTGGTCATTTCCATCTTGAGAGCCAGGCAGTGAGCTGGGGTGAAAGAGTAGCATCTGATAGTGCGGAGCTAAATAGATGTGAGATATGAGCTGAGGCCTACATTTCCTTATTCCTATTCCCCACCTCCCCACCTGCCCTTCCCATCCTATTCCCTCTCCCCTCCCTTTCCTCTCACCCATCCCCCTCATCTCCCCACCTCAACCACACTGTCACTTCCCCTCCCTTCTTTTTCTTTCCTACTAGGGGCACTCTGACCCCGCCATTTTTCGTAGGCCAATGATGGGATACCCCTCACTTTCAACCAAAGCTCCCACTGAAGAGACCTGTTTTCAGCGGCCCCGAGAGAAAGCTCCATGTTCCAGTCTTCTTTTGGATTCCAGTTGCCAGTTACCAGATCCTGAGAGAGAGCTCCTACTCCAGTATTGTTTGGTAAGAACCCTTCTAGTTTTTTCTTTTGTTGGTTTTTACTTTTTGCGGCCTCGTTCCAATCGGTGCAGGTCCGTTTTAGGGTATTTCCTTTCGGGGACTGAAATTTGCTATTCCGTTGGTAAGGTATTTGCTTTTAAACAATGTCGAAATTCTTGCCAAGAGTCCGTACTCTCGGGATCGAAATTGACCCAAACATCGACAAAGCAACGTTACGGGCTTACCCCTTACGGGGGGGGGGGTAGATTCCAAATAGTAACAAACAACATAGAAACAAGAGAAACGCTCCTTAAAGGCGTAGAATGTGAAGGGAAAAAATACCTACCCTTCCTAGTCGGAAGTATTTTAAAATCCGTAAAAATTGACAGGTTTCCACTCGAATATCTAGAGAAAGGGGAGGAAATCATTAAAACCATTTTCTCCAAGTGGGGGATTGTCCGAAACATAACAATCGGACAAGACGTGGATATCCCAGAGTGGAAGTCAGAGGAAGTGAGCATTTCAATTGAGATGAAAACTGAGGTCCCCAACTTGATTTTTTTAGGCTCAGCAAGAGTAATAGTCAATTATCCAGGCGTAAGAAAACAATGTTTTCGGTGCACCGCTTTGGGTCACCTTAGCGCTCACTGCCCGAAAAACAACACATGCCGCAACTGCTTATCGACAGAACACACATTGAATCAATGTGAGTCACCGTGCCGTAAATGTGGGAACACATCCCATAAAACAGACATTTGTCCTAATAGGACCCTTGTAGAAAGAGCAGGAGGCGCCATAACACCTGCGGCAGTAGCCATTCCTAAGCTCACAACACAGGACTCTCGAGCTACCGGCCAAACAGTAAACGAACCACAAACAACTGAACCAGAAGAGTTTCCAGCCCTCCAACCACCAGCTACCGCAACGACTACATTAGGAAATCAGGCAATAACTGGGAGGAACGCAGAAGGGAGAATTAGGAAGAAAAAGAAACAGAACACTAAGAAATCTTACACCAATGAATCGGAAGGCAACAATAACAGCACAGAAACAGAGGAAATGGAAATCAACACCAGTACAACAAAACGACCCATCACGCCGGAAGAAGGAGAAATGAAACGAAATAAACAGGACACTGAAAGCCAAATAGAAGCCTCAAGTTCAGATGAGGATGAGGAAGGAAATGAGATAATATCGCGAAACAACACAGAAAATGAGGAAGAAACCTTATCAGAAGAAGAAGACAGAGAGCAAGGAAACAATCCAGAAACTAAGGAAGAAACAAGCTTTGTTAAAAGCAATATTCCAAACGGCTCTGTCATTTTGAAGAACTTTAAGGGATCTCCTAAAACAGCAGAAAAACTATTTCAGATAATGACCACAAAAGGAGAGCCAACTTTCTTGTTCTTTAAGAGGAGCAATAGACTCATATGCGGAGAACTCTATGTAAAAGATATAACCAAGGTCGAGCCCCATCAACTGGACGGTCACCTGGACTTAACAGAGGAAGAAAAACAACACTTATGCGACACATTGAAGTCGCTGACACGAGTAGATTTGGAAAAGAGATACCCATGGATAATGAAGGAATTTGAAAAAAGAACTTTACCAGTAGATACAAACACCGGTTCTTCTCACCCCATTACAAAACCGGTAAAAAGAAAAGAACCCCTATATGAATATTTGAATGTAACAAAACGAATCCTATTCTATCTTAGGAATAAACCAGAGATAAAAAACAAAGTCCACACAGCTGTACAGAAAAAGGGAGACGTGGCTTTGCAATGTGAAGGTGAGCTAGAAAGTCTCAGAATATGGCTCAAGTTTGGGAAAGTCACTTACGACCGAGCGGAATGGAATGAATGCTTGAAGAGAATATGGCAACTTAATGATGAAGAGTCAGTACACGTACTCACAGTGATGGAAAACGTGGTAAAAGACTATGAGGAAGCGGTAAGAGATAGCAGGGCAAATATGACTTAAAAAAAAAAGCCCCTTCTAAGTTTCTTGGTTCTGTTTCTGTGTGTTCATGCTTAATCCACATAGGAGGGGGCAGACCTGAGAACCCGAGCGGTGAAGGCTTACAGCGAGGTGGTGCAGCTCCTTGCAGGCTGCATCACTCGGGCCAGGCTCTTCCCCCGTTCTTGCAGTACTTTTCTGTTAATTCACCAACTTTTGTTGTTCTATTTATGCGTGTTCTAGCTCCTTTGTTGTTTCTGTTTATGTGTGTCCTAGTTCTTTTGATTTTCAATTTATGTGTGTCTTCCTGCATTTGTTTTTTCACTTCTTTCATCGGCCAGACATCTGAAGAGGTGGCTGGCCAGAGAACGGATGGAGGGAGATAATGTCGGAGATCTGCTTGGTGCTGGCATTTAAGTCAGGGCCAGGTGGATCGACTGAGGCCTCTTTTAACTACCTACTACTATCCACTCTATCTTTCTTCTCCTCTCTCACTATCAAGCTGACTCTTAGCACAACTTTTTTTTTTTTAAATCTAAAGAGGCCAGTGATGAAAGGCATGAACTCCCATTCTACCTCAATAAAGGTCAAAACTAGTCTGGGTAGTGGCCCTTCCCTTAATGCATAACATTAGACATATCCGTAAGGAGATGTGTTTTGCATTATAGGAGACACTGAGATAGGAGTGTTGGTAGCTTGCTCCACCTTTGCAACGAGTTGCCTGGTGTTGTACCACCTTAACCCAGTCCTGAAGATACTTTCAGGTGCAAACTTTGTTTGCGCACACTTGGATAAAGGATTAAACTAATTTTATTATACTCTAACCAAGTGAAAAATAAACTTTCAATATTTTCATTCTCCTTTATTTACAGTTAATTAATTGTATAAGTGCTTTTTTGAAGTGCCTTTTTATGGTAAATAAAGAAATTTCCACGAAACTTCTCAATCTTAAGATAGGAGAGGAAGGGAGGGAGGAATGCAGATAAAAGTGCAGATGGCTACTTTGCATCTGATTTGCCAAGATAACAGATGACTTTCCTATTGTCACAGACACATTTTCTTGTGTGATTCTTTAGTTGAACTTTAGTTGTTGACTACTAAGGTTATCATATTTCTGAAAGGTGGCCTATTTTCAAAGTTAGTGAGAAGATTTAATTTAATGTGTTTATGGTTTTTTAATGTTTTTATGTAGGGTCGTGTAATACTGTCGATGTCATTTGTTAAAATTCATTTAACTGTGTTTTAAGTGGTTTTTGTAATGGTTTCAAGAGGTTGCAAAAATTCACCTAACAAAGAGGAATACACCAAATACTTGTGCTTTTTGTGTGAGTGGGACAGCCGAGATAGAGAGCAACGTTGGATCAAGAAGGAATAGCCAGAAAGAGTCACATTAGAACCTGGAAGTAAAAATGTGTTACACGAAACTTTGGTTGCTCGGGAAAAATCCTTTTACCCATGCTTCATAAAGCTGGGATTAACGAAGCAATTTGTCAAGGCTTTGTCAAAAGAAGGAGAGTGTTTTAAATACATCTGTGCACAATTTCCAGGATTATCTACAGCAAAATTGGAAGAAGGTATTTTTATCAGTCCAGACATCAGAAAACTTATGAAGGATAAACTCGTGGATAGGCTTATGTGTTCGTCAGACATGTTATGATAGGTTTCACGGTATAAAAGAACACAGATGGTTAAGCAAATAACTATTTATTAACTTAAAAGCTAATATTTCGCTGGTCTTATATCCAGCATCTTCAGAGCACACAACACAAAGTTTGTTACAAAGGCAAGACAACCACAATCCAGTGTAACAGTGGGGACAGTATAAGTGATTGCAGCGTGCAACACAAGACTAAGGTCCTAATATGGCGCCATCTAGGTTAAAAAAAAAAAAAAAATTCCAAGTTTTGAAATAGTAGTCCAAATGATAAAAAATAAAAGTAATAAATATTAATTTGGTCTTAGGATGACTGTCTCCCAAATCTTTGGTAGATTTATACAGCCATACTTGTTAAGGTTTGGGGTATGTTTCAAGGCTTCTGTTGATTCCAGGAACAACCACTCTGACTTGTAGAAGCTTCTGTGCATTACTTTTGTTTCTTTCCAATTGATCCTGTGTGCAGGGGTATCCAGAGCATGGTCTGCCAGACCCGACTTACCATAGCGAAAGTGTCGGATATATTTTTTGTGTTCACTGAGGCGGATGTCCACATTTCTTCCTGTCTGTCCGTAGTAGGCTTGATGGCAAGAACAGGGCACTTCATAGACACCAGGATGTGATAAAGGAGTGCATTTGTCCTTGGGTGAACGGATGAGAGTTGCTAATTTTTTATAAGGTTTAAATACTGTGCGTAATTGGTGTTTGTTAAGCACCCTAGATATCTTTTCAGATGTGCCTTTAATGTATGGGATGGTGATGATTGTTTTGTTGTAGTCTTCTGTAGTAGATAGAGGGGATTTATGGGTAGCATTTAGTATGTTATCTATTTTACGGGGATTATAACCATTGTTTAAGAAGGTTTGACGTAGGTGAGAAAGTTCAGCAGTGAGAGTACTGTCATTGGAACAGATTGTTCTAGCTCTATGGGTTAGTGTTTTTAAGATACCATATTGTTGAGAAGGGTGATGGTGTGATTGTTTGTGTAAGTATCTCCCTGTATGTGTGGGTTTTCTGTAAACAGAAAATGATAAGGTACCTTCTGGAAGACGTGTGATCAGTGTGTCCAAGAAAGGCAGGCAGTCATTGGCTTCTAGTTCCATTGTAAAGTGGATTTTAGGATGCTGGCTATTTAGGTGCGCTAAAAATGTATTCAATGTGTCTGGGCCATGTGGCCAAATGGCAAACACATCGTCAATATAGCGTAGCCAGAGGCTAGGTTTGAGAGTGGCTGTGTTGATAGCTAATTTTTCCAGATGTTCTATGTAGAAGTTGGCTAAGGGGGGAGAAAGAGGTGAACCCATAGCCGTCCCATCTAACTGTTTGTATATTTTCCCTTTCCATGTAAAATAACCTGCCTGTACTGTGAATTTAAATAGCTGGGATATATCTGGGGGAAATTGTGAATTTAGTAAGTTAAGTGTTTCAATCAGTGGTACATTAGTGAATAATGAGGTGATATCAAAACTCACCATTAGGTCTGAACTATTTAAGGTGTGGTTTTCTAAAATACTTTTTAGGTGGGTAGAATTTTTAACAAAAGAGGGAGAATTGTTTGTGTGAGTGGTTAGTAATTTTGCTAAATGTTTGGCTAGTTTATATGTAGGACTGTTTATACTATCTACAATAGGATAAACTGTTTGAATCAAAAATGGCAACTGTTGAAAAAGAAGAGTGGAAAGCTTTGAAAGAAGTGGTGACTAAATTTTTTGGAAATCACAAGGACCCTAACTATAAAATGATTGTGGAAGACATTCTACAGAAATTTGAGGATTTGGGATGCTCCATGAGCTTAAAAGTGCATTTTATCAACTTTCATTTAGACTATTTTTTTGAGAATCTGGGAACTGTCAGCGAAGAGCAAGGTGGAATCACGAAAAGTGATTCCATCAAGACATCAAAGAGATGGAAGGAAGGTATCAGGGCAAGTGGAATATCAACACGATGACGGACTATTGCTGGATGTTGCCCAGAGATGACCCGGAAAAGAATTTCACAGAAAAAGTTAAAAAAAGAAGCTTTGAAGGAAAAAGAAAAAGACAATGAAATATGAAGTATGTACTAAATATTAATCTTTAATTACTTTAATTAATTTTTTTTTCCAATACTTTCATTCAAAAAATGTTTACAGAAAATTTTAAATACTGTTATTTTACTTAATATAGTGCATTTTAAAGCTATTTTACTGAAATATTGAGATTCATTTTGTGAAAAATCCTTACATGATAGAGAAAAATGGAAGAATATTTGAAATCAGTGGTCAAAAATAAATCAGAAACAGTTAATAGTTTCCAGACAACTTTTCATGACTAGAATTTTGCAGGCCTGCTAGATTTGTGCATTAGATTGGAGACTGACTACCTGATAGGTATCAATAAGCTGTGTATGGGGAGCGCTTTCCAGGAAAAGGAAAGTTACTAGTGGTGTGCCTCAGGGATCTGTTTTAGGGCCATTGCTGTTTAACTTGTATATTAATGATATTGGTGAAGATTTGGATATTCAGTTGTTTGCAGATGATGCAAAGATGGGACAAACCGTGAAGAGTAGAGAAGATGTTGTGGCCTTACAAGAAGACTTGAATAAATTGAGTGATTTGGCATGGGAATGGGGATGCGAGTTCAATGTTGCAAAATGTAAGGTTTTAAAATTTGGAAAACAAAAATGGGATGCAGAATTTATGCTTGGTGAGGATATATTGTCAGAGGTGGAGGAAATAAGAGATCTGGGGGTGATAGTGGATAAGGTTCTAAAATTTAAGGGACACATAGCCAAAATTGTGAAGGTTTCTGGAAATGATGTGGAGGAAAATGACTTGTAGAAATGAAATAGGGAGATTCTTGTTCCATTGTATCAGGCTTTGATTAGGCCACACATGGATTATTGTGCCCAGTTTGGTCACCTGGTTTTCAGAAGGATGAAGAGATGTTGGAGAGGGTCCAGAGGCGACTGACTAAGGTAGTTTCTGATCTCTGGAATGTTGAGTATGAGGAAAGATTGAGAAGATGCAACTTGCAGAGTCTGGTGGACAGGAGGAGGGGATATATGATAGAGACCTATAAGTTATTAAGGGATTGTTATAGTATCAATGCTGGAGAGGTTCTACAGAAAATAGTGGGAGACCAGGGGAGAACCAGAGGGCATCCCTGGAAGCTGTATAAAGAGGGTGTAAGTAGGGGAGTGAGAGGCAGGTTTTTTTCATGCACAGTTGTGAATGACTGGAATGCCTTGCCTGGGAGTGTGGTGTCTGCTAAGAATTTGAGTGTGTTTAAAGCACTCCTAGATGAGTCTTTGACTCCATGGGATCTTGGGTAATAATAATAATAATTATTTGGTAACCTCCATAGAGTCAACAGATTTATCGTGGAAGATCCACTCAACCATGTCTATCATAATGAGCTTTGAAGTTATTTACACTACCTGTATTCACAATGCACTCAGGCAATGCATTCCACTCACTAAGAACTCACTAACCACATAAAATATCTACTCCTCATACCCTTCTTCACCATATCTTTATGCAACTTCCAGGAATGGCCTCTCGTTCTTCCTATCTTAACATTCACTCTTTTTATAATTCCTTCTGTATTAATCTGATAGACTCCCTCAACTGACTTCAAGATCTCTATCACATCTCCTCTTTTCCTCCTATCCAACAATCTCTCAAATCCACATTCTCTCAAATGCTCTTCATAAACAACACTCCAGAGTCTTGATATCTTGATTTGGTTATTCATCTTTGGACCCTCTCTAGTGTTTCCACATCATAATGAAAACTAAGAGACCAAATATGAGCACAATAGCTATATGTGGTCTGACGAATGACTTATGTAGAGGCACCACCACCTCCTTATCCCTGCATGTCAATGTACTTTTTTTATCATAGCAGCAATATGATGTACAGTATCTGCAAAACGTCTGATGCAAATCTCCTGGAACTTCAGTCATCTGTCTACCATCACTCCAAGATCCCAAATCTTGCAATCTTGGAGTGATAATAGAGCTCCCTCATTACAGTAAATAGCCTTGTATCTCTGTATCTCAAAGTGTAACACCTTGCATTTATCAATATTAAAACTGCAACCCCACTCATTTGTCCAAGCTAAAAGTCTATTCAAATATTCTTGTAGAGAATTAACATCAGTACTACTCCTGATAATTCTACCTAACTTTGCATCATATTAAGGAATTTATAGGGATTTAGTGATAGATGTCCTTGCATTTATCAATATTAAAACTGCAACCCCACTCATTTGTCCAAGCTAAAAGTCTATTCAAATATTCCTGTAGAGAATTAACATCAGTACTACTCCTGATAATTCTACCTAACTTTGCATAATCGGCAAATATTTGAAGATCCCCAGTCAATCAACATGAAATAATATCATTAACAAATAAGTTAAAGAGTAGAAGCCCAAGAACAGAACCCAGTGGCATCCCACTGGTCACCTTCCTTTTCTGAGACACTACTCCATCAGACATAACTTGCTGGTATTGTTCATAAAGCCATTCTCCAATCCATCTAACCAATATACTATTTATTCCTATCCTCTGCAGCTTGTATACCATCTTATGATGTGGTAATCTATCAAATGCTTTTGCAAAGTCCAAGAATATCACTGTGTAATATGATTCTCCCTTATCCAGCACATCCATCACCTTATCATAAAACATAAGCAGATTGCTAAAACAATACCTGTCCTTCAGAAATCCATACTGACCATCATAGAGAATCTTATGTTCATCAACCCAATCCTGTGTTCTATTTCTAACCAATTTTTCCAACACTTGGATCACAACTGCAGATACAGACCTGTCTATAATTAGAAACTTCTGTTCTCGAACCACACTTGAGGAGAGGTATTATTTTGCCTTCTTTCCACTCCTTAGGCACCTTCCTCACTGCAAGACTTTCATTAAATAACCAGGTCAAGGGCCTGGCTAACTTTTTTTTTTTTTTTTGCATATTCTTTAAAAATACGTAGTGATATGTCATCCATTCTAACAGTCTTATTGACATCTAACCTGAGCAACACTTGGTACACTTCTGTTTCTTTCACATTTAATTTCCTAATTCTTGCCTCCCTTCTACATGTTGAACAGCATCATTCATACCACTAATGATATATCAGGTAACCAAAAAATTTTGTACAGTATTTGGTAGTTTGCTGCAATGACTTGTTTTATTTTGTAATGGTTTGCAGAGTGCAATTTTTGTATGTGCAGCGTAAGGCACAAATATGCATCAATCAATCGGTGTGCTCTAACTTGGTGTGTACTCTTTTTCTGTGACTTTGAACTCTTTTAAAATGTCAATTGAGCCTGGTATAATTCAGGCTTGTCTGTTTTACAAATTTAAACTTGGTACAAAGGCTTCAGAAGCATCCCATAAGATATGTGTGGCATTTGGAAAAGATGCAGTAGCAGAATGTACTTCACAGAAATGTTTAAAAAATTTGTTTCTGGTGATGAATCACTTGAAGATGTACTACATTCAGGAGAACCATCCATTATTGATAATGAGAAATTATGTACCAGTGTTAAAAATAATTATACATTAACATATCAAAACTTTCACAAATGTTTAATGTGAGTGGTGAAACAATTCTTTTACACTTACATCGACTTGGAAAATCATGGAAGCTAAGCAAATGGGTCCCACATGCATTATCAAATTTCAAATAAATTTCAAAGGCTATCAATTTGTTCCTCACTTCTTTCATGTCATAAAAATAAGCCATTTTTGGATTACTTGCTCACTTGTAATGAAAAATGGATCTTGTATTCAAACAGAAAGTGAACTTATCATCGGCTGTCACCTAACGAAAGTTAAGAGTGTAACCTCCATATTCTCCTGACATTTCTCCAAAAGATTATCATATTTTTTGGTGCAATACAATCACACGTGAAATAGGCAGTTCCACAATAAAACAGAGATCGAAGCAGAGGTTGCACTTCTAAAAACAAAAGTGGAATTTACAAATTTGTATCTTTTTGAGAGAGAGCTGTAAATTGTGAAGGTGCTAATTTTAATGAATAAAACATGTTATGAAAATTTCTGCAGTTGATTAATTTTTGTTATGAGAAATCACATGAACTTTTTTTTGGTTGCCTGATACACTGATGAAGTGTTTATTAAATAATTCCACTATATCATTTGCTATGGTTACTCTGCTACTATAACTATCCACCAGTATCAACCTGCAATAATTATTTTCCCTCTTGCTTGTCAGATAGCAGAAAAATTCTCTTGGATTAGCTTTGACCTGAGTGGCCAATCTCCTCTCATATTCTACTTTTTCTTTTTAACCATTTTTTTCACTTTTCTGGTCTGCACTTTATATTTTTCATGCATCTGTTCACTTCAAACTGTCTTGTATTTCCTCCATAACAACTTCTTTTAGAACACTGCTTGCTTAATTTCGCCGTTCGTCCATCTCACTCCTACTCTATTTAATAACTGAAATAACAATAACATCGATAACACTCCTCCCCCCTTTTTATTGTCCCTGTCACTCCTGAACACGCTATACCCGTCACACGTCACATTCAATCCCACTAGCTTTATCATCTTCTGTCAGCCATGTTTCACTAATACCAACAACCTGTGGCCTGGAAGTATCAACCAAGGCCAAAAATTCCTCCTACTTGTTCCTAATACTCCTGGCATTAGTGTTCATGAATTGCAGAAGCCCGTTAGTCCCATCCCTACTTTGATGCCTTATACTAACTATCCCATTCTGATTTGTGTCCTTCGTACTCGCTCGGGCATATTATACTCATTCATACACTCAACTGCCTCCCTAAAGTCTGCATATCTACTTCCCCCCCCCTTAATAAATCTAGTTTCCCTGAGTCTGTACATTCACTTCCACTTCATTCATCAACACTTTTTCAAGCCTCCATACACCAAATCCATTCAAATGTAAACCATCCATCTTATATAAATCCTTTCGCCCATCAAACTCATTCCACACATCCACAAATTCCACACCACTCTCCATGCATAATCCGTGCATAAAGTCATTGGCAATTATGGCCCTCCTTCTACACACTTCACTGTCATACCGTGGCAAAGTACTCACCATCCTAACTCTCTCACTCTTCTCTTTTGCTACCTCAAGTAATTCTCTCACATCTTCTATCATTTCCATTTTGTATTCTTTCAAATCATTTGTTCCTGCCATGACTATCATTTCTTTCACCCTCTGTTTTTGTGCTCTAATAGACTCGCTGATGTCCTTAATGTTCACACCCGGCTGGTACGATTTCGTCAAACTCTCAACTATCACACCTCAATAATGAATCTCCGTACAGTACTCGCTCCTTCATTTTGTTTATGTTTACGAATATTCTCTTATTTCTCGTATCAGACTTTCGCCGTTTATTAGTTGGTACGTTCGGTACACATTTTTGCATATGCTTCAGCTGCCACTTTGCTCTACATATCACTCCGCTCGACCGTGTGATCTCACTACTTGCATCTATCTCACCATTTTCATTATCATTTAAATCGTCCATTCGTTCTGTATTTTTACCTTCAATTACAATTTCAACATCACTCTCACACCTATCTGGAACTACCTTGCAATTTCTTATCACATCACTATTTTCTATATTCTGACTTTCTTTAACGATATCACTCTCGCCACCCAATCCTCATTCTCCTTATACTTTCTGCACATATTCACTCCACAATCACCATCTAACCAGACTCCAACTGCTCTCCACAAAGCATACATCTCACAGACTGCGCATTGCATAAATTCTTTTATATCCAAATTCTTAAACAAACATGGTGACCTGACCGCCATTTTTTTTAATCGGTGCTATGTGGACGCTCTCGTATCTTAAAAATAATTGAAACACAGAAAACACACAAAAATCGCACAGACACACTAAGATACGAAAAGCAAATAATACTACATAAAATTCCAGTAAAATTGCCAATGATAACATAAAATACTACTGATCTTTACAGGAGCTCTCGACAAGCCGACCATCATATCAGTGCAACAATATAGATATGATATGATATGGATATTATACCTGAGTTTATGCCTGATTACGAATTCAAACCACCACTTATGAAATAGAACCTTTTGGCAGGAAGGAATTAGATATTATTGTTAAGTGAGATTCAGGTCATGACTGCTATCTGAATCTGCACAGCACTAGCATAAGATTAATAACTGTATGTATCCCTTTTGAATTTGGACTTGTTTCCCTGAACAAAAGTCTCTTCTGTTATAGGATATTGGCTGGCACAGCATAAAAATAAATTTTGCCAATATCCGAAAAGGAAATAGTACTGAATTAATATTTTAAGGGCACAACAGTAGATTAGAAAGCAGGCTATTTAGAGGTAGAACAAGGTATGATATAGAGAAAGCAACAACATAAATATACATAACACAGTTGAAGGAAGGTAAGATAATGCCATTGCATAAGGATGCAGGAGAATGAAAGTGTCAAACTATTATTGTGCTTATTTAGTAATCTGATTGCCTTTTGTAATAAAGTAACAACAGCAGTTGATGAGGGTAAGGCATATTCTGCCATATTTTTGGATTTTTATAAACATGTTTGACAGAATTCCATATGATAAGCTGATATTAGCACATGTATTTAGATGTCAAGTTAGTGAACTGGATTGGGGATTGGCTATGTGATAGATATTTCAGAGTTGTATATTAGGGAGCGGTATCAATGAAGCAGAAAGTTACAAGTTAAGTCCCACAGGGCTAAATACTGGGATCTGTACTGTTTAACCTTTATATCAGTGATGTTTTCAATGGATTGCAGGGGGATATTCAGTTGTTTTCAGATGATGTGAAGCTGGGAAGGGTTTTATTAATACATGTATGGTATCCCTTCAAGAGGATTTAAATAAAGTGGACAGATGGGCATATCAATGGGGGGATATCAGTTTAATTCAGCAAAATGTAAATTCTTGAAGTTTGGGATACATCAATGAGAGGCTTCATCTCTGTTGGAAGAACTGTACTGGAGGAAGTGGGCAGGCAAAAGATCTTGGGGATGATGATTGATAGAAACCTGAAATTCAGTGAACATATTTCAAAGGTGGTGAGGGTAACTCAGAGGATTGCTGCAATACTGAAAAAGATGCTGATCAGCAGATATAAAAGAGCTCTCATTCCATTCAAATTCTGATTGGTCGACATTTGGACTATTCTGCTCAAATTTGGTCCCCAGGATTTTAAGAGGACAAATTAACCTTAGAAAGAGCACAGAGGTCAATAACAAAAATCATATCAGGACTGCTGAATGTTAGTTATGAGGATAGACCAAGGTAATGCAGACTGTAAAGTTTGGTATATAGAAGGAGAGGTGATATGATTGAGACATATAAACTGCTGAGAGGTACTAAGAGGGTTGAAACTTATGAGTTCTTTCATTTAATGGAAAAAGAGCAAATAGAAGGGACCATCCATTGAAGTTGTGAAAGGAAGTTATGAGCAAGAGAATGAGAAATGGTTCCTTTGGATGGAGTTGAACTGTGGAATGAATTGTCTGATAGAGTGGTGAGAGCACAAATAATGAATGAGTTCAAGGAATGGTATGATAGACTTTGTCTTTTCTTAGATAGGTCTGCCATGATGAGTCTTGTGACTCTGTGAAGATCCTGAATCATAATAATAATAAAAATTATACTTGTCTCTTTTTAAAATCTTCACTCAATGGTAAGCAAACAGAAAGTGTGTGTGAAGCCTCTTCATAACTAGGCTACTTGTATATAGAAACTGCTGACTTCACATCAATTGCCTCAGTATCCCATATGCCTTTTGGATGTTTATTTGCTATGCATTATGGGAAGGGATATAGAAAAAAAAGATATCTCATATTATTAAAATACTCTGGAAATGCTTTTGTGCTACTTGCATATCAAAAAAATATATATAACATCTGCATTAATTCAATCTTAGTATTTTTCTGAATGTAGCTCTCACTGCTAGGACCTCAACAAAGGTTACGATCAGTCTCGATAGTAGCCTTTCCCAAAATGCATAGCAACACATCTGCCTTTATCAGATTGTCATACGACAAATACATAATTAAATTGGAACAGTTGACATTAGATAACAGATGGATGTCTACTGGATATCAGAAAATTGGTAAGTTGGCATGGGAGGAACAGTATTTTGGAAGAGTAACAGCACTTGTGGTGTGTCCCAGTGGTATGTTTTGGGACAATTGTTGTTAACTTGTATGTAAATATACTGAGCTGGGGATATGTAGTTGTCAGAAAATAAGAGGAAAGTGTGGAAGACTACTATGAGGAGCAGAGCAGATAAAGCCCAAGACCTGTGTGTGTGTGGGAGGGGGGGGGTTGATGTGGATAGAAAAACTGAAGTTTAAGGACAAGGACTGTATTGCTATGGAATTAAGTCATCACATTTGATTACTGCAATGTCCAAGAGAACACTGACTTGTAGAAATAAAAAAAGGCTTTGTAGCTAAATCTAAAAGATCCATGTGTGTTCATGGGCCAGTATACCTGTTCTGAGAGATGAAAAACCTGAGTTTCGTCACAACTGTTGTTACAAAACATCATGGATTGGAATTGAACCCAGGTCTTTATAAAGGCTTCATCTATACTGACTTAGCTAAAGAGGCTCTCTCTGAATTACTGCGTGTAATGTATATATTATATATACATTTGAAAAGCACAACTCAAGGGTAACCAAGATGATATTTGGCCTATGGAATTCATATGAGGACAGGTTAAAGATACATGGTCTTCTGAAATATAAAAACAAGAGGAGATGTACCAGAAACCTAACACTACTCATGTCATGCAGTCTCCATACAAACTCTCTCTACTTATACTCTCTCCTTTATACTATACTCTCTCTCTTCCCTTTCACCTCTCTTTTCTTTTGCTTCTCTGACATATTTATAGATATAGCTATATGTTGAAGATGTTAGCCACATATCTGTATAATGTTTGTGGAAGACTACTCCTCATAGTAGTCTTCCACAAACATTATACAGATATGTGGCTAACATCTTCATTGTGTTTCTATAAATTAGATATTGTGTTTCTATAAATGAATTCTACAGAAAGGGAAATAATGAATGGACTGATGAAGGATTTTAATAATAATATCATAATAATAATGTTGCAGGAGATGTGGAAAATGAGGCACTGGGAATCATATATTTGAGTAGTGAAGGGTGAATCTATTTAAAAAAAAGAATAAGTATTGTGGATGGAATGATCTCCTGAAAAAAGGCCCCATAGAGATTATGGTTGTAGCAACAACAACAATAATAATACTGACATTACATCATATTAAATTATCTAAAGTCATATCACAAGTGAATGAAGGAAGTATCTATCTCCAGATCAGAATTGAAAAAAGGTACTCACTTGAGATTTTGACCATATGTTGAAGATATGAGCTACATAGTTGTATAATGTTTCTGCTTCTTTGATGTTGTGTTTCAACCAATGAGCCCTGCAGGAAGGAAAAGTTAAAAGAAAATAACAATTATGTAAATATATTATGTAAATAAATATACATATTATATAAGATAATAAACGAAATGTTGGAAAGTGTTAAAACTTACCTCTGCAGATCAACATATTTAATCAGCAGTGGATAGTATGCATAAACATCTCTAACCAGCATACTGTATTCCTGCAAAAAAATAAAATAAATAAAATAATATAAAAAATGACAGTCAATAAACTAGAAAGTACTGTTAGCAATAACACATAAATTATCCTGTAGTATATATATATATATATATATATATATATATATAATATGTATGTATGTTTAAACTAATGTTAATATTATTATCTTCTATATGTTTCCTCCTATATAGATTATTTTGACATTAAAACTTAAATTTTTTTATGTTCACATTAATTTTATTAATGCTAATATCAAGATCAGATAAAATTAAGATAATAATGTAGAAACAACAACAACAAAAAAAAAAAAAAAAAAAAAAAAAAGTTCTCACTAGCATTTCAGTCAGATATGTAGGAGGACATCAGAGAAAATGTTTGACTTGATCATAAAATATCTAACATAAACAAAATGTGAGGTTTTAGAATTTGGGATACACAGATGGGATGATTCATACTCACTTCATGGGGGTTATACTGGAAGAAGTGGAGGAAGAAAGGGATCTTGGGGTGATTGTGGATAGTGATTTTAAGTGCCAAGGACATATTGCAAAGGTTGTGAAGATATCTCAGAGAATTGCTGCAATGTTGAGAAGAACATTGACCACAAGAGATAAAAGTGTGGTGGTCCCATTGTATAAAGCTTTAATCAGAACACATTTGGATTTCTGTGCTCAGATCTGGTCACTTGGATTTGAAGGGAGAGGGGCCTGAAACATATAACAAAAATGATATCAGTACTGTACACTGTTGATTATGAGGATGGAATGAGGACATGCATTATTTAATATTTTTGGACCAGAGTTAACTGCAGGTAATTGAAACCGAAGAAAGCGAACCCCCGGATGGGGGAGGACTACTGTAAATATAAATACAGTGTAGATTTTTTTCAAGAATTGTTCGTTGTCATGAGTGCAGCATATATGTATGTGGTAAAATATGAAAAATGTTTTTCAGAGCAACTGAATATGAGATAACAGAAGGTAGGGTCTGAAAAAACTGAGATATTTCGTTGGACTGCAGATTAATGCAAACAGACTGATGGAAGGAAAGGAAAGCTAGTGTAGCTGCAGATGTAAAAGACTGTATGAATCACTGAATGAAAGAAAGAATCAATAATGAGACAGAAAAATAAAATGAATCAAAAAAGAAGTAGGAATGAGGAAATTAAAGCAAATGAGAGTGTGGAAACAAAACTAAGGAATGATAGAACAAGTGGGAGAAGAGAAACTGCAGAAGTGAAAAGAGAGTGCAATTGCCAGGATGCTAGATATAAAGAACGCATTGAAAAGAATGAAAAATGAGATGAGGAATATGAGCAATAAGATTAGAGGTCTGATGGATAGGAATGAAAGAGTGCAAAAGGATAGAATGAAGGAAACTACAGGAAAAGGGTGACAAATGAACTCGAGGGTAGGGATGAATGGGGAATTCCATTATTCCACAAGTCTGTTAACTAGGAAGAAGAATGAGCAATAGTTTTTGGAATATCTTTGAAGAATTATATACGCATATCATCAAAATTGTTTAATTAGTGAGACTAAGACTGAATGAATATTAATTATCGAAGTTTTTAGTAGGTTAGTAGAGAATTCTGTGAATAGCAGTAAGCAGTTAATGATGGTAAAAACCACCAGATGCACAGCAAGAAAATCAAGTGTGTTGAGTGGTGTGGATATTATTAAGACAGTTCATTGTTGGAAGTGTAATATTTATGTGTGGGCAAATATGACAGATGTGTTTGTTGAGAGATTAAACAAAAGAAGTGAGGTGATGATGGTCTGCAGAAAGTGTAATATATTACTGAACTTCAGTGATCTGAATGAAATTCGTGCTTGGGCAATGAAAAATACCAGATGAAATGCGAAAGGCAGTAATGGGTGTAAAACTAAGAAAAACAGCCAGAAGAGTGAGCATGAGAATATGAGTGCATAGAATATGATTGTGAATATGGAAATAATTTAAAAAGGGAAAGTAGGTGTAAATATAGAAGCAGAACTGAGCCTAACTGACAAAACAAGAGTTGGCTTGACTGCAAGAAAAGAAGAAAGATAAACTGATGGAGCAATAGTGGGAACGATTGCTGGAACACAAGAATTGAAGAATGAAATAATTAAGGTGAGAAATGAGATAAGATGTACACAATTAAATTAGATGTATGTGTGGATATGAATGGGAGAGTGCAAAAGAATAAAATGAAAGAAAGTTGAGAAAAAAGCACTAAATGAGTACACTCAAGAGTAGCACTATATGGAGATTCTATTATAAAAGACGTGATAGCTCAGAGGGTGCACAAGGTCTACTTTCCAGGAGGGAGGATGAACAGAGAGATTGAGGAGCTGGATATGAGAAGTAAGCATGCAAGGAAGTAAATGGCTATGGTTGTACCAAATGATTTAGTAGGCATAGGAAGAATGTCAGATAGATATCAGGAGATTATTGGGAGGATACTGAAAGACAACAGTGTGGTAAGAAGAGGAGTTTGTGTGTTGCTCAGGTAAGATGAGTTATGATGGAAAGCGACGATCTTGAAATCTTGAATGGAATGTTAGCAGAAATGTGTGAAGGGAAAGGAGTGCTGTTTGTGAATGTGTGGAATGAGTTTGAGGGTTTGTAATGAGTTTCTAGCAGTTGGGTGCTGCTATAGACCAGGTGATGGAATAGATGGTGGAGATAGTATGCATAAGCAAATAGAAGAAATGAGTGGAAGGAGGGTAATTTTTATGGAAGATTTCAACTATGGTAACATTGATTGGAAGGAGGAGAGGACATATGGGAGGAAGGAATTGGATTTTATGCGGTTATTAAGGGATAACTATCTGCGACAGCATGTAATGGAAAATACTAGGGTTCAGAGAGTGCTTGACCTAGTAATTGCATCTGAAAATTTGGCTGTAATGAATATGACCACGTTGCCACTAATTGGTGAAAGTAATCATATGGTCTTGACTTTGGAGGTGGCTAAAGGTGTGGAATTTACAATTAAGACAGGGTACATATGGAATTATTGGGCTGATAAGTATGACAAGCTTAGGAGTTTGATTGGTTCACTGCCATGACATGTAAAACTGCAAGGGCTGGATGTTGAAAGTGCATGGGAGGGGGTTAAGAAGTGTTTGCAGGAGGCAATGGCTGACTGTATACCTAAAGTCCGAATAATAAATCAAGTAGGGTTAAATGGATGAATAATACCATTAAGCTGCAAAAAAAGAAACAACTGTGGAGGGAATTTAAGGATAAAGGTGACTGGCAGGCACATGAATGGTATAAAGCACAGGCCAGAAGTGTAACAAGTGTGGTAAGAAAAGCAAAAGCAGATTATGAAAGATGATTAGCCATGCAGGCTAAAGAGAATCCCAAATCTCAGAGAATTGCTGCATATGTTGCAAGTAAAAGAAAAACATGTATGTGGCACAATGATTTTAAATAATGCTGTTGGTAGGGAGGTAACCGAATCAGTTGATATAAAGCTGGAATTAATCAGAACACACTTTGCCAGAGTATATCTGTGCTCAGGTAGTGACATGGTCACTTGGAATTTGAAGGGAGAGGGGCCTGAAACCATATAGCTTATACTGTACACTGTGGTGAATTATGAGGATGTGAATGAGTCTGTTACAAAACCTGCATTATTTAATACATCTGTGGGACCAGATGGTATAACTGCAGGTTAATGTCAAGAAAGCGAACCCCCGGATGGGGGAGCGACTACTGTAAGATATAAATACAGTGCCCTTGGCCATTTTCTTTCAATTTGAATTGTATCGTTAGTCCTGAGGGGGTGCAGCATATATGTATGTGGTAAATAGTTCCACTGGATAAAACAATGTTTTTCCAATAGATGCCAAACTGGAATATGATGAAAACAGATACTGTATGGGTCTGACAAAAACTGAGATATTTCGGGTAGATCATGCCTCAGATTAACTTGCTCAAGTTTTATAACACAGACTGATGGAACTGGATAAGGAAAGCTAATGGGTTTAGCTGCAGATGTAAAAGACTGTACTGAATCACTTGAATGAAAGAAAGAATCAATAATGAGACAGGATACCAAATAAAATTTTAATCAGTAAACTGCAGCATATGGGGAATGAGGATATAGTGTTGGTGAGATCAGTAAACTGCAGCAGTGTGGATATAGGGTTGGTGAGATGGATAGGAACAAGTGGTTGATGAAGAGAAACTGCAGGAAGTAGAGTCCAAAGAGACGGCCTGTGACAATTGCTGCAGGATGCTAGATATAAAGAATTTGTTCATTGAAAATGATATAGGAAAAATGAGATGAGGAATATTTATTTGCTGATGATGCAAGATTAGAGGTCAATAGTAAGTGGATAGGAATGTCAAAGAGTGCAGGATGATTTGGATAGAATGAAGGAAACTGGGCTAAGGAAAAGGGATGACAAATGAATGTGGCAAAGTGTAAAGGGATGAATGGGGTAAAAAGACTAGCAGCAGTATATTCCACATTGGTGGAACTGTTAACTCCAGGAAGATTGACGAGGCCAGGGATTTGGGAGTGTTGGTGCGTAGGGAATATCTTTGAAGAATTATATACGGGGCATATCATCGCAAAATTGTTTAATTCAGCTGAGACTAATCACTTGAATGAAAAATACTTTAATTATCGAAGTTTGTTCCATTGTATCGAGCCTTAGATAGAGACCCTATTCTGTGACCACTAGCAGTAAGCCCAGTTAATGATGGTAAAAACCACCAGGGTTTCTTCTTGATGGCACAGCAAGAAAATCAAGTGTGTTGAGTGGTGTGGATATTATTAAGACAGTTCATTGTTGGAAGTGTAATATTTATGTGTGGGCAAATATGACAGATGTGTTTGTTGAGAGATTAAACAAAAGAAGTGAGGTGATGATGGTCTGCAGAAAGTGTAATATATTACTGAACTTCAGTGATCTGAATGAAATTCGTGCTTGGGCAATGAAAAATACCAGATGAAATGCGAAAGGCAGTAATGGGTGTAAAACTAAGAAAAACAGCCAGAAGAGTGAGCATGAGAATATGAGTGCATAGAATATGATTGTGAATATGGAAATAATTTAAAAAGGGAAAGTAGGTGTAAATATAGAAGCAGAACTGAGCCTAACTGACAAAACAAGAGTTGGCTTGACTGCAAGAAAAGAAGAAAGATAAACTGATGGAGCAATAGTGGGAACGATTGCTGGAACACAAGAATTGAAGAATGAAATAATTAAGGTGAGAAATGAGATAAGATGTACACAATTAAATTAGATGTATGTGTGGATATGAATGGGAGAGTGCAAAAGAATAAAATGAAAGAAAGTTGAGAAAAAAGCACTAAATGAGTACACTCAAGAGTAGCACTATATGGAGATTCTATTATAAAAGACGTGATAGCTCAGAGGGTGCACAAGGTCTACTTTCCAGGAGGGAGGATGAACAGAGAGATTGAGGAGCTGGATATGAGAAGTAAGCATGCAAGGAAGTAAATGGCTATGGTTGTACCAAATGATTTAGTAGGCATAGGAAGAATGTCAGATAGATATCAGGAGATTATTGGGAGGATACTGAAAGACAACAGTGTGGTAAGAAGAGGAGTTTGTGTGTTGCTCAGGTAAGATGAGTTATGATGGAAAGCGACGATCTTGAAATCTTGAATGGAATGTTAGCAGAAATGTGTGAAGGGAAAGGAGTGCTGTTTGTGAATGTGTGGAATGAGTTTGAGGGTTTGTAATGAGTTTCTAGCAGTTGGGTGCTGCTATAGACCAGGTGATGGAATAGATGGTGGAGATAGTATGCATAAGCAAATAGAAGAAATGAGTGGAAGGAGGGTAATTTTTATGGAAGATTTCAACTATGGTAACATTGATTGGAAGGAGGAGAGGACATATGGGAGGAAGGAATTGGATTTTATGCGGTTATTAAGGGATAACTATCTGCGACAGCATGTAATGGAAAATACTAGGGTTCAGAGAGTGCTTGACCTAGTAATTGCATCTGAAAATTTGGCTGTAATGAATATGACCACGTTGCCACTAATTGGTGAAAGTAATCATATGGTCTTGACTTTGGAGGTGGCTAAAGGTGTGGAATTTACAATTAAGACAGGGTACATATGGAATTATTGGGCTGATAAGTATGACAAGCTTAGGAGTTTGATTGGTTCACTGCCATGACATGTAAAACTGCAAGGGCTGGATGTTGAAAGTGCATGGGAGGGGGTTAAGAAGTGTTTGCAGGAGGCAATGGCTGACTGTATACCTAAAGTCCGAATAATAAATCAAGTAGGGTTAAATGGATGAATAATACCATTAAGCTGCAAAAAAAGAAACAACTGTGGAGGGAATTTAAGGATAAAGGTGACTGGCAGGCACATGAATGGTATAAAGCACAGGCCAGAAGTGTAACAAGTGTGGTAAGAAAAGCAAAAGCAGATTATGAAAGATGATTAGCCATGCAGGCTAAAGAGAATCCCAAACAGTTTTTTTGATATGTTGCAAGTAAAAGAAAAAATGTATGTGGCAGAATGATTTTAAATAATGCTGTTGGTAGGGAGGTAACCGAATCAGTTGATATAGTGGAATTAACGAGCGAGCACTTTGCCAGAGTATATCATCCAGGTAGTGACATTGCAGGAATAAACGAACCAATAGCTTATATGGGAATTGTGGTGAATGAAGTGGAGGTGAATAGTCTGTTACAAAACCTCAATGTCAATACATCTGTGGGATTGGATGGTATACCAGTTCATGTCATACGTGAAGCGACTAAAGAATTGTCAGTGCCCTTGGCCATTTTCTTTAATTTGAGTCTCGGGTATGGATTAGTCCTGAGGGGGTGTAAAGAGGGGAAAATAGTTCCACTGGATAAAACAATTTTCCAATAGATGCCAAATGGAAAGATGAAAATAGGATACTGTATGGGGGACACCATGGCTTTGTGAAGGGTAGATCATGCCTCAGTAACTTGCTCAAGTTTTATAACACAGTGACGGCCGAACTGGATAAGGGTAATGGGTTTACAGTGATTTTACTGAACCTTGCTAAGGCCTTTGACAGGATACCACATGGAATTTTAATCAGTAAACTGCAGCATATGGGGATGGATATAGTGTTGGTGAGATCAGTAAACTGCAGCATATGGGGATGGATATAGGGTTGGTGAGATGGATAGGAGGGTGGTTGATGTAGAGATATCAGAGAGTGGTTTATTCAGGAGTAGAGTCCAAAAGACGGCCTGTGACTAGTGGTGTGCTGCAGGGTTCTGTTCTTGGACCACTACTGTTCAATTTGTTCATTAATGATATAGGAAAGGATCTGAGAGGGAGTGTTTATTTATTTGCTGATGATGCAAAGTTGGGTAGAGCAATAGTAAGTGCACAGGATGTCAAAATTTTGCAGGATGATTTGGATAGTTTGGAGGACTGGGCTAAGGAGAATGGATGTCAATTTAATGTGGCAAAGTGTAAAGTTATGCATTTTGGGGTAAAAAGACTAGCAGCAGTATATCACATTGGTGGAACTGTACTCCAGGAGATTGACGAGGCCAGGGATTTGGGAGTGTTGGTGCGTAGGGAGTTGAAGTTTACGGGGCACATCGCAAAAGTGGCTAAATCAGCTCATCAAATCACTTGGTTGCTGAAAAATACTTTAACAAGCAGAGACAAACAGGTTATTGTTCCATTGTATCGAGCCTTGATAAGACCCTATCTAGACCACTGTGCCCAGATATGGGCCCCAGGGTTTCTTCTTGATGGGGAGGAGGTTGAGAGGATTCAGAGACGAGTGACCAAGATGACAGCAGGTCTATGGAATGAACCTTATGAGAACAGGTTGAAGATTTTCAGGTTGCAGAAATTGGTTGATAGGTGGAAAAGGGGTGATATGATTGAGACATTCAAAATACTGAAAGGTTTCTATAAGTTTAATTCAGAAGATATTTTTGAGAATAGGACTGGTGGTGGAGGACTAGGGGGCCATACATGGAAGCTGGGCAAGAGTGTGGTTAGCAAGGGTGTTAGAGCTAGGTTTTTTACTTGGAGAGTGGTGAATAAGTGGAATAAGCTGCCAGGGTCTGTTGTGGGTGCCATGACTGTGAATGAGTTCAAGGCGAGGTATGATAGATATGTGAATGTCGAATGTTGTTCTTGACATGATATTAGGGCCTCCCTCAATGAGTCTATTGACTCCTTGGATTTGCCCGTAATAATAATAATAATCTCATCTTTCTTATACCCTCTTTTACCTTGCGGTGTCGAGGGTCCATTGATCATCAGACCTCACTCTGTTTACAGGATAAGGTGGTCAGCCTTATGCCCCGGTGTATCCTATGGCCTGTAATGTTGAGTTCTCAAGGCCAGTATGCCTGCTTTGCGGGATGAAAAACCTCAGAATAAACTGGGGAAAAAACCCTGCTGTCCACACACAAGACTGGCTAACTTTGCTATGGCTGAGGAAGATCCTTCAGCTCCTCACGTCACCGACGGGAATCGAACCTAGGACACTCCTTCCCCAGGCATATGGTTGCGAAGCGCATAACTATATGCCTGGGGAAGGAGTGTCCTAGGCTAACTAATATTAGGCTAACTAATAATAATAATAATTACTAACTAATAATAATAATTAAAAAAAAAAATTCTGAGTTTCATGAGTGACTGGCTATCAGATAGGTAACAGAAAGTTACCTCCCATGTCAATCCTGTAAATATCTCTCAACAGTTTAAATGTGTCAATCATGTCACCCCTTCATCTTCCATCCACCAAACTTTGCAGATTGCATTTCCTCAGTCTATCCTCATAACTAACAATGTAGCGTGTTGATATCATTTGGTTATCTGCCTTTGTATCCTCTCCAGGCTTAATTTATCCTCTTCAAATTCCAGTTACCAGATTTGGACAGAATATTCCAGATGTGGTCTGATCATATGAAATAACCACTATTTTATCTCTACTGGTCAAAGACCATCTCAGTATTGCAGCAATCCTCTGAGTTGCCTTCACTACCTTTGCAATATATGCCCTAAACGTAAAATTTTTATTAACAATCGCTCCAAGATCTCTTTACTCATCTTCTTCTTCTTCTTCTTCTGCAGCTTCTCCCACTTAAGTGGGGTCACTGTTTGTTATGAGTCTCCTCCACACCTTCCTGTCTTGGGCTGTCACCACATCCAAGTTCTTCATCTTCAAGTCCTCTTCTACCAGCTCCCTCCATCTCTTCTTTGGCCGCCCACGCTTCCGCCTTCCTTGCACATCCATCTGCATGACCCTTCTTCCCACATATTCGTCCTCCCTCCTCATCACATGACCAAACCATCTCAACCTTGCCTCCTGTATTTTCGCTCCTAAGTTCGTAACTTTCACTGTTCCCCTGACATAGTCATTTCTCAGATGATCCTTTCTGGTCACACTGCACATCCACCTAAGCATTCTCATCTCTGCTACTTCCATCCTGCTAATGTTATTTTTCCTCAGGGCCACAGTTTCTATAGCATATGTCATAGCTGGCCTCACTACTGTCCTATAAATTTTGCCTTTCAGATTGATCGGCACCCTCTTATCGCATAACACTCCAGCCATCTCCCTCCAGTTCCTCCAACCTGCTTGTATCCTGCATCCCACTTCCTTCTCACCTCCTCCATCTTCTTCCACTGTCGAACCTAAGTATCTAAAGTCTCTCACCTTCCTGATGACATTTCCTTCCAGCTCCAGGTCTGTCTCCTGGCCACCGCCCACTGCGCAACACATATACTCTGTCTTACTTCTGCTCAGTCTCATACCTCTCTCTTCCAGTACTTTTCTCCATCTTTCCAGTTTAGTTTCCGCTTCTTCTCTTGAATCTACACACAGCAAGATGTCATCTGCATACAACATTGTCCAAGGTGCATCTTCTCTCACCTCCTCTGTTACCACCTCCATCACAATATTAAACAGAAACGGACTTAATGCTGACCCTTGATGCAAGCCAACTGTTACTTGAAAACTTTCTGTCTGTCCCAAACAGGTCCGAACACTTGTCTTCACATTTCTGTACATTTCCTGCACCAACCTGACATATTTCTCCGGTACCTTCTTCTCCCTCAGACACCTCCAGACTTCTTGCCTTGGCACTCTATCGTATGCTTTCTCCAGATCAATAAATACCAGATGCAGCTCCCTTTGTTTCTCTCGATATTTTTCAATCATCTGTCGTAACCCAAAGATAGCATCTGTTGTTGATCTACCAGGCACGAAGCCAAATTGTTCCTTTGCAATCTCCACCTCCTCCCTCAATCTACCATCAAGAACCCTTTCTAGGATCTTCATTGTGTGGGACATCAACTTTATTCCTCTGTAATTTTTACATTCTTGTGCATCCCCTTTACCCTTGTAGATGGGAACAAGAGTACTCTCCCTCCATTCCTCAGGTATATTTTCCTGTTGGCAAACTTTCATGAACAGGTCCCACAGCAGGTCAATTCCCTCTTCCCCCAGTGCCTTCCATGCCTCCACTGGAATTCTGTCGGGGCCCACCGCTTTTCCATTCTTCATCCTCTTCATGGCCTCCGTCACTTCCATTCTACTGATGTTCTGCACCATCCCCTCAGAAGGCTGCCCATCTCCTCTGTGAGTCCTTGCATTTTCCTCATTCAGAAGTCCATCAAAGTATATTTTCCATCTGTTTCTTATGTCCACATCCCTCCATAATACTCTTCCTTCAGCATCTTTGATCTGCCTCACATGTAAGATGTCCTTAGCTGCTTTATTTCTACACTTCGCTAGTTGGTAAATTTTTCTCTGTCCTTCCTTTGTATCTAATTGATCATACAGATCTTGATATGCCATGGCCTTCGCCTGTGCCACAACTCTCTTGGCTTCTTGCTTTCTCTGTTTGTACACCTCTCTGTCCTCTTCCACTCTTGACTCATCCCACTTCTGCTTTGCCTTCCTCTTAGCTGTCGCTGCCACTTGTACATCACTATTCCACCACCAACCCTCCTTCTGCTCTCTAATCTTTCCAGATGTCTCACCAAGCACCTCGATTGCACAGCTCAGGATTACTTTTGAATTATGTTTCCACCAATCTTGTACACTTTCCAGTCCATCCAAAATCCTCTCTAACACTCTCTCCCTAAAACGATTCCTCACACTCTCTTCTTTTAAGCGAAACCACTTAATTGTCTTCATCCCATGGCAACCAGAAGTTCTTATCTTCGATCTTATTTTAAAGTCTGCGCACAGCAGTCGGTGTTGTTGTGCTACTTGATCTGTTGGAATTACCTTATAATTTGTCACAACCTTAAGATGTTTTCTTCTAGTCAAACTGTAGTCAATTTGTGAGCTGTTGTTACCACTTCTAAATGTTATCAAATGTTCTTTCCTCTTGAAGAAAAACGAGTTCACAATTGCCAGATCAAATGCTACTGCAAAGTCCACAACCCTCTCTCCTTCCTGGTTCATCATTCCCACTCCGTGGCCACCATGCACCCTTTCACAGTCTCTATTCTGTCTTCCTATGTGCCCGTTCAAGTCTCCTCCGACAATCACCATCTCATTTTCTTCCAATTCCCTCATTTCTTCATCTAACACGTTCCAGAACTCATCTTTTTCCTCTGCTGTACAGCCAACTTGCGGGGCATATACACATAATACGACCACCCGCTCTTCTCCAAGACCCAATTTCATTCACATGATCCTGTCGTTCCTTCTACCCACGTCCAGTACTTCACCCTTCATTCTGCCACACACCACAATTCCTACACCATTTCTTCCCTCGTTATTCGCTCCAGAGTAGAACAATTTATATCCATCTCCCAGTTCCTTTGCCTTTCCCCCTTTCCACCTTGTCTCCTGCACACATAAAATGTCCAACTTCCTCTTCCTCATCATGTCTGCCACCTCTCTTCCCCTTCCAGTCATGCTTCCAACATTCAGTGTTCCCACTCGCAACATCCTCTCCACCTGTCATCTCTTTACTCATCCATTTCCTCTAATAGAATATGTGTCCTCCCATCTGCAGATCCCAAATTCCAAGACCTTACATTTAGCTGCATTAAACTGATATACTCATTATTCCAGCTAATTCAAATCCCACTAAAGAGCCAAAACATTAGCACTATTACTGATAACACAGTCCAACACAATTTTTGCTGACTTTTATGAAACTTGTTTTTTACTAATTTGGGTGCGCTGATTTCAAATATCAAACCCATTTTTCTCTACCACGTCAGGTTTTTCCTCTATGGCATTTTCTTTTTGCTAATTTGTAAGTTTTTGATAGTTTTATGGAGGCAGTACTATTTAGAGGATCAAAAAAATCGATTTTTTAATATTATTTTCTGAAAGTATGTACTTTTAAAAATCTGTTCCTAACTTTTTATCAAGAAATTCGAAAAATTCCTGAAGATATAGCCTATTATTCAAAGCGGTGCGCAGATCAGAATCGGAGTGCTCACCGCTCTCGCTTGTTAGTAAACGAATAAATGCGTAAGAACCTGCAATGGCACATACCGGTGCTTTGAATGTGAGAGAGGCCGATAATTAGATACATAACTACTTAACAATATTCATTAAAAATTACAAGAATATTTATAAAAAAATAACAATTTTACTTACACATGAGTTTCAGGGAATAAAGTTTTGTTTGTAGCAATTTCTGCTGCGTGTTCTGCTTTGGCAATCCCTTTGAATACTCCAACAGTAGTCGGCCATCATGTGAGAATCCCATCTTCCTTGGTACCGATCTTCCATAGTTTTTAAGTCTTGATGAAATCTTTCGCCTTGTTCATCGTTTACAACACCTAAATTCCCGGGAAATCTATCAAGATGACTGTATAGGAAATGAAGCTTTATGCTCAATGTTGCAACCTAGGCGCTGGAAATTTTCAAGTACTGTTTCCACTAGATCTTTGTAATTACACGCTTTTTTGTTTCCAAGAAAATTATTCGCAACCATCATAAATGAAGTCCAGGCCTCTTTCTCAATTTTGTTCATAGAGTTGATGAAATTTGGGTCTCTCATTAAAGTTCTAATTTGCGGTCCATCAAATACACCAGCTTTAATTTTTTCATAACTAAGTCATGGAAATTTTTCACATATGTATTGGAAACAGTCACCTTGTAAATCTAAAGCTTTAACACACTGCTTCATAAGACCTAGTTTGATGTGTAGAGGTGGAAAAATGATTTTTTTCTCTGTCGATTAAAGGTTGATTTATAACATTCTGTTCTCCAACATTCAAGGATATTCTAAGAGGCCAATGTTTCTGACTCCAGTGTTGGTTTCTAGCTCGACTATCCCAGAAGCATAGAAAACACAGAAACTTTGTACATCCTCTTTGAAAGCCAAGTAAAAAGTTCACCATTTTAAGATCCACACTGATGATCCAGTTATGGTCTGTATATTTTAATAACTTCAGAACCTTTTTAATATCCTCATATGTTTCCTTTAAGTGGACTGAATAGCCAATAGGAATTGAGCCATATACATTCCCATTGTGTAGTAAGACACACTTGAGACTTCTGCTTGAACTGTCGGTAAATAAATGCCACTCATTTGGATGATATTGTACAACACTCATTTCAGTTAGTAAACCTGACACATTGTTACAGTAAACAAACCCACACTTGTGTTTAAAATATTGTACAAGATTACTTTCCCTGCTACGATAAAAAGTTATCTTCATATCTTGCTCCAGTAAGTTTTTTTCATTTAATCTTGAAGCTAACAATTCCGATGATTCCTTTGATAGGCCCAAATCTCTTACTAAGTCATTCAATTGCGCTTGAGTAAAACATTGCAGTCCAGAACTAGAAATTAAATTTTCATTGTCTAAATCAACATCCTGGTCTTGCTCCTCAAGAACATCTGGCATATCTTGATCATGCTCGTTCTCAAGTAAAGGAAGTCCTTTATAAATTGGCACAGCTATTTCTTTGGAATGAGCAACTGGCCAAATTGCTGAGTCGAGATTTGGATACACAATTTTTTTCTTATTCTTCTTCTTATAACCAGAAGTCTGAACTAAACAAAAATAGCAATCATCTACGTGATTTTTCGGTTCACGCCAAATCACTGGAATGCCAAAAGCTAATTTTTGGCATTTTCCCTTGCTCCACTATTGTAAATTTTCTATACATGACTTACCACTTTATTTGGAGCCCATGAATTGTCCTGATCTGCAAGTTTTACGTCAAAGTATGCAAAGTACACTTTCTTAACGAAGTCAGTGATATTTGTCCTTTGACTGGGAACAGTAAAGCTGCCACAAATGTAGCAGAAGGAATCTACACTATTGACACATTTGAGTAGTAGACATGATGTATTTTCTTCACTGCCGACTAATATGCAATTAACAAGACAAAAAAAACCAGAGATTTTATTGAAACGTTATAAGCGCTCAACATACTTTCACGATTGACTGATTTCGATCGTTCTTTGTCCGCTATGATGCATATAGCATTCATTTGTTTTAGGCAGTTGTCATCGCCTACTTTTCATCACCTAAATGTATTAGGTCAGTTATCGGCCTCTCTCGCATTCAAAGCACCAGTACATGGCGTTGCAGGTTCTTACGCATTTATTTGTTTACTAACAAGCGAGAGTGGTGAGCGCTCAGATTCTGATCTGCCCACCGCTTTGAATAATAGGCTATATCTTCGGGAATTTTTCGAATTTCTTGATAAAAAGTTAGGAACAGATTTTTAAAAGTACATACTTTCAGAAAATAATATTAAAAAATCGATTTTTTTGATCCTCTAAATAGTACTGCCTCTTAAAAACTATCAAAAAACTTACAAATCAGCAAAAATAAAATGCTATAGAGGAAAAACCTGACATGATAGAGAAAAATGGGTTTGATATTTGAAATCAGCGCACCCAAATTAGTAAAAAAACAAGTGTCAGATCATAATCAGCAGAAAAATTTTTTTTTTTGTTGGCCAGTATAATTCTTCCAAAGGTCACATTATCTGCAAATAACTGAATATTGCCTTGCAACTCAATGACAACATCATTGGCAAATGTTAAAAAGCAAATGGGTCCATGTGGAATTCTGTTTCTGATATTCCTCTTCTTTGATACTGCTCTGCCATATACAACCATCTGATGTCTATTAGACAGCCAATTTCCAATCACTTCACTATTCCGATATCTAACCCCCTTGTGTTGCAACTTAAATATCAACTTATCATGAGGCACACTATCAAATGTCTTTGAAAAATCCCCCAGAAATAGTAAGATGGCAGCATGTGACTTTCCTTGTCTATCACTCTTGTCACTTAATATAACTCCAACATATCATGGATTGGAGTTATATTAAAAAAAAAAATCACTCAATGCAGACCTTTATTTTATTTCTTCTAATTTGGCAGAAAATCCTAACTTTTTAAAAGTATGAAGTGATTTGAATATATCACTGTTTATAAATGTTACTTACATCTTGTAGCTGTCCTTCTACTTGGGAAGTATCTTCTGTAGATGATTTTAGATAACCTCTCATTAATTCTTCTTTATGAAAGGCAGCTTCTGCTCTATTGTAAACCTTTTCTGCAAGAGGTAGTACTGGATCATCCAGTAATTCTTCAGAGGAATTTATAACAATTTGACCAGCATGAGCTGTAATAGAATCAGATTATAATTTATATTTCTCACAAAGTAGCATAAAAAATAAATTCATTGTTCTGGGGCAAGGAAATAATTTTGAAATACTTAAATATATTTAGCATATTTCTGCTAAATAGAATCTGTTGATTCTGTTTAGCAGAAATCAACAGAATCATACAGTAACATATACATAAGAATGTGTTCTTGCACCCAAACATCATTAATCAAACCAGAAGTTTTAAAATCCACAAAAAAGAACACCTAAGTGACACTGATAATGAAACAAAGAGAAGACAAATTCGCTTCCCACATATTTAAAGAACACTATGAAATGGATTGGCAATCTACCTCTGTGCCATACCTACAGGACAACTTCCTGTTGAGGAGGTTGGGTCTGGGTCTGGCTCCCACTGATGAGACCTCATAAAGGTCAAAACCAGTCTGGGTAGTGACCCTTCCCATAATGCATAGCATTATACAGGTCCGTAAGGATATATGCTTTGCATTATGGGATACTAAGGCAAGTGATGTGAAGTCATTAGCTTCTATATATGAGTTGTCCAGTTCTACATATGAGTTGTCCTGAAATTGCTTCAGGCGCAAGCTTTGTTTGCTTACACTTGGATAAAGGATTAAACCAGGAATATAATTTCTTGGCAGCTTTAATTTATGAGTATACATAAGAGAGAGAATGGTAAGCCTAATTACCTCTCTTTATTGGATTCTGCACTTCCACCATCTCATTTAGTTGACTAGTGATCATTACTCCTCAATATGTAAATTTAGGAGTAATGACCACTTTTTCCATTTCAAAGTTCCCATTTGTATCATTTAACCAAGTCTGCCTGGTGTTAATAAGTATTTCAGTTTTTTGTTGATTAATTTTTAGCCCTATTGCTTGGGCTAATTTTTCTAGTTCCAAATATGTTTCTTTTGCTTTCTGTTTGGGTCTTGCCATCTACATATACTACAATCTTGTACACCTCTACACCCTCTACAGAATCATCTTCTTCAGTTGTCATTGGTATTTAATTTTGAGTTACAGAGGTAATGTTCTTATTTAACAATTCATGGAAATATTCTCTCCATCTTTTTTTTTTTTTTTTTTTTTACAATTTATTATTATTATTTTGTTTGTTTGTTAACATGTTTCCTTGTCTCTCTCTCTTGCATATATCTACCAGGCTTATATCCACCTTTAATTTGCTTAACGGTATTATAAGCTTGTCTAAGATTGCTCATGTTCTTCATTTCTCATTCTATTGTACATATCATTTTATTAAGGGCTTGTCTTTTTTTCCCCTTGGCAGATTTTATCTGTTTCTTGTCTCAGCTATTTATATTTTTGTTCTTTTTGTGCACTCAGTCTGGTTGGCCGAGTGGTTAGCGTATCCACTCTCCACCCAAAAGGCTGAGGGTTCAAATCCTGCGTGGGCATGGATTTGAACTAAATCAATCACAAACTAAAAAATGTTTGTGATTGTCTGTGAAAATACAAGTGGTGGTGTTGGGTGGTAGATGGCATTGGTGTATATGTTCAGTGGTGGAGACAGAGAGTAGGTGCCCTCTCTCGATGAGTCTTGAGTCTCCCTGAAGGTGTCATGTAATAATAATTAATCCTAGTTGGTCTTGTGGTAAATTCTTTGTATGCTTTCTTCTTTTTATTAGCACTTGAATACACTCTTCATCAAACCAATCTTTTTTCTTTTGCATATTTTCATATTCTAGAGTTTTTTTTAACAGTATACAGATTTTATTATTTATTGTATATCCAGCTTCTTTCTATATTTTGTTCTATATCTATATTTTCAGCTTCTATTTTTTACTTTAATTTTGTTCTAGAAGTTTGTTTTAACTTCAATTTCTTTAAGCTCTTTCAAGTTAAACTTTAGTGTCCTTTCATGTCTTTTTTTTGTTTCTTCACTGATCCCTGGAAGTTATGAAAGGAGGCTGTGCACAAGAGGGTGAGGAGTGGTTTCTTCGGATGGAGGGTGGTTGAACCTTGGAATGCATTGCCTGATAGAGTGGTTGGAGTGGGAATGGTCAATGGGTTCAAGGAGTGGTATGATAAATTTTGTGTTTCCTAAAAACGACCTCCCATGATGAGTCTTTCGACTCCATGGAGGCCTGGATAATAATAATAATAATATATTTAATTTTGACCAGATAATGATCTGAATCACAGCAAGCTCCTTCATATGATATCCTCAATTCATGACACTTGATCTGATCTTTACATTATATAAGCACATGATCAATCTGATAAAATGTTGCACCATCTGGGAATGCCCATGTCCTTTTATGGATGTCTTTATGATGAGAGCATGTAGAAGATATAACCATATTTTTGCCTATAGCAAAATCTATTAGTTTCTATCCATTATCATTAGAGTGTGTATGGGGACTGTTTTCCAATTGTTCTTTTATTATTACTCAACAGAGTCAAAAGACTCATTGTCAGAGACCCCACTACCCATGAACACAATACCTATCATACATCTCCGTAAACTCATGCCCTAACAGTGAATGAGTTACTCTCACAACCACCTCTGGCAATCCATTCCACCCATTCATCACTCTCCAAGTAAAGAATCTAGTCCACATGCCCTTACTAATCACACTCTTAGACAACTTCCAAGTTGTCTAAGAGTGTAGTTAGTATGTGTGACCCCTTATATTCCCTCGTATGCTCCATGTATTGAAAATTTCTTTTGTGTGAATCTTATAGAATCCCTTTAGCAACTTATAAGTTTCTATCATATCCCCTTTCCACTTGTCAGCTAAACTATACAATCCACACACCTTCAATCTATCATTATATGGAACATTCTGCAGACCTGTCACGAGCTTGGTCACTCTTCTCTGAATGCTCTTCACCACCTCCCAGTCTTATAAAGGCTATCATCATAGTCTTATAAAGAGGGATAATAACTTCCTATCTTTACTCATCAATGTGTTCTTCAACATCCAAGTAATCCTCTGAACTATTCTGCCAACTCTTACAATATGTTCTCTGAATTTGAAATCTCTATCCACCATCAGCCCAGATTCCTATCCTCATCAATTTCCTGTAATCTAGTACCGTAAATATGACAAAGAGTATGTAATCCTTTCATCCCAAAGTGCATTACCTTACATTTTGCAACATTAAATTGATAAACATTGTTCTGTTTTCACAATGCCAAAAATTTATTTAAATTATCCTATAAGAGTTGTTGTTGTTGTTATGTTCCATCGAGTCTTTTTCGACTCCTGGTATTTCTATCAACATACACTCTCCATTCAGATCTGTCCCTGGACATATCCTTCAGAATTTCCAGGTGTGCATTCCAGTTGCTTCTTTAACTTCATCCAACCATCTAATTCTTGGTCTTCCTTTTCTCCTACTTCCATCCACTTTAGCAAGCATCATCATCTTCTCCAGACTATTATTTGCTCGTATAATATGTCCAAAGTATGACAATCAATCATTTTTATCAACTATTGCCCACTCGAGTTTTGCATCATCAGCAAAAACTAAATATCCCCCCCCCTCAAATCATCTGCAGTTGAAGAGTAGTAGTCCTAGTACAGAGCTCTGGGGCACTCCACTAGTCACCCTCACATGCCTTGATTCCACTACATCATACACCACCCTCTGATGTCTGTCTATCAGACACCCCCCCCTCTTATCAAACTTCATATTCCTTCCCATTTACTCCAACTTTTGTCATAATTTTCCATGTGGTATTCTGTTAAATGTCTTTACAAAGGCAAGCAGTATCATAGTGTTGTCATTTCTTTGATCAAATTCTGCTATAACCTTATTATACAATGTGAAAAAATTACTGAGGCAGGACCTCCTTTTTAGAAAGCCACATTGTCTCTTATATGATATCATATTCCTATCCACATATTCCTGAATTTTACTTTTAACCAACCTTTCCAATACTTTAACCACCACTCCAGATACTAATTGGTCTGTAATTTGTTACTTCTGTCTTGAAGCCACCTTTATATAGTGGAACTATCTTACCCTCTCAACTCCCTTGGTACCTTGTTGGGCTGAGACTTAGATTAAACAACTTCGTCAAAAGCACTGCCAGTTCACTTGCACATTCTCATAGCACACGAGCTGACATACCATCCAAGGGAACTGCTATATTCGCATTGATATTATTCAAACATTATAAGTTATAAATATCTTCCTGAGCAACCTTGGCACTCGGGAAGCAAGATATCATTATCCTGAGACTCCATAGGGTCACAGACTCATCCAGGAGGTCCCTTTTGTTATACACACAGCTCATCATACTGTGCCTTAAATAGATTCAAATTCTCTCTAGATACCATGCTCTCAAGAAATGAATTCCATTATTCACATCTCTCCATGCAGAGTATTATCTCTAACTCTCCGACAAGAGTATTATCATACTCTCATTGAGCACTCCTATGATGGAATCACTATATAAATTTTTCTCTTTACTAAGACAATTTCAGGACTATACAATGTTAGTTATGAGGATCAGCTGAGGGAATGTGGACTGCAGAGTTTGGTGGATAGAAGAAGGAGAGGTGATATGATTGAGACTTTTAAACTATTGAGAGGTGGTTACAGGGTTGACACTGGGGAGTTCTTTCGCTTGGTTGAACAGCGGGAAGGAGTGATGACAAGGGGCCATCCCAGGAAGTTACGAAAGAAAACTGTGAACAAGAGGGTGAAGAGTGGTTTCTGTGCATGGAGGGTGGTTGATCCTTGGAATGCATTGCCTGATAGAGTGGTGAGAGTGAGTACGGTCAATGGGTTTAAGGAGTGGTATGATAGACTCTGTGTTTCCTAGGAGGAACTTCCCACGATGAGTCTTGATAGACTTGTGTTTCCTAGGACGGACCTCCTGCGATGAGTCTTTAGACTCCTTGGAGGCTAAATAATAATAATAATAATATTACTTTCTTGCTCAGGCAAGGATTCCTTTCTCTTTGCCCTGACATTTTTTTTCTTCTTTGCAGCTGTGCCACTCTCCAGATGGTTATGAAATCTCTGAAATTTATGCTTCATACTGTGAGGGAAACCACATAAGTGCACTATCTCCTCTCATTACAACCAACTCTTCACATCATCCACATTATCACTCTTAAGCTGGTCACTTTCTTCTAACACTTATCCTCCTCCTCTACATCATTCACATTTTTAGTGCCTGTACTCCATTAAAAACAATACTTCACTCTCACTCTTTCTCTAGATATGCACTTCTGCTACTCGCTACCAAAACACTTTCTGCACTCGCTCACCATTCTTGCTTTCAAACCAAAGGATACTTGTTCTTGGTAGAGAGAATATTTCACAGACCATTCTCTATGAAGTCAATCAAGTTGAACTATTTAATGAAAAAATAATTTGGGTGCCATCATTCTACTTCACATCAGTGCCATAGGCGATGATATGAAACATACAAAACAGTGCACTAGTGATACTACTTCTTGTAATTATGTTAGACTTCGTTTATATCCAATTCTACAACTAACTTAACTCAATATAATTGAAACTTCACATAAACTGTGTGTTTAACACAATTAAAAGCAGCAGCATCATTTTTTTTCTCTGATAAGGAACTTCCATCACATGTCACCTATATAACTTGGACATACAGCTTAAGCACGAAGAGTATTATTATTATTAACATCTGACTTCCATGGAGTCAAAGGACTCGTTGCAGAAAGTCTATACTCTCTTGTGCCAAAAGATCATCGAACCATGCCTTGAACCTATTCACAGTTTCTGTATTCACATGCTTTCAGGCAATGTATTCCACTCACCAATCACTCTCCGCTTTTCACACCCTCTTTATAGAGCTTTCATGGATGGCCTCCAGTTCTACCCTCATGAATGATATGGGCAAATATAAAATTCAGGAATTGGACAATGAGACTTATTTCTGTTTTTAGCCCAACAAAAGGTTCTACTAACAAAAAGTGGAAAAAAATTTCACATAATTGAAGAAGCAGTTGGCATAAAGAACAAAAGAAAAGATGGTCCATGTTGAAGACCTAAATAGAGTACAAAATGAATACCAGACATATAAAAACATTTCAGGAAAATTCTAGAGATAAAAGGAAAGCAAAGAAATTAGCAATTATGAGCAATAAAATATTGTTACAACATAAAGATGTTCACAAATTCGCATGGAAAGGAGATACCAGAAATAAGGAAGTCATATGAAATAAGTAATTCTGATAATTACTGATAGCAATAACAGCAGGAAACAAGAAGAGTATATATAGGAGATTTGAATAGGAAGCTGTCACCAGTTAGTTTTGAACAGAAAAACTTTCAGAGGTATGCTGTTTTCAAATATACAAACGTTATCCAAGAAAATTGAAAGAACTTTAAAACAAAAATCAATCTTTAGAGAGTAGCTGATAGATTCTGAAAAAACATTGATTCATTCAACAAAGCATGTAGTCACATTTTTTTGCAATGACAGTACAACAGAATTTCATGATGGTCTCAAGAACAGCCAGTCCTAGAAAAGAAGAAAGCATATCAAGTTGCAAGTAAGTCAGTATGTGTACTGAGAGAATATAGAGAGAATTGTAAGAATGCAAAGCAATATGTAAAAGCAGATAAACTAACATTGTGGAAAGTCTGTAGTAAGAATATAGAAGGCAAATATCAAAATATTCTGGTGATTTCTAAAAAAAAACTTAGAAATGGAGGAAGCATATCACCTTTATCATCTCTATTTCCAATAAAAGGAAATAAAGATGAAAAAAAGATGATTATGGACTGCATTTCAGTGGTTATGGTGGGAGTCATTTGGAAAGATTGTTGCTGGAAGGCAGAGAAGTGAGTAAAGAGATTGGATCAGATCAAGTGGGAAGTGATGTGGAAGAGCAGGTGAGTATGACAGGCGAGATTTAAGAGGTGGTTATGAATGAAGAAGTAAGTAGCATGAGTATGGAAAATGGGTGTGCAAGATGAACAGGGAAACAGGGAGGCTCAGGGTGGAGAGGGGTACACAGAATGAGAAAGTTGGATGTTCCAAGAAGATGTGAGAGCATGTGTAGACAGGAAAGGGATGACCTGGGATCAAGAGGAAACAGTTGGAATTGAAAAATTTTCTAAAATGAATAAGCAGAAAGGGAAATGGCCCCAGTCGAGCATGGAGAGATCACATCGAATAAGTGTTATCAGTAGAAACAACTGTACATCAAGGAATGAGCAGTTGTGTTTATATACAAATACTAGAAGTATAAGAAACAAGGTAGATGAAATGGTTGCACTAATCGAGTCTGTTCACCCAAAAATTGTTGGAATAAGTGAGACATGGTTAGATGACGACAAAATCCTGAAAGGAATAGAGATGGAAGGATTTGGTGTGTTTCGTAAGGATAGAAGGGGTAAAAAAGAGAGGGGAGTGCTATTGATGATAGAGAAAGAGTTACGTCCATACAAGGTAGAGATACAAGAGGGAAATAGTGCCAGTGGTTTTGAGGCAGTATGGTGTGAGATAGAGGTGAATGGAATGAAATACTTGGTTGGATGTTGTTAAAGACCAGGAAATGTGGATGGTAGTGAATATGAAATGTATAATCAAATTAGCCAGCAAATAAGAAAAGAGTGATCATTATGGGCAATCTTAATTATGGCAATATAGACTGGAATGATGAGATAGCAACTGGAAGTAAAGAAAATGAGTTTCTTGAGTTTTTGAGGGATAACTACCTCAGACAGTATGTAACAGAGAGCACATAAGGATTAAGGGTCTTGGATTTGGTCATCTCATCTCATCAGAGGATGTAATTATAAATGAGGTGTCAAATCATCCACCAATTACTGAGAGTGACCATGACGTGATTACCTGGATGGTTGCCAGCAGTGCGAGGACCTCTGTGAGAAAAGAGTATATGTGGAACTACAAGGGGGGGGGGTATGAAGAGCTCAGGAGACAGCTTGCAGATGTAGCATGGAATGAGCAGTTAGTGGGAAAAGAGATCAATACAGCTTGGGGAATTTCCAAAAACTATCTAATAGATGCAATGTCTAAGTGTATTCCATGGGTGAAAAGGTTAAATAAGGTAGATGTGAAATGAATGAATAAAGAGATTAAGCATGCGATACAGAGAAAAAGGGCATTATGGAGGCAACATAAGAGAAGTGGAAATAACCAATTCCATGAGGACTACAAAAACCAGGCAAGGCAGGTGACTTGGTTGGTGAGGGTAGCTAAAGAGAGGTATCAACAGCAGCTAGCTAATGAAGCCAAAACAAATCCTAAGGAGTTCTTTCAATATGTAGCCAGCAAAAGAAAGAATGATTATGGAAGGATGACATTGATTGCAGAAAGTGGTATAAAGACAGCTGTTGCAGAATGCGTGGTGGAGATACTTAATGAGCAGTTCATAAAGGTCTTTCAGTCTTATGAATGTGACTTCATGGATAGATTACGAGCAGTTGACGATATGGAAGAGAGACTGACTGTAAGTGAGCAAGAGGTGTATGGGGAGTTGAGCAAACTAGATGTAAATAAGGCTGTGGGACTTGATAATATATCACCACGTATTCTGAAGGAATGTGCCAGGGAGTTTACGCCGGCTTTGATATATTATTTTAATATGAGTCTCGCACTCGGTTAAGTTCCTAAGGAGCGGAAGGAGGGCAAGATTGTGCCACTTCATAAAGGAGGTGAAAGAACTCAAGCATCAAACTATAGGCCTATCTGTGTGTTAGGTGTTGTCTTAAGTAGTTACGTTGTTGGAGAAGCTTGTAAGAACTAGGATCTGGAATTGGGTTGACAACAGTGGTATTATCTTTGATGGACAGCATGGATTTGCTAAAAGGAGGTCATGTTTTAGTAATCTAATTACTTATTACAATAAGGTGACTGCTTCCATGGACAGAGACTAAAGATATACAGCAATATACTTAGATTTTGCAAAGGCTTTTGATAGATTACCGTATGATAAGTTGATAGTCAAACTGGAGTGGATGGGGTTGGATATCAGATTGGTTCATTGGATTGGAGACTGATTATTTATTATTATTATTATGTGACACCTCCAGGGAGTCCAAAGACTCATTGAGGGAGAGTGTGCAAACAGTATCGAATGATTGAACTCCTTCCAACTACTAACCATGCTCAAACTTGCTTAACTTTTTGCTGAGCCATTAATAGCAGAGGCTCTGGAGAAGCGATATCCAGGAAAAGGAAAGTCACTAGCAAAGTGCCTCAGCGGTCTGTTTTAGGGCCATTGCTGTTTAACTTGTATATTAATGATATTGGTGAAGATTTGGATGGAGATATTCAGTTGCTTGCAGATGATGCAAATTTGGGATGAACCATGAAGAGTAGAGAGGATGTTGTGGCCTTACAAGAAGACTTGAATAAATTGAATGATTTGGTATGGAAATAGGGATGCGAGTTCAATGTTGCAAAATGTAAGGTTTTAAAATTTGGAAAACAAAAATGGGATGCATAATTTATGCTTGGTGAGGATATATTGTCAGAGGTGGAGGAAATAAGAAATCTGGGGGTCATAGTGGATAAGGATCTGAAATTTAAGGGACACATAGCCAAAATTGTGAAGACAACACATAGGTTTCTGGAAATGACGTGGAGGATAATGACTTGTAGAAGTAGGGAGATTCTTGTTCCATTGTAGAAGGCTTTGATTGGGCCACACATGGATTATTGTGCCCAGATTTGGTCACCTGGTTTTCAGAAAGATGAAGAGATGTTGGAGATGGTCCAGAGGCGACTGACTAAGGTGGTTTCTGACCTCTGGAATGTCGAGTATGAGGAAAGATTGAGAAGATGCAACTTGCAGAGTCTGGTGGACAGGAGGAGAGATATGATAGAGACCTACAAGTTATTAAGGAGTTGTTACACGATCAAGTCTGGTTTGTTTTTGAACTAGGTTTGGTTTACAGAGGTTCTACAGAAAATAGTGGGAGATCAGGGGAGAACCAGAGGTCACACGCTCCTTATACAGCTTCCCCTGGAAGCTGTATAAGGAGCGTGTGAGTAGGGGGATGAGAAACAGGTTTTTTTTTCAAGCAGAGTTGTGAATGATTAGAATGCCTTGCCTGAGAGAGTGGTGTCTGCAGAGAATTTCAGTGTGTTTAAAGCATGGTATGATGAGCTGTGTGTTTGATAAAAGGACCTTCTAAATGAGTCTTTGACTCCATGGGGTCTTGGATAATAATAATAATAATAATAATAATAATAATAATAATAATAAAGGTGACATAAAAGCTGAAGATAAAGATATTCTAAATATCTGGAGTAATTACTTTGAAATATTGTTAAATAAAATAAACAGTGACATGATGGTAGAAAATATTTAGGAGAAATGAAATCAAGAGTACATATCAAGACTCGATGTACAAAATTCCATCATACACTCAAAATGTGGAAAGGCAGCTGAAGTAGATGATATTCAACCAGAAATGTCAAATATGCAGAGATATACAAGTTTTACATTGGCTGTACTGCATAATGGGTGATTGGAGGATAACTTTAATAGAATTTATCTAGAAAACAGTGAAATAAAACTGAATGTATTATACCAAGGAATTGTACTATTGAGTATTCCATGTAAAATTCATACATGGAATATTTGATACATGGAATGAATGCAAACATACTTGAGAAGAATCACTTGGATCTTCTCAAGTAGTGGTTGTCAAAAACGGATTTTACGTTTAAAACAAATACTTCAGAAATCATGAGTGTAAACCAGACATTTTATCAAGCAATATCATCATCATGTGTATCAAGGATTTAGGCCTAGCATGGCCTGTTCCGGCCTTAGAAGTCATCGAGTCGTTTAAGAGGATGTCCTGGTTTTCTTTTTCCTAATGGCTTTTACTTTAAGGCTTGTTTTGGTAATCTTTCTGTTTTCATTCTTTGAACGTGTTCCATCCGTTTATGCTTATATTTTTTAATTTTTTCTATTACTGGTTCTTGGTTTAATTCTTTCATAATTTCTCCATTTCTTTTGATCAAATAGGGTATACTTTGCAGTTTTTCTCATAAACTTCATTTCTGCTGTTATTAATCTTTGTCTTTTCGTTTTATTGTCCAAATTTTGCTTCCATACATTGAGACTGGTAGGGCTAATGTATTGTGTACTTTTAGTTTTTGAACTAGGTTTGGTTTAAATATAGAGTTAATTATACCTGTTATTTTTAAATATTTTGTAATTTTTATGTTTATATCTTTTCATTTTCATATGTGATCATACATCCTAGGTAGTTAAATGAATTCACCTGTTCTAAGATCTTGTTATCTATTACTATTTTAGTTTATTTTAGATTACTATCCAGCGATATGTAGTCTATTAAGATGTAGGCCAGCAGTTAGAATTCAAGGAAGCATAAACATGACTTCATGTAAAATCAGTTGTAAGATAAGGGTGCACATTATCTCCCCTGTTATTCATCATCTTTATGGATTACATTATGAAGGAAAGTATTAAAACTGATATCAAAATTGGAGATGTTAATCTCAGCTCTTTTCTTTATGCACTTGATTTATATTCTTAAATAAATCTGGTAAATAAGTCTGCAGATTCTGTAACCAAATTAAATAGCTACTGTAAAAAATTGTATTATTTTCATAGAGCAACTGAAAAAATTATGGGATATTGTGCCCTTTGACTAGAAAAGACATTGGTTTAATCATGATGAGAGGAATCTCTATATGGTATTTTTAACACGTTCACTGCCAACTACAAATATACTTGTAGTTGGTATATGAGCCTCACAAGCCAACTACGAATATACTCATATGACGCTTACCACCGGCAAAGAGATTACTTGTACTGACCTTGAAGAAGTGAAAGTGCTTAGCGTGCGGAGCGTAGCAGCGAGAGTGTGTATACTTGTAGTTGGTATATGAACCTCTCAAGCCAACTACAAATATACTCATATGACGCTTACCACCGGCAAAGAGATTACTTGTACTGACCTTGAAGAAGTGAAATTGGTTGGCGTACGGTAACAAACTATGCCCGAGGAGCGTAGCAGCGAATGTGTTAAGTTGAAGGCAAGTTATTTGATCTGAAGTGGTGGTAGCAGAATTTTCAATTCGGGAACCTAGGGATCCTCATCCTACATACAAGCAAATTAAGCAGCATACGCATGCAAGTTACAAATAAAAGATGTGCTATTAGTGAGTGGTATATTGCACAGTCTGAAGATGATGGATAGTAGAATAGCATGTAGATAGGAGAATTGTAAGTAGAAGATTGTGAGGAGTAATGGAATGCCCTCTTGTGATGAGTTCTTGGCATCATCCAAGATCTTATGTTGTTATTATTATTATCATCTTGACTTCCATGGAGTCACAAGACTCATCATGAGAGGTCAACACTAGTCAATACAAAGTCTATTGTACCATTCCTTAAACTCATCTGCAATTTGCACTTTCACCACCCTCCTACCATTCTGCAAGCAAGAAACTTACTTCTTACCCATTTGTTCACTATTTCCTTTTGTAACTTCCAGGGATGGCCCCCTATGCTTGTTCCTTCCTTCCTCCCTTGTTCTACCACATGAAAAATTTCGTCAGTGTTAATATAATAATAACCCTCCAACAGCTTAAATGTCTCAATTATATCCCCTTCCTCTTTGTCTTCTATTCACCAGTCTCTGCACTCTGTTTTGTAACAGTTTCCATCTGATATTGTGTCAAATGCCTTTACAAAAACAAGCAATATCATGCTGTAGTCATTTTGCTTACCTAATTCTGTTGTTACTCTATTATGAAATAACAATAAATTATTAAGACTCAACTTAGCTTTAACAAAGCCGTGCTGCCCACCATAGAGTATTGTATCCCTAGCCACCCATTGCTGGATGATATTATAACAATAATTCTGTATTATTATAGTCTATAATACTACAATTAAGTTTGAGACAATATACAGAAAATACTAGCCTGCAATTGTAACCATCCATGGTGCACCATCTTCTCCTACAGTTCTGTTAATCAGGTTTAGGACATTTTTCAGTAAGGTGTTCAGATGTTCACTAGTTACCATAGTTACATGATTCCTAGGAAAAGAGAAAAAAAAGATTTATACAGTTTATTGTGAACTAATCTTATAAATAATATGGTGAATATATAAGTTTTGGGGAACTGTCTCTTTCTCTCTGTAAAGAGAGATAACCTCCCTATCTTTCAAGCATATACATACAAGAATATATATATAAAACTATGATGATATTATTAATATCAGATGTTCACAGAACCATAAGACTCATTGTATAAGTTTCCCAGTCTCATAGACAAAGTTTATCAAACCATGCCTTAAAACTCATTCTCAATTTCTACACTCACACTTCCAATAGTTAACCACTTTCATGTTCATAACCTCCTAATAGAGCTGTAAGGAACAGCCCCTTGTTCTACCTGTCCCCTCTCCATTCTTTGAAAAATCTCTTTCACATTACTCTGGTAAAAAAAAAAAACCCTTACCCCAACTTATAGGTTTTTAATCATATTCCATTCCTTCCTCCTCCTCCTCTTATCAGTGAGGATCTGTAAACTGCATTTCCTTGATTTTTTCTCATACCCAACATTTCAGAGATCTAACACTGTCTCATAGCAGGAGGTCCTCGTTGTCTCACATATAAAGTTCATCAAGCCATGCCATCAAATTCAGTCTTCTCTAGACTTCTCCAACATATCTTCATCTATGACCAAAAGCTATAGGCACTAGTGAGACTTGGCTAACAGCAGATTACAGAGTTACAGGGGATAAAATGTGACGGATTTAGTATTTTCAGAGAGGATAGAGTAGACAGGACAGGAGGTAGGGAACTGCTGATAATAGCAGATGAATTGCAGCCAACAAGATTAGGAGTCAGACAAGTGGATGGCAGTTCTTTTGAGTCAATCTAGTGTGAGATCAAGGCCAATAGGACAAAATACAAAATTGAATACTTTTATAGGCGAGGAGTGCCAGGGATGATGTGGAAGACATGCACCAGCAAATTAGTATGAGTGCAAGTCGAGTAATTATTAAGGGGACTTAAACTTTGAAGAGATAGACTAGAAGAAGGAAAGATCAAATGACAGGAAGAAAATATAATTTATACACTTACCGAGAGAGATAATTACTTGAAGCAGAATGTGACAGAGACAGACTAGGGGTATGAGAGTGTTTGATCTTGTTATAGGATCAGAAGACCTATCCATAACTGAGGTGGCTACATTACCACCAATTGGGGAAAGTGATTGTGTGGTGTTGACCTGGGAAGTAGCAAAACAGGAAGAAATTCCAGTTAAGAAGGGGTATATGTGGAGCTATAAGACAGGTGATTATGACAGACTTAGGAGCTAGATTGAAGCAGTACAGTGGCATAAAAATCTGTAGCAGTAACCAAAGGCATAGGAATGCTAACACTATGACATTGGGGCAAGTGCCAATGGCAGCAGTGTCAGATAGGTGCCAGTAATGGATAGTTTACCACTTATTGAAATCATCACACGCTTTGTCCTACTGGCCACAATCTCACACCAGATTGCCTGAAATGAACTGCCATCACAAGCTTGTCTCCTACTTTTTTTTGCTACAATTCATCTGATGTCATCAGCAGTACCCTTCCTAACTAATGTTAGCCAAGTCTCACAAAATATTTGATGAGGTAGCACTAAACAATGTCAAAAATTTTCCCCTCTTATTTCTGATACTTCTAAAATTAGTATATATGAACTGTAGCATCCCCTTAGGTCCCCAACCACCTTTAAATCCTGAATTGACTAGTGCATTTGATATTATTGCTTAAGAGAGATTTTGAAGTTTTTGGTCATTCTTGCACTCAATCATGGGTGCCTGCATGCACCCATACACTCAACTGCATCAACCCTAATTGCATTAGGTTTTCTGACTTTTCAATTCTGCACTGTATAAAGCTCTTTCTAGATAACTAATTCTGAACCCATTTAAGTGCAGCCTATCAGCATTATATAAGTCCTTCTATCTGTCAAATTCAGTTCATAAGCACACAAGCTCTACATCATTTCTTCTTCACAACTTGTGCATTGATTCATTTGCCCTCCTCCTCAATTCCCCTATCTTATTGTGTGGCATAATTCTTAATAAGATTGGCAGCATTCAATAAGGCTTCCTTTATTATGAATGAAGATGCAGGGATAAAGTATTGGAGGTCTGACTATGATAGCAGGATACTACAAAATTTCTGCATGACATTTTGTGCCCCAAAAAAATTTACACTAAAGACCACTTGTGATTACAGTCATGGCCCTCATTCTGAATGACAAAGTGAGGCCACATATTATTATCATTATTATGATTCAGGCCTCCATGGAGTCAAAAGACTCATCATGGGAGGTAGAGTGAAGTCCTTAAACTCATCGATCATTCACCACTCTATCAGGCAATGCATTCCACAGCGCAACCACCCTCCATGCAAAGAAACCACTCTTGCTCACAGTTTTCTTTTGTATTTTCCAGGGATTGCCCCTTGTCATTGTTTCCTGCTGCTCCACCAAGTGAAAGAACTCCCCAGTGTCTACCCCATAACTGCATCTCAACAGTTTAAAAGTCTCAATCATATCACCTCTCCTTTTATCCACTAAACTCTGCAATCCACATTCTCTCAGCCGATCCTCATAATTAACATTGCACATTCCTGAAACCATCTTTGTTATCTTCCTCTGCATCCTTTCCATTAATTTATCCCCTTCAAATCCTGGGGACCAAATTTGAGAACAATAGTCCAAGTATGGTCTGATCAGGGCTTTATGCAATGCAATGACAACTCTTTTATCTCTGTAGATTAGTGTCCTTCTCAGTATTGCAGCAATCCTCTAGGTTACCTTCACCCCTTTACAATATGTTCCCTGAATTTCAGGTCTATCAATCATCATCTCCAGATCTCTTGTCTCCCCTACTTCCTCCAGTGCAGCTCCTCCCATTGAGTATGCAGCCTCCCATCAATGTATTCCAAACTTCAAGACTTTACATTTTGCTGCATTAACTGACACCCCATTCATTTGCCCATCTTACCAGTTTATTCAAATCCTCTTGCAGGGCTGCCACATCTATTCTCAGGTAAAAATATGGATAGCAAAATGCTTTTTCATCCCATACTATCTAGATATGGTCCTTCAAACTTTGATCTGTTCTCTAAGTTGAAAGAAAATGCTTCACTACCACTGATTGAAATATATGGAAAATGCTTCACTACTATCGACTGAAATCTATGGAAAATGTTTCAATAATTTTGATAGGGGGTTTTTGATGAAGTGACTTAACTACAGCAGAAAATATATTGGGCAACAGTGATTAGGAAGAATGGAGATTATATTGAAGGTAAATGTATGTTACTAAATAAATGTGTGGGTTAATAATAAGAGCACAGTATGCACTAAAGAATAACAATCAAGAAGATGAGCAGTGATTATGAATTCGTTATTCATAATCACTGCTCATCTTCTTGATTGTTATTCTTTAATGGTTAGCTTAAAATAATTATTATATATTATGTCAATATTAAATTTTACTGATATCTTACCCAGTCTGGAGATTGACATTATCAGGTCCCTGGCTCCACCAGAATGGTAAATAACTTAAAAGGAAAAGAGACAATAAGGAAAATATGTTAATGCAATAATGGAACAAGGAATTAAAAATAATAATAAGTTTTAAAATATAAACAGAGATATTGATGAAATGATGGTCTAAAAATTTCAAACTTTTGAGAAATTGTGACTGACTTTGAAATCTCTCTAATAATCTAACTTTTTCATAATATCATTATTATTATTATTATTCAAGCCTCCATGGAGTCAAAAGACTCATTGTGGGAGGTCCTTCCTAAAAAACACAAAGTCTATCAAGACTCATCGAAGGGAGGTCCCCCCTAAGAAACACAAAGTCTATCATACCATTCCTTAAACTCATTGACCGTTCTCGCTCTCACCACTCCATCAGACAATGCATTCCATGGTTCAGCCACCCTCCATGCAAAGAAACCACTATTCACCCTCTTGTTCACAGTTTCCTTTTGTAACTTCCAGGGATAGCCTCTTGTCATCACTCCTTCCCGCTGTGTAATACAGTTATAGTTAACAAAGGCAAAAATGATGGTTTAGAACTAGAGACATCAGATGATGGCATGAAAATTGATTGTAGCGAATGGTGTGGATTTTGGTAACTTGGCATGTTGTCAGGGTGTAATATGTATGCATGGACAAAGGTGGCAAATGCATTTATTAATAAACTGAACAAAATAAGTGAAAGAAGGTGGGGGGAGTCTGCAAAAAGCATGATGCTTCAATGGACTGAGGTATTTTAAATGAAAGTGAAGAACAAGAAGGAAGAATAACATTTAATGAACATAAAAATTCAGTGAAATGTGATTGTGAGTATGTAAATCAATGAAAAAGCAAAACTGAATGTGACTGCAGAAAAGAAAGTGATCCTGACTGATAGAGAAAAAGCAGGCATGACTACGGGAATGGAAGAAAGTCTGAATGATGGGGCACAAGTGGGAGTGGTTGCCAATATCAAAGCATGACTGTGGAATATGAGAATTGAAAAAAGAAATTATTAAGGTGAGAAATGAGATAAAGCATCCTCATGCACAGATGGGTGCTTCATACTCATTTGGTGGAATTCTGCTGGAAGAAGTGGACGAAGTAAAAGGATCTTGGGGTGATTTTAGATAGAAATTTGAAGTTCAGGATACATAGTGCAAAGGCTGGGAAGACATCTTGGAGAATTGCTGCAATGTTGAGGAGGAAATTGACCATGTGAGATAAAAGTGTGGTGGTTCCATTGTATAAACTTTGATTAGATCGCATCTGAATTTCTTTGCTCTGTTCACCAAGGTTTGAAGGGAATGAAGCAACCTTGGAGAGGGTGAAGAGACAGATAACAACAACAATGATATCAGGACTGTACAATGTTGATTATGAGAATAAACCAAAGGAATGCAGTCTGCAGAGTTTGATGGATAGAAGACAAAGGGGGAGATACGATTGAGACATTTAAACTGTAGGGTTATTATTGTATTAACATTGAGGAGATTTTTCTTATGGTGGAATGAGAAAAAGCAATAAGAATGATCAATAAAATATTCTAAACCAGGTTCGAGGTTTAGAAGTGCAAGAACAGAGTGTGTTTCTTTTCATCAGGCTAACCCTGATGAAGAGAGAAGCAATAAAATTTGCAGAAGATTAGAAGAGGCAATAGAGCCATACCATCAGTTGAATGAAAAAAAAAGAAAACAAAATGCCCGCCAAACTATGTTAGCTCAATTCTTTATTAAGAAGTAAAATAATAAAATTTATATTCTGAATATGTTTTATTGTCTTTCAGCCTCATGGTTTTCCTTTAACTAGGCCTTGAGACATACCTTAATTCTTTTATAAAAAAATTAAGGTTCAAAAAAGAAATTTGAGGAACGAATTATACTTTTCCCCATAGGTTATTGTATTCGATTAGTGCAGTTTTGATTAATGCGCCTGTTTTAAAGAATGCATTAGCGCACTAATCGAGGGATTGCTATACTTAGATTTTGCAAAGGATTTTGATAGACTGCCCCACTACAAGTTAGTCACAATTGAAGCAGATGGGATTGGATGATGGCAATCAGATAGGTATCAGCAAGTTGTGCATGTAGGGCACTATCTTGAAAGAGGAAAGTCACTTGTGGTGCGCTGAAGGCAGTGGCAAATTCTTCATGCTTGCTGCGCAAGCTCATTAATTGAGAAAGAAGTAATATTTATTTGTTAATAAATGCATGCATTTATAAGCATTCCATTTAGGCTTATAGTTTTGTAGACAGAAGACGTTTTAAACTTGCACATCAATAATTGAGCTTTGCTTTGTGTATCGAAGGCCGACGCTAGTCAAGCTACCTTGGCTTGCTCGGTTGTGGGAGCATCCAGGTCCTCGCTTCAGCACTGTGATTTCATGTGCACGCATAGCCATTTCCATAACCTCCACATCATCTCACCCTGTTGTTTAAACACGAGTCATCTGCAGTCAAAGTAGCTCTAGCCAGTGAGCTTCAGCCAGCCTTTACAAGTGTGTGTTGCTTCGGAAAATTAAGTTACAACCAACTTTTTATGACGATGTTATTGACCAGTTCATAAAGAAGAACCATAGGGTAGAATTTGTATTCAAGTAGCTAAATTGAAAAAGATAGAATATCATTTGTAAAATAAATGTTGTATTTGCATGATTAAATGTACATAAATTTCCAAATACAGGTAACCCTCGTATAATGCAGTTTCGATATAACACAGTCTAAAATTATAACCCTTGTTGAACGCGGTACTTACACAAAATGGTTCCGATAAAAACACGGTCTACAAATTGTAGTAACCCTTTATCTTTTCATATGTTTTTCACCGCACGACTTAAAAATCAAATTTTATCTTTGTGAAATTTGTGCCTGCCTGTATCCCGTATATAATTATAAGTAGTGAATTTATATTAGGGGAAATATCCTTTAGCATGCATGTACTTCAATTGTTTACCATATAAAACGTTTATTGTTGAAAATTGTTCTCGTTTCTGGCAGGAAAGTGCATTAAAAATCATAAGTGTGTTCATCTCAAGCTGAGCACTTTATTTTCTGGTGAGTTACATACAATATGTAAAGCTTGCTTTTTTGTGTAAACAATTATTTTTATAGTAATGGCCACAAACTGAAATGAAAGGGAAAACCAACATGGAAAACAAAATTAATTTCTCTCGAACAAAAATATTCAAAATCTTGGATCGGTTGAAAAATTGAGAAAAACCAGGAGTTTTTGCAAGGACTTTGAATTTAAATGAATCAACAATTCCAACAATCAAACAAAATGAACATAAAATCTGAGAAAGTGTTTATTGCTGAGTCAACAATAAGTACAAAGCACATTGCTCATGTATGATATTCTAATGAAAATATGGAGAAATCTCTAATGATTTAGATAGAAGATTGCACCTCAAAAGAAAATTGCTATGGATGCAAATCATATTAAACAAAAAACTCTCAAAGTTTATAAACATTTATAGTGCAGACCAGGAGTTCAATGCAGATGAATCCAAGTTATTGTTAGTGTTTATTGCTGAGTCAACAATAAGTGCAAAGTGCATTGCTCATGTATGATATTCTAATGAAAATAAGGAGAAATCTCTAATGATTTAGATAGAAGATTGCACCTCAAAAGAAAATTGCTATGGATGCAAATCTTATTAAACAAAAAACTCTCAAAGTTTATAAACATTTATAGTGCAGACCAGGAGTTCAATGCAGATGAATCCAAGTTATATTGGAAAAAAGTGCAAAAAGCACCTATATTTCGAAAAATGAAAGATCAGCTCCTGCCTGGATTCAAAGTTTACAAAGATAGAATTACTCTACTATTTTGTAGTAATGCATCAGGTGATTACATGACAAAACCAGTGTTTATTAACCATTCCTCAAATCCTTGCGCCATGAAAGATTAAAACATGCACTATTTTATTTTGCCTACAACATTTATGCATTATGAGCAACAAAGTTGAAGTATAATTTGTAATTTTTATACTTTTATACTATGAATTTGTTTCATAGTTATATGTTTTCTTAATTTACATGAATTACCTCAATTAAATAAAAATATTTTTTTTTGTTGGATATGTCATTATTGTTTATATAATTAAAAAAAAAAAACGATTTCGGAACATAACACTACTTTTTCTATGTGATCTCAGACTCGCATAATGCGATTTATATAATGCGGCATTTCTGCGGAACCTAACATCCGGGTTATATTATTATTATTATTATTACCCCAAGACCTCATGGAGTCAAAGACTCATCTGGGAGGTACTTTTATTACACCCACAGTTCATCATACTTTGCCTTGAACACATTCAAACTCCTTGCAGACACCACACTCTCAGGCAAGGCATTCCAATCATTCACAACTCTGCACGAAAAAAACCTGCCCCCTACTCACACCCTCTTTATACAGTTTCCAGAGACCACTGGTTCTCCCCCTGATCTCTCACTATTTTCTGTAGACTTCTACAGCATTGATCCTATAACAACCCCTTACCAACTTGTAGGTCTCTATCATATCTCCCCTCTTCCTTCCACCAGACTCTGCAAATTACATCTTCTCAATCTTTCCTCATGCTCGACATTCCAGAGGTCAGAAACTACCTTAGTCAAATGCCTTTGGACCCTTTCCAACATCTCTTCATCCTTCTGAAAACCAGGTGACTAAATCTGGGCACAATAGTCCATGTGTGGCCCAATCAAAGCCTTCTACAATGGAACAAGAATCTCCCTACTTCTACACGTCAGTGTCCTCCGCATCATTCCCAGAAGCCTTTGCGTTGTCTTCACAATTTTGACTATGTGTCCCCTAAATTTCATATCCTCATCCACTATCACCCCCAGATCTCTTATTTATTCCACCTCCAACAATATATCCTCACCAAGCATAAATTCTGCATCCCATCTCTGTTTTCCAAATTTTAAAACCTTACATTTTGCAACATTGAACTTACATCTCCATTTCTGTGCCCAACCACACAATTTATTCAAGTCTTCTTGTAAGGCCACAACATCTTCACTACTCTTCATGGTTCATCCCAACTTTGCATCATCTGCAAACAACTGAATATCTCCATCCAAATCTTCACCGACACACACACACACACACACACACACACACACACACACACACACACACACTATCCTCAAATTGACACTTTTCCTCTTCACAATATCTAACAATGTTCTTAAATCTTTTGATACTTAATTTATACCGCCACTCAGGTCATTTGTACCGACAATAACTATCAACTTGTCTGCATCATGCCCTCTCTTCATTGCTAAAGCCACTCTTTCTATTGTCCCACCAGCCAAACACTCCTCAGGCATACCGCTCTCCATACCCTTAATCATAGAATCACCATATATCTTACCACTCTTAACTTCATTCAAGTCCACACAAGCGTCACTCATGGACTCATTATCTATGCTATTCAGCATGACTCTCCCAGTTTCATTACTCAATGCTATTTTACCCCCCCCCCCACTCTCACAACATCTCGTTTCTTCTAGACCGCTTGTCGTTTTATTTTGTTGACTCCAAATCACTCCCATATTATTTATTACTGCATCATTCACCAAACACTCACCCATACATAATCCTGTTCTAGTTACTTCAGCTAAAGTAATCTCTATAGTCCTAATTTCTCTGTTTAACACATTAAACTTAGTTGTAACTTCCAGTATCTCTTTACTGAGCACTTCCAATTTCTCATGTAGAAGATGAAGGTCATTTTCATTTTCATGAACTCTTGCCGAAGTTCTTCCACTACGGTCACAATGTCAGCTTCCATTCCTAAATGCTACAGCCTATCCTGACACTTCTCACATACGTCGACATTTTTGTTCTTCTCATTTAGCCAGACCGACCACAGATCCTTCACATTCTTCAGCGGATACATGCAGCAGTTTCTGCAACGCATCCATTGTGAAAAATCTAACACTGAGCCAGGCTTTCGTGTAGAAGAAGAAGTCCTGCCCGCCACTGATGTATGTTTCTTGTTGGACGCCATCTTTACACGTTGAATTAGGGAAACAAATTGCAGTGAAAACACAATATATACAACACAGTTCCAAACAATAACACCACTGAAGGACACTTGTATCTAACCGGTGCACAACTGCAGCACAATTTGAGACAATAAGCCACACTATATTTAAATTTAAAAACACGTTTTCAAGCCTAACTAAACACAACCGCCACATTCACCAAGGACACTAGCACCACTAATATTACTGGATATTACTGTGTATCCTTCTCCTTGGCAAGGAAGCAGCCACTTTATTGTAATAAGTAAGTAGTTTACTAAAACATGACCTCCCTTGAGCAAATCCATGCTGTCCATCAAAGATAATACCATTGTTGTCAACCCAGCTCTGGATCCAAGTTCTCACAAGCTTCTCCAACAACTTAACCACAACACCTGACACACAGATAGGCCTATAGTTTGATGCTTGAGTTCGATCACCCCCATTATGAAGTTGCACAATCTTGCCCTCTTTCTGCTCCTTAGGAACTTGACCAAGTGGAAGACTCATATTAAAATAATATGTGAAGGCAGGTATCAACTCCCTGGCAAATTCCTTCAGAATATGTGGTGATATATTATCTAGTCCCGCAGCCTTATTTACATCTAGTTTACTCAACTCCCCAAACACCTCTTGCTCACTTACAGTAAGTCTCTCATCCCCATCAGCTACTGCTCTCAATCCGTCCATGAAGTCAGATTCACAAGATTGAAAGATCTTTATGAATTGCTCATTAAGTATCTCCACCACAGATGTCTTTATACCATTTTCTCCTATCAATATCATCCTTCCATAATCATTCTTTCTTTTGCTGGCTACATATCGAAAGAACTCCTTAAGATTTGTTTTGGCTTCATTAGCTAACTGCTGTTCATACCTCTCTTTAGCAACTCTCACCAACCAAGTCATCCTCCTTGCCTGGTCTTTGTAGACCTCATGAAATTGGTTACTTCCACTTCTCTTATGCTGCCTCCACAATGCCCTTTTCTCTGTATAGCATGCTTAATCTCTTTATTCATCCATCTCACAGCTACCTTATTTAACCTTCTCACCCTTGGAGTACATTTAGACATTGCATCTACTAAATAGTTTTTGAAAATCCACCAAGCTGCATTGATCTCTTTTCCAGCTAACTCCTCATTCCATGCTACACCTGCAAGCTGTCTCCTGAGCTCTTCATAATTACAACCCTTGTGGTTCTACATATACCCTTTTCTCACAGAGGTCCTCACACTGCTGGCAACCACCCAGGTAATCACCTCATGGTCAATGAACGAGGGTTACCTGTACATAGTTTTAAACGATCAGTAATTCATTACACCTCTCATTCCCTTAATGATAACAAGAGCAAGCATGAATTTCAAGACCAGCATTTGCCCCTGGCTGTAGGTGATCAGTTTATTATTATTATTATTATTATTTTTATCACCACAAGACCTCATGGAGTCAGACTCATCTGGGAGGTTTTTTTTTTTTATCACACACACACATCTCATCATACTGTGTCTTAAACACACTCAAACTCCATGCAGACACCACACTCTCAGGCAAGGCATTCCAATCATTCACAACTCTGCACAAAAAAAATCTGCCTCTCACTCCCCTACTCACACCCTATTCATACAGTTTCCAGGTATGACCTCTGGTTCTCCCCTGATCTCCCACTATTCTCTGTAGAACTTCTTCACCATTGATCCTATAACAACCCCTTACCAACTTGTCTCTATCATATCTCCCTCTTGTCCACCAGACCCTGAAAATTACTACTTCTGAATCTTCCTTTATACTTGACATTCCATAGGTCAGAAACTACCTTAGTCAGTCGCCTTTGGACCCTTTCAAACACCTCTTCATCCTTCTAAAAACTGGGTGACCAAATCTGGGCACAATAGTCCATGTGTGGCCTAATCAAAGTATACAACGGAACAAGAATCTCCCTACTTCTACCCATGAGTGTCCTCCGCATCATTCCCAGAAGCCTTTGTGTTGACTTCACAATTTTGGTGATGTTTCCGCTAAATTTTAGATCCTTATCCACTATCACCCCCAGATCTATTATTTCCTCTACCTTCAACAATATATTCTCACCAAGCATAAATTCTGCATCCCATCTTTGTTTCCTAAATTTTAAAACCTTATGTTTTGCAACATTGAACTGACAACCCCATTTGCTTGTCCAAACACTCAATTTATTCAAGTCTTCTTGCAAGGCCACAACTTCTTCACTATTCTTTATGGTTCATCCCAACTTTGCATCATCTGCAAACAACTGAATATCTCCATCCAAATCTTCACCAATATCATTAATATTCAAGTTAAACAGTAATGTCCCTAAAATAGATCCCTGAGGCGCTCCACTAGTGACTTTCCTTTTCCTGGATATCGCACCCCCATACACAACTTGTTGATACCTATCAGATAGCCAGTCTCCAATCCAATGCACTAATCTAATATCCAACCCCATCTGCTCAAGTTTGACTGTGAACTTATCATGAGATACTCTATCAAAAGCCTTTGCAAAATCCAAGTATATTACTGTGAATCCTTCTCCTCTGTCCAAGGAAGCAGTCACTTTCAAAGCTAATACCATTGTTGTCAACCCAATTCTGGATCCCACTTGACCAAGTGCAAGACTCGTATTAAAAAAATATGTGAAGGTAGGTGTCAAATCCCTGGCACATTCCTTCAGAATATGCGGTGATATATTATGAAGTCCCACAGCCTTATTTACATCTAGTTTACTCAACTCCCCAAACACCTCTTGCTCACTTATAGTCAGGCTCTCCTCCCCATAATCAAGTGCTCTCAATCTCTCCATGAAGTCACATTCACAAGATTGAAAGATCTTTATGAATTGCTCATTAAGTATCTCCAGCACACATTCTGCAACAGCTGTCTTTATACCATTTTCTCCTATCAATGTCATCCTTCCATGATCATTCTTTCTTTTGCTGGCTACATATCGAAAGAACTCCTTAAGATTTCTTTTGGCTTCATTAGCTAACCGCTGTTAATACCTCTCTTTAGCTACCTTCACCAACCAAGTCACCCTCCTTGCCTTGTCTTTGTTGAACTCATGGAATTGGTTATTTCCACTTCTCTTATGCTGCCTCCACAATGCCCTCTTTCTCTGTATCGCATGCTTAATCTCTTTATTCATACATCTCACACCTACCTTATTTAACCTTCTCACCCTTGGAATGCATTTAGACATTGCATCTACTAGATAGTTTTTGAAAATCCCCCAAGCTGCATTGATCTCTTTTCCAGCAAACTCCTCATTCCATGCTACACCCTCAAGCTGTGTCCTGAGTTCTTCATAATCACCCCCCCCCCCTTGTAGTTCCACATATACCCTTTGGGACCATTGTTATTTAATTTGTATATTAATGATATTAGGATAGGTTTACCTGCTTATATACAACTGTTTGCAGATGTTGTGTGCTTATAAGAGGAGTGGAATAGATTGTATAAGTGGGCAACAGTAAAAAATCTCAGTTTAATATTACTAAGTATAAAGTTCTGAAATCTGGTAGGTCACAATGGGATGCAATCATACACTTGGCAAGGAAATATTTGAGGTAGTTGAAGAGATAAGATACCTTGGAGTGGTGGTAGAGAAGGATCTGAAGTTCAGAGGTCACAATGCACAAGTTGTGAAAAGATCCCATCATTTTAGGACAATGATGTGAAGGACCTTAACTTATAGAAATAAAGAGGTTCTGGTTTTATTGTATAGGGCCTTGAGGACTCATATGGATTGTTGTGTACAGATTTGGTCCCCTAGTTTTCATGGTGATGAGGATATGTTGGAAAAAACCCAGAGAAGACTGAGTAAGGTTGTAACTGGTCTTTGGGATGTTGGATATATGGACAGAATGAGGGAATGCAAGATCAGTGGCCAAAATTGTGAAAACCTTTTGGAAAAAGTGTATTTCTGAGGTGTGATGGCTCATACACCACTTTTTTTGCAATAATGCAATAAAATTATATATCAATGGAAAGATAATTTAATCAAGAATGTAATGCAATAATTTTTATGAAGGATTTTTTATTAGAACAGAAGTTATAAAGAAGAAAAGTGAAACACATAGAAAAAATGATATATACAAAAATTCTCACAGTGTGAGTTAATACTTAGTTGAGTAACCTTTAGCGTTAATTATTATTATTACTATTATTAAACAAGACCTCATGGAGTCAAAGACTCATCTAGGAGGTCCTTTTATCTTACACACACATCTCATCATACCGTGTCTTAAACACATTCAAACTACTTGCAGACACCACGCTCTCAGGCAAGGCATTCCAATCACTCACAACTCTGCACGAAAAAAACCTGCCTCTCACTCCCTTACTCACACCCTCCTTATACAGTTTCCAGGGATGACCTCTGGTTCTCCCCTGATCTCCCACTATTCTCTGTAGAACTTCTTCAACATTGATCCTATAACAACCCCTTACCAACTTGTAGGTCTCTATCATATCTCCCCTCTTCCTTCTCTCCACGAGACTCTGCAAATTACATCTTTTCAATCTTTCCTCATACTCAACATTCCAGAGGTCAGAAACTACCTTAGTCAGTCGCCTTTGGACCCTTTCCAACATCTCTTCATCCTTCTGAAAACCCGGTGACCAAATCTGGGCACAATAGTCCAAGTGTGGCCTAATCAAAGCCTTATACATTGGAACAAGTATCTCCTTACTTCTACATGTCAGTGTCCTCCGCATCATTCCCAGAAGTCTTTGTGTTGTCTTCACAATTTTGGCGATGTGTCCGCTAAATTTTAGATCCTTATCCACTATCACCCCCAGATCTCTTATTTCCTCTACTTCCAACAATATATTCTCACCAAGCATAAGTTCTGCATCGCATCTTTGTTTTCCAAATTTTAAAACTTTACATTTTGCAACATTGAACTCACATCCCCATTTGCTTGCCCAATCACTCAATTTATTCAAGTGTTCTTGCAAGGCCACAACATCTTCACTACTCTTTATGGTTCGTCCCAACTTTGCATCATCTGCAAACAACTGAATATCTCCATCCAAATCTTCACCAATATCATTAATATATAAGTTAAATAGTAATGGCCCTAAAACAGACCCCTGAGGGACTCCACTAGTGACTTTCCTTTTACTGGATATTGCACCCCCATACACAACTTGTTGATACCTATCAGATAGCCAGTCTCCAATCCAATGCACTAATCTAATATCCAACCCCATCTGCTCTAGTTTGACTGTCAACTTATCATGAGGTACTCTATCAAAAGCCTTTGCGAAATCCAAGTATATTACTGTGTATCCTTCTCCTCTGTCCAAGGAAGCAGTCACTTTATTGTAATAAGTAAGTAGATTACTAAAACATGACCTCCCTTTAGCAAATCCATGCTGTCCATCAAAGATTATACCATTGTTGTCAACCCAACTCTGGATCCTAGTTCTCACAAGCTTCTCTAACAACTTAACCACAACACCTGACACACAGATAGGCCTATAGTTTGATGCTTGAGTTCGATCACCTCCTTTATGAAGTGGCACAATCTTGCCCTCCTTCCACTCTTTAGGAACTTGACCAAGTGCAAGACTCGTATTAAAAAAATATGTCAAGGCAGGTGTCAACTCTCTGGCACACTCCTTCAGAATACGTGGTGATATATTATCAAGTCCCACAGCCTTATTTACATCTAGTTTACTCAACTCCCCAAACACCTCTTGCTCACTTACAGTCAGTCTCTCCTCCCCATCATCAACTGCTCTTAATCTCTCCATGAAGTCACATTCACAAGATTGAAAGATCTTTATGAATTGCTCATTAAGTATCTCCACAACACATTCTGCAACAGCTGTCTTTATACCATTTCCTCCAATCAATGTCATCCTTCCATAATCATTCTTTCTTTTGCTGGCTACATATCGAAAGAACTCCCTAGGATTCTTTTTGGCTTCATTAGCTAACTGCTGTTCATACCTCTCTTTAGCAACTCTCACCAACCAAGTCACCCTCCTTGCCTGGTCTTTGTAGAACTCATGAAATTGGTTACTTCCACTTCTCTTATGCTGCCTCCACAATGCCCTCTTTCTCTGTATCGCATTCTTAATCTCTTTATTCATCCATCTCACACCTACCTTGTTTAACCTTCTCACCATTGGAATACATTTAGACATTGCATCTACTAAATAGTTTTTGAAAATCCCCCAAGCTGCATTGATCTCTTTTCCAGCTAACTCCTCATTCCATGCTACATCTGCAAGCTGTCTCCTGAGCTCTTCATAATCACCCCCCCCTTGTAGTTCCACATATACCCTTTTTTCACAGGGGTCCTTGCACTGCTGGCAACCACCCAGGTAATCACCTCATGGTGACTTTCACCAATTGGTGGATGATTTGACACCTCATTTATAATTACATCCTCCGATGAGATGACCAAATCCAAGACCCTTAATCCTCGTGTGCCCTCTGTTACATACTGTCTGAGGTAGTTATCCCTCAAAAACTCAAGAAACTCATTTTCTTTACTTCCAGTCGCTATCTCTTCAATCCAGTCTATATTGCCATAATTAAAATCACCCATAATGATCACCCTTTTCTTATTTGCTTGGCTTATTTGACTATACATTTCACTATCACCACCATCCACATTACCAGGTCTATAACAACATCCCACCAAGTATTTGATTCTATTCACCTCTATCTCACACCACACTGCCTCAAAACCACTGGCCCTATTTCCCTCTTGCATCTCTACCTTGTATGGACATAACTCTTTCTCTATCATCAATAGCACTCCCCCTCCCTTTTTATCCCTTCTATCCTCACGAAACACATCATACCTTTCCATCTCTATTCCTGTCAGGATGTCGTCCTCATCTAACCATGTCTCACTTATTCCGACAATCTCTGGGTGCACAGACGCAGTTAGTGCAACCATTTCATCCGCCTTGTTTCTTATACTTCTAGCATTGGTATACAAACACAACAACTCATTTCTGGATCTACAGCTAGTTCCACTGATACCATTCACTCGATGTGCTCTCTCCATGCTGGACTGGGGCCATTTCTCTTTCTGCTTCTTCATTTTAGAACCCTTTGCAACAACATCTGTTTCCTCTTGATCCTTGGTCATCCCATTACTTTCCTGCCTACACATGCTCTCACCTCCTCTTGGAGCATCCACCTTTCTCACGCTGTGTATCCCTGTCCACCCTGGGCCTCCCCGTTTCCCTGCTCCTCTTGCACACCCATTCTCTCATTTTCTATACTCATACCACTCACCTCTCCATTCATTTCCACTTCTTCAATCTCTCCTGTCTTACTCTCCTGCTCTTCCACATCACTCCCCTCTCGATCTGATTCATTTTCTCTATTCACTTCTCTACCTTCCAGCAGCAGTCTCTCCAAGCGACTCACACCATAACCACTCAAATGCAGTCCATCGCTCCCATACAGCTCACTTCGTCCCTCAAACTCATTCCACACATTAACAAACTGTACACCCATCTCCTCACACATTTCAGCCAGAATACCATTCATAATCCTTGCTCTCCGCCTCATTTCACCACAATCATACCTAGGCAACACACTGACCACCCTTCCTGTCACACTATTCTCTTTTATCTTTCCAAGCAGTCTCTTGACATTCATTTTGACATGCTCTTTGTTCTCTCTCAAATCATTTGTACCAATTAATACAATTAACTCTTTGCTCGCTCCCGCCTCATATCCAATGCCTCAATCACTCTACTTATTTTACCGCCTGGAAAACATACCTTGTGCATTTTATCCTCTAGCACACCTTTAATAATGGAGTCGCCATACAACGCCACTCGCTCATCTTTCGTTAACTCTTTCATGCCATCATGATTTATTTTAATAGTTTTGACCTGAATTCTCTTAATTTCATTCCGCATCCATTTCATTTCTTGCCTCATCCAATCTAATTCACTTTCCGAACCTCGCGACACATTCTCTCTATCATTAAATCTTTCTAACTTTCTAACTCTCGACCCCCTCTTCTCACATTCCCTCTCATTCATCCTTCTTTGTTTCCGTACTTTCGGTCCAACATACGTCCAACTTTCACTATCATTCTTCTCACTTTCACTCTCATTTATCTTTCTTTGTTTCCGTACTTTCGGACTAACATGCGTCCAACTTTCGCTATCATTCTTCTCACTTTTACTGTCATTCATCTTTCTTTGTTTCAGTACTTTCGGTCCAACATGCGTCGAACTTTCGCCATCATTTATTCTTTCGATTTTTTTTACTTGCGATTTCTGCATTACGCAAGTTCTACTTTCATTCGTTCTCTCAATTTCGTTTCTTTCCACCTCACTTTCGTCCCTTTTAACATCCGTTACGGTTGTCAAATCGCTCTTTTTCTTTTTTCCTGATTTTTTAACATTTTTTCGCTTCTCTTGCTCACCATCCATTTCTTTCAAACGTGCAATCGCGACACAATCAGTACTAGCACTTTCTGTCATCAATTTCATATTCGCATTCATTAGTTCTTCGTTCAGGTCACACTTCGCACACACCCTTCTTCCATCCGCACTAAACATCCACAAATCATTTATGTAATCGAAGGAATACATATAACAGACCTCACACTTAACGAAACGGCTGAAATCTACATTCAAATCATGGAATGACAATGCCGCCGCCATTTTTTTTTTTTTTTTTTTTCTCTCTGCCGGTTACTAAGTCTAATAATAACGATTTCGTAATTTAGTTTAGACAAGAAAAAAAAACCCACACTAATAATACCGGTAGCGTACAACGTTTACAGCCACTCTTACTCAAACAATTACGCATATATACTTAATTATTCCTAGTAAAAACTTATCTGAATCAGGAGCTCTTCAAAACACGTCCGCAGTACTTGGCCCACTAGCGCCCCCTCCTTACAATGCCTTCCCATGGAGTGAACCAAGTTTTCTAGTTCTGCAGCTGTTGTAATGTGAAACCAAGATTGAATTATTGCTTCTATTGATTGGATTTTATTGATGGGTTGCTTCTGACTAACAAGTTTCTTTAGTCGGCTCCATAGATTTTCGATTGGGTTAAGGTCTATGCTGTACCCAGGCCATTCCAGCAGTGGAATATGATTATCTTGAAACCACTTTTTGCACATAGCAGCAACATGACATGGAGCTGAATCCTGTTGAAATATAAATGCTTCATTATATTGGAAAAGATCACATGGAAGGCTTCAGTTTGGGCTCAAGTATATCATTTATGTATTTTGGGACATTTATATTCCCATTAATCATGCAAATTCTGCCCACACCTTTTGATGTCATACAACCCCAGGTCATAACACTAAGTGGGTGTTTCACGTTAGGTGTAATGCAATCAGGATGCAAATCTTCTCCGATTCTTCTCCTTATGTATTTTATGCCATCACTACCAAACAGGAAGATTTTGGTCTCATCACTCCAAATAACACTGTCCCGTTAACATCGATTTTAGCTCAGTTTAATCTTTTCAACCTTTGTTTGAAAGATAAAAATGGCTTTTTTCATGGAATTCTAGCATTTAGACCAAATTCCTGCAGTCTGCACCGAACAATCCTTGCACTCAACTTCACATTGTATTGCACCATTTCATCTTGTATACAACCAGATGATTTTTCTTCTTTCACGTAGGCACAGTCTCTTAATTCTTCTATCATCACTTGCTGTTATGCACCTCTTCCTGCCTTTACTAGTCTGGTTTTGTAATGACTGAGTCTCCTTATACCTCTTCAAAAATTTAAAAATGCCACCTTTGGTTAAGTTTTCACCAATTTTTCTTCTAATTTCTTCATAACTGTAGCCTTGTTCATTTAATAGTACTATTTTACATCGCTTTCTGGGTGACCAGTCAACTCTTTGTGCCATTTCTTTAATTTTATTACATTTCATAAGCTCACTAAATGAAAGAACACAAAAAAAAAACAACCAATTTGATAACAATCATATAACACACACTGACAAATGTTCTCCTCTCAGCTCCAATACATGAGATTAATAGCTGAATCCTACTGTGACCTTATTAACACTCTTGCTCATTGGCTACATTCAAATGAAGGAAAGCTACTTCATATCAACCTAAGCAAGTTGTGCTTCTTTTTTCTGGTTATTTGGCTATAACTTTTCATGTAGAATATAGATAATTGAACAAACTTTGTTGCATTATATTCCATTGAAAATATAATTTTATGGTATTATACCAAAAACAAGTGGTGTTATGAGCCCTCAAACCTTAAAAATACATTTTTTTCAAAAGGTTTCCACAATTTTGGCCACTAGTGAATGTGCAAAGTCTTGTGAATAGGAGGAAGAGAGGGGATATGATCGATATGTTTAAATTGGTGAAGGGTGTTGTTACAGGATTAATGAAGAAAAAATTTTTTGAAGAATGGGAGGGAAGAAGGTAGAACAAGGAGACATAAAGAGTAGGTTCTTTGCATGGAGAGTAGTTAGTCAGTGAAATGCTTTCCTGACATTGTGGTGAATGCAGATACAATGAATGAATTAAAAGCATGGTTTGATGGGCTTTGTGCGTAACAGTGCTTGCCTCCCATTAACACCAGACCTCCATGGCATCTTTAGACTTCATGGGCTGGTGTTAATAATGATAGTTATATAAGAAAAATATAATTTGTAGTCTCAGATTGAGTTAATGACCTCCCCCCCCACTCACACCCACTTTGTGAATCGGAACAATTTTTTTTCACCTTTCATTCCTTTGTGACTTGTTGCTGTGTTGTCAGACTCATGTCAAACAGGTGTGAAAATATAATGTTAAACAAGTAACGCTGGGATATATTGTTAAATAAGACATGTGGTGATATATTTTCAAGTTGACTGCTTTATTAACATTAAGTTCACTTAATTCCTCATATACTTCCTGCCCATTCATTAACAGCCCCTCCTCCATCATATCCTCTATTCTCCAATTTTTCATTATATTGCTTCCATGAGAATATACTGATATCCATTCATATTCTCATTGAATACTTCAACTATACCCTCTGCATCAATTACTAATCTACCAGAGTCATCAACTAACATCATCCACCCATAGTAATTTTTTTTCTTCTAACTGCTACACATCCAAAGAATTCACTAGGAATTTTCTTGACATTTTTGCTGTCTTTACCAACTGAATTATCTTCGTGGTCTACTCTTTGTATTCTTTATGCAACCGATTTTTACCAATATTCATCTTTAAACAACAAATTGCATGATAACCACAGTAATTAACTTTAATGAAAGTACAGATATTTCATTAAAGTACAGATATTTCATTTAATTGGTAAATCAATTAAATTTAATTGATTTAACAATTAAAAATGGTTGCTGTGTGCTAGAAATTAATACACTTATAAATAATATTAAAATTGCCACTTAGTTGGCTGAGTGGTTAGCGTATCCACTCTCCAGCCAAAAGGTTGCGGGTTCGTATCCCGCTATGGATGATTGTCTGTGAAAATACTAGTAGTGGTGGTGGGCGGCAGATGGCATTGGTGTAGATGATGAAGGTAGTTGCAATTCATTGTAGTTGGTGGATTGAGTGGTGGAGACAGAGAGTTTAGAGTAGGTGCCCTCCCTCGATGAGTCTTTGGACTCCCTAGAGGTGTCATGTAATCTTCTTCTTCTTCTGCAGCTTCTCCCACTTAAGTGGGGTCACTGTTGATGATGAGTCTCCTCCACATCCTCCTGTCCTGGGCTGTCACCACAGCCAAATTCTTCATCCTCAAGTCCGCTTCTACCAGCTCCCTCCATCTCTTCTTTGGCCGCCCACGCTTCCTCCTTCCTTGCACATCCATCTGCATGACCCTTCTTCCCACATATTCGTCCTCCCTTCTCATCACATAACCAAACCATCTCAACCTTGGCTTCTGTATCTTCGCTCCTAAGTTCGTAACTTTCACTGTTCCCCTCACATAGTCATTTCTCAGCTGATCCTTTCTGGTCACACTGCACATCCAACTAAGCATTCTCATCTCTGCTACTTCCATCCTGCTGATGTTATTTTTCCTCAGGGCTACAGTTTCCATAGCATACGTCATAGCTGGCCTCACTACTGTCCTATAGATTTTGCCTTTCAGATTGATCGGCACCCTCTTATTGCATAACACTTCACCATCTCCCTCCAGTTCCTCCAACCCACTTCCTTCTCAGCTCCTCCATCTTCTTCCACTGTTGAACCTAATTATCTAAAGTACTTCACCTTCCTGATGACATTTCCTTCCAGCGCCAGATCTGTCTCCTGGCCGCCACCCACTGTGCAACATATATACTCTGTCTTACAGAATATATATGTTGTCTCATACCTCTTCATATATACTCTTACAAAGTATATATGAAGAGGTATGAGACTTCTGCTCAGTCTCATACCTCTCTCTTCCAGTACTTTTCTCCATCTTTCCAGTTTAGTTCCCGCTTCTTCTCTTGAATCTGCACACAGCAAGATGTCATCTGCATACAACTTTGTCCAAGGTGCATCTTCTCTTACCTCCTCCGTCAATACCTCCATCACAATATTAAACAGAAATGAACTAAATGCTGACCCTTGATGCAAGCCAACTGTTACTTGAAAACTTTCTGTCTGTCTGTTCCAGACAGACAGAAAGGGCGAACTCTTGTCTTCACATTTCTGTACATCTCCTGCACCAACCTAACATATTTCTCCGGAACCTTCTTCTCCCTCAGACACCTCCAGACTTCTTGCCTTGGCACTCTATCGTATGCTTTCTCCAGATTAATAAATGCCAGATGTAGTTCCCGTTGTTTCTCTCGAAACGTTTCCATCATCTGCCGTAACCCAAAGATAGCATCTGTTGTTAATCTACCAGGCACGAAGCCAAATTGTTCCTTTGCAATCTCCACCTCCTCCCTCAATCTTCCATCAAGAACCCTTTCTAGGATTTTCATTGTATGGGACATCAACTTTATTCCTCTGTAATTCTTACAGTCTTGTGCATCCCCTTTACCCTTCTAGATGGGGATAAGAGTACTCTCCCTCAATTCCTCGGGTATATTATCCTGTTGGCAAACTTTCATGAACAGGTCCCACAGCAGGTCAATTCCCTCTTCCCCCAGTGCCTTCCATGCCTCCACTGGAATCCTGTCGGGGCCCACCGATTTTCCATTCCTCATCCTCTTCATGGCCTCCGTCACTTCCACTCTACTGATGTTCTGCACCATCCCCTCAGAAGGCTGCCCATCTTCTCTGTGAGTCCTTGCATTTTCCTCATTCAAAAGTCCCTCAAAGTATATTCTCCATCTGTTTCTTATGTCCACATCCCTCCATAATACTCTTCCTTCAGCGTCTTTGATCTGCCTCACATGTAAGATGTCCTTTGCTCCTTTATTTCTACATTTCGCTAGTTGGTAAATTTTTCTCTGTCCTTCCTTTGTTTATAATTGATCATACAGATCTTGACATGCCATGGCCTTCGCATGTGCCACAACTCCCTTGGCTTATTGCTTTCTCTCTCTGTACCCCTCTCTATCCTCTTCCACTCTTTACTTATCCTACTTCTGCTTTGCCTTCCTCTTAGCTGTCACTTCCACTTGTACATTATTATTCCACCACCAACCCTCCTTCTGCTCTCTAATCTTTCCAGATGTCTCACCAAGCACCTCGATTGCACAGCATTATTTTGAATTATGTTTCCACCAATCTTGTACACTTTTCTGTTTATCCGAAATCCTCTCTAACACTCTCTCCCTAAAACGATTCCTCACACTCTCTTCTTTTAAGCGAAACCACTTAATTGTCTTCATTACATGGCTTCCAGAGGTTCTTATCTTCGATCTTATTTTAAAGTCTGCGCACAGCAGTCGGTGTTGCTGTGCCACTTGATCTGTTGGAATTACTTTACAATTTGTCACAACCTTAAGATGTTTTCTTCTAGTCAAAATTTAGTCAATTTGTGAACTGTTGTTACCACTCCTAAATGTTATCAAATTTTCTTCCCTCTTGTAGAAAAACGAGTTCACAATTGCCAGATCAAATGTTACTGTAAAGTCCACAACCCTCTCTCCTTTCTGGTTCATCATTCCCACTCTGTGGCCACCATGCACCCTTTCAAAGTCTCTATTCTGTCTCTCTATGTGTCTGTTCAAGTCTCCTCCGACAATCATCATCTCGTTTTCTTCCAGTTCCCTCATTTCATCATCTAACACATTCCAGAACTCATCTTTCTCCTCTGCTGTACAGCCAACTTGCAGGGCATATACACATAATACGACCACTCACTCTTTTCCAAGACCCAATTTCATTCGCATGATCCTGTCGTTCCTTCTACCCACTTCCAGTACTTCGCCCTTCATTCTGCCACACACCACAATTCACCATTTCTTCCCTCGTTATTCACTCCAGAGTAGAACAATTTATATCCATCTCCCAGTTCCTTTGCCTTTCCCCCCTTCCACCTTGTCCCCTGCACACATAAAATGTCCAACTTCTCATCATGTCTGCCACCTCTCTTCCCCTTCCAGTCATGCTTCCAACATTCAGTGTTCCCACTCGCAACATCCTCTCCACCTGCTGGGCTCACTTCTTTAACCGCACCCACCCTTGATGCGGTAACCCTCATCCACTTTTCGTAGCTGTAGGGTGATGCTTAAGGGGTACACCCTAGCCCTTATATCATTTTCTCTGTGACTCATATCATAGCTAGAGCTGGCAGTGAAGTTTTACAACTGGATGCCCTTCCTGACATCAACCCTCGCCATTTATCCAGGCTTGGGACCGCCACCTATTGAGGCTAGCTTGCCTGCTTCGGTGGCTGCATAAGATGAAATGACTTAGCAAGATAGGAAAGATTCACCCCTAGCTCTCGAATACTTTAATAGCATCGGGGAAGGAGCAAGGAGAGGAGAAAGAAGCAAAGAAAGAAGGGGAGGGACCAGTCTACAAAATAATATAACAGATGTATATTACATGAAGTAAGGCATGGTCCAGCATCTGGTACCTCGGGTTTGCCATGTCCGTACTCACTAAAGTGAGCCCTTGAGGTAGAGGTGTCATGTGATAATAATAACTATTTTTGATGTTTACATAAAATGAGCATCTCCTGAACTTTTGGGAGAGAGAGAGAGAGACAATTGTTCTGATTCAGATTTGGCAGATGTAAACAAGCTTCACAACTTACTTTGGGAGAAGATGACACAAATATTTAAGTTATCGTAAATAATTTCAATAACACTACAGATAAAAGAATCTCCCACAGAAAAAATATAAAAAAATAACAAAACCAACAAAAAACTAACAAATATGTCATGAAAAACAAAAATCAAACCTCTATTTTCACATCAATATTCCTAAAATTCACTTTCTCAATTCTAATAAAGCGATGCACATTACTTGATATACACCCAAGGAATATGTACACACAATCATTTCTTTCTAACTGAACCTCAAATGGCAGCCTCAAAAATATATTTTGAAAGTTATATTCTGGATGATTCATTCTACAATAAGTGTGGAGCTGTGCATTTGTTTAATCTTACAACCTATGTCAGAGAATTTTAAACTTTGTTTTTGCTCTTTTAAGTCTAGTATTTAGGTTTATGTGCTGGTTTAAACTCAATATTATGTTTAATGGAATTGATACAGCATAGAAAAACAATTAAACAATAAGTGCTTTTATTATTATTATTATTTTATTTTATTAATTTTTATATTAAATTAATTATTATTATTATTATCATCCTAAGATCCCATTGAGTCAAAAACTCATCTAGGAGGTCCCTTTTTCATACACACAACTCATCACACCTTGTCTTAAACACTTTCAAATTCTCTGCAGACACCACACTCTCGGCATTCCAATCATTCACAACTCTGCATAGTGAGTTAGTCAGTCTCATATGGAGGTGGATTTTTTACCTGAAAACTTGGATTTTTTTGTCTCTCAAAACAGGCAAACCAGCTATAAGGACAAATGCCGTATACATGCATAAGACACTATGGGAATGAGGATTAACCACCCTATTCTATTAGATCTGGTTTCAAATGTATTCACAGTAAAGTGTGGGTCTGCAGTAAGAATAAATCATGTAGCATTATCATACCATACTATCCATCGTAATCAAGAAATTGATGATGATTCACAGATAGTTGAAGTTCAAAGGACATACTACCAATGTGGGTCAAATATCTCAAGGAACACTTGCATATTGAGAAACACGGTGACAAGCAGGGATTAGGAAGTTATTATTCCTCTCTACAAGGTTTTGATACAACATCATCATATCTGTTCATCCTCTCCAAAACTTCCACATGGAGATGTGGAAGTTTTGGAGAGGATTCAGAGGCAAGTAACCAACAAAGTGAGTCACTTGTGCAGTGCTCCCTGTAAGGACAGATATAAAGTTTATAGGTTACAAAAGTAAGCTGATAGGTTCTATAGAGAAAATGCTAATGAAAATTTTGAATATATGAGTGGATGAGAAATAATGACCACAACAGAAATTGTGTAATAGTGTAGTTAGCTAGCACTTGGAGAGTGATAACTAACAGGAATGGGTTACTAGAAGACAGAGGGCTTTATCAGTGAATGACTCTAAGGAAAGGTATGACAGGCATTGTGGTAAGTCAATAATGGTAAGTGTAGACTCCTACAATTAGTCCATGGAGATGTTCATGTCATAATAAGAATAACTTCAATACCACCAAAATAAGACAGGATGGTTTTATTTTAAACAAGAAAGATCTCACATCACTTCCTTTCAGCTTTGATAATACTGAGATCTCCATGCAAAATTAGATAATCTTTGCATAAAGCAGATGTCATTTTTCATTCAAGATGCTATTCCTTGCCTCTCCAACTTCTAGTACTGTATAATTCCTAAAATCTGCTTAGCCTTAGAATACTATTCTCGCATTTGAGATGGCACACTTTAAATTTTCCTAAAAATGCATAATGCTATCCAGAAGACCGCAATCCTGTTAAATTGTGACTCTCTCACTTTCTCTTAGAGGTTCTCTTTCTTCCTTATGTTTGCCCAAAGGTATTCATCTGCTATTCTGCTAAACAACTGGTAACTCCTCCAGCAATTCTATAAGCTTGTAAACATAAAAGCAAGTGACTGGTCAAAATCCATTCACTGTGTCGCTTCAACCATGTTAAACCAACTTCTCACCCAGCTGTCTTTATATCTATTTCTGTTCATTGGCAGAGTCTTATTTCTATCATTTTTACAAAGACAGCTGTTCAAAAAAAAAAAAAAAAAAAAAAATTAAAATGTATGCTGTATGATGTTTCAGCAGTTGTACATGATTAATTAAAGGTATTCTCTTAACAATCAGTTAAGATGATTTCTCTTTAAATGTTTTTAAACTGGTATCCATAAGACCAGTACTCAGCAGAAAATGATATGAAATGTAAAAAAAATATTCTAGTATTCCAAAAAATTCAACAGTGTTCAGTACTGTGACATTTAAGTCAATGATTTCTTGTCTCCCCTACTTCCTCAGAACACCTTCCATCAACAGATTGCAGGGACATATTTAGTTGTTTACAGGCAGTGTGAAGTTTGAGAGAGTTTTAAGTAATAGTGTTAATGCTGTAGCTCTTCAGCAGGATTTGAATAAGCTTCAAAAATTGTGTAAAAAAATTATTATTATATTATTATTACATAACCCCTCCAGGGAGTCCAAAGACTCATCGAGGGAGGGTACCTACTCTACAACTCTCTGTCTCCACTACTCCACTACTCCACCACCCACAACTACCTTCATCATCTACACCAATGCCATCTACCATCGACCACCACCACTAGTATTTTCACAAACAAACACTCATGTCCACGGCAGGATTTGAACCTGCAGCCTTTTGGCTGGAGAACGAAATATAAAATATAAATTCAATATTTCAATAAATTCAATTCTTTTTTCGATATGGTATATAGATTTTTATTATTATCATTCACGCCTCCATGGAGACTCATTGCAAGAGGTCCTTCCTAGGAAACACAAAGTCTATCATACCACTCCTTGAACTCATTGACCATTCTTGTTCTCACCACTCTGGTAGGCAATGGAATGATAACGCTTTTATCTCTGCAGGTCAGTGTCCTTCTCAGTATTGTAGCAATCCTCTGGATTACCTTCACTGCAATATGCTCCCTAAATTTTAGTTTTCTATCAATCATCACCCCCAGATTTCTTGCTGTCCCTACTTCCTCCAGTACAGTTCCTCCAATCGATGTATCACAAATGTCAAGACTTTACATTTTGCTGCATTAAATCGATACCCCATTCATTCACCCATCTGTCTAGTTTATTCAAATCCTCTTGCAGGGCTGCCATATCTGCGCTATTAATAATAACCCTTCCTAGCTTCACATCATCTGCAAACAACTGAATATCCCCTTGCAATCAATTGACAGTGTCAATGGATTGCAAGGGGATATTTAATCATTGATATAAAGGTTGAACAATACAGGTCTCAGTACTGAACCCTGTGGAACCCCACTTGTAACCTTCTGCTTCCTTGATATTCCCCCACCATACACAACTCTCTGATACTTATCAGATAGCCAATCCTGAATCCAGTTGACTAACCCGACATCTAAATCCATGTGCTGTAACTTAAATATCAGCTTATCACGTGACACCTTGTCAAAATGCCTTTGCAAAATCCAAAAAAAAAATGGCAGTGTATGCCTTTCCCTCATCAACTGTTCTTGTCACTTTATTATAAAAGGTGATCATATTACTTAAGCAAGAGTGCCCCTTAACAAATCTATGTTGATTCTCACAGATAACAGCCAATTTAAACATTTAAACAGCCAATCAACAAATTTAAATTTTGCATCATTCAATGACTTTAAAAACAGTCAACCACAAGTTAGTCATAACAGAAGCAACCAACCACGAACTCACGCTGGCCTGGTTGGCCGAGTGGTTAGCGTATCCGCTCTCCAGCCAAATGGCTGTGGGTTCGAATCCCGTCCTGGGCATGGATGTTTGTGATTGTCTGTGAAAGTACTAGTGGTATACCACTAACAAGAGAGAGAGAGAGAGAATAACAGCATCCAACCACTAACAAGAGAGAATAACAGCAACCAACCAGGAATAAGTGATAACAGGAGCAACCAATTGCCTTCAACAAATAGTCATGTAATTAACCTTTCAAGCCATGGTCTGAACAGTGATGAAGTCTTGCTACATAGTAAAGGCCTAAACTTTGCTGTGGCACCCAGGACAGTAAGTGGTGGTGATCGGCGGTAGATGGCGTTGGTGTTAGATGATGAAGGTTGGTGGAGTGATGAGATGAAGAGCTATAGAGTAGATACCCTCTCTCGATGAGTCTTTGGACTCCCTGGAGGTGTGATGTAATAATAATAATAATAAACAAGAGAGAGAGAGAATAACAGCATCCAACCACTAACAAGAGAGAATAACAGCAACCAACCAGGAATAAGTGATAACAGGAGCAGCCAATTGCCTTCAACAAATAGTCATGTAATTAACCTTTTAAGCCATGGTCTGAACAATGATGAAGTCTTGCTACATAGTAAAGGCCTAAACTTTGCTGTGGCACTCAGGACAGTTAACGAATTGGATTTTCTATAGCACATTAAAAGAATCATAAGATTTCTCCCAACTATCATAGCTGATAAAATACGGCTAGAAACTTCTAACATTTTAAACTATACTAAAGCAATAACTACCAATCAAACCAAAACTGAATTAGCAGCTATAAAATCTTTAAAAGCAAGTTCATGACACTGTAATCAGTAGAGCAGATAAACACAGTGCTATGGTTATTTTAAACTGCACAACTTACCTCAAAAAAATGAATCAATTAGTCTCAGACAACAGACAATTATGAAATATAACCCAACTAATCGGATTAAAAAGAAAACAGTAAAATTACTTAAATCAGTCACTACCTGGTCTAAGATTCATATATAGAATGTACTGTTTCAGGCGATATTTGAAGTATCCCCACTATCATCTAGCCAATAAACTAGTGTCAACATTTTAGGAGTTGGTTGGTTCCCCCCTCCTATACAAAAAAAAACAAAAAAAAAAAACACAATACTTTGTAAACAAAATTAAGGACATCACACTTGATAAAAGTGATTTATTAGCCAGTTTTGATGTCTCTGCCTTATTCACAAATGTCCTATGAAGACAAATTTTCTAGGATAAATTCCTGGTGAAGTACTTTTTTACCTACAAAATGAAGGCATAGCCATGGGTGTGCTGTTATCGTCCCCAATTGCTAACTTTTATATGGAAGTTTTCGAGCAACATACTGTAGATTCCCTTACTTTAAAACCCAAGAATGGCTTAAGTACATTGATGATGTTTTTCTTATCTGGTTCCATGGCTGGCAGACATTAGACACTTTCCTCAGCAACCTAAACAGACAACACGAATGCATACAATTCACAACTGAAATTGAAAATCAGAACACCTTCCATTTCTAGACACATTTTTCACACATCTTTTTTCTGGCAGTTTTTCCTTCACTGTTTAACCATAAGCCTACACATATTGGCTAATATATAAACAAAAACTCTTACCACCACTCAACACAAAAACTAGGTATCAGTAACGCACTAAAAATCAGTGCTTTAAGGATTTGCTTCATTGAGCAAGCACTTAAGCATGAATTAAAAGTTATCAATACCTTCCTAAAAAATGGTTACAGCCAAAATACTATCAAAAAAATTCTTCACAAGACTGCACCTAATAATAAACATAATAGAAATTACAATGAAATTATAGCCATTCCATACATTAAAAGGATATCAGATAAAATAAATGGAATACTACAGAAATACAACCTTAATGCCACCTTTAAACTGTCTACAAAATTAAAGAATTTATTCAACTTATTCCACTCCTCCAAGGATCCATTTGCCCACCACATTCAGTGCATCCGTAATTTGCCTTATATAGGCGAAACAGGGAAAAAAAGGGACATAAATGGCACATTAAATTTAATAATTATGGTAAATCTGGCCTTTCTATGCATGCCCTGAATACTCTACTTAGAACTGGCTAGAAAGGCAACTGTTCAATACATCAGACAAAAAAAGTGGTATGAGTGCAAATTTAAAGAGGCTGTGAAATTCTTATCAACCACCCTAATTTTAACAATAATGATGGTCTAAAATGCATTTGCTAATGGATCTACCTGTCTGTCCATAGTAGGACAATTTACAGGAACATGGGACCTCGTACGCATCAGGTAGCATCAGAGGTGAGAGTTTGTCTTTAGGAGAAGGTTACCAATTGTAGATCAAATTGCAACCAATTGTAACTAAATTCTCACCTATGATGCTATCTGGCATGCACTCTTCCCATGTTCCTGTTGTCCTACTATGAACAGACAGGAAGATCCATTAGCAAATGTATTTTGGAACATCAAGACCATATCCGTTTATCAAACTGCTGAAATCTGGCCTCGCACAACAAGGAATTGAAAACCCAAACCACAGGATCCATTAGAAAAAAGACCCAACTTCTACATAGATCTTTATATAAACATGAATGTTTATATACAGGAAGTGCTGAAGTCCTATGTCATGGACCCAATTTGAACTGTAACTGTAACTCATTTTAATGTAATCTTTTTTCCCCTCCCTCTCCAGATATATACACATACATACATCTTCAAGGCCCACTCTTCCTAATTGGGTTGTGGGGGCAACAGCTGCAAGAGGAACTTCCAATGGTCACGATCCTCTGCCACCAAGCGTAGGTGTTCTGGTGGGATTCCCAAACGTGTCCACCCAAGGTTATGGATATAATCTATCCAGCATGTCCTTGGCCTTCCACGTGGCCTCCCACCCTCTGGCTTGGCAAAGAGGGCCTACTGAGGGAGCCTCTCTTGTGGCATTCTGATCAGGTGCCCGTACCAGCATAACTGTGATCTCTCAACACGGAGAAGCAGTGGTTGAGTATTGAGGGTTTCCCGAATTGCAGAGCTTCTGACTCTGTCGAGTTTTGTCAGCCCCGCAACCCCTCGAAGGAACCTCATTTCAGCCGCTTGGATTCGTGTCCGCATTCTTTCGGTCATTACCCAACTTTCATGACCATAGGTGAGGATATAATTTAATTTAATTCTGTAACACGTTACTGCACAGGTAGAGGGATTCCATTGTAAGCATGTATCCTAACTGTGATTTCTAGTATTGTTTGAATTAACTGTACTGACAATGTCCTACGGGCTTAAGGGTCAAAGCTGTATAACTGAGAGGAGACCTCCACATATCCTTTAAAGGAATGTGGAGAACCGAGCAGGGCTTCTGAGCTAATGTCCAATCCTCACCTTCTCATGGTGCAAACTATTGGGTAACTACCTGGATACTGAATGAACGAGGATGGGCTGGCAACTTGGGAGTTAACTGACCAAATTGTATTCTTATTGGCTTAAACCAAAATACAAAATGATGGTACAACATGACAAAATTTCATGCCAGCTGGGGCGTCATCCAGTTAAACAAGGCTCCCATTGTTTTTGCCATTGAACCAGGGCAAACAGGGAAAAGTCAGCTACTGGAACAAACCCTAACACACACCCCAACTCAATATCACTAGAGTTGAAAATCAGTACTATCAGCATAAGAAGCCTGAATGGCAAAGAAATGGAGCTAGCTGAGGAATTAGATAAGTACCAGATCGACATAATAGGGGTGACTGAAACAAAAAAGACAAAAACTGGTGAGATCTTTCTGAGCAATAAATACAAAACGTTATATTCAGGCAATGACAATCAAGGAAAAGAAGGAGTAGCCATAGTATTCAATACTAAATATGAGGCTAATCTTCTTGAATGGCAGGCAGTCTCAAGTCGAGTGATGTGGGCAAATATCAGAATGGGAAACTGGACAATGAGACTTATTTGTGCCTATGGTCCCACAGAAGGCTCTACTAAGGTAGAAGTGGAAGAATTTTTTGAGGCTCAAGAGAAAGCTACTGAAACAATGAAAAAGGAAAAGTTGGTCCTTGTTGGAAAAATATTTTGGGATAATTTGGAGAAAAGAGCAAAGCTAATAATAATCGCAAATACCTGTTGGATATCTGCTCAGGACATGGACTGGCTATTACTAACACTATGTTCCAACATAAAGATGTGCACAAATTCACATGGAGAGAAGAGGCAAGGAATAAGAAAAGTCTCATCGACTATGTTATTGTTGATAGTAATGTTTTTTCCCTGGTGCAGGACACCAGAGTGTACAGAGGATTTGAAATTGGAAGTGATCACTATTTAGTATTAAGCAGGATAAAATTGAATTTCATATTGAAAAGAATAACATGTAAGAAAGTTTTAAAGTGGATAAAAGTTGAGCAGCTCTCAGATGTGAACTGTAGACTAAAATACACAAATATTATTCAAGAAAAAATGAAAGAGTTTGAGAACAGCAACCAAACCTTGGAGATTCAGTGGCAAGCCTTGAAGAAAACGCTGACTGATTCAGCCAGAGAGGCATATGGTGAAATTGTCTGCAAGGATAGAAAAATCAGAACTCCGTGGTGGACACAGGAAGTTAAAGAGGCAGTGAAGGAAAAGAAGAAAGCATATCAAAAGTTCCTGGCAAATAAGTCAGCTTGTGCTCTTAGAGAATACAGAGACAAATGTAAGAAAGCTAAACAGTGTGTAAAACTAGCTAAACAAAAGTCTTGGGAGGACTTTGGCAAGAACATAGAAAATAAATATCAAGAAGGTAGCAAAATATTCTGGAGGTCATTGATGAAGCTTAGAAAGAGTGCTGTAAAAGGAGTTAGAGATGATAAAGGTGACATGAAAACGGGAGAAAAAGGTATCCTTGAAGTATGGAGTAATTACTTCGAAAAATGGCTAAATGACACAAGCAGTGATAACACAGTCATAAAAAACACTCAACAGGCATACAGTAATGAATACATATCCATACTTGAAGTAGAAAAAGCCATCAAAAGCTTGAAATGTGGAAAGGCACCAGGAGTAGATGATATTCAACCAGGAATGCTTAAGTATGGTGGTATAAAAGTCTTACAGTGGCTGCACTGCATAGTTCAGAAGGCATGGACAGAGGGGAAAATTCCTGATGATTGGAGCAGAGCTCTTATAGTACCCATATATAAAAAAAGAAATAAAACTGAATGTGAGACTTACAGAGGCATTTCATTACTGACTGTTCCTGGTAAGATATATGCAAGTATACTTGAAAAACGGTTGAGAAGAATTGTGGAAGAAAAGCTTGGTGAAGAACAAGCTGGATTCAGGCCAAATAGAGGTTGTCAGGATCAGATCTTCACTTTACAACAAATAGTTGAGAAAGCATGGGAATATAACAAAGATCTATACTTGAGTTTTGTTGATCTGGAAAAGGCATATGACAAGGTGCCAAGAGAGAAGCTATTCAATATGCTACAGTTATATGGTGTCAATGGGGCATTATATCAAGCAATACTTAGTCTTTATTTGAGTTGTAAGTCAAAGTTAGAATTGAAGGAAGTAGAGGAAGATGGTTTAATGTTAAATCTGGTGTGAGACAAGGATGTACATTATCCCCTCTGTTATTCATTATTTATATGTATCACATTATGAAGGAAAGTGGTGGTATTAAACATGATATCAAAATTGGAGATATTAATCAGCTCTTTGCTTTATGCAGACGATGTTATACTTCTAAATAAATCTGCTACAAGTCTGCAAGATTCCCGACTAAATTGAATAACTGTTGTAATAGATATAATGTAAAGGTCAGCAATAAAAAGACAATAACAATGAAAATAGGCAGAATCATTGAAAATGTCAACTACGTTTTGAACGGAGAACCTGTGGAACAAGTAAAACATTTCAGCTACTTAGGCACGATTTTTAATGAAGATGGTAAATTAAATATGGAAAGAGACAATAGATTCAACAAAGCTGGTATGGTAGGAAGTCAATTGAATAAATTCATATGGAATAAGAGAGAAATTAGCCAAAACACTAAATTAGCTGTATACAAGACAGTGTTCAAACCGATTTTAACTTATGGATCTGAGAGCTGGGTCAGAAGTAAAACACTTGACCAAAGACTAGAGACCACAGATATGAGAGTCCTGAGAAAGATTAGAGACGTGAACAGATGGCATCAATTGCAATATCATATTAAAAATGAGGATATTAGGAAAGAACTTGACATTGTCGGCATTCAGGAATGCATTAGCAGAGCTAATCTCAGGTGGTATGGTCACTTAAACGACCCAGAGGAAGACCAAGATATAGGTGGATTGATATGGTACAAAGTGCCTCAGATGATAGAAATATAAGATCTGGTAATGTTGGAGTCTTGACAAGTAACAGACTGATTTGGAGGAAAATTGTAGTTAGGAAGTTAGTAATGATGTAAATTTTTCATGTAGTACTATCATATCCTGTACACCCCTTGAGGGTACATGGCAGGAATTTGATGATGATGACAATGTCCTATGGTACTTAGGATGAAATATTTACTTATTAAAAAATCTTATTACTCTGGTTACATGTGTATGTCTAGTCATGAATGCTCCTCAGGTTTCACTATACAACAAACTGATAGAATGGAACAAAAAATTTGGAATAGATGTCAAAGATATTAGATTACTGATAAATATATATTGGGAGCAAACTTCCTCATTATAAACTGCAGGAGAAACCTCAGAGGAATTCCAAGTAAAGAAGGGTGTCAGACAAGGCTGTGTTCTTTCTCCTATATTGTTTAACCTCTATACTGAAAATATCTTCCAAGAATCAGCAGAATTTAAAGGAGTCGACATAGGAGGCAAAAATATAAACAGCGTAAGCTATGCAGATGATGTGGTATTGCTGGCTGAAAGTTAAAAAGATCTTCAAAACCTACTAGTAGAGATGCTGCAAATAAGTGAAAAATAATATGGACTTAATTTCAACTTCAAAAAAACCAAAACCATGCTGCCAACAAGAGAAAAATATCAGGAAAATACCCGATATCAATATTAAGATCAGAGTAAATATCTTAGATCAAGTAGAGAGTTATATATATTTGAGTCAACTAATTACAGAGAATGGAAAGTGTGATAAGGAAATACTAAGAAGGATAGAAATTACAAGAGCAACCTTCATTAGCATGAAAAACATTCTGACTGCAAGGGAAATTCACACAAAATCAAGAATTAGGCTGTCCAAATGCTACTTATAGTCAACACTGCTATATGGAGCAGAAATCTGGACAATATCAAAATATTGTGAAAATATACAAAAAGCCTTTGAAATGTAGATCCTGAGAAGAATCCTTACAGTCCCATGGACTGCCAAAAAAAAACTAATTTAGAGATATTACAGATGATTGGAGAAGAAAATCTTTTCCAATCATCTCTAATACGTGACGAATCTCTATTTGGTCTCTTTTGACTAAAGGTGAGTTAGTTGGTCTCATACAGAGGTAGAGGTTTTTTTGTTCATCAAGAAACTCGAGTTTTTTGTCCCTCTAAACAGACAAACCAGCCCATGAACACACACACACAGATCTACATAAAATACATACTTAATCCCTCATTAGGAGGGCAAAACTAGTCCTAAGGGGGATGGTGGAGGAAAGAAAGGAACCCCATATGAATAAATTATGGAAATGTCACTTGTGTCCGCTGTGCTTGGTTCAAGTCCTAAACTTAGGTTCAAGTCCCGTTGTTGACTAGCAAACTGGAGGAACTTTTCTAAGCCTATTTTCGACCTATTCCCAAGTTAGTCGATCTCTGGTATGGGCAAGCAGATTTTTCCTCCCGGAAACTCGAGTTTTTTGTCCCGTAAACTCAAGAAAATCGACCATAGTACCCACATTATTTCAGACAGTAAATATCCTGTTAAGGTTAGGTACCAAGAGTTGGCAGCACTTGTTTGCCAGCCTCTTCATTGGTGGCTGCCTATAATTAGTGATAGACATGGGCCAGATATCTCTGATTGGCTACCAGTGGAGACTGAACTGCCCACTCAGTCTCCAAACGCTAGATAGGGTACTAAGGCCAAGGCTACTCCCTATAAAGGAATAAAAGACATTAGCTTATTTAATTTTATTTAGTTTTGATACAAGGAAAAAGAAGAGGAAGACAAAGAACAGATTGGATGGGAAATATCAAGGACTGGACCTTTTGGTCTTATGAAGAATGTAAGAGAGAAGCATAAAACTGTACACGGTGGAGGCTCATAGTAGTCAACCTCTTGGAAGGAGATAATACCTGGCAAGACATGAGAGTATTGGTATGCTTATGTCTTCACAGAAGCTAATGGTTAACTTCATGTCTGTGTGTAATGTTGAAAAACTGTGAAGTTATCAAAATACACAGAATGGACTACAGATCCTTAAACTATGCATCTGTACCAGCTATAATACATTTGTTGTTTGTGCATAAACTATATGTATTGTTGATTAATTACAGTATACAGTAAAAATAGTCTAATAAATAGTAGCTATATATATTTATATATATATATATTTTTATAAAGAATTGAATGACTAGAACCGAGATTTCAGTAAAAAGGTTTTAATATAAAAACACGACTAGTTTCGGCTTGTAACAGCCTTCATCAAGTGACATTATAAAAGAAAGAAAAAACACTAAAACGCTGAAGCTTAAATAAACTATGAACATCATAGAGAGTTTCTATATATAATTGACAATAAATCGTTGTGGTTGTATTTAAAGCTGTTCTTTTGTTAGTTGTATTGTTGGGAAAGTGCGTGGTAGTAGCATCTCGTGAACACAAGTACATGATTGCAGCTGAATGACAATCTGGGAGGTTGTAGCTCAAGTTATTATTTAGATGAACAGGATTGAAGATGATTTCTGTAGATCCACAATTTTTCTCTCTAGTTCATCATTGCAACGGAAGATGTTAGTAGATTTTTCCCAGCAGACTTTGTGACTTTGGTTTTCATCATTAGGATTAGCCGAGAAAAGGATATGACTAGATAATGCACTGGCTCGCTGTCACTTGTAAGTAATGTCCCTCATGTGTTCTTCCATATGCAATTTGACAGATTTGCCTGTCTGCCCAAAATAAGGAGTATCACAATCACACAATACTTTATATATACCAGGGTATTTGAGTTGATGATGATAAGGTTTTGGGTGGCTTATTAAGAAACGGATCTTTGGAAGTGGAACAAGATTCTGATATTGTATTTTCTTAAAACTTTTGCTAATTTATGTGAAACTACTTAAGTAAGGAATAGATATATTGCCTTTGAATCTATTTTGAAACCAAGGCTATCTCTTCCTTTATATTAACACCTAAAGTTTGGAAACGCTATGTAGATGATGTCTTCATTATTTGGAGCCATGAACATAATTCCCTTATGGTTTTCCTCTAACATCTCAATAGCTGACATCAAAGTATTAAGTTTACTTCCGAGCTTGAAACGGAAGTAAACAAATTCCTTGCCTTTTCTTGATGGCAAACTGACTCGCTCTTTTGGTAAACTCAAAATATCGATATATAGAAAGCCAACACATACCAGCAGATATCTACATAGTCAGTCCCATCACTTCCCTCCTCATAAGCTTGGAATAATTTCCACCTTGGGACATAGAGTCCATTCTCTTCTGGATGACCCAAATGAACTTCTTACAGAAATAAGCCATCTCAAAACATCTTTCGAAGTTAATGGATATTCCAAGAGAATCGTTGAAAGATTCCTTCTTAATCCTCCTAGACATCACTCAGAAGAAACAAGTAGATTCAAAGGCAATATATCTATTCCTTACATAAGTACAGTTTCACATAAATTAGCAAAAGTTCTAAGAAAATATAATATATCAGAATCTTGTTCACTCCAACTTATTAAGAAACAGATCCGAAGATCCGTTTCTTAATAAGAAACCCAAAACCTTGTCATCATCAACTCAAATACCCTGGTGTATATAAAATATTGTGTGATTGTGATATTCCTTATTTTGGGCAGACAGACAAATCTGTCGAATTGCATATGGAAGAACACGAGGGACATTACTTACAGGAGACAGCGAGCCAGTGCTTTATCTAGTCATATCCTTTTCTCGGCTAATCCTAATGATGAAAACCAAAGTCACAAAGTCTGCTGGGAAAAATCTACTAACATCTTTCGTTGCAATGATGAACTAGAGAGAAAAATCGTGGAATCTAGAGAAATCAACTTTAATCCTGTTCATCTAAATAATAACTTGATCTACAACTTTCCAGATTGTCATTCATCTGTAATCACGTACTGGGATTCACGAGATGCTACTAGCATGCACTTTCCCAACAATACAACTAACGAAAGAACAGCTTTAAATACAATCACAACGATTTAATGTCAATTATGTATAGAGACTCTCTATGACGTTCATAGTTTATTTAAGCTTCAGTGTTTTAGTTTTTTTTTTCTTTCTTTTATAATGTCACCTAATGAAGGCTGTTACAAGCCGAAACTAGTCGTGTTTTTATATTAAAATCTTTTTACTTAAATCTCAGTTCTAGTCATTCAATTCTTTATAAATATATGTATGTTAACCGAGTTAATGATCATATAATAATTATATTTTTTTTTTCAAATATATATATATATATATATATATATATATATATATTATATATATATACAGGGTGTTCGGGATAAATTTGACATATTTATAATTAATTATATTTTTCCGTAAGTTACATGTATTAACACACACTTCTCTTCATTTAAAAGTTTGGACCCTTCTTCATTCATATACAAGATGTCAGAAAGGATGGATAGCTGGAACCCACCTGAATCATGGAAGAGAATAACTTGTATCATGATGATTCGTGCCCGCCATCAAAATAAGGATATTACGACTGCTGCCCAATGCTCCCTGAATACAGTAAAAACAATCAGGCATGAACTAGAGACTTGCAATGGTGACTACGAGGATGTAGCAAGAAGAAAGATCCCTAGCAGACGATCTGATTGCGTTCGTACAGCAGAATTCCTCGCAAATCTGCAGGAACAGGTGTTGAAGAACCCTGGCATTGGAATTCGGGCTTTGTTCGTGGAGTTTGCTAACTGTAGTCAAGCCCTGGATAACAAGGGTAGCCAATGGTAGGCCGTATGTATGGCAGCAGGATTCGGCCCCTTGCCACACCTCTGGGAAAAGTCAAAAATGGTTGTCTGAAAATTTCTAAGACTTCACCAGTCCAAATGTTTGGCCTCCAAACTCCCCAGACCTTAACCCCATGGATTATTTTGTATGGGGCGCAGTTGAAAAAGACACCAATCGCACTTCCAGTAATACAAAAGCCCAGTTAATGGATAAAATTAAAACAGTTTTTGCACCCCTTCCCAGGGAGACTGTAGCATCAGCTTGTTCGAGGTTCCGAAGCAGAATTGAAGCTGTGATCGATGCTAATGGTGGTTATTTTGAGTAAATCTTGTTGATAGTATTGTAATTAACTCTGCCTGTAATGTTTTTTTGTCAATTCATTAAATTTAATAGATACAAAGAAGATTTTCTTTTTCCTTACGAAACTGTCAAATTTATCCCGAACACCCTGTATATATATATTTGATTGTATTTGTAATTTGATTTAAAGAAACCATTGCTTTATTCACAAATATAATATTCTGGTTATGTGTTATAGTGTTCTATACCTGCAAAGCATTGGTAAGATCACATCAATTATGTAAGGTGTATCTGAATATTTTCCTCCTCCAGAAATGAATTTTTCTACTTGAGACATTAGATCATCTAGTGTTGGCATGCTGGATTCCAATTCAGCCATAACAGCTGTAATGAAATTAATATCCATTAGCAGCAGTGCTTTAATGAATTAACAATGCATTAATAAAATAAAATACATCACTAATTTGTACAGGGATCATTTTCTGCTACCACAAAAGTTTTATTTCACTACACCAAGGTGAATCCAATACTAAGTGCTTGGTTTATGGCAAATGTCAAAATTGAGAATTTAAATGCAGAACTCATTGTGGAGTAAATACAGCGCATATGAATATGTTAAACAACACGTTTAATCACTCCTATATTTCATCACAATCTCTGAAACATCATCAGGGAAACTATTAGAATTGCAAAAACACGCACTAATTTGTGCAGAGACTAAGTGAAAAAGATTAAACTGAAAGGCTAAAGTCCTATGATGGCTGCCCTCTATGGATGCTGTTGGCTAGTCTTAACTGTGTTGGGCAGGAGGCCTAAAAATTAGTTTCCAAAATCTTAGGAAGTTTAATACAACCCAATATATTAAGATTATGTTGTTTTTTTACATTGTTTAATTCTGCTGCTGATTCCAAAAAAATACTTTCAAATTTGTATATTTTGTGGAAGCATAGTAGGTTTTTTTTTTCATTTGATTCTGTGCAAGGTATCTAAGGCATGGGCAACAAAGCCCTGATTGACCATACTTATAGTGACAGATGCATTTTATACATTCTTCTAGGCAGATGTTAGCAGATCTCCCGTTTGACCATAAGATAAGTCACAGAAACAAGGAACTTTGTAAACACCTGGAACTGACGGAGGAGGTAGAGGATGCTTGGGAGAGCAGATGAGGGTAGCCATCTTTAGATAAGGTTTGAATTACATGCAGAAATTATACATTTTTATCTCTGCACAGCATTCAAACCTTATCTAAAGCTGACTACCCTAATCCGCTCTCCCAAGGATCTTCCTCTATCAGTTCCAGGTGTTTACAAAGCTCCTTGATTCTGTAACTTATCTTATTATGGTCAAACAGGAAAATCTGCTAACATCTGCCTAGAAGAACATAAAAAATGCATTTGTTGCTATAAGCATGGTCAAGTCAGTCAGGGCTTGTTGACCATACCTTAGATACTCATGCCCAGAATCAAATGGAAAAAAATACTATTATTCACCACAAAAAATGCAAATTAGAAAGTCTTTTTTCAGAATCAGCAGCAAGATTAAAAAACTGGCATAATCTTAATAAATATGGTTGCATTAAACTTCCGGAGATTTTGGAAACTTTAATTCTTAGACCTCCTGCTCAATGCAGCTGACTAGCCAACAGCATCCATAGAGGGCACTTCTTTTTCCACAATCTTTTCCACTTAGTGTTTGTACAAATTTGTGTGTATTTTAGCAATTTTATATTGTTTCCCCTCATGATGTCTCAGTGACTGAGATAAAATTTTGGAGTGATTAAACATGTTGTTTAATTATTTATAAGTGCTATATTTATTTCATTAAATCCCATAATAAGTTCAAACCACCACATAAGTCTAATAGTCGACAAAATGCAGAACAGCCTCTAAACTTACTCAATTTGGCATATGAGTGGCAGTAAAGCATATTTATAACACAACTTTATTTATTATATTCCATCAGACAAATTTCCACCTAATGATTTCAGTTTATAAAATTTAAATTATAACTGCAATTATATTACAACATGAGTAGAAAGGCTCATGTGTTGGCAGTTCATATATATTTATTTAACCGTATTAACTGAAAACATCATAAAGATTATTATTATTCTTATTATTATTCAAGCATCCATGGAGTGAAAAGACTCATCGTGGGAGGTCCTTCCTAAGCAACACAAATTCTATCAAGACTCATCGAGGGGAGGTCACCCCTGAGAAACACAGTCTATCATACCACTCCTTAAACTAATTGACCACTCTTGCTCTCACACTCCATCAGACAAGGCATTCTATGGTTCAACCACCCTCCATGCAAAGAAACCATTCTTCATCCTCTTGCAAACAGTTTCTTTTTGTAACTTCCAGGGATGGCCTCTTGTCATCACTCCTTCCTGCTGTACAACCAAGCGAAAGAACTCACCAGTGTCAACCCTGTAACCACCTCTCAACAGTTTAAAAGTCTCAATCATATCACCTCTCCTTCTCCACCAAATTCTGCAGTCCACATTCCCTCAGCCGATCCTCATAACTAACATGGTACAGTCCTGAAACAATCTTTGTTATCTGCCTTTGTACCCTTTCCACAGTTAATTTATCCCCTTCAAATCCTGGGGACCAAATCTGAGAACAATAGTCCAAGTGTGGTCTGATCAGAGACTTATAGAATGGAATGATAACCCTCTTATTTCTGCAGGTCAGTGTCCTTCTCATAATTGCAGCAATCCTCTGTGTTACCTTCACCACCTTTGCAATATGTCCCCTAAATTTCAGGTTTCTATCAATCATCAACCCCAGATCCCTTGTCTCCCCTACTTCCTCCAGTATAACTCCTCCATAGAGTATGCAGTGTCCCATCGATGTTTCCCAAACCTCAAGACCTTACATTTTGCTGCATTAAACTGACTCCCCCATTCATTTCCCCATCTATCTATCTAGCTTATTCAAATCCTCTTGCAGGGCAACCACATTTGCACTATTACAAATAATCCTTCCCAGTTTTGCATCATCTGCAAACAACTAAATATCCCTTTGCAATCCACTGACAATGTCACTGATATAAAGGTTAAACAATATAGTTCCAGTACTGAGCACTGTGGGACCCCACTTGTAACCCTCTGCCCCAACATAAAAAACTCTCTGATACCTACTGGACAGCCAATCCTGAATCCAGTTGACCAATCTGACATCTAGACCCATCTGCTGCAACTTAAATATCAGCTAATTATGTGGCACACTGTCAAATGCCTTTGCTAAGTCTAAGAAAATGGCAGTATATGCCTTTCATTCATCTAATACTCTTGTAACTTTATTATAAAAGGCTAGCATATTGCTAAAACAAGAGCACCCTTCACAAATCCATGTTCACTCTCACAGATAATATTACCCTCACCTGCCCAATGTTGTATATGGTCCCTCACTACTTTCTCCAAGATCTTAACAACTACTGATGACACACAGACTGGCCTATAATTAGACACTTCCAGTCTGTTACCACAATTATGCGGCACTATCTTACCTTCCTTCCATTCCATGGGCACCTTTCCCACAGCCAGACTTTCATTGAAAAGCCAGGTCAAAGGCACTGTCAGGTTCCCTAGCACATTCTCTCAAAACTCGTGGTGAAATACCATCCAGCCCCACAGCTTTACTGACATCCAGAGTACTCAGTATTTGAAACACACTGTCCTCCTGTACCTCTAACCTCGAACCTGCCCTATCCCTCTAGTATTAAAACTGACTCCTCTAGGATGAAATACTCCAATAAAGTGTTCATTGAACAATTCCACTATGTTCTCTGCATCAGTCACTCTATTCCCATTTTTATCCCCAATATCATTCTTCCACAGTCATTTCTCATCCTACTGGCCACATAGCTAAAAAATTCCCTAGGATTTTCTTTGGATCTTAAGGCCAATCTCCTCTCATATTCCAGTTTCATCTTCCTTACCATATTAGTCACTCTTATGGGTTGTGTCTTATATTCTTCATTCATCTTCTCTCCACCTGTCTCCTTATATCTCTTCCATAGCCTCTTTTTCGCATGCAATTCCTGTTTAATATTGTTTGTCATCCAGTTTACTCCATATTGTCTCCTCTTCTTCACTCGTGGTATACAATTTATTATTGCTTCTAACAAATATTCTTTCACAATTTCCCATGCACTAATGATATCCTGGCCTTCCAATTCCTCCCTCCATGAAATTTACCCAAGTTGACGTCTTAGACTATTATAATCATCTGCCTTATAATTTCCCATCTCTTTGGTACTCCTGCATGTCTATCCATTTTCCAAGTCAAATATATATGGTCACTCTCTCCAACTGGTGGGAGAGATGTCATCTCAGTTATTATCAACTCTTCTGATGCTATAACCAAATCCAAAACTCATGAACCTCTTGTTCCCTCTATTACATGTTGCCTAAGACATTTGTTCCTCAAGAACTCTAGAAATTCCATTCCCTTATTGCTACATGCATCTTCCTCTCCCCAATTTATACTACTGTAGTTAAAATCTCCCATAACAATCATTCTTCTTGCATTTGCTAAGCTCAACTGTCTAAACATCTCCTGGTCCCCACCCTCTGTGCTCCTGGGTCTGTAGCAACACCCCACAAAATATCCTATCTTGCCTACCTCTACCTCACACCATATGCTTTCAAAACCATTAGTGCAACTGCTTTCCAAAGTCCACTCTTAGAGGACATAGGTCATCACTTATCATAAGCACTCCACCACCACGCTTTCCCTTTCTATCCTGCTGAAAAATGCTGTACCCAGCGACTTCTATTCCTGTTATTATATCCTCATCTGTCAACCACATCTCGGTGATCCCAATAATGTTTTGCCAGGCTGATGCTATCTGGGCCGGCAATGCCTCTCCCTTTTTCCAGATATTCCTGGCATTAGTGTAAAGCATATAAATGCCGTTATTTCTATACCCAGCATTATCCCCTCTAGATTGCACTTGGCTCAGTGTTACCTGATGTCGTCCCTCTTCTACCAAGTAGCCACTGCTACCATCCTCCCTGGGACATATTGACTTGTTCAGAACAGCAATCTCTCCAGATGCCTACGTCCTTTCTCATTGAAATGTAAGCGGTCTCTCGTATACAATTCCTCTCTGTCCTCAAATGCACTCCAAACATCCACATATTCTGGTCCTCTCTTGTCACACATTCTAGCTATTATGTCATTCAATATTACTGCTCTTCTGCTCAGCTCATCATTATCATACCTAGGATTCACCCTTTTGCCTCTCTTAATTGCCATAGCCACACTTTCTATTGTTCCTCCTGGCAAACACCCCTCACGCATCCTATCTTGAACACCACGAATCATTGAGTCCCCATACATTATACCTCTTACCATTCCTATCATTCCCTCTCTCTTCTTCTTTCATTCCCATACGTCTCTCTCATCCCCTCTCCTCTACTGCTCCTATTCTCTCTTCTAGCACTCCCATAACTCTCTCTCTCTCTCTCTCTCCTTCCCTCTCTCCTACTGTTTCCATTCTCTCCTCTTCTAGCACTCCCATACCTCTCTCTCATTCCGTCTCTCTTACTGTTTCCATTCTCTCCTCTTCTAGCACTTCCATACATCTCTCTCTCTCATCCCCTCTCCTCTACTGCTCCTATTCTCTCTTCCAGCATTCTCTCACCTCTCTCATTCCATTCTCTCCTCTTCTAGCATTCCCATTCCTCTCTCTCCTTCCCTCTCTCCTTCTGTTTCCATTCTCTCCTCTTCTAGCACTCCCATACATCTCTCTCATTCCGTCTCCCCTACTGTTTCCATTCTCTCCTCTTCGAACACTCCCATACCTCTCTCTCATATTACCTCTTTCCTACTGTTTCCATTCTCTCCTCTTCTATCATTCCCAAAACTTTCTCTATCCCCTATTCTGATTCGCCTTGCATTTATCTCTTCCATTCTCCTAATCTCATCTTTCATACTTCTCCTCTCATTCACAAGACATTTCAGCTCATCTATCTCCTTCTGCAGGGCAGTCACTCTTAATTGAAATTGACTCTCCCAAACAAAACCATCTCCTAAACTTTCAGTCACTCACGCCTTCCACACTATCAACTATTATTTTCTCATTCATATTTCTTTCTTCATTCTCTCCTATCACACTACTCATCTTCCTATATTCATTTCCCGTTCCTGGAGCAACAAGGTCGGTTATCGATATATCTAATGCATTTATTTCCTGCCACTGTCTGCACTTTATACACACAAGCACCCCTCTCTCTCTCACAAGCCACATATCCAATTCCCGAGAAGCATACATGCTGCAAGTACTGCATGCCACAAAGTCCCTTATTATATTACTTATAATAGAGTTCTTAAATGGTGGAAGACTTGGCGACACACCATTTGCGACTGCAGCTGAATCCTTTAACAGCTTTAAACAATAAATTACACGATAACCACAGTAATTAACTTTAATGAAATGAAATTTCATTAATTCATTATTTCATTTCATTCACTTCAAAATGAAACACATAAGTTTAGTTGATTGTTGAAAATGAAAAATATACTTTTTTTCCTTACATTTTTTCACCATTCAAACTATATATCTGGTGGATACAAAAATGTACTACTACTAATAATAAAATAATCTCACCTTGAGCCTCCAAGGAATGTTCTTCTATTTTACCATGAATACAATACTGATTGTGCTTATTTAAATGGGGCTCAAGAAATGCAACAGGGAATGTTCCTGCAAATGCTCCAAGACAATTACCAAGGGCTGGACGATGCCTAATATAGGGAGAAAATCATATTTATTAACTTATTGACATTTTTTGGAAACAATAAGTTTCCAAATTTTAATTTCAGAATATTCTCGCTATCATTTTGTCATTTGTGCTAATTTTTCAACTTTCTTTCCAATAAAGTTTTTTATATTTAAAGAAGTCCATTAAATTAGATACAAGGATTTTTATATCATGTCTGTACTGTTTGGGATTAATGTAAGTTTACCTTATAGCTGTCTTTTGTTTTCAGTCAGTACTATACACATACTAAACCAGTCACATTCAACTCCTTCAAGTAAAGGTTTTAATTTTTTTAATAATGCCTATATAAATTCTTATTACTGACAACATGACAGCAACAGAATGAAACATTCAAGAATCGCCTAATGTGGTTGTCAACAATATTTATCTTAACGTAGCTGATATTTTAATACAGCTAAGTCTGTTGAAAGTTTTTTTTTTTTACCTTGGGTTTATTATACGTTAAAGATACCAAGAAATTATACACTTGGTTTTTAATCCAGGAAGCAGAAGGTTACAAGTGGGGTTCCACAGGGCTCAGTACTGGGACCTGTGTTGTTCAACCTTTATATCAATGACATTGTCAATGGATTGCAAGGGGATATTCAGTTGTTTGCAGATGACGTGAAGCTGAGAAGGGTTATTAGTAATAGTGCAGATGTGGAAGCCCTGCAAGAGGATTTGAATAAACTAGACAGATGGGCAAATGAATGAGGGTCTCGATTTAATGCAGCAAAATGTCAAGTCTTGAAGTTTGGGATCCATCGATTGGATGCTGCATACTCTATGGGAGCAGCTATACTGGAGGTGATAGGGGAGACAAGAGATCTGGGGTTGATGATTGATAGAAACCTGAAATTTAGGGGACATATTGCAAAGGTGGTGAAGGTAACACAGAGAACTGCTGCAATACCGAGAAGGACACTGACCTGCAGGGATATAAGAGTTATCATTCCATTATATAAGATGCTGATCAGACCACACTTAGACTATTGTTCTCAGATTTGGTCCCCAGGATTTGAAGGGGATAAATTAACAAATTAACTGTGGAAAGGGTACAGAGGCAGATAACAAAGATGGTTTCAGGACTGTACAATGTCAGTTACGAGGATCGACTGAAGGAATGTAAACTGCAGAATTTGGTGGATAGAAGAAGGAGAGGTGATATGATCGAGACTTTTAAACTGTTGAGAGGCAGTTACAGGGTAGACATTGGGGAGTTCTTTCACTTGGTGGAACAGCAGGAAGGAGTGATGACAAGGGGGGGGGCATCCCTAGAAGTTACGAAAGGAAGACATGAGCAAGAGGGAGAGGAGTGGTTTCTTTGTTTGGAGGGTGGTTGAACTGTGGAATGCATTGCCTGAGAGAGCAAGAAGAGTCAATGAGTTTAAGGAGTAGTATGATAAACTTTGTGTTTCCTAAAAACAACCTCCCATGATGAGTCTTTTGACTCCATGGAGACCTGGATAATAATAATAATAATCCTTTTCCCAAGGAAACAAAACTATGTATTGTGCGAGAAATATATTCATGTCTGAGTTATTTGTATGTAGAGGCTAATGACTTCATATCACTTGCCTAAGTATTTATCCCATAATACAAAGCACATCCCTTTTCAGATGTGTATAATGCTATGCATAATGGGAAGGACCAATACCCAGACCAGTTTTAACTTAATATATAAGTAAAGAGATTCTCTAAAAATCAGGCGATCCTCCAGACCAATTCCTACAAGTGACCACCCAACTCAGCAGTGGTTCCACTCAGTGACAGGCTCACTCTGCCAATGAGCAGAACCCTCATAATCCAGAGAAAAGCATCCACTAAGATGGCCCTGATAGAGGCCATGCCAGAAAAATGCTAATCCCCAGAAATTCAAATGTCTCTCTCAAGGTAGAAGTCTTATTAGTGAGAGCCAGACCCAGGAGAGATATCAAGTTTGAAGTAATGCAGAAGCCATAAGATATATATATATATATATATATATATATATATATATATATATATATATATATATATAAGTAGTCAAAAGGTGCTCGACCTTATTAATAAAAATCTCTGGATGAGAATAAAATGTTAAACGTTTTTTTACATTGGGTTTATTATACGTTTAAGATACCAAGAAATTATATGCTTGATTTTTAATCCTTTTTCCAAGGACATGTCTAAAAGGAGAGAGGGGGGTGCTGTGATTACGGAATATATACTTAGGGAGCCAGACCCAGGAAAAATACATGCAAGATGATTTGCTGCTCCAACAACCTATATGTATTCCTTCCATAGATGATTCATCTCATCAGCATTATTAGTTCATTAGATTGGTCCCTCCCAATAGTTATTCATTGAACTACCAAATGTATACACCCACTGTTTATTATAGGTTAGTTATTCATATTTCACAAACTCTTTCCCTCTACTCGAAATTTTTTTTTTTTTTAATTATGCTGATCCTAAATGCAAATCTGTATGTCTAGAGTTTACAGGATGATATGTTATTCGCTTCATCCATCAACTCACATGACACACACACACACAATATCACAAATGTAAATTATTAATAATTTGCTTCACAGTAATGAAAGTATTTCTATTCACACCTGTTCTTTCTTTCTTTCTCCTATATTATTATTATTACTACGGGCGACTCCAAGGAGTCCTTAGACTCATCGAGGGAGGCCCTAAACATCATGTCCACACAACTATTCGACATTCTCACAGTATCTATCATACCTTGCCTTGAACTCATTCACTGTCATAGCACCCACAACAGACTCTGGCAGCTTATTCCATTCATTCACCACTCTAAAAGTAAAGAACCCAGCTCTAACACCCTTGCTAACCACACTCTTGCCCAGCTTCCATAGATGTCCCCTAGTTCTCCCACCACCAGTCCTGTTCTCAAAAATATCCTCTGAATTAATCCTATAGAAACCCTTCAGCAATTTGAATCTTTTAATCATATCTCCCCTTTTCTGCCTATCAACCAATTTCTGCAACCCACAAATCTTCAACCTGCTTTCATAAGGTTCAGTCCATAGACCTGCTATCATCTTGGTCACTTGCCTCTGGATCCTCTCAACCTCCTCCCCATCAAGAAGATAGGGAGGAGGTTGAGACATAGTACTGTATCTGGACATAGTACTCAAGATGGGGTCTTATCAAGGCTCGATACAGAGGAACAATAACTTGCTTATCTATGCTAGTCAAAGTATTCTTCAGCAACCAAGTGATTTGATGAGTACAGTTCCACCAATGTGGTATACTGCTGCTAATCTTTTCACCCCAAAATGCATAACCTTATATTTTGCCCATTAAATTGACATTCATTCTCCTTAGCCCACACCTCCAATCTATCCAAATCATCCTGCAAGATTTTGACATCATCTGCATTCACTTTTGCCCTACCCAACTTTGCATCATTAGCGAACAAGATCTTTCTTATATTGTTAATGAACAAATTAAACAGCAGTGGTCAAAGAACAGAACCCTGCGGCACACCACTAGTCACAGGCTGTCTTTTGGACTCCACTCTTGAATAAACTACTCTATGATATCTCTCCATCAACCACCCTCCTATCCCACCAACCCTTTATCCATTTCCATATGTTGCAGTCTACAGATTAGAATTCCATGTGATATCCTGTCAAAGCCCTTAGCCCGGTCCAGCAGTATCACTGTAAACTCATTACCCTTATCCAGTTAAACATGGTCAAGGGCACTGATAATTCTTTAGCCGCTTCATGTAAGACCCGTGCCGGTATGCCATCCAATCCCACAGATGTATTCACATTAAGGTTCTGTAATACACTATTCACCTCCACTTCATTCACCACAATTCCCTTATAAACTAATGGTTTCTTTATTCTTTCAATGTCACCACATGGATGATATACTCTTGCAAAGTGCTGACTCAGTAATTCCACTATATCGACTGATTCAGTGACCTCCTTGCCATCGGCATTCCTTAAAATCATTCTGCCGTGTACAGTTTTCTTTTACTTGCAGCATATTGAAAGAACTGTTTGGGATTCTCTTTAGCTTGCATAGCTAGTTTCCTTTCATAATCCGCTTTTGCTTTTCTTACCACACTCATTACCCTTCTGGCCTGCGCTTTATACCGTTCGTGTGCCTGCAGGTCACCTTTCTCTTTAAATTCCGTCCACAGTTGTTTCTTTTTTTGCAGCTCAAGCTTAATGGTGTTATTCATCCATTTAACTTCTACTTGTTATATGCCATTCTTAAATGGTTATTAATGATAGTTCACACATTTACACCTTTCAGTAATTAATATTTATACCAAACAAATATAGCATTCTCTTCAATTACTGTTTTCTAATATATCATAAAACAAACACATTCATTTTCCTCCCTCGCATTTTATTCTCCCTGGGATTTTATTCTTCCCATTCTATTTACTCTATTTAATTCCTTTCTCTCATCAGGACATACCAAGTGAATTTGTAGCAAGCCATACTGTCCTCATTCCTAAACCAAATAGAGATCACACCTTAATTAGCAGCTGGAGACATATTTCTCTATCTAATAGTGACTACAAGATATTTTTCCGCAATTATCAATAACAGGCTCAAAGTGGGAATGAGATACATAATTAAAAGCACACACATACAGGTGTATGTTGTACCAGGTCGAGCAGTAGAATTTAATCTATTTCTGTTACGTGATCTAATCTGCTTAGTTAATACAAAAAAGCAGTTGATGGCACTGCTATCAGTAGACCTTACTCAAGCATTTGATAATGTCTGGAATCCCTTTTTTGTTCCACATCCTCCATCAAATTGGTGTAGGTAAAAAGCTACTATCTGTTATCAAAGGAGCCCATGCCAATTCAACTACCCAACTCCTAGTTAATGGATTCCTGTCAGACCCAGTTAAAATTCAAAAAGGAGTCAAGCAAGGCTGCCCTCTTAGTATGCTGCTTAGTCCTTTGCACTGGTTCTTGAACCTTTCTTACAGGAAGTCAGCACTACACATGCTGTGAAGGAATACCAGTTCCTTCAATCATGAGGGAAAATAAGGTATTAGCATATGCCGTTGATGTAGTAGGCACTTTGAAGAATATTGATTCCATATATGCAAAAACAGAGGGTGAAAGAGATGATAATCATGGCAGGAACTAATGCTTTGAAAGAGGACAAAATGGAAATGATAGAGGATGTGAGGGAATTACTTGAGGTAGCAAAAGAAGAGGGAGAGAGTTAGGATGGTGAGTATTTTACTGCGGTATGACAGTGAAGTGTTTAGAAGGAGGGCCATAATTGCCAATGACTTTATGCGTGGGTTATGCATGGAGAGTGGTGTGGAATTTGTGGATGTGTGGAATGAGTTTGATGGGCGAAAGGACTCATATAAGATGGATGGGTTACATTTAAATGAAGTTGGTGTACAGAGGCTTGAAAAAGTGTTGATGAATGAAGTAGAAGTGAATGTACAGACTCAGGGAAACTAGTTTTATTAAGGGGGGGGGGAAGTAGATATGCATACTTTAGGGAGGCAGTTGAGTGTATGAATGAGTATAATATGCCCGAGCGAGTATGAAGGACAACAAATAAGAATGGGATGGTTAGTATAAGGCATCAAAGTAGGGATGGGACTAACGGAGTAGTCCCATCCCTACATAGAGTTTTTGACCTTGGTTGGCACTTCCAGGCCACAGGTTGTTAGTATTAGTGAAACATGGCTGACAGAAGATGATAAAGCTAGTGGGATTGAATGTGACGTGTATAGCGTGTTCAGGAGTGACAGGATGAATAAAAAGAGGGGGAGGAGTGTTATTGATGATAGCTGATGAGTTGCAGCCAAGGAGTATAGAAGTTGAACTGCAGGATAGAGAAAAGAACACATTTGAGGCTGTTTGGTGTGAGATAGAATCTAGCAGAACAAAATATACAATTGGGTGCTGCTATAGATCAGGTGATGGAATAGATGGTGGGGATAGTATGCATAGGCATTTAGAAGAAATGAGTGGAAGGAGGGTAATTATTATGGGTGATTTCAATTATGGTAACATTGACTGGAAAGAGTAGAGGGCACATGGGAGGAAGGAATTGGATTTTATGCAGTTATTAAGGGACAACTATCTGCGGCAGCATGTAGTGGAAAATACCAGGGGGCAGAGAGTGCTGGACCTAGTAATTGCAACTGAGAATGTAGCGGTAACGAACATGACCATGTTGCCACCAATTGGTGAGAGTGACCATAAGGTCATGACTTGGGAGGTGGCTAAGGGAGTCGAATTTACAATTAAGACAGGGTACATGTGAAATTGCCGGGCTGGTAAGTATGACAAGCTTAGGTGTGTGCTTGGCTCAATGCCATGGCATGTAAAACTGCAAGGGCTGGATGTTGATAGTGCATGGGAGGTGGTTAAGAACTGCTTGCAGGAGGCAATGGTTGACTGTATACCAAGAGTCCGAATAATAAATCAAGTAGGGGTTAAATGGATGAATAACACTATTAAGCTTGAGCTGCAAAAAAAGAAACAATTGTGGAGGGAATTTAAGGAGAAAGGTGACCAGCAGGTGCAGGAACAGTATAAAGCTCAGGCCAGGATGGTAACAAGGGTGGTAAGAAAAGCAAAAGTGGATTATGAAAGAAAATTGGCCATGCAGGCTAAAGAGAATCCCAAACAGTTTTTTCAATATGTTGCAAGTAAAAGGAAAAATGTTTTTGGTAGAATAATCTTAAAAAATGCTGAGGGTAGGGAGGTAACCGAATCAGTCGATATAGTGGAATTACTGAGCGAGCACTTTGCAATAGTATATCATCCAGGTGGTGACTTTGCAGGAATGGAAGAACCAACAGCTTATACTGGAATTGCGATGAATGAAGTAGAGGTAACTAGTCTATTACAGAACCTCAATGTCAATACATCTGTGGGATTGGATGGTATACCAGCTCGTGTCGTACGTGAAGCGGCTAAAGAATTGTCAGTGCCCTTGACCATTTTGTTTAACTTGAGCCTCAGGTCTGGGTCAGTTCCAAGGGGGTGGAAAGAGGGGAAAATAGTTCCGCTGCATAAAGGTGGTTCCAAGGCTGCTGTTGAAAATTACCGGTCAATCAGCATAACAGGAATCATTATCAAGGTCTTGGAGAAAATAGTCAAGAGGAAAATACAAGATTGGATAGAAGAAAATGGGATACTGTATTGGGGACAGCATGGTTTTGTGAAGGGTAGGTCATGCCTCAGTAACTTGCTCACGTATTATAACACAGTGATGGCTGAACTGGATAAGGGTAATGGGTTTACAGTGAATCTACTGGACCTTGCTAAGGCCTTTGACAGGATACCACATGGAATTCTAATCAGTAAATTGTGGCATTTGGGGATGGATATAGGGTTGGTGAGATGGATAAGAGGGTGGTTGACGGAGAGATATCAGAGAGTGGTTTATTCAGAAGTAGAGTCCACAAGACGGCCTGTGACTAGTGGTGTGCGACAGGGATCTGTTCTTGGACCACTGCTGTTTAATTTGTTCATTAATGATATAGAAAAGGATCTGAGAGGAACAGTTCATTTGTTTGCAGATGATGCAAAGTTGGGTAGGGCAATAGTGAATGCAGATGATGTCAAAATTTTGCAAGACGATTTGGATAGATTGGAGGTCTGGGCTAAGGAGAATGGATGTCAATTTAATGTGGCAAAATGAAGGTTTTACATTTTGGGGTGAAAAGATTAGCAGCAGTTTACTACATTGGTGGAACTGTACTCCAGGAAATTGATGAGGCACGAGATTTAGGAGTGTTGGTGGATAAGGAGTTGAAGTTTAAGGGACACATTGCAAAAGTGGCCAAATCAGCTCATCAAATTACTTGGTTGCTGAAGAATACATTGACAAGCAGGTTATTGTTCCTCTGTATCGAGCCTTGATAAGACCCCATCTCGACTCCTGTGCCCAGATTTGGTCACCTAGGTTTCTTCTTGATGGGGAGGAGGTGGAGAGGATCCAGAGGCGAGTGACCAAGATGATAGCAGGGCTATGGAATGAACCATATGAGAACAGGTTGACGACTTATGGATTGCAGAAATTAGTTGATAGGCAGAAAAGGGGAGATATGATTGAGACGTTCAAATTACTGAAGGGTTTCTATAAAATTAATTCAGAAAATATTTTTGAGAACAGGGCTGGTTGTGTTAGGACTAGGGGACATCCATGGAAACTGGGCAAAAGTGTGGTTAGTAAAGGTGTTAGAGTTGGGTTCTTTACTTTTAGAGTGGTGAATGAGTGGAATGCACTCCCAGAGTCTGTGGTGGATGCTGTGACAATGAATGAGTTTAAGATGAGGCATGATAGATATTGTATGAATGTCGAATGTGATGAATATGATTTGGGGCTCCCTCGATGAGTCTGACTCCCTGGAGTTGCCTGTAATAATAATAATAATAATAATAATAATATCTTTTTTGTTAGTTTGGAAAAATTCAGCAAGATTCGTGGATTAATACTAATGCAGACAAAACAAAATTAAAAGTTTTTGGAAAATGGGATCTTGGAGGCATTCCTTTTTGGACTAACCTCTAAGAGAGAACCCCTAATTTTACTTAGAATTCCCTTTCCACTTACCCAATATTCAAGTTCAAGAACTTATATACAAAAACTTTGAAACCTTAGAAGAATGGAAAATAAGGCCACTTTCCTTTTCTTCTAAGCCATAGTACTCAAAACCATAATTTTTCCTGCTCAGTTGTACACAATAAATATTACAGACATCACAGAAACTGAAGACAAGCAATTATATAGTAAGCCTGTGCAATTTTTTTGGTCTAGCCGATACCAAGAAGTTAAAAAGTCATTTTCAACTATCAAAGAAGCATGGTGGATTTGGGCTTCAAGTCTTATAATTCTGCTATTTAAGTAATACAGTTTCGAAAATCCATAAAATATTGCAGACAAATCACACATGTGCAGACCTTCTCCAGATACTACCTGGGTTTTCATCTTCCACTGTTTGGAGTAAATGATTAAAAAGGTCCAAAAGCTGAGATTGTTCCTGAATACTATAACACTCTGTGCTTAACTCTAAGACTGCTGCAACATTGTGGCATTGACATTCTTTTCATTAAAAAAAAAGTAAAATTTGGCATGAAGAAATCTTTAATATCTCTTTCACCTGAACTTCCCCAGTTGGGTACTGACAACAGCACTTGGTTTCATAACTTATTGAAGTTCCAAGGATATGCTGACAGGAGGGATCTTGTTTGGAGAATTGCATATGGCCACCTTCCAGTCAATACCATCAAATGGAGGTACTTTAACATTGGAGATCCAATCTGTGACATCTGTTATTAATTGGAAACAGTAGAACATGCATTCTACAGCTGCCCTCTTGCCCTGCATATTTGGAACAGATTATGTAATGTATTGATCATTCCATTACTTATAACAGAACAGGTTTTTTTTTGTAGTACCCACCACCTGTTAGCAATATGAAAAGAATTTTTATTTTATTATTATTATTATTACATAACACCTCCAGGGAATCCAAAAACTCATTAAAGGAGGGCACCTACTCTGCAACTCTGTCTCCACCACTCAATTCACCGACTACAACAAACCACAACTACACCAATGCCATGTACTACCAACCACCGCCACTAGTATTTTCACAGACAATCACAAACATCCATGCCCATGGCAGGCAAGGGATTCAAACCCGCAGCCTTTTGGCTGGAGAGTGGATACGCTAACCACTTGGCCAACCAGGATGGCATTATAATTCATATTATATAAATCATTATATAAATTATATACATAATATATTATATTATATAATAATTTATAATACTATATATAGTGAATTATATAAATCAGAGCCTCCTTAGCTGAGTCGGTATAGAGGAAGCCCTTTGGTCGGAAAGACCTGCACTCGATTCTTGTCCATGATGTGAGGAACCTTTATCTGGTCTCTTTCAATTAAAGGTGAGTTAGCCAGTCAGTCTCATATGGAGGTAGAGGATTTTTTTGCCAGGAAACTCGGGGTTTTTTGTCCCTCGGAGCAGGTAAACTGGCCCTGTGAACACATGCTGCTACATCCAAAAAAATACGTACATAATTCCTTGTTAGGAGGGCTCAACCTGTCCTAAGGGGCGGTCAAGGAACAAAGGGGGGGGGGAGAATGAACCCCACACAAATAAATAAATAAATATATAAATCATTATAATTAATGAAATAAAATACCATTTCTGGAAGCTTAGAAAGAAACATGGATTTGAAAACCAGCAACATGACAACCAGATGCTTTATAATATTGTATTGCAAAAATTTTATTGTTCAGTCAGATGATTTTTGTACTTCGAAAGAAGCATTCTAGGAGATATTAAATTTTTTAATAGGTGCTGCAGACCACCCATATTATGCAATATTCACCAGGGGGAGGTAAAATTCTGTCTATTTTTGCTATGAGAGGTTTTTAAATAGCTCCATCATCTTAATTCAATGTGGGTCTTATAGTCAATTTCAGAGATGACTGGATAGCAATCCCAGGCAGAGAAGACCAAGTTAAGGTGGCTAACTCAGATAATGCTAACCACCTGGGTATCAGTCATCTTTGCACTTTAATTTCAATCGGTCTTTTGGTTGTTCATCTATATGAGATTGGTGAAAAAGGAAAAACTCACAGCCTTTGGCTATATGATGATATAAAAACACTGAGGTCTTCTCTCTCTCTCTCATACTATCTATCTATCTGTCTTTTCTTTCTCCTAATACTATCAGGCTCTCTTGCACCCCTATACTAAATACTCTAGACCTATGATGAACACCCTTTTGCTTTTTCACCTCAGTAAAGGTCGAAACCAGTCCAGGTAATGACCCTTCCCATAATCCATGGCATAGCGTTATACACCTCCATAAGGATGTGTGCTTTGCATTATGGGACACAAAGGCAAGTGATGTGAGATCATTAGTGTCTATATACAAGTTGCCCTGTCCTGATTTATAATACTTTAGGTGTAAACTTTGTTTGCTTACACTTGGATAAAGGATTAACCTGAGAATATAATTTCTTGGCATGTTTAATTTATAGTTGTATGGCACACAAAAAAAAAAAAAAAAAAAAAAAAAACAGTACTGAATATCTATTATACACCCGTATTCTTGATAAAGATATCAAGAATACGGGTGCCAAAGTTCAGTACTGTTTTTTTGCATCATACTATACTTTCCTTAAATCAAAAACAAGAACTAATTGAAGAATAGGATAAACCAAATAAATTTATAAAAACAATCTGCATATCAGAAACAAAAAAAGAAAGTTAAAGCAAGGTATAAATTAAATAACTATTATATATTTTTAAATGCATATTTAGATCAATATTAAATACATATAAAATATTTATGTTAGCTCTGTGATTGATGTCACACAACTTACTTGATGATGGTAATAATACACACACTTAGAATTCTATCTAGTACAGTCGGTATCGTGTTGGCCTCGCATGCACGAAGTCCCCGAATCGAGTCCTGCCTAAGGCTTGTGAAGCGTGATTTCTGACTGTTTACTGGAGAGGCTATTGCCGTGTGTGTGTGAACACGGTGGGGAGTTGGGGTGACCTGGCTGATGTCCTATTGACACCAGAAGGTAAAGAGTGAACTAAAATCTTTTAACTTTTTTGCTTAAATGATCAGTATGGTGACTTGTATGGGTGCGCACATACTTTTCAAAAGAAGGAAAATTTTGCACACACCCACAGCAAAAAATTAGAGGGAACATTGCTTACAGGTATGTATGATGCTATGCATTATGGGAAAGGTTACCCAGACCAGTTTTGATCTTTATTGAGGTCTTGTCAATGGGAGCCAGACTCAGAGGTGATACTATACCTCAGTAGTAACAATAATAATAAACAAAATGGTAGAAGAACAGTTAACAAATATGAATTAAAGATATCAAGAAATTATACACTTGCCAGCCTGGTTGGCCAAGTGGTTAGTGTATCCACTCTCCAGCCAAAAGGCTGCAAGTTCAAATCCCGCTGTGGGAATGGATGTTTGTGATTGTCTGTGAAAATACTAGTGGTGGTGGTTGGCAGTAGATGGCATTCCTGTAAATGATGAAAGTAGTTGCGGTTGGTGGATATGGAGAGCTGTAGAGTAGATACCCTCCCTCGATGAGTCTTTGGACTCCCTGGAGGTGTTACATAATAATAGTTATTATTATTTACATGACACCTCCAAGGAGTCCAAAGACTCATCGAGGGAGGGGCACCTACTCTACAACTGTCATACAACTCATCCACCAACTACAATGAGCTGCAACTATACCAATGCAATCTACTGCCCACCATCACCACCACTAGTATTTTCACAGACAATCACAACCATCCATGCCCACGGCGAGATTCGAACCCACAGCCTTTTGGCTGGAGAGCGGATAAGCTAACCACTCGACCAACCAGGCCGGCAAGTGACCAGAGAGTGGCTCTGCTATCACATTCCCGAATGTTAAGAATGTCAAGTTCTTTCCTAATATCCTCATTTTAACATGATATTACCATTGATGCCATCTGTTCACTTCACCAATCTTTCTCAGAACTCACAAACAGTGGTCTCCAGTCTTTGATCAGAGTTTTATTTCTAACCTAGTTCTCAGATCCATAAATTCAAATTGGTTTGAACAATCTATTGTATAGCTAGTTTAGAGTTTTGACTAATTTCTCTCTTATTCCATATAATATACCATTATGATTCCATTTAAAGACCAAAATTCTTGACACAGACTCTGGCTGCAATATAGTGTTATGTATTTACTATTTCACCACAAATTGACTACACAATGAGACTTTTAATACATTGAAACAAAACTTCACTATAGAAAAAATACTCACATAATTGTCACTCTAGATACATAATTGATCACCCTAGATGCATTATCCACATATTTATCAATGTGGTTATTTACCACAGTGGCTTCATTTACAGGAAGCCACTACAAGATATATACACACAATCACACCATCACCAAGCTCACACTTTTTATTAGGTTATTATGATATAGAGATAAAATAAAACGGACCAACTAGTTTCATCACAAATAGCATGTGACTTCTTCAAGATAAAAACAAATATAAATGTAAAACTAGCAATTGTAAAATAAAAGGTAGCAAGTGAAGCTTGCAGGAACCATTGTATTAGAAATAATAGAAACACATGGAAACAGTGGAAGGTAGCATCTGCTTTTCAGCATTGCTTGCTGAAAAGTTGAAATGTGGAGTTTGAAGTGATCTGAAAAAAGATTTCCAAATATTGCAAAGAATAGGCCTTGGTTATTAGTCAGAGAGCCATGAGTAAAAATGACCATGGCTAATTCCTTTACTTGATGTGAGAGGAAATTGTCTTATAGAGCTCTTTTCCAATCAATGTCATGATGCGTATGCAGAGTAATAAACTAAAACTGAACTTTCTTCTGTTATGTGCTGCATCTGAGAAGTTTGCAAAACTTCTAGAAGACTGAGCTAAGCAGAAAAGGCCACAAGAACAAAGTATTCTGTAAGTTACAGGACGTTTGTGGAAGGGGAGGTGGGGGTTGTAGAAGGATTAATGCCTTTTGGAGAGCAGAGGAGGCTGTGGAGAAGAGGTTTGAAAGACCCTGCAATATCATGAAGTTTGAGGAGTTTGTCGATTTTGCTTGAGAGCCTAAAGATGCACAGATTAAAACAGAATCCCTATAGTGCAGATGTACAGATTGAAACAAAGCTTCTACAGTGCATATCATGATTTAGATCTGAAGTGAGATTAGAAAATAGTATTTTTAAAAAAATTTTTTGGACCAGTTTCCTAGGATATCCATTATGAGTGAGTTAGTAGAGTAGAAATTCCAATTCTTCATTTTTATTTTCATCACTATTTAGGATAGAGGTAGCATGTTTTTTAAGAGTAAGAATATTTCCTATTTTTTGTGAGGGATGATGCAAGGATAATGAATGAAGGTAACATGTGGTGTTTGCACTGGTTTGCTGTAAACATCTAATGTGAAGCCACCATCAGAATTTTTTGTGATTAGTACATCCAGAAAAGCTAGGTGTCCCTTTCCTTTTCCGATGTAAATTTTTTTTTTGATGGAATGAATCGAATGAAGTAAGGATTTATAGATAATTAACATATTATCTGCATATCTCTATCAAATCAAGGGTTTGGACTGGTTGATGCCAGAAATCTTTTTTCTTCATCATGTTGTCTGGCATTCTTTCCATCCTGGTCACTGTTTCACTGGTCACAAATGTCCCAGTCAATGAAGTTCTAAACCACATTGAAGACCTCTTCCCATCTAATCTGACAAAGCTATTTAAACTTTACCTCTAATCTAATAACTTTAAATGGAACAGGCAATTCTTCAAATAACTTTCTGCCCCTATTTTTTTTTTGTTGCTCTCATGCTCTGATCTCTTTATGGAAAATTTTGAAAAAAGTTTTCTACCATCACCCAATCCAAAATACTCAACCACTGCTGTTTAATCTATACATTAATAATTTTGGGAAGAACCTGACAGGTGATGTCCAACTGTTTGCTTATAGTGCAAAGATAGGCAGGGTAGTCAAGGATGCTACCAATTATATATTTGGTTTAATCCTTTATCCAAGTGTAAGCAAACAAAGTTTGTGCCTGAAGTATTTTCAGGACTGGGGCAACTCGTGGTAAAGGTGGTATAAGTTCTGATCACTTGCCTTAGTATCCCATAATGCAAAGCACATCTCCTTGTGGACATGTATACTGCTATGCATTAAGGCAGTAAGGCAGTATTTCTCAGACTTCAGATATCCGTTTACCCCCTTCTTAAATTTTCATTATTAACGAGTACCCCCTTATCAAAATAATAATAATAATAATAATAATAACAATAATGAAAATTTAAGAAGGGGTAAATTGAGCGATTGGTAATTGGTAATAAAAAAAAGAATATTTTATTGTAAATGTCTATTTTATTTGAATTTAAATGCAAATGTAAACAAAAAATATGATTTATTTTTAATAGAACAAAATTTATAAAGATACTGTAAATTTTTACTTAATTTAAATAATTTATCATCAATGAGAGGAGTGAAATTGCTTATGGTGGGATAAAATTTCAGCAAAATTTGGCTCTATAGTTCTTAATTTCAAACTCAGATGCTGTTCGACATCTATAATGCAGTTCCTCTTCTTCGTCTTAAAATCTACAAGGGCTGAAAATCCAACTTCGCACAGATATGAACCTTAGAGCTTTATTTGCTAATTCAGGAAATTCATTCTGTATTTGTAACCAAAATGATGATAAAGTATTGTCGTTCTATTTATTGTTTTAGGAAACCATCAGAAGCTAGTTCTAAAAGTTCTTATTCTATTGGCAACAGACCCTTTGGCATAGATTTGTTGATATTAAAAGGGTATCTTATCCACTCAATATTAACACATTCATTGCCAATTACGCGATATCGCGCGATGTGAGTTCTCACCAAACAGCCGATTACGCGTTATCGCGTTGACGTCGCTAACTAAATAAAAAAATAAAAAAAATTTGGCCACCACACGAAATTCCAATTTTCAGCTTGGCAATGAATGAAATCACACGATGCAAGTTCTCACCAAACGGCCGATCATGCGTTATCACGTGGACATCGCTAACTAAATAAAAAAATATAAAAAATTTGGCCACCACATGAAATTCCAATTTTCAGCTTGGCAATGAAAGTGTTAATGTCCAATTCAGGGAAATACTTTTATAGATTCATTTATAAGCTTTATAAATGCTGCCTGATAGTAATTTTCACATCATCATCAATTTGTTCATTTGAACTTGTGAGCAGTTCATAAAGAGATGGAAACACATCAAATTCTCCCTTACCAACTCGCTTTTCCCATAACTTCATCTTTGCCAATGTGGTGTTCATTTTATCTTGGAGATAAAATATAGAACTTTCCTTGCCTTGCAAAGACAAATTAAGATAATTTAATACAGTAAATACATCTGCCAGGTATGCTAATTGACTGAGCCATTTCCAATTATGTAAATGTTTTTTTTTTTTTCAATTCAAAATTTTCATCAAGAAAAACTTGTTCATTCTGCAGTTCAAATAAATGAGTAAGGACTTTTGCAAGAGAATACGAAAGAACATCATTTTGGAAAAGAAGTTGGTATGATTACTTCCCATTTCTTCACAAAGTTGAGAGAAAAGTCTGGCGTTTAGAGTATGGCCTTTAATATAATTTATGATTTTTACAGCTTCATCCAGAATTTTTCTTAGGTCTGTAGACATCATATGTGTAGCCAAAGCCTCCATGTATATGCAGCAGTATGCTGACTTTGCATCTGGTGCAATAGCTTGAATCCTTGAAACAAGCCCTTTTTTTAGATCCCACCATGGATTTCGTTTGGTCCATGTTTTATTCCAACACAAATTTTCCAATCAAGCTTGTTTTGATGCATAAATGTATTTATATTGTTGAATATTTCTTCTCTTGTTGTGTGTTCTGGCAAGGGTTGGCAAAATAAAAGGTCGTCATGAAATTTTTGATTTTTTTCATACTTAACGAACACTAGAAGATATGCAAAATTTGCAATGTCGGTGGATTCATAATCCTGCAACGTATAATAACGACTCTTACGTATATCGGATAGCAATATTTGTTTTATATTTTCAGCCATTTCAGTGATTCTTTGATGAACAATACTATTTAAAAGACAAATCCAATCAAAAGACCTTTTTGCATTATCTCCAATCATAAATTCTGCTTTTATTTCTGCTGCAGGCTTGACCAAAGTTTCACCAATTTTTTCCGCTGCACCACTTTTTGCTACTAATAGCCACACACGATATGAAGGTTCTAAAGCCTTCATATTTTCACCTCGTGACACAATCAACATCATTTTTTCAAGATTTGTTTAAATTTTTTTTAGTTTATTTTGAAAACACACTATTCATTATGTTTCGATTCAAAATGACGATTTAAATTACATGGTTTCATGCTTTCATTTTCTAAATTTCACCACAAATGACACATAATGGAATAGGTTCCTCTTCATTTCCCATCCATGAAAATCCACATATTAAGTAATTCATATCGTACTTGCAAAGTTTTTTCATCTTCTTCTTAGTTGATTCTTTAGAGATGTCAGATGACACACCCTTATCAATTTCATTTGATCCAGACACAATAACAACGTTTTCTTTTGCTTACAGCTACTTGCATCTGTTACTCATATATTGCTCTCTTTTGTGCATTTTATAAATCCAGTCTTTAACCAATGAACCATATTTAAGAATTTGAAAGCTAAAAAAAATTATATTTATTATAGGTATTATAACTTTAGTACATTATTAAAGCAATCATATGATTGTAAAAGTAGTGCAAACCTATTAATCGTTATTTTAATGAATAACAAATTTTTAATATCATTAAATAATGAAGCACATTGATTAATATCTCCTTAACTGTCTTAATTACATCTACTTTGATTCATATAATTACTTTTTTTATCAGTCACTATCTTACGCTCTTCACTTTGTTGCAGGCTCACAATATACGTCCATATACGAAGATTCACGTGATCACCCACGAATTTTCAAACTATTCAAATGAAGCAGTTACACAATTTGAGTAGGAGAAATCATAGATAATATATAATTTATTGAGAAATAGATACGTTTAAAATAATTATTTTTTTCTTAATAATGATTCCATGCGTTAAAGATGCATAGCCTTAGCCGAAAATTGCCACGGACCCCGCTGAAGACCTTTCATGTACCCCAGGGGGGGTAGCATACCACACTTTGAGAAACACTGCATTAAGGGAAGGGTCACTACCCAGACTGGTTTCAACCTTTATTGAGGTCTCGTCAGTGGGAGCCAGACTCAGAGGTGGTGATACTAAGGTGGAAGTAATGCAGAAGTCATATCACGATATACCAGTTGCCAAAAGGTGTGAACACCTTATTATCAAAATTCTCTGGATTAGAAAGAGATGGAAGTTTTTTCACTTGACTATGCTATCAATTATATATTTGGTTTAATCCTTTATCCAAGTGTAAGCAAACAAAGTTTGCGCCTGAACTATTTTCAGGATTGAGGCAACTTGTGGTAAGGGTGGTATAAGTTCGGATCACTTGCCTTAGTATCCCATAATGCAAAGCACATCTCCTGACTCTTCTCTTAATGCATAGCAGTATACATGTCTGTGAAAGAAGTTCCATCCAGTATCTCTAATCCAGAGAATTTTAATAATAAGGTGTCCACACCTTTTGGCAACTGGTATATGGTGATATGACTTCTGCATTACTTCCACCTTAGTATTACCACCTCTGTGTCTGGCTCTCACTGACAAGACCTCAATAAAGGTCGAAACCAGTTGGAAGCTTGGGTGATGAATGGTAATGCTGTAATCCATGAAGTCAACTGAGGCATGGCTGTTGCTGTTACCCCCCCCCCCCCCAGATGAAATATGAACAGCTCTGCTTGGTGGTGGGGTGAGCCTGCGATGGGGTAGAGCCAACGCTGAGAGTGCTTCTCAATGGCAGAGTTAACTTGTTACTGAGGGGAACAATGCTGAGTGTTTGATCCTGCAGGTCGCTCATTGTTGGGTGATCTGGGGGATCTCACGAGTTTTTGGAGAGGTAACCCCACACTTAAACAGGGAAACCAGTCTGGGTAGTGACCCTTCCCTTAATGCATAGCAGTATGCATGTCCGCAAGGAGATGTGCTTTGCATTATGGAATACTAAGGCAAGTGATCAGAACTTATACCACCTTTACCACGAGTTGCCCCAGTCCTGAAAATACTTGAGGTGCAAACTTTGTTTGCTTACACTTGGATAACGGATTAAACCAAATATATAATTGGTAGCATAGCCAAGTGAAAAAACTTCCATCAGTCAAGGATGCTACTGATATACAGCACTTAGAGACTGACTTGAGTAGGCTGGACAATAGTATGGACAAATGATAATGGCTATCAATTCTGTGATATAAGTATAAAGTTATGTGCTTAGGCATGACAGGATATCCAACATATTATATGGATATGCTTAGAGAAACTGATGAGGGAAGGAATTTTGGAGCATGATTGATAGGAATTTGAAGTTCAAATATTACATAGCAACAATGCAAATACAACTCAGAGGAGAATTGCAATGTTGAAACATATCAGAAATGTAAGGATGTTACAAAGATGCTATCAGAATTACAGAATATAGAATAAGAGGATAGATTGAGAGTATGTGGACTGCACATACTGGTAGTCAGAAATAGAGGGGTGATATGATAGACCCCTATCATATCACCCCTCTATCATATCCTCTTCTGAAAGGGTGTATTTGGATATTGGTTGATGAAATTTTTCATTATATGGAATGTGGGGAAAGGACAAAGGGGCATCCATGGACATAAAGTTTGTGTGCAGTTAAGAAAGGTAAGGGCTAGATTTTTCTCTCACAGAGCAGTGAGGGAGTGGAACAGTTTGTCTGTTGAAGTAGTAAGTGCATCTACTGTAGTTTAGGAGAAGGTATGATTGGTGTGGATGATGTATGGCCTCCTTTGATGATTCTCAGACTCTCTGGAGGTCTCTGATGATGAGGATGATGATGATAATAATAATCCACTCTATAAAATCCATTTTAAATTTATATATGATTATGACATCTTTTCTTTACGGCCTCTCAAGCAAATTTTGCACCCAACAAAATTTTAATTGATTCTCATAGTGAGAATAATCACCAACCTTCCTTCACCTTGGTAACCTACATCTGATTATCTTTATCAGAGTTATCCCATATTCACAAATAGGACCAAAATTGGCCCTATTTGTGAAATAAGATTTATAAGATTTAGAATTCATAAAATAAGATTTAGCGCCTATTTTACTTTCTTTTTACTAGTAGCCAACTATTTTATGTATGATTCATATTAGTGCTACTTAAATATATGTGTGTGTATAAAGTAGCAGAAATAATTGTTGGAGAAAGAGCTTGTATGTCAACAACATGTAAACTTTTGCAGAGAAATTAACTCAAAAATATTAGAAAAAATAATAATAGATACATTTAATGCTTATCTGGATAAACAAAATAATAGAGAAAATAAATAAATTCAAAAAATGTAAACCATGCATAAATCAAACATAAAAAATTAAAAAAAAATTATACCTGTCCAATTCAGACTTGATAAATTTCCTAAAAATAAATCAAATGAATTTATTAATAAAATAAACATGCAAAAAAGTAATAATAATAAATTTAAAAAATCTATATTTACATATCAAAAATATAAATTTAGTAAACTGTAAATATATAATATTTACTGAGTTTACCAATTATAAAATGTAGGAGAATGAATAACCAAGATGAGGATCAGAGTTGTAAGCACTGCAGAAAGATAAGTTAATTTTATATTTTAAAATTAACTTATCTTATGAGAATGGCATGATCCTGTAGTATAATATGTATGCATGGGGAGATATTGTAGATGTTTATGTGAAGAAGTTGAATGAGAGAGTTGAGCAAGTGAAGATATGCAGGAAGTGTGACATGCTAATGAGCCATGAGGCTTGTTTGAATCTGAGTAATCATCACTGTTGAGGAAGCATGTGAAACTGATGGTGAAGATAAGAGTATTCAATAGTTAAGTAAGCGTGCACAACTCATGGCAAAGAAAAGAGTGTGTAACTGTTAAGAAAGCATGTGAAACTGTTAAATAAAAGAAAATAAAAGAGTGTGACTGACAATCAGAAAGCATGCAAGGCTTATGGAGAAAAACATGCAATTAATAGTAAGAGGTTAACAAGCAGGGATGATGGCAAAAAATGGTAAAGGTCAAGGCACAAGAGGTCATCCCTGGAAGCTGTATAAGGAAGGTGTGAGCAAGGGAGTGAGAAGAAGATTTTTTTGCATGGAGAGTTGTGAATGATTGAAATGCATTGCCTGAGATTGTGATGTCTGCAGAGAATTGGAATGTGTTTAAGGTATGGTATGATGAATATGATGAACTGTGTGTATGATAAAAAGAACTTCCTGAATGAGTCTATGACTCCATGAGGTCTTGGAATAATAATACTAATAATACTACTACTAATAATAAAAAGCATGCGACTGATAGCAAGATAATAAAAGTGAATGATAGTGAAAAGTGGCATGAGATATGAAAGGAGAGCTGGTGAGGATGAGGCAAGAGAGGAACTATATGCAGAGTGAAATGAAGAGTATTGTAGATATGTAAGGAAGAATGAAGATGACTAGAATGAATGATGGCTGTATGAAAGAGGTAATGAATAGCAGGAGAATAGTGTGTTCAATGACAGGATGTACAAGGTTTTTATCACAGGAAGTAGAACAAATAGAGCGATTGAGGTGTGTATATGAGGATAGCACGAGTAAAAGTGTTGGAAACTAGGAAAATGTAAGAATGGGTATCAAGTTGTTCAGAAGAATCAAATATAACAGGATTGTAGGAAAGGTATTCATTGTGTTGTAAGGTATAACAGTGATGACATGAAGTGGAAAGGAAAGATTATAAATGATAAGATAGCAGAAATGTGTGGAAAGAATGGAGTGCAGTTTGTGAACGTATGGAATGAGTTTGAGGGGAAACTGTATAAGGGTGAATGTTTGAATAATTTGGGTGTGAGTGGCCTTTTCAGATCACTTTTCAGATCACTTCCAGATAAAGTAATGACTGCAGATAATTGATCACAGCAAATAAGAATTCATGTGGAAGAAGGGATTAAAGCAGTGCTCATCAATGGAGAAGTGAGTAGTATGAACAAGGATAATGAGGGAATAAGAGTGCAAGACAGACAAGGAAATGGTGGAAAGTCAGGATGCACAAGTGAGAGAAGGAGAAAGGTTTTTGCTGGAAGAAGAAGTGAATGTGTGAGTAGTTATGGTGTGAGTTGCTTGGAGAGACCGCTGCTTGAAGGTAGAGAAGTGAGTAGAGAGAATGAATCAGATCAAATGGGAAGTGATGTGGAAGAGCAGGAGAGTAAGATAGGAGAGATCACAGAGGTTGTTATGAATGGGGAAGTGAGTAGTATGAGAATAGAAAATGAGAGAATGGGTGTGTAAGAGGAGCAGGGAAACAGGGAAGGCTCAGGGTGGACAGGGGTACACAGTGTGAGAAAGGTGGATGCTCCAAGAGGAGGTGAGAGAGCATGTGTAGACAGGAAAGGAATGAGATGACTGGGGATCAAGGGGAAACGGTTAGAATTGAAGGGGGTTCTAAAATGAAGAAGAAGAAAGGAAAATGGCCCCAGTCGAGAATGGAGAGATCACATTGAGAGAGAGAGAGAGAAAGAGAGAGTGGTATCAGCGATACTAGCTGTAGATCCAGAAATGAGCTGTTGTGTTTGTATACAAATGCTAGAAGTATAAGAAACGAGACAGATGAGATGGTTCCACTAATTGCGTCTGTTCAACCCAAAGATTGTCGGAATAAGTGAGACATAGTTGGAAGAGAGTGACATCCTGACAGGAATAGAGATGGAAGGGTATGATGTGTTTTGTGAGGAGAGAAGGGGTAAAAATGGAGGGGGAGTGCTATTGATGATAGAGAAAGAGTTATGTCCATACAAAGTAGAGATGCAAAATGGGAATAGTGCCAGTGGTTTTGAGGCAGTATGATGTGAGAGAGAGGTGAATGGAATCAAATACTTCGTGGGATGTTGTTATAGACCAGGTAATGTGGATGGTGGTGATAATGAAATGTATAATCAAATTTGAGAAGCAAATAAGGAAAGGGTGATCATTACGGGTGATTTTAATTATGGCAATAGAGACTGGAATGATGAGATAGCAACTGGAAGTAAAGAAAATGAGTTTCTTGAGTTTATGAGGGATAACTACCTCAGACAGTATGTAACAGAGGGTACACATCAGGATTGAGGGTCTTGGATTTGGTCATCTCATCAGAGGATGTAATTATAAATGAGGTGTCAAATCATCCACCAACTGGTGATAGTGATCATGAGGTGATTAGCTGGGTGGTTGTCTGCAGTGTGAAAACCTCTGTGAGAAAAGGGTATATGTGGAACTACAAAGGGGTGATTATGAAGCGCTCAAGAGACAGGTTGTGGGTGTAGAATGGAATGAGGAGTTAGCTGGAAAAGAGATCAATACAACTTGAGGGATTTTCAAAAACTATCAGATGCAATGTCTAAATGTATTCCAATGGTGAGAAGGTTAAATAAGGTAGGTGTGAGATGGATGAATAAAGAGATTAAGAATGCGATACAGAGAAAGAGGGCATTGTGGAGGCAGTATAAGAGAAGTGGAAATAACCGATTTCACGAGGTCTACAAAGACCAGGCAAAGGAGGGTGACTTGGTTGGTGAGGGTAGCTAAAGAGAGGCATTAACAGCGGTTAACTAATGAAGCCAAAACAACTCCTAAGGAGTTCTTTTGATATGTAGCCAGCAAAAGAAAAACTGATCATGGAAGAATGACATTGATAGGAGAAAATGGTATAAAGACAGCTGTTGCAGAATGTGTGGTAAAGATACTTAATGAGCAGTTCCTTCAGTCTTGTGAATGTGACTACATTGAGAGACTGAGAGCAGTAGATGACAGGGAGGAGAGACTGACTGTAAGTGAGCAAGAGGTGTGTGGGGAGTTGAGTAAACTAGATGTTAAAAAGGCTGTGGGACTTGATAATATATTACCACGTATTCTGAAGGAATGTGCCAGGGAGTTGACACCTGCCTTGACATATTTTCTAAAAAGAGTCTTGCACTCAGTCGAGTGCCTAAGGAGCGGAAGGAGGGCAAGATTGTGCCACTTCATAAAGGAGGTGAAAGAACTCAAGCATCAAACTATAGGCCTATCTGTGTGTCAGGTGTTGTGGTTAAGTAGTTACGTTGTTGGAGAAGCTTGTGAGAACTAGGATCCAGAATTGGGTTGACAACAATGGTATTATATTTGATGGACAGCATGGATTTTCTAAACGGAGGTCATGTTTTAGTAATCTACTTACTTATTACAATAAAGTGACTGCTTCCTTGGACAGAGGAGAAGGATACACCGTAATATACTTGGATTTCTCAAAGGCTTTTGATAGAGTACTTCATGATAAGTTGACAATCAAACTAGAGCAGATGGGGTTGGATATTAGATTAGTGCATTGGATTGCAGACTGGCTATCTGATAGGTATCAACAAGTTGTGTATGGTGGAGTGATATCCAGGAAAAGGAAAGTCACTAGTGGAGTGCCTCAGGGGTCTGGTTTAGGGCCATTACTATTTAACTTGTATATTAATGATATTGGCCAAGATTTGGATGGAAATATTCAGTTGTTTGCAGATGATGCAAAGTTGGGATGAACCATAAAGAGTAGTGAAGATGTTGTGGCATTGCAAGAAGACTTGAATAAATTGAGTGTTTGGACAAGCAAATGGGGATGTGAGTTCAATGTTGCAAAATGTAAGGTTTTAAAATTTGGAAAAAAGATGGGATGCAGAATTTATGCTTGGTGAGAATATATTGTTGGAGGTAGAGGAAATAAGAGATCCGGGGGTGATAGTGGATAAGGATCTAAAATTTAGGGGACACATCGCCAAAATTGTGAAGACAACACAAAGACTTCCGGGAATGATGTGGAGGACACTGACGTGTAGAAGTAGGGAAATTCTTGTTCCGTTGTATAAGGCTTTGATTAGGCCACACATGGACTATTGTGCCCAGATTTGGTCACCGAGTTTTCAGAAGGATGAAGAGATGTTGGAAAGGGTCCAAAGGCGACTGACTAAGGTAGTTTCTGACCTCTGGAATGTTGAGTATGAGGAAAGATTGAGAAGATGTAATTTGCAGAGTCTGGTGGAGAGAAGGAAGAGGGGAGATATGATAGAGACCTACCAGTTGGTAAGGGGTTGTTATAAGATCAATGGTTGAGAAGTTCTACAGAGAACAGTGTGAGATCAGGGGAGAACCAGTGGTCATCCCTGGAAACTGTATAAAGAGGGTGTGAGTAGGGGAGTGAGAGGCAGGTTTTATTTCATGCAGGGTTGTGAATGATTGGAACGCCTTGCCTGAAAGTGTGGTGTCTGCAAGGAGTTTTAGTGTGTTTAAGACACGGTATGATGAGATGTGTGTGTGATAAAAGGACCTCCCAGATGAGTCTTTGACTCCATGAGGTCTTGGTAAATAATAGTAATAATAATAATAATAATAATAATATTGGAGAACCTTAATGTGAATATGGCCATGGGATTAGATGGCATATTGGCTTATAAATCACAAGAATTTGTATTGGAATTACGAACTCCACTGACCAAGTTCTGTACTTTAAGCCTCAGTGGGTTCCAAAGGAGGAGGATTGAGGGCAAAATAATCCCACTGAATAAAGGAGAATCCAAGACAGAAGTAGCAAATTATAGGCCAATTAGTCTCTCAGGGGTGGTGGTTAAGGTATTGCAGAAATTGATAAAAGACAAAATTCAATACTAGGAATATGATACTTCATAAGTGGCAACATGGTTTCGTGCAGGGTAAGTCTTGCCTTAGTAATATGCTTACTTTTCATAATAAAGTGAGTCGAATAAAGTGAAAATGGAGTTGAATAAAGAAAAATTGCTACTAAGAGCTGGTAGCCTTTGCAAAGGCATTTGGCAGGATTCGACATATAACTCCATTGCATAACTTGAAGCAAATGAAAGATAGATATGAATATGGTGATTTGGATTAGATGGTTGGATGGGGGTGATATCAAAGAGTGGCGAGTAGTTTATGGAGTAGTTGCATCAAGGAGAAGGCAGATGAGTAGTGGTGGTGTACCACACAACTCAGTACTTGGTCCTCTGTTATTTAAGTTGTACATCAATGATATAGCCAATGATCTGATAGGAGATATTCAGTTTTTTTGCTGACGATGCCAAACAAGGAAGAGCAAATAGTAAATAAAGGTGATGTAGAGATCCAACAGGATGACTTAAATAGACTGGGAGTATGGGCTAATTTAAAAGGGCTGCCAGTTTAATGAGGCCAAAGAGATCAGAAGCTGTGTACTATATCGATGGAACTGAACCATAGGAAACTGATGAGGCCAGGAACTTGGGTGTGATTGTAAATAGGAGTTGAAGTTTAGAGAGAATATTTTGAAGGTAACCAAAATAGCACATTAGATTATGTGGTTGTTGAAGAACAACATGGAAAGCAGGTTCTTCAACAACTTATTCTCTTTTATAAGCTTCAATTCCATTTTATTATTATTCCTTTTTATAAGCTTTAATAAGACCACATGTGGACTTCTGTACCCATATCTGGTCACCCGGATTACGTGGGAATGAAGAAATGGTGGAGTGGATGCACAGCCAAGTGACAAAGACTCTGGCAGGTCTATGGAATGCTCCTTTATTATTATTATTATTATTTAGGCCTCCATGGAGTCAAAAGACCCATCATGGGAGGTCCTTCCTAAGAAATACAAAGTCTATCAAGACTCATCGAGGGGAAGTCCCCATAAGAAAGACAAAGTCTATCATACCACTCCTTGAACTCATTGACCATTCTCGCTCTCACCACTCCATCAGGCAATGCATTCCATGGTTCAACCACTCTCCATGCAAAGAAAGAAACCACTCCTCACCCTCTTGCTCACAGTTTTCTTTCGTAACTTCCAAGGATGGCCTCTTGTCATCACTCCTTCCCGCTGTTCAACCAAGCGAAAGAACTTCCCAGTGTCAACCCTGCAACCACCTCTCAACAGTTTAAAAGTCTCAATCATATTACCTCTCCTTCTTCTATCCATCAAACTCTGCAGTCCACATTCCCTCAGCCGATCCTCATAACTATCATTAAAATCCTGAAACCATCTTTCTTATATGCCTTTGTACCCTTTCCAACAGTTAATTTATCCCATTCAAATCCTGGGGACCAAATCTGAGAACAATAATCCAAGTGTGGTCTGATCAGAGACTTATACAACGGAATGATAACCCTTTTATCTCTACAGGTCAGGGTCCTTCTCATAATTTCAGCAATCCTCTGTGTTACCTTCACCACCTTTGCAATATGTCCCCTAAACTTCAGGTTTCTATAAATCATCAATCCCAGATCTCTTGTGTCCCCTACTTCCTCCAGTATAACTCCTCCCATAGAGTATGCAGTGTCCTATCGATGTTTCCCAAACCCCAAGACCTTACATTTTGCTGCATTAAACCGATACTCACCATTCATTTGCCCATCTACCTAGCTTATTCAAATCCTCTTCCAGGGTTACCACATCTGCACTATTACTAATAATCCTTTCCAGCTATGCATCATCTGCAAACAACTGAATATCCCCTTGCAATCCACTGACAATGCCATTCATATAAAGGTTAAACAATATAGGTCCCAGTACTGAGCCCTGTGGGACCCTGCTTGTAACCTTCGGCTTCATTGAAACTACCCCATCATACACAACTCTTTGATGCCTATCAGACAGGCATCTGATACCCATTTTTATCCCACAATATCATTCTTTCACATTTCTCCTCCTACTAGCAACATATCTAAAAAATCCCAAGAATTTTCTTTGGATCTTAGGGCCAACCTCCTCTCATATTCCAGTTTTGTCTTCCTTCCCATACTAGTCACTCGTCTGGCCTGTGTCTTATACTCTTCATGCATCTTCTCTTCTCTTCTCCTTATATCTCTTTCATAGCCTCTTTTTTGCATGCAATTCCTGTTTAATAATGTCTGTCATCCACTTTACTCCAAATTGTGTCCTCTTGTTCACTCGTGGTATACTACTTACCATTTCATAATTTCCCATGCAAGAATGATATCCTGGCCTTCCAATTCCTCCCTCCATGAAACTTCCCCAAGTTGATGTCTAAGACTATTATAATCACCTGCCTTATAATTCCACATATGTTCCCATCTCTTTGATACTCCTGCATGTCTATTCATTTTCCAAGTAAAAACCATATGGTCACTCTCTCCAACTGGCAGGAGAGATGTCATCTCAGTTATTATCAACTCTTCTGATGCTATAACCAAATCCAAAACTCTTGAACCTGTTGTTCCCTCTATTACATGTTGCCTAAGATATTTGTCCCTCAAAAATTCTAGAAATTCCATTGCTTTATTGCTACATGCATTTTCCTCTCCCCAGTTTATACTACTGTAGTTAAAATCTTCCATAACAATCATTCTTCTTGCATTTGCCAAACTCAACTGTCTAAACATTTCCTGGTCCCCACCCTCTGTACTCCTGGGTCTGTAGCAACAGCCCACTAAATATCCTGTCTTGCCCACCTCTACCTCACAATATATGCTTGCAAAATCATTAGTGTCACTGCCTTTCAAGGTCTCCACTATTAGAGGACATAAGCAGTACTCCACCACCACGCTTTCCCTTCCTATCCTGCCAAAAAATTCTGTACCCAGCGACTTCTATTCCTGTTATTATATCCTCTTCTGTCAACCATGTCTCAGTGATTCCAATAATTTTTGGCCAGACTGATGCTATCTGCACCACCAATTTCTCTCCCTAATTCTGGATACTCCTGGCATTAGTATATAGCATGTAAATGCCATTGTTTCTATACCCAGCATTATTCCCTCTAGACTCCACTGGGCTCAGTGTTACCTGATGTCGTCCCCCTTCTCCAAAGTACCCATTCCCATAAGAGGCCACCCCTGCTACCATCCTCTCTGGGACACACTGACTTGTTCAGAACAGCAATCTCTCCGGATGCCTACATCCTTCCTCATTCAAATGTAAATGGTCTCTTGCATACAATTCCTCTCTGTTCTCAAACGCACTCCAAGCATCCACATATTCCAGTCCTCTCTTGTTATACATTTTAGCTATTATGTCATTCAATATTACCACTCTTCTGCTCAGTTCGTTATTATCATACCAAGGCAACACACACACTATCTTTCCTCTCTGTGTCTTCTTTCGTACCACCTCAAGCAAGAATCTCATATCTCTCGCTGCCCTATTTACACCACCACTCAAGTCATTTGTTCCCACCATCACAATTATTTCATCCACCCTTTCACCTCTCTTAATTGCCAAAGCCTCCCTTTCTCTCATTCCTCCTGGCAAACACTCCTCATGCATCCCATCTTGAATACCACAGATCAATTAGTCTCCATACATTATACCTCTTACCATTCCCTCTCTCATATTGTTTCCATTTTCTCCTCTTCTTTCATTCCCATACCCCTCTCTCTCATTCCCTCTCTCCTACTGTTTCCATTTTCTCCTCTTCTAGCACTCCCATACCTCTCTCTCATTCCATTGTCTCCTCTTCTAGCACTGCCACACCTCCCTCTCTCATATAAGCTCCTTATAAGAATAGACTGTGGACTTAGAGAAGTCTCTAATAGGCAAAAGAGATGAACCACGACAGAAGCATTTAAGTTATTAAAGGAGTTTTATAGGATTGCCATTGAAGACTTTTTCCATTACATGGCAGGAAAAAAGAGAGAGAGAGAGAGAATAAGGGGCCATCCATGGATATTGAGTAAGAGTGTGGTTAGTAAGGCTGATAAGACTAGATGTTTTGCTTGGAGGGTGGTGAATTGGTTGCCAGAGATGGTTGTGTGCTTCATCAGTGGAGGAGTTTAAGGAAAGGTATGATAGTTATTTTGTGGGTTTCCTGATGAGTCTACTGAAGCCATGGAGATACCCATATAATAATAATAATAATAATAATATATGTAATTTCTGCTAGTTTTTCCAATTTAAAATGGTTTTCTATATACAGATTTTATAAATTAATGGAAGCACTTCTTTTATTTAAATTAAATTAAAAAGAGATGCTATTTGTTTGTAAGCAACACTTTGAAAAGAAGTAATATGTTACTAATTAAATGAAGAGCCAAAGGCTTCAACTCAGCGACATGAACTTATTTAAGTTAAGGGATATTGCATCCCATATTGTTTCATATCCGAATAAAAAAACTCGAAGAGTTTCATGCCGAATATAGAAACTATATAAAGTTCGGCGATTCCAAGCGTAAGCAAATACCTGGATAGTGCAACAACTGACCCATTTGGTAGTGCAACACTGAGGCAACTCATAGTAAGGGTGGAGCAAGCTCTGATCACTAGTCTTGGTATTTACCCATAATGTGAAACCTAGCTCATAGGAGCTGTATTACTGTTCTACATTATGAGAGGTCACTACCCAGACTGGTTTCAACCTTTATTGAGGTCTTATCAGTGAGTAGGTAGATCAAGTTTATAATACCAAATATAAATATACTAAATACTTATTTAAATGAACTTATTCAGCTATGAAACAATATGGCATGCAATATCCCTTAACTTAAATAATATGTTATTTTGCAAGTGAACAGATTAATTTTATTTGTTATGAAATGTATTTTTGAACAATTTTTTAGATAATTTCTTTATCTGAATGAAAAATGTTTATCTATATCTATTGTATGCTCAAAATCTGCAACTAAAGATATAGTTAAATTACTACCTGTTGTTACTAAGGTCACGGTTAGTGCCCAGAGTATACAAGCTGTTTAGAATCTTGTAACATCCTACTTGAATATCATCCACTGCAAAAAAGAAATGATGCAATTCACAATCACTTTTTTATATTTTTTTGTTATAAGTTTATATGTATTATTAATTTGATATTATATATATAAAAAGATAAGCCAAAATTTGAAATGCTTTTATGTCACATTTTTTGTCTTACCAGCTCTTACTGGCTGCCAGCCCGGAACTCGAGGGGTTAGGCACCATAGGCACTGGGGGGGGGACAGAGCCCCCAGTATATATATATATATATATATATATATATATATATATATATATATAATATGTATATATATATGGCAGTAATCCCATAAATAATTTTAAAAAATAAATTTCAACTTGAAGCAGCACGACATAAAATTCAAACGTCGCGGCCGAACTTGTTTGTGATTGCGGCAGAAGAATACGGCGTTATGCGGCGTTTGTTTGGGAGAGGTGGTGTCACTTGGGTCCCAGCATACACTCTTTAGGTACCGCGTGCTTTACATCTGCTCTCTCACTTTTGTGTTTGTGTTTTATTGTGACTTTTTACCTTTCAATATGGCTCCCAAACGTAAGGCAGACTCTTCCGATAGTAGTGTGTCGAAGAAAAAGAAAGCCATTACGTTAGAAGTGAAATTAGACATTGTATTTGTTTCATTTTTGTCATTTTTCTGTACTATACAGTAATTATGTTCTCCCTTTCATTTTCCTATGGCCTAGTTCTGTTTCTTGATATATACGTATGACTTTAGGGTGCTTTAGGTTAGGTAAGTAACTTAGGCTATGGTAATTTTGACTTGCATCGAAAATCGCCTTCGTCAGTCCGTAGGAACGGACTTCCAACATAACTCGAGGATCCCCTGTATGTGTGTGTGTGTGTGTGTGTGTGTGTGTGTGTGTACACACACACACACACACACACACACACACACACACAAGGGAAGTCTGGAAAGTTCTGATAAACATATTGAACGAAAATGTTTTTTCTGAAACTATATTTTCTTTTAGAATATTTAAGACAAAATTAATTAACTTTTATTCTAGGTGTTTATTAGAACTTTCCAGCCCTTCTCCATATCTATATATCCCCATATCTATATATATATATAGATATGGGGAGAGTAAAAGAACTAAAAAAAGAACTACAACAACATCTTAAATGGACCTTTAAAAGCAATGGCTACTCTTTAAAAAGTATTAACAAACAATTATTCCACTGTCAACGTAGCAACGTAGAGACACAGGTCGACTCCAAAGGTTATGTCTCCTTGCCATATATCAGCACACTATCCAAAAAACTAAGTAGAATCTTAAAATAAAAGAAGTTTAGCATACAAACGTGCTTCTCGACTCTTCCAAAAATAAGATCAAGTTTCAACAATTACAAACAATCTCACAACCTCTACAATTCCCAGGAGTATACAAAATCACATGTGAGTGCGGAAAACCTTACTATGGCCAAACGGAGAAAGCTATCCTCCTATGTCTCGAGGAACACCAGATAGACATTGCTTACAAGAGAACCAGGGCTACTGCCCTATCAGGCCATGTTCTGTTTTCAATAAACACAAATAACGAAAGCCACCAACATGAAATAAATTGGACAACAACTTCAAACCTGCACATTTGCCACGATGAGGTAGAACACTGCATTGTTGAGTCAAAAGAAATCACCTTGGACCCCCTTCATATGAACAATAATCTCAGCTATAATTTGCCTGACTCTTTCAGCTCTACTATCAGATACTGGCGATCTCGTGGATCCACACACGTACAGGTGTACAACAATAGAACTTTATCACAGATTATAGCTCAAGTTCATAATAACTGTAATTTACAGTCGAATTTATAGCTTTATAATTTTATAGCTTTAGACTGTCTCAATGTTTTATTCAGTATCTTTTAATAGCTTTCTATGTTCTTAATGCCTGACGTAGTCGATCCTGAAGAAAAACATGTTGCGTATCCAATAAATCTCAATTTGTTATAATTCTCGGATTTTTAGTCAGTTTATATAAAAAATGAATATATATATACATATACATATATACATACATAAACTTTTATTTTATTTATTTATTTTTGGTAAAATAGTAACCTTCAGTACATAAAACATAAAATTCCATGTTTCAGGCATTAACAATGGAATTTCATGATATAAAATTCTATTGTAAGATTATCAAAGAAAAAAAAATTGTATGTTGACATAATAGAATTAAATGGAATTTTTGAATGGGTGAAAGAGTAAGGTTACAGTTTTAATTTTAAAATGCATGAGGAGTGCATATTAAAATTAAATGTTCCACTAATGTAATACCACTAATGTTGGTACCCTTGTGTACCAAAGTAATGGAATAGTTCTTCAGGAGGCAGACAAGATGCAGAATCTGTGGATGATAGTTGGCAGTAGTATGAAGTTTAGAGAGCACATTACAAGTGTTGCATAAACTATGCAGCATAGTGTTTTTATAATAAGGAGTGATATGCTGAAAAATAGAGATGAGGAAGTGAATGTTGATTGAGCTATTTGTAAGGCATGGGTTTGACCAGAGAGGAAATACTGCTCTAATTTGGTTAGTGAGTTTCTATGGTGATGTGAAACTCTGGAGAGTCAAGATGACTGACTTGGCATTATCAAAATTCTGAAATGTTGGTTATGGGGAGAAGTAAATTGAAGAGTTTAATTGACAGGTGGAAAACAAGTGGTATGATAAAAGATTTTTAAGTTGGTTAGGGGAATTTTTACCAGAATTATTACAGAAGAGATTATATGTAGAGTGCAGAATGAGAGGGAATGTGAAAGGCAGATGTATTACATGGAGAATAATGGGTGAGATGAATTAATTGCAGGAATGTGATGAAAGTCTTGTAGTGGGTAGGGTTCCCAAGGAGTAGAAAGAAGGCAAAATAGTACCACTCCACAAGCATTGTTCTAAGTCAGAAGTCTCCAACTATAGGCCAGTCTCTATAACTGCAGTTGTGGTCAAGGTGTTGGAGAGATTGGTAAGGAATAGAATACAGAATTGGGTTGATGGACATGGCATTCTTTATGACGGTCAGCATGAATTTATAAAGGGTAGGTCCTGTTTCAGTAATTTACTTGCATTTTATGATAAGGTGACGAGTGTGTTAGATAAGGGAAAATCATATACAGTGATATTTTTAGACTTTGCAAAAGCATTTGATAGATTACCACATGATAAGTTGGTGTATAAGCTGTAGAGGATGGGAATAGAGAGTATAATGGTTAGATGGGTCAGAGATTGGCTCTCTGAACGATATCAACAGGTTGTGTATGATGGAGCAGTGTCTCAAAAAAGAAGGATAACCAGTGGCGTACCCCAGGGTTCTGTTCTAGGGCCCCCCTGCTGTTTAACTTGTTTGTAAATGATATATCATGTGGACTGACTGACTGGGGATCTCAGTTATTTGCTAACAATGCAAAGTTGGGAAGCATTATAAGTAGCACTGCTGATGCTGAATCCCTTCAGGGGAAGATTTCAATAGACTTTTTACTTGGACAAAAGAGTGGGGTTGTAGTTTTAATATCAATAAGTGCAAGGTGTTGCATTTTGGAGTGCAGAAATATAAGGCTGCGTATATTGATGATGCCGTACTGCAGGAAGTGGATGAGATTAGAGATTGGGAAGTGATGGTTGACAGTAGACTGAAGTTTAGAGGTCATATTGCTAGTGTTGCAAAGGTTCAACATCATAGTGCTGCTATGATAAGAAGTACTCTAACATGCAAGGATAAGGAAGTGGTTGTGCCATTGTATACGGCACTGGTCAGACCGCATTTGGATTATTGCGCTCAGATGTGGTCACCTGGTTTTCAATGTGATGTGGAGACATTGGTGAGGATTCAGAGATGAGCGACTATGAAAATATCAGGACTTTGGAATGCTGGCTATGGAGAGAGGTGATATGATGGATGTTAAAGTTAGTCAGAGGATTTTATCAGATTAATCCAGAGGGGGATTATAAAAAGAGTAGAAGGTGAGAGGGGAAAGAACTAGAGGTCATTCCTGGAAGTTATGTGAAAGTGTGGTGAAGAAGGGTGTGTGGAGTAGATTTTTTACATGGAGAATTGTCAGTGAATGAATGCATTGCCAGAATGTGTTGTTAATGCAAGGATGTTAAGGACTTTAAGATTCTATATGATAAATATGTTGTTAGCTGAATGAACCTCCCATGATGAGTCTGTCAACTCCATGGACGGTGTAATAATAATAATAAAAAATGCTAGAAACATGAATGAGATATGTTTATTGATATAATGAGATATGTTGATCCATTTATTCCATGTAGGTTTGTTATTATAGGAACAACAATAATATAGGGTATAGGGTTGAGGAAGTCATTGAGGGAGAGAGAGAATTGAGTACTGTACTCAATAACCACATCTTCAGTGAGTCTCTCTCATCCATTATCAGCTTCATATTTGTAAAGAAATATCTTGCACTATGAAATAATTAAAATGTTTGCATACAGAAGTTTTAAAATAATAATCATGTCTAATAGATGATATTTATTTACAAATATGAAGTTTGTGATAGATGAGAGAGAGAGAGAGAGAGAGAGAGAAAGTCACAAGGACAGATATCAAAGGATAGTATAAAGTAGAGCTGAATCAGGCAAAGGCAGGTACCAGTGATGTGCAACAAGGTTGCATATTTGATTGGCTGTTGTTTAATTCATACATTAATTATATTAAAAATGATTTGAATGGAAAGTATCCAGTTGTATGCTGATAATACTAAACAGAGAAGATAATAGTATATAAAGGTGATGCAGAGATTCTACAAGGATAGATCAAGAAATTGACGAGCTATGGATGTGGGAGTGTTGCTAGGAAGGGATCCAGTTTCAGAGAAGAAATGTGCAAAATAGTTCAAGGATGTTAAAATATACACTAACAAGTAGGAATAAGGAAGTTATTATTACTCTTCATAAGAATTTGATAGAACTACAATAGCTCTCATTGCCAGCTGCAACTGATGAGATCTCAATAAAGGTCAAAACCATTTATTTATTAATTATTGTTAATATTATTATTATTATTATTATTCAGGCCTCAATGGAGCCAAAAGACTCATTGTGGGAGGTCCTTCCTAAGAAACACAAAGTCTATCATACCTCTCCTTAAATTCATTGACTGTTCTCGCTCTCACCACTCCATCAGGCAATGCATTCAATATGTGACTAGTACAAAGAGCAAATAAGGAAGGTGACAAAATTGAAAGGGTAGTGAAAGTGAAGTATGAGCAGCAGTTAATAAATTAGGCTAAAAGAAATCCTAGGGAGTTTTTTCAATATGTGGCCTGTAAAAGGAAGAGAGATTATGGGAGAATGATAAATACCGAGGAGGATACAATGGAGGTTTTAAACCTGCAGTTCATTAAATTATTTCGTCAATGCAATTGTAACATTTGGCTTAACTCATTAAAGAGAAGTATCTTTCAAATATCAACAAGTAGCAATCTTGAGAGCAGTGGGAATGAGGAGGAACCACTGATGGTGAATGAGCAGTAAGCATGCAAGGAAATGAGTAGACATGATGTCAACAAGGCCATGGGGGATTAACATCCTCGGAATTTTTGAGGATGTTAGTAACAACTTTAGCTTAGAATTTTAAAAGATTCAGATTGGCACAAGTAACAAAGGATGGCAAAATTGTTCTATTCATAAAGGGAGATGAAAAGACTAAGATTTCGATTTTATTATTATTATTATTCAGTCCTCCATGGAGTCAAAAGACTCATCGTGGGAGGTCCTTCCTAAGAAACAAAGTCTATCATGCCCCTCCTTGAACTCATTGACCGTTCTTGCTCTCACCACTCCATCAGGCAATGCATTCCATGGTTCAACCACTCTCCATGCAAAGAAACCACTCCTCACTCTCTTGCTCACTGTTTCCTTTTGTAACTTCCAGGGATGGCCTCTTGTCATCACTCCTTCCCGCTGTTCAATTAAGCAAAAGAACTCCCCAGTGTCAACCCTGTAACTACCTCTCAACAGTTTAAAAGTTTCAATCATATCACCTCTCCTTCTTCTATCCACCAAACTTTGCAGTCCACATTCCCTCAGCCGATCCTCATAACTATCATTGTACGGTCCTGAAACCATCTTTGTTATCCGCCTTTGTACCCTTTCCACAGTTAATTTATCCCCATCAAATCCTGGGGACCAAATCTGAGAACAATAGTCCAAGTTGGTCTGATCAGGGTCTTATACAATGGAATGATAACTGTTTTATCTCTGCAGGAGGTAATCCTTCTCATTATTGCAACTGATATTGTATCTGATACCCATTTTTATCCCACAATATCATTCTTCCACATTTCTCCTCCTACTAGCAACATATCTAAAAAATCCCTAGAATTTTCTTTGGATCTTAGGACCAATCTCCTCTCATATTCCAGTTTTGTCTTCCTTACCATACTAGTCACTCGTCTGGCCTGTGTCTTATACTCTTCATGCATCTTCTCTTCACCTGTCTCCTTATATCTCTTCCATAGCCTCTTTTTCGCATGTAGCTCCTGTTTAATATTGTTTGTCATCCACTTTAATGTGAGTGAAGAAGAGGACACAAATCGTGTCCTCTTCTTCACTCGTGGAATACAGCTTACCATTGCTCCTAACAAATATTCCTTCACAATTTCCCAAGCACTAATGATATCCCGGCCTTCCAATTCCTCCCTCCACGATACTTCCCCAAGTTAACTCTAAGACGATTATAATCACCTGCTTTATAATTCCACATACATTCCCATCTCTTTGATACTCCTGAATGTCTATCCATTTTCCAAGTCAAAATCATGTGGTCACTCTCTCCAACAGGTGGGAGAGATGTCATCTCAGTTATTTTTAATTCTTCTGATGCTATAACCAAATCCAAAACTCTTGAACCTCTTGTTCCCTTTATTACATGTTGCCTAAGACATTTGTCCATCAAGAATTCTAGAGATGCCATTCCCCTATTGCTACATGCATCTTCCACTCCACAATTTATACTACTGTAGTTAAAATCTCCCATAACAATCATTCTTCTTGCACTTGCCAACTCAACTGTCTAAACATTTCCAGGTTCCCACCCTCTGTGCCCTGGGTCTGTAGCAACACCCTACTAAATATCCTGTCTTGCCCATCTCTACCTCACACCATATGCTTTCAAAATCATTAGTGTCACTGCATTCCAAAGACTCCACTCTTAGAGGCCATAGGTCGTCACTTATCATAAGCAGTACTCCACCATCACCCTTTCCCTTCCTATTCTGCCAAAAAATGCTGTACTCAGCGACTTCTATTCCTGTTATTTTATCCTCTTCTGTCAACCACGTCTCAGTGGTCCCAATAATTTTTGGCCAGGCTGATGCTATCTGCACCACCAATTCCTCTACCTTATTCCGGATACCTGGCGTTAATATAAAGTGTATAATTCTTGTAGAAAGGCTTATATGCTGGTTAAATTAAACATGATAACTAAATACTTAAGGAACTGACAGCATACATGACAGAAATAGAAATTAAATCAACTTTAATATATACTTTCATACATTTTTTTTTCATTTCATATATATATATATTAAAGTATATAATATATACTTTAATATATACATTCGGGTGGATTTTCTATAAACTCAGTTTATAGAAAATCCACCCATACAGGCAGATATATTCACCAACAATCCCCCCCCCCCCTCACAACAATATGGAGTTATTAAGACACTATTCAACAGGGCAAAACTAATCTGTTCAAATGACCAAGCCCTAACTACTGAACTAAATCACATCCTTAACACTTTCTCAGCCATTGGCTACCCCCCCCCCCCAAAAAAAAATCCCCAAAATACTAAAACCAGTTATCCACAACTCCCCCTCCTCCTCTTCACAAAAAAGATTACTCTAAATCCATCATCATTCCCTACATCCAAGACACATCGGAAAAAATCAACAAAATCCTAAAAAAACATGCCTTGACCTCTTGTTACCGACCATATAGAAAATTGGCATCCTTTATCCGCTCAAATAAACAATTCATTGAATGCCAATTTAACAAATGGCAATTCATCGAAAAGTCAATTCATGAAATAAACAATTCATCAAAAAGGCAATTCATGAAACGACATGACATGTCATTTCATGACATATCCTTTCATGATGGATCGAAAAAATGGATCGAAAAAACAATTCAATAATTATTTTTTGATGAAATCCTTCATAATTAATCGAAAGAGTAATTTTCTGCAAAACAGTGTTTAGTAACGATACCTACTCAAGGTGCAAACAACATGTGTAAGTGGTCACTGGAACTTAATAATTATTTTGTTGCATTTTAGAACATTATTATGTAAGTGTACATACTGCTTCATATCACTATTCTAGAGATAGTGATTTATCACTAGACAATAAATTTCGTGCTACCTAATTTTGTCACAACAACAACAATAGTCACACTGAAATTAAAACAGAAAAATTTTAATATAAATCTTAACTGTAAAATTTCAATAAATCTTATCCACCCAGAGCAGAATTACTAATATCATTTCAAGACTTCTTTATGTAAAAGGAATTGTATAAGGAATTAAAGATTATAAAGGTGACATGAAAATGAAGATAAGGATATCCTAGATGTCTGGAGTAATTACTATGAAAGACTGTTAAACAAACCAAGCAGTGACAGAACAGCCATAGAAAATTTTCAGGAGGACTACAAAGAGGAGTACATATCAATACTTGAGGCAGAAAAAGCTGTCAAAAACATAAAATGTGAAAAGGCAGCTGGAGTAGATGATATTCGACCAGAAATGCTTAAGTATGGAAGTATAAAAATTTTGCAGCAGCTGCACTACATAATTTAGAGGATCAGAAGGTTGAATTCCCGATGATTGGAGTAAAGCTCTCATAGTACCCATGTATAAAAACAAAGAGGGAATAAAACTGAATGTGAGAATTACAGAGGAATTTCTCTATAAGTGTTCCAGGTAAGATTTATGCAAGCATACTTGACAAAAGATTGAGACAGATTGTGGAAGAGAAACTTGAATAAGAATGGGCTGGATTCAGGACAAATAGAGGTCAAGATCAGATTTGCACTTTAAGACAAATAGCTGAGAAACTGTGGAAATATGACAAGGATCTGTAGTTAGGTTTTGTAGATATGGAAAAGGCATACAACAAGGTTCCCAGAGAAAAGTTTTTCAAAATAATACAATCATAGGGAGAGAATGGAGCATTATACAGAGCAATACATAGTCTATATTTAAGTTGTCAGTCAGCAATTAGAATTGAAGGAAATACAGGAAGATAGTTTTATGCAAAATCAGAGGTAAGAGAAGGATGTACATTATCTCCACCACTAGTTATCATCTATATGGATCACATTATGCAAGAAAGTGCATCATGCCTGATATTAGAACTGCAGATGTCACTTTATATGGATGATGTACTGTTGTACTCCTAAACACATCGAGTGCAAGTCTCCAGGATTCACTAACTAAATTCACTAACTAAACAGTGGTAACAAATTTGGCATGAAAATCGACAATAAAAAGACTAAAACTATGAAAATAGGCAGGGGCAGAGGAAACTTTTGCTGCATTCTGAATGGAGATCCTATAGAACAAGTAAAATATTTTAATTATTTAGGCACAGTTTTTAGTGAAGATGGCAGATTAAATTGGGAAACAGAGAACAGAATAAGGCAGAGCTAGTATGGTGGGTAGCCAGGTAAATAAATTTACATGGAATAAGAGAGAAATGAGCAAAAACACTAAACAAGCATTATGCAAGGTGGTGTTCAAACCAGTTTTAAGTTATGCATCTGAGAGTTGGGTTAGAAATAAAGCATGTGCTCAAAGACTAGAGACCACAGATTATGAAGGTTCTGAGAAAAATTAGGGGAATGAACAGATTGCATCAATGGCAGCATCATATTAAAAATGAACATACCAAGAAAAGAACTTGACATTGTTAGCATTCAAGAATGTGTCACATTCTTGAATCAGCTCTCATATAGTATGAACACAAAGACGACCATGGACACCAGACCTCCATGGAGTCAAAAGACTCACTGGTATGGTGGGTAGCCAGAGAATAAACCTTGTTACACATAAAGCCCATCAAACTTTGCTTTAATCTAATTCAATGTTTCACATTCACAACAATGTCAGGAAACACATTCCATTCATCCACCACTCTCCACGCAAAGAATCTACTCCCCCCCACCAGTCCTTATACAGTTTCCATGTATGTCCCTTCTTCTTCTACCCCTCCCTTCTTTCATTGTATGAAAAATTTCTTCCACATTAATCTGGTAACAGTTCTCTAATAATAGAATCTCCATACACTGCCTTTATAGAATCATCTCTTATCTCGTTTTCTCTTTTTAATTTTTTTCATTCTATTATTTTGCACTCTTTCATTTATTTCCACTAAATGTCTAATATCAATCCACACGATGAGTCTCTGACTCATCTCTGACTCCATGGAGGTCGAATATTGGTGATAGTAATATTCCTCATATCATTTTTCATTTTGAAGACTCTTCTATCAAATCTTGCAGTCAGGCAATTTCACTGTCTGTTACTCCCATAGTCTTGCTACCTCTCATTCTGCACACCTTGCTTCCATTTCCTCATTCTACTTCCTTATAAATATAAGATAAGAACAAAAAGCAGTGTTTTTTGTTCTTAATGCTGATATTTTATTTTTCTGGTGCTGATGGTGGTCCCTCTCCCTACTAGCATGGGATTATTCAAGCAAGCTTTTGTATAATGCTGGCACTGCAGTTTAACACTGCATAACAACCATAATTTCACAGTAACTCAGCTACCACATTTGCTAGTGGTGTAGAATGTAGAATTGTTTAGATATCAAAGGATGTTTTTTTTTCTTGTAACTAAAATGCAATTTTCAGTTTTTTCAGATAATGGTGTCAATTACCCCAGGGTGCAAACTCTAGGAATTGAAATTCTAGGGTGTGAAGGACAAGACAAATAACAAAAATTTTAAAAGAGATAATAGGGGAGCTAATGAGATAAACTCATTCATGCTGTACAGCAGAGGGAAATATTTAGTTGTAGTTGAAGATATGGAAACTAGGGATAAATTATTACAGGGTTTTACATTCTAAGGTAGTATAGGTTGGTCGATTGGTAGAGCCTCTGCTACTAATGGCTCATGCAAAAAGTTAAGCAAGTTTGAGCATGGTTAGTAGTTGGAAGGGATCAATCATTCGATGCTTTTGGCACACTCTCCCTCGATGAGTCTTTGGACTCCCTGGAGGTGTCACATAATAATAATAATAATAATAATAATAATAATAATAATAATAATAATATGTAATGGTAGGAAGCCAGGAGAGAATAGTAACATTTGAGAAATTTCCAATGGATTATGCAGAAAGCAACAATTAAATCCTTATCCAAGTCATTCTGACTTGTAGAAGTAAGGAGATTCTGGTTTCAATGTAGAAGGCTCTGATGGCCATCATATGGACTACTATGTACAGATAGGGTCACCTTTTCATTAGTTTGCCACAGTGACTCCTAGGTTTAGTTCTTGTTTTTAACCAGCAGAGGCACAGCTGACATGAACATCTCATCATGTTTAGTTCTTATTTTTAACCTCATTTTTTAACATCCCATCCTCAATTTTAGTAATGACTTTTCATTTTTTCTTGAATAACGTTTGTCTAGTAGTCTATAATTTATAAAAGCTGCTCAACTTTTGATAAGTTCCAAATTTAAATCCTCTATATACACTCTTAATATTTTGACCCAGCATGAAGATATCGGCATCAACAATAACAGTCAATGAGACTTTTCTTAGTTCTTGTGTTTTTCCCTCCACATGAATTTATGCATTTCTCCATTTTGGAACATGTTCTAATTAATGACTAATCCATATGCCAAGCATAAATCTAGCAGGTGCTTACCATAATAATTAGCCTTGCCTTCATCTCCAAATTTACCCAAAATATTTCTCCAGACCTGGTGGGTTCATTTATTATTATTATTATTATCACCCAAAACTCCATGGAGTCAAAGACTTGTCTAGGAGGTCCTATTATCATACATACAGCTCATCATACCAAGCTTTAAACACACCCAAATTCTCTGCAGACACCACACTCTCAGGCAAGGCATTCCAATCATTCACAACTCTGCATGAAAAAAACCTGCTTCTCATTCCCCTGCTCACACCCTCTTTATACAGTTTTTAGGGATAACCTCTGGTTTTCCCCTGATCTCCCACTGTTTTCTGTAGAATCTCTCCAACATTGATCCTATAACAACCCCTTACTAATTTGTAGGTCTCTATTATATCTCCCCTCTTCCTCCTATCCACCAGACTCAGCAAATTGCATCTTCTCAATCTTTCCTCATATTCAACATTACAGAGGTCAGAAACTACCTTAGTCAGTTGCCTCTGCACCCTTTCCAACATCTCTTCATTCTTGTGAAAACCAGAATACCAAATACAGGTGACCAAATCTGGGCACAGTAGTCCATGTGTGGCCTAATCAAAGCCTTATACAATGGAAGAAGAATCTCCTTACTTCCACACATCAGTGTCCTCCACATCATTCCCAGAAGCCTTTGTGTTGTCTTCACAATTTTGGTGATGTGTCCCCTAAATTTCAGATCTTTATCTACTATCACCCCAAATTTCCTCCACCTCCAACAGTATATCCTCACCAAGCATAAATTCTGCATCCCATCTTTGTTTCCCAAATTTTAAAACCTTCCATTTTGCAACACTGAACTCGCATCCCCATTCCGGTACCCAATCACTCAATTTATTCAAGTCTTCCTGTAAGGCCACAACATCTCTACTCTTCATGGTTCGTCCCAACTTTGCATCATCTGCAAACAACTGAATATCCCATCAAAATCTTCCCCAATATCATATTAATATATCATTAATATACAAGGTAAACAGCAATGGCCCTAAAATTGACCCCTGAGGCACACCGCTAGTGACTTTTCTTTTCCTGGATATTGCTCCCCCCATACACAACTTGCTGATACCTATCATATAGTCAGTCTCCAATCCAATACACTAATCTAATACCCAACCCATCTGCTCTAGTTTGACTATCAACTTATCATGCAGAAATCAATCAAAAGCCTTTGCAAAACCTAAGCATATTACTGTGTATCCCTCTCCTCTCTCCAAGGAAGCGGTTACCTTATTGTAATAAGTAAGTAGATTACTAAAACATGACCCTCCCTTTAGCAAATCCATGCTGTCCATCAAAGATAATACCATTGTTGTCAACCCAATTCTGGATCCTAGTTCTCACAAGCTTCTCCAACAACTTAACTACAACAAATGACACACAGACAGGCCTATAATTTAATGATTGAGTTCTATCACCTCCCTTATGAAGCGTCACAATCTTGCCCTCCTTCCGCTCCTTAGGAACTTGACCCAATGCAAGACTCATATGAAAAAAATATGTCAAGGCAGATGTCAACTCCCTGGCACATTCCTGCAGAATACGTGGTGATATATTATCAAGTCCCACAGCCTTATTATCATCTAGTTTGCTCAATTCCCCATGCACCTCTCGCTCACTTACAATCAGTCTGTCCTCTCCATCATCAAATGCTCTCACTCTTCATTTCCTGATCTACTGCTTAGACCTACAACAAGGATCAGTTTTTCCATTTCCTTTAAGTCAGCTGCCTGCTATAATGACAACCCCCCCCCACACACACACACTTCTCTCTAAGGAGTAACTTCAATGGGATGATAAGTACAAATAAATTTCATTGTTCATCTCCCTATTTTGAAGTTTGTCCACATAACTCTACTTAAAACTGCCTTCCAGTCAATAAGTTTATCTTCATGTTTGGTGTTGAATGCTATCATTACTCTTTCCTCTCCTTGATCATTATTGCCCAAATATAATATTTTATATACTTATTACTTAATAGGATCTCACCTGCTGTTTTTGTCTTCTTTGTCTCAGTAATGTCAGTTGTGTCCATGGGATACTTTTCCCGGTGTTCTGCGAGTTTGATTTACTTTCCATTGATACTCCTTATGCCGATAGTCCCTAACTTTTTCTGTCATTGGGTTTGTTCTTCTTCTTCTTCTGATTCTTCTAGATATTGAATTGGACTTTGTTCCAATAGCTGAATTTTCATTGTTCACCTTAATTCCCCAACGATAACAGCAAGGGCTTGTTTCCCTCGATGAGTCTATGGACTCCCTGGAGGTGTCAAATAATAATAATAATTAACAGAGAAATTCCCCAGCTGGCATGAAATCTCATGTTGCACCATCATGTTTATTTCTGGTTTAAGCCAACTCTACTCACACAGCATATTCAAATCCTGCTGTGAAGTCTCAACATCTGCTCTCCTTGTCATAGTTCTCTCTAACTTTGCATCATCCGCAAACAATAACATATTCCTAGTTTAACAACAGTAACACCAATACATAATCCCCCAGGCACACAACTCATTTGAGATACTGATCTTCTCATAATAAATTTAGTTTAATCCTTTACCCAAGTGTAGGCAAACAAAGTTTGTGCCTGAAGGTTCAGGACTGAGACAGCTCGTAGCAAAGGTGGACCAAGCTCTCATCACTCCTTGTCTCAGTATCTCCCATAATGCGAAGCACATCTCCTTGCGGACATGTATAATGCTATGTATTAAGGGAAGGGCCACTACCCAGACCGTTTACCCAACTCGTATAAGTAAATATGACCTCTCTATTGCTTCTGCCTTAGTATCACCACTTCTGGTCTAGCTCCCACTGACAAGACCTCAATAAAGGTCGAAACCGGTCTGGGTAGTAGCCCTTCCCTTAATGCATAGCATTATACATGTCCACAAGGAGATGCACTTTGCATTATGGGAGATACTGAGACAAGGAGTGATGACAGTGTGTTCTACCTTTGCTACGAATTGCCTCAGTCCTGAACTACTTCAGGCGCAAACTTTGTTTGCCTACACTTGGGTAAAGGATTAAACTAAATTTATTATAGTCTAACCAAGTGGAAAATAAACTTCCAATGTTCTTCTCATACACAGCTGAAGTATATATATATCAGACAGTCAATCTTCTAGCCATTCACTAATCTAATCCCATCTGTTCCAGTTATTAACTTGTCAGGTTTAAATCTATGAAAGATTTTTGAAAGATTTAAAATATATCAATATATATGCATTTGCCATTTTGTTGTAACACATAAATATACTACTAAAACACATCTTCCTGGTGTTTGCTGAAAGTCATACTGATATCAATCCAGCTGTTCTGACAACCATGCAACATTTTATCCACAACAACGACAGATACAGAGAGTGGCATGTAATTTGAACGTATATGACCACATATATTATTAATAAGTATGCAAAAGAAATACAATCGGATACAATACTTACACAGGAGGTCACTACCAAATTCACAAGCTGCAAGATGATCAAATAAAGCAGTAAGAACTGGAAGCAATACTAACTGTACATAATTGAGGGATGATGATGTCTTCATTGTTGTTCCTCTTAGCAGACTAAATTTTCCATGTGTGAGATTGTTTACTAACTGTGCTAAGTCATCTGCTGCATTATTAAAGAATGTAAGCATTGAAGTCTTCACAAAGTCATATGAATTCTTAACAATAGTTCTAAAAAAAAATTTAAACATAAATGCATTAATAAATGCATTCATAAAAATTTTTGTTTTTTTTTTCCTCAAAATTTCAATTAAAAGAAATTTTTGCAAATAGTATGCAATGCAAATAAATTACAATAAAAAATAATTCTAAGGAAATCTTTACATTTCTGAATGAAATTATTTATAAAATTCACAAGAACTAAGTAATTTTGAATAACAAGTTTAGTTAATATTATTGTGTAAGCAAACTACATATTCAGAGTACCTTGATGTAGAATTATGTAGACAAAGACAAACTACCATGCTAGAGCAATTACTTTACTTAAAATTAAGACAAAATAACACTTGATGTTTCAACCTTTATATCAAGGTCGCATCAGAAACAAACACACACGCACGCACGCACACACGCGCGCACACACACGCACACACACGCACACACACACACACACACACACACACACACACAGTGGGACAAAAGCAAAATCAAAATACACTTTAGTAAGTTGCAGAATAACTGTTCTGGCCAAAACTGACTAATAGTCTGACCTTGGGCAAAGAAAAGAAAAGAGGAAAAGCAAAATTTAAGTTCCTCATGATTCCACCCTGATGAGGATGAAACACCCTTATAAATTGATCACTGAATACCTCAATAATTTTCATTCATTATCATCATCATCTTACCATAATCATTCTTCCTTCTACTTCTCACATATCTAAAAAACTCTCTAGAATTTTTCTTTGCCTGGTTTGCCAATTTCTGCTCATACTCCACTTTTGTAATCCTTACTTTCACTCTTTTGGCTTGTTCTTTCTATTCTTCATGTAACTGATTATTACCATTATTCTTCTTGTACTGCCTCCAAAGTACCTTCTTCTTCCAGATTTCATTCTTAAGCCCCTCATTCATCCATTTTACACCTACCTTATTCAGACTTTTGGGCTTCAGAATACATTCACACAGTGATGCTGTTATGAAGGGGGACTACATCAGGTAACACTGAGTCCAGTGGGATCTAGAGGGGGATAATGATAGGTATAGAAGCAGGGACATCTTTATGCTTTATACGAAGGCCAGAAGTATCTGAAAATAAAGGAGATGAATTGGTGGCACTGATAGCATCAGCCTGGCCAAAGATTATTGGGATCACTGAGACATGGTTGATGGAAGATGATATAATAAGAGGAATAGAAGTAGCAGGGTATGGCATTTTTTGGCAGAATAGGAATGGAAAATGTGGTGATGGAGTACTGCTTGTGATAAGTTATGACTTGTGTCCTCTAAGAGTGGAGGCTTTGGAAGGCAGTGACACTAATGGTTTTGTGTCTTCTCCCTCACACCATTTTGAAATATGGTGTGAGGTAGAAGTGGCCAAGACAGGATACTTAGTAGGGTGTTGCTACAAACCAAGCAGCACAGAGAGAGGGGGGAGCAGGAGATGTTTAGGCAGTTGAGATTGGCAAGTGCAAGAAGAATGAATGTTATGGGAGATTTTAACTACAGCAGTATAAGCTAGGAAGAGGAAAATACATGTAGTAATAAAGGAATGGAATTTTCTAGAATTCTTAAGGGACAAATGTCTTAGGCAACATGTAATAGAGAGAACAAGAGGTTCAAGAGTTTTGGATTTGGTCACAGCACCAGAAGAGCTGATAATAAGTGAGATGACATCTCTCCCACCAGCTGGAGATAGTGACCATGTGGTTTTGACTTGGAAAATGAATAGACATGCAGGAGTATCAAAGAAAAGGGAACGTATGTGGAATTATAAGGCAGGTGATTATAATAGTTTTAAATATCAACTTGGGGCAGCTCCATAGAGGGCAGAATTGGAAGGCCAGGAAATTTCTTCCATAATACTTCTTCCTTTCTTTCACAATTTCCCAAGCACTGATGGCCTTCTGACCATTAGTGCTTGGGAGACTTTTAAACTGTTAAGAGGCAATTACAGGGTAGACATTGGGAAGTTCTTTCGATTGGTGGAACAGAGGGAAGGAGCAATGACAAGAGGCCATCCCTGAAGTTACAAAATCAAGCTGTGAGCAAGAGAGTGAGGAGTGGTTTCTTTGTGTGAAGGGTGGTTGGAATGCATTGCCTGAGAGAGTGGTGAGAGCAAGAATGGTGAATGAGTTCAAGGAGTGGTATGATAGACTTTGTGTTTCCTAAGAAGGACCTCCCATGATGAGTCTCTCTTGACTCCATGGAGGCCTGAATAATAATAATAATAATAATAATAATGTATTTCTTTGTCAGTTCCCAAATGCATTTATTTCATTACTGCTCAACTCATCTTTCTATGCTATAGCTCCAAGATGTCTCCTAAGCTTGTTATAATCATCAGTCTTATAATTTCACATATATCCTTTCCTCACAGAAGTTCGCATATGGCTAGCCACAACCCAGGTGATCACTCTCACTAACTGGAGGAAAGTGTGAAACCACATGCACAATTATATCATCCGATTAAATGATCAGATCTAAAACTCTCATTCCTCACATGCTGCCTGAGACGGTTATTATTGTTATTAACATTTGACCTCCATGGAGTCAGAGACTCATCATGGGAGGTACACACAATTGCACACAATGCTCATCCAATCGTGTCTTAACCTGTTTCAATGTGTTTACAACCACAACACACTCAGGCAATGCATTTCACTCACCAACCACTCTCCATGCAAAGAACCTATTCCTCACTCCTCTGCTCGTACCCTGCTTATACAGTTTCCAGCAGTGGTCTGTTGTCCTACTCCCCTCTCCCATTCTATGAGAAATCTCTTCCATGTTAACTCGATAACAACTCCTGACTAGCTTATATGTCTCAATAATATCCCCCCCCCCCTTCCTCCTATTCACAAGGCTGCAACTTACATTCTCTCAATCTGTTCTTGTACTCAACATTCCACAGACCAATGACTATGTTTGTGAATCTTCTCTGTACCCTTTCCAACATATCCTCGTCACCATGAAAACCCAGCCACCAAATCTGTGCACAATAATCCATATGAGGCCTGATCAAGGCCATATACAATGGAATCATAATCTCTCTATTTCTGCATGTCAGGGTCCTCTGTATCATTGCCATTATTCGATGTGATGTCTTCACAACTTGTGCAATGTGGCCCTTGAATTTCAGGTCCTTTTCCACCGTCACTCCTATATCTCTCATCTCCTCTACTTCCATTAAAGTTTTCCCACCAAGTGTGCTTTGCATCCCATCATTGCTTGTTATCACTCAAGAACTCAAGAAATTCATTTTCCTTATTCCCAAATGCTATCTCTTCATTCTAATCTATACTGCCATAATTAAAGTTGCCCATAATAATTATCCTTCCTTTGTTCACTAAACCAAGTTGTTTATACATTTCTTTATCACAACCCTCCAGATTTCCTGCAATTCACCCCACATTTCCTGTCAATCACCACCTCACACCATACTGCCTCATAACCACTGCTAATATTTCCCTCTTTCATGTCAATCTTATGTGGACTTAATTCCCTTGCTATCATCATCAGCACTCCTCCTTCCTTCTTGTCCTTTCTAACCTCATGAAAAATACTTTCTCCTTCCATTTCTATTCCTGTTAGGATGTCATCTTCATTCAACCTCATTTCAATTATTCCAGTGATTTTGGAGTGAATAAACTCAATCAGTGAAACCATTTCATCTCCCTTATTTTTGATACTTCTTTCATTGTAAACAAACACAACAGCTCAATTTTCAATTTTAGGTCTATAGCTGATCCTATCCAAGCCTCTTGTTGGTTGTGATATCCTCACTACACCTGCCCTTTCCCAATCACCTATATCATAACTTACCACATATATCCGTTCAGTCTAAACTTTCCCACTCATATTGCAATATTAAAAATAATAATTAAACTCTTAAATAAGAAGAACTACATCAATTGCTATTAGTTAAATTCTGTACAGTCCTGTTATTTTTAGGTTCTGTTTGTCATTCATGTACATTAATCAGTTATAATTTGATCTATGTTGTCCTGATTTTTTGTGTTTGAAGATTTTAGAGTTCTGCCATTCTGTTCTGTTACATTCCTAGATGCCATATTAGTTTTATATGGTTCATGCAGACACTTGGAACTGTAAAGCGATAATTTTTGTTGAGTTAAGATGATGGATGATGCTGAAAAAGTGTTTGCCAGGAGAAACTTTGTAGAGTATTACATTAATTATAATGAAGAAAGAGAAAAAGAGAGGAAAGGTAAATGAAATGCATGTTATGTAGGATTTAACAACTAGAGAGGTTATGGGACTTGAGAGAGAGAGAGAGAGACATCCCAGCAATGATGAGGCTACAAGTGAGAGGAGAAGAATGGTATATGTATGTTGTCTACATATGGTAATGGTGAGTTGTGAAGGCTCTTGAATTAAAGAGAATGCCAGTTTCTTGGATGGTGAGGAGGCTATTGGTGTGATGTGTTTATGCCAGGAAAGGGTGGAAGTAAACTTTAGTCCAAGCAAGAATATCTGATCTTTTCTGGTGATTTGTATATTACTAAGAGTAAGGGTAGGTGAGCTGGGATCTCTTTTGCACAAGAATAGACAAGACTCTATTTTGGTGGCATTGAGCATTCGAGGTTGTCCTCACCTTATTAAATGATAGTATGCAGATCAATTTTTAAGGTACTAGTTGTAGATGATCTTGTAGCCTGGAAGGTCAGAGTACTGCTTAGTTTGTCAAATAATGAGTGGAGACTACTACTGTCCACAAAGCTGTGACTAAGATCAATGGTTATTGCGAGTAGGTCATTAATGTACAGGAGGAAAACAATAGGTAATAGGACAAAGGCTTTAGGCACTCCAGCATTGGTGGTGAAGCTTGAAGAGAGGGAGCCACTTACCATGACTCACAGAGAACAACCAGAGAGAAAGCTGACTACGCAATTATGGAAGGTGGCAGGGGAGACCAAAGGATGGCAATTTGTTTAGTAGGTCTTGATGCCACACATGGTCAAAAGTTTTTAAAATGTCAAGGCTGACAGCACAAGTTTCTCTGAACATTTCCATGGTACGTGTTCAGTGGTCGGTGATGTAAGCTATAAGATCAGCTGTGGATCTTGAATGGCAAAATCTGTACTGGTGGTCGCAGATTAATTGGTGGGTCTCTAAGTAATGGAGGAGTAAGCTATTGATGACTTTCTCCATTATTTTGGAGAGGACACAGGTGATGGCAATTGGTCGGTAGTTTGACATTAGACTTCTATTACCCTTTTTTTTTTGGAATAGGGGGAATATGAGATTGCTTCCATGCATTGGGATAAGTACCAGACATGTGTAATATGCATAAAGATGATGTAGGATAGGTGTAAGCTCTGGAGTACAATGTTTGAGAGCAATTGGATAGCTGTCATCAGGGTCAGAAGACTTTTTAGTATCCAAGTTATTCAGTAGTTTTCTGATGACTTTTTGTCGAAAAACTATAGGAGGCATACAATGCTTTGATTCCAGTATGGTAAGAGATGATTTCCCTCAGTCATCTATGCAGAAGTTTGAGTTAAAGAGTGATGCATGCTAGGAGGTCAGCTTTTATCTTTGTGTGAAGTAACAGTGGTGTCATCAGGATGAGAGAGAGAGGTGGAACTGTAGGAAAGCAGAATTTGTGAAGCTGTTGCAGGGTTTCCAGATCTGATAAAAAATAAATAAAATAAAATTACAAAAAAATATATAAAATCAATAAATATAGAAAAAAAAAAGAATCCTTAAACTCACCCACGGTATGAATATACTATAGATTCACACATAAGACCTTTCGTGGGTGGGAGTCACATGAAAAAAAAAAAATTGCCAAGAATGATACAATTGACACTACTATTCCATAATTATTATAATGGAAAACCATGTATCCTCCATAAAGTCTTTTCAGTTGTGGTATAATACTAATGCAACTGTGGACTGAAGCCTGCAAAGTGCAAGACAAACAGTGCAAACTTCTTTTCTCTTCACTTATCAGTTATGGATTATTCCTACCCACATAATCAAAAAGAAAATTATTATTTTCATTATCACAATTTACATTCTTTTTTTTTTTTTTTATCTTGACCCCACACATGAAAAGTCACAAGACTTATAACACTACAGTGCTATGTGTGGGCAAGTAATTAAGGAGATATATGGAGGCTGTTGATATTTTTCTTTAAAGAGTGGGAGGTTGTACTCAGTGGGAAAAAAAGAATGGAAAAGATTGTTCCAAAGAATAGAGATGAATGGAATGAAGCAAGATGATGAAAGGTTAGTTTGGTGTGTTTGAAGCTTGACAGTGTATGGGTGTTGGGCAGTGGCTACTCAGCATATCAACATATAGATGAAATATGTTGATACTTGATGATCAAATATCAACATATTTGATGTATATTTTGATGTATATGTGCAGAAGAGTTAGCCCTTGACTATTATTTAATGAAATCTTGAACCGGAGAAGGTTCTTAAGAAGTGGAATGAAGGCAAAATATTACCACTCCACAAAAGTTTCCAATTATAGGAAACTTTTGTGGAGTACATCTGCAGTTGTAGTCAAGGTATTGGGTCAGTTAGGAACAGATACAGGACTGAGTTGATGCATAGTATTCTTTATTAAGGTCAGCATGGATTTGTAATGGGTAAGCTGGATTTAGTAATTTACTTGCATTTTATGATAAGGTGATGAATGAATTGGATAAAGCATATACAGTGACATTCTTGGACTTTATGAAAGAATTTAATATATTACCTCATGCTAGATTAGTGTACAAGCTGCAGAGAAATGGAAATGGATAATATATTGGTCAGATGGATAGGAGATCGGCTCTCTGAATGATATCAGTGAGTTGTGAATGCTGGAGGTCTCAAAAAAGAAGGTAACTACTGATGTGTCTGAGAGTTCTTTTCTTGGTTGCCTGTTGTTTTACTTATTTGTTAATGATATCTCATGTCGATTGAGCAGAAATCTTCAGTTGATTGCTGATATACAATGACAAATCGGAGAGAATTATAAAGTGTACTGCAGATGTTAATTCCCTTCAGGAAGATTTGAATAGGCTTTTAGCTTGGAAGAAGTAGTGGGAAAGTAGTTTTAATATTAATAAGTGCAAGGTGTTGCATTCGGAGTGCAGAAATATGGGGCTGTGTACTGTAATGATGGACCTGTGCTTCAGGAAGTAGATGAGGTTTGAGATCTGGGGATGATGGCTGACAGTGGACTGAACTTTAGAGGACACATTGGAAGTTTTGCAAAGACTGCACATCACATTGCTGCTATGATAAGGAGTACTAACATGTGGTACTACCATGTACTAACAAGGAGGAGATTGTGCCACTGTACAAAACACTGATCAGCATTTGGATTACACTTATAGTTGCCAATAACTGTAATCACAGTTTTCACTGTGATGTTGAAAAAAGGTCCAGAGACAAGTGACTAAGTCAATATCAGGACTGAAATGTTATGGAGAGAGAGAGAGAGAGAGAGAGAGAGAGAGAGAGAGAGAGAGAGAGAATGTAGAGTGCAGAATTTGGTACACGGGAGGAAGAGAGGTGATATGATAGAGAGAGAGAGAGACATTTAAGTTAGTGAAAAGATTTTATCAAATTAATACATGGGGGGGGGGTATAAAAAGAGTACAAAGTGAGAGGGAAAAAACAAGAGGTGGTCCCTTGTAAGGGTGTGGTGAAAAAGGGTGTAAGTAAATTTTATGGAGATGTGTAGGTGAAGGAACGTGCTACCAGAATGCGTTGTGAACGAGGGGAATCTTCAGGATTTTAAGGTTCAGTACGATTAAAATGTGGTTGACTGAATGAACCTCCTGCAATGAGTCTTGCTAATTCCATGGAGGTTGGTGTGATAATAATATTTCTTGTTTATTTTCCTAAAAATATTAGTCAAAATACTCATTGATATAAATAATATTTTCAATCTAATTTAATATCTACTATCTATTACTGATGGAACTTCACCTATGACGAACTTTTGAATCTTGCAGACAATCAATCTCACTTTAATCAATTCCATAGAAGAGTATATATCCAGAAAGTATTTTTAATAAATAATAATAAACTTTATATTACCTTGCATCAGTTGCTCGGATGAGTACTTGTAAGCAACGCACTGAAATACGTGCCTCATTTCCAAATACACTAAGTTTTGACTTCAGAAGAGCAGCCAACTTGCAGAATAAGCTATAAAGCATAAAGATATTAGATATCAATGAGTAAACAAATATAAACATTATCATTTCTTAAATTTAAATTTTAATCCCATCCCTGTCACAAATATTGTATCTCTGTTTAAAAAGTAACAACTGTCACTATAACAGATGTTTAGAAACAAAGCAATGGAAAGTTCTATAGTGAATTTCCTTTAGAACAGTATTGATGCTATGAAGTTTAGTTTTAGCTTTTCAGTGAGTATAAGTATACTGTGGTAACTGTTTGTTATTATGGGAGATGATTGTAGTATTACTTTCTACCTTAACTATGACTTCAGTCATATGAGTCATAACTATTGCATTTAGCTAACACTGCCTGTCATACTTCCCATCAAGCTCATTTGAGAGTTGAAGGTGAGATATTGCCATTATATTTCCAATGCTTTACTTATTATTATTATTACAGATGTTTGCAGATGATGCAAAGTTGGGATGAACCATGAAGTGTAGTGAAGATGTTGTGGCCTTACAGGAAGACTTGAATAGATTGAGTGATTCGGCATGGAAATGGGGATGTAAATTCAATGTTGCAAAATGTAAGGTTTTAAAATTTGGAAAACAAAGATGGGATGCAGAATTTATGCTTGGTGAGAATATATTGTTGGAGGTAGAGGAAATAAGAGATCTGGGGTTGATAATGGATAAGGATCTAAAATTTAGGGGACACATCCCCAAAATTGTGAAGACAACACAAAGGCTTCTGGGAATGATGCAGAGGACACTGACGTGTAGAAGTAGGGAGATTCTTGCTCCATTGTATAAGGCTTTGATTAGGCCACACATGGACTATTGTGCCCAGATTTGGTCACCGGGTTTTCAGAAGGATGAAGAGATGTTGGAAAGGGTCCAAAGGCAATTGACTAAGGTAGTTTCTGAAATGGTAGTTTCATTCCTCTGGAATGTCGAGTATGAGGAAAGATGAGAAGATGTAATTTGCAGAGTCTGGTGGACAGGAGGAAGAGGGGAGATATGATAGAGACTTACAAGTTGGTAAGGGGTTGTTATAGGATCAATGGTGGAGAAGTTCTACAGAGAATAGTGGGAAATCAGGAGAGAACCAGAGGTCATTCCTGGAAACTGTATAAAGAGGGTGTGAGTAGGGGAGTGAGAGGCAGGTTTTTTTCGTGCAGAGTTGTGAATGATTGGAATGCCTTGCCTGAGAATGTGGTGTCTGCAAAGAGTTTGAATGTGTTTAAAACACGGTATGATGAGCTGTGTATATAATAAAAGGACCTCCCAGATGAGTCTTTGACTCCATGAGGTCTTGGGGTCGTAATAATAATAATAATTACATGCATCTTTCAATGGGTATGAGGAATTTTATTTGGGAATCCCAGCTAACTGTCATTCATGCAGTGCATATCACAACGCTCCTTAAAATTATTTTTTCACAAAGCTCTCATATCTGCCTCTGCAATATATCACACTCATTCACCACTTTAGAAAAAAAAAAAAAAATATAATCTTCACACTTTTGTTCTCCATAACCTTATAACCTTACTCACTTTCTGGGTGTGTGTGTGGGGGGGGGGGAGTAACCTAGTATTCTCTTATCTAAGGAAAAATTTCCTCTACATTAATTTTATAAAACTACTTTAGTAACATATATCTTTCTATGATATCCTCTATCTTCTGCCTATCTACCAAATTTTGTTACTGATGAACCATCTTGGTCGCCTGCTTCTGGATCAAATGCACTACTTCTTCATCCACAAGAAGCCTGGGTGACAAAATCCATGCACTAAAAGGGATGATAACTTCCTTATTTCTTCCTCTGTCATGTTTTCAGCATCCAAATGATTCTATTTTGCACAATTTTGCAATATGGCTTCTGAACATCCCCCCCCGTCTATTACTATCACCTCGCACATCTCTAGACTCATCAATAATTTGTGATACAATTCCATCAAGGTAACACATAGCCTATATTTATTTTTCAGTGACAATCCAACTATTCTGAATGGACAATTGCTATTCCTTTGCACATAGAATAAACTATAAATCTATCAATTAAATGTATTACCTCACATTTAGTTATTACTGTTCCCAGTTTAGCAACATCAGCAAACAATGGGATTCTTCTCCAAATCATTCCTGATATATGAATTAAAACAGATAAACCTTTTATCCAGTTCCCTAACTTCGTATTTATCCACATTTATTCCAGTCTAGAAATCTGACTGGAATAAATGTGTAATAAATAAATGTAGAAATTTGAAGTCTAGAAATGTCATATTGCATAACTAATTTCTTTATTCAGCTATCATTTTATTATAGAAGATAACTAAATTACTAAGACAAGACTATACCATTTATAAATATATGCTGCACCTAACAGAATATGATATCCTATTGACCCATTCCTAAATTCAACTATTAATCAACATTTCCAATACCTCAACCTCCCCCCACCGCCAGAGATAATGATCAGTTTTATGACTTGAAACATCTGTCTTGCTGATCCTTTAAGTAAAGGAATCAACTTGCTCTCTTTCTACCACTTGGTCAGTGCTGACACATATTACTACTATTCTTATTATTATATGGATATCTCCATGAATTCAATGACTCATCACATCAGATCCAAGCTAACCATTACTCACACAATACCTATCATACCTCGCATTAAATTCATTCACTGTTGGAGCACCTAAAACTAACTCTGGCAATCCATTCCACTCATTCATCATTCTCCAAGCAAAAATCGAGTTTTTATGACCTTACTAACCACATCCTTAAACTATTTCAAGGGATGATCCGTTGTTATCTCCCCTGCTTGTTATTCAATAAAAAATTTCTTTTATTTCAATCACATGTCATTCCTTTAGCAATTTATAAGTTTTCTATTATGCTCCATCTCTTCCACCTGTTAATTAAACTGTGCAACCCACACACATTCAGTCTATACTAATGGAGTGCATTCCACAGACCAGTCATCAGTTTGGTCACTTGTCTCTGGACCTACTTCACCACCTCCTGATCCCCCAAGAAACCCAGGTCACCAAATCTGAGCCAACTAGTTAAGACAGAAAAACCATAGTCTTATAAAGAAGAATAATAACCCTTCTTATTTTGTCATCGTGTTCTCCCAAAATTCAGTCCTCCTCACTTTGCTGTACCATCAATGTGATACAAAGTACATAATTTTTTCATCTTGAAATTCATAATCTTACATTTGCACATTAAATTGACAACAGCTAGACCTACCCACAATGCCAATTTATTTAAATCAGTCTGCAGAATATTTATATTATTATTATTATTATTATTATTAGGGTCAGCATTAAGTCCGTTTCTGTTTAATATTGTGATGGAGGTGGTAACAGAGGAGGTGAGAGAAGATGCACCTTGGACAATGTTGTATGCAGATGACATCTTGCTGTGTGTAGATTCAAGAGAAGAAGCGGAAACTAAACTGGAAAGATGGAGAAAAGTACTGGAAGAGAGAGGTATGAGACTGAGCAGAAGTAAGATAGAGTATATGTGTTGCGCAGTGGGCGGTGGCCAGGAGACAGACCTGGAGCTGGAAGGAAATGTCATCAGGAAGGTGAGAGACTTTAGATACTTAGGTTCGACAGTGGAAGAAGATGGAGGAGGTGAGAAGGAAGTGGGATGCAGGATACAAGCAGGTTGGAGGAACTGGAGGGAGATGGCTGGAGTGTTATGCGATAAGAGGGTGCCGATCAATCTGAAAGGCAAAATTTATAGGACAGTAGTGAGGCCAACTATGACATATGCTATAGAAACTGTGGCCCTGAGGAAAATAACATTAGCAGGATGGAAGTAGCAGAGATGAGAATGCTTAGGTGGATGTGCGGTGTGACCAGAAAGGATCATCTGAGAAATGACTATGTCAGGGGAACAGTGAAAGTTACGAACTTAGGAGCGAAAATACAGGAGGCAAGGTTGAGATGGTTTGGTCATGTGATGAGGAGGGAGGACGAATATGTGGGAAGAAGGGTCATGCAGATGGATGTGCAAGGAAGGCGGAAGCGTGGGGCGGCCAAAGAAGAGATGGAGGGAGCTGGTAGAAGAGGACTTGAAGATGAAGAACTTGGATGTGGTGACAGCCCAAGACAGGAAGGTGTGGAGGAGACTCATAACAAACAGTGACCTCACTTAAGTGGGAGAAGCTGCAGAAGAAGAAGAAGAAGAAGAAGATTATTATTATTAACATTTGACTTCCATGGAGTCAGAGACTCATCGTGGGAGGTACCCACTATTGCATACAATGCTCATTTAAACCGTATCTTAAACTGATACAATGTGTCCACATCCACAACACACTCCAGCAATGCATTCCACTCACCAACCCCTCCATGCAAAAAAACCTGCTTCTTACTCATTTGCTCGTAACCTCTTTATACAGTTTCCAGCAATAGTCTCTTGTTCTACTCCCCTCTCCCATTCCATGAAAAATCTCCTCCATGTCTACCTGATAACAACCCCTGAAGAGTTTAAATGTCTCAATGATATTCCCCCCTCTTCCACCTATTCACGAGGCTCTGCAACTTACATTCTCTCAATCTGTCCTCATACTCCACATTCGAAAGACCACTGAATTTTCTCTGTACCCTTTCCAACATATCCTCGTCACCATGAAAACCTAGCGTCCAAATCTGTGCACAATAATCCATATGAGGATAGATCAAGGCCTTAAACCAAGGCATCATAACCTCTCTATTTCTGCATGTAAGGATCCTCCACATCATTGCCATTATTATTATTATTATTATTATTATTCAGGCCTCTATGGAGTCAAAAGACTCATTGCAGGAGGTCTTTCCTAGGAAACACAAAGTCTATCAAGACTCATCGTGGGAGGTCCCTTCTTGGAAACACAAAAGTCTATCATACTACTCCTTAAACTCATTAACAGTTTGCACTCTCACCACTCTATCAGGCAATGCATTTCATGGTTCAACCACCCTCCAAGCAAAGAAACAACCCCTCACCCACCTGATCACAGTTTCCTTCCGTAACTTCCAGGGATGGGCCCGTTGTCATCAATCCTTCCCGCTGTTCAACCAAGCAGGAAGGAAGATAACCACCTCTCAACAGTTTAAAAAGACTCAATCATATTACTTCTCCTTCTTCTGTCCACCAAATGCTACAGTTCACATTCCCTCAGCCGACCCTCATAATTAACATTGTACAGTCCTGAAACCATCTTTGTTATCTGCCTTTGTACCCTTTACACAGTTAATTTATCCCCTTCAAATCCTGGGGACCAAATCTGAAAACAATAGTCTAAGTGTGGACTGATCAGGATCTTATACAACGGAGTGACGTCTTTTATCTCTGCAGGTCAGCATCCTTCTCATAATTGCAGCAATCCTCTGTGTTACCTTCACCACATTTGCAATATGTCCCCTGAACTTCAGAATTCTATCAATCATCAACCAAAGATCTCTTATCTCCCCTACTTCCTGCAGTATAACTCCTCCAATAGAGTATGCAGCATCTCATTGATTTGTCCCAAACCTCAAGACCTTACATTTTGCTGCAGTAAACCGATACGCCCAGTCATTTGCCCATATGTCTAGCTTATTCAAATCCTGTTGCAGGGCTACCACATCTGCACTATTACTAATAACCCTTCCCAGCTTCACATCATCTGCAAACAACCGAATATCCCCCTGCAATCCACTGACAATGTCATTGATATTGTCAGTGGATTGCAGGGTTTCAGGACCGTACAATGTTAATTATGAGGATTGGCTGAGGGAATGTGGACTGCAGTGTTTGGTGGACAGAAGAAGGAGAGGTGATATGATTGAGTCTTTTTAAACTGTTGAGAGGTGGTTATCTCCTTCCCACTTGGTTGAACAGCGGGAAGGATTGATGACAAAGGGGCCATCCCTGGAAGTTACGGAAGGAAACTGTGATCAAGTGGGTGAGGGGTTGTTTCTTTGCTTGGAGGGTGGTTGAACTATGCAATGTCATTGATATAAAGGTTAAACGATATAAGTTCCAATACTGAGCCCTGTGGGACCCACTTGTAACCCTCTGCCTCCTTGAAACTGTCCCACCATACACAACTCTGATACCTATCGGACAGCCATCCTGAATCCAGTTGACCAACTTTACATCCAAACCCATGTGCTGTAACTTAAATATCAGTTTATCATGTGGCACCCTGTAAAATGCCTTCGCTAAGTCCAAGAAAATGGCAGTATATGCTTTTCCCTCATCTACTGCTCTTGTAACTTTATTATAAAAGGCTAGCATATTACTAAAACAAGAGCACCCCTTAACAAATCCATGTTGACTCTCACAGATAGCATTACCCTCATTTATCCAATGCTGTGTACAGTCCCTCACTAATTTTTCCAAGAACTTAACAACTACTGATGACACACAAACTGGCCTAAAATTAGACAGTTCCGGTCTGCAACCACCCTTATGCAATGGCACTATCTTACCATTCTTCCATTCCCTGGGCACATTTCCTGTAGCCAGACTTTCATTGAAAAACCAGGTCAAAGGAGCTGTCAGTTCTTTAGCAAATTCCCTCAAAACTCGTGATGAAATACCATCCAGTCCCACAGCTTTACTGACATCCAGAGTACTCAGTATTTGGAACACACTCTCCTCCTGCCCCTCTAAACCATCCCTATCCTTCTAGTATTAAAATTTACTCCTTCAGGATGAAATACTCCAATAAAGTGTTCATTGAACAATTCCACTATGTCCTCTGGATCAGTCACACTATTCCCATTTTTCTCACACAGTGTCATTCTTCCACAATCATTTCTCCTCCTACTGGCCACATAGCTAAAAAATTCCCTAGGACTTTCTTTGGATCTTAGGGTCAATCTCTTCTCATATTCCAGTTTCACCTTCTTTATCATACTAGTCACGCTCCTGGTCTGTGTCTCATATTCTTCATGCATCTACTCTTTATCTGTCTCCTTATATCTCTTCCACAGCTTCTTCACATGCAGTTCCTGTTTAATATTAGTCATCCACTTTTCTCCAAATTGTGTCCTCTTTTTCGCTTGTGGAATACAGTTTACTATTGCAATTAACAAATATTCCTTCACAATTTCCCAAGCACTAAGGATATCCTGGCCTTCCAATTCCTCCCTCCATGAAACTTCTCCAAGTTGATGTCCTAACCTAACACTTTCTCTCTGTGTTCCCCTGCCTTCCTGACATCACTCTATCCCTGGTTCTAGTGCTCCTTCGCATTCTTCTCATTCCCTCTCGCCTACTGTTTCCATTTTCTCCTCTTCTATCATTCCCATAACTCTCTCTCATTCCCTCTCTTCCACTGTTCCTATTCTCTCCTATTCTATCATTCTCATATCTCTTTCTCTCATTCCCTCTCTTCCACTAATCCTATTCGCTCATCTTCTATCATTCCCATAACTCTCTCTCATTCCCTCTCTTCTACTGTTCCTATTCTCTCCTCTTCTATCATTCCCATAACTCTCTCTCTCACTCCTACCCTGATTCGCCTTGCATTCGTCTCTTCCATTGGCCTAATCTCATCTTTCACACTTCTAATCTCTTTCCACCTGCTCTTTCAGCTCATCTATCTCTCTCTGCAAGTAGTAAGCAATTCTTATTTGCCATTCATCCTCCCAATTGATACCATCTCCGAAAATTTCACAATATTTCAACCTTTCCATACTCCCTGCTTTCATTATTTTATTCATATTTCTCTCGCTATTCTCGCCCTCTGTCATACCACTCATCTCTCTACGTGGAGAATCTCCTGCCTCTGACTCAACAAGGTCAGTTATAGTCTCAACGAGATCAGATATAGTCATCTCTAACTCACCAAGTTAGAGACTCCCATTGCCTGCATTTTGCACATATATATTTCCCCTTCTCTCACCCTCCACATATACAACCACCAGGACGCTTACATTCCACAAGTCCCGCATGCTACAAAATCTCGTATTATATCATGCAAAATGGAGTCCTTAAATGGGGGAGGACTTGGTGATACGCCATTTATCCGATGTGATGTCTTCACAATTTGTGCAATGTGGCCCCTGAATTTCAGTTCCTTGTCCACCATCACTACTAGATCTCTCATCTCCTCTACTTCCTTTAAAGTTTCCCCACTAAGTGAATATATGCTTTGCATCCCAGTATTGCTTACCCAATCTCAAAACCTTACACTTTACAACACTGATCTGAGAGTTCCACTTACCTGCCCATTCATGCAATCTAATCAAGTCCTCTTGTAAGGCATTAACATCAGCCTGACTGCATTGCTCTCCCCAGTTTTTCATCATCTGCAGACAGCTGGATATCACTTGTTGAACCCAACCCAATATCATTATTATACAAACTGAACAACAATGGCCCCAAAACTGACCCCTGTGGCACACCACTGGTGACTTTTGTCTTTCGAGATACTGCACCCCCCCCCCATATACAACTTTCTGATACCTATCCGACATTATATTCTTTACAAACTATGGTCCTCCCCGGTTTTGCATAATCAGTGAACAATTAAACATTTCTCCTTCCCCTTAAAGTCTTTCCTATATCATTAATATAAAAATTAAAGACACTGAGGCATTCAATTAGTCACTCTTATTCAACTTCATTCCTTTTCTGTCTGCCAGCCTCCGCAAATCCATATACCAGGCTTCATATCTATTCATATTTGCTCCGACCTATGAAATAGTTATTATTATTATTATTACAGGGGTATCTCCATGGAATAAGACTCATTGCAGGAGAGCTGTACTAACTTTTATACATACAATACCAATCATACCTCTTCTTAAACTGATTCACTGTCAGGAAAGTAAAAAATCTAGTCTACATCCTTACACAACTTCCAGGGGGTGATCTCCAGCTCTCTCTCTTTCTCTCTATCTGTTATGTATTGAAAAATTTCCTTTGTGTTGATCTTATAGAGCCCCTTTAATAACTTATTAGTTTCTATCATGTCCAATCTTTTCTGCCTATCAACTAAACTTTGCAACCCACAACTTCAGTCTGTTCTAATGGGAGGTATTCCATAGATGTGTCACCAACTTAGTTGCTCATCTCTGATTTCACTTTGCCACCTTTTAATCATCAAGAAACCCAGGTGACCAAAATAGCTCAAAGGATGACATCTAAGTCATCCTTTGAGCTATTTTGCCAACTTTTGCAATATGCCCTCTGAACTTCAACTCTCTGTTTACCATTATCCCCAAGTCCTTAGGCTCATCAATTTTCTGTAATCTAATAACATCAATCTGATACACCATATGTAATCTTTTCAACCCAACGTAACCTTACCTTTTACAACATTAAGCTGATAATGATTATCCTTTGCCACAATGCTGATTTATTTAAATCATCCTGCAGGAAAACTACATTCAGTTATTGTCCTCAGTTTTGCATCATCTCAAACAACCAAATACCCCCCCCCCCAAATCTTTCCCTATTTCATCAATATACAAATTAAAGAGTAATAGCCCTAGTACTAACCCCTCATGTAATCTACTAGTCACCCCTTATTCTCCTAGATTCCACTCCACCATATGCTACTCTCTGTTGCCTGTGAGCCACTCTAATCATGCTACCAACTTCATATCCATTCATAATGTTCCAACTTTTTGTAATAGTTTTGCATACAGTGTTCTGTCAAATGCCTTTGCAAAGGCCAGTAGCATAATGGTATAACCATTTCCTTTTATCTAATTCTGCTGTCATTCTATTATAAAGCATTAGGAAATTGCAAAGGCAGGAAAATCCTTTTACTAAGCCATGCTGTCCATAAAGGGTATTCCCATCCATCCACTGCTGGATTTTACCTTTAACCAACTTTTCCAATACTTTAACCACCACTCCTGACATACTAATTAGTCTGTAAATTGATATTCTGTATTGGAGCCACCTTTATGTAATGAAACTATCTTACCCTCTTTCCACTGCATTTCAACATTGCCAGAACTGAGACAGGTTGAACAATTTCATCAGTGGCATTGCCAATTCTCTTGCACATTCACATAGCATATAAGCCCACATGCAATACAGTCCCACTACTGTATTCACATCAATATTTTCCAGCATGTTGAGCACCTCCTATTCCCCATTCATCTAGCTCAATTCTGACATCAAACTCTGTCATATCAGCAACTGCAAAATCTCCATACACCTTTGTAAAGGTGTATGGAGATTTTGATCACTCATTAACTCAACTATTTCTTTTGTTTCTGTCACCTATCTATTATCACCATTGATTAAAGTCATCCTTTATAGTTATTCTGCCTCTTACTTGGTACATAAAAAAAAAAACCTCTTTTTGGATTAACTTTAGCCTGCTTATATAATTTTCTCTCATAATCAGATTTGTCCTTTCTTACCATACCATATCACCTTTTACTTTATATTTCCTCCACAATGTTTCTATTTTTTGCAGCTCTACTCATCTCTTAACCCCCACTCAGTTTATCCTGCTCACTGTGAGTATGCAGTCTAATATGCCTTGACCATGTCCCATACACATCTGACATTGTATACTAAAATTGCTGATTCCCCTCCATCATGTGTTGTTTCAGGTAATTATCCCTTAGTTAATGTATGAATTCCATTTCCATCTTGCCATGTGCCCTTTATCTCCTTCCAATCTATATCCCCATAGTTGAAGAGTCCCATGATAATTGCTTGGCCTGCACTCATTGTGCTAATCTGCTGATGCATAGCAGCTGTATCTTTCTGTGGACCTTCTGGTCAGCAGAAACTAACAATGTACTCAGTGCTATTGGCCTCCATCTTGCATGAGATAACCTCTAATGAAACATCTCCCCCAGACCTAAAATCCTCTTTAATTGCTAATATTGTTGAGTGAATTTCTTCATGTATCATCAGCGATACCCCATCTTCTGTCCTATTCTCTCTATCCTTCCTGAAAATATTTTATTATTATTATTATTATTTTGGTACCCTCCATGGAGTCAACAGATTCATTGTTGGAGGCCTACTCAACCAGCAACATGTCTATCATAATAAACTTTGAAATTATTTACACTACCTGCACTCACAATGCACTCAGGCAATGCATTCCACCCATTAACAACTCTCCATATAGAAAATGTTTTCCTCACACCCTTCTTCACCACATCTTTATAAAACTTCCAGGGATGGCCTCTTGTTCTTCCCATCTTAACATCCACACTTTTTATAATTTCTTGTGTGTTAATCTGAGAGAATCCCTTAACTAACTTGAAGAACTCTATCTCATCTCCTCTTTTCCTCTTATCCACCAACCCCTGTAATACACATTCCCTCAAATGCTTTTCATAGCCAACAATCCTGAGTTCTTTGGATCCTCTCTAGTGTTTCCACATCACAATAGAAACTAGGTGTCCAAATCTGAGCACAACAGTCCATATGTGGTCTGACCAATGCTTGATATAGAGGCACCACCACCACCTCCTTATCCCTACATGTCAGTGTACTTTTTATTATAGCAGTGATATGATATGCAGTTTTTTGCAACACCAGCGATGTGCCCTCAGAACTTGAGTCCACTGTTTTAATTAAATATCTGTTATTAATTAAATATGACCCATTGTTAGTTATTTTATGTTACATTAGTGTTTTGCTCAATAAAATCAACATACTCAATCAGCTTATAATTTTATTCTTTCATACCAGCAAACCATTCACACATTTCAATAAGTATATTGAATACACACTACATTATATGAATTGTGATGATTACCTTGCAACCATCTCCTTCTCTTTCACCGTTGCTATACCAACATTTGTAGTAGCAGTTGGAGATGATGCCACCATAAGAAAGAAGTTACGCTGCGAAGAAAAGTACCTCTCCATAAGTGGCAGCACAACCTAAAATTAAGAAAAAGAAAATTTAAAAAAATAATTCTATCATTATCTCATGGGTAAGAGCTTAAAGAATGTGAATAATAAAATATTTTTCATCTCAAGAAACATTATGTATATATTTGGTATTAATGCTACAATAAAGCAATGGATTTATATTTGAAAGTAACTTACAACTATAAAGCCAAAATCAGTTATTTTATGATAACTAGAAGAATTGTTTCAAAAGTTTCTAAAGTTATTATGCTAAAAATCTATTACAGAATTATTATACTCAAACTTACTTCAGCTATGAGCTGACAAATTGCTGGCATTGTTCATCTACTTTCTAACTAACAGGATGTGGGTTCAAATTCTACTGTGGGCATTTTTGTCAGGGTGTTGTAATATTAGATGAATTTCATCACTTGGTGTGAGAGCACCATCCTGCTTAATGGCAGCCTTCAAAATCATTGAAAGATTTCCAGATTATCTTATCTGCCCCTCAGCCTACCAACAATGCTAATACTAAAGTACAACAGGTTTGCATCTTTTTGTGGTGAAATTGACATAAAAAATCTCTGAGAGTGTGAACACAGAAGTGAGGAGTTTGGTTGGTGAGTGGAATGCATTGCCTGAGTGTTGTGAATGTAGACCCATTAAAGCACAATTGGATAAACATTATATGCAATAGTGTGTACCTCCCATTATAAGTCTCTGACACTATGGAGGTCAGATTATAATAATAATAATAACATTTCACAACATTGAACTAGCATCCCCATGCCCATGCTGATTCACTTATTATTATTATTATTATTATTATTATTATTATTATTATTCATGCCTCCCTGGAGTCAAAAGACTCATCGTAGAAGGTCCTTCCTAAGAAAATAAAGTCTGTCAAGACTCATCAAGGGGAGGTCACCCCTAAGAAACACAAAGTCTATCATACCACTCCTTAAACTTATTGAACGTTCTTGCTCTCACCACTCCATCAGGTGATGCATTCCATGGTTCAACCACCCTCCATGCAAAGAAACCACTCCTTGCCCTCTTGCTCACAGTTTCCTTTCGTAACTTCCAGGGATGGCCTCTTGTCATCACTCCTTCCCGCTATTCAACCAAGCGAAAGAACTCCCCAGTGTCAACCCTGTAACCACCTCTCAACAGTTTAAAAGTCTCAATCATATCACCTCTCTTTCTTCTATCCACCAAACTCTGCAGTCCACATTCCCTCAGCCGAACCTCATAACCAAATTGTACAGTCCTGAAACCATCTTTGTCATCCATCTTTGTACCCTTACCACAGTTAATTTATCCCCTTCAAATCCTGGGGACCAAATCTGAGAACAATAGTCTAGGTGTGGTCTGATCAGAGACTTATACAACAGAATGATAACCCCTTTTATCTCTGCAGGTCAGTGTCCTTCTCATAATTGCAGCAATTCTCTGTGTTACCTTCACCACCTTTGCAATATGTCCCCTAAATTTCAGGTTTCTATCAATCATCAACCCCAGATATCTTGTCTCCAATACTTCCTCCAGTATAACCGATCCCATAGATTATGCAGCATCCCATCGATGTTTCGCAAACCTCAAGACCTTATATTCTGCTGCATTAAACCGCCATCCACATTCATTTGCCCATCTATCTAGCTTATTCAAATCCTCTTGCAGGACTACCACATCTGCACAATTACTAATAATCCTTCCCAGCTTCATATCATCCACAAACAACTGAATATCCTCTTGCAATCCACTGGCAATGTCATTGATATAAAGGTTAAACAATATAGGTCCTAGTACTGAGCCCTGTGGGACCCCATTTGTAACCCTCTGCCTCCTTGAAACTGCTCCACCATACACAACTCTCTGATACCTATCAGACAGCCAATCCTGAATCCAGTTGACCAATCTGACATCCAGACCAATGTGCTGCAACTTAAATATCAGCTTATCATGTGGCACCCTGTCAAATGCCTTTGCTAAGTCTAAGAAAATTACAGTATATGCCTTTCCCTCATCTATTGTGCTTGTAACTTTATTATAAAAGGCTAGCATATTGCTAAAACAAGAGTGCCCTTTCACAAATCCATGTTGACTCTCACAGATAACATTACCCTCATCTGCCCAATGCTGTATACGGTCCCTCACTACTTTCTCCAAGATCTTAATAACTACTGATGACACACAAACTGGCCAATAATTAGACACTTCCAGTGGGCACCTTCCCTAATGAAGAATTAATCTATTGAAGTCTTCTTGTAAAGCCATAACATCTACTCTACTCCTCATATTTCATTCCAACTTTGAATCAACTACAAAAAACTGAATATCCCCATTCAAATCTTCCCAAATATCATTATCATACATTGCAATGTATAATAATGATATTGTTAAATAGTAATGGTCCTAAAACAGATTCTTGAGGCACACCACTAGTAACTTTCTTCTTCCAGGATATTGCTTCCCCATATACAACTTACTGATACCTATTAGACCAATTTCCAATCCAATGCACCAGTCTAATATTCAACCCCATCCGCTCTAATGTGACTATCAACTTATCATGCGGTTATGCTTTTGCAAAGTCAGAATATACTACTGTGTATCCATCTTCTTCTTCCAATGCATCTGCCACCTTATTGTAATAAGTAATTAGATTATATTAAAATATGACCTCCCTTCAGCAAATGCATGCTGTCCATCAAAGATAATACCATTGTTTTCAACCCAATTCTGGATCTTGGTTCTCACCAGCCTCTCCATTACTTTAACCACAACAAATGACACACAGATAGGCCTATAATAATTATTATTATTATTAAGAGAGACCTCCAGGGAGTCAGAGACTCATCGAGGGAGGCCACATACTACACACAAGCTATCATACTTATTCTTGAATTCATTCACACTGCTTGCACTCACAACATCCAATGGCAATCCATTCCAATCACGCACCACCCTCTGAGAGAAAAATCTAGCCCATACACCCTTCTTGGCAGCCTTCATTCTCAGGTTATAAGGATGCATTCCTGTCCATTCCCCATCCTCCATAAATTGAAAAATTCCATCATTTGAAATCCTGTATGACCCTTTCAGAAATTTGTAAGTCTCAATCATATCATCCCTCTTTCTCCTGTTTGCTAGTGTCTGTAGTCTACAAATTCTCAATCTGTATTCCACAATCCTGATATCATTTTTAACACTTTCCTTTGTACTCTCTCCAATATATCAGAATCATAAAGGAAACCAGAAGACCAGACCTGTGCACAACAGTCCAAGTGAGGTCTTATCAAAGCCTTGTAAAGAGGCAAAATAATATCCTTATCTTTACATGTGAATGTTTGTTTCAGCATTGCAATTATCTTTTGAGTTGTATTTGCAATCTTTGCCACATGGCCTCTAAACCTCAACTTCCTATCTACCAACACTCCAATATCCCTAGCCTCATAAGTTTCTTCTAGCCTAATCCCACCAATATAATATGCCATTGGATATCTAATCATGCCGAAGTGAAGGACTTTACATTTACTGACATTGAACTGACACTTTCCTTTGTACTCTCTCCAATAATTCAGAATCACAAAGGAAAGACCAGACCTGTGCACAATAGTCCAAGTGAGGTCTTATCAAAGCCTTGTAAAGAGGCAAAATAATATCCTTATCTTTACATGTGAATGTTTGTTTCAGCATTGCATAAGTTTCATAAGCCTCATAAGTGAAGGACTTTACATTTACTGACATTGAACTGACACCCATTTTGCCTTGCCACAATTCCAGCCTTTTCAAATCATTCTGCAAAGACTGCATATCAGCAGCATTCCTGATTACCCTACCTATCTTTGCATCATCAGCATATAACTGTATGTCGCTTGTCAAATCCTTCTCAGTATCATTAATGCAGAGAGCAAGGATTATGAATGATATGCTGGCTGAAATGTGTGAGAAGATGGGAGTACAGTTTGTTAATGTGTGGAATGAGTTTCAGGGATGAAGTGAGCTGTATGGGAGCGATGGACTGCATTTGAGTAGTTATGGTGTGAGAGACTGCTGTGGAAGGTAGAGAAGTGAAAAGAGACAATGAATCAGATCGAGTGGGGAGTGATGTGGAAGAGCAGGAGAGTAAGACAGGAGAGACCGAAGAAGTGGATATGAATGGGGAAGTGAGTGGTATGAGTATAAAAAATGAGAGAATGGGTGTGCAAGAGGAGCAGGGAAACGGGGAGGCTCAGGGTGGACAGGGGCACACAGCATGGGAAAGGTGGATGCTCCAAGAGGAGGTGAGAGCATGTGTAGGCAGGAAAGGAATGGGATGACCAGGGATCAAGAGGAAACAGTTGGAATTGAAAAGGGTTCTAAAATGAAGAAGCAGAAAGGGAAATGGCCCCAGTCTAGCATGGAGAGTTCACATCGAGTGAGTAGTATCAGTGGAACTAGCTGTAGATCCAGAAATGAGCTGTTGTGTTTGTATACCAATGCTAGAAGTATAAGAAACAAGGCAGATGAAATGGTTGCACTAATTGCATCTGTGCACCCAAAGATTGTCGGAATAAGTGAGACATGGTTGGAAGAGGATGACATCCTGACAGGAATAGAGATGGAAGGGTATGATGTGTTTCATGAGGATAGAAGGGGTAAAAAGGGAGGGAGAGTGCTATTGATGATAGAGAAAGAGTTATGTCCATACAAAGTAGAAATGCAAGATGGAAATAATGCCAGTGGTTTTGGGGCAGTATGGTGTGAGATAGGGGTGAATGGATTCAAATACTTGGTGGGATGTTGTTATAGACCAGGTAATATGGATGGTGGTGATAGTGAAATTATCCAAGCAAATAAGAAAAGGGTGATCATTATGGGTGATTTTAATTATGGCAATATAGACTGGAATGATGAAATAGCAACTGGAAGTAAAGAAGATGAGTTTCTTGAGTTTTTGAGGGATAACTACCTCAGAACAGTATGTAACAGAGGGCACACGAGGATTAAGGGTCTTGGATTTGGTCACCTCATCAGAGGATGTAATTATAAATGAGGTGTCAAATCATCCACCAATTGGTGAGAGTGACCATGAGGTGATTACCTGCGATAACCATAAAGAGTAGTGAAGATGTTGTGGCCTTACAAGAAGACTTGAATAAATTGAGTGATTGGGCATGGGAATGGGGATGTGAGTTCAATGTTGCAAAATGTAAGGTTTTAAAATTTGGAAAACAAAGATGGGATGCCGAGTTTATGCTTGGTGAGAATATATTGTTGGAGGTAGAGGAAATAAGAGATCTGAGGGTGATAGCAGATAAGGATCTAAAATTTAGAGGACACATCGCAAATTGTGAAGACAACACGAAGGCTTCTGGGAATGATGTGGAGGACACTTGTTCCATTGTATAAGACTTTGATTAGGACACACATGGACTATTGTGTCCAGATTTGGTCACCTGGTTTTCAGAAGGATGAAGAGATGTTGGAAAGGGTCCAAAGGCGACTGACTAAGGTAGTTTCTTACCTCTGGAACGTTGAATACAAGGAAAAATTGAGAAGATGCAATTTACTGAGTCTGGTAGATAGGAGGAAGAGGGGAGATATGATAGAGACCTACAAATTAGTAAGGGATTGTTATAGGATCAGTGTTGGAGAGGTTCTACAGAAAACAGTGGGAGATCAGGGGAGAACTAGAGGTCATCCCTGGAAACTGTATAAAGAGGGTGTGAGTAGGGGAGTGAGAGGCAGGTTTTTTCGTGCAGAGTTGTGAATAATTGGAATGCCTTGCCTGAGAGTGTGATGTCTGGAAGGAGTTTGAGTGTGTTTAAGACACGGTATGATGAGATGTGTGTGTGTGTGATAAAAGGACTTCCCAGATGAGTCTTTGATTCCATGAGGTCTTGGGGTAATAATGATAATAATGTACAGATTTAATAACAGTGGACCAAGCACTGATCCTTGTGGTACACCACTTGTTACCTTAATCGTTGTAGACTCAGATCCCCCATATACCACTTTTTGATATCTGTCAGTCAGCCATCCTCTTATCCAGGTTAATATTGTATAATCCAAACCCATTTTCTCCAATTTATGCAGCAGTCTGCCATGCTGTATTCTGTCAAAAGCTTTAGCAAAATCCAAAAGTATCATGGTATATCCATTCCTCTTGTCTAGTTCAATGGCAACATTGTTATAGAATGGGAGCAAGTTGCTAAAACATGACCTTCCCTTCGTAAACCCATGTTGTTCATTGCAAAGTAGAGATTCACTGTCAACCCATTTCTGAATGCGAGCCCTAACCAATTTTTCCAAAATCTTCACCACCACTTCTGAGGTACGAATTGGTGGATAGTTGGATACATCAGTTATTGCACCACCCTTGTGCAATGGAATTACAATACATTCCTTCCATTCCTGCAGAATCTTCCCTGTTCTGAGACTCATATTAAATATCCTGGTCAAAGGAATGGCCAGTTCAGCCTTTTAGCCTTTTATTCATCTAGTGAAGAGGTAACAGTGAGCTCAATGTTGAGTTTACCAGTTTGATAACTTTTAAAGAAATGGGCACTCATTAACTGAACAACCTCTTCTGCATCTGTAACCCTCATGCCATCTGGATTTATATTCATATTCATATTCATTCTTTCTTTTACTTGCAGCATATTGATAGAATTCTTGTGGGTTGTCTTTAGCATGCAGAGCCAGTTTCTTTTCATACTCAGACTTTGCTTTCAGTACAACAGTTGTGATTATTCTAGCCTGCTGCTTATAACATTCATAACGGCCGTCATCCTTATGCAAACGGTATTCCTTCCACATCGTCCTTTTCTTATGAATCTCTTGCTTAATAGGATTACATATCCATTTGACTCCTACTCTATTTATTCTTTGAACTCTTGGGACACATTCTGATATTGCATGATTTAAGTATTGTTTAAATGCTTCCCATGCACTGTCGATATTCTTTCCATCCAGCAACCGATCCCATTCCACTGAACTCAGTATACTCCTCAGTTGGTCATAATTTCCTGCTTTGTACTTTAACATGTAACCTTTTCTGAATGGAACATTCATAAACTTAATCACTTCCCAAGTGAGTACCGCATGATCACTGTCACCAACTGGAGGCAGAATAGTTACGTCTTTAACTGAAACACCCTGTAACACCATAATAAAATCTAACACTCTTTGACCTCGAGTTCCTTCTGTCACATGCTGCTTGAGGAAGTTGTCCCACAACAGCTCAATAAATGCATTTTCATTCTTCTCGTGAGATTCTACTGCTACCCAATCAATATTTGGATAATTAAAGTCCCCCCATTATGATTACTCTTTTCGCATTCATCTTTTCTATTTGGTGATGCATTTCTTCATCACAAGGTCTGTAACAACACCCCACTATGTAATTTGTCTTGTCTTGTTAGATTCCACCTCACACTAGATGGCTTCAAACTTACTGCTACATGAAATATTGTTAGTAGTATTACTACATTCATAGGTCTCAACTCCAACTGGATTTAAGTCATCCAATATCATTAGCAGCATGCCCCCTTCTCTCCTATCCACTCTATCCTTCCTAAAAATACTGTACCCATGACACTCAATACCAGTTAGTAGATCTAATTCTGATAGCCAGGTCTCACTAATTCCTACAATCTGAGGTCGCAACATATTGACTAAGGCAACAAACTCTACCCCTTTGTTTCTGATAGTACAGACATAATAATCTACCTGCATGTTCTTTTGTATACTCTTGTTTGCAGTCTGCCTGATACAGTTGGACAACTTGCCGATCTCTATTCTTCTCTAATGCCTTACATATGTAGACATCTTAGCACACATATGATGAATCCAAACTGGACGAACACAAACCCGAAATCATTCTTGCCTCATCAACATTTCCATGAATTTCTTTTAGAATTTCCCTGACTCTCTGTGTTAGTTCTCATACCAGTTATTAGTTTTTCCAGACTCCTGATACCAAACGCATTCAGGTGTAGGCCATCCCTCTTATACAAATTCAATCTTCCCTCAAACTCACTCCACACATCCAAAAACTCACATCCATAATGTGATGATTGAGTTCTTTCACCTCCCTTATGAGTGCACAATCTTGCCTTCCTTCTATCCTTTGGAACTTGACCCAGTGCAAGACTTATTAAACAAATATGTTAACATGGATGCCAACTGCCTGGCACATTCCTTCAAAATACATGGTGATATATTATCAAGTCCCACTGGCTTATTAACACCAAATTTTTTTAAAATTCCTCATGTATCTCTTTCTCGCTCATACTCAGTCTCTCCTCCTCATCATCCACTGCTCTCAAACTCTCCATGATTTCACATTCACAAGGATGCAAGACCTTGAGAACTGATCATTAAATATCTCAACTATATCCTCTGCAGCAGTTGTTCTGATACCATTTTCTCCAATCAATGTCATCCTTCCATAAATATCCTTCATTCTTCCATCTTACTTTGTTACTGAAGAACACACACTAACAGCAAATATAATGATTTTATATTATAGAATCATATTAAAAATGAAGACATTAGGAAGAAACTTTACATTCCTTGCATTCAAAAATGTATGAGCAGGGTTAATCTAAGGTGGTAAGGTGGTATGTTTGATGCCAAGAATATCCGAAAAAGACCAAGATCTAGGTGGATTGATTCAGTCAGAAGTGACTTAGAAGAACAAAATGTTAGATATGACAATATTTCAGTGCTCCCGACTAATAAACTAATTTGGAAAAAAATTGTTGATAGGAGATTAATAATAGTGTAAAGTTAATCATACTGCATTGTTATAATAGATTGAAGGATACATACATATCAGAAAATTGATGATGATGATGAGGTAATTTGGCAATGGGTCTATGGTTTTATTCATTTTTTTATCTGGTTTTCTAGAGATGAATTGTAATTAGTGTAATTATCCATAACATGTAATGTACTCTGAAGATGCTGGTTTGAAATCCAGTGAAGTTAATAAACATTGCTGGCCTGGTTGGCTGAGTGATTAGCGTATATCTGGGCAGAAGAAATTACGAAGAATTATAAGGCAAGCAACAGCTTACTGCAGTACAATGGATGAAAGAATTTTAAATTAGAGAGAGATCAGTATAGTAAGGGAGATACTTGAGAAAAAATTGTTGACAGCAATTGCAGATTGGGTGAAGAAGATAAAGGAATTTGGAGTCAAATGAATAACAAGAGAAATTGCAGATGAACAAGATATTATGGAAGAAACATAGAGAGGCAGAGTCCAGCTGCATGAGGAGTATATGGCTAAAAAAGTGACTGGTATTATAAGTTGAGAAAAATTGGAATATTAGAATTAGATGAGACATACATTGCAATCCAAGTTTTTCATTTAGGTTTTTCACTATGGCAAGTGTGAGGAGGAAAAATGATAGTGGATGGATTATCATCCTGGATGGAAATGAGAATCAGGTAACTAATGTATATGGCACAGTTGAACTATTTAATAATCACTTGATTACATGTTCCATCCCAGAAATCATATCCTTTACTTAGCCAGACCTTTGAGAAGTATAAAGAGCTTAAATTCCCTTTGGTAATGTGTTTCATAGTCTACTCCAAAGCTTTTGACTGTGTTCAGTATATGAAATTGTGAGAGTTAAGGAAAATAATTAATTTTCCTCAACACATTATCAGGTTTCACCACAACTATGGTCATTCAGATCTAGATGACCATGCCTTTGATGACTTGCAAAGAATCAAATGGGGAAAAAAAAATGCTAACTTGCCCAGTGAGCAAGAAGCTATAGTAAAAATAGGTATTGAATTTACTGACTGACTGACTTCAGGCAGGCAGAGAAGTTAAACAAGGATGCCTACTTTCTCCTCATCTGTTTAGTATCTATGCTAAGGACATCATGTGTGTGTGGTATTGGATGAGCTTAAGACAGGAATTATGATACAATACTTTGTAATGACAAGGAAGAACTTGGACAAATCCTTGATAGAGTCAATGAGATCAGCAAGAACAGAGGATTTAAACTCAATCCTAGCACAATGATTAAGAATCCTGATAAAGAAATGTACCTTAATGGAGAAAAAATTGAGGAAGTCAGTAATTTGAGTATCTGGAATCCATTATTAATGTAAAAAATTGCTATTCAGAAAACATCAGAGGAAGATTAGGAATGGCTAAAACAATAGTCAGAGACTTGTCTAAAATTTAGAAAGATGAGTCTTTCTTTACGCGAACAAAGCTGAGAATTATGGATTTAGATATTTTTTCAATAGCAACTTATGGATGTGAGACTTAACCTAAAGAAGTCTGATAGGAAAAGGATAGCCACTTTTGAGATGTGATGTTACAAAAAAGGCTGTTGAAGATATCATGAAAGGCAGACAAATCAATGGGCACTAAAAGGGATCAGCTGAACTTTAAGGAGCTTCAAAGATATTGACAGAAGAAAGCTGAAATACTTTGGACACATTGAAAGGATTTCTCAAAACAGTAACAGAAGTTAACACATTTGCTACCATGCTCCTCAGGCATAGTTTGTTACCACAAGCCAAGCACTTTCACTTCTTCAAGGTCAGTATGAGTAATCTCGTAGCCAGCTTATCAGACAGAATTTCATTCGCCAACTATGAGTAATCTCGTATCACCCCACCTATATATTACATGCGCTGATGACTGTGTAACTTGAGTTCACAGTCAGTGACATTCAGTGCAGTAAGCTTTATTGCGTCTAGTCTCTAAAAACCTTCAATTACACCATGCCAGTAAAAGAAAGCTTACTGATGAAGAATTAGAAGCTTACGCTAATATGAGTGATGACAAATGGAAAGAATTATTTGGTTGACGACTCTAGAGGTGACTCAGATGATGAAGAAATTCTGAAGATGAAGTTTGCATCCAGCCAAGCATCAACACTTACTAATTGGGAAAATTCAGAACAAGAGCCCCCACAATTTGACTTTGTTGAAACTATGGGTTTTAAAATTGACACTCAAATTTCAGTATCGAAAAGTTCGTTGAACTTTTTTTTTTTCTAAAGATTTTCTCACACTTTTAGTTGAACAAACCAATTTATATGCTTTACAAAATATTGAGCAAAGGCGAGCATGGATCAAAAAAGTCAAAGAATTTCAAACTGGAAAGCAAAAGACATAACTGAAATGAAATTATTTCTTGGACTTTTACTTCATGTAATTCACCATCTATTGAGCATTATTGGAGTACAAATCATCTTTCAATCTGGCACTCTGAAATGAGCCGAAATCGATTTCAAATTTTATTGCGTTATTTGCATTTTGCAGATAATTCCCAAGCAGTTAACAATCAATTGCACAAACTAAGACCAGTCCTAGATCATTTTAATAGTGTCATGAGAAATGGCTATACACCAAACAGAAACTTTTGTATTGATGAGTCAATGGTGTTGTGGGGCAGTAGACTGTCGTTTCGGCAATACATAAAAAACAAAAAGCATAAATATGGCATGAAATTTTATGAACTATGTGAATTGAATGGATTAGTGATAAAAATAAAAATTTATACAGGTAAATCTGAATCCTTTTTAGCGAAAATGGGTCACACATATGATATTGTATTTCACTTGATGGAAGAATATTTAGACCGGGGTTATATATTGCATATGGACAATTTTTATAATTCTGTAGCTCTGACTGAATCTCTTACTGACAGAAAAACTTACATGTGTGGAATGCTGCAAAAAAATAGGAAAAACAATCCACTAGATGTTATACAGAAGAAACTAAAGAAGGGGGAATTTGTCTGGCAAAGAAGAGTTCCTGTTTTAGGTAGCAAATGGAAGGATAAGAGGGAAGTTCTTTCCATTTCAAATATGCACAAATTTGAAATGGTCGAAGCAAAAAATCGGAATGGTAAAATTCAGTTAAAACCAAATATCGTTAGGGACTATAATTTGGGTATGTCAGGCATCGATCTTTCTGATCAAATGCTTCTTAATATTCCGCCTTACAAAAGACAATTAGATGGCCAAAGAAATTGGCAAAATGCATTTTTGATATATACATTCAAAATGCACATAAATTTTATAATATAGTTACTGGAAATGCAATGACTGCGTTAAAATTTAGAGATAAATTTATCTCAGTTTTTGTTGGAAAGGATGAGCCTACAACATCACAGATATATCGGCAGGATTCAGGATCTACATTATTTGGAAATTTTACCACCTACAGAAAAAAAGAAAAGAATCGCCCTACAAAGCCATGCTGAGTATGTACACGAAACAAACAATGATGGGAAACATGTTATTATTGTCCTGTGTGCCAGGAAAAACCACCATTGTGCATGGAAAATTGTTTTAAAGTGCACCATTCGTAATTTGATTTAAAATTAACAGAATTATACTACGGGTTAACTCGTGCTTGGCATAGGAGGTCGGTAATTGACATACGAGTATATTTGTAGTTGGGCTTGTGAGGCTCATATATAATATACTATACTTTTGCTGAAATTATTTTCCTTCTACTAAACCCCCAGACGTGCTCTCCACCTTACTCACAAGCCAAGGGGCCAAATTAAGGTGCTTATACTACAGGTTAACTTGTACTTGGCGTAGGAGGTCAGTAATCAACATACGAGCATATTCATAGTTGGCTTGTGAGGCTCATATACCAACTATGAGTATACTCATAGTTGGCAGAGAACATGTTAAAGTTCCTGTAAAAAGAGGAAGTGGCAGGCGCTCAGTGAGATGGATAGATGGTGGACCTGGACTGAGCTTTAGAGAGAGAGATGAAGCTTCCAGAAGAGCATACAACAGGATCTCCTGCCAAGGACTGGCATTGCACATCACTGAGGAGAAGATTGACCATACAGCATCAGATGATGTTTAATGAATCTATGGATGATGAGAAAATAACAACAATAAATGAAGAGCCACTGTCACACAAAAAAGTGCCAAACACTAGTGCATACAAACTCATTGAATCATACATTACACTGATTATACACTCACCACACTCTCAGAGAATTGTTTGTGGAGAATGCATTGCCTGAGAGTGTGGTGAAATGTTGATAATGAGTTTAAGCTATGGTTCAATGAGTTTGTGTGGGCCAGTGTGTAATAACTTTATTATTATTATTATTTTCTCAGGCATTTCCATTGAGTCAAAATCTTGTGGGAGGTTTGTATTAAGCATTATTTACACAATACCTATCATACTTCTTGAGCTTATTCACCAATAAAGTCATAAAGTCTTAACCACCTTTGACAATCCATTCCACACATACATCAGCCTCCAAGAAAAAAGAAAAATTCCAATATCCTTGCTAACCACAGCCTTACGCAATTTTCATGAGTGATGATCATTTGTTCTCTTTCATCCTGCATTGCATTCACACATTTCCTCTGCAAAAGATTTTGATAATCAATCCTATAAAAGCCTTTTTGATAACTTACATGTTTCTATCATGCCCATTCTTTTTTGCATACCAGTCTAGTCTTTACAAAGCTAGTCTTTGTAACCCATACACCTTCTATCTATCTTCATACAGGACATTCCACAGACTTGTTGCAATCTTGGTTGCTCACTTCTGGATCCTCTCCACCACTTCCTTATTCTCTTAAATAATTATTTGTATATTTATTTATTTGTAACATTAGCCTCTGGAGGTCTAATGTTAATAATAATCATATTTGTTGAAGTTTCAAGATGTTCCTCTCCAATTATGTTTGTTTCCTTGTGATTCTTTCCCTACAAGATTTTCAAGTTGATCCGTTTCTAAATTTTAAAATGCAATGTCAGCCTGGTTAACCAAGTGATTAACGTCTGCTCTCCAACCACAGTTTGTTGGTTGGAGAAGAGAGGGTTTGAATCCTGCAATGGGGAAAGATGTCTGTGATTGTCTTTAAGTTGGAGATGAATTTTATCATCCAGTGTGAGACCACCACCCTGAGTATTAGAGGCCTGAAGTGACTTGTTTGGTCTCTAGAGTAGGGTTTGTGGACTAGGTAAGAAATGAAATAAAAATACTATATATATATATATATATATATATATATATATATATATATATATATACACACACACACGTATATTTATATAAAATCAATCAAAAGTAGAAAAAAAATCCTTAGCCCACTCATGGTACAAATGTACTATAGGTTTACAAATAAGCCATTTGTGAATGGGAGCAACATAAAAAAAAATAATTACAACTTTATAAAATATAATCCTCATCTCATCATCATCCCACTCTGATTTCTCTTATTGATTCCTCTTCTATATCGTACAACATTTTATTACAAAACTAATCTATTTCTGTGGTAATGGAAGTGGAGAGGGGTGTACTTCATTTTAAATTTCAGAATAACAAAAAACATTTCCTCTAAATGTTTTTTGTTTAAAAAAAACATTTAGAGGAAATGTTTTTTTTAAACAAAAAAAAAACACCTCTGCACTAAAGGTTTCCAATTATGAAGTGCGAGAATTACAAAAATTACAACATTTGCTATTATAACACTAAACTGCATAACATTATAAGAATTGCAATTTTGTGGTTTATAAACTGTACTGAATGAACTTTTTTTTTTATTATAATTTTTTCCCCTCAACCTCAAGTTTATGTTAATTATTAGTAAACATAAAGCGAGAGTAGAGAGAGAGAGAGAGAAAGAAAGAAAAATAAGATTCAAACCTTGCTGAAAAACTTGACATCTCGTGTTGATGTTTTGAAACTGTTACGGTGACTGTAATTGCCACTGGGTTTCAAAAGCTTCATATTAATAGCAGCAACATCTAGGTACTGCAGCAATTTCTCTAGCAATGAAGAGGCAAACCGATGTTCTTCTACAATCTGGGTGGTTCCTCGGTCAGCCACATCAGCTTTCTTGCCAAGTCTGGAGGAAGTGTGATCATGAGCTTCAGGATAGTAACCGTTCCTGTGATCAGGGGGTTATAGCAAGCACAACAATGGCAGCACACAACAGTATGCACAAAAATGAAACGTTTTTTTTTTTTTTTTTTTTTTTTACAAAAGAAAAAAAACCCAAAAAACAACAAGAGGAACAAAAAAGCATGCTACATAGTAAGTTAGGGCATAATAATATAATAGCCAAAAATCACACAACACACATAAAAACATCACATTGATAAAAAAAAAATTCAAATTGTAGTTTATTCAAAAATTAAGAAGTCAAAAATAAATATGCAAGACAAAGATTAGCATCAGAACAATATTTATTATGTGTTAAGGATTTGAATAATTAAGCAACAGAGTAAATAAACAATAACAAAGAAGACAAAAATTAAAGCACAAAGGAGAGGAAAACAATAAGGGAAGACAAATAATCTTTTTTTAATCTTTGAGCATACAAAAGAATGCAAATGAATGCAAGAAAATCCATTTTCATGCAGATTTTAAAATTAAACTTTTGTATATATATAAACTGTAATAGCATATTGTAATAGAGGCAATACCATAGTAGAAGAGCTTAGGCAACAGGCAGTGAAAATGATAAGTGAAATAAAACATCTGAAAGATGAGATTAAACACCCAGAGAAAAGATTGGCTAGTGTGAATGAGAAGGAGGAAGGTAGTATTATGAAGAAAGAGTCAAAGGATAATTGTAAATCATTGTATGGAGACTTGATCATTAGAGATGTTATGACTAATAAAGTATACAAAATATGCTTTCTGGTGGAACAATGAAACAAATAACCGATGCTTTGCAGAGAAGGAAAGAGTAAGCATCAGAATTAGTGGTAGATGTGGTACAAATGACATAGTTGGTGAAAAAAATAATGTTGATAGAAACTTGGGGAGGTTGTTGTGGTAGATAAAGGATAAGAGAGTTGGAAAATTTGTTAGTGTGTTGCTCAGATACTGCAATAGTGAACTGACATGGAGAGCGAGATAATGAATAGTAAGATGGTTCAGTTGTGTAAGGCAAAGGGGATTCAATTTGTAAATCTATGGAGTGAATTTGAAGGAAAGTCGGCATGGTTTAAAGTTGATGGATTGTATTTGAATGGGTTTGGTGTTGGGTATTTAGAAAGGCAATTTTTGCTGAGAAGGCACAGAATCAAGAGTTAATGTAGCTAATGATCTAAGGGTACTAATGAAGCAAGATTGCAAAGCTAAATTGGTTGTACAACAGAAGGAAAATGGATACAAGGTTGAAGATGTGGTAGCAGCATAAGGTGATGGAATGAATAAAGGTGAGGATGAAACAGGTATGAATAGTAATCAGAGTCAGAATCAGGGAAACAGGAGCAGTCAGACTGAAGAGAGAGGTGTGTTATAGCAGCTGGAATAGAGAAGTGTGTTATAGCAGCTGGAATAGAGAAGTGTGTTATAGCAGCTAGAATAGAGAAGTGTGTTATAGCAGCTAGAACAGAGAATGTTGGTGCTGGTAGAATAGTGTCAAAGACACAGTGATTGTTATGCTCGTACACAAATGTAATGAGTATTCAAAATAAGAGAGCTGATTTTGTCACATTGAGTCAGTATGACCAAAGTTAAGTGGTATAAGTGAAATTTGGTTTTCTGAGTATGATGTGATGTCAGGAATAGAAATGAAAGGCTATACAATTTTCCAGAAGGATGGAAAGATAAAAAGAAGAGAAAAGTGAATGCATTGCCTGAGAGAGTGGTTAAAGCAGGAACAGTCAATGGGGTTCAAGGAGTGGTATGATAAACTTAGTGTTTCCTAAAAACGACCTCCCACGATAAGTCTTTTGACTCCATGGAGGCCTGGATAATAATAATAATAATAAAGTGCTGTTAATGACTGAAGACGAATTGTATCCACAAAGTGTGGAAATTGATAGTACATGCACAGATTTTGAATCAATGGGATGTGAAGTTGAAAATTAACAGGACAGTATATCTGATAGGATGCTGTTATAGGCCAGGGAATGTAGAGTACTGATTATGAAATATTTAAGCAAAGTAGTTGGGCTTGTAAAACAAAGGTGATCTTGATGGAAGACTTTAATTACAGGAATATAGAATGGAATGAGGAGGTAGTGCTGGGAACAAGAAGGGTGAGTTTGTTGAATTTCTGACGGATGAATATCTTGAGCAGCATGTGACTGAAACTACTAAATGCTTTAGTGTTTTGGATTTGGTGATAACTTAACAAGATGTAGTTGTTAATGAGCTATTGACACTGCAGCCAGTTGGTGAGGGTGATCATGAATTCGAAAGTGGTGAAACAAGAAACGGTTACTGCAAAAACAGATATATGTAGAGGTATAAATACAAATCGTATCAATACATTGCATAGATGAGCTGTGCAGAAAAGATGTTGGTGCATGAAATTCATAAGGCAGTATCTGACACAAGCAACATATAACTGCATACCAAGTGATAACCGAATAAATAGATTAGGAGTGAAATGGACTCTGAAATCAAGCAAGCTGTGTTGGAAAAGAAAATGCTATTATGGCAGAGGTACAAGACAGTTGGGGATGATCAAATCCATGAAGAGTATAAAGTGCAGGCTAAGAAGGTGACAATGGTAAAGAAAGAAAAGGTGCAGTGTGAGAGGAGATTGACTGGTCAGGCCAAGGTTAACTCATGGGAATTCTTCTGCTACACGGTAAGCAAGAAAAGAATAATTTTGGTGGGCTGACACTGGTGAATAGTCATGGCAGCAGATTGACCATTGCAAAGGATATAGTGGAATTAGTGAATAACAACTTTACCAGCATACATACCATACTGGTGTAAATAATGTTGTGTAGAATGTAGAAGGGAGAGAAGTATTATTGGGACTGGAAGTTAAAGAATCAGAGGTGTATCAGGTGTTGGTTGGGTTAGATGTTAATAAGGCTGTTGGAACGAATGGCATATTGACACATATTCTTAAGGAATGTGCACAACAGTTGGCTATGCCCTTGTCCTGGTTATTTAATGAAAGTCTTCCAATGGGTAAGGTTCCCTAAGGTGTGGAAGGAAGGCAAAATAGTACCATGCCACAAGCATGGTTCTAGGACAGAAGTTTACAATTATAGACCAGTCTGTATAACTACAGATTTGTTAAGAATACCATACAAGATTGATGAATACAGTATTCTTTATGATGGCCAGCATGGGTTTGTAAGGGGTAGGTCTTCTTTTAGAAATTTTACTTGCATTTTATGACAAGGTGACAACTGTGTCACATAAGACTCTTTTGCAAATCAGGAATTTGCAAAAGAGTTTGATAGATTACCACATGATAAGTTGGTGTACAAGCTGTAGACAATGGGAATAGATAGTATATTGGTTAGATATATCAGAGATTCACTTTCTGAACAATACCAGCAAGTTGTGTTTGATGGAGCAGTGTTTCAAAAAAGGTAACCGGTAGAATGTCCCAGGATTCTGTTCTTGGGTCCCTGCTTTTTTAAACAATATATCATGTGGACCGATTGGGGATCTTCAGTTGTCTGCTGATGATGCATAGTTGGGTAGAATTATAAGTGGAACTGCTGATATAAATTCCCTTCTGTAAGATTTGAATAGACTTTTCACTTGATCAAAGAAGTCAGGTTGTAGTTTTAATATTAATAAATGCAAGATGTTACATTTTGGGGTGCAGAAGTATAAGACAATGTACTATTATATTGATGGTGCTGTACAGGAAGTGGATGAGATTTGAGATTTGGGAGTGGTGGCTGATAGTAGACTGAAGTTTAGAGGGCATATTGCAAGTGTTGCAAACACTGCACATTGTAGTGCTATTATGATACCAAGTACGCTAACATGTAGGGATAAAGAGGTGTTTGTGCCACTGTATAAAACACTGGTCAGATCACACTTGGACTATTGTGCTCAGATTTGGTCACCTGGTTTTCAATGTAATGTGGAAACATTGGAGAGGGTCCATAGAAGAGTGACTAAGACGATATCAGGACTCTGAAATGCTGTCTATGGAGAGAGGTTGAAGAAATGTAGATTGTAGAGTCCTGGTTGATAGTGAGGAAAAGAGGTGACATGATAGAGATGTTTAAGTCAGTGAGGAGATTTTAGAGAAATAATCTACAGTGGATTATAAAAGGAATAGATGTTTTTTTAGAGGAGAAGTAGAGACCATCTCTGGAAGTTGTGTAAGAATGTGTTGTTAAGGATTTTAAGATTCAATGATAGGGTTTTTTTCAACCGAATGAACCTCCGATAATGAGTCTGCCAACTCCATGGAAGGTGTAATAATAATAATAATAATGATAATATATGTATAATGATTAATACACACCATGCTATTTAAGCAAAACATGAAAAAAGGAAATATATGCATGCTTTTTCTTCATATATATTTTTCATGAAAATGAAATATATGTAAATATTAACAAAATATCAATTTTCTAATACTGAACAGTAATCAACAATTTTCTAATTCTGAAAAAAAAAAAAAAAGAAGTTTGATTATATAGATTCAAGGTAACAATATGTGTATATGCTTTCTAATATTCCTATGTATAATACATACATAATGCAAGATAAGAGATATTATGAGCAAAATATGTCATCCTCATATGCAATGAATTTTTTATTACTTGTCCTTTATTAATTCAGATAAGATTGATTGATCTCTTCCATCCCTTTAGGATGGGTAGAGCCCCCTAATGAGGGGTTCATGACATATTTAATGCAACCAGTTTGTCACTCCTTGCTGCATCCCCTGAGGGCAATATTCATGACTGTAATCTGTGTGTGTGTGTGTGTGTGTTCACTGGGCTGGTTTGCTTGTTCTGAGGGATGAAAAACCTGAGTTTCCGGGTGGGAAAAACTCCTATCCCTCCTTTGAGACCTGCTAACTCACCTTTAGTCAAAAGAGACTAGATAAAGGTTCCTCACTGACGGGAATCGAATGCAGGTCTTTCCGGCCAAATCCTTCGTCTATACTGACTGAACTATGGAGGCTCTGGATAAGGTGGTACCATCTGACTAACTGCTTAAAATCTTGAACATGAAATTTTCTAATGTCAATAAAATTTGCTATAATTAAGCAACAGAGTAAATAAACAATCACAAAGAAGACAAAAATGAAAGCACAAAGGAGAGGAAAACAATAAGGGAAGACATCTCTTCATCTTTTCATGACTGAAATAAAGGTTAAGTTTCACTACATATTGTTGTTATTATTATTATTATTATAAAGCATCTCTATGGAGTCAGAAAAATCATCACAGGAGATCTATTATTTACACAAAAACCTCTAAAACTCTTGCATTGATGAAGCACTGTCAACCCATTCCAACCATTCACCACTCTCTAGGCAAAATATCTGGTCCTCATACAGGAAGGGAGAGAACAGCCTTGTTCTCTCCCTTCCTGCCATGTACTGAAAAAGTCTTCATTGTGAAATATGCATTCCCACATATCAGGTTGTTTCTGAAGCCCACAGACTGTCAATCTATTCTCACAGAGAGCATTCCATAGACCTTCCACAATCTTTGTTGCTTATTTTTTGATCCCCGCCAACCTGGTTGGCTGAGTGGTTAGTGTATCTGTTCTCCAACCAACAGGCTGTGGGTTCGAATCCTACTGTGGGCATGGATGTTTGTGATTGTTTTACCATGTGCACTTCTATAACCTCTGATATGGTACAGTATGACCTTCTGTCCTTTCCCCATTAAAACCATAAATCATCATCATCTTGATCCTCTCCATCACATCTTCATCCCCATGGAATCCAGGTTTCCAGATGTGGAAACCTGGATTCCATGGGAATGAAGATGTCAAATGCCTTTGCCAAGATTAGCAATATCATTGAGTAGCCAATTCCTTTATCTAACTCCATTGTCACTATTATAAAAAGTAAGCAAATTGCATTAACAATTTGCTTGCTTTTTTATAATTGCTAAGGCAAGACCTGCCTTTCACAAAATCGTGTTGTCCCGAATGTGTATCCTATTCCTATCCACCCAGTCCTAAATTCTGCCCTACCTTCACCACCACTCCTGAGATACTGATTGGCTTATAATTTCATACTTCTGTCTCGGAGTTCCCTTTATTCAGTAGGACTATTTTGCCCTATTTCCACTCTATAAGACCATCTTCCGAGTACTGACGCTTAAATTAAAAAGCTGATAATTTCTTTTAACATTCTCATAATTAGATGGGCTGATATGTCATCTAATCCCACGACTGTGTTCCATTGATTTTCTGCAATGGGATTAGATATAAGTCATCTAACCCCATTGATTGATTTTAAGCACCTCCATTTCCTCAACCTCTGTTCTCCCATCTCACCTGGCATTGCAACATCACCACTTAGATGGTACAATCATCCCCCACTCCCCTGAAAAATGCTCACTCAGTAATTTAACTATTTGGTTTGCATCGATTACCTCTCCACCCCCAGCACTTTTTAAATTCACCGGTCTATGGTCATTTCTCCTTTTATTTGCCACATAGCAAAATAACTTTTAAGGATTTCTTCTGGCCTCGTAAGCTAGACTTTCTCTCATAATTAGTTTTGGGTTTCCTTACCATACAGAACTCCTTTCTTGCCTGTGCCCTATACTGCTCATGGGCATACTGATCACTGATTTCTTTATATTTGCTTCATAACTTTTTCTTTCTCTGCAACTCTTATTTAATGAGGGTATTTATCCATCTAACTCCTACCTAATTTATCCTTCTGACTCTAGGTAAACATTCAGATACTGTTTTCTTCAAACACCCCTTGAACCTCTCATGCACCACCAACTTATCCCATGGCTCTGTTGAAAGCTGACTCCTCATCTTGTCATAGTCATCTGCTTTGTAATTCCAGATATATTCCTTCTTAACAGAAAATTCTGCATGTCTGGCAATCTCACAGGTTACAACTACATGATCACTTTCCCCAAGGAGGCAGTATAGCTAGATTTGTTAGTTTTCTCTGATGCCATTATCAGATCAAGCACTCTTGAACCTCGTGTTCCCTCCATTATATGCTGTCTCCTGTAATTATCTCTTAGCAGCTGTATAGATTCCATTTCCTTTCCTCCCCGTGACCATTCCTCTTCCCAATTTATGTCCCCATGATTGAAATCCTCCATAATAATTACTCAACCTGCACTCACCAAGCTAGTAGATAGCCACAGAAGAGTTTCCCTGTGCAACCTGCCCCCCCCCCCCCCCCCATGTACTTTTATTCTTTTTTGGTTTCAATTCCTCTGTCTCAGCCAAACCTCCTTCCCTATCCTGTTCTTTCTGCCCTCTGTGAGGATTTCATATCCCTTGCATTCCATTCCTATGACCATATCATCCTTGGTCAACCAAGTCTCACTGATGCCTATAACTTTTGGCCAAGTTGTGGATGTGTGGAATGAATGTGATGGAAAGAGGGATTTACATAAGGCAGATAGCTTACATTTGGATGGATTTGGAGTAAGGAGTCTTGAAAATGTGTTGTTTAGTAAAAGTTCGGAAGAGCAGAGTCAATGAAACTATAATTTTTAGGGGGATGCAAGTAAGTGTAGGTCCAGGCAACCTAGAGGTTAATAGGTGGAAGAGTGATCACATGATGCTAAATGTAGCACCTCCAGGTTTTTAACTTTAGTGGGCTAAGCAACACAGCATGTAAGGGAGGCTGTCCTCTATCATCTACCATACCATGGCAACAGTCTCACAATTTTTTACTTTCTCACTCTTCTTTTTCAGACACACTAGCAACTTGCATATCTTCTTGCATGCTACACTTGTCACCTGCTAAATCATTTGTATCTGCCTCAATAAACATCTCTTTCACCTTCATCTCTACATCCTTAATCTTTGTTCAAGGAAACATGATTTCATCACACTTTCCCCAAGCACTCCTCTTATCAGTGAATCAATATAAAATCTGCTCCTTATTCTCTTGCTTTTACTCTTTCATACTATGCTTTTTCTCCTCTTCTATCTCTCCTTTCTGTTGCTTCTTTATCATGCTATCAGCCATGTGTTTGTCCAACCACTTAATCTCACGTTTTGTTCGTGGAGAACTCCATGCAGATGAAGATATTTTTTCCATTACCATATGTTCATTTTCTTCATTTTCTATCACTTTATTCTTACTCATACCACTTGTAATACCAACCTCACTAACTGCATTTTCATACATTTCATCTTGTGACTCATCATTATCATTCTTCTTACTCTTCACACTTCTGGCATTTGCTCACAAAACATCACAAACACATAGTCCTTCCATAAATCTCTCATTCTACTAAGTGCATACATTTCATATTCTCTTGGTTTTATTTAATTAAACAAGTCTACTGTGATTTGTATTGCAGAAAAGCAATACAAATCACAGTAGAACAGATTATATTAATTACTACCGTTATTATTCTGTACCTTCAGGCTCATCATAGGAGGTTCACCTTGGATGACACAAAGTCCATCATTCCATCCTTAAACTCGTTTAAACTGTATACACTCTCACCATCCTCTCAGGCAATTCATTCCATGTCCTACCACTCTTCACACATAGAAACTACTTCTACCCTTTTACACACCACTTGCTTTTGCAACCTTTGGGGGGGGGCCCTTGTCCATGTACCTTTTCCTTGTTCTATGATTTGAAAAATCTTCCCAAGTCTAATATGAAAAATCTCATCATTTCTAATTGATAATTACCTTTTTATAGGTTATATGTTTCAATTATATCACTCAGTCCTCTTCTATACACCAAATGGACATATTACATGAACTTGGTCTGCTCTCTTATTATTATTATTATTAAACAAGACCTCATGGAGTCAAAGACTCATCTAGGAGGTCCTTTTATCTCACACACATCTCATCATACCGGGTCTTAAACACATTCAAACTCCCTGCAGACACCACACTCTCAGGCAAGGCATTCCAATCATTCACAACTCTGCACGAAAAAAACCTGCCTCTCACTCCCCTACTCACACCCTCTTTATACAGTTTCCAGGGATGACCTCTGGTTCTCCCCTGATCTCCCACTATTCTATGTAGAACTTCTCCACCATTGATCCTATAACAACCCCTTACCAACTTGTAGGTCTCTATCATATCTCCCCTCTTCCTTCTCTCCACTAGACTCTGCAAATTACATCTTTTCAATCTTGCCTCATACTCGACATTCCAGAGGTCAGAAACTACCTTAGTCAGTCACCTTTGGACCCTTTCCAACATCTCTTCATCCTTCTGAAAACCAGGTGACCAAATCTGGGCACAATAGTCCATGTGTGGCCTAATCAAAGCCTTATACAATGGAACAAGAATCTTCCTACTTCTACACGTCAGTGTCCTCCTCATCATTCCCAGAAGTCTTTGTGTTGTCTTCACAATTTTGGCGAGGTGTCCCCTAAATTTTAGATCCTTATCCACTATCACTCCCAGATCTTTTATTTCCTCTACTTCCAACAATATATTCTCACCAAGCATAAATTCTGCATCCCATCTTTGTTTTCCAAATTTTAAAACCTTACGTTTTGCAACATTGAACTCACATCCCCATTTGCTTGCCCAATCACTCAATTTATTTAAGTCTTCTTGCAAGGCCACAACATCTTCACTACTCTTTATGGTTCGTCCCAACTTTGCATCATCTGCAAACAACTGAATATCTCCATCCAAATCTTCGCCAATATCATTAATATACAAGTTAAATAGTAATGGCCCTAAAACAGATCCCTGAGGCACTCCACTAGTGACTTTCCTTTTCCTGGATATTGCACCCACATACACAACTTGTTGATACCTATCAGATAGCCAGTCTCCAATCCAATGCACTAATCTAATATCCAACCCCATCTACGCTAGTTTGACTGTCAACTTATCATGAGGTACTCTATCAAAAGCTTTTGCAAAATCCAAGTATATTACTGTGTATCCTTCTCCTCTGTCCAAGGAAGCAGTCACTTTATTGTAATAAGTAAGTAGATTACTAAAACACGACCTCCCTTTAGCAAATCCATGCTGTCCATCAAAGATTATACCATTGTTGTCAACCCAACTCTCGATCCTAGTTCTCACAAGCTTCTCCAACAACTTAACCACAACACCTGACACACAGATAGGCCTATAGTTTGATGCTTGAGTTCAATCACCTCCTTTATGAAGTGGCACAATCTTGCCCTCCTTCCACTCTTTAGGGACTTGACCAAGTGCAAGACTCGTATTAAAAAAATATGTCAAGGCAGGTGTCAACTCTCTGGCACATTCCTTCAGAATACGCGGTGATATATTATCAAGTCCCACAGCCTTATTTACATCTAGTTTACTCAACTCCCCAAACATCTCTTGCTCACTTACAGTCAGTCTCTCCTCCCCATCATCAACTGCTCTTAATCTCTCCATGAAGTCACATTCACAAGATTGAAAGATCTTTATGAACTGCTCATTAAGTATCTCCACCACACATTCTGCAACAGCTGTCTTTATACCATTTCCTCCAATCAATGTCATCCTTCCATAATCATTCTTTCTTTTGCTGGCTACATATCGAAAGAACTCCCTAGAATTCTATTTAGCTTCATTAGCTAACTGCTGTTCATATCTCTCTTTACCTACTCTCACCAACCAAGTCACCCTCCTTGCCTGGTCTTTGTAGACCTCATGAAATTGGTTACTTCCACTTCTCTTATGCTGCCTCCACAATGCCCTTTTTCTCTGTATTGCATGCTTAATCTCTTTATTCATCCATCTCACACCTACCTTATTTAACCTTCTCACCCGTGGTATACATTTAGACATTACATCCACTAAATATTTTTTGAAAATCCCCCAAGCTGCATTGATCTCTTTTCCAGCTAACTCCTCATTCCATGCTACACCTGCAAGCTGTCTCCTGAGTTCTTCATAATCATCCCCCCTTGTAGTTCCACATATACCCTTTTTTCACAGGGGTCTTTGCACTGCTGGCAACCACCCAAGTAACCACCTCATGGTCACTTTCACCAATTGGTGGATGATTTGATACCTCATTGATAATTACATCCTCCGATGAGATGACCAAATCCAAGACCCTTAATCCTCTTGTGCCCTCTGTTACATACTGTCTGAGGTAGTTATCCCTCAAAAACTCAAGAAACTCATTTTCTTTACTTCCAGTTGCTATCTCTTCATTCCAGTCTATATTGCCATAATTAAAATCACCCATAATGATCACCCTTTTCTTATTTGCTTAGCTTATTTGACTATACATTTCACTATCACCACCATCCACATTACCAGGTCTATAACAACATCCCACCAAGTATTTGATTCTATTCACCTCTATCTCACACCATACTGCCTCAAAACCACTGGTCCCATTTCACTCTTGCATCTCTACCTTGTATGGACATAACTCTTTCTCTATCATCAATAGCACTCCCCCTCCCTTTTTACCCCTTCTATCCTCATGAAACACATCATACCTTTCCATCTCTATTCCTGTCAGGATGTCATCCTCATCTAACCATGTCTCACTTATTCCGACAATCTCTGGGTGCACAGACACAATTAGTGCAACCATTTCATCCGCCTTGTTTCTTATACTTCTAGCATTAGTATACAAACACAACAACTCATTTCTGGATCTGCAGCTAGTTCCACTGATACAACTCACTCGATGTGATCTCTCCATGCTGGACTGGGGCCATTTCCCTTTCTGCTTCTTCATTTTAGAACCCTTTGCAATTCCATCTATTTCCTTTTGATCCCTGATCATCCCATTACTTTCCTGCCTACACATGCTCTCACCTCCTCTTGGAGCATCCACCTTTCTCACGCTGTGTATCCCTGTCCACCCTGAGCCTCCCCGTTTCCCTGCTCCTCTCGCGCACCCATTCTCTCATTTTCTATACTAATACCACTCACTTCCACATTCATTTCCACTCCTTCAATCTCTCCTGTCTTACTCTCCTGCTCTTCCACATCACTCCCCTCTCGATCTGATTCATTCTCTCTATTCACTTCTCCACTTTCCAGCAGCAGTCTCTCCAAGCGACTCACACCATAACCACTCAAATGCAGTCCATCGCTCCCATACAGCTCACTTCGTCCCTCAAACTCATTCCACACATTAACAAACTGTATTCCCATCTCCTCACACATTTCAGCCAGAATATCATTCATAATCCTTGCCCTCCGCCTCATTTCACCACAATCATACCTAGGCAACACACTGACCACCCTTCCTGTCAACACTATTCTCCTTTATCTTTCCAAGCAGTCTCCTGACATTCATTTTGACATGCTCTTTGTTCTCTCTCAAATCATTTGTACCAATTAAGACAATTAACTCTTTTGCTCGTTCCCGCCTCATATTCAATGCCTCAATCACTCTACTCATTTTACCGCCTGGAAAACATACCTTGTGCATTTTATCCTCTAGCACACCTTTAATAATGGAGTCGCCATACAACGCCACTCGCTCATCTTTTGTTAACTCTTTCATGCCATCATGATTTATTTTAATAGTTTTGACCTGAATTCTCTTAATTTCATTCCGCATCCATTTCATTTCTTGCTTCATCCAATCCAATTCACCTTCCGAACCTCGCAACACATTCACTCTATCATTAAATCTTTCTAACTTTCTAACTCTCAACCCCCTCTTCTCACTTTACCTCTCATTCATCCTTCTTTGTTTCCGTACTTTCGGTCCAACATACGTCCAACTTTCACTATCATTCTTCTCACTTTCACTCTCACATATCTTTCTTTGTTTCCATACTTTCGGACTAACATGCGTCCAACTTTCGCTATCATTCTTCTCGCTTTTACTGTCATTCATCTTTCTTTGGTTCAGTACTTTCGTTCCAACATGCGTCCAACTTTCGCCATCAGTCATTCTTTCGATTTTTTTTACTTGCGATTTCTGCATCACGCCATTTCTACTTTCATTCGTTCTCTCAATTTCGTTTCTTTCCGCCTCACTTTCGTCCCTTTTAACATCCGTTACGGTTGTCAAATCGCTCTTTTTCTTTTTTCCTGATTTTTTAACATTTTTTCACCTGTCTCTTTCACCATCCTTCTCTTTCAAACGTGCACTCACGACACAATCGGTACTACCACTTTCTGTCATCAACTTCATATTCGCATTCATCAATTCCTCGTTCAGGTCACATTTCGCACACACCCTTCTTCCATCCGCACTAAACATCCACAAATCATTTATGTAATCGAAGGAATACATATAACAGACCTCACACTTAACGAACCTACTGAAATCCAAATTAAAATCATGGAATGACAATGCAGCCGCCATTTTTTTTTTTCTCTGCAGGTTACTAGGTCTAATATTAACGTTTTCGTATTTAGTTTAAGCAAGAAAAAAAAACCCACACTAATAATATCGGTAGCGTACAACATTTACAGCCGCTCTTACTTAAACAATTACGCATATATACTTAATTATTCCTGGTAAAACTTATCTCCTAGTAAAACTTATAAAGCCTCTTAATTCAGCAGTCCTGATATATAATGATGAAACAGTTTGATCAAATGAACTATAGGAAAGATAGACTTCTATTTGGGTTTGTAGGTCAGATTTATTACAATTAAGTTATACCAACTAGATTCGCCAACTATAGCTGTTGAGTTCGTCAGGGTAAATATATATAGGTGTAAAACCACTTAAATGCTAAAACTGTTACACTAAAACTGTAAAAGAACCAAATAAAATTGCAAAAAAAAAAAGAAGAACGCATACATCACACGCATAAAGCATGTATGATCTCACTTGTTGTTATGTAGGAACGTTCCATAATTTGTAGCAAAATTCAATTCTGGCAAGTTCAAAGATCTAATGACAGTCTTCCAGATATCAGGCAAAATTAATCCTTGGTTTCTATTTAGGTTTTGTTTTGAACGAATAACTGTTGTGGCTTCTTATATCATTCAGCAGCGGAAATCCTCTTCTAAGTAGGGCATGGAGCTTTTGTCCCATTCTATGGTATGGTTTGTCCTAGAGAAATGAAAGACTAATCCCAATTTGCCTTCTCTATTATTGTTTACATCTCCTATGTGTTCCTTTTTCCTGATTTCAAAACTTCTAGAAGTCTGACCAATCTAGTTCAAACCACATGAGCAGGGGATATTGTAGACTCCGGCATACAAATTGTCCAAGATAACACACACAATTTATAAACAAAAAATACTATTGGTGGTGGTGAACAGTAGATACCTTTGTGTACTGATGATGGTAATAGTGCCATTAGTGCTGTTGTGTGTACTTGGATGATGTTATGTAGTGGAGACAATGAGTTTTTGTATAGTGGAGTAGAGTGCCCTCCCACAATGAGTCCACAGACACCTTGGAAATGTCATAAAATAACAATAGTAATTATAGTAATATAATAGTTCCACCAACAGATTATGTAGACTCCAATCTGTGGATTCCAAATTTCAGGTCCTTATATTTTGTTACATTAAATTGATATCTCCCATTCATTTGTCTATTCCAGCCTATTTGAATCCTCCTGCAAGAGCCTTAAAATCAATAATCTTATTATAACTCTCCCAAGCTTTGCATCATCTGCAAACAACTGAACCTCTCCCTGCCATCTGGTGAGAATATCATTGATATAAAGGTTGAACATTAATAGTCCCAGTACTAGGCCTCTAGGAAAACCCCACTTCTGACCTTGTTCTCTGACACTACTCTTTCTCTCATACATAACTGTTATTACACAGGACTAGATGCTCATCATCTTGTCTGTTAGTAAAATGCCAGCTGGCTAGCATATTCATTAGGTTGAAATCCAAAGCATTGGTATGGATAGATGTTTTGTGAATGACTTTAGGTAGTAAATGAATTTTATTGCCCAGAATGAGAGCAGCACTACCATCTTGCATTGTTATTTTTCTAACTTCACACTGAAAACAGTACCACATACTATGGTCCCACATATAGTATTAGAAGAGGCCTAGGACCCCATTAACATCCTGTGCTGTCCAACTCCAGACCTGGGGATTTGAGAAGTCATTCTCTGGTAAGTCCTCCATGCACAAGTGTGCTGCCCAAAGCACACAAAGAGAGTATCTTGAAATCAGCCCAAAAGAGTCCAAAGCTTAGTAAGTCCATATAACTCTGAGGTTGTTGAGAAGGATGAAACATAATAGAGTGATAGGAAAGGTAGTCAGCATGTTGTCCAGGTATGACAGTTGTGTTGTTGTCAGGTATGAATGAAGATATTAAGCATACAATACAGAGAAAAAAGGCATTTTAGATGCAACATTGAGCAGAAATTAGCTAATGAAGCCAAAAAAAAAAAAAATCCCAGGGAGTTCTTTTGATATGTACCCAACAAAAACAAAAATAAGAATGATTATGTTAGGATGGCAGTGAATAGAGAAAACTGCATAAGGACAATTTCTGCAGATTATGTAGTTGAGATATTTAATGAGCAGTTCATAAAGGTCGTTCTTCCTTGTGAATGTGATAAGGCTGTGGGACTTGATATTAGACATGGTTAGATGAGGATGACATCCTGACAGGAATAGAGATGGAAAGGTATGATGTGTTTCGTGAGGATAGAAGGGGTAAAAAGGGAGGGGGAGTGCTATTGATGATAGAGAAAGAGTTATGTCCACACAAGGTAGAGATGCAAGGGGGAAATGGGGCCAGTGGTTTTGAGGCAGTATGGTGTGAGATAGAGGCGAATAGAATCAAATACTTGGTGGGATGTTATAGACCTGGAAATGTGGATGGTGGTGATAGTGAAATGTATGGTCAAATAAGCCAAGCAAATAAGAAAAGGGTGATCATTATGGGTGATTTTAATTATGGCAATATAGACTGGAATGAAGAGATAGCAACTGGAAGTAAAGAAAATGAGTTTCTTGAGTTTTTGAGGGATAACTACCTCAGACAGTATGTAACAGAGGGCACAAGAGGATTAAGGGTCTTGGATTTGGTCATCTCATCGGAGGATGTAATTATCAATGAGGTATCAAATCATCCACCAATTGGTGAAAGTGACCATGAGGTGATTACTTGGGTGGTTGCCAGCAGTGCAAGGACCCCTGTGAAAAAAGGGTATATGTGGAACTACAAGGGGGGTGATTATGAAGAGCTCAGGAGACAGCTTGCAGGTGTAGCATGGAATGAGGAGTTAGCTGGAAAAGAGATCAATGCAGCTTGGGGGATTTTCAAAAAATATTTAGTGGATGCAATGTCTAAATGTATACCACGGGTGAGAAGGTTAAATAAGTTAGGTGTGAGATCGATGAATAAAGAGATTAAGCATGCAATACAGAGAAAAAGGGCATTGTGGAGGCAGCATAAGAGAAGTGGAAGTAACCAATTTCATGAGTTCTACAAAGACCAGGCAAGGAGAGTGACTTGGTTGGTGAGAGTAGCTAAAGAGAGGTATGAACAGCAGTTAGCTAATGAAGCTAAAAAGAATCCTAGGGAGTTTTTTCGATATGTAGCCAGCAAAAGAAAGAATGATTATGGAAGGATGACATTGATTGGAGGAAATGGTATAAAGACAGCTGTTGCAGAATGTGTGGTGGAGATACTTAATGAGCAGTTCATAAAGATCTTTCAATCTTGTGAATGTGACTTCATGGAGAGATTAAGAGCAGTTGATGATGGGGAGGAGAGACTGACTGTAAGTGAGCAAGAGGTGTTTGGGGAGTTGAGTAAACTAGATGTAAATAAGGCTGTGGGACTTGATAATATATCACCGCGTATTCTGAAGGAATGTGCCAGAGAGTTGACACCTGCCTTGAGATATTTTTTTAATACGAGTCTTGCACTTGGTCAAGTCCCTAAAGAGTGGAAGGAGGGCAAGATTGTGCCACTTCATAAAGGAGGTGATTGAACTCAAGCATCAAACTATAGGCCTATCTGTGTGTCAGGTGTTGTGGTTAAGTTGTTGGAGAAGCTTGTGAGAACTAGGATCGAGAGTTGGGTTGACAACAATGGTATAATCTTTGATGGACAGCATGGATTTGCTAAAGGGAGGTCGTGTTTTAGTAATCTACTTACTTATTACAATAAAGTGACTGCTTCCTTGGACAGAGGAGAAGGATACACAGTAATATACTTGGATTTCGCAAAAGCTTTTGATAGAGTACCTCATGATAAGTTGACAGTCAAACTAGAGCAGATGGGGTTGGATATTAGATTAGTGCATTGGATTGGAGACTGGCTATCTGATAGGTATCAACAAGTTGTGTATGGGGGTGCAATATCCAGGAAAAGGAAAGTCACTAGTGGAGTGCCTCAGGGATCTGTTTTAGGGCCATTACTATTTAACTTGTATATTAATGATATTGGCGAAGATTTGGATGGAGATATTCAGTTGTTTGCAGATGATGCAAAGTTGGGACGAACCATAAAGAGTAGTGAAGATGTTGTGGCCTTGCAAGAAGACTTGAATAAATTGAGTGATTGGGCAAGCAAATGGGGATGTGAGTTCAATGTTGCAAAATGTAAGGTTTTAAAATTTGGAAAACAAAGATGGGATGCAGAATTTATGCTTGGTGAGAATATATTGTTGGAAGTAGAGGAAATAAGAGATCTGGGAGTGATAGTGGATAAGGATCTAAAATTTAGGGGTCACATCGCCAAAATTGTGAAGACAACACAAAGACTTCTGGGAATGATGAGGAGGACACTGACGTGTAGAAGTAGGAAGATTCTTGTTCCATTGTATAAGGCTTTGATTAGGCCACACATGGACTATTGTGCCCAGATTTGGTCACCTGGTTTTCAGAAGGATGAAGAGATGTTGGAAAGGGTCCAAAGGCGACTGACTAAGGTAGTTTCTGACCTCTGGAATGTCGAGTATGAGGAAAGATTGAAAAGATGTAATTTGCAGAGACTAGTGGAGAGAAGGAAGAGGGGAGATATGATAGAGACCTACAAGTTGGTAAGGGGTTGCTATAGGATCAATGGTGGAGAAGTTCTACAGCGAATAGTGGGAGATCAGGGGAGAACCAGAGGTCATCCCTGGAAACTGTATAAAGAGGGTGTGAGTAGGGGAGTGAGAGGCAGGTTTTTTTCGTGCAGAGTTGTGAATGATTGGAATGCCTTGCCTGAGAGTGTGGTGTCTGCAAGGAGTTTGAATGTGTTTAAGACCCAGTATGATGAGATGTGTGCGAGATAAAAGGACCTCCTAGATGAGTCTCTGACTCCATGAGGTCTTGTTTAATAATAATAATAATAATAATAATAATAATAATAATAATAATATATTACTGCATATTTTGAAGGAACATGCCAGGGGGTTGACATATTTGTTTAATGCCTTCACTAAACAACATATTTACTTGACATATTTGTTTATTATGAGTCTTACATTGGGTCAAGTTCCAAAGGAGTGGAAGGCAAGAGTGTGCTGCTTGATAAAAGAAGTGACAGAAGTTAAGCATCAAATTATAGGTCCTTTCTTTTAAGCTTACAAGGTTTGTTGTTACGCCCAATGCATTTCTACAACCAACAGATAACACTAATAATAGGACTCTAGCGTTGATGTGTAATTTTTTTTTTCCACCAGAGGTCAGGCCAACAATTGTTGTAGAGGTTGGTCAGTAACTTTAACAAATCAGTGTGATTGTAGTGTAGCTTGTTTTCTGTGTATATTGTGTATACTCCAGAAGATGACCTTGACATAAAGGTCGAAACGTCGAATGTAGATTTTAGTTATATTAAAGTAAAGTTTTTATTCAAACACGGTAGTTGTCTCCATAATTTTCAAAAATGCAAATTATAGGCCTTTCTGTGTGTAAATTGTTTTGGTTAAAGTTGGAGAGTATCCAAAATTGGGTTGACATCACTTCTTTTCACCTTTTCTACAGCTTTATCCCCTTGGAAACCTGGTATACCAAATCTATGTACAATAATCCAGGTGCGACCTTATAAATGCCTTATAAAGAGGCAAAGTAACTTATCCTTACATGTCAAGGTTTGTTTCAACATTGCAATTATCCTCTGAGTTGTATTTGCAACTTTTGGTATATGACCTTTGAACTTCAAATTCCTATCCACCAATTCACCCTGATCCCTAGCTTCCTCAGTTTCTTGTAGCATAATTCTACTAATATAATATGCATTGGAAATCTCATCATGCCAAGGTGCATAGTATAAGAAACAAGGCAGATGAAATGGTTGCACTAATTGCGTCTGTGCACCCAGAGATTGTCGGAATAAGTGAGACATGGTTAGATGAGGATGACATCCTGACAGGAATAGAGATGGAAAGGTATGATGTGTTTCGTGAGGATAGAAGGGGTAAAAAGGGAGGGGGAGTGCTATTGATGATAGAGAAAGAGTTATGTCCATATAAGGTAGAGATGGAAGGGGGAAATGGGGCCAGTGGTTTTGAGGCAGTATGGTGTGAGATAGAGGTGAATAGATTCAAATACTTGGTGGGATGTTGTTATAGACCTGGTAATGTGGATGGTGGTGATAGTGAAATGCATAGTCAAATAAGCCAAGCAAATAAGAAAAGGATGATCATTATGGGTGATTTTAATTATGGCAATATAGATTGGAATGAAGAGATAGCAACTGGAAGTAAAGAAAATGAGTTTCTTGAGTTTTTGAGGGATAACTACCTCAGACAGTATGTAACAGAGGGCACAAGAGGATTAAGGGTCTTGGATTTGGTCATCTCATCGGAGGATGTAATTATCAATGAGGTATCAAATCATCCACCAATTGGCGAAAGTGACCATGAGGTGATTACTTGGGTGGTTGCCAGCAGTGCAAGGACCCCTGTGAAAAAAGGGTATATGTGGAACTACAAGGGGGGTGATTATGAAGAGCTCAGGAGACAGCTTGCAGGTGTAGCATGGAATGAGGAGTTAGCTGGAAAAGAGATCAATGCAGCTTGGGGGATTTTCTAAAAATATTTAGTGGATGCAATGTCTAAATGTATACCACGGGTGAGAAGGTTAAATAAGTTAGGTGTGAGATGGATGAATAAAGAGATTAAGCATGCAATACAGAGAAAAAGGGCATTGTGGAGGCAGCATAAGAGAAGTGGAAGTAACCAATTTCATGAGTTCTACAAAGACCAGGCAAGGAGAGTGACTTGGTTGGTGAGAGTAGCTAAAGAGAGGTATGAACAGCAGTTAGCTAATGAAGCTAAAAAGAATCCTAGGGAGTTCTTTCGATATGTAGCCAGCAAAAGAAAGAATGATTATGGAAGGATGACATTGATTGGAGGAAATGGTATAAAGACAGCTGTTGCAGAATGTGTGGTGGAGATACTTAATGAGCAGTTCATAAAGATCTTTCAATCTTGTGAATGTGACTTCATGGAGAGATTAAGAGCAGTTGATGATGGGGAGGAGAGACTGACTGTAAGTGAGCAAGAGGTGTTTGGGGAGTTGAGTAAACTAGATGTAAATAAGGCTGTGGGACTTGATAATATATCACCGCGTATTCTGAAGGAATGTGCCAGAGAGTTGACACCTGCCTTGACATATTTTTTTAATACGAGTCTTGCACTTGGTCAAGTCCCTAAAGAGTGGAAGGAGGGCAAGATTGTGCCACTTCATAAAGGAGGTGATCGAACTCAAGCATCAAACTATAGGCCTATCTGTGTGTCAGGTGTTGTGGTTAAGTTGTTGGAGAAGCTTGTGAGAACTAGGATCCAGAGTTGGGTTGACAACAATGGTATAATCTTTGATGGACAGCATGGATTTGCTAAAGGGAGGTCGTGTTTTAGTAATCTACTTACTTATTACAATAAAGTGACTGCTTCCTTGGACAGAGGAGAAGGATACACAGTAATATACTTGGATTTCGCAAAAGCTTTTGATAGAGTGCCTCATGATAAGTTGACAGTCAAACTAGAGCAGATGGGGTTGGATATTAGATTAGTGCATTGGATTGGAGACTGGCTATCTGATAGGTATCAACAAGTTGTGTATGGGGGTGCAATATCCAGGAAAAGGAAAGTCACTAGTGGAGTGCCTCAGGGATCTGTTTTAGGGCCATTACTATTTAACTTGTATATTAATGATATTGGCGAAGATTTGGATGGAGATATTCAGTTGTTTGCAGATGATGCAAAGTTGGGACGAACCATAAAGAGTAGTGAAGATGTTGTGGCCTTGCAAGAAGACTTGAATAAATTGAGTGATTGGGCAAGCAAATGGGGATGTGAGTTCAATGTTGCAAAATGTAAGGTTTTAAAATTTGGAAAACAAAGATGGGATGCAGAATTTATGCTTGGTGAAAATATATTGTTGGAAGTAGAGGAAATAAGAGATCTGGGAGTGATAGTGGATAAGGATCTAAAATTTAGGGGTCACATCGCCAAAATTGTGAAGACAACACAAAGACTTCTGGGAATGATGAGGAGGACACTGACATGTAGAAGTAGGGAGATTCTTGTTCCATTGTATAAGGCTTTGATTAGGCCACACATGGACTATTGTGCCCAGATTTGGTCACCTGGTTTTCAGAAGGGTGAAGAGATGTTGGAAAGGGTCCAAAGGCGACTGACTAAGGTAGTTTCTGACCTCTGGAATGTCGAGTATGAGGAAAGATTGAAAAGATGTAATTTGCAGAGACTAGTGGAGAGAAGGAAGAGGGGAGATATGATAGAGACCTACAAGTTGGTAAGGGGTTGCTATAGGATCAATGGTGGAGAAGTTCTACAGCAAATAGTGGGAGATCAGGGGAGAACCAGAGGTCATCCCTGGAAACTGTATAAAGAGGGTGTGAGTAGGGGAGTGAGAGGTAGGTTTTTTTCGTGCAGAGTTGTGAATGATTGGAATGCCTTGCCTGAGAGTGTGGTGTCTGCAGGGAGTTTGAATGTGTTTAAGACCCGGTATGATGAGATGTGGGTGAGATAAAAGGACCTCCTAGATGAGTCTTTGACTCCATGAGGTCTTGTTTAATAATAATAATAATAATAATAATAATAACTTTACACTTACTAACATTAAACTGAACATCATTTTCGTTTACCCAAATTTCCAGCCTATTCAAATCATTTTGTAAGTGATGAATATCAGTAGCATCCCTGATTGCCATGCCTTTCTTTACATCATCAACAAACAATTGCACATCTCCTGTTAGATCCTTCCTAATGTCATTAATGTATAGATTGAACAACAATGGCCCAAGGACTGAACCATGAGTTACACCACTGGTCACTTTAAATCTGGCAGATTCACACCCACTGTATACCACTTTTTGATATCTGTCTGTCAACCATCCCCTGATCCCAGTCAAGAGTTTATTTTCCAATCCCATATTCTCCAGTTTAAGCAACAGCCTTTCATGTGGTATCCTATCAAATGCCTTAGAAAAATCCAACATTATCATAGTGTATCCATTCCCTTTATCCAAATCAGCCGTAACATTGTTATAAAATATGAGCAAATTGCTAAAACATGACCTTCCTTTAGTAAACCCATGTTGCTCCTTGCAGAGTATAGTTTGTTTGTCTACCCATTTCTGTATGTGAGTTCTTACCAACTTCTCTGAAATCTTCACTACCACACCAGAGATACTGATAGGTCATTAGTTAGGCACATCAATTTTTGTACCACCATTGTACAATGGAACTATCATGCATTCCTGCGGTATCATTCCTGAGCTGAGATTTAAGTTATATAAACATGTAAAAAGCCTACTGAGTTCAGTTGAACATTCCTTTAGCAAACATGCTGATATCTCATCTTTCATATTAAGAAATTCTTATCCAGATTATGATGCAACAGCTCTTTAACCTGATTTTCATGCACCTCTAACTCTTCATCCAGTGTAATGTAATTAAATCAGAACAGATGGGGTTGGATATTAGATCAGTGCACAGGATTGCAGACAGGTATCAGCAAGTTGTGTATGGAGTAATGATATCACAGAAGAGGAAAGTCATTAGTGGTGTGCTCCATGGGTTTATTTTGTTGATGCTGTTTAATTTGTAGGTCACGATATTGGGAAAGGTTGAATTGTGATATGCAGCTGTTTGCAGATGATGTAAAGTTTAGAAGAACCATAAAGAATCAAGCAGATGTTGCTTGGCAAGACTAGTAGAAAAGACTGGGTGAATGGGCAAGTGAATGGGATTAACAATTCAAATTTGCAGAGCGTAAGGTTTTAATATTTGGGAAGCAAAGATGGAATGCTAAGTATACTGTTTAACTTATTCGTTAATGATATTTAATGTGGATTGACTGGGATCTTCAAATGTTTTCAGATGATGCAAATTTAGAGATAGAATTATCAAGAGTAGCTCGTGTTAATTCCCTATAGGAAGATTTGAATTTTTATATGGAAGTTGTTAATGAGTACAATGCATTGCTTGAGTGTGTTGTGAATGCAGGTAGAGTAAATAACTTCAAAGCTCATTATGATAGACATGTTGTGTAGACATGGTTGAGTAGGCCTCCCATTATGAGTCTGTTGACTCCATGGAGGTTATGAAAATAATAATATATTAGTAAGGATATTTTAGAGAAGATTAAGGATCTGAGGGATGATGGTAGATAAGGACCTAAAATTTCAAAGGTACATTACTAAAGTTGTGAGCAAAACAGAGCAGATATTATGACAATGATGAGAAGAACACTGATGTGTAGAAGTGAAGATGTTATGGTTTCATGGTTTAAAGTTTTGATCAGGTCATACAGATTACTATGCACAGGTATGGTCACCTGGTTTTGAAGAGTGTCGAGAATTTCATGGTCCTGATACTGTTGACTAGGGTGGTTTTGGTCACTAGAATGAGTATGAAGACAGATAGAGTAAATAAAATTTGCAGCCTGGAGGGGTGGGAATATCATTGAGACACTTAAATATTAAATATTATTATTATTACTGGCAGCTCCAAGGAGTCCTTAGACTCATCGAGGGAGGTCCAACATCATGTCAAGAACAACTATTCAACATTCACACAGTATCTATCATACTTCTCCTTGAACTCATTTACAGTCATGGCACCCACAACAGACTCTAGCAGCTTATTCCAATCATTTACCACTCTCAAAGTAAAAAACCTAGCTCTAACACCCTTGCTAACCACACTCTTACCAAGCTTCCATGGATGGCCCCTAGTCCTCCCACTACCAGTCCTATTCTCAAAAATATCTTCTGAATTAATCTTATAGAAACCCTTCAGTAATTTGAATGTCTCAATCACATCACCCCTTTCCTGCCTATCAACCAATTTCTGCAGCCCACAAATCTTCAACCTGTTCTCATAAGGTTCATTCCATAGTCCTGCTATTATCTTGGTCACTCGTCAATGGATCCTCTCCACTTCCTCCCCATTGAGAAGAAACCCTGGAGCCCATATCTGGGCACAGTAGTCTAGATGGGGTCTTATCAAGGCTCGATACAGAGGAACAATAACCTGTTTGTCTCTGCTTGTTAAAGTGTTTTTCAGCAACCAAGTGATTTGATGAGCTGATTTTGCCACTTTTGCGATGTGTCCCCTAAACTTCAACTCCCTATCCACCAACACTCCCAAATCCCTGGCCTCGTCAATCTCCTGGAGTATAGTTCCACCAATGTGATATACTGCTGCTAATCTTTTCACCCCAAAATGCAAAACCTTACATTTTACTATATTAAATTGACATCCATTCTCCTTAGCCCAGTCCTCCAAACTATAAAAATCATTCTGCAAAATTTTGACATCATGAGCATTCACTATTGCTCTTGTTATGTCTTGGTATCTCCCTTTTATTATGATATTTTTATTCTGCTTTTTCTGTTATCTACTACTTTAAGACATCAGCTATTCGGTTGCCGACAAATTTATAATTGTTTAAAATGACTGTGCAGCAGGCAACTGAATTCTGATACGAAATAAAACAACTCAAAATATTAAATGAATCACGTGATTTGCAGTCGTGGTCCCCCCTTTTCTTATGGCAATGGATTCCCCCTTTACTTAAGCAGGTCCAAAAATTTAATAAGTGGTGAGTCAATTCTCAGAAAATGACAGACTCATGAACTTTGGGTTAAAGAAATACATTTATTTTAAAATACTAACATATATACACTTTAAATAGTAATTTTAATATTAAAGAGTCTGAACTCCCTCCCCTTTATGTTAAGATATCCAAAATGTCTACTCCTAAATTTATTCTAACAGTCCCACACTTTCTTTTGTATTACTATGTTCAGACTCAGTTAATACACACAGTTACTCAGTTCCCACATATAATAACAATACATGCACATAGTTATATACAATCCTTATGTAGAGCATATCAGACGTATTCTGTCTTGTAATTTAACATGGGATAATATTCTTATTTATGCTCAGGCTTTATCCCCCTCCCCCAACTTAATTAATATTCAAACTAATTTCTAACATAATATCATAAATGTTTCTTCCAAAATAAACAGTTCGAAGGTTTGGTTCCTTTCTCAGCATAAGCTTAGAGTGGTACTAGCTTACTAGACATAGACAGATTAGTCCAAAAACAGTCCTTTAGGTACTATATGAAAGTTAACTGTGTGGAGCTCCTTAATTCCCCAGTTCCTATTCTTTCTTTGGTTACTATTCAATATGAGTATGAAAACTTGTACATTACAGTTCTTGTCTTTTCATGGAGTTGCTGAGACTTCCTTGGTTACACTTTCTCCCGTTTTCTCACCACGTATTTTCATGGCATCTGCAACTTACTTCTATTTTCTTCGAAAGGTTCACCTTTCGCTGACTACACGTTGGCATAACTAATCAACGGCTCTTTACTGGAATTTCAACCTCATTCTTTCAGTAGTTACACTCAGCACAGCATGTACAGCAACCGGGAGATTTGTTACTGGGCACCGGCGGTAAGCTTCCACAGCTATCCAGAAAAATGGATCAGGAACGCAGGAACAGAAAACAAGGGAGCGAATGAATCTCACACGGGACCTTATATTGTAAATGCGAGCGCCCTCTCACGATGACTACGTCATGCTCATAGCGGCGGCCGATTGGTCACCACACCTCCAAACTGTTTTTGACATGGCTCTAATACATATATCATCTTATATGCATTTAATAATAACATTTCAGTACTGATACATAATTTTCCCTTGTTAATTTTTTTACACAGACATTATCAACTTTAGTTATGGGCTTCTCAAAATCACTTAATATCTACAACTAAAGATGGTTAGACATACTTCTGAGCATATGTACACTATCTTTTTAGCTGTTCTTCTGGAGGCATAAGTATGTCCTTATCTCTAATCGTTACCGTATGTTGGGTCGGAAACAGGATGACTCACCAATAGTGAATCAGCAGTTTTTCCGACACAACACTCTACCTAACTTTGCATCATCTGCAAACAGATGCACAGTTCCTCTCAGATTCTTTCCTATATCGTTAATGAACAAATTAAACAGTAGCGGTCCAAGAACAGAACCCTGCGGCACACCGCTAGTCACAGGCTGTCTTTTGAACTCTACTCCTAAATAAACCACTCTCTGATATCTCTCCATCAACCACCCTCCTATCCATCTCACCAACCCTATATCCATCCCCATATGCTGCAGTTTACTGATTAGAATTCCATGTGGTATCCTGTCAAAGGCCTTAGCAAGGTTCAGTAAAATCACTGTAAACCCATTACCCTTATCTAGTTCGGCCGTCACTGTGTTATAAAACTTGAGCAAGTTACTGAGGCATGATCTACCCTTCAAATAACCATGCTGTCCCCCATAGAGTATCCCATTTTCATCTATCCAATCTTGTATTTTCCTCTTGATTATTTTCTCCAAGACCTTGACAACAATTCCTGATATGCTGATCGGCCAGTAATTTTCAACAGCAGTCTTGGAACCTCCTTTATGCAGTGGAACTATTTTCCCTTCTTTACACCCCCTTGGTACTAACCCAGATCCGAGACTCAAATTAAACAAAATGGTCAAAGGCACTGATAATTCTTTAGCTGCTTCTTGTATGACACAAGCTGGTATACCATCCAATCCCGCAGATGAATTGACATTGAGGTTTTGTAATAGACTATTCACCTCCACTTCATTCACCACAATTCCCATATATGCTGTTGGTTCTTCCGTGTGGTGACATTGATGATATACTCTTGCAAAGTGCTCACTCAGTAATTCTACTATATCAACTGATTCGGTTAGCTCCCTACCATCGGCATTCTTTAAAATCAATCTGCCGTATACGTTTTTTCTTTTACTTGCAGCATATCGAAAAAACTGTTTGGGATTCTCTTTAGCCTTCATGGCTAATGTTCTTTCATATCCGCTTTTGCTTTTCTTACCACACTTGTTACGCTTCTGGTCTGGGCTTTATACCGTTCATGTGCCTGCAGGTCACCTTTCTCCTTAAATTCTCTCCATAGTTGTTTCTTTTTTTGCAAGTCAAGCTTAATGGTGTTATTCATTCATTTAATCCCTACTTGATTTATTATTCGGACTCTAGGTATACAGTCAGCTATTGCATCCTGTAAACACTTCTTAACCGCCTCTCATGCACTATCAACATCCAGCCCTTGCAGTTTTACATGCCATGGCACTGAACCGATCAATCTCCTAAGCTTGTCATACTTACCAGAACAATAATTCCACATGCACCCTGTCTTAATTGTAAATTCCACACCTTTAGCCACCTCCCAAGTCAAGACCCTATGATCACTCTCACCAATTGGTGGCAATGTGGTCATATTCGTTACAGTCAAATCCTCAGATGCAATTACTAGGTCAAGCACTCTCTGACCCCCTAGTATTTTCCATTACATGCTGTCTGAGATAGTTATCCCTTAATAGCCGCATAAAACCCAATTCCTTCCTCACATGTGTCCTCTCCTCCCTTCAATCAATGCTACCATAGTTGAAATCTCCCATAATATTTACCCTCCTTCCACTCATTTCTTCTATTTACTTGTGCATACTATCTCCACCATCTTTTCCATCACCTGGTCTATAGCAGCACCCAATTGTATATTTTGTTCTGCTAGCCTCAATCTCACACCAAATGGCCTCAATGTGCTCTTTTCTCTGTCCTGCAATTCAACTTCTATTCTCTTTGGCTTCAGCTCATCAGCTATCATCAAATACTCCTCCCCCCTTTTATTCTCCCTGTCATTCCTGAACACAGTATACCCATCACATTCAATTCCACTAGGTATATCATCTTCAGTCAGCCATGTTTCACTAATGCCAATAACCTGTAGTCTGGAAGTGCCACCAAGGCCAAAAATTCCTCCTTCTTGTTCCAAATATAATACTCCTAGCATTAGTGTACATGAATTGCAGACCCCGTTAACCTCATCCCTACCTTGATGCCTTATACTAACTATCCCATTCTGATTTGTTGTCCATATTCGCTCGGGCATATTATATTCATTCATACACTCAACTGCCTCCCTAAGGTCTGCATATCTACTCCCCCCCCCCCCTTAATAAATCTAGTTTCCCTGATTTTGCACATCCACTTCATTCAACAACACTTTTTTAAGTCTCCTTACACCGAATCCATTCAAACGCAAACCATCCATCTTATATAAATCCTTTTGCCCATCGAACTCACTTCACACGTCCACAAATTCCACACCACTCATCCTGCAAAAAAAAAAAAACCTCCTTACCAACACTTAAGTTGGTAAGGAGTTTTTATCAGATTAATGTAGATGATGTGTTTCATAGAATGGAGGGGAGACAAGGGGAGAACAAACTGTCATCTCTGGAAGCAGTATAATGATGGTGTGTGTGTGTGTGTGTGTACAGCAGATGGAATGGGAGTAGAGTTTTGTATCAAGAATGGTAGGTGAATACAATGTCTTACTTGAGTGTGGTGAGTGCAGAGGCTGTGAATGCATTAAAGGTTTGGTATAATGAGTTGGTGTGTGACAATGGGTCCTAGCATGATGAGTCTTTTGAGTCCATGGAAGTTTGATGATAATTATAATAATAATAACAATAATAATTACATCATAACTGTGACTCAGATTTGGAAAAATGACTTCAGTAAAGAATGCTCTTTGATTTAATAATGTTAGGTCCTTAACTGCAGCATTTCCACATGGCAGCCAGTGCATAAATGGCTACCATGTGTCAACAATGTGCAAAACTGGCAAGTAATAAGAACTTCTTGTCAGCTTTGCACATTGTTAACAAATATATCATATTCTTTGGATTTTTTCTTCTCTTGTATATGAAAACAAATGTTCAGCATTCACAGTTGCCAAATGAATTTGGTTAGAATTCCATTATATTCCTCAGCTTTTAACAGTTATTTGATGCATGCTTAGCATTGTAGTATATCTCACATCATTGCTATGTTCCAGAAAATTTTCCCCCTTTGTATTAACCTCATTCATGTAAGGTCATAAAAATCTATAACACAACGTCACATGTGCAAAAGTGATCACTAAGAAAGTCAAAATCTGGTAACGTGTTTCTTGAAATTCTGCAGGGTTGTGGTCATTAAGGAAAATAGTATACAGGAGGGCCATTTCTGAAGATCATATTTCTAAAGAGAGGATGATGCAAAGTAGGTCCAAAAAACATTTGATTTGAACTATGAATGATGTTGAAAAGCATCTGCTCATTTTAATTCATTTTTACAGGAAATTGGAGGAATGGATGGTTAGTTTGGTACAGCAATATCCATGAAACACTTTTAAGAAAATGTGGCAAGTAGAAGGAAAATGACTATGGGAGGATTATGTTAGTTGATGATACTCACATATTGGTAACCAATGTGAAGGATATTGTTGAATTTCTCAATAATCAGTTTATCAGTGCATTTCATCCTCATGAAGGCAACATCCTCAGAAGCTGGAATGTAGAAATTATGGCAGAGGGGACTGATAGTGAATGAGCAGGAAATATACGAGAAATTAAGTAAACTTGATTAATAAGGCAGTAGGATTTGACAGTATATTGCCACGTCTTGAGGGAATGCCCTACTTAAGATAAGTTTTGCAATAGGACAAGTCCCGGGTGGAATGGATGGTGGGAAAAATTATTCCACTTCACAAAGGGGGGGGATAAGACTAAGGCTACAAATTATAGGCCAACTGGTGTGTCTGGTGTTGTTGTTAAGGTACTAGAGAAGTTAGTTGGTGAGGACTATAATTCAGAAGTGGGTTGATAATAAAAATATTCTTTATGGTGATAATGAATGTTTATTTTCTTGATCATCTAACTAGAATAATTATTTGGACAATAGATCAAGTGTTAACTAATAAATATTTATCAAATCTACTAATTTCACCAAACTTTAGCTGTTGGCATCTTCAGGGTACAAGCATTTAGGTTAAAAAACATTACACAAATATGAATAACTGTAAAATTCTAACGATTATAGTTACAAACTGAAATAGCATTGAACGTGAGTGATACAGTATCGCGTGTACATGATCAAGTAGTTGTTGCTAAGGAACGTTCTGTAGTTTGCATTGAAGTTCATTTCCTGTGTGTTAAGAGATCTAATTAGGGTTTTCCATATCTCTGGGAGTATTAAACCCTGTTAAGGTTATTAACAGAGCGAGCGACTGTAGCTGCTTCTTTAAACATTCGGGAGTGGTAGTCTTCTTCTATGCAAGGGGAACAGCTTTTATCCCACTCAATGATAATTAGATCTCTTAACACACAGGAAATGAACTTCAATGCAAACTACAGAATTCCTTAGAAACAACTAGTTAATCATGTACATGCAATACGTATATCACTCACGTTCAATGCTATTTGTAACTATAATCGTTAGAATTTTACAGTTATTCATATTTGTGTAATGTTTTTTAACCTAAGTACTTGTACCCTGAAGATGCCAACAGCTAAAGTTAGGTGAAACTAGTAGATTTAATAAATATTTATTAGTTAACACTTGATCTATTGTCCAAATAATTATTCTTTATGGTGGTTCAGCATGGGTTTGTTAGGGGGAGGTCATGTTTCAGCAATCAGCTTACATATTACAATAAGGTCACAAACTCACTTGATAAAGGGATAAAGGAGTTTCATATACAGTGGTGTACTTGGATTTTTCAAAGGCCTTTGATAGATTGCCACAAGACAAGCTGTTAACTAAACTGAAACAGATAGGATTAGATAACAGGCTAGTAAGTTGGATAGCTGATTGGCTGTCAGACAGGGATCAGCAGGTTGTATATGAAGGAGTGGTATCTCAAAAGAGGAAGGTCATTAGTAGAGTTTTGGATCTGTTTTGGACAATTATTGTTTAACTTGTACATTAATGACATTGGAACTGGCTTAATTGGAGATGTGCAACTATTCACTGATAATGCAAAGTTGGGAAGGACTATGAAAAGTAGATGAGATGTGGACTTGCAGGAGGATCTGCGTATACTATGTGGGTGTTACAATAAGTGGAGCTATGAGTTTAATGTTGCAAAGTGCAAGGTCTTGAAACTTGGTGGGCAAGGTTGGAATGCAGAGTATACAATTAACAGAAAAAATTTTGAAGGAACATCTGCTGGGATGTAAGAACATCCCAACAGATTATAGCAATAATGAGGAAGACATTGACATGCAGAAGCAAAGAGGTTCTGATTTCCCTGTATAAGGCTTTGATCAGGCCACATATGGACTACTGTGCACAGATTTAGTTGAGTAGTTTTCAGTGAGATGAGGATGTATTGGAGAAGGTTCAGATAAGGTTTACTAAATTAGCATTGGGTCTATGGAATGCCAGATATGAGGAGAGATTGAGGGAATGCAACTTACAGAGCCTTGTGAACAGAAGAGGAGAGGATATGATTGAGAGACATAAGTTGGTGAGGGAGTTATTACCAGATTAATGTGGAGAAGATATTTCATAAAGTAGAGTAGAGACTTCATGGAAGCTGTATAAGAAGGGTGTGGGCAATGGAGGTGAGAAGCAGGCTCTTTGCACAGAGAGTGATTGATGAGTGGAATGAATTGCCTGAAAGTGTGATTAGTTCGTTAACTGTGAATGGGTTCAACACACAGTTCAATGATCTTTTGGTGTGAGAGAGAGAGTATAGCCCTCCTGTGATGAGTCCTTTGACTCCATGGAGGTCAAATAATAATAATAATAATAGCACATAACGAAATCACCAATGAGAAAGTGATTGGGGGTGAGAATGGAATCAATCACATTTGGGATGGTAGCTAATGTACTGCATGGTTGGGCATATTTAAGATTTAAAAACATGTTAAGAGTTATGAAGACAAGAAGTATCATTTCAAATGAAATGGGATGCATAGATTTTGAAGGCAGAGGAGTCTGTGGAGATAATTAATGTGATGTCTTTGTGCTAGGATAGGCCAGATGTGAAAGTTAATTCAAGAAGAGAAATCTGTTCTTGACCTAGACATCAGAATGTTAATAAAAGTAAGAGGGAGTGAAGTAATTTTTTACTGAGAGATAAGCCATGATGTCAATTTTGTAGAAAATGAAATTCACTAGATATTCTCATTCCACTGGTGAATGGTGAATAAATCAGTTTTTATGACACTGAGCATGACACCAGAATGTTAATAAAAGTAAGAGGGAGTGAAGTAATTTTTTACTGAGAGATAAGCCATGATGTCAATTTTGTAGAAAATGAAATTCACTAGATATTCTCATTCCACTGGTGAATGGTGAATAAATCAGTTTTTATGACACTGAGCATGAAACATCTCTATGTTTGAATCATCTCAGAACTATGGTTTGTTGATGGCAGAGGATATGAATGAGGTAGATGAGAGAAGGACAGTAACCTATAAGAAGAAGCTTAGGGTTTAAAAGCATAAGAACTCTGGGAATTCCAATACTGGGTGAAAAATCTGATGGGCAGCAACTATCCAAGATAAATATGAAAATATGTAAATATCAACTTTATCATTTAGGCAAGTATAGTCTATGAGGGAAAAAAATGCAACTTTTTCTTCGTGAACATTTTTTTCTGCTGTAGTTGAAATTGTTTTTAAACCCATTTTAAAATGCCATTTAGGATGATAAACCCCAAATGTAATAAAAAAAAAATCAGGATGATATAATTCAAATTTAATAATAGACAAAGATCACAATGGCAATAATAATGATAAACTCTAAATGTAATAAAAAATTATGATGATATAATTCAGATTTAATAATGGACAAAGATGTTTATTGTTTATATGTCATAATGACATATTAATAGGTTAAACGCCTGTATAATATGAAGGTCAATCATTGAGAAACATAATAAACAAATTACTGTAGTGATATGAAATTAGGTAATATAAGTTTGATAATTTAGATAATTAATTTTGTTTACAAAGATTAAAAAGAGAGTAAGAGATATGTATTTAAAAAAAAACAAACAGTGTTATATTTCCTTAGCACCTAATAAATCTCCTGGTAATGATCTTATCTTTGGTCATATGGTCAAACACCCTGGCAAAATTGCCAAAGAACAACTTCTGGACATTCTCAATGCCTCTTGGCAAACAGGCAAACTTCCAAAAGAATGGAAAAAATCAGTTATTGTACCCATCCTGAAACCTGACAGAAATGCTGCAGAATGTCAAAGTTATAGACCTATCGCATTAACTAGCATACTTTGTAAAATTACTGAAAGAATCATACACTCCAGGCTTATGCACTGGCTAACAAAAAATAAGAAAATCAACTACTACCAACTGCCTATAGAACTCATCATTCGACAATAGATCAATTATTCCACTTCTGCCAAACAATAATAGACTCATTTCAGGAAAAACCAACAAAAAAGACAACTGCTATATTCCTTGATATGACTGCTGCTTTCGATCGTGTTTGGATCAAAAATTAATACAAACAGTACATGATATTGGAATTAGAGGAAATGCTTTAATCTGGATTGCTGATTTCATTAGAGGAAGAAAGATCAAAGTCAGAATCAATGCAGCAATATCAAAAGAGCAGAGAACCTGGGCTGGTGTTCCCCAGGGCTCAGTACTCAGTCCCTTACTATTCTTTCTATATATCAATAACATTCATCCTACCTTACAGAAGACACAAAAGTAACTTGCTATGCAGATGATATAGCCATCTGTCACACTAGTGCTAAAATCAAAGAATCAGAGGAGATTCTAAACAAATCCATGAGAGGATTAGAAAAATGGTCAGATGAACTTAAACTCAAAATCAACCCAGACAAAACAAAACTAAGCACCTTTAGTACAGACAGGAAAAATAGACATTCCTACAATCCCAAAGTCATGATCAACAACAAGCTAATTGAAAAAATCGCAAATCCAAAATACCTTGGTATTAGGCTTGATCAGGAATTACGTTTTGCACAACACATCTCTAACACTTCCAACAGAGCTCTAAAAAAATTAAACATACTGAAATGGCTTTGTGGAACAAATTGGGGTGCAAAGTCAAAAATCCTCAAAACTACTTACACTATACTAATAAGGCCAATAATGGAATATTCAGCACCTATCTGGTCACCTTCGGCCTCATTGGTAAAGAAAAAATTAGACAAAATACAAGCAAAAGCATCCAAGATTATCATTGGTGCACTCATCCACTAACAACATGAGAGCCCAACAGGAATGTGGGCTTGACCTGCTGGAGGACAGACGAAAATTTGCCACCATAAAATTCATAAATAATATCGGAAGCTATCAAAGTGATCATATCTCCCTAAAAACTTATGAACATTGGAACCAAAAATGCAGACTTCACAGATCATCAGCTTTACAATATGATGACACTATCAGGAAAGAAATAGGTCTTGATCAGCTAAATGCCCACATAAACAAAGAACCTCTATTTTCCAGTCCTTTACCTTCAAATACCTCCATAAATCTAAACCTTACCAAACTCTGTACAAAAAAAAAGAACCAAAAGAAATGCTCAAAGAAAAAGGCCTAAATACTATCAATCTTCTTTTATCCTCCAAACAGGTTATTTGTTATACCAATGGATCGCCAGACATCAATACGATTAATGAAGGCGCTGGTGTTCTCCTTCTACTCCCAAAAGGTGAAAAACTTTCAATAAAAGTTGGATCTGGGAGAATCGCTTCCAATTTTACCAGCGAACTCTACGCAATAAATAAAGCACTAGAAGCCTACTTAAAACTGTCATCATCTCAACAATCTGAAGGAATTATAATTTACAGTGACTCAAGATCAGCTATGGAGGCAATCAAAAATGGCAATATCAAGCTCACACAAGACATCCATAAACTCTTAAATCAACTAAAGTGTTTAGGTAAAAGTTGCATTTTACAATGGATTCCTGCTCATGTAGGCATTGATTACAATGAAGCAGCTGATAAATTAGCAAAAGAGGCTAGAGAACTCAACCAAGAAACTCATATGATAACTCTTGCTGATGCCAAGCAAAAACTAAACTAATTCCACTGAAATCAGTGATACAACATCAATTTCCTGAAATCAGTGCTGACAGAAGGACCTCCACCACAATAGCAAGACTATGAACAGGACATTATAGAGGAATGAAGATTAATACAGATGATACGAGAACATATAGAAACTGCAACAACTGCCCCAATACCGAACTGACACCCACTCACATCTTTACCTGTCCAGCAATTACAGCAGCCTTGCAAAAAATAGATCCTAATCCTGAACAACAGCTCTATACAGGCAAAATCATCGACATAGCCAAAGCAGTACAAGGAGCACACGGAAACATCTAAGACTCTTCAAAGGACAAGACAACAACAACAACAACTATAAAAGTCATAAAAGCTAACAAATTATTTGCTTCTATTGTATTAAAATCCCCCCCCCAAGTCCTGCTATGCTGCCTCACCGTGGCGGAGGGATGGCCCTGGGCGGGATGGGCGAAGCAAGTCGGGAGTATCATTACTCCTGGTAGGGCCTCCCAAGGCATGAAGGCCATCCCACTATGCCCAGCTAAATGCTAGCAGGCGAAGACAGAAGAGGAGATTGGCACCATCTGTCTTAATTTACTGCCCATTAGACATTCATGGTGAAGGATTTAACACAGCACACCATGCCAGCTCGGACGTCGCCCGGTTCAACAAAGTCCGCATTGCCATTTGGTAGCAGCTCTAGGGATGGCAATGAGAAGTTAGCAACTGGTGCTACCATATCACTGACAAAAATAATGGAAAAACTGGATCCAGATTCAGACTCCACAACCATTTAACTGGAACTTGGAATATTAGGACTCTACTACAATCAGGTCAACTCAAATTACTACAGCACGAACTAAAGAGATATAAATGAACTGTTATGGGACCTTGTGAAATTCGATGGCCCAAAACAGCAGTGCTAGCAACAGATGAACGACATTTGCTTTTTTACTCTGGATGTGACTGCAGCAGAAAAGAAGGTGTCGGGTTTTTGATACACAAATCATCACGAAATTCTGTCATGGAATTCAACCATATCAATAGCAGAATTTTTCTAGTCCACCTGAGAGGAAAACCACTCAATATCACCATCATACAGGTCTATGCCCCAACCACAGATTACGAGGACTCCGAAGTAGAGGAGTTTTATGGTCAGCTTAATGCAACAATCACCAGAGTGAATAGAAAAGACCTTCTGATTGTATAGGGTGATTGGAACAGACATCGGCAAGGATTATCTCCCTTTTGTTGGACCATATGGCTATGAGGAGACAAACAAAAGAGGTTTTGAACTGATCAATTTTGCCTCACAAAATGAACTTACCATTACTAACACTCTATTTCTCCATAAACCTTCCAGAAGAGGGACATGAACTTCCCCTGATGGTAAAACACACAACCAAATTGACTTTATCCTTGTAAGCACAAGATTTAAAAATTCCATCAACCTCACAAGAACCAGATCATTTCCTGGAGCTGACATAGGCAGCGACCACAACATGGTCATCGCAACTGTGAATATGAAAATGAGAGAAAGATTGCCTACAAAATCAACTCATAAAAGATATAATATAGAAAAATTAAAAGATCCCCAAATAAATACACTATATAAATACAAATTAAAACAAATTTTTGACACAAGCTTCAAGAAATATAATAGTATTGAATCTAAAACCAAATACTTCTCACAAAAGATAACTGAGACAGTTGAAGAAATCCTTGGATACAAAAGGAAAATAAATAAACCGTGCATAACCAAAAATATTTTGGACCTATGCAATGAAAGAAGATATTTGAAATCTCATATTAATAGTGGTGATAATAGAGAATAGTATAGAAATATTACTAAGATTAAACTAAACATATTTGGTCATTTATATAATTCAAATACAAACTTATTTATTAATTACTGACCATTTACGAAAAACAAACTACATTAGAGCCTACCAGTTTCGCCAGCAAACTGTCTTGCTTTTTCAAGGCGTTTACGGAAACATAAAAACTAGTAAATGCAAATTGAAAGGAACATAAAAAACGTTAAACTAACTAGTAGCTAAGGTTACACATTCGTGTGACAGAGAGGACTTATTGTTCTTCTTCATTATCATGCATGCTGGATTACAGCTAGCCAGTAATCACATTACACATTTACAACAAACAAGCATGCGTGATAATGAACGTGTAACCTTAGCTACTAGTTAGTTTACAACGTTTTTTATGTTCCTTTCAATTTACATTTACTAGTTTTTATGTCTCCATAAATGCCTTGAAAAAGCCAGACAGTTTGCTGGTGAAAACTCTAATCTAGAGTTTTCACCAGCAAACTGTCTGGTGAAAATGTAGTTTTCAGCAGCAAACTACATTAGAGCCTACCAGTTCGCTGGTAGGCTCTAATGTAGTTTGTTTTTCATAAATGGTTAGTAATTAATAAATAAGTTCGTATTTGTATTACTAAGATTATTAAAAATATAGATGAATGCAAAAATATAGAAGAGGACTCAAATAAAAATAATTCTAAAAGTGCTTTTCAAATTATCAATAAGTTAACCAAACCTTTTACCGCAATTAATTGGAGCATAGAAGATGAAGATGGAACTCCTATCATGGATAACCAGAAAATAGTTGATAGATGGAAATGTTACGTAACCAAGCGTTTTCAAAAGGACCCTTAACTGACCGATGATATTTTGGACGGAATTTTGCCAGGAAGTTCGGAGGAAGGAGATTACCCGATGTTAAAAGAAGAAGTTATTGCAGCAGTTAGCTCCTCAAAAATAGGAAAATCACCGGGAAATGATGGTGTCACAGTGGAACTGATACACGAAGGAGGTGACATCATCATAGACACCTTGCTAAATTTATTCCAGGATGTATGGAACACAGAGACTTGGCCTTCTGATTGGCGGACTTCTGTCCTTGTATCTATCCCTAAAATGGGAAACAGCAATAAATGTAGCAACTATAGAACAATAAGCCTTATTAGTCATCCAAGCAAAATCCTGTTAAAAATACTATTGTCAAAAATCGAAAAGAAAATAGAAAGCAGACTATCAGATGAACAAGCAGGTTTCTGGAAGTCCAGAAGTACAATTGACCATATTTTTACAATACACATACTAGGTGAAAAATACATAGAACATAACAAAATAATCTGTCACAACTTCTTAGACCTTCAAAAAGCTTTTGACTTAATATGGCATGAGGCATTATGGAAAATTTTAGAACAATATGGTATTGACAACAAAATCATTAGGATTATTAAATCTCTCTATTCCTCATCTGATATGAGAATTGAAATTAAAAATTACAACAGTGAACCGTTCCAGGCAGAACAGGGGGTAAGATAGGGATGCATCTTGTCCCCTTTTCTTTTTAATTGTTTTCTGGAATATGTCATAGATGAAGCTCTTTATGAATATGACACTGGAATAGTAGTTGGAAGACTAAGAATAAATAACTTACGTTTCGCTGACGATATCGATCTTCTGGCAGAGAGTGAAGAAGAATATTTAAACAGCCGTGTTTTCGGAACATTAAAAAAATATGGATTATACATAAACCTACAAAAAACAAAAACAATGATGACCTCAAAATCAGACATTGAATTCTTAAAGATAGAAATTGGCAATAAACAAATTGAGAATGTAAAGAAGTTCACTTATCTAGGAAGCATGTTGAGTCAAGATGGTCATTCAAAAACCGACATTAAATACCGAATTGCTAAGGCAACCGTGGCCCTACAGAAGTTAAAACCATTGTGGGAAGATAACAGAATAGCAATCACAACCAGACTAAGACTAATTGACACCTTGGTGAATTCTGTCCTCTTGTATGGTTGTGAGGGCTGGACTTTATTGAAGGAAGATGAGAGGAGACTCCTGTCTTTCGAAATGAAAACTTACAGAAGACTTTTGAGAATTCCCTATACCGCTCATGAAACCAATGAAAATGTCCGAAAACTGATTGATTCAATAAATGGGAGAAAAAGGGAAAATATTCTGACAGTCATCAAAAGAAGACAGATGAAATGGTTCGGACACATGGAGAGGGCTAATGGAATTCCAAAGCAAGCACTAGAAGGAATCACTCCAGGATCAAGGGTTACGGATCAACCTAGATTAAAATGGACTGATAATATCAAAAAATGGACAAATTCCTCCCTTTCTCAACTGACATCAAGAACAAGAGGCCAAGATGATTGGAGGAGGCTAGCAAAGAGTATCACCTACCAGCCATGAATGACCTAACGGTTCATTTAGGACTACGGGAGAAGAAGAATTGTATTAAAATGATTTGTCCTGCTTTATAAAAATTTCAATAGTTGATATTGAAAATAATCCTATCTACAGCCAAACTCAAACTTTCCATGAATAAAAATAAAAGTATAACTACATTTAAAATGACACAAGTATCAAACCTGTAGACTTTATATCCTTCATATTGCAGGTATTTTAAAAGTTCTTGGGATCGATCTCTATTCTTTCTTTTCTCTTTGTCTGTCAGCAGATCAAATGGTACAAGCTGGGGATGCACTCCACCACCTAAATATAAAATATAAATAGAAGTGAATATTAATATTACTATGTAAACTGTTAAATCACAAACCTGAATTTTTATTTTAAGGCACGGTTGGATATGCATTGTGTGTAGCAGTATGTACCTACCATGATGAGTATCTGAACTCCACTTACTGTCTACTTCCTTTTACAATTTTCTGGGATGGCCCTTTGTATTTTCTCCTTATTCTATCATATGAAAAATCTCCCCAGTGTTAATCCAGTAAATACCTTTCAACAGCTTAAATATCTTGATCACATCTCCCTTTTTGTCTTCTATCCACCAAACTCTACAGGTTGCATGCCTTCAGTTAATCATCATAACAAACATTTTGCAGTCCTGATATCATTTTTATTATCTGCCTCTGCACCCTCTCAAATGTTATTTCATCCCCATCAAATCCTGGTGACCAGATATCAGTATAGTAATCCAAATGTGGTCTGATCAGAACTTTATACAACACAATTACCACTCTTTTACCTATTATTCTATGTCCTCCTGAATATTTCATTTACTATTTCATTGTATTTCTGGGATGCTGTTCATAACTGTTGGAATTAGTTCTGCAGTCTGTGAACCACGGAACGACTCACATACAACCATCTGGCTCCTTCTGCTTGACTTTGGATAACCTCCAGTCTTATGATCACTTATCATCTGAAATCAGTTAAATAATGTCTTGTAGCCATATCCAAGAATTTTGCTATCGTGAAATGTTTTGCTCTTACTCCAGACATGAAATGAAAATACCACTCCAAAATGTCCGATTTAATTATGCCATGACTCATTTTCATATACCCTGAAAGTGCCATTCATTTGTATATGATAGCCAGACACAGCATCACTTTTTTAGATAATGTGCCTGGCTATCATATACAAATCCAGCCAAAACATTAGCACTATTCCTAATAATCTTCCCAAGCTCACATAATCTGCAAACAACTGAATATATCCCTGTAGTCCAGTGATAATATCACTGACATACAAAATGAACAGCAGTGGTCCCAGCACTAAACCCTGTGGAACTTCACTTAAAACCTAGCTACTGCTTGATACTGCTCCCTTGTATACAACACTCTGATATCAATTAGAAAGCCAGTTACCAATTCAATCCACTAATCTGATATACAAAGCCTCATATGTTATAACTTCAATAATACTTACATGTCAGGTGGTACCATACTCTGAGATATTGTTCGTTTGTATAAGACTCTCTGATGTCGATCAGAAAGTCGGTTTTCAACTGAATCTACTAATCTGATATCCAAACTTGTATGTGGAAACTAAAATGCCCAGTTTGTCATGCAGTACCCTGTCAAATGCCTTTGAAAATCTAAAAATATCACAGTATATGCCTTACCCTTATCCACTGCTTTTATTATTATTTTATAAAAGGCAACAAATTACTAAAACAAGAGCACTCCTTTAACAAATCCATAATTCTCTGAATAAATGATACTGTTTAGTTCTATATACAAGTTCTTACCAATTTTTCCAAAACCTTAACCACCAATGAAGAAATACAAACTTGCCTATAGTTCGATACATCTCCATTTTAACCACCACCTCTTCTGCAAGGGCCATCTTATTGTCCTTCCATTATGGAGACTACTAGTGGGTTATTATTATTATTATTATTACAGGAAACCTCCAAGTAGGTGGAGTAATAAATTTAATTCAAAATAAGTCAAACTATACCCAACATTCCAAATTCATATTAAGGTCACACATATCAAATAATTACTAGTTTGTTCAAACTGTTGATCACATTTAGCCTGACAACTTATGCAAAAAAGCATTAATCACTCAATCAGCTAGATGGAAGAAATATATTATCCATTTTATGGATAATATATTTCATCCATCCATAATGTATTTCAATGTGTAAGTTTTATTGGAATAGTGTGCCTTGTTTTATCAATATACAGCAAATTATAGTGCATTAGTAATAGTGCATACACTACAGTATATGTACTATACTAATACTCAGAAAATTAAAAATGTTTCTTAATTTTAGGTGCTAGGGTCTCTGAAGCATGTGGTGGGTGATTTGAACGGTGGTAGGGAAAAGTGTTTTTTTAAACAGAATATAGTGTGAATTCTTTTGTGAATTGTGCTGCATTTTTTTCTCAGTAACACAAGTATTATTTAGTGGTTTTGTTTTTGGAGTTTCGTTGGTTTACCAAGAAGGCGAGGTCACAGTTGGCAGCATTGTGATGGAAGAAAAGATCTAGCATAATTGAATATAGCATTATATTTATATACATATGTTTATATTTAGCATTTATTTATATATATATCTGTGATACACTGTTCATATATATTTTTAGTGATTAGTTTAGTAGTTATGTACTTGGCAGTAAGAAATGATGCCGACGCAACTGCAATCACAAATGGCATGTCACCAAGTCCTCCGCCATTTAAGAACTCTATTATACATAATATAATAAAGGACATTGTGGCATGCAGTGTTTGTGGCATATATGCTTCCCGGTAATTGGATATGTGGCGGGCGAAAGAAGGGGGGGGGTGCGTATATGCGCAAAATGCAGACAGAGGAAGGAAATGAATGAATTAGATATATCGAAAACCGACCTAGTTGCTTCAGGGATGGGAAATGGATGTTAGGAGATGAGTAGTTTGATAGGAGAGAATGACGAGTGAAGTATCAATGAGAAAATGCATACTTCGCTTCGGGAGTGTGGAAGGCTTGAATGACTGTGAAGTTTACGGAGATGGTTTTGATTGGGTAAGTGAATGATGAGTAAGAGTGACTAACTTGCAGAGAGGGATAGATGAGCTGAAAGAGGAGGTGGAATATCTTCTGAACGAGATGAGAAGTATGAAAGATGAGATTAGGAGAATGGAAGGGATGTATGCAAGGCGAATCAGAGTAGGAGTGAGAGAAAGTTTTGGGAATGATAGAAGAGGAGAGAATAGAAGCAGTAGAAGAGAGGGAGTGAAAGAGGTTTGGGAATGATAGAAGAGGAGTCATGCAAGAGGATTTGAATAAGCTAGATAGATAAGCAAATGAATGGCGATTTCGGTTTAATGCAGCAAAATGTAAGGTCTTGAGGTTTGGGACACATTGATGGGATGCTGCATACTCTATTGAAGGAGATATACTGGAGGAAGTAGAGGAGACAAGAGATCTGGGGTTGATGATTGATAGAAACCAAAAATTTTTAGGGACATATTGCAAAGATGGGGAAGGTGACACAGAGGATTGCTGCAATAATGAGAAGGACGCTGACCTGCAGAGATAAAAGAGTTATCATTCCGTTGTATAAGACTCTGATCAGACCACACTTAGACTATTGTTCTCAGATTTGGTGCCCGGGATTTGAAGGGGATAAATTAACTGTGAAAAGAGTACAGAGGTGAATAACAAAGATGGTTTCAGGACTGTACAATGTTAGTTATGAGGATCGGCTGAGGGAATGTGGACTGCAGAGTTTGGTGGATAGAAGGAGGAGGGTGATATGATTGAGACTTTTTAAACTGTTGAGAGGTGATTACAGGGTTGACAGTGGAGAATTCTTTCATTTGATTGAACAGCAGGAAGGAGTGATGACAAGGGGGCCATCCCTGGAAGTTATGAAAGGAAACTGTGAGCAAGAGGGTGAGGAGTGGTTTCTTTGCATAGAGGGTGGTTGAACCGTAGAATGCATTGCCTGATAGAGTGGTGAGAGTGAGTACGGTCAATGGGTTTAAGGGGTGGTATGATAGACTTTGTGTTTCCTAGGAGGGATCTCCCACGATGAGTCTTGATAGAAGTGTTTCCTAGGAAGGACTGTCTCCTGCGATGAGTCTTTTGACTCATCGCAGGAGACAGTCCACATGAGACATGTAATAAATTATACTTAATTTTCTCTTACATGTGTGAAGCCATTATTTAAAACATTATACTCTACAAAAAATGCAGAGGTTCCTGCCCAAAAGCTTCCATGTAATGTCTTCTTTTTTCATGTAAAAATTATTTGGCCACAAGAACTAACCATGATGCTAGATGCATGTAAAGACCATAATATCAGTTGGAAATTCATCCTGTTTAAGAAGAATAGATGTTGCAAATGAGAACATTTTTATTATTATTATTATTATTATTATTATTTAGGCCTATGGAGGCCTAAATAATAATAATAAGGTTTTAAAGGGTTTAAAAGTATTTGTGTAGCATTCTGTTTATTTATTTATTTTTTTAGTTATCTCTTTAATAAATGGAATGGTTATGGTTTTGCAGTACTTTATTTCTAAGTTAGTCTGGGGAAGATATTCATTAATAGTATCACCATTAATGAATTTTGGAGTCAAAAAACTAATCGTGAGAGGCAAACACTATTACACACAAAGCCCATCAAACAGTGTTTTAAACTCATTCAATATATCTGCATTCACCAGATGTATGACTACAATGTCAGATAACACATTCCACTACCCAAACATTCTCCATGCAAAGAACTCGTTATACCCATGCTCACACAGAGCACATCCCCTTGTTCTATCCTCCTTCTCCCATTCTACAAAAAATTTCTTCCTCATTAACCTGGTAACAACCATTTACCAACTTAAATGTCTCAATCATATCCCCTCTCTTCCTCCTATTTACAAGGCTTTGAAAATTGCATGCTCTCACTCTATTCTCATATCTTACATCCCAAAGATCAGTTATGACTTCTACTACTAGTCCTCTACATCATTGCCATAACCTGATGCGATGTCTTTACAACTTGTGCAATGTGATCTCTGAAATTCAGATCCTTATCCACCAAAGAAAGGTCTCTTACTTCAACTTCCTTCAAAATTTCCCTGCTAAGTGTATAATTTGCATCCTGTTGTTTTGTACCAAATTTCAGGACTAATCTTAATGAGCGGCAGCCTGGTTGGCCAAGTGGTTTGCATATCCACTCTCCAGCCAAAAGGCTGCGGGCTCGAATCCCACCGTTGGCATGGATGTTTGTGATTGTCTGTGAAAATAATAGTGGTGATGGTTGACAGTAGAGGGCGTTGGTGTAGATGAGGCAGTTTGTGGATGAGGTTGAGTGGTGGAGAAGGAGATTTGTAGAGTAGGTGCCCTCCTTCGATGAGTCTTGGGACTCCCTGGAGATGTCAAATAAAATAAAATAAAATAATTTTTCAGAAATTGCTGTTAATTGTTTATATTAAAAAAAAATTAATTATACATTTATACCTACTTCTCTTAACTCTAATAGTGTTTCCCTTCTACTTGTACAGCTGCAACCTAGATACGTGATATTATACACGTGCTGTATGACTCTTCGTTTTGTTCATAAATTAAATATTGTAGGCAATTGTTTTATCTTCTTCCTGAATGAAGCTCATGATATATTGAGTGACACATTAGGAGTAATAAATTATACTTAATTTTCTCTTACATGTGTGAAGCCATTATTTAAAACATTATACTCTACAAAAAATGCAGAGGTTCCTGCCCAAAAGCTTCCATGTAATGTCTTCTTTTTTCATGTAAAAATTATTTGGCCACAAGAACTAACCATGATGCTAGATGCATGTAAAGACCATAATATCAGTTGGAAATTCATCCTGTTTAAGAAGAATAGATGTTGCAAATTAGAACATTTTTGAAAACGGCAAATAGATAGAAACTTACTAATAAATCATCTTTGCCAAGTGTGATGTTCTTAAATTTATTTACTATGTATAATAAATAAATATAACTTAAATATATTTATTATTTATTATTATTTATTTATGAAGTGTTCTGTGTTTTTTTCTATAGGAGGACTAACAATTTATCACCTCCTTCGGTGTAATTGGTTTCTTAGCAAGGTGATAATTAGGACTGTCAGAACCTAATTAGTCTATTTTATAGAACTCTCAGAATTTCAGGTCTTCCAAAAGTGCACAGAAATAATGCAGCTGAAGGAGCATTATTTCTGTCCACTTTTGGAAGACTTGAAATTCTTGGGGTGTGCACAAGTAGTGTTGTAATAATTTTTTGATGGTATCTTGACTGTAATGGTCGTTTTTTCATACAAGAGTTTTTACAAGAGTTTTTCAGGTTTGTTTATAAGCATGATTTGCATAGATAAAAAAAAATGTTACTTGTAATATATATTACAAGTAATATATATTGCTTGTAGTACATGGTATGATGCCAATATGTACCAGAACAATGGCAAGATTTCGTTTGCTACAGTGAGTGTTAAATGCATTTGTTTTAAAGGTTTAAAGATATTTCGAAAGAGGTGAGCAAGCATGCTGGAAGTGTTTTGAGAGTGAATGTGAGAACGGTGCAGAGAATAAGAAGCATGATGAGAGTAAGAAGCATGAAAACAAAAAAGCCAAATGACAAAAGGTGGGAAAATGTAAGTGGCAGTATGAAAGAAGAGGTAGAAGATCAGATAATGATGAGTTGGTAATGAAAAAGATAGTACACTTAAGGACATGAAGTCAAATAAAATAGTTGGAGAAAAGTCTGGTGAGTGGTATGGCAGAAAAGTGTATGAAGTGAGAAGTGTGAGGGAGAGAAAGCAGAGTATGAAATAGTGAAAGAGGGAATGTAAGGAAGAGTTGTGTACAGAAATGTCATGATAAGAGGAGAATCTAACAAAATTATGTTTCCCTGGAATAAAGATTAAAGATGTTAATGATGAAGCAGAAAAAGGAGAGTGAAAGTGTATGGGGAAAAGTGTGAGTAAAGACTGTTGGTCTCCTGTGATGGTATGATAGAGGCAAGTTGAGAAGAAGAGCTATGCTTGCAAATAAGCAAATGCATATGTTGTGCAGAAGGAATAATGAGGAGTTTGTGGATGTTAGAGTGAGTTCAATGGGTGAAAGGACTTACAGCTGACAATTCTATGCAGGGTTTTATAGAATTATTTATAGAATAATGACCGTGAATGAGTTTAAGGCAAGGTATGATAGATACTGTGTGAAAGATGAATAGTTCTTGACATGATGTTAGGGCCTCCCTCGATGAGTCTGTCGACTCCTTGGAGTTGCCCATAATAATAATAATGATAATTGGTGAAGGGGAAATGCTTCAATACTTGACAATGGAGACAGAACAAGAGATCTGTGTGGATAATAATAATAATAATAATGCTAATGGTTTTCGTTTGAAAGGATCTAGAGTTAGGTGTCTTGAGAAAGTGTTATTCAGTGAGAGTTAGGAGGCGCAAAGTCAGGGAAACTAGTTTTTCTTTCTTTTTTTTTTTTTTCCTGGAATGTGTGTGTGTGTGGGGGGGAATGGGTGAGTGCAGGCAGCATTGAGCCTTGTGAGTAGAATAAAGATTAAAGATGCTGAAAGTAAGTAGGATGAACAATACAAAGTATGAGAGAGTGTTGGGATCAAATCACATATGCAGTTTATGTATACCAATGCAAAAAAAGCATTCCGAACAGCAGGGAGGAGTTTTTGAAATTGGTTAGTTCAATGAGTGAGACCTGTTTGATGGAGAATGTTACAGTCAATAGGGACAGAATTTTTGTTTATGTTGCCTCTACCCACAAAGGTTGTAAACCTACAGCACATTAATATTGTGGGTGACTATGAATTTTTATTATTTATATTATTTTTTTAAAATATTTTTTGTATTTTTTTATATTTACTTTTTACATAATCCAGAAATCCTGCCAAAGAGAAAAAATGAAATTTTTTCAAGATACTTCAGGCTTCTTAGTAAGTAGGAAATGGGTCTCACAATAGGCAATGCAATTCCTTTGAGGCTAGCTGAGCAAACCGAAGAAAATCCCAAAGTTCTTTCACTGTGTGGTGAGCAAAAGAAGAGAACTATGGAATGATAACTTTTACAAGGACAGATGACAGGTAGGTAACAGAAGCAGACAAAATAATTGAGTGACTGAGTGATATATCAAGATAGTCCAGTGTCTGATGTGAGAACAGAGGTAGCTGAATTAGAGATAATTGCAGATAAGGTTCTGTAATGATATTATTATTATTATTAACATCTGACCTCCATGGAGTCAGAGACTCATCGTGGGAGGTACACACTATTGCACACAATGCTCATCAAACCATTCCTTAAACTGATTCAATGTGGCTACATTCACAACACACACTCAGGCAATGAACTCCGTTCACCAACCACTCTCCATGCAAAGAACCTGCTCCTTACTCCTCTGCATAATGCAGAAATAATGCAGAAGAGATAGATATAGAAGGAATTGAAATTGTCGATAATTTCAACTACCTTGAAGTGATAACAAAAAAAAAAAAGATGAATATAAAAAAGAGATAAGAAGAATAGCACTAGCTAAGAAAGCAATGCCTGATTTAACCAAGATCTGGAAAGACAGACACATCTCCAAAAAGATCAAAATGAAGCTTGTATAAACCTAAGAATTTTCAATCTTTCTCTATGCTTCTGAGTCTTGGACAATGACAAAAGATGATAGAACAATTGAGGACAATTCTTTTAGCTCTGGCACTGGAAAAGAATGTTAAAAGTGTCTTGGACAGAAAAACGAACAAACAAAAGTATCCTTGAACACAAGACTGACAAACATAATTGACAAGAGAATTGTGCAATATTTTGGACTCATGCAGAAGGGAAGGCCACTGCATGGAAAAAATAATCATCAGGGGTAAACCATGTGGAAAATGAAAAAGAGGGACCCCCCCCCAACAGATGAATTGACCAAATATCAAGAATCATTGGACATAAACCAGAACAAACAATAAGAGAAGCACAGGGGAGAAGGAAATGGTGGAGCTTCATTAGGGAGGTCACGAGTCCTCAGACATGAGGAGACACGAGAGAGAGAGAGAGAGGGGGGGGGAGTAAAAAAAAGTCTGAAAATGAGGTATATTATGTAAAAGTCATGCTGTGTCTATTTATCATATACAAATGAATGTTGCTATCAGGGTGTATGCAAATGAGCCACAGCATAAAAGCAGGTATTTTGGAGTGATTTTCCATTTTGTGCCTGGAGCGTGAGCAAGACATTCCATGATAGCAAAATTTTTGAATATGGCTGAAAGACATAATTTAACTGTTGAATTCAGATAGCAAGTCATCATTAAACTAGAGGCCAGCCAAAGTCAGACAGAGGTAGCAAGACAGTTTTATGCGAGTCGTTCAATGGTTCACAGACTGTGGAACCAATTCCAACAGTTACAAACAGCTACCTAGAGATACAGTGAAGAAAAGCAGCCATAAACTACAACTGCAGTGGGTGACCACATCTCCAATTATCTGCTCACAGAAACAGGATTATTATCCTGAATCAGCTGTGATCTGATCTCACGTCAGCTACAGGAACATTGGTACCTGTGGAGAAGGCTTTCACAAAGGTAGTCTATATACTAGGCAACTGGTAGACTGCTATACCCTATCTCCCATGCTACAGAAGACAATGATCAACAAGGATCCAAGACGAATGGGAGATTATAGTTATTATTATTATTCAGGCTTCCATGGAGTCACGAGACTCATCATGGGAGGACCTTACTAGGAAACACAAAGTCCATCATACCACTCCTTTAACTCATTGATGGTTCTTGCTCTCACCACTCTGTTATCAGGCAATGAATTCCATGGTTCAACCACAAGCCAAGCAAAGAAACCACTCCTCACCCTCTTTATCACAGATTCATTTTGTAACTTACAGGGATGGTCCTTTGTCATTGCTCCTTACCACTGTTCAACCAAGTGAAAAAACTCCCACTGTCAACCTTGTAACTACCTCTCAGCAATTTAAAAGTCTCGATCACATCACCTCTCCTTCTTCCATCCACCAAACTCTACAGTTCACATTCCCTCCAATCCTCATAACTAATATTGTACAGTCCTGAAACCATCTTTGTTATCCATTTCTGTACCCTTTCCACGGTTAATTTATCCACTTCTCAACCTGTCCTCATATTCGACATTCCAGAGGTCAGAAACTACCTTAGTCAGTCTCCTCTGGACCCTTTCCAACTTCTCTTCATCCTTTTGAAAACCAGGTGACCAAATCTGAGCACAGTAGTTCATGGGGTGGCCTAATCAAAGCCTTATACAATGGCCAACAATCTCCCTACTTTTACACATCAATGTCCTTCCCAGAAGTCTTTGTGTTATCCTCGCAATCTTGGCAATGTTTCCCCTAAATTTCAGATCTTTATCCACTATCACCACAAGATCTCTTATTTCCTCCACCTCCAATAATATATCCCCTCCAAGCATAAATTCTACATCCCATCTTTGCTTCCCAAATTTTAAACCTTCCATTTTGAAATATTGAACTCACATCCCCATTCACTCAATTTATTCAAGTCTTCTTGTAAGACCAAAACATCTCTACTCTTCATAGTTCGTCTCAACTTTGCATCATCTGCAAACAACTGAATATCTCCTTCCAAATCTTTGCCAATATCATTATATATCATTATACAAGTTAAACAGTAATGGCTCCAAAACAGACCTCTGTTTTAGGACCATTACACCACTAGTGAATTTCCTTTTCCAGAATATTGCTCCCCCATACACCACTTGCTGATATCTATCAGATAGCCAGTCTCCAATTCAATGCACTAATCTAATTCCAACCTCATCCGCTCTACTTTGACTATCAAAAGGTAATCTATCAAAGGTCTTTGTGAAATCTAAGCATATTACTGTGTATCCCTCTCCTCTGTCCAAGGAAGCTGTCACCTTAAGTAGATTACTAAAACATGACCTCCCTTTAGCAAATCCATGCTGTCCATTAAAGATAATACCACTGTTTTCAACCCAATTCTGGATCCTAGTTTGCTCAAGCTTCTCCACCAACTTAACCACAACACCTGACACACAGATAGGCCTAAAATTGGATGCTTTAGTTCTATTATCTCCCTTATGAAGTGGCACAAACTTGCCCTCCTTCCGCTCCTTTGGAACTTGACTCAATGGAAGACTCATATTAAAACAATATGTCAAGGTAGATGTGAACTCCCTGGCACATTCCTTCCCACATTCCTTCAGAATACCTGGTGATATATTATCAAGTCCCACAGCCTTATTACCATCAAGTTTGCTAAACTCCTCATACACCTCTTACTCACTTATAGTCAGTCTCTCTTCCCCATCATCAATTGCTCTCAATCTCTCCATGAAGTCACATTCACAAGAATGAAAAACCCTTATGAACTGCTTGTTAAGTATCTCCACTGGAGATACTTTCTGCAACATTTGTCCGTATACCATTTTCTCCAATCAATGTCATCCTTACATAATCATTCTTTTTTTTTTTTTTTTTTTGGCTACATATCGAAAGAACTCCCTAGGTTTCTTTTTGGCTTCAACTAACTGCTGCTCATACCTCACTTTTGCTACCCTTACCAACCAAGTCACCCACCTTACCTGGTCTTCATAATCCTCATGGAATTGGTTATTACCACTTCTATTATGCTGCCTCCATAATGTCCTTTTTCTCTGTATCACATGCTTAATCTCTTCATTCATCTGTTTCACACCTATCTTATTTAATCTTCTGACCAAGGGTCAGAAGATTAAATAAGATAGGTGGGGGATACTCTCTAGTGGAAGCTGCATTGATCTCTTTTTCAGCTAACTCCTCATTCCATGCTACACATGCAAGCTGTCTCCCGAGTTCTTTATAATCACCACCCTTGGACACCTAATTTATAATTACATCCTCTGATGAGATGATCAAATCCACGATCCTTAATGCTCGTGTGCCCTCGGTAACATACTGTCGGGGGGGGGGGGGGGGTAGTTGTCCCTCAGAAACTCATTTTCTTTACTGTCAGTTGCTATCTCATCATCCCAGTTGATATTGCCATAATTAAAATCGCCGATAATGATTACCTTTTTCTTATTTGCTTGGCTAATTCGATTATACATTTCACAGTCACTACCATCTACATTACCAGTTTATAACAACATCCAACCAAGTATTTCATTCTATTCACCTCTATCTCAACACCATACTGTCTGGCACTATTTCCCTCTTGCATTTCTACTTTGTATGGACATAACTCTTTCTCTATCATTAATAGCACTCCTCCCTCCCTTTTTACCCTTTCTATCCTTACAAAACATATCATACTCTTCCATCTCTATTCCTGTCAGGATGTCGTCCTCATCCAACCATATCTCACTATTGATTGATTGTTTCAGGAAAAAGAATAATAGTTACCAGTTTAATCTGGCAAAGTATATGGCCATGTATACTGAGCTGAGAAGATTACATGCTATACATTATATTCAGGGATTGAGCTGCAGGAAATTTTTGAAGCCGAAATTTGGGGGATGACAGTGAAATCGAGTAGAAGTTTAGATGACATCCTACAAAAATAGACAAAATAGCTCAACGAATCATGATATGGTATCTGAACTTTTGTAGCGCGGATTTGAATGCCTAGGTTGACTGGTGAGGAGGAAGTGATGGATAGGATTCAGAAGAAAGTTACTAGTGGTTACTGGTGCTCCCTGTGAGGAACACATTGAAGGTTCATGGGTTATTACAAGTTTGACTGATAGGCAGAGAAGAAGGGATATATGGTTGAGTGGTTAGCATATCTGCTTTCCAGCCAAGAGGCTATGGGTTCAAATCCCACCCTAGGCATGGATGTTTGTGATTGTCTTCCACCTTCATAAATTTATTCATACAAATGAATAAACACTTTTCCAAGATGGAGTGGGTCACCATGGGAGATGTAGACTCAACCCTCCTGCAATGGGAAAGGTCTTTACATCTGCAGTGGGAAAAAGTTACAGGCTGGTAAAAAAAAAATATATATATATATATATATATATCATTATATATTGATCTGGAGAAGCATATGATAGAGTGCCAAAGCAAGAAGTCTGGAGTTGTCTGAGGGAGAAGAAAGTATTAGAGAAATATGTCAGGCTGGTGCAGGAGATGTACAGAAATGTGAAGACAAGAGTTCGGACCTGCATGGGAGAGACAGAAAGTTTCCCAGTGACAATTGGCTTGCATCAAGGGTCAGCATTAAGTCCGTTCCTGTTTAATATTGTGATGGAGGTGGTGACGGAGGAGGTGAGAGGAGATGCGCCTTGGACTATGTTGCATGCAGATCACATCATGCTGTGTGAAGAATCAAGAGAGAAGTGGCAGCTAAACTGGAAAGTTGGAGGAAAGTGCTGGAAGAGAGAGGTATGAGACTGAACAGAAGTAAGACAGAGTATATGTGTTGCAAAGTGGATGGCAGCCAGGAGATAGATCCGAAGCTGGAAGGAAATGTCATCAGGACAGTCAGTGAACCTAGATACTTAGGTTCAACAATGAAAGAGGGATGGTGAGGCCGAGAAGGAAGTGGGATGCAGGATACAAGCAGGATGGCAGAACTGGAGAGAGAGAGAGAGAGAGAGATGGCTGGAGTGCTATATGATAAGAGGGTGGCGATCAATCTAAAAGGCAAAATCTACAGGACAGTAGTGAGACCAGCTATGACGTATGGTATGGAAACTGTGGCCCTGAGAAAAAATAACATTAGCAGGATGGAGGTAGCAGAGATGAGAATGCTTAGGTGGATGTGCGGTGTGACCAGAAAGGATCATCTGAGAAATGACTATGTAAGGGGAATGGTGAAAGTTACGAATTTAGGAGCAAAGATACAGGAGGCAAGTTGAGATGGTTTGGTCATGTGATGAGGAGGGAGAAAGAGTATGTGGGAAGAAAGGTCATGCAGATGGATATGCAGGGAAGGAGGAAGCACAGGCAGCCAAAGAAGAGATGGAGGGAGATGGTGGAGGAGGACTTGAGGATGAAGAACTTGGATGTGGCTACAGCCCAAGACAGGAGGTTGTGGAGGAGACTCATTGCAAACAGCTACCCTACTTAAGTGGGAAAAGCTGCAGAAGAAGAAGAAGAAGAAGATATATCAGGGATGAATATTCTGAGTGTGCTAGGTGTGAATGTGTTCATCCACCAAACACAAATATCGCCGTTATTATATTTTTGCATTTACTCCCATAAAGACACTCCCCTAATTGTTTCCAGACTTCACATGCTTCCTAAAAATAACACAACATACTAATGCTTCAAATGAAGAGGACACTTTTTGATGAGTAAATATTGCATGACACTCATGTTAATATCCCGGTGTGCATTCAAAATACATACACCTTTGAGCCCTTTGAAAAGGTGTACAGATTGCACAGCGGGTCAAATTCTTAGTGTTATTATTATTATTATTATTATTATTATTATTAAACAAGACCTCATGGAGTCAAAGACTCATCTAGGAGGTCCTTTTATCTCACACACATCTCATCATACCGGGTCTTAAACACATTCAAACTCCTTGCAGACACCACACTCTCAGGCAAGGCATTCCAATCATTCACAACTCTGCACGAAAAAAACCTGCCTCTCACTCCCCTACTCACACCCTCTTTATACAGTTTCCAGGGATGACCTCTGGTTCTCCCCTGATCTCCCACTATTCGCTGTAGAACTTCTCCACCATTGATCCTATAGCAACCCCTTACCAACTTGTAGGTCTCTATCATATCTCCCCTCTTCCTTCTCTCCACTAGTCTCTGCAAATTACATCTTTTCAATCTTTCCTCATACTCGACATTCCAGAGGTCAGAAACTACCTTAGTCAGTCGCCTTTGGACCCTTTCCAACATCTCCTCATCCTTCTGAAAACCAGGTGACCAAATCTGGGCACAATAGTCCATGTGTGGCCTAATCAAAGCCTTATACAATGGAACAAGAATCTCCCTACTTCTACACGTCAGTGTCCTCCTCATCATTCCCAGAAGTCTTTGTGTTGTCTTCACAATTTTGGCGATGTGACCCCTAAATTTTAGATCCTTATCCACTATCACTCCCAGATCTCTTATTTCCTCTACTTCCAACAATATATTCTTACCAAGCATAAATTCTGCATCCCATCTTTGTTTTCCAAATTTTAAAACCTTACATTTTGCAACATTGAACTCACACCCCCATTTGCTTGCCCAATCACTCAATTTATTCAAGTCTTCTTGCAAGGCCACAACATCTTCACTACTCTTTATGGTTCTTCCCAACTTTGCATCATCTGCAAACAACTGAATATCTCCATCCAAATCTTCGCCAATATCATTAATATACAAGTTAAATAGTAATGGCCCTAAAACAGATCCCTGAGGCACTCCACTAGTGACTTTCCTTTTCCTGGATATTGCACCCCCATACACAACTTGTTGATACCTATCAGATAGCCAGTCTCCAATCCAATGCACTAATCTAATATCCAACCCCATCTGCTCTAGTTTGACTGTCAACTTATCATGAGGCACTCTATCAAAAGCTTTTGCGAAATCCAAGTATATTACTGTGTATCCTTCTCCTCTGTCCAAGGAAGCAGTCACTTTATTGTAATAAGTAAGTAGATTACTAAAACACGACCTCCCTTTAGCAAATCCATGCTGTCCATCAAAGATTAAGTGTTCTAGTAGTTTTAAACCGTTCAGAAGACAAGGCAGGGTGAGCTCTGAGACAATAGCACCTAGAGGCTGTGATTCGTTATTATGTCAATCAATCCAATTGAATGTTGTCATTTGTCATGAATTGCTGTTTTTGTTTTCTGAGTTTCATCTGTTTTACATGCGTGAAGTATGAACTGACGTGGTAGGCAAGTTTTTATATATAATTTATGGTAAATTTATAACCTTGTTTGTCCATATTTACAATGGGAAACAATATTATGGTCGAAGGAGGAAAACCTCGTCCTCCTCTTCCAAATTTTATACCTCTGAGTAATTGAAATCTCTTCTTCTCTCCCATAGTCCTAAATGAACCATTGGGTCACGCATGGATGGTAGATGATGTTCTTTGTTAGTCTCCTCCAATCATCTCAGTCTCTTGTTCTCGATGTCATTTGAGAAAAGGAGGAATTTGTCCATTTTTTGATGTTATCAGTCCATTTTAATCGAGGTTGGTCCCTAACCCTTGATTCTGGAATGATTCCTTCTAGTGCTTGCTTTGGAATTCCATTAGCCCTCTCCACATGTCCGAACCATTTCATCTGTCTTCTTCTGATGACTGTCAGAATATTTTCCCTTTTTCTCCCATCTATTGAATCAATCAGTTTTCGGACATTTCATTGGTTTCATGAGCGGTATAGGGAATTCTCAAAAGTCTTCTTTTGAGAATTATAGAATTCAAATATACCAACCAAATGTAGCATTCTGCTTTGTTACTGTTTTCTAATATACAGTATCTTAAAACACACATTGTTCCCCACTCTGTACAGATTTGGTTACAATTAATTGATAAATTGATAATTTTAAAGTATTCAAAATTATCCTACAATTAATTGCATTAGACCAATTAAGATGAGTATATATATATATATATATATATTTTTTTTTTGTTTATCCCACCATAGGTGGATTAGGATTTTTTTTCCCCATTTTTATCAATTATATATATATATTTTTTTTTACATAGTCCAGAAACCCTGCTCTAGAGACCAAACACGGAACTTTTTTTTAAGTCATCTCAGGCCTCCAGTAAGCGAGGTGTTGACCTTACACTGAGCAATGAAATCCATCTCCCACTTAAAAACAATTGCAAACATCCATACTTACAGTGGGATTCAAACTGGCATCCATTTGGTTGGAGTGCATTTAATCTAATCACTCTGCCAACCAAGCCTGAAGTTACTAAAGGAGTTTTATAAGCAGATGTTGTGAAGATATTTTTCAGTACATACCTGGAAAGGAGAAAACAAGAGGACATCTCTAGAAGTTGTATAAGGATGTGGTCCACATGGATCTGAGGACATGATTTCTGGCTTTAAGAATGGTAAATGAATAGAATGTCTTGCCAGAGGTGGTCAAAAGTGTATTATCAGCAAATGAGTTTAAGGAAAATTACGACAGGCATTGTATAAATAACAGTTAGTGTGACAGGAATATAATAATATTTTGCCTTGAATAAAATGACTGGCAAAGCATTTGCAACCTCCTCAGATAGCCCATTTCAATTTCGCCAAGCAAAACATCTACTTTCATAATCGCTAACTTTATTTGACATCCAGAAGCACCTAAATCTGTTCTCCCCTTCTTGCCATGTATTGAAAAAAAAAAGTTTCTTTAGCATCAATCCTATAAAATCTCTTTATATCTTATATTTTTCTATCATATTCCCTCGTTTCTGCCCATTAACCAAATTTTGTATTTCACAAACCTTCAACTTATCCTTTCACAGGACTATCATGATTTTGGACACCCATTTCTGATCTAATCTACCACTCCTTCATCACCATGAAAGATAATTATGGAGAATTCCCTGCAATGTTTAAGGAACGTTAAGTGGTTCAAAAGTTCGGCTTTTCTGCATTTTTCTTAACAACACCATATACCAACAATTAGAAGGCCTAGCAATGGGAAGCCCACTATCACCATCTTGTGCAGACCTTTTCATGGAAAAACTTGAAAAAGAAATTCTCTCTGCAATCTCTCCGAGACCATCTACATGGTGGAGATATGTGGATGATATATTCATCATATGGCAAGACAGCTTAGACAACCTTAAATCGTTCGTGGATAAAATCAACTCAATACATAGCAAGATAAAATTCACTCTGGAAGTAGAAAACAACAACCAACTGCATTTTTTAGATATTTTGATAAAAAAACAACCTAACAGTGTCAAATTATCCATTTACAGAAAGCCCACAGATACTGGAAGATATCTTCACTATACTTCAAATCATCACAAGTCACACAAACTGAGTATTATCCACATGTTGAAACATAGAGCCAAAAAGTTTATATCAGAAGAGGAGGATACACAGAATGAACTCTCACTAATAGCCAACACATTATCACAAAATGGATATCCTCAAAACATCATCAAAAAATATCTATACAATGACAACCCCAGACAAGAAGAATCCCACCGTCAGCACGTTTCTACTGTAGTGATACCTTTCATCAAGTCAATTTCTTATCAAATAGCAAGAATACTAAGAGCCCACAACATCAGAGTGGTCTTCAAACCAACCACCAACATCAGACTAGTTTTAGGATCTCCAAAAGATAAAGTTCCGTTCTACAAATATCCAGGAGTATATTACATTCCCTGCTCCTGTGGTCTTGCCTACATCGGACAAACTTCACGAAGTTTAGAAATTAGACAAAAAGAACATGTTGGTGATGTAAACCACAACAGAAGCATCTCTTCCGGCTTAGCACATCATTTCTGCACGTCTAACCACACGATAGATTGGCAAAACAGCTCCATGCCATATCTCGATGACGACTACAGGCATCGTGTATTTAAGGAAGCCACAATACTACTAATAACCGGCGGAAACCTCAACAGAAATCAGGGTGTAATTCTAAACAGTTCGTGGAAAAACTTGATCCTCTCTCTCAATCAATCTGAACTACAGCTAGCCAGTAATCACATTACAAGTCTACAACAAACACGCATGCGTGATAATGAATAAGAACAATAAGTCATCTCTGTCACGAAAAAACGTGTAACCATAGATACTAGTTTGGTTTACAACTTTTTTATGTTCCTTTTAATTTGCATTTACTAACTTTCATATCTCCGTAATGCCTTGAAAAAGCCAGACAGTTTGCTGGCGAAACTGGTAGGTTTTAATAAATGTTTTTATTGTAAAATACTGGTCTGTATTAATAAAATTGTATTTCTAGACCATCACTTACTTTTATTATGTAGTCACGGTTTTTATATTTTGATTTTAGAGGTATTGACTTACCCAAGGCATCCAATTCTTCTTTTTTCTTCTTTGCCCATATATCATGAGCATTTTCTGCTAATCTTTCTGACATATTCTATTTTTTTTTAAACAAAAAAAAGGAGAGAAACAGAAATATGTTCAAAACAATTTCACAGTTTAACAAAACTTCACTATTTATTGTTCATTTTTTTAAAATGCTTCTATGATGAGTTAATATTTTTGTGATTATTTATTAATATGAGGTTAAAAAATCAAATTAAAAAACTAAAACAGTGATATTTGGAGAGAAGAGAATTGAGGAGAAAGAAGTGAATAAAGGTCAACAGACATGAGTTGAAAGAGATTAGAATCTTTGTGCATCTAGAAAGCAACATGATGCATATGGTAAAAAGGAGGTAAGATCTCAGATATGTAAAAATTAAAGTTATCCTAAAGGAAATGAAACATAAAACAGTGCACCTTGAAGTACAGTTGAGAATACTGGAAACATGCATATTCAATTGTAGCACACAAAGGAAGTGGTAGTAGATGAAGACTTGATCAGGAGTCACACTACTAAAACTGTGCAAACATCACAATGGATTATGGCACTGATGAGGAGGACTCTTTAACATGTAGAGGGACCTTAACATGTTATTGTTTCCTTGTATAAGGCCTTGATCAGACCATATATGGATGAATGTGTGCAGATCTAGTCACTTAGATTGCAACATGATTAGGATATTATTTTTATTATTATTAATAGACACCTCCAGTGAGTCCAAAGACTCATCGAGGAAGGGTACCTGCTCTACGATATCACAGAAAGTATCCAGAGAAGTTTAACTAAGTCACTGTTGGGGACGTAAGTCATAAAGACAGATTGAAAATGCAATTTGCGCAAAGCCTTCTGAACAGAAGAAGGAGGTAGAAATATCATTGAGGCATAAAAATTGATGAGGGCTTGTTATCTGATCAATGGGGAGAAGATTTTTCAAAGAGTAGAAAACAGGAGTGGAAAAAGAGGCAATCACTGGAAGCTGTACATAAAGCAAAGTGTAAGCAAAGGAAGCAAATTTCTTTGGAAAAAAATTAAGGTTCTCCATAAAAGTAATAATCTCTTGAAATATTTATACAAAGACAGTTGTGAGACTTCACTAGATTGACCGAATCTAAATAGAAATAGTGGACAAATTATCCCCCACATTATTATTATTATTATTAACATAGGACCTCCATGGAGTCAGAGACTCATCGTGGGAGGTACACACTATTGCACAGAATGCTCATTCAACCAAGAATTAATTTTTTTTTTTTTTATTATACAGACCGGTCCATAATTGGAAACTTCTGTTTTAGAACCATGCTTGTGGAATGGTACTATTTTGCCTTCTTTCCATTAGGAACTCTACCCACTGCAAGACTTTCATTAAATAACCAGGTCAACTGTGGTGCACATTTCTTAATAATACGTGGTGATATGTCATAAATTCCCACAACCTTATTAACATTCAACCCAATCAACACGCCTCTGACTTTTTCACTGCCAATTCTCCGTATACTTGCCTCCTTTCTACATATTGCACAGCATCATTTACGCCAGTATGATATACACTGATAAACTGCTTGTTCAGTAATTCCACTATATCCTTTGCAACTGTTATTCTGCTGCCATGACCATCCACCAGTATCAATCTGTCATAATTACTCTTTCTCTTGCTTGCTATATAGAAGAAAAATTCCCTTGAATTAACCTTGGCCTGATCAGCCAATTTCCTCTCATGCTGCACCTTTTCTTTCTTTTCCATGCTCATCACCTTTCTAGCCTGTACTTTACACTCTTAATGGATCCGATCACCACCAACTGTCATGTTCCTACTCCATAGCATTTTCTTTTCCAGCACAGCTTGCTTGATTTCACTGTTCATCAATTCACTCCTACTCTATTTACGCACTTAACCCTTGGTATGCAGTTATGCACTGCTTGTGTCAGATACTGCCTTGTGAATTTCCATGCACTGTTAACATCTTTTCTGCTCAGCTCATCTACCCAACATACTCATGCTTACTGACTATAGAACTTCCTATAATCACCCACTTTATTCTTCCACATATATTAATTTTTGGCAGTACCCTTTTCTTGTATTATCACTTCCCAAACAACTACCTCATGATCACTCTCATCAACCGGTAACAGTGTCAACAACTACATCTTGTGAAGTTATTACCAAATCCAAGACATTAAAGCCTCTAGTTGCTACAGTCACATGATGCTTAAGATACTACACAGATTCAAAATCTGTGCATGAACTATTAACTCTCACACTTTGTGGACACAATTCCTCTCAATCATTAACAGCACTCCCCTCCTGTTTTCAACTTCCTATTCTTGTGGAAAATTGTATATCCTCCTTTCATTTCTGTTCCCAACATCACATCATCCTCAGACAACCAAGTTTCACCTATACCAGTTATCTTTTATCTTTGGTCATACTTACTCAATGCGACAAAATCAGCTCTCTTATTTTGAATACTCATTATATTTGTGTACAAGCATAGCAATCACCGTGCCTCTGATGCCATTCTACCTGCACCAATAGTCTCTATTCTAGCTGCTATAACATACATCTCTTTTCAGTCTGACTACTCCCATATACCTGATCCCGACTCCGATTGCCATTCATAACTATTTCATCCTCACCTTTATGCATTCCATCACCCTATATTTCTAAACCCACATTTTCAACCTTGTATCCATCTCCCTCCTATACAACCAGTTTAGCTTTGCTATCCTGCTTCACTAGTACCCTTAGGTCATTAGCTGCATTAACTCTTGATTCTGTGCCTTCTCAGCAAACAATTGCCTTTCTAAGTGCCTAACACCAAACCCATTCAAATACAATCCATCAACTTTAAAGCATTCTGACTTTCCTTCAAATGCACTCCATAAATTTACAAATTAAATCCCCTTAGCCTCACGAGGGGATTCAATTTACAAACTGAATCCCCTCAACCATCTTACTATTCATTATCTTGCTCTCCTTCTCAATTCACTGTTGTGATATTATTATTATTACATGACACCTCCAGGGCGTCCGAAGACTCATCGAGGGAGGGCATCTATTCTACAACTTTGTCTCCGCCACTCAATCCACCAACTGCAACGAACTGCAATTACACCGTCATCTACTGCTGACAACCACCAATAGTATTTCCGCAGTCCATCACAAACATCCATGCCCACGGCGGGATTCTAACCCGCAACCTTTGGCTGGAGAGCAGATACGCTAACCACTCGGCCAGCCAGGTTGGTAACAGAAAATTTTCCAATAATTCTATTATTCTTTATCTGCTGCAACAACTTCCTCAAGTTTCTATAAACATTTTTTTCACCAACTATATCATTTGTGCCCACATCTACCACTAATTCTGATGCCTGTTCTTTCCTTTTTATTATTATTATTATTATTATTATTATTATTATTATTATTATTCAGGGCTCCATGGAGTCAAAAGACTCATCGTAGGAGGTCCTTTCTAAGAAACACAAGTATATCAAGACTCATCGAGGGGGGTTCCTCCTAGGAAACACAAAGTCAATCATACCACTCCTTAAATGCATTGACCATTCTTGCTCTCACCACTCCATCAGGCAATGCATTTCATGGTTCAACCACCCTTCATGCAAAGAAACCACTCCTCACCTTCTCACAAACTGTTTCCTTTCGTAACTTCCATCCCTGGAAGTTCCTTTCGTTACATTGTCATGTAACGCAAAAATCATGACAATGTAACAAAGTTCCTATCGTTACATTGTCATGACTCTTTCCAGCTGTTCAACCAAGCAAAAGAACTCCTCAGTATCAACCCTGTAACTACCTCTCAACAATTAAAAGTCTCAATCATATCACCCCTCCTTCTTCTATCCACCAAACTCTGCAGTCCACTCTCCCTCAGTTGATCCTCATAACTAACATTTTACAGTCCCGAACCATCTGTGTTATCTGCCTTTGAACCCTTTCACACAGTTAATTTATCCCCTTCAAATCCTGGGGACCAAATCTGAGAACAATAGTCTAAGTGTGATCTGATCAGAGTCTTATACAATGGAATGATAACCATTTTATCTCTGTAGGTCAGTGTCCTTCTCATTATTGCAGCAATCCTCTGCATTACCTTCACTACCATTGCAATATGTTCCCTAAATTTCAGGTTTCTATCAATCATTCAACCTCAGATCTCTTGTCTCCCCTTCTTCCTCCAGTATATCTCCTCCAATAGTGTATGCAGCAGCCAATCAATGTGTCCCAAACCTCAAGACCTTACGTTTTGCTGCATTAAACCAAAATCTCCATTCATTTGCCCATTTATCTAGCTTATTCAAATCCTCTTGCAGGGCTACCACATCTGCACTATTACTAATAACCCCTACCCAGCTTCGCATCATCTGCAAACAACCGAATATCCATTTGCAATCCACGGACAATGTCATTGATATAAAGGTTAAAGAATATAGGTCCCAGTACTGAGCCCTGTGGGACCCCACTTGTAACCTTCTGCTCTTTGATATTGCTCCACCATACACAACTTTCTGATACTTATCAGACAGCCAATCCTGAATCCAGTTGACCAATCTGACATCCAGACCCATGTGCTGCAATCTTGAATATCAGCTTATTATGTGGCACCCTGTCAAATGCCTTTGCTATGTCTAGGAAAATGGCAGTATATGCCTTTCCCTCATCTAATGCTCTTGTAACTTTATCATAATAGGCTAGCATATTGCTAAAACAAGAGTGCCCCTTCACAAATCCATGTTGACTCTCACTAATAACATTACCCTCATCTGCCCAATGCTGTATATGGTCCCTCACTACTTTCTCCAAGATCTTATAACTACTGATGACACACAAACTGGCCTATAATTAGACACTTCCAGTCTGCTACTGCCCTTATGCAATGGCACTATCTTACCTTCCTTCCATTCCATGGGCACCTTTCCTGCAGCCAGCCTTTTATTGAAAAGCCAGGTAAAGGGCACTGTCAGTTTCTTAGCACATTCTCTCAAAACTCATGGTGAAATACCATCCAGTCCCACAGCTTTACTAATATTCAAAGTACTTAGTATCTGAAACACACTCTCCTCCTGGATCTCTAAACTTCGAACCTGCTCTATCCCTCTAGTATTCAAATTGACTCCTCCAGGATGAAATACTCCAATGAAGTGTTCATCGAACAATTCCACTATGTCCTCTGCATCAGTCACTCTATTTCCATTTTTATCCCACAATGTCATTCTTCCACAGTCATTTCTCCTCCTACTGGCCACATAGCTAAAAAATTCCCTAGGATTTTCCTTGGATCTAAGGGCCAATCTTTTCTCATATTCCAGTTTCGCTTTCCTTACCATACTAGTCACTCTTCTGGCCTGTGTCTTATATTCTTCATGCATCTTCTCTTCACCTGTCTCCTTATATCTTTTCCATAGCTACTTTTTCGCATGTAGCTCCTGTTTAATATTGTTTGTCATCCGCTTTACTCCAAATTGTGTCCTCTTCTTCACTTGTGGAATACAGCTTACCATTGCTCCTAACAAATATTCCTTCACAATTTCCCAAGCACTAATGATATTCTGGCCTTCCAATTCCTCCCTCCACGAAACTTCCCCAAGTTGACGTCTAAGACTATTATAATCACCTGCTTTATAATTCCACATATGTTCCCATCTCTTTGATACTCCTGCATGTCTATTCATTTTCCAAGTAAAAACCATATGGTCACTCTCTCCAACTGGCAGGAGAGATGTCATCTCAGTTATTATCAGCTCTTCTGATGCTATAACCAAATCCAAAACTCTTGAACCTCTTGTTTCCTCCATTGCATGTTGCCTAAGACATTTGTCCCTCAAGAATTCTAGAAATTCCATTCCCTTATTGCTACATGCTACATACATTTTCTGCAACATATCAGTTATTGGCTTCATTGTTATGCCAAGAAAGCATGTTTTGTACACTTTATTAGTCATTGCGCCACTAATGATCGAGTCCCTTTACAATGATATACAACTATCCTTTCACTATAATAAGTTTAGTTTAATACTTTATCCAAGTGTGAGCAAACTAAACTTATTATAATCTAAATAGTCTAACCAATTATAAATTAAACTTTCAATATCCTTTAAATCTTTTTTTTTTTTTCATACTGTTAATTTCCTTCTTCTCATTTTCATCAGCTAATCTTTTTTTTTTAGATGTTTAATATCCTCTTCCAGATGTTTCATTTGCTTTTCATTTTCACTAAGTCTTGCCTAAGCTTTTCTACTATGGTCCTGACTCTTGCTCCCATTTCTAATTGCTCTAATCTATCAAGACAGTTTTCATATACGTTAATGCTTCCCTTCTTGTTTTTGCAAACAGTCCACAAATCTTTCAGATTTTTGGTGGATACATATAGCAATTTTAGCAATGCATCAACTGCGATAAATCCAAGACAGAGATTGATCTTCGTACTGAAGCCTTCCATGATGCTCTCGTGCCTTTCTTTAAGAGCACTATTTTCAGAAACAGAAGCAATATGAACAAACAGGTAGCAGAATGCAATATAAACAACAAAAAATTCCAACAACACTACTGAAAGACACTTGTCTCCAAACTGAAAAAAATGTAGCACAATTTGCAATAAAACAATTTGTGATAAAAAAAATGATAAATCATGATATATCTAGATATAAATATATATTCAATCATTCCTTCAGTTTCAGTTGCACTTGTTACCATAAGAGAAGCAGCTGCCCAGCATCCCTTTACTGTGCAACTGGAAACACCAAACCTGCTTCTATTCTTCGTCTTTTATTCTGCACACCTCTGGATAGAGGACAGTCTCAGAGTCAAACAATTACAGCATTTAGTTAAAAAACAAAACATCAATAAACTTATATCTCAGTCCTTGTCTGCTCCCCTCCACACAGCACTGATGTGCTTATAAGTCTCTTGACCCGATGTGTATGGGATCAATATAAAAAAATAAAATTACAAAAGAAATAATTTAAGAAATAATGTATTCCAATATGATAAATAGATTTACTAAAGTTAAACATATTGAAATGTAAACATATGAAGTAACAACATATAGTATTTATTACCCATTTCTTTCTTCTTTTTTTTTTTCATAGAGAAACAGAGAGGGGGGGAGAGAGAGAGAGAGAGAGAGAGAGAGAGAGAGAGAGAGAGAGGTCGAAAAAACACTTACTTGCATCTCCCTGCTTAAAGTCAAACTGCTCATATCAATAGGTTCTGGTGTGTAGATATGAGAAGATTCTGCAGGCTGAAAAAAAAAATACAATTCTAAATGATATCATTATTTAATATATTATCTGTATATTTAAACTTGCAATTATACTGGTTATTCATAGTTATATGCATAAATAAAATAAAATGAACAGTACATCTACCTCTACAGGCAAGAATAAATAACATCTGAAGGATCTTGTATATCTCCTTTGTATTCCAAGGAATGAGATTAGAACAATAATAATAACATGAAATAAAAACAAAAACCTTTATAGCTCAGAAAGACCATGAGTTCAAATCCCATCTAGGACATGAAGAAACTCTTTCAAGGCTTTTCAACTGAAGGTGAGTTATCCCAGTCGCATAAGAAGGTGGAAGGGTTTTTTCTCCTGGAAATTCAGGTTTTTCTTCCCACAAAACAAGCACACTGGCCAGAAGAACACACACAATTTACAGATATGATGGATTCCTATTCACCTCAGATGTGGATTAAATGTCCTATCATAAGTAGTATCAGGTTTATAAACACCAAGTTAGCTGAAGTTGTTTTGGATTTATGATCAAAGCAACTAAGCCTATGAAACCCATGTATAATGTATGTGCACTGTGTGTATTCTTCTGGCCAGTGTGCCTATTTTGTGGGATGAAAATCCTAAGTTTCTGGGTGGAAAAAAAAACCTTACCACCTCAGTGTGAGACTGGCTAACTAACCATGACCTGGAGGTTACAGACTATTGAGTCTAACATGAAAAGGGAAGATGAGTATCTCTATGTAAAAAATAATATAATTAAGGTTTTAAAAAAATTCTATATTAAGATAATTTAGGTTGTGTTGCAACAATGCAGAACTGCATCACATTTTTCAGATGTTTGCTTACATATAATAATGCTGCTCTAGTCAGATTGATTTTGATGGTTTGAAGTGTTTCATAAAATCTATCACTGGATTTCAATATTGGAATGGGTGGCATGATGACTAAGGCCATAGGGCCAATGTTTTATGTCTGTTTCTGTGTGCGTGTGTGGAGAACAGCACATTAGAACAGTACAGAACAACATACACCCACTGATAAGGATCAGAGAGAAGCTTCAAGAAGAAAAAAAACTCTGGTTTCTAGTTTTTCTGGGGAGCAATGAAGGAAAGTACATAATAATTACATAATTAAGACATTGGAAGGGTATTCAACAGAATATCACAGAAAACCTAATAATTACACAGGTGCACTAAGCTATCAAAAATAAACAAAGGTTTACTAAAATGCAAATAGTATCATCATTGTTTTACAAAATAGCACTTATCTTTTCCAGAGTCCCTTTACCAGGCTCCAGAAACAACAACAACAACAACAACAACAATAATAATAATAATAATAATAATAATAATGAGAGTAATCTTTATATGGACTTTTTCAAGTGAAAGTAAGTTAGCTGATCACATATAGAAGTAGTGTGGTTTTTTCCCAGAAATTCTGGTTTTTCATACTGCATACAGGCAGATCTGCCAAGAGAATGCACAGAGTTAATAGATAGAAATAGTATTAATGGTGGGTGTGAATTAATTAAAGTGAATCATTTGGCATATTAATAGTCAACAGATGAATTATTGTTCTTGGTGGATTAGGTAGTGTATTAGTAGTTAATGGTATTTTATATTATCCTTTGATGAATCCTTAGAGGGAATAGAGGTGCCATGTAATTTAATAATGATAATAATAATAATATTTAGTTTACTATCATCACCAAAACCTGTGGCTTAATAACTAAAGTGCATAATCTGTTCTATAGTTTTGATACTGAGAAAGCAGTTGGTGTTTTCTGTTTTCCTGACTATTTTCATAAATCATTTTCCAAAATAAATTAAAAATTTGCTGACTGTAATTTTTCTGCATATACTTATATCAGTGAAACAGTTTACAATATTATTTCAATCAGTAATGTAAGAGCAAGTCTGACAGGAAGGTTATACGAAAATTACTGTAGGAGATGTCCGAGGTAGAGATCCTCTGGAGGCATCACTTGGTTCAATTTTCCATCCCAAAGCAAGCAGGGCCTTTAGTGACTCCCGAACAAGTTCTTCATATCTTTCCTTTTCCTAAATTTAAAGTAAAAACAAAATTCAGAAAATTACTTATTTTAATTTAAAAGAAAATTGAGAAGTTGTGTCACTAAAAAGAAGCAAAGACATTAAAAAAAAAAAACACATATGTACAACCAATATTACATTGTAGATATGAAAAGCTTCTGTTTAAACATAGAAATCAGAATCATAGCCACTAATCTCTAAAGTGTAATTTTGAGAATTTAAAAAGTGAGTAACTGCTGAAAAATCCATAGGGAAAGCAGATAAAGATGACATTTTAAAAAATATGAGAATTTTTTTTTTTTTTGAGTTCAGTCATTTCAACAAAATTTCTACTGATACACTCTCTTGATTTAGAATCCCATGTTGCAGTTATATGCAGACTGTGTGTGTGTGTGTGTGTGTGTGTGTGTGTGTGTGTGTGTGTGTGTGTGTGTGTGTGTGTGTGTGTGTGTGTGTGTGTGTGTGTGCCTGCATGCAGATAAATGCTGCACACACACATTTTCAACACATAAGTAACACTTACCCATTCACTTAAGAGTCCATATGGCTTCAAACGAGGATGGGTTTTCCTCTCATCACTCCAGTAATCACCATACTGCCATCCATTTTCAAACTAGAAAGGAACAAAAATTATTAGAGCATGAATGATAATACATATTACTTTAAAATGCAAAAAATTATAATTAAGATGCCATAATTTTTAAGATATGCTGATTTGGTTCATGCTTTGAAAGTTTCATTGTAAGTATTCTTGCTTTCATATGTTGTAACTAAATCTCTGTAGTTGGTTTCATCTGGAGGAAAAAGTTACTGTTTTTATACTATTATCAGTTATTAACTAAACCAGTATAGTTTTATCTAAAAACTAGTATTTAGTGATATTCTGTTTGATATGAAGCTGGAGGCATGGGTAGTAAGGTGATTTACAGACAGACACAAGAGCATAGTAAACGATGGAGTGGAATCTGGGAGAAGAAGGGTGACTAGCAGATTACTTCTAGGATCTATACTAAGGTTATTTAATATAGATCCTTGAGGTACTATACGAGGGTGGTCTGAAATGTTCTCAGCCACGACCATAGACGGCAACACTATCAGCAAGATTTTTTTTCTAAGTCGGTACATTTGTCATAAGCATCCATGTAAAATTGCACGTCATTCTATCAAGTAGTTTGTTTTATCCAGCTGTCTGAAGCAAAGTGTTGTCTGTATCCCTTGAAATGGATAAAATTGAGTATCGTGCGGTTATAAAATTCTTCATAAAAGAAGGTTTAACGGCAAAAGAAATTCATTCGAAGTTCATAAAAGTTTATCGGCACTCTTCTCCTTTGTTTTCGACAATTAAGAAATGGGCTCCGAGTTTAAAGGTGGTAGCACCAGCCTTGAAGATGATCCAAATGAAGGACGTCCCAAAAGTGCAACAACACCAGAAATCATTGATCAAGTGCATGACATGGTATTGCATGACTGGCAAGACAAAGTGCGTGAAATTGCTAAGACCATAGGCATTTCAAAAGAACATGTAGGATATATTTTGCATGAAGAATTGCAAATGAAAAAGCTTTGCACAAGATGGGTGCTGTGCTTGCTCAAACATGAAAATCTCTGAATAGTGCTTGGAGCATTTTAACAAGAATAAAACTGATTTTGTGCATCGATTAATTATTATGGATGAGAGTTGAATTCACCATTACACACCAGAATTCAAACAGCAATTCAAAACAGTGGACAGAAGTCAGTTGTTCAGCGCCAAAGAAGACAAAATCAGTTCCATCAGCAGGAAAGGTCACGGCATCAGTATTTTGGGATGCTAAAGGCATTTTGATTATTAATTATCTTGAGAAGAGTAAAACAATAACTGAAGAATATTATTCCGATCTTTTAACCAGACTAGACGAAAAAATTTGTGAGAAAAGACCAGTTTTGCATAAGAAAAAAATCAACTTTCATCAGGACAATGCATCTGCCCACAAAGGTGTTTTCTAATGGGAAAATTAAAGGATCTGCACTATGAATTGTTGGAACATCCACCCTATTTCCCAGATTTGGCTCCCTCTGGCTTCTATCTCTTCCCAAAACTAAAACTCTTCCTCGCTGGTCAGTGTTTTTCTTCGAATAAAGAGGTGATTGCAGCTGTAGAGGGGGATTTTGCAGATCTTACTGAGAACCACTACACAAACTGTATAATGGCGCTGGAGCATCGCTGAAATAAACGTATTAGTCTTAAGGGAGATTATGTTGAAAAATAAAAATAATTTTGAAATTATAAATTCGTTTTTTCATTGTCAGGTCGAGAACTTTTCCGACTACCCTCGTATATAGACTCGTAAAAAAGCCTCTAATTTCTATATGTTAATGATATAGGGAATGGTTTTGGGAAGGGGGAAGTATTCTGCTGTTTGATGTGTGATTAATTAATTATTAAGACAGGAACTACCTTTTACCATGCCTTTCTCTCATCAACTGCTTTTGTCACTTTATTGTAAAAGGCAATCATATTACTTAAACAAGAGCACCCCATAACAAATTTATGCTGACTCTCACAGATAACATTACCCTCACATGCTGCTCACTATACAGTATCACATACCTATCCACCAACTGTTGGATTTTACCTTTAACAAATTTTTCCAATAATTTAACAACCACTCCTGATAATACTAATTGGTCTATAGTTTGCTACATCCATCACAGAGCCACGTTTATGCAATTGCACTATCTTATCTTATTCCACTCCCTTGGAACCCTGCTAGAGCTGATTCAGACTGAACACCTTCATCACAGGTAATACTAATTCTCTTGCACATTCATGTAGTACATGGGCTGATGTGTCATCTAATCCCACTGCTCTATTATCATTGATATATTTCAATATGCTGAATACCTGTTCATCTACCTTAATTTTGATATGTTCTCTGTCACATCAGCAACTGCAAAACCTTTGTGAAATGATTACTCAGCAACTCAACTATTTATTTTGCCTCTGTCACTTTCCTGCAATCAGAATTGCTTAAAGTCATCCTACCATAAGCAATTTTTCCACTTATGCACTACATACTAATAATAAAAAAAAACTCTTTTGGATTTAAGTGGCCTGATTAAGAAGTTTCCTCTCATAATCAGATTTGGCCTTTCTTATCATACTAGTCACCCTTTTTGCTAGCATTTTGTACAGCTCATAAGTATGCTGATCTTTATATTCACTCCACAGTGTTTTTTGCAGCTATTGTTTTAGATCTCTACTCATCCACTTATTCCTATTTGGTTTATCTTCCTGCCCTTCAGTATTCAGTATGATACTGCTTCTCTCAAACAATCTCTGACAAGTTCCCATGAACTACTGAAAATCTTATCTTGTAGCTTCTCAAGCCATTGTGCTGCTCCAAAATGCCTCCTAAGTCTATCATAATTGCCAGCTTTACAGATCAACATACACATGTGGAATTCTTGATAGAGAATTCCACAATCTTGGAAACTTTTATTATTATGATTATTAAAGACCTCCACAGAGTCACAAGTTTCATCATGGAAGCCCCTAGAAAACACAAAGTTTATCATAGCCTTGAACCCATTCACCATTTATGCTCTCACCACACTATCAGGCAATGCATTCCATAATTAAACTACCCTCCATGCAAAGAAACCACTTCTTACCCTCTTGCTCATTGCTTCCCTTCATAATTTCCAGGGATGGCCCAGAGATGTCTGTCCTCACTCCTTCATCTTGTTCCATGAAATGAATGAACTCTTTAATTTGCATTAAAGTCACCCACCACTATGTTTATCTCATGTTTCTTTGTTAGGTTTTTTTAATCTCTTTTAAGTGTTCGTAAAACTCTTTAGCTTTTTCTTCACTTTTGTCAGCTGTGGGTGCATAAGCTTGGATGATATTTATATTAACAGGATTTCCATTAATTTTTAATAGCATTATCCTTTTAGAAAATGGGATCCAATTTATTACTGATTTATCAATTTCTTCATCTACTATTACAGCTACACCATGTCGATGTCTGTTCTCATCATTCCAAGAGTAATACATTGTCATATTATCTTGTCGACACTTTCCAGATCATGGCCATCTTGTCTCGAAAATTCTCAAAATCCAAACATCCAGTCTCTTAATTTTTCTTGTGGCATTTCTTAATTTACCAGCTTTATATAGAGTTATTATTATTATTATCACTATGTGATACCTCCAGAGAGTCCAGACTCATTGAGGGAAGCCACCTGCTTTACAGCTCTCCATCTCCACCGCTCAATCCACCAACTACAGCGAACTGCATCATCTACACCAACGTCATCTACTGCCCACTACCACCACTAGTATTTTCACAGACAATCACAAACATCTATGTCCACAGCAGGATTTAAGCCCACAGCTTTTTGACTGGAGAGCGGATACACTGACCACTCGGCCAACCAGGTTCTGACATTCCAAGTTGCGATTTTAAAAGTGGACACCATTATGAGCCTGGAGATTCTTTGCACCCCTATCCCATTTAAGAGATGCTGGGAACTCGGAGCCAATTGTAAGAGTTTGATCATCATGGTGGTGGTTCTGGAGATAAAATAGAGTAGTAGTTTCTCCATTTGCTTTCTGCTCCACAGTATTACAGATGTACACAATATAATCATACTGCCATCTGCCAATCTCTGATCACCAGCTTTTCCGTCATCATTTGGCTTCAACCTTGTGTCAGTACTGATAATACTGCTTCCCACCTTCAGGGGCAGTAGCCCCAGCAGATGCTTATTTAATGACAGCACTACTTGCCATGTCGCCAAGTTGTCATTGGGTTTTGTGAGGTTTTAAGTGAGAGAGAGTTGCCACTTCTGCTCCCCCACACTCTGATAGCTCAGCTGCTGTTACTCCATGGCTGCTTATTTGCCAAATTGCTTTGCTTATATCACAGCTAGCATCCATATCTGAGGTCGTTCTCCAATCTGCTACCTGGGGACGCACCCAGTAATAGTCAACTCTGCCCAAGATTTTACACTGCGCTGAATTAAACTGAAATCCCCATTCATTTGTCCAACTCTGCATTTCATTCAAATCCACTGGCAAGGATATCATATCTGCACTATTACTAATAATCCTTCCCACCATCACATCATCTGCAAACAACTGAATATTCCTCTGAAATCCATCGAAAATGTCATTGATATAAAGGTTAAACAATACAGCTCCCAGTACTAAACTCTGCAGGATCCTACATGTAACCTGCTGCTTCCTTGATACCATTCCCTCATCCACAACTATCTGATACTTATCACATGGCCAATTCCGGATCCAATTCATTAACTCAATATCCAAACCCATGTGCTGCAATTTAAATATCGGCTCATCATGGTCACCTTGTCAAATGCCTTTGAAAAATTCAAAAAAAAATGGCAGAATATGGCAGGGCTACAATTTCTGCACTATTACTAATAATCCTTCCCACCTTCACATCATCTGCAAACAACTGAATATCCCTCTGAAATCTATTGAAAATATTACTGATATAAAGATTAAACAATACAGCTCCCAGTACTAAACTCTGCAGGATCCTACATGTAACCTACTGCTCCCTTGATACCATTCCCTCATCCACAACTATCTGAGAATTGGCTGTGTGATAATTATCACACAGCCAATACTCAGTCTAATTCATTAACTCCGCATCCAAACCCATGTGCTGCAATTTAAATATCAGCTTATCATAGATCACGCTGTCAAATGCCTTTGTAAAATAAAATAAAATAAAAAAATGTCAGATATACCTTTCTCTCATCCACTGCTTTTGTCACTTTATTATAAAATGCAATCCTATTACTAAAACAAGAGCAACCCTTAACAAATTCATGCTAACTCTCAGAGGGTATACTTCTACTACATTACCCTCATTTGCCCAATGTTGTAAATGATCCCTAACTTCTCCAAGATCTTAACAATTGCTGATGAAATACAAACTGGTCTATAGTTTGACAGCGCAATTCTACTACTACCTTTATACAATGGTACTATATTGCCTTTGAAAGGTCAACAAAGCTCAGTTCTGATGTTCGGTTCAGGGTATTCTAACAAAACTCTTGATAAATTCCATCCAGTCCAATTGTGTTATTGACATTCAGAATACTCATTATTTGACACACACACACTCTCTTCTTGCACTTCTAAACCTCAAACTGCTCCATCCTTCTAGTATTAAAACCTACATCTCCAGGATGAAACAGCCCAATTAAGTGTTCATTGAACAACTTAACCATATCCTTTGCATTAGTCACTCTATTCCCATTTTTATCCAATAATGTTATTCTTCCGCAACCATTCCTCCTCCTGCTCTGGCCACACACACATACCCAGATGCCTATATCCTTCCTCACTCAAATGCAAGCCATCACTCACATACAGTTTGTTTTTCTCCTCAAATGTCCCATAAAGATCCATGTAATCCAAGCCACTCTTTCGGCACATTATGACTATCCTACTATTCATTACTGATGTCCTTTTCCACAGTTCTGCATTATCGTAGCTGGTCAATACACTCACCAACTTTCCTCTCTCTGTCCTCTTCTGTACAACTGCCCAGAACAAGACTGAATAGTCACCAGACACAACTGGAGGCATACAGTCTAGTTTGGTTATGGATGTATCTGCTGATGCTATTACCAGAGATCCAATACTTTCAAACCCCTGGTCCCATTTATAACATGCTATTGCAGGTAATTATCTCTTAGCAACTGTATAAATTCCACTTCCATTTTGTAATGTACCCTTTCCTTCCTCCAATCTATGTCCTCACAGTTGAAGTCTCCCATAATAATGCTTGGCTTGCACTCATTGTGCTAATCTGCTGATGCATGGCATCTACATCCTTAGTCAATAAGAGCAATCACCAATATATTATGTCCTATTAGCCTCTATCTCACACCAGACAGTCTCAAATGAACCATTTCCCTTAAACCTAAAATCCTCTTAAAGGTCTAATTTTGTTTTGTTGGTTTTATTTTTCAACTATGATTAGCAATACTTCACTTTCTGTCCTATTCTTATTCCTACTATCTTCCCTGAAATTACAATATCCCTTACATTCTATCCATGTAACTATATCATGTTCTGTCAATCAGGTCTCACTGATGCCTCTAATTTTTTGCTAAGTTTAGTTGACCAATTACAAAATCTCCTTTTCTTTATTCCTGATACTCTGGTATTTGTGCACATGCATTTCAACATTCCGTTGTACCCACAGTTATACTTGTGTAGTGTCATTATCAACCTATTCAAATCGAGAATACCTATGAAATTGCATTCAGTAATGTAAAATGAGGAGCAGGTTCTTTGCATGGAGAGTGGTCAGTGAGTGATATGCATTGCCTGTGTTGAGAATGTAGACACATTGAATCATTTTAAGACATGGCTGGATGAGCATTATGTACAACAGTGTGCACCTCTCATGATGAGTCTCTTACTCCATGGAGGTCAGATCTTAATAATAATAATAATAATTTCTGTACACACGCTCATTTAACCAAGGAGAATGGCAAGACACATGCTTCATTGCATCCTCCCTTCACTTCCAGTTCTCACTAAAATAACACTTTCTCCAAACATCTAACTCAAAAATCACTGACTCATTGGCAATCATAGCCTTTCTTCTCAACTCTGTTCTACCATATCATAGCAGCATACTGAGTCTGCTGCCTTGTTATCATAGCACAGAGGCAGCATTCTGAAGCCTCAGTATGATATGACAGGCAGCAGACTGAGTTTATTATTATTATTATTATTACCCCAAGACCTCATGGAGTCAAAGACTCGTCTGGGAGGTCCTTTTATCACACACACATCTCATCATACCATGCCCTGAACACATTCAAACTCCTTGCAGACACCACAATCTTAGGCAAGGCATTCCAATCATTTCAACTCTGCAGGAAAAAAAACCTGCTACTCACAACCTCTTTATACAGTTTCCAGGGATGACCTCTGGTTCTCCCCGAATCTCCAACTATTCTCTGTAGAACTTCTCCACCACTGATCCTATAACAACCCCTTACCAACTTGTAGGTCTCTATCATATCTTCCCCTCTTCCTCCTGTCCACCAGACTCTGCAAATTACATCTTCTCAATCTTTCCTCATACTCGACATTCCAGAGGTCAGAAACTACCTTAGTTAATCACCTTTGGCCACTTTCTGACATCTCTTTATCCTTCTGAAAACCAGGTTACCAAATCTGAGCACAATAGTACATGTATGACCTAATCAAAACCTTATAACAACGGAACAAGAATCTCCTTAATTCTACACGTGAGTGTCCTCCCCATCATTCCCAGAAGCCTTTGTGTTGTCTTCACAATTTTGGCAATTTGTCCCCTAAATTTCAAATCCTTATCCACTATCACCCCCAGATCTCTTATTTCTTTCACCTCCAACAATATATCCTCACCAAGCATAAATTCTGCATCCCATCTTTGTTTTCCAAATTTTAAAACCTTACATTTTGTAACATTGAACTCACATCCCCATTTCCGTGCCCAATCACTCAATTTATTCAAGTCTTCTTGTAAGGTCACAGCATCTTTACTACTCTTCATGGTTCATCCCAACTTTGCATCATCTGAAAAACAACTGAATATCTCCATCCATATCTTCACCTATATCGTTAATATACAAGTTAAACAGTAATGGCCCCAAAACAGACCCCCTGAGGCACTCCACTAGTGACTTTCCTATTCCTGGATATCGCTCCCCCTTACACAACTTGTTGATACCTATCAGATAGCCAGTCTCCAATCCAATGCACTAATCTAATATCCAACTCCATCTGCTCTAGTTTGACTATCAATTTATCATGAGGTACTCTATCAAAAGCCTTTGCGAAATCTAAGTATATTACTGTGTATCGTTCTCCTCTGTCCAAGGAAGCAGTCACTTTATTGTAATAAGTAAGTAGATTACTGAAACATGACCTCCCTTTAGCAAATGCATGCTGTCCATCAAAGATAATACCATTGTTGTCAACCCAACTCTGGATCCTAGTTTTCACAAGCTTCTCCAGCAACTTAACCACAACACCTGACACACAGATAGGCCTATAGTTTGATGCTTGAATTCGATCACCTCCTTTATGAAGTGGTACAATCTTACCCTCCTTCCACTCCTTAGGGACTTGACTGGGTGCAAGATTTGCATTAAAAAATATGTCAAGTTACAAGACTTATGCAATCTTTTCTTCCTTACTCTTCATTTTTGTTTCTTTTAACAACTCTTTTTATATTTCCTCTCATTGCACATTTCTCTCATTTCAAATCATTTGTTCGTGGAAAAACAATCATTTCGCTTCTCCCTTCTGCAAACTAATAGCTTAACTAACATCCATGATGTTTGCATCTGGAAAAAATACTTTCATCACTTTCTCATTAAGTATACCTCTTATCAACAAATCTCTATACAATACCTTCTCCTTATTTCCAGTTTCTTACACTTGCATACTTTTCCCATTCACCATTTCTTTAATTCTTCTACCTGCTGTAACACACAATCATTTCTCCAATTGCTCTAGCTCCTGTTTTATCCTGTGAAGAATGACACATAAGCATGCTATTTCACTCCTTACTATCATTTCATTACCCACATTTCTTTCAGCCACTTCTTTCATGCTATCATTCTGCACACTATCATTCACTATTTCCACATTTGCCAGAACACTTTTGCTACCTATTCCTAAATCGTTAATATTCATCACTTCATTTTGCTGCTTTCCATATGACTCACACTGATTGCAATTGCACACAAAACATTAAAGTAATATGTTCATAATAAATGAACAGCAAAACACAAACAATAACAATATATTAATAAATAGTAATAATCAATACCTTTCTGCTTGCCCAAGCATCATGATAGTGTGTAGAAAAGTTCTGTACAATTGTAACGAGATCAGGGGTTAGTTGAATTCTATAAAAGTATCAGAAAACAAACTTAAAATAACATATTAGGATTATTATTGAATAATTAACACATATTGTTAAAACATATTGTTGAATGAATAATACAATATATTTATTACTCATTATTATTATCCCAAGACCCCATGATTATTATTATCCCAAGACCCCATGGAACCCACTCATCCAGGAGGTCCTTTTGTTATACACGCACAGCCCATCATACTGCACCTTAAACACACTCAAATTCTCTGCAGACATGATCCTATCAGGTAAGACATTCCAATCATTCACAACTCTGCATGCAAAAAACCTGTTTCTCACTCCCCTGCTCACACCCTCCTTATACGGCTTCCAGGGATGACCTCTGGATGTCTCATGATTTCCTGCCATTTTCTGTAAAACCTCGCCAACATTGATCCCATAAGAAGTCCTTACTAACTTGTAGATCTCTACCACCCCTATTCCTCCTTTCCACTAGACTCTGTAAATTGCATCTTCTCAACCTAATTGTAATCACAATCAGGTTGAGATTTACTGGACCTTTTCTAACATCTCTTCATCCTTTTGAAAACAAGGTGACCATATCTGTGCACAGTAGTCCATGTTTAGCCTAATCAAAGCCTTATACAATGGAACAAGAATCTCCTTAATTCTACAAGTCAGTGTCCTCTACATCATTCCTTTGTGTTTGTCCTCACAATTTTGGCAAAGTGTCGCCTAAATTTCAGATCTTTATCCACTATCACCACAAGATCTCTTATTTCCTCCATCTCCAACAATATATCCCCTCCAAACATAAATTCTACATCTTTGTTCACTATTTGGCACTATTCCCATCTTTGTTTCCCAAATTTTAAACCTCATTTTGCAACATTGAAATCGCATCCCCATTCCTGTGCCCATTCACTCAATTTATTCAAGTCTTCTTGTAAGGTCAAAACATCTTCTCAACTCTTCATAGTTCGTCCCAACTTTGTATCATCTGCAAACAACTGAATATCTCCATCCAAATCTTTGCCAATATCATTAGCATACAAATTAAACAGTAATGGCTCTAAAACAGACCAATGAGGTCTGTTTTAGAACCATTACACCACTAGTGACTTTCCTTTTTCGTGATATTGCTCCACCCATACACAACTTGCTGATACCAATCAGATAGCAAGTCTCTGATCCAATGCACTAATCTAATATCCAACTTCATTCACTCTACTTTGACTATCAACTTATCATACAGTAATCTATCAAAAGTCCTTGCAAAATCTAAGTATATTACTGAGTATCCCTCCCCTCTGTCTAAGGAAGCCATCATCTTATTGTAATAAGTAAGTAGATTACTAAAACATGTCCTCCCAGCCTGCCAAAACTGCAATAACGCAAAATCTGGTTTCAAAATTGCAATCTGAACTATCGAACTATATTAATCCAGACATTCTACAAGTACTTGAAAGAATTACTGACAATTCAGCCAAATATACCCTGGAAAAGAATAAAGAAAAACTCAAGACCAAATTCCACAGTTTGAAACAACAGCAAAATATTGTGGCCAATCACAGGAATCCATCCAATCAGACCTCCTCCCTGATAAACACCAACAATGAACAACAAACAAGGGAGACAAGGAGCAACCAACCACCGGCAAGCAAGAACCATGTGATCAACCTATCAAGCCACACCCTGAACAGCATTGAACTTACGCTACTGAATAAAGGACTTAACTACGCAATAGCACCTAATAAAGGTAAACAAACTGGATTTTATCTACCACATAGAAAGAGGCATCAGGTCCCTACCTAACAATATAGCCGATAAAATACGACTAGAAACTAAAAATGTACTGAACGCTAAGAAAACCATACCGAACAATCTCACAAAAACAGAACTAGCAGCAATTAAGTCATTAAAAGCCAAAGAAAACATAATAATAACATATAAGCATATAAGCTGGTAAATTATAACCCAACAAAAAAGGATAAAACAGAGAAACTACTCAAGTCCGTCACTTCTTGGCCACCAGTCATGGTTAAAAAACTCAAACACCAATACGTCATTTCCCCCCCCCCCCCCCCCAAATATATGGGGTCCCGAAAATACACAAACAAAATGTGCCTCTTCGACCAATCGTGGAAGGAATAGACAGTCCCAATTACCACTAAGCCAAGAAATTAGGCAACATTCAAGGAGTTGGTAGGTCATTCCCCCTCCTACATAAAAAACACACAACACTTTATAAACCAAATTAAAAAATTAACACTCGACAAAGATGACTTATTAGTCATTTTCGACGTTTCTGCCCTTTTCACTAATGTCCCCATCAATGACACAATTCTCATACTACAGAACAAATTTCTGCCCGACATTACGGCCCTCTTTGCCCACGTACTACAGTCCGGTTATTTCGTGTAGCAAAACAAATTTTACCTACAAAAAGAAGGTACAGCCATGGGCTCACCACTATCCCCCCAATCGCTAACTTCTACATGGAAACTTTTGAGCAAAGGGCTCTTGATTCCGCCATGCTAAGACCGACAGTCTGGCTTAGATATGTTGACGACGTATTCGCGATCTGGCCGCACGGGCGACAAATGCTAAACACATTCCTTAGCCACCTGAACAAACAACACGAACGCATACAATTTACCATTGAAATAGAAAATCAAAATCTGATCCCGTTTCTAGACACACTAGTCACATGTCTTCCTTCAGGCAGTCTATCCTTCACGGTTTACCGAAAACTGACACACACTGGCCAATACATACATGCTAGTTCATACCACCACCACCACCCATCACAAAAATATGGAGTCATTAACACCCTTAAAAACAGAGCTACAACAATTTGCTCTAACCAACAAGCCCTGAAACAAGAACTAAAAATCATCTATAATGCAAAACACATCTCCTTGCAGATATGTCTATTGTTATGCATTAAGGGAAGGGCCACTACCCAGACCGGTTTCGACCTTTATTGAGGTCTCTTCAGTGGGAGCCAGGCCCAAGTCGAGATATCAGGCAGAAGCATTTGCAGGTCATCTCCACCTATAGGAATTGCCAATTGGTGTGCCACCCTTAATGCATAACAATAGACATATCCGCAAGGAGATGTGTTTTGCATTATAGGAGATACTAGGATAGGAGTGTTGGTAGCTTGCTCCACCTTTGCAACGAGTTGCCCTAGTGTGTACCACCTTAACCCAGTCCTGAAGATACTTTCAGGCGCAAACTTTGTTTGCTCACACTTGGATAAAGGATTAAACTAAATTTATTATACTCTAACCAAGTGGAAAATAAACTTTCAACATCTTTCTCTAAATCCAGAGTAATTTATTAAAAAAGGGTGGCACACCAATTGGCAATTCCTATAGGTGGAGATGACCTGCAAATGCTTCTGCCTGATATCTCGACTTGGGCCTGGCTCCCACTGAAGAGACCTCAATAAAGGTCGAAACCGGTCTGGGTAGTGGCCCTTCCCTTAATGCATAACAATAGACATATCCGCAAGGAGATGTGTTTTGCATTATAGGAGATACTAGGATAGGAGTGTTGGTAGCTTGCTCCACCTTTGCAACGAGTTGCCCTAGTGTGTACCACCTTAACCCAGTCCTGAAGATACTTTCAGGCGCAAACTTTGTTTGCTCACACTTGGATAAAGGATTAAACTAAATTTATTATAAAAATCATCAGCGACACATTCATAGATAATGGCTATAACAAAAATACTATTAATATAATACTCCATAAAACAACAACAAAAATGAATCTAGATTACAGTAAAACCATAGACATCCCATACATTAAAGGGTTATCAGAAAAAATCAACAGAATCCTACAACATTATAACCTCAATGCCACCTTTAAACCACCCACTAAACTTAAAACCATATTCAACTCCTCTAAGGATCCTCTCCTCCCATTAGCACATCCTGGAGTCTATTGCATCTGCTGCAACTGTAACTTACCGTACATTGGTGAAACAGGACGGACAATCCCTATACGTAAGAAAGGACACATTAAATATAACCATTATAGTGAAGCAGGCTTCTCAGACCATGCACTCAACACCTTACACCAAATCAACTGGAAAAGCACCCGCTCTTTACACCGCACAAAAACCTGTTACCTGTTACGAAAGGAAATTTAAGGAAGCCTGTGAAATCCTGATAAACCACCCAAATATCAACAACAAAGATGGCATGAAAATTCCAAGGATCTGGATGGCACACATTCAGCTTACCTAATATATAAGATGCAGCATAAATCAGGACTGTAGCCAATCTTCAGCTAGTATTAGAAACCATTCCATACCAACTGGCTGGAATGTACAAATATAATCATAATGTTAACATATGTATATAGATAGATACTTGTTGTTGTGCCAAATGTATTTCTACAACCAACAGATAACACTAATAATAGGACTCTAGCGTTGATTTTTTTTTTTTCACCAGAGGTCAGGCCAACAATTGTTGTAGCGGTTGGTCAGTATCTTTAACAAACCAGTTTGATTGTAGTGTAGCTTGTTTTCTGTGTATAGTTGTATGCTTCAGATGATGACCTTGACATAAAGGTCGAAAAGTCGAACGTAGATTTTAGTTATATTAAACTAAAATTTTTATTCAAACACGGTAGTTATCTCCATAATTTTTAAAAAATGCATTCAGATCACCATGTAAGCTTAAAAGAAAAGAAAACATGTCCTCCCTTTAGCAAATCTGTGCTGTCCATCAAAGATGATACTATTGTTGTCCACTCAATTCTGGATCCTAGTTCTCACCAGCTTCTCAAACAACTTAACCACAGCACCTGACACACAGATAGGCCATTAATTTGATGCTTGAGTTCTATCACCTCCCTTATGAAGCATCACAATCTTGCCCTCCTTCTGTTCTGCTCCTTAGGAACTTGACCCAATGCAAGACTCATATTAAAAAAATATGTCAAGGCAGATGTCAACTCTCTGGCATATTCCTTCAGAATACATGGTTATATATTATCAAGTCCCACAGCCTTATTAACATGAAATTTGCTCAACTCTCCATACCTCTTGCTCACTTACAATCAGTCTCTCCTCCCCATCATCAATTACTCTCAATCTCTCCATGAAATTGTGAGTAGTTGATGTCACATTCATAAGAATGAAAGACCTTTATGAACTGCTCATTAAGTATCTCCACCATATCTTCTGCAGCAGTTGTTTTTATGCTATTTCCTCCAATCAATGTCATCCTTCCATAATCAATATTTTTTTTGCTGGCTACATGTCGAAAAAACTCTCTAGGATTCTTTTTGGTTTCATTAGCTAACTGCTGCTCATACTTCACTTTTGCTATCCTTACTAACCAAATCACCCTCCTTCCCTGGTCTTTGTAATCCTCATGTAATTGGTTATTACCACTTCTCTTATCTGCCTCCATAATGTCCTTTTTCTCTGTATCACATGCTTATTTATTTCATTCATCCATTTCACACCTACCTTATTTAATCTTCTGACTCTTGGAATACATTTAGACATTGCTTCTACTAGATAGTTTTTGAATATCCCCCAAGCTGCTTTGATTTCTTTTCCAGCTAACTCCTCATTCTGTGATACACATGCAAGCTGTCTCTTGAGCTCTTTAATCACCACCCTTGTGGTTCCACATATACCCTTATCTCAAAGAGATCCTCACACTGCTGCCAAACATCCAGGTAATCACTTCATGGTAACGCTCACCAATTGGAGGGTGATTAAAACCTCATTTATAATTACTTCCTTAATGAGATAATCAAATCCAAGACCCTCAATCCTCGTGTGCCCTCTGTTACATACTGCCTGAGGTACTTGTCCCTCAGAAACTCAAGAAACTCATTTTCTTTACTTCCAGTTGCTATCTTCATCCCAGTGAATACTGCCATAATGATCACCATTTTCTTATTTGCTTGGCTAATTTGATTATGCATTTCATAGTCACTACCATTCACATTACCAGGTTTTTAATACAACATCCAACTAAGTATTTCATTCTATTCACCTCTATCTCACCCCACACTGCCTCAAAATCATGGCACTATTTTCCTCCTGCATGTCTACTTTGTATGGACAACTCTTTTTTTATCATCAATAGCATCCCTCTCTCTCTTTTTACCCTTTCTGTCCTCATGAAACACATCATACCCTTCCATCTCTGTTCTTGTCAGTATATGTCATACTCATACTACTATGTCTCACTTATTTCAACAATTTTTGGGTGAACAGACTCAGTTAATGCAACCATTCGTAGAGAAACACAGCAGCATATCCCTGGATCTATAGCTAGTTTCACTGATAATACCCCTTATTTGACGTGACTTCTCCATGCTTAACTCGAGCAATTTCTTCTTTTCCTTATTCATCTTTCTCATATCAAATCCAACTGCTTTCCCTTGATCCCAGGTCATCCCTTCCCTTTTTGTCCACTCATGCATCACATCTTCTTGGAGCATCTATCTACCTTTCTCATGCTGTGTTCCTCTGTCCACCTTGTGCCTCCCCATTTCCCTCTCTGTTTTGCACACCTGTTCTCTCATTCTCTATACTCATGATGCTCAATTCTTCATTCATAACCACCTCTTCAATCTGCCTCCTATTACTCTCCTATTCTTACACATTGCTTACCACCTGATCAGATTTATTCTCTACACTCACTTCTCTATCTTCCAACAGCAGCAGTCTCTCCAAGTGACTCACACCAAAAAATTACTCAAATGCATTCATCGCTCCTATACAGTTCACTTTGTCCTTCAAACTTTAACACACATTAACAAACTGCACTCCTTTCTCCTCACACATTTCCGCTAACACATCATTCATAATCCTTACTCTCCGACTTATTTCAGCACTGTCATACCTGGGTAACACGCTTACTACCTTTCCTATCATGCTATTCTCTTTTATCCATCTCAACAACCTCCTGATATCCAATCTGACATGTTGCAGTCAAGCTATTTGTACCTATTACAACTACCAAACTCTTTTCCTCTCTTACTTTTCATATCTAATGCCTCAATCACTCTATTCATTTGAACTATGATTTATCAGATAATGATAAATTATTAGTATTACCTGGAATTGAAAATGTAAATCAGATAATGCTAATTGAGATTTTTCTACTCATATTTAATTCACATATTCTGAATTCTGCTATTTAAAACAGCAACTGAGAAAAAGCAAATAATAACAAAATTATCAAATTTTCATTCAAGGTTAATTTTTTTATATATTATTAACAACAAACAACCATGGAGTTCCTGCTAAACTCTTCTCTATCTGCACACACCACACTCTCGGGTAAAGCATTCTTCTGCTCTTCAACATACAACCACTCTCTCTTATCATTCTCTCCTTATATAGCTTCGACGAATGATCTTTTGTTTTACTTCATCTCCCTCTAATCTATGAAAACATTTCTTCCTCACATTTATCTAGCCCCAACCCCCCCAACCTAATCAAATCAAATCTAAATTGTATGTCTCAATTATGGTTTGCTAGGAGGCTTATGAAAGAAGGCTCTGGATTCAGATCTGTTTTTTTTTTACTAATTAATTGCGACGATATTTGTGTGTGTGTGTGTGTGTGTGTGTGTGTGTGTGTGTGTGTGTGTGTGTGTGTGTGTGTGAGAGAGAGTTGTGGTAGAAGTTGTGCACTTGCAGTGTATTGGCTTTTTCTTTAGGTTTGTACATAAAACTGTTAAACTTAAAGCAAGATATACTGACCAGCATCAAAAGCAAGATGGCTCAGGTTTTCCTTAAAAGAGTTAAATTTCGTTTCGTGAAATGTAAGGTGTGCTATTTTACTCATGGGATCATGTCAATATATTAAGGATTTTTAAGGTGAATGTTAGGAGGGTGGTGTGTTTGTGAAGTGTGATTTGAATGTAGAGTTGTGTTGAATAGCAGTAGGGAGAAGGACAGAAAACTGACAGTCAATGAATAGGAAGTGTTTAGAATATCAAGTAACCTTGGTGTTAACAAGGCCATGGGACATGAAATGATATCAGAACATGTATTATGTGTAAAAGAGCTGCTGGTTCCCTTCACTTGGTTGTTCAACACAAGTTCCACAACAAGAACAGTCCCAGAAGAATGGAAAGAAGGAAAAATAGTACAGCTGCATAAGGGAAATCTAGGTCAGTAGTGTCAATCTATAGGCCAGTGTGTATATCAAGTGCAATAATGAAGGTGTTAAAGAAGTTAGTCAGAGACAGAATACAAATCTGAACTGATGAGAATGGAAATTTTTCAAGAGAGCAACATGAGTTTGTTAAGGAGAGGTTATTATTATTATTATTCAGGCCTCCATGGAGTCAAAGGCTCATCATGGGCAGTCCTTCCTAAGAATATAAATTCTGTCAAGACTCATCGAGGGGAGCCCCCCCCCATTAGAAACACAAAGTCTATCATACCACTCGTTAAGCTCATTGACCGTTCTCGCTCTCACCACTCCATCAGGCAATGTATTCCACGGTTCAACCACCCTAACCATGCAAAGAAACCACTCCTCATCCTCTTGCTCACAGTTTCCTTTTGTAATTTCCATGGATGGGCTCTTGTCATCACTCCTTCCTGCTGTTCAACCAAGTGAAAGAACTCCCCAGTGTCAACCCTGTAACCACCACTCAACACTTTAAACGTCTCAATCATATCACCTCTCCTTCTATCACCAAACTCTGCAGAACACATTCCTTCAGCCGTTACTCATAACCAAAATTATACAGTCCTGAAAGCATCTTTGCCATCCGTCTTTGTACCCTTTCCACAGTTAATTTATCCCCTTCAAATCCTGGGGACTAAATCTGAGAATAATAGTCTAAGTGTGATCTGATCAGAGACTTATACAATGGAATGATAACCCTTTTATCTGTGCAGGTCAGTGTCCTCCTTATAATTGCAGCAATCCCCTGTGTTACCTTCACCACCTTTGCAATATATTTCCTAATTTTCAGGTTTCTATCAATCATCAACCCCCAGATCTCTTGTCTCTCCGACTTCCTCCAGTATAACTCCTCCCATAGAGTATGCAGCATCCCATCGATGTTTACCAAACCTCACGATCTTACATTTTGCTGCATTAAACTGACACCCCCATTTATTTGCTCATCTATCTAGCTTATTCAAATCCTCTTGCAGGGCTACCACATCTGCATATTACTAATAATCCTTTTCAGATTCGCATCATCCGCAAACAACTGAATATCCCCTTGCAATCCACTGGCAATGTCATTGATATAAAGGTTAAACAATATAGGTCCTAGTACTGAGCCCTGTGGGGCCCCACTTATAACCCTCTGCATCCTTGAAACTCCTCCACCATACACAACACCTATCAGACAGCCAATCCTGAATCCAGTCAACCAATCTGACATCCAGACCCATGTGCTGCAACTTAAATATCAGCTTATCATGTGGCACCGTGTCAAATGCCTTCGTTAAGTCTAAGAAAATTGCGGTATATGCCTTTCCCTCATCTAATGTTCTTGTAACTTTATTATAAAAGGCCAGCATATTGCTAAAACAAGAGCGCCCTTTCACAAATCCATGTTGACTCTCACTGATAACATTACCCTCATCTGCCCAATGCTGTATACGGTCCCTCACTACTTTCTCCAAGATCTTAACAACTACTGATGACACACAAATTGGCCTATAATTAGACACTTCTACTCTGTTACCACCTTATGCAATGGCACTATCTTACCTTCCTTCCATTCCATGGGCACCTTTCCCACAGACAGACTTTCATTGAAAAGCCAGGTTAAAGGCACTGTCAGTTCCCTAGCACATTCTCTCAAAACTCACGGTGAAATATCATCCAGTCCCAAAGCTTTACTGACATCCAATGTATTCAGTATCTGAAACATACTCTCCTCCTGTACCTATAAACCTCAAACCTGCCCTATCCCTCTAGCATTTAAACTGACTCCTCCAGGATGAAATACTCAAATAAAGTGTTCATTGACCAATTCCACTATGTCCTCTGCATCAGTCACTCTATTCCCATTTTTATCCCACAATGTCTTTCTTCCACAGTCATTTCTCCTCCTACTGGCCACATATCTAAAAAATTCCCTAGAATTTTCCTTGGATCTGAGGGCCAATCTTTTCTCATATTCCAGTTCACCTTCCTTATCACACTAGTCACTCTTCTGGCTTGTGTCTTATATTCTTCATGCATCTTCTCTTCACCTGTCTCCTTATATCTCCTCCATAGCCTCTTTTTCGCATGCAATTCCTGTTTAATATTGTTTGTCATCCACTCATTGTATACATCTTCACTTATTGTATACAACTTACCATTGCTGCTAACAAATATTCTTTCACAATTTCCCATGCACTAATGATATCCCGGCCCTCCAAATCCTCCCTCCATGAAACTTCCCGAAGTTGACATCTAAGACTATTATAATCACCTACTTTATAATTCTGCATAAGTTCCTGTCTCTTAGATACCCCTACATGTCTATTCATTTTCCAAGTCAAAATCATATGGTCACTCTCTCCAACTGGTGGGACAGATGTCATCTCAGTTATTATCAACTCTTCTGATTCTATAACCAAATCCAAAACTTGAAAATCTTGTTCCCTCCGTTACATGTTGCCTAAGACATTTGTCCCTCAAGAATTCTAGATATTCCATTCCCCTATTGCTACATGCATCTTCCTCTCTCCAATTTATACTGCTGTAGTTAAAATCTCCCATAACAATCGTTCTTCTTGCACTTGCCAAACTGAACTGTCTGTACATCTCCTGGTACCCATCCTCTGTGCTCCTGGGTCTGTAGCAACACCCCACTAAATATCCTGTCTTGCCCACCTCTACCTCACACCATATGCTTTCAAAATGATTAGTGTCACTGTCTTCCAAAGTCTCCACTCTTAGAGGACATAGGTCGTCACTTATCATAAGCGGTACCACACCTCCACGCTTTTCCCTCCTATCCTGCCGAAAAATGATGTATCCAGCGACTTCTATTTCTGTTATTATATCCTCTTCTGTCAACCACGTCTCAGTGATCCCAATAATTTTTGGCCAGGCTGATGCTATCTGCACCACCAATTCCTCTCCCTTATTCTGGATACCCCTGGCATTAGTATAAAGCATATAAATGCCATTGTTTCTATACCCAGCATTATCCCCTCTAGACTCCACTGGGTTCAGTGTTACCTGATGTCGATTCCCTTCTCCCACGTATCCATTTCCACAAGCGGCCACCCCTGCTATCATCCTCCCTGGGACACACTGACTCGTTCAGAACAGCAATCTTTCCAGATGCCTACGTTCTTCCTCATTCAAATGTAAGCGGTCTCTCGCATATCCTTTCTTTCCTCAAACGCACTCCAAGCATCCACATATACCAGTCCTCTCTTGTCACACATTCTAGCTATTATGTCATTCAATATTACTGCTCTTCTGCTCAGCTCATTCATTATCATACCTAGGCATATGCACACTATTTTTCCTCTCTCTGTCTTCTTCCGTACAGCCTTGAGCAAAAATCTCATATCTCTCGCTGCCCGACTTACATTACCACTCAAGTCATTTGTTCCTACAATCACAATCATCATCATCTCATCCACCCTTTCATGCTTTAGTAATTTTGCTACATTTCATAATAGCATAACTAATATATTGGATGGAGGAGATGTTTATGCAGCAATTTATTTGGAATTTGATCAAGTACAACATAATAAACTACTGTTGAGAATGAACAGAATGGGGATGGAGAGGCATTTGTTAGCAGGGTTATGGGGATTATTGATTAATGGGAGCCATTGAGTTGTGCATGGAGGTGCAGTGTCATGAAAAAGGAAGGTGACAAGTGGGGTGCCACAGGTTTTTCTGTTTGGAGACCACTGTTGTTTGACTTATATATCAGTGATGTAATTCACAGTGTTAAAGGAGATATTCATTTGTCTGTTGATAATGCTAAATTAGCAAACAAATGAATATCTCCTTTCTCCAATCACCTACCTATTCAAATCAACTTGTTGCTGTTACAAGGTGATTTGAATAGGTAGGGCTGAAGAATGGGGATGTCATTTCAGTGTTGCTAAGTATAAAGTCATGCACTTTGGCGAGAGATGATGGAATGAGCTTTACCATACTGGAGGAACTTTGCTTCACGAAGTGTAGGAGGCAAGGGATATCTGGAGATCTTTGTGACCAGGGAACTGAAGTTCAGAGGACATACTGTGAGAATTATAAGAATTATATTAATGATAAGGAAATATTAGAGAGAGAGAGAGAGAGTGTGCATAGGTGAATAATTAAGACTGTCTCAGGACTATGGAATATTGAGTATAGATCGAGGAAATGTGGCCTTCAGAGCTTGTCAGAAGGAGAATTAGTGATATGACTGAGACATATAAGTTGATGAGAGGAGCCTATCAAAAAGATACAGGGAAATTATTGCATAGGATAATGGATGATGCAAGAATGAGTGGTCACTTGTCACTATAGATTTTTTGCTTGGTGAGTGGAATGCATTACTGGAGCAGGTAGTGAGTGTTCCAACAGTGAACGTAGGCAAGGTATGACAATTATTGTGGTCTAAGAGCTTTCAACCTATTGCACTGTCTTAGGATTCCATGGAGGCTTGGAAATAATGCCAATACTATTCTCCTTTTATTACTCACACGGCTCTGCAAATGGTATTCTTTCAATTTGCAAAACATACATTCTAGAGACCTAAAGTTACATTTATTTATTCTTCCCATTTCCTGGGAAGTGTGATAAATATACATTTCCCACAGACAGGCATTCTATGATCTCTCACCTGACACATTTCTAACTACCAGGATGCATATATGTCGCAAGTATAACAAAACAAACAAACAGTATAACAAATGTTTCCAACTTTCTGGAGCAATGAGAGAATGAGGCATAGAAGTTGCAAATATCAATCCACTTTGCATTTTTATTATGCCATACAACCTTGGATGGGAGAGGATATGTGCATGCTGTTCCATTGGGAAAGAGATAAGCACTAGATTATGGTTTAAATGCACTTAGAAGGGGCAATAGTAAAGAAGACGTCTAGGTTGTTTGAAGAGCAATTGGAATTATATACACTAACATCCAAAACCTAAAGATAAACACTATTTCTGAAGATTACAACCACAAATTCAGGAGAATCAGCTTTCATGACATTTTGTATAACTGATGATTTCGAGTAGAAAGTGGGTACACATTCAAATTTTCAAATTGTATGCAAAAGGGACATGTGGTAGCATTCAACAGGCTAAAAGTATGGAGAGTGGTATGCATGAGGAGTGCTTGGCTGGTGGGACAATAGAAAGAGTGGCTTTAGCAATAAAGAGAGGGCATGAAGTAGACAAGATGATAGTTATGGTGGGTACAAATGACCTGAGTGGTGATATAAATCGGGTAGGAAAAGATTTAAGAACATTGTTAGATATTGTGAAGAGGAAAAATGTCAATGGGAGGATAGTGGTGTGTGTGCTGCCTCATTTTGACAATTACGAGTTAAGTAGACGAGCGATGATAACACAGTCCAACACAATTTTTGCTGACTTTTATATGAGACTTGTTTTTTTACTAATTTGGGTGTGCTGATTTCAAATATCAAACCCATTTTTCTCTATCATGTCAGGTTTTTCCTCTATGGCATTTTCTTTTTGCTAATTTGATAGTTTTAAGGAGGCAGCACTATTTAGAGGATCAAAAAAATCGATTTTTTAATATTATTTTCCGAAAGTATGTACTTTTAAAAATCTGTTCCTAACTTTTTATCAAGAAATTCGAAACATTCCCAAAGATATAGCCTATTATTCAAAGTAGTGCGCAGATCAGAATCGGAGCGCCCACCGCTCTCGCTTGTTAGTAAACGAATAAATGCGTTTACTAACAAGCGAGAGTTAGTAAACGCATGCAATGGCACGTACTGGCGCTTTGAATGGGAGAGAGGCCGATAATTAGATACATAACTACTTAACAATATTCATTAAAAATTACAAGAATATTTATAAAAAAATAACAATTTTACTTACACATGAGTTTCAGGGAATAAATTTTTGAACTGAACAAAACTGAACACACAGCAATTTCTGCTGTGTATACAGTTTTGGCAATCTCTTTGAATATTCCAACAGTAGTCGGCAATCATGTGAGAATCCCATCTTCCTTGGTACCGATCTTCCATAGTTTTTAAGTCTTCATGAAATCTTTCGCCTTGTTCATCACTTACAGCACCTAAATTCTCGGGAAATCTATCAAGATGACTGTATAGGAAATGAAGCTTTATGCTCATGTTGCAACCTAGGTGCTGGAAATTTTCAAGCAATGTTTCCACTAGATCTTTGTAATTGCACGCTTTTTTGTTTACAAGAAAATGATTCGCAACCATCGTAAATAAAGTCCAGGCCTCTTTCTCAATTTTGTTCATAGAGTTGATGAAATTTGGGTCTCTCATTAAAGTTCTAATTTGCGGTCCATCAAATACACCGGCTTTAATTTTTTCATAACTAAGTCGTGAAAATTTGTCACATATGTATCGGAAACAGTCACCTTGTAAATCTAAAGCTTTAACATACTGCTTCATAAGACCTAGTTTGATGTGTAGAGGTGGAAAAATGATTTTTTCTCTGTCGATTAAAGGTTGATTTATAACATTCTGTTCTCCAACATTTAAGGATATTCTAAGAGGCCAATCTTTCTGACTCCAGTGTTGGTTTCTAGCTCGACTATCCCAGAAGCATAGAAAACACGGAACCTGTGTACATCCTCTTTGAAAGGTAAGTAAAAAGTTCACCATTTTAAGATCCACACAGATGATCCAGTTATGGTCTGTATATTTTAATAACTTCAGAACCTTTTTAATGTTCTCATATGTTTCCTTTAAGTGGACTGAATAGCCAATAGGAATTGAGCCATATACATTCCCATTGTGTAGTAAGACACACTTGAGACTTCTGCTTGAACTATTGATAAATAAACGCCACTCATTTGGATGATATTGTACAACACTCATTTCAGTTAGTAAACCCGACACATTGCTACAGTAAACAAATCCACACTCGTGTTTAAAATATTGTACAAGATTACTTTCCCTGCTACGATAAAAAGTTATCTTCATATCTTGCTCCAGTAAGTTTTTTTCATTTAATCTTGAAGCTAACAATTCCAATGATTCCTTTGATAGGCCCAAATCTCTTACTAAGTCATTCAATTGCGCTTGAGTAAAACGTTGCGGCTCAGAACTAGAAATTACATTTTCGTTGTCTAAATCAACATCCGGGTCTTGCTCCTCAAGAACATCTGGCATATCCCGATCATGTTCGTTCTCAAGTAAAGGAAGTCCTTTATAAATTGGCACGGCTATTTCATTGGAATGAGCAACTGGCCGAATTGCTGAGTCGAGATTTGGATACACAATTTTTTTCTTATTCTTCTTATTATAAACAGAAGTCTGAACTAAACAAAAATAGCAATCATCTACATGATTTTTCGGTTCACGCCAAATCATTGGAATGCCAAAAGCTAATTTTTGGCATTTTCCCTTGCTCCACTGTTGTAAATTTTCTACACGACTTACACACTTTATTTGGAGCCCATGAATTGTCCTGATCTGCAAGTTTTATGTCAAAGTATACAAAATACACTTTCTTAATGAAATCAGTGATATTTGTCCTTTGACTGGGAACAGTAAAGCTGCCACAAATGTAGCAGAAGGAATCTACACTATTGACACATTTTCGAGTAATAGACATGATATATTTTCTTCACTGCCGACTAACATACAATTAACAAGACAAAAAAAACCCAGAGACTTTATTGAGACGTTATAAGAGCTCATCATACTTTCACAATCGATTAACAACTGACTGATTTCGATTGTTCTTTGTCCGCTATTACGATTATAGCATTCGTTTGTTTTAGGCAGTTGTCACCCACTTTTCATCACCTAAATTTATTAGGTTGGTTATCGGCCTCTCTCGCATTCAAAGCATCAGTAAGTGCCGTTGCAGGTTCTTACGCATTTATTCGTTTACTAACAAGTGAGAACAGTGAGCGCTCTGATTCTGATCTGTGCACCGCTTTGAATAATAGGCTATATCTTCGGGAATTTTTTGAATTTCTTGCTAAAAAGTTAGAAACAGATTTTTAAAAGTACATACTTTTATAAATTAATATAAAAAAATTTCGATTTTTTTGATCCTCTAAATAGTACTGCCTCCTTAAAACTATCAAAAACTTACAAATTAGCAAAAAGAAAATGCACAGATGAAAAACCTGACGTGATAGAGAAAAATGGGTTTGATATTTGAAATCAGCACACCCAAATTAGTAAAAAACAAGTGTCAGATCATAATCAGCAGAAAAAAATTTTTTTTTGTTGGCCAGTGTAATGAATGATATGACTGCAAGAATGTGCAAAAAAAAGAGGTCTGGAATTTGTTGATGTTTGGAGTGTGTTTGAAGGAAAAAGAGAGTTGAATACTAGAGATGGACTGCATCTGAACATGGAAACACATAAGCGATTGAAGAAGTTATTGTTTTCTGAACAAGTTGAAGTAATTGGACAGGGAAACTAATATTGAAAAGGTTGAGTATAAGAGAAAGAAACTTTAGCACTGATTGTATATTTATTGATCCTTATTTGCAGAATAAATTGCAGAAGGGAGGGGATAAAAATCAGCATGGGACAACTCAAATTAGTGGCTTATATATCAGTTCTAAAGTCGGTACAAGATCTAGAGGGAATCTGCAATTTTTGTATACCAATGCAAGAAGCATTCGAAATAAGAGAGAAGAATTTTTGGCATTAGTCAGTGCAATCTCACCAAAAGTTGAAGGCATTAGTGAAACTTGGCTGTCAGTAGAAGAGTGGTCACTGGAATTGAATGTGATGGGTACAGTATTTTCAGTGAGGATAGAGAAGATAGAACAGAGGGAGAAGTACTGTTGATGATAGCTGATACGTTGCAAGGCCAAAGAAAGTAGTATATCAAGATGATAGACATGTGAATGAGAGTTCATTTGAGGCGGTCTGGTGCAAAATAGTGACCAATACAACCAAATATACAGTTGGATGCTGCTATAGGCCAGGGAGTACAGGGGGAGATGTTGAATTCATGCATCAGCAAATTAGTGCAATGAGTGCAGGTTTAGTGATTATTATGGGTGATTTTAATTATGGTGATATCATTTGGAAGGAGGAAATATCACGTAGCAAAAAGGAAATGGAGTTCATACATCTTCTACGAGATAATTACTTAAACAACACATAACTGAAGGGATACGTGGTGTGAGAGTGTTGGAAGTGGTTATTGGTTCAGAAGTTATATGCTCCTTGTTATCTCCAATTGGTGAAAGCGATCACGTGGTATTGACTTGGGAGGTTGCAAAATCTGTGGATTTTTCTGTTAAGAAGGGGTATATACGGAACTACAGGTTAAGCAATTATATCAAGCTTTGGAGTGAGCTTGCAGCCATCCCATGGCAGAACATACTGCAGGGGAAAGATGTTAGCAGTACATGGGATAAAATCAGCGGGTATCTGAGGAAAGCAACATCAGATTGTGTCCCCATGGTCAGGAAGTCAAACAAGGCAGGCATTATTCATGACTTATTTTTCACGGTATTAACAACACCACAAACACTTTTATCAACAAGGATGTTTTATTAATGCTAATATTTTGCTGATTTTCAACTCAGCATCATCAGAGCACAACACACATGTAAATGCGACAGTGAATGGGTGAAACAATATAATTGCAAAAGACAAAAGATCTAAAGTCCTATTTTTGGCGCCCTCTAATGGAAAAAAAAAAAAAAAAGCAGCAGTTATCCAGGACTTTAGATCTTTTGTCTTTTGCAATTATATTGTTTCACTCACTCACTGTCGTGTTTACATGTGTGTTGTGCTCTGATGATGCTGAGTTGAAAATCAGCGAAATATTAGCGTTAATAAAACATCCTTGTTGATAAAAGTGTTTGTGGTGTTGTTAATACCGTGAAAAATAAGTCATGAATAACCATCAACGCCTAAGCTTATCTGTTAGATTAAAGGCAGGCATTAGATGGATGAGCAGCAGTATCAAGCTTGATCTGCAAAAAAAAAATGATATGGAGAATTTACAAGGAGAAAGGTGATCAGTACACCCATGAGCAGTACAAGGCTCAAGCTAAGAAGGTTACCAGCATAGTAAGAAAAGCCAAATTAGATTATGAGAAGACCTTAGCCAATGAGATCAAGGGTAACCCCAAAGAGTTCTTCCGCTATGTGGCAAGTAAAAGGAAAAATGACTTCGGAAGGATAACTTTAGTGGGTGCTGATGGTATCAAGGTGACAAAATCAGATGTAATAGTCGAGTTACTGAGTGATCAATTTTCAAAAGTCTATCACCCAAGTGAGGATATCTCTGTACTTGTAGCAATAACTAATGGGAGAATTGAAGCTAAGAAATCAGAAGTATTTAATATATTGCAAAATTTAAATGCAAACACTGCTGTAGGCTTAGAGGGAATATCAGCTCGGGTGTTGCGTGAATGTGCAAATGAATTGTCAATCCCTCTTACTTGGATATTTAATTGAAGTTTGAACTCTGGTATGGTCCCTAGGAAGTGGAAGTTAAGCAAAGTGGTTCCTTTGCATAAGGGTTGCTCTAAAACTGCAGTAGTTAATTACAGACCAATCACCATCTCAGGAGTAGTGGTAAAAGTATTGGAAAAGTTGGTTAAAGACAAAATTCAAGAATAGGTGGATTAGGATATGATACTCTATAGAGGTCAACATGGTTTTGTTAAAGGTAGATCCTGCTTTAGCAATCTAATAACTTTTCATAATAGAATGATATCTGAGTTGGACAAAGGAACTGGCTACACAGTGGTACTTCTAGATTTTGCTATGGCTTTTGACAGGATACCCCATGGAACACTGTTATGCAAATTGGAGCAGATGGGAATGGATACTAAATTGGTGATATGGATAGGAGAATGGCTCAGGGAGAGATACCAGAAATTGGTGTATGGAGAAGCCGAGTCCAGGATGAGGCAGGTGACCAGTGGTGTGCCTCAGGGCTTGGTGCTTGGGCCATTGTTGTTTAATTTGCATATAAATGATATAGGAATTGGCTTACTGGGAGATATTCAGTTGTTTGCTGATGATACAAAGTTGGGTAGCACAATAAAAAATCAAGCTGATGTTGAAAGTTTGCAGGATGATTTAAATAAGCTGGTAAAATGGGCAAAAGATAATGGATGTCAGTTCAATGTGGAAAAGTGTAAATCATGCATTTTGGGATTAAAAGACTACCAGCTGTGTACTACATTGATGGAAAGGTACTCCAAGAGATTGATGAGGCTAGGGAATTAGGGGTGTTGGTAGATAGGGAGACGAAGTTCAGAGAACACATTGCTAAGGTGTCCAAGATTGCACATAGGATTACTTGATTGTTGAGGAACACACTTACATCCAGAGATAAAGAGGTTATTATTCCTCTTTATAAGACGTTGATACTTCCACATTTGGATTACTGTGCTCAGGTCTGGTTACCTGGATTCCTTGGAGATGAGGAGGCTGTGGAGAGGGTTCAGAGAAGAGTGACCAAGTTGGTAAGTGATGTAAAAAATGCTCCCTACATTGATAGATTGAGAGCTTGTGGATTGCAGAGGTTGGTTGATAAGCGGAGAAGAGGGGATATGATAGAAACATTTAAATTACTGAAAGGTTTTTATAGGATTGATGCAAGGGAAATGTTTCAGCTGTGTGATAGTGATGGAAGAACAAGAGGTCATCGCTGGAAATTAAAGAAGAGTGTGGTTAACAAGGGTGTCAGAACAAGGTTTTTTGCCTGGAGGGTGGTGAATGAGTGGAATTACCTGACTTAGTTGTGAGCTCTCCATCTGTAAATGAATTCAAGAAGAGATATGAGAGATATTGTTTTGCTAGTTTGGGTCTCCCGTGATGAGTTTACTGACTCCATGGAGATACCTGTAATAATAATAATAATAATAATAAAAGGAACAAGATTGTGCTAAATAAATTGTGTTTGAAGGAAGCTCTTTTTTTGTGAAGGAATACAGTTGAAAACTTGGATGTCTTGTAATGTCTCAAAGACATCATCTAGATGATTTCATGCAAACAAGGAGTATTCATAAGCTTGAAGAAGGTGGTAGAATTACTGATATCAGTAGAGAGTTTGGAATCTCACATAGCATTATAAATCTAAGTTCTGGACAGCATTTCAAACCAGTGGAATGTGTTCCAGACATTTGCTAAGAGGTAGTCCTCACTCTTTCACAGAGCATGAAGACAGATTATTGGTTATAACAGCAAAAGATAATCAACCCACCATGGCAGGTCAGCTTGCAAGTCAGTTCCATTCAAGCATGGATATGTAGATATCTCACAAACTGTTGCAAGACATCTGTGACAAGCAGGCCTATATGTCCAAAGGCTTGTAGTCTACATCCCTTTATTCTCAGCTCAACATAGAGCATGTCACTGGTGTTGTATTCATAAAAATTGTACAAGACACCAATGGGTAAAAATATTCTTTACAGATGAGAGTTGTTTTAGTCTTTCCTCTGATTCTAGATGACATGTGATCTGGTGTGTAAGTGGTACCATCACAAAAATGTTCTTGAATGTGCTGGGGTGATAGTTTGGGAAGCATTACACTTAATGAATGCATTGAGCTACAAGTGCTGGAAAAAGGGACTATGACTGGTGAACAATATTTCAACAAAATTCTTCAACATCATGTTCAACTGTTCCTTGGTGCTGTAGGCAAAGAATTCATTTTTATGGATGATAATCCATTCCACATCATACATGAGCAGGCGAGATACTTTTGGATACTGAGAATAATAATCGAATCAGGTGGCCAGAATGCTCCCCAGATCTCAACCCCATAGAACGCATTTGGGATGCAATAGGGAGATGCATTGTTGCTCAAAATTCCTCTTCAGAAAACAAACGAGGCCTTATCTTTGCTCTGAAGGAGGAGTGGGCTAGTTTGCCTGAAGAACTCCTGAATCATTTGGTGCTAAGCATAATATGATGTGGCGAGAACTGCATCACAAATTGGGGTGGACATATTCCATACTGAACTGTCTCTCCGCATAGTTTTCTGTAAGCACTGTACATTAATTCCTTAACTATGTCCTTAGGAAATTTGTAACTTTTGCCAAAAATGTATTGCAATTTAATTTGTATGAAATGATTTATTTCATACAAATTTATACAAAGAGGAGTATTTGACTGGTAGAATGAAAAACCTAAGAAGGTGGTGAAAGTGCAAATGATGAATGAGTTTAAGGAGTGGTATGATTGATTTTGGACTGACTGGTGTTAATCTCCCATGATGAGTATTGTGACTCCATGTAGGTCAAGAAGATAATAATCATCATCATCAAATTCCTACCATGTACCCTCAAGGGGTGTACAGGATATGATAGTACTACATGAAAAATTTACGTCATTACTAACTTCCTATCTACAATTTTCCTCCAAATTAGCCTGTTACTTGTCAAAACTCCAACATTATCAGATTTTATATTTCTATCGTCTACGGCACTTTGTACTGTATCAATCCACCTATATCTTGGTCTTTCTCTGGGTTGTTTTCCTGAAAACCTGGCAGAGAACACATTTTTATGTTGGAACATGGTGTTAGCAATAACTAGTCTATGTCTTGAGCAGAAATCCAGCAAATATTTGCCATTATTATTAGCTTTGCTCTTTTCTCCAAATTTTCCCAAAATATTTTTTTATATCTGACAATCATTTCCTACTCTGCTATTTAGATCCCCAATAAGGACCAACTTTTCCTTTTTCATTGTGCCAGTTGCTTTCTCTAAAGCCTGAAAAAATTCCTCCACTTCTACCTTAGTAGAACCTTCTGTAGGATCATAGGCACAAATAAGTCTCATTGTCCAGTTCCCCATTCTGATATTTGCCCACATCACTCTACTTGAGACTGCCTGCCATTCAAGAAGATTAGCCTCATATTTAGTGTTGAATACTATGGCTACTCCTTCTTTTCCTTGATTGAAAATACAAAATGATGGTACAAAACGACTTGATAATAATAATAATAATAATAATAATATATATATATATATACAACTTACGAAGAAGTATTAACAGGTTCAGGCAAATAAGGACCATCGGAAGGAGCTGCCTGCTTACTAAGTCCATCATCTTCCACTACTGTGGTCAAAGAGTAATCAGGAGGCAAAGCACAAGCAATAGCAGTTAGACAGGGTAGGGATTTGCTGAACAGTTCAGGATCATATTCCTTAAAGAAAAGGGGAGGAAAAAAAAAATATATATATATATACACACACAACACACATTAAAATGCCAATGCTAAACATGATTGTAGGGACCAAGGAATATTTATTATTTATTTATTTTTTAAATAGTAGATGGTTTACAGTTGTAAAGTAATTGTAAAACAGCACTGATATAGAGATGGGCAGTAGTTACTGCTCATGTCTATAGTGTATTCTCCCCTCCTGATGTGACTTACTTGCAGCAATGGTTGTAGCCATAATTTTCACTAATAACCTCATCACTTAATAAAACGTGTCAATCAATTACATCCATTACCTGGGCATTGAGAATTATTGTGTGATAATAATTCACGTTCAGAGAACATTTCATTGCATTAAGTTGTGTTCATAGCTACAGTTCAAAGCCAAATCTACTTCAGAAAGTGAGAAATGTGTTGTTACTTACAGTATGCATTGAGGCTCTATAATTTTAAATTTTAAACAGAAATATTAGCAAACTAAACCTATACAATATATTTTTATATATTTAAGCCTGCATAATAATTCCAGTTTTTCATATAATTAGTGTTGTTAATGGCAGGACAAAATAAGAAAAACTTCCATACTGTAATATATGGTTCTATTTTGTTTTTTGTTTTTAATTTTAATCTTTGAAAAAAAGAAGGTCATTTTTCCTGTCTTCAAACCCCCCCTCAGAAACATTGTATTAGCTTTTTGTTCTTGAAGAACTTTATCAAAGATACTTACTATGAAGAAAAAAAAAACAATTCTTTTATAAATTAATTGCCTATATGAAATTTTTGAAAAGATTCACTGTTTATTTTCTAAGTCAATTTTTGTTTATCATAATCCTAGTTAGAACTCACTACATATAATGCTTATTATTATTATTCAGGCCTCCATGGAGTCAAAAGACTCTTCGTGGGAGGTCCTTCCTAAGAAACACAAAGTCTATCATACCACTCCTTAAACTCATTGATTGTTCTCGCTCTCACCACTCCATCAGGCAATGCATTCCATGGTTCAACCACCCTCCATGCAAAGAAACCACTCCTCATCCTCTTGCTCACAGTTTCCTTTCATAACTTCCAGGGATGGCCTCTTTTCATCACTGCTTCCCGCTCAACCAAGCGAAAGAACTCCCCAGTGTCAACCCTGTAACGGCCACTCAACACTTTAAAAGTCTCAAACACATCATCTCTTCTTCTTCTTCTTCTATCTACCAAACTCTGCAGTCCACATTCCCTCAGCCGATCCTCATAACTATCATTGTACAGTCCTGAAACCATCGTTGTACCCTTTCCACAGTTAATTTATCCTCTTCAAATCCTGGGGACCAAATCTGAGAACAATAGTCCAAGTGTGGTCTGATCAGGGTCTTATACAATGGAATGATAATTGTTTTTTTTATCTCTGCAGGTCAGCATCCTTCTCATTATTGCAGCAATCCTCTCTGTTACCTTCACCACCTTTGCAATATGTCCCCTAAATTTCAGGTTTCTATCAATCATCAACCCCAGATCTCTTGTCTCCCCTATCTCCTCCAGTATAACTCCTTCCATAGAGTATGCAGTGTCCCATCAATGTTTCCCAAACCTCAAGACCTTACATTTTGTTGCATTAAACTGAAATTCCCATTCATTTGCCCATCTATCTAGCTTATTCAAATCCTCTTGCAGGGCTGCCACATCTGCACTATTACTAATAATCCTTCCCAGCTTTGCATCATCAGCAAACAACTGAATATCCCATTGCAATCCGCTGGCAATGCCATTGATATAAAAGTTAAACAATATAGGTTCCAGTACTGAGCCCTGTGGGGCCCCGATTGTAACCCTCTGCTTCCTTGAAATTGCCCCACCATACACAACTCTCTGATACCTATCGGACAGCCAATTCTAAATCCAGTTGACCAATCTGACATCCAGACCCATGTGCTGCAACTTAAATATCAGCTTATCATGTGGCACCCTGTGCCACATGATAAGCTGATATTTAAGCCTCATCAAATGCCTTCGCTAAGTCTAAGAAAATGGCAGTATATGCCTTTTCCAGATCTAATGCTTTTGTTACTTTATCATAAAAGGCTAGCATATTGCTAAAACAAGAGCACCCCGTCACAAATCCATGTTGACTCTCACATATAACATTACCCTCATCTGCCCAATGCTGTATACGGTCCCTCACTACTTTCTCCAAGATCTTAACAACTACTGATGACACACAAACTGGCCTATAATTAGACACTTCCAGTCTGCTAATGTCCTTATGCAATGGCACTATCTTACCTTCCTTCCATTCCTTAGGAATCTTTCCTGCAGCCAGACTTTCATTGAAAAGCCAGGTCAAAGGCACAGTCAGTTCCCTTGCACATTCTCTCAAAACTTGTGGTGAAATACCATCCAGTCCCACAGCTTTACCGACATCCAGAGTACTCAGTATTTGAAACACACTCTCCTCCTGTACCTGTAAACCTCGAACCTGCCCTATTCCTGTAGCATTAAAACTGACTCCTCCTGGATAAAATACTCCAATAAAGTGTTCATTGAACAATTCCACTATGTCCTCTGCATCAGTCACTCTTTTCCCATTTTTGTTCCACAATATCATTTCTTCCACAGTCATTTCTCCTCCTACTGGCCACATAGCTAAAAAATTCCCTAAGATTTTCTTTGGATCTTAGGGTCAATCTCCTCTCACATTCCAGTTTTGTCTTCCTTACCATACTAGTCACTCTTCTGTCCTGTGTCCTATACTCTTCATGCATCTTCTCTTCACCTGTCTCCTTATATCTCTTCCAAAGCCTCTTTTTCACATGCAGTTACTTATTCCTGTTTAATATTGTTTGTCATCCACTTTACTCCAAATTGTGTCCTCTTGTTCACTTGTGGTATACAACTTACAATTGCTGATAACAAATATTCTTTCACAATTTCCCATGCACTAATGATATCCCGGCCTTCCAAATCCTCCCTCCATGAAACTTCCCGAAGTTGACATCTAAGACTATTATAATCACCTACTTTATAATTCTGCATAAGTTCCTGTCTCTTAGATACCCCTACATGTCTATTCATTTTCCAAGTCAAAATCATATGATCACTCTCTCCAACTGGTGGGACAGATGTCATCTCAGTTATTATCAACTCTTCTGATTCTATATCCAAATCCAAAACTCTTGAAAATCTTGTTCCCTCCGTTACATGTTGCCTAAGACATTTGTCCCTCAAGAATTCTAGATATTCCATTCCCCTATTGCTACATGCATCTTCCTCTCTCCAATTTATACTGCTGTAGTTAAAATCTCCCATAACATGTCTATTCATTTTCCAAGTCAAAATCATATGGTCACTCTCTCCAACTGGTGGGACAGATGTCATCTCAGTTATTATCAACTCTTCTGATTCTATATCCAAATCCAAAACTCTTGAAAATCTTGTTCCCTCCGTTACATGTTGCCTAAGACATTTGTCCCTCAAGAATTCTAGATATTCCATTCCCCTATTGCTACATGCATCTTCCTCTCTCCAATTTATACTGCTGTAGTTAAAATCTCCCATAACAATCGTTCTTCTTGCACTTGCCAAACTGAACTGTCTGTACATCTCCTGGTACCCATCCTCTGTGCTCCTGGGTCTGTAGCAACACCCCACTAAATATCCTGTCTTGCCCACCTCTACCTCACACCATATGCTTTCAAAATGATTAGTGTCACTGTCTTCCAAAGTCTCCACTCTTTTGTACATAGGTCATCACTTATCATAAGCAGTACTCCACCACCATGCTTTCCCTTCCTATCCTGCCGAAAAATGCTGTATCCAGCAACTTCTATTCCTGTTATTGTATCCTCTTCTGTCAACCACATCTCAGTGATCCCAATAATTTTTGGCCAGGCTGATGCTATCTGCACCACCAATTCCTCTCCCTTATTCTGGATACTGCTTATGTTTCTTCACTTGTATAATTTTTCATTATAGAAATAAAACATAAATCTTTATATATGATATTTATCATTTTCAGCTGAAGTTCTTCTCATGAGCCCCTATTTCCCCAAATCATTCATTATGAATTTAAATAAATGGTTATGAAATAAAGTACATTTTGGAAAATCATGGAAACAACAAAGTGTTGAAATATGAAACAAAGTGTTGTGCAACAGCTAATTCCTCTGAATGACATGCAACTACAGCAATATCAATATTAATATCATTGCTATAATTACTTTCAATATTCACTTGGAGGGAAAATAATGAGAATATAATCTTGTGCAAAGATACCAAGCAATTTTAAACCTGGTGGAGTAAAACCAGGTTTAAAATTGCTTGGTATCTTTAACATAACTATACCCAAGTTAAAAATACTTTCTACATAATCTTGTGCACTTGGTTTTGGGAAAAAAAACAAAACAAAACAAAAATACTCTAAATTAAATATCATTCTGAAGAGTTAATGTCTCATGAAGAAAATACCGCATGTTATTATCATTATATAATATATTCTTGCAGCATGTAAAAGAAATACTGCATATTTGAAAAGAATATGTACATTTTCTAATGGTTTGATATCAAGTGGCATTTTTGAAATAACTATACTTTTACATCATCACCAAATTCCTGATGTTGCTATTGTACATATTATTATTATTATTGTAATCTGGAGAAAGTTGGAATGGATTTAACGATGACCTGGATAAGAGAATCATGATGTATATAAAGATGATATGGATAAGAGAATCTTTAATGAATATACATCAAAGATTAATATATGGTCAGATAGAATCTAAGAGAAGGCAAACAATTTCAGATGAATTTCAGATGGAATATTAAAAAAAAAAAAAAAAGACAAAAATAGCTCAGAAGATAATTGGATGTTGCTGACAAACAGAGATAAGGAAGCTATTATTATGGCAGAGCCTCCATAGCTAAGTCAGTATAGATGAAGCCCTTTGGTTGGAAAGACCTGGGTTTGAATCCCGTCTAGGACATATAGAACCTTTATCAAGGATTTTCAACTGAAGGTGAGTTAGCCTGTCCCATATGGAGGTAAAGAGTTTATCCTCCTAGAAACTCAGGTTTTACGTCCCTCAGAACAGGCAAACTGGCCATATGAACACAATTAACATAAATAATACACTTTCTGTAGAAAACAACAGTTGGCTCCTGCCGAGGGGCAGTAAAACCAGTCAAGAAACCAAAGAAAAATGAAGGCTTAACCAAGAGTGAAAGAAAAATCAAGGAGCAAGTTAATATGGCGATTCATTCATTAAAGGTGTGATTGATGAGAGGTTGACAAAATCATGCTTTCCTGGTGAAAATTAATTATGTTAGCAAGGCTATTAGAGCACAAAAGGGTAGGGTAAAAGAAATGATCGTGGTGGCTGGAATAAATGATTTAAAAGGAGAAAAGTATGGCATGAGAGAGAGGACATGATAGAATTACTGAAAATAGCAAAGGAAAAGAGCAAGAGAGTTAAGATAGTGACTCTGTTGAATGGTATGGACAGAGTAGAGCTGAGAAGGTGGGTCATAATAGTGAATGACTTGATGCATAGGATATGCAGGAGGAGTGGTGTGGAGTGAGTGTGGCAAGCAAATGGACTTATACAAGAAGGATGGTTTGCATCTGAATCAATTTGATGTTCAGAGACTGGAAAAAGTGTTGTTGAATGAAGTGAAAGTGGATGTGCAGAATCAGAGAAACTAGAGCTTTTGAGGGGGGGGGGAGATCTTTTGAATGGATATGCAGACATCAGTGAGGCAGTTAAGTATAAAGCATCAGGATAGCAATGGGCCTAAGGGGCTTTTGCACTTTATGTACACTAATGCCAGGAGCATTTGGAACAAGCAGATGGAACTGTTGGTATTGGTTAGCTCGTTCTGGCCAAAGTTTATTGGCATTAATGAAACATGGCTAACAGAAGATAATATAGTTAGTGGGATAGAATGTGAAAGGTATAGTGTGTTCAGGGAAGATAGAGAGAAAAGAATGGGGGGAAGGAGTGCTATTAATGATAGCTGATGAACTGCAACCAAAGAGAGTAGAAGTTCAACTGCAGGCCAGTGAAAATAGAATATTTGAGACTATCTGGTGTGAGATTGAGACCAGCACAAAATATACAATTGGATGCAGCTATAGACCGGGGGTGGGGTGGGGGGAAGATGATGGAGACAGTATGCATCAGCAAATAGACTCAAAGAGTAGAGAACAGATAAGTATTATGGGGGGGGGGGGATTTCATCTATCTGAACATAGATTGGAAGAAGGAGAGGACACATGGGAGGAAGGAAATGGATTTTATGCAGTTACTAAGGGAAAATTACCTCAGACAGCATGTAATAGAATCTACTAGAGGTCTGAGAGTGCTCAATCTAGTAATTGCATCTGAGAATTTGTCTATAATCAATATGACCATGTTGCCACCAATTGGCAAGAGTGATCATATGGTCTTCACCTGGGAGGTGGCCAAATGGAATTTTCAGTTAAGACGGGGTATATGTGGAACTACAGGGCTTAGGAGATTGAATTGCTTCGATCGGTGCCATGGCATGTAAAACTGCAAGGCTTGGACGTTGATATTGCATGGGAAGTGGCAAAGGAATGTTTAAGGCAGATAATGGCAGACTGCATACCTAGATGCATGAGAGTAAATCAAGTGGGAGTTAAATGGATGAATAACATCATCATCAAGCTGGAGCTGCAAAAAAAAGAAACAAATGTGGAGGAAATTTAAGGAGAAAAGTGACCTGCAGGCACATGAACAGTACAAGCCACAGGCCAGAAGGGTAACTAGTGTGGTAAGAAAAGCAAAAGCAGATTATGAAAGGACATTAGCAATGCAAGCTAAAGAGAATCCCAAACAGTTCTTTCGATATGCTGCAAGTAAAAGAAAGAATGTATATGGCAGAATGATTTTAAGGGATGCTGATGGTAGAGAAGTAACTGAATCAGTTGAAATAGTAGAATTACAAAGTGAACATTTTGCAAGAGTACATCATACAAGTGGTGATATTGCAGGAATAAGAGAGTGAAAGCTTTTATGGGAACTGAAGTAAATGAAATAGAGGTGCATAGCATATTACAGAACCTTAATGTGAATACAACTGTGGGATTGGATGGTACACAACCTCAGGTTTTACAAGAAATGGTGAGAGAATTGTCAGTGCCCTTGACCACATTGTTTAATCTAGGTTTCAGCTCTGGGTTAGTCCCGATGGGGTGGAAAGAGGGAAAAATAGTTCTGTTGCAAAAAGGAAGATCCAAGTAGATTATGAAAGGACATTAGCAATGCAAACTAAAGAGAATCCCAAACAGTTCTTTCGATATGCTGCAAGTAAAAGAAAGAATGTATATGGCAGAATGATTTTAAGGGATGCTGATGGTAGAGAAGTAACTGAATCAGTTGAAATAGTAGAATTACAAAGTGAACATTTTGCAAGAGTACATCATACAAGTGGTGATATTGCAGGAATAAGAGAGTGAAAGCTTTTATGGGAACTGAAGTAAATGAAATAGAGGTGCATAGCATATTACAGAACCTTAATGTGAATACAACTGTGGGATTGGATGGTACACTAGCTCAGGTTTTACAAGAAACGGTGAGAGAACTGTCAGTGTCCTTGACCACATTGTTTAATCCAAGTCTCAGCTCTGAGTTAGTCCCGAGGGGGTGGAAAGAGAGAAAAATAGTGCTGTTGCAAAAAGGAAGATCCAAGGCTAATGTAGCAAATTACGGACTGATCACTATATCAGGAATTGTTGTCAAAGTATTGGAGAAATTGGTCAAGAGCAAAATAGAGAAATGGATTGATGGAAATGAGATCTCAATGGGGGGGGGGGGGGAACAGCATGGTTTTGTGAAGGCCAGGTCATGCCTTAGTAACTTGCTTACATTTTATAATGCAGTAACAGCTGATTTGGATAAAGGTAATGGGTTACAGTGATACTGCTGGACTTTGCAAAGGCCTTTGACAGGTTTGATATCACATGGAATTCTAATCAGTAAACTGCAACACATGGAGATGGATATAGGGTTGGTGAGATGGAGAGATATCAGAGAGTAGTTTATTCAGGAATATAATCCAGAAGAAGCCCTGTGACTAGTGGCATGACACAGGGTTCTGTTCTTGGACTGCTACTGTTTAATTAATGACATAGGAAAGGATCTGAGAGGAACTGTTCAGTTATTTGCTGATGATGCAAAGTTGGATAGAGCTATAGATGATGTTAAAATTTTGCAGGATGATTTGGAGATTGGCAGACTGGGCAAAGGAGAATGGATGTCAGTTTAATATGGCAAAGTGTAAGGTCATGCATTTGGGTGAAAAGGTTACCAGCTGTATACCACATTGATGGAACTGTATGCCAAGAAATTGATGAAGCCAGAGACTTGGGAGTATTAGTGGATAGGGAGTTAAAGTTTAGGGGGGCACATAGCAGAAGTGGCTAAAGAAGCTCATCAGATCAATTAGTTACTGAAGAATACTTTCACTAGCAGAGACAAACAGGTTATTGTTCCTCTTTATCGAGCCTTGATAAGACCATCTTGACTACTGCATGCAAGTCTGGGTTCCAGGGTTTCTTGGTGATGAGGAAGAAGTGGAGAGGATCCAGAAGCGAGTGACCAAGATGGTCCCATGTCTATGGAATGAACCTTACAAGAACAGGTTGCAGATTTGTGGGTTACAGAAATTGGTTGATAGGCAGGTAATATGATTGAGATAATACAAATTACTGAGGAGTTTTTACAAGATTAATTTTTAAAAAAATTTTTTTTTCAGAAAACAGGTGTTTTGGTGAGAGAACTAGGGGTCATACATGGAAACTGAATAAGAGTAGTTAGCAAGGGTATTAGAACTAGGTTTTTTTTTTTGCTTGGAGAGTACTGAATGAGTGGAATAGGTTGCCATAGTCTGTTGTGGTGCCATGACTGTAAATGAGTTCAAAGCAAAGAATGATAGATGCTGCTCAAATGTTGGATAATTCTTGACATGATTTTTATGGCCTCCCTCAATGAGTCTAAAGACTCCTTACAGTTGCCTACAATAATAATATTAATAATAATAATAATAATAATAATAAATGAATTTCTTGGGTTATTGAGAGATGAATATTTCAGACAGTATGTAAAGGAGGGAATGTGAGGATTGACAGTTTTAGATCTGATCATTTCATCAGCAGATGTAATTGTGAGCAGGGTTTCCTACTTCTCTCTAGTTGGTAAGATTGATCATGAAGTCATCACCTTGGTTGTGGCTGGCCATATGAAGACTTTTGTGAGGTAAGGATACACATGAATGTATAAGGCTGGTGATTATGACAAGTTTAGGAGACAGCTTGGAGCTATAGCATGGAACCAGGAGTTAAGCATTAAGGAAATAAATGCTGATTGAGAACTGGTAAAGAAATATCCAACAGCATTAATATCATGTATTGCGAAGATCAAAAGGTTGAATAAGGTAAGTACTGAATAGATGAATGAGGGAGTTTATAATGAAATGTGGAGGAAGAAGACACTTTGAACTGAACACAAGATGAATAACAGTAATAATCAGTTGCATGAAGAATATAAAGAGTAGGCCAGGAGAGTGACTCATTTACTAAGGATAAGGTTTGTACTGCACAAATGTGCAGTACAAACAGAAATCAGCAAATCAGGCCAAGAAAAATGCTCATGAGTTTTTTTCAATATGTGGCAAATAGAAGGAAGAATGATTGTGATAAGATGCTTTAATGGTTAAAAGTGGAAGATTGGTGACTGCTGCAGATGATATGATCAAGAGGTTTAGTGATTAGTTCATCAGGGTGTTTCATCCTCAGTGTGAAATCAGAAACTCAAGTTTAGAGAATGAAATGAGAGAAAACTTAATGGTGAGCAAGCAAGTGGTATATGAGGAGTTAAGTAAGTTAGATGTTAGCAAGACAATAGGATTTGATGATATATTAGCACATCTTAAGGGAATGTTCCAAGGAGATAGCATCAGCCTTGGCATGGCTGTTTAACAAGAGTCTTGCAACAACACAAGTGGCAAAGGACTGGAAGGAATGCTAAATTGTTCCATGTCACAAGGTGGTAATGACTAGGGCAACAAATTATGCCAATCTATATATTTGGAGTTGTAGTTAAGGTGTTGAAGAGATAGAATACAAAAATGAGTTGATAACAATGGTATAGTTTATACTTGTCAGCATGGGTTTGTTAAAGGGAGATTGTGTTTTACTAACTTGCTTATGTACTATAAGAAGGTGATGAATGCATTTGAGAAGGGCAATGCACATACAGTGGTATACTTAAATTTTGCAAAGGCTTCTGATAGATTGCCATCACAAATTGGTAACTAGAAATGAAGTAGATGGGATTGGATGATAGACTAGTGAGTTGGATAGTGAATGACTATCGGATAGATATCAGTAAGTTGTGTATGGGTTGACACTTGAAAGAGGAAAGTCACTAGTGGTGTGCCTATGGATCTGTTTAGGGATCGTTGTTATTTAATTTGTATATTAATGATATTAGGATGAGTTTAACTGGTAATATATAACTGTTAGCAGATGATTCAAAACCGAGGAGAATAATGAGGAATCAAGCATATGTTGTGGCCTTACAGGAAGACAATAAATTGTATGAGTGGGCAATAGTATGGAACTGTTAATTCTATGTTGCAAAGTATATATAGTATATAAGGTATATAAGGTTCTGAAATTTGGTAGGCAACAAATTTGCAGGAAAATTTTGAAGGAAGATGAGGAGATAAGATACCTTGAAGCAGTGCTGGACAAGGATCTGAAGTTTAGAGATCACATTGCATAAGTTGTGAACACATCACATCAGATTATGGCAATGAATGAAGAGGACCTTAACTTTCTACAAGTTAAGGTCCATTGTATAATGCCTTGTATATATGGATTTGGCCCCCTCGTTGACATGGTGACAAGGATATACTGGTGAGGGTCCAGAGAAAACTGACTACGATCATAACTGGTGTTTGGGATGTGGAATTATGAGAACAAATTGAGGGAATCAATGCAGTTTGAAACGGCCTTATGAATAGGAGGAAGAGAGGGAATATGATTGAGACATTTAAGCTAGTAAAGAGTTGTTAACAGGTTAATGTGGAAGAAAGTTTCACAGAATAGGAAAAGGAGGTGGAACAAGGGGGACATACCTGGAAGCTGTACATGGAAGGTATGAGCAGGAGCATAGTGAAGCAGGTTTTTGCATAGTGAGTGGAATGCATTGCCCGATAATGTGGTGAATGCAGATACATTGAATTAGTTTAATGCTTGGTTTGATGGGCTTTGTGTTGTAAGTGTTTACTTCTCACATTTTGAAACTTCAGACCTAGGAAACTTCAGAACAACAACAAAAAAAGTCCCTGACAAAGGAATTGTGGGCAATTTCTTAATTATTTATTTTTTTTATGATATGAGTTTATAAGTTAAATTTGTACTCAATAAACATTAGAATACATCAGCCAATATAGAAAGAGAATATAAGCAATACTAGCATTTCACACATCAAATAATGTGAATACACTGTATGCTGTGTGATGTGCTAGCATTCCCTTCAGTTTTTAGTTTAAAATTTAAGTAAAAACATTACAAAAAGAACTAGATCATAATTTATGCTGCATAGGTAATTAATTATTTATTACTATGGATGCAAAAACATTAAAACAAATAACTAGATCATCATTTAAGCTACATGGGTAATTAATCGTTTATTACTATGTATTCAATTACCATTTTTGCCAAGGAATCAAAAATATTTGTGAAAAGCAGCATTGTTAAGCGTTTTTCTTCTTCTGAAGCCACACCGTATGCTCCTTGGCCACCAACAGCTCCATAGTATTTTCCACAACGTTCATAATGTAGCGTAAGAAGCTAAAATAATATAATCAGAATTAATTATCAAATACAACATAAAGAAAATATGTATTAATATAGATCATGAAATTAAGTAATAAGAGAATATGTATTGATTAAATAACAAATGATTAGCTTATAGATAAAAATAGATTTTTTTTAATAAATAATATATATTTATTTATATTTATTATTATTATTATTATTATTATTAAAAATAATAATCTTGTTTACAAGGATTAACTGGCATTGATTAAATTGATTTCTCTGTAGTCAGGCAGAGAATTTACAGGCTTGTTGACTGTTACAAGTTACATGAGAATAACAGTTGCATGACCACTATTCACACTGTTCTGTTAAATAGCAGGAAATTTTCTTTCTTCCTCCTTTCTTTGGGAGGGGGACAGGGATGTTATTGCTTGTTTGAAGGCTTCAAATCAATGGTCAGCTGCCTCTCTCAGTGAAGGCATTGCGATATCTTCTCTTGTGTGTTGAGAATCAAAACTATATCACTGCTTTCACAGTGATAAAGAGATAGTTGCAGATCAAATGGATTTTTGATTGTGCATGTGCATGATTGAGATATTCTTCTGAATGAAGATAACTGCAGGTTAAGGCTGCCATTCCCCTAGACAAATGGAATAATTTGCTATAATGGGGCATTCTAAGTAGATATGCCATACTGTTCTGGCCTGGTAGCAGATGGGATAGTTATCCAAAAAATCTGGTTAAATTTGTGTAATTATAGCATGAGCAGGAAGGACATTGTGCCGCATTCTCCACTGAATGTCAGTGTTGGGTTTGGTGGCTCTAGTGTAATGTGGTAGGTGCAAGTGAAATGATGTTTACTGCATTATCCAGTGAGGTGCTTTGACTGGACTGTTATATTAGGGTTCTTTAGATTTTGTTTACATTGGACAGTGGACATTGTAAGTTTCTCCCATGCATTGTTGGTTTTTAGCAAAAATATAGGCACTGGATCATATGTCTCTAGGTCTAAGTCCTTTCTCCATTATGCTATCAGGTATTGCCACTTGAAATGCAGATTTCACAGTATCCATATACTCGACCTAATTCCCATATTCCAAGTTTGGGAGTGATTTTGGAAAGTGCCAGCTCAGAGAAAGAATGTCACTCAAGATCTCCATGCCTCGTCAGCTCCATGGAGGAAAGAAAATCTCTCTCTCAGTGATAGGTTCCTTACCATCATGTTATGGAAAATGGGTTCCATGAGGATTTCAGGAAGGGATATTGTCTTCACTGTATGCTGGAGGTTTAAATTCTTCCATCTTTGAAGGGCATCTCTACGAAATTTGTTCAACTCATTGACCACTGAACTGTTGTCATTCTTATGGTTGTGAAAAAAAAGAAACCTCTAGTAGCAGAAGTGAAAATACTTTTGGTGATACATTTGTGTGCTATTTCCTGTTGTGGGTACTAAGGAAAAACTGAGTGTGAAACGTTATTCTGTGGTCAATGGATATCAAGTTTTGTTCTCCTTTTTTAAGAGAAATACTTAGCTTGGAGTGGGAAAGTCAGTTTGTTTGGTTCCATATGAAATGATAGACGGCTGACTGTATTTGTTTGATAAATAAATTGCACTAGTGGTGTGAGAATTTTTAATGTATGCCAAAGGACACTGGTAGCTATTTCATTACCAATTATTGCTCTCCCTCTTATGAATGAGAGGCTAATATTGCTGTCCCCACTTTCCTAGTACTTGCTTGAAATGTTTAATGAATGTATCCCAGTTCTTATCCAAGTAAGAGGGCATGTTTCCTAGGTAAATTCCCAAGTATTTGTTTCCCCTTTGCAAACAAGTGGCCAGACCAGGGAAGTCCGTTTAGTTTTTCATTTGTTACACCACAGTCATGTGGTTGCATGCATATTTAGTTTGGCTCCTGAGGCTGCTTGGTATTGTTGGTATGCTGCTTGTATGCTATAGAAATCCTCCTCTTTGCAGACTATAACTGTAACCATTATCAGGGTTATGGCTTGGTAAAGACATGTTGCTTAGGACAGGATGCCCTAAGCAACATGTTTACTTTGTGCAGAAAGGGCTCTATATTCTTGTTGAGAGGCTTATACACTGGTTATACATGATAACTAATAATTAAGGAATTGACAGCGTAAAGGGACTTTCGTGGACAGTTTTGTTTAATACCTGTACTGCATAGTATAGATATGGTGAGCCTATATAGATATTAGCATATAATATCTTAATGGCTTGAATGTGCCTAATATATAATAATGCCTAAGCAAAACCAAAGACTTTCAAGTAGTTGAATAGGTAGAGATGTTCAATGCAGTCAAAAGATTTTTTATGATAAAGATAGATAATTATAATGAAAGATAGAAAAAGTTTTAGGAATAGATGGAAGATAAGAGATATGAGGAAAAACTGAGTTTGTAAGGGGACATTATTATTATTATTATTATCCAGGCCTCCATGGAGTCAAAAGACTCATCGTGGGAGGTCATTTTTAGGAAACACAAAGTTTATCATACCATTCCTTGAACCCATTGACCGTTCCCTCTCCAACCACTCTCTCAGGCAATGCATTACAAGATTCGACTACCCTCCATGCAAAAAAACCACTCCTCACCCTCTTGTGCACAGCCTCCTTTCATAACTTCCAGGGATGGCCCCTTGTCATTGCTCCTTCCCGCCATTCCACCAAGTGAAAGAACTCTCCAATGTTTACCCTATAACTGCCTCTCAACAGTTTAAAAGTCTCGATCATATCACTCTCCTTCTTCTATCCACCAAACTCTGCAGTCCACATTCCCTCAGTTGATCCTCATAACTCATATTGTAGAGTCCTGAAACCATCTTTGGTATCCTCCTCTGTACCCTTTCCACAGTCAATTTATCCCCTTCAAATCCTTATATATTCACAATTTGCAACTTATGTCTAGTGGATGAAGAACTGCAAGCTAATCCTAAAAGCCAGCTAGGGTGGGTCAGGAAAAATATAAGGTTCAGGTTCTTCTAATGGAATATGGAGGATGTGCAATATGAGCTGTCATTAAATAGTGCAAACTGTTTTCCTTGAATACGTTAAAAGTGAGATTTTATGTATGAAAGACAAACGGTTTTTCTTTCTTTCATTATGAGCAACTGACCTCCACGGAGAGCATTGTAAAGCTATATTATTCTTAGACATCTCATAGAGTCAAACACTAATAGTGGGAGGCCTGTACAAACCATTGTTCACACAATATCTATCATACTATTCTACGAACTCATTCACCAACAAAGCACTCCCAATTCTCTCTGATAACTCATTATGCCTGTATACCAATCTCCAATTAAAAAAAAAAACAAATTAGCCCTATGTCCTTGCTAAGCCCACTCTTACTTAACATCCTAAGAATGGCCCTTGTTCTCTTGCTTCTTCCAGAAAAAAAGTCATCTGTGTCAATCCCATAAAATTCCTTTATTAACTTATTATGTTTCTATCATATTATTATTATTATTACTAGTAATAGTAGAACGGCATCTCCACTGAGTCCATAGACTAATTGAAGAAGATCTTGAACATTTTCCAAGCATGAACCAACATTTACACGGTATCTATCATACTTTATTTTGTACTCATTTACAACAAGGCAGCAAACAGACTTTGACAAGACTCATTTGCCATTCTTCAAGTAAAAAATCTAGTTCTCACACCCTTGCTAACTACACTCTTATTCAATTTCAAAAATGATCTCTAGTCTCCTCCCCCACATACTAGTCATGTAAAGAAAAATTTCCTCTGTATCAATCCTATAAAAATATTAAATATCTTATATCTCCATATTTCCACCTACACTTAATTTCAGTAATCTCCAAATAATCTTCAACCATTCCTCATAAGGAGCATTTCTAGACTTGCTACCTAATCTGAGTCACTTGCCTCTAGATCCTCTTCATCATCCCCAAGAAAACCAGGTGACAGGATCAGTGCATAGTAGTCAATATGGGGATTTATCGAGGCCTTATAAAGAGGAATAATAGCCTCTTTACCTCTGCTTGTTATGGTGTTATTCAATAACCAGGAAAACACATGGGTATTTTAGCCACTTTTGCAATATGACCTCTGAACTTCAACTCCTTATGCATCAACACTCAAAAATACCTAGCCTCATCAATTTTTTGGAGTACAGTTCCATCAATATTGTTAGACAACTAATAATCTTTTCATCCCAAAATACATAAATAACCTTGCACTCTGACACATACTGTTTATTAACTATTGCTTTTACCACTTTTTGCTCAGAAAACAACTGAATATTTCTCCTCAGATCATTTCCTATATCAATCATACAAATTACATACCAGTGGCCAAGTACAAAGCCTTGCAGTACACAGTGCATGTCACAAGCTTCTCCTGGACTCTATTTCTGAATAAAATTTCTGAATATCTTCTTATCCATATTTTTATATTCACACCCAATGATAATAATTACTGGACTTTGGGCATTTGACAGAATTCTGTTAAATAGTTGCAGCAAATTTATATAACAGGAATTCCATGCAAAATTCTGTTAAATGCCCAAAGTCCAGCAATGTTATCATGGAGCCATTAATTCTGTTCAATTTAGCTGCCATCTCATTATAAAACTAAGTTACCGAGGTATGATTTACTCTTCACAAAACCATGCTGTTCCCATACAATATTTCTTGCCTATTACTGGATTTTTCTATAATGCCAATGTGTTGATTTGCAAGCTCACTCTTTATTGTTATTATTATTAATATTATTATTCAAGCCTCCATGGAGTCAAGAGACTCATTGTGGGAGCACCTTCCTAGGAAACAAAAAGTCTATCATACCACTCCTTGAACTCACTGACTGTTCTTGCTCTCACCGCTCTAGCAGGCAATGCATTCCATGGTTCAACCACCCTCTTGCTCACAGCTTCCTTTTGTACTTCCAGGGATGGCCCCTTGTCATTTCTCCTTCCTGCTGTTCCACCAAGCAAAAGAACTCCCTAGTGTCAACCCTGCAACTGCTTCTCAACAGTTTAAAAGTCTCGATTATACCACCTCTCCTTCTTCTATCCACTAAACTCAGCAGTCCACATAACTGACATTGTACAGTCCTGAAACCATCTTTGTTATCCACCTCTGTACCCTTTCCACAGTTAATTTCTCCCCTTCAAATCCTACAGATGAAATATGAGAACAATAGTCTAAGTGTGGTGAGTCTTATACAATGGAATAACTCTTTTATCACTGCAGGTCAGCATCCTTCTCAGCATTGCAGCAATCCTCTGGGTTACCTTCACCACCTTTGCAATATGCTCCCTGAATTTCAGTTTTTTATCAATCATCACCCCCGGATCTCTTGTCTCCTCTGCTTCCTCTAGTACAGCTCCTCCAATTGAGTATGCAACCTCCCATCAATGTATCCCAAACTTCAAGACTTTACATTTTGCTGCATTAAACCGACACCAGCATTCATTTCTGCATCTGTCCAGTTTATTGAAATCCACTTGCAGGGCTGCCACACCTACACTATTATTAATAACCCTGCCTAGCTTCACATCATCTGCAAACAACTGAATATCCCCTTGCAATCCATTGACAATGTCATTGATATAATGGTTAAACAATATAGGTCCCAGTACCGAGCGCTCTGGAAACCCCACTTGTAACCTTCTGCTTCCTTGGTATTACCCCACCATACACAACAACAACTCTCTGATAACTATCAGATAGCCAATCCTCAATCCAGTACTAACCTGAAATCTAAACCCATGTGCTGCAACTTAAGTATCAGTATCATGTGGTACCCTATCAAATGCCTTTGCAAAATCCAAACAAATGGCAGTATATGCTTTTCCCTCATCAACTGCTCTTATTAATTTATTATAAAAGGCAATCATATTACTAGAGCAAGGTATCCCCCTTAACAAATCCATGTTGATTCTCACAGATAACATTACCTTCATCTGCCCAATGCAGTATATGGCCCCTCACAAATTTCTCCAAGACCTTAACATCTAGTGATGACACACAAACTGGCCTATAATTAGACACTTCCAGTCTGCTACTGCCCTTATGTAATGGCACTATCTTAACTTCCTTCCATTCCTTGGTTACCTTTCCATAGCCAAACTCATTGAAAAGTCAGATCAACGGAGCTGTCAGTTGTTTAGCACATGCTCTCAAAACCCGTGGTGAAATACCATCCAGTCCCACAGCTTTACTGACATCCAGTGTACTCAGTATTTGAAACACACTCTCCTCTAAACCTCAAACCTGCCCTATCCCTCTAGTATTAAAACTTATTTCTCCAGGATGAAATACTCCAACAAAGTGTTCATTGAACAACTCCACTATGTCCTCTGCATCAGTCACTCTATTCCCATTTTATCCCACAATGTCATTCTTCCACAATCATTTCTCCTCCTACTGGCCACATAGCTAAAAAATTCCCTAGGATTTTCTTTGGATCTTAATGCTAATCTCTTCTCGTATTCCAGTTTTGCCTTCCTCACCATACTAGTCACTCTCCTGGCCTGAGTCTTATATTCTTCATGCATCTGCTCTCCACCCCTCTCCTTATATCTCTTCCACAATATCTTTTTCACCTGCAGTTCCTGTTTGATATTGTTTATCATCCGCTTTACCAAATTGTGTTCTCTTCTTCACTCGTGCAATACAGCTTACTATTGCTGCTAACAAATATTCCTTCACAATTTTCCAAGCTAATGACATCTCGCCCTTCCAATTCCTTCCTTCATGGAACTGTCCCAAGTTGATATCTAAGACTTTATAATTACCCACGTTATAATTCCACATATGTTCCCTTTTCTTTTATACTCCTGCATGTCTATTCATCTTCCAAGTCAAAACCACATGGTCACTCTCTTCAACTGGGGGGGGGGGATGACATCTCTGTTATTATCAGCTCTTCTAATTCTGTGACCAAATCAAAAACTCTTGAACCTCTTGTTCCATCTATTACATGTTGCCTAAGACATTTGTACCTCAAGAATTCTAGAAATTCCATTCCCTTATTACTACATGTATTTTCCTCTTCCCATACTGCTGTGGTTAAAATCTCCCATAACAATCATTCTTCTTGCACTTGCCAAGCTCAACTGCCTAAACATCTCCTGTTCACCATCCTCTGTGCTCTTTGGCTTGTAGTAACATCCCACTGAATATCTTATCTTGCCCAACCTTTACCTCATACCATATGTTACAAAAAAAAAAAAAAAAAAGAAAAGAAATAAAAAAATAGATTATGAGATAACAGTAGGAGATCAATACAATCCACTATAGGGCAAAGAGGAATATCTGTCTTGTGTATTTTTGGTAGACCATAAAACCTTGGAGGCCTTGCTAGATGGGGTCATAAGTTTGGATATAGACACTATTGAAAGACAAAAAACTCATTTTGCAAGGCCTCCAAGGTTTTATGGTCTACCAAAAATACACAAGACAGATATTCCTCTTTGCCCTATACTGGATTGTAATGATTCTCCTACTTATCGCATAGCCAAATATCTATCTAAATTATTGAAATCACACATTGGCAAATCACGCTCTTTTTTGAAAAACTCTTCTGATTTCTTAAATAAATTGAAAAGCATCACTTTACAACCTACAGATCTTATGGTTATCTTTGATATAGAATCTTTATATACAAATGTACCTCTCAAAGAGACTTTAGAATTACTTGCTGACATCTTCCCACAAGATATTATAAAGTTATTTGAGTTCGTAATGCATTCTGGATATTTCTTATGTCAAAACAAATTTTACAACCAAGTGGAAGAAACAGCCATGGGAAGTCCACTTTCTCCTGCTCTTGCCAACTTTTATTTAGAACATCTAGAAGAAGTCCTGTTCTCATCTATATTCCCTCACCCATCCTTTTAGGTTAGATATATTGACGACATCTTTGCTGTATGGCCTCACAACAGAGACTCCCTACCTTCCTTTATACAAGGATGATGAGCAGATTCTTTGAGAATATAACGACCTGTGAAAGTTGGTTTTCTGTAAACTGTTGTTGTAAGAATACCAGAAGATGAACGGATGAGAAGGACGTCTAAAAAAAGATAACTTGTTGTCTTTTTCAATCTCCATGGTAAACTTTATACGAGGATTGAAAAAGACAAGTTATCTTTTTTAGATGTCCTTCTCATCCATTCACCTTCTGGTATTCTTACAACAACAGTTTACAGAAAACCAACTTTCACAGGTCATTATATTCTCAAAGAATCTGCTCATCATCCTTGTCAAAAAACAGGAATCATAAAATGTTTAATCCAACGAGCCAAAACTAACTGTTCAACTTCTCATTTATTAGAGGAAGAACTCTCAACTATCAAACATCACATGAAACTAAATGGCTTCTCCAAAAAGAGTACACAACATCTTTTCGATTCTTACAATCCAACACAGAACAGCAAAGATTCAATACATAAAATTCCAATATCTTACATTTCCGGGATTACAGTAATAATTTCAAGAATTCTGAAGGAAATATGATTTAACAGCCACTTATACTCCTATTAACAAATTATCCACCTATTTTCCTTCATCTAAAGATAAACACTCAACCTTGTCTTTACCTGGTGTGTATCAAGTTCCTTGTAATTGTAATCTTTCCTACTTTGGACAAACTGGACATTCTATAGAAAAAAGAATTCAAGAGCATCAGTCATCAATTCAACACAACAAACCTGAGAAATCTGGATTAGCTCAGCATGGATTAGAAACAAGCCACAGCATCCATTAGTCCAAGACTCTCCTCCTACACAGATGTCGCTACAAATTTGAACATTTATTTAAAGAAAGTGTGGAGGCCTTACTTCCACATCCTAACTTGAATCGTAATGACTGTATATCTATATCAAAAATTTGGGAAAGTTTAATCAGGATAACACATCAATTTTTTCCCCCTATATTAGTGTAATGTTATTTAAGATTATTATATGAATTTCTGAATTAATATCTTTAATTATGACCTTAAAAATGTTTACTCTTCTAATACTTAGCGATATGACATCACGTGGCTCATTCTATGTGTGAATGATCAATTGTTCGTATTCCATTTTGTTTTTTAAAACTATTCCTATGTAGCCACTGAAGATGGTCTGTAATATTCAGACCGAAATATTTGGCAAATTAAACATTATTCTTGTGTTAATGTGTATATATTTCTAAGCATTATACAATTGTCATCTACCAGTACCTGACAATATAATCATCTTTTACCTACCAGTTTTATTTGCCAATATAATAATCTCTTGCACTTTCCTTTTCTGTATCCTAATGGCATCACTAATATCCTTAATCTTTGCTTGATGAAAACATGATTTTATCATACACCTACTTCAAGCACTCATCTTTATTGTGGAGCCAACATGAAAAAACTCTCTCTTTACATGTTCACTTTTGCTCTTACTATTCTGATTTCTCCTCCCTTGCATCACTTTATTTTTATGCAGCTAAAGATGATGATAAAAATTACAATAATTATTGTTAGATTTTGTAGTTCAGCTAGTGGTGTGATTAGTGACAGAATAAAGGCAGCAAATACATCATTATTCAAGCAATTTAATATGATGGACTTTGTGGGGTGCAATGTGTATGCACAATGAATTCACTAGTAAAGGTGAGATGCATATGTGTGTGGAAAGTGAGAACAGTGATGGAGAGTGTTAGTAAACATACAAACTTATTGTTTTAATATTGACCATATTGTAATGCATACAAACATCTTACATTCTTTGCCTACCAGTAAACTGTTCTAGCTTTTTCAAGGCATTGATGGAAAAGCATAAAAAACTAATAAATGCAAATTGAAAGGAACATAAAAACATTGTAAACAATCTAGTAGCTAAGGTTACACATTCGTGTGACAGAGACTAAAAGGACTTATTGTTCCTATTCATTATCACGCATGCGTGTTTGTTGTAAACGCGTAATGTGATTACTGGCTAGCTGTAGTTCAGATGGATTTAGAGAGAGGATCAGGTTTTTCCACAACTGTTCAGAATAGTACCCTGATTTCTGTCGAGGTTTCCGCTGGTTATTAACACTATTGTGGCTTCCTTGAATGAACAATGTCTGTAGCGTCATCCAAATATGGCACGGAGCTGTTTTGGCATTCTATGTGTGGTTAGACGTACAGAAATGATGTGCTAAGCCAGAAGAAATACTTCTGTTGTGGTTTACATCGCCAACATGTTCTTTTTATCTGATCTCTAAACTCCGTGAAGTTTGTCCGATGTAGGCAAGACCACAGGAGCAAGGAATGTAATATACTCCTGGATATCTGTAGAATGGCACCTTATCTTTTGGGGATCCTAAAACCTGTCTGATGCTGGTGGTTGGTTTGAAAATCACTCTGATGTTGTAGGCTTAGTATTCTGGCTGTTTGATAAGAAACTGACCTGATGAAAGGGATCATTACAGTAGAAATGTGCTGGGAGCTTGATTCTTCTTGTCTGGGGTTGTCACAGTATAGATATTTTTTGATGATGTTTGGAGGATATCCATTTTGTGATAATGTGTTGGCTATTAGTGAGAGTTCAGTCTGTGTATCCTCCTCTTCTGATATAAACTTTCGCACTCTATTTTTCAACATGTGGATAATGCTCAGTTTGTGTGTCCTGCGATGGATTGAAGTATAATGAAGATATCTTCCAGTGTCTGTAGGCTTTCTGTAAATAGATAATTTGACACTATTTGTCTCTTTATCAAGACGTCTAAAAAATGCAGTTGGCTGTTTTTTTCCACTTCCAGAGTGAATTTTATCTTGTTATGTATTGAGTTGATTTTATTCACAAATGATTTTAGGTTTTCTAAGCTGTATTGCATTTAACCATATAGACGGTCTAAGGGAGGTTGTGGAGAGAATTTCTTTTTCAAGTTTTTTTCCATGAAAAGATCTGCACAAGATGGTGATAACAGGCTTCCCATTGCTAGTTCTGATTGTTGGTATATAGTGTTGTTAACCTTGAAGAAATTAGACTGAAGGCAGTGTCTAAACATCTGTGTGATGTTTAGGGGAAAGAGGTCTTGAATGATGTTTATTACCTCTTCTATTGGTACATTGGTGAAAAGGGATACAACATCTAGACTGGCTAGCATGTCTGTTGGCGCAATTTTAATGGCTTGGAGTTTATTTACAAAGTGCTGACTATTCTTGATATAGGATTCTGTTGATCTTATTTTATTATTCAATAAGTTTGCAAGATGTTTGGCCAAAAGGTAAGTTGGGGATGACCTTCCATCAATGATTGGACAAAGAGGTATATCCTTTTTATGTATTTTAGGTGTCCCATATAGTCTGGGAGTGATGGGATGTGAGGATTTTAGTGTTCTCTTCACTTCTTCGCCAAATGTTACAATTTCTGATTAGTTGGTTTGTTTCATTATGATTTTTTATGGTGGGGTCTCTGTCTGGCATCTTACATGTAGAGTTGTCTGATAGTAATATGTTTAACTTATCATGATAGTCTTTAGAATTAAGGATAACTGTTGAATTAGCCTTATCAGCCTTAGTAATGATGATATCTTTGTTTTTTTACAAGTTGAGGATTGCATTTCTATCATAAGGAGATGTGTTAAGAATAGGTTGTTTGGCTTTGGCTAGGATTATGGTACTTTTGAATCTAATAGTGTTGGCTATGTTTTGCAGTAGTGGATATAGGCCTTTTTCAATTCCACCCATGAAATCCATTTTAGGAATGTGTTTGGGTGTAATCGCAAAGTTAAAACCATTTTTGAGAATGTCAGATTCATTTTTTGTGAGACTATGATTCGACAAATTAAAGATCACTTTGTCATCCAGGAGGTTGTTCTGTGTCTGATATTTTTTCTTGTAAAGTTCATTGAATTTCCTAATTTGTTTGTCTTTATAAAGTTTGAAAGTGTTTTCATAACTGCATTGTATTATTTGATCTATTTGGTTCCATATGGTATATTCTAAATTGTTAGAAATGTCATCAAAGAACTTACGGCAATTAATATCACTTTTATTTAGTTCGTACCTTGTGTGTTGAATCCTTTCTCTTACAAGTGGCAATGAAGTGTGTAGATAAATTATTTTAGCTGATATAAAGTTGATATGACCTCTGACTATGAGGAACTTTGGAATGATGGAGAATTCCCTGCAACATTTAAGGAACGCTAAGTGGTTCAAAAGTTTGGCCTTTCTGCATTTTTCTCTTTCCATGAAGTGGTCAAATGCTTTGTTAGTGAATGAGTTTAAGGGGATGTATGATATGTGTTATGGAATAATGGCTAGATGGGACTTCTTCCAATAATTCTGCAGACTCTATGGATATCTAAGTATAATTAATAATAATAATAATAATAATAATTATTATTATTATTATTATTAGAGACTGTACTGGAAAATGAAACAGCAAAAATTCTCTGGAATTTTAGAATACAAACTGATCAGCATTTGGAACACAATAGACCTGACATCACAATTATCGAACATCGACAGGTTTGGGTTATCGATATTGCAGTACCCAGTGATAATAACATTAACAACAAAGAACTGGAAAAAATTACTAAATATCGAGATCTGGCAATCGAAGTTGGCAGACTGTGGCTTAAACACACCAAAGTCATCCCAATAGTTATCGGCACACATGGTGCAACTTCAAAGAAGCTATCCAACTATTTATAGCAATTAAACATCAACGAAGTGACCCCATATGACCTACAAAAAACAGCATCACTTGGAACAGTCCATATTTTATGACGCTACCTGATGGACTATTCTTAGATTCTTGGGTAGAATCTGAATTGTTCTGAATCACCAGTCAAATTTTTATTTATATGATATCTTGTTTTGACTGTATGAATTATGTGAATAAAATAATAATAATAATAACAATAATAATAATAATAATAATGTATCAGAAGATTTCATAGTGATTGAAATGTTGGTTTACTGTTCTTCCCATCCAAACTTTTCAATACAAAAAACAACCTTCAAAAAAGTGAAGGAGGTCACGCAAAATTTAGTTGCCTAGCTTAAGGAGGTCCACGCGGTTAGCCTAGTGGCTTTGCACTTTGCAACCATATGACTGGGGAAGGAGTATCCAAGGTTCGATTCCTGTCGATGATGACGTGAGGAGCTGAAGGATCTTCCTCCGCCATAGCCAAGTTAGCCAGTCTTGGGCGTGGACAGCAGGGTTTTTCCGTCAGTTTATCTGGAGTTTTTCATCCCACAAGCAGGCAAACCGGCCCCATGAATGAACAGGGATACAGCCAGGAATACTTCGAGGCATAGAGGTGACCATTCTATCCTCGTATTTCGGTTATGAAATCCAAGCATGCTTGGACGGTTGTGGGCCTTAAAGGCCTGTTAAAGCCATTGAGATAGATAGATAGATAGCTTAAGGAGTGATACACAGAAAAACAAATCTATTTTGTATATTAGATATACCAAATTATACAAAATCACATATATAACAATAACATACCCTCAAAGCCACAGTAGTATATTCTGTAAGCACTGAGACATCTACTGTTAATTTTCTTAACAAACGTAAAAGCATACTGGGCTGCATCTCACTAAAAACATAACAAATAAATTTTAAATAAGACGTCATATTCTGTAAATATTATTTGATGAAACTGATCACAATAAAATGATTATTGCTAGAAAGACAACATAATTAATTAATTAATTAATTAATATGTTTATTAAAGTTAAAAATGAAACAAAAAAGACTACACTGAATACAATCATTAAAATAATTTTAAATGACAAATAAATAATTACTATACTGATTAATTATTGGTAACTTAAATTAGATTTCAATTTCAAATATTTCTATATGATTTTCATAACTAATAGGATACATACTGTGTAAGGGCAACCAAAAAATCTGACACTCCCTCTCTTTGCCCTTTGGTTAGAATCTTCACCTTTGAAAGACGATAAATGGTGTGTAATGTAGCATCCAAAAGACTAGCATAGTTATCTGCATTGCCAAAATAATGACAATATTTAATCAGAATTGGGAGTATTGAGTTACCAATATAGCGATTCAGAGCAAGGGCCATTTCACTTTCAGAACCATCATGCTAAACACAGGAGTAAAGAAAAAAGAAAATAGTTAGAATAATTTAAAATAACATTTGTATGGAAAACCTTAAAGCACAGTTATACTCTATTTGCATTCCATATACACCTTCCCATGCAATAGAATGTACATAGTATGACATACTACTTTCTGTATATTTGTATATATCAAACTCTATGAAAATACATGAAGGTATGCTGAAAAGTAATAGTGTGTGTATATATATATATATATATATATATATACATACAACATAACATTTGAATTTATTATTATTATTATTACTAACATTTGACCTCCATGGAGTCTGAGACTCATCATGGGAGGTACTCATTATTGCATGCAATGCTCATCAACTGCATCTTAAACTGATTCAGTGTGTCCACATCCACAACAGACTCAGGCAACGCATTCCACTCACCAACCATCCTCCATGAAAAGAACCTGCTTCTCATTCCTTTGCTCACACCCTCCTTATACAGTTTCAAGTGATGGCCTCTTGTTCTACTCCCCTCTCCCATTCTATGAAAAATCTCTTCCATGTCTACCTGATAACAATAATAATATTTGCATTCCATATACACCTTCCCATGCAATAAAATGTACACAGTGTGACATACTACTTTCTGTATATTTGTATATATATCAAACTTTATGAAAATATATGAAAGTGTGCTGAAAAGTAATAGTCTATATATATATATACATATACAACGTAACATTTGAATTTATTATTATTATTACTAACATTTGACCTCCATGGAGTCTGAGACTCATCACGGGAGATACTCACTATTGCATGCAATGCTCATCCAACTGCATCTTAAACTGACTCAGTGTGTCCATATCCACAACACACTCAGGAAATGCATTCCACTCACCCACCACCCTCCATGAAAAGAACCTGTTTCTCACTCCTTTGCTCACACCCTCCTTATACAGTTTCAAGTGATGGCCTCTTGTTCTACTCCCCTCTCCATTCTATGAAAAATCTCTTCCATGACTGCCTGATAACAATCTCTGACCAGCTTATATGTCTCAATCATATCCCCCCCCTTGCCCTCTTCCTCCTATTCACAAGGCTCTGCAACTTACATTCTCTCAATCTGTCCTTATACTCCACATTCCAAAGACCACTGACTATCTTTGTGAATCTTCTCTGTACCCTTTCCAACATATCCTCGTCACCATGAAAAACCCAGCGACCAAATCTGTGAACAATAATCTATATGAGGCCTGATCAAGGCCTTATACAATGGAATCATAACCCCTCTATTTCTGCATGTCAGGGTTCTCTTCATCATTGCCATTATTCGATGTGATGTCTTCACAACTTGTGCAATGTGGCTCCTGAATTTCAGGTCCTTGTCCACCATCACTCCTAGATCTCTCATCTCGTCTACTTCTGTTAAAGTTTTCCCACCAAGTGTATACTTTGCATCCCATCATTGCTTACCAAATCTCAAAACCTTACACTTGGCAACATTGAACTGATAATTCCACTTACCTGCCCATTCATGCAATCTACTCAAGTCCTCTTGTAAGGCATTAACATTAGCCTTACTGTGCATTGCTCTCCCCAGTTTTGCATCACCCTCAAACAGCTGGATATCACTAGTTAAACCCAACATAATATCATTACCATACAAATTGAACAACAATGGCTCCAAAACTGACCCCTGTGGCACACCACTGGTGACCTTTCTCTTTCGAGATACTGCACCCTTCCCCCATACACAACTTTCTGATATCTATTCTACAGCCAGTCACTGATCCAACACAGAAGTCTGTTATCCAATCCCATCTGTTTCAATTCATTTAAGAGTTTGCCATGCTGCAGCTTATCAAAAGCCTTTGCAAAATCCAAGTACACCACAGTATATGCATCTCCTTTGTTCAAGGTATTTGTCACCTTATTATAGTACATAAGTAAGTTAGTGAAACATGATCTCCACTTAACAAACCCATGCTGACAGAGAAAACTGCTGTTATCAACCTATTTCTGTATCCTACTTCTCACCAATCTCTCCAGGACCTTCACCACAACTCCAGATATACAGACCAGCCTATAATTTGAAGTTACAGCCTTATCACTGCCTTTATGCAGTAGAATAATTTTACCCTCCTTCCTCCCTTGGAACCTGTGCTGTTACAAAACTCTTATTAAATAGGCATGCTAATGCTACTGCCAATTCCCTAAAACATTCCCTTAAGATACGTGATGATATGCCATCAAATCCTATTGCCTTATTAACATCAAGGTTATTTATTTCCTCAAATACCTCCTGCTGACTCACAATTAAGCTATCCTCTCCTATGTCCTTTACACTTAAGTCCTCATCATTCCACCCTGATAAGGATCAAACACCCTTATAAATTGATCACTGAATATCTCAACAATGTCTTCTGCAGCAGTTACCATTCTACCACTTTCATCCCGTAACTTCATCTTTCCATCATCATTTTTCCTTCTACTTGCCACATATCTAAAAAACTCTTTTGGGTTTTTCTTAGCCTGATTTGCCAATTTCTGCTCATATTCTACTTTTGTTTTCCTTACTGACTGTCACTCTCCTGGCTTGTTCTTTATATTCTTCATGTGACTGATTATCATTATTCACCTTGTACTTCCTCCAAAGTACTTTCTTTTTCCAGTTTCATGATTAAGCTCCACGTCATCCATTTTACACCTACCTTATTCAGCCTTTTGGCTTTTGGGATACATTCGTACATTAATGCTGTTATTTATTTCTTTGTAAGTTCCCATGCAGCATTTTTTTCCTTACCGTTCAACTCCTCGTTCAATGTTATAGCTCGAAGTTGTCTCCTAAGCTTGTCATAATCACCAGTCTTATAATTCCACATATATTCTTTCCTCGCAAAAGTCTGCATATGACTAGCCACAACACAGGTGATTACTTCATGATCACTTTCACCAACTGGAGGAAAATGTGAAACCCTTCTAACAATTACATCCTCTCATGAAATGATGAGATCTAGAACTCGATCCTCAAGTGTCTTTCTTTACATGCTGCCTGAGATAGTTATCTCTCAATAACTCGAGAAATTCATTTTCCTTATTCCCAAATGCTCTTTCTTCATTCCAATCATACCACCATAATTAAAATCACCCATAATAATTAACCTTCCTTTGTTCACTAATTCAAATTGTTTATACATTTCTTCATCACCACCTTCCACATTCCCAAGTGTATAGCAACATTCAACTAAATATGTCTTCCTCTTAACCTCCACGTTACACCACACTGTTTCATAACCATTGCCACTATTTCCCCCTTTTATGTCTACCTTATGTGGACTAAATTCCCCTGCTATCATCAGCAGCACTCCCTCTCCCTTCCTGCTCTTTCTATCCTCATGAAAAATACTGTATAATTCCATTTTTATTCCAGTTACAATATCATCTTTATTCAACCATGTTTCACTTATTCCAATGATTTTGGGCGAATAAACTCAATCACTGAAACCACTTCATCCCCTTTATTTCTGATACTTCTGGCATTTGTAAACAAACACAACAGTTCATTTTTAGGCTTGTTCTAAAATTATATACACTACACCTGCCAAATCACCTTTATCACTGCTTACCACATATATCTGCTCAGTCTCCACCCACACATTCACTGCCACTTTCAACATTCACTCTCTCTGTGCCATGTCTCCCTGTCCAACCAAGCTCTCCCACCCCATTTCCCTGTTCCTCTTGTATTCCCACTCTCTCTTCCTCTCTCATACTACTACTACTACTGTTTCCACTGCCAAGCATTGCTGTCTCTTCAGTACCACTCTCCTGATTTTTCTCTTCATCTCTTCCTTCTAATCTCTGGCGCACATAAATCATTTACATTTACAAGCAAAATTACTGATTTAGGCAAAGGCAACCCTCTATCACCTGTACTAGCAAATATGTACTTAGGAGCTTTTGAATAAAAGCAATAAACTCCTTTCCATTGAAACCAAGATTGTGGAAAACATACAAATGATGTTTTTCTTGATATGAAGCCATGGTCCAGATTCACTCTAAAAGTTCATAAATCATCTTAACATTTGAAAAACTAACAATTCTCCATCTACAAAAATCATACAAATACCAACAGATATCTTCAGAGTCAGTTCCATCAATATCCACCTCAAACATTTGGTATTATTTCAGAAATCTGTGTGCGTACACTTTCATCAGCCGATCACAAAGAATTAAAGCTGCTTTTATCCAATTTCTGGCCTGGATGGCTGAGTGGTTAGCATATCCTCTCTCCAGCCAAAAGGCTACAGGTTCGAATCCCGCCATGGGCATGGATGTTTGTGATTGTCTATGGAAATACTAGTGGTAGTGATCGGCAGTAGATGGTGTTGGTGTAGTTGCAGTCAGTTTGTGGATTGAGTGGTGGAGGAGCTGTAGAGCAAGTGCCCTCCCTCAATGAGCTTTTGGACTCCCAGGAGGTGTCAAATAATAATCTTTTGCGGGCCTGGTTGTCTGAGTGGTTAGCATATCCGCCTCTTTATCCAAAAGGCTGCAGCTTTGAATCCTGCCGTGGGCATAGATGTTTGTGATTGTCTGTGAAAATACTAGTGGTGGAAGTCAGCGGTAGATGGCATTGGTGTAGATGATAAAAGTAGTTATAGTTGGTGGATTGAGTGGTGGAGATGGAGAGGTGTAGAGTAGATGCCCTCCCTCGGATGAGTCTTTGGACTCCCTGGAGGTGTCATATAATAATACTAATAATACTAATAAAATTTTCAGAAGTATTTATTATTATTATTATTATTATTATTATTATTATTATACAGGCACCTCCATGGAGTCAAAAGACTCATCACAGGACACCCAAACTATATACACAGTTTATCATACCTCTCTTTGAACCCATTAACAGACACACTCACAATTGACTATGCCAACTCATTCACAACTCTCAAACAAAAAATCTAGGCCTCACACCCCTACTAACCCCACCTTTATTAAATTTTCTTTATTGACCTCTTATTCTGGACTATCTAGACAAGTGCTGAAACATTTCCCCTGCAACAATCCTATAAAACCGATTAAGCAACTTAAATGTTTCTATCATATCCCCTCTTTTTCACCTATCAACGAACTTCTGCAATCCACACACCCTCAATCTATCTTCATAGAGAACATGCCACAGACTACTCAACATCTTGGACACTTACCTCTGAGCACAGTAATCCAGACATGGACGTATCAAGGCCTTATAAAAAAAATAACAACTTCCTTATCTCTACTTGTTAGTATGTTCTTCGATAGCCAATTAATCTCATGGGCTACTTTATCAACCTTAGCAATATGTCCTCTAAACTTTAAATTTCTGTCTACTACCACCCTAAATCTCTAGCTTCATCTGTTTCCTGGAGTACAGTTCCATCAATGTGGTACACAGATTGTGATCTATTTATCCCAAAATACATAACTTTACATTTCTTCACATTGAACTGACACCGATTATCTTTTGTCCATACTGACAGCCTATTTAAATCATCCTGCAAGCTCTCCGCACCTTTATTCAGACAAAATTAATCACCTTGATTGACTATTACTCTACCTAATTTTGCATCATCAGCAAACAACTGAATATTTCCTTTCAGGTTATTTCCTATATCATTTATTTACAAATTAAACAGTAGTGGCCCCAGCACTGACCTTGTGGCATACCACTAATCATCTGTTTTATTATTATTATTATTATTATTACATGACACCTCCAGGGAGTCCAAAGACTCATCGAGGGAGGGCACCTACTCCACAACTCTCCATCTCTCATTCCACCAACTGCTTTCATCATCTACACCAACGCCATCTACTGCCGACCACCATTACTAGTATTGTCACAGACAGTCACAAACATCCATGCCCAAGGCAGGATTCGAATCAGCAGCCTTTTGGCTGGAGAGCAGATATGCTAACCACTCAGCCAACCAGGCTGACGACAACCTGGTTGGCCAAGTTTCACCTTGATTCTGCTACTCCATATACCATTTTTTTATATCTGTCCAGCAGCTACCATTTTATCCACTTAACCAGTGTCATATCTGTACCTATTTATTCTAATTTGCATAACAGAGTTCCATATCGTATTCTGTCAAATGCCTTTGCAAAATCCTGCAAAATCATCATGTAGGCATTTCCTTTATACAACTCAGCTGTTACTCTTTTATAAAAAAAACCATGACTGACCCTTCACAAAGCCATGTTGACCCTCATACAGTATCATATTTTTAAATATCCATTCTTGAATTCCCTTTTTGATCAATTTTTCTAGTACTTTTACCACCACACCTAAGATACTGATTAGTCTATAATTTGCTACTGCAGTCTTAGAACCACCCTAATTCAAGGGAATTATTTTGCCCTCTTTCCACTACCTTGCACCTCTACCAGAGCTGAGGCTTAAATTAAAGAGCCTAGTTCAAAGCATTGCCAGTTCCCTTGCACATTCTTGCAAAACCCTAGCTGATATCCCATCTAATCCCACAGCTGTATTTACACTGAGATCTGCAATATCCTAAGAACCTCCAATTCATTCACCCCTGTTCCCATATTACATTAGTGTCCGTCACATAGGTTAAAGCAGTAACCTCACTAGGATGATATATCCTTGCAAAGTGGTCACTCAGTAACTCAACTATTTTATCTGCTTCTGTCTCCCCATGACACCTTCACTCATTAAGGTTAATCTTCCACAGTCATTCTTCCTATTACTTGCTACATAACAAAAGAACTCTTTTGGATACTTTGGCCTGTTGGGCTAGATTCCTCTCCTAATCTGATTTTGCCTTCTTTACCATGCTGGTCACCTTTCTTTCCTGAGCCTTGTACTGTTCATGAGTTTGCTGGTCACCTTTCTTTCCTGAGCCTTGTACTGTTCATGAGTTTGCTGGTCACCTTTCTCCTTATATACCCTCCACAGCATTTTCTTCTTCTGCAGCTCATGGTTAATGATATTATTCATCCATCTAACTCCTACCTAATTAACTCTCCATACCTTAAGGAATACAATTAAATATTGATTCCTCTAGATGACCCTTAGCGATCTCCCATGCACTATTAACATTCTTCCTTTACAGTGTTTGATGCCATTGCAGAGATTTAAGTTTTCTCCTAAGCTGATCATAATCACCTGCCTTGTAGTTCCACATATACCCCTTCTTGACAGAATTTCCTCAAATTTACAGTCTCCCAAGTCAAGACTGCATGGTCACTTTTGCCAATTGGAAGCAATGTGGCCTTAGTTATGGATAGCTCTTCTGGTCCTATGATGAGGTCTAATATTCTCACATCCTTAGTTCCCTCCATCACATGCTGCCTCAAGTAATTATTCCTCAGTAGGTGTATAAATTCCATTTCTTTGCTGCCATATCTTTCTTCCTTTCAGTCGATATCTCCATAGTTGAACTCCTTCTCCATAATAATCACTCATCCTGTACTCATTGTAATAATTTGCCAAGGATTGTCTTCCAGATCATCTATGAAACCCCCTGGCCTATAGCCACAACCAACTGTATATTTTGTCTTACTGGCCTTGTTCTTGCATGAGACTACTTCAAATAAACAACCACCCTCTTGCCTATCTCCTATTCTTTTTGCTGCAATTCAACCGCTATCACTGTTCCCATCCGATCTTTTCTATCTTCCCTGAATGATTATCATAAACAGTCGATTTCTAAACCACTCTTTAATCCACCTACACACTGTGCCAAAGACTAATGTATCAATTCTATTTCTAACAAACTTTCTATTTCTAGCAAAAATCCTCAAAAAATACAAGATTCGTAACTTATTCACCCCTCCCCTTTAAGAAAGCCTCAATCCTGGCTTCAACCAGTAAAACATAAACATAACAATTTGAAGTATCCAGGTATGTACCATGTTTGGTGTGGCTGTAATTCCCAATATTATGGACAAACAGAGAAATCAACTGAGCTTCATACTGAAGAAGATCTCAGAGATGTCACCTATGGTATAACAAGAGCCATGGCCTTATCCAGTCATTCATGTACTTAATTCTTCTGATCTCAATGACCATCAATCCACTGTATAGTGAGTAAACCGGAATAAATCTGAAATTATTTACAAATGCTATGATAAGCTTGAAAGAAAAGTCTTAGAATCAACAGAAATTCCACTAAATCCTGTTTGCCTTAATGTCAACCTCAGACACAACATTTCTGATTATTACACCTCTGCTATTCAGCTATGGTAGTCATGAGACCTCATGTACGAGAACAACAGTGCAGCTTGTCTGCAAATTCATTTAATATGCGCAATCTGTTAATAATTTAGAACTATGGTGATATACCAAAGTAATGTTTTTTATGTACCTGATGCAATCTTCTAGAAAGACAAAACTAGTAGTGCCTTTGGAAATAAATTACTATTATTAGTAGTAGTATTAACATCTGACCTCAATGGAGTTAGAGACTCATCGTGGGAGATACACACTATCACATACAAAGCTCATCCAACTATGCCGTTAACATTGTTCAATGTATCTATATTCACAACACACTCAGGCAATGCATTCCACTCACCATCCACTCTCCATGTAAAGAACCCGCTCCTCACTTCCTTTGCTGACACCTTCAGTTTCCAGGGCTGTTCTTGTTTTACCTCCCTTCCATTCTATGAAAAATTATTCCTTGTCAATCTGATAACAACCCCTTTACTAGTTTATATGTCTCAATAATATCCCTTGCTCCTCCTCCTCCTATTCATAAAGATGTGCAATTTGCATTCTCTCAATCTGTCCACATGCTCCACACTCCAAAGACCACCTTTGTGAATCTGCTCTGGACCCTTTGCAACATATCCTTGTAACTATGAAAACCTGGTGACCATATCTGTGCACAATAATCCCAATGAAGCCTGATCAAAGCCTTATACAATACCTGAAGGTCCTCTGCATCATTGTCATTATCTGATGTGACATCTACACAAATTGTGCAATATGGCCCATGAATTTCAGGTCCTTGTCTAGCAGCACTCCCAGATCTCTCATCTCCTCTACCTCCTTTTAAGTTTCTCCACCAAGTGTATACTTTGCATCCCATCGTTGCTTACCAAATTCAAAACCTTACGCATTGCAACATTGAACTGATTATTCCACTTACCTGCCCCTTCATCCAATCTACAATATATTAGACCATTGTTATTGTTAATCTTATACTTAACAATGAATCTCTGTGTTAATCTTATACTTAACAATGAATCCCAGGCATATGGTTGCAAAGTATGCACTTTGCAACCATATGCCTGGGAAAGGAGTGTCCTGGGTTCGATTCTCGTCACTGACATGAGGAGCTTAGGGTCTTTCTCAGACATAGCTGGTCTTGGGTGTGGACTGCAGGGTTTTTCTCCTTAGTTTTTCTAGGGTTTTTCATCTCGTAAGCAGGCAAAGTGGCCTTGAAAATTCAACACTTCTTCACACATACGATACACTGGGAGGCATAAGGCTAACCACCTTATCCTTGTGTACAGTTGCAGTTAAATGAATAGAAAACCCTCGATACCTCAAGGTAAAAGAGGGAAAAAAGAAGAAGAAAAAAAAATCATAATCCTACTTAACAATAATGATAATGGCATACTTAACAATAATGGTGGTCTAAAAATCCCAAGAATATGAAAGGCACATATTTTACCCACATAACCTTTCCATATAAGAGTTAATTATAAATAGGACTGTATGTAATACAGGATCTCTAATATAATTAATATAATATATATTATATATAATACTAATATAATACATTAATTCTAATATAACAACTCTCATGTTAAATTAAGAATTAAGACACCACTTTTGCTGTAATAAAACTATCTACATGAAATTTTCCTCTGATGATGTTATAAATAGAATATAGCTTTGATGCAGTTATTTTATTTTAATTTTTTTTTCATTAGAGGTCAGGCCAGTAGAAATAACCGTTGATCAAATAATTCTCTCTTTGGTATACTGTTTGAAATGTAATATAGCTTGTCTCTGTGTGTGTATACCCCAGATGATGATGACTTTTATATGAAGGTCAAAGCGTCAAGAAATTAAAGTGATTATTTCTAGTCTCCATAATTTGTTGGAAGTTCTCCCTTTAGCAAATCCATGCAGATAACCACAAAGAATACTGCTGTTATCAACCCATTTCTGTATCATAGTTCTCATCAATCTCTCTCTCTAGCACCTTCACAACAACTATAAGATATCCTCAACAGCCTTCTATAATTTCACATCTCAAAAGTAGCTATCCTTTTCTTATCTAACTTCTTTAGGTTCCAAATCCATAATTCCATAATTAATGTGAAGAATCTATAAATCACTGTTGGAAATACAGCTGCAACCAAAATGCACAACTTTATTCCTGTGGAGATAGATCTATCCTTCCAGATTTTAGACAACACTCTGACTGTTGCTTTAGCCATTCCTAATCTTCTTCTGACATCTTCTGAACAGCAATTTTTCACATTAATTATGGATCCCAGGTACTCAAACTTGCTCACTTCCTTAATTCTTTCTCCATTAAGGTAGACTTGTGTCTCAGGAGCTTCCATGTCTGTATTTCCTTTAAGAACCATAATCTTTGTTTTTCTAGGATTGAGCTGATGTCCTCTATTCTACTCTATTCTGACTGATTTCATTATGTCAAGAATTTGTCCTAGTTCTACCTTGTCATTACATGGGAGTACTGTATCACCAGAATACCCCAAACTACTGATCAATCTACCACCTATCCTAATTCCTGTCTTAAGCTCATCCAATGCTATATGCATGCATGATGTCTTCAGCATAGGTACTAAATAAGAAAAGAGAAAGTAGAGATCATCATCCTTGCTTAACTGCCTTTCCAACCTGAAGCCAATAGTTAATTCTTACTATTCTTCTTGCTCACTGTACAAATTAACTATCAGCCTGATAGTGTGCTGAGGAAAACCCATTCTTTTCATTACTTCCCAAAGTCTCACATGCTGAACACAGTCAAAAGCTTAAGAGTAGTCTATGAAACACATTACCATAGGTTGTCTAAATTCTTCATACTTTTCTATACTCTATCTAAGGCAAAAGATCTGATCTCTGGTACCATTACCATTCTTAAAACCTGCTTGTTCCTCAGACATCTCTGTCTCAACTTTAGTCTTAGTCCTATTTAGAATGATCTTTAATAAAATCTTGCTTGGTGAGATATTAAACTAATAGTTTTATAGTTTTTGCTATCCTTCATATCCCTCTTCTTATGTAGTGATATGAAAACCGACTTCTTCTAGTCTCTAGGACATGATCCTGTCTCTCATATCCTTGTAATCAATCTATGAAACACTTTTATCCCTCCATCCTCTGTGGCCTTAATTAACTCTACTAGGATTCCCTCTGCATTGGAGGGTGTTATTGCTGTTAGGCTGCTTAACTGCTCTTTCAACTTCATTCCTAAGTGGAGAAGGTTCCAAATCGAAATTTTCCTAGTGAGAGGGCTTCTCCAAATTTTCTTTATCCTGTCTGTTGTACAGTTCCTCACAGTATTATTTCCATCTGTTTTGATTTCCAATTCTTCTGCTAGTACTGATGCATTCCTGTCTTTGATGATATTCAATTTGGGCTTAAACTTGTACTTTAGCTCACAAACTAAATGAAACATCCTTTTATAATTGTGTCTCCTCATCTGGAACTCTATCTCTTCACATTTATAAAACTTTTCCTTGTCCTGCCTGATTGTTTTACTGACTTCTCTATGTAATCTCTTATATTCTTCAGTCGCTGTGTCTCTTGTTTTTTCCAACTGCCTTCTTTCAATTGAATCCCATTGAATCTGATATCAATGTGGGATTCAAATGTCTCTTGATCTTCTTAATGGACTGAGATAGTCAGCAGATGTGCCCGACTTTGAAGGTCAGAGTCTTAGTCTTATTTTGGCTCTTACTAGCTGATGGTCTGTATTATAGCCTACTCCAGGACAAGTATGCACATCAGAGATGCTTATCTTTCACCTTTGGAGAGCCAGGATGTAATCAATCTGGTGCCTTCACCTATCAATGTTAGTTATCCAAGTATAGGTCCATTGTGGGTGTTTCTGGAAGCAGGCATAACTAATTTGTAGCATGGGAAAATTCCAACAGTCTTACACCACAGGTGTTACATTCACCCAGACCAAACATGCCACACACATTCAGCCTAACTTTCATACTCTTTCCCACTTTTGCATTAAAGTCCCCTAAGAAGTAAAGTACATCTTTCCTTGGTAGGCAGTCCAAAACAATCTGCAAGTTTTCATAGAATTACTCTCTTCATCAGGCCTATCTGTGTGTGGTGCATAAATTATCATAATTGATACATAGGCTGGATGAATCTTAAGTCTAATACAAAGTATCCAATCATTAACGAGATTATAACCAAGACGGTCCTTTGCCTAAACTGTCTTCAGTATCACTGAAGTGGTGTGGTGGTTGTGAATTCCCCACCACACCTGCCCTTGCTCAGTCACCTTTATCACCACTTACCACATATATCCGCTTAATCTCAACTTCCCCACCCACATCTTGCTCTATTCCATTGTTATACTGATAATCTCCATACATACATTCACTCCTGCTTCCAACATCAAGGCAAGATAGTTTTATTATAAGTAGCAAGGTATCATGGGAGTGGTGGTGAAAGTATTGGAAAAGTGGTTAAAAGTAGAATTCAGAATTTGATCAATAAAAAAAATGAAGAAATGATAGAAATAATAAACAATAAATAAATAAATATAAATCATAGAGAAAAAAATACATAAATACATCAGGATGGTGCATGTTGAAAGAATGCAAATGGAAGACTACCCAAACAATAAATCAACCATCAGGAAAAAGAAACCAGGTTGTCCATTGAAGAGATCTGATGTGCCTTGCTTAGGTGGGAATAGGTCATAATAGGCTTAAATCCTTTAAATGCATAATGATGATGATCATCATCACTTCCTAAATTTTTCAAATTTACTTTCAGGGATCTTTCCAATCTGTATATCTATATACAGTGGTATACCAGGAGAGATGTAAGAGTTTAAGATAAAAATCACAGAAAGTACACTTTATCTCTAATGATATGCAATGGCAAGAAGTACAAAAAAAAATACTCAGAAGTGATATTAAAGTATATTGCTCTTGCATGAATGCACAACTGGAAATAACACTGGGCAGCTGTCTGCAAAAAATGAGATGAAGGCTTTTGTGCCAGATTGGTCGATTGGTAGAGCCTCTTCTACTAATGGCTCAGTTAAGTAAGTTTGAGCGCGGTTAGTAGTTGGAAGGGGACCAATCGTTCAATGCTGTCGGTACACTCTCCCTCGATGAGTCGTTGGACTCCCTGGAGGTGTCAAAATAATAATAATAATAATAATAGATATGACAGCTTGATTTTCTCTGAATCCCTCCTCAAAACTTTTGCACGAGTTGTAATTTTTTTCACTTGGTAAATGAGAAAATTATAATAGTCAAGAAATTATATTCTTCTTTTAATCCTATAATCAAGCTTAAGCTAACAAAGTTTATGCATGAAGTATCTTCATGACAATGCTACTTGTAGAATGATATTGTGGGATAAAAATGGGAATAGAGTGACTGATGCAGAGGACATAGTGGAATTGTTCAATGAACACTTTATTGGAGTATTTCATCCTAGAGGAGTCAATTTTAATGCCAGAGGGATAGGGCAGGTTCGAGGTTTAGAGGTACAGGAAGAGAGTGTGTTTCAGATACTGAGCACTCTGAATGTCAGTAAAGCTTTGGGACTGGATGGTATTTCACCATGAGTTTTGAGAGAATGTGCTAGGGAACTGACATTTAACCTGGCTTTTCAATGAAAGTCTGGCTGGTGCCCATGGATGGAAGGAAGGTAAGATATGATAGCTTGATTTTCTCTCATTGCATAAGGGTGGTAACAGACTGGAAGTGTCTAATTATAGGTCAGTTTGTGTGTCATCAGTAGTTGTTAAGATCTTGGAGAAAGTAGTGAGGGACCATATACAGCATTGGGCAGATGAGGGTAATGTTATCTGTGAGAATCAACATGGATTTGTGAAAGGGTGCTCTTGTTTTAGCAATATACTAGCCTTTTATAATAAAGTTACAAGAACATTAGATGAGGGAAAGGCATATACTGCCATTTTCTTAGACTTAGCGAAGGCATTTGACAGAGTGCCACGTGATAAGCTGATATTTAAGTTGCAGCACATGGTTCTGGATGTCAGATTGGTCAACTGAATTCAGGATTGGCTGTCTGATAGGTATCGGAGAGTTGTGTATGGTGGAGCAGTTTCAAGGAGGCAGAGGGTTACAAGTGGGGTCCCACAGGGCTCAGTACTAAGACCTATATTGTTTAACCTTTATATCAATGATATTGCCAGTGGATTGCAAGGGGATATTCAGTTGTTTGCGGATGATGCGAAACTGGAAAGGATTATTAGTAATAGTGCAGATGTGGTAGCCCTGCAAGAGGATTTGAATAAGCTAGCTAGATGGGCAAATGAATGGGCATTTCGGTTTAATGCAGCAAAATGTAAGGTCTTGAGGTTTGGGAAACATCGATGGGATGCTGCATACTCTATGGGAGGAGTTATACTGGAGGAAGTAGGGGAGGCAAGAGATCTGGGCTTGATGATTGATAGAAACCTGAAATTCAAGGGACATATTGCAAAGGTGGTGAAGGTAACACAGAGGATTGCTGCAATAATGAGAAGGACGCTGACCTGCAGAGATAAAAGCGTTATCATTCCGTTGTATAAGACCCTGATCAGACCACACTTAGACTATTGTTCTCAGATTTGGTCCCCAGGATTTGAAGGGGATAAATTAACTGTGGAGAGGGTACAAAGGCGGATAACAAAGACGGTTTCAGGACTGTACAATGTTAGTTATGAGGATCGACTGAGGGAATGTGGACTGCAGAGTTTGGTGGATAGAAGAAGGAGAGGTGATATGATTGAGACTTTTAATCTGTTGAGAGGTGGTTACAGGGTTGACACTGGGGAGTTCTGTCACTTGGCTGAACAGCGGGAGGGAGTGATGACAAGAGGCCATCCCTGGAAGTTACGAAAAGAAACTGTGAGCAAGAGGGTGAGGAGTGGTTTCTTTGCATGAAGGGTGGTTGAACCGTGGAATGCATTGCCTGATGGAGTGGTGAGAGTAAGAATGGTCAATGAGTTTAAGGAGTGGTATGATAGACTTTGTGTTTCTGAGGGGGGGGGACCTCCCCTCGATGAATCTTGACAGACTTTATGTTCTTAGGAAGGACCTCCCACGATGAGTCTTTTGACTCCATGGAAGCCTGAATAATAATAATAATAATAATAATATAGGGGCTGTACTGACTTCTGCATCAATTACCTCAGTATCTTCCTGGGTCTAGCTCCCACTAAAAAGACCTCAATAAAGGTCAAAACCAGTTTGGGTAGTGACCCTGTCCATAATGCATAATAATATACACATCTAAAAGGAGGTGTGTTTTGCATTATGGGATAATGAGGTACCTGATGTGAAGTCAACTACTTCTTTCTATTAACTATTATAATTGACTTGTGCAACATCTGTTGACATAAGTGAGAAGATTCTAATTACCTCTTACACCTTCTTTTCAATGGCTGTAAAGAAATCTATAGTGAGGATCACTGATTTCTTGAAATGTTTCTAGATAAATCATATCTCATCTGTTGCTAGATTTCTTCATTATTTCAGAATAATTTCATAATAGGCCTTTGTTTTCATTTCATAGAAAAGTGTACTGATTTATGAGGAAAACAGAGTAAACACAACATTAAAATGCAAAAAAAACCTCCTTGTGTGTGTGTGCATGCGTGCGTGCGTGTGTGTAAGCAATGCATTAGCAATAAGCATGCATTTTAAATAGACATTTTAAAATGTTGGAATAATTTACCTTTTCCAACATTGTAGCAGCTCTAAGATCAGGAAGGAAGCCATCTTCTAAAAGGCGGAAGAAAACTTCTTGATTTTCAATACCATAAACTCTCTCAAGGAACAAAACTATAGATTGTTTGTGGTTTGCTTGAAGACCGATAGGGAGATCGGTAGCTTGGTCAACTATTAATGAAATTTATTGAACATAAGAGTCAAATATTACTGAATGTATTGAGCAATAATTTCATATCAGAGGTGCAAAAAAAATAGCATTACATAACCAAATATCAAAACAAGCATATTAAACTGAGATGAAACACTTATTTACTGTTCAAATATGACATCTCTCAATATATATATATATATTGAGAGATGCACATAAGCAGAATAATATAGAGTACCATCCCATTTATTCAAAGTTTCAAAAAACAACATTGACTATTTTTCTCTGAAAAATAGTAAACAATACAGCACATTTTCTATTTACAGATCATCTAACATAACAAACCATCCACAGCTACAACTTCATATCTGCCTTTGACCATTCCTCTTTATCACTACTTACCCCATGATTTCCTTATATCCCATGTTACTGTCCTGCTCTTCTGTCAACTACTACCATCAAATATATATCCACTGCCACTTCCAGTATCTATCATAAGCCATATCTTGCTGTCCACCTATGACTCTGCCCATTCTTTATGCTCTCATGCATTCTTGTTCTTTCAATCTCTTCTTCTTTTGGGAACGGCAAGTGAGCATCTTGTGGAGTATTGGAAGAGGTATGGTATATAGATAACTAATTTTGTTTTAGTAATTTGTTATAATTGTGCATTCTTCTCGATGTCCTCCCTGCCTCTCTTCTAGAATAGCCTTCGCCCAAAGACTATAACCTCCAAGCGCAATTGGAAGAATAGTAGAACATTGTGCCCTTCGACTGGAAAAGATCTGGGTTTGATTCTCATCATGATGAGGGGAATCCATATATGGGATTTTTCAATTGAAGGTGAGTTAATCGATCTCATATGGAGGTAGCAGGGGTTTTTTTCTCCTAGAAACTTGAGTTTTTCATCCCATGTACAGAAAAATCAGCCTTCAGAACACACGCAGTTTACAGACAAAAATACCGTTGTTGCTGATGATGGGTGGTAGATGGCCTTGATGGTATTAGTAGAGTCATAGTAGTGGAGAGGGTGAGATGTATTTAGCAAAGTACAGTAGAGTGTCCTCCCATTATGAGTCCTTGGACTCCCTGGAGGTGTCACATAATAATAATAATAATATTTCACAATCTTTATCTATAGTACATCATTATCTGTAGTATATTCCTTGTTTATGACCATGCATTAAGTGTGGCTATTCTGTGAGTTATAAGTATATTGCATGGTACAAATACAAACAAGAACAACGGCAGCCAAGACATCCTTGTTCAAAGAGTTTAATATGAGAGTTTCTGAAAGAGGTAGTGTAAGAATGATGTACACATTATAAAGGATATAATGTTTTAATATTATATTTGTCATTACTGTGATCATGAACAGTAATGACAAATATCATTAAAAATGATATTTGTCATTACTGTTCATGATCATTAGAGAAAAACAATGTTAATCACTCCTTCAACTATGCTCTCAGTATCACAACAGTGGATTAAATCTGAGTGAAAGTATCAAAGAAGTGATTCAAGGTAGTGTGAATGATAAGGTACCAGTGAGGAGATAAATAGTGGGCTTATGTGGAGTCCTTCACAGGAAAAAGGTGAGCTCGAGTGACTTGAGAAGCAACTGACATATGATGCAGAAAGAAGGGGAATGAAAGGAAATGATAGTGGCAAGAATGAAAGAGCAAGAAACAGAGCGTAATGAGAGTATTGTATGAAGATTTTATGATAAGAGGTACTTCATGAAAATGTGACAAAAGCATATTTTGCAGGTGCAGATCACAGACGTTAATGAAGTTGTTAATATGCAGGGAAGGAAGGTGAAAGAGTTGACGGCTGCACCATTTGTTATGTCCCTATCTTACGATTTTGTTTGTCTTACAAACTGCCTTCCTCTATATTCTCCTAACTTCTACTTTCAAAACATCACCAAAATTTCTACTAATATCTGAGCTATTGTTCCCCATAGTATCCTTAGTATTTGTATTTTAACTGCGCCCTTTGGGATATTTAGTTTAAGATATTTTATACATAAACAGAGAAAGGAACTCAAATATCTGAAAGTGTAACTATTGCAGTCATGACACCATTTCTTGTTACTCAACATTAATTCCTTATACTTCCCGTTTCTTAACATTAATTCCCCGCGTGGTTAGGCTCGAATGTTTCTAAGCGGTGCATTGGATTAGCAATATCAGACAACCTTTTACTTTTTCATTTAACAAAAGGTTTATTATTTCTCTAAACATGGTACATATCAAAACACTCAACTAAATTACTTACACACTAAAGTTAGCTTAATACAAGTAGTTAGGCTATGATTCAACAAAAGTTACTACGATCATGCCGCCACAAAATTTCGTACAAAACATGAATTCACTTAACATGAAAAAATTAGATCACCACACATTATTAGATTATTGAACTTCAAGTACACTAACAAAATCATTAACTACTCTAGCACATACTTATGACAAATTCCGATTCTCTACACATCACACTAGGCATTCAAATTCCTCAGGCTACTTGATTACTCAATTTACACTAATCAAACTCAATATTAACAAAACCACTTACTTCATTAACACACAACTATGTCATTAACTTTCCTTTTACAATGTAGTAGGCACTCAAGATTCTTAGGATAATTAATTATTCACAAATTATCAACACTAGCTAGCTTACTTTTAACACTCTCCATCAAATTCTAAAGTCCTATTATAATTTCTCTCTAATCACTTTAACAGTTCCGTATTATGACAATGGTGCCTATCACAAACAACTTCTAGTTAACATAAGACAAAATTCACAATACCTTTCTTTAGCTTCACTTACGGGCCTTTACCTTCTACTGAACGAACTTGCTTGCATAACTTCTTGCAATTCAGGGCTATATAAACATCTGCGCCGTCGGCTGTACTATCCGAAACGAGGACATCGATATTTTCACAGCTTCCTATGACTCTTTGGTATATTTTGCTTTCTACATAGGAATACGGGAATAGCTTTCCCGCTCACCTTCGATTCCTTGTTGTGGCATGAGGATATAAGCCATATCTCTCCACCCAGGAACACCGTGAAGTCCACTAGAAAATCAAACTAAAACCACCGCGACTATCCAAACGTTTCTTCTACTCTGGCAAAAGACAAAAAGGCCTCAAGCCTCCTTGACTATCTAAACATCTTCCCCAAAACCCAAGAGAGCCTACTCCTCGAAAAAAGCCACGAGGAGGGGGGGGGGGTTACCAACCCTTTTATAGCTGCTCCCCTAACGGTGCCCTTTCTTACTTCTTTTTCCTGCCTCCTACTTGTTTTCCGTCTGTCTACCAACTGGGTAGCATTTTGCCTCTATACGTCATTTTGATCGGCAACTCGTAATGAAGTTTCTATCCGGGTATAGGCCCTAAGCGATATTCCGTTATTTCTCTTGTTAGCCTCTATCTTAACCCCCTTTTAAACCTTTTCTCAGAATTCTACTTAATGCTTAATCTGTAGCCTCTTACATATCGTATTTCATGACTCATTCTTTTATACTTATGCACTTAACTCTTTCATTCTTAATCGCATTACTATATTAATTCTTAGTTAGCTACTTATTTAATACAAAATCCTTGTTTAGTCGTAATACATCTTAATACATTCTTTTCTTTTGTTATCTTAACTAAACAAGAGACCTTTACATTTTTCTCAATTTATACTGGATGCAAGAATATTTTATTAATTAAATTATCCTTTTTATGCAGGGGTTTTTATTTATGTTATTTATTTTTCATGTTACACCATGATAACTGAGAATACTATATTCTCAAGATATCAGGTGTAACACTGTCTTGGTAGGCACAAATGATTTCAAAGATGAGAAATATGCAATGAGAGAAGATGCAAAAGAGTTCCAAGAAGGAAAAGAAGAAGACAAAAACATGAATGCGAGAATTAAGATTGTTCATCTTAATTCTCGCATGCCATGAATTCTCGAATTCATGGCATCAATTCACTCCTGTCATCCCATGCCTACAGACTGAGAAGGCATGGGATGACAGGAGTGAATTGATGTCATGAATTGAGTCAAAGAGAAGCTTGTAGAATGCTAAGCAGTTTATAGATGTCTGGAGTGAATTTGACAGAGGAAAAGACTCATACATGTCTGATGGATTACAACTGAATGGTTTTAGAGTTAGATGTTTAGAAAAAGTGTTGTTCAGTGTAGTTGAAAGTGCAAAATCTGGAAAACTAGTTTTTTTTTGGGGGGGGGGATATCGAGAAATGCAAATTTCCAAGGTTTTGAATCTGAATTAATAGGTAATCACATCATACAAGGCAAGTGTGGGTAGAAAGGATGTCAAAATACATGTACACAAATGCAAGAAGCATTAGAAATAAAGGGAGGACTTTCTGGCATTGGCCATGAATTTGTCAAAAGTAATAGCATCAATGAACTTGTTTGATAGAAGACAAGTAAGTCATAATGATAGAATGTAAAGAATATTGTATTTGTCATGAGGAAGAGAGAAAGAGGGAATATGATGGAAGGAGAGGTTACCGATGATAGCCAAGGAACTGCAAGCAGCAAAAGTAGAAGATAAGGAGATTTTAGAAGTGATGGTTCATTTGAAACCATCTGAAAGATTTATCTGGAGTGATAAAGAAGCTAACAGACAAAATATATTTTTGGTTACTGCTATAGGCCAGAGTGAAAGATATAGAGAAGAATGTCGATGCCTTGCATTGATAAATTATTATTACACCTCCGAATTGAAAAAATTAGAATAATCATCCACAGATGCTGTATGGCAGTGGCGCACCCAGAGGGGGGGCCAAGGGGCCTGGGCACCCCCCAAAGAAAAGGAAAAAAACACTAGAAAAATTTCCAAAAATCTTTTCCTAATTAAAATTCATTTTTTTTATTTATGTTGTGTGCTACTTATGAATTAGCGATCACTGCAGATGCTCAGTTATAGGTCGTATGCGATGTGTAGTGTGTATTCGCAAAACGTCTACTCAACTCCCCCCCCCCCCCCAAAGGTTAAATCCTGAGCGCTCGGCCCCCTCCAAGATTAAATCCTGAGTGCGCTACTGCTGTATGGTCACTCTGATGCTCGGTGATGTGCCACACCAATCCTCGTAATGTAGTCCTGTTGTATGCTTTTCTGGAGGCTTCAACTCTCTGAAGATCAGTCACTCAATACACACACACACACACACACACACACACACACACACACACACACACACACACACACACACACACACACACACACCATTCATTCATCTCACTGATGGTCTATCCCCTTCCTCTTTTCCCAGCAACTTTACCTTCTATTACTGTTCTGAGAGGTCTCCTTCCATCCTTTTAATGTGTCCAAAATATTTAAACTTTCTTCTGTAAATATCCTTAAGGGGCCTTAAAGTTCTACTGATTCCTTTCTAACACCCATTCATTTGTATGCCGCTCAGTATATGAGATCTTCAACAGCTTTCTCTAACACCAAATTGCAAAAGCAGCTATCCTTTACCTATCTCACTTCTTTAGGTTCCAAGTCTCACATCCATAAATCGCAATGGAAAAACAGCTACATACAAAATATTCAACTTTGTTCCCATGGAGATAGATCCATCCTTCCAGATTTTAGACCAGTCTCCTATTGTTTTAGCCATTTCTAATCTTCTTCTGACATCTTCTGAACAGCAATTCTTCACATTAATAATGAATCCCAGGTACTCAAACTTGCTGATTTGCAATTCTAATTTATTGTACAGAAAATAATTATTACCAAATAGGAAGTAGCACCATCTAAATCTACTTACTTTGTAGATTATATAACCATTATATTACATAAAAATGTAATATAAATTATAAAAAAACTGTTATTTGAAAACATTCACAAAATTTGAATAATTTTAACATGGATCAAAATAAATGGAAATGAAACTAAAGCTAGAGAAACTGAGGGAGTGAAAGAATGCAAGGATGCAGAAGTGAAAGTTAGTGATAAGGGAGCAAAAGAAAGCATGACTGAGGAAACAGAAGTAAGGTCCTCCAGAACGAGAGATAGTGACTCTGCAGGAGTGATAGAAAGTGAAATTGTCAGAATGCAAGATATGGTGAAACAGCTGTTGAATAGGAAAAATGAAATGAGGGCTATGTGGAGTGATGTTAGACATCCAGTGGAAAGTAATGAAAGTGTGCAAGAGAATAGAATGAAAGAAAAAAAAAGAGTAAAAGAGGTGACGAGCCATTCCAGGATAGCAGTATATGGAGATTCCAAAATTAGAGGACCAGTTACCAAGAGAGATCATAAGGTCTATAACAGTGGCACACCCAAAGGGGGGGGGGGGGCTTGCCCTCCTCTAAAGAAAAAGGAAAAACACTAGAAAATTTTCCAAAAATCTTTTCCTAATTAATATTCATTTTTTTTAATTTATGTTGTCGTGTCTTCTATTTCTATACTACTTATGAATTAGCGATCATTCCAGATGCTCAGCCATAGGTCGTATGCGATGTGCGGTGTGTATTCTCAAATTGTCTACTCAACTCGCACCCCCTCCCCCAAGATTAAATCCTCAGTGCACTACTGATCTGTAATCCAGGTAGGAGAATGAGTAGGATAATTAAGATGTTAGACCTGAGAAAGAAATGAGCAAGAGAGTTAGTCGTGAATGTAGGGATGAATGATCTAAGTGGACATTAAACGGATGTGAGGATGAATGTCAGGAGACTATTGAGGAGAGTGAAAGATAACAGTGTAGTAGGAAAGGTTGTACGTGTGTTGCTGAGAGAGTTGCAACAGAGAGCTAAAATCATGTATAGTATGCTAGTGGAGCTGTGCGAGGAGAAAGAATAGTTTCTGGATGAATGGCATGTGTTTGCAAGAAGGATGAAATTATACAGGCATGATGAGTTGCATTTAAATGGATTTGGAGTTAGTGTACTGGAGAAAGTGTTGCTGGATGGAAGTACAGTGTGCGATGCATGCAAGAGATCAGAAGAAAGAGATGAAGGGAAAAATCAGGAGAGTGGTATTGAAGAGACAGAAGTGCTTGGCAGTAGAACAGTAGTAGTGTAAGAGATGAAGAGAGAACAGGAATGCAACAGGAATAGGGAAACAGGGGGAGCCTGGATATACAGGGAGATATCGCATAGGGAGATTGGATGTAGAACGTGGCAGTGAATGTGTGTATTAAGATGGAATATATTGTGATGTGGTGGGAAAGTTGAGACTGAGCAGATATATGTTGTAAGTGGTGATAAAGGTGATTGGGCAGGTGTGGTGGGGAAATCACAACCAACACGTGACTTGGATAGGACTGGTTCTTTACACTCTTCATGTAACTGACTATTATCATTATTCATCTTGTACTTCCTCCAAAGTACTTTCTTTTCCAGATTTCATGTTTAAGCTCCACATTCATCCATTTTACACCTACCTTATTCAGCCTTTTGGCCTTCTGAATACATTCACACATTGATGCTGTTATGTTATTATTATTATTATTATTATTATTATTATTAAACAAGACCTCATGGAGTCAAAGACTCATCTAGGAGGTCCTTTTATCTCACACACATCTCATCATACCGGGTCTTAAACACATTCAAACTCCTTGCAGACACCACACTCTCAGGCAAGGCATTCCAATCATTCACAACTCTGCACGAAAAAAACCTGCCTCTCACTCCCCTACTCACACCCTCTTTATACAGTTTCCAGGGATGACCTCTGGTTCTCCCCTGATCTCCCACTATTCGCTGTAGAACTTCTCCACCATTGATCCTATAGCAACCCCTTACCAACTTGTAGGTCTCTATCATATCTCCCCTCTTCCTTCTCTCCACTAGTCTCTGCAAATTACATCTTTTCAATCTTTCCTCATACTCGACATTCCAGAGGTCAGAAACTACCTTAGTCAGTCGCCTTTGGACCCTTTCCAACATCTCCTCATCCTTCTGAAAACCAGGTGACCAAATCTGGGCACAATAGTCCATGTGTGGCCTAATCAAAGCCTTATACAATGGAACAAGAATCTCCCTACTTCTACACGTCAGTGTCCTCCTCATCATTCCCAGAAGTCTTTGTGTTGTCTTCACAATTTTGGCGATGTGACCCCTAAATTTTAGATCCTTATCCACTATCACTCCCAGATCTCTTATTTCCTCTACTTCCAACAATATATTCTTACCAAGCATAAATTCTGCATCCCATCTTTGTTTTCCAAATTTTAAAACCTTACATTTTGCAACATTGAACTCACACCCCCATTTGCTTGCCCAATCACTCAATTTATTCAAGTCTTCTTGCAAGGCCACAACATCTTCACTACTCTTTATGGTTCTTCCCAACTTTGCATCATCTGCAAACAACTGAATATCTCCATCCAAATCTTCGCCAATATCATTAATATACAAGTTAAATAGTAATGGCCCTAAAACAGATCCCTGAGGCACTCCACTAGTGACTTTCCTTTTCCTGGATATTGCACCCCCATACACAACTTGTTGATACCTATCAGATAGCCAGTCTCCAATCCAATGCACTAATCTAATATCCAACCCCATCTGCTCTAGTTTGACTGTCAACTTATCATGAGGCACTCTATCAAAAGCTTTTGCGAAATCCAAGTATATTACTGTGTATCCTTCTCCTCTGTCCAAGGAAGCAGTCACTTTATTGTAATAAGTAAGTAGATTACTAAAACACGACCTCCCTTTAGCAAATCCATGCTGTCCATCAAAGATTATACCATTGTTGTCAACCCAACTCTGGATTCTAGCTCTCACAAGCTTCTCCAACAACTTAACCACAACACCCGACACACAGATAGGCCTATAGTTTGATGCTTGAGTTCGATCACCTCCTTTATGAAGTGGCACAATCTTGCCCTCCTTCCACTCTTTAGGGACTTGACCAAGTGCAAGACTCGTATTAAAAAAATATGTCAAGGCAGGTGTCAACTCTCTGGCACATTCCTTCAGAATACGTGGTGATATATTATCAAGTCCCACAGCCTTATTTACATCTAGTTTACTCAACTCCCCAAACACCTCTTGCTCACTTACAGTCAGTCTCTCCTCCCCATCATCAACTGCTCTTAATCTCTCCATGAAGTCACATTCACAAGATTGAAAGATCTTTATGAACTGCTCATTAAGTATCTCCACCACACATTCTGCAACAGCTGTCTTTATACCATTTCCTCCAATCAATGTCATCCTTCCATAATCATTCTTTCTTTTGCTGGCTACATATCGAAAGAACTCCCTAGGATTCTTTTTAGCTTCATTAGCTAACTGCTGTTCATACCTCTCTTTAGCTACTCTCACCAACCAAGTCACTCTCCTTGCCTGGTCTTTGTAGAACTCATGAAATTGGTTACTTCCACTTCTCTTATGCTGCCTCCACAATGCCCTTTTTCTCTGTATTGCATGCTTAATCTCTTTATTCATCCATCTCACACCTAACTTATTTAACCTTCTCACCCGTGGTATACATTTAGACATTGCATCCACTAAATATTTTTTGAAAATCCCCCAAGCTGCATTGATCTCTTTTCCAGCTAACTCCTCATTCCATGCTACACCTGCAAGCTGTCTCCTGAGCTCTTCATAATCACCCCCCTTGTAGTTCCACATATACCCTTTTTTTCACAGGGGTCCTTGCACTGCTGGCAACCACCCAAGTAATCACCTCATGGTCACTTTCACCAATTGGTGGATGATTTGATACCTCATTGATAATTACATCCTCCGATGAGATGACCAAATCCAAGACCCTTAATCCTCTTGTGCCCTCTGTTACATACTGTCTGAGGTAGTTATCCCTCAAAAACTCAAGAAACTCATTTTCTTTACTTCCAGTTGCTATCTCTTCATTCCAGTCTATATTGCCATAATTAAAATCACCCATAATGATCACCCTTTTCTTATTTGCTTGGCTTATTTGACTATACATTTCACTATCACCACCATCCACATTACCAGGTCTATAACAACATCCCACCAAGTATTTGATTCTATTCACCTCTATCTCACACCATACTGCCTCAAAACCACTGGCCCCATTTCCCCCTTGCATCTCTACCTTGTATGGACATAACTCTTTCTCTATCATCAATAGCACTCCCCCTCCCTTTTTACCCCTTCTATCCTCACGAAACACATCATACCTTTCCATCTCTATTCCTGTCAGGATGTCATCCTCATCTAACCATGTCTCACTTATTCCGACAATCTCTGGGTGCACAGACGCAATTAGTGCAACCATTTCATCCGCCTTGTTTCTTATACTTCTAGCATTGGTATACAAACACAACAACTCATTTCTGGATCTACAGCTAGTTCCACTGATACCACTCACTCGATGTGATCTCTCCATGCTGGACTGGGGCCATTTCCCTTTCTGCTTCTTCATTTTAGAACCCTTTGCAATTCCATCTGTTTCCTTTTGATCCCTGATCATCCCATTACTTTCCTGCCTACACATTCTCTCACCTCCTCTTGGAGCATCCACCTTTCTCACGCTGTGTATCCCTGTCCACCCTGGGCCTCCCCGTTTCCCTGCTCCTCTTGCACACCCATTCTCTCATTATCTATACTCATACCACTCACTTCCACATTCATTTCCACTCCTTCAATCTCTCCTGTCTTACTCTCCTGCTCTTCCACATCACTCCCCTCTTGATCTGATTCATTCTCTCTATTCACTTCTCTACCTTCCAGCAGCAGTCTCTCCAAGCGACTCACACCATAACCACTCAAATGCAGTCCATCGCTCCCATACAGCTCACTTCGTCCCTCAAACTCATTCCACACATTAACAAACTGTACTCCCATCTCCTCACACATTTCAGCCAGAATATCATTCATAATCCTTGCTCTCCGCCTCATTTCACCACAATCATACCTAGGCAACACACTGACCACCCTTCCTGTCACACTATTCTCCTTTATCTTTCCAAGCAGTCTCCTGACATTCATTTTGACATGCTCTTTGTTCTCTCTCAAATCATTTGTTCCAATTAATACAATTAACTCTTTTGCTCGTTCCCGCCTCATGTTCAATGCCTCAATCACTCTACTCATTTTACCGCCTGGAAAACATACCTTGTGCATTTTATCCTCTAGCACACCTTTAATAATGGAGTCGCCATACAACGCCACTCGCTCATCTTTTGTTAACTCTTTCATGCCATCATGATTTATTTTAATAGTTTTGACCTGCATTCTCTTAATTTCATTCCGCATCCATTTCATTTCTTGCTTCATCCAATCCAATTCACCTTCTGAACTTCGCGACACATTCACTCTATCATTAAATCTTTCTAACTTTCTAACTCTCGACCCTCTCTTCTCACTTTCCCTCTCATTCATCCTTCTTTGTTTCCGTACTTTCGGTCCAACATACGTCCAACTTTCACTGTCATTCTTCTCACTTTCACTCTCACATATCTTTCTTTGTTTCCGTACTTTCGGACTAACATGCGTCCAACTTTCGCTATCATTCTTTTCACTTTTACTGTCATTCATCTTTCTTTGGTTTAGTACTTTCGTTCCAACATGCGTCCAACTTTCGCCATCAGTCATTCTTTTTTCGCTATCATTCATTCTTTCGATTTTTTTTACTTGCGGTTTCTGCACCACGCCATTTCTACTTTCATTCGTTCTCTCAATTTCGTTTCTTTCCGCCTCACTTTCGTCCCTTTTAACATCCGTTACGGTTGTCAAATCGCTCTTTTTCTTTTTTCCTGATTTTTTAACATTTTTTCGCCTGTCTTTCTCGCCATTCTCTTTCAAACGTGCACTCACGACACAATCGGTACTAGCACTTTCTGTCATCAACTTCATATTCGCATTCATCAATTCCTCGTTCAGGTCACATTTCGCACACACCCTTCTTCCATCCGCACTAAACATCCACAAATCATTTATGTAATCGAAGGAATACATATAACAGACCTCACACTTAACGAACCTACTGAAATCCAAATTAAAATCATGGAATGACAATGCAGCCGCCATTTTTTTTTTCTCTGCAGGTTACTAGGTCTAATATTAACGTTTTCGTATTTAGTTTAAGCAAATTAAATTTTAATTAGTTTAAGCATACATAAATTCATTTATGTATTTCTTTGTCAGTTCCCATTTTGCATTTATTTCCTTACCACTCAACTCCTCATTCTATGTTATAGCTCCAAGCTGTCTCCTAAACTTGTCATAATCGCCAGCCTTATAATTCCACATATATCGTTTCCTCACAAACGCCTGCATATGACTAGCCACAACCAATGTGATTACTGCCTCATAACCACTGCCACATATCCCCCCCCCCTTTCATGTCTACTTTATGTGGACATAATTCCTCTGCTATCATTTGGAGATATATTATGCTAACACCCCATGGAGTCAATGACTCAACTAGTAGGTCACTTTGTCATACACACAGCTCTTCATACCTTAAACACATCAAATTTTATGCAGAGCCACACTCTCAGGCAGGGCTTTCCAATTGTTCACAACTCTGCATGCAAAAAAACCTGCTTCTCGATCTCCTGCTCACACCCTTCTTATACAGCTTCCAGGGATGACCTCTGGTTCTCCTCCTGTTCTCCCACCATTTTTGGCAAAACCTCTCCAACTTTGATCCTATAACAACCACTTACTAACTTATAGGTCTATCATATCACCGCTCTTCCTTCTATCCACTAGATTCTGTAAATTGCATCTTCTCAACCTTTCCTCATATTCGACATTCCAGAGATCAATAACTACCTTAGTCAGTCACCTCTGGACCTTTTCCAACATCTCTTCATCCTTTTGAAAACCAGGTGACGAAATAATCTGTGCACAGTGGTCCATGTGTTGCCTAATCAAAGTCCTACACAATGAAACAAGAATCTTCATACTTCTACAATCAGTATTCATTTAATTCTACATTTGTAATTAGAAATGAATGCAGGATGAGCACTCTTTATGGAGATTTCAAAGATGGGAACATATAATGGAGAGAGGAAACACTGATAGCAAGATGCAAATGGATTTTGTACTCTCAAGAATAATTATCTGAAATAAAATGTGATGCAGAGATTTGAGAGTGCAGGATCTGTTAACTACATCAGAAAATATATCCTCTGTAACCAAGGCAGCCAATACACCTCCCAATCAGGAAAAGTGACAAAATCATGTTCTGAGAGGGCATAAAAATGTGAAAATCCTAGTCAGAAAAGGATATATGTGGAACTAAAAAACTTGCTGATTATGACCAACTTAGAAAGCCACTTGGAGCAGTGCCATGGAATAAGAGGCTATAAAGGAAAAAAGTCAATACTACATGGGAAGTGATCAGGGATTGTTTGAGGGAAGCAGTATCAGACCTACCCAGTGCCAGGAGTATAGAAATTTATAAGCTACTAAAGGAGTTCTATAAGACTGATACAAAAGAAATATTCCAGTACACGATGAGTAGGGAGAGAAATAGAAGTCATCCCTGGAAACTGTATCAGAGTGTGGTGAGTAATGGTTTGTGGATTTGATTTTTTGCTTGGAAAATGACAAATGACTGGAATGGATTGCCAGAAGCAGTTGTCAGTGAGTGCTCTGAAATGAGTTTAAGGAGTGGTATGATAGGTATTGTGTGAATAATGGTTTGTGTGGACCTCCTGTATGAGTGTTCAGACTTCATGCATGTACCAATAATAATAATAATAATAATATATTTATCTCTTTTCCTACAATATTCACCATTCAATTTGTAAACACTTCAGTTTCTCCTACCATTCTTGCATTATTTTCCATATCATCTCATACTTCTTCACATTTCTTGTTCATTCTGTCATTATCACCCTTCCAGCTATTCAGATGACTTATATAAGATCCATTTAATTGCAATCTGTAGCTCTAGTATGCTTTTGCCTACATGTCAAAGTTATTACACACACACACAATCTCCTGATATTCAACCAAATCATTTGATCCTAAAACCACTAACTCTTGCTCATTCATTTTGATATTCAAATCATTGATCACTCTGCTTACCCTCATTCCCTTCTGGCAACAACTTGTCTAACCTTTCATTAGTTAGTTATTCACATGTGATGTCATTTTCACTCTGTATGGTCACAGATGCCCTTTCCACAAGTAGGACAATCATAAAAACCCATGTGCCTGGTGGGATTCAAACCCACAGCTTCACGGCTGGAGAACTGATATGCTAACCACTCAGCCAACCAGGCCAGCATTCCTTCATTCACTAATCTTTTAATAATGTAATCTCCATCTGGCACCACACTTTTGTCATCCATTACCACCTTCTCTCAGCTATCTTTCCTGTAATTTGTTTGCTCTCTTCCATTCATATCATCTACCAATCTCTTAATTTCAATCCTCATATCCATCTACCAAATATCACACTTTTTCAAATCCACACCTTTGTTCAACCTCTCCACATGGACATCTTCCAGATTTCTTTCAGATATAGATATTGCACTGAAAATAATAAACCATCTTTGAAAAATCAATGTCACATAAATGATCAAAATACAAATTATTTAATAATAAACTAATTATTGTCTGATAATTAACTACTTTTTATCTATATAATCTATATGCTTCTTCGCCCATACCTCAATGCCAGATTTCGTTATCATAGTGAGATATTAATCTGCTTACCTCTAGGAGTTTGCAAACTGAAATGCAAACTGAGTACACCTTCTAAGTCTTCCATGGGAACTAAAGATCTAAGAATGGCACGGGCTCGAATGCAGTCATTTTTGCCTTGTGCAATTGTGACAGCCTCTGGAGCACATCTACCCAAAAGGTCTACAAGGACACAGTAAAAATTCAAAATAGCAGCTCCCATGTCAACATAGTCTTCATCTTCTTCAGCTGGTGCTTCTCCGGCTCGGATTTTTGCATCCTTTTCTGCCTGAATTTTTTCTGACATTTTAATTGCTTCTTTGATGGCAGCTAGAAGACCTGGTCCCTCTCCTCTTAAGGCAGGACCAAGACATTCAGGCCGGCGAATCAGAAGACGAATGACAAGATTGGCATTTTCTTCTACGCTTTCACCTAAAGCAGTGAGAAAGAGATGATTTAAAATCATATACATTTCATACTTTCATCTCTAATTATATTTTAAAAAAAAACCAAAAAAAAAAACCAGTATTCTAGCAAACTTACTTCCTACAACAACCTTCTGATACATCTCAGTAAAATTCACATAACATTATACTACACTACAAGAAATTTCTGTAACAAACTATACCATTTGTCCCTACAAATTTGTGATATTGAGAGTCAACTCTAACACTGGATTTAAATTTATGAACCAAATTATTTGGTGCAGCTAAATTATCAAAAACTAATTTTTCATGAGATTGAAACAAATGAATATAATTTTAGCAATTTCCAAAGTTTACTGATTTAAATGCAGTGCTTATTACTACATGCAAAAGAAACTGCCTCCAAACAACATATAACAGACATATTTCAGCTACTATTCTTGCTAATTCAATCTCAACTTTCAATGTCACATACTTTAATTATTATTATTATGTGACACCTCCAGGGAGTACAAAGACTCATCGAGGGCGAGTGTGCCAACAGCATCGAACCAACGATCGATCCCCTTCCAACTACTAACTGCACTCAAACTTGCTTAACTTTTTGCACACCATTAGTAGCAGAGGCTCTACCAATCGACCAACCTTTGCTACTTGTGACAAATTTTTGTTACAAGTAGCAAAGTCAAGGTGTTGGAGAAGCTGGTGAGGACAAGGATTCAGAACTGGAATGACAGCAGCAGCAGAGGTCATCCCTGGGAACTGTATAAAGAGGGTATGAGTAGGGGAGTGAGAGGCAGGTTTTTTTGTGCAGAGTTGTGAATGATCGGAATGCCTTGCCTGAGAGTGTGGTGTCTGCAAGGAGTTTAAGTGTGATGATGAGTCTTTGACTCCATGAGGTCTTGGGATAATAATAATAATAATAATAATAATATAGAAGTGAGGATGTTATGATTCCATCATACAAGGCTTTGATCAGACCACATAAGTATTACTGTGCACAGATTTGGTCTCCTTGTTTTTAATAGGATGATTCATTAAGTCAATTTTGGGTTTCTGGAATGTAGAGTATGAGGAGAGATTGAGAGAATTCAAATTGCAGAGCTTAGCAGAAAGAAAGAACAGGAGGGACATGATCATGACACATAAGTTGGTAAGGGAAATTTCAAGATTAATGTGGATGGGATTTTTCATATAATGTCTGGAGGAAAACAAAAGGCATCCCTGGATGCTGTATAAGGAGAGTGTGAGAGGGTGGGGGGGGGTAGATTCTTTGTATGGAGAGTGGTGGGAGATTAGTATGCATTGCCTGACAGCGTGGTGAGCGCAGAAAGAGTGAATGCATTTAAATCAAGGTATGGTGAGCTGTGTGTGAGAGTGAGACCTCCCACGATGAGTCTCTTGTCAATGGAGGTCTGACAATGATGATAATAATAATAATAACAAAAATTTTTAATATCCGGTAAACATTTCTACTTCTATATGAGAAGCTTAATTTATCCAGTTACAAAGTTCCTATAAATTTCTTTTACAACTCATTCCATTAACCTTTGTAACATAACAGCTAAAATCCTTTAAAAACTTCTTTCTTTGTGAAAGCGGAACTTTTACTAATGGAATTTTTCCAAACTTGTTCCGAAAATCCTTCCGTACCTCAACATATATCTCTCTCTGTGCTGTTTAATAGTTACCCTGTTCTTTTACCAGAATGGAAATGTTATGCATGCTGTAGCATGCATAACATTTCCATTCGCCTTCAGTCATGAAATAAGAGAAACTCCAACACCATTCGTGTTATCTTAAGGGCACTCCACTTGAAAGCAGTCAAATTTCACACTCTCAGTGAATTAAGTAAGTCTTGTTCAACTTATGTATTTTAAGCGTACACAAACACTAAACAGTAACCTTATATTAGAAATACCAACTTATAATCTTATGAGATCATTTCATTAAATGTTAATGGTACATGTAACATGTAAACAATGAATAACTATTATACATACAAAAACCAGCAATTAATCATACGGTTTACAAAACCCAGATCCACTAACAACCTAAACTAGAATTATTATTTTATTCACATAATTGATACATAGTCAAAACAAGATATCGTATAAACAAAAATTTGACTGGTGATACAGAACAATTCAGATTCTACTCAAGAATCTAAGAATAGTTCGTCAGGTAGCATCATAAAATATGGTCTGTTCCAAGTGATGCTATTTTTTGTAGGTCATATGGGGTCACTTTGTTGATGTTTAATTGCTGTAAATAGTTGGATAGCTTCTTTGAAGTTGCACCAAGTGCGCCGATAACTATTGGGATGACTTTGGTGTGTTTAAGCCACAGTCTGCCAACTTCGATTGCCAGATCATGATATTTAGTAATTTTTTCCAGTTCTTTGTTGTTAATGTTGTTATCACTGGGTACTGCGATATCAATAATCCAAACCTGTCGATGTTTGATAATTTTGATGTCAGGTCTATTGTGTTCCAAATGCTGATCAGTTTGTATTCTAAAATCCCAGAGAATTTTTGCTGTTTTGTTTTCCAATACTGTCTCTATTTTATGCTGCCACCAGTTATCAGAAGCAGGAAAGCTATATTTTTTGCATACATGCCAATGAATTATTTTGGCCACTTGATCATGGTGGTATTTATAGTCAGTTTGAGCTATTTTGCTGCAGGCACTGATTAGATGTTCAAAATTTTTGCTTTGATTGCATTAGTTTGTAATGACTGTTCTTGAGCTGCTAGAATTAATCCTTCTGTTTTGTTTTTAATGAATCCGTATTGTAGCCATTGCCATGTCTTGTTCACGTCAATTTTGTCCTCAGTATCTTGAAGAAATTGGCCATGTAAGGGTTTATTTTTAGCACATATTGATTATTTTGATGTTCCTTTTTGTAATCGGATTTGTTTCCTTTTGCTTTTAGAAGGCCCTCTTGTGTAAATGCTTGAAGCATTAGCTCAGAGCTATTGTTGATGTAACTTCTTAAACTAATTTCTTCTTCCACAGTCTGTTTCACTTGCAGCAGACCCCATCCACTTATTCTCCTCGGTAGGTACAACCGGTCAACATCACTTCGTGGATGTAATGCATGATGCATAGTCATTAGTTTTCTAGTTATATGGTCCAGTTTTTCCAGGTCTTCTTTTATCCAATCTATTATGCCAGCTGTTTATCGGATCACTGGTATAGCCCAAGAATTCATTGCTCTAATTGTGTTTAATCCATTTAGTTTTGTTTTCAGAATATTTCTAACTCTTTTGATGTATTCTGATGCTGCCTGTTGTTTAACTTTCGAGTGGAGAATATCATTGGCTTCTAATATTCCTAGGTATTTATAGTGTTCGTCAGCTGAAATTGCTTTTATATATTTCTCTTGATCAAAATTAAAACTGCTAGTGTCATTAATTTTTCCTCGTTTAATAGATAAAATTGGGCACATTTATCTAAACCAAATTCCATTTTGATGTCCTGACTGGAAAATACGAACTGTGTTCAATAAAGAATCTATTTGCTTGGCAATTTTCCATATAATTTCAAGTCATCCATATACAACAGATGGGAAATTTTAATATTACATTTAGGAATTTCATATCCAAGTTATGTTTTCTTCAGAATCATAGACAAAGGTATCAAAGAAATGTTGAAGAGCAATGGTGACAAGGAATCACCTTAGAAAATTCCACATTTAATGCTGATATCTCCAAATCATTCATTATTTACTATTAAAGTTGTTTTCCATGATTTCATAGCAGCAGCCAGAAACGAACATATGTTTTTGCTAATTCTAAATAGTTTTAGTGATTTTAGTATCCAGGAGTGTGGGAGGGAATTAAATGCCTTCTTGTAGTCTATCCATGCCATGTTTAAGTTAGTTTTCATTTTTTTGAGTATCTGAGAATCATTTTACTAATAAGGATCTGGTTTTTTGTTCCTCTAGATTTTTGAAAATTACCTTTTTGTGCAATTGGATAAATCTGATTATTATTATTATTATTCAGACCTCCATAGAGTCAAAAGACTCATCATGGGAGGTCCTTCCTAGGAAACACAAAGTCTATCATACCACACCTTGAACCCATTGACTGTTCTTGCTCTCACCATTCTAGCAGGCAATGCATTCCACGGTAAATCACCCTCCATGCAAAGAAACCACTCTTCACTCTCTTGCTCACAGCTTCCTTTCGTAACTTCCAGGATGGCCCTTTGTCATCGCTCCTTCTCACTGTTCCACCAAGCGAAAGAACTACCCAGTGTCAACCCTGTAACTACCTCTCAACAGTTTAAAAGTCTCAATCATATCACCTCTCCTTCTTCTATCCACCAACCTTTGCAGTCCACATTCCCTCATCCAATCTTCATAACTAACATTGTACAGTCCTGAAACCATCTTTGTTATCTGCCTCTCTACACTTTTCACAGTTTATCCCCTTCAAATCCTGGGGACCAAATTTGAGAACAATAATCAAAGTAGGGTCTGATCAGGGTCTTATACAATGGAATGATAACTCTTATCTCTGCAGGTCAGCATCCTTCTCAGTATTGCAGCAATCCTCTGGATTACCTTCACTGTCTTTGCAATATGTTCTCTGAATTTCATAGAATATTTAAGTTTACGTTTGTTTATTTAAATAAAAATATTTTAGAACCTTTCCATACATATACTGATGACACAGCTTCCAATTGATGGATTCCAAATTTTATGACTTTACATTGCATTAAAATAATATCCCCAATCATTTGTCATTCTTATTTGAATATTCCTGAATTCAGAGTCACCAAATTCGCACTGGATTAGAGATAGATGATGAAAGATTTTTTTTTTTTCACTTGGTTACACTATAAATTAAAGATGCCAAGAAATTATATTATTGGTTTCATTCTTTTTCCAAGTATAAGCAAACAAAGTTTACGCATACTTCACAACTAAGCTACTTGTATATAGAGGCTAATGACATCACATCAACTGCCTTAGTATCTCATGATGCAATACATATATCCTTATGGACATGTATAATGCTATGCATTATGGGACGTGCAGAAGCCATATTTCCATATACAAGTAGTCAAAAGATGTCACTTATTACTAAAGTATTCTGTATTAAAGCTAGATGTAGAAAAATTTTTTTTCACTTGGCTATATATGGTGTCTACAAATTGACCTCCCTAGTTTCAAAGAATGGTAAAAAATTGAAATGCAGAAATATGTAAGGTTTGGGTTGTTCCAGAGACTCTACAAGTTTCATCCAGAATTTTTTCCTGCATTGTGATGCAGTGACACTGCTGGACAGGGATGTCACAGTTTTAAATATGGCATCAGGGGCAGAAAAGCTCAAGTTGTGTGGTGGTGGTAAGCTGAGTTGAAATCAATCGAAGCAGTGCAGCATAAGTTCTGTCAGGTGTACAAAGGGAAGCACCCAACCCCAAGTGTATCCGTTTGTGAAAAGAAAATTTCCTAACAGCAGGTAGCATTTGGAAACAATATGGAGGAGGGAAGCAGCCAATATCAGAAGAGAAGGTAGAGAGGATTCACAATATCTTCACACAAAGCCTGACAAAATCCATTAAGAGAGTCACGTGTGCTGCAAATATCCTGCTCTACCATTCATAAGGCCATCCATCAAAAGTTGCATCTGCATGTGTACAAAATGCAGGTGTTGCAGAAAATCAAGCAAAATAATAAGTTACAATGAGTAATGCTGCAGCTGAAATTCTGGAATTTGTGTTGATCCAGATTTTCTTTCCCAGATTTGCTTTTCAGACGAAGCCACTTTTCATGTCAGTGGTAAAGTGAACAGACACAATATCAGGATATGGGGGAGTGAAAATCCTCACTGTGTCATGGAACATGTGCATGACAGTCCCAAAGTAAATGTCTGGTGTGGTGTGGTATAATGTGAAAAGCTATCACTGGCTCATTTTGTTTCATGGAAAGCAATATCGATGGAATAATTTACCTCGACATGCTGGAAAACTTTGTCTTTCTACAACTTTAAGACTTCCATCAGCATACTCTCTTTCAGCAGGATGATGCCTCCCTGCAACACTGACATTTGTAGGTCCATGCAACTCTTGAGAGGGTCTTCCCTCAGCAGTGGATTAGACATGGAGGATTGATTCCTTGGCCACCATGATCGGCAGATCTTACCCCACTTGATTTTTTAAGGAGATTTGGAATTTGTGTGGGCAAGGTGTGAGCAAGGGAGTGAGGAGCAGGTTTTTTGCATGGAGAGTATTTATAATAATAATTATTATTATTATTATAAATCGTTGCATTAGATACAAAGGAGTGCATTTTGATTGAAATTCACTCAGCGAAAAGTAAAGTTTCGCTATTAATTCTCAGTTTTAGTAATTAGTAATTGACCAACCCCGAATCAAAACCTACTAGACGTAATTATGACTGACATAGACACCGACGCCCTGATAGAAACACTAGACAAAGGTCTGGCGCTAAGCCTACTCAAAAAATTGCTAAAAAAATTTGAAGTGGAATGGCCAGGATACTTGAATCTGTACTCCACAACGAGAGATGATGAGGAAAGCGAGGATACTGCTAATACAGAGGAAAAATTGGATTTGGTGGTCTCCAATCCCCTCCAGGATCAAGGAGAGACCCACCCACGGAAAAAACACAAAACACAGACGACAGAACCACCCACAGATGAAGGTATGGAGGAAGACGGACACAATTCTGACCCTCCTGCCTCCACTAAAGAGAAATTGCCTCCAATTATCTTAAGAGAAAAGAATAGGTGGACAGAACTAAGGGCCACTATGACTAGCCTACAGATAGCATACACTACAGCAAAGAATTTAGATGATGGTATCAAAATCCAACCCGCCACTATAATGGACTACTGCAGACTCACAAAGGAGCTAGACAATAAAGGTGTGCAATACCACACCTTCACCCTACTCCAAGAGGAGCCTGAAGGTGGTTCTCCGTGGAGTATCAAACCACATACATACAGAAGACATAGCTGCCGATCCCTACTACCAAGACCTACCACCCATCAAGGTCAGCCGAATGACCAGAGCAGACAAAAGTCCAATGCCACTCGTCTTAGTAGAGATCCACCAGGCGTATAAAAACATATATGACCTAACTTCAATTTGTGGGCTAAAAATCAGCCCAGAACCACTAAGAAAAAGAACCTCATCAGGACAGCGCCACAGGTGCCAAAAATATGGTCATGCCCAGAGATTATGTAAAGCAGAATACAAGTGCCTAAAATGTGGGGAGAGCCACCCCACACATATACCTGCACCAAGCCAAAATCCACCCCGATTAAATGTGCAAACTGTGGGGGGGCCCCGCATCCAGCAAACTACAAAGGATGTATACAACAACCAAAAAACAGATCTGCTCACTCTACTAATCTACAAAAACCAGTACCTCCAACTCCTCAACCCCCCAGAGGTCGACAAAACACGATACAAAACAAACTGCCGCAACCAGAAGCCCCGATCGAAGCAAACCGCAATCGGCAGAAAAAGTCCTATGCAGATGTAGTCCGCTCAACAAAGACCACTCAGGAGCAATACAACCCAAATTTAGCAGCCGTCATTACAAACTCTCTTGCAAATATGCTGCAAGACTTCAGCAAATCAAACCCTACATCAGACCCCAGAAAAAGATTTCTACAAGAAACCCAATCCATCCTAGCAGCTCTCATAAATGCATAAAAATAAAAGCACTCCAGTTTCCCTACAGATCATCACTTGGAATGCTAACGGACTTAGAAACAAGATTCTGGAACTCCAAGAGTTTGCACAAAGATACAACCCAGATATCATCTTAATAAATGAATCCCACTTAAGACCAGCAGACAATCCCAAAGTTAGAGGATACCTCCTCCACAGAAATGACAGAATAAGCTACAGAGGAGGAGGTACCGCCATTTTCATAAAAAACCACATCAAACACCACTCTGTAACCAGCCCCTCAACCAAAAATCAAGAGCTCACAGGAATAGTAGTACCTACTACCTCAGTCGGGAAACTAACACTTTATGCAGCTTACAACCCTCCATCAAAGAATCTACTATATTCAGATCTAGATACTGTCCTAGGCAATAAAGATCAAGTATTCATTGCCGGTGATCTAAACGCGAAACACCTGGCATGGAACAGTAAAACCACAAATAGAAACGGCTACACCCTCTTCAACTACTCCAGTTCAAATTATGCAGTGGTGGCAGGCACTGCAGAACCAACACATCATAGTACGTATGGCACATCCGACATACTTGATATTGCTATATTACAAAATATAGCCTAGACTCTTTAAATGAGCTGACATCTGATCACAACCCAATCCTGCTCCAGCTGGGAAAGCAAGAACAACTGCTGCCTCCTCCCCACTCCTTTATCTCATGGAAAAAACTAACAGAAGTACTGTCAGAACACATTGGACCTGTTCCTCACATCAGATCCATAAAAGAAATTGAAAATGCTGTCAAAAGCCTGACTCAGCAAATCAACACAGCCATAAAGGTTGCAACCTCTACCAAAACCACTCTTAAGTCAAACCGACTACCAGAAGACATCATGGAGTTAATTAGGAACAAAAACAAAGCAAGAAAAAGGTACCACAACACCTGTGCACCTCAGGACAAAAAGATCCTCAATAAACTTAACAATGAAGTAAGAGAAGCACTTAAAGCTCACAGGACCGAAACATGGGAAGCCAAACTAGCCTCTGTATCACCCGGCGAACACTCTATCTGGAACATATTAAGAAGTCTCAGAAACAAAAACAAATCTCTTCCCCCACTCAAGTCAGACATGGGACCATTACACATGGATGCAGAAAAAGCTGAAGAAATAGCAAAGAACCTAGAAAAACAGTGTAGCCCTACGTACAACAACTTGGACTTCAAGCATGTTTATAATATCCACCTCCATGTCAGACATGCACTGAAAGTCACCGATACCTGCAACAACATACCTCCAAACACCTCACCAGCAGAAATCTATGAAGCTCTAAAGAAGCTAAAGAATAAAAAAGCTCCTGGTCCAGATGTCAAAGCAAACAGAATAATTAAATTGCTGCCCCGAAGAGCTGTCGTATATCTCACCACCATAATCAACGGCATGTTCCGATTTAACTATTTCCCCAGCTATTGGAAAGTCGCAGATGTGCTCCCAGTGCATAAACCAGGTAAAGATCCACACCTGCTTGAAAGCTATCGACCCATCAGCCTAATCTCAAACTTAGGCAAAATTGCCGAAAAAATCATCCTCTCTAAACTCCAAGCCTCAGTCAATGAGCTACATATCATTCCTAAGGAACAATTTGGCTTTAGACAACATCACAGTACTACTCAACAAATTCATAGGATAATTGAGTACATCACCACCGGTTACAATTGGCACTAGCACACTGGAGCAGTCTTCCTTGACATAGCGAAAGCTTTTGACAAGATATGGCACTTGGGATTACTTCACAAACTCATTTCAGCAGGCATACCATCAAGTATCGTCCACCTAATTAAGTCTTACCTCCAGGACAGATACATACAAGTCAAAATAAATGGTACAGTTTCAAGTCAGCGAAGGATCTCTGCAGGAGTTCCCCAAGGTTCCCTACTGGCACCGATCTTATTCTCCATATATATGGCAGACATCCCACACAACTCAATGTCATCCATCTTAGCACTTTATGCAGATGACACAGCAGTACTTGCCAGATCTCTGCGTCCACATCTTGTCACTAAAAAACTGCAAGAAAACCTGCTACAACTAGAACAATGGTTCTCCAAATGGAGATTACAAGTGAATCCCCAAAAGAGTGTAGCGATACTTTTCACCAGAAGAATGGTAACTCCCATGGGGACCTTTATCTATTCAACACCAAAATCCCCTGGCAAACAGAAACAAAATATCTTGGAGTAATTCTGGACAAAAGATTAACGTTCGACCCACACATCAAAGCCTCATGCACAAAGGCATCTAAAACCATTGCACAACTTTATCCTCTAATAAATAGAAAAAGCAAACTAAATACCAGAATCAAAGTGCTCCTCTACCTGCTGGCGATCGATCCCATGATGACATATGCATCTCCAGCCTGGAGCCACACATCCAACACCAACATCCTCAGGCTACAGAGAGTGCAAAATAGGTGTTTGCGCATGATATTGGATGCACCGTGGTTTGTAAGGAACGTCCAACTGCATAGAGATACAAACATCCCTTACATCTACTCCTTCCTACCAACTACAGCAGAAAAATTCTTCTCAAAGATCTCTACACACCCAACGATCTAGTTAAACAGGCAGCAAACTATGAAGAAACTGACCTCTTCAAATACAAGAGGCCAAAATCCATCCTAAATACTTGCAACAATGACTAATCTCCGTGCCCCCCCCAGGGCGAGCTCTCAGATCATAAATTTTTCCTTCAATTCATCCTCCCTATCAGACAACGGGGAATAAAAGCATCCTGCTTCACCCTTCTGGCCAATGATGTTATGTTATGTTATTATTATAAATCGTTCACATATCCACCAAATTTTCTTACATGCCAGTTCGCTATCCCTGTATTAATGTGTATTATATTATTAGCTTGCTGAATGAATTCTGTTACTTCGTATTTATGAAGGTAAGTTTGTAGTTAAATATGTGATTTATCTTAGTAATGATTTTTTAAATAAATTATTCATTTCATTTTTTAGCCGTGTTTTTTTCAATTTATTTTTTATTTTAATTTATGAACTCTTGCATATATTTGAAATTGTGCCCACAGACTACTATATGGAGTTTTATGTTAATATTAAATAAGGTAATGTTTAATTTTATTTTGCTAATTTATTTGTTTTCTTAATGCAGTAAAATCAGATAAAAATACTTGTATAAAGGGGCGAGACTTGGCAAATGACGATTCAATTCTAAATTTTTTACTTTGTTTTGTTTCTGAAATCATAAAAAAAAAATAAAGTTTTTTATGATTTCAGAAATAGACAAAAATGGCAGACCAGAGAAACAAGATGAAAACCCTTTCTGGTCATCAATACAGAAAAAGATGAGCAGAACGAGAAGTTATTTGAGCTCAGCAAGAAAATCAATTGCAGAAATTTTTGAAATAATCAGAAATAAGAGTCGGTGAAAGCAACGTTCCTGTGGAGTTCCCCATTGACAATGAGTTTGAAAATTCGAATTTGTGCTTAGATGATAATCAGGCTCTTGGGAAACATCCAATAGCTTCGATTTCAAATACCTCAACACTAAATTACAAGCTTTTTTGACAATCCAGCTTTATGGCCAAACTTGTTCACTATCAATATATTGCAATATATCAATAATTGATATATTAGTAAAATGAGGGTCCTCCTGCTGAATCAAAAGAGACTTTTTTTTCCACGCAATGAAACATAATAGAAGTTTTCATGTATTGCATTATAACAGTAACGAAGAAACCATTAAAAAATCTTGGTTAATTTACTCAAGTTCAAAAAATGTAGTATTTTGTTTCTGCTGCAAATTATTTTATAATATTCGAACTATGAACTTAATTTCGGAAGGAAATAACGATTTGAAACATATGTCCCAAGTTCTCCAGCGCTATGAAAAATCTCAAGAACATTTTAATAATTTTGAAAAATCTATTGATTTGGAAAAGCTTTTAAAAATGAAACTACAATTGATCAACATCAGCTAAAATTACTCAAAAAAGAACAAGAACATTGGATGCATGTTTTAAAACGCATAATATCGGTTATTAAATTTCTTGCAAAAGAAAACATAGCATTCAGAGGAAGTTCAGATACTCTATAGGGTGATTCAGAACTCTTGGGCCAAACTTTAAGGGGTGATAGAATACACCTAAACAAGCACTTTTTGTCATACAATGCATGGTCCAAACTCAAATGGTGAAGTGCTAGAGGAGGTTTTCCAGTGAACACTTATAAGCACTGTTTTTTTCAGTCATTGTTATTTCTACTGCGGAATGCAAAAAGGATGGATTCTTTCACAAATCAGGAGAAGGCTGTCATGCATTTCATTTATGGAGCTGCAGACAGGAATGCACGGGAAGCCCAAAGACTGTACAGAGAGCGCTTTCCAACCAGACGTGTGCCTGATCATAATACCTTTCAGCGGTTGCATCGGTATCTGTGCGAAATGGGCTTCTTTGCCAGTGGCATCCAGGATACAGGGCATACAAGGAGTGTGAGGACGGCACATTTTACAGAGGAAATTCTATGTAGGTTGCAAATCGTCCCAAATGTAGCACACGAGCAATTTCCCATGCCGTACGTGTGCCCAATCGACTGTGTGGAGAGTTCTATGAGACGAACGATTACACCCCTACCATGCACAGAAGGTGCACGCCTTGACACCTGTAGATTACCGGCCTCATGTGGATTTTGCACAGTGGTTACTGCAGCAGACTGCAGTGCAGCCAGACTTGGATGCACGTCTTATTCACTGACGAATGCACCTTTACACGTGAGAGCATTTTTAATACCCACAATTATCATGTGTGAGCGAGTAGAAATCCGCACGTCACGTACACATTCATACCAGTGGTGTTTCTCCATAAATGTTTGGGCTGGAATCCTACATGACCATTTGATTGGCCCATACTTTCTGCCAGCATGATTTAATGGGAGAATGTACCTCATATTTTTACAAGAGGTCTTGCCAGAATTACTGAACCCTGTTCCAGCAAACATTCAAACAAGTATGTGGCTCCAATACAATGGAGCACCACCCCATTTCAGCGTGGATGTGCGGAATGCCTTGGATGCAATATTTCCAGGATAATGGATTGGTCGGGATGGTCCCATCGCTTGGCAGCCACGATCGCCCGATCTCTCATGTCTGGACTTTTTCCTATGGGGCCATATGAAAAGCCTGATCTATGATAGCCCCATCAATTCCAGTGAGGACCTTATTGCCAGGATTTCTATTGCTGCTGCAGCAGTATGAGAAATGCCTGGTGTTTTCGCTAATGTACGCCAATCACTATGTCGAAGGTGTGCAGCCTGCATTAATGTTGGGTCACTCTTTTCAACAGTTTCTGTAATTTGTTCAATAAAATTCTATAATTTATGTTCTTTAATTTCTGCAATTGTTTCAAATCTCCTCTGTCATTCTTGTGTTTCTTCATTTCTTGACACAGTAGTTGCTAAACCCCTAGCACTTCACCATTTGAGTTCAGACCATGCATTGTATGATGAAACGTTCTTGTTTAAGTGTGTTCTATCACCCTTTAAAGTTTGGTCCAAGAGTTCTGAATTACCCTGTATATACAAATAACAATGGAAAATTTTTGAAGCTGATTGAATTATTTGCCGAATTTAACAGTGTATTACAAAAGCATGTAGAATGCATAAAAAAACAATGCAATTCACATTCGTTATTTAGGGAAATGTATACAAAACGAAATCATTAATATATTAAGTAATGAAATTAAAAAAAAATTGTATCTAAAATAATGAATTATTTTTATTATTAAATAAAAAATTATTATTATTTATTTATTCACTATATATATATATAATTTTTATATATACATATACAATTTCGACCAAAAGGCAGGAAAAAAAAATCTTGCCCACACTCAAAAATTTGCTCGGGCTGGCACTGCATGGGATACTAAGGCAATTGATGTGAAGTCATCAGCCTCTATATACAAGTAGCCCAGTCATGAAGTTACTTCGCATGCAAACTTTGCTTGTGTTGTGTCGGAAAAAGTGGTGAGTCATCCCTTTTTCCCACCAAATGTTACACAGATAAGGGATAAGGACATGCTTATGCCTCCTGATGGGAAGTGCACCATATAATGTCCTAAGAAAATGTAAACATCCAGATGTATAAATTCCAAACATTGTTAAGATAGCCCATAAGTTTATTAAGATAGTAATTGTGAATGAATTAAAGTAGAAAGTCATGTAATATTAACAAGTAAACATGTATAATCTAAGTACAAGTTTAAGGCATGTAAAGACAGTTCGTAGCCATGGCGTCCAATCGGCTGCCACCGTATGCGTGATGACACCGCCGAGTGAGGGAGCTGCTTCGGAGTATAAAAGTTTCGGCGGGAGTTTGAATCGCCCTCTTTTCTCTTTTCTCTTGTCTCTTACCTCGGATCGCTTGTGTCTCGTCTCCGAGTTTCGTCGGCACCAAGTTTCCCATAGGAGAGCTATGTAGAGCTTGCCACCACGTGTGGCAAGGATCTCCCCTTGCTATGCATGTTACATCGGTTGAAGCTGCAACTACAATGTGTTCACACACATAAGGAGAAAGAGCCGCTGATGGAATCTACATCAGCATATAAATCTGTGCATGAGTGTTTTCGTTCCGTGTAGAACAAAGGAACAAAGCCCCGCTATCAGAGGAGGTACAGTGAACAGATTAGAATACCTAGTCAAAGCAAGAATGGTAAGCGAAGATTTTCTTATATTAATGTAGGATTAAAGTATCCGTGGAATAAAAAAACAGAAGTTAAGAACACACGCTATTTACGTGTTATACCATAAGAACAGTCTGCGATTTGGACACTTCTGTCTACTGTTAAGAAGAAAACGTATTAGGCTCCATCCGAACAGGAGGCTGGGCTCCAGACTATTTAAGTGATTTAAGAAAAGTAATGTCGTATGATCAGAAAGTAATTAAGTGTTAACAGATATTTTGGGCGAGAGAATTAAGTAGAAATAAATACTGTTGTCCTAGAGAATTACATGTGAGATTTATTGAATTGTCTAGTGTTTATATGTAATGTTTCATGTATGATATTATCAGGTAACTTAATTGTGAGAGTCTGAAGAGGTAGATATATGTTTAGAAGTGAGGAATTTATGTCCAGTAAGAGAATATAGTACAGAAGTTTTGGATTGTGATTTATTAAGAAAAGGAACCTAGACTCTTTTAAGGTTAAGAATTTAAATAACATGTATACCTGTCTTTGTGAAATAATAAATGTGTTTCTTTTACACAATCAATTGAGTTTACATAATCAAGCCTTGATAAGACCAAATCTTTACTACTACGCACAGATCTGGGCACCAGGGATTCTTGTTGATGATGAGGAGAAGGTGGAAAGGATCCAGAGGGAAGTGACCAAAATGTTATCAGGTGTATGGAATGACCTTTACAAAAACAGGTTAAAGATTTGTGGGTTACAGAAACTGGTTGGTAGGCAGAAAAGGGGTGATATGACTGAGAGATAAAAATTACTGAAGAGTTTTTAAAAGATTAAGTCATAGGGAATTTTTCAGAACAAGTGTGGTGGTGGGAGAACAAGGGGCCATCTGTGTAAGAGTGTGTATGAGTGTAGTTAGCAAGAGTGTTAGAACTAGGTTTTTTTGCTTGGAGAGTAGTGAATGAGTGGAATAGGTTGCCAGAATCTGTTGTTGGTACCATGACTGTGAATGAGTTCAAAGCAAAGTATGATAGATCTGTGCAAATGTTGGAGTTCTTGACATGATGTTTAGGGTTTAGACTCATCAAGGGCCTCCCTCAATGAATCTACAGACTCCTTGGAGTTGCCTTTAATAATAATAATAAAGGATGAAACCAAGAATATAAATTCTTGACATATTTAATTTCCATTGGTACTATTAACAATAACCCTTCCTTGCTTCACACCATCTAAAACAACTGAATATATCCCTGCAATCCAATGACAAAATCAGTGATATATAAATGTCAATGTCATTTGTCAGTTAATTTGCACCCAAATGATAGAGGATGATTTGAAGGGAAATATTCATTTGATTGATGATGATGACTATGTAATATTGACTGGCATAATAGCCAATAAGGACAATATAGAGAGCTTGCAGGATAATCTAAATAGCCTGATAGTATGAGTGTGAATTCTACTTTAATGTGGAATAGCGCAAAGTTATGCATTTGGGGATAAAAAGATTACAAGCTGTGTACCACATGAATGGAACTGTACTCCAGGAAATTGATGAAGCTAGGGATATGGGGATGGTAGAGAGAGAGAGAGAGAGAGAGAGAGAGAGAGCTGAAATTCAGAGGGCATATATTAATCAGCCCACACTTAGACTATTGTTCTCATATCTGGTCCCTAGGATTTGAAGGGGATAAATTAACTGTAGAAAAGGTACAAAGGTAGATAACAAAGATGGTGTCAGGACTGTACAATGTTAGTTATGAGGATCAGCTGAGGGAGTGTGGACTGCAGAGTTTGGTGGATAGAAGAAGGAGAGGTGATATGATTGAGACTTTTAAACTGTTGAGAGGTGGTTACAGAGTTGACAGTAGGGAGTTCTTTCACTTGGTTGAACAGCGGGAAGGAGTCATGACAAGGGGCCATCAATGGAAGTTACAAAAGGAAAGAGATGGTTGAACCATGGAATGCATTGCCTGATAGAGTGGTGAGAGCGAGAATGGTCAATGCATTTCAGAATTCGTATGATAGCCTGTGTGTTTCCTAGGAGGGACCTCCCTCGATGAGTCTTAATAGAATTGTGTTTCTTAGAAAGGACCTCCCACGACGAGTCTTTTGACTCCATGGAGACCTGAATAATAATAATAATAATAATAATAATAATATTATTATTATTCAAATAATATTATTATTATTATTACCTTCAAATGAAGGTGAGTTAGCTGATCTCATACGGAGGTAGTAGGGTTTTTTCTCCCGGAAACTCGGGTTTTTTCATCCCACATAGAAACAAATGGCCCTTCAGAACACACGCAATTTACAGACAAAAAATACTAGTTGTGGTGGTGGTGGTGGTGGTGGTTGTGGGTGGTAGATGGCGTTGATGGAGATGATTGGTAGAGGTTTGGTGTAGTGGTGGAAACAGTTGTATAGTAGGTGTCCTCCCACGATGAGTCTTCGGACTCCTTGGAGGTGTCACGAATAATAATAATATTAACTGTGTGAGAAGGCCAGGGTAGCTTACAGGATTATTTGGCTAATGAAGATCCCACAAGAAGATATAAGGATTTATCATTCTCTTTAGAAGGTCTTAACATGACCATATCTGAGTTACTGTCTTCAGATGGGTGATCTGGGCTTCTCAGAAATATAGAAATGGTGGAGAGGCAACTGACCAAGATAGTGACTTGCCTATGGTATGCTGACTATGAAGACAGATTGAGGGATTGTGGGTTGCAAAAGTTGGAAATATTTCAGCACTTGGATCTTGGATATTTCAGCACTTGGATGAACAAGGGATCATCCCTGAAAATTGAATAATGGTGTGGTTAGATTTTTTACACTGAAAAGTGGTGAATGAGTACAATGGGTTGCCAATGTGTTGTGAGTGTTTTGTATGACAGTGAGTTTAAGGAGAGTTACAAAATATATTCTATGGATAGTTTGGGACTACAGTGAGGGGTCTCTTTACTTAACTGTGGAGGCACCCCTGCAATAATAATTATTATAATTATTATTTTTCAGTCATCATCATGGAGTCAAAGTCTCGTTGTGGGAGACTCACACTCTAACCACCGTTCATAAAATACCTATCACACCTCTAAAACTCACTCAGTGATGAAGCACTCCACTACCTCTGACAACCCATTCCACTCATTCACTACCAACCAAACAAAAAATATAGTCCTACTATCCTTGCTAATCACACTTTTATGGAATTTCAAGAGGTGACCCTTTGTTCTCTATCTTCCTGCCATGTACTGAAAAAAGTCTCCAGTGTCTATCTTATAAATGCTCTTTAATAAATTATATGATTCCATCATGTCCTCTGTTATTCACCCATCAGGTAGTTTTTTTTGAAAACTACAGAATTTAATCTATTTTCACAGAGAGCATTCCATAAACCTGTCAGTGTCTTTGTCATTCATCTCTAGATCTCTTCAACCATTTTATCCTCATGGAATCCAGGCAACCAGATCTGTGCAGAGTAGTACAGATATGGCATTATTAAATCCTCATATAAAGGGGAAGAGTAACTTCCTTATCCTACTTGTCAATGTGTTCTTCAATAGCCACATAATCTGATGTGCTGTTTTGGCCACCTTGCAATATACCTCTAAACTTCAAATCCACAATAACTCCCTAAATCCATAGCTTCAACAAGTACCTAAAGTTTAGTTCCAACATAGTACACAGCTTAGGATCTCTTCACCCTAAAGTGCATGACCTAACACTTGGTCATGTTAAAGTGGCAATGATTTACCTTTGCCATACTGCCGGTTTATTTAAGCCATCCTGCAGGATCTCTACCTCATCTTCATTGACTATTGCTTCTACCTAGATATGCATCATCAGCAAACAACTCAATATTTTCTCTTAAATCATTTCCTATATCATTGATATACAAAGTAAACAGCAGAGGATCAAGTACTGAGTCCTCTACTCTACTAGTCACCTGCCATCTCCCAGACTCAACACTCTCATACACCACACTTGCTTTAATAAGTCCATCAGCCACCCTCTTATCCAAATTGCCAACATCCTATTCATTCCCATTTCTAGCTGTATGCATTAAGTTTCCATGTGTAATCCTGTTGAATACCATTGTAAAATTCAGAAGTATCAATGAGTCACCATTTCCTTTATTCAACCTAGATATGCATCATATCTAGGTTGTAGTACTAAGTCCTCTACTCTACTAGTCACCTGCCTTCTCCCAGACCCAACACTCTCATACACCACACTTGCTTTAATAACAGTCCATCAGCCACCCCTATTATCCAAATTGCCAACATCCTATTCATTCCCATTTCTAGCTTTATTCATTAAGTTTCCATGTGTAATCCTGTTGAATACCATTGTAAAATTCAGAAGTATCAATGAGTCATCATTTCCTTTATTCAACAGAACTGTCACTTTATCATAAAAAGTAAGCAAATTATTAAAGCAAGAGATAACCTTCTGAAAATCGTGTTGTTTTCTATGAAGTGCCATATTCTCTCCATGCAGTCCTTAATTCTGGCTTTCACCAACTTCTCCAATATTATTATTATTATTATTATTTCGGGCGACTCCAGGAGTCCTTAGACTCATCGAGGGAGGCCCTAAACATCATGTCCACACAAATATGCGATTACATTCTCACGGTATCTATCATAACTTGCCTTGAACTGGTTCACCGTCATAGCACCCACAACAGACTCTGGCAGCTTATTCAACTCATTTACCACTCTAAAAGTAAAGAACCCAGCTCTAACACCCCTGCTAACCACACTCTTGCCCAGTTTCCATAGGTGTCCCCTAGTTCTCCCACCACCAGTCCTGATCTCAAAAATATCCTCTGAATTAATCCTATAGAATCCCTTTAGCAATTTGAATGTCTCAATCATATCTCCCCTTTTCCGCCTATCAACTAGTTTCTGCAACTCACAAATCTTCAACCTGTTCTCATATGGTTCATTCCATAGACCTGTTATCATCTTAGTTACTCGCCTCTGGATCCTCTCCACCTCCTCCCCATCAAGAAGGAACCGAGGTGACCAAATCTGGGCACAGTAGTCGAGATGAGGTCTTATCAAGGCTCGGTACAGAGGTACTATAACTTGCTTGTCTCTGCTCATCAAGGTATTTTTCAACAACCAAGTGAGTTGATGAGCTGATTTAGCTACTTTTGCAATGTGCCCCCTAAACTTCATCTTCCTATCCACCAACACTCCCAAGTCCCTGGCCTCATCAATCTCTTGGAGTACAGTTCCACCAATGTGGTATACTGCTGCTAATCTTTTCACCCCAAAATGCATAACCTTACATTTTGTCACATTAAATTGACATCCATTCTCCTTAGCCCAGAACTCCAATCTATCTAAGTCATCCTGCAAGACTTTGACATCTTCTGCATTCACTATTGCCCTACCCAACTTTGCATCATCAGCGAACAAATGAATTGTTCCACTTAGATCCTTCCCTATATTGTTAATGAACAGATTAAACAGCAGTGGTCCAAGAACAGAACCCTGCGGCACACCACTAGTCAGAGGCCGTCTTTTGGACTCTACTCCTGAATAAACTACTCTTTGATATCTCTCCATCAACCAATCACCTATCCATCTCACCAACCCTATATCCATTCCCATATGTTGTAGTTTACGGATTAGTATTCCATGTGGTATCCTGTCAAATGCCTTTGCCAGGTCCAGCAGTATCACTGTAAACCAATTACCCTTATCCAGTTCAGCCGTCACCTTGTTATAAAACTTGAGCAAGTTACTGAAGCATGATCTACCCTTCACAAAGCCATGCTGTCCCCCGTACAGTATCTCATTTTCATCAATCCATTCCTGTATTTTTCCCTTGACTGCTTTCTCCAAGACCTTGACAACGACTCCTGATATGCTGATCGGTCGGTAATTTGCTGATCGGTCGGTAATACCGACTCGTGCCGGTATACCATCCAATCCCACAGATGTGTTCACATTAAGGTTCTGTAATAGACTAGCCACCTCCACTTCATTCATCACTATTCCCGTATAAACTAATGGTTCCGTCATTTTTTCAATGTCACCACCTGGATGATATGCTTTTGCAAAGTGGGCGCTCAGTAACTCCACAATATCGACTGATTCAGTGACCTCCTTACCATTGTCATTCCTTAAAATCATTTTGCTGTGTACAGTTTTTTTCTTGCTTGCAGCATATTGAAAGAGCTGTTTGGGATTCTCTTTTGCTTTCATAGCTAGTTTCCTTTCATAATCCGCTTTTGCTTTTTTTACCACACTCGTTACCTTTCTGGCCTGCACTTTATACCGTTCGTGTGCCTGCAGGTCACCCCTTTCTTTAAATTACCTCCACAGTTGTTTCTTTTTTTGCAGCTCAAGCTTAATGGTGTTATTCATCCATTTAACCCCTACTTGTTTTACTATTCGGACCCTAGGTATACAATCAGCCATAACCTCTGTAAATGCTCCTTGACCACTTCCCATGCTCTATCGACATCCAGCCCTTGCAGTTGTACTTGCCATGGTACCGATCCAAGCAATCTTCTAAGCTTGTCATACTTGCCAGCACGGTAATTCCACATATATATACCCTGTCTTAATCGAAAATTCCACACCTTTAGCCACCTCCCAGGTCAAGACCTTATGATCACTCTCATCAATAGGTGGCAATATGGTCATATTCATTACAGTCAAATTCTCAGATGCTATTACCAGGTCAAGCACTCTCACACCCCTAGTATTTTCAATTGCATGCTGTCTCAGATAGTTATCCCTTAATAATTGAATAAAATCCTTTTCCTTCCTCACATGTGTCCTCTCCTCCTTCCAATCAATGTTACCATAGTTGAAATCCCCCATAATAATTACCCTCCTTCCACTCATTTCATCAATTTCCCTATGCATACTATCTCAACCATCTATTCCATCACCTGGTCTATAGCAGCACCCAACTGTATATTTTATTCTGCCAGTCTCAATCTCACTCCAAACAGCCTCAAATGAGCTCCTTTCACTATCCTGCGATACAACTTCAATTCTCCTTGGCTGCAGTTCATCAGCTATCATCAATAATACCCCTCCCCCCATTTTATTCTCTCTGTCCCTTCTAAACACACTATAACCTACACATTCTATCCCACTAACTATATCATCTTCCGTCAGCCATGTTTCACTAATGCCAATAACCTGTGGCCAGGAAGAGCCAATCAAGGCCAAAAATTCTTCCTTCTTGTTCCTAATACTCCTGGCATTAGTATACATGAAATGCAGTGATCCCTTAGTCCCACCCCCATATTGATGCGTTATTCTAAATGACCCATTCCCATTTTTTGTCCTTAGTGCTGGCTCGGGTACATTATATACATTCTTACACTCATCTGTCTCACTGATGTCTGCATATCCATTCCCCCCCCCCTCCTTGGTAGTTCTAGTTTCCCTGGTTTTGCACATCCATTTTCACTTCATTCAGCAACACTCTTTCCAGTCTCCGCACACCAAGTCCATTTAAATGCAGGCCATCCATCTTGTATAAGTCCTTTCGCCCATCAAACTCATTCCACACGTCCACGAATTCCACACCACACCGTCTGCATAACTTGCGCATAATGTCATTTGCGATTATGGCCCTCCTTCTAAACTCCTCTCTGTCATACCGCGGTAACAGACTAATCATTCTAACTCTGTCACTCTTTTCTTTCGCTACCTTTAACAATACTTTCAAGTCCTCTCTCATAAAAAATTTATCACCTTTCAATTCATTCGTACCCGCCACAATTATTAATTCTTTCACCCTCTGTTTTTGCACTCTAATACTCTCACTTACATCCTTAAATTTCGCACCCCGTAAGTACGATTTAGTTACACTGCCATCTATCACCCCTCTTAATAACGAGTCACCATACAACACTCTTTCCTTCATTTCAGAAACTCTTCCATTCTTACTCTGTTTATTTACGTCAGCCGAATCACTCTGGAAAGAGTTTTGCAGGTGCTCTATTTGCCGCTGCGCATTTTGTATCACTGCGCGCAACCTAGCGATCTCATTTCCTACAAATAATTCCTCATTATTTTTATCATTTAAACCATTTTCTCTCTCTCATCTTCAACAACACTCTTGAAATGCTGTTTGGTCAATAATTTGCTCCCTCTCTCTTGAAGCTTTCTCTATGCAGTAGAAATATTTTGGCCTCTTTGCTTAAATTGAGGCTTAAATTAAATAGTTTGGTCAGAAGACGTGCTAATTCGGTTGCACATTAAGGTTCTGTAAAATCATAAGTATCTCCAAATTCATCTACCTCTATTCTCCCACCTTCTAGGCCAAGACCACATGAATGGAAACAAGCTTATATTCAGTTCATTGCTTTCTCAAGTAATAGAGAAGGTCATAAACAGGCAACTTTATCAGTTAAAGAGCTACAAGCTAATGAGTGAACACCAGTATGGATTCCACCAGTGAAGATGCACAGAAGATCTCCCACCTAAGATATGTGCAATGGAAAGAGTTGGATAAAACTGTAATGTTTCACTTGATATTTCTGAGATATTTGTAGGACAGAGCATAGAGAGCTGATCAGCAAATTGCCATTATATGATCTGCTTTGCACTCTTTACATAAAAAACTTTCTCTCAATGAATGACCTCAAATAGCTCATTAGCTCTACTCACACAACAAACCTTGCAGTGCTTCTACATGTAAAATAACTATACTAAGCACTGATCTCTATACTATCCTTCCATAGAGTGATGACAACTGGTCATCTTCAATACTTCTTGAACACAATTTTGTCTTTTTCTTGCAAAAAAGAAAAGAAAAAAAAAAAAAGACCTTAATACTTCTTCCCTTTACTCGTACAAACATATCACTTCTATCAGAAACCCTGACACTAAAAAAATATGGTATCCTTAATTGCTCAAGATGTTACTTTTGACTGTCTTAGAGTTTCCACATTGTGTCTTTTCTACAAATGCTTTCATGGAAAGACTCAATTCAGTAGACAGACACCCATAATCATCATTCCACCCCCACTTTCGGTTAAACCTACAATAACATGAACAATAGCTATTGTTCACGACATTCATGATGATGTCATGAACAACATCCATTTACAATTCTCAATGAAGTATTTCTTGAAGACTACAAACTTCATCTCTTCTAAAAAGGGGATTCCCTCTTTCTCTTAAGCCAAGGATGTCAAACTGGCGACCCCCAAAGCAATTTCTTGCTGCCCCCAACGCCTCAAGGAAAGATTAAAAAAAGGGATGGTTGATTTTTAATAATAATACAGAAATACCATATTTACTCGAATATAACTCGCCCTCGCATATGACTCACACACTCCTGTACCCTGATTTTACTTTATGAAAAAAGAAATTAAAAAGTTTTGCATATGCATCGCAGACGAAAATAACGTTTAACCACTTTCATGTCGGGACGATAACTTACTCCCCTGCAGTAAACAACACGCCTTCCCCAACTGCCACTATGCTGCAGATGCAAGAAAAACTAGTAGTTTTATTGTGTCACTGAATAAAGTACAGAAACATTTGCTGTCTGTGTAATATATTTCTAAAAGACTTGGGGAGTGAATTTGAAGGGCTACCTTATTACACAGAGATTGGTTGGTGTTGTGTCGGAAATAACTGACCCACTATAAGTCGGCCAATTGTTTTAGACACAACATGAGAGAATAGCATCTTAACATAAAGACATGCTTAAACTCTCAAGAGCAGACGTAGAGAGGTAATAAATAATTTGTAAATGAAAAGTGTATTAACTTAATTGATAATATTCTTGTAATATAATTCAAATACTGTTTTAGAATAATACCCAATACAAGGAAAATTATGTTAACCAATCAGCAAAAGGCCTGATCATTACGTATTAGTCCATGACACAGCAGAAAACCTGAAAAGTAATCCGGTAACCCCTGCAGTAACAGTTCCGTCGAGAAGGCTGCCAAGAAAAGAACATGACCTCATCGTTATCTAATGAATCAAAGACGGCTGAGTGAGTGACATAGATAGAGAGTGAGGGCACTCGCCGCTGAGATATAAGGAGTGGCACGCACTTCAAATGCTCTCTTGTTTTCTGCACCTTTCCATGTTCCAGTGAGAAGGCCGTGAGGTCTGAGGAAGCTTGTCACCGGTGTCCAGTAACCTTCCACGTTGCTGTGGGACCCGATGTGTACAGGACGTCCAACTGAACAACAGGGAACCAGCAGACAGGGCCATTGGTGAGTTTGCCACCAATGTGACGATAGCGAAGAACCCAACACTTCGAAAGGAACGAATAAAGAAAGACAGCGGAGCGACAAGGAAATCTTGTCACGTCCGAGGAAGGACCAGACTTGAAACAAAGGAACCAGTTCGCTAAGAAGATTAACCGGTAAGGCATATATCTCCTACCCTATATGTATATCAAGTGCTGTAAAACCAGAGTGAACAAGGAAAAAGGGGAGAACCTTAAGCATAGTCGTGCTTGACCTGACTAGAAGATCCATTTTTGGACTGAACGCCTTGATAGGACCTTTCTGTTGTAATTTATAAATTTGTGTTTGAGTGAACTTATAATGGAACAGCTAAGAGATGAATTATTATATGAGATGCAATGAATGAAGGTACTGCTCTTTACATTAAGCCTGTGACTTGCATAAGTCTTATAGCAAGGAGTTTCCTTTTACAAGATTTGTAATTAATAAGATTGAGTGGATGTGTCATGTGTAATTTTGATTAATTTTGTATTGCAGACTTGCATAACAACTGGAGTATCATTTAATCTTAATGCAGACCACGGAAATAATTCTGATTAACTAATGCTCCTGGATTATAATTGTATGAGCCTGCATATTAAGAAGTGCATGAGAGGAATTGAGTGAGCCTATTGTAGTTGCGTGGGCAATTGTGCATGAACCTATTTCCTTTTTTTATTATTATTACTTGATTTCCTGTATGAATTTTAGTTATATTAAAATGCATTATCATACATCAAAGTTTGTATGTTTCTGTTGTGTGAGACTAACCTACCACTTATAAAAATTCGAACCTGTGTAAGTGGGGGGGAGAGGACATTCGAAGTAACATGAAGAGGGGAGCCGCGACTGCATACCACGTGTTCCCAATGCTAAGTAATATTGTCGAGATAGTTATTAAAGTAAGCTTAAGTATCAGGAACTAGCAACTGGCTGGCATAGTTGATCTCAAATAAATAAATTTGTTGGAAGCTAACTTCTGGTACGAGTAAGACATAAGTTGTAAAATACACAAGATACAGAGAACAAGTAAAAAGTAAGAGTAAGAATAAAGAGATATAACATTGGATATCTTGTCTTAAGGTTCTAAAAAGTTTTTTTTTTACTTTTAGAGGAGATCAAATTGTTCCTAGAAATGAAAAATCATGATGTTGCATTTCTTAATGATCAAACATGGGTACAAGATCTGGCATTCTTAGTTGATATCGCAGGACATTTGAATGATTTAAATGTCAAACCTCAGGGGAAAGATCAGTTAATAACACACATGTATGATGCACTGGCAAGTTTTAGATGTAAGTTAGTTTTGTTTCAAAATCATTTAAAATAGAATATTCTAAATTACTTTCCTATGTGTGAACAGTTAAACAATAAGAATCAAAGTTTTACCTTTTCTCAATATTGTCCCAAATTAGAAAAGATAAAAGAAGAATTTGATAGGCGATTTAAAGATTTTAAGGAGCAAGAAGTTTTTTCGCATTTTACAGATCCTTTTTCCTTTAAGTTTGAAAAAGCTCCTATTTGTATTCAAATGGCACTTATTGATTTCCAAAATGATTCCATTCTAAAAGCGAAATACCAAGAAGTTGGTGCATCAAAAATATACAGTTATAAAGACAAAAATATCCAGAAATAAAAAAGTTTGCAAAATATTCTGTGTTATTTTGGAAGCACCTATTTATGTGAATAATTATTCTCATGTATGAAAGGTAACAAAACAGCCCACAGATCAAGATTAACCGACATCAACCTTTCTGCCATAATGAAGGTTGTATGCTCACAATCTTTGAGTCCAAATTTTGGCAGGCTGGTTAATAATAAATGTTGTCAAGTGTCGGGGAAAAAAAATACTGAAATTAAATTACTATAATTATATTATGCAAGTATATATATATATATATATATATATATATATTTGAATCTGAAAATATTATCATTTTCCCCCAAAATATTTTCAGCAAAATTTAAAAAATTCCCCAAAATATAGACTCCCCCCCCCCAAAAAAAAAATATATATATATAGAATATTTTATTTCAACACAACACAAAAAATTTCAAACTGGCAGGAGGTGCTGTATATTTTTGTGATGGTTATTAATGAGAGTTTATACTTTTTTTTAGAATATATAAATATATAAAATATTTGATTTATTCAAATAAAATTTAATTTTGGTTTAATTTGGATTAAATGCTATCTATTGTAAATATTAATATAATAAAAATATTCTTTATATTATTATTTTTTTGAGTTGTCATAATCATTATACTATTATTTTATGTCTTGTAATGACTTAGAATAAATAAAATTTTTGTAATTAATTTTCCAATTTATTTATACTCATTTTTTCACTTCCCTTCGATTCTAATTAGTGCAGGTGGTTTTTAAGTCAAAAATTTTTTGCGGCCCACTTGAGATACACTTTTATAGCAAATGGCCCATGGTTCAATTGAGTTTGACACTCCTGTCTTAAGCCATACAAGCATATTCCATTAATTGGCTATAGCTTCTGAAACCTTTCATATATGGGAATGATATTATCAAATATAAATAAAAAAAATACTACTAAGAGAAAAAGACAACATCTTATTCTATTATACAAAACAGACCTATGGATAAGTATAAACAATAATAAATAATTGCACATTATTCTGTACCTAAGCAGGCTAAAGGAATTGAGCTAGAGCTAAAATATTCTAGTTTGATTTAAAATACTATTAAAACCAAATATTAATATAAAGAGAGACTTACCATTCACCCAGACACAAAACCTTAGGAAGTCTAAGTATCGTTCACCCTCTACAGGATCCCATCCCACATCTGGATATCCTTTGTCTAGTAACTCTTGATTTGACTGCAGCCCACAACGTGATAAATAAATTGCAATTTTTTCTAAATAATGTTCCCTTAAAGCAAGTGCCAATTCATTATTTTCCATCAAAGAGGAATATGCAACATCCAATGGTGTTGAACCACGTAAAGATGGCCGAGCTGCACAGTAACAGAAATGAAAAATATTAATCATAAAATAGTCACAATCTTAATTTAAAAGTTAACATGAAACTGCATACACAGAATTCTGTATAGAATTATAATTTTTTAATTTGTTAATTAAGCAGAACCACCTCTCTGCTTAATAAAGTAAAATAATTTATAAAATTATAAATCAATTTTATAGAATTACTCAAAGTATGCAAATATGCAAAAAGGGCAAATTTTTAAGGAAAATTAGAAAAAAAAATTCATAAAGAAAATTCCATCACCCTGGAAGTTACAATGTCTGAATAAAGGATTTTTTTTTGCAGTGATGTCAAATGAGTGTGCTGAGCTAGAGGCTAAAATAAATTATAAATTATTATTATTTAGGCCTCCAAGGAGTCAAAAGACTCATCGTGGGAGGTCCTTCCTAGAAAACACAAAATCTATCAAGACTCACTGTGGGAGGTCCCTCCTAGGAAACACAAAGTCTATCATACCACTCCCTAAACTCATTGACCGTTCTCACTCTCACCACTCCATCAGGCAATGCATTCCAAGGTTCAACCACCCTCCATGCAAAGAAACCACTCCACACCCTCTTGCTCACAGTTTCCTTTCGTAATTTTCAGGGATGGCCCCATGTCATCACTCCTTCCCGCTGTTCAACCAAGTGAAAGAACTCCCCAGTGTCAACCCTGTAACCACCTCTCAACAGTTTAAAAGTCTCAATCATATCACCTCTCCTTCTTCTATCCACCAAATTCTGCAGTCCACATTCCCTCAGTCTATCCTCATAACTAACATTGTACAGTCCTGAAACCGTCTTTGTTATCTGCCTTTGTACCCTCTCCACAGTTAATTTATCCCCTTCAAATCCTGGGGACCAAATCTGAGAACAATAGTCTAAGTGTGGTCTGATCAGGGTCTTATACAACGGAATGATAACGCTTTTATCTCTGCAGGTCAGCGTCCTTCTCATTATTGCAGCAATCCTCTGTGTTACCTTCACCACCTTTGCAATATGTCCCTTGAATTTCAGGTTTCTATCAATCATCAAGCCCAGATCTCGTCTCCCCTACTTCCTCCAGTAAGCTCCTCTAATAGAGTATGCAGCGTCCCGTCGATGTGTCCCAAACCTCAAGACCTTACATTTTGCTGCATTAAACCGACACCCCCCAATAAAACTAATAAAGATATCAAGAATACAAATGATGTTTTTAATGATAATTTTTAATGATTGATAATTTATTTAAAATAGTCTTCTTAAACTTTTATAATTTATTATTATGAAGTCTGTAGAATTATAAGACTAAGGTTAATCTTCCATAGTCATTCTTCCTCTTACTTGTCATTTAATGGAAGAAATCTTTGAGATTCCTTTGGCCTGCTTGGCTAGATTCTTCTTGTAATCTGATTTTGCCTCCTTTTCATTTCCAGTCACCTTCTTTGCTTGAGCCTTATACTGTTCATGAGTTCCTGGTTACGTTTCTCCTTATATATCCTCCATAACATTTTCTTCTTCTGCAGTTCATGCTTAATGATGTTACTTATCCATCTAACTCCTACCTGATTAACCCTCCTTACCTTGGGTATACAATTTAATATTGCTTCCTCTAGATGACTCGTAACTATCTCCCATGAATAATAACATCATTTGCTTGCAGTGTTTTATGCCATGGCACAGATTTAAGCTTCCTAAGCTTCTCATAATCGCCCACCTTATAGTTCCATAATCACCTGTCATATATGCCCTTTTTTGACAAAATATTCCTAATGTTTTACAATCTCCCAAGTCAAGTCCCCATGGTCATTTTGCTAAATTGGAGGCAATTGGTCACCTTAGTTATGGATAGCTCTTCTGATCCTATGACAAGGTTCAATACTCCTGCATCCCCTAGTCCCCTTCATCACATGCTACCATTGACAATTATCTCTCAGAAGATGTATAAATTCCATTTCTTTTCAGCCACGTGGTCTTTCTTCCTTTTAATCTATAACTCCTTAGTTAAAAGAATATCCCCCATAATAATCACTCGACCTGTACGCTTACTTATTTGCTGACATGTCAGCCAGATCATCCGTGGAACCCCGTGGCCTATAGCAACAACCAACTGTATATTTTATCTTACTAGCCTTGATCACAAACCAGACTGCTTCAAATGAACAGCCACCCTCCTGCCTATAACTCCTATTCCTTTTGGATTAACATCTGCAATTCATTTGCTATTATCAGCAGCACCCCCTCCTCACATCCTATCTTCTCTATCTTCCCTGAAAATACTAAATCTTTTGCATTCTATCCCTATAATCACATCATCTGCTGTTAAACAAGTTTCATGAATGTCTAAAACTTTTGTCGAGGTTGAATAACTAATGCCCAAATTTAATTTCCTTACTGGGCATGTTGGCTTTTGGTGGTTTAGCTTTGGTCAGAATACAACCTTTCGTCATTTAGTGTAAAACCTGAAGCACTTGACGCCCTCGCACGTGGCCACAACTTCGCTATTGCATCCAGAAGAATACCTGCTGAAGATATTATGATACGAAATGAACACGGGATATGACACCTTCCTAACCATGCTGCCAACGATATTAGACTGGATGTGGCTTGCGTTTTGACCAAAGCTAAACCACCAAAAGCCAACATGCCTGGTAAGGAAATTAAATCTCTACTAGAATTAAAGAAAAACAAGGAAATAATAATCAGCAAAGCTGATAAAGGGAACGCCACAGTATTGCTTAACCAAAAGGATTACACAGGTAAGCTGAAAGCTCTATTGTAAGATCAGGCTACTTACCTCCCTATCGAGTACAATTCCACCAAACCAACTCACAAATTAGGACACTCCACAGGCTCCTTAAGAAGGTCACTTCTTGGCCTGTGGAAATCACTAACAAATTAAAACCATTTAACTCCATACCCCCCCCCCCTGGTATTTATGGACTCCCAAAAATACATAAGGAAAATGTACCATTACATCTCATAGTGGATGGCATTGATTCCCCCACATACAAACTAGCTAAACATTTGGCCAAAGCTTTCTCACACACTATACTGGCAACACACCTTCACATAAAAAACTCAGCCCACTTCAAAGCCAGCATAGAAAACCTTACACTCAAACACACTGACTTAATGGTCAGTTTTGATGTCTCCTCCTTATTCACAAATGTCCCACCCAAAGAATCCTTAGAGCTAAACCAAGCTAAATTTCCTCCCGATATCACAGCCCTATTTCAGTTCACAATGAACTCAGGCTATTTTGTTTGGCAAAGAAAATTCTACAAACAAATAGAGGGGATAGCATGGGTTCTCCACTCTCCCCACCCTTGGCCAACTTTTACATGGAGACTTTTGAAGAGAAAGCCTTAAACTCTGCCCCACAAAAAACCAACCATTTGGCTTCGCTATGTTGATGATGTGTTTGCTATTTGGCCACATGGCTCTGATGCACTCCTCTCCTTCCTAACACACTTAAACAACCAACACCCCAGAATCAAAATCACCCTGGAAGAGGAAAAAAACAACTGCCACACTAGTCACCTGCCAGCCTGATGGAACCTTGGTTTTCTTAGTCTATAGAAAACCCACCCATACAGGCAGATACATTAACCAACAATCCCATCACTCCTCTTCGCAACAATATGGAGTCATTAAGACACTACACAACGGGGCTAAACTTGTCTGTTCAAATGACAATGCCCTAACCACAGAACTAAACCAAATTCTCAACGCTTTCTCAGCCAATGGCTACCCCCCCCCTCACAACAAGGATTACTCTAAATCCATCACCATACCCTATATCCGAGGCACCTCGGAAAAAATTACAAAAATCCTAAAAAAACATGACTTAACTTCTTGTTACACACCATATAAAAATTTGGCATCCCTTATCCGCTCTACTAAAGACCAACTCCCCCCCCACCAGACCTACCTGGTGTATACCAGGTCCCTTGCAGCTGTAAGCTGTCCTACTTTGGCCAAACAGGCAGGACAGCAAATATCAGAATTTCAGAACACAAGGACTACATCCGGTTTCACCAATACAGCTACTCTGGTCTTGCTGACCATGTGCTGGATACTTGCCATAGAATACGGTGGAAGAAAGCCACGATAATACACCGTAGTAAATACAAATATGAAAGGCTTTTCATGGAATCAGCTTCAGCCCTAAGAAACAATCCAAACCTCAACAAATTTGGCTGCATGAGACTGCCTCAAATTTGGGAAACCTACATCAGAAGACCTTCAGCCCAATCGCCCAAGAATACCAACATTGCCCACTAGGGGGCACCATCTGGACTTTAGGAGAAATAATAGCTTCCTGCTTCTTCCTCACTTACTGTTTGTAGTGCCTGCATGCACGTGTCTTGTTCTTAAGTTCCTTGAAAATGGTAACGTGACGTTACCGAAATACTGAAGTATATTAAAATTTATTTTAATGTATATCCTAGTTTATGTTGTAATTCCCTTAAATTATTTAGTAAAAATGCATAACCAACGTCTAAGCCTTTCCAAGTGAATCTCTATAAGCTTGATAGTCCTCTGTGATCTTCTTTCTGAATACTCTGCAAATAATTTTATATTCAAGTTGTGAGTTTGGTATTTCTTTCAGTTCTCTTCTCTTTTTTAGTAAATTCAATTTTAGTAAATTCATTTATATGGAGAATCTTTCTTTTTTGGGATGTTCTTGATTGATTTTGGAATTTTCCATGCACTTAGATAGATTTTCCAGAAGCATGTTATAATCCTTGTCAATGTCATATTTGGTAATATTCCATTTTATTTGATCAAAAGATTGCTTAAACAAATCAGAATCTAAATGTTTGGGCAACTTTGCATGGTTTGAGATTGCCTGTATTTTTTTCTTCATTCTTTTGGTCAATTAGGACCAAAAGGATGGCTCTTAGTGATCAGTGGTATGAATGGATGTCAAAATACTTTCTGCCAATTGTTCCTACATCTTGAACTATTCTTTTGCACTGTTAGAATATAGTCTATTTCATTTCTTATATCTTCATTTGAGGATTCGCAAGTTCACCTTTTTGGTGCTTTTTTTGGAAGAAGGTATTCATGATGATAAGATTTTCTGCTTCAGCAAATTCTACAAGTTTCTCTCCTCTTTCATTTCTGTTACCTAGTTCAAAGGCACCAATGAAGATTTCTTGATTTCTGTCCATCCCAATTTTAGCATTAAAATCACCACATACAAACTGTGCATGGGCTTTTGTTGTAGCAGCTCCTCAAAATTCTTATAGAATTAATTTACATCGTTATTACTTGAGCTGAATATAGGAGCATAACATGTGAAAATTTTAAGGTGGGCTTTCTAAAGATCTACCATCAAAGTGCCAATTCTTTTGGAGAGAATGTTACATGAAATAATTCTCTTTGTTCGTCTTTTCCTTATAATAAGTCCAACACCGCCTTGTTTTGCATTGTTGGTTGCTGGGCCAAGGAAAATTTGTGAGCAATCATTCCATTGTACTGTCAGTTCTTTTCTTTCCATTTATGGCAAGAATGTCCATTTTTGTGTACTAATTCTTTAAGTAGAAAGTCAATTTCGGAATCATTTACCAGAGTGTGGGTATTCAGGGTACCTAGAGCCAGGGTAATCCCCTCAATAATTTCAACTCAACAGATTTCAACTATGGTAGCATTGATTGGAGGGAGGAGAGGACACATGGGAGGAAGGAATTGGATTTTATGCAGTTATTAAGGGATAACTATCTGCGACAGCATGTAATGGAAAATACTAGGTCAGAGAGTGCTTGACCTAGTAATTGCAGCTGAGGATCTGACTGTAACGAATATGACCATATTGCCACCAATTGGTGAGAGTTGATCATAGGGTCTTAACTTGGGAGATGGCTAAAGGTGTGGAAGTTAGTGGAAAGAGGAAAAAATAGTTCCGCTGCATAAAGGAGGTTCCAAGACTGCTGTTGAAAATTACCGGCCGATCAGCATATCAGGAATTGTTGTCAAGGTCTTGGAGAAAATAGTCAAGAAAAAAATACAGGATTGGATAGATGAAAATGGGATACTGTATGGGGGACAACATGGTTTTGTGAAGGGTAGATCATGCCTCAGTAACTTGCTCACGTTTTATAACAGAGTGACAGCTGAACTGGATAAGGGTAATGGGTTTACAGTGATTCTACTGGACCTTGCTAAGGCCTTTGACAGGATACCACATGGAATTTATAATCAGTAAACTGCAGCATATGGAGATGGATATAGGGTTGGTGAGATGGATAGGAGGGTGGTTGATGGAGAGATATCGGAGAGTGGTTTATTCAGGAGTAGAGTCCAAAAGATGGCCTGTGACTAGTGGTGTGCCGCAGGGTTCTGTTCTTGGACCACTACTTTTCAATTTGTTCATTAACAATATAGGAAAGGATCTGAGAGGAAGTATTCACTTGTTTGCTGATGATGCAAAGTTAGGTAGAGCAATAGTGAGTGCACAGGATGTCAAAATTTTGCAAGATGATTTGGATAGTTTGGAGGACTGGGCTAAGGAAAATAGATGTCAATTTAATGTGGCAAAGTGTAAGGTTATGCATTTTGGGGTGAAAAGATTGGCAGCAGTATATCACATTGGTGGAACCGTACTCCAGGAGATTGATGAGGCTAGGGATTTGGGAGTGTGTGGATAGGGAGTTGAAGTTTAGGGGACACATTGCAAAAGTGGCTAAATCAGCTCATCAAATCACTTGGTTGCTGAAAAATACTTTAACAAGCAGAGATAAACAGGCTATTGTTCCTCTGTATCGAGCCTTGATAAGACCCCATCTAGACTACTGTGCCAAGATATGGGTGCCAGGGTTTCTTCTCGATGGGGAGGAGGTGGAGAGGATCCAGAGACGAGTGACCAAGATAATAGCAGGACTATGGAATGAACCTTATGAGAACAGGTTGAAGATTTGTGGGCTGCAGAAATTGGTTGACAGGTGGAAAAGGGGTGATATGATTGAGACATTCAAATTACTGAAGGTTTCTATAAGATTAATTCAGAAGATATTTTTGAGAATAGGACTGGTAGTGGGAGGACTAGGGGCCATCCATGGAAGCTTGGTAAGAGTGTGGTTAGCAAGGGTGTTAGAGCCAGGTTTTTTACTTGGAGAATGGTAAATGAGTGGAATAAGCTTCCAGAGTCTGTTGTGGGTGCCATAACTGTAAATGAGTTCAAGGTGAAGTATGATAGATACTGTGTGAACGTTGAATAGTTGTTCTTGAGATGATGTTGGGCCTCCCTCAATGAGTGTAAGGACTCCTTGGAGCTGCCCATAATAATAATAATAATCTCATAATATTCATCCTCAGATCCCTTCTCTGTCCAACCAAATCATTTTCACAACAACTGGTAGCTATGTTGCTCATTTTTTTCTCATATTCAAAGCATCAATCACCAGTCATCTCTCTCCTGCTCAACCTGTGCACTATCTCATTCGCACCTTCAGAAATAACCTACGTATATTATCACTCTTGATCGTTTGGAAACTGTTTTCTCTATTTTCTTTCATCCTATTTTTTTTGCACTTTATGACTGTCCGAATCTGTCAGAAAATCACTATTTAAATATATGTAATCTACATACTATTATATATACTACTATACTATTATATTATAATATACTACTCATGTACAAGTAACATGAAAAAAAAAATTTTGATTTTATGGAACAGTTATTTTGTGCCATAAAGAATATGAACTATTTAAATTCAGTTCGTTACCCAGTAATATGTTGCTGTTTTCAAGCAGGAAACCAAGGTGATCAAACATAGCTTTTTGATTTTGGCCACTAGTTCGACAAAAGAAGCAAAGAAATCGACAGCATGCTACAACCATTTCATGAGATGTATCCTAGAATTAAGAAAAAACAAACATTAGTACATAATCATAGGTACAAATGGTATTATAACATAATCAATATTATGGAAATGATAATAAGGACTTATCTGACTTTAGGACTCTAAACAATTATTTCAGCTTTTATTGGCCATCTTCCATACAGTTTGGTTTAATTTATATGTATACTTATATAGTTAAATTTGTGTGAACATGTTACTTAATTTAGCTTAATTTATTTTATAACTAAGTAGATAATGATAATAACAGGACTCTAGAGTGGATGTAGTAAGTTTGTTTTTTTTTCACCAGAGGTCAGGACAGTGGTTTTAATTTAATGGTTGACCAAATCAATGTAACCATGTAGATTGTGGTGCAGTTTGTTTCTTTGTATATATGTATATACTCAAGATGATGACCTTAATGTGAAAGTTGAAACGTCAAGTGATTAGTTTGATTTATATTAAACTAAAGTTTTTTTCTCAAACACGGTAATTGTTTCCATAAGTTTTACTGTGAATTAAGACGGTGAGTGTATTACCCAGATACAATAATGTGGAGTTTACAAACAAAAAAGAAACAGAAACGAAAGAAAAGAGTGTGCAGAAAGAGATATGAAATATAGTATACAAGCTAATCACATCTGACTTTCATTAAAATCTTTCTTTCCTGCTAAATATTCAAGGATTACTCAGTACTCTGGATTCCAGTAAAGCTGTTGGACTAGATGGAATTTCACCACGGGTTTTGAGAGAATGTGCTAAAGAACTCACCGCTCCGTTGACCTGGCTTTTCAATAAAAGTCTGGCTGCGGGAAAGGTACCCACAGAAGGGAAGGAAGGTAAGATAGTGCTGATGCATAAGGGCAGTAGCAGACTGGAAGTGTCTAATTATAGGCCTGTTCGTGTGTCATCAATAGTTGTTAAGGTCTTGGAGAAATTAGTGACGGACTATATACAGCATTGGGCAGATTAGGGTAATGTTATCTGTGAGAATCAACATGGATCTGTTAAGGGGCACTCTTGCTTTAGTAATATGATTGCCTTTTATAATAAAGTGACAAGAGCAGTTGATGAGGGAAAGGCATATACTGCCATTTTTTTGGATTTTGCAAAGGCGTTAGACAGAGTGCCAGATGATAAGCTCATATTTAAGTTGTAGCACGAGTTTAAATGTCGGGTTAGTTAAATGGATTCAAAAGGTTACAAGTGGGGTTCCACAGGGCTCAGTACTGGGAACTGTATTCTTTAACCTTTATATCAATGATATTGTCAATGGATTGCAAGGAGGCATTCAAATGTTTGTGGATGATGTGAAGCTGGGAAGGGTTATTAGTAATAGTGCAGATGTGGCAGCCCTACAAGAGGATAAACTACACAGGTGGGCAAATGAATGAGGGTCGGTTCAATGCAGCAAAATGTAGAGTTTAGAGGTTTGGGATTCATAGATGAGAGGACCTATACTGGAGGAGGTAGGGGAGACAAGAGATCTAGGGATGAAGATTGATAGAAAACTGAAATTCAGGGAGCATATTGCAAAGGTGGTGAGGGTAACTCAGAGGATTGCTGCAATACTGAGCTGACCTGCAGAGATAAAAGAGTTATTATTCCATTGTATAAGACCCTGATCAGACCACACTTAGATTATTGTTCTCAGATTTGGTCCCTAGGATTTGAAGGGGATAAATTGACTGTGGAAAGGGTACAGAGGCGAATAACAAAGATGGTTTCAGGACTGTACAATATGAGTTATGAGGATCAACTGAGGGAACGTGGACTGCAGAGTTTGTTGGATAGAAGAAGGAGTGGTGATATAATCGAGATGTTTAAACTGTTGAGAGGCAGTTACAGGGTAGACATTTGCAGAGTTCTTTCACTTGGTGGAATGGCAGGAAGTAACGATGACAAGGGGGCCATCCCCGGAAGTTAGAAAAGGAGGCTGTGCGCAAGAAGGTCAGGAGTGGTTTCTTCGCGTGGAGGGTGGTTGAACCTTGGAATGTATTGCCTGAGAGAGTGGTTGAAGCAGGAACGGTCGATGGGTTCAAGGAGTGGTATGATAAACTTTGTGTTTCCTAAAAACGACCTCCCACGATGAGTCTTTTGACTCCATGGAGGCATGGATAATAATAATAATAATATTATTATTATTAGATTAGTGCACTGGATTGGAGACTGGCTATCTGATAGGTATCAACAAGTTGTGTATGGGGGAGCGATATCCAGGAAAAGGAAAGTCACTAGTGGAGTGCCTCAGGGGTATGTTTTGGGGACATTACTGTTTAACTTGTATATTAACGATATAGGTGAAGATTTGAATTGAGATATTCAGTTGTTTGCAGATGATGCAAAGTTGGGACAAACCATGAAGAGTAGTGAAAATGTTGTGGCTGGCCTTACAACAAGAAGACTTGAATAAATTGAGTGATTGGTCAAGCAAATGGGGATGCGAGTTCAATGTTGCAAAATGTAAGGTTTTAAAATTTGGAAAACAAAGATAGGATGCAGAATTTATTCTTGGTGAGAATATATTGTTGGAAGTAGAGGAAATAAGAGATCTGGGGTGATAGTGGATAAGGAACTAAAATTTAGGGGACACATTGCCAAAATTGTGAAGACAACACAAAGGCTTCTGGGAATGATGCGGAGGACACTGCTGTGTAGAAGTAGGGAGATTCTTGTTCCGTTGTATAAGGCTTTGATTAGAACACACATGGACTATTGTGCCCAGATTTGGTCACCTGGTTTTCAGAAGGATGAAGAGATGTTGGAAATTGTTCAAAGGCGATTGACTAAGGTAGTTTCTGATCTCTGGAATGTCAAATATGAGGAAAGATTGAGATGTAATTTGCAGAGTCTAGTTGACAGGAGGAAGAGGGGTAGATATTCTACAGACCTACAAGTTGGTAAGGGGTTGTTATAAGATCAGTGGTAGACAAGTTCTACAGAAAATAGTGGGAGATCGGGGGAGAACCAGAGGTCATCCCTGGAAACTGATAAAGAGGGTGTGAGTAGGGGAGTGAGAGGCAGGTTTTTTTTGTGCAGAGTTGTAAATGATTGGAATGCCTTGCCTGAGAGTGTGATGTCTGCAAGGAGTTTGAATGTGTTCAAGGCATGGTATGATGAGCTGTGTGTGTGTGTGTGATAAAAGGATCTCCCAGATGAGTCTTTGACTCCATGACGTCTTGGGGTGATAATAATAATAATAATAAATATAAAAGCATTAAATTGTTGCAAAAAAAAAAAAAATACTGAAAGGACTTTAAAACTATAAAATTTTGAAAGGACAGAAAACTTGCATCATATCCTAGTCGCTTGCATGCGTTCAGATTCCTTGCCCAATTCTGTTTCCACGTCATTAGCATCCAGATGGTTCTGCAGTAAGATTGCATAAAGAAAAAAAAAATCTGGCATCCTACTTTTCATCCACTTTTTTTTTATTATTATATTATGGCATCTCCATGGAGTCCAGAGATTCATCGCATGAGACCCAAATCAACCATCATACAGAAATCCTATCACACCTCTCCTTGAATCCATTCACTGTAATGGAACTCGCAACAAATTCTCTGGCAATCCATTCCACTCACTCATTCACCACTCTCCATGCAAAAAATATGGTCTTCCCACTACCAGACACACTTTTACACAACTTCCATGGATAGCCCCTAGTTCTCTGACTATGTCATATATTAAAAAATTTCACTTGCATCAATTTCATAAAACTCCCTTTAATATCTTAAAAGTTTCTATCATGTCCCTTCTCCTCTGCCTATCAATCAAGCTTTATAATCCACAAACTCTCAACCTATCCTTGAAAGCTGGGTAAGAGTGTGGTTAACAATGACATGAGTACTAGATTTTTTTGCTCAGAGAGTGGTGAATGAATGGCATAATAATAATAATAATAATAATAATAATAATAATAATAATAATAATTATTATTATTATTATTATTATTTATTTATTTATTTGCATTCCATGCGTACATACTTTTATCTTCCAGAAACTTCAACAAGAATAACAGAAATGGAAATTTAAATGTGGAAATACAATGTCTTTATAAAGAAAAAAGCTGCCAGCAAAGACAGAAAGTTTCATCAAGGTATGTGCTAAACTTGCTAAATTCCTGAATAGACTTACTTTTTTTAAATGCTGCTGGGACAAGAGCCTAATTTCTATCCATGTAAGGATTTAAAAAAACTTCAGCCCCTTCAAGTATTCAGAATATAGACAAAGACTAGCCTATCTCTACTTAAGGAGCAAATAAAAAATGCCCGCAGGATCTTAGTATGGTTAATGCAAAGTGTTATGACCTTCACCTTAAGCTTTCTAAGCTGCTCAGGATTGATATTTGGATGTTTGTAGAGCACATATCCATAGGAAAATAAGAAAAGTTTAATAAGGAAGTTCAACAATCTTGCTAGGAAGAAAAATCTTCAGCAACTTCAAGAAGATAAAGCAATTCACAAACTAGTCAGATTACAGGCTAAAATCAAATTTTATTACACAATAAAATCAAAATTAGAAGCAAAGGATTTAATTTTGCTATGGCTCCAATAAAAATCCCATGTGCACAGATAATTGCAAACATCAAATTTGCCATAAAAAACTGCTGCCAGTTGAAGCAGACATCATTAGTCCAGAAGCTACTGCTTTACTTATAAACACAAGCCCTCTAAGAAGCAACAACTCCAATGGAGAAAAAGCAGCTCTGAAAAATTTATAACCAAATCAAAACATACTAGTAGTGAAAGCAGACAATGTGTTTTCCATTTTTATAAATATTCCAGTAGCCAACACAGTAGTTGTCCTGTCCAAAATTTATCCTCTTAACATTTGCAGGAGGATAAATTTTGGACAAGAGAACTACTGTATTGGCTACTGAACCAGAACTACACCAGGAAACTCTGAAACTCTTTAAGCATTGTCTCAAATCGGGACATTTTAGCCAGAACAACCAGTTCTTTAAAGAAATTGAAGGTGTAGTGGGCTTCCCACTTTCACTTTCCATTGCTAATTTATACATGGAATTGTATGAATCTTTGGCAATTAATTAGACTCCCCTCAAGCCCAAAGTTTGGTTGAGCTATATAAACATTGTCTTTGCCCTTTGGTCACATGGCACACAGGCTCTTCTAGAATGTTTTACATTTCCATAATTCTTCTTTTTCCTCTTCACAGTGAAACTAATGGGAGGATGGATATTATTAAATGCAAATCAGTTAGAAGAGGCATCAGTCCCTTTACGGAAAACTGTTCAGTTTACTGTAAGCCCACACACCCACAATACAGGCAGACACCTACATGCCACTTCACACCATCATCCTGCCCAGAAACTTGGAATTTTTAAAATTTTAGCCTTCAGGGCAGAGTGTGAATTTCATCCTCAGGACTAGCACTGCACCTGTCATAACAAGTTCTACTCACATCATTACAACAAACTGGATACAACAAAAAAACCCTTCCCAAACTACTTAAAAAGAACCCCCCCCCACCTCAGACCACACTACACATACCATTAATCTGTTTGTAGATTTTTCCTCCCCATGTACAAACAGATTAATGTTACTGCTATGGGTTCACCCCCTCCCTCTCCCTTAGCAAACTTTTTACATGGAACACTTTGTACCACAGCTACATACAAGTCCCTAGTGTGGTTATGCTTTGTTGATTATGTGTTTTTGCCATTTGGCCCCATGGACAAGAAACTTTGGATGGTTTTGTCACCTACCTAAACAGTAAACACCCCCAAAATTTCACTTCACAGCAGAAAAAAATCTAATAACTGTTTGCTTTTTCATGACACATTCGTCACCTGTCTTTCAGATGGATTAGTATATTTTTCCATTTGCAGAAAGCCAACACACACACACACACACACACACACAGAAAGATATCTACATAAAACAATCATATCATCATCCAGTCCAACAGTATGGTATTTTAAAAACACTTATGCACAGAGCCAGAGCGATTTGTTCTAATGTACAGGCATTTTTTTTGGAGACCTGGTTGGTGAAGTGGGTAGTGTATCTGCTTTCCACTGAAAAGGATAGAGGTTCATGTCCCTCCATGGGCATGATATTTGTGATTGTCTTCAAGTAGGAGATGAATTTCATTGTTCAGCATGAGACAGTTCTACTCACTGGAGACCTGAAGTGGGTGAAGAAGTTCATTTTGCTGGCCTGGTTGGCCGAGTGGTTAGCATATCCACTCTCCAGCAATTAGGCTGCGGGTTCGAATCTCACTGTGGGCATGGATGTTTGCAATTGTCTGTGAAAATACTAGTGGTGATGGTCAGCAGCAGATGGCAGCATGGGTGTAGATCAGCACTTCTCAAACTGGGGGCCATAGGTTTTGTTGAGGGGGGGGTGAAATAATGAAAACAAATTTAAAATCTTTTAAGACTAAGTAGCTTTTTTATCTTAAAGGAAATGTATTTAGTTTTTTTATTTTTTATATTTTAATGAAAACAAAATCACACATTAGTGCAGGTTCACAAATTTTGTTTCCTGCATATTTCGGCGCTTAAATATGCTTATTCATACAAATTTCATTTCAAAGCAAAAATCTAAGAATTGCAGTTTCAAATATTTCACCTGATATTGGTGTAGCAGTATTGAAACACATCCATCACATTAAATTGTACTGGGACCTATATTGTTTAATCTTTATATCAATGACATTGTCAGTGGATTGCAAGGGGATATTCAGTTGTTTGCGGATGATGTGAAGCTGGGAAGGATTATTAGTGAGGTGGTTATAGAGTTGACACTGGGGAGTTCTTTCGCTTGGTTGAATAGTGGGAAGGAATGATGACAAGAGGCCATCCCTGGAAGTTACGAAAGGAAACTGTCTGCAAGAGGGTGAGGAGTGGTTTCTCTGCATGGAGGGTGGTTGAACCATGGAATGCATTGCCTAATGGAGTGGTGAGAGCGAGAACAGTAAATGAGTTTAAGGAGTGGTACGATAGACTTTGTGTTTCTCAGGGGGGGGGCCTCCCCTCGATGAGTCTTGATAGACTTTGTGTTTCTTAGGAAGGACCTCCCACAATGAGTCTTTTGACTCCATGAAGGCCTGAATAATAATAATAATAATAAACTTATTTTATGTTTTTAGTTCTTTCTTTATTACTAATCATTTTACGTTTCATGTGCTTGTACTGCAAATGTACAATAACAACATATCTATCTATATAAACATATGAGATAATGTGCCATGTCAAATGTGTATGTAAGATGCTAAAAATGTAATATTTGCATTTGATTTTTGCAATATTGGCTGTGTATGTTTTGTATTGAATATAAATACAATAAATATCAGAATAACATATGTCTATATTACAATTTTTTTTCACGGAGGGCGTGAAATATTTTAATTTTTCAAAAGTGGGCCCTGACATCCAGAAGTTTGGGAAGCACTGGTGTAGATGATGGAGGTAGTTGTGGTTGGTGGAGACTAGGTGCCCTCCCTCGATGAGTCTTTGGGCACCCTGGAGATGTTAAGCAATAATCATAATAATAATAATTTCCACAGAACTTAAATATCTGAGCCATACTTTCTTGGCCAATGGCTACAATTGCTATAAAATAGATAAAATACTACATATCCCCATTACTTCTCCCTCCTCTAAATACACAGGAACAAAATTACTATTCCTATTCCCTATGTAAGAAGTACATCAGAAAAAATGGCCAAAGTACTAATAAACATGCCCTTTGCATCACATTCAAACTGTATGTTAAATTAGCAACTCTTATCTGCCTCTCCTAAGGATAACCTTTACCCTCTAGCATAACCTGGAGTGTATGAAGTTCCATGTGACTGTGCCTACTATGAGCAGACAGGAAGATCTGTTAATCTGCCTTGGAGAACATAAAAAACACATTTGCTACCATTATTATGGCAAGTCAGGACTGGCAGACCATGCTTTCAGCATTCCTTCAGACAGGATTTGATGGAAGAAAACTAATGTGCTATTTAGAAGTTGTTACTTCTTAAGATTACTTGAAAAGATTATTTTTAGTATCAGCCATGATTATGAAGAATTCTCCTAACCTGAACAAATATGGTTGCATTAATTTGCCAAAAATTTGGGAGACTGTCATCTTAAGATTGAGTGCTACATAGCTGTAATACTTCTTACTTAAATTAAGGGGATATTAAATCCCACATAGTTTTAAAACCAAATAAGAAACCGAATATGATGAAGCCTCAAAAAAGGCTGAAACCGGTCTGGGTAGTGACCTCTCTCCATAATGTAATAACAGCATACATTTCCTAGGAAATGTGTTTTTACATTATGGAAAATACCTAAGAATAGCGATCTGAACTTTCCCCACCTTTGCAACGAGTTTCCCTGGTATTGTACTACGTACTAGGATCACTTGCATTGGCTAACGCTAGTGTCGCTGATACTTTATAGTTTACTATATTCGGCATGAAACTCTCTGATTTCAATCTTTGAGTTTCTTATTCGGTTTTAAAACTATGTGGGATTTAATATCCCCTTAATTTAAGCAATGTTTTCATTGCCGAAATGAAGCTTATCAGCTCTTTATACTTATGTAATACTTCTTTTTTTTTACAACATTAGAGGGTGCCAAACTAGTACTTTAGATCCTTTGTCCAATTTGAATTGTTTCACTTATAAATTGTTGCATATAAACTATAACATGCTGCTTTGTGCTGTGATATGCTGATTTGAAATTCAGCAAAATATAAGCTAGTTAATAAACATCTGTTTTTATAAAATAGTTCATTTGGCGTTATTAATACTCTAAAAATAAATTATGAACACTTTGATCAGGAAAAAAAGAACATAAAAAAATACATCTAGAATGAAGAACAAAAAGTTGACTATCTTAACCTTTTAGAGAAAGACAATCCAGTAAGAGGGGGAAAAAAAAACTCACAAATTCCAGTTTAAATCACAAAGACTGTTATTGGAAACAGAACCCATTCTACAGACCCAATCAACTATCACAAAACGGACACCATAGATTTTGGCATACTGCTCTATCTATCCCATCACCGTTAACAACAGGAATCAGCATGAAGAGTGCCACTGTTGTTCTCCATGCACATGACTGTCCTTGTTATCCAGGTTATTTTTGTTTGTTGTCTTCAATAAGTATGTAGTATTAAATTGCATTTGATAATGCTAGCTTGAGCTAGTAGAATATCAGCTTGTAAATTAATTTCTACTAAATTATTGAATTTTTTTATGTCTCATTAGTGGGAGACAGACAGACAGGATGATACCAAGGTTAATTTAACATAGAAGATATAAAAGTAGAAAAAAGTTTTTTGTTGTTGTTGTTTTGTTTCAGTTCCTTTTTTTATTTGTTTTTATTAATCATTATATGTGAAGCTGTTACTTCAGAGTACCACCTTAATATGTTTCCACGGATGCTAATTACAATAATAATAGTTATAATAGGAATAAAGATGTTGCCTATCACACTGATAAAAATGGTATATTATTTTATGGATAACAAACATACTTTATCAGCTGTTTCAGGTGCCTGTCCAGGGCTTGTGGGTGAGGATGCAGCTGCTGCGGGTTGTGTTGCAGATTGAGTCTGAGCTCTTTTGCCTAGTGTATTCATCATTACATCCATAACATTTTCATGAACTCTCAAGATACGTATTAAATCAGGATGTTGAAAGAAAACTCGATTATTCACCATTGCCCTAAAAAGTATAGATAAAGATATATCGAATTCTGGTTACAATGGAGATAATTAAAATCTCACTACAAAATCATTCAATTCATTCAATTGATGTAAATTTAGATCTAAATTTATTACTAGCAACTGTTATTCATATATATCAAAAAATATTATTATTGTTATTATTAATTTTTATAATACTTTTTATTTTTTTTTGCTGACCTGGTTGGCCGAGTGGTTAGAGTATCCACTCTTCATCCAAAAGGCTGCAGGTTCGAATCATGCCATGGGCATGGATGTTTGGGACTGTCTGTGAAAATACTAGTGGCAGTAGTGGGCAGTAGATGGCATTGGTGTAGATGATCTGGTTCACTATAACTGGTGGACTGAGTGGCAGAAACGGAGAGTTGTAGAGTAGGTGCCCTCTCTTGATGAGTCTTTGGACTCCTTGGAGGTGTCACGTAATAATAATAATAATAATTATTATTTACTAGACTTCCATGGAGTCACAAAACTCATGATGGGAAGTCATCACAAAGTCTATCATACCACTCCTTAAACTCATCCACTGTCTGCACATTCACAACCCTCTGAGGCTATGTATTTCATGTTTCAACGAATCTCCATGCAAAAAACTTACATCATATCCTTTCAATTATCACTCCATTTTCCAACTTAGAAGCCCCTTGTCCATACCCAGATACCACATTAAAAATCTCCTTGCAGTTAACACAATAATAAACCTTCAACAGCTTATATGTCTTGATCATATTCCACCTCCCCTTTATCTTATCTCCACCAAACTCTTCAGTCTGCATGCCCTCAGTCTGTCCTTATAATCAATATCGTATAGTGCTGATGTAATTTTTGTTTCTGCACCCTCTCCAAGATTGTTTCATCCTCTTCAAATTACGGTGACCAGATCTGAGCACAGAAATCCAGATGTGGTCTAATCAAAGTTTTATACAGTGGGACTACCATGCTTTTATCTCTTGAGGTCAATGTCCTCTTCAACATTGTAGCACTATGCACAATCACTCTAAAATCGCTTCTTCCTCCACTTCTTCCACTAGGGGTGTTATGAAGCATCCCATCTATGTAGATCCAAAATTTTAAAACCTTACAATTTAGCTGCATTAAACTGATATCCCCATAGATGGGATGCCTCATACATCTTTCCATCCTATTCAAATCCTCTCGAAGAACCAAAATATCGGTACCACTGCTAATAATCCTCACAAGATTTACATCATCTGCAAACAACTGAACATCTCCCAGTAGTCCTATGACAATATCATTGACATAATGATTGAACAGGTATGGTCCCAGTACTGAACCCTGTGGAACACGACTTATAACGTTCCTACTCCCTGATACTGCTCCCCACTTATACAACTCTCTGATATCTAACAGACAGCCAAGCACCAACCTAATCCACTAACCTGATATCCAAACCTATATGATGTAACTTAAAAATCAACTTGTGATATGGCACCCTGTCAAATGTCTTTGAAAAAAAAATTATCATTATTAATACAAAGAGGTCTATAGTTTTGTTACCTCCATTCTGCTGCCACCCTTATGCAATGGTACTAGCTTACCCTCCTTCCACTGTCCAGGAACCTTTCCCATTGCAAGATTTTCATTACAACAGCCAAGCTAATGGTGCAGTCAGTTCGTGAAATTCCATCTAGTCCTCCTGTCTTATTAACATTTAGCTCTTACTCATTATTCGGAATACATCCACTTCCTTCATTTCTAACCCTTCATCACTAATTAGACTTCTAGGCATAAAATGAAAATGAAAAACTCCAATAAAGTGATAATTAAATAGCTTAGCTATAACTATGTCAACTGCTTTGATCATGCAATTCCATCTCCATCAAGGTAATAAACCAATATTAATTTCCCTTCTGCTTGCCACATAGCAAAAAAACATCTTGGGATTCTCCTTGGATTGCAGTGCCAGTCATCTCTCATATTCTACTTTTTCTCTAATTACAATACTAGTTACTTTCCTAGTCTGAGTGCTATATTCCTCATGTTCTCCACTTCTCTTTAAATGTCTTCCATAATCTCTATTTATTCTGCAATTCCCCTTTTTTGTCATCTATTTGACTCCAAACTGTTTTATCATCTGAACTCAAAGTATACAATCTGCCATTCCTGTCAACAATTTTTTTCTCAAGTATCTCCGATGCAATAATAACATATTTTGCTTCTGTCAACTTACAAGCAGTACAACGGGTGACAACAAATTCTGTCACCCGTTGTACTGCTGTAAGATAGTCTCTAAGTCTATGATATAAGTCTAAGCCTTATAATTCCATATAAATTCTTTGTTTTGATACCTTCACATGCCTATTCATCCTCCATATCAGGATAACATGGTCACTCTCCAAGAGGGGCAAGTATGACATCTCACAGTCACAATCAGATCCTCTGATGCTATGACCAAATCCAAAACTCTTGATCCTCGTGGATCAAGAGTTTTGGATTTGGGCTTCCAGCACATGCTGCCTAAGACAACTGTCCCTGAAGATATCCAAAAATTTAATTCCCTTATTGTTTCATGCCATCTCCTTTGCCAAGTTCATATTGCTATAGTTGAAGTCACACATAATGATCATTCACATTGCACTTGCCAAACTAATTTGCCTAAACATTTTATGTTCATCACCAGTTATAATCACCAGTCTGTAGCAAAATCCTACTAAATATCTTGTCTTATAAACATCTGTCTCAGACTATATACTCTCAAAGCCATTACTGTTAATTTCACTGTGATTCATCACTCTGAGAAGGCAAAATTCATCTCTTATTGTGAAACCACTCCACCAGCATGTTTACCCCCCTATGTTAGCAAAATATGCTGTACTCTTTGATTTCTATCCCTGTTAGAACATCATCCTCAGTTAACTAAGTTTCACTGATATCAACAACCTTTGGAGAGGCAGAGTCAATAAATGCCACAAACTTACTCCCTTTATTTCTAATGCTCCTAGCATTTGTATACAGAAAAACAGTGCATTGCCAGTATTCTTATAGCCATTATTATTCCTCTATTGCCATTAATTCTGTTATATATGAATATCATAACTAGAATAGCCCATATAATAGAAACTACCTTACTCAATCACACTTTCCAATATCGGATCACCTGGTTTTCATCCTTTTGAAAACCAGGATCCGATCAGTGCATAGTAGTCCACTGTATAAGGCCTAATTAAGGCCTTATACAATGGAATCAAAAACTCTTGACTTCTACAAGTCAGTGGAATCATTGAAAGAATTCATTGTATTGTAACCACAATTTTGGCAATGTGTCATCTAAATTTTAGATCTTTATTCTTTGTCACCCCAAGATCCTTATTTCCTCCATATCTAACAATATATTATGGTGGGGAAGGGTGGGGAAGTTGAGAGTGAGTGGATATATGTGGTAAGTAGTGATAAAGGTGAGTGGGCAAGGGCAAATGTGGTAGAGAAATCAAATCCAACCAGTGGCTTGGGTAGGACTGGTTATAGACCTAAAAATGAACTGCTGAGTTTGTTTACAAAAGCCAGTATCACAAAAAAAAAGGTGGGGAGATGAAATGGTTTCAGTGATTGAGTTTATTTGCCCCAAAATCATTGGAATAAGTGAAACATGATTGGATGAAGATCATATCGTAACGGAGAATAGAAATGGAAGGATACAGTATTTTTTGAGATGATAGAAGGGGCAAGAAGGGAGAGTCCTGCTGATGATAATGGGACAATTAAGTCCACATGAGATGGTATGAAAGAGGGAAATAGTAGCAATGGTTATGAGGCAGTGTGGTGTAACATGGAAGTTAACAGGAAGGCATATTTAGTTGGACGTTGCTATAGGCAAGTGAATGTGGAGCATGGTGATGAATAAATGTATAAAAAATTGGATTAGTGAATAAAGGAAGGGAAATTATTATGGGCCATTTTAATTATGGCAGTATAGATTGGAATGAAGAAATAGAATCCGGGAATAAGGAAAATTAATCTCTTGAGTCCTTGAGAGATAACTATCTCATGTGGCAAGGAAAGCGTTCCAAGATCGAGAGTTTTAGTTCTGATCATTTCATCAGATGATGTAATTGTGAGGTGGGGTTTCACACTTTCTTCCAGTTGGTGAGAGTGATCATGAAGTGATCACCTGGGTTGTTGTCAGTCATATGAAGACTTCTGTGAGGAAAGGATATACATGGAAGTACAAAGCTGGTGATTATGACAAGCTTAGGAGACAGCTTTGAGCTATAGCATGGAATGAGGAATTGAGCGGTAAGGAAACAAATGCTGCTTGAGAACTGACAAAGAAATACATAACAGCATCAATCTGTGAATGTATTCCGAAGGCCAAAAGGCTGAATGAGGCAGGTGTAAAATGGATGAATGTAGAGCTTAAGCATGAAATCTGGAAAAAGAAGGTACTTTGGAGGCAGTACAAGATGAATTATGGTAATAATCAGTTACATGAAGAGTAGAAAGAACAAGCCAGAAGAGTGACTCAGTTAGAAAGGAAAACAAAAACGCAATATGAGCAAAAATTGGCAAATCAGCTGAAAAAAAAACCTACAGAGTTTTTTTAGATATGTGGCAAGTAGAGTAGAAGGAAGAATGATCATGGTAAGCGGTATTACTTCTGGGAAAATTCCCATGTTATTCCTCTAAAATAAATTATTTTAATGGCTAATATAGCCTATTTTCATTTAGGAGTGCTCCCCTCTTTTTTTACAATGTCATTGGCTCTTTACTCAAATCATCTTAGGACATTACTGAAGTGCTATAAAACTAATATATGAAGCATAATATAGGAGGAAAAATTCGGCCATACCTTTTTTTGGATGTTGTTTTCTGTCTCCTTATCCTGGTGATATGCATTCATCTGCTGTTAAGCTGTTAGAGGGAGGGGGTTTTGGGAAAGAGGGGGGGTGGGGGAATTACTTGAAAAAACCCACATTTTTATTATCATAATATGTATAATATTATTATTATCATTATTATTAAGGGTGGATAGAGAGCATTTGGTAGGGAGGGTGTGAGAGAAGTATTTTTTGGGGAAGAGGAGGGATTGATGAGAAAAAATCCCATCAATCCCTCCTCTTTTCCAAAAAATAATCCATATGAGGCCTTGATCAGGCCTCATATGTATCATGCATAGATTTGGTTCTGGGTTTTTGTGGTGATAAGGGTATGTTAGAAAGGGTCCAGAAAAGATTCACAAAGGTTGTCAGTGGTGGTCTTTGGAATGTGGAGTACGAGGAGAGATTGAGAGAATATAAATTGTAAAGCCTTGTGAATAGGACAAAGAGGGGGAGATATGATTGAGACATATAACCTAGTGAGGGAGTTGTTATCAGGTTGACATGGAAGAGAGTTTTCATATAACAGGAGAGCAGGATAGAACAAGAGGTCATCTGTGGAAACTGTATAAGGAGGGTGTGAGCAGAAAAGTGCAGAGCAGGTTCTTTGCATGGAGAGTGTTGCCTAAGTGTGTTGGGAATGTAGACACAATGAATCATTTTAAGGCGCAGTTGGATGAGCATTGTGTGCAATAGTGTTTATCTCCCATGATGAATTTCTAACTCCATGGAGGTCAGATGTTAATAATAATAACATTCTGACCAAGTGTAAACTCTACACCCTCTGTCCAAAACAAACTTTTGATAGAAAATAAAACACAGGCCAATTATAATTATTCAAATCATTTATTTCAATCAATATACTCTCCCTCAGCTTCAATACAGCATTTGGAACGGTCAATTAATTCGTTATATGAGTTTTTTATATCGGTTTTTGAGATACTGTTGAGGGTCGTGGTTACTGCTGCTTGAATGTTTTCGATGGTGTTGTATCGCTTTCCTTTCATTGGCAAATGAAGTCGGGGGAAGAGAAGGAAGTCACAGGGTGCTAAATCAGTTGAATATGACGAGTGATACAACACACATCATACACAAACTTGGTTTTTGCTCAAAAACTGTCTCACAATGTTTGAATGATGAGATGGTGCATTATCATGCAAAAGGGACCAGCTGCCTGCATCACGATATTCATGTCATACGCGATGAATTCTCGCTATCAATCGCTTCAAAACTTTGAGATAAAACTCACGATTGACCGTTTGGCCAGGTGGAACAAATTCTTTGTGGATAATGCCCTTAGAATCGTAGAAACAAATCAGCATTGTCTTTACTTTTGATTTCTCCAAGTGACTTTTTTTCGGATGCCCCTCTTCTGGTGGTCTCCACTCAGCACACTGGTACTTTGTTTCAGGCTCATACTCAAAACACCGTTTTGTCACCAGTAATGATCATTTCAAGGAAGTTCGGGTCATTATGAGCGGTTTTAATGAGGTTCTTGCAGTGTTCAATTTGATACATTTTTTGGTCGTTGGTCATCTTGTGGGGAACAAATTGTGAATTCAATTTATGAAGGCCCAGTTGTACATAGTTGATTTTGGAATCCCAAATTCATCTTCAATCAATCTCACAGACGATTTGGGGTTTTCTTTGATGAAATCACACACTTTTCGGATGTTAACTTTGCTCAGTCCAGTTTTTGGATGGCCCGGCTTTTGGCCGTCCTCAAGCATCTCACGACCACTTTGAAATTGCTTAAACCACTCGAAAACTTGAGTATGGGATAAGCATTCATCACTGTATTCTTTTTGAAGCATTTGATGTGTTTCAGTAAAACTTTTACCAAGTTTAACACAAAAGTCAATCGCAGCTCTCTGTTTGAAACTCATTTTCCAACCGTTCATCAAAACACACTGTCACTCTTGGCACTATAACTTGGCTTCTAATGAAACAAATGTCATAAACAGTTCACACAACACTAATGAAGGTTGCCGCTTTCGACAACAAAAAAATACAAGAGGTGGCACCACTAGTTCCTTCTATTTTGAAAAGTTCAGCTTCTTTTTGGACAGAGGGTGTATATCCCATCTTTCTTTCCCAAATTTTATAACCTTACATTTCGCAACACTGAACTTGTTTCTGCCACTTCTGTGTCCATTCACTTAGACTAGTCCATTCTTATTGTAAGACCAGAGCATATGCTCTACTTCTCATTCTAATCTAACCCAATACCATTAAAAATGGGATAAACAGCAATGGCCATAAAACAGAGTTCTGAAGGGTTAGATGTGCCTAAAAAATGATTGGGTTAGGCACATCTAACCCAATCTAACCCCTCAGGGGTCTCAGTCAATAGTGACTTTCCTCTTCTGGAACCTTGCTCTCTCCCATACACAACTTGATGATACATATCAAATAGTCAATCTCCAATCCAATGCACTAGTATAATATACAACATCATCTGATCTAGTTTGACTATCAGTTTATCATATGGTAATCTATCAAAAGCCTGTGCAAACTCCAAGTATACCACTGTCTGTTGATCTCCCTCATCCAATACAGTTGTCACCTTATTTTAATAAGTAGATTACTAAAACATAACCTCTGTTTAGCAAATCCAAGCTGTCCATCAATGATAATACCATTGTTGTAAACCTAATTCTGGATCCTTGTTCTCACCAGTCATTCCAACCTTTGCCACAATACCTGACACACAGATTGGCCAATAATTTGATGCTTGAGTTCTGTCACCTCCCTTATGAAGCAGTGCAATCCTGTCTTCCTTCCACTACTTTTGAACTTCACCCAATGCAACACTCATATTAAACAAATATGCCAAGGAAGATGTCAACTCCCTTGAACATTCCTTCAAATTACGTGGTGATATATTAGCAAGTCCCCCAGCTAGTTTACTCAATTCCAGATATACTTCTGGCTCATTATTATAAATATTTCAAGCAATTGAAAACTAGATTTAATTTTAAAAATATTATTCATTATTTGTATCAATTGTGCTTTATGGCTAGTGAAGATACCATCCAGTTTCGATCTTTATTCAGCCTGTATCTTCTCACTGGGAGAGGCCTTCACTGCTGAGTGAAGGCCTCTCCCAGTGCAGGAGAATTGGGTTTATTTCTCCAATGGTGATCTAGTTCATACTGGGAGAGTTTATATATAGTTGTATGAATGAATATATGAAGATGAAAGACAATCATAAACATCCATGCCAAGGTGGGATTCAAATTGGCAAGCCTTTGGCTGAGGATTGGATATTATTATTATTATTATTCAGGCCTCCATGGAGTCAAGAGACTCATCACAGGAGGTCCTTCCTAGGAAATACACAGTCTATCATACTACTCCTTGAACTCACTGACTGTTCTTGCTCTCACCATACTAGCAGGCAATGCATTCCACGGTTCCACCATCCTCCACGCAACGAAACCACTCCTCACCCTCTTGCTCAAAGCTTCCTTTCATACTTTCCAGGGATGGCCCTTGTCATCGCTCCTTCCCGCTGCACCACCAAGTGAAAGAACTCCCCAGTGTCCACCCTGTAACTGCCTCTCAACAGTTTAAAAGTCTCGATCATATCACCTCTCCTTCTTCTATTCACCAAACTCTGCAGACCACATTCCCTCAGTCAATCCTCATAATTAACATTGTACAGTCGTGAAACCAAAGTTATTCCATTCTTTGTTATCTGCTTCTGCACCCTTTCCACAGTTAATTTATCTCCTTAATATATTATACAATGGAATGATAACTCTGCAGATCAGCATCCTTCTCAGTATTGCAGCAATCCTCTGGGTTACCTTTACCATCTTTGCAATATGTCCCCTGAATTTCAGTGTTCTATTGATCATCACCCTCAAATCTCTCGTCTCCCCTACTTCCTCCAGTACAGATCCTCCAACAGAGTATGCAGCCTCCCACCAAACCCCCATTCATTTGCTCATCTGTCTAGTTTATTCAAATCCTCTTGCAGGGGTGCTATATCTGTACTATTACTAATAACCCATTCTTGCTTTGCAACATCTGCAAACAACTGAATATCCCCTTGCAACCCATTGACAATGTCATTGATATAAAGGTTAAACAATACAGGTCCCAGTGCTAACCCCTTAGCCAAACAGTCTTGAATAAGATGACTAAAGTTCATAAATGTAGCATATCTTGAAATACATAATCATCATCATCAAATGTACCCTCAAGGGGTGTACAGGATATGATAGTATTACATGAAGAAAATTACATCATTACTAACTTCCTATCTACAATTTTCCTCCAAATCAGTCTGTTACTTGTCAAGGCTTCAACATTATCAGATCTTATCTTTCTATCGTCTAAGGCACTTTGTACCGTATCAATCCACCTATATCTTGGTCTTCCTCTGGGTCGTTTTGCTGCCAACCTGGCAGAGAACACTTGTTTTGCTAGTCTTTCTTCGCTCATTCTGTTTAAGTGACCATACCACCTGAGATTGGCTCTGCTAACGCATTCCTGGATGTTGACAATGTCAAGTTCTTTCCTAATATATTCGTTTTTAATATGATATTGCCATTGATGCCATCTGTTCACACCTATAATCTTTCTCAGGACTCTCATATCTGCGGTCTCTAGTCTTTGGTCAAGTGTTTTACTTCTGACCCAGAAGTAAAACATTTGGGTATACAGCCAATTTAGTGTTCCAACTAATTTCTCTCTTATTCCATATGAATTTATTCAATTGACTTCCTACCATACCAGCTTTGCTGATTCTGTTGTTTATTTCTATATTTAATTTACCATCTTTAAAAATCGTGCCTAAGTAGCTGAAATGTTTCACTTGTTCCACGGGTTCTCCATTCACAACACAGTTGACATTTTCAATGATTCTGCCTATTTTCATTGTCTTTGTCTTTTTATTGCTGACCTTCATACCATATCTATTACAACAGCTATTCAATTTAGTCAGAGAATCTTGCAAACTTCTAGCAGATTTATTTAGAAGTATAACATCATCCGCATAAAGCAAAGAGCTGACATTAACATCTCCAATTTTGATATCATGTTTAATACCACTTTCCTTCATAATGTGATCCATGTAGATAATGAATAACAGAGGGGATAATGTACATCCTTGTCTCACACCAGATTTTGCTGTACTTCCTTCAATTCTAACTGCTGACTTACAACTCAAATAAAGACTACGTATTGCTTGATATAATGCCCCATTGACACCATATAAACTGTAGCGTATTGAATAGCTTCTCTCTTGGCACCTTGTCATATGCCTTTTCCAAATCGACAAAACTTAAATACAGATCTCTGTTATATTCCCATGGTTTCTCGACTATTTGTCGTAAAGTGAAGATCGGATCCTGACAGCCTCTATTTGGCCTAAATCCAGCTTGTTCTTCACCAAGCTTTTCTTCCACAATTCTTCTCAACCTTTTCTCAAGAATACTTGCATAGATCTTGCCAGGAACACTCAGTAGGGAAATACCTCTGTAATTCTTACATTCAGTTTTATTTCCCTTTTTATATATGGGTACTATGAGAGCTCTACTCCAATCATCGGGAAATCGTCCCTCTGTCCAGGTTTTCTTTCAGTGTAGCCACTGTAAGACTCTTATACCACCATACTTCAGCATTTCTGGTCGAATATCATCTACTCCTGCTGTTTTTCCACATTTCAAGCCTTTGATGGCTTTTTGTACTTCAAGTATGGATATGTATTCCTGACTGCATGCCTGGTCAGTGTTTTTTACTACTGCACTGTCATCACTGCTTGTTTCATTTAGCAGTTTTTCAAAGTAATTACTCCATACTTCAAGGATATCTTTTTCTCCCGTTTTCATGTCACCTTTATCCTCTAACTCCTTTTACAGCACTCTTTCTTCCATTTCTGAGCTTCAACAACCTCCAGAATATTTTGCCACCTTCTTGATATTTATTTTCTATATTCTTGCCAAAGTCCTCCCATGACTTTTGTTTAGCTAGTTTTACAGTGTTTAGCATTCTTGCATTTGTCTCAGTATTCTCTAAGAGAACAAGCTGACTTATTTGCCAGGAACTTTTGATATGCTTTCTTCTTTTCCTTCACTGCCTCTTTAACTTCCTGTGTCCACCAGGGAGTTCTGATTTTTTTTTATCGTTGCAGACAACTTCACCACATGCCTCTCTGGCAGAATCAATCAATGTTTCCTTCAGAGTTTGCTACTGAATCTCCAAGGTTTGATTCCTGTTCTCAAACTCTTTCATTTTTTCTTCAATAATCTTTGTGTATTTTAGTCTACAATTCACATCTGACAGCTGCTCAACTTTTATTCACTTTAAAACTTTCTTACATGTTATTCTTTTCAATATGAAATTCAATTTTATCCTGCTCAAGACTAAATAGTGATCACTTCCAATTTCAAATCCTCTGTACACTCTAATGTCCTGCACCAGGGAGAAAACATCAGTATCAACAATAACATAGTCAATGAGACTTTTCTTATTCCTTGCCTCTTCTCTCCATGTGAATTTGTGCACATCTTTATGTTGGAACATGGTGTTAGTAATAACCAGTCCATGTCGTGAGCAGAAATCCAACAGATATTTGCCATTATTATTAGCTTTGCTCTTTTCTCCAAATTTTTCCAATATATTTTTGTATGTTTCACAATCATTTCCTACTCTGCTAGTTAGATCCCCAACAAGGACCAACTTTTCCTTTTTCATTGTGTCAGTTGCTTTTTCTAAAGACTCAAAAAATTCCTCCACTTCTACCTTAGTAAAACCTTCTGTGGGACCATAGGCACAAATAAGTCTCATTGTCCAGTTCCCCATTCTCATATTTGCCCACATTACTCTACTTGAGACTGACTGCCATTCAAGAAGATTAGCCTAGTATTTTGTGTTGAATACTATGGCTACTCCTTCTTTTCCTTGATTGTTATTGCCTGAATATAACATTTTGTATTTATTGCTCAGAAAGATCTCACCAGTTTTGGTCTTTTTTGTTTCAGTCACCCCTATTATGCCGATCTGGTACTTATCTAATTCCTCAGCTAGCTCCATTTCTTTGCCATTCAGGCTTCTTATGTTGATAGTACCGATCTTTAACTCTGGTGATGTTGAGTTGGGGTTTGTTTTCAGATTTGTTCCAGTAGCTGACTTTTCGCTGTTCGGCCTGGTTCCCTGGCGAAAACAACGGGGGCCTTGTTTAACCAGGTGACGCCCCAGCCGGCATAAAATTTTGTCATGTCGTACCATCATTTTTTATTTTGGTTTAACCAATAAGAATACAATTTGGTCGACTAAATCCCAAATTGCCAGCCCATCCTCGTTCGTTCAGTATCCAAGTAGATACCCAACAGGGTGCACCACGAGAAGGTGAGGATTGGACATTAGGTCAGAAGCCCTGGTCGGTTCTCCGCATTCCTTTAAAGGCTATGTGGAGGTCTCCTCTCAGTTATACAGCTTTGACCCTTAAGCACCCCATCTGAAATCTTGAAATACAATAAAAGAAAATATGGAAAATGTGGTTACTGTCATCAGCAATACAACAAAATATTGTCTTTAACAAATAAAAACAAATAGCACTTCCACGGTTGGAAGAATGACGGTACATTGCGCCCTTCGATTGGAATAGGCTTAAGTTCGATTCTCTTTGCGACGGGAGGAATCTTTATGTGGATGATTTCAATCAAAGGTGAGTTAGCCAATCTCATATGGAGGTAGCAGGGTTTTTTCTCCCGGAAACTCGTGTTTTTCATCCCACATACAGACAAATCGGCCCTTCAGAACACACACAATTAACAGACAAGAAATACTAGTTGTGGTGTTGGTGGGCAGTAGATGGAGATGATTGGTAGTAGAGGTTTGGTGTAGTGGTTGAGACAGTTGTATAATAGTAGGTGTCCTCCTACGATGAGTCTTCGGAATCCTTGGAGGTGTCATGAATAATAATAATAATAATAATAAATAACACTATCACTGTTATTTTGCCTTATGATTTTTTTTTTTATAATCAGAATCCCTTTTTGTTGTTTCATTATTAGCAATAGGGAAAATAAATTGTAATAAGATATCATACACAGTTTGTATCAATTAAAGTCTAATACATCATCTACATCAGACTGAAAATAATGCACAAATTTCTTATTCTTCACCTGTTTCTACAAAATAAATAAATAATCGAACCTTAATCTTCTGTACATTGTGCTTTGACATACCCACATGAATAATCATCTTAGCTTATATTACATATTAGAGTCAGCATGCAGAAATAGCCTAGTGGTAAATGAGTATTTAGGCTTAGGTGCTGGTTTACATTCATGTTGAACTATAATGGAAAACTTATCTCAGTCAAGTTATTCCATTAAAGTGCAACATGAATATGCTAGTATAGTTTACAGCCAATCTCTGATTCAATGCATTAGTCTAATATCCAACCCCCATCTGCTCTAGTTTGGTATATCATGCGGTAATCTATCAAAAGCCTCTGTATCCATCTCCCCTTGTCCAACATTTCATCTCAGTCAAGTTATTCCATTAAAATGCAACATGAATATGCTACTGTAGTTTACAGGTTTACAGCCAATCTCTGATTCAATGCATTAATCTAATATCCAACCCCAACTGCTCTAGTTTGGTATATCATGCAGTAATCTATCAAAAGCCTCTGTATCCAATGAAGCCGTCATCTTATTGTAATAAGTAAGTAGATTACATGACTTCCCTTTAGCAAATCCATGCTGTCCATCAAAGATAATACCATTGTTGTCACCCCAATCCTGGATCATAGTTCTCACCAGCTTCTCCAACAACTTAACCAGAACACCTGCCACACATTTAGGCCTATAATTTGATTCTAGAGTTCTGTCATCTCCCTTATGAAGCAGCACAATCTTGCATTCCTTCCACTCCTTTGGAACTTGACTCAATGATTTGTATTAAACAAATATGCCAAGGCAGATGCAAACTCCCTGGCACATTCTTTCAAAATACATGATGATATATTATGAAGTCCCACAGCTTTATTAACATCAAATTTGCTCAATTCCCCATATACTCTTGTTCACTTACAGCCATTCTCTCCTGCTGATCAACTGCTTTCAAACTCTCCATGATGTCACATTCACAAGAATGAAAGACCTTTATGAACTACTCATTAATTTACTCATTAAAAATACAATTTTTACTCACCTTTGCTACGAGTTTCCCTAGTGTTGAACTATATGCTTTAGCTTATGCTAAAATCCGCTGAAACTTTATTTATAGTTTACTATATTCAGCATGAAACTCTTTGATTCCGATCTTTGAGTTTCTTTTTTGGCTTTGAAATAATGTGGGATTTAATATCCCCTTAATTCAAAGAATGTTACATCGCTGAAGTGAAGCCTATTAGCTCTTCATTTAAGTAATCTCAACCATATCTTCTGCCATTTTCTCCTATCAATGTCATCCTTCCATAATCATTATTTTTTTTGTTGGCTATATATGGAAAGAAGTCTCTAGGATTTTTTGGCTTCATTAGCTAACTTCTCCTCATACTTCTCTTTTGCTACACTTACCAACTAATTCAGCCTCCTTGCCTGTTCTTTGTAATCCTCGTGAAATTGATTATTAGCACTCCTCTCATGCTGCTTCTATAATGCTTTTTCCTTTGTATTGCATGCTTAATCCACATTCAGTCATTTCTCAACTATTTTAATTATCCTTCTGACCCTTGGAAGATTTTTAGACATTGCTTCTACTAGATAATTCTTGCATATCACTCAAGCTTCACTAATCTCCTTTCCAACCAACTCCTCATTTCATGCTACAGCTGCAAGCATCCTGAGCTTCTCATAATCAGCAGAGGTCCTCACCCTACTAGTAACCAGTGAGGTAATCACTTCATGGTTACTCTTATCAACTGCAGGGCGATTTGACAACTCATTTATAATAACATCCACTGATGGGATGAACAAGAGCCTCAATCCTCATGTGCCCTCTGTTACATACTGCCTAAGGGAGTTGTCTCTCAAAAACTCAGGAAACTAATTTTCTTGACTTCCAATTGATATAGCATCATCCCATTCTATATTGCCATAATTAAAATTGCATATAATAATCACCCTTTTTCTTTTTTGCTTGTCTAATTTGATTATACATTTAATGGTTACTACCATCTACATTACCATGTCTATAACAACATCCAACTAAGTAAGCAATAATGTGAGTTTTTCCAAATTTTTTCATGGCTTTAGTCCAGAGGTAGGTGATGAAAGCAGGAAGATCCGCTGTAGATTACAAGTGACAGAATCCCTACTGCTGGTCAATGAATAATTGGAAGTATTTCATTCTATTCACCTCTATCTCACACCATACTGACTCAAAACTACTGCCATTATTTCCCTCTTGCATCTTGCCTTGTATGACCATAACACTTTCTTTATCATCAATAGCACTCCCTTCACTTTTTCCCCTTTCTATCTTCAGAAAACTCATCATATCCTTCCATCTCTATTCCTGTCAGTATGTCATCCTCATCCAACCATGTCTCTCTTATTCTAACAATTTTTGGGTGAAAAGACTCAATTAATGCAATCATTTCATTTGCCTTGTTTCTTATACTTCTAGCATTGTATACAAATATAATAGCTCATTCCTTGACCTATAACAAGATTCACTGACACCACGTATTACACGTGACTTCTCCATACTTAACTCAAGCCCATTCTTTTTCTGCTTATTTATCTTAGAACACTCTTCTAATCCAACTGCTTTCCCTTGAACCCATGTCATCCCCTTCCCTTTTTGTCTACATATGCATTTGCATCCTCTTGGAGCATCAAACTTTCTCACACTGTGTTCCGCCGTCCACCCTAAGCTTCCCCGTTTCCCTGTTTGTCATGAACACGTGTTCTCTCATTCTTTAGATTCATGCTACTCACTTCTTCATTCATAACCTCCACTTCAATCTCTCCTTTCTTACTCTGCTGCTCTTTCACATCACTTCTTACTTGATCAGATTCATTCTCTGCACTCATTTCTCTACCTTCCAGCAGCAGTCTCTCCAAATGACTCACACCAAAACTATTCAAATGCAGTCCGTCACTGTGACAGTTCAATTCATCCTTCAAACTCATTCCACACATTAACAACCTGCACCCCTTTCTCTTCACACATTTCTGCTAATATATCATTCACGATCTTTGTTCTCCGTTTCATTTCATCATTGTCATACCTGATACACTGGCTACTTTTCCTATCACACTATTATCTTTTATCCTTCTCAACAACCTCCTGATATCCAATCTTACGTACTCTTGTTTCCAGGCATTTGTCTCTATTAGTACTACCAACTCTTTTGCTTGCTTACTGCTCATAAGTAGATATTATTATGTAAACTTATTCATATAATGCTGTCATTGTAGCCTCAACATCTCTCGAGGAAAAATATCAGGAAATGGATGATGATGATGATGAAAAAATATATCAAAATAATTTTAAATAATGTAAAAGAGTAAAAATATTAGTTATCTTGTCAATGATACTGATGTACGACATTTCTTAAATGATAAGGTGGATGATGCATAAAAAAAGTAAATTAAGTACTCCCACTTACCATAGGCTATCTCTCATTATCTCCTCTTCTTCTGGTCCCATTTGTACAGGTAAAAGTGATCGTACTCTATCTAGGTAGCCTAATAGTATAACAACATCATCTTGACTTTTACTGCTAATGATGTATGTGTTATCCATTGCATGCATAAGCTGAAATGAAAAATAAATATAAAAGAAACATATTCATTTATTACAAGAATTAACAAACTAAATACTTAACATGAAATAATCCAAAATAATTCTATCATTATGTTGCAAGGTTGTTCATCTAATGAGTGCCAGTTTTGTTATAAAGTATCAAACCTGTGGTATATAACATAGAAATCAATGGTACCTCTACAATGGATAAAGAAACTCAGATGTATGAGGAAGAGGCACTAGATAAATTGAATAAGAATTTAGCAATATGTACTGATGTGATATCAACATAGATGCTAAAAGGGTGTTCAGCCAACTTATTGTTTAATTTGAGTCTTATCACAGGGAAGATTCTACAAGAGTGGAAAGAATGTGTGATAATCTCTTTGTACCACCCATTGCACAAGGGTAGTGCAAAGACTGATATGTCTAACTATTGATTTATCAGTATCTCTGGAATGGTGAAGAGAGTTTGCATCATACACAGAAATGGGTTAACAAAGAATCTAGACTTTATTATGAACAGTGTGGATCAAGGAAGGTCAGGTTTTAGTAAATGCTTAATTTTATAATAGTAATATTATGGCTGAGTTAGACAAAGGGAATAGATCCACCATTATGGTCTTTGCTAAAGGCTTTTGAGAGAATATAGCATGGAAGGATGTTGCGTAAACTGTAGGATATGATATCAGATTGTAAACTATTAGCTTGGATAAGAAGATGGATGAATGACAGATATCAAATGTGGTGTATGTGTGTGTGGAGCAGGGGGGGGGAGATGAGAGTGTAAGATTTAAGATGACCATTGGTCATCTTAAATAGGGACTAGTTCTTAGTCCATTTGAACAATTGAACATCTCCTGTTAGATCATTCCTAAATGCCATTAATGTATAGACTAAACAATAATGATCCAAGGAGTGAACCCTGGGGTACACTGCTGGTATCCTGAAATCTGCCATCACACCTATAGTACAACACTTTTTGATACCTGTTTGTCAGCGATCTACATATCCAAGTAAAGAGTTTATATTCCAAATCCATATTCTCCACTTTATTCACCAACCGTTCATCTGGTATTCTATCAAATGCCTTAGCAAACTCCAACAGTATCATAATCTATCCATTCTGTTTATCCAACTTCTCCATAACACTGTTATAAAATATGAAAAAATTACTAAAACATGACCTCCCTTTAGTAATCTCATGCTCTTCCTTGTATAGCATAACCTGTCTGTTTACCCATTTCTTTATATGACTTCTTACCAACTTCTCTTAAATGTTCACTACACATCAGAGATACTCACAGGTTGGTAGTTGACAGATTGAATTTTTACAACAGAACTATCATACATTCCTTCCATTACAGTGGTATATTTCCAGAGCTGAGACTCAAGATAAAGGCTTAGTCAATTTGGCTTAACATACCTTTAGCATATATGCTGATATTCCATCTGTCCCTATTGCCAAATTCTTATCCAGGTTATGCAACAGCTCTTCAACCTTATTCTCATACAACTCTAACTCTTCATTGAATATAGTGGTAGCACTTTGCACCATGATACATAAACCTAGTTGATATATCTTAGCAAAGTAAGCACTCATTACCATGTAAGATTTAATGGAGTAAAACAGCACTGAAAAAGGAATGCTAGCATCAATCATTATATCTGTGGCTTCAGAAAAAAATAGCCAGAACCTTAAAGAAATACAACCTCTACATAGCTTACAAGTCCCCAACTTTATCCACTTGAATTAAGGCCAAATCCCTCCTCTCTCAGTTCCTGGAGTATAAATTTCCCTGTTTCTGCAAGTTAGCCTACTATGGACATACAGGGAGATCAGCCAACATCTGCATTGAATAACAAAAAATACATTTCCAGTCATGACTATGGTTATTTGGATCGTGAAGACCATGTTTTGGATATGGCTCATACAATCTATTGGAAAAAGATCACCATGCTCCTAATCCTGTGGCTTCCTCTCTTTGAGAGGATTACAGCTGATTAATAGGGAGATAATGATGCAAGGTCGTTTCTCATTGCTTTTTTGCTGTAAGTATTTAGGACTGCAGTTGTGTGTGTGTTCACAGATCCGGTCTGGCTGTTCTGGGGAATGAAAAACCCGAGTTTCCAGGTGAAAAAATCCCCTACCTCCATATGAGACCAGCTAACTCACCTTTTGCCAAAAAATACCAGATAAAGGTCCTCACATGTCTGATGGGAATCGAATCCAGATCTTTTCAACCAAAGAGCTTCGTCTATACTGACTGAGCTATGGAGGCTCCACCATGCTCCATCACAGTAAATTTAGAAGAGAAAGACTGTTTTTAGAATCCACAGCAGCTCTCAGAAATCAGCCTAATTTGAATAAATATGGTTGCATTAAACTTCCCAAAATATGGGAAACACTAATACTTCGAGGTCCTCCATTCATATTGGGGGTTGGATGGTTCTGGCAGCCCATTCCATAAAAAATGCTGCTATTAAAGCATCATGTCTAAACAGAAATGAAATAAAGCCCAGGTAGTTTCAATATGCCCAGAATAGTAGCGTCAGGGTAATGTTGCAGGCCCTGAGGTATCGTCAGTCCGTGACTGCTATAAAGAAACTCAACGCAGAAATTGCTTGAATATTGCTTCTTGGAATGAAAGAGAATTGAATAAATGTGGGAAACTGGCTAATGTGATGAGAGAGATAGAGAGATTGAATATACTAATATTCAATCTCTCTATACTAGGAATAAGTGAAACCTTTTGGAAAGGATCATCAGATTTTAACTTCCAAATGGCAAGATATATAAAATATACACGTCAGGTGATGAAATATCAAGGAGAGGTGTAGCATTTATTGTAGAGAGGAAAACTAATAAAACATTATCCATGTCATCAAAAAATCAGATAGAGTAATGGCAATTCTAGTGAAATCTAAACTAGAGATATGCTGATCATTCAAATATATGCTCCTACAGAACAGAATGAGGAAGCAGAAATAGATAACATATATGATGAAATAGAATGGTGTATAAAGGAAGTTGAAGCAAGAAAGATCGAGTTATTTGTGCTATGGGTGACTGGAATGCAAAAGTTGGATCACAGAGAACATCTACACACGTGGGTCCACTCTTGGAATTGGTATTTGGAATGAGAGAGGACAAAAGCTGATCGATTTCTGTAACAAGCACAGTCTCATCATAACTAACACTTATTTTGAGCAAAAACCAACAGCACGATACACATGGGAAAGTCCAGATGGAAGATACAAAAATCAATTAGACTATACTGTGGTCAGTAAATGTTACTTCAATGGAATACAGAACTCAAAGGTGATGCCAAGTACTGACTGTGGATCTGATTGGTCTTAACAAAGATGAATATTTGCCTGAAAAGAATAAAAATTTAAAGAAGTCAACCCCTAAAATGGGATCTGCAAATGGTGCAAAATCCAATAATACAATCAAAATTTAATGAAAATGTTTCAGAACAGCTGTTTGCACAGTTGCAAAATGAAAATGAACCCTCTCAGTGGAATAGACTACAAGCAGCTATCATAACATTTGATAAAAATCACATCAATAAACAAGAAGAAAGAAAAAACCATGGATAACACAAGAAGCAATCCACCTTATCGATGAAAGAAGAACATGGAAAAGGTGGATTGCTTCTTGTGTTATCCATGGTTTTTTCTTTCTTCTTGTTTATTGATATGATTTTTAAGGGTTGACTTCTTTAAATTTTTATTCTTTTCAGGCAAATATTCATCTTTGCCTGAAAAGATATAAAATATAAACAGATTAAGATATAAAACTTTGGATAAAAGAATCAAACAGTTATGCAGAAGATTGAAAGAAAACTGAATAAATAGGCAGTGCACTGAGATAGAAGAATTACAAAATAGGAACAGAACCAGAGAAGCATTCCTGAAAGTAAAAGAACTTAATGGAAAAGCAAAATGTACACAGTCTAATAACATCAAGGACAAAGATGGAAACCTAATCATTGATAAGGAAAAGATAAATGGAAGATGGGTGGAGTACTTATCAGATCTCTATGATGATGATAATGGTAACATGTTAGATGATTCATGACACCTTAAGTTAAATGTAACAACAGATAATACCACTTTACTGGCAAGAAAGGAGATAGAACATGTAATTAAGAATCTTACTAATAATAAATCCCCTGGGTGTGATAATATCCTGGCTGAGCTGCTGAAAGCTTTGACTGGCAATAATAACAACTATTTAGTGGAATTCATTCAGGACATCTATAAAACAATACAATTACCTGAAGTTTTTACAACATCTATCTGTATACAAATTCCAAAGAAAAATAATGCATAAAATTCCAAGGATTACAGAACTGTGAGCCTAATATCCCATGCATCTAAAATTGTTTTAATCATTGTTAACAAACAAATTATTATTATTATTACTATGTGATACCTCCAAGGAGTCCAAAGACTCATCGAGGGAGGGCACCTATTCTACAACTCTGTCTCCGCCACTCAATCCACCAATTACAGAACCACATCATCATCTACACCAACGGCATCTACTGCCTACCACCATAACTTCCATAGACAATCACAAACATCCATGCCCATGGTGAGATTCAAACCCACAGCCTTTATGCTAGAGAGCGGATATGCTAACCACTCGGCAACAGGCCTTAAAGTGGTGAATTGAGTGCACAACAGAAAGACTTCACAAGAGGAATGTGAACCATTAATACTATCCTGGAACTAAAAATACTAATAGAAAGATCACTTGAAAGAAATAGGAACATTTACATATGCTACATAGACTTTCAGATGGCTTTTGACCAGGTAAAACATAATAAAATGTTCAATATATTAGATAAATTGGACATAGAAGATCATGTACTTAAGATTATAAAAATGATTTATACTGAACAGAAAATGCAGCTGTTTAACTCTGAGACTTTTGTAGTGAAAATGAAAAGAGGAGTTAGACAAGGATGTATCTTTTCACCATTTCTATTTAATATCTATAGTGAGACAGTGATGAAAAAGATTGAAAAACAAAAAATAGGAATTAGTATCAATGGTATAAAATACAACAATCTTAGATGTGCTGATGATACCATTCTAATAGCAGAAAACGGAAAGAAATTAATCAAATTATTGCAGCTACTTATTGAAGAAGGTAAAGAATTTGGATTAAATATAAATGCAAAAAGGGCCAAATTTATGAAAATCTCAAAAGAAAACAGATTCAAGCCAGAAATATTCATAAACAATATGAAAATTGAACATACAACAGAATACAAATATTTAGGCACCTACTTTACTACAGATGGAAAGCAAGATAAAGAAATAAAAATAAGAACAGCCATAGCTAAAAATGCATTCTGGAAAAATAAAGATCTGCTCAGAAGTTCTGTGAGTATCATAACAAAGAAAAGAATGATAAGAACATTATTGTGGCCAATTTCACATATGGAAGTGAGACCTGGATATTCAAGAAGAGAGTAAGGCAACAGATAATGGCCTTTGAAATGTGGTGCTATAGGAGAGCTCTGAAAATCTCATGGACAAAATATGTGACAAATACAGATGTCCTACAGAGAATGAGAACACAGAGATCTTTATTACAGGAAATGATCCAGAGAAAGATGAGTTTGGCAGGACATGTACTGAGAGGTTCAGCAGGAAGGAGGATACTAACAGTTTTAGAAGGAAAAATTATGGGAAAAGGATCAAGAGGCAAAAAACAAAGGACATGGCTTGAAGATATAAGATCATGGACAGGATCACATGGCTATGCAGAAACAAAAAGGAAAGCCACCAACAGAGAGAACTGGAAGGACATGGTGCAGCACCTTCTCACTGAGGAAGCTACATGAAGTAGAAGAAGAAGAAGAATACTTCGAGATCTCAGTTTACATCCTAGGCTTCCGACAGTTAACCACAGAGGGTGCCTCACCTAGTTAGACTAGTATTTCATCCACGTGTTACATTTAGTTTTGTGTTGCCTTTGTTGTATTTTACAAGTCTCATATCGTACTTCCTGATGATGTCTCAATCAATTGAGACAAATATTGGAAGAACTAAATATTATTTCAATCCTTTCTCAATGCTGTTTTAGTCCATTAAGCTTCTAACATGAGTTTCTCCCAGCACTTAAGCCTTTATATGTGGATTATTAGTCCTCTATGAACAGTATCATCAGCTTCTGACACTAGAGTACTATCTACATTCAGTAATGGTATTCTTCCACATTCATTCCTTCTTATATTTGCAGCATAATGATAAAATTCTGTTGTATTGCCTTTAGCCTTCACAGCCAATTTCTTTTCATACTCTGATATAGCTTTCCGCACACTACACATTCCTGTTCTAGCCTGCAATTTCTATATTTCATAACTCCTTCCACTCTTATTCTCATGATATTCCTTCCACATGTTCTTCTTCTTATGGGCCTCATGCTTAATAAGGTTGCACATCCATTTCACTCCAAACCTATTTATTCTTCGAACTGTTGAAAGGCATTCAGATGCTTTCTCATTTAAGCACTTTTTCAAAGATTTCCATTCATTGCTGATATTTTTCTGATTCAGTAAATGATACCATTTGACCAAAGAGGGAATTCTCCTGAGTTAGAGATAATTTCTACCTTTGTAGTTCAGTATGCAAGCTGTCTTAATTTGAACATCTATATAATTTGCCACTTCCCAAAAAAGTATAGCATGATCACCGTCATCGACTGGTCATATTCTTAACAGAAATCCCTTCTGATGGTATGAACCAATCTAACACTCTTTGACCTCAAGATCTTTCTTTCACATGCTGCTTAAGAAAGTTGTCTTGCAAGCACTCAATAAATTCTGCTTCATTCTTATCATGAGATTTCTTTTCTACCAAATCAATGTTTAGATAATTAAAGTAATTCATAATGATCACTCATTTAGTACCCATCAGGTTAAACTGGCAATGTATTTCATTGTCTCCAGCAATTGAACCTACAGATCTGTAGCAACACTCCACCATATATTAATATTAAAAATATTATTATTACCCCAAGACCTCATTGAAGTCAAAAGACTGGTCTGGGAGATCCTTTTATCACACACACACACAGCTCATCATACCATGCCTTGAACACATTCAAACTCCTTGCAGACACCACACTCTCAGGTAAGGCATTCCAATCATTTACAACTCTGCATGAAAAAAACCTGCTTCTCACTCCCTACTCACACCCTCTTTATACAGTTTCCAGGGATGACCTCTGGTTCTCCCCCGATCTCCCACTATTTTCTGCAAAATTTCTCCAGCATTGATGCTATAACAACCCCTTACTAACTTATAGGTCTCTATTATATCTCCCCTCGTCCTCCTGTCCACCAGACTCTGCAAATTACATCTTCTCAATCTTTCCTCATGCTCGACATTCCAGAGGTTAGAAACTACCTTAGTCAGTTGCCTTTGAACCCTTTCCAACACCTTTTCGTCCTTCTGAAAACCAGGTGACCAAATCTGGGCACAATAGTCCATGTATGGCCTAATCAAAGACATACAATGGAACAAGAATGTCCCTACTTCTACACGTCAGTGTCCTCTGTATCATTCCCAGAAGCTTTTGTGTTGACTTCACAATTTTGGCTATGTGTCCCCTAAATTTCAGATCCTTATCCACTATCACCCCAGATCTCTTATTTCCTCCACTTCCAAGAATATATCCTCACCAAGCATAAATTCTGCATCCCATCTTTGTTTTCCAAATTTTAAAACCTTACATTTTTCAACATTGAACTCGCATCCCATTTCTGTGCCCAATCACTCAATTTATTCAAGTCTTCTTGTAAGGCCACAACATATTCACTACTCTTTATGGTTCGTCCCAACTTTGCATCATCTGCAAACAACTGTATATCTCAATCCAAATCTTCGCCAATATCATTAATATACAAGTTAAATAGTAATGGCCCTAAAACAGACCCCTGAGGCACTCCACTAGTGACTTTCCTTTTCCTGAATATCGCTCCTCCATACACAACTTGTTGATACCTATCAGATAGCCAGTCTCCAATCCAATGCACTAATCTAACATTCAACCCAATCTGCTCTAGTTTGACTGTCAACTTATCATAAAGTAATCTATCAAATGGCTTTGCAAAATCCAAGTATATCACTGTGTATCCTTCTCCTCTGTCCAGGAAAGCAGTCACTTTATTGTAATAAGTAAGTAGATTACTAAATCATGACCTCCCTTTAGCAAATCCATGCTGTCCATCAAAGATAATACCATTGTTATCAACCCAATTCTAAATCCTAGTTCTCACAAGCTTCTCCAACAACTTAACCACAACACCTGACACACAGATAGGCTTATAGTTTGATGCTTGAGTTTGATCACCTCCTTTATGAAGTGGCACAATCTTGCCCTCCTTCCACTCCTTAGGAAATTGACATAGTGCAAGGGTTTATATTAAAAAAATATGTCAAAGCAGGTGTCAACTCCCTGGCACATTCCTTTAGAATACATGGTGATATATTATCAAGTCCCACAACCTTATTAACATCTAGTTTGCTCAACTACCTATACACATCTTGCTCACATACAGTCAGTCTCTCCTCCCCATCATCAACTGTTCTCAATCTCTCCATGAAGTCACATTCACAAGATTGAAAGACCTTTATAAACTGCTCATTAAGTATCTCCACGACACATTCTGCAACAGCTGTCTTTATACCATTTTCTCCAATCAAATAATCATTCTTTCATTAGCTGGCTACATATCCAAAGAACTCCATACGATTTTTTTTTACTTCATTAGCTAACCGCTGTTCATATCTCGCTTTAGCTACCCTCACCAACCAAGTCATCCACCTTGCCTGGTCTTTGTAAACCTAATGGAATTGGTTATTTCCACTTCTCTTATGCTGCCTCCATAATGCCCTTTTTCTCAGTATCACATGCTTAATCTCTTCATTCATCCATCTCACATCTACCTTATTTAACCTTCTAACTCTTGGAATACATTTAGACATTGCATCTACTAAATAATTTCTGAAAATCCCCCAAGCTGCATTGATCTCTTTTCCAGCTAACTCCTCATTCCATGCTACACCTGCAAGCTGTCTCCTGAGCTCTTCATAATCACCCCTCCCCCTTGTAGTTTCACATATACCTTTTTCTCACAGAGGTCCTCACACTTCTGGCAACCACCCATGTAATCACCTCATGGTCACTCTCACCAATTGGTGGATGATTTGACACCTCATTTATAATTACATCCTCAGATGAGATGACCAAATCCAAGACCCTTAATCCTCGTGTGCCCTCTGTTATATACTTTCTGAGGTAGTTATCCCTCAAAAACTCAAGAAACTCATTTTCTTTACTTCCAGTTGCTATCTCTTCATTCCAGTCTATATTGCCATAATTAAAATCACACATAATGATCACCCTTTTCTTATTTGCTTGGCTAATTTGATCATACATTTCAATATCACCACCATCCACATTACCTGGTCTATAACAACATCCAACCAAATATTTGATTCCATTCACCTCTCTCTCATACCATACTACCTCAAAACTACTGGCACTATTTCTCTCTTGAATCTCTACTTTGTATGGACATAACTCTTTCTCTATCATCAATAACACCCCCCCCCTCCCTTTTTACACCTTCTATCTTCACGAAACAAATCCTTCCATCTCTATTCCTGTCAGGATGTTATCCTCTTCCAACCGTGTCTCACTTATTCCAACAATCTTTCGGGTGAACAGATGCAATTAGTGCATCCATTTCATCTGCTTTGTTTCTTAATTTCATCTTTTTTAGCCTTTACTTCACATATTTCATCTTTGTTAGGCTTTACTTCACACCAGATGACCTGAAACTTGATGCTACATGGCACATTATTACCGTTATTGCATTCACACTTTATTACTCTAACAGAAATTAAGTAGTCTTATATTATAGTAATACACTCCCTTCCCCTCCTTCCTCTCTTATCTCTTCTGTCATTCCTAAAAATACTATACTTTTTACACTCGATTCCAGTTACAACATCTAATTCTGAAAGATAGGTTGCACTACTGCCAACCAACTTAGGACATAGTGTATTTAATAAACAACGAATTTGTGTATAGACATAACAAATAAAAATTACACCAGGCCTTTTCTTGTACGTAGACAGCATGTCTAAGTAGCTTTCTCTTTTCCATTCCCAGATACACTCAATCAAAAGGACCAAACCATGCATTTATATCCCTTTGCCAGATGCATAACCATATTCAATGCCATTCGTATGTTTATTATGTTTGCATGAGATAAATGAACCTTCAAACATTCTCACCATTCCCTCCATATTGCATTCATGATTTTCATTTATTCATCTATTAGTGCAACCTGTCTTCCATAACATACAACATATCCTGAAAGAAAATTAAATGTAAGATTTATTATTATTATTATAATTATTTCCCAAGACCTCATGGAGTCAAAGACTCATCTGGGAGGTCCTTTTATCACACACACACACATCTCACCTTACCGTGTCTTAAACGCATTTAAACTCCTTGCAGACACCACCACACTCTCAGGCAAGGCATTCCAATCATTCACAACTCTGCACGAAAACAACCTGCCTCTCACTCCCTACTCACACCCTCTTTATACAGTTTCCAGGGATGACCTCTGGTTCTCCCCTTATCTCCCACTATTCTCTGTAGAACTTCTCCACCACTGATCTTATAACAACGCCATACCAACTTGTAGGTCTCTATCATATCTCCCCTCTTCCTTCTCTCCACCAGACTCTGCAATTTGAATCTTCTCAATCTTTCCTCATACTCAACATTCCAAAAGTCAGAAACTACCTTAGTCAGTCGCCTTTGGACCCCTTTCCAACATCTCTTCATCCTTCTAAAAACCCGGTGACCAAATCTGGGCAGAATAATCCATGTGTGGCCTAATCAAAGACTTATACAATGGGACAAGAATCTCCTTACTTCTACACATCAGTGTCCTCTGCATCATTCCCAGAAGTCTTTGTGTTGTCTTCACAATTTTGTGAATGTGTCCCCTAAATTTTAGATCCTTATCCACTATCACCACCAGATCTATTACTTCCTCTACCTCCACCAATATATTCTCACTAAGCATAAATCCTGCATGCCATCTTTGTTTTCCAAATTTTAAAACCTTACATTTTGCAACATTGAACTCACATCCCCATTTGCTTGCCCAATCACTCAATTTATTCAAGACTTCTTGCAAGGCCACAACATCTTCTCTACTCATCATGATTCGTACCAACTTTGCATCATCTGCAAACAACTGAATATCTCCATCCAAATCTTCACCAATATCATTACTATACAAGTTAAATAGCAATGGCCCTAAAACAGACCCGGTAGGCACTCCACTATTGGTATTCATTTTCCTGGAAATCGTACCCCGATACACAACTTGTTGCTACCTATCAGATAGCCATTCTCCAATCCTATGCACTAATCTAATATCCAAAGCGATCTAATCTAGTTTGACTATCAACTTATCATGAGATACTCTATCAAAAGCCTTTGCGAAATCCAAGTATATTACTGTGTATCCTTCTCCTCTGTCCAAGGAAGCAGTCACTTTATTGTAATAAGTAAGTAGATTACTAAAACATGACCTCCCTTTAGCAATTCATGCTGTCCATCAAAGATTACACCATTGTTGTCAACCCAACTCTGGATCCTAGTTCTCACAAGCTTCTCGAACAACTTAACCACAACACTGACACAGAGATAGGACTATAGTTTGATGCTTGTGTTCGATCACCTCCTTTATGAAGTGGCACAATCTTGTCCTCCTTCCACTCTTTAGGTTCTTGACCAAGTGCAAGACTCGTAATAAAAAAATATGTCAACGCAGGTGTCAACTCTCTGGCACATTCCTTCAGAATACGCGGTGTTATTTATTATCAAGTCCCATAGCCTTATTTACATCTAGTTTACTCAGCTCCCCAAACACCTCTTGGTCACTTACAGTCAATCTCTCCTCCCCATCATCAACTGTTCTTAATCTCTCCATGAAGTCACATTCACAAGATTGAAAGATCTTTATGAACTGCTCATTAAGTATCTCCACCACACATTCTGCAACAGCTGTCTTTATAGCATTTCCTCCAATCAATGCCATCTTTCCATAATCATTCTTTCTTTTCTTGGCTACATATCAAAAGAACTCCCTAGGATTCTTTTTGGCTTCATTAGCTAACAGCTGTTCATACCTCTCTTTATCTACTCTCACCAACCAAGTCACCCTCCTTGCTTGGTCTTTGTAGACCTCATGAAATTGGTTACTTCCACTTTTCTTATGCTGCCTCGAAAATGCCCTTTTTCTCTGTATTGCATGCTTAATCTCTTTATTCATCCATTTCACACCTACCTTATTTAACCTTCTCAACCTTGGAATACATTTAGACATTGCATCTACTAAATATTTTTTGAAAATCCCCCAAGCTGCATTGAACTCTTTTCCAGCTAACTCCTCATTAACCTGCAAGCTCTCTCCTGAGCTCTTCATAATCAGCCCCCTTGTAGTTCCACATATACCCTTTTTTCACAGGGGTCCTTGCACTGCTGGCAACCACCCAGGTAATCACCTCATGGTCACTTTCACCAATTGGTGGATGCTTTGACACCTCATTTATAATTACATCCTCCGATGAGATGACCAAATCCAAGACCCTTAATCCTTGTGTGCCCTCTGTTACATACTGTCTGAGGTAGTTATCCCTCAAAAACTCAAGAAACTCATTTTCTTTACTTCCAGTTGCTATCTCTTCATTCCGGTCTATATTTCCATAATTAAATCCCCAATAATGATCACCCTTTTCTTATTTGCTTGGCTTATTTGACTATACGTTTCAGTATCACCACCATCCACATTACCAAGTCTATAACAACATCCCACCAAGTATTTAATTCCATTCATTTCTATCTCACACAATACTGCCTCAAAACCACTGGCCCTATTTCCCTCTTGCATCTCTACCTTGTATGGACATTACTCTTTCTCTATCGTCAATAGCACTCCCCCTCCCTTTTTTTACCCCTTGTATCCTCACAAAACATATCATACTCTTCCATCTCTATTCCTGTCGGGATGTTGTCCTCATCTAACCATGTCTCACTTATCTTTGATCGAACAGACGCAATTAGTGCAACCATTTCATCCACCTTGTTTCTTATACTTCTAGCATTGGTATAGAAACACAACAGTTCATTTCTGGATCTACAGCTAGTTCCACTGATACCACTCACTCGATGTGATCTCTCCATGCTGGACTGGGGCCATTTCCCTTTCTGCTTCTTCGTTTTAGAACCCTTTTCAATTTCATCTGTTTCCTCTTGATCCCTACACCCATTCTCTCATTTTCTATACTCATACCACTCACCTCCCCATTCATTTCCGCTTCTTCAATCTCTCCTGTCTTACTCTCCTGCTCTTCCACATCACTCCCCTCTCGATCTGATTCATTCTCTTTATTCACTTCTCTACCTTCCAGCAGCAGTCTCTCCAAGTATCTCACACCATAACCACTCAAATGCAGTCCATCGCTCCCATACAGCTCACTTCGTCCCTCAAACTCATTCCACACATTAACAAACTGTACTCCCATCTTCTCACACATTTCAGTCAGAATATCATTCATAATCCTTGCTACCCGCCTCATTTCACTACAATCATACTTCGGCAACAAACTGACTACCCTTCCCGTCTCTCTATTCTCTTTTATCTTTCCAAGCAGCCTCCTGACATTCATTCTGACATGCTCTTTGTTCTTTCTCAAGTCATTTGTACCAATTAACTCTTTTGCTCGCTCCCACCTCATATCCAATGCTTCAATCACTCTACTCATTTTACCGCATGGAAAACATACCTTGTGCATTCTATCCTCTAGCATACCTTTAATAATGTAGTCGCCATACAACGCCACTCGCTCATCTTTCGTTAACTCTTTCATGCCATCATGATTTATTTTAATAGTTTTGACCTGAATTCTCTTAATTTCATTCCGCATCCATTTCATTTCTTGCTTCATCCAATCCAATTCACCTTCCGAACCTCGAGACACATTCTCTCTATCATTAAATCTTTCTAACTTTCTAACTCTCGACCCCCCCTTCTCACTTTCCCTCTCATTCATCATTCTTTGTTTCCGTACTTTTGGTCCAACATACATCCAACTTTCACTATCATTCTTCTCACTTTTACTCTCATTCATCTTTCTTTGTTTCAGTAGTTTCAGTCCAACATGTCTCCAACTTTCGCCATCATTCATTCTTTTTTCGCTATCATTTATTCTTTGGATTTTTTTCACTTGCGATTTCTGCATCACGCCATTTCTACTTTCATTCGTTCTCTCAATTTCGTTTCTTTCCACCACTCTTGCCTCACTTTTGTCCCTTTTAACATCTGTTACGGTTTTCAAATTGCTCTTTTTCTTTTTTTTCTTGATTTTTTAACATTTTTTCGCCTGTCTTCCCGCCATCCTTCTCTTTCAAAAGTGCACTCGCGACACAATCGTTACTAACACTTTCTGTCATCAGTTTCATATTTGCATTCATCAGCTCCTCATTGAGGTCACACTTCGCACACACCCTTCTTCCATCCACGCTAAACATCCACAAATCATCTATGTAATTGAAGGAATACATATAACAGACCTCACACTTAATGAAACGACTGAAATCTAAATTAAAATCATGGAATTACAATGCCGCCACCATTTTTTTTTTTTTACTAGGTCTCACAATCCTTCTCTTTCAAAAGTGCACTCGCGACAAATTCGTTACTAACACTTTTTGTCATCAATTTCATATTTGCATTCATCAGTTCCTCATTCAGGTCACACTTCGCACACACCCTTCTTCCATCCACGCTAAACATCCACAAATCATTTATGTAATCGAAGGAATACATATAACAGACCTCACACTTAATGAAACGACTGAAATCTAAATTAAAATCATGGAATGACAATGCCGCCACCATTTTTTTTTTTTTTTTTACTAGGTCTAATAATAACGATTTCGTAAGTAAGTTTAGGCAAGAAAAATCCCCCACACCAATGATACCGGTAGCGCACAATGTTTACAGCTGCTCTTACTCCAACAATTACGCATATATAATTAATTATTTCTAGAATAACTTATCTGAATCAGGAGCTCTTCTTAGGTACGTCCACAGCGCTTGTCTCACTAGCGCCCTAATTTGAAATTTCTACTTCACTTTTCACCAATCTAATTTCAAAACAAAAGCAAAAAACTATGACATACTCAACTGTTTCTTCTTGTGACACCCTCTCAAAAATGTTGAGTCAGCATACAAGAAGGGATAGGGCATAAATTTTTTGAATCAATTTAAGACATTATAATGAAATCTGATAAAAAAAAGAAACATTACCTGAATAATTTAATAATGAACAAGAACAATGAAAAACAAAGTTAACTTGCCTCACCAACTCCATTGAAGGCCCTGAGGAGAAGATGAAACATCTGTCGAATGAGTTCCCTGTTTTCCAATTCTGACTCCTCTGCCCATTTTACAAGGGTGCTAATAATTTTCTTTGTCAAAAGTTCTGCCAAGTTGGAGGGAAAAAGTTTAAAGTTAATAGCATTTTAACATTATATAGAAAGATTCTAAGCTATTAACAATAAATTAATTCTTATTTATAGGCCCAAACTATAACATTACATATCTTGTTTTTGTGCATATGCATCTATCAGATGTTCCATATTGCTTTGATATTCAGAAAAGCAGGTTGCCTAGCAATGCTTTTAATTATTTTTTTATGTATTTTTTTCTAAGCCATATGGTTCTTGAAGAATTAATTATTTTTCATAAGAACATATTTCAAAATATTATTGCGAAGAGAGAACAATACTACAACTACCAGTACTACAAGACTGATGCTATGATCAATTGTTAGCTCTTTTCTCTGTTACAATTCTGGACTTTTTCTTAGTTTATTGATTATCACTTGTCTATGTTTCTGTGAAAGATTTTTTTTTGTGCTCTAAATGATGTCAAATGAGGTGGTGGTCATCGTATGTTATGCTTTTGTGCAGGCCTACACATTTTACTGCGTAAGCTTCCGTAACCAATAATCCCACGGAATAAGTTGGTTGCTTCTTATTCCTGGTAGTATCCCATGTCTGTCAAAGTATGTGTTCACGGGGCCAGTTTGCCTGCTTTGCGAGAAGAAAAACCCCAGATAAATTGGCAGATAAAACCCTATTGTCCACACCCAAGACAGGCTAACTCGGCTATGGCTGATCCTTAAACTCCTCACGTCGTTGACTGAAATTGAACCTAGGACACTCCTTCCCCAGCCATATGATTGCAAAGTGCAAAGCTACTAGGCTAACCGTGCAGACATATAGGAAGTATATTAGTGGGTATTTAGATATATCATGGAGGATATATTAGTTGGATTTCGCTAGAGAAATGGAAAGGGAAGAAAATTTGGAATACTGCTTTATAGAAGAAGGTACTCATTATGAATAATTTTAATTGTAATTATAGAAATATTGATTGGCATAAAAAGCTAAGTATCAAGGAGCAAGAAAATTAATTTCTTATATATTTGAGTGACACTACCTTCAACATTATGTAACATGAAGCAGTATGTAAAGGGCAAGAAGGATTGGGAATCATTGTTACTGAATGTTATTGTGAACAATGTGTCAAATCTGCCATTTGAAAAATGCAACTATTAGGTAATCATATGTATGGAACTCAACTATTTGTTTCTATGAGGAAAGAATATGTGAAAAACAACACGGATTGATATGGTCATTTGTCTTTAGTCCATACCATTATCATGCATAAACACAGCTTTTTCAACAAGCATTTTTCTATATTTCCATTTAAATGCATGGATGATGCCCAGTGGTGTAGCTAGAGCTTTTGTTGCCCGGGGCAGTCCCCGAGTTTGGCACCCCTCTCAATACACACCAAAAATACTATAAAAAGTCAAAACGACGTATAAGGAAATAAATTAAAACACTATGTTTATTTTTGAAGTAAAACTTTAATTTCAACATTCACATTCTAAAATGTTATTTTTCTTGCTTTTCTGTTAGCAAAATCGTCGGTCTATTTCATAGTAAGGTAGGTAATTCTTAATCATTTTTATTTAGAAAAACTCCTCTCACAACTAGCAACACTTACAGCAATTGCGAGGAAAATTCACTGTAGTATTACAATAATTGGAACTGAGTTCTCGAGACTGTATTTTAGAATTAACTGCAAAAGTTCAAAAATGTTCAAAGTACCACCCTGGGCGGACCGCCCTCTCCGCACCCCCTCTAATGGCATATAAAGACATATCATTAAAAAAAGTGGGACAGATTTGGACAAGCACATATTTTGAGCGATGAGTAGGGTTTTGCATAATTATTTTAGTTATTTTAATATTTATTAATTAATTTAATAAGAAAGTATTAGTTAAGTATTTTCATGTATGAATTGAAATAAGTCTATTGTAAAATACATAATTTGAAAGGAATATTTTTTATTTTTTATTTTTTAAAAATTTCTTTATACATTTATGTGTATCAGGCTAACTCTCTTTTAATACCTCTACAGTGTAGAAAAATTAAGAATGAGTTTTTCCGATTATCCAAAATATAGGAGATGAATCGGTGCTTGATAGCATTAGTCAATCCAAAGATTATTGGGATTTCTGAGATATGGTTGACAGAAGGTTGATATGGTTGAACGTCATTTGGTTTAAATTGGGTCTGTGACATAGGGCTTCAGCACTTTCTTTATATAAACGCTCATGCTTACATAGATCCTTATATAAACATGAGTGTTTATATAACCTCCACAGTCAGGAATAGATCTCTACTTTTTTCATGCAGTGGAACTTAAGTAGAACTGGATTATAATCCGACATGTTGATGTCAATATGTTTTATATGAATTATCCTATTTATAAGGGAAGAAGAGATATAAATTCAATCAATACGAGTACCAATACCTTGATTCATGTACGTGTAAGCCTAGAGATTAGGATTGTGAATCCTCCATGAGTCTACTAGTTGAGCATTGTCAAGACATGTTTTTAACTGTGCAGATCCCACTTTTCCACTCCTGGGGTGTCCTCCTATTTTGTCTAATGTTGGGCTTTCAATATAATTCCAGTCTCCAGTTGGAATGATGTAGTGAGCACTGTATAAATGTGGCTCCAATTCCTGGAAAAATTTTTGTCTACCTATTCCATTGAATGGAGCATAAACATTTATAAATCTTATTACACATCCACAGTGTTTCCAGTCTATTGTCAAGATTTTCACTTCTGCATCCCTTTGGATATTACAGAATGACCCAAAGAAGGGGACCAAGAATAAGAACTCCTACTCCAGCCCTGTTAAATCTTCCTAAGCTCCAATAAGAAAGAAGTGGATGCTTAAACTTAATTACAAATTTGTTGTTATTAAACCATAGAGTAGTAACCGGCAGAAGAAAGATGGCAGTGGCTTTGTCAGTGCACAACTTTAACTTAGACTTCAGTTGTTTCGTGAAGTGCGAAGTCAGGCAATGAATTCCACTCGTTCACCACCCTCCAGGCAAAAAACTTTGTTCTGACACCTTTGTTAACCACACTCTTCTTTAATTTCCAGAGGATGACCTCTTGTTCTTTCATCACTATCACACAGTTGAAACATTTCCCCTGCATCAATCCTATAAAAACTTTTCAGTAATTTAAATGTTTCTATCATATCCTCTCTTCTTCACCTATCAACCAATCTCTGCAATCCACAAGTTCTCAATCTATCAATGTAGGGGACATTTTTTATATCACTCACCAACTTGGTCACTCTTCTCTGAACCCTCTCCACAGCCTCCTCATCTCCAAGGAATCCAGGTGACCAGACCTGAGCATAGTAATCCAAATGTGGAAGTATCAATGCTTTATAAAGGGGATTAATAATCTCTTTATCTCTGGATGTCAGTGTGTTCCTCAACAACCAAGTAATCCTATGTGCAATCTTGGACACCTTAGCAATGTGTCCTCTGAACTTCATCTCCCTATCTACCAACACCCCTAATTCCCTAGCCTCATCAATCTCTTGGAGTACCTTTCCATCAATGTAGTACACAGCTGGTAGTCTTTTAATCCCAAAATGCATGATTTACACTTTTCCACATTGAACTGACATCCATTATCTTTTGCCCATTTTACCAGCTTATTTAAATCATCCTGCAAACTTTCAACATCAGCTTGATTTTTTATTGCGCTATACAATTCTGTAATATCATCAGCAAACAACTGAATATCTCCCTTTAAGCCATTTCCAATATCATTTATATACAAATTAAACAACATTGGCCCAAGCACAGAGCCCTGAGGCACACCACTGGTCACCCGCCTCATTCTGGACTCGGCTCCTCCATACACCACCTTATGGTATCTCTCCCTGAGCCATTCTCCTATCCATATCACCAATTTAATATCCATTCCCATCTGCTCCAATTTGCTTAACAGAGTTCCATGGGATATCATGTCAAAAGCCTTAGCAAAATCCAGAAGTACCACTGTGTAGCCTGCTGCTTTGTCCAACTCAGATGTTATTCTATTATGAATAGTTAATAGATTGCTAAGGCAGGATCTACCTTTAACAAAACCATGTTGGCCTCTATAGAGTATTCTATAGAGTATCTTTAGAGCCACCCTTATGCAAACGAACCACTTTGCCTAACTTCCACTCCCTAGGAACCATACCAGAGTTCAAACTTAAATTAAATATCCAAGTAAGAGGGGTTGACAATTCATTTGCACATTCACGCAACACCCGAGCTGATATTCCTTCTAAGCCCACAGCAGTGTTTGTATTTAAATTTTGCAATATATTTAATACCTCTGATTCTTTAGCTTCAATTCTCACATTAGGTATTGCTACAGGTATAGAGATATCCTCACTTGGGTGATTGACTTTTGAAAAGTGATCACTCAGTAACTCGACTATTACATCTGATTTTGTCACCTCAATACTATCAGCACCCACTAAAGTTATCCTTCCGAAGTCATTCTTCCTCTTACTTGCCACATAGCGGAAGAACTCTTTGGGATTATCCTTGATCTCTTTGGCTAAGGTCTTCTCATAATCTGATTTAGCTTTTCTTACTATGCTGGTAACCTTCCTAGCTTGAGCCTTGTACTGCTCATGGGTGTACTGGTCGCCTTTCTCCTTGTAAATTCTCCATAACCTTTTCTTTTTTGCAGATCAAGCTTGATACTACTGCTCATCCATTTAACGCCTGCCTTGTTTGACCTTCTGACCATGGGGACACAATCTGATATTGCTTTCCTCAGATACCCGCTGATTTTATCCCATGCACTTCTAACATCTTTCCCTTGCAATATGTTCTGCCATGGGATGGCTGCAAGCTCACTCCGAAGCTTGATATAATTGCCTAACCTGTAGTTCCATATATACCCTTTCTTAACAGAAAAATCCACAGATTTTGTAACCTCCCAAGTCAATATCACATGATCACTTTCACCAATTGGAGGTAACTAGGACACCTTACTTATGCATATAACCTCTGAACCAATAACCCGGTCCAACACTCTCACACTACATGTCCTTTCAGTTATGTGCTGTTTCAAGTAATTATCTCATAGAAGATGTATGAACTCCATTTCCTTTTTGCTACGTAATATTTCCTCCTTCCAATTGATATCACCGTAATTAAAATCCCCCATAATAATCACTAAGCCTTCACTCATTGCATTAATTTGCTGATGCATGAATTCAATATCTCCCCCTGCACTCCCTGGCCTGTAGCAGCATCCAACTGTATATTTGGCTGCATTGGTCACTACTTCGCACCAGACTGCCTCAAATGAACTCTCATTCACATGTCTATCATCTTGATATACTACTATCTTTGGCTGCAACACATCAGCTATCATCAACAGTACTCCTCCTCCTGTTCTATCTTCTCTATCCTCCCTGAAAATACTGTACCCATCACATTCAATTCCAGTGACCACATCTTCTGCTGACAGCCAAGTTTCACTAATGCCTACAACTTTTGGTGAGATTGCACTGACTAATGCCAAAAATTCTTCTCTCTTATTTCGAATGCTTCTAGCATTGGTATACAAAAATTGCAGATTCCCTCTAGATCTTGTACTGGCTTTAAAACTGATATATAAGTCACTAACTTCCGTAGTCCCATGCCGATTTTTATCCCCTCTCTTCTGCAATTTATTCTGCACATAAGGATCAATAAATATATAATCAGCTAAAGTTTCTCTCGCTTACACTCAACCTTTTCAATATTAGTTTCCCTGCCCAATAACTTCAACTTGTTCAGAAAACGATAACTTCTTCAATCGCTTATGTCCTTCCATGTTAAGATGCAGTCCATCTCTAGCATACAACTGCCTTTTTCCTTCAAATACACTCCAAATATCAACAAATTCCAGACCGCTTTTTTTGCACAATTTTGCAATCATATCATTCATTATCATTGCTCATCTACTTAACTCGTAATTGTCAAAACAAGGCAGCACACACACTATACTCCCATTGACACTTTTCCTCTTCACAATATCTAATAATGTTCTTAAATCTTTTCCTACCCAATTTATACTACCTCTCAGGTCATTCGTACCCACCATAACTATCATCTTGTCTGCTTCATGCCCTCTCTTTATCGCTAAAGCCACTCTTTCTATTGTCCCACCAGCCAAGCACTCCACATGCATACCACTCTCCATACCCTTAGTCATAGAATCACCATATATCTTACCACTCTTAACTTCATTCAAGTCCACACTCATGGACTCATTCTCTACGCTATTCAGCATGACTCTCCCAGCTTCATTACTTAATGCTCTATTACTTACCCCCCCACTCTCACAACATCTCGTTTCTTCTAGGCCACTTGTGGCTTTATTTTGTTGACTCCCAATCACTCCCATACTATTTATTACTGCATCATTCACCAAAGACTCACCCATATGTAATCCTGTTCTAGTTACTTCAGCTAAAGTAACCTCTATAGTCCTAATTTCTCTGTTTAACACATTAAACTCAGCTTTAACTTCCAGTATCTCCTTACCAAGCACTTCCACTTCCTCATGAAGAAGATGAAGGTCATTTTTCATTTTCATAAACTCCCGCCAAAGTTCTTCCACTATGGTCACAATGTCAGCTTCCATTCCTAAATGCTCCAGCCTATCCCGACACTTCTCACATACGTCGACATTTTCGTTCTTCTCATTTAGCCAGACCGACCACAGATCCTTCACATTTTTCAGCGCATACATATAGCAGTTTCCGCAATGCATCCATTGTGAAAAATCTAATGCTGACCCAGCCTTTCATGTAGAAGTAGAAGTCCTGCGTGCCGCTGACGTACGTTTCTTGTTGGACGCCATCTTTACACGTTGAAATGATGAAACAAACGGCAGTGAAAAAACAATATATACAACACAGTTCCAAACAATAACATCACTGAAGGACACTTGTATCTAACCGATGCACAACTGCAGCGCAATTTGTGACAAAATGCCACACTATATTTAACTTTAAAAACACGTTTTCTAGACTAGCTAAACACCAAGTAGAGATGCAAGAGGGAAATAGTGCAGTGGGTTTGAAGCAGTATGGTGTGAGATAGAAGTCAATGGAATGAAATACTTGGTTGGATGTTGTTATACACTAGGAAATGTGGATGGTAGTGACTGAAATTTATAATCAAATTAGCCAAGCAAATAAGAAAAGAGTGATCATTATGGGAGATTTTAATTATGGCAATATAGATAGGAATGATGAGATAGCAATAGGAAGTAAAGAAAATGAGTTTCTTGAGTTTTGAGGGATAACTACCTCAGACAGTATGTAATAGAGGGCACACGAGGATTGTGGGTCTTGGATTTGATCATCTCATTAGAGGATGTAATTATAAATGAAGTCTCAAATCACCCACCAATTGGTGAGAATGACCATGAGGTGATTACCTGAGTGGGTCCAAGCAGTGTGAGGACATCAGAAAAGAGTATATGTAGAACAACAAGGGGGGGGGGGTTAAGAAAAGCTAAGGATACAGCTTGCAGTCCTCCAAACTACCCAAATCATCTTGCAAAATTTTGACATCCTGTGCACTCACTATTGCTCTACCCAACTTTGCATCATCAGCATACAAGTGAACACTTCCTCTCAGATCCTTTACTATATCGTTAATGAACAAATTGAAAAGTAGTGGTCCAAGAACAGAACCCTGCAGCACACCACTAGTCACAAGCCATCTTTTGGACTCTATTCCTGAATAAACCACTCTCTGATATCTCTCCATCAGCCACCCTCCTATCTATCTCACCAACCCTTTATCAATCCCCATATGCTGCAGTTTACTGATTAGAGTTCCATGTGGTATACTGTCAAAGGCCTTAGAAAGGTCCAGTAGAATCACTGTAAACTCATTACCCTTATCCAGTTCAGCTGTCACTCTGTTATAAAACGTAAGCAAGTTACTGAGGCATGATCTACCCTTCACAAAACCATGTTGTCCCCAATACAGTATCCCATTTTCATCTATCCAATCCTGTATTCTTCTCTTGACTAATTTCTCCAAGACCTTGACACCTATTCCTGATATGCTAATCTGTCGGTAATTTACAACAGCAGTCTTGGAACCTCCTTTATGCAGTGGAACTATTTTCCCCTCTTTCCACCCCCTCGGGAGTGGGGGTAGAAAGAGGGGAACTATACAAATATATATACAAGTTGCGCTACTCCTGAAAATACTTCAGGCGCAAAGGTTGTTTGTTTACACTTGAATAAAGGATTAAACCAAGTACATAAATTCTTGGTATCTTTAATTTATAGTATAAGCACGTGGAATAACTTCCAACAATCATCTCCCTTTAACGAACTCATGCTGATAACCACAGAGAATACTGCTGTCATCAACTCATTTCTGTATCCTACTTCTCAGCAGTCTCTCCAGTACTTGCACCACAACTTCAATTATACAGACTGGCCTATAATTGGAAGTTACAGCCTTTATGTTGTGGATCTGTGCTTGGGCCATTCTTGTTTAATTAGTACATAAATGATATAGGAAATGGCTTGAGGGGAGATATTCAGTTGTTTGCTGATGATGCAAAGTTGGGTAGTGCAATAAAAAATCAAGCTGATGTTGAGAGTTTGCAGGATGATTTAAATAAGCTGGCAAAATGAGCAGAGCAAAGCAAAGTAATGGATGTCAGTTCAACGTGGAAAAGTGTAAGGTTATGCATTTTGGGATTTCATCAATGTAGTGTCGGCTGTGTACTACATTTGTGGAACAGTACTCCAAGAGATTGATGAGGCTAGGGAATTAGAGGTGTTGGTGGATAGGGAGATAAAGTTTCAGGGGACACATTGCTAAGGTGTCCAAGATTACACATAGGAATAGGTGGTTATTGAGGAACACACTAGCATTCAGAGATAAAGAGGTTATTATTCTCCTTTATAAAGCGTTGATACGTACACATTTAGATTACTGTGCTCAGGTCTGGTCGTCTGGATCATTTGGAGATGAGGAGGTTGTGAAGAGGGTTCAGAGGAGAGTGACTAGGTTGGTGAGTGATGTAAAAAATACTCCCTACATTGATAGATTGAGAGCTTGTGGATTGAGAGGTTGGTTGATAGGCGGATAAGAGGGTATATGATAGAGATATTTAAATTAATAAAAGGTTAATAAAAGGAAAAAGAACAAGAGGTCATTCCTGGAAATTAAAGAAAAGTGTGGTTAACAAGGGTGTGAGAATGAGATTTTTTGCCTGGAGGGTGGTGAATGAGTGGAATTCATTGCCAGACTCAGTTGTGAGTTCTTCATTTGTAAATGAATTCAAGAAGAGATATGACAGATATTGTTTTGCTAGTTTGGGTCTCCCATGATGAGTCTACTGACTCCATGGAGATACCTGTAATAATAATAATAATAATAATAATTTATCTAGTGTAACAATTTTATCCTCTTTCCACTCCCTTGGCACCAGTGCTGTTGCAAGACTCTTATTAAAACGGCATACCAATGCTACTGCCAATTCCATGGAACATTCCCTTAAGATGCGTGGTGATATGTCATCAAATCCTCTCACCTTATTTGCATGAAGTTTATTTATTTTCCCAAATAACTCTGGCTCACTCACAATTTAACCATCCCCTCATATGTCCTCTACACTTAAGTTCTTCATGATTCCACCCCGATAAGAATGAAACATCCTTATAAATTGATCACTGAATACCTCAACAATGTTTTCTGCAGCAGTTACCATTCTACCACTTTCATCCATCATCTTCTTCTTACCATGATCATTCTTCCTTCTACTTGCCAGATATGTAAAAAACTCTCTAGGATTTTTCTTCACCTGATTTGCCAGTTTCTGCTCTTACTGCACTATTGTTTTCCATACTAGGTGAATCACTCTTGTGGCTTGTTCTTATCACTTTTCATGTAACTGATTATTACCATAATTCATCTTGTACTTCCTCCAAAGTATCTTCTTTTTCCAGATTTCTTGCTTAAGCTCAATATTCACCCATTTTACACCTACCTTATTTAGCCCTTTGCCCTTCAGAATATATTCACATATTGATGCTGTTATGTTTTCTTTGTCAGTTCCCATGCAGCATTTATTTCCTTACTGCTCAACTCCGCATTCCATGTTATGGCTCCAAGTTGTCTCCTAAGCTTGTCAAAATCACCAGCTTTATAATTCCACTTATATCCTTTCCTCACAAAAGTCTGCATATGGCTAGTCACAACCCATGTGATCACTTCATCATCACTTTCACCAACTGGAGGAAAGTGTGAAACCCCTCTCACAATTACATCCTCTGATGAAATGATCAGATCATGAACTCTCAATCCTTGTATGCCCTCCTTCAAGTGCTGCCTGAGATAGTTATCTCTCAAGAACTTGAGAAATTCATTTTCCTTACTCCCAAATGCTAACTATTCCTTCCAATCTACACCACTATAATTAAAATCAACCACAATAATTACCCTTCCTTTGTTCACTAATCCAAGTTTATACATTTCTTCATCAGCACCCTCCACATTCCCAGGTCTATAGCAACATCCAACTTAATATGTCTTCCTGTAAAACCCCACGTTACACCACACTGCCTTATAACCATTGCCACTATTTCTCCCTTTCGTGTCTACATTATATGGAGATAATTCTCCTGCTATCATCATCAGCAGCATTCCCCCCTCCCTTTTGTCCTTTCTATCCTCACATAAAATACTATATCTTCCATTTCTATTCCTTTTTAGAACAGCATCTTCGTTCAACCATGTTTCACTTATTCCAATAATTTGGACAAATAAACTCAATCAGTGAGACCATTACATCTCCCTTATTTCTGATACTTCTGGCATTTGTAAACAAACACAGTAATTCATTTTTAGGTCTATAACCAGTACCATTCAAGCCACTTTTTGGTTGTGATTTTCCCACCACACCTGCCCAATCACCTTTATCACCACTTATGACAAATATCTTGACAAACCATCCACATTCATATACTCCACTTCATACACACATTAACTGCCACTTTCGACATCCTCTATTCCCTATACCGTATCTCCCTGTCTGCCAGGGCTCCCCATTTCCCTGTTCCTCTTGCATTCCTGTTCTCTCTTCATCTCTCATGCCACTACTGTTTTCACTGCCAAGCCATTCTCTCTCTCTTGGCAGTGGAAACAGTAGTGGCATGAGAGATGAAGAGAGAATGGCAATACTGTTTCCACTGCCAAGCCATTCTGTCTCTTCCTTCCACTCTCCTGATTTTTTCCTTCATCTCTTTTTTCTGATCTCTTGCACCCATCATACACTGTACTTCCATCCAGCAACACTTTCTCCAGTGCACTCACTCCAAAGCAATTCAAATGCAAAACCCATCATACCTGTATAATTTCATTCTTCCCTCAAACACATGGCATACATCCCCAAATTGTACTCCCTTCTCCTCACAAAGGTCTGCTGGCATACTATTCATGATTTTGGCTCTCCGTCGCAACTCTTCATTGTCATACCTTGGCAACACACTGACATCCTTTCCTACCACACTGTTATCTTTCACTCTGTCTATCTTCTATCTATCTATTCTATCTATCCATCTTCTATCCATCAAGCTCTGAAGTTGGCATCCCTCAGTCTATCTTCATAACAGACAGTCCTGATACTCTTATATAATCTTTGTTATCTGTCTTTGTACTCTTTCTATCTGAACTTTATAGGCAAATTCTAGTATCTTCCTGGCAAAGTGGATAGCATTCTCACTCTTCATCATACAGGATTTGAGTTTGAATTCCTTCCCATACATGGATGTTTGTTACAGGATTTAGATAGTATATGAATTTCATCACTTGGCTTGCTAAATTTATGTTTTATCTCTAGAGAAAAGTTTCTGGATTATGTAACCCTTAGCCTACTCATTAATAACAATGCTATTGTGTCATTATTAATTAGTAGGCTAATGTAGGTTTCCAACCTTTTAGGATGAGATTTTTTTTTTTTTAAAGCACTCGTTCCAGCAAGAATAACTACAGTTATTTAATTGGAGCAGGTGCTGAGATAAAGAAATAATGCAAAGAAATCCCAAAGGTCATTAAATTTGGCAGCACTGTAATGCTATAGAATACAAGACTGAGAATGATCAGTATAAGGATGATCTGCAGAAAAAGAAACACAGACAAGGTTATAATTAGAGCTACTACCAAGAAAATAGCTAACGTCAGTGGTGCATTTAAATTAACACATTATTATCAATCTGCATATTATTTTATGCAAATGTTGGTTTCACAGTGGTGTCACTATAAGGGCAACTTGCTTTTCACTTTTTTTTTTTTCTATCACAGAGTTAGTCAGTCTTGGGTTGATTATCCTACATGTGCTTCAGATTTTCTCTTCAGAAACTTAAAACTGACTGTAAACACATCTTGTGGTGTTACATATATTTTATTGTGGTGTTACATATATGTTACATATATGTAACATACTGTAAAGGTGTAAAGCAGGAATGTGGTTAATTTCTGTAGTTCATGTTTTTGCTACAATGGAAGGCTGTGATAATAATATATGTGATAAGTTATTAATAGTGAAGAATTTATGGAGACAAAAACACATGTGTTAGAGTAATTACTTTACTTATAATAATAATTATTATTATTTTGTGACACGTCCAAGGATTCCAAAGACTCATTAAGGGAGGGCATCTGCTCTACAACTCTCCATCTCCACCACTTAACTGAACTACTGCCCACCACCGCCACTAGTATTTTTTGTCTGTAAACTGCATGTGTTCTGAAGGCTAATTTGTCTGCATGTGGGAATGAAAAACCTGAGTTTCCAGGAGAAAAAACCCTGCTACCTCCACATGAGATCAGCTAGCTCACCTTCAATTGAAAAAAAAAAAAAAAAAAAAAACATATGGAAGGAATCTTCAATGAGAATCGAATTAGGCCTTATCCAATTGAAGGGTGCAATACACCGTTGTTCTTCCAACTGCGCTACAAAGTCACTTGATGTTTTGATTTTTTTAGTAAAAACAGGCATGAAAAAGTTAAGATTGCAATGATTTCTTTAAAACTAATTTAATTAAAAAGCATCTAATTAAGTGGACCATTTTTCGATATTTATTTATCACTGACTTAGATACAATAATACAATATATTTAAGAACACTGATCTGAAGTGAAAGAATAATAAATAACATAATGCAGATGTTACTGACATCTGTATCATAACCAGAAGTTTATTAAAGGTAACGGCAGTTTGATTTAAAGTTGTTATATATTATCAGATAGAGGATTTTTTTACAGCAGTTTGAAGAATACAGAATTTCATCTATTGAAATACGATCATTCATTTGGTATGCAAACTGATATAATTTTTATTTTTTATTTTCCTTTTTTACAGAGATATTAGTTTCAAAAGGGAACCAATATTTTTTTTGTGTCTTGGTCATCTCCCCCTCCCTTTAGACATAATTCAGTGTGCATAGAAACATACACAATGACACATGCATGTGAGTGCACACACATGCATATATATTACTGAATTGTTTTGAATATTTCAGTATAAAAATTTTGTACTTTACCTTCTGGCCTTGGCCCTTCTGGTTCTTCTTGCTTTTTTTCTTCTTCTGCAGCTTTAACCATCTTAACAAAAGATACAATTCTTTGCGTCCATGGTTTTGATGGTTCTTCAGGAGAAGCTGCTTCTTCTTTTTCTTCTTCAGCAGGTGCACAAGCAAGTTTTAATTTATTAACTAGTTCCTCATGGAAATTTTTTAATGAATCTCTTAACTCTTCACCACATGAACATTGATCAGCCTGATCATCCTCCAAGTTTTTGAAGTTTAGAATGGCTCTCATCTTTATGTTAACAGAGTCAACAAAAGAAACATATTATTAGAAGATTAATTTTATTTACTATATCAAAAATATTATTATTATTATTATTATTACTAACATCTGATCTCCATAAAGTCAAATGACTCATCACAGGAGTCCTTTGACTCTAAGGAAAAAGACTCCATGACTTTGATTCCATGCAAAAAGACTGTCAAACTGAACCTCAAACCTATTCACAATTTCTGCACTCAGCACACTTTCATGCAATACATTTTGCACACCGGTCTTTCTCTCTCCATGCAAAGAACCTACTTTTCACTCCTCTGTTCACACCCTTCTTAAATAGCTTCCAGGAATGGTCTTTAGTCCTACTCTTGCCTCCCTCTCTTCTATGAAAGCTCTCCTCCATATTAATCTGGTAAGCATTTCCCCTTTTTACGGGAGTTCACGGTACCATCTAGTCCCCCCAAATTTTATCCGGGCTCTGGAACTGGCATAGGCTGATGAATCAGACCTATGGCTAGGTCAGTATTCCTGACTGTAATCTTTGTGTGTCCTTGGACCGGTTTGCCTGCTGTGGGATGAAAAACACCAGATAACCTGGCAGAAAAAACCCTGCTGTCCATGCCCAAGACCCGGCTAACTTGACTCTGGCTGAGGACGATCCTTGAGCATATGGTTGCGAAGCACAAAGCCACTAGGCTAACTGTGCGGACATTAATCTGGTAACAACCCCTGACCAACTTACATGTCTCAATCATATCCACTCTTATTAAGGCTCTGTATGTTGCATTGCCCAACCATATCCCCAGGCATATGGTTGCGAAGCACAAAGCCACTAGGCTAACTGTGCGGACATTAATCTGGTAACAACCCCTGACCAACTGACATGTCTCAATCATATCCACTCTTATTAAGGCTCTGTATGTTACATTGCCTCAAACTCTCATCATATCTGACATTCCATATGACCTGACACTATCTAAGTAAACCTTCTCTGGATCCTCTCCAATAAATTGTCATTCACTTGAAAACCATGCAAACAAATATATGCATAGTAGTCCATATGTGGCCTGATCAAAGCCTTATACAAAAGGAACCATAACCTCTTTGCATGTCAATATCCTTCTGCATGTCAATATCCTCTTCATTATTGCCATAATCAGTTGGAATGTTCTTCTCGAGATCTCTCATCTACTCCACCACCTTCAAAATTTCTCCATTATTTGTATACTCTGCATCCCAACTTTTTCTACTAATTTCAAGACCTTGCACTTTGCAACATTAAAGTGATAGCTCCGCTCACTGGTCCAATCACATAGTTCATTCACTCCTGCAAGGCCACAACTTTTGCTGCTCTTTTCATAGCTGTTCCCAATTTTGCATCAGCAAACAGCTGCACATCTTCAGTTAAGATGGTCCCAATGTAATTCATTCCTGTGGCAGTGCCAGAGGAATCTGTTTTGGGACAATTATGTTAATCTGTTAATCTGTTTTGGGATACCACTCTGTCATACATAACTGCCTGATATAAGGTCTTGATCTGGCCACATCTGGATTACTGTGCTGAAGTCTGGTCCTCTGGCTTTCTGGGGACCAGACTTCAGCACAGTAATCCAGATGTGGAAGTGGTGGAGGGGTCAGAAGAGAGTGACCAAAATGGTGAATGGCCCGTGGAATGATCCCTATGAGGATAGATTGAGGGTGTGTGGAATGCAGAAGCTGGTTGAAAGGAGAAAAAGAGGGGATATGATAGAAACATTGATAAAGTCTTGAAGGAATGCTCTAGGGAGCTGATGGGACCACTGGCATGGTTCTTTAACAGGAGTTTTGCACTAGGTCAAGTCCCAAAGGAGAGCAGATAGAGTAAAATTGTACCACTTCAGAAAGAGGCAACAAGACTGAGGCTACAAATTATAGGACAGTATACATATGGGTTGTGGTCAATGTGTTGGAGAGGATAGTGAAAGCTAGGATTCAGAATTGGATTGATAAGCACAATATTCTCTAAGAGGGACAGCATGGATTGTTAAAAGAAATCTGTAATCTGCATATGTGCTACAACAAGTTAACAAATTTACTGGATAAGGGAGATATATTTTAATGATGTTTTCTGTTTATATTTCTTTATCTGTTGTCCTATATTTCTGTACAGAAATTTATGTTTGCTGAGGACCACGGTAAACTGATAAAGAGAGAGAATTAAGTGTCTGAGCTCCCCATCCACTATGGAGCTACACATGGACACCTACTACCTTCCAATTAATGGCAATGCTCAGAAGCTGAATGCCAGGGCTGCCCCTTCCCCTGATTCCATACTGGTACCACAGCAAGCCTTGAATTCTGTTCTTAGCTTATGGTTTAGGAGACTTACTGCAGCACTGTTGACTCTTGCAGACAAGCCAATTATTCAACTGATCCTGGACGGGCAAACTAGAACTGCCCATCTTGCTGCTGAAACAAAGACCAAAGTAGTCTAACATCAATAGGTTCCTCCATCCCTTTTTCACATGTCCATTGCATTGGCAAACACAGTGGGAAGGTGTTGAATCTTAGTGATGTGGGAAAAAGAGCTAGGAAAAAATATAGTAAAAAAATACTTGGGAGAAGTAAAGTGAAGAATATTGGAAGAACAGAATAGACAAAGATGAAAAGGGCATCATCATCAGAAAGGACACCTTTTCATATACCATGAGAAAGTGTCCAACATGTAGGGACCCATCTGAGAAATTCAGGTTTTCACTCTAATCTCTTCCACTTGTTTCTTGTGTTTTCTGAAAATGTCTCAATAATGGTAACAAAAAATCAGAGTCATTAAACCTGTATTTAATCCATTCCAAGGACTATTTTCATTCCATTAAACATTAGTATAAGCATCATTCAGCAATTAAGCCTATATACACACTTCCAAAGATATATCCATGCCATGTCTGGCTCATTCAAATAGGGACATATTATATTAGTTTAATATATAAAATAATAACTTCAAATGAAATATTTGTATATGCAGTATAATCTAAGAAATACTTTCCACAAACCTTAATAGTACCAGAAATAATATGCATTGGTATTAATGATAACAAAAAGAAGAGCAACATGCAAACCAACCTGCTCTTTGGGTGCACAGCGAAATTCTCTAGTCTTTTTGGCTGCTACAGCAGATGGTAAGTCTGATTGTTTGATATCAATATATCTCTTAAGTTGATCCTGCAGGTAAAAACATAGAGTAGAATAAATAAAAAATATATTTCTAAAGGGTACCATGATTACAATTATAATATAATACATCTGGATATTAAAAAGTAAAATTTTACTTTAAAATTTAATTTTTTTAAAAAATATATTATTAATTAAATAAATAAATTGTATATATATATATAAAAACAGAATAACATTAGTCATATTCATTGACCTAACAAAAGCATTTGACACACTAACACACAAAACCTTGTTAAAGAAATGAATAGATATCGGAATCGGAAGTTGTCAAATCCAGTGGTTTAAGCATACATGAAAAACAGGAAGCACATTACACGTATAGGATCAGCGTACAGCAAAGAGGTACTGGTAACCTGCGGAGTACTGCAAGGAGCTGCCCTATCTCCCATTCTATTTAACATATACACACACAACATAAGCCATCTTCCCTTAAAATTAAAATCTTCCAGTACGTAGACGACACGGCCATAGTGTCCGTTCACAACAATGCAAATATCGCTTACACAAATATGCAACATGACATCAATCAAATCGCTAACTGGTTAACCGAAAATGGCATATATATAAACCCTGGGAAAACAAAGCTAATGATATTCAAAAACCCCCAAACCCTGCCCACAGAAACTAAATATCTCACTATCCGACATTCACCCTCCTATACACAAAGCACTGAACCTAAAACCACAACCATCACACTGGTGAAAACAACATGCTATCTCGGACTTCACTTCGATGCTGATCAAAGTTGGAATAGCCATAGGATAATAGCAAGCAAACTATACTGATTAAAAGACACAGCCCCGACACACATAAAAATACTAATCTATAAAGCATTATGTGAAAACATTTTAAGATACGCAATCACTTCATATGCATTCTGTGCAGACTACAGACATAACAGGCTACAATGGTTGCAAGATAAAATGATAAAACTGATATTCTGGGAACAACCCACTCTTATGTAGGCAGCACGGACAGAACACAAAATATTTAAGGTGAAACACTTATGCCACTACACAGTCATGTTAAAACATTACTACAGCCCAACCTATAGAGTAACCAGAACAACATATCACATAACAGGACCACAGTCAACAAACTACATAACATATAAGTACAACAATCACTACGGCAAAACCACCCGAAACTTCTACATACCTGACATGATAAACAAACTGCCTTTCAACAACAGAAACCTAGGAACATACAGATAGCTGAAACAGGCGCTATATAAATATTATAGCAAGAATGAAAATTAGAGCAATTCCTGTTTCTCTCTCTTTCCCTCACACACGTGCAAACACACACCCCTACACACAAAACCTATGACAAACCCCTCTGAAAAAACATCACTACAAGGACACAAACAAACACACCATGTCCAAATCCAACCCTACTTGCAAAAAAAAAAAAAAAAAAAAAAAGTTAAACTGTGTAATAGCAGTTGAATCCTTTCAAGCATGTACCAACAAACAGTAAAATCAACACCTGGCTTGCAACCAGTATAGAAACATAATCATGAAACCACTGCCAACTATTATCTTCCTCAGATAAGCTCTGCAAAGCTTCGAGGAAGAAATGAGAAATGCCTCCCAAAATATTATTATTATTATTCAAAATTAAGTGGATATTGAATACCACATTATTTCTTAGCCGAATAAGAAACTCAAAGATAGGAAATCTAATCTAAGAGTTTAATGCTGAATATAGAAAACTATATAACGATCGGCGAGTCCAAGCGTAAGCCAATACCTGATAGTGCAATGCTAGGGTGACTCTTAATAAAGGTAGAGTAAGCTCCGATCACTGTTCTTAGTATTTTCCTATAATGTAAAACACAGCTGTTAGGAGATGTATTACTGTTCTACATTATGAGAGAAGGTCACTACCCAGACCAGTTTCGACCTTTTTTGAGGTCTCATTAGTGAGTAGGTAGACTTAGATGGTCAGAACTTATATCTTTACTGTACGACTTGCCAAAAAAGGTGCACAAATACAATTACTGAAAATAAAGCCTCAAAATTAAGTGGATATTGAATACCACATTATTTCTTAGCTGAATAAGAAACTCAAAGATAGGAAATCTAATTTAAAAATTTCATGCCGAATATAGAAAACTATATAAAGATCGGCGAGTCCAAGCGTAGGCCAACACCTGGTAATGCAATGCTAGGGCAACTGGTAGTAAAGGTGGAGTAGGATCCAATCACTGTTCTTAGTATTTTCCCATAATGTAAAAATTTTGAATAATTTTACTTTGCTGAAATGAAGCCTGTTGGCTCTATTTCAGTAAATATTATTATTATATTAGTTATTCACAAAAAAAAAGAAAAAAAAAAGTCTGTATAATCATCACTGTTAATATTAGAACATGTGTTCTAAATAATACATAATTGTAAATAATATATGCATAATACAGAGGCAAAGAGTGTCATTAAAATTATTAACTGAAATCCCATGTAGAAAAATTTTGTAAAATTATACTCAAGATAACTATTGTACATATATGTGTAAATATTCTAGCAATGAATAAAAATATTATTTGTTTTAAAAAAGTATTATTATAAAAAATTATATAATTATTATTTATATTTAATATTATTTTTAATAATTAATTATATAATAATTGATTATTATTATATATTTATTAATAATAATTCTACTTATTGTAACAAAACGGAATTACTTAGCAATGAAAATTTTGTATTATTTTATCACGGTGTTATTTTTATTTATCTTCTTGTGTGTACATGTAATTTATTTGAAACAAAATAAATGTTTATTGTATGAAAAAAAATTACTATTATTATTACAACAGATATCCAGGAATTATAGACTCACCAATGATGGCCACATATCTATCACATCACCTGTCATACCTTCACTTGAATTCATCCATACTAACTATCTCCAAAGGCAAAGCCATTTCAATAATACACCACTCTATAAGTGAAAAATCTCTCAGCCCCTTTATAGACTGGTATCCAGAAAGACATGATGGGTAAATTTGGAGTGGATGAGAGAAACAAAAGAGGCAAAAGATGCCTAGAATTCTGTAAATAACAATCTATTAATCTCAAACACCATATTTTTCATAAACCATTATGCAACTACACATAGACATCTCCAGATGATATGATTAAAAATTGTATTGATTACATTCTGGGAGACAAGAGATCTGGGGTTGATGATTGATAGAAACCTGAAATTTAGGGGATATATTGCAGGGATATAGCAGGCGGGGAGTCTTTGGACTCCCTGCCTACTTTACAGCTCTATGTCTAAACCAACTACAACCATCATCTACACCAACACCATCTACCGCTCACCACCACCACTAGTATTTTCACAGACAATCGCAAACATCCATGCCCATGGTGGGATTTGAACCCACAGCCTTTTGGTTGGAGAGCAGATGGAGGCATAGCACCAATCCATTTCCTACTTGAACTTTTTAACCAAATAATATATATACTGTGAAATACCAGATCATTGGAAGACAGGAATCATAATACCAGTTTTCAAAAAGAGAGATCTTCTTCCATTATACAGCTTGATAGCCTGGTGGATATTTTTACAGCCTAGCTGAACACATATAACTGTGAATACACTTTACCTATATATTGCAGTTTTGTTGACTTCAAACATTTCATTCTGTTGACAGGAACAAAATGATAAAAACATCTTAAAATCTATAACATTAAATTCTAAAATAAAAACCTTTATTACAAATTAATATATAGATACCCAAAGCAGTTGTCAAATTCAATAAAATAAAAAAATACAACTTCAAAGTAGAAAAAGGAGTCATGCATGGCTGCCTGCTTTCACCAAATTTATTTACTACCCATGTCAAAGAAACATGCAAACTGTTGTGAGGAGAGGTAGTGGTACATTTAAACGGTGTTAAAAAAAAGTGTTTGTTTATTTTTTTCTTAATTATATTGTGTTGATTTTTTAACAGTGCTTGTCTGTGATAGTCAGGCTGGATATAGGCATTGTACAGTGGTACTGTGATTTTAAAAATGTTTGCTTTGGTTCTTTTGATTAACATGGAAACAGAAGTGCAAGCTCACCTTAAAAAAATGGTGTAGGTGTATTCCAGCAATGTGGAAGGTTTCAAATCAGAGGATTTTGTCCCACCCTGGTCATTTTGCAAGGGATATGTGGAGATAATTGTTACATGTGTGCAGCCAAAAATGTTAAAGATTTATGGAGTGTTAGGTTAAATGAAAAGAAGGAACATATTATAGTGTGTGAGAAGCGTGATGAAAGGTTATGGCATTCTAAAAATAAGAATGGTGTCACCAGGAGTAATTAGAAAATGAATGGAAGGCTGGCAATGATAGTAATAGAAGTGACATGGAAGAACTTAGCTGAGAGTTACTGAAAATGAAGACTGAATGTTTAAGGAAGAGATTAACCAATGTGAATGAGAAGGAGATTAATAGGAAGAAGCGAGTACTACCTAAAAATGTAAAATATAAATCACAATCAGGCTAAGGGAAAAAAAGCAAGAATCTAAAGATGTAGGGTGACTTTACATGGTGACTCAATTAAAGGTGCCATAAATAATAAGGTACATAAGATGTGTTGCAGGTGGGATAATGCAATGAATATCTGAAGCTTTGCATGGAAGGAAAGAACAAGCAGCTGAATTAGTGGTATAGTGGGCAAAAACAAAAACGATGACTTGAATAGTGAAACAAAGAATGTGGAAAGGGATTTGAAGAAGTTGTTGCAGGAGGTAATTGAGAAAGTGGTTAGTTTATCAATATCAATAATCAATCAATTTAAATCAATATAAATTTAAAATATCAATAATGTCCTAAAAAACTGAGTAAAAAGCCAATGACATTATAAAAGGGATACTTCTAAAAGAAAATTGGCAAAATAGTCATAAACATTAATATTAATTTAGAGGAGTAGCATGGAAAATTTTCCAGAAATAATACCTATACCAATATTATATATTTATAATTGGCTTCATTTCACTATGCATACACTTTGTCTCTTGTCTCATCTTTACCAACTCTGCTTTGAAATCTTGCATCATTTTTTTCGTTATTATTCACTCTTGCTATCTTACCATCAGATCCATTCATTCATCTTCCCACAACATCTCCCCATACATACATATTACACTCACTGAACTGTGCCATTCTCAAAAAAATCCATGCCATTCACTTTACAAACTTTTTGTCTTTCACACTGACCTATGCAATCACATAATGAAAGCGCTAGCATAGCTGAAGAACATGGCAGTGGATTTGAGCTGTGGTAAAATCAAAAGTGTTTTTAAAGGTGTATAGTGTGACTTTTGTTGCAAATTATGCTACATTTCTCTCAGTATTACAAGTGTTCTTTGGTGCTACTTTTGGAATTTAGTTGTTGTTTATATTGTGTTATTTTTGGGTTACTGAGAATGCGACGTCAGAGTCGGCCATCTGCGGTGGTAGAAAAGATAAGTTTTCGTTATTCGCTATTTAGTATAGTTAAATATAATTTATACTTATAGTATCGAGTAAGTAAACTGACTTACAGTAGAGCGTATAACATAGTATTTAACGTTTAGTTTTAGCGTTTAAATTTAGTTGAATCGGTATTTAGAATTTTAGATGTAGCAGTTCTTCCTCAGCACAACATAAATTATGGTGGCTGCCACTGATCTAATTACAACTGGCATGTCACCAAGTCTTACCCCATTTAAGGACTCTATTTTGCGAAACATAATAAAGGATTTTGTGGCATGTATGCATCCCAGCAGATGGGTATGTGGTGGGTGAGAGAAGGGGGGGGAGTGCGCATATACTTAAAATGTAGGCTATGGGAGGAATTCAGTGAGCAAGATGCTAAGATATCCAACCTTGTTGCATCAGGAGCGAGAGTTCTTTGAGAGACAAGTAGTGTGATAGGTGAAAATAACGAGCAGTGAAATATGAATGAAGAAATAATAGTGGGGAGTTTCAAAGGCTTTAACAATTGTGAAGCTTTTGGAAATAGTCATGATGGGGAGGATGAATGATGAGTAAGAGTGGCTAACTTGCAGAGAGAGATAGATGAGCTGAAAGAGATGGGGGAATGTCTTGGGAATGAGATGAGAAGTATGAAAGATAAGATTAGGTGAATGGAAGAGATGAATGCAAGGCGAATCAGAGCAGGAGTGAGAAAGGGTTATGGGAATGACAGAAGAGGAGAGAATAGAAACAGATGAAGAGAGCGAATGAGAGAGGTATGGAAATAAAAGAAGATGAGAGAATAGGAGCAGTAGAAGAGGAGGAATGAGAGAGAGAGAGAGAGAGAGAGGTATATGAATGATAGAAGAGGAGAGAATAGAAACAGTGGAAGGGGTGAATGAGAGAGATATATGGGAACGATAGAAAAGGAGAGAATGGAAACAGACAGAGAGAGAGAAAATGAGAAGAATGTGAGGGAGTATTGGAACCAGGGATACAGTGATGCCAGGACAGTAGGTAAGTAGGGGAACACAGAGTGAAACAGTTAGAGGAGAGAGAGAGAGAGAGTCAGGGATGCAGGTGAACAATCAAGCAACAGAGTGGTAAGAGCTGTGATGTATGTATGGAGACTCGATGATTCGTGCAGTGCAAGATAGGATGCCAGAGGAGAGTTTGCCTGGAGGAACAACAGAGAGTGTGGCTATGGCAATTAATCAGGGTAAAAGGGGAGATGAGATGATTGTGATGGTAGGCACGAATGACTTGAGAGGCAATGTATATTGAGTGATGAGAGATCTTAGATTCTTGCTTCAAGTTGTACAAAAGAAAATGCAGAGAGGAAAGATTGTGTGTGTGTGTTGCCCAGGTGTGATAGTGACGAGCTGAGCAGAAGAGCAGTAACAATGAATAGCATAATAGCCAGAATGTGTCAGAAGAGAGGATTGGAATATGTTGATGACTGGAGGCATTTGAGGATAGAAAGGAACTGTATGCGAGAGACTGCTTGCATTTGAATGAGGAAGGCTGTAGGCATCTGGAGAGATTGCTGTTATCTGAATGAGTCGGTGTGTCAATGCAGGGAAACTAGAATTCACAGGGTGGATGGTAGCAGGAGTGGCCTTTTGTGGGAATAGGTGCTTAGGGAAAGGGGGGGATGACCTCAGGTAGCACTGAGTCCAGTGGGTTCTGAGGAGATAAAGATAGGTATAGAACAGGGACATTTTTCTGCTTTATGCTAATGCCAGGAGTATCCAGAATAAAGGTGATGAATTGGTGACACTGATAGCATCAGCCTGGCCAAAGATTATTAGGATCTCTGAGACGTGGTTGAAGGAAGATGATATAATAACAGGAATTGAAGTAGCAGGGTATAGCATTTTTCGGCAGGATAGGAAAGGAAAACATGGTGGTGGAGTACTGCTTATGAAAAGTGATGACTTACGTTCTGTAAGAGTAGAGGCTTTGGAAGGCAGTGACACTAATGGTTTTGAAAGCATATAATGTGAGGCAGAGGTGGGCAAGACAGGATATTTGGTGGGTTGTTGCTAAAAGCCAAGGAGCACAGAGGGTGGAGGGCAGGAGAGAGATGTTTAGGTAGTTGAGCTTGGCAAGTGCAAAAAGAATGATTGTTATGGGAGATTTTAACTACAGCAGTATATATATAAGCTGAGAAGAGCAAAATGCATATAGTAATAAGGGAAGGAATGGAATTTCTACAATTCTTGAGGGACAAATGTCTCTTAAGCAACATGTAATAGAGGGAACAAGAGGTTCCAAGAGTTCTGGATATGGCCATAGCGTCAGAAGAGCTGATAATAAGTGAAATGACATCTCTTCCACCAGTTGGAGAGAGTGACCATGTGGTTTTGACTTGGAAGATGAAGAGACGTGCAGGAGTATCAAAGAAAAAGGAACTTATGGGGAATTATACGGTGGGTGATTATAATAGTCTTAGATATCAACTTGGGGCAGTTCCATGGAGAGTAGGAATTGGAAGGCCAGGATATCATTAGTGCTTGGGAAATTGTGAAGGAATATTTGTTAGCAGTAATAGTATTCCATGAGTGAAGAAGAGAACACAATTTGGTGTAAAGTGGATGACAAACAATATCAAACAGGAACTGCAGGTGAAAAAGATATTCTGAAAGAGATATAAGGAGAGGGGTGGAGAGCAGATGCATGAAGAATATAAGACTCAGGCCAGGAGAGTGACTAGTATGGTGAGGAAGGCAAAACTGGAATACAAGAAGAGATTAGCATTAAGATCCAAAGAAAATCCTAGGGAATTTTTTAGCTATGTGGCCAGTAGGAGGAGAAATGATTGTGGAAGAATGACATTGTTGGATAAAAATGGAATAAAGTGACTGATGCAGAGGACATAGTGGAGTTGTTCAATGAACACTTTATTGGAGTATTTCATCCTGGAGAAAAAGGTTTTAATACTTAAGAGATAGGGCATGTTTGAGGTTTAGAGGAGAGTGAGTTCCAAATACTGAGTACTCTGGATGTCAGGAAAGCTGTGGGACTTGATGGTATTTCACCACGAGTTTTGAGAGAACGTGCTAAAGAACTGACAGCCCCATTGACCTAGCTTTTCAATGAAAGTCTGACTACAGGAAAGGTTGCAGCACATGGGTTTATATCTTGGGTTAGTCAACTGGATTCAGGATTGGCTGTCTGATAGGTATCAGAGAGTTGTGTATGGAGGGGTAATATCAAGGAGGCAGAAGGTTACAAGTGGGGTTCCACAGGGCTCAGCAATGGGACCTGTATTGTTTAACCTTTACATCAATGATATTGTCAAAGGATTGCAAGGGGACATTCAGTTGTTTGCAGATGATGTGAAGCTGGGAAGGGTTATTAGTAATAGTGCAGATGTGGCAGCCCTACAAGAGGAATTAAATAAACTACACAGATGGGCAAATGAATGAGGGTCGGATAAACATAAGGAATTGTCTCTTGAAGCCTTTTGGATTTCTATAAAAAAAGAATGTGTGTCAATATCTAAAAAAAGCTTTGAACATTTTACTACAATTTTCAACATCATATTAATGTGAATTAGGATTTTCTACCCTCACCACAATTAAGTGTAAAAAGAGAGGAACTCTTCAATGTATTGATGAGGAAATGACAGTTTGCCTTTCAAATATATGCCCAAACATTGAAGCAATTGCTAGGACACATCAGGCTCATGTTTCTCATAAACATAAGAATGAATAAACTTAAGGTATGTTCATTTTATTTTTTTTTATTGCATTATTTTTTTTCTGTAATATTTGACTTAATTATTATAACATATTTCTCAGAAATTTGTATATAGGTGCACCTACAATTATTTGTAGGATTTTAAATGCACCCCGACTTCAAAAAGTTTGAGAACCACTGCCACAAGGTCTTGGGTAATAATAATAATAATATTAATAACAATAATAATATCCTAATATTAATGTTCTACCTGTTGTATCATTTACAGTTTCTCTAGGACAATTTTTTTTAAAGCTACAGTAAATAGGATGGGAGAAACGATATTTCCTTGCTTCTCCTGTCTTAATAATGCTGGGTTTTGAGATGTAATTCCATTATTCTATGCTGTGCCTCGGCTGTTAATGGTGCAAATTTGATTAAATTTATTCTCTCACAAGGTATTCCATTCCATCTTCATTTAGTACTTCCGAAAAACCTTCTACATTTATGTTCTTATATGCTTTTCTTGATGGCATTCACAGAGAAGGCCTTTGAAGTGTATTAAATGAACATAGAGTAAGATAAATTTAAGATACCAAGAAATTATATACTGGGTTTAATATAATTTCTTGGTATTTGTAATTTTTAGCATAACCAAGTGGAAAAACTTCCAATGGAATAGGATAATAAATTTAATCATAATGTACACCACTGACAGCTGAAGCATAGTACTGGCTAATGTAATTAGATCTGAACCATTTGCTAAGATATGAAGCAAGGAGATACTCTTTCATCAATCATATTTAATTTAGTTTTAGAAAAATGTATTTGAAAACCTAAAAGATATCACAAGTAGAATAGTAATATCAGATAAGCTGATGATATCTTTCCAGTTGGAAAAGATATTTAAATAAAACAAAAGACTTCAGCAGGTAATTCACTTAACATATGAAATTTGCTGTGCTTTCCTTTAGATATACAATATGATTTATGAAATCACAAGAAAAATCTAAGTACGGATACTTACACTTTGGATATCACAAGCATAATCATCACAAAATGCAATCTTATTTTCTACACGATGTCTCAGCTGCAAATCACAAAGGTGGTGAAGCAAATAACACATTTGTAGTTTTGCTCCTTCAGCAAGATTCATCTGTAAAAGTCCTTTCACCTGATTTTCATTTTCTAAGATTTAAAAAAAAATCATTAATTGAAATTCAAAAGATTTCTTCTGCTGCAATAAAAAGGAAAAGAATTAAAGGAGAAATGGACTGAGAATGTGCAAGAATAAAGGAATATATGAAAGGATGCAAGGATAAAGTATGTGTGTGTTTGTGTAAGAGGAGAAAACGAGGAGTGTAATGTATGGAAATTGATTCAAATGACACTGACTAAAGGAGATTACTATATGACCAATGTATTTCATCACCTAATTATAGCTGAAATTATTAGTATCATTATTGCATCAACCTCCAAAATTCCATAGTCTTGATATTGCTTTGGTCATTTGTCTCTAGACCCTTTCCAACATTTCCACATCACAATGAAAACTGGATTACTTAATCTCAGCACCATAGTCCAAGTGTGGACTACTGTGCTCAGCTTTGGTAATCTGACCAATGCTTTATTCAGTGGCACAATTGCCTCATCCATATTTTTCAATGTACTTTTTATCATGGCAGTAAAGCAAAATGTGCAGTCTTTGCAACAGCAACAGGTTTTAATGAACCCTTTAAACATCAGTCCTCTGTCAACACCCCCCCGCCCAAGTCCAGATCTCAAACCTCATTACCTTCTTGAAGCACAAATTCGCCAATACAGTATACAGTCTTAAAACTCTAAACTACAACATTTTGTACTTGTCAAACAACCACTCATTTGTCCAAGAGAAGAGTCTATTGAAATCTTTCTGAAGGGCGTTAACATCAGCAATGTTCCTTATCATTCTTCTCAACTCTGCATCATCAACAAGATCTCCAAGTCAAAATATATGAAATCTCATTAACATGTAAATTAAAAAGCATGGTCCAAGAAGAGATCCCTGGGGCACACCACTGATTACCTTCCTTTTCTTTTTTTTGAGACACTGCTCCATCATAGACTACTTGTTGATATTATTTAGAGAGCCAATCTCTAATCCCATTCTCTTCAGCTTATAAACCAACTATCATGAGGTAATCCATCCTTTTCAAAGTCCAAGAACATCACTGCATATGAATCTCCCTTATCCAACACATTAATCACCTTATCATAAAAACAAGTAGATTGGTGAAACAAGACCTACTCTTTAAAAACTCATATTAACCATCATAAAGTATCCCATGTCCATCAACCCAATTCTGTATTCTTCTTTTCCTAAATAGCCTCTCCAATACCTTGACCACAACTGCAGATATATAGACCAGTCTATAATGAGAAACTTCTGTCCGAGAACCATGCATATAGATTGGTACTATGTTACCTGCTTTCTACTTCTTAAGGGCCTTTTCAACTGCAAAACTTTCATTAAATAATCAGCCCAAGGGCATGTCTTGTCTTTCTAGATATACTCGTGACTAGATGGCTCATTATCCTTTTCCATTTACAGAAAATCCACACATACAGAAAAGCATTTATATAAGCAAATATACTACCACCCATCCCAACAGTATTATTACCTTCTATACTGCTGTGGCCTTTGTTTTAGTGAAGTATGAACTTTACTGTCCTTGTACCAATAAACCATAAATATCACACAAACAAATCCAACAATATGGCATCCTTATAACATTTACTTGTGGATCCAGGGCTATTTTTGTAAAAGATACGGCCCTAGAAACTGAGCTCGGGGATTTTCATAACACCTTTTTAGCCAATGACTAACCTATACAAAATAGATAAAATACTGCATATATCCCCCTCCCTCAACTCCTTAGAATGTGTTAGGGGAATGCAACTCTTCTGCAACCAACACACAGGATCACAGAAAAACTATTCTCATCCCATATATTAAGGATACATCAGAAAAGACAGAGCAAAAGTTCTCTGCAAATATAATCTCCATGCCACTTTCAAGCAACTCACTCAACTAACTATCTTAATCCATTCTCCTAAAGATGAATCTCATCCTCTTGCACATCCTGGATGTGTCAAGTTCCTTGTTCCTGCAGTTTAGCCAGACTGGTAGATCAGTTAACATCCCCCTGGAAGAGCCAAAAATGATTATTATTCAGGCCTCCATGGAGTCAAAAGACTCATCGTGGGAGGGTCTTTCTAAGAAATACAAGTCTATCAAGACTCATTGAGGGAGGTCCCTCCCAGGAAACACATAGTCTACCATACCACTCCTAATTCCTTAAATGCATTGACCGTTCTTGCTCTCACCACTCCATCAGGCAATGCATTCCATGGTTCAACCACCCTCCATGCAAAGAAACCATTACACACATGATTATCTGTATAGCCAGCAGAGACTGTGAAATCATGCTCTTGAATACTCCTTCACATAGGATTAAATAGAAGAAAACATCAGGATTACATAGAAATCACTATAGGTGAAAGAGGGTCAGATAGTTCTATTAGATAAAGGTGGCTTTAAGACAGAAGTAGCAAATTACAGACCAATTAACATAACAGGAGTAGTGGTATAATTAAAAAAAAAGTTGATTATATATAAAATTCAGGAATGGTTGGATAGGATATGATGCTGAATAAAGGGGCAGCAAAGCTTTGAAAAAAAGTAGTTCTGCCTTAGTAATATACTTACATTTTATTATATTTATTATTAACTCCAGACCTACATGGAGTCAAAAAACTCATCACGGGAGGTACGCATTGTTAGTGACAAACAAAGAACATCAAACCTGAATTGAAAGCCAAACGGCTATTTTTCTGGCATCCTTAATAATAATTAAGGGGATACAAATCCCTTGTTGTTCAACTGCCAGTAAGCAAACCTCTAAGATCGAGAACTACGAATCTATGAGTTTCATATATACCGAAAACTATCAGCGAATCCAAGTGTAAATGACAACTTGGTAGTACAATACCAAGGCAACTCGAAGCAAAGGTTTTTCTGGCATCCTTAATAATAATTAAGGATGCCAGAAAAATAGCCGTTTGGCTTTCAATTTATGTTATAATATGCAAACACACCTTTATGGCATTCGTATAGTAAAGGTATGTAAGTTCTTTTCACTTAAACCTTGTTATCTTCCAGGTCTACCTAACTCACTGATGAGACCTCAAAAAAAGGTTGAAACTGGTCTGGGTAGTGACCTCTCCTCATAATGTAATTACAGTATTACATCCCCTAGGGGCTGTGTTTTTACATTGTGAGAAAATATCAAGGATACCGAGGGAGCTTGCTTCACCTTTGCTTCGAGTTGCCTTGGTATTGTACTACCAAGTGGTCATTTACACTTGGATGCGCCGACAGTTTTTCAGTATATATGAAACTCATAGATTCGTAGTTCTCGATCTTAGAGTTTTGCTTACTGGCAGTTGAACAACAAGGGATTTGCATCCCCTTAATTAACATCAAACCTGCTCTGTACTAGGACCACTACTCTTTAATTTGAACATTAATGACATAGTGGAAGATTTGCAGGGGAATATTCAATTTTTTGTCAATGATGTAAAACTGGAGAGAACAATAGTTGATAAAGGTAATATAGATATCTTGCAGAATCACTTAAATAAACTGGCAGTGTGAGAAAAGGACAATGGTGTCAATTTAATGTTCTAAAATGTAGGGTAATCAACTTTGGGATGAAAGGGATATATATTTCGTATCATATTGATGTTCTCCATAAAAGAACCTGCATCATGTCGCTTCTCCCATCATCCTTATACAGCTTTCAGGGATGTCTGCTGGTTCTACCTCCAATTTATGAAAAATTTCTTTGACATTAACCTGATAACAACCCTTTACAAACTTAAATGTCCCAATCATATCTCTTCTCTCAGTCCTCATATCCAACATCCCAAAGAAAGCCTAAGTTGGTCTTCTCTGGATCCTTACCACAATAGTTCCTTATCCACAATAATCCATATGAGGTCTGATCAATGCATTATACAAGGGACCAGAACCTCTTTATTTCTGCACATTAAGGTCCTCCATATCATTGCCATAATCAGATGTGATGACTTCACAACTTGTGCAGTGTGACCACTGAACTTCAAATACCATTGTTTAAAACCAAATTTCAGAACATTATGCTTTCCAATATTCAGCTGACAGTTCCATACTGTTGCTTACTTATACAATCTATTCGCATTCTCCTGTAAGCCACGTTTGCTTGATTCCTCATTACTCTTCCAAGTTTTGAATCATTTTAAAACAGTTGTATATCACTAGTGAACCCATCCCAATTTCATTAATATACCAATTAAATAACAACACACCCATGTCGCACACCACAAGAGAGTTTCCTCAGATGGGATACTGCATTTTCATATACAACTGGCTGATGTCTATCTGAAAGCTAGTTGTCCATCCAACTAACTAATCTATAATCTAATCCTGTCTGATTGAGTTTAGTTACCAACTTGTGGTGTGGCAGTCTATCAAAAGCCTTTATCTAAATATACTACTGAATTTTCACAACCAATAGAAGGCCATAAGGTGTGTAGTTTTGGTAAGGAGCTATTGGAAAAGACAAGTGTATTTAGAGTAATAACTGGCAATATTTATTGAATTTTAGTGTGTTGTACTATTTATTTTTGAGAACAAAGTGTGTCTGCATGATTTATTTAATTGTTTAATAAATTGATTTAATATTTATTAAACAGAACCCAATGACAGTAATCATGTTTGCCTAGTCACACGTTGACCGGTGTGACAAGGCAAACACAAAAATCAAGTAGAATTAATAATTTTCAAAATTGATTTGATGTCATGAATGTAATACATATGCATGGTGAAGTGTGAGAGATGTGTTTATCGAGAGAATGAATGGGAGATGAGAGAAGGTATAGATTTGTAGGAAGTGCAATATAACATTAGACCACAAGGCAATGAATGCAAAACAGACTGAAATGATAAAAGATGGCATAAATGAAACAAACAGAAATGAAACGAAAGCTAGGGAAAATGAGGAACTGAAAGAAAGCAAGAATGTCGAAGCGAAAGTTAGCCAAAACAAGAATGTAAACGCAAAAGTTAGTGAAAGCAAGAATGTAAAAGTGTAAAAGTGAAAGAAAGCAAGAATGTAAAAGTGTAAAAGTGAAAGAAAGCATGAATGAGGAAATGGAAATATGGTGTGGCAGAACGAGAGGCTGCAAGGCTACGGGAGTGACAGAGAGTGAAATTGTCAGGCTACAAGATTTGATGAAACAGATTTTGAAAATAAAAAATGAAATGAGAATGAAAGTGTGTGCAAAAGAATAGAATAAAAGAAAAAAAAAAGGAGGTTATGAGTGATTCCAGGATAGCAATGCACATGGAGATTCCATAATTAGAGAATTAGATAATGAGAAAACCCTTAAAGTCTATTAGCCTGGAGGAAGAATGAACAAGATAATTCAAGCATTGGACATGAGGAAGAAATGAGCAAGAGAACTAGTGGTGGTCATGGGGTAAAATGATTTCAGTGGACTTAAGAAGTACGTATGGGCGAAAATATGAGGTTGTTGAGAAGAGTGAAGGAAAACAGTGTAGAGGGAAAGGTTGTCAGCATATTGCCAAGGTACGACAATGATGAGTTGGAATGGAGAGCTGGAATCATGAATGGTTAGTGGAGCTGTGTGAGGAGAAGGGTTTATAGTTTGTGGATGTATAGCATTTTTTCAGAGAAGACTGGTATTATATAGGCATGATGGGTTGAATTTAAATGGCTTTGGAGTGAGTGAACTGGAGGAAGTGTTGCTTAATGGAAGTACAGTGTGTGCTGCATGCAAGAGATCAAAAGTAAGAGATAAAGAGAAAGAGCAGGAGAGTGGTATTGAGAGATTATTATTATTTATTATTATTATTATTATTATTATTAAACAAGACCTCATGGAGTCAAAGACTTATCTAGGAGGTCCTTTTATCTCACACACATCTCATCATACCGGGTCTTAAACACATTCAAACTCCTTACAGACACCACACTCTCAGGCAAGGCATTCCAATCATTCACAACTCTGCACGAAAAAAACCTGCCTCTCACTCCCCTACTCACACCCTCTTTATACAGTTTTCAGGGATGACCGCTGGTTCTCCCCTGATCTCCCACTATTCTCTGTAGAACTTCTCCACCATTGATCCTATAACAACCCCTTACCAACTTGTAAGTCTCTATCATATCTCCCCTCTTCCTTCTCTCCACTAGACTCTGCAAATTACATCTTTTCAATCTTTCCTCATACTCTACATTCCAGAGGTCAGAAACTACCATAGTCAGTCGCCTTTGGACCCTTTCCGACATCTCTTCATCCTTCTGAAAACCAGGTGACCAAATCTGGGCACAATAGTCCATGTGTGGCCTAATCAAAGCCTTATACAATGGAACAAGAATCTCCCTACTTCTACACGTCAGTGTCCTCCGCATCATTCCCAGAAGTCATTGTGATGTCTTCACAATTTTGGCGATGTGTCCCATAAATTTTAGATCCTTATCCACTATCACTCCCAGATCTCTTATTTCCTCTACTTCCAACAATATATTCTCACCTAGCATAAATTCTGCATCCCATCTTTGTTTTACAAATTTTAAAACCTTACATTTTGCAACATTGAACTCACATCCCCATTTGCTTACCCAATCACTCAATTTATTCAAGTCTTCTTGCAAGGCCACAACATCTTCACTACTCTTTATGGTTCGTCCCAACTTTGCATCATCTGCAAACAACTGAATATCTCCATCCAAATCTTCGCCAATATCATTAATATACAAGTTAAATAGTAATGGCCCTAAAACAGACCCCTGAGGCACTCCACTAGTGACTTTCCTTTTCCTGGATATTGCACCCCCATACACAACTTGTTGATACCTATCAGATAGCCAGTCTCCAATCCAATGCACTAATCTAATATCCAACCCCATCTACTCTAGTTTGACTGTCAATTTATCATGAGGTACTCTATCAAAAGCTTTTGCGAAATCCAAGTATATTACTGTGTATCCTTCTCCTCTGTCCAAGGAAGCAGTCACTTTATTGTAATAAGTAAGTAGATTATTAAAACATGACCTCTCTTTACCAAATCCATGCTGTCCATCAAAGATTACACCATTGTTGTCAACCCAACTCTGGATCCTAGTTCTCACAAGCTTCTCCAACAACTTAACCACAACACCTGACACACAGATAGGCCTATAGTTTGATGCTTGACTTCGATCACCTCCTTTATGAAGTGGCACAATCTTGCCCTCCTTCCACTCTTTAGGGACTTGACCAAGTGCAAGACTCGTATTAAAAAAATATGTCAAGGCAGGTGTCAACTCTCTGGCACATTCCTTCAGAATACGCGGTGATATATTATCAAGTCCCACAGCCTTATTTCCATCTAGTTTACTCAACTCCCCAAACACCTCTAGCTCACTTACAGTCAGTCTCTCCTCCCCATCATCAACTGCTCTCAATCTCTCCATGAAGTCACATTCACAAGATTAAAAGATCTTTATGAACTGCTCATTAAGTATCTCCACCACACATTCTGCAACAGCTGTCTTTATAACATTTCCTCCAATCAATGTCATCCTTCCATAATCATTCTTTCTTTTGCTGGCTACATATCGAAAGAACTCCCTAGGATTCTTTTTAGCTTCATTAGCTAACTGCTGTTCATGCCTCTGTTTAGCTACTCTCACCAACCAAGTCACCCTCCTTGCCTGGTCTTTGTAGACCTCATGAAATTGGTAACTTCCACTTCTCTTATGCTGCCTCCACAATGCCCTTTTTCTCTGTATTGCATGCTTAATCTCTTTATTCATCCATCTCACACCTACCTTATTTAACCTTCTCACCCGTGGTATACATTTAGACATTGCATCCACTAAATATTTTTTGAAAATCCCCTAAGCTGCATTGATCTCTTTTCCAGCTAACTCCTCATTCCATGCTACACCTGCAAGCTGTCTCCTGAGCTCTTCATAATCACCCCCCTTGTAGTTCCACATATACCCTTTTTTCACAGGGGTCCTTGCACTGCTGGCAACCACCCAAGTAATCACCTCATGGTCACTTTCACCAATTGGTGGATGATTTGATACCTCATTGATAATTACATCCTCCGATGAGATGACCAAATCCAAGCCCTTTAATCCTCTTGTGCCCTCTGTTACATACTGTCTGAGGTAGTTATCCCTCAAAAACTCAAGAAACTCATTTTCTTTACTTCCAGTTGCTATCTCTTCATTCCAGTCTATATTGCCATAATTAAAATCACCCATAATGATCACCCTTTTCTTATTTGCTTGGCTTATTTGACTATACATTTCATTATCACCACCATCCACATTACCAGGTCTATAACAACATCCCACCAAGTATTTGATTCTATTCACCTCTATCTCACGCCATACTGCCTCAAAACCACTGGCCCCATTTCCCTCTTGCATCTCTACCTTGTATGGACATAACTCTTTCTCTATCATCAATAGCACTACCCCCCTTTTTACCCCTTCTATCCTCACGAAACATATCATACCTTTCCATCTCTATTCCTGTCAGGATGTCATCCTCATCTAACCATGTCTCACTTATTCTGACAATCTCTGGGTGCACAGACGCAATTAGCGCAACCATTTCATCCGCCTTGTTTCTTATACTTCTAGCATTGGTATACAAACACAACAACTCATTTCTGGATCTACAGCTAGTTCCACTGATACCACTCACTCGATGTGATCTCTCCATGCTGGACTTGGGCCATTTCCCTTTCTGCTTCTTCATTTTAGAACCCTTTGCAATTCCATCTGTTTCCTTTTGATCCCTGATCATCCCATTACTTTCCTGCCTACACATGCTCTCACCTCCTCTTGGAGCATCCACCTTTCTCACGCTGTGTATCCCTGTCCACCCTGAGCCTCCCCGTTTCCCTGCTCCTCTTGCACATCCATTCTCTCATTTTCTATACTCATACCACTCACTTCCCCATTCATTTCCACTCCTTCAATCTCTCTTGCTCTTCCACATCACTCCCCTCTCAATGTGATTCATTCTCTCTATTCACTTCTCCACTTTTCAGCAGCAGTCTCTCCAAGCGACTCACACCATAACCACTCAAATGCAGTCCATCGCTCCCATACAGCTCACTTCGTCCCTCAAACTCATTCCACACATTAACAAACTGTACTCCCATCTCCTCACGCATTTCAGCCAGAATATCATTCATAATCCTTGCTCTCCGCCTCATTTCACCACAATCATACCTAGGCAACAAACTGACTACCCTTCCCGTCTCTCTATTCTCTTTTATCTTTCCAAGCAGCCTCCTGACATTCATTCTGACATGCTCTTTGTTCTCTCTCAAATCATTTGTACCAATTCATACAATTAACTCTTTTGCTCGTTCCCGCCTCATATTCAATGCCTCAATCACTCTACTCATTTTACCGCCTGGAAAACATACCTTGTGCATTTTATCCTCTAGCACACCTTTAATAATGGAGTCGTCACTCGCTCATCTTTTGTTAACTCTTTCATGCCATCATGATTTATTTTAATAGTTTTGACCTGAATTCTCTTAATTTCATTCCGCATCCATTTTATTTCTTGCTTCATCCAATCCAATTCACCTTCCGAACCTCGCGACACATTCACTCTATCATTAAATCTTTCTAACTTTCTAACTCTCGACCCCCTCTTCTCACTTTCCCTCTCATTCATCCTTCTTTGTTTCCGTACCTTCGGACTAACATGCGTCCAACTTTCGCTATCATTCTTCTCACTTTTACTGTCATTCATCTTTCTTTGGTTCAGTACTTTCGTTCCAACATGCGTCTAACTTTCGCCATCAGTCATACTTTTTTCGCTATCATTCATTCTTTCGATTTTTTTTACTTGCGATTTCTGCATCACGTCATTTCTACTTTCATTCGTTCTCTCAATTTCGTTTCTTTCCGCCTCACTTTCGTCCCTTTTAACATCCGTTATGGTTGTCAAATCGCTCTTTTTCTTTTTTCCTGATTTTTTAACATTCTTTTGTCTGTCTTTCTCACCATCCTTCTCTTTCAAACGTGCACTCGCGACACAATCGGTACTAGCACTTTCTGTCATCAACTTCATATTCGCATTCATCAATTCCTCGTTCAGGTCACATTTCGCACACACCTTTCTTCCATCCGCACTAAACATCCACAAATCATTTATGTAATCGAAGGAATACATATAACAGACCTCACACTTAACGAACTGACTGAAATCCAAATTAAAATCATGGAATGACAATGCCGCCGCCATTTTTTTTTTTTTTTCTCTGCAGGTTACTAGGTCTAATATTAACGTTTTCGTATTTAGTTTAAGCAAGAAAAAAACCCCCACACTAATAATATCGGTAGCATACAACGTTTACAGCTGCTCTTAAAGAATTACGCATATATACTTAATTATTCCTAGTAAAACTTATCTGAATCAGGAGCTCTTCAAAACATGTCCGTAGCGCTTGACCCACTAGCACCCTCCCACCTGATAGGAGTGCTTGTGAGCGGAAAGGATTGTAAGTGTGAGAGAAGAAGAGAAACTGGGAAAGCAAGAAGAACAGGAAAATGGAGGGAGCCCAGATGGACAGGGAGACATGGCATGAGGAAAGTGAATGTTGAAAGTAGTAGTGAGACTGAACTGAAGTTCAGACTGAACAGATATATATGGTAAGCAGTGATAACAATGATTCGGCAAGGAATAATTGTGGCGAGGAAATCACAACCAAAAGTGGCTTGAATAGGACTGGCTATAGACCTAAAAATAAACTACTTTGTTTGTATACAAAAGCCAGAAGTATCAGAAATAAGGGAGATAAAATGATTTCACTGATTGAGATTATTCGTCACAATATCATTGGAATAAGTCAAACATGGGTGAATAAAGATGATATCCTAACGTGAAAAGAAATAGAAGGATACAGTATTTTTGTGAGGATAGAAATAGCAAGAAGATAGCAAGAGTGCTACTGATGACTGCAGGGAATTTAAGTATACATAAGGTAGATATGAAAGAGGGAAATAGTGGCACTAGTTATGAAGAAGTGTGATGTAACATGGAAGGTGACAGGAAGACATATTTAGTTGGATGTTGCCATACGCCAGGGAATGCAGAGGGGAGTGATGAAGAAATGCATAAACAATTTCGATTAGTGAACAAAGGAAGGGTAATTATTATGGGTGAAAGAATGCAAAGTATGAAGAGATAGCATTTGGGAATAAGGAAAATGCATTTCTCAAGTTCTTGAGAGGTAACTATCTCAGGCTGCATGTAAAGAAGGGAAAGCAACTATCGAGAGTTTTAGTTCTGATTATATCATCAGAGAATGTAATTCTGAGTGGGGTTTCACTTTTCTCTCACGTTGGTGAGATTGATCATGAAATGATCACCTGGATTGTGATTAGGCATATGAGGAATTATAAGTGGAATTATAAGGCTGGTAATTATGACAAGCTTAGGAAAAAGCTTGGAGCTATAGCATGGAATGAGGAGTTAAATAAACTGGCAGTGTGAGAAAAGGACAATGGTATCAATTTAATGTTGTAAAATGTAAGGTATCACCTGGGTTGTGGTTAGGCATATGAGGACTTCTGTGAGGAAAGAATGTATGTGGAATTATAAGACTGGTAATTATGACAAGCTTAGGAAAAAGCTTGGAGCTATAGCATGGAATGAGGAGTTGAGGAGTAAGGAAATAAATTCAGCTTGGGAACTGACAAAGAAAAACATAACAGCATCAGTGCATGAATGTATTCTGAATGCCAAAAGGATGAATAAGGTAGCTGCAAAATGGATGAATGAGGGGCTTCAGCATGAAATCTGGAAGAAGAAGAGGGTACTTTGGAGGTGGTATAAGATGAATAATGGTAGTAATCAGTCACACAGAAGAGTATAAAGAACAAGTCAGGAGAGTGACTCAGTTAGTAAGAAAAACAATAGTAGAGCATGATCAAAAATTAGCAAATCAGGCAAATAAAAACCCTTGAGAGATTTTTACATATGTGGCAAGTAGAAGGAAGAATGATAATGGCAAGATGATGTTAATGGATGAAAATGGTAGAATGGTAACTGCTGAAGACGTTGAGGTATTCAGTAATCAGTTTATAACCTAGAGAATTGGCAGTAGCATTGGCATGTCTGTTTTATAAGAGTTTTAGAATAGCACAGTTTCCAAGGGAGTGGAATGTTGGGTAAAATTGTGGCTTCAAATTATAGGCTATTCTCAATATATAAAGTTGTAGTGAAGGAGGATCATGTGGTTATAAAATTCCTTGTAAAAGAAGGTTTAACAGCAAAAAAAATTCATTCGAAGTTCATAAAAGTTTATGGGCACTCTTCTCCTTCATTTTCAACAATTAAGAAATGGGCTGCCAAGTTTAAGCGGGGCCATACCAGTCTTGAAGATGATCCATATGAAGGACCTCAAAAAAGTGTAACACCACCAGAAATCATTGATCAAGTGCATGATATGGTATTGGATGACCGGCAAGTCAAAGTGCTTCAAACTGCTGAGACTATAGGCATTTCAAAAGAACATGTATGATATATTTTGCATGAAGAATTGCAAATGAAAAGGCTTTGCACAAGATGGGTGCTGTGCTTGCTCACAGCAGATCAAAACCGCACACGCATGAAAATCTCTGAACAGTGCTTGGAGCATTTTAACAAGAATAAAACTGATTTTGTGCATCGATTTATTACTATGGATGAGACTTGGATTCACCATTACACACCAGAATCCAAACAGCAGTCAAAACAGGGACAGAAGCCTATTGTTCAGCACCAAAGAAGACAAAGTTGGTGTCATCAGCAGGAAAGGTCATGGCATCGATGTTATTATTATTATTATCATGATAATTATTATTACGTAACACCTTCAGGGAGTCCAAAGCCTCATCAAGGAAGGGCACCCACTCCACAACTCTACCCCTCCACCACTCAACAACAACAATAATCCACCAACTCCAACAACATTCAATCATCTACAAAAATGGCATCACTGCTGACCACCACCACTATTTTCACAGACAATCACAAACATCCATGCCCACGGCGGGATTCGAACCCAGCCTTTTCGCTGGAAAGCAGATACACTAACCACTCGGCCAACAAGGCGGGCTGTGTTTTGGGATGCTAAAGACATTTTGTTTATTAATTATCTTGAAAAGGGTAAAACAATACCTGGGGAATATTATTCCAATCTTTTAACGAGACTAGATGAAAAAATTCATGAGAAAAGACCCAGTTTGCAGAAGAAAAAAATCATCTTTCATTAGAACAGTGCACCTGCCCACAAAGGTGTTTTGGCAACATGAAAATTAAGGGATCTGCACTATGATTTGTTGGAACATCCACCCTATTCCCCAGATTTGGCTCCCTCTGACTTCTATCTCTTCCCAAAACTAAAACTCTTCCTCGCTGGTCAGCGTTTTTCTTCGAATCAAGAGGTGTTTGCAGCTGTAGAGGGGTATTTTACAGATCTTACTGAGAACCACTACAGGGATGGGATAATGGCACTGGAGCATCGCTGGAATAAATGTATTAGTCTTAAGGGAGATTATGTTGAAAAATAAAAATAATTTTGAAATTATAAATTCGTTTTTTCATTGTTAGGCAGAGAACTTTTCAGACCATCCTTGTAAGCCAAGGAATGTGGAAGGTGGTGATGATGAAATGTATAAACAACTTGGATTATGAACAAAGGAAGGATAATTATTATGGATGAGTTTAATTGTGAGGTATAGATTCGAATGTCGAGATAGCATTTGGGAATAAGGAAAATTAATTTCTTGAGTTTTTGAAAGATACCTATCTCAGGCAGGATGTAAAGGAGGATATGCGAGGATCGAGATTTTTAGATCTCATTATTTCATCGGAGGATGTAATTATGAGTGGGTTTTGCACTTTCCTGTAGTTGGTGAGAGTGAACATGAAGTGATCACCTGGGTTGTTGTTAGTCATATGCAGACTTCTGTGAGGAAAGGATATATCAGAAGTACAAGACTGATGATTATGACAAGCTTAGGAGACATCATGGAGCTATAGCATGTAATGAGGAATTGAGTGGTAAGGAAATAGATGCTGCTTGAGAACTGACAGAGAAATACATAACAGCATCAATGTGTGAATGTATTCCAAAGGCCAAAATGCTGCATAGGGCAGGTAAAAAATGGATGAATGTGGGGGATTAAACATGAAATCTGAAAGGAGTAGGCACTACCAGATAAATAACGGTTATAATCAGTTACATGAAGAGTATAAAGAACAAACCAGGAGAGAGTGATCAGTTAGTAAAGACAACAAAAGTGCAGTATAAGCAGAGATTAGTAAATTACATATAGAAAAGCCCTATAGAGTTTGTTAGACATGTGGCAAATGGAAGGAAGAATAGTTATGATAAGATAATGTTAATGGATGAAAATGGTAGAATGGTAACTGTTGCAGAAGACATTGTTGAGGTATTCAGTGATCACTTTAGAAAGGAGTTTCATCTTCATCGGGGATTAAACATGAAATCTGAAAGGAGTAGGCACTTTGGAGGCAGTACAAGATAAATAACAGTAATAATCAGTTACATGAAGAGTATAAAGAACAAACCAGGAGAGAGTGATCAGTTAGTAAAGACTCCCTCGATGAGTCTTTCGACTCCCTAGAGGTGTGATATAATAATAATAATAATAATAATAATAAATCATGAGAAACTTAAGTGTATAGGATGTAGGTGATGATTGCTGAATTGTGATTGAGCAGGAAGTATTTGAGGAAATAAATAAAGTTGATGTCAATAAGGGGATAGGATTTAATGGCATATCACCACATGTCTATATATAGAGTTCGGAAAAGATGCACAAAGGGTGGTTAGTAATCTTTTTAATATGGAGTATGTATACAGATTGAGAGAATGTAAATTGCAAAGCCTTGTGAATAAGAGGAGGATTGGGGTTATTATTGAGACCTAATAGTTAGTCAGGGGTTGTTATCAGGTTGACATGGAAGAATTTTTCATAGAATGGGAGAGGGGATATAAGAGGCCATCTCTGGAAACTGTATAAGGAAACTGGAAATTGTATAATACAAAAAATGTATAATCTATTTTGAAATGTGACAAGTGATCATTAAGGAAATAGTAGCGAATTTACTTACTACTGGTAAATTTGCCGAATTTTATTTTTCAGATCAATGCAGCAGAACAAGGTAATTCATGTTCTTTTATTTTATTGACAATATTGTAGAGATTATTTTACCACTATTTTCAAATGTTTTCATTGAAAAATTATGTTAAATATTTATAAATAATAATGTGTTGTGTCGGAAATAACTGGCCCGCTTTGTATCCGTCATTTGTTTCAGCCACAACATGAGAAAATACTCACTTAAGAATCTTAACATAAAGACATGCTTGAACTCTCAAGAGTTTACGTAGAGAGGCAACAGCTAACTTGTAAAGGTAAAGTATATCAATTTAATTATTAATGTTTCTTGTAAAATAATTCAAATATTGTTTTAGAATAATACCCAATACTGGGAAAATTCATGTCAACCAATCAGCAAAAGGCCTGATCATTATGTAATAGTCCATGACACAGCAGAAAATCCAAAACGTCATCCGGTAACCCCTGCAGTAACAGTTCTGTCAAGGAGGCCACCGAGTAAAGAACGGGACCTTACCTGACGAATCAAAGATGGCTGAATCAGTGACATAGACAAAGAGAGAGAGGGCACTCACCACCACGATATAAGGAGCGGCGCGCACTTCAAACGCTCTCTTGTTTCCTGCAATTTTCCTGTGTGCCAGTCAGAAGGCCATGAAGGCTGAGGAAGCTTGTCGCCGGTGTCCAGCAATCCTCCACGTTGCAGTGGGTCCCGATGCGTACAGGTCATCCAACTGAACAACGAGGAACCAGTAGACAGGGCCATTGGTGAGTTATCGCCAATATGACGACTTCTAAGGACTCAACACTTCGAAAGGATTGAGTAAAGAAAGACAGCGGAACGACAAGGAATTCTTGCCATATCCGAGGAAACATCAGACATAAAACCAAGGGACCACTTCACTAAAGAGATTAACCAGTAAGGCAAACAATTCTTACCCTATATGCATAAGAAGCGCTGTAAAACCAGCGTGAACAAAGAGAAAGGGGAAAATCTTAAGCAGAGCCCTGCTTGACCCAACTAGAAGATCCGATTTGGACTATACGTCTTGATAGGACCATCCGTGACTTGTAAATTTGTGTTTGTGTGAACTTTTAATGGAACAGTTTCAGAAATGAAGTGCTATATGAAAATGAAGTTTCTGCCCTGTATATTGAGCCTGCGATTTGCATGAGTTAAATAGTAAGGAGTTTACCTCTCATAAGATAAGCAATCTATAGGATTGAGAGAACATGTCATGTATAAATTGATTTATTAAGTGTTGTTAAACTTGCTTAAGGACAGGAGTAGCAGTTAATCTTAGCACAAACCACACTGATTAATTAATGTTCCTCGATTAGAAGTGAATAAACTTGCACATTAGGAAGTGCGTGAGAAGAATTGATTAATCCCATTGCTATTGAGTGGGCACTTGTGCATGAACCTACTTCCTTTCTTTTAGTAATATATTTACATGAGTTTTCCTGTATATGAATTTAGCTGCATTAAAATGTTTTATCTTAAATCAGAGTTTATGTGCTTCTGTTGTTTGAGACTGACCTACCACTTAAAAAAACTGAACCTGTGTAAGTGGGGGAGGGAGACACTCGATGTTAAGTTAAGAAGGGAGCCGCGACTGCATACCACGTGTTCCCAATGCTAAGCAATATTGTCGAGATAATTTGTTAAAGTAAGATTAAGTATCAGGAATTAGTCACCGGCTGGCACAGTCGATTTAAGATAAACAAATTTGTCGGAGGCTAATTTCTAGTAAGTGTAAGAAGTAACCTGTAAAGAAAAAGTAAAACTATACTAAGTAAAAGCAAAAAGAGAAAAAATAAAGATAACAATGGCACAGATGTAACAAATGTTTTCAAATAACATTTATTGGCATAAATATGATTTGAACTTTTTTTTTCTTTCCTTGCAATAAACCATTTCATGTGTCATCATGTTTTAGTTGTAGAAATTAAGACTTTTTTTATGAACGGGAAATGACATTAAGTTATACTGCTTTCTTTCAAATTGTGAGGCGTTTTTTTAATATCAAACATTTATATAATGTTTGAGTAGAATCTTAATCATTTGCACCTTTAGCTTAAAACTGCAACAGATGATTTTTCATTTTATAGGATGTGCTTTCTAATAATATCTAATGCTTAACTGCTGTCAATAGGATGTGGTGAAAATGTATTACCCATATAACAAGGTGAAAAATGTCTTGAACAAAGGAGATGTATATACAGTGGCATACTTAGATTTTACAAAAACTTTTGATAGACTGCCACATCACAAGCTTTTAAATAAATGGAAAGGGATAGGATTGAATAACAGACGTCTGAGTTGGATCGGTGACTTCATGTCAGATATGTATCAGAAAGTTGTATATGGGTGTGCAGTATTCCAAAGGAGGAAGGTCACTAATAGTGTGCCACAGAGGTCAGTTTTAGGACCTTTAGTGGTGCTAATGGTGTCGTAGCACGTGGCGGTGAATTTGAGCTGTGCTGAAGAAAGTGATTTTTTAATCAGTGAATAGTCTGTTTTTTTACGTTTTTGAGTGCTAAATTGTTTCTCAGGAATATGAGTGTACTATAGTGGTTGTTGTTTTTTTTAAGTTAGATATTGTGTATTTTGTTTACCGAGAAGAAGGGGTGGATCCATAACAATGGAAGACAAGACGAAGCTAAGTTTTCATTACTGTATTTAGTTTTATTTCATTTATTTAGTGTACTTAATGTATTGTTTTGCTTGTAATTGTTTATACTTTTTTTATTTATTTATACTCCCTAATACTTATTTAGCATTTATTTTTGACACTATTTTGAATAATTAATGATTACGCTAGTAGTTCATCGGCAGTTACGAATGATGGTGGATTCAGCTGCAGTTGCAAATGACATGTCAACAAGTCCTACACCATTTAGGCATTCTATTATAAGCAATATAATAAAGGAGTTTGTGGCATGTAGTATTTGCGGCATGTATGCGTCTCGGGAATTGGATATCTGGCTTGTGAGAGAGGAAGGGTTGCGTGTGTGCTTAAAGTGCAGGCGGTGGGAGGAAATAAATGCAGCAGATATCTCAATAACCGACCTTGTTGCTCCAGGAATGGAAAATGAATACAGGAAGACGAGTAGTGTGATAGGAGAGAATGAAGAAAAAAAATGTGAATGAGAAAATAATAGTTGATAATGTAGAAGGTGTGAGTGACTGTGAAAGTTTAGGAGATGGTTTTGTTTGGGAGAGTGAATTTCGATTTAGAGTGACTGACCTGCAGAGGGAGGTAGAGGAGGTGGAATGTCTTGGGAGAAGTATGATAAGTATGAAAGATGAGATTAGGAGAATGGAAGAGATAAATACGAGGCAAACTGGAGTAGGGGAGAGAGAGAGTTTTGGGAATGATAGGAGAGGAGAGATATTTGTGAATGATAAAAGAGGAGAGAATGGAATTGGATGTAGAAACGGAAACAGGAGAGAGAGGTATGGGAGTGCTAGAAGAGGAAGAGAAAATGGAAACAGTAGGAGAGAGAGGTATGGGAGTGCTAGAAGAGGAGAGAATGGAAACAGTAGGAGAGAGGGAATGAGAGAGAGGCACTGGAATGAAAGAAGAGGAGAAAATGGAAACAATAGCAGAGAGGGAATGGTAAGAGATATAATGTATGGGGACTCAATGATCCGTGGTGTTCAAGATAGGATGTGTGAGGAGTGTTTGTCAGGAGGAACAATAGAAAGGGTGGCTTTGGCAGTTAAGAGAGGTTAATGGGTAGATGAGATGATTGTGATGGTGGGAACAAATGACTTGAGTGGTGGTGTAAATAGGACAGCGAAGATATGAGATTCTTGCTTGAGGTGGTATGAAAGAAGACATAGAGAGGAAAGGTAGTGCGTGTGTTGCCTAGGTATGATAATGAGGAACTGAGCAGAAGAGCAGTAATATTGAATGACATAATAGCTAGAATGTGTGACAAGAGAGGACTGGAATATGTGGATAATAAATTTAGTTTAATCCTTTATCCAAGTGTGAGCAAACAAAGTTTGCGCCTGAAAGTATCTTCAGGACTGGGTTAAGGTGGTACTACACCAGGGCAACTCGTTGCAAAGGTGGAGCAAGCTACCAACACTCCTATCCTAGTATCTCCCATAATGCAAAACACATCTCCTTGCGGATATGTCTAATGTTATATGCATTAAGGGAAGGGCCACTACCCAGACTGGTTTCGACCTTTATTGAGGTCTCTTCAGTGGGAGCCAGGCCCAAGTCAAGATATCAGGAATCAGGAAGAAGCATTAGCAGGTCATCTCCACCTATAGGAATTGCCAATTGGTGTGCCACCCTTTTTTTAATAAATTACTCTGGATTTAGAGAAAGATGTTGAAAGTTTATTTTCCACTTGGTTAGCGTATAATAAATTTAGTTTAATCCTTTATCCAAGTGTGAGCAAACAAAGTTTGCGCCTGAAAGTATCTTCAGGACTGGGTTAAGGTGGTACTACACCAGGGCAACTCGTTGCAAAGGTGGAGCAAGATACCAACACTCCTATCCTAGTATCTCCCATAATGCAAAACACATCTCCTTGCAGATATGTCTAATGTTATATGCATTAAGGGAAGGGCCACTACCCAGACCGGTTTCGACCTTTATTGAGGTCTCTTCAGTGGGAGCCAGGCCCAAGTCAAGATATCAGGAATCAGGAAGAAGCATTAGCAGGTCATCTCCACCTATAGGAATTGCCAATTGGTGTGCCACCCTTTTTTAATAAATTACTCTGGATTTAGAGAAAGATGTTGAAAGTTTATTTTCCACTTGGTTAGAGTATAATAAATTTAGTTTAATCCTTTATCCAAGTGTGAGCAAACAAAGTTTGCGCCTGAAAGTATCTTCAGGACTGGGTTAAGGTGGTACTACACCAGGGCAACTCGTTGCAAAGGTGGAGCAAGCTACCAACACTCCTATCCTAGTATCTCCCATAATGCAAAACACATCTCCTTGCAGATATGTCTAATGTTATATGCATTAAGGGAAGGGCCACTACCCAGACCGGTTTCGACCTTTATTGAGGTCTCTTCAGTGGGAGCCAGGCCCAAGTCAAGATATCAGGAATCAGGAAGAAGCATTAGCAGGTCATCTCCACCTATAGGAATTGCCAATTGGTGTGCCACCCTTTTTTAATAAATTACTCTGGATTTAGAGAAAGATGTTGAAAGTTTATTTTCCACTTGGTTAGAGTTTCAACATCTTTCTCTAAATCCAGAGTAATTTATTAAAAAAGGGTGGCACACCAATTGGCAATTCCTATAGGTGGAGATGACCTGCTAATGCTTCTTCCTGATTCCTGATATCTTGACTTGGGCCTGGCTCCCACTGAAGAGACCTCAATAAAGGTCGAAACCGGTCTGGGTAGTGGCCCTTCCCTTAATGCATATAACATTAGACATATCCGCAAGGAGATGTGTTTTGCATTATGGGAGATACTAGGATAGGAGTGTTGGTAGCTTGCTCCACCTTTGCAATGAGTTGCCCTGGTGTAGTACCACCTTAACCCAGTCCTGAAGATACTTTCAGGCGCAAACTTTGTTTGCTCACACTTGGATAAAGGATTAAACTAAATAAACTAAATTTATTATACTCTAACCAAGTGGAAAATAAACTTTCAACAGGAATATGTGGATGCTTGGAGTGCATTTGAAGACAGAGAGGAATTGTATGCAAGAGACCACATACATTTGAGTGAGGAAGGATGTAGGCATCTGGAGAGATTGCTGTTCTGAAAAAGGCAGTGTGTCCCAGGGAGGATGGTAGCAGGGGTGGCCTCTTGTGGAAATGGGAACTTGGGAGAAGGGGGACAACATCAGGTAACACTGAGCCCAGTGGAGTCTAGAGAGAATAATGTTGGGTATAGAAACAATGGCATTGATATGCCGTATACTAATGCCAGGAGTATCTGGAATAAGGGAGTGGAATTGGTGGCGCAGATAGCCTCAGCCTGGCCAAAAATTATTGGGATCACTGAGACGTGGTTGACAGAAGAGGATATAATAACAGCAATAGAAGTCACTGGGGACAGCATTTTTCGGCAGGATAGGAAGAGAAAATGTGGTAGTGGAGTAATGCTTATCATAAGTGACGACCTATGTTCTCTAGAAGTGGAGACTTTAGAAGGCAGTGAGACTAATGATTTTGAAAGCATATGGTGTGAGGTAGAAAAGTGGGTAAGACAGGATATTTAGTGGGGTGTTGCTACAGACACGGGAGTACAGAGGGTGGGGACCAAGAAATGTTTAGACATTTGAGTTTGGCAAGTGCAAGAAGAATGATTGTTATGGGAGATTTTAACTACAGTAGTATAAATTGGTGAGTGGAAGATGCATGCATGTAGCAATAGGGGAATGGAATTTCTAGAATTCTTGATGGACAAATGTCATAGGCAACATGGAATAGAGGGAACAAGAGGTTCAAGAGTTTTGGATTTGGTTATAGCATCAGAAGTGTTGATAATAACTGAGATGACATCTTTCCCACCAGTTGGAGAGAGTGACCATATGGTTTTGACTTGGAAAATGAACAGACATGCAGGAGTATCAAAGAGACGGGAATGTATGTGGAATTATAAGGCAGGTGATTATAATAGTCTAAGACGTCAACTTGGGGAAGTTTAATGGAGCGAGGAATTGGAAGGTCAGGTAAAGTACAATATTAAACAGGAATTGCATGTGAAAAAGAGGCTGTGGAAGAGATAAGGAGGTGAAAAGAAGATGCATGAAGAGTATAAGACATAAGCCAGAAGAGTGACTAATATGGTAAGGAAGACGAAACTGGAATATTAGAGGAGATTAGCCCTAAGATCATCCAAAGTAAATCCTAGGGAATTTTTTAGATATGTGGCCAGTAGGAGGAGAAATGAGGAAGAATGATATTGTGGGCTAAAAATGGGAATAGAGTGACTGACTGACTGATGCAGACGACATAGTAGAATTGTTCAATGAACACTTTATTGGAGTATTTCATCCTGGAGGAGTCAGTTTTAATGCTACAGGGATAGGGCAGGTTCGAGGTTTAGAGGTACAGGAGGAGAAGAGTGTGTTTCAAATACTGAGTACTCTGGATGTCAGTAAAGCTGTGGGACTGGATGGTATTTCACCATGAGTTTTGAGAGAATGCGCTAGCGAACTGACAGCGCCTTTGACCTGGCTTTTCAATGAAAGTCTGGCTGCAGGAAAGGTGCCCATGGAAAGGAAGGAAGGCAAGATAGTGCCATTGCATAAGGGCGGTAGCAGACTGGAAGTGTCTAATTATAAGCCAGTTTGTGTGTCATCAGTAGCTAGTAAGATCTTGGAGAATGTAGTGAGGGACTGTATACAGCATTGGGCAGATGAGGGTAATGTTATATGTAAGTCAACATGGATTTTTGAAAGGGGGACACTCTTGTTTTAGCAATATGCTAGCCTTTTATGATAAAGTTACAAGAACATTGAGGGAAAGACATATACTGCAATTTTCTTAGACTTAGCAAAGGCATTTGACAGGGTGCCACATGATAAGCTGATATTTAAGTTGCAGGGTCTAGATGTCAGATTGGTCAACTGGATTCAGGATTGGCTGTCCGATATCAGAGAGTTGTGTATGGTGGGACAGTTTCAAGGAAGCAGAGGGTTACAAGAGAGGTCCCACAGGGCTCATTACTTGGACCTATATTGTTTAACCTTTATATCAATGACATTGTCAGTGGATTGCAAGGGGATATTCAGTTGTTTGCAGATGATGCGAAGCTGAGAAGGATTATTAGTAATAGTGCAGATGCGGCAGCCCTGCAAGAGGATTTGAATAAGCTAGCTAAATGGGCAAATGAATGGGGGTTTCAGTTTAATGCAGCAAAATGTAAGGTCTTGAGGTTTGGAAAACATCGATGGGGCACTGCACTGCCTACTCTATGGGAGGAGTTATACTGGAGGAAGTAGGGGAGACAAGAGATCTGGGGTTGATGATTGATAGAAACCTGAAATTTAGGAGACATATTGCAAAGGTGGTGAAGGTAATACAGAGGATTGCTGCAGTAATGAGAAGGACACTAACCTGCAGAGATAAAACAGTTATCATTCCATTGTATAAGACCCTGATTAGACCACACTTGGACTATTGTTCTCAGATTTGGTCCCTAGAATTTAAGGGGATAAATTAACCGTGGAAAGGGTACAGAGGTGGATAGCAAAGATGGTTTCAGGACTGTACAATGATAGTTATGAGGATTGGCTGAGGGAATGTGTTCTGCAGAGTTTGGTGATAGAATGAGAGGTGATATGATTGAGACTTTTAAACTGTTGAGAGGTGGTTACAGGATTGACACTGGGGAGTTCTTTCTCTTGGTTGAACAGCAGGAAGGAGTGATGACAAGAGGCCATCCCTGGAAGTTACAAAAAGAAACTGTGAGCAAGAGGGTAAGGAGTGGTTTCTTTGCATGGAGGGTGGTTGAACCATGGATTGCATTGCCTGATGGAGTGGTGAGAGTGAGAATGGTCAATGAGTTCAAGGAGTGGTATGATAGACTTTGTGTTTCTTAGGGGGGGGGGGAACCTCCCCTCGATGAGTCTTGATATACCTCGTGTTTCTTAGGAAGGACCACCGACGATGAGTCTTTTGACTCCATGGAGGCCTGAATAATAATAATAATAATTTATATATTAATGATATTGGGATATGGTTTAACTAGTGATATGCAGCTGTTTTCAGATGATGCAAAATTGAGAAGAGCAATGCAGAGTTCAGCAGATGTTATTGCCTTACAGGAGGACTTGATTAGATTACATGAATGGGCAAGTAAATGGAACTGTCAGTTCAGTGTTGCAAAGTGTAAGGTTTGAAATTTTGGTAAGCAATCACAGATTCAAAGTATACACTTGGTGGGGAAACTTTAAAGGAGGTAAAGGAGATGAGAGATCTGGGAGTGGAAAATGAAATTCAGGAGCCGCATTTCACAAGTTGTGAAGATGTCACATTGGATAATGGCAATGATGCAGAGGACCCTGACATGCAGAAATAAAAGGTTATGATGCTATCGTGTAAGGCATTGATTAGGCCTTATATAGATTATAGTTCACAGATTTAAATGGTGACGAGGATAAGTTAGGTGTCCAGAGAAGATTCAGAGAGATGGTGCATGGTCTTTAGAATGTGGAGTATAAGAACAGATTGAGAGAATATAAATTACAAAGCCTCATGAACAGGAGGGGGGGGGGGGAATATGATCGGGACATATAAGTTAGTCAGGGGTTGTGATCAGGTTAACATGGAAGAGATTTTTCATATAATGGGAGAGATTAGAACAAGCAGCCACCCTGGAAACTGTATAAAGAGGGTATGGGCCGAGGAAAGAGGAGAAGGTTCTTTACATGTAGAGTGGCTGGTGAGTGGAATGAATTGCCAGAATGTAGACACATTGAATCAGTTTAAGGCATGGTTTGATGCGCTTTGTGTGTGATAGTGTGCCTTCCACAATGAGAATCTGACTCCATGGAAGTCAGATGTTAACAATAATAATAATTCTTGTGCTAACTGTTCATATTTCCAAGACAATAAATTGAGTCTAGTAGAGAAGACTTACCAGCTTATTATGTCATAGTCTCACACTCTCTCTTATCCTCTGTGACTAAGTCACCAGTTTCTTCTCTGATCATGCATGAATGCATGCATTGTCATGGTGGGTGTTTCATCTTATCAGACTTCTCTTTGAATGAAGGGATACCATCATGTCTCTGAGATTTCATCCACACTATTCTTTCTATGCTTAAAGGCATTGTCTTACCAACCCACCTACATCAAAATCCCATCTAATTGATGATATCAGAAACTTAAACCACAATCCTGGTTTATTTAAGATAATGCAATATGTGACTACATACCTAACCTGCTGCTATTTAATTTGTACAAAATATTTCATCTGTTACTGTGCATAGATAGTGGAAAAGATGCAAAGGTGAGTGACAAGATAAGTGAGTGATGAGCAGAACAGTCATTATGAGGATAGAACTAAAAGTTTTTTGGGTTAAAAATTTGACTAAATTTTTAACTTCAAAAAAGATGGGAAAAGATGATATGATAGAAAGAAATGTCACTAAAGAAGTTTCATAAAAATAATACAGATGAAATTTTTTGACACATGACAAGAAAGAACAAGGGAACACCTCTGGAACTTATGTATGAGTATGGTCAGCAAAATGTGAGAAAAATATTTTTTGCTTGGTGTGTAAAGACTAATTGGAATGGATTGCTAGATGGGCTTTATCAGTGAATGAGTTCAAAGAGAGCTATGATAGGTATTGAGTGAATAATGGTTATTGTGGATTTCCTGTAATGATTCTACAGATTCCATGTGTATATCTGAATAAATAATGATGATAACAACAACTATGATTAACTCTAAGAACATTTGGGTTAGAGACAGATGTTGAAAGTTTCTCCATTTGGTTATACTATAAATTAAAGATGCCAAGAAATTATATTCTTGGTTTAATCCTTTATCCAAGTGTAAGCAAACAAAGTCTGCATGTCAAGTAACTTCACAATTGGACAACTCATTTAGCCTCTACATACGAGTTGCCCAGTCGTGAAGTTACTTCACATGCAAACTTTGTTTGCTTACACTTGGATAAAGGATTAAACCAAGATTATAAATTCTTATCATCTTTAATTTTGGTTAATGAAAATAGTCCAGTAGATCCAAACCAAGAACGGTAATTAAAGCAAAATCTAACCTGCATCATATTCTGGATCAAAAGTCTCAGGATCTATTAACTTCAGTAACCACTCCAAGTCAGAATCTTCCAAAAGTCCAATCAGCAAAAGTTTATCTGCAAGCTTTATAAGTGGTCTGAAAGTAAACATGTAAAACACTGTCAATTTGTTAGATTCCTCTCCCTCCCCAATCCACTATCACTGATAATACAGTGTATTTCAATGAAATAACAAACTTGGAAGAGTGTTATGATTGGTATATTTCATGAAAGATATTTTAGGTAAATTGGAATTCTTCATTAACTACCAAGAATGTTTATTTTATCCAAATAAAAATAAAAGTTGATTTTTTTCTGTTGTTTTATTATTATTATTATTATTATTATTCCTGACACCTCAGGAGTCCGAAGACTCATCGCGGGAGGACACCTACAAGTGATACAACTGTCTCAACCACTACACTGAACCTCTACCACGAATCATCTCCATCAATGCCATCTACCGCTCACCTCCACCACAACTGGTATTCTATGTCTGTAAATTGCATGTGTGTTCTGAAGGGCCGATTTGTCTGTATGCAGAATGAAAAACCCAAGTTTCTGGGAGAAAAAACTCTGCTACCTCCGTATGAGATCAGATAACTCACCTTCGATTGAAAATTGTCCAGATAAAGATTCCTCCTGTTACGACGAGAATCGAACTTAGGCCTATTCCAATCGAAGGGCGCAATGTACTGTCGTTCTTCCAATTGCACTACGGAAGCCCTTACTTAAGTAGTTATTTTGTATATCATATCCTCCTGCAAAAATACAAAAATCTAAAATGCACTAGTACCAGGACCGCCACGTATAGGTGTGCAGGCTGTTTGACACACAAGGGCAGCTAATCAAAGGGACAGCAATTTGATTGATTATATGTATAATAAAATTTATTTTTATGGCATCATTTAAGGAATCCCAGAATTATATATACAATATCTTTATGATGTATCTTATATTCATTTAGACATAGTATAGCCATGGTTGCATGCATCTGGTATTGTCATTGTGTTATTAATGATGAGACTTCTGTAGTGAAAATAAAAAGAGGAGTTAGACAAGTTTGTATCCTTTCACCAAATCTATTTAATATCTATAGTGAGACAGTGATGAAAAAGATTGAAAAACAAAAAATAGGAATTAGTATCAATGGTATAAAATACAACAATCTTAGATATGCTGATGATACCATTCTAATAGCGGAAAAGAGAAAAAAAATTAATCAAATTAATGCAGAAGGTAAACTAATTGAAGAAGGTAAAGAACTTGGATTAGATATAAATGCAAAAAAGACCAAATTGATGAAAATCTCAAAAGAAAGCAGATCCGAGCCAGAAATATTCATAAACAATATGAAAATTGAACATACAACAGAATACAAATAATAAATTTAGTTTAATCCTTTATCCAAGTGTGTGCAAACAAAGTTTGTGCCTGAAAGTATCTTCAGGACTGGGGTAAAGTGGTACAACCAGGCAACTCCTTGCAAAGGTGGAGCAAGCTATATGCATAATGTTATGCATTAAGGGAAGGGACACTACCCAAACTAGTTTCGACCTTAATTGAGGTCTCTTCAGTGGGAGCCAGGCCCAAGTGGAGATACCAGGCAGAAGCATTAGCAAGGTCATCTCCTTCTATAGGAGCTGCCAAACGGTGTGCCACCTTTTTATAAAATTACTCTGGATTTAGAGAAAGATGTTGAAAGTTTATTTTTCACTTGATCAGACTATAATAAAGTTAGTTTAATCCTTTATCCAAGTGTGTACAAACAAAGTTTGCACCTGAAAGTATCTTCAGGACTGGGGTAAAGTGATACAACACCGGGCAACTCCTTGCAAAGGTGGAGCAAGCTACCAATACTCCTTCTCAGTATCTCCCATAATGCAAAACACATCTCCTTGCAGATATGTATAATGTTATGCATTAAGGGAAGGGCCACTACCCAGACTAGTTTCAACCTTTATTGAGGTCTCTTCAGTGGGAGCAGCCAGGCCCAAGTGGAGATACCAAGGCAGAAGCATTAGCAAGGTCATCTCCTCCTATAGGAGCTGCCAAATGGTGTGCCACCTTTTTTATTAAATTACTCTGCATTTAGAGAAAGATGTTGAAAGTTTATTTTTCACTTGGTCAGACTATAATAAACCACTTTATGTACCACTTTACAGTCCAGAAGATACTTTCAGGTGCAAACTTTGTTTGCACACACTTGGATAAAGGATTAAACTAAATTTATTATATTCTGACCAAGTGAAAAATAAACTTTCAACAACAGCATACAAATATTTAGGTACCTACTTTACTGCAGATTGAAAGCAAGATAAAGAAATAAAAATAAGAACAGCCATAGCTAAAGATGCATTCTGGAAAAATAAAAATCTGCTCAGAAGTTCTGTGAACATCGAGACAAAGAAAAGAATGATAAGAACATTAGTGTGGCCATTTTTCACATATGGAAATGAGACCTGGATATTCAAGAAGAGAGTAAGGCAACAGATAATGGCCTTTGAAATGTGGTGCTATAGGAGAGCAATGAAAATCTCATGGACAGAACATGTGACAAATATTGCGGAGAGCAAGGATTATGAATGATATTCTGGATGAAATGTGTGAGGAGATGGGAGTACAGTTTGTTAATGTGTGGAATGAGTTTGAGGGACGAAGTGAGCTGTATGGGAGCGATGGACTAGATTTGAGTGGTTATGGTGTGAGTCGCTTGGAGAGACTGCTGCTGGAAGGTAGAGAAGTGAATAGAGAGAATGAATCAGATCGAGAGGGGAGTGATGTGGAAGAGCAGCATAAAGAAGACAGGAGAGATTGAAGTAGTGGAAATGAATGTGGAAGTGAGTGGTATGAGTATAGAAAATGAGAGAATGGGTGTGCAAGAGGAGCAGGGAAACGGCGAGGCTCAGGGTGGACACGGATACACAGCGTGAGAAAGGTGGATGCTCCAAGAGGAGGTGAGAGAATGTGTAGGCAGGAAAGTAATGGGATGATCAGGGATCAAAAGGAAACAGATGGAATTGCAAAGGGTTCTAAAATGAAGAAGCAGAAAGGGAAATGGCCCCAGTCCAGCATGGAGAGATCACATCGAGTGAGTGGTATCGGTGGAACTAGCTGTAGATCCAGAAATGAGTTGATGTGTTTGTATACCAATGCTAGAAGTATAAGAAACAAGGCGGATGAAATGGTTGCACTAATTGCGTCTGTGCACCCAGAGATTGTCGGAATAAGTGAGACATGGTTAGATGAGGATGACATCCTGACAGGAATAGAGATGGAAAGGTATGATGTGTTTCGTGAGGATAGAAGGGGTAAAAAGGGAGGGGGAGTGCTATTGATGATAGAGAAAGAGTTATGTCCATACAAGGTAGAGATGCAAGAGGGAAATGGGGCCAGTGGTTTTGAGGCAGTATGGTGTGAGATAGAGGTGAATAGAATCAAATACTTGGTGGGATGTTGTTATAGACCTGGTAATGTGGATGGTGGTGATAGTGAAATGTATAGTCAAATAAGCCAAGCAAATAAGAAAAGGGTGATCATTATGGGTGATTTTAATTATGGCAATATAGACTGGAATGAAGAGATAGCAACTGGAAGTAAAGAAAATGAGTTTCTTGAGTTTTTGAGGGATAACTACCTCAGACAGTATGTAACAGAGGGCACAAGAGGATTAAGGGTCTTGGATTTGGTCATCTCATCGGAGGATGTAATTATCAATGAGGTATCAAATCATCCACCAATTGGTGAAAGTGACCATGAGGTGATTACTTGGGTGGTTGCCAGCAGTGCAAGGACCCCTGTGAAAAAAGGGTATATGTGGAACTACAAGGGGGGTGATTATGAAGAGCTCAGGAGACAGCTTGCAGGTGTAGCATGGAATGAGGAGTTAGCTGGAAAAGAGATCAATGCAGCTTGGGGGATTTTCAAAAAATATTTAGTGGATGCAATGTCTAAATGTATACCACGGGTGAGAAGGTTAAATAAGTTAGATGTGAGATGGATGAATAAAGAGATTAAGCATGCAATACAGAGAAAAAGGGCATTGTGGAGGCAGCATAAGAGAAGTGGAACTAACCAATTTCATGAGTTCTACAAAGACCAGTCAAGGAGAGTGACTTGGTTGGTGAGAGTAGCTAAAGAGAGGTATGAACAGCAGTTAGCTAATGAAGCTAAAAAGAATCCTAGGGAGTTCTTTCGATATGTAGCCAGCAAAAGAAAGAATGATTATGGAAGGATGATATTGATTGGAGAAAATGGTATAAAGACAGCTGTTGCAGAATGTGTGGTGGAGATACTTAATGAGCAGTTCATAAAGATCTTTCAATCTTGTGAATGTGACTTCATGGAGAGATTAAGAGCAGTTGATGATGGGGAGGAGAGACTGACTGTAAGTGAGCAAGAGGTGTTTGGGGAGTTGAGTAAACTAGATGTAAATAAGGCTGTGGGACTTGATAATATATCACCGCATATTCTGAAGGAATGTGCCAGAGTGTTGACACCTGCCTTGACATATTTTTTTAATACGAGTCTTGCACTTGGTCAAGTCCCTAAAGAGTGGAAGGAGGGCAAGATTGTGCCACTTCATAAAGGAGGTGATCGTACTCAAGCATCAAACTATAGGCCTATCTGTGTGTCAGGTGTTGTGGTTACGTTGTTGGAGAAGCTTGTGAGAACTAGGATCCAGAGTTGGGTTGACAACAATGGTATAATCTTTGATGGACAGCATGGATTTGCTAAAGGGATGTCGTGTTTTAGTAATCTACTTACTTATTACAATAAAGTGACTGCTTCCTTGGACAGAGGAGAAGGATACACAGTAATATACTTGGATTTTGCAAAAGCTTTTGATAGAGTACCTCATGATAAGTTGACAGTCAAACTAGAGCAGATGGGGTTGGATATTAGATTAGTGCATTGGATTGGAGACTGGCTATCTGATAGGTATCAACAAGTTGTGTATGGGGGTGCAATATCCAGGAAAAGGAAAGTCACTAGTGGAGTGCCTCAGGAATCTGTTTTAGGGCCATTACTATTTAACTTGTATATTAATGATATTGGCGAAGATTTGGATGGAGATATTCAGTTGTTTGCAGATGATGCAAAGTTGGGACGAACCATAAAGAGTAGTGAAGATGTTGTGGCCTTGCAAGAAGACTTGAATAAATTGAGTGATTGGGCAAGCAAATGGGGATGCGAGTTCAATGTTGCAAAATGTAAGGTTTTAAAATTTGGAAAACAAAGATGGGATGCAGAATTTATGCTTGGTGAGAATATATTGTTGGAAGTAGAGGAAATAAGAGATCTGGGAGTGATAGTGGATAAGGATCTAAAATTTAGGGGACACATCGCCAAAATTGTGAAGACAACACAAAGACTTCTGGGAATGATGAGGAAGACACTGACGTGTAGAAGTAGGGAGATTCTTGTTCCATTGTATAAGGCTTTGATTAGGCCACACATGGAGTATTGTGCCCAGATTTGGTCACCTGGTTTTCAGAAGGATGCAGAGATGTTGGAAAGGGTGCAAAGGCGACTGACTAAGGTAGTTTCTGACCTCTGGAATGTCGAGTATGAGGAAAGATTGAAAAGATGTAATTTGCAGAGTCTAGTGGAGAGAAGGAAGAGGGGAGATATGATAGAGACCTACAAGTTGGTAAGGGGTTGTTATAGGATCAATGGTGGAGAAGTTCTACAGAGAATAGTGGGAGATCAGGGGAGAACCAGAGGTCATACCTGGAAACTGTATAAAGAGGGTGTGAGTAGGGGAGTGAGAGGCAGGTTTTTTTCGTGCAGAGTTGTGAATGATTGGAATGCCTTACCTGAGAGTGTGGTGTCTGCAAGGAGTTTGAATGTGTTTAAGACCCGGTATGATGAGATGTGTGTGAGATAAAAGGACCTCCTAGATGAGTCTTTGACTCCATGAGGTCTTGTTTTAAATAATAATAATAATAATAAATACAGATGTACTACAGAGAATGAGAACACAGAGATCTTCATTACAGAAAACGATCTAGCTGTGAAAATCTCATGGACAGAACATGTGACAAATACAGATGTACTACAGAGAATGAGAACACAGAGAACTTCATTACAGAAAACGATCCAGAGAAAAAAAATGAGATTGACAGCACATTTACTGAGAGGTTCTGCAGGACAGAGGATACTAACAGTTTTAGAAGGAAAAATTATGGGAAAACGATCAAGAAGCAAAAAACAAAGGACATGGCTTGAAGATATAAGATCATGGACAGGATCACATGGCTATGCAGAAACAAAAAGGAAAGCCACCAACAGAGAGAACTGGAAGGACACGGTGCTGCACCCTCTCACTGAGGAAGCTATATGAAGAAGAAGAAGACAGCCATGGTTGCATGCATCTGGTATTGTCATTGTGTTATTGCATCTTGCATGATCTTATGTACAGAACTGGTGCTAGGGTCTTTGGCGCCCGAATGCAATTTCTATCTAAGCGCCTCTGTAACGATCCGGGCGTGTGTGGTTCTTTCACGATAATAAAAATTTAAATTATTTGAAATTTCTTAAATAAATTTTGACAGAACAGCTACACGTTGGTTCTCTAAATGTAACGAACCGGGGTGTTGACTAGGCAGGATAATCGTTAAAAGCCCGAATATTCAAAAAATTCTTAAAAGTTAATGCAAATTTTGACAAAGCCAATTCACTTTAATCGTTGAATACAATGATACAGGGATTATATTCAGGCCTTCTCACCGACCCAAATCGCTAACAAAATTAAAATGAATTTTAATTAAAGTTAAAATTTATTTGAACTAAAGTTTAAAAAATTCTTTCATTTTATAAGTTAGTAAATTCTTAGTAACTTGTGAAAATTTTTTAATAATTTTTATAAGTGGAACTATCTTTTAGGAAAATAAAAGAAACTCAAGATAGATGGGAAAATAAAAAAGAATTCAGAAATAATTAGAACATTTACTATAAGTATTCAAAAAATAACATCTTTACAGAATAACATAAATAATTAACAGTCCCACAGTAAAGCTGTGGGACTGGATGGTATTTCGCCACGAGTTTTGAGAGAATGTGCTAGCGAATTGACAATACCTTTAACGTGGCTTTACAATGAAAGTCTGGCTTTGGCAAAGGTGCCCAGGGAATGGAAGGAAGGTAAGATAGTGCCATTGCATAAGGGTGGAACAGACTGGAAGTGTCTAATTATAGGCCAGTCTGTGTGTCATCAGTAGTTGTTAAGATCTTGGAGAAAGTAGTGAGGGACCGTGTACAGCATTGGGCAGATGAGGGTAATGTTATCTGTGAGAATCAACATGGATTTGTGAAAGGACGCTCTTGTTTTAGCAATATGCTAGCCTTTTATAATAAAGTTACAAGAGCATTAGATGAGGGAAAGGCATATACTGCAATTTTCTTAGACTTGGCGAAGGCATTTGACAGGGTGCCACATGATAAGCTGATATTTAAGTTGCAGCACATGGGTCTGGATGTCAGATTGGTCAACTGGATTCAGGATTGGCTGTCTGATAGGTATCAGAGAGTTGTGTATGGTGGAGCAGTTTCCAGGAGGCAGAGGGTTACAAGTGGGGTCCCACAGGGCTCAGTACTAGGACCTATATTGTTTAACCTTTATATCAATGACATAGCCAGTGGATTGCAGGGGGATATTCAGTTGTTTGCGGATGATGCGAAGCTGGGAAGGATTATTAGTAATAGCGCAGATGTGGTAGCCCTGCAAGAGGATTTAAATAAGCTAGATAGATGGGCAAATGAATGGGGATGTCAGTTTAATGCAGCAAAATGTAAGGTCTTGAGGTTTGGGAAACATCGATGGGATGCTGCTTACTCTATGGGAGGAGTTATACTGGAGGAAGTAGGGGAGACAAGAGATCTGGGGTTGATGATTGATAGAAACCTGAAGTTTAGGGGACATATTGCAAAGGTGGTGAAGGTAACACAGAGGATTGCTGCTATTATGAGAAGGACACTGACCTGCAGAGATAAGAGGGTTATCATTCCGTTGTATAAGTCTCTGATCAGACCACACTTGGACTATTGTTCTCAGATTTGGTCCCCAGGATTTGAAGGGGATAAATTAACTGTGGAAAGGATACAAAGACGGATGACAAAGATGGTTTCAGGACTGTACAAGGATAGTTATGAGGATCGGCTGAGAGAATGTGGACTGCAGAGTTTGGCGGATAGAAGAAGGAGAGGTGATATGATTGAGACTTTTAAACTGTTGAGAGGTGGTTACAGGGTTGACACTGGGGAGTTCTTTCGCTTGGTTGATCAGCGGGAAGGAGTGATGACAAGAGGCCATCCCTGGAAGTTACGAAAGGAAACTGTGAGCAAGAGGGTAAGGAGTGGTTTCTTTGTGTGGAGGGTGGTTGAGCCGTGGAATGCATTGCCTGATGGAGTGGTGGGAGCGAGGACGGTCAGTGACTTTAAAGAGTGGTATGATAGACTTTGTGTTTCTCAGGGGGGGACCTCCCTTCGATGAGTCTTGACAGACTTTATGTCTTAGGAAGGACCTCCCTCGATGAGTCTTTTGACTCCTTGGAGGCCTGAATAATAATAATAATAATAATAATAATAAATATACTTGAAATTTTTTAAATTAAAATTTCAGGGTTTTTGATTTCATATTCGCAAAATTAGAAATAATGGTCTTAATGTCTAATTCCACACATATATCATTTTCAATAGCTATTAACTCCAAATTAACAAGCCTTTTATGTGACATACTTGCTCTTAAGTAGGTTTTAATCAATTTCAATTTGGAAAAGGAATGTTCACCGCTCACTGATGTTCGTAGTCAAATTGTCGTGTCTTCTTTCGTCGTCGAACTTCCGTACCAGTTTTAAATTCTTGTTCTCATTCCACCTCTTCACTCCATTCACCTCTTTTAGAACTTCTTTAAAATTTGTATCAGATCGATACTCTTCTAAGAATATTTTTAAGTTTTCGACAGATTGTAAAGCAAGTGTAATGTTCATATTTTTGTCTTGAAGCATTTTACTCACAGGTTTATTCTGTTAAGTAAATCATACCAAGTTATATGAGAGCAAATAAATTTGTAGTCCTTTATTTTAGCACATAATGTTTGTGCTTCATACTGAGTTTTTTATTAAAATTTTCATTATTTAAAATTTCAAAAAAGTGCATAGTAAATTTCTCCTAACTGATATCGTAGAGGGTGGACTGCATTAATTTTACTTTCCCATCGTGTTTTTGATGGCTGTTTCAATGTTAAATTTTTTACAAACTTTAAAAGGATTGCCCAACATTTGTAAGAGAATGAAAAGAAATTGTATATTTCTTGAATAATTGCAAAGAAACTAATTGTATCTGCATTCACTTTGGCTGCATCGTTAATGATTAAATTTAGAGTATGAGCAGCAAATGGCATGTAAAAAGCTCGAGGATTTTTGTTCAAAAGGAAATTTTGGAGCCCGTATTTTTTTCCCGTTCATATTTGCCGCATTGTCATACCCTTGACCTCGCATGTCTTCAATGGGGATATTCCATTTTTCCAGTTGTTCCATTATTGTTGCACATAAACCACGTCCTGTGGAATCTGATATATCTACAAAACCTAAAAAGTTTTTCCTGATCTTGACAATTCTATTGTCACAGGAAACAAAGCAAATAATAATGGTCATTTGTTCTGTTTTACTTGCATCATGTGTGCAGTCTAAAATTAAGGAATAATATTTAGATTTTCGAATTGATAATAAAATTGTATCCCTGATTGCATGACTTAAAGTTTCCAATATTTCCTTTTGTCTGTCTTTACTCAAATAGTGTTCTCTGTTGTTTCGATGTAGGGCCCTTTCAACATGATTTTTCCATAATGGGATCAAACTTCGCAAACAGTTCGACTAATTTTAAAAAATTGCCGTCATTCCTTTCATATAATTTATCAGATGATCTGTGAAAAGCTAAAGTTTAGCTACCAAGGAATTTTATAATTTCAATCAAGCGTTCTAAAACACTCGTCCAATGTTTCTTTTCCATTTCATACATGCTTTGAGTCTGGCAATCAATAGTAGTTTTGATTATTAAATTTTTATTAAGTTCCTCCCATTTTAAGAAATTTTTCATGTGAGTTAAACTAGTCTCATGTCTATGCAAAGTTTTACTTAAATTTCTCCAATCGTTATAACCTTCTACAAGACTACTTGATTCAGTAAGTGCAAAACATTTGCAACAAAAGCAAAAAACAGAATTTAAAGTTTCGGAATAAATAATAAATGAGCCATGTTCTTGGCACGAGCTCCCCGTTTTCCATTTTTCTATTATAATACGTGTCGCCAAATTTACGACCTATGTATCTCTGGGATATATTATATTTTTCTTTTGAACAGGCCCCATTTCAATTAAAACAACTCATAATTTTTCATCAATATTTCCCCATTCACCTGGATCTTCTAAATTTACAGAGACTAACAATGTGTTAGTTTCGTGGTCAACTACAACTAAATTTTTCCTAACTGTTTTTCATTTAAATCATGTGTCTTGTTATCGTGTTCAGTTGGAATAGTACTTTCATGAAAACTGGATGATATGCATGGTTCTTCAACTCTGATTTCTGATGTATCGAGTTGGTTACAATCTGCATCAGAATATTTTAATATTTTAACAAATTTATTAAGAGCCCCAGTTTGTTTCTTAATAACTGCTTGTATCGCAGCATGACGCTTACGATTTTGTGCACCGGATAACTTTTTTTAAAATTTTTGATTCCATTTCTATTTTATACACACAAGAAATTATTAGACAACATGACACAGAGACGAAATAATAGTCCGCACTGCGCTGCTGTCAGTAGCCTACTGAGATGCATACCATATGACTGGCTAACTAGCAACAAATGTTTTGTACGAAAATTCGTTTCTGCACATAAAAACCATTCACAGTTTCACTTTAGATAGACTGCTGTAGACACAACATTCTGCAGGCAAGTTTAGCTTATCTTGATGTAAAATTGTAAACAGCCGGCTGATCAAAGAGGAGGGAATATACAATTTTTTTAAATTTTTATTCAGTGTATCCAGCCTTATTTATTTTAATATTGATCATTCTAAGAATTTTTGGTTTTTATGATAAAAATTTTGTTTCCTAAAAATGAACTTATTAACCATGCCCTAGCAGTGGCGGCCCCTTCGTGGCGGCGCCCGCATGCACAGCATGCTCTGCATGCTCTGCATGCCCGCTTCCGCTGGCCCTGCTTATGTATATTTTAATTGACAATTTTTCAGAGAAGTCTGCAAATATAAGGGTAAGTGATATTTATTATATTGTAAAAAGTTGTAGCATAGTGCTTGAGAAATTAATATGTTTAATATTGATTTCAAGTATTGTTTATCAATTCATTTATTTATTTATTTATATATAACCAAACCCATCATGAAAATTCTTAAAAATTAATAATTATATTTAAATTTTAAATATCGAATTGTGGATGTCAGAAAAATAATATTATACATATAAAAAAAAACAACTTTGTCTGGAATAAATTTAATTTAATCCTTTATCCAAGTGTGAGCAAACAAAGTTTGTGCCTGAAAATATCTTCAGGATTGAGGCAAGGTGGTGCATCTGTTGGCAACTCGTAGCAAAGGTGGACCAAGCTCTCATCACTCCTTGTCTCAGCATCTCCCACCATACAATGCACATCTCCTTGTGAACATGTATAATGTTATGCATTAAGGGAAGGGCCACTACCAAGACTGGTTTCGACCTTTATTCAGGTCTCGTCAGTGGGAGGCATTTGCTCACACTTTGATAAAGGATTAAACTAAATTTATTATAGTCTAACCAAGTGCAAAATAAACTTCCTACATCTTTCTCTAAATCCAGACTAATTTAATAATAATGGAGTACACCTGTTGGCAACTCATATAGGTAAATATGACCTCTCCATTGTTTCATCCTTAGTGTCACCACTTCTGGGTCTGCCTCCCACTGACGAGACCTCACAAAAGGTCGAAACCAGTGCAAGTCTGGCTATGAGAGGCTCTGCTTGGGAAGTAGGTTTTTACCTGTCTCTGAGTGGGGCCACCACTGAGATTATGGCTTTGCTTGGTTGTGGGGATGAGCCTGCCACTGGGTAGAGCCAATGTTGAGAAGTTCTTCTCGGTGACAGGGTAAGCCTGTCACCGAGTGGAACAATGCTGAGTTTGCCCAACTCAGCATTGTTCCACTTTCGGGATCGTCTTTTTTTTGCCGCTTCACCTATACAAAAGTCGAAACTGGTCTGGGTAGTGGCCCTTCCCTTAATTCATATCATTATACATGTTTGCAAGGAGATGTGCTTTGTATGGTGGGAGATATTGAGACAAGGAGTGATGAGAGCTTGGTCTACCTTTGCTACGAGTTGCCAAGAGATGCACCACCTTGCCTCAGTACTGAAGATATTTTCAGGCGCAAACTTTGTTTGCTCACACTTGGATAAAGGATTAAACTAAATTTATCATAGTCTAACCAAGTGAAAAATAAACTACCTACAACTTTGTCTGGAGCCAAATACAGGAAAAGAAAAGCAAAGAAATTACAAAAGAAATTCTACTAAACAATGGCTATATTGAGTTCTCATATTCAAAATTCAAAATAAACAAAACTGTTGTCAAATACAAGATGGGAAAGACATATAGAAGCAATAAAGCCTCTTAAAATTAACATACACGAAATTTATCAAGTCCTCTTGGAAATAACTGAAGACACAGCTAAGGATATTGAATCAAGAACACAAGCTAATAATCTTGTTTAAAAAATTACATCCTTAAAAATTTTTTGTTCAATTATTATATAGCATGATATTTTAACTAAAATTAATGTTGTCAGTAAAATGATGCAAATCTCTTCATTTAATATAAAAACAGTTATTGAATGTGTTGAACAGATTACAAAAAGGATTAACAGATTATAAGACAGACAAAATTTTGAAAGTGTTATTAATTCCTCAAAGAAGATAGCAGATATTTTGGATGTAGAACCAGTTTTTCCAAATATTTGAAAAATAAAAAAGAAAAGAATGATTGGTTATGAAGCAGATGAACCTCTAACTAGTTCAAAAGATAATTTTAAAATATACTTTTTTTGGTGATATTAGACAGTACTGTATCATCTCTAATTAAAAGGTTAATGTTGTTAAAGGCGAATAATGAAATATTTAAAATCATCCATAATGTCAAGTCATTGAAACAATGGAAGGAGGAAGATATCTTAAAACATTGTAAAGGTTTACAATAAAAACTAATCAATAGATCTTTGCCACAGTTTGTTTCTTAAATACTTTGTTTTAAAAAAAAAATAATAACAATAAATTCACACTCACACAAACAAATTCTCATTACTTCCTCCAATTGGATCTCTCATTGGCCTCAGACCTTTAACTACTGCATCATCTAAGGCTTCCATGATAAACTGCTTCAAGACATCTACAGGGAAATATGGCGTACTCAGATCTTTATATGGAATGGCTTTGTCACTACAAAAGAAAAATAATAACTTCCATTATGCACTTAAGGATGTTAGATTCCACTATATTAATATGTATATATATTTATAAATCAAGTCAATTAACTAACTATATAATTAGTTAAATGATATTTAACTATTATTTATTTTACAGATATGATTTTCTTTAACAAATCAAATTAAAATTTTAAGATGGACACATAAAAGAAAAAAAAATTGAAACATAAATAATGTGATGTTAATATTATCATTTAAACTCTACTTTTATTGTTTTATTATTATTATTATTATGTAAAACCTCCAGGGAGTCCAAAGCCTCATCAAGGGAGGACACCTACTCTACAACTCTCTGTCTCCACCACTCAAATCCACGGTCAATGTCAAAAACTAACTTACTCAATTGCCTCTGGACCCTTTCCAACATCTCTTCATCCTTTTGAAAACTAGGTGACTATATCTGTGCACAGTAGTCCATATGTGGTCTTGCACTCAACTGCCTTCTGACCATCATTACTTATTAAGGTTAATCTTTCATAGTCATTCTTTCTCTTACTTGCCACGTAATCCCAAAATTTCAAAGAACTTTTGGAGAATTTTTTGCCCTGCTCGGCTAGATTCTTCTCATAATCTGATTTTGGCATCCTTGCAATGCTGGTCATCTTTCTTGCCTGTTTCTGAGTTTGTTGGTCACCTTTCTCTTTATATATCCTCCACAGCATTTTCTTCTCCTGCAGCTCATGCTTGCTGATATTACTCATTCACCTAACTCATACCCAATAAACCCTCCTTACCTTAGGTATACAATATAATATTGCTTCCTCTAGATCAGTGGTTTCCAAAGTGTGGTATGCGTACCCCCTGTGGTACGCGAGTTGATACATGGGGGAAAGGAAAGGAAAAAATATAGGAAGAAAATTAAGTAATTAATTAAAGATAAAGAATATTACTTTCTTTCATCAATTAAACTTATATCTAATATAGACAAAGACGTTATAAAGATCCTGTAAACTTAAATTTGCGAGTAGCGCACACTGGGCAACTTTGCACACATAATCGTCCACGGCAAAGCTGTCATGTTTTTTAAAACTAGGGAGTAAATCTCTTACTTCTCATCATTGCCATTGTTTGTAGAGCATCCTAGTGTTGACAAGCCCAACTAGAGAAAGAAAATTGCTTAGTTATCCAGCTATCTACAGATGACACCACAGTTGTATTAATTATTTGACTATTAGTAGTAAGTTTAACGATTTCTTAGTATATACAGCATACTGTTTCTGTGCAAATCCAATGCCTTTTTGTGCTTACTTTTACGTTTACACTAGAAATAGTGAATTAATATTATCAAAATTGCTTACATTTTTTAAAAGTGTTTGATATTATTAATAGCAAATGAATTGTATTTAAATTTTACTAATTAACCCTCACAAAATAGATAAATGGTTAAAAAAATTTCCTCCAAAGAAACCGCGAATTGAAGATAATTATGATAGTACTTCTACATCAGACGAACAACAAGAAAAAGATAGGATTGATTCTTCTATTCAAACAAGTTCATTATCAGTCAAATTAAGTGATAAAAACATTAATCTGAAACTTAACAAAACCTTGAACAAGAAAGTTCGAAATTATCAAGAAGACTACTTGAAATGGGGATTTACATTGACGATAGTCAACAACGAACCTCGTCCTACATGTGTATTGTGTCATGAGACGCTATGTAATGGAAGTATGAAACCATCATTATTAGTAAGACACTTAAAAACTAAACATCCTGAGCATGAACACAAATCTTTACAATTCTTCGAACAATGTTTGAAGACATGTAATTCTCAATCCAACAACTTAAAAAAATTCACTAAAATAAACGATAAATATTTGGAGGCATCTTTTGAGGTTGCATTCTTAATTGCAAAAGACCAAAAGCCACATGCATTGGGGAAACACTTGTACTCCCAACCACCATAAAAATGGTAGATATAATCCATGGAAAAGAATATGCAGATAAACTAAAATGTATTCCCTTATCAGCAAATACTATTGGTAGACATATAGAAATCATTGCAGATAATTTAAAGAAGCAACTATTAAAACAGATGACTCAATGTGGGAAATTTGCTATACAGCTTGATGAAAGCACAGATGTTGCCAACATGTTTTAGTTATTGGTATTTACTAGATACTATTTTAATAATGAATTACGCGAAGAACTACTTTTTTGTGAGGCACTTCAGGAAAGATGTACAGGGGAAGATATCTTCTCAACAGTAAATAACTTCTTTGTTAAAAACAATATTTTGTGGAAAAACTGTTTAAGCATAACTAGCAATAGAGCAGCTGCTTTAATTGGTACAAAGAAAGGATTCAAAGGAAAAGAAACCAAAATAGCACCACATGTCAAATTCATTCATTGTATTATCCACGGGCAAGCTACTGTGGTAAAAAAAATGCAGCTTGATATACACAAAATACTGCATGATGTTATCAATATAGTTAATTTTATAAAAATGAGGCCTTTGAATAGCAAAATATTTACAGTACTATGTCAAGAGATGGGCATATCCACGAAAATCTTCTATACCACATGGAGGTTCGTTGGTTATCTCGAGGAAAAGTGCTTAAGAGAGTTGTAGAACTAAAGATGAGTAATGCATTTTCGAAAGAATGAAGGATAGCGAAAAAAGAATGAATGATGGCAAAAGTTGGACGCATGTTGGACTGAAAGTATGGAAACAAAGAAAGATGAATGACAGTGAAAGTGAGAAGAATTATAGCGAAAGTTGAACACATGTTAGACCGAAAGTATGGAAACAAAGAAAGATGAATGAAAGTGAAAGTGAGAAGAATGATACGAAAGTTGGACCGAAAGTACGAAAACAAAGAAGTATAAATGAGAATGAAAGTGAGAAGGGGGGTAGAGAATTAGAAAGATTTAATGATAGAGAGAATGTGTCGTGAGATTTGGAGGTTGAATTGGATTGGATGAGGCAAGAAATGAAATAGATGCGAATTAATTTATGAGAATTCAGGTCAAAACTATTAAAATAAACCATGATAGCATGAAAGAGTTAACAAAAGATGAGTAAGTGGTGTTGTATGGCGACTCCATTATTAAAGGTGTGCTAGAGGATAGAATGCACAAGGTATGTTTTCCAGGCAGTAAAATGAGTAGAGTGATTGAGGCGGGAGCGAGCAAAAGAGTTAATAGTATTAATTGGTACGAATGATTTGAGAGAGGACAAAGAGCATGTTAGAATAGATATCAGGAGGCTGCTTGTGAGGATAAAAGAGAATAGTGTGACAGGAAGGGTAGTCAGTGTGTTACCTAGATATGATTGTGGTGAAATGAGGTGGAGAGCAAGGATTATGAATGATATGTTGGCTGAAATGTATAGAGAGATGGGAGTACAGTTTGTTAATGTGTGGAATGAGTTTGAGGGATGAAGCGAGCTGTATGGGAGTGATGGACTGCATTTGAGTGGTTATGGTGTGAGTCGCTTGGAGAGACTGCTGCTGGAAGGCAGAGAAGTGAATAGAGAGAATGAATCAGATCGAGAGGGGAGTGATGTGGAAGAGCAAGAGAGTAAGACAGGAGAGATTGAAGAAGTGGATATGAATGGGGAAGTGAATGGTATGAGTATAGAAAATGAGAGAATAGGTGTGCAAGAGGAGCAGGTAAATGGGGAGACTCAGGGTGGACAGGGGTATACAGCATGAGAAAGGTGGATGCTCCAAGAGGAGGTGAAAGCATGTGTATGCAAGAAAGGAATTGGATGAACAGGGATCAAGAGGAAAGAGTTGAAATTGAAAAGGGTTCTAAAATGAAGAAACAGAAAGGGAAATAGCCCCAGTCGAGCATGGAGAGATCACATCGAGTGAGTGATATCAGTGGAACTAGCTGTACATCGAGAAATGAGCTGTTGTGTTTGTATACAAATGCTAGAAGTATAAGAAACAAGGCAGATGAAATGGTTGCATTAATTGCATCTGTTCACCCAGAGATTGTCGGAATAAGTGAGACATGGTTGGAAGAGAATGACATCCTGACAGGAATAGAGATGGAAGGGTATGATGTGTTTCATGAGGATAGAAGGGGTAAAAATGGAGAGGGAGTACTATCGATGATAGAGAAAGAGTTATGTCCATACAGAGTAGAGATGCAAGAATGAAATAGAGCCAGTGATTTGAGGCAGTATGGTGTGAAATAGAGGTGAATGGAATCAATGTAATAATAAGGATGGTGGTGATAGTGAAATGTATAGTCAAATTAGCCAAGAAAATAAGTAAAGGGTGACCATTATGGGTGATTTTAATTATGGCAATATAGACTGGAATGATGAGATAGCAACTGGAAGTAAAGAAAATGAGTTTCGTGAGTTTTTGAGGGATAACTACCTCAGACAGTATGTAACAGAGGGCACACAAGGATTAAGGGTCTTGGATTTGATCAACTTATCAGAGGATGTAATTATAAATGAGGTGTCAAATCATTTACCAATTGGTGAGAGTGAGCATGAGGTGATTACCTGAGTGGTTGCCAACAGTGCGAGGACCCCTGTGAGTAAAGGGTATATGAAGAGCACAGGAAACAACTTGCGGATGTAGCGTGGAAAGAGGAGTTAGCTGGAAAAGAGTTCAATGCACCTTGGAGGATTTTCAAAAACTATCTAGTAGATTTTTTTTTTTTTTACAGTAATACACCATAGCAAATAGAAATTCGAAAGACTATTTATGGAATCAGCCTCAGCCCTAAGAAACTCTCCAAATCTCAACAAATTTGGTTGTATGCGACTGTCCCAAATTTGGGAGGCATACATCAACAGACCTTCAGCCCAACGTCCAAGAACACCTACTTAGCCTGCTAGAGGGCACCATCAGGACTTCTAGGAGAATGATAGCTTCATATCTTCATTCTCAGTTACTGTGTTGTAGTGCTGGCATGCACGTGCCTTTTTGTAAATTCCTTTTGAAAATGGTAACGTAATGTTGCCGAAATATCGGAAATATTTATTAAAGTATAATTTAATTTATATTCGGATCTACTTTATTCAATTCCCTAAGTGATTTAGAAAGGCATAACCAACGTATAAGCCTGTCTACGAGAATCAATATCTAGTAGATGCAACGTTTAAATGTATTCCAAGGGTGAGAAGGTTAAATAAGGTAGATGTGAGATGGATGAATAAAGAGATTAAGCATGCGATACAGAGAAAAAGGGCATTGTGGAGGCAGCATAAGAGAAGTGGAAATAACCAATTTCATGAGGTCTACAAAGTCCAGGCAAGGAGGGTGACATGGTTGGTGAGAGTAGCTAAAGAGAGGTATGAACAGCAGTTAGCTAAAGAAGCCAAAAAGAATCCTAGGGAGTTCTTTCGACATGTAGCCAGCAAAAGAAAGAATGATTATGGAAGGATGACATTGATTGGAGAAAATGGTATAAAGACAGCTGTTGTGGAATGTCTGGTTCGAGATACTAAATGAGCAGTTCATAAAGGTCTTTCAATCTTGTCAATGTGACTTCATGGAGAGATTGAGAACAGTTGATGATGAGGAGGAGAGACTGACTGTAAGTGAGCAAGAGGTGTTTGGAGAGTTGAATAAACTAGATGTAAATAACGCTGTGGGACTTGATAATATATCACCACATATTCTGAAGGAATGTGTCAGGGAGTTGACACCTGTCTTGGCATATTTTTTTAATACGAGTCTTGCACTTGGTCAAGTTCCTAAGGAGTGGAAGGAGGGCAAGATTGTGCCACTTCATAAAGGAGGTGATCGAACTCAAACTATAGGCCTATCAGTGTGTCAGGTGGTGTGGTTAAATTGTTCGAGAAGCTTGTGAGAACTAGGATCCAGAGTTGGGTTGACAACAATGGTATTACTTATGGACAGCATGGATTTGCTAAAGGGAGGTCATGTTTTAGTAATCTACTTACTTATTACAATAAAGTGACTGCTTCCTTGGACAGAGGAGAAGGATACACAGTAATATACTTGGATTTTGCAAAGGCTTTTGATAGAGTATCTCATGATAAGTTGACAGTCAAACTAGAACAGATGGTGTTGGTTATTAGATTAGTGCATTGGACTGGAGACTGACTATCTGATAGGTATCAACAAGTTCTGTATGGGGGAGTGATATCCAGGAAAAGGAAAGTCACTAGTGGAGTGCCTCAGGGGTCTGTTTTAGGGCCACTACTGTTTAACTTGTATATTAACGATATAGGTGAAGATCTGGATTGAGATATACAGTTGTTTGCAGATGATGCAAAGTTAGGACGAACCATAAAGAGTAGTGAAGATGTTGTGGCCTTACAAGAAGACTTCAATAAATTTAGTGATTGGGCACAGAAATGGGATGCGAGTTCAATGTTGCAAAATGTAAGGTTTTACAATTTGAAAACAAAGATGGGATGCAGAATTTATGCTTGGTGAGAATATATTGTTGGAGGTAGATGAAATAAGAGATCTGGGGGTGATAGTGGATAAGGATCTAAAATTTAGTGGACACATAGCCATAATTGTGAAGACAACACAAAGGTTTCTGGGAATGATGCGGAGGACACTGACGTGTAGAAGTAGGGAGATTCTTGTTCCATTGTATAAGGCTTTGATTAAGCCACACATGGACTATTGTGCCCAGATTTGGTCACCTGGTTTTCAGAAGGATGAAGAGATGTTGGAAAGGGTCCAAAGGTGACTAAGGTAGTTTCTGACTTCTGAAATGTCGAGTATGAGGAAAAATTGAGAAGATGTAATTTGCAGAGTGGTGGACAGGAGGAAGAGGGGAGATATGATAGAGACCTATTGGTAAGGGGTTGTTATAGGATCAATGCTGGAGAAGTTCTACAGAGAATAGTGGGAGATCAGGCGAGAACCAGAGGTCATCCCTGAAAACTGTATAAAGAGGGTGTGAGTAGGGGAGTGAGAGGCAGGTTTTTTTTCGTGCAGACTTGTGAATGATTGGAATGCCTTGCCTGAGGTGTGGTGTCTGTAAGGAGTTTGAGTGTGTTTAAGACACGGTATGATGAGATGTGTGTGTGATAAAAGGACCTCCCAGAGAGTCTTTGACTCCACGAGGTCTTGGGGTAATAGTAATAATAATAATAATAATAAATTTGCAGATCTTTTCAATGACGATAAGTGGTTCATAATACTATGCTAACTAGATGATATTTTTGAAAAAGTAAAAATGCTTAATTTGTCTCTTGAAAGAAAAGGAAACATTTTAACAATGAATGAGAAAATAACTGCATTTCGAAAGAAAATGGTGCTGTGGAGAGAGAAATTTGAAAAGGGATGTTTAGAAATGCTTCCATCTTTATCTGATTTCATTACAGTAAATAATGTAAAAGTAAAACAAACAAAAAATCTAATATCTGCACAATTAAAAAGTTTAGAAACATATTTTTATAACTCATTCACAGATCTTCCTTGCGAAGAATTTCAATGGATTTTATACCCATTTGCAGAAAATGTAAAATTGACCACCTTCCAATTATTTTTCAAGAGCAATTAATTGACATTAGATACAACACAACTTTGAAAAACGAATTTCAACAGAAATCTCTTCCCAATTGGTGGATGGGACTGAAGTCCGAGTATAGCAATTTAGTAAACACAGCAAATTATGCACGCATACCAATTGGTTCTACTTATTTATGTGAGGTATCATTTTCTGCAATGGCAGGTATTAAAACCAAATATCGAAATAAATTAAACTTGGAACCAGAGCTTCGTATCGCAGTATCGGAAGCCATCAAACCAGAATTTCAAGAAATTGTGAAAGAAATGTGAGGCCATTGTTCACATTAAATATTGTAATAAATGTTTGTAAGCTGTTAATAATAAAAATAATTAATAAAAAAAATAATAAAAATATCTAGCATTTTTAATTATTATATGATGATACAGGGCATATTTCCTGTTTATAATACTTATTACAATAGATTTTTGCTCATTTAATTGGGGGTATGCGCTATTTATTTTTTCTGTCTGGGGATACATGGTTAAAAAAGTTTGGAGACCACTGCTTTAGATGACCCTTAACTATCTCCTATGCACTACTAACATCCATACCCTGCAGTGTTTTATTTCATGGTACAGATTTAAGCTTTTCCCTAAGCTTGTCATGATCACTTGCTTTGTAGTTCCATATATACCCTCCCTTCTTGACAGAATATTCCTCATATTTTACAATTGACTTTGGAGTAAATGACTTTACTCCAAAGTCAAGACCATATGGTCAGTTTCACCAATCAGAGGCAATGTGATCACCATGGTTATTTATAGCTCTACTGAACCTATGACCAGGTCCAATACTTTCACACCCCTAGTCCCCTTCATCACATGTTGCATGAAGTAATTATCTCTCAGCAGTTGTGTATATCCATTTCCTTCCTACTATGTGATCTTTATTTCTTCCAGTCAATATCTCCATAGTTGAGGTTTCCATAATAATCACTTGACCCATACTCATTGTAATAATTTGGCAATGCATGATTTTCAGATCATCTGTGGAACTCCTTGACCTATAGCAACAAACAAATGTATATTTTGTCTTACTTGCCTTAATCTCACACTAGACTGTTCCAAATGAACAGTCACCCTCCTGCCTATCTCATATTCTTTTCGGCTTCAATTCATCCACTATCATTAGTAGTATCCCTTTCCCCAACCTAATCTTCTCTGTTTATCATGAAAATATTAAATCTATCACATTCTATTCCTGTAACTATCATCTGCTGTTAGTCAAGTCTGACTAATGCCTATAATGTTTGGTGAGTTTGCACTAACCGGTGCCCAAATCTCCTCCCTTTTGTTCCTGATACTTTTGGCATTAGTATATAGAAACTTCAGCATCCCTTTAGGCTCCCACTCACCTTTACTTCTTGAATTGACTAACCTATACAATATTTTTGCTTCAGAGTCTAGATTCTGCACTGGTCATTCTCACATTTACTCACTTCGTGGGTGTCTTCATCGTCACACAAACTCACCTGCTTCCACGCTAATTGCTTAATTTTTCCTGAATTTGTGCTTCAGCATGCTCGCTGAACAAAGTTCTCTCTAGGTACCTAACACCAAAATCATTCAGATGAAGTCCATCACCATTGTACAAATCCTTCTCTCTGTCAAACACAGACCAAACATCCACAAATCCTACATCATTCCTTCTGCACAGTCTATGTATTGATTCATTAGCTGTCAATGATCTACTCATCAGTTTGCCTTTATCATAGCATGGCAGGAGACTTACAATCTTCACCTTCTTACTCTTCAATTTTGCCTCTTCTAACAACTCTTTCACATCCTCCCTCATAAAATACTTCTCGTCTCTCCAATCATTTGTGCTAACAAAGACAAGTTACTTCATTACCTTTTGTATCCGGATGGCATAACTAATACTTTAAGAAAACATGATTTTGTTACACTTTCATTAAGTACTCTTCTGATCATTGAGTCCACGTACATAATTTTCTCCTTAAATTGTTTTTCGTGTTTGTTCGCTCGGTCTCTTTATTATATTATTATTAGCAAGAGATCAGCCCTGCTAATCTCTTGCTACTTCTGCAATTTCTCAATTTTGCACTTTGATTTGTGAAGGATAACATTCAAGTGTGTGCTGTTTCTTTATTACTGTCCATTTTGTTCTTCTTTATTTCCATGGCCTCATATTCAACATTATGTTATTAAACACAATTTTCCATCCTACCACTGATACTGTCCACTCTACTAACATTTGCTGCATTCTCATCAGCTAATAGCACTCACTTTTGAAACATTTAGTACACTCTCTCTCTCTCTCTCTCTCTCTCCAGTTTCAATTTTCTTCCACATATCACTTAAATATCTCAACGAATACATTCCACACAGATGCTGCACAGCACAAAATCCTGCAAATTCAAACCACCCAACAATGTGGTCTTTGCCACCATTGTTCTCTCTGAAGTTGGTGCCATACTAACAATATCGTATTTAAAAAAAATACAAGATTTACTTACAAACTAAATAGCTAAGTCAATGATGCACCTGTTTAAAACGTAAACTACAATAAGTTAAACTAATACTATCAACTAAATTCTGAAAAGTTATTTTTCCTTCAGGTGCACTAAAACCACTCTACACGGAAAATGTATAAATGCTTGATTTGTAGAATTTTCTTAAGCAGCGATGAGAAGATCTAGATCCTCTTCAGTCTTGCAGTGATGCTGCATCATGACGATCTAATTTCCTGTAGCTTCACTCAGTTTGTGATCGCTGAGGTATGATTTGGAAGTTTGACCACTTCTAGTGGAAATTTGACCTGCAAGAATTAGGAAAGAAGCCTGTTGTGTCACATTTTGTGGAATGCTTTGTCAATGTCCAATCACCCCCTGTGTGCTGCTTCCAGTTGAACCCTATGCTGATGTTTTCCACAACACTGAGAACTTGTTGTTGTGTGGAGTGGTTCTCCTGAAATCCAAATTGCTCATCGGGAATGAGACTTTCTTTGGTGACTTTCTGATGCCTTATTAGTATTATTTGCTTAGCTATTTTTCCTAGATACAAAAGCAGGCTAATTAGGTATAGTTTTGGGGCAGGTGCACTGCTTTTCCTAGTTTTGGGATTAAGATTACATCTGCTACTTTCCATTGTGCAGGAAAGTAGTGATATCTTAATATTGAATTAGTAATAGCACAAATATGCAATTATGGCTTTATGTGGCAGGCATTTGATGATTTTGTTAGAAATCCCATCTGGGCCTCGTGCTTTCCTATTTTTAATTTTCTTAATGATTTCACATACCTCAGCAGGTGATGTCAGTTGCAACGTGGTTATGAACTCTGTATTTTAGCACACAGTGCACCCAGGTGTGTAGTTTACTGATGAAGTCTAGAACTGCATGAGTGTAGCTTGGACTACACTGTGTCTCTAGGCTGTTAGCAAAGACTTCAACTTTGTATACATCATGGTAATCAAGACCACGTTCATCATGGATCGATGAGAGAGATTTACAGTCTGTGGATAGAGGTTTGGTCATTTTTCAGGATGTCTGGTCTTCTGTGTTTAAGGACTGCAGTTTTGTCTCTCACAGTTTGTTTTGATAGTTTCTAAGCACACATATCAAACTTCTTTTGTAACCGTATTGAGCACTTTTCAGTGTTCAGTGTTCTTACCAGCATTCTGTGGCATTGTTGTCTTCCTCTGTTCTTCTCTTGGATCAGGGTTTGAATCTCAACCAAAGTCAGTCAGGGTTTGTGTGTAGCACATCTGCAGTGGCAGCTGTTAATGCAGTTGTCATCTGCTTTTCTAAGCTCAAAATTGAGTCATTGATTTTTTCCTTTGAGGAAATAACTAGAACTGGGCCAACAGATTCATGTAGAGCAGTTGTTAGTTTTGTACAGCTGACAGTTGAGACCTGACTGGGTTGTGGTCAGAGATGAGGTTGTCCATTGCACTTATTTGGCACTGATGTGTGATATTTTGTAGTATCGCTATATCAAGGACATCTGATCAGATACAACAATTGATGTAATACCAAAATCATACATTTCCCATATAGAAGTAGTGCAAAGGTGTATTAACTTATTATTATGAATCAGGCTTTCATGAGTCAAAAGACTCATCAAGGGAGGTCCTTCGTAGAAAACACGTCTATCATACAACTCCTTGAACTCGTTGACTGTTCGTGGTTCAACCACCTTCCATGCAAAGAAACCACTCCTCACCCTCTTGCTCACAGCTTCCTTTTGTAGCTTCCAGAGATGGCCCTTTATTCTCGCTCCTTCTTCCTTCAAATCCTCAGTAGTATAGGTTAGTATCCCCGCCTGTCATGGAATAGAGCTAATTGTTGAAAGATTTTTTTTCTTCAATAAATTAAATTAAAGATGCCAAGAAATTATATTCTTATTTAATCCTTTATTCAAGTGTAAACAAAGCTTGTGTGTGAAGTAACTTCATGGCTAGATTACTTGTATATAGAGGCTAGTGACTTCACATAATTGCCTTAGTATCAAATAATTCAATTAATGTGAAGTCACCAGCCTCTATATACAAGTGGCCTAATCTCTATATACAAATAGTTTAGCAGAGAAAGCTGATTGAAATAATTCTCTTTCACACTAATCAACTGTACATTTTTTCATTGAAAACATTTCTGAAAATTATCCTCAGAAAAAAAACAAGTTAAGAAATATTTTTATAAAAAAAAAAGGAAAAATTGTATGTTTAATTGTATACTTACGATGTAGGTGTCATTGTCATTTGCGGACGTATAGAAGCAGATACCAAAGTGGAAAGGCTGTGTGCATTTGCTGGATCTTCATATATTGCTCTCAGGTCTTGTCCAAGAGGGACAATAAATTCATTTTGTGTGAGACTCCTAAAATAAGCATTAAATGAATTAGTATATATTGAATATTTTAATAATATATCATTCAAATTATAAAATAACCAAAAAAAAGTTATACTTTCAGGAAAATCAGAGAAACTACATATATAACAACAGCTTGATGTTATATACAGAAAGAAAACAAAATCTAGATGCCCTAGTTCTAAGTTCAGGTGCATGATGGAAACTCAAAAAAGCATTCCAATACTGCAATTAATACTGTTTTTAGCACTGACACTGCATGTTGAAATCAATTCATCACAGTGCATTATAGTAATTTATTCACTCATTAAATCATATTTTTCATTGTTTATTAAGCCATTGCTCAGCACAAAACAAAGCTAAAATTTAAACCAATGCTAGGAGAGGAACACGTGGATTCCTCACTTTAACAGCTTCAAAGGAAAGACGTTCATATTTCTGATCATTATATAAAGAATGATAGCTCTGTTTTCAGAATGTTTAATGAGATCTATCCACAGAATGGAATGAGAAAACTGACTTTTCTGTTTATTATTATTATATTATTGTATGGGTATCTTAATAGAGTCCAAACTGGTTGAAGGAGATCCAAATTATCCACACAATCTATCCTCCCAAAATTTGTGAAACATTAATTATCAAAGATCATACTTTACATCCTGGGCCACCTACAAATGCCCACAGAGGACGTACCACCTAGATAGGACTTTAGAGTCACCCACGTGTTTCACTTAGTACTGTATTATATTTGAGTGTGTTGTTACAAAAGTTATTTGTAATCCCTGAAGATGTCTCAGTGATTGAGACAAAATATTAGAAGCATTAAAACTTTTAATACTTCCCCAGTGCTGTAACTCTTTCCAGAGTGCCTTGGCTAATGAAAATAAGCAAATGTTTGAAAGGAAAAATAAGCGCAAGAATGGGAGAGTTTCAGAAATGAAGGAAAGAGTGTTGCACGGTGACTCATTATTAAGAGGTGTGATAGATGAGAGTTTAACTAAATCGTACTTGCTGGGTGCGAAATTTAAGGATGTAAGTGAGAGTATTAGAGTGCAAAAACAGAGGGTGAAAGAATTGATAGTTGTGGTGGGCACGAATGAATTGAAAGGAGATAAATTTTTTATGAGAGAGGACTTGAAAGTATTGTTAAAGGTAGCGAAAGAAACGAGTGACAGAGTTAGGATGGTGAGTCTGTTGCTACGGTAAGACAGACAGGAGTTTAGAAGGAGGGCCATAATCGCAAATGACTCTATGCGCAGGTTATGCAGACGGTGTGGTGTGGAATTTGTGGACGTGTGGAATGAGTTTGATGGGTGAAAGGATTTATACAAGATGGATGGCCTGCATTTGAATGGATTTGGTGTGCGGAGACTGGAAAAAGTGTTGCTGAATGAAGTGAAAATGGATGTGCAGAACCAGGGAAACTAGAACTACCAAGGGGGGGGGGGTAGATATGCGGACATCAGTGAGACAGTTGAGTGTAAGAATGTATATAATGTACCCAAGCCGGTATACTAAAGACAAATAATCGGAATGGGATAGTTAGAATAACGCATCAAGATAGGGGTGGCACAAAGGGACCTCTGCATTTCATGTATACTAATGCCAGGAGTATTAGGAACAAGAAGGAATAATTTATGGCCTTGGTTGGCTCTTTCTGGCCACAGGTTATTGGCATTAGTGAAACATAGCTGACGGAAGAGGATATAGTTAGTGGGATAGAATGTGTAGGTTATAGTGTGTTTAGGAGGGACAGAGAGAATAAAATGGGGGAGGAGTATTATTGATGATAGCTGATGAACTGCAGCCAAGGAGAATTGAAGTTGTATTGCAGGATAGTGAAAAGAGCTCATTTGAGGCTATTTGGTGTGAGATTGTGACTAGCAGAACAAAATATACAGTTGGGTGCTGCCATAGACCAGGTGATGGAATAGATGGTGGAGATAGTATGAATAAACAAATTGGTGAAATGAGTGGAGGGAGGGTAATTCTTATGGTAGGATTTCAACTATGGTAACATTGGTTAGAAGGAGAAGAGGACACGTGTGAGGAAGGAATTGGATTTTATTCAATTATTAAGGGATAACTATCTGAGACAGCATGTAATAGAAAATACTAGGAGTCTGAGAGTCCTTGAACTGGTAATAGCATCTGAGAATTTGACTGTAATAAATATGACCATGTTACCATCTATTGGTGAGAGTGATCACCAATAGGTGGTCACACTCACCTACTGGTGATGACTTGGGAGGTGGCTAAAAGTGTGGAATTTTCGATTAAGACAGGGTATATATATGTGAAATTACCGTGCTGGCAAGTATGACAAGCTTAGGAGATTGCTTGGTTCAGTGCCATGGTATGTAAAACTGCAAGGGCTGGATGTCAATAGAGCATGGGAAGTGATCAAGGAGCATTTACAGGAGATAACGGCCGATTGTATACCTAGGGTCCGAAAAGTAAAACAAGTAGGGTTAAATGGATGAATATCACCATCAAGCTTGAGCTGCAAAAAAAAGAAACTGTGGAGGGAATTTAAAGAGAAAGGTGACCTGCAGGCACACGAAATGTATAAAGCGCAGGCAAGAAGGGTAACGAGTGTGGTAATAAAAGCAAAAGCGGATTATGAAAGGAAACTAGCTATGCAAGCAAAAGAGAATCCCAAACAGTTCTTTCAATATGCTGCAAGCAAGAAAAAAACTGTACACGGCAAAATGATTTTAAAGAATGACGATGGTAAGGAGGTCACTGAATCAGTCGATATAGTGGAGTTACTGAGCGCGCACTTTGCAAAAATTTTTTCATCCAGGTGGTGACATTGAAGAAATGAAGGAACCATTAGTTTATACGGGAATTGTGATGAATGAAGTGGAGGTGAATAGTCTATTACAGAACCTTAATGTGAATACATCTGTGGGATTGGATGGTATACCGGCACGGATCTTAAGTGAAGTGGCTAAAGAATTATCAGTGCCCTTGACCATGTTGATTAATCTGAGTCTTGTGTCTGGTTTAGTCCTGAAGGTGTGGAAAGAGGGGAAAATAGTTCCACTGCATAAAGGAGGATCCAAGACTACTGTTGCAAATTACCGACCGATCAGCATATCAGGAGTCATTGTCAAGGTCTTGGAGAAAATAGTCAACAGAAAAATACAGGAATGGATTGATGAAAATGAGATACTGTATGGGGGACAGCATGGTTTTGTGAAGGGTAGATCATGCTTCAGTAACTTGCTGAAGTTTTATAACACAGTGACAGCTGAACTGGATAAGGGTAATGGGTTCACAGTGATACTGCTGGACCTGGCTAAGGCCTTTGACAGGATACCACATGGAATGCTAATCTGTAAACTGCAACATATGGGAATGGATATAGGGTTGGTGAGATGGATAGGTAGGTGGTTGATGGTGAGATATCAAAGAGTGGTTTATTCACGAGTAGAATCCAAAAGATGGCCTGTGACTAGTGGTGTGCCCAAGGGTTCTGTTCTTGGACCAGACCAGTGCTGTTTAATTTGTTCGTTAACGATATAGGGAAGAATCTAAGAGGAACGCTGATGATGCAAAGTTGGGTAGGGCAATAGTGAATGCAGAAGATGTCATAATATTGCAGGATGACTTGGATAGATTGGAGTTCTGGGCTAAGAAGAATGGATGTCAATTTAATGTGGCAAAATATAAAGTTATGCAATTTCATGTGAAAAGATTAGCAGCAGTATGCCACATTGGTGGAACTGTACTCCAGGAGATTGATGAGGCCAGGGACTTGGGAGTGTTGGTGGATAAGGAGATGAGGTTTAGGGGACACATTGCAAAAGTGGCTAAATCAGCTCATCAAATCACTTGGTTGCTGAAAAATACCTTGACGAGAAGAGACAAGCAAGTTATTGTTCCTCTGTACCGAGGCTTGATAAGACCTCATCTTGACTACTGTGTCCAGATTTGGTCACCTAGGTTTCTTCTTGATGGGGAAGAGGTGGAGAGGATCCAGAGGCGAGTGACCAAGATGATAGCAGGTCTATGGAATGAACCTTATGAAAACAAGTTGAAGATTTGTGGGTTGCAGAATTTGGTTGATAGGCAGAAAAGGGGAGATATGATTGAGACATTCAAATTGCTGAGGGTTTCTATTGGATTAATTCAGAGGATATTTTTGAGATCAGAACTGGTGGTGGGAGAACTAGGGGACATCTATGGAAGCTGGGCAAGAGTGTGGTTAGCAAGGGTGTTAGAGCTGGTTTCTTTACTTTTTAGAGTGGTAAATGAGTGAATAAGCTGCCAAAGTCTATTTTGGGTGCTATGACAGTAAATGAGTTCAAGGCAAGGTATAATATATACTGTGAGAATGTCATATAGTTGTGTGGACATGATGTTTAGGGCCTCCCTCAATAAGTCTAAGGACTCCCTTGGAGTCGCCGTAATAATAGTAATAGTAATAATAATAAATCTTCATATCATACCTCTGCTTGAACCCATTAACTGACAAAGCACTAACAACGGACTCTGAGAACCGATTCCACTTATTCACAACTCTCCAAGTCAAAAATTTATTCTAGTCCTCACATCCCTACTAACCACACCTTTATTCAACTTCTAGGGATGATCCTTGTTCTGGCCACTCCAGCCAAGTGCTGAAACATTTCTGCTGCATCAATCCTATAAAACCCTTTAAGAAACTTAAATGTTTATATCATATCCCCTCTTTTTCTCCTATCAACCAACTTCTGCATTCCACACATCCTCAATCTATCTTCGTAGGGAACATTCCACAGACCACTCACCATTTTAGGTCACTTGCATCTGAATCTTTTCCACCATTTCCTCATTGCCAAGAAATCCAGGAGACCAGACTTAAGCACAGTAATCCAGTGGATGTAGCAAGGCCTCATAAAATAGGAATAACAACTTCCTTATCTCTACTTGTTAATGTGTTCTTAAATAGCCAAGTAATCTTATGGGCTATCTTAGCAACCTGTACAATATGTCCTCTAAACTTTAACTCTCTGTCTGCCACCACCCCTAAATCTTTAGCTTCATCTATTTCCTGGAGTACAGAGTCATCTATGTGATACACGGCTTGAAATTTATTGATCCCAAAATGCATAACTATACATTTCTCCACATTAAACTGACACTGATTATCTTTTTCCCATACTGTCAGCCTGTTTAAATCATCCCGTATGTTCTTCATATCATCTTGATTAACCATTACTCTACCTAATTTTGCATCATTAGCCCCGATGATGCAAAATTAGGTAGAGTATGATGGCATCCCGACTATTGTGTTAAAAAATTGTGCCCCAAAACTAATACCTATCCTGTATCGCCTCTTCAATCTATCCTATTCATATAGCATCTACAGCATGGAAATAGGCCCACATCCAGCCCATTCCAAAGAAAGGTGTTAAAAGTCAACCAACTACCATCTAAATGCTCTCACTTCTATTCTTTCTAAAATTATGGAGAAGGTCATCACAACCAACTCTTCAACCACCTACAGACATACTCACTAATCAGTGACCAGCAGTATGGTTTCTGTCACTTGCAATCTACAGTTCAATTCATGAAAGAATTTGGAGAAAATGGTTACTCTTGGTTAGCCTAGTGGCTTAGTGCTTCGCAACCATATGCCTGGGGAAGGAGCGTCCTAGGTTCGATTCCCGTCGGAGACGTGAGGAGCTCAAGGATCTTCCTCAGCCATAGCCAAGTTAGCCGGTCTTGGGCATGGACAGTAGGGTTTTTTCCGCCAGTTTATCTGGGGTTTTTCATCCCGCAAGCAGGCAAACCGGCCCCGTGAACACACAGGTTACAGTCATAAAAAATACTTACGGCAAGGAAGGCAACAGGAAACCACCTTGCTCATAATCATCTCCCTAGTATGGTAGCATATATAGCTACCCTCCCCTGGCCGTATGGCAGAAGGGAACAGATAGATAGACTTTTGTAATATTTTCTTACTCTTGAAAGTTTATTTTTCACATGGTCAGACTATAATAAATTTAGTTTAATCCTTTATCCAAGTGTGTGCAAACAAAGTTTGCGTCTGAAAGTATCTTCAGGACTGGGATAAAGTGGCACAACACTGGGCGACTCCTTGCAAAGGCAGAGCAAGCTACCAACACTCCTATCTCAGTATCTCCCATAATGCAAAACACATCTCCTTGCAGATATGTATACTGTTATGCATTAAGGGAAGGGCCACTACCCAGACTAGTTTCGACCTTTACTGAGGTCCCTTCAGTGGGAGCCATGCCCAAGTGGAGATACTAAGGCAGAAGCATTAGCAAGGTCATCTCCTCCTATAGGAGCTGCCAAACGGTGTGCCACCTTTTTATGAAATTACTCTGGATTTAGAGAAAGATGTTAAAGTTTATTTTTCACTTGGTCAGACTATAATAAATTTAGTTTAATCCTTTATCCAAGTGTGTGCAAACAAAGTTTGCGCCTGAAAGTATCTTCAGGACTGGGATAAAGTGGCACAACACTGGGCGACTCCTTGCAAAGGCAGAGCAAGCTACCAACACTCCTATCTCAGTATCTCCCATAATGCAAAACACATCTCCTTGCAGATATGTATACTGTTATGCATTAAGGGAAGGGCCACTACCCAGACTAGTTTCGACCTTTACTGAGGTCCCTTCAGTGGGAGCCATGCCCAAGTGGAGATACCAAGGCAGAAGCATTAGCAAGGTCATCTCCTCCTATAGGAGCTGCCAAACGGTGTGCCACCTTTTTATGAAATTACTCTGGATTTAGAGAAAGATGTTAAAGTTTATTTTTCACTTGGTCAGACTATAATAAATTTAGTTTAATCCTTTATCCAAGTGTGTGCAAACAAAGTTTGCGCCTGAAAATATCTTCAGGACTGGGGTAAAGTGGTACAACACCAGGCAACTCCTTGCAAAGGCAGAGCAAGCTACCAACACTCCTATCTCAGTATCTCCCATAATGCAAAACACATCTCCTTGCAGATATGTATAATGTTATGCATTAAGGGAAGGGCCACTACTCAGACTAGTTTCGACCTTAATAAAAAGGTGGCACACCATTTGGCAGCTCCTATAGGAGGAGATGACCTTGCTAATGCTTCTGCCTTGGTATCTCCACTTGGGCCTGGCTCCCACTGAAGAGACCTCAATAAAGGTCGAAATTAGTCTGGGTAGTGGCCCTTCCCTTAATGCATAACATTATACATAACTGCAAGGAGTCGCCCGGTGTTGTACCACTTTACTCCAGTCCTGAAGATACTTTCAGGCGCAAACTTTGTTTGCCACACTTGGATAAAGGATCAAACTAAATTTATTATTTTCTTACTCTTATTGTTATATAATTAATTTTCTACTTGTTTATATTAACATTAGTAATCATATGCAGTTGCACTTTCAATTCTAGGCCGCCAATTAATCTAATGAAGAGTGTGCAAAGTATGGAAGACAAAGGGATTGCTTTTGGGTAGCATCAATTCTTTTGTTTCATTTCTGGTGCTAATCCCTTTTTGGATTTAGGAAAAATTTATATTATGATGCTGCGCCATCCTAAATTCTAGACAAGAGAATAACTCAATAATCAGAGAATTAACACTCAGAATTTACACTATTAACTAATTCCTTGATAAGTTCGTTAAGTACTTAAATTTTACTAAACCTATATTTCATTTGAGTCATAGCTACTCTTATGTCTTAACTCCCCATTGGTTCTGACTTTTATGAGCAGTGCAAAGAGATCAAAATTAGGCAAGGTGTTAGATTAATAATAAAAAAAAAAGACATTTATTCACCAAATCAGATATATTACAGATAACAACAATTACTAGCTTAGAATCACAACTATCCTTCAGATTGAGTTCAATTAATTAAGTGATACAAACTCTCTCTTAACATTTTATAACATGCCTCAAAATCTCAATTGAAACTTGATTGGAGCTTCAACTAGTAGCTAAACATTCCATTCAGTAATCAACATTTCTAGAGACTAATGAATTAACAGACTGAGTACACCATATAGCATTAACATATTCCTACACAATTCTTTTTCTTAGAGCATACGGTTGCCCCTTTTTCTCCTTGTTTAAGCCCTAGGGTCCTCTCATTCAATGAAACTTGAATAACTAGAAAGTTCCTTGCACAAACACGAATTATCCATCTTAGTACAAATGCATAATAGAACAAAATTTTACATTACCAGAGACCATAGAAGTACTTGGTCTCACTTGTCTCTGGAGTGCTTTCATCTTGTTGACCATTCATCTGCTTGATTTCATCTGAAAGAATCAACTGGTGGGCTTGGACACAATTTGCCTCCTTCGAAGTAAGCTACTCTAGCTTGCTGCTATCGGATCAAGTGGTTCGGCATAACTTGTCGGTCTGCTCTGTACCTTCTGCAGGGCTGAGGTCTGTACTCGCTGAACTACTGCTTGACCAGTGGGATGCCCAACGACATGTCCGCATGCTCCTGCAACCTTCCTTGGTAATTCTGGAACTCCAATCCGTAGAACGAAGAGAAAAAAAGCCCTGAGCTGGTGCTGACAAGCGCTATATACCTGAGGCATGCTCTTCACCTTCCTATGTCATGGTCTTCTCTCCTTTCTTGCGCCCGGCACTAGGAGAAGTGGCGGCACTAACTCCTCCAGCACCCAGTGCCGCCACTTCTCCTAGCATGCTTCGCCGGAAACTTCCGTGTGTAACTCGACTCTGGTGCACCTGTTTGCCTCAGGTCTTCGATGCTTAATCCGATTATCTTGCTTGCAGTATGACTCACATACTTACACATTAACACAAGGTTCACATATTTTTAACTTCTGGTAAATTTAACAATGACTAACAAGAGTATAAAGGATAAACAAAAATACTTAAGTTATAAACGTTATCAGTATTTTACAATTAGTTTTCTGTTCTCTGATGCACAACTATTAGCTCTGGGAATGTTGTTACTTGTTAAATCTGAATGAAATAATTATGGAATAATTTCTTTTTCATTCAGAATTTAACACTCTCAACATTTCCAAGGTATATGATCAGGTTTGGCACAGAGGCATACTTAACAAACTGCCATTCTATGGTCTGCCTTCCACATTCTGCAACTGGATTACCAACTTTCTTGCTGCTCACTTCATGTCATGGTGGACGATCTCCTCTTCTCAGATTTCCTCACCTATGTAGGTGTACCCCAGAGTTCTGTTCTTTCACCAACACTCTACCTCTTATACATAAATGATCAGCTCTCACAGACTTCCAATACTATGCTGATGAGCGTACACTCCATTCCTCCTTTTCATTCAACAAATCTTGTAGTGTTTAAGTATTAGAATCCTCAAGATATACTGCGATCAATTACTTTAACTCAGATCTGCTAACTATATCTCAGTAGGCAAGGACAAACTTGTAACCTTCAATGCCCTCAAAACTCAATCTTGTCTGATCTCTCATAAGAAAGAGCTCGCATCCCTCTCCCTGACATTCAATAATACTAAGATATCCAGACATGAACAGATTTTTCTTTTTGGACTTATAGTTCGCCCACCAATTAGAGATCCTTCGACACTTTTGTGCATGTCAGAAAAAGGAGAATCCATTCTTATAATAGGGTAATCAATTTGTCTACTGGGATGAGTTTGTTTATTATTACAGGTCGGAAAATTTAGCTTTTCTTTTATGAACATTGCTGTTTTTAAAGTGTAACTATTTTGCTTGTATAACAGTTGGAAAAATGTACGTAGAGTATTAACAAAATTAAAAAAGATATAGCATAAAACAAAAATTTAACTAAGTTTATTTTTAAGTTTTCTATAAAATAAAAATAATTATACAGAAAAACAGAAATTTTTTCAAATGAACTTAGATATTCTAAACTTACAGCTGAGAGAACTGAGACACTTCCTAAACCGATTAATTATTTATGACTTGCTGTGACTCTTTTAACAAACCCATGCAAAAAAAAAATGTTGGAAAAAATACCATTATCAAATCCTTTTAATCTTCAGAGTCATCTGAATCAGTGTCTGAATCGCCATCATGTTCACTTCAACTGATCACCAAAGGTTCGCATAATTCTTCAATAATTCCATCTCTGTCCCAATACATATTTTCCAATGAGGTGACATGAGAGCAATATTTTCCCCAGTTTTGAACTGTAATACTTTCAATCGCCTTCTGAAAGCTTAAAAAGTTTCAACATGTCAATATCCCCAGTTACGTTGCGATGGCGAATGAAACTTTTTACTTCTGCCCAAACATACTCAATAGCATTAATATCACAATGATATGGTGGTAGCCTCAAAGCTAGAAATCCATGCACTTTTTGCATCATGTCGAATTAAATAGTTTAGTTGTGGGTGAGTTTCGTTTGACCAAATCAAGCAATTCAATTTTTCGCATATCTGGGGAATGAGAAATGTTATTTGCAGAGAGCCAATCCATAAGAACTTGCTTCTTATTAGACCAATATGAAGCATTATCAATTATAAGAATAGCATTTTTAGGAAGGTTTTGAATCAGTTTTTCTTCTGCCCACTTTTCGAAGATCGTAGAATTCATTTGCCCATGGTAATCTCCAGTAGTTGAATTGGCTTTGTATAGTAAGTTTGAATTCGCTGAAAAACTCATTTCTCCACCCGCACACAAAATTATTATGCACTGCGAGGCATTTCCGGTTTGTAGCACACCACATTCTTCTTTAGACTGCCAACATTTTCCATAAGTTAAATTACTATCAATCCAAGTTTCATCTAGATATACAATCGGTCTTTTCTCTTCCCTGAAACATCTTATTGCTCTCAAATACACCGTTCTAGATAAAACAATGTCGCTTCGCTCCATGATACGTTTCCTTTTATTGTGGGACTTTTTAAAACAAAATCCGATTTCATGAAGTATTTTCCTTAAAGTTTCTCTTTTCCAAGGAAAATTAATTCTTTCTTTAAGCACAGGAATCAATATCGGAACAGTTGGCACTCTTTTTTCAACCACGTAAAATTCGCGAACAGTTCTTATAACGTCTACATCAAAATCATTCAAAGCTACGGTTTTGAAGGTTTTCTTTCTCTGGCGCTTTTTTTTAGGAGATTTAAATTTTGGCTTACCTTCACCTTTTGATTCCCTACAAATTCTTTTAACAGTCGACCCCAATACGCCCGCAATTGCACTTGCACGTTTTATGACTTGAGAAACGGGGAACAAGGAGACGGCCTTCTGACGATTCTTTTTCGCAGAATGTCAGCACATTATTCAATATTCTTTTGCAAGAGATACTGAAACGTTTAACAACAGAACTTGTTGACTGTACTGGATCCATCACACAAATTAATAATAATAAAAAAATGCAAAAAAACGACAACAAAAATCAAGCTACTACTAGTACAGCGACAGACAAGAAAGCACGTGATTTCTCATGTTGGCGACCAAGAAGTAGATACTTCATTTTTCCCCCCCTTCAGCATGAATCAACTATTCTTGGCAAAATGCCAAGGAGAGACCTACAAACAGTGGGCATGCTATACCTGCATGAACAATCTTTCCTGCATAACCACATTTCAACTATAGCTTCTACAGCTAAAAAAAAGAAGAAAAAAACTTTGTGTACTTTTTTTGCACAAAACATTACTTCATACTCCCACAGCTGCAAACTCCATACAAATCCATAATAAATTTAGTTTAATCCTTTATCCAAGTGTGAGCAAACAAAGTTTGCTCCTGAAAATATCTTCAGGACTGAGGCAAGGTGGTGCATCTGTTAGCAACTTGTAACAAAGGTGGACCAAGCTCTCATCACTCCTTGTCTCAGCATCTCCCACCATGCAAAGCACATCTCCTTGCGAACATGTATAATGCTATGCATTAGGGGAAGGGCCACTACACAGACCGGTTTCGACCTTTATTGAGGTCTCATCAGTGGGAGGCAGACCCAGAAGTGGTGACACTAAGGCAGAAGCAATGGAGAGGTCATATTTACCTATATGAGTTGCCAACAGGTGTACCACCTTATTATTAAACAGATGCACCACCTTGCCTCAGTCCTGACGATATTTTCAGGTGCAAACTTTGTTTGCTCACACTTGGATAAAGGATTAAACTAAATTTATTATAGTCTAACTAAGTACAAAATAAACTTCCAACATCTTTCTCTAAATCCAGAGTAATTTAATAATAAGGTGGTACACCTGTTGGAACTCATTGGAACTGATTTAGGAAATTGGGTTGTATGTATAACAAAAGGAGGTTCCTTTTGTCATACATACCATACCATACCATACCTTAAACACATTTAAAATCTCTGCAGACACCCCACTCTCAGGCAATGCATTTCAAACATTCACAACTTCATGCAAAAAAACTGCTTCTCACTCTGCTGCTCACACTCTCCTTATATAGCTTACAGGGATGACCTCTTGTTTGCCCCCACTCTCCCACCATTTTATAAAAAAACTCTTCAATGTTAATCTTATAACAACCCCTTACTAACTTGTATATCTCTATCATATTATCCTTCTTCTTCCTATCCACTAAACTCTGCAAATTGCATCATCTCAATCTTTGTTCATATTCAACATTCCAGAGATCAGAAACTGCCTTAGTTAATCTACTGTACCCTTTCCCACATCCCTTCAAAAACTGGGTGACCAAATCTGTGCACAGTAGTCCATATGTGGTCTAATCAAGGCCTTATACAATGAAACAAGAATATCCTTACTTCTACAAGTCAGGGTCCTCTGCATTATTCCTAGAATTTTTGTGTTATCCTCACAATTTTGGCAATATGTCCTCTAAATTTTAGACCCTTATCTGCTATCACCCCAAAATCTCTTATTTCCTCTGCCTGCAACAATGTATCCCCACCAAGCATAAATTCTACATCACATCTTTGTTTTCCAAATTTCAAGACCTTACATTTTGCAACACTGAACCGGCATTCCCATTTCTATGGTCATTCACTCAGTCTATTCAAGTCTTCTCGTAAGGACATATCTCTACTCATCATAGTTCATCCCAACTTTGTATCATCTGCCAACAACTGAATATCCCCATTCAAATCGTCTAAAATACCATTAACATACAGGTTAAACAGTAATTGTCCTAAAAGTCCTGAGAGGTCTGTTTTCTGGTAAGTGATTACCAGAAAACAGACCCCTCAGGCATTCCACTAGTGACTTTCTTTTTCTTCTGGAATATACTTCCCCCTCCCCCATACAAAACTTGCTGATACCTATCCGATAGTCCTCCAATCCAATGCATTAGTCTAATATCAATCACCATCTGCTCTAGTTTGACTATCAACTTATCATGTGGTAACCTATCAAAAGCTTTTGCAAAATCTAAGTTATACTACTGTGTATCCATCTCCTGCATCCAATGCTGCTGTCACTTTATTGTAATAAGTAAGCAGATTATTAAAACATGACTTCCCTTTACTAAATCTTTGCTATCCACATTTGCATTTTATGATAAAGTGACAATTTCTTGGATAAGGAAGAATCATATATGATGATATTCTTTGACTTTACAAAAGCATTTGATAGACTACCACACGATAGGTAGGTATACGAACTGGAGAAGGTGAAGATAGATAAATAACATATTGGTTAGATGGATTGTCATATAAGTTCTTTACACAATAACAGCAACTTGTGGGACAGTGTCTCTGATAAAAATAATGGTATGTTCAGTTTGTGGTTTTATAACATTGTTAAAGCTATCATGTGTTCACTTTAGAAATTATGGACTTACAACCATGTTATAAATAACTATTTTAATTTCCCGACGTTTTGACCTTCATATTAAGGTCATCATTTGGAGTATACACAAATATACAAGGACTAGCTGAGTTACATTTCACACGGTATGCTAAAGAGACAATGATTTGATCAAAGGTTATTCTACTGTCATGACCTCTAGTAAAAATATCATATACATAAAAAAAATAAATAAATAAATAAAAGATACAAATAAAATTAAAAAATTAATTAATTATTTAGAAACTACATCAAGCTATATTTAAGATAACATTAGAGAAACATTCTTTCATATAGATAGTTTTCTTACAGTAACAATGATGTCCTAATTTAACATGACAATTATTATATTAGATTTAAGATTCTGGATTATCTACAGTCCTGTTTATAGTTAACTCTTAGGGAGAAAGGTTTCGTGGGTAGAATATATGCCTCCCATATGTTTGGGATTTTTAGACCATCATTATTGTTAAGATTAGGGTGGTTGATAAGAATTTACCTTCATATCATGTTTTGGTGTCATGTAAACAACTGGTGCTTTTCCAGTCAATTCTATGTAAAGTGTTCAGGGCATGACCAGCTTCACTATAGTTATTATAGTTAATGAGTCGTTTATGTTCCTTTTGCCTGATAGGAATTGTGCATCCTGTTTCCCCTGTATATGGTAGATTACAGGTGCAATAAATACGGTATAATCCAGGGTGGGCAATCATATTACTAAAGCAAGAGCGCCCCTTAACAAATCCATGTTGGCTCTCACAGATAATATTACCCTCATCTGCCCAATGCTGTATATAGTCCCTCACTAATTTCTCCAAGACCTTTACAACTATTGATGACATACAAACTGGCCTATAATTAGACACTTCCAGTCTATTACCGCCCTTGTCTAGCGGCACTATCTTACCTTCCTTCCATTCCTTGAGTACTTTTCCCACAGCCAGACTTTTATTGAGGAGCCAAGTCAATAGTGCTGTCAGTTCTTTAGCACATTCCCTGAAAACCCATGGTGAAATACCATCCAGTCCCACAGCTTTACTCGTATATAGTGCTCAGTATTTGGAACACACACACTCTCCTCTTGCATCTCTAAATCCTAAACCTGCCCTATCCCTCTAGTATTAAAACCTTCTTCAGGATGAAATACTCCAACCAATAAAGTGCTCATTGAACAACTCCACTATGTCCTCTGCATCAGACACTCTATTCCCATTTTTATGCTGCAATGTCATTCTTTCACAATCATTTCTCCTCCTACTGGCCACATAGCTAAAAAATTCCCTAGGATTTTCTTTGGTGCCAATTTCTTCTCATATTCCAGTTTTGTCTTACTCACCATACTGATCACTCTCCTGGCCTGCGTCATATATTCTTCATGTATCTGTTCTCCAGTCCTCTCCTTATATCTCTTTTTCAACTGCAGTTCTTGTTCGATATTGTTTTTCATCCACTTCACACCAAATTGTGTCCGCTTCTTCGCTAGTGGAATACAGCTTACTATTGCTGCTAACAAATATTCCATACTAGAGTGCATACTAGCAGTTAACTAGTATGCACTAGCTAACTGCCCCTAATTAGCTAGTGCATACATGAACTATTGTGCTGAAATTTGATTATGTAGTTTCTGATATAATGTGGAAATTCTGGAGAGGGTCTTGAGATCAGCAACTCGGGCAATATCAGAACAGTGTAATGTTGGTTATCAGGAAAGGTTAATTAAATGTAAATTGCAAAGTTTAGTGGATAGGTGATATGACCGAGACATTTAAGTTAGTGAGAGGATTTTACTGGATTGATATAGAAATAATTATACATAAAATGGAAGGTATGAGAAACCATTTCAGGGAAATTGTGTATAACTGTAAAGAAGGTAAAGTGTAGATTTTTAAATAGACAGTGGCAGGTGAGTGAAATTCATTTCTGGAATGTGTTGCATATTCAATGAGTGCAAATAAGTGAAATATTTAAATTGATTTGATATCAGTGAAAGATTCAATATAGTAAATACACTGCTTGCAGAATCGAATGACTCTGTGGTTCCAACTTCTATAACCTTCTTCAGGATGACTAATAACAGAAATATATAAATAACAATGGTTTTATTGTATAGAAGAGTATGGATAGATCCAAGAACTACAGTTTTCGTTTGGAAACACATTAAACAGCTGAATGGGTTGCAAGAGGCAAGGATGAGTTATTTGTCAGTGAATCAGTTTAAATTTTAAAGATCTAATGTAAATTTTAGCTTATTTAAGTGTCAGACATTCTTCCAGTATCTCAAAAAAGAATATCTACAGCCTCCCTTTTAGGTCTAATGCTCTCTCAGTTTAAGAAACAATTTATAATATTTTCCCTTCCATGTTCAAACTTGATTTTAACACAGATAGCAAAAATCCATTTTTATACAGAGCATACTTACCTCGCAGTAGCATGAAATTCAAGATGAAGATCAATTAACAAATCTGCAAAGGCAGTCCGAAGGGGTCCTGACATATACTCTGACTGAACAGCATATAATAGTTGTTTCTCGTCCACATGATCACATATCATATGAGATGCTCGGTGATTACCTTGGAAGCACAAGGCTCCATATAATGCCAGAGTATGAGCATGAAAACTAAATATACAAAATAAAATGTTTTTCAAAACCTTTGAAAATTATAAATAGTTTTTTTAATTAATTCTTTTCTCTAAATAGATTTATACTTTCTCTAAATATCATTTCTTGTAATATATATGTCAGTCTAAGATATGGAGGGTGGTTGAACCATGGAATGCATTGCCTGATAGAGTAGCGAGGGCGAGAATGGTCAATGCATTTAAGGAGTGGTATGATAGACTTTGTGTCTCCTAGGAGGGACCTCCCTCGATGAGTCTTGATAAACTTTGTGTTTCTGGAGTTGCCCTCATGTTGCACTACTTGCTAAGACTTGAAATCAGCCATTTTTGTTCAATATTAGTTTTGTCTTATATCTCTATAAAAATAGTGCAACATTTAATATTTTTCTATTTGAAAAAGAAAAACTGCTATTTTCAGCGAATTTTTTATATAAAAATAATTACACTACCCACACCAAATTATTATTATTATTATTAATTACTATTAAATACATATTATATTAAATATATATTATAGTATATTATGTTATATTAAGAAGCCGGAGACAAAAAACGTAATATAAAAATGCTTATCATTTTATATCTATAGGGTAGATTTCATCCTGGAGAACAAAGTTTTAATGCTAGAAGGATAGGTAGGTTCAAGGATTAGAGGTGCAAGAAGAGAGTATGTTCCAAATACTGAGTACTCTGGATACCAGTAAAACTGTGGGACTGGATGGTATTTCACCATGGGTTTTGAGAGAATGTGCTAAAGAACTGACAGCTTCATTGATCTGGCTATTCAATAAAAGTCTGGCTCTGGGAAAGGTACCAAAGGAATGGAAGGAAGGTAAGATAGAGCCGCTGCACAAGGGTGGTAGCAGACTGGAAGTGTCTAATTATAGGCCGGTTTGTGTGTCATCAGTAGTTAGTTAAGGTCTTGGAGAAAATAATGAGGGACTACATACAGCATTGGGCAGATGAAGGTAATGTTATTTGTGAAAATCAACACGGATCTGTTAAGGTGCGCTCTTGTTTTAGTAATATGATTGCCTTTTATAATAAAGTGACAAGAGCAGCTGATGATGGAAAGGCATATACTGCCATTTTTTTTTAGATTTTGCAAAGGCGTTTGACAGGGTGCCACATGATAAGCTGATATTTAAGTTGCAGTACATGGGTTTAGATGTCGGGTTAGTCAACTAGATTCAGGATTGGCTGTCTGATAGGTATCAGAGTTGTGTATAGTGGGGCAATATCAAGGAGATAGAAGGTTACAAGTGGTGTTCCACAGGGCTAAGTTCTGTGATCTATATTGTTCAACCTTTATATCAATGACATTGTCAATGGAAGGCAAGGGGATATTCAGTTATTTGCAGATGATGTGAAGCCGGGAAGGGTTATCAGTAATAGTGCAGATGTGGCAGCCCTACAAAAGGATTTGAATAAACTAGACAGATGGGCAAATGAACGGGGTATCGATTTAATTCAGCAAAATGTAAAATGTTGCAATTTTGGAAACCATCGATGGGAGGATGCATACTTGATTGGAGGAGCTATACTGGAGGAAGTGGGAGAGACAAGAGATCTGGTGGTGATGATTGATAGAAAACTGAAATTCAGGGAGCATATTGCAAAGGTGGTGAAGGTAACCCAGAGGATTGCTGCAATACTGAGAAGGACGCTGACCTGCAGAGATAAAAGTTTTCATTCCATTGAAAAAGCCCCTGATCAGACCACACTTAGACTATTATTCTCAGGTTTGGTCCCCAAGATTTGAAGGGGATAAATTAACTGTTAAAAGCGTACAGAGGCAGATAACAAAGATGGTTTCAGGACTGTACAATGTCAGTTACGAGGATCGACTGAGGGAATGTGGGCTACAGAGTTTGGTGAATAGGCAGTTACAGGGTAGACATTGGGGATTTCTTTTGCTTGGTAGAACAGCAGGAACGAATGATGACAATGGGCCATCCCTGGAAGTTACGAAAAGAGGCTGTGAGCAAAAGTATAATAATAATAATTTATTTCTTATTTTATCCTAAATAAATCGTTTTATTATATTTATTCTCTAGTGAAAGGTTTACCAGATATTCTTGGCTGCTGATATGGAATATTGTTTATGTTGTAATGAGAAAGTTTACTAAATCAGTCCTTTGTTTCAATAAATGAATGTGAACATGTTTAAAATTTTTTTTGATAAATATTTTGCCTATTTAATTATCCCATAAAAATGTTGAATATGAGAATTATTTTTATTTATTCAAGTCTAGTAGAAAATTTTGTAACACAACTTACAATACCAATATCTTTCAAATGTTCCCCTTTCCCAAGGTGAAGAATATTAACCACAATGAGAAATGGAAATTAATATTTAATTAATCAGAAATTACAAACATTTAAAATATTGATTTATCAGTATCATATTGAATTATCAGAATAAATGGAAAAGATTTTAAAAAAATGCATAGCACGTATGCACACAAAAATCAACAATTATTATTATTGTTATTATTATGTGACACCTCCAGGGATTCCAAAGACTCATCAAGGGAGAGTGTGACAACAGCATCAAACGATTAACTTCTTCCAACTACTAACTGCGCTCAAACTTGCTTAACTTTTTTCGTGAGACATTAGTAGCAGAGGATCTACCAATCGACTAACCTTTTAGTCAAATAAATTTCCAAGAGTGGTGTCAAATGCTAGAATGACATAATAGATACTATTAGTATTATTATCAGACACCTACAGGGAGTCAAGGACTCATTGAGGAAGGCCATAAATTGCCTACAAGACATCATGGCTTCTCTTAAACTCATTCACACTCGATGCACTCACTCACTACTTCAACAGGAAAATTATTCCACTCACTCATTGCTCCAAACATATTTCAGTCTAGGTATTTTTTATATGCATTATTCCATATATGTTTTGCTAACATTTTCTTTCCCATTCTAATTACATGACCATATCACTTATGATTATCTCAGCTAGCATAATTTTGCCAATTTACTTCCTGTATCTTCGTTTCTAATGTGATTATATTATTAATGCTATATGTTGTTCCATTAATTTTTTATCACACCTCTCATACCTGTAGCCTTTGATCAACTTTTTTTTTTTTTTGCTAACCCAGCTCCCAGGTCCACAAGTTAAATTAGTTTGAATGTTGTCTTGTATAACTGCTACTTTAGTGTTTGACTAATTTCTCTCTTATTCCTTACAAATTTGATCAGTTGATCACCCATACCAACTGTGCTAGTATGGATGATCAACGGATATTACCGAATTTTGATATTAGGATTAATACCATTTTCTTTCATAATGCTATCCAAATGGTGGATAAACAACAACGGAGATAATGTGAATCCTTGTCTTCTGCTTGGGTTTACATTAAACTGTGTTCCTGGGCCTCCATCATTTCTAAATGCCATCTTACAACTCAAATATAGACTAATTATTGCTTAACTAATATACTAGTCACACTGGGAAGTTTTATTATTATCCCAAGATCCCATGGAGTCACAGACTCATCTAGGTGGTGTTTTTGTCATACACACAGCTCATCATATCATACCATAACATAACACATTTCAATTCTCTGCAGACACCACACTCTCAGGCAATGTATTTCAAATATTCACAACTCTACATGAAAAAAACCTGCTTCTCACTCCCCTGCTCACTCCCAGGGATGACCTCTTGCTTGTCCCCAGTCTCCACCCATTTTATGAAAAAAAAAAAAACTTCTTAAATGTTAATCTTATAACAACCTATTACTAACTTCTACATCTCTATCATATCATCCCTCTTCTTCCTACAAAATTCTCTCCAATGTTAATCTTATAATAACCCCTTACTGACTTCTACATTTCTATGATATCACCCCTCTTCTTCTTCTTCCTATCCAGTAGACTCTGCAAATTGCATCATCTCAACCTTTGTTCATATTCAACATTCCAGAGATCAGAAACTACCTTATTCAGTTGCCTCTGAACCATTTCTAACCTTCATTCTTTAAACCAGGTGACCAATCTGTACACAGTAGTGCATGTGTGACCTTATCAGAGTCTTATGCAGCAGAACCAGAATCACTTTAATTCTACAAGTCAGCATTCTCCGCATCATTCCTGGAATTCATTGTGTTGTCCTCACAATTTTGGCAAAGTGTCCTCTAAATTTTAGATCCTTATCATCATCCAAAATCTCTTATTTTTCCACCTCCAACAAAATATCCCCAACAAGTGTAATCTTTGTTTCTCAAATCTTTGTTTCTCAATTTCGAAAACCTTACATTTTGCAATATTGAACTGGCATCCCCACGCCTACCACTCCCATGCCCTTTCACTCAATGTTCAAGCCTTTTTGTAAGGCCACAACATCTGCTCTACTCATCATAGTTCATCCCAACTTTGCATCATCTGCAAACAACTGAATATCCCCATCCAAATTTTCGCCAATATCATTAGCATACTAGTTAAACAGCAATGGTCCTAAAACAGACCCTAAGTCACACCATTAGTACCTTTTCTCTGCCAGGATATTGCTTCCCCTACACAACTTGTTGATACCTATCAGATAGCCAATCTCCGATCCAACGCAGTAGTCTAATATCCAACCCCATCCACTCTACATTTTTGAAAATTATGGAGACAGCTACCGTGTTTGAATAAAAACTTTAGTTTAATATAACTAAAATGAACATTCAATGTTTCAACCTTTATGTCAAAGTCATCTTCTGGAGCATACAACTATACACAGACAAAAAGCTACACTACAATCAAACTGGTTTGTTAAAGTTACTGACCAACTGCTACAACAATTGTTGGCCTGACCTATGGTGAAACAAAAAAAAATTAATTAATTAAAAAAAAAGAATAAAATAAAAGTTATACATCAATGCTAGAGTCCTATATTATTAGTGTTATCTGTTGGTTGTAGAAATACATTGGGCGCAACAACAAGTTTATGTATCTATCTATATACATATATTAACATCATGATTATAAATGTCCATTCTAGCCAGTTGGTATGGAATGGTTTCTAATACTAGCTGAAGATTGGCTACAGTCCTGACTTATGCTGGATCTTATATATTAGTAGGCTGAATGTGTGTCATCCAGATCCTTGGAATTTTCATGCCATCTTTGTTGTTGATATTTGGGTGTTTATCAGGATTTCACAGACTTCCTTAAATTTCCTTTCGTACCAGGTTTTTGTATGGTGTAAAGAGAGGGTTCCAGTTGATTTGGTGTAAGGTGTTGAGCGCGTGATCTGAGAGGCCTATTTCACCATAATGGTTATATTTAATGTATCTAATGTGTTCTTTCTTACATATAGGGATTGTCCATCCTGTCTCACCAATGTACGGTAAGTTAAAGGTGCAGCAGATGAAATAGACTCCAGGATGTGCTAATGGGAGGAGAGGATCCTTAGAGGAGCTGAATATGGTTTTAAGTTTAGTAGGTAGCTTGAAGGTGGCATTGAAGTTCTATTATTGTAGGATTCTGTTGATTTTTTCTGATAACCCTTTAATGCATGGTAAGGCTATGGTTTTACTGTAATCTAAATTCGTTTTTGTTGTTGTTTTATGGAGTATTTTATTAATAGTATTTTTATTATAGCCATTATTTAGGAATGTGTCGCTGATGATTTTTAGTTCTTGTTTCAGGGCTTTCTGGTTAGAGCAAATTGTTGTAGCTCTGTTTTTAAGGGTGTTAATGACTCCATATTTTTGTGATGGGTGGTGGTATGAATTAGCATGTATGTATTGGCCTGTGTGTGTCGGTTTTCGGTAGACCATGAAGGATAGACTGCTTGAAGGAAGACGTGTGACAAGTGTGCCCAGGAATGGGAGCGAGTTTTGATTTTCGATTTCGATGGTAAATTGTATGCGTTCGTGTTGTTTGTTGAAGTGGCTAAGGAATGTGTTTAGCGTTTGTCGCCCGTGCGGCCAGATCACGAACACGTTGTCAACATATCTAAGCCAGACTGGTATGAAAGGAAATTTAAGGAAGCCTGCAAAATCCTGATAAACCACCCAAATATCAACAACAAAGATGGCATGAAAATTCCAAGGATCTGGATGGCACGCATTCAGCCTACCTAATATATAAGATCCAGCATAAGTCAGGACTCTAGCCAATCTTCAGCTAGTATTAGAAACCATACCATACCAACTGGCTGGAATGTACATTTATAATCATGATGTTAATATATGTATATAGATAGATACATAAACTTGTTGTTGCGCCCAATGTATTTCTACAACCAACAGATAACGCTAATAATAGGACTCTAGCGTTGATGCATACATTTTTTTTATTTATTTGTTTATTTTATTTTTATTTTTTTCACCAGAGGTCAAGCCAACAATTGTTGTAGTGGTTGGTCAGTAACTTTAACAAACCAGTTTGATTGTAGTGTAGCTTGTTGTCTGTGTATAGTTGTATGCTCCAGAAGATGACTTTTACATAAAGGTCGAAACGTCGAATAGATTTTAGTAATATTAAACTAAAGTTTTTATTCAAACAGGATAGTTGTCTCCATAATTTTCAAAAATGTATTTGGATCACAGTGTAAGCTTAAAAGAAACCATCCACTCTAGTTTGACGATCAACTTATCATGTAGTAATGTATCAAAAGTTTTTCAAAATCTAAGTATACAGCTGTGTATCCATCTCCTTTGTCCAAGGAAGCAGTCACTTTATTTTAATAAGTAAGTAGATTACTAAAACATGACCTCCCTTTAGCAAATCCATGCTGTCCATCAAAGATAAAACCATTGTCTTCAACCCAATTACAATTTCTCACCAGCCTCTCCAACACTTTAACCACCACAACTGACATACAGATAGGCCTATAATTTGATGCTTAAGTTCTGTCACCTCCCTTATGAAGCAGCACAGTCTTGTCTTCCTTCCACTTCATTGGAACTGGACCCAGTGCAAGACTCATATTAAACGAATATGTTAAGGCAGATGTCAACTCCCCGACACATTCCTTCAAAATACATGGTGATATATTATCACGATGTATTTTGAATAAGGATGTGTCCCACAGCCTTATTCACATCAGGTTTGCTCAATACCCCACATACTTATTGCTCAGTTACAATCATTCTATCCTCCTCATCATCAACTGCTCTCAAAATCTCCTCATTATCAATTGCTCTCAAACTCACATTCCCAAGAATGAAAGACCTTCATGAACTGCTTATTAAATATCTCAACTATAACCTCAGCAGAAGTTGATCTTATGCCATTTTCTCCAATCAATAGCATCCTTCCATAATGTCTTTATTTTTTTGCTGGCTATATGTTGAAAGATATGTAACCACCAACATTAATGGAATAGGGCAGACAGAGATATGAAAAGAATACATCATGATCCATTTGGACTGTGCTAAAGTTGGTAGGATTGTGAATGAAACACCATTGCATAAATTGGAAGATATGTAATGAGCTTAGATAAAATGGTGCCTGCTTGGCAGACAAATATGAAAGTGTGCTGTGTGTAGTTGGTGGAGTGGGGGGATTATTATTATCATTATTATTACCCAAAACCTCATGGAGTCAAAGACTCATCTGGTAAGTCCTTTTATCACACACACACACACACTGCTCATCATACTGTGTCTTAAACACACTCAAACTATTTGCAGACACCACACTCTCAGGCAAGGCATTCCAATCATTTACAACTCTGCACGAAAAAAATCTGCTTCTCACTTCCCCACTCACACCCTCTTTATACAGTTTCCAGGGATGACCTCTGGTTCTCTATATAAGATTCTCTATATTAATCTATATAAGATTTTGAAACACTTAAATGCAGATACCAAAGAAAACATAAAATTAAACACTGAATTGAAATTAGAAGAATTTCTAAATTACTTAAGACAAATATTTTAAAAAAGACAACTGGCAAACAATTAACGAAAATGAAAAGGAAATAACTGAAGAAGAATTAGAAATCAGCCTAAAAGAAACAAGAAACGGAAAATCACCTGGAGAAGATAAGCTAGGTTCAGAACTATATAAATATGCAGGAACAAGATTCAAAGAAAGACTCTTATTATTTTTAAATAAAATTTACTCAACTGGTATCCCCCCAATAGAATGGAAAAAAGCAATTGTGATTCTTATCTTTAAGAAAGGTAATAGAGATGACCCTAAAAACTATAGCGATATCAGTATACTAAATTCCTGTTACAAAATATATAGCAGAATCTTAAATAACAAACTAATGAAATATTCCGAAAACTTTATTCTAGAAGTACAGAATGGATTTAGAAAAGGACGATCATGTATAGACCCAGCCTTTTGCCTAAAATTAATAATAGAGAAAAGAAGAGAATATAATTTAGAAACACATATTGCATTTATTGACTTTGAAAAAGCATTTGACAAAGTTAAAAGAAACATATTATTTAACATATTAAAAGAAAGACAAATACCAAATAATATCCTAAAAGCTATCACAAGTATATATGAAAATAATCAAATACAAATAAGATTAAATCATGAGCTATCATATACAAGAGAGATAAACCAAGGGGTCCGACAGGGATGTCCCCTCTCAGCAACTCTTTTTAATATCTACTTAAATGAAATAATAATAAAATGGAGTAAAAATTTACATCAAGGAATTAAACTTTCTCCTACAGTTAACTTAAACACTCTCCTCTTTGCCGACGACCAAATAATAATTACAAATTCTGAAGATAAACTACAGAAAGCTATTTTAGATCTAAATAAAATATCCAAAGATTATGGTATGATAATATCAATAGAAAAATCAAAAACTATGGCCTTTAAAGGACAAGATCCAGCAAGAACTAAAATAGTAATAGATAATAATATCTTAGAACAAGTGAATTCATTTAACTACCTAGGATGTATGATCACATATGAAAATGAAAAAAGATATAAACGTAAAAATTGCAAAATATTTAAAAAATAACAGGTGTAATTAACTCTATATTTAAACCAAACCTAGTTCAAAAACAAACCAGGCTAAAAGTATACAATATTAGCCCTACTGGTCTTAAAGCATGGAAGAGAAATCTGGACAATAAAACAAAAAGACAAACAAAGATTAACAACAGCAGAAATGAAGTTTATGAGAAAAACTGCAAAGTATACCCTATTTGATCACAAAAGAAACAAAGATATTATGAAAGAATTAAACCAAGAACCAGTAATAGAAAAAATTCAAAAATATAAACATAAATGGATGGAACACGTTCAAAGAATGAAAACAGAAAGATTACCAAAACAAGCCTTAAAGTACAAGCCATTAGGAAAAAGAAAACCAGGATGTCCTCTTAAACAATTCAACGATGACTTCTAAGGCCGGAACAGGCCATGCTAGGCCTAAATCCTTGTTATGCATGATGATGATGATGATGATGACCTCTGGTTCTCCCCCCGATCTCGCACTTTTTTCTGTAGAACTTCTCCAGCATTGATCCTATAACAACCCCTTACCAATAGATCTCTATCATATCTCCCCTCTTCCTCCTGTCCACCACTCTGCAAATTACATCTTCTCAATCTTTCTTCATACTCAACATTCCAGAGGTTAGAAACTACCTTAGTCAGTCGCCTTTGGATCCTTTCCAACATCTCTTCGTCCTTCTGAAAACCAGGTGACCAAATCTAGGCACAATATTCCATGTGTGGCCTAATCAAAGCCTTATAGAATGGAACAAGAATCTCCTTACTTCTATGAGTCAGTGTCCTCTGCATCATTTCCCAGAAGCCTTGGTGTTGTCTTCACAATTTTGGCTATGTATCCCCTAAATTTGAGATCCCTATCCACTATCACCCCCAGATCTCTTATTTCTTCCACCTCCAACAATATATCCTCACAAAGCATAAATTCTACATCCCATCTTTGTTTTCCAAATTTTAAAACCTTACATTTTGCAACATTGAACTCGCATCTCCATTTCCGTGCCCAATCACTCAAGTCTTCTTGTAAGGCCACAACATCTTCTCTACTCTTCATTTTAAGATTTAAGGTGGTCAGTTGTTTATTCTAAGGAATAATTCTTGGTCCATTGTTATTCAATCTTCACAAATGATATTGGGAAGGATTTAACTAGAGACATATAGCTGTTTGCTTATGATACAAAAGTATGCAAGGTTAATTAGAAATTGTGAATGATATGCAGTACTTGAAAAATGATTTGAACAGAATGAAATACTGGGCATGATAAAATGGTTGTCAATTTAATGTTAGTGAATGTAACATTATGCACTTTGATGTAATGAGATATCTAATATATTCTTATACTGGTGGAATTATGCTTGAAGATACTGATCACGCTGTGGATGATGGAACTTTAGTAGATAGAAAGCTGAAGTTCAGGGATCATATAGTAAAGACTGTGAAAGGACATAGAGGATAATTTTAATGCTGAAAGGGATATTTACATGCAAGAATCTTGATGTCATTATTCCGCTTCACAAGGATATGACCTGTTTTGATTACTGCGCACAGATCTCATCTTCTGATTTCCAAAGTGATGGAAATCAGAAGTGGAGAGGATAAAGGAAAGTGTTAAATATGACACTGGAACTATGTAATGTAGATTATGAGGAAAGACTGAGATTTTGTGCACCACATATTCTAGAAACAGAGAGAGAATATGATTGAGACCTACAAACTTCTGAAAAGGTCTTGCAGGACTCAGTAGATGGAATTTTATGGAGGGTAGGGACAGGATGAGAGGGCTCTCATGAAAGCTGAGAATAAATAAAGTCAAGAAAGTGAGGGATAAGGACTAGATTTTTCTCTCTAATCTATTGCATGATTGAAATGGCTGGCCTTTGGAGACTGTGATTGAAGACAATGTGAGTGAATTCAAGAGTAGGTATCACATATGGTGTGAGTGATATGTAGCCTAATTTGATGAGCACTTGACTCCCTGGAGATTTCTTATCATAATAATAATAATATGATGCATTTGCGAACTTTTTCAGCCATTTTTGGAATTCAAATCATCTTTGTAGCTAACAGCACTTGCTCTCAAGAACCTCAGTCATCCTAAAAAACCACTCAAACACAAACAACAGACAGAACAGTATCAAAGTAAACTTGCAGCAATTCATAAATTTTAGTTATATTTTAATCCAACTTGAAATTTAATGTTTACCATTTGCTCCATCACTATAAAGAATAATTTCAGCACTATAACAGACACATTACATTATGGTCCCTATCTTGTCTTATCCCTATTTTGTACCTGGAAATGAACTTTCCAACACTGTAATAATAACAAATATAGTAAACATATAAGAAATACCAAAAATCAATAAATCGAGAAATATTGCTTGCCTGGTTGGCCAAGAAGACAGCATAACTACTTTCCAAATAACAAGCTGTAACTTTAAATTCCACCATGAGCAGAGCATTGATGTTTCTAAACATCTTTGGGTAGGAGATGATTTTTATCATCCAATATGAGACCACTATCCTCTTTATTTGAGACCTGAAGTGGCTGAAAAGGTTCTTGTTGGTCTCTAGAGTGGGTTTACAAATTATATAAACAATAATGGGGTTGGATATTAGATTAGTGCATTGGATTGGAGACTGGCTATCTGATAGGTATCAACAAGTTGTGTATGGGGGTGCAATATCCAGGAAAAGGAAAGTCACTAGTGGAGTGCCTCAGGGATCTGTTTTAGGGCCATTACTATTTAACTTGTATATTAATGATATTGGCAAAGATTTGGATGGAGATATTCAGTTGTTTGCAGATGATGCAAAGTTGGGACGAACCATAAAGAGTAGTGAAGATGTTGTGGCCTTGCAAGAAGACTTGAATAAATTGAGTGACTGGGCAAGCAAATGGGGATGTGAGTTCAATGTTGCAAAATGTAAGGTTTTAAAATTTGGAAAACAAAGATGGGATGCAGAATTTATGCTTGGTGAGAATATATTGTTGGAAGTAGAGGAAATAAGAGATCTGGGAGTGATAGTGGATAAGGATCTAAAATTTAGGGGACACATCGCCAAAATTGTGAAGACAACACAAAGACTTCTGGGAATGATGAGGAGGACACTGACGTGTAGAAGTAGGGAGATTCTTGTTCCATTGTATAAGGCTTTGATTAGGCCACACATGGACTATTGTGCCCAGATTTGGTCACCTGGTTTTCAGAAGGATGAAGAGATGTTGGAAAGGGTCCAAAGGCGACTGACTAAGGTAGTTTCTGACCTCTGGAATGTCGAGTATGAGGAAAGATTGAAAAGATGTAATTTGCAGAGTCTAGTGGAGAGAAGGAAGAGGGGAGATATGATAGAGACCTACAAGTTGGTAAGGGGTTGTTATAGGATCAATGGTGGAGAAGTTCTACAGAGAATAGTGGGAGATCAGGGGAGAACCAGAGGTCATACCTGGAAACTGTATAAAGAGGGTGTGAGTAGGGGAGTGAGAGGCAGGTTTTTTTCGTGCAGAGTTGTGAATGATTGGAATGCCTTGCCTGAGAGTGTGGTGTCTGCAAGGAGTTTGAATGTGTTTAAGACCCGGTATGATGAGATGTGTGTGAGATAAAATGACCTCCTAGATGAGTCTTTGACTCCATGAGGTCTTGTTTAATAATAATAATAATAATAATAATAAATAAATAATAAAAAAAACCTCAGCCCACATACAGTATTAATGTAACTTTATGAGTGAAGAAAAAAAAAAAGAGCAAACTGGAACTTAACTGCTAAATCTTGTACTAATAACAAATCAATCAATAGAAATACATGAAAAATGCACCTTAATAATTTTTCATGTTCAATTAACTCCAGGCAATCAATACAGCGATCTTCTTCAGGAATGTGAACTGCAAGCATAGATACAGGATCTTCACAGAGCATACTCCAACCTCTGATATCTGAAAGTTTTAATGCATGAGGCCTCAGTGACTGATTTGAGACTCTAGCCCAAAGGAAAGGCTGTAGGCACTGTACCTATGTAAAGAATTTCAATACATCATGACTTTCAAACCAAAATTCTTAATGAAATATAAAGAAAAGTAGCTGATAAAAATTCTAATTGATATTTAGTTAAAAGAAAAGGCAGAATATAAAATGCAAAAAGGAAACTATTAGTCATTTCTGTAAGACATAAATTATTCTAAAAAGAAGGAAAGAAGAAGTAAAGATTTTAAAATTTAGCAGTAAAAAAGATTAAAAAAAAAAAAAGAAAGATAATAAGGTGATGAAAGTCAATTATGATTTTCTTTATGGCTCACATTATTTATTAATCAACAAAGTTCAATAATTGAATTATTTAATGGATTTAATTTTATTCGTTTAAAATTATGGCAAACTTTACTGAATAAATAATCTACTGATTATGATAACCTTTTTCTTGATCACTAGTATTAATAATTAAAGACTTTAATTATTAATTATTAATAATTAATAATTAAAATTAAATTAATTAATTGTTAATCTTTAATTATTAATCTACTGATTAATTTACTATATGTAAATTGGTGTGTCAATAATAAAAGTAATTTAAACAAAGAAAATAGGTAAAACAGATAAAGACTTATAATTTCAAATTTTCATGGAATACAATTTACCTTTAATCTTGGTGGACACTGTGGAATTAAATTCTTTTCTGTGCTTGTGAGAAATGCTGTAGAAAGAGGAAGAGAGGTTCTAGTGCGACCTAGTTCAAACTGAAACACTTCCTTGCAAGTCGCTTCAAAGAATACTGCAGGAAATAGTTTTGTACCAGGTTCCACCTATAGGGGAAAATGTTTAAAAAGTAAAAGTATAATAACATCGTAAAAATTATAATCTTCGCTCTAATAATGATGATGATGCATATATTTGTACTGGGATAAATGGATGTGACAGTCAACCCAAGAAAAGAAAGCTGATCTTGAAAGGAAATTGGAACATTATCAAATGTAAGAGGGAGAGAGGTAGGATCGTTCTTGCAGGTAATAAAGAATGTCTGTGTTTTTATGGCATTGAACTTTACAAAGTTATTTTCATCCCATTTTTGGGTATCGAGGAGATCAGTGTTTAAGTTATTGGTTATAGAAGATCTTGAGGCTTCTATCATTTGAGTATTACAGAGTTTCTTGAATGAGGAAGAGTGAAGAGTACTGCCATCAGCAAAGCTGTGAATAGGATTTGAAGTCAGCAAAAAAAATCACTGATGTAAACAAGAGCATAACTGGAAGAATACTATCTGAAGTAGAAGCTTTATTAGTATCAAGATTAATCAGGGTTTTCCTGATTTCCTTCTGGTAAAGCTCAGAGAAGGCACGCAGGGGCAGTTTGTGGTGGTGTGGAAGATGATTTGCATTGGTCATCCAGGCAAGAGTTGAAGTAAAAAACCAAGAGGTTTTGCTTTTCCTTGACTAAACAAACACATGTAATAACCACAGTAATAAGTTTTAATAAGTAACTATTTCATCCTAAGTATCTTAGGACATCATCAGTACAGTTAATTCAAACAATACTAGGAATAACATACAGTTAGGGTGCATGATTACAATGGAATCCCAATATGAGTGCAGTAGCGTGTTATAGAATTCAATTAAAATATATCTGGAAGGGGAAAAAAATAGATTACATTAAAAATAAGATAACATATATAAAAAAAATTTACACACTCTTGTATGACAATTTCCCATACTTTAGGAATAGCAAGAACATCATTACGGCTTAGATTTGATCTGTGAAGTAGGGCTTCAACACTTTCTTTATATAAATGTTCATGTTTATATAAAGATCTATGTAGAAATTTGGTCTTTTTCCAATGGATCCTATGGGTTGGGTTTTCAACTCCATGTTGTGGAAGGCCAGATTTCTGTGGTTTTATAAGGCGGATATGGTCTTGATGTTCCGAAATGAGTTTATCAACAGATCTACCTGTCTGTCCATAGTAAAACAATTTACAGGAGCATGGAACCTTGTAAATGCAGGTAGCATCAGAGGCAAGAGTTCGTCTTTAGGAGAAGGTAACAAGTTATAGATCTGGTTGATTGGTTTGTAGGTAGTAGCAAGTTTGTATTTCTTCATAATTTTTTAAAGATGTTCAGATAATACCTTGATGAAAACATTTTCACGTTTAAACCCAAATCAAAAATTTCGAGGTATTCAAGAAACAGGTTGGTTAAGTTTGGTGATAAGGGAGACCCCATTGCTGTTCCTTCCTCTTGCTTGTAAATTTTCTCTTTCCAAGTGAAGTAATCGGACGTAATAACAAATTGAATAATTCAACAACATCAGATGGAAATTTTTGAGTTAACAAGTCTACTGTTTCCTTATGGGGAATATTAGTGAAGAGGGAGACAATGTCGAAGCTAATTAGCATGTCAGTTTCCAACAGTTGAATGTCTTTTATTTTTGTGCGAAACTCTGCTGAATTTTTAATTGATGAGGCTGAGTGGACTATGTGAGGAGGAAGAAGGTTAGATAAAAATCTTGATAATTTGTAAGTCGCGCTGCTAATAGAATCCACGATGGGTCTGAGTGGAACATTATTCTTGTGAAACTTAGGTAATCCGTATATGTCTGGGGTCATTCCAAACAAGAACTACACCTGTTTCTAGATAAAATAAACCTTCTTCTTCCTCGCATCAAATTCACGCTAGAAAAAGAATCTCTATAGGGTATCTCCTTTCTGGATTTACACATCCAAAGAAAAGAAGATGGTTCCATCTCCACCTGTCTATCGCAAGCCAACATTTTCAGGTCGCTACATTCACAATTCTTCTGCTCATCATCCATCTCAAAAATATTGCATCATTAAATCATTAGTAATGAGAGCACACAGAGTCTGCTCCTCTGAAGAATATCTAAACCAAGAATTGGAAATAATACAGCCACACTAAATGGATACAATCTTAAAACAACTCAAAAAAATCATCAGTCACTTTCCCACACATCAACCTAGACAAGAACAAGCCCACAGGATTCCCATACCTTATGTCAAAGGCATTTCCGAAAGTCTTTCAAAAATTATGAAGAAATACAAACTTGCTACTACCTACAAACTAATCAACAAGATCTATAACTTGTTATCTTCTTCTAAAGACAAACTCTCACCTCTGATGCTACCTGGCGTGTACGAGGTTCTGTGCTCCTGTAAATTGTTTTACTATGGACAGACAGGTAGATCTGTTCATAAATGCATTTCGGAACATCAAGACCATATTTGTCTTATCAAACTGCAGAAATATGGCCTCGCACAACATGGAGTTGAAAACCCAAACCATAAGATCCATTGGAAAAAGACCAAATTTCTACATACATCTTTATATAAACATGAACATTTATATAAAGAAAGTGTTAAAACCCTACTTCACAGACCCAATCTAAACTGTAATGACATTCTTGCTATTCCAAAAGTATGGGAAATTGTCATACAAAAGTGTGTAAAAATTTTTTATATATGTTATCTTATTTTTAATGTAATCTATTTTTTTCCTACAGATATATTTTAATTTAATTCTATAACATGCTACTGCATGCATATTGGGATTCCATTGTAATCATATGCCCTAACTGTATGTATTCCTAGTATTGTTTGAATTAACTGTACTGATGATGTCCTAAGATACTTAGAATGAAATATTTACTTATTAAGACTTATTACTCTGGTTATTATGTGTGTTTGTTTAGTCATGAATTTTCCACAGGTTTCATTGTAGAATAAAGCCTTATTGCTTTTCCTTGGATGAGGTTATCATGGTACATGAAGATGAAAGAAAGGTAGGAACGGAGAAGGGTGATAAGGTTGGGAAGTTATGTCTGACAGCCTTAGCAATGGACCAAAAGGCTTGACTACTACCAGTTGAGTAGGAGGCAAGTTTATTACATTTCACTCTTATGAAATCAGCTTTGGAATTGTTGAAAGCATTTTTACACTTATTTCACTGTTTAAGCCGAACGAGAATCTGGAATTTTTAAGTTAAGCCATTGAATGAATGTTAAATTTATATCATAGACTGTACAGGCGCTTTTTTTTTTTTTTTTTTTTTTTTTTTTTTTTTTTTTTTTTTTTTTTGAGAATGTGGTCTTGGATATGGGTTGGGAATTTGCAGTTGAGTGGGGAATGAAGGTTCTCATTCCAGTGAGGATTATTTCAGTTATTACTTCAGTATAGATTAGGAGAGCAAAAGCAGTATTCTGAACATGGAAAGGAGACATAAAAATTCCAGTGGTCATCCTGGTTGGCACAACTGTAGTGCCATAGGTTATGAGGCTGAGATTAGCTGGAAAGAGGATAACTGTAGAGAAGAACTTAAATAAGATTGTGGTCAGAGTTGCCAATGGGAGAGAAGACATACAGAGTGAATTTGGATTGTTAAGAAAAGGTCCAGCTTGTTAGCAGAATGGTGAGGATTTTCTGATATTTTGGTTGGTAAGTTAGCTATTTGTGTTAGGTTATGAGTGATGACAAATGATTCAGCTTTATGTGTGAAGCAGAAGTAGAGGAGCCAGTTTGTGTTATGGATGTTTAAATTCCCCTAGGAAGACAATCTCACAACTTTGGTTAATTAATTTGCATGAAATCAATTTTTAGTGATACATAGTCAAAAAGGAGAGTATCACTGGTTGGTGGTCAGAGTTAGGGGGAGTGGTAAAGGTAGCAAATGAAGGCAGTAAAGTGAGGCAAGGAAATCTTGAGCCACTGAAAAGCAGTGATTCTAGGTTGAACAGCCTTTGGCAAGGGATATCAGATTTTACAAAAGCACTCATTCCTCCCTTTTTGTGGAATGCATAATGTAGGATGTAATTGGAAAAAGTTGAGGTGGGCTGTGATTGTAAAGGATGCCAATTACGGTTCTGTTAGGAAAAGGCCATTAAATTTGGTGTCTGTAAGTGGTGGTATATATCGCTGATGCTTCAAGTAATGGTGAAATGGTGAAAAACTACTGGTGAAAAAAACCTCAAACTACTCCCATTTTATTAGATGAAATTCTGGTATTATATTAGGAGGGGTTGTGGCGTATGTTTTATTTTTTCAAATTTTTTGTTGTATTTTTCATATTTTTAGATTTTTTGTTATTTTTTATGGGAGATTTTTTGCATCCTCAGTTAAAATGCTAGCATTTATTATGATTGACTTTCATGTATAGAGTTGGTGATTCAGGAAACATAGAGAGTAGTGGCATGCAGCTGGGGTGAGAGACTTGTGCACAAAACTCACAAACTCACACAGGGAGTGCCTGCGCTCCAGCCAAAATGTGGCCTCAGGCAGTGTCCCCTGCATAGGGCTAACCCAGTCTCTATTCAAACACAACCTGGAAGAGTAAGTGGTAGCAGGATTAGTTGCAAGTTGATCGAGAAGTCTCTAACATATGCATTAACATCGGGATCGGTCCAGCTTGGTCTGGTAGCTAGCCTGCAGAAAACTGCTTTACTGATGTACCCTCAAATGGAGCAGAAACTGGATGTTTCTGAATGTCTGAAAATTTGAATGTCTCAATCTGCTTATCAACTAGTTTCTGCAACCCACAAATCTTCAACCTGTTCTCATATGGTTCATTCCATAGACCTGCTATCATCTTAGTCACTAGCCTCTGGATCCACCCCACCTCCTCCCCATCAAGAAGGAACCGAGGTGACCAAATCTGGACACAGAAGTCGAGATGAGGTCTTATCAAGGCTCGGTACTGAGGTACAATAACTTGCTTGTCTCTGCTCGTCAAGGTATTTTTCAACAACCAAGTGAGTTGATAAGCTGATTTAGCTACTTTTGCAATGTGCCCCCTAAACTTCATCTCCCTATTCACCAACACTCCCAAGTCCCTGGCCTCATCAATCTCCTGGAGTACAGTTCCATTAATGTGGTATACTGCTGCTAATCTTTTCACTCCAAAATGCATAACCTTACATTTTGTCACATTAAACTGACATACATTCTCCTCAGCTCAGAACTCCAATCTATCCAAGTCACCCTGCAAGATTTTGACATCTTCTGTATTCACTATCTCCCTACCCAACTTTGCATCATCAGCGAACAAATGAACTGTTCCACTTAGATCCATCCCTATATCGTTGATGAACAGATTAAACAGCAGTGGTCCAAGAACAGAACCCTGCGGCACACCACTAGTCACAAGCCGTCTTTTGGACTCTACTCCTGAATAAACTACTCTTTGATATCTTTCCATCAACCACCCACCTATCCATCTCACCAACCCTATATCCATTCCCATATGTTGTAGTTTACGGATTAGAAGTCCATGTGGTATCCTGTCAAACGCCTTTGTCAGGTCCAGCAGTATCACTGTAAACCCATTACCCTTATCCAGTTCAGCTGTCACCTTGTTATAAAACTTGAGCAAGTTACTGAAGCATGATCTACCCATGCTGCCCCAAAGCCATGCTGTCCCCTGTACAGTATCTCATTTTCATCAATCCATTCCTGTATTTTCCCCTTGACTACGTTCTCCAAGACCTTGACAACGACTCCTGATATGCTGATCGGTCGGTAATTTGCAACAGTAGTCTTGGATCCTCCTTTATGCAGTGAAACTATTTTTCCCTCTTTCCACACCTTCGGGACTAAACCAGACCCGAGACTCAGATTAAACAACATGGTCAAGGGCACTGATAATTCTTTAGCCGCTTCACGCAAGACTCGTGCCGGTATACCATCCAATCCCACAGATGTATTCACATTAAGGTTCTATAATAGACTATTCACCTCCACTTCATTCATCACAATTCCCGTATAAACTAATGGTTCCTTAATTCCTTCAATGTCACCACCTGGATGAAAACATTTTTGCAAAGTGTGCGCTCAGTAACTTCACTATATCGACTGATTCAGTGACCTCCTTACCATCGTCATTCTTTAAAATCATTTTGCCGTGTACAGTTTTTTTCTTGCTTGCAGCATATTGAAAGAACTGTTTGGGATTCTCTTTTGCTTGCATAGCTAGTTTCCTTTGATAATCCGCTTTTGCTTTTTTTTACCACACTCGTTACCCTTCTGGCCTGCACTTTATACCGTTCGTGTGCCTGCAGGTCACCCCTTTCTTTAAATTCCCTCCACAGTTGTTTCTTTTTTTGCAGCTCAAGCTTAATGGTGTTATTCATCCATTTAACACCCTTACTTGTTTTACTATTCGGACCCTAGGTATACAATTAGCCATAACCTCCTGTAAATGCACCTTGGCCACTTCCCATGTTCTATCGACGCCCAGCCCTTGCAGTTGTACATGCCATGGCACTGATCCAAGCAATCTCCTAAGCTTGTCATACTTGCCGGCACAGTAATTCCACATAGACCCTGTCTTAATCGAAAATTCCACACCTTTAGCCACCTCCCAGGTCAAGACCTTATGATCACTCTCACCAATAGGTGGCAACATGGTCATATTCATTACAGTCAAATTCTCAGATGCTATTACCAGGTCAAGCACTCTCACACCCCTAGTATTTTCCATTACATGCTGTCTCAGATAGTTATTCCTTAATAATTGAATAAAATCTATTTCCTTCCTCACGTGTGTCCTCTCCTCCTTCCAATCCATGTTACCATAGTTGAAATTCCCCATAATAATTAACCTCCTTCCACTCATTTCATCAATTTGTTTATGCATACTATCTCCACCATCTATTCCATCACCTGGTCTATAGCAGCACCCAACAGTATATTTTATTCTGCCAGTCTCAATCTCACACCAAATAGCCTCAAATGAGCTCCTTTCACTATCCTGCGATACAACTTCAATTCTCCTTGACTGCAGTTCATCAGCTATGATCAATAATTCCTAAGCTTCACATTTTATTTCGATCCTGTACCATCAATGTAATACCCAGTATGTAACATTTTTATCCCAAGTGCATAACCTTACATTTTTCTACACTGAACTGAAAACCACTATCTTTTTCTCCAACACTGAACAAATTTATTTAAATCATCCAGGTTCTCTACATAATTTCATCAAATACTGTACTTCCCAGTTTAGCATCATCAGCAAATGACTGAAGACTCTCTTTCAAATGATTCCTTATATTATTAATATACAAATTATATATTAGTGGACTTAGTACAGAGCCTAGTGTATGCAATTATTCCCTATCATCCTCCTGTAGTTCTGTTGGCCATGCCTCAATTCATGGCATGAACTTCTTATGTATTACCTTTTCTCCATCATGGTGCAACCATTTCCCTTATCTAAATTTGTCATCACTGTATTATAAAATGTGAATAGTTAAAGCAGAACTAACCTTTTACAAAGCCATTTTGCCATTTAATTATACACAGTTCCAACCTCCTTTGACTATAATCACTCAATCCGCAAAAGCTCTGGGAGAAAATGGGGAATTCAGTACATCATCAACACTGTTCCATATTTAAATATGGACAAAAATGTTATAAACTATTTATAGAAAATTATAAATATACAATATTTTTCACCTTATAAGACACGCACTGTTGTATTGGATGCATCACAATTTTCATGTCGAAATTTTTGGAAAAAAATATTCTTCACAGTATTAAGCACGAATTATGCATCAAATTTTTCAAGTAAATATTAAGTTTTTTATTGTCAATTTCAACTGCATACATTATCCATTTATTATATAAAAAAATTATTCTTAAAAAAATCATTAAATCATTAAAAAATCTTACACATAATAATATACACGGATAGTCTGAAAAGTCCTTGGCATCAACCATAGATGGCAAAACTATCAGCAAGATTTTTTTTTTCTAAGTTGGTAACATCTGTCATAAGCATCTATGTGAAATTGCAAGTCATTCTATCAAGTAGTTTGTTTTATACAGCTGTCTGAACCAAAAGTGTTGCTTTATTTTATCAATTTTATCCCTTGAAATGGATAAAATTGAGTATCGTGCAGTTATAAAATTCTTTGTAAAAGAAGGTTTAATTGCCAAAAGAAATTCCTTCGAAGTTCATAAAAGTTTTTCGGCACCCTTCTTCATTTTCGACAATTAAGAAATAGGCTGTTGAGTTTAAATGTGGTCATACCAGCCTTGAAGATGATCCATGTTAAAGACGTCAAAAGAGATGTGAGATGGATGAATAAAGAAATTAAGCATGCGATACAGAGAAAGAGGGCATTGTGGACGCAGCATAAGAGAAGTGGAAATAACTTGTTCCATGAGATCTACAAAGACCAGGCAAGGAGGGTTACTTGATTGGTGAGGGTAGCTCAAGAGAGGTATGAACAGCAGTTAGCTAATGAAGCCAAAAAGAATCCTGTGGAGTTCTTTCGATATGTAGCCAGCAAAAGAAAGAATGATTATGGAAGGAAGACATTGATAGGAGAAAATGGTATAAAGACAGCTGTTGCAGAATGTGTGGTGGAGATACTTAATGAACAATTCATAAAGGTCTTTCAATCTTGTGAATGTGACTTCATGGAGAGATTGAGAGTAGTAGATGATGGGGAGGAGAGACTGACTGTAAGTGAGCAAGAGGTGTTTGGGGAGTTGAGTAAACTAGATGGAAATAAGGCTGGGGGACTTGATAATATATCACCACGTATTCTGAAGGAATGTGCCAGGGAGTTGACACCTGTCATGACATATTTTTTTAATACGAGTCTTGCACTCGGTCAAGTCCCTACAGAGCGGAAGGAGGGCAAGATTGTGCCACTTCATAAAGGAGGTGAGCGAACTCAAGCATCAAACTACAGGCCTATCTGTGTTTCAGGTGTTGTGGTTAAGTTGTTGGAGAAGCTTGTGAGAACTAGGATCCAGAGTCAGGTTGACAACAATGGTATTATCTTTGATGGACAGCATGGATTTGCTAAAGGGAGGTCATGTAATAGTTCTACTTACTTATTAAAATAAAGTGACTGCTTCCTTGGACAGAGGAGAAGGATACATAGTAATATACTTGGATTTCGCAAACGCTTTTGATAGAGTACCTCATGATAAATTGATAGTCAAACTAGAGCAGATGGGGTTGGACATTAGATTAGTGCATTGGATTGGAGACTGGCTATCGATAGGTATCAACAAGTTGTGTATGGGAAAGCGATAGTCAGGTAAAGGAAAGTCACTAGTGTAGTGCCTCAGGGGTCTGTTTTGGGGTCATTACTGTTTAACTTGTATACCCCAGCCACTGGGGAGGGCAAATTAGTCTTCTCAGTGCCGGTCCCAAGCCCGGATAAATAGGGAGGGTTGGCGTCAAGAAGGGCATTCGGCCATAAAAAAATCATGCCAAAACCAAGGATGAAATGTTGGATAACAGAGAAAGGACCATGGCTAGGGCATCCCCTGTAAGCGAAGCGCAGTTCTGTCGCCTGAGGACTGTGAGAAGTGGGCTAGGGGTACTGAACCAAGGACAGGTTCAGCTAAAGAAGCGAGTCCAACAGAAAGAGAGTGTGTGTAAAGTAAGAATCGGGTCACTGAATGTGGGTACGATGAATGAGAAGAGTAGGGAGATAATGGACATGATGAGAAGAAGGAAGCTGAAGATCTTGTGCATGCAGGAGACAAGGTGGAAGGGCAATAAAGAAAAGGAGCTGGCAGAGGGATATAAACTGTTTTATAGCGGTGTGAATGAGAAGGGAAGAAACGGAGTTGGAATTATCATCGATAAGGAGCTGAAGGGTGGAGTCTGCGAGGTGTGCCAGAGGAATGATCGGATTATGAGCGTTAAACTTGAGATGGGAGGAAGTGTGGCTACTATAGTGTGTGGCTATGCCCCACAAGTAGGTTGTGATGAGGAGGAGAAACAGACATTCTGGAGAGAACTTGACCAAGTAGTAATGGGAATCCCTGATGATGAGAGAGTGATCGTCGGAGCAGATCTGAATGGGCATGTAGGAAGGCGACGAAGCGGTGAAGAAAGGGTACATGGGGGTTGGAGTAGTGGTGAAAGAAATGAAGAAGGCAAAAGAATCATAGAATATGCTGAGGCCTTTAATCTGGCTATAGCTAACACGTGGTTCAAGAAGAGAGTTGGGCATCTGATAACCTATAAGAGCAGGGATAGAATGAGTCAGATTGACTATATTATGTGCGGTAGGAAACATCTGAAGGAGGTGAAAAACTGTAAAGTGATTAATGGAGGAAGTGTTGTGGCACAGCACAGGTTGGTTGTGGTAGACTGTGATATAAAAGGGGAAAAGAAGAATAGATGGAAGTGGCAGATACAGAGGAGAATAAAGTGGTGGAAATTGGAAGAGGAAGGCCGAAGGAATAAGTTTAAAGAAAAAGTATTGAAAGAAATGAAGTTACCAGAGGATGTGGAAGAATGGTGGGATGTTAATAGTTGGAATGTTAGAAAAATTATAGAAGAGGTGCTTGGTATAACATCAGGAAAGGGACTGCCTGAGGATAAGGAGGCATGGTGGTGGAATGAGGAGGTGAAGTTGGAGATCAAGGAAAAGAAAGAGGCAAAGAGAAAATGAGACATGACTGGAACTAGAGCCGACAAGGAGGCATATAGATTAGCGAAGAAAAATGCAAAGAGAGCTGTGGCAAGGGCGAAAGCGAGGGCAGTTGATGAGGTTTATGAAGAACTGGAGAGAAACAGTGGTGAAGAGAAACAGTGGTGAAGTGGTGAAGTTGTTGAGAATAGCGAAAGCTAGAGATAAGGCCTCGAAAGACATAACATCAGTCAAGCAGTTAAAGGATGCCTCAGGAATAGTATTACAAGAGGAGGACAAAATCAGAGGAAGATGGAAAGAATATTTCTGTAAACTACTAAATAAGGAGAATCCGAGAGAGAGGTGTGAAGATGGAGAGGCAAACGAGAGACCGGTGCAAGATATAAGTAGAGAGGAAGTGGATTGGGTACTAAGAAAAATGAAGAATGGAAAGGCTGTGGGGCAGACCAGATACCTGGGAAGTGTGGAAAAGTTTGGGCAGTGAGGGCGTGGATATGTTATGGGATCTGATGAGGAAAATAGCCCAAAAGGAAAAGATACCAGAGGAATGGAGGAAAAGTATTCTCGTCCCAATCTATAAAGGAAGAGGATATGTTCAAGACTGTGGCAACTATAGAGGGAGCAAGCTGATATCACACACATTGAAAATATGGTTAAGAGTAATTGAAGGAAGGATATGGCAGGAAACGAAAATTGGTGAGGAGCAGTTTGGATTTATGCCAAGAAGAGGGACAACGGATGCGATATTTGCGCTAAGGCGATTGATGAAGAATTTTGAGAGATGCAAGTGGATCTGCACATGGTGTTTATAGACCTGGAAAAGGCATACGACAGAGTGGCCAGGCAGGAGGTATGGAGGTGTATGAGGAAGAAGATGGTGTTGGAGAAGTATGTGAGGTTGTTGAAGGAGATGTATGAGGGAACAGAAACTCAGGTCTGGTCTAGTGTCGGCATGACAGAAGGGTTCCCCATTGTCATAGGGATACACCAAGGGTAAGCTCTGAGTCCCTACCTCTTTGACCTGGTCATGGATGTACTAGTGAAGGATGTCAAGAAGGAGGCACCATGGAGCATACTGTTTGCCGACGACATTGTTCTATGCGAATCATCCCGAGAGAAGCTTGAAAATACCCTGGAAGAGTGGAGAAAGGCATTGGAGGGGAGAGGCATGAGAATGAACCGGGTGAAGACTGAATATATGTCAACGGGGAGTGATGAAGATATGGTCATACGACTCCAGGGTGAAAGGCTAATTTCAGGGAAGAAATTCAAGTACCTTGGGTCGGTTGTCGAGAGGAATGGTGACTTGGATGAGGAAATACAGCACCAAATAACATACGATTGGATGAATTGGAGGAAGATAAGCAGGATCCTGTGCGACAAGAGAGTGAGTTGTAAGAGGAAAGGAAAGCAGTATAAGATGGTGGTGAGGCTGGCGATGCTCCATGGTGTGAAGACGTGGCCTGTAACCAATGCACAGGAGAGGAAGATGGAGGCAGCGGAGATGCGGATGCTGAGATGGATGAGTGGTGTGACAAAGAAGGACAGGATAAGGAATGACTACATTAGACGGAAGGTTAAGGTAGGACCAATATAGACATATAGAGAGGAAGGGTGAGGAGTGTGTTGGTAAACAAGTGGAGTATATGGAGTTGGAAGGAAGGAGGAAAAGAGGCAGGCCCAAGCTCAGGTGGAGGGATAAGGTGACAGAGGATCTTAGGGAGAAAGGATGGAGTCCGAAGGACGCCCTGGACCGGAGAACTTGGAAGAGGAAGGTTAAAGATCAGTGGCCGACCCCGTTTAACATGGGATAAGGCATAGTGAAAGAAGAAGACTGTTTAACTTGTATATTAACGATATAGGTGAAGATTTGGATAGAGATATTCAGTTATTTGTAGATGATGCAAAGTTGGGACGAACCATGAAGAGTAGTGAAGATGTTGTGGCCTTACAAGAAGACTTGAATAAATTGAGTGATTGGGCACGGAAATGGAGATGCGAGTTCAATGTTGCAAAATGTAAGGTTTTAAAATTTGGAAAACAAAGATGGGATGCAGAATTTATGCTTGGTGACGATATATTGTTAGAGGTGGAAGAAATAAGAGATCTGGGGGTGACAGTGGATAAGGATCTGAAATTTAGGGGATACATAGCCAAAATTGTGAAGACAACACAAAGGCTTCTGGGAATGATGCAGAGGTTACTGACATGTAGAACTAGGAAGATTCTTTTTCCGTTGTATAAGGCTTTGATTAGAACACACATGGACTATTGTGCCCAGATTTGGTTACCTGGTTTTCAAAAGGATGAAGAGATGTTGGAAAGGGTCCAAAGGCGATTGACTAAGGTAGTTTCTGACCTCTGGAATGTCGAGTATGAGGAAAGATTGAGAAGATTCAACTTGCAGAGTCTGGTGGACAGGAGGAAGAGGGGAGATATGATAGAGACCTACAAATTGGTAAGGGGTTGTTATAGGATCAATGCTGGAGAGGTTCTATGGAAAATAGTGGGAGATCGGGAGAGCACCAGAGGTCATCCCTGGAAACTGTATAAAGAGGGTGTGAGTATGGGAGTGTGGAGCAGGTTGTGATAAAAGGACCTCCCAGATGAGTCTTTGACTCCATGAGGTCTTGGGGTAATAATAATAATAATAAGAGTGTAACAACACCAGAAATCATTTATCAAGTGCACAATATGGTGTGGGATGACTGGCGAGTCAAAGTGCATGAAATATCTGAGACTACAGGCATTTCAAAAGAACATGCAGGATATATTTTGCATGAAGAATTGCAAATGAAAGGGCTTTGTGCAAGATAGGTGCCGCACTTGCTCACAGCAGATCAAAAATGCACTCGCATGAAAATCTCTAAACAGTGCTTGGAGCATTTTAACAAGAAAAAACTGATTTTGTGCATCGATTTATTACTATGGATGAGACTTGGATTCACCATTACACAACAGAATCCAAACAGAAGTCAAAACAGTGGACAGAAGCTGGTTGTTCAATGCCAAAGAAGACAAAGTCGGTTTCATCAGCAGGAAAGGTCATGGAATCAGTATTTTGGGATGCTAAAGGCATTTTGTTTATTAATTATCTTGAAAAGGGTAAAACAATAACCGGGGAATATTATTCTGACCTGATTTGCAGAAGAAAAAAATCATCTTTCATCAGTACAATGCACCTGCCCACAAAGGTGTTTTGGTAATGGGAAAATTAAGGGATCTGCACTATGAATTGTTGGAACATTCCATCTTGAAATAATAAGTCATCCTTTAATAAGTCATACCATCAAGAGAATTGCTAATGCCACAATTTTTAAAAAAATTTATAATAATTTTGGGTTTCACTTCATTCCATGAACTCTTGACTCATATTCATGCCTGAAAAATTGTGGCTTTCTTTCTCCTACCTGTTTCCTCAAAATTTAGAGATTACATCCAATTGACCCATTTTTCCCTCATAAATCCTTTAAATGGTTTGTTTATTGATACATCTAAAGGTTGAAGTGCAGAAGTGAGTCCTCCTGAGATTACAGCTATTTTTGTATTTTTTGCAAAGTTTCAGCTTCAGTTTTATGGCATCTAAACTGATCTCATAATAACAAAGCAGGTTTCCGACAAACTTCCAGGACGTCTGGACCATTCCCCCTTTATCCATAACTTCATCTCTTCCTCATCCATCGATCCATCCATTCTATTGGATAAATATGAATATGAATGTAAACTCCTTTGGGAAGGTTTTCTTTGGGCATTGTTTTTCTCTTAAAATTAAAATAGGTGGCAATGTTGTTTCATCAGCACAGCACAACAAAACAACAGTATAGTGGGTTTTTTCATGACCAGAAGTTTTAACAATAATATTTTTTTTTAACTTTGGAGTCAACAGTCTTGTTTGAGGGTCCATCAAAAGTCAGAGGCATTTCATCCATATTAACTATCTGTGAAAGTTCAAAATTGTCTTGTTTTCTAGCATTTATGATGAATCTATGAAACTCAATCATTTTGAACTTTCACATTTTCTCATTTCTCTTCAAAAATCTAAAGTGCCATTATGGCAAACGTGTAAGATCAATATTTCTTTCTGTTGCCAATAATACTGTTCATAGAATAATAATTTTTGCAGATAAGGAGCAACCCAATCTTCTTTGATCCATTCTCCAAGATTTTATTTCATTTTTCAATTTCTGGCCATTTGGCCAGTTTTCTGCAGACATTGTGTTTTTTTTAGAATTTGCTTCTATTAATTGCTGCTCTTGTTTCCTTCAAGTATGTATCATTTGTTCTGTAGGCAGAGGTCCAAAGCGCTTCTCTGCTTCCCTATTGCCATTCTTTTTTGTGTATTCAATCACACTATGCTTAAACGCAGTCATATAGCTATATCTGTGCTTTGTAGAATCCATGGATTATAAAAAATTTAAATATAATGTATTGATTTTTGGTTTAAACGTGTGACCATTAACAATCATAAAACTATTCAAACTGATCACACATTACTGATGAGCAATGATGCACCATAACTGTGCATACATAAAAAACACATTGGTGTATAAGATGCACCAGTTTTATTATAATTATTATACAGGCATCTAAATGGATGTTTGTGATTGTCTGTGAAAAAACTAGAAGTGGTGGTTTAGATTATGATGATAGCTGTGGTTCATTGTAGCTGGATTGAGTGCTGGAAACAGAGAGCTGTAGAGTAGGTGCTGGTGCCCTCCCTCCCTTGATGAGTCTTTGAACTCCCTGGAGGTGTCATGTACTACTATTATTAATAATAATATAATTCATCTACCATGGACAGCTTGGTTATTATATTATTGACCAGAGAAATTAAGCTGGATATCTTTCAGAGAAGATAATATTCTTGTAATCTCAAATCCTAAAAATAGTTATTCTGATAATCATCTTCCAATCTGCTCTTCATTTGAACAAAACTTTGTAGTGCTAAAATGCTCCAAGCTAACTGATTATCTACAACCAGTGTATTAAACCCCATTGTCCTTCAATGGCAAGAGGATAATTTATTGAGCTTCAATGATACCAAAATATATTTATGTTTTATTTTTCATAAGATGCATCTCACCTTGTCCTTCAATGGCAAGAGGATAATCTATTGAGCTTCAATGATACCAAAATATATTTCTGTTTATTTTTCATAAGATGCATCTCACTGTATTGCCTGTTATTGGCTGACTCATGCTGGCCAGGTTGGGCGAATGGTTAGCGTATCTACTCTCCAGCCAAAAGGCTGCCATTTCAAATCCCACCATGGGCATGGATGTTTGTGATTGTCTATAAAAATACTAGTGGTGGTGGGTGGTAGATGGCATTGGTGTAGATTATGATGACAGTTGTGGTTTGTTGTAGTTGGTGGATTGAGTGGTGGAGATGGAGAGTTGTAGAGCAGGTATCTTCCCTTGATGAGTCTTTGGACTCCTTGGAGGTATCACATAATAATAATAATAATAATAATCCCTGTGGAATTCCCAGGCAGAAACAGTTCATCCATAGTTTCTTCAGACTTCAAAAAACTAAATGGTTTTTCTGATGATGCAAAACTGGGGAGAGCAATAGTTGATAAAGGTGATGTAGATATCCTGCAGGATGATTTATAAATTGGCATTGTTGTCAAAGGATAATGATTGTCAATTTAACGTTGCAAAATGTAAGGTTATGAACTTCAGATTGAGAAGGTTGCATATGGTGTATCATATTGATGGAATTGGTTTGCAGAAATTGGGGAGGTTAGGGACTTGGGGATAATAGTGGACAAAGATTTAAAGTTCATAGGGCATATTACAAAAGTTGGTAAAATAGCTCAATGAATTACTTGGATGTTGAAATTTTTAAAAACACGCTAACAAGTAAAAATAAGGAAGTAATTGTCCCTCTTTATAAGACTGTGATTCGACCACATTTTCACTACTGCACACAAATTTGGTCACCTGGGTTTCTTGGGGTCCAGGACATGACCAAAAAGATTTGGAGACAAGTGGCCAAAATAGTGACAGGTCTGTGGAATACTCCCTAATAGGAGAGGTTGAAGGTCTGTGGATTACAAAGTTCAGTCGATAGGTAGAAAAGAGGAGATATGATAGAAACTTTTAAGATATTAAAGGAGTTTTATAAAATTGATGCAAGTGAAATTTTTCAATATATGACAAATAGAGAACTAGGGCCCATCAGTGGAGGCTGTGTAAAAGTATGGTTAGTAGGGTGTGCAGACCAGATTTTTTTGTGTGGAGAGTGGCAAATGAGTGGAATGGATTGCCAGAATCAGTTGTGAGTTCCCTGATGATGAATCAGTTCAAGGAGAGGTATGATTTGTGTGTGTGATGGTTGATTTGGGTCTCCCGCGATGCCATGGAGATGTGGTAAAATATTAATAATAAAAAAGTGGATGAAAAGTAGGCTATCAGTTTTTTTTCTTTTTTTTTTTTGTGCAATCTTGCTGTAGAACCATCTGGATGCCTCCATGGAAATGCTGTAAATAATAATAAATCGCAAATCATAATTGAGGCAGCAAGAGAGAGAGAGGTTGAAAATTTGGAAGTGCTCTGCAACTGAATCACATCATTTCCTATAAATCACATACCATGTCCATATGCATTAATACTAATAATAGCAAATTAAACAAACTCCAAAAGTTACAACCACAGAAATAGAAGTATGAAGTCAAACACATCCCACAAATAGAAAATAATTAACTTTTTTAACTTTAAAAAAAATGCAACAAAATTAACAATATCAGAAACCACAGCAATACGAATGCATTGCAACACTATCAATATACAAAGGGCATTTTGCTGAAATTTTGTGTAAAGAACTCCCAGTTTAGATAGGTTTTGTTGATTAATTTATTGTAAATAAGTGTGTATATGTGTAAGAGTTGCAGTATTAGTCGTCTGCTTGCAGTGTTTGTAGTTTGTGAAATTATTTGTTTAAGTTTGTTTATAAAGTTATTAAACTTAGACTTATTAAACTTATTAATTGGCAAAGGAAAGATGGTGGCAGCTTTGATTTTGTCTTTATAGGTTTAAATTATGGACATTTAAGGCAGATGGAAGGAGGATATGTGTGAAGCATGATATGAATGCAGACTTGATGGATGGTAACATATCGGAAACTGAAGATGTTAGTAGCAAAAATAACAAGAGAAACATGAGTGCTCATCTGATAACAAAGAGAAACACTGTAAAAGAGCAGCAAAATATTAGAAAACATTTTTGAAAAAGCAGACAAGTAATCTGCTGAACAAAACAATCACTGGTAGTAAGAATTACGAACGTGATAGTATATAGACAGAATGTAGCAGAAGTTGAAAAACAGACTGCAATTAATGGTAAGATGGTGAATGACATTGATGGCAAAGAAGTGTGTGTGACTGGCGATAAAATAGCAAGAGTGAATGATAGTGAAAAAAATTATGCAAGATTTGTCAGTTTAATGTGGCAAAGCGTAAGGTTATGCATTTTAGGGTGAAAAGATTAACAGCAGTATACCACATTGGTGGAACCGTACTCCAGGAAATTGATGAAGCCAGAGACATGGGATTGTTAGTGGATAGGGAGTTAAACTTTAGGGTACACATAGCAAAAATGGCTAAAGTAACTCATCAGATCACTTGGTTACTGAAGAATACTTTGACAAGCAGAGACAAGCAGGTTATTGTTCCTCTTTATTGAGCCTTGATAAGACACCCATCTTGACTATTCCATGGAAATCTGGGCACCAGGGTTTCTTGGTAATGGGGAGGAGGTAGAGAGATCGAGAGGCGAGTGACCAAGATGGTAGCTGAAAGTTTATTTTTCACTTGGTTAGACTATAATAAATTTAGTTTAATCCTTTATCCAAGTGTGAGCAAACAAAGTTTGCATCTGAAAATATCTTCAGGACTGGGGTAAGGTAGTACAACGCCGGCCAACTAGTTGCAAAGGTGGACCAAGCTAACATCACTCCTATCTCAGTATCTCCCATAATGCAAAACACATCTCCTTGCAGATATGTATAATGTTATGGATTAAGGAAGGGCCACTACCCAGACTAGTTTCGACCTTTATTGAGGTCTCTTCAGTGGTAGCCAGGCCCAGAAGTGGAGATACCAGGCAGAAGCAATGGCGAGGTCATCTTTACCTATAAGAGTTGCCAAAACAGTGTGCCACCTGTTTATTAAATTACTCTGGATTTAGAGAAAGATGTTGAAAGTTTATTTTTCTCTTGGTTATAAATATACATATCTGCAAGGAGATGTGTTTTGCATTATGGGATATACTGAGATAGGAGTGATGTTAGCTTGGTCCACCTTTGCTACGCGTTGCTCGGTGTTGTACTATCTTACCCCAGTCCCGAAAACATTTTCAGGTGCAAACTTTGTTTGCTCACTCTTGGATAAAGGATTAAACTAAATTTATTATAGTCTAACCAAGTGAAAAATAAACTTTCGACATCTTTCTCTAAATCCAGAGTAATTTAATAAAAACATGGCACATCGTTTGGCAACTCCTATAGGTAAAGATGACCTCGGCATTGCTTCTGCCTGGTATCTCCACTTCTGGGTCTGGCTCCCACTGAAGAGACCTCAATAAAGATCGAAACTAGTCTGGGTAGTGGCCCTTCCCTTAATACATAACATTATACATATCTGCAAGGAGATGTGTTTTGCATTATGGGAGATACTGAGGCAAGATGGTAGCTGCTCTATGGAATGAACCTTACGAGAACAGGTTGAAGATTTGTCTATAAATTGGTTGATAGACAGAAAAGGGTGATATAATTGAGGTATTCCAATTACTGAGGGTTTTTACATGATTAGTCAGAGGGAATTTTTCAGAACAAGTGTGGTGGTGGGAGAACTAGGGTCCATCCATGGAAACTGAGCAGGAGTGTAGTTAACAAGGGTGTTAGAACTAGATTTTTTAATTGGAGAGTGGTGAATGAGTGGAATAAGCTGCCACAGAGTCTGTTGTGGGTGCCATGACTGTGAATACATTCAAAGCAAATGATAGATATTGTACAAATGCTGAATAGTTCTTGACATGATGTTTAGGACCTCCCTCGATGAGTCCAAGGATTCCTTGGAGTAGCCCATAATAATAATAATAATAATAATAATAATAATAATTTGAAAGCTGAGTTGGTGAGGATAATGCAAGATATGAGATGGATGCTGAGTAAAATGAAAAGAATTGTAAATATGAATGGAAGAGTGAAGAAGACAAAAACGAACAATGTCAGTATGAAAGAGGTAACGAAAGACCCACAAGTGGCTTTGTATGGGGATTCGATTATTAGAGGTATAGTAAATGAGAAGATACACAAGATTTGTTTTCCTTCTTTGTCTTTTTCATTTTATTGTCCAGATTTCACTTCCATATGATAGGTCTGGTAGGGCTAATGTATTGTATACTTTTAATCTAGTTTGTTTTTGAACAAGGTTCAAAAACAAACTAGATTAAAAGTGTTTAAACATACAGTTTAAAAATGTTTAAACATACAGTTAATTATACCTGCTATTTTTACTGTTAGTATACTAGTAGTATACTAAAAGTATTTCATGTGGCAGTGAATTTGATGCCATCTAGTATGAGGTGGAATCTAACAAGATCAATTACATAGTGTGGGTGATGCTACAAACCTGGTGGATCAGTTGCTAATGATGAAGAAATACACCAAATAGAGATGATGGGAAGCGAAAAGAGTAATAATAATGTTAGATTTTAATTATCTGAATATTGATTGGGTAGCAGTAAAATCTCTTGGGAAGAATGAAATTGAATTTATTGAGCTATAGCAAGACAACTTCCTCAAGCAGCATGTGAACAGAAGGAAGCAGAGGTCAAAGAGTGTTAGATTTGATTATAGTGTCAGAGGGTGTTTTTCAGTTAAAGATGTAACTATTCTGCTTTGGGTTGGCATTAGTGATCATGTGGTACTCACTTCAGAAGTGACTAAGTTTATGAATGTTCCATTCAGGAAAGATTACATGCTGAACTACAAAGCAGGAAATTATGACCAACTGAGGAGTATACTGAGTTCAGCAGAATGGTATAAGTTGCTGAATGGGAAGTATATTGACATTGCATGGGAAGCATTTAAATCATGCAAAAAATATTTAAATGTGTCCTGAGAGTTCAAAAAATAAATATGGTAGGAGTCAAATGGATGTGTAAACTTAATAAGCAAGAGATTCATAAGAAAAGGATGATGTGGAAGGAATACCATGTGCATAAGGATGATGTTCATTATGTATGACCATTATAATCAGCAGGCTAGAATGATCACAACTGCTGTACGGAAAGCAAAGTCTGAGTATGAAAAGAAATGGCTCTGTGTGCTAAAGACAACCTACAAGAATCCTGTCAATATTCTGCAAGTAAAAGAAAGATGAATACGAAATAATAACTCTTCTGAATGTAGATGGTAACAAATGCAGAAGAGAGTATTCATTAATTCAACTAAGAGGCACTCATTAGTTCAACTAATGAGTGCCTATTTTGCTAAAAGCTATCAACCTGGGGTATCTCACTGCTACCTTTTCACTGAATGAAGAAATCCAGGTGTATGAAGAGGAGGTATTAGAGCTGCTACATAAACTGAATAACAATTTAGCAATACAGACTGATGGGATATCAGTACGCATGCTAAAAGAGCCAGTTCAGCTGACCTGGCTATTCCTTTGACCAGGCTATATAATATCAGTCTCAGAACAGGGAAGATTCAGCAGGAATAGAAAGAATGTCTGGTAATCCAAGTGTGCAAGGATGGTGCAAAGACCGATGTATCCAACTATTGACCAATCAACATCTCATGAGTGGTGGTGAAGATTTTGGAAAAGTTGGTTAGGGCTCGCATTCAGAAATGAGTTGACAGTGAATCTCTACTTTCAATGAACAGCATGGGTTTACTAAGGAAAGGTCATGTTTTGCAGCTTGCTCACATTCTATAATAATTTTACCACTGAACCAGAGAAGGAGAATAGATACTGAGGGGGAATAGATACTTTGCATCATTGAAAATATCAACTGCATTGTGAATGTAGAATCTATAGAACAAGTAAAACATTTCAGCTACTTAGATGAGGCGGAGAGCAAGGATTATGAATGATATTCTGGCTGAAATATGTGAGGAGATGGGAGTACAGTTTGTTAATGTGTGGAATGAGTTTGAGGGACGAAGTGAGCTGTATGGGAGCGATGGACTGCATTTGAGTGGTTATGGTGTGAGTCGCTTGGAGAGACTGCTGCTGGAAAGTAGAGAAGTGAATAGAGAGAATGAATCAGATCGAGAGGGGAGTCAGGTGGAAGAGCAGGAGAGTAAGACAGGAGAGATTGAAGGAGTGGAAATGAATGGGGAAGTGAGTGGTATGAGTATAGAAAATGAGAGAATGGGTGTGCAAGAGGAGCAGGGAAACAGGGAGGCTCAGGGTGGACAGGGATACACAGCGTGAGAAAGGTGGATGCTCCGAGAGGAGGTGAGAGCATGTGTAGGCAGGAAAGTAATGGGATGATCAGGGATCAAAAGGAGACAGATGGAATTGCAAACGGTTCTAAAATGAAGAAGCAGAAAGGGAAATGGCCCCAGTCCAGCATGGAGAGATCACATCGAGTGAGTGGTATCAGTGGAACTAGCTGTAGATCCAGAAATGAGTTGTTGTGTTTGTATACCATTGCTAGAAGTATAAGAAACAAGGCGGATGAAATGGTTGCACTAATTGCGTCTGTGCACCCAGAGATTGTCGAAATAAGCGAGACATGGTTAGATGAGGATGACATCCTGACAGGAATAGAGATGGAAAGGTATGATGTGTTTCGTGAGGATAGAAGGGGTAAAAAGGGAGGAGAAGTGCTATTGATGATAGAGAAAGAGTTTTCTCTATCATCAATACAAGGGTCCCTACAAGGGTCCATACAAGGTAGAGATGCAAGAGGGAAATGGGGACAGTGGTTTTGAGGCAGTATGGTGTGAGATAGAGGTGAATAGAATCAAATACTTGGTGGGATGTTGTTATAGACCTGGTAATGTGGATGGTGGTGATAGTGAAATGTATAGTCAAATTAGCCAAGCAAATAAGAAAAGGGTGATCATTATGGGTGATTTTAATTATGGCAATATAGACTGGAATGAAGCGATAGCAACTGGAAGTAAAGAAAATGAGTTTCTTGAGTTTTTGAGGGATAACTACCTCAGACAGTATGTAACAGAGGGCACAAGAGGATTAAGGGTCTTGGATTTCGTCATCTCATTGGAGGATGTAATTATCAATGAGGTATCAAATCATCCACCAATTGGTGAAAGTGACCATGAGGTGATTACTTGGGTGGTTGCCAGCAGTGCAAGGACCCCTGTGAAAAAAGGGTATATGTGGAACTACAAGGGGGGTGATTATGAAGAGCTCAGGAGACAGCTTGAAGGTGTAGCATGGAATTAGGAGTTAGCTGGAAAAGAGATCAATGCAGCTTGGGGGATTTTCAAAAAATATTTAGTGGATGCAATGTCTAAATGTATACCACGGGTGAGAAGGTTAAATAAGGTAGGTGTGAGATGGATGAATAAAGAGATTAAGCATGCAATACAGAGAAAAAGGGCATTGTGGAGGCAGCATAAGAGAAGTGGAAGTAACCAATTTCATGAGGTCTACAAAGACCAGGCAAGGAGGGTGACTTGGTTGGTGAGAGTAGCTAAAGAGAGGTATGAACAGCAGTTAGCTAATGAAGCTAAAAAGAATCCTAGGGAGTTCTTTCGATATGTAGCCGGCAAAAGAAAGAATGATTATGGAAGGATGACATTGATTGGAGGAAATGGTATAAAGACAGCTGTTGCAGAATGTGTGGTGGAGATACTTAATGAGCAGTTCATAAAGATCTTTTAATCTTGTGAATGTGACTTCATAGAGAGATTAAGAGCAGTTGATGATGGGGAGGAGAGACTGACTGTAAGTGACCAAGAGGTGTTTGGGGAGTTGAGTAAACTAGATGGAAATAAGGCTGTGGGACTTGATAATATATCACTGCGTATTCTGAAGGAATGTGCCAGAGAGTTGACACCTGCCTTGACATATTTTTTTAATACGAGTCTTGCACTTGGTCAAGTCCCTAAAGAGTGGAAGGAGGGCAAGATTGTGCCACTTCATAAAGGAGGTGATCGAACTCAAGCATCAAACTATAGGCCTATCTGTGTGTCAGGTGTTGTGGTTAAGTTGTTGGAGAAGCTTGTGAGAACTAGGATCGAGAGTTGGGTTGACAAAAATGGTATTATCTTTGATGGACAGCATGGATTTGCTAAAGGGAGGTCGTGTTTCAGTAATCTACTTACTTATTACAATAAAGTGACTGCTTCCTTGGACAGAGGAGAAGGATACACAGTAATATACTTGGATTTCGCAAAAGCTTTTGATAGAGTACCTCATGATAAGTTGACAGTCAAACTAGAGCAGATGGGGTTGGATATTAGATTAGTGCATTGGATTGGAGACTGGCTATCTGATAGGTATCAACAAGTTGTGTATGGGGGTGCAATATCCAGGAAAAGGGAAGTCACTAGTGGAGTGCCTCAGGGATCTGTTTTAGGGCCATTACTATTTAACTTGTATATTAATGATATTGGCGAAGATTTGGATGGAGATATTCAGTTGTTTGCAGGTGATGCAAAGTTGGGACGAACCATAAAGAGTAGTGAAGATGTTGTGGCCTTGCAAGAAGACTTGAATAAATTGAGTGATTGGGCACGGAAATGGGGATGTGAGTTCAATGTTGCAAAATGTAAGGTTTTAAAATTTGGAAAACAAAGATGGGATGCAGAATTTATGCTTGGTGAGAATATATTGTTGGAAGTAGAGGAAATAAGAGATCTGGGAGTGATAGTGGATAAGGATCTAAAATTTAGGGGACACATCGCCAAAATTGTGAAGATAACACAAAGACTTCTGGGAATGATGAGTAGGACACTGACGTGTAGAAGTAGGGAGATTCTTGTTCCATTGTATAAGGCTTTGATTAGGCCACAGATGGACTACTGTGCCCAGATTTGGTCACCTGGTTTTCAGAAGGATGAAGAGATGTTGGAAAGGGTCCAAAGGTGACTGACTAAGGTAGTTTCTGACCTCTGGAATGTTGAGTATGAGGAAAGATTGAAAAGATGTAATTTGCAGTGTCTAGTGGAGAGAAGGAAGAGGGGAGATATGATAGAGACCTACAAGTTGGTAAGGGGTTGTTATAGGATCAATGGTGGAGAAGTTCTACAGAGAATAGTGGGAGATCAGGGGAGAACCAGAGGTCATCCCTGGAAACTGTATAAAGAGGGTGTGAGTAGGGGAGTGAGGTTTTTTTTTCGTGCAGAGTTGTGAATGACTGGAATGCCTTGCTTGAGAGTGTGGTGTCTGCAAGGAGTTTGAATGTGTTTAAGACCCAGTATGATGAGATGTGTGTGAGATAAAAGGCCCTTCTAGATGAGTCTTTGACTCCATGAGGTCTTGTTTAATAATAATAATAATAATAAAGACAGTGTTCAAGGCAATGTTAACTTATGGATATGAGAGCTGGGTTAGAAATAAAACACTTGACCAAAAACTAGAGACTGCAGATATGAGATTCCTAAGAAAGATAAGGGGTGTGAACAGATGGCTTCAACGGCAATATCATATTAAAAAAGAATATATAGGCTTCTGAGAATGATGTGGAGGACACTGACGTGTAGAAGTAGGGAGATTCTTGTTCCGTTGTATAAGGCTTTGATTAGCCACACATGGACTATTGTGCCCAGATTTGGTCACTGGGTTTTCAGAAGGATGAAGAGATGTTGGAAAGGGTCCAAAGGCGACTGACTAAGGTAGTTTCTGACCTCTGGAATGTTGAGTATGAGGAAAGATTGAGAAGATGTAATTTGCAGAGTCTGGTGGAGAGGAGGAAGAGAGGAGGTATGATAGAGACCTACAAGTTGGTAAGGCGGTTGTTATAAGATCAATGGTGGTGAAGTTCTACAGAAATAGTGGGAGATCATAGGAGAACCAGAGGTCATCCCTGGAAACTGTATAAAGAGGGTGTGAGTAGGGTAGTGAGAGGCAGGTTTTTTTCGTGCAGAGTTGTGAATGATTGGAATGCCTTGCCTAAGAGTGTGGTGTCTGCAAGGAGTTTGAGTGTGTTTAAGGCTCGGTATGATGAGATGTGTGTGTGACAAAAGGACCTCCTACACGAGTCTTTGACTCCATGAGGTCTTGGGATAATAATAATAATAATATTAGGAAAGAATTGAACATTGTTAGCATCCAGGAATGTGTTAATAGAGCTAATCTCAGGTGGTATGGTCACTTAAACAGAATGGGAGAGGAAAGATAAGCAAGACAGGTGTTCCCCTCCAAGTTGGCAGGAAAAAGACCCAGAGGAAGACCAAGATATAGGTGGATTGATCCAGTAAAAGGTGCCTTAGAAGACAGAAATATAAGATCTGATAACATTGGAGTCTTGACAGGTAACAGACTGATTTTCCACCCCCCCCCCCCCCCACCCCCCCCCCCCCCCACCCCCCCCCCCCCCCACCCCCCCCCCCCCCCACCCCCCCCCCCCCCCACCCCCCCCCCCCCCCACCCCCCCCCCCCCCCACCCCCCCCCCCCCCCACCCCCCCCCCCCCCCACCCCCCCCCCCCCCCACCCCCCCCCCCCCCCACCCCCCCCCCCCCCCACCCCCCCCCCCCCCCACCCCCCCCCCCCCCCACCCCCCCCCCCCCCCACCCCCCCCCCCCCCCACCCCCCCCCCCCCCCACCCCCCCCCCCCCCCACCCCCCCCCCCCCCCACCCCCCCCCCCCCCCACCCCCCCCCCCCCCCACCCCCCCCCCCCCCCACCCCCCCCCCCCCCCACCCCCCCCCCCCCCCACCCCCCCCCCCCCCCACCCCCCCCCCCCCCCACCCCCCCCCCCCCCCACCCCCCCCCCCCCCCACCCCCCCCCCCCCCCACCCCCCCCCCCCCCCACCCCCCCCCCCCCCCAAATTTAGTCTTGAGCAGGATAAAATTGAATTTCATATTGAAAAGAATAACATGTAAGAAAGTTTTAAAGCGAATAAAAGTTGAGCAGCTCTCAGATGTAAACTGTAGACTAAAATACAGAAATATTATTGAAAAGAAAATGAAAGAGTTTGAGAACAGGAATCAAACCTTGGAGATTCGGTGGCAAACTCTGAAGGAAACATTGATTGATTCTGCCAGAGAAGCATGTGGTGAAGTTGTGTGCAAAGATAAAAAAATCAGAACTCCCTGGTGGACACAGGAAGTTAAAGAGGCAGTGAAGGAAAAGAAGAAAGCATATCAAAGGTTCCTGGCAAATAAGTCAGCTTTTACTCTTACAGAATACAGAGACAAATGTAAGAGAGCTAAACAGTGTGTAAAACTAGCTAAACAAAAGTCATGGGAGGACTTTGGCAAGAATATAGAAAATAAATATCAAGAAGGTGGCAAAATATTCTGGAGGTTGTTGAAGAAGCTTAGGAATGGAGGAAAGAGTGCTGTAAAAGGAATTAGAGATCATAAAGGTGAAATGAAAACAGGAGAAAAAGATATCCTTGAAGTATGGAGTAATTACTTTGAAAAACTGCTAAATGAAACAAGCAGTGATGACAGCACAGTGATAAAAAACACTGACCAGGCATGCAGTCAGGAATACATATCCATACTTGAAGTAGAAAAAGCCATCAAAGGCTTGAAATGTGGAAAGGCAGCAGGAGTAGATGATATTCGACCAGAAATGCTGAAGTATGGTGGTATAAGAGTCTTACAGTGGCTGCACTGCATAGTTCAGAAAGCCTGGACAGAGGGACGAATTCCCGATGATTGGAGTAGAGCTCTCATAGTACCCATATATAAAAAGGGAAATAAAACTGAATGTGAGAATTACAGAGGTATTTCCCTACTGAGTGTTCCTGGCAAGATCTATGCAAGTATACTTGAGAAACGGTTGAGAAGAATTGTGGAAGAAAAGCTTGGTGAAGAACAAGCTGGATTCAGGCCAAATAGAGGCTGTCAGGATCAGATCTTCACTTTACGACAAATAGTCGAGAAAGCATGGGAATATAACAAAGATCTGTATTTAAGTTTTGTCGATTTGGAAAAGGCATATGACAAGGTGCCAAGAGAGAAGCTATTCAATACGCTGCAGTTATATGGTGTCAATGGGGCATTATATCAAGCAATACTTAGTCTTTATTTGAGTTGTGAGTCAGCAGTTAGAATTGAAGGAAGTACAGGAAGATGGTTTAATGTTAAATCTGGTGTGAGACAAGGATGTACATTATCCCCTCTGTTATTCATTATCTATATGGATCACATTATGAAGGAATGTGGTATTAAACCTGACATCAAAATTGGAGATGTTAATGTCAGCTCTTTGCTTTATGCGGATGATGTTATACTTCTAAATAAATCCGCTACAAGTGTGCAAGATTCTCTGACTAAATTGAATAGCTGTTGTAATAGATATGGTATGAAGGTCAGCAATAAAAAGACAAAGACAATGAAAATAGGCAGAATCATTGAAAATGTCAACTGTGTTGTGAATGGAGAACCTGTGGAACAAGTAAAACATTTCAGCTACTTAGGCACAATTTTTACTGAAGATGGTAAACTAAATATAGAAATAGACAACAGAATCAGCAAAGCTGGTATCGTGGGAAGTCAATTGAATAAATTCATATGGAATAAGAAAGAAATTAGTCAGAACACTAAATTAGCTGTATACAAGACTGTGTTCAAACCAATTTTAACTTATGGATCTGAGAGCTGGGTCAGAAGTAAAACACTTGACCAAAGACTAGAGACCGCAGATATGAGAGTCCTGAGAAAGATTAGAGGCGTGAACAGATGGCATCAATGGCAATATCATATTAAAAATGAGGATATTAGGAAAGAACTTGACATTGTCAGCATCCAGGAATGCGTTAGCAGAGCTAATCTCAGGTGATATGGTCACTTAAACAGAATGGGAGAGGAAAGATTAGCAAAACAAGTGTTCTCTGCCAGGTTGGCAGGAAAACAACCCAGAGGAAGACCAAGATATAGGTGGATTGATACGGTACAAAGTGCCTTAGACGATAGAAATATAAGATCTGATAATGTTGGAGTCTTGACAAGTAACAGACTGATTTGGAGGAAAATTGTAGATAGGAAGTTAGTAATGATGTAATTTTTTCATGTAGTACTGTCATATCCTGTACACCCCTTGAGGGTACATGGCAGGAATTTGATGATGATGATGATGATGATGATGATTTATAAAATATTATAAATAAATAAATATATATATATATATATTAAATTTATAAATAAATAAATTAAGTTAAATTAATTTTTTATTAATTTTTCCGCTATTAAAAACTGGCACGTCAGCAACTCGATTTGTAAATTTTTGGCACATGCACATAAAAAGGTTTGCCACCGCTGCTCTAATTCATCTTCTAATCTTTTACTGCTGAACCATTTATGATATGCTTCTTTTTCATTTTGATTTATTTCTATGATTGTATTGTCCCATATCTTCAGTTTTTTTTTTCTTTTTAGTGAATTTTTTGGTCTTTAGTATCATTTTCATATTAAGCTACTGTATTTCTATTTCTTTATTTTGCTTTTATTTTATCTAAATATTGGTTAATTCTTTGTTCCTACAGCCATTGTATATTTATGTCATTTAATAATCTACTTTTATAGCAAAAATGTTTCAAAGTTTCTTTCTGTTCTTGTTATTTGTAGCTGTAGCCATTTAGGTGGTAATCTTAATTTTATTTTAGCAAGGATAACTACTTATTTCATATCCTCTATGGACTCTAACATCTGCAGAAAACTTTGATGTATTTTCATTTAAGCTAAAGTAATCTAATATTGATTTCCATCCTCTTGCTGCCCAAGTATATTTATGTATGTCTCTATGCTTACAGAAAGAATTCATTATTTTAAGATTATTATAAACTATAAAGTAAATCAATATGTTATTATCAATATGTTATTAATCAATATGTTATTATTAAATTTTCATGTTTCCAATTCTTGCATTTAAGTTTCCTGCTAATATTACATATTCATGTTTATTTATTTTATTATATATATATTTGTTCGCCCGATTAGCCTAGTGGCTATGCACTTTGCAACAATATGCCTGGGGAAGGAGTGTCCTAGGTTTGATTTTCGATTCCTGTTGGAGACGTGAGGAGCTTAAGGATCTTCCTCAGCCATAGCCAAGTTAGCCAGTCTTGGGCATGGACAGCAGGGTTTTTTTCACCAGTTTATCTGGTGAAAAAAACCCTGCTGTCCATCGCACAAGCAGGCAATCCGGACCCTTGAACACACACGGCTACAGTCATAAAATACTACGGCAAGGAAGGCAATGGGAAATCACCTTGCTCATAATCATTTCCCTAGTATGGTAGCATATAGCTACCCATCCATGCCATATGGCTGAGAGAATAGGATATATTTTGTAATTGATTATAAAATTCAATATCATCATTTTCTCTTCCTTCTTCTAGGGTATATAAATGAATTATTGTTAAATAGCCTCTCTCTATTTTTATTCTAGCTTCTATTATTCATTCATTCCATAATTTTTAATATTTTAACTGTTTTGAAAGGGAATTACGAATCCAAATCATAATACCTGCTTGTGCTCTATAGTTTCTGTCGATTCCACTATATATTACATTAAAATTTTCAGTTCTCATTGTTCCTTTTAATTTCTTTTTTGGTTTCAGTGATTACTGCTATTTGAAAATTTCTTTCATTTAATATTTGATCTAATTCTATTTCTTTATATGCTATTCCTCTTATGTTCCAGTTTACTATATTTATTTATTATTATTTTTGTGACACCTCCAAGGAGTCCAAAGACTCATCGGGAAGACACCCACTGTACAACTCTCCATCTCCACCTCTATTACCAATCATCTACATCAGCACCATCCACTGCCCATCACCAACACCACAGTTAGTATTTTTTGTCTGTAAATTGCATGTGTTCTGAAAGGGTGATTTGTCTGTATGCAGGATGAAAAACCCGAGTTTCCGAGAGAAAAAAACCTGCTACCTCCGTATGAGGTCGGCTAACTCACCTTCGATTGAAAAAGTCCATATATATAAAGATTCCTCACGTCATGATGAGACTCGAACTTAGGCCTTTTCCAATTGAAGGGTGTAACATACCGTCGTAACAACGTGATATTTATTATATATTTTGTCATTTCCATTTTTGTTTTACCTCTTTCATTCCAGGGTCAAATGATAATAATAATAATAATGGTAATCAATTTACTTACAAAAGCTATCTGCATGCAATAATGAAACATTCAAACAAAAAGAAAAATTAAAAAATTATATACCCTAAATCTGTGCCTAGTACTTTGTCCATCTGCTGTAAACGTGATAATGCCCATTGCAATGTTAATATGGCAACCAACAAACATTCCCTGATTAGAACTACGTCCAGAGGCCTCTCCATGTGATACTTCAGCATGTAGATGTCCTGCGCATACCATGTAGCAATCTTGTCGATCAAGTCTGTAGACAATGAAGCAAAAATCAGTGGTATACATTATTCAGACTATATGATTTTAAAAAAAAATGAGACATATAGATAGATATTCCATATTAAAATAACTCTTCCAATCCTTTCAATGGTATAATTCACTAATTCTTTCCATAACTTACACATAAAAAGGAGGATGTTACTATAAACGCTAATCTAGAAACACACATACACACACACACACACGCACGCACGCACGCACGCACACACGCACCATCACATTAACATCAAGTACTTCACCAATAAAACCAATCTAGAGATATTTGCTCAAGTATTGAAAAGCGAATTTTTTTCATGCCTAATCTCAGAACATCACTTTAATGTGATCAGTAAACAACAGCTCAGCTTTGTTGTTTGCTGGTTATTTCATCTGGGCATCAGAACAAGCCGATATAGACTTCCTTGCTTATGTGCTTTCATCAGGTCTGAAAAAATCCAGCAACCAAACACTCAGAACAACCAAGAAGCTAAACATCAAGGAAGAAAATCAGTACCTTGGTGGAATGCCAAATTAACAGTCTTAAGAAAACGTGTTAATGTACTCAGACGACTATATCAAAGAACATACAATAACCAAGATTTAAGAGAGAGAGCAAAAGATAGAACTACTATAAAGCCAAATACTGCTATCAGTACAAAATTACAAACGTGAAAACAGAATAATGGAAAAAATTCTGTACTGTTTCAACCATATCGAATTCTTGGAATTGCATATATATAAATTAGCAGCAAGCAAGAATAAGACAACATCCATATTATCAACCATCAAGAAAACAGACGGCACCTACACAAAAACTTAGCAGAAACTGCAGCTATTATGATCAACAAGTTTATTCCCGATGATGATGAATCAACAGACGAAGAAATTCACAAAACTTACAGACAAAGAATGAAAACAGACATAGATACTCCTAATGATGACTTATTTACAACTAAAGAAATCAAGTCTGTATTAAGATCAATGGATCCAAGTAAAACTCCTGGAGAGGACGGAATAACCAGCGATATACTACTAAGAACATTTGTCGAATTTCCCGAATTCATAACAACAGTTTACAATGAATGCCTAAAAAGAGGGCGATTTCTTTTAAAATGGAAACATTCCAAAATTATACCCATAAAAAAACCAGGAAAAGAAACATCCGACGAAATTAGCAAATATAGGCCATTCAGTCTCATAAAAGTTGCTGGTAAGGTGCTAGAAAATCTTCTGATAAACCGAATAATGTACTATGTCTACTCAAGAAACCTATTAAGTAGCAATCAATATGCATTTAGACCTCAATCCAGCACAGTAGATGCAATTATGGAGGTAAAAGAGTTCACAGAAGACAGTCTACAGAAAAAAAAAAAGACATACTACTGATCTCACTCGACGTACAAGGAACTTTCGATGCTGCTTGGTGGCCAGCCATTATCAATCAATTAAGAGATTTAAAATGTCCAAAAAACTTACTCGATATTATAAAAAATTATTTTACAGACAGAAGAGCAACCCTGCTATTAAAAACCACAACTGTAATGAAAGAAGTCAAACGAGGCTGCCCTCAAGGCTCCTGCTGTGGACCAGGCTTTTGGAATACCCAGTATGACTTCTTTTCACTACTGAAACAAAAGTCATAGCTTTCGCCAATGATGCGATGATAATGATTCGGGGACGTGACAGCTTACAACTAGAAGAAACGGCCAATGAAGAACTCTTTAAAATTGCAGAGTAGGCACGCGAGAAGAAAGTTACATTCAATAGCAGCAAGTCTAAAGTGCTTCACATCTCACGTAAAAAATCAAAACAACCTGTTACAGTCTTCCTAAATGGAGAAGTTCTCGAGGTAGCCAGAGTTAAAATACCTAGGGGTAATAAGAGATGAAAGATTTACCTTCGACAAGCACATCTTATATGTTGCTGAGAAAAGCTTACAAATTGTAAACCTTCTAGCAAAGTCGGCAAGAATTAAGTGGGGATTAGGCCAACAAGCGCTGAAAACAATATATACCAGAGCTGTACTACCATTAATATCTTATGCTGCACCTGCCTGGAAACATTCGCTAAAATCAAAAAAAAATCGACAAAAGCTAAATAGAGTTCAATGCCTTATAGCCATACGTATAATTAAAGGAAACAGGACAATATCTTTTGAGGCAGCTTGTGTTATTGCAGCTCTAACACCGATCTGCTTGAAAATACAAGAATTATCTCTAATATATGAAGTCACTTGCGGAAGATATAACGAAAATTCTAACATTGATCCAAATTGCTACGAACGTCCGCTTCACTACAGTAAGTGGCCTCACCAAGCAAAGAAAACAAATATTAAGGAGAAGGAAAGCTCTGAAAGTGACGAATTCCATATATACACTGACGGAAGCAAAACTGGAGGGAATGTGGCTGTTCTCTCATTGCATATAACAGGCAGTCCATTATACAAGAACGCTGTTCTAGACTGCACTCTCTCTGTTCCAAACAACCAAGCAGAACAACTTGCTATAGTTCATTCACTTATATATCTCAAGGAATTAGAAGTCAACACCTCTCATCAAAAGACAGCAACAATTTACAGTAACAGTAGAAGCATTATAGATGGCATAAAAAAACAGAACAACCATATAGTGTTAATAGAACAGACAAGAAAGATGGTTTGGAATCTCACTCCATCGGGATAGGAAATCAAGTTCTGCTGGGTGAACGCACATACTGGGGTTGCAGGAAATGAGAGAGCGGATCAGTTAGCTAAAGAATTTCTTTAAGACTCTGGATATTTTTTTGATTTGTCTCAAACATAGGGGATGGCGATAGCATTATGAAAATGATTGTGAAGAGAAAGCCATGCATTGGGGAAAGGCCTGATTATTTTTTGGTATTGTGGGAACTGTAGACATTAGATAAAAAAATGTGGTGTATATGTGGAGTTCTGTTGCGAGAGAGGTCTCATTGGAAGATAGGTTATAAGCTCTATGAATTAGTGTTTTTATGATACCATATTGTTGAGAGGGGAGGGATGGGAAAGTTTGTGAATGTATCTGCCTGTGTGAATGGGTTTCCTATATACTGAAAATAACAGGTTACTATTAGGTAGGTGGATGACCAAGGCGTCTAGAAAGGCCAGACTATTATTAGTTTCCTTTTCCGCTGTAAATTGGATTCTAGGGTTGTTGGAAGTTTTTCCACTTGGTTATATTATAAATTAAAGATACCAAGAATTTATATACTTGGTTTAATCCTTTATCCAAGTGTAAGTAAACAAAGTTTACAAAGGTTACCAGTGGAGTGCGACTGGGATCTGTTTTGACACCCCTATTATTTAATTTGTATTAACTGGAGATGCAGCTGTTTGCAATGATGCAAATTTGGGAAGAACTATAAAAATTAGAGCAGATGTGGCTTTCCAGGAGGATCTGAATAGACTAGGTGAATGGACAAAGTGCAGCTATTAGTTTAATGTTGCAAAATGCATGGTACTTTGGTAAGCTAGGTTGTGATGCAGAGTATTCAATTAATAGAGAAATTTCGAAGGAAGTGAAGGAGATGAGAGACTGGGTGGGGTGGTGGACAGAGACTAAAATTGTAAAAACATCACAATGAATAATAGCAATGATGAGGAAAATTACATGCAGAAGCATAAAAAAAAAAAAAAATAAAAGGTTACATTCCCTTTGGTTACCTGGTTTTCTAGGGGAAGAGGATGTATTGGAGAGGGGTTACTAAGTCTGTCAAATCTATGAAATTTCAGATATGAGGAGAGATTAAGGGAATGCAAGTTACAGAATCTTATGAATAAAAGAAGAGGGGATATGATTGAGAAACATAAGGTTGTGAGGGATTGTTATCAGATTAATGTGGAGGAGATTTTTCATAGAATAGAGGGATTCAAGGGTTGAACTAGAGGCCATCCATGGAAGGTGTATAGGGAGTGTGTGGCAGATGTTAATAATAATAATAATAATAATAATAATAAACAAAGAGTAAAGCTATGTTACTATACATATATTATGCTAAAGTCACACGAAGTCATCCATTAACACTACATAAATTAACAAAATTTATGCTACAGATTAATAGACAAACTAAAACAAAAATAGAATTGATGGTTGCCAATACATGAAATGTGTGCTGAATTTATTACTTAGACTCCTAAAATGAGGGCTTAATGCAGAACTGCAGAACTTGAAATAGAAGTTATGTGGGCTGAATGTGTGTGCCATCTGTATTCTTGAAACTTTTAGGCCAACATTATTGTTTAGATAAGGAAGGTCGATTACAATTTCATAGGATTCTTTAATTTTGCAATTATATTTGCATACACTGTAAGAAACAGGTACTTTTCCAGTCAATTTGGATGCTAGCAGTATGATCAGAGAGCCCTGATTTACCAAAATTGTTAAATTCGATGTGCCCTTTATGTTCTTTTTTATGGTTTGCTACTGTGCATCCAGTTTCACAAATGTATGGTAAGTTATGAATGCATTACATTTCTAAATTCCAGGATGGGTCAAGGAGGGGAGATTTTTAGAGGAGTTGAATATTTTTTAATTTTATAGGTGGCTTAAAATAGCATTAAGGTTGCAATAGTTTAGCATTTTATTTATTTTTTCAGATATTCCTTTAAGATAAGGAGTAGCTATGGTTTTACTATATTATTTCCATTTTTAAGTGTAGTTTTTTAAAGAATTTTATTGGTGATATTTTTGCTATAGACATTGTAAAGAGCTTTCTCATTAGAACATATTGTCATAGTTCTGCTCTTGAGGGTGTTAATGACTCTCGGGTTTTTGTGAAGGGTGTTGGTAAGAATTAGCATATGTGCATTGGCTGGTAAGTGTGGGTCTGCAGTAGACAGTGAAGAATAGACTGCCTGAGTATGTGTGACATGTGTATTCAGAAAAGGAATCAGTTTTCATTTTCAATTTCCATGGTAAATTGTATGGAATCATATATAGTTTGTTCAGGTAGATGAAAAAGGTGTTTAAAGCTTAGAAATTGTGGCCAGATAACAAAAAGATCATCAACATATCTAATCCAAACTGTAAGTTTTAAAGTCAAGGTATGAGTATATTGCTCACTGCTTCCATCTAAAGGCAAATAAGAAGGAGATAGTGTTGAGACAATGGCTGTATACCTTGTTTTTGTAGGTAAAAATTATTTTGCCACATGAAGTAATCAAAACATAGGACATGGGCAAAGTAATAAAGGCAGTAATTAGTTCTGTAAGAACTAATTACTGTCTGATATTATGGCTCTCTTTAAGGGACATTTGATATTATGGGACATCTGTGAAAAGCATAGTCAGACCATATTAAGTAATTCAGACATAACTGTGTTCTATATAAAATATTATAGAAATCACATAGACTATGACATAGAATGTGCTAAATCATTTTGTGTCAGTCTACTAAACAACTGACAGCTCTGTTGACTTAGTTTTTCAGTGAAAGTCTGGCCATGGGAAAGACACCCAAGAAGTGGAAGGAGGATAAGATAGTGTCACTGCATTCATGTGGCATTAACAGACTGGAAATGTCTAATTATAGGACAGTTTGTGTTTCATCAGTAGTTGTTCAGATTTTGGAGAAATTAGTGAGGGACCACAATCAGCTTTGGGAAGATGATAGCAATGTTATCTGTGAGAGTCAACATGGATTTTTTAAGGGGTGCTCTTGCTTTAGTAACACGATTGCCTTTGATAATAAAGTGATAAGAATGGTTGATGAGGGAAAGGCATATTCTGCAATTTTTTTGGATTTTGCAAAGGCATTTGACAGGGTGCCACATGATAAGTTGATATTTAAGTTGCAGTACGTGAGTTTAGATGTCAGGTTAGTCAACTGGATTCAGGATTGGCTATCTCATAGGTATCAGAGTTGTGTATAGTGTGGCAATATCAAGGAGACAAAAGGCTACAAGTGGGGTGCCCACAGGGATCAGTACTGGAACCAGTATTGTTTAACCTTTATATCAATGACATTGGATTGCAGGGAGAGATTCAGTTGTTTGCAGATGATGTGAAGCTAGTAAGGGTTATTAATAATAGTCAGATGTGGTAGTCCTGCAAGAGGATTTGAATAAACTGGACAGATGGGCGAATATGAATGGGGGTTTCAGTTTAATGCAGCAAAATGTAAAGTCTTAAAGTTTGGGATACATTGATGGGAGGCTGCACACTCTGTTGAAGAAGCTGTAAGGAAGTACGGGAGACAAGAGATCTGGGGGGTGATGACTGATAGAAACCTGAAATTCAGGGAACATATTGCAAAAGTGGTGAAGGTAACCCAGATGATTGCTGCAATACTGAGAAGGACACTGAATTGCAGAGAAAAAAGAGTTGTCATTCCACTGTATAAAGCTCTGATCAGAGCTTTATACAGTGGAATATACACTTGGACTATTGCTCTCAAATTTGGTCCAAAGGATTTGAAGGGGATAAATTAACTGTGGAAAGGGTATAGAGGGACAGATAACAAAGATGGTTTCAGGACTGTACAGTTATGTTAGTTATGAGGACAGGCTGAGGGAATGTGGACTGCAGAGTTTGGTAGATAGAAGAAGAAGAAGAAGAAGAAGAATAGGTGATATGATTAAGACTTTGAAACTGTTGAGAGATGGTTATAGGGTTGACATTGGAGAGTTCTTTCGCTTGGTGGAATGGGGGGGGGGAGCAAGGACAAGGGCACCCTTGGAAGTTATGAAAGGAAGCTGTGAGTGAGCAAGAGGATGAGGAGTGTTTTTTTGCATGGAGTGTGGTTGAATCATGGAATGCATTGCCTGATCAAGTGGTGAGAGCACGAATGGTCACTGAGTTCAAGGAGTGGTATGATAGACTTTGTATTTTCTAGGAGGGGCCTCCCATGATGAGTCGTTTGACTCCATAGAGTCATAATCATAATAATTTACCAATGATAACTTAATAATGATAAATTTAATAATGTTGTGAAGAGTATATAAAAATAAATGTGATCAGTAAATTCATGAGCTGTGCAAACACAGGCAAGAAGGATGATGAGCATGGTAAAGAAAGTAAAAGCTACTTATGAGATGAAGCTAGCCCAGGAGGATCCAGCTCATTCCTGGATCTATAGCTAGTTCCACCGATACCACTTATTTGATGTGACTTCTCAATGCTTAACTTAAGCGATTTCTTTTTTTCTTATTCATCTCAGAACTTTCTTCAAATCCAACCCTTTTCTCCTGATCCCAGGTCCTCCCCTTCCCTGCACACACATTCACATCATCTGGGAGCATTAGCCTTTCTCACGTTGTATTCCCATGTCCACCCTGAGCCTCTCCATTTCTCTGTCTCTCATTCTCTCATAGTCATACAACTCACTTCTTCTTTCATAACTACCTCTTCAATCTCTCCTGTCTTACTCTCCAATTCTTCCACATTGCTTCCCACTTGATCAGATTCATTCTCTGCAATCACTTCTCTTCTACCTCCCAGCAGCAGTCTCTCCAAGCGACTCACACCAAACCATTCAAATGTAGTCCATCACTTTTACACATGTAGAAAGTATTTTTAACTTGGGTATAGTTATGTTAAAGATACCAAGCAATTTTTAAACCTGGTTTTACTCCATTTTTTCCAAGTAAGCAAACAGACAAAATGTCAAGTTTGCACCTGCAATTTATGCAAGACTAGCTGATCCCACAGGTAGTGCAAGACCAAGGCAACTCGTGGTAGAGGTGGAGCAAGCTCTGATCACTAATCTTAATATTTACCCTTAATGCCAAAACACATCTCCAAGAAGGGGATGTATGATGTTTTGTATTAAAGGCAAGGGGCCACTACCCAGACCAGTTTCGACCTTTATTGAGGTCTCATCAGTGGGGAGCCAGGCTAGAAATACCAAGATTTAGTAATGCAGAGCTTGTAAGTATTTTACCAAAACGAGTTACCATAAGGTGTTATAACCTTATTAAATAAAAATCTCAGGAGGAGATATAGATGTAGAAAGTATTTTTAACTTGGGTATAGTTATGTTAAAGATACCAAGCAATTTTTAAACCTGGTTTTACTCCATTTTTTCCAAGTAAGCAAAGAGACTAAATGTCAAGTTTGCACCTGCAATTTATGCAAGACTAGCTGATCCCACAGGTAGTGCAAGACCTGAGTCTTGCACTACCTGTGGTGTTTTTTGGTGAGATGTGTTGAGTTTTTTGGTGAGATGTGTTTTGGCATTAAGGGTAAATATTAAGATTAGTGATCAGAGCTTGCTCCACCTCTACAACGAGTTGCCTTGGTCTTGCACTACCTGTGGGATCAGCTAGTCTTGCATAAATTGCAGGCGCAAACTTGACATTTTGTCTCTTTGCTTACTTGGAAAAAATGGAGTAAAACCAGGTTTAAAAATTGCTTGGTATCTTTAACACTCTTACACAGTTCACTTCATCCTTCAAACTCATTCTACACATTAACAAACTGCACTTCTTTCTCCTCACAAATGTTCATAATCCTTGCTCTCCACCTCATCTCACCACTGTCATACCTGAGCATCACATTTACCACCTTTCTCATCACATTATTATCTTTTATCCATCTCAACAACCTCCTGATATTCAATCTGACATGTTTTTTTTTTTTTCTTTCCAGTCAAGTCATTTGTCCCTAATCTGTTTGCCTTTTTTGGGAGAAGAAGTTGGTGGAGCAGATTCGAGATGAGCAACCAAGTTCATAACAGGTCTATGGAATTCTCCATATGAAGACACATCGAAGGTGTTTGGATAGTTGATAGGCAAAATAGAAGGGATATGATAAAAGATATATACAGTATAATTTATTAAAGGATTACTACAGGAGGGACATAGAAGACTTTATTTTCCCTTTAATACATTGCCAGAAATAACCAGGCCATTGCTGGCCTGGTTGGCCAAGTGGTTAGCATATTCGCTCTCCAGCCAAAAGGCTGCAGGTTCAAATCCCGCTGTGGACATGATTGTTTGTGATTGTCTGTGAAAATACTAGTGTTGGTGGTCAGTAGATGGTGTTGGTGTAGATGATGATGGCAGTTGCAGTTCATTGTAGCTGATGGATTGAGAGTGGAAACAGAGCTGTAGAGTAGGTATCCTCCCTCGATGCGTCTTTGGACTCCCTGGAGTATCATGTAATAATAATAATAATAATTGCCAGAAATAAGAAAACATGGGATCATCCCATTTGGATTGATGAATGAATGAATGAAATGGGTTACCAGAAGTGTTTTGTTAGCACTTCTTAGTGAATGAGTTCAATGAGATGTATGATAGGTATTGTGTGCATAACGGTTGGTAAACACTTCTTCTCGCAATAATCTTTGACTTCAGGTCCTTCTTCTTTTCATCATCATCATCTTCCACCTTACGTTTCGGACCTGTTGCAACAATGCCCATTATAATCTATCCTTGCATCATTTTAGTGATCATCCAACTGGTCTTCTAGTATTTGGTTTCCATTTTTCTATTTGTCTGATTATTCTTTCTTTTTGCATTCTGTTGGTATGATTTTACCATTCATTTTGCCTGTTTGCTAAGGTGCATTTATATATTTCTTCATTTCTGATTTTATCAATTTTTTTTCCTGCAGTTTTCCAAATAGTTATTTCAGTAGTAACGTTTAATTGTTTGATCTTAACCATTTTAGCTCTTGTTTCAAATGCATAAGTCAAAACTCTAAACTGGTCTTATTTTATACTTTTATATATACTTGTCTTAGGTGCAAAATTTAGATTTTTATTTTCCCATATCATTCTGATTAAACATTCAGAAATCTTGTTTGCTTTAAGTGTGCTTGATTTTTTTTTTCTATTTATTTCTAGCTTACACCTGATGTTGCCTATTAATCACAAGAGAACTGACCAAGAAACCAAGAAGACCTTTTGTTTACCTTTCTTTCTTTTTTTCTTATTCAATACATGACTGGAAATGAGAAAATATGGGGTTATTTCTGGAAATTCCAAGGATGACAGTCAGTAAAGTGTGTACTTCCTGCAATGAGTCATTGACTTCATGTCTGAGAAAATAATAATAATCACTATCAGTCAACATCATCATTAATAATAAAGAAATATACTTACATTTCATTTAAAGAGTTTTCCTCACCGATTCCTTGAAATACCACTTTTCGAACTATATTGTTATCAAACGTTTTGTCAAACTGACGATATGTATTAGCTACCCATCCACAATAAACATGATTAGGCTCTTGTCCTGGTAATATACGTACTCCATAAAAATAGTCATCCACTAAATCCAGAGATCCTTGATCTATATAATCTCCATCACCATCTCCATTCATATCTTCTACAGGCACTCTGGATAATTTTCTAGGAGAAATCATGCCAGGCTTATCAACTCCTCCAGGACTCAATGTATTTGGGCGTTCTGGAATGGTAGGAGGCACAATATGGCCAACTGAGCCTCTTGTTGAAGGGGTACGGACAGCAAGTGTTGGACCAGTAGTTGTAGTAGTTAGAGGCTTGGTCCTTTCAGGAGGCACATCCAACTGATTTGTATCTGTCTGTCCAACAGCTTTCTCACTGTCTTTTTTTTTAAAGAAACGGAAGGGCGAACGGCCTCGTCGTTTTGGTCTTTCAGGTTCTGAGTCACTAGTAGCTGGATCAGGTGTAATACTTTTTTTCCTTCTTAATTCCTCTAGTCCTTTTTTGTGTAATGCCTCTTCACTTGATGAAGCTCGTAGTTTAGTGGGATCAGATACTCCATCTGGAACTGCCAAGCTAGTCATGTCCATAGAATGAGTTTTGGCAAGAGTTGTTCTAGCTGCAGTCTGTTGTGCCTGCTGGGTATGTATGGCATCATCTGTTTCGGCTGCATCTTCTGAATACCCACGTTGAAGATCTGAGATATATAAAAGAAATTGTTTAGACATTTTACAATATAATTCTAATACATTCCAGCAAAGTGTCATCAGTTTATTTACATATCACTTTTTTTAAGAATATATCAATATCAAGATGTTAAGTTAAGTTAAGTTAAAGGGAGATGGTAAATCCCGTTTTATTTTATCGCCGGTTACGAAACTCGGATCGAAATCCATCGAATCCATAGAGTTTCATGCCGAAAAAACTATCGGCAAGCCCAAGTGTAAGTGATCACTTGGGTAGTACAACACCAGGGCAACTCCAAGCAAAGGTGGAGCAAGCTCTGTCACTAACTTTAATATTCTCTCATAATGTAAAACACAGCTCCTAAGAGATGTATATATACTGTTTTACATTATGAGAAGAGGTCACTACCCAGACAAGTTTCAACCTTTTTTGAGGTCTCATCAGTGAGTAGGTAGACCTGGAATATCAAGGTTTTCGTACCTGGCTATAAAATAAAATGGGATTTACCATCTCCCTTTAACTTAACTTGTATCGCCAGTAAAATAGCCTTTTGGCTTATTATATGTTTTATAAGTGTTTTCATAATATTATAATAAAAAGTTGTAAATATTATTGGTTAAAAAAAATACCTTGATGTACAGAGTACAAACCTTTAATATCTGACATACTAAAGCCACTCTTCAACATATACTGCTCCAGATTAGCTAATAAAAAAAAAATAATAAATTCAAAAATAAATTAAAATATTGCAAAAGTTTATATTATTTAGCTACACTGAATAACTTATTAGATAGTGCATTCACTTTACTTATATTAAATTTTATCTATTAGGATAAACAATTCAATGCCTCAAAATTATAATTATGCTTTTTATTCATTCATAATTTTAAACAACAATCTTCTACAAACTGAAATTGAATGTAATACCTATACAGCAAGATTCCATTACCTCAGGAATACATCACAATCCTGCCATTGTGTGGTTATTACCATGTCTTCTCCAGAGCAAATTCTCTTGTTTCTTCATACAATATTATTATTATCATTATCATTATTATTATTATTATTACTATTATTACCCAACACCCCCCATGGAGTTAAAGACTCATCTAGGAGGTCCTTTTATCAAACACACAGCTCATCATACCGTGCTTTAAACACACTCAAATTCTCTGCAGATGCCACACTCTCAGGAGGCATTCCAAACATTCACAACTCTGCATGAAAAAAACCTGTTTCTCACTCCATTACTCACACCCTCCTTATACAGCATCAGGGATGACCTCTGGATCTTCCCTGATCTCCCACTATGTTCTGTAGAACCTCTCCAGCATTGATCCTATAACAACCCCTTAATAACTTGTAGGTCTCTATTATATTATATCTCCCCTCCTCCTCCTGTCCACCAGACTCTAAAAGTTGCATCTTCTCAATCTTTCCTCATACTCAACATTCCAGAGGTCAGAAACTACCTTAGTCGCCTCTGGACCCTTTCCGACATCTCTTCATCCTTCTGAAAACCAAGTGTGTGGCCTAATCAAAGCCTTATACAATGGAACAAGAATCTCCCTACTTCTACACGTCAGTGTCCTCCGCATCATTCCCAGAAGCTTTTGTGTTGTCTTCATAATTTTGGCTACGTGTCCCCTAAATTTCAGATCCTTATTCACTATCACCCCCATATCTGTTATTTTCTCCACCTCCAACAATATATCCTCACCAAGCATAAATTCTACATCCCATCTTTGTTTTCCAATTTTTAAAACCTTACATTTTGCAACATTGAACTCACATCCACATTTCCATGCCCAATCACTCAATTTATTCAAGTCTTCTTGTAAGGCCACAACATCTTCTCTACTCTTCATGGTTCCCAACTTTGCATCATCTGCAAACAACTGAATATCTCCATTCAAATCTTCACCAATATCATTAATATACACATTAAACAGTAGTATCCCTAAAACAGACCCCTGAGGCACTCCACTAGTGACTTTACTTTTCCTGGATATCACTCCTCCATACACAAGTTGTTGATACCTATCAGATAGCCAGTCTCCAATCCAATGTACTAATCTAATATCTAACCCCATCTGCTCTAGTTTGACAGTCAACTTATCATGAGGTACTCTATCAATAGCCTTTGCGGAATCCAAGTATATTACTGTGTATCCTTCTCCTCTGTCCAAGGAAGCAGTCACTTTATTGTAATAAGTAAGTAGATTACTAAAACATGGCCTCCCTTTAGCAAATCCATGCTGTCCATCAAAGATTATACCATTGTTGTCAACCCAACTCTGGATCCTAGTTCACACAATGGGAGACATTATTATTATTATTATTATTATTATTATTATTCAGGTCTCCATGGAGTCATAAGATTCATCGTGAGAGGTCCTGCCTAAGAAACACAAAGTCTATCAAGACTCATCGAGGGGAGGTCCCCCCTAAGAAACACCTTCTTAGGGGGGACCTAAAAACCACCCTCCATGCAAAGAAACCACTCCTGATCCTCTTGCTCAAAGTTTTCTTTAGTAACTTCCAGGGATGGCATCTTGTCATCACCCCTTCCTGCAGTTCAACCAAGCAAAAGAACTCCCCAGTGTCAACCCTGTAACCACCTCTCAACAGTGTAAAAGTCTTAATCATATCACCTCTCCTTCTTCTATCCACCAAACTCTGCAGTCCACATTCCCTCAGCCGATCCTCATAACTATCATTGTACAGTTCTGAAACCATCTCTGTTATCTGCCTTTGTACCCTTTCTACAGTTAATTTATCCCCTTTAAATTCTGGGGACAAAATCTGAGAACAATAGTACAAGTGTGGTTTGATCAGGGTCTTATACAACGGGATGATAACTGTTTTATCTCTGCAGGTCAGCGTCCTTCTCATTATTGCAGCAATCGTCTGTGTTACCTTCACCACCTTTGCAATATATCCTCTAAATTTCAGATTTCTATCAATTATCAACCTCGAATCTCTTGTCTCCCCTACTTCCTCCAGTATAACTCCTCCTATAGAGTAGTTATACTGGAGGAAGTGTCCCATCAATGTTTCCTAAACTTCAAGACCTTACATTTTGCTGCATTAAACCAAATCTTATTAAACTAAAACTTATTCAAATCCTCTTGCAGGGCTGCTGCATCTGCAGTATTACTAATAATCCTTCCCAGCTTCACATCCTCTGCAAACAACTGAATATCCCCTTGCAATCCACTGACAATGTCACTGATATAAAGGTTAAACAATATAGTTTCCAGTACTGAGCCCTGTTGGACCCCACTTGTAACCCTCTGCCTCCTTGAAACTGCCCCACCATACACAATTCTCTGATACCTATTGGACAGCCAATCCTGAATCCAATTGACCAACCTGACATCCAGACTACTGTGCAGCAACTTAAATATCAGCTTATCATATGGCATCCTGTCAAATGCCTTTGCTAAATCCAAGAAAATGGCAGTATATACCTTTCCCTCCTCTACTGCTCTTGTAAGTTTATTATAAAAGGCTAGCATATTATTAAAACAAGAGCTCCCCTTCACAAATCCATGTTGACTCTCACAGATAACATTACCTTCATCTGCCCAATGTTGTATATGGTTCCTAACTAATTTCTCCAAGATCTTAACAATTACTATTGATGACTCCCAAACTGGCTATAATTAGACATTTCCAATCTGCTACCACCCTAATGCAATGGCACTATCTTATGCACCTTCCATTCTCTGGATACCTTTCCTGTAGCCAGACTTTCATTGAAAAACCAGGTCAAAGGAGCTTTCAGTCCTTTAGTAAATTCTCTCAAAACTCGTGGTGAAATACCATCTAGTCCCACAGTTTTACTGACATCCAGAATACTCAGTATTTGTACACACGCACTCCTCCTGCACCTCTAAACCTTGAACCTGCCCTATCCCTCTAGTATTAAAATTTACTCTTACAGGATGAAATACACCAATAAAGTGTTCATTTGAACAATTCCACTATGTCCTCTGCATCAGTCACTCTATTCCCATTTTTATCCCACAATATCATTGTTCCACGGTCATTTCATCTCCTACTGGCCACATAGATAAAAAATTCCCTAGGATTTTCTTTGGATCTTGGGGCCAATCTCTTCTCATATTCCAGTTTCGCCTTCCTTACCATTGTCACTCTCCTGACCTTTGTCTTATATTCTTCATGCATCTGCTCTTCACCTGTCTCCTTATATCTCTTCCATAGCCTCTTTTTCACATGGAGTTCCTGTTTAATATTGTTTGTCATCCACTTTATACCAAATTGTGTCATCTTCTTCACTTGTGGAATACAGCTTACTATTGCTGCTAACAAATATTCCTTCACAATTTCCCAAGCACTAATGATATCCTGGCCTTCCAATTCCTCCCTCTATGAAACTTCCCCAAGTTGATGTCTAAGACTATTATAATCACATGCCTTATAATTCCACATATGTTCCCATCTCTTTGATATTCCGGCATGTCTATTCATCTTCCAAGTCAGAACCACGTGGTCACTCTCTCCAACTGGTGGGAGAGATGCCATCTCACTTATTATCAACTCTTCTGATGCTATGACCACCAAAACTCTTGAACCTCTTGTTCCCTCTATTACATGCTGCCGAAGACATTTGTCCCTCAAGAATTCTAGAAATTCTATCCTCTTCTTACTACTTGCATTTTCCTCTCCACAATTTATACTGCTGTAGTTAAAATCTCCCATAACAATCATTCTTCTTGCACTTGCCAAGCTCAACTATCTAAATATATCCTGGTCCCCACCCTCTGTGCTCCTTGGTCTGTAGCAACAGCCCACTAAGTATCCTGTCTTGCCCACCTCTACATCACACCATATGCTTTCAAAATCATTAGCCACTGCCCTTTGGAGGGCAGTGACAGTAATGATTTTGAAACAACTTGAAACATATCCATGGGGGATATGTTTCAAGACACCCTGAAGATAGCACCAAACCCTATATATACTATGCACGGCATCATTTCGGCGATGTAAAATTACATTGGCAAAGTGGATATTAGATCCAACATCATATCAAAGCTTAATATTTGTAGAAACTATAAAAGTTTCGCAAGTTGACCCGAGAGCTTACAAGAATACAATCCTCAGCATTCCTGAGTTGCCTTAACTACTACTAAGTCAAGTAGTGCAAGCTAAGGCAACTCAGAGATGCTGAGGATTGTATTCTCGTATGCTCCCAGGTCAACTTACGAAATGTTTATAGTTTCTAGAAACATTTGGCTTTGAATTAACGCTGGATCTAATATCTACCTTGCTGATGTAATTAGAAATTGTTTATTTATTACTGTTTTTCCATTAAATATTCTTGGACTGGGGTTGACTGTGGATAGTGAACCTGCGAATAAGGGGCGGGGGCTATGGTATTAAAAAATCCTCATGAAAATTATGAGTAGTAGAATCACTTTTTTTTTTAAATCAATAATAATAACACGAACACTCCAACTCTTTCTCTTTTGTGGCATAAAGTTAAATGATTTTTATATGGTGAAAATAAAACATAATAGGTATTTTTAAAATTTAGAATAATGTCATCAAATAGCTGAACACCATTCCACCAGTACCTTCTTTTCTGATGGAAAAGAAGGTAGTAGAAGAAACCAGATTTTTTTTTTGAAATTTGGCTATTTTCACAACTATTAATATTTCAGACAGAAGACATCATCCCTGGAATCTGTATAAAGGTCATGTGAATAAAGAAGTGGTAGATAAAAAAAATCTACCAGAAAAATCATCATCATCAAATAACTGACTGATTCTTGGGTGTACAGGATATTAAGATAGAAGAAGTACATGAAGAACCTACATTATTACTAACTTCCTATCAACAATTTTCTTACAAATCAATCTGTTATCTATCCAGATTATCAGATCTTATATTTCTGTCATCTAAGACACTTTTTTACTGTATCAATTCACCTATATTCATCACTTCCTCCAAGTCTTTTCCTACCAACATGGTAGAGAACAATTGCTAATCTTTCCTCTCCCATTCTGTTTAAGTGACCATACCACCTGATATTAGCTCTGCTAACCTATTCCTGAATGCTAACAATGTCAAATTCTTTCCTAATCTTTCTCAGGACTGTCTAGTCTTTGGTCAAGTGTTTTATTTCTAACCCAGCTTTAAGATCCATAAGTTAAAACTAGTTTAAACATTGTCTTGTATACACAGAGGCATAGCTGGGGGGGAGGGGGGGCAGCCTTCCCCAGGCTGCACTTTGAACTTTTTTGAACTTTTGCAGTTCTAAAATACAGTCTCAAGAACTCATTTCCAAATATTTTAATACTACTGTGAATTTTCCTCACAATTGCTGTAAGCGTTGCTAGTTGTGAGAGGAGTTTTTCTAAATAAAATTGATTAAGAATTACCTACATTACTATGAAATAGTCTTCGCCAATGTCATAGATGATTTTGCTAACAGAAAAGCAAGAAAAATAACATTTTAGAATGTTGAAATTGAAGTTTTACTTCAAAAATAAACATAGTGTTTTAATTTATTTCCCTATACATTGTTTTGAATTTTTGTAGTATTTTTGGTGTGTGTGTGTGTGTGTATTGAGAGGGGCAGAAAACTCAGGGACTGCCCTGGGTGGCAAAAAATCTAGCTACACCAATGTGTATACATCTAATTTAGTGTTTTGACTAATTTCTCTTTTATTCCATATAAATTTATTCAGTTGACTTCCTACCATACTGGCTTTGCTGATTCTGTTGTCTATTTACATATTTAATTTGCCATCTTCACTAAAAATAGTACCTAAGTAGGTAAAATGTTTTACTTGTTCTATAGATTCTCCATTCACGATGCAGTTGATATTTTCAATGTTTCTGCCTATTTTCATTGTCTTGTTATTGCTGATTTTCATACCAAATTTATTACAAGAGTTATTCAATTTAGTCAATGAATATTGCAGACTTGTACTGGATTTGTTTATAACATCATCTACATAGAGTAAAGAGCTGAGAGTAACATCTCCGATTTTGATATCAGGTTTAATGCCAGTTTTCTTCATAATGTGATGAATAACAGAAGGGATAATGACAAACCATCACCAGATTTAATATCGAAACATCTTCCTGTAGTTCCTTCAATTCTAAGTGCTGACTTACAACTCAAATAAAGACTAAGTATTGCTTGATATAATTCCCTGATGACACCATATATTTGTAGAGTTTTGAACAGCTTTTCTCTTGGCACCTTGTCCTATGCCTTTTGTAGGTCTACAAAACTTAAATACAGATCTTTGTTATATTCCCACGATTTCTCAACTATTTGTCGTAAAGTGAAAATCTGATCCTGACTGCGCCTCTATTTGGCTTGAATCCAGATTGTTCTACCAAGCTTCCCTTCCACAATTCTTCTCAACAACAAATGTCTCACAAAAAAGCACTGCAGAAAATCAGATTTTTTTGTTTGGCAGGAGTAAATGAGTGGAATGCTTTGCCAAAGTGAATGGCAAAGTTATATATATATATTTATTTATTTATTCATTCCAGATACAAGAGGTACAAAGAACCTATAGCACATCAGTGCCACATATGAGTTGCAAATAAGGATTGAGAAAGAAGAAATCTATTGATATTTTATAAAGAGCTGGAGGTCAAAGTTCTTGGGAAACATATTATAGGGAAGGCTGTTACAGAGGACAGAAGTAAATAAAATAAATGAGGAAGAGGATAGCAGGCTTGATGAGTTTGCAGTTGTACTGAAAAGCGGCAGCAGCTGCTGTTGTTTTAACATGCCCAAGAGCAAGAGGAGGAACGATGTTTGCCAATTCACTGAAGCAGTGACCATGGAAGTACTTGTAGAAGAGACACAGAACGGAAACATTACACCTGTGAGATAGAGGTTGAAGTGAACCTGTGAAGGAAGGGTCATCAATGAGCCAAATTGCTCTCCTCTGGACAGCAATCAAGAATTTTTAAGGAGGTTTTAGGTGCAGCACCACAAATGTATGAAGTTTTCTAAGGATGGGTGGATTTAGGATTTCTATAGCATTAGCTGGGTGGGTGGGTGTAAAACAGCTTCTAGACCAGAAAAGAATGCCTAGTTCTTTATAAGCTGAGGAAGCTGTTGATATGATGTGTTTGTGCTAGGAAAGGCTGAAGGTAAATGTCAGTCCAAGGAAAGATAGTTCATTTTGCCACTGAGGATAGGGAAAGGTGAGCTGAGACCCCTTTTGTAAGAGAAAAGGCACGACTGCGTTTCAGTGGAATTGAAGGTAACTAGGTTATCCCTAAATGCCCCAAAACTGAATGTTCATGGCAAGGTATGTGGTTTGTGAGTGCTCGATCTCCCAGTGAACACCATTTTGAACACTGTGAAAGCTTACAAAGAAGAAGAAAATTAGAGGGAGAGTAAGTATTTATAATTCAATTTTTGGAGCAGACAGGGATCGAAGAGGGGGGAAGCAAATGGAAATCTTCAAAATTAGCATAAATTTTAATCAATCAGTAGAGAATATTATTATCACTAACATCAGACTTCCATGAAGTCAGAGGCTCATTATGGGAGGCACATGTTATCACACACAAAGTTCATTCAACCATGCCTTAAACTGATTCAATGTGCCTATTGTCACCTGGTTGGCTAAGTGGCTAGCGTAACCACTCTCCAGCCAAAAGGCTGCGGGTTCGAATCCTGCCATGTGCATGGATGTTTGTGATTGTCGGTGGAAAAATTAGTGGTGTGGTCAGCAATAGATGGCATTGGTGTAGTTGCAGTCAGTTGGTGGAGACAGAGGTGTACAGCAGGTTCCCTCCTTCGATGAGTCTTTGGACTCCCTGGAGGTGTCAAATAATAATAATAATAGCCGGTCTGGTTAGCCGAGTGGTTAGCGTATCCGCTCTCCAGCCAAAAGGTTGCAGGTTTGAATCCTGCAGCGAGCATAGATGTTTGTGAAAAATACTAGTGGTGGTGGTTGGCAGTAGATGGTGTTGGTGTAGATGATGAACGTAGCTGAGTGGTGGTGACGTAGAGTTGTGGAGTAGGTGCCCTCCCTCGATGAGTCCTTGGACTCCCTGGAGGTGCTATGTAATAATAATAATATATTCACAACACACTCAGCCAATGCATGCCATTCACCAACCTCTCTCTCTCTCTCTCCATATAAAGAATCTTCTCCTCATTTCTCTGCTCATATCCTTTTTATACAATTTCCAGGGGTGACTGTTTGTTCTATCCCCTCCCATTATAGGAAAAATCTCTTCCATGTTAACCTGATCACAACAGTGACTAACTTATATCCCCCCCCTCCTCCTTCTATGCATGAGGCTTTTCAATTTTACATTCTCTCAATCTGTCTGCATACATCACATTCCAAAGACCATGGACCACCTTTGTGAATCTCCTCTGGACTCTTTCTAGCATATCCCTGTCACCATTAAAATCTGTGCACAATAATCCATATGAGGCCTAATCAATGCCTTATACAATGGCAGCATCATAACCTTTTTATTTCTGCATGGCAGGGTCCTCAACATCATTGCCATTATCCAATGTGACATCTTCACAACTTGTGAAATTGGGCTCCTGAATTTCAGGTAATTGTCCACCACCACTCCCAGATCTCTCATCTCCTTTACCTCCTTTAAAGTTTCCCCACCAAGTGTATACTTTGAATCTGTGATTGCTTACCAAAATTTCAAAACCTTACACTTTGCAACACTGAACTGACAGTTCCATTTACTTTCCCATTCATGTAATCTAATCAAGTCCTCCTGTAAGGCAATAACATCTGCTCGACTCTGCACTGCACTCCTCAGTTTTGCATTATCTGCAAACAGCTGCATATCACCAGTTAAACATGGTCCCCAAACTGACCTCTGTGGCACACCACTTCCTCCTTTGGGATAATGCACACCCATATACAACTTTCTGATACATATCTGACAGGAGGTCACCGATCCAACTCAGAAGTCTGTTATTCAATCCTATCCATTTATTTAAAAGCTTGTGATGTGGCAGTCTATCAAAAGTTTTTGTAAAATCTAAGTATGCCACTGTATATACATCTCCCTTGTTCAAGACATTTTTCACCTTGTTATAGGACCTTGTTATATGGGTAATACATTTTCACCACATCCTATTGACAGTTAAGCATTAGATATTATTAGAAAGCACATCCTATAAAAATTAAAAATCATCTGTTGCAATTTTAAGCTAAAGGTGCAAGTGATGGAGAATCTGCTCAAACATTACTGGATATAAATGTTTGATATTTAACTTTGCATATAATACTTTGTGTATATAAAAATAATAATAATATTTATGTCAATAAATGATATTTGAAAACATTATTATTTATAAATAATTAACAAAATTTTTCAATGAAAATATTTGAAAATAGTGCAAAATAATCTCTACATCATTGTCAATAAAATAAAAAATGTGAATTATGTTGTTCTATTGCACTGATCTAAAAATAAAACTCAGCAAAATTTTTCAATGAAAACATTTGAAAATAGTGTGAAAATAATCTCTACATTATTGTCAATAAAATAAAAAATGTAAAGTAAATTCACTAAAAGTAAAAAGTAAGTAAATTCGCTGCTATTTATTAATGATTACTTGTTACATTTCAAAATAGATAATACACTTATTTCATTTCACATATTTCACATATTTCAAATGCATTTCACATATTTTACACATTTCACATATTTCAAATGTATTCCAAGGGAGAGAAGGTTAAATAAGATAAGTGTGAAAGTTCCTGTAAGTTTGGAGACCAAGTATGTCTGTACTCAGCAGAGAGGCAAATTTTCTTCATTTTATCTCTCAAGTTTCATTTCTCCTTATAACACTGATTCTTTTCCAATTTGAAAACCTATAAGTGGTGTAGTTGTTTTCTACCCAAAAGTGAAAAATTAATGGTGAAGGTAAGAAATGAATACGGGGGTTGTCTGAAAAGTTCTTGACATAACAATGAAAAAATGAATTTATAATTTCAAAATTATTTTTATTTTTCAACATAATCTCCCATAAGGCTAATACATTTATTCCAACAATGCTGCAATGATATTATCCCGACCCTGTAGTGGTTCTCAGTAAGATCTGCAAAATACCCCTCTACAGCTGCAATCTCCTCTTGATTTGAAGAAAAATGCTGACCAGCAAGGAAGAGTTTTAGTTTTGAGAAGAGACAGAAGTCACAGGGAGTTAAATCTGGGGAAGTGGGTGGATGTTCCAACAATTCATAGTGTAGATCCTTAATTTTCCCATTGCCAAAACATCTTTGTGAGCAGATGCAATGTACTGATGAAAGATGATTTTTTTTTCTGCAAAACCGGTCTTTTCTCACAAATTTTTCATCTAGTCTGGTTAAAAAGATCAAAATAATATTCCCTGGTTATTGTTTTGCCCTTTTCAAGATAATTAACACGTTCGCTGCCACGCTACTTTGGCATGATCTGTTCCCCTACGCCGAGCAGTTTTCCTTCTTCAAGGTCAGTACGATAATCTCGTTACCGGAGGTAAACGTCCTACGAGTATACTCGTAGTTGGCTTGTACAGAGCATATACGTTCTATGGGAATACACAGTTTTGAAGCTAGCCCCACAAGCCAAGCATTTTCACTTCTTCAAGGTCACTACAATAATCTCGTTCCCGGCGGTAAGCGTCCTACGAGTATACTCGTAGCTGGCTTGTGAAGCAGGTTTACCCACTACGAGTATACTCGTAGTTGGCAGCGAACGTGTTAATAAACAAAATGCCTTCAGCATCCCAAAACACCGATTCCATGACCTTTCCTGCTGATGGAACTGACTTTATCTTCTTTGACGTTGAACACCCAGCTTCTGTCCACTGTTTTGACTGCTGTCTGGATTCTGGTGTGTAATGGTGAATCCAAGCATCATCCATAGTAATAAATTGATGCAAAAATTCAGTTTTATTCTTGTTAAAATGCTCCAAGCACTGTTCAGAGATTTTCATGTGAGTGAGTTTTTGATCTGCTGTGAGCAAGCACGGCACACATCTTGCGCAAAGCTTTTTCATTTGTAATTCTTCATGCAAAATATATCCTACATGTTCTTTTGAAATGCCTGTGATCTCAGACATTTCATGCACTTTTGCTCGCCAGTCATCCAATACCATATCATGCACTTGATCAATGATTTCTGGTGTTGTTACATGTTTTGGACGTCTGTTGTGTGGATCATCTTCAAGGCTGGTACGGCCATGTTTAAACTCGGAAGCCCATTTCTTAATTGTCAAAAATGAAGGAGAAGAGTGCCCGTAAACTTTTATAAACTTTGAATGAATTTCTTTTGGCGTTAAACCTTCTTTTACAAAGAATTTTATAACTGCATGATACTCAATTTTATCCATTTCAAGGGATACAGACAACACTTTTGTTTCAGACAGCTGTATAAAACAAACTACTTGACAGAATGAGTTGCAATTTCACATGTATGCTTATAACATATGTACCAACTTAGTAAAAAAAAACAACTTGCCAATAGTGTTGCCATGTATGGTCAAGGCAGAGAACTTTTCAGACGACCCTCGTAGATATCAGGACATATCAGTTCTACTGTCATGGAATATATCCTTGAAACAAGCTAGAATTATTGCCAAGTATCATCTTCGATATGAAGAAAGATTATGTGAATTTTTAAGAAAATGGAGGGTGCTATTAGGACTAGTGATGTGGTAGAAATGAATTTGTAGCAGCTGACCTAAAATAATCTTATGTATAGAATATTAGATTAGAAAAAATTTGAAGTGCTGAAAACAATATCAACCCTTTTAGCAGTAAAGTGGTGTGTGCATGTGTGTGTGTCATCACCCTGCTTCTATCCCCAAAACAGTATTAACACATATATATGTTCAGATTTTAACTATAGTAAAGCCACGAATTTTATGAACAGAGGCTTAAATTATTGTAATACAGTGCTGGAAAATGGAACACCCAGGTTGGAAGGCATTGAAATTTTGCTACTGGGAAAGAGCAGAGAGGAATTTCTAATGAAGTTAACAAGAATGATGAAGTTGGATCAAAGCCTTTTGGATGTTCAACTTCTGACAGAGTTAATCTGAGAAGAAGAAGATGCCCCCACTTTATTGATTTACATAAAATAGGCACTTGGAATGTAAGAAGCATGCATCAAGGAAAACTGGAACTAGTAAAGAAAGAAATGAGAACTTCAGTTAGGACTTTAGGAATCAGTGAACTGAGTAAACTAGTAAAGAAAGAAATGAGAACTTCAGTTAAGACTTTAGGAATCAGTGAACTGAGATGGATAAAAATGGGTTACTTTGATACGGATGAGTTCACAACATATTACTCTGGACATGGAATACAGAAAATACATTTTAAGTTACAACCCAGTGCATGATAGAATAATTCTAATCAGATTAAAGGCATATCCTGTGAATGTTACAGTGATACAAGTATATGCACCCACTACAGATTCAATGAAGATGAGGTCAAAGAATTTTACAGCATACGGTAGTATACAATATTGATAAAATAGATTTTCTCCTGATATTAAGTAATTGGAATGCAATAGTGGGAGAAAAAGAAGAATGAGTCATCACTGGAAAATTTGCTTTAAGACTGAGGAATGAAGCAGGAGAAAGGAAGTTGGAATTGTGTGCCAAGAACAGTTGCTTTCAACAACATAAAAGAAGATTGTACACATGGACTTCATCTAATGGTGAATACAGAGATCAGGTAGATTATATTGTTGGCAGCAGAAGATGGAGAAGTGCTATCCAAGCAGTAAAAACACTACCTGGTGCAGACTATGGGACAGATCAGGAATCACTGGGAGCTGAAGTTAAATTGAAATTAATGGCTAAGAAGTAACAAAATAACAGTATCAGATTTGATTTAAATAACATAAATGAAGCATTTAAAGTAGAAGTCCAAAAGAAATTTAAAAGTTGGAGAAAACAGGAAAAAAATTAGAACTGTGGGTAGAAACAAAATGTTATTACTATTACTATTATTACGGGCAACTCCAGGGAGTCATTAGACTCTTCAAGGGAGGCCTCAAATCATATTCATCACAACTATTCGACATTCATACAGTATCTATCACACCTCGCCTTAAACTCATTCACTGTCACAGCATCCACCACAGACTCAGGGAGCGCATTCCACTCATTCACTACTCTAAAAGTAAAGAACCCAGCTCTAACACCTTTACTAACCACACTTTTGCCCAGTTTCCATGGATGTCCCCTAGTCCTCCCACAACCAGCCCTGTTCTCAAAAATATCTACTGAATTAATTTTATAGAAACCCTTCAGTAATTTGAATGTCTCAATCATATCTCCCCTCCTCCGCCTAACAACCAATTTTTGCAACCCACAAATCCTCAACCTGTTCTCATAAGGTTCATTCCACAGACCTACTATCATCTTGGTCACTCACCTCTGGATCCTCTCCACCTCCTCCCGATCAAGAAGAGACCTAGGTGACCAAATCTGAGCACAGTAGTCGAGATGGGGTCTTATCAAGGCTCGATACAGAGGAACAATAACCTGCTTGTCAACGTATTCTTCAGCAACCAAGTGATTTGATGAGCTGATTTGGCCACTTTTGCAATGTGTCCCCTAAATTTCAATTCCTTATCCACCAACACTCCTAAATCTCGTGCCTCATCAATTTCCTGGAGTACGGTTCCGCCAATGCAGTAAACTGCCGCCAATCTTTTCACCCCAAAATGCATAACCTTACATTTTGCCACATTAAATTGACATCCATTCTCTTTAGCCCAGACCTCCAATCTATCCAAATCATTCTGCAAAATTTTGATGTCATCTGCATTCACTATTGCCCTACCCAACTTCGCATCATCCGCAAACAAATGAACTGTTCCTCTCAGATCCTTTCCTATATCATTTATGAACAAATTAAACAGCAGTGGTCCAAGAACAGATCCTTGTGGCACACCACTAGTCACACCACTAGTGGTGTGACTAGTGGTGTGGCACACCACTAGTCACAGGCCGTCTTGTGGACTCTACTCCTGAGTAAACCACTCTCTGATATCTCTCTGTCAACCACCCTCCTATCCATCTCACCAACCCTATGTCCATCCCCATATGCTGTAATTTACTGATTAGAATTCCATGTGGTATCCTGTCAAAGGCCTTAGCAAGGTCCAGTAGAATCACTGTAAACCCATTACCCTTATCCAGTTCAGCTGTCACTGTGTTATAATACGTGAGCAAGTTACTGAGGCATGACCTTCCCTTCACAAAACCATGCTGTCCCCGATACAATATCCCATTTTCTTCTATCCAATCTTGTATTTTCCTCTTGACTATTTTCTCTAAGACCTTGATAATCATTCCTGTTATGCTGATTGGCCGGTAATTTTCAACAGCAGCCTTGGAACCACCTCTGTGCAGCGGAACTATTTTCCCCTCTTTCCACCCCCTTGGGACTGACCCAGTCCTGAGGCTCAAATTAAACAAAATGGTCAAGGGCACTGACAATTCTTTAGCCGCTTCACGTACGACATGAGATGGTATACCATCCAATCCCACAGATGTATTGATATTGAGGTTCTGTAATAGACTAGTTACCTCTACTTCATTCATCACAATTCCAGTATAAGCTGTTGGTTCTTCCATTCCTGCAAAGTAACCTGGATGATATACTCTTGCAAAGTGCTCGCTCAGTAATTCCACAATATCGACTGATTCGGTTACCTCCCTACCCTCAGCATTTTTTAAGATCATTCTACCATGAGCATTTTTCCTTTTACTTGCAACATATTGAAAAAACTGTTTGGGATTCTCTTTAGCCTGCGTGGCCAATTTCCTTTCGTAATCTGCTTTTGCTTTTCTTACCACCCTTGTTACCATCCTGGCCTGCTTTATACTGTTCCTGCGCCTGACGGTCACCCTTCTCCTTAAATTCCCTCCACAATTGTTTCTTTTTTTGCAGCTCAAGCTTAATAGTGTTATTCATCCATTTAACCCCTACTTGATTTATTATTCGGACTCTTGGTATACAGTCAACCATTGCCTCCTGCAAACAGTTCTTAACCACCTCCCATGCACTATCAACATCCAGCCCTTGCAGTTTTATATACCATGGCATTGAGCCAAGCACACACCTAAGCTTGTCATACTTACCAGCCCGGTACCCTGTCCTAATTGTAAATTCGACTCCTTTAGCCACCTCCCAAGTCATGACCTTATGGTCACTCTCACTAATTGGTGGCAACATGGTCATGTTCGTTCCAGCCACATTCTCAGTTGCAATTACTAGGTCCAGCACTCTCTACCCCCTGGTATTTTCCACTACATGTTGCCGCCGATAGTTGTCCCTTAATAACTGCATAAAATCCAATTCCTTCCTCCCATGTGCCCTCTCCTCTTTCCAGTCAATGTTACCATAATTGAAATCACCCATAATAATTACCCTCTTTCCACTCATTTCTTCTATTTGCTTATGCATATTATCCCCACCATCTATTCCATCACCTGGTCTATAGCAGCACCTAATTGTATATTTTGTTCTGCTAGATTCTATCTCACACCAAACAGCCTCAAATGTGCTTTTTTCCACATCCTGCAGTTCAACTTCTATACTCCGTGGCTGAAGCTTATCAGCTATCATCAATAACACTCCTCCCCCCTGAACACGCTATACCCGTCGCATTCAATCCTACTAACTTTATCATCTTCTGTCAGCCATGTTTCACTAATACCAACAACCTGTGGCCTGGAAGTGCCAACCATGGCCACAAACTCTTCCTTCTTGTTCCTAATACTCCTGGCATTAGTGTACATGAATCGCAGAAGCCCATTTGTCCCATCCCTACTTTGATGCCTTATACTAACTATCCCATTCTGATTTGTTGTCCATCGTACTCGCTCGGGCATAATATACTCATTCATACACTTAACTGCCTCCCTAAAGTCTGCATATCTACCCCCCCCCTCTTAATAAATCTAGTTTCCCTGAGTCTGTACATCCACTTCCACATCATTCATCAACACTTTTTCAAGTCTCCGTACACCAACTCCATTCAAATGTAACCCATCCATCTCACATAAGTCCCTTCGTCCATCGAACTCATTCCACACATCCACAAATTCCACACCACTCTCTATGCATAACCCACACATAAAGTCATTGGCAATTATGGCCCTCCTTCTAAACGCTTCGCTGTCATACCGCGATAAGATACTCACCATCCTAACTCTCTCACTCTTCTCTTTTGCTACCTCAAATAACTTCCTCACATCCTCTATCATTTCCATTTTGTCCTCTTTCAAATCATTCGTTCCTGCCACGATTATCATCTCTTTCACCCTCTGTTTTTGCAGTCGAATAGATTCGCTGACGTCCTTTATGTTTGCACCCGGCTGGTACGACTTCGTTAAACTCTCAATTATTACACCTCTTAATAGCGAATCCCCATACAGCACTCGCTCCTTCATTTTATTGATGTTTACGAACATTCTATTATTTGCCGTCACAGACTTCCGCCGGTTATTTGTCGGTACGTTCAACACACATTTTTCCATACGCTCCAGTTGTCTTTTAGCTCTGTATATCACACCGTTCAAACGGGCAATTTCGCTACTTGCATTTATCTCACCATTTTCATTATCGATCAAATCATCCATTCATTTTTACACTTTCAGCGACGCTCTCACACCTATCTGGCACTACCATGCAATTCTCTAGCACACCACCATTTTCTACATTCTGACTATCGTTAACGATATCACTCTCGACACACGAAACACGCTTGAAGTCCTCATTCTCTTTACACTTTCTGCACATATTAACTCCACTATCACTTTCTAACCAGACTCCCACCGCTCTTCGCAAGGCATACATCTCACAGACAGCACATTGCCTAAATTCGTTTACATCAAAACTCTTAAACAAACATGGCGACCTGGCCGCCATTTTTTTCTTTATCGGTGCCATGTACGCTATCTTATCTTAAAAATTATAATTAAAATAACAGAAAACACGCAAAAATTTCACAGACACACCAAGAAACAAAAAGCAAACAATACTACTTAAAATTCTAGTAAAATATCTAATGTTAACACAAAATACTACTAATCTTTTCAGGAGCTCTCGACAAGCCGACGATCTAATCAGTGCGACACCAAGCGACTATATGATTGCTGCTTCTATGACTCTAAGTAAAGCAACAAGAAAGAAAGAGAGAAAGATTGCAAATGGTTGTCAGAAGAAGCTATTCAAATAGTAGAGGAAAGAAGAAAATGAAACTTCAGAGAAACAAAGGAAGGACTATACAACTAATTTCCGGAGACAGGCTAGGAAAGATAAGAAAAAACATCTTAACAAAAGGTGCAAAGAAATTGAAGAAAGCAACATTACAGGTAGAGCAAGAAATCTGTTGAGAAAAATAAATGACGTTACAAGGAAGCTTATCCGTATATTACAAGTTGTAAAAAGTAATTCAGGAAAATGTCTGATGGAAGAAGCAGTGAAAAAAAAGATGGAAAGAGCATGTAGAGGATCTGTACAAGAAAGATATTAATATTGAAGGAGAATTTGAAAGGAGAGAATTTGTTGAGGAACCCATGATAATGAAAAGTGAAGTGATGTTATAAATGGAACAGCTGCCAAAAGAAAAAGCTCTTGGAGCTGATGGACTGTCAGTGGAATTATTTAGAGCAGCTGGGGATGAAGTAGTGAATATATTGACTGAAATTTGTCAACAGGTTTGGAAGAAAATATACTGACCTAGAGATCGGAAAACATCAGTATTCATCCAAATCCCCAAAAAATCAAATCTCAGAGTTTGTGGGAACTATAGAACCATCGCTTTAATTTCATATGCAAGTAAAGTTATGCTGAAAGTGATCCAACAAAGGCTGGAGCCATATGTGAATAGAGAAATGCCACAAGAACACAGGCTTTTGGAGAGGTAGAGGAACTAGAGACCAAATAGCAAACATGAGATGGATGATAGAAAGAAAAAGAGAATTTCAGAAGGCAGTAGTCAAAGCAGACTGTTTTATTGATTGTAAGAAAGCTTTTGATTGCATAGATCATGAAAGACTGTGGATTGTAATGAGATCAATGGGAAATACCTGATCATCTAATTCACTTGATAAAAGAGCTGTATGACAACAAAGAAGCTTCAGTAAAAACAGTCTTTGGAGAAACAGACAGTGTTCGAGTGGGAAAAGAGGTGTAGCATGATTATATACTGTCACTCTATCTTTTTAATATTTATAGCGAATATATTATGAGAATGGCTAACTTAGACAAAGATTCAGCTGGAAAAAAGTGGCAGAAAAATACATAATTTAAGATATCAGATGATACAACCCTCATAGCAAAAACTAAGGAAGATCTAGAGCAGTTGATTCTACTGGTTAAGAAGGAAAGTAACAAAGCTGGGTTTAATTTAAACATTAGCAAAACAAAATGATGGCTTTTGGCAATTTAAATGAATCAGAATCAGAAATTATAGCAAACGTGAAGATGAAATATCAAAGCAATGTATTTCCTGTAGTGATGTATGGATGTGAAAGCTAGATTATTAAGAAGAAAGACAGAAAGTTAATTGATTCATTTGAATTATGCGTATGGAGGAGGAGACTATTAAGAATCTCATGGACTGCATTAATGACCAATAAGAAGGTTTTAGAGAGTATAAAGACAGAATGCTCCTTGGAGGCAATGATTGCCAAACAGAAGTTAATGTACTTTGGACATATTATGCAAGCTGATGAATCATTGGAAAAGTTATGTTGGGGAAGATTGAGAAAATGAAAAGAGCTGGATGGAGAACATAAAAGAACTTACCAACTTAAACTTACAAATGCTGAAAGAAAGGACAAGAGGCTGAGTGGGATGAGGAATGTTGGTTCAAGAGATCAACAAGAATTGGAAACAACTGGATGGCACATAAAAACAACAAAGCCATAAATTTATGTTGACCTTTGAGTTTTTGTAAGGAGTTACTGTGATCTCTTAGCAACTTCCCCCCCACCCTTTTTTTATTGCATAGAAGGTGTGATATATATTTTTAACTTACTACTCAAAAGACAAGTTGCTTTATAAACACAGAATATAATTACTTATTACTAATTATTATTAAAATATTTATTTTAATAATAATAATAATTTTCATTCCTTTTTATTAAAATACTTATTTTTTACTAAGATAATCTTCTCAACTTTACCTAATATGACCAAACCCGACATTTCTAATTCACCCAATATGTTTTATCTTACCAACTCTGATTAGAGTGCTGCTAATCCCAGAAATACAATTTTCAGCAATCTAATCCCCACAATTCGTAATGCTGTCCAATATATGCAAATAATTTTATGTGAGTGGATTTTAAGCTATTTACCTGGATGTCTAATACCTGCTCTCTCTGCACGCTCTCTCCTTTGTCTCCTCCTAATTTCTTCCCATCGATGCTCTTTTTCAGCTTCGCTATTATTTAATAATTATTATAATCAATAGTTGTTATAATTCTTTACTTTTTTAAAATTATATTAATATATATTAAAACAGTAAACTTCCATTTCATTATATGAAATGAACTCTGCTTTGCAGAAAGACTGAACTTAAATTTGGAACAAAAAAATAAAATAAATCATTGCAATAACAGTAACAATAAAATAAAATAAGAATTTATTTTATTAAAATAAAATATCATCTATCTCAACAACAATAGAATCAAATATAGATACCACCAATAACATAAGAAACATCAAAGAAACAGAAATGGAGCGAAGAGGAACTAGGACACCACCATGTTGTTATAACCAGTAATACTGAGACTAAGAAGATAAAATAGGTCACATCCATCCAAGTTAAAACTATGAGATGATTTGCCCAAGTGCTAGGGATTAGGAAAGCAAGAAACTGACTAACTATTGAAGCCAAACTTTGTGAATGAGAGTAGATCAAAGAGCATACAGGATTTGAAATAGGATGTGACCAACACCTAGTGATGTGCAGTATGAAAATGTGTGTAACTGTTAAAAAAGAAATATATGAATACAAAGTTTGAAAATAAAAGTTGAACAATAATCATACATGATCTTTCTGATTTATGCTTAACTATTGTTATCAGAGGAAAAGTGAAGAACTTAGAAAACGAGTGAAGCTTAGACAATAAAAGTGACAATAAAAATTGCAAGGAGAAGTACTGATGTATTTAAATGGTGTTAAGAAAAGTGTTTTTTACCTTAATCATATCATGTAGATTTGTATAATAATGCTTTTGTGCAACAGTCAAACTGGATATAATCATTGTACTGTACTATTGTGGTTCTAAAAGTGTTCGCTTTGGTTTTTGTCTTGATTAACATATAAGTGATCAGTAACATTACAAAAATGAAAATGGTGGGAGTGGCAGCAAAGAAACATATGCCAGCAACTCGGAAGATCCCAACTTCGAGATCAAGTTTTTTCCTAGACTTTTTACAGTGGATACGATGCAACAATTTTTTTATATATGCGTTCGAAAACATTAAAGATTTATGAAGTGTTAAATAAACAATAAAAAGGAATGTATTATAGTATGTGAGAAGTGCAATGAAAGGTTAGGACATTCCAAAAATGAGAACAGTGTTACTAGAAAGGATGAAAGTACTTGCGACAGTAATAATATAAGCAGAGCCTCCTTATCCATTGGGTTAAACGGGCTATAACCCAGGAATGCCATTGATCCAAGGGCACTTAAGAATCGAGTATGATGAATTTTAATTCAACATTATAAATATTGTTGAATTAAAAAAAAATGGGCAATGTCGATATATTTTAAAATAAAATTTTTTGTAATGAAAGTTATTTCATTAATTATATGTATTTTTTAATTATTGCTCAATCCAATGTGATTAAGGTACCAAATTTTTTTAGCTCATGGCACTCAAACTTGTTAAGATGGCCCTGAATATTAGTGATGTGGAAATGATTAGGCAAGAGTTAATGAAAATGAAGAGTTAATGAAGAGTACCTACGTAGCTCAGTCGGTATAGACAAAGCCCTTTGGTTGGAAAGACCTGAGTTTTATTCCCGTCTATGATGTGAGGAACCTTTATCTGGTCTCTTTTGACTAAAGGTGAGTTAGCCGGTCTCATACGGAGGTAGAGGGGTTTTTTCACCTGGAAACACGCGTTTTTCGTCCCTCAGAAGGCAAATTGGCTCCATGAACACACGTGGATTACAGTCATGAATACTTACTACAATATGTGAAAGAGACAGGGTCTTCACTACATGTCGTTACACCCGTAGTTAACCATGAGTCACATCATGGTAGTCAACCTCCTAGATAGGAGATGACACATGAATGGGAATGTGATGGAGAAGAAACTGAATGTTTAAAGAAGAGAATAACTGATATCAATGAAATGGAGGTTAATAAGAAGAAGCAAGTATCTAAAGATGATAGGGTTGCTTTATATGGTGACTCAATCATTAATGGTGCATAAGACATGTTTTACAAGTGGTACAATAAAATGAATATCAGATACTGTCAGTGTCATTGGAAAAGTGGTTAGTTTGTTATCCAGATATGACAGTAATGAAGGAGGGCAATGATACTGAATGACAAGATGGCTGAATTCTGAAAGGCAGAGAGTGTTCAATTTGTGAATGTATGGAATGAATTTGAAGGGAAGTTAGAATGGTTCAAAGCTGAGTACACAGGGTTCATATGAAATTAGTACCGCTAAGAGACAGAGAGATTGAGAAGCAGGTTATGAAAGGACAGGAAGAGGATGGATGCAAAGGTGAGGAAGTGATTACAGCAGGGTTGAGTTATGCAGTGCAAAATGGTGGGAATGATAACAATAGGAATAAAAATCAGAATCAGTATCAGGGAAAAAAAAAAAAGGTCAAAACAAAGAAAGAAGTGCATTATAGCAGAGAGAAAAGAGCAATTGTGTTGATGTAATAGTTTCAAAAAGTGATAAAACTGTTATGGCTGTATGCTAATGTATAGAGTATAAGGAATAAAGGGGCTAAGTTTGTAGCAATGAACGAATCAGTATGCCAAAGATAATTGGCATGATATACTGTCAAGACTTGAAATTATAGGCTATAAAATTTTCCGAAAGGATAGGAAAATGAAATTGTTAATGGTAGCAGAGGAATTGTGTCCTTCAAGAGTGGAAGCAGAAAATAGTAGTGTGTGTAAAGATTTTGAAGCTTTTTTGGTGTGAAGTTGAGATCAACAGAATAGCATATCTAATAGGATGCAATTACAGGCCAAGGAATGTGGAGAGTTCTGATTGTGAAATGTTTAGGCAAATTAGTTGGGCAAGTAAGAGGAAGATGATCCTAATCATATCACCTGATACTATTAGTGAGTGATTATGAGAAGCTTCATAGTCAACTAGCATCAATATATCGGGTTGATGAATTGTGTGGAAAAGATGTTGACACTGCATGGGAAATGATAAGGTAGTATCTAACAGAAGCAATGCATAACTGCATACCAAGAGTTACTCATATAAATAGTGTAAGAGTCAGATGGATGAACAATGAAATCAAACAAGCAGTATTACAAAAAAGAAGTTGTTATGGAGGAAGTATAAGACAGTTTGCAGTGAACAGATGCATGAAGAATATAAACTGCAGGCAAGAAAAGTGACAAGCATAGTTAAAAAAGAAAAAGTAGAATATGAGAGGAGTCTTGTTTTAGCAATCTGCTTAGGGTTTATTATAAGGTGACGAATGTGTTGGATAAGGGAGAATCATATACAGTGATATTTTTGGACTTTGCAGAAGTGTTTGATAGATTACTACATAATAATATGGTGTACAAACTGCAGAGGATAGGAATAGATAGTATATTGGTTAGATGGATCAGAGATTGGCTCTCTGAATGATATCAGCAAGTTGTGTATGATGGAGCAGTATCTCAGAAAAGAAAGGTGACCAGCGGTGTGCCTCAGGGTTCTGTTCTTGGGCCCCTACTGTTTAGCTTGTTTATTAATGATATTTCATGTAGATTGAGTGAGGATCTTTAAATGTTTGCCAATGATCCAAAGTTAAGTAGAATTATCAGTAGTGCTGATGTTAATTCTCTACAGTAAGATTTGAATAGACTTTTAGCTTGGACAAATGAGTGGGGTTGCAGTTTTAATATTAATACGATGGCTGTTTGAAAAGTTTAGTAAATTTTCAATAGACAGCAACACAATTCATTCATTCATACCAGTGTCAGCACGTATCATCTTTTTCATGACCCCTGGCAAACTTTTAGCCACGTGCGACGCATATTTCTCATTTGGCAAACACTTAAAATGACTGTGTTCGCATTTTTCATAAAAATGGAGAGGAAAGACTTTCGTGCAGTGATAAAACACTTTTATTTGAAGAAGTGGATGCTGCACAGATCAAAGCCAAGTTAGATGCAGTTCATGGGGACTCTGCACCAGCATTAAAAGACTATTTATTTTTGGTTGAATGAGTTTAAACGTGGTCATAAGTCCATCAAAGATGAAGAGTGCTCCAGACGCCTGACTGCGGTCACTATGAAGGAAATGATTGACAAAATCCACGGTATCATTATGGAAGACCACCGAGTGAAAGTGCGTGAGATTGCTGAGATTGTAGGCATCTCAACTGAATGGGTGCATAATATACTGCATGACAAATTTCACATGAAAAAGGTGCGTGCGTGTGTGCAACGGGTGCCGTGATTGTTGACTGTCGATCAAAAACGCATGCAAAAAGACATTTCGATGCAGTGCTTGTTGATGTTTAATCGCAATTTACAGAATTTTTTGCATCAATTCGTGACTGTAGATGAAACTTGGATCCACCACCACCACCACTACTACACACCTGAGCAGTCCAAGTAGCAGTCAAAATTGTGGACAATACCTGATGAAAGAGCACTGAAAAAAGTGAAGACCATTTTGTCAGCTGGGAAGGTGATGGCCACTGTTTTTTGGGATTCCCAAGGAATTATCATGATAGACTATTTGGAAAAGGGTAGGACAATAACAGGAGTCTATTATGTGTTATTGTTGCACTGTTTAAAAGAAGAACTGAAGAAAAAAAAATGGCCAAGATTGGTGCACAAAAAAGTGCACTTTCATCAAGACAATGCACCATCCCACACATCGGCCATCACAATGGCAAAATTGTACAAATTGAGGTTCGAATTGGTTCCACATCCACCGTATTCTCTGGACTTGGCCCTGTGTGACTTCTCCTTGTTCCCAAACTTAAAAATGTGGCTCGGTGGAAAAATATTTTCTTCAAACGAGGATATCATCAAGGCTGTCAATGACTATTTTGCACAATTTGACAAATCCTACTTTTTTAGATGGAATGAAAAAATTGGAAACTCGTTGGACCAAATGTGTAGACCTTGATGGAGACTATGTTGAGAAATAAAGATGATTTTTTCCAAAAAATGTGTTTAACTTATTTTTTTATCAAACTTTTCAAACAACCCTCATAAATGTAAGTTTTGGAGACAGGGATATAAGGCTATGTACTGCATTGGTGGAAATGTACTTCAGGAAGTTGATGATATTTGGGATCTTGGAGTGATGCTAGACAGTGGACAATGTAAGGGCACATTGCAAGGACTTGCAAAGACTCATATTGTATCGCTACTATGATAAAAAATACATTCACATGTAGGGATAAGAAGTGGGTGGTACCTCTATATAAGGCATTGGTTTGATCTCATGGACAATTTGCAAAAATATGGTCACTTACCTTTCATTTTGATGTGGAAACACTAGAGAGGATCCAAGGATGAACAACCAAAGTGATCTCAGAACTGTAGAGTGTTTGTTATGGAAGAGTGCTTGAGTTAATGTGGATTATAAAGTTTGGTAGAAAACAGGAGATATGATACAGATCTTCAAGTTAGTTAAGGGATTTTATCAAATTAATACAGAAGGAATTATAAAAAGAGTGAATGATAAGATGAAAAGAATGAGAGGCCAGCCCTGGAAGTTATATACAGATGTGGTGAAGAAGGGTGTGAGAAGTACATTTTTTGTGTGAAGAATTGTTGGTGAGTGGAATGCACTGCTGCAGTGGATTATGACTGCAGGCAGTGTAAATAACTTCAAAGTTAATTATGATAGACATGCTGCTGGTTGAGAGGGCCTATTAAGGCCCTCTCAACCGGCAACATGTGTCTGTTGACGATGAGTCTGTTGACTCTATGGATGTTACCAAATAATAATAATAATAATAATAATAATAATAATCTAGTAGTAATCTAATAATCTAATAATAAAGTAGCATGGAATGAAGAGTTAGCTGGAAAAGAGATCAATGCAGCTTGGGGGATTTTCAAAAACTACCTAGTAGATCCAATGTCTAAATGTATTCCAAGGGTGAGAAGGTTAAATAAGGTAGGTGTGAGATAGATGAATAAAAAGATGAAGCATGTGATACAGAGAAAAAGGGCATTATGGAGTCTGCATAAGAGAAGTGGAAATAACCAATTTCATGAGGTCTACAAAGACCAGGCAAGGATGTGACTTGGTTGGTGAGAGTAGCTAAAGAGAGGTATGAACAGCATACCTCTCTTTAGCTAATGAAGCCAAAAAGAATCCTAGGGAGTTCTTTCAATACGTAGCCAGCAAAAGAAAGAATGATTATGGATGGATGACATTGAGTGGAGGAAATGGTACAAAGACAGCTGTTGCAGAATGTGTGGTGGAGATACTTAATGAGCAGTTCATAAAGATCTTTTAATCTTGTGAATGTGACTTCATGGAGAGATTAAGAGCAGTTGATGATGGGGAGGAGAGACTGACTGTAAGTGAGCAAGAGGTGTTTGGGGAGTTGAGTAAACTAGATGTAAATAAGGCTGTGGGACTTGATAATATATCACCACGTATTCTGAAGGAATGTGCCAGAGAGTTGACACCTGCCTTGACATATTTTTTTAATACGAGTCTTGCACTTGGTCAAGTCCCTAAAGAGTTGAAGGAGGACAAGATTGTGCCACTTCATAAAGGAGGTGATCGAACTCAAACATCAAACTAGAGGCCTATCTGTGTGTCAGGTGTTGTGGTTAAGTTGTTGGAGAAGCTTGTGAGAACTAGGATCCAGAGTTGGGTTGACGACAATGGTATAATCTTTGATGGACAGCATGGATTTGCTAAAGGGAGGTATTGTTTTAGTAATCTACTTATTTATTACAATAAAGTGACTGTTCCTTGGACAGAGGAGAAGAATACGCAGTAATATACTTGGTTTTCGCAAAAGCTTTTGATAGAGTACCTCATGATAAGTTGACAGTCAAACTAGAGCAGATGGGGTTGGATATCAGATTAGTGCATTGGATTGGAGACTGGCTATCTGATAGGTATCAACAAGTTGTGTATGGACAATATACAGGAAAAGGAAAGTCACTAGTGGGGTGCCTCAGGGGTCTGTTTTAGGGCCATTGCTATTTAACTTGCATATTAATGATATTGGCAAAGATTTGGATGGAGATATTCAGTTGTTTGCAGATGATGCAAAGTTGGGACAAACCATAAAGAGTAGTAAAGATGTTGTGGCCTTGCAAGAAGACTTGAATAAATTGAGTGATTGGGCACGGAAATGGAGATGTGAGTTCAATGTTGCAAAATATAAGGTTTTAAAATTTGGAAAACAAAGATGGGATGCAGAATTTATGCTTGGTGAGAATATATTGTTGGAGGTAGAGGAAATAAGAGATCTGGGGGTGATAGTGGATAAGGATCTAAAATTTAGGGAAAGCATCGCCAAAATTGTGAAGACAGTACAAAGGCTTCTGAGAATGATGCGGAGGACACTGATGTGTAGAAGTATGGAGATTCTTGTTCTGATGTATAAGGCTTTGATTAGGACACACATGTAGTATTGTGCCCAAATTTGGTCACCGGGTTTTCAGAAGGATGAAGAGATGTTGGAAAGGGTCCAAAGGCAACTGACTAAGGTAGTTTCTGTCCTCTAGAATGCTTATTATGAGGAAAGATTGAGAAGATGTAATTTGCAGTCTGGTGGAGGGGAGGAATAGGGGAAACATGATAGAGACATACAAGTTGGTAAGGGGCTGTTATAAGATCAATGGTGGAGAAGTTCTACAGAGAATAGAAGGAGATCAGGGGAGAACCAGAGGTCATCCCTGGAAACTGTATAAAGAGAGTATGAGTAGGGGAGTGAGAGGCAAGTTTTTTCATGCAGCGTTGTGAATAATTGGAATGCCTTGCCTGAGAGTGTGGTGTCTGCAAGGAGTTTGAGTGTGTTTAAGACATGATATGATGAGATGTGTGTGTGTGTGTGATAAAATGACCTCCTGGATGAGTCTTTGACTCTATGAGGTCTTGGAGTAATAATAATAATAATAATCTGATGAAAACACTGAATAACTTAGTATTGGGAAAGCAGGTGGGTGTACTTATCTGCAAAGATAACTTCATGATGGATACAGAAAGTTAAAGAAGCAGCCAATCAAAATAAGAAATCACATATAATATTATATTTTATTTTATATTTATGTAGTGTGGTATACAAACTAACATCACAGGATGGGCTGATAATTGCAACTTGACAATATTAATCTTTTCCTCATAATCACCAGAAGTAACACACTTTTACACATGACTACTTGAATATTCACTGCAATCAACCTAACAATATGTTCATCATCCCTCTTCCCACTGTTTAAGTAGTTAAATATCATCTATGGGAGGGAGCATTTTCAAATGATATCTATATTCTTGCATGGGCAATCATGTACTCCATCTTGAATATCTGGATAAGGGTTGAAAATTAATCAACCAAACTGGAACATCTTCTCACCATTAAGAAAAGAAAACAGTGAATAATATTACAGAACATATAATAATAGCTGCCACAATTGCAGTATCCAACAAAACATCATGTCAGTTTCTGCTGTTCCCCACACCATTCTGGAATTCATGATGGTGTGCACTAACCTAGAAAGCCCGAGACAAAAAAATCTTTGAATGTTTTCTGCAAATACTCCACTCACAAAACTTATTTGTCTTTTAAACATGGTTGTGCTGGGAAGAAACAAGTCTACTATCAAAGCCAAAAGGAGTTTGTGGAACTGATTCACCTATTCTGTCATCAGCTCTACAAGCAGAAAATCCAAAACATGAAGGATATATATATATATTATTATTATTATTATTACCCCAAGACCTCGTGGAATCAAAGACTCATCTGGGAGGTCCTTTTATCTCACACACACACAGCTTATCATACCGTGCCGTGAACACATTCAAACTCCTTGCTGACACCACACTCCCAGGCAAGGCAATCCAATCGTTTACAACTCTGCACGAAAAAAACCTGCCTCTCACTCCCCTACTCACACCCTCTTTATACAGTTTCCAGGGATGACCTCTGGTTCTTCCCATATCTCCCACTATTATCTGTAGAACTTCTCCAGCATTGATTTTATAACATCCCCTTACGAACTTGTAGGTCTCAATCAAATCTTCCCTCTTCCTCCTGTCAACTAGACTCTGCAAATTACATCTCAATCTTTTCTCATATTTGACATTCCAGAGATCAGAAACTACCTTAGTCAATCGCCTTTGGACCCTCTCCAACATCTCTTCATCCTTCTGAAAACCAGGTGACCAAATCTCGGTACAATAGTCCATTTGCGGCTTAATCAGAGCCTTACACAATGGAACAAGAATCTCCCTACTTCTACACATCAGTGTCCTCTGCATCATTCTCACAAGCCTTTGTGCTGTCTTCACAATTTTTGCTATGTGTCCCCTAAATTTCAAATCCTTATCCACTATCACCCACAGATCTCTTATTTCTTCCACATCCAACAATATATCCTCACCAAGCATAAATTCTGCATCCCATCTTTGTTTTTCAAATTTTAAAACCTTATATTTTACAAAATTTCCTAACATCCACATTTCCATCAACAATCACGCAATTTATTCAAGTCTTCTTGGAAGGCCACAACATCTTCAATACTCTTCATGGTTCATCCCAACTTTACATCATCTGCAAACGACTGAATATCTCCATCCAAATCTTCACCTATATCGTTAATATACAAGTTAAACAGTAATGGCCTAATAATCTCTATCTCATACCATACATATCACAGTATGGTGTGAGATAGACCTCTGGCACTATTTCCCCTCTTGCATCTCTACTTTGTATGGACATAACTCTTTCTCTATCATCAACAGCACTCCCCCTCCCTTTTTACCCCTTCTATTCTCACGAAACACATCATACCCTTCATTTCTATTCCTGTCAGGATGTCATCCTCTTCCAAGCATATCTCACTTATTCCGACAATCTTTGGGTGAATAGACGCAATTAATAAAACCATTTCATCTGTCTTGTTTCTTATACTTCTAGCATTTGTACACAAACACAACAGCTCATTTCTGGATTTACAGCTAGTTCCACTGATACCATTCACTCGATGTGATCTCTCCACGCTCGACTGGGGTCATTTCCCTTTCTGCTTATTCATTTTAAATCCCTTTTCAATTCCAACTCTTTCCTCTTGATCCCAGGTCATCCCATTTCTTTCCTGTCTTCACATGCTCTCACCTCCTCTTGGAGCATCCACCTTTCTCACGCTGTCTACCCCTGTCGATCCTCAGCCTCCCCATTTCCCTGCTCCTCTTGCACACCCATTCTCTCATTTTCAATACTCATACCACTCACTTCCTCATTCATAACCACTTCTTCAATCTCTCCTGTCTTACTCTGCTGCTCTTCCACATCACTTCCCACTTGATCTGATTCGTTCGCTCTCACTCTACTCATTTCTCTACCTTACAGCAGCAGTCTCTCCAAGTGACTCACACCATAACCATTCAAATGCAGTCTATCGTTCCCATACAGTTCACTTCTTCCTTCAAACTCATTCCACACATTAACAAACTGTACTCCCATCTCCTCACACATTTTAGCCAGCATATCATTCATAATCCTTGCTTTCCGTCTCATCTCACCACAGTCATACCTAGGCAACACGCTGACCACCCTTCCTGTGACACTATTCTCTTTTATCCTTCTAAGCAGCCTCCTGACATCCATTCTGATTTGCTCTTTGTCCTCTCAAATCATTCATGCCAATTAAAACCATTAACTCCTTTTCTCGCTCCCTCCTCATAAATGCCATAGAGAAGTTTAGTAAGCCTTAGGTTGTTGAACTTGACATCTTCAAAGCTTTTGACCAGATCTGGCACAAAGGTCTAAAGGCCTATTAAGAAAACTCCCCATCATTTGGTCTGTCCCATGACTTCTGTGATTGGATTGCCAGCTTTCTGACTGGATGCACACTACATATGGGATGGTGGATGGTTCCTTATCCTCTCACTATTAAATTAATAATGGGATTTCCTCAAGGTTCTATTCTCTCACAGTACTCTTATTTCTGTCCTGATGTACTTCAGTTGATCACCAACCCAATACACAATTTTGCAGATGGTAGCACACCGCACTCCTCCCATTCATTTCACAAACCTTAAAATATACAGATCACCTCAACTTACAGAACATTATCCTCCAGGCAATCCTCCAATGGGATTCAGATAACCCTGTCAATTTCAATGCTAGCAAAACCTGGTTCTGTCTTATTTCCCACAATAAAACAACTATTTTCTTGCAGTATTATTCTAGACAACACTCAAATTTTTAAACATGATGAGATCTATCTTCTTGGAATCACCCTGACATCAAACCTCTCCTGGCATAAACACATCACAACCACCACCTCCTCAGCTTCCAGAAAACTCTCTTTCATTCAAGGAATTACTTCACCTCTGAACAGCTGTTATTTATTATTATTATGCGACACCTCCAGGGAGTCCAAAGACTCTTCAAGGGAGGCCACCTACTCTACAACTTTCCGTCTCCACCACTCAATCCACCAACTACAACGATCTCCAACACCATCTACCACCTACCACCACCAAAACTAGTATTTTCACCGACAATCACAAACATCCATACCCATGGCGGGATTTGAACCTGCAGCCTTTTGGCTGGAGAGCGGATATGCTAACCACTCGGCCAACCAGGCCAGCCTAGTTTTTTCTAGTTTTTTCTAAGATTTGTCTAAGGTTAACCTTAAGTTAACCTTAGACAAATCACAAATCTGCCATCTATTGAATACTGCTCTCACATTTGGGGCAGGACCTCCTAAGATCCCCCTCCTAGGGCCTTAAGTGTCCCCCAAAGAAATGGTTTATTGATTAATAACCCATCTCTCACCAAGTCACTCCACCCACTTTCATATAGGTGTTTAGTTTCTGCAATATGTATGCTCTATAAATATTTACATAGCAAATGTTCATGTGAAATAGCATCAATAATTCCTCCACTTTGTACTAAATTCATTGGAATACAACTGCCACTCAACATCCCTCCACAGTACAACTCAAAACCCACCGAACAATTTCTTTTTCTTCTCCTTCATCCCTGCTGCTGCTGCTGTATTTTGGAACAGTCTTTCCCTTTATGTGTTTCCCAAGGAATGCAATATATATATATATATATATATATATATATACAGCCCTCCAAATCAAATGCTAACAAGTACATACAAGGGGCTAGTCCAAACATGGCTGACATGCTATAGGTTGATAGCAATAGCAGGTTGATCATATATCAACCAACCTCTCAAGGCTAAAGATAAAACAAAATTAGATGGGGATCTCCAAAGAGCTGTGTGATGGCACTTACCAAACAATTTTTTGAACTCATTGAACTCATCACTAGACCATTTCAGTCATTCACCACTCTTCAAGTGGTGAATGACTGAAATGGCTGGAATGACTGAAAACCCTTACAGAATTTCCAGGAATGAACTTCATGTTTACTCCCCCCCTGCCCAATCATGTACTAGAAAAATTCTCACTGTATCAATTCATGCTTGGTGTTGAATACTATCACTACTCCTTTCTTTCTTTGATCATTATTTCCTGAATACAAAATCCTCTAGTTATTATTTAGTAGGATCTCCTGTTTTAGCCTTCTTTTTCTCAGTAACATCAATTACGTATAGGTGGTTCTTTTCCAGTTTTTCTGGTAGTTGAATTTCAAATCAAACACTCAACCAATGATGTTGCTGAAGGTAATTAAATCTCATATACCAGACTGCTTCATTTAGTATACAATAATTTTATTCATTGACAGTTTGACTTGATGATCCACAATTACATATTGAACTGATTTCTGGATTTCGAAGCTATGCCTTCAGTAATGGAGAATGGCTGAATGGTCTTGATATATTGCTGTCAATCAAATGTAATGATTAAAAGTAGTCAATGTGAAAAATGTATCGCACTATATTTTGTCTCTTTATTTCATCACTTTATCTCATTATATTTATAGAATTTATTGAATCTCTGTGCCTTATTGTTCCAATCCCATGATGAAATCTGTTTTCATCCCATGATAAGTATTGACTACATAGAAATAATAAAAAAAATAATAATAAAGTACATAAAAAAACTATACACTAAATAAATAAATAAGCAAGATAAACAAAGTATTCATATTTTATGCTACTAATTACATATTCTTTGTGAGTTTGTGACAATGAATAACAGAATTTAACCAAATGAAAAATCAACAAATCACCAATGTGTGAACTGCTTTGACTTACAAAACCACATCACATTAATTTGCTGTCTCTATAACTCTCCAAATTATGATAATCACTCTGGTCTCTTTGACTCTCTATTTCTAAAGTTCGATTTACTGCATTTCAAATTTTGGACTTTCAGTATCACATATAGTCTGTCATGTCCAAAATTCAATCTGCCTTTTCTTCTCCAGTTCCACTGATCAAGTTTGCAAGAATACTAGGGTACATGCCATCAGCAGCGACCTAACAGAGATAGTCAATCTACCTACCAGAATACTAGACAACTCTTATCATCCTGCCAATACCCTGAAGTTCTTTTAACAAACTCCCCTTTCAAAACACTGTAGATGCTAGTTTTTCTCCACTTGATAACTCAAACCACAAACTAATCAAAAATTTTTTCTTCATCATGAAACAATCTTCATCCAACAATTCTGTCATGTCCTTTGGCATTGCATTAATGCCAAATGGGATGATCTTCATGACTTATATTATTCCTCTCTTTCCATGGTCCAACTACTGCTTCTGTATCCAAACAGCTGCTCAGACTAAATAACAGAAATAATCCTCATTGGAACAAAAGCATTTATCTTTTATGCAACCCAAAATTCCAAGTCTATAGTGCAGCTCACAACAACTGCAAAAACCATCAACATCTCCAAATCAGACTTTGAAAGGGCTAAATGCCACAAGTTCTCCTCCTATTCAAATGTCCCAAAACCATTAGGTGTAATTTTTGCCCATCCGTATTTCCACAACTCTAATATTCAGATAGTACTGCAGTAACTTCACCCAAAGACAGGGCTGACATCACTGTTCTCTTCCAACTCCTGTACTGATGATGTACAGGAGTTGGAAGAGAACTGTTTATTCCATTCAACACCATATTCAGCCTTCAACCAGAAAGAAATCAGAAGAATTCTGAATAACTAAGACATTTCAAATGGAAGAATTAGAAGAATTAAGCTGGGAAGGATTATTAGTAATAGCGCAAATGTGGTAGCTCTGCAAGAGGATTTGAATAAGCTAGATAGATAGGCAAATGAATGGGGGTTTCGGTTTAACGAAGCAAAATGTAAGGTCTTGAGGTTTGGGAAACATCGATGGGACACTGCATACTCTATGGGAGGAGTTATACTGGAGGAAGTAGGGGTTGATGATTGAGAGAAACTTGAAATTTAAAACTTGAAACTTGAAACTTGAAATTTCTATCAATCATCAACACCAGATAAGAGATCTGGGGTTGATGATTGATAGAAACTTGAAATTTAGGGGATGTATTGCAAAGGTGGTGAAGGTAACACAGAGGATTGCTGCAATTATGAGAAGGACACTGAATAACTGTTTTATTTCTGCATCCCTGCAGAAATAAAACAGTTATCATTCTGTTGTATAAGTCTCTGATCAGACCACACTTGGACTATTGTTCTCAGATTTGGTCCCCAGGATTTGAAGGGGATAAATTAATTGTGGAAAGGATACAAAGACGGATGACAAAGATGGGTTCAGGACTGTACAATGTTAGTTATGAGGATCGGCTGAGGGAATGTGGACTGCAGAGCTTGATGGATAGAAGAAGGAGAGGTGATGTGATTGAGACTTTTAAACTGTTGAGAGGTGGTTACAGGGTTGACACTAGGGAGTTCTTTTGCTTGGTTGAACAGCGGGAAGGAGTGATGACAAGAGGCCATCCCTGGAAGTTATGAAAGGAAACTGTGAGCAAGAGGGTGAGGAGTGGTTTCTTTGCATGGAGGGTGGTTGAACCATGGAATGCATTGCCTGATGGAGTGGTTAGAGCGAGAACGATCAATGAGTTTAAGGAGTGGTATGATAGACTTTGTGTTTCTTAGGGGGGGGAACCTCCCTTCGATGAGTCTTGACAGACTTTATTTTTCTTAGGACCTCCCACAATGAGTCTTTTGACTCCATGGAGGCCTGAATAATAATAATAATAATAATAATAATTTAATCCTGATGGTATCCCCCCCCCTTTATTTGTGCTAATACTTGTGCTCTAGAACTAAACCTGTATTATTTCATGTTTTCAATCTTTCCTGTACTACTGACATCTACCCTACTGCAAAGAAACAAACTTATATTGGGCCTTCCGGAAAAAAAAAAAAAAAAAAAAAAAGATGATAAAAGTTAGCAAACTATTATCCAGTTATCCAGTTGGAATTCTGTGGACTTAGAGCAAACAGAGAAAAACTATCAATGATTTTAACATATTCTGAGGCCAGTTTGGTTTGTAATTTCTATTTCTTGCATAAGAAAATCTTCAGTGGAGTGCAGATACCAAAGATTTAATAATTCTGATTCTGTATTTTTAGAATGGATGGTGTGCGGAAGAGTGATGTAAGCAGCCTGTAAATCTAGGTCAGCAGTTAACAGAAGTAGATAAGGAGCCATGAGTTTCATATTTAACCTCTCTACTGGCCATGTAGGTGAAGCAGTAATACCAAATTGCACTTCTTATCCATGTTAATCAATAGGTGTTGCAAAATTATATCGAGATTTTGCTGAACGTCTATAGACATCATGGCCGATTGAGGCGTTAATGAAAATGTCCAGAAATGATACTGTTCCTGATTTCAAAGATGAATTTTTTTTTTTTTTTTTTTTAGTAATTCTGATTAAGAAACACTAAGGAGTTTCTCTTTTATGATTCTTATGGATGACTCTGTGGCCAAAATATTCTAACGTTAGCAATATAATGCCATAATATATTATTATTATTATTATAAAAAACTTATAGTCCATGCAGTTATCCTAATGACTATGCGCTTTGTAACCATATGCCTGGGAAAGGAGTATCCTGAGTTTGATTCCTGTTGCCGATGTGAGGAGTTTAAGGATCATTCTCAGACATAGCCAAGTTAGCCAGTCTTGGGTGTGAACAGCAGGGTTTTTCTCTCCAGTTTATCTGGGGTTTTTCCTCTCACAAGCAGGCAAACCAGCCCTGTGAACACATGCAGCTAACACCATAGAATATACCGGGAGGCATAGGGCTAGTCACCTTATCCTCAGGACGGATATGATTTAGAAGGGCTTAAAATAGCTCTGTAACAGGCCAGTAAGCCTAACATGTAGAAGGGAGAAGAAGACAAACTTATATGGAGTCTCATTCAGCAAGCAGCATATCTATCATACAGAATCTTAAATTTATGCACAACATATTCTGGAAATATATTTGAATTACATGATAGGTATCAACAAGTTGTGTATGGGGGTGCAATATCCAGGAAAAGGAAAGTCACTAGTGGAGTGCCTCAGGGATCTGTTTTAGGGCCATTACTATTTAACTTGTATATTAATGATATTGGCAAAGATTTGGATGGAGATATTCAGTTGTTTGCAGATGATGCAAAGTTGGGACGAACCATAAAGAGTAGTGAAGATGTTGTGGTCTTGCAAGAAGACTTGAATAAATTGAGTGATTGGGCAAGCAAATGGGGATGTGAGTTCAATGTTGCAAAATGTAAGGTTTTAAAATTTGGAAAACAAAGATGGGATGCAGAATTTATGCTTGGTAAGAATATATTGTTGGAAGTAGAGGAAATAAGAGATCTGGGAGTGATAGTGGATAAGGATCTAAAATTTAGGGGACACATCGCCAAAATTGTGAAGACAACACAAAGACTTCTGGGAATGATGAGGAGGACACTGACGTGTAGAAGTAAGGAGATTCTTGTTCCATTGTATAAGGCTTTGATTAGGCCACACATGGACTATTGTGCCCAGATTTGGTCACCTGGTTTTCAGAAGGATGAAGAGATGTTGGAAAGGGTCCAAAGGCGACTGACTAAGGTAGTTTCTGACCTCTGGAATGTCGAGTATGAGGAAAGATTGAAAAGATGTAATTTGCAGAGTCTAGTGGAGAGAAGGAAGAAGGGAGATATGATAGAGACCTACAAGTTGGTAAGGGGTTGTTATAGGATCAATGGTGGAGAAGTTCTACAGAGAATAGTGGGAGATCAGGGGAGAACCAGAGGTCATGCCTGGAAACTGTATAAAGAGGGTGTGAGTAGGGGAGTGAGAGGCAGGTTTTTTTCGTGCAGAGTTGTGAATGATTGGAATGCCTTGCCTGAGAGTGTGGTGTCTGCAAGGAGTTTGAATGTGTTTAAGACCCAGTATGATGAGATGTGTGTGAGATAAAAGGACCTCCTAGATGAGTCTTTGACTCCATGAGGTCTTGTTTAATAATAATAATAATAATATACCACTCTCCAAGTAAAAGCTTAACTTCATATTTCCCTGTTCACCAACCTTGACAGTCTATGTGTAACCTTACCCATATTAATTAGAAGAAATCTCTCCACTAACTTTAAACACTCTATCACATAATCTCTAATCTTGTTATCCATAAACTCAGCTGTTTACTTTTTCTCAACATATTCCCAACCTTTGTAGCCAAGTAGATGGCATCTCTGCTCTCCAACCAATAGACAAGTTTGAATTCCACTGTAGGCATGAATAGCCCACAAAGTCATCCCATACCATCCTTGGGGCTTGACAAGTGTGGGGTACCACCCTACACGTTATTTCTTCCAATCAGGGTTAGTACCACCTGATAGGTTGTCTTTCTCATTACAATGGAAACAAGTATTATAAAGGAACTTTCCTCTCCTAGGATAGTACCACAAGAAACACTGTAGTTGATCTTATATATTCATCGACTCTACTCTCTTGGTCACAATTACAAGATACCTGCTGTATCTTAAATTGTGACCAAGACCCATTTCTATGCTCCTACTGTTCTCATTATTTCTCTGCTAAAGGTCTCTGGGTGTTCATTGGTCATCTAAACATCCTGGCAAGGCTACTGATCATAACTTTGTAAGACACGTCAAGGCTGGATGGACCCTAGAAGAAGAACAAATTCTTGCTTCAAGGAAGGTCATCAACCTATTAATTGCTGGTGAGCAAAACATCAATACAGTTCTTTCATCTGTTCTACCTTATAGATCCTTCAATGCAATTAAATCACACAGGAAATTAGAAAGTTATAGATCATTGATTAAGACAATGTTCGATGATTTTATTTATCAATTTAATAAAGATCAGAAATTCATGTCCCCTATAAATACATATTCCTTAAATGAAACTTCTTTAGAATCTAATTTACTTCAGGCTGTACAAGAACCTCCACTGGTCTCTTATTACCATCGATCACTTACGGATATTATTTCTAAAGCTTTGTTTAATTGGGATTTCATTGTCCCCCTTGTAGACAATTATATTAAACAATTCTTTTGTCAACAATGCCGTTTTCCAGCAGGCACTTTTTGCGTTAATCCTATGAAGAGCGTTGAGGTGTCCTCTCATAAAAGAAGGAAAAGAAAATATGCTCCTATGCAGGATATATACAGGTAAAATAGAGGTACAAAAATAGGTAAAATAGAGGCTTCAACTCCCTAGGGACCATACCAGAGTTCAAACTTAAGTTAAATAACCAAGTAAGAGAGAGATATTGATAATTTCTTTGCCCATTCATGCAACACCCAAACTGATATTCCATCTAAACCTACAGCAGTGTTTGTATTTAAATTCTGCAGTATGCTTAAGTACCTCTGGTTTATTAACTTCAATTCTCACATTAGTTATTGCTACAGGTACAGAGATATCCTCACTTGGGTGATAGACTTTTGAAAAGTGATCACTCAGTAACTCTACTATTATATCTGAATTGGTCACCTCAATACCATCAGCACCCACTAAGGTTATCCTTTGAAAGCCATTCTTCCTTTTACTTGCCACATAGCAGAACTCTTTGGAATTACCTTTGATCTCCTTGGCTAAGGTCTTCTTATAGTCTGATTTAGTATGCTGGTAACCTTCCTAGCTTGAGCTTGTACTACTCATGGGTGTACGGATCACCTTTCTCCTTGTAAATTCTCATTAACATTTTCTTTTTTTGCAGATCAAGCCTGATACTACTACTTATCCATCTAACGCCTACCTTGTTTGTCTTCCTGACCATGGAAATACATTCTGATATTGCTTTCCTCAGATACCCGCTGATTATATCCCATGCACTGCTAACATCTTTCCCCTGCAATATGTTCTGTCATGAGATGGCTGTAAGCTCACTCCAAAGCTTGTTATAATTACCTAACCTGTAGTTCCATATATACCCAAACTGATATTCCATCTAAACCTACAGCAGTGTTTGCATTTAAATTCTGCAGTATACTAAGTACCTCTGATTTATTAACTTCAATTCTCACATTAGTTATTAAGAGAGAAATCCACAAATTTTTCAACCTCCCAAGTCAATACCACATGATCACTCTCACCAATTGGAGGTAACGAGAACACCTTACTCATGCATATGTCCTCTGAACCAGTGACCAGACCAACATGCTCATACCACGATTCTGTTCAGTTATGTGCTGTTTCAAGTAATTATCTCTTAGAAGGTGTATGAATGAATCCATTTCCTTTTTGCCAGATGGCATTTCCTCCTTCCAATTGATATCACCATAATTAAAATCCCCCATAATAATCACTAACCCTGCACTCATTGCACTAATTTGCAGATGTATGAATTCTATATCACTCCCAGTACCCCCCCCCCTCCCTGGCCTATAGCAGCAACCAACTGTATATTTGGTTGCGTTGGTCACTATTTCCCACCAGACTGTCTCAAATGAACTATCATTTACATGTCTATCCTCTTGATATACTACTTTCTTTGGCTGCAACTCACCAGCTATCATCAACAGTACTCCTCCCCCTGTTCTATCTTCTCTATCCTCCCTGAAAATACTGTACCCATCACATTCAATTCCAGTAACCACATATTCTGCTGACAGCCAAGTTTCACTAATGCCTACAACTTTTGGTGAGACTGGACTGATATAGTAAGTCATTCATTACAATCAGTATTGGAGATAAAACATCATCTATTCCTTCTATACATGGCATTAGACCAGGAGATTACTTATCTTTTTTCACCTTTAATATTGTTATTGACTGCTTCTTTCATCCATGCTGCCATATATTGGTTTTAATTTGAATAAATGCCAAATAATGCAATGGCACTTGCAGATGATTTGATACTTGTTGCTGAAATTAAGATTGGTTGTCAGGAGTTGTTAGATCATGCTACTTGGTATTTTATTCCAAGAGGTCTTGCTATTAATGAAGATAAGTCTTTTACCATCACCCTAATACCATCAGGTCATGACAGTAAAATGAATGTTCAGGATTACATCTTTAATGTTTCCAACCATCCTCTTAAACCTATTGGTATTTTGGGTGAGTGGCGGTCGTTGGGATTAATGTTTTCGGCTACTGGATGATGACCTTGGTTGAGTCAACTTCCAACATTTCTGGATAAACTTCATAAGGCAACAATGCATTATTTGCAATCATTGCAAATCAGCAAAACATTGCAATCAATTTGTGTTACCTAAATTATTCCACTCTTTAGTATTAGGAACTTGGACTATCCTGAATTGACTAGATAAACAAGTACATCAAGCAGTTAGATCTTGGCTGAGACTACCACACGATGTTCCAGTTGCTTATCTTCATGTGGCCATTAAATCTGGTGGATTAGGAATTCCTACAATGAGATGGATGGTTCCTCGCTTAAAATACCTAAGGTTAAATAAACTCCAACTTTCATCTTCATCTTTTACCATGGCTGCCTTTAGAGCTCCTTTGATTCAATGAGAATTAACTAAAGTTTAATTTAATTTATATTCTAATCTATGTTGTTCAATTCCCTAAGTGATTTAGAAATGCATAACCAACGTATAAGCCTGTCTACGAGAATTGGTATAGTAAAACACTGTTGGACCTTTGATAATGGAATGCATATTGTTTCTAACTCTCTTGAAAGGAAGAGATGAGAAAGACTTCTATATCTAGCAGTTGGCAGGAAGCCCTTCAGTGGCTTGGAGAGGGTTCCTTCTGAAGATCTTTGGGTCTGTGAAGGAACAAGAATGTTGCATGGATGGGAGTATATAGATCTGCTCAGGGTTAGAATAAATGCCCTTCTACCAAGTCCTGTATAGTCTGCAGTAGGCATAATATAGATACTACATGTCCTGTTTTTGGAACCTTTTCACCAAAGGTTTTGAGATTATATAATCTTTACTCAACTCGGGGAATTACAGGTTTTGAATCATTTACAGTGGGATCACATAAACAAATATATTTGGCAGAACACCAAGGTGAGACAGAAAAATGACATTCAGTCACCTCAGTAAATGTCACTGAATATTGCATTGGTGAATTCAGTGCAACAGATGAGAGAGAATTACTAGATAATTAGCATTATCTAGGCAAATAATTTTCAGTGTATTAATTTTAATGTGCATTTCATGGTATCCAGAATAGGAATTAGAGCTTCGTATTACATGATGGATGAACATCCTTGATCTGAGAGAGAAAACAAAAAAACTCTATTAAAGCAACTAACTGTGGCATATATTATGTTTTGTAATACCAATAATGCCAGAAGTTTAATTAGTAGAGAAAATGTTAAATGTTATTCATTAAATATTCTTTACCACAAGAAAGGAAACAGTTAATTCTTATTACATTATATATTGCTGATCTGTGAAAATTCTGCATACAAAGTCCATTATTTCAAAACTAAGTGCTGACTACCTGTTTGAATTTGTGGATAAGGATGATACTGCTTGAATCTGAAAAGCATTCAATAGGATACCACATGAAACTGTGTTACAGAAACTAGAGTAAAGGAATGGATTATGAATCTGTAATATGGTAAGTGAGTGGATGGTGAACATCGAAGTAGCATAAGGTGGAATAGAAATGAAGATAAGATAAGTGAATGGCATTCTTCCATAGGACTCTGTACAGTGAAAAACTGGAGCAACAGTTAATAAAAAGTGATGTAGAGATCATGTAGGATGATTTAAATATACTGAAAATATGAACAAAGCATAACAGTTACAAGCCAAATGTAACAAAGTGTAAGGTTATGCATTTTGGGATGAAAAGATTTCAAGCTGTACACTACATATTGAGAGAACTGGACTATAGGAAACTGACGAGGGTAGGGATTTGAGGATGGTGGGAAATGAAATTCATTGTACAGTGTGAAACAATCACCCTGCTTACTTGAGGCCCGAAGTGGCTTGAAAAAGTTCCATGTTTGGCTCCTACAACAGGATTTCACAATTATGTGAAAAAATATATTAAAAATACAAGAAATATATAACCTGAATTAAAAATAGAAAAATTCTTACAGTTTACAACCTTTCATTGGTTGGAGAGGAAAAAAAGGATAAAAAAAAAACAAAAGATAGAGAAGTTATCCCTGTTTATAAGAGCAAACACATCCACACTAATATTGTAACATCCACACTACTGCACATAGATCTTATCTGGTTTCCTTGTGGATGAGGAAGAGGTGGAGAAGATCCAGAAGTGAGTGACCAAAATAGTACAGGTCTTTGGAATGCTGAGAACAGATTAAAGGCTTGTGGGTTATAAAGTTTAGTATAAAGAAGAAATTTTTAAAAACATGACATGACATTGCAGAAGAGAATTTGAAATTACTTCTGGAAACTGCAATAAGAGTGATGAGAAATGGTGCAAAGACTAGATTTTTCGTTTGGTAAATGGGTTGGCAGAGTCGGTTGTGAGTACAATGTCAGTGTAAGTGGAAATGTGATAGATATTGTATGAATAAGTGGGAATAATGGCCAAGATGGGCCTTCCATAATGAGTATTTGGACTTCATAGTGATTCTGGAGTAGTAGTAGTAGTAGTAGTAGTAGTAAATAATAATAATAATGTTCACTTCATAAAATAAAATTAGGAAAATGAAACAGTAATTTTAATGAACCACATCAATTTTAACTGACAAATATTTACTAATAATATAGAAATGCATACTTAATAAATTCATCATGGCAGGTGACTGGAAGGCTGAGTTTCAGGAACTCATAGTTAAGTTTTTCAACTGTTTCATATAATCGGTGGGAAATCTTTAACGCAGGAGGAGTATCACCACTGAAAATAACAAAAAACAGAAACTTTTCCTCATAATATTTATGGTTTCAGGCAACACATATTAAAAGATTATTAAATTAGAAATTAGAAAATTAGAACAGAATATCCTCTGTCATTAATTATTCTAATATTATCTCTATTTGTATATTTAAATTCTTGTAATTACTATTTTATTTGTTCACTGCAAGAAAAGTTAAATGAAAAACTTCAAATGCAGAAAAAAAATTTTTTTTCGAAGTTATTACAAATGTAAATTATTTTTTCATAGAATCTTTTAAATATAAGAAGAGTTTAAGCATAACTGTTAATTTCAACATTTAATATGCTTAAACAATATATATAACAAGTAACATTAAAACAGATTGGACAGCTTTTTTCATATTAAGCTGTTTTTTCTCACAAACAAAGGAATGCAAAAACTATGTGTAACATTTATTATAGAATTAAAAGAAATGAAATTATTCCACAATAGCACTTCTAACATGTTTTTCATTCTGCTTACCCAGGAGGTATTCGAGTGACATCAACATGTGAGTCTCCAACATCATCAACATTTAAGAACATTGGTTCATCTTTATTGTACCAGAATGTCATATTACGATTCATATTTCTTAAAAAAATAAATAAAATAAAATGAAGACATTCAAAAACTTTTACATATTTTTAAATAATAAATAATCTTATTTGAATTTTAGATTAAAATAATGTTAATGTGCTGATGTTAATGGATGAAAATGGTAGGAGAAGTCATCGTTGAGATAGCCAGTGAACAATTTATAAGGATGTTTTATCCTCATTAGGATGAGATCATGAAAAACTCAAGTGTAGAGGACATAGGAGAGGATACTTAATTGTGAGCAAGCAGGAGATATATAAGAAAATAAATAAATCAGCTTGATGTCAATAAGGCAATACGATTTGATGACATATCACCAGATGTCTTGAGGAAATGTTTCACGTAATTGGGTGTAGCATTGGCATAACTGTTTAATAAGTCTTACAACACAGGTTCTAAGAGAGTGGAAAGAAGGTAAAATTGTTCAACTGCATAAAGGTGGTGATAAGGCTGTGGCTACAAATTATAGTCCAATCTGTATACTAGAGTTATGGTTAAGGCACTAGAGATAGATATGTTGTTTTTTTTTTTTTTTTAAATTGTGAACATAACAATCTTATGTACAGGATTAACCGGTTTTTGGTTCTCTGCAGTCAGGCAGAGAGGTTACATGGTCATACTCTTGTTGAGGTATGTTACATCAAAGTCACTTATAAGGCAAATTACTTTTTTTTTTTTTAGATTAAAGCCATTAAGAGTTATTTTAACATGATACTGTATAAGAACATAGGAGTTACTATAGCACAATATTATCTATTTACATGAGAGTGCCAGCTGATTAATTTTCGCACTGTTAAGCACAACAATCCTTCTACTCCCGTTCTTTTTTTTTGGGGGGGGGGGGGGGGAATGGTGTCACTTCTATGCTGGAAAGTGGATTATAATGCAGTTGCCCTGCTCAGCCAGGAGTTGATTCCGTGGATTCCAGTCTTGGTGGAAAAGATCTAATGTGTTGTTTTGCCTATGGTGGTGATAAGGCTGTGGCTACAAATTATAGTCCAATCTGTATACTAGAGTTATGGTTAAGGCACTAGAGATAGATATGTTTTTTTTTTTTTTTTTTTTAAATTGTGAACATAACAATCTTATGTACAGGATTAACCGGTTTTTGGTTCTCTGCAGTCAGGCAGAGAGGTTACATGGTCATACTCTTGTTGAGGTATGTTACATCGAAGTCACTTATAAGGCAAATTACTTTTTTTTTTTTTTTTAGATTAAAGCCATTAAGAGTTATTTTAACATGATACTGTATAAGAACATAGGAGTTACTATAGCACAATATTATCTATTTACATGAGAGTGCCAGCTGATTAATTTTTGCACTGTTAAGCACAACAATTCTTCTACTCCCGTTCTTTTTTTTTGGGGGGGGGGGGGGAATGGTGTCACTTCTATGCTGGAAAGTGGATTATAATGCAGTCGCCCTGCTCAGCCAGGAGTTGATTCCGTGGATTCCAGTCTTGGTGGAAAAGATCTAATGTGTTGTTTTGCCTATGGTGGCGATGCTCGTGTAGGATCCGACTTCTCACCTTTTGTTTGAAGGCTGCAATGAGTTGGTCAGTTGCCTCTCTCTGTGAAGTTGCTGTGCTGTCTGGTCTTGTATGTTTGAGGTAGAAGTGGTACATTACCACTTTCACGGTGATGAAGAGGTAATTGCAGAATGAATGGTTATTTGACTCCACATGAACGACATTGAAATATTCCTCTTCTGTCATCTTCTGCACTAGAGATAGATAGATATTTTTTTTTTTTTTTTTTTTTATTGTAAACATAACAATCTTATATACAGGATTAACCGGTTTTTGGTTCTCTGCAGTCAGACAGAGAGGTTACATACTCTTGTTGAGGTATGTTACATCGAAGTCACTTATAAGGCTAATTACATTTTTTTTTTTTTTTTAAATAAATTAAAGCCATTAAGAGTTATTTTAACATGATAACATAAGATCTTGTTTTAACATAAGAACATAAATGTGGAAGAACATAGAAGTTACTATTGCACAATATTATCTATTAACATGAGAGTGCCAGCTGATTAACTTTCGCACTGTTAAGCACAACAATCCTTCTTTCTTCCCCCTTTCTTTTTTTTTGGGGGGGGGGGGGGGGGGTAAAGGTGTCACTTCTATGCTGGAAATTGGATTATAATGCAGTCGCCCTGCTCAGCCAGGAGTTGATTCCGTGGATTCCATTCTTGGTGGAAAAGATCTAAGGTGTTGTTTTGCCTATGGTAGTGATGTTCGTGTAGGATCCGACATCTCACCTTTTGTTGGAAGGCTGCAGTGAGTTGGTCAGTTGCCTCTCTCTGTGAAGTTGCTGTGCTGTCTGGTCTTGTATGTCTGAGGTAGAAGTTGTATATTACCGCTTTTGCGGTGATGAAAAGGTAATTGCAGAATGAATGGTTATTTGGCTCCACATGGACGAGATTGAAATATTCCTCTTCTGTATGAAGATTACCACAGGTAAGAGCTGCCATTTCCCGAGTCAAACTGATTAATTTAGTGTTGACTGGGCATTCCAAGTAGACATGCCGGACCGTTCCTAATTGGTAGCAGAAGAGGCAGTTATCTGAGACGTTTGAGTTAAATTTTTGTAATATAGTAGGAGTAGGTAATATATTATGCCACATTCTCCACTGAATATCTGCGTCAGGTTTGATGGCTCTTGTGCGATATGGTAGATCCCATTGAAATAGTGTTTGATCAGATGATGCAGGATTTTCCATCAAAGTGCTTTGGTTTGACTGTTGTGTTAGGGTGCTGTAGATCTTGTTGGTGTTGCTGGGTGTAAGTTTCTCCCATGAGTTATTGGTTTTTATCAGAAAGATAGGCGCCAAAACTTCTGAGTTTGGAGGAGTAAGCCCCACTTCTGTTATGCTATCAGGCATAGCGGCTTGAAAAGCGGCCTTTACGGTGTCTATCTGCTCAGACTCATTCCCATATTCCAGGTTTTCGAGCGAATTTGGAAAGCGCCAGGTGAGGCTTGGAGAAAGAATGTCACCCAAGATCCTCACGTTTCGCCAGCTCCATGGAGGAAAGAAAAATTCTTTCTGAGTGATCGGGCTTCTTACCATCGTGTTGTGAAAGATGGGTTCCATGAGGATTTCAGGTAGGGATGCTGTCTTCACTGTGTGCTGGAGGTTTAGCTTCTTCCATCGTCGAAGGGCGTCTTTGTAGAAGTTTGTTAAATTTACAGGCACTTGAGCTGTTGTCATTCTTAAGGTGGTGGAGAGAGAGAGACCTCTAGTGGCAGAAGTGAAAATATACTCAGTGGTGCACTTGTGTGATATTTCCTGTTGTAGGGCATTTATGAGAAATCGAGCGCGGAACGTTGTTATCCTGTTGTCAATGGAGACCAACTTTTGTCCTCCATCTTTGAGAGAAGTACATAGCTGGGAGTAGGAAAGCCAGTTTGTTTTATTCCATATGAATCGATATATGGTTGACTTTATTTGTTTGATGAATTGAACTGGTGGCGTAAGGATCTTTAGTGTATGCCAGAGGACACTGGTGGCTATTTGGTTAACGATTATTGTTCTCCCTCTTGTGGAGGCAGAGGCTCGTATTGCTGCCCACTTTCCTAGAACTTGCTTGAAACGCTTGTTTAGTGTTTCCCAGTTCTTATCCACATAAGAGGGTGTGTTTCCTAGGTAAATCCCTAGGTATTTGTTTCCCTCTGTGGACCAGGTACCAGACATTGGGGAATCGGTTCGGTTTTTCCATTTGCCACACCACAGTCCTATGGTTTTATGTGTGTTTAGTTTGGCTCCTGAGGCTGCCTGATATTGTTGGTATGCCACTTGTATGTTATGAAAGTCCTCTTCTTTGCGGGCTATGATTGTAACATCATCAGCATATGCTGTCAGGGTTATGGTTTGGTAGGGAAGTTTAGGGCGGCATGCTTTGAGCAGCATGCTGAGTCTACACAGAAAGGGTTCGATGGCAATTGTGTAAAGAGGACCGGAGAGTGGACAGCCTTGTTTAATACCTCTGCTGTATGGTGCAGTTATGGTAAGCCTGTTGTTTATTTTCATGCAAAACTGTGCCTTGGCATACAACATTTTAATAGAGTGAATGATGCCTGAGCCAAAGCCAAATGCTTTCAAGCAGTTGAAGAGGTAAAGGTGTTCAACGCGGTCGAAAGCTTTTTCTTGGTCTAGTGTTACAAGACCCATTGTTTCACTGTTGTTGTTCGCTATGCTTATGAGATCCCTTATGAGATGTAAGTTTTCGTGGATAGATCTTCCAGGGATGGAATAGCTCTGATGCCTATTTATTATTTCGCTCAGAGCGGGTTTAAGTTTGTTGGCAATGGCTTTGGATATAATTTTGCAGTCGGTGTTTGTGATAGAGATGGGTCTCCAGTTTCCTAGTTTCGTCGCGTCTCCTTTCTTTGGAATGAGTTTGATAACTGATGTTGTCATATTGAGTGGAAAGCCATTGGTATTCGCTTCGACAAATACTCTGTAGAGGATAGGTCCAAGCTGTTCCCAGAAGGACTGATAAAATTCAGTGGTGAGCCCGTCTATGCCAGGAGATTTATCTTTAGGTAAGGAGGTGCAGGCAGTTTTCAGATCGTGTAACGTGATAGGGAGTTCTGTGTTACTCCTTGTTGTTGGTGAGAGTCTTTTCACATCGGAGAGAATTTTATTCGTGGCCTCCATAGATGTTGGGTTGGCTTGGTACAAATTTTTGTAGTACTGCAAGGTATATAAGAGGATTTCGTCATTATTTTCTATGATGTTTCCATTATCTGTTTTAATAGCAGATATAGTGGTGCACTCTTGTTGGCGTTTTTCTAGTGAAAAGAAATACTTTGTAGGGGCATCTGCGAAGTTAATATGTTTGCGTCGTGCTCTTATTAGTGCTCCTCTTGCAGAGTGCTCTAGGTGTGAGCGTATGGTGGCTTCTAGGGACTGGTATTCCTCAGATTCTGGATGATGCAATTGCTGTTGTTGTTGCAAATTTTTAAGGGCTGAATGCTTGTTCAAATTTCTTCGGTGACTATATTTTTGGGTGAATACCTTAACTTTGGATTTAAAAAGTGACCACCACTCGGAAATTGATTGTGAAGTAGGTATATCTCTGATGAGAGTTTCGATATAGATTTTAGAGGTTCTGAGATATTCTGTATCCTTTAGTAGGCTGTTGTTAAATATCCAGTATGCTCCTCCTTTGTATCTGGTGTGTCCAGGAAAGCAAATGTTAAGAAGGATGGAATCATGGTCTGATGCATGAGATGGATGGTATGTGACTCTCCTGATGTAGGGTATTGTGTGCATCGATGTGTAGTATCTGTCGAGCCGTGCCTGGTATAAGACACTGGTAGGACCACCTTTGGCTCTCCAGGAGAACATTTTCTCATGTGGGTGCAAGTGTCTGAAGGTGTCAGTCAGCTCGAAGTCATTTATTACATCCTGGAGAAGCTGAACTAGTGAGTGTCGATGTTCTTGGCATTGCTGTCTGTCCATTGCAGGATCCAGAGTGCAGTTGAAATCCCCTGCCAGTATGATGTGGTCATTGACCTTGCTGAGGTGGTTTCGCACAAACTCCAGTACCTGCACTGCAAGCTGGTCATTTTGTGGGATGTATATGTTAATGATATATATTTTCTTTCCTGTCTGAGTTGTAATGAGTGCATATATTGCACACCCAGGAAAGGTATCGATTATTTCTACTTTTAGAGCGCTGTTTTGGTGAATTCCAATGCTGACTCCCGATCCATGAAGTTGTATGGCAGGACAGTGGTGCATGGTATAAGGCCAGTTCTTCCAGTGTTGATATGAAGCTTTGCTATTGCAATGGAAGTTTGTTTCCTGCAGCATAACTATTTCTGGCCGTTGGGCAAGGATATGCTGCAGGACCAGCATGTTTCGCAGTGGTGTGGCACATCCTCTAGCGTTTAGTGAGAGAAGGTTTATTGAGGTGCTCATTATTTTTATGGTTTAGTTTTATTTGGTGCGGTAATCCTCACTTCCTTTATGGATAGTTACGCTGCCGCTGGGATTCAAGCCCGTTTATCAGGTAGTATATCCTTTTCCTGAGATTGGTGGTTTTTCTCCCTCTTTTTCCTGCCAGAATAGTTCTTAACTCTTCCAGCTGGGTGATAAGACCACTGATGTCAGCGGTGTAGTCATAGGCTGTCAGCAGTTTTTGTGAAGAGCCTCGAACTTTTTTAAGAAAGCTCTGAAGCTGCTCACTTGTGAGTGGGCCTTCTGTGTGAGGAAGACTTGCATTTCCAGTTTCCTCTTCATCATCTGAGGACTCAAGAAGCTCGATCTCTTCATCCCCCTCTACAGGCTGCTGGGAGGGTTCCAGAGTGCTTGGAGGCAACGGTTCCCTGCTGCAGCTGCGCTGGTTTGTCTTTGGCTTTTTTTCCGTTTTTGTTTCTTGCTCCTCTTCGTTATTTGTATCTTTATCAGAGTTAGTTAGTTGTCTGTGTTCCGTTTCCTTTTCTCTAGGATTGCTTTTAATCGATGTTGGTGGAGGTTCTTTCGAAAGTTGGGTTTCTTTAGTGCTACCACTTGATTTTGTCTCCTCGGTACTGGGCTGAGAGCTGTTTCCTTGAGATCTTTGTTGTTTGTTAGGGATGCTCTGTTTTTTGGGGTTGGCTGCTTGCTGCTTCTGATTCTCTGATTCGCTAGGGTTAGTAGTGTTGTTAACCGGTTTCTCATTTCTGGGTATATACGGGCATAACTTCCTTACATGGCCTTCTTCGTGGCAGTAAAAGCACTGAGCAGCAACAGTAATATAAAAGGTGTAGGGTACTCCATCTATTTCTGTGTTGATTATTTTGGGTATGGAGCCGATTGTATTGTCGCCAAAGTGCATTAGAGCCTGTCTTCTAAAGCTCTTGATGTGAGCGAATTCAGGCCTAGTTGTAGAGGCGCGTAGCGTTCGGATTTTACCTGTCACTGCGCCGTATTTTGATAGTAATCCGCGAAGCATTTGATGGCTTATTTCCGGTGGAACATTTGACACTGTTACTTTTGTGGGAGCAATTGCGATTGGTGAGATATTCACGTGGCATGCTCCGATGTCTATTCCCTTTTCAATTAATGTCTCAGACCAAGATGCGTTGTTAAAGTACATTTGTACGGTTCCGGCAACTCTTGATATGTGAGTTATATTTTTGGGGGGAACATGTTGAGCTACTGCATCTAGATACTTTTCCAGTGGGGTATTTTCGATTGCGAAAATTACAATTCCGTTATCTCGGGAAAAGCGGTTGGCTGGGTGAACGTTTGTACGCGTTGTGGCAGTGGTATTAATTCGCGCTGAAGTATTAGCTACAATGTTAGCATAGGAGACAGAGAGTACTGACCTTTGTCCGTTGTTGTCCGGGGGGCTGAGACTGATGTCTTTTTTTCCTCTGGCGATGTGGCTGGTGTCTTTTCCTTGATCGGAATTCTGCGACCTTTGACCGATTCCTGCTGAGCTCGGGCGTGGACCGGCTGCTGCTGGTGGTGATATGCTGTGGTTTATACTGGCCATTGCTTCGGGCGAATAAGGGGAAACGCAAGCTATCACAAATTCCCGGTACTCGAAGGCATACCGTTGTAACAATAAGCACACGAACAAAGAAGATTTTAAAATTTTAAAATTAATATAACTTTTCCTAGCTTCACAAATTTAGAAAACTAATTTTTTAACGCGATAGATTAGGTGCTTACGATTATGTAGATATAAATCTTGAAGTTGATTGACGCATTCGACCGCACAAAACACAACTTTAGGCAAGCGCGACCTTGGACACGTCTGCACACTTCAGCGACAACACAATTCAAGCTAGAGATAGATAGATAGATAGATAACTAGAGATAGATAGATAGATAGATAGATAGATAGATAGATAGATAGATAGATAGATAGATAGATAGATAGATAGACAGACAGATAGAGAGAGAGAGAGAGAGAGAGAGAGAGAGAGAGAGAGATTGCTGAGAACTAGTATACAGGAATGGATTAATAACAGCAGTATTCTCTGTGGTTGTCAACATGGGTTTGTTAAAGGGAGATCATGTTTTACTAATTTACTTATGAACTATACTAGGTAAATGTCTTGGACCCTTGTCCAAGACATTTAAGTAATTTAAATAACCACACGATAAGCTGTCAAATAACTGAAAGAAATGGGATTGGATAACAGACTAATGAGTTGGATTAGCGACTGGCTGTCAGAAAGTAGTATGAGGGTGGTGTGAAAAGTTCTCGACCTAACAATGAAAAAATGAATTTATAATTTCAAAATTATTTTTATTTTTCAACATAATCTCCCTTAAGACTAATACATTTATTCCAGTGCCATTATCCCATCCATGTAGTGGTTTTCAGTAAGATCTGCAAAATACCACTTTACAGCTGTTGATTTGAAGAAAAATGCTGACCAGCAAGGAAGAGTTCTAGTTTTAGGAAGAGATAGAAGCCAAAGGAAGCCAAATCTTGGGAATAGGGTGGATGTTCCAACAATTCATAGTGCAGATCCCTTAATTTTCTCATTGCCAAAACACTTTTGTGGGCAGGTGCATTGTCCTGATGAAAGATGATTTTTCTTCTGCAAACAAGGTCTTTTCTCATGAATTTTTTCGTCTAGTCTGGTTAAAAGATCAGAATAATATTCCCTGGTTATTGTTTTACCCTTTTCAAGATAATTAATCAAAAAAAAAATGCCTTTAGCATCCCAAAACACTGATGCAATGATCTTTCCTGCTGATGGAACCGACTTTGTCTTCTTTGGTGCCGAACAACCGGCTTCTGTCCACTGTTTTGACTGCTGTTTGGATTCTGTGTGTAATAGTGAATCAAAGTCTCATCCATAGTAATAAATCGACACACAAAATCAGTTTTATTCTTGTTAAAATGCTCCAAGCACTGTTCAGAGATTTTCATGTGAGTGTGTTTTTGATCTGCTGTGAGCAAGCATGGCACCCATCTTCTGCAAAGTTTTTTCATTTCAATTCTTCATGCAAAGTATATCCTACACATTCTTTTGAAATGCCTATAGTCTCAGCAATTTCATGCACTTTGACTCTCCAGTCATCCAATACCATATCATGCACTTGATCAATGATTTCTGGTGTTGTTACACTCATTAGACGACCTTCACGTGGATCATCTTCAAGGCTGGTATGGCCATGTTTAAACTCAGTAGCCCATTTCTTAATTGTCGAAAATGAAGGCGAAGAATGCCCATAAACTTTGAAGAACTTCGAATGAATTTCTTTTGCCATTAAACCTTCTTTTACAAGGAATTTTATAACCGCATGATCCTCGATTTTATCCATTTCAAGGGATATAGACAACACTTGTGCTTCTGTCGGCTGTATAAAACAAATTACTTGATAGAATGACTTGCAATTTCACATGGATGTTTATGACAGATATACCAACTTAGAAAAAAAAATCTTGCCGATAGTGTTGCCATCTATGGTCGAGGCTGAGAACATTTCAGACCACCCTCATATATGGGAGTGCAGTGTCCTGATGGAGGAGGGTCATTAATGGTGTGCTGTAGGGGTCTGTATTGGAACCATTGTTGTTCAATTTGTATATTAATGACATTGGGAAGGGGGTTAACTGATGATATGCAGCTGTTTGCTCATGATGAAAAATTGGAGATATCAATACAGAGTCAAACAGATGTTATGATCTTAGGAGGACTTCAATAGATTATATGAATGGGCAGACAAGTGAAACTCTCAGTTCAATGATGCAAAGTGTAAAGTTTTGAAATTTGGCAAGCAACAATGGGATGGGAAGTATACACATGGTGGGAAAACTTTAAAAGAGGTAGAGAGGATGAGTGATCTGGGAGTGTTGTTGGACAAGGACCTGAAATTCAGAGGCCATAATTTCACAAGAATTTTTAATTTTATGGAGGGTGGGGAGAGAATGAGAGGGTATCCATGGAAACTGAGAATGAATACAATTAAAAACATTCTCTCTTATAGCGCAGTGTGTGATTGAAATATAGGTCATGAGTGCAGGTAGTGTGAATGGTGAATGAGTTCAAGAATACATATGAGAGCTGTAGGTGAAATAGGGATCTCCCTTGATGAATTCATGTTTCCCCCTGGAGATCTCGATGTTAATTAATAAAGATTCTTCTGATATATAACCCCGCTCCCCTGCTCCTTGACAGCTCACTTAAAACTCTATCTCACAGATGCAGTGTTTCAACTCTTTTCCTATAGATAATTATATGGCACTATTCCACTGAAGTAGAAACCATCATTCCTTTAATTTTTGCTGGGTCTGTTAAAACAACAGGAACAAAAATCCAACATCTCTTTTCAATACAACTGCAAACACAGTGAACCTGCTTCTCATCTTCCTTTTTTATTTCTATGAAACAGCCTTTCTCATGAATTGCTTCTCCAACAATAACTACTTCCAACTCATCAAGTAAAACATCAATAAATTTCTTCTTTCTCCATCCTCACATGCACTACCACTATCAACATCCAGCCCTTGCAGTTTCACATGCCACTACACTAATAATATAATAATTATAATATAATATTATTATTATATTTTATATTATAATTATTAGAACCTCCATAGCTCAGTCGGTATAGACGAAGCACTTTGGTCGGAAAGATCTGGGTTCGATTCCCGTCCATGACACGAGGAACCTTTATTTGGTCTCTTTCAACTAAAGAGAGTTAGCCAGTCTCATACAGAGGTAGAGGGTTTTTTCACCTGGAAACTTAGGTGAGGGATGAAAAACTTTAGAACAGGCAAACTGGCCCATGAACACACACGGATTTACAGTCATAAATACATACTTATTCCCTCACTAGAAGGGCTCAACCAGTCCTAAGGGACAGATGAGGAATGGGAAAACACATTAAGAATAAATAAATTATTATTATATCTGCACCTCCATGAAGTTTGAAGGTCGTGGAAGACTCAATCTATCACACCTCTCCTTGAACCCATTAACAGACAAAGCGCTCACAACTGACTCTGGCAACCCATTCCACTCATTCACAACTCTCCAAGCAAAAAATCTAGTTCTCAAACCCTGCTAACCACACCTTTATTCAACTTCCAGGGATGATCCTTGTTCTAGTCCCTCTAGCCAAGTGCGAAAACATTTCCCCTGCATCAATCCCATAAAACCCTCTAAACAACTTAAATGTTTTTATCATATCCCCTCTTTTTCTCATATCAACAAACTTCTGCAATCCACACACCTTCAATCTATCCTCATAGGGAATATTCCACAGGCACTCACCATCTTGGTCACTCACCTATGAGTCCTCTTCACTGCTTCCTCATCCTCAAGAGATCCAGGGGACCAGACTTGAGCACTGTAATCCAGATGGTCATATCAAGGCCTTATAAAGAGGAATGACAACTTCTTCATCACTACATGTTAATGTGTTCTTCAATAGCCAAATAATCAAGTAATCTTATGGGCTACCCTACCGACCTTAGCAATATGTCCTCTAAACTTTAACTTTCTGTCTACCATCACCCCTAAATATCTAGCTTCATCTATTTCCTGGAGTACAGTGCCATCAATATGATACACAGCTTGTAATTTATTTATCCCAAAATGCATATCTTTACATTTCTCCACATTAATCTGACACCCATTATCTTTTGCTCTACTGACAGCTTATTTAAATCATTCTGCAAGCTCTCCACATCACCTTCATTAATTATTACCCTACCTAATTTTGCATCATCAGCAAAAGCTGAATATTTCCTTTCACATTATTTCCTATATTATTTATGTACAAATTAAACAGCAATTGTCCCAGCACTGAACCTTGTGGAACACCGCTAGTCAACAACTGACTAGTGGTGTTTCACAGGTGACTGCTGAATGCCACTAGTCAATACTCACCTGTTTTTGCCTTGATTCTGTCCCTCCATATACCACTTTTTGATATCTATCCAGCAGCCACCCTCTTATCCACTTAACCAGTGTCAAGTGCTAAAATCATGTCCATTCCCAGGTGGTTCTAGTCTCCCTGATTTTGCACATCCAATCTCACTTCATTCAACAATACTTTTTCCAAGCTCTGAACACCAAATCCATTCAAATGCAAACCATCCATCTTTTATAAGTCAGTTCATCCATCAAACTCACTCCACACATCTACACATTAATGTCATTCCTCCTGCATAACCTATAAGTCTCATTCACTATCATGGTCCTCCCTCTCAGCTCAACTCTGTTATACCATGGTAACAGACTCACTATCTTAACTCTCTCACTCTTTTCTTTTGCAACTTTCAGTAACTCTTTCATGTCCTCCTTCATACCATACTTGTCTCAGATACCAACAATTTTATAAGCTAGGTTTTAATTCTTTTTCCCAAGTAAGCAACCAGACACGTAAGTCAAGTTTGCACCTGAACGTAGTTCAAGTCTGAGGCAACTCGTTGTAAAGGTGGAGTATTTTCTGGTGGAGTACTTAATATTTTCCCCTAATGCTTTGCATTAGGGGAAAATATTAAGTACTCCACCAGAAATAGGGGAAAATATTAAGTACTCCACCAGAAAATACTCCACCTTTACAACGAGTTGCCTCAGACTTGAACTACGTTGTAAAGGTGGAGTATTTTCTGGTGGAGTACTTAAGGAAAATGATTGGAGCTTACTCCACCTTTACAACGAGTTGCCTCAGACTTGAACTACTTTCAGGTGCAAACTTGACTTATGTGTCTGGTTGCTTACTTGGGAAAAAGGATTAAAACCTAGCTTATAAAATTGCTTGGTATCTTTAACATAGTATACACCCAAGGTAAAAAACTTTCTACACCATACTTATCTCCTTTCAAATTATTCATTCTAGCCAAACCAATCATCTCTTTCGCCTTGACATTTGCATTCTAATAGTCCCGCTAACATCGCTAATCTGTGCATCCTGAAAACACAATTTCATCACCTTTTTATTAAGGACGCATCTTACAAGAGAATTTTTATACAAGATTCACTCTCCTTAATTTTTCTTTTATTTCTTGGTAAGGCATTTCTTTCTCTTTTTTTGCAACTCTCTTTCTGTTCTCAGCCGAACCATTCACCAAACATTTCTGCATTCACTCTTACTTACACTTCATCCTGTGTAGCACTCCACATAGTGTCAAGATCTCCATCATTATGACCAATTCATTATTGTCCACATCTATCATACTACTACTACTACTACTATTCTTTTGAATGCTTTCACTGCTTCCACTCTCTCTTGTAATTGTGTCACTTTTACTCTCTCTCTCTCTCTCTCACTGAATCATATTGTTCACTACACCATTGCACACATTTTCATGCTTACTGCTTGTTACATCAATCATTTCAATCTCTTGACCTGACCTGCACTTTCTTATACTCGCTTTCCTAACATTTTTGGCACACTTTTCGCTGCTCTCACTTTAAAATAAAGGTCCATTCACATTCAGTAAGGAGTACATTTCACAGACATTGCACTGAACAAAGTCCATCTGGTTGAATTCCTTGAACAGTGGTGCCTTGAATGCTATTGCACAGCTTTCCATTTGGTGCCATGCACCACACTTTGTAACTTACTATACAAAATAGCATATACTTAAGATAAATTTAACTAAAGTCTGATTAACTCCATAATATAATCTACTTCTAATACAATTTCTAACTAATATTGCTAGTTTTTCTAAAAGTATACAAATTAGCTTTTGGATGCTGATATTGAATCCCAGTCCCATCTTTTCCAATATAGTTACCAGCATGCTATCACAAAAAGCCCTATGAAAAATACAAGTAGATAACTATATATGCATCCCCCCTTATACAGGAATTTGTCACCTTGCTGAAGTACACAAGAAGAACATGACCTCCCCCCCCCCAACACCCGCCATGCTTACAATTTCTGAATCCAAATCCTCACAACCTCTCTAACTCCTGTTGACCATTACAATGACTGCTGATAATATTAACTCAATGACTAATCTTAGCCTTCACTAACCTCTCCAGTACCTTAACCACAATTCCAGACACATACACACATAGAGATTGGTCTATAATTTGTACCTTCGGTGTTATCTCCACCTTTGTAAAGTGGAACAATTTTTACCCTCTTTCCACTCATTTTTTGGCTTCCCCCTGTTGTAAGATTCATGTTAAACAGGTATGTCAAGGGTGTTGATATACTGTCAAGTCCTCCTGCCTTATTTATATCAAGATTACATAATTCCTCACGCATCTCCTTCTTGCTCATTATCAGACCATCCTCCAGCATACACTCCACAGTAACTTTTGTTAATTACACAAATAGAGCATTCGTAAGAACCTTGCTGTTAAAATAAATATCAAATTTAATTTAGCATAGTTTTGAGAAATCACTTCACTCGGAATATTGGAGCAGCAAAAATAATAACTAATTAAAAATCTTCAAAAATTCATCAAAAATCAACTAATGCCTTTTATTCCTGTATAAGGAGTAGGCAAGGTCATTTTAGTCCTATCTAACTTTTAAAGACTGAGTGGGAAGTTCAGTCTTCACTGGTAGCCAGTCAGTAATAGCTGGCCCAAGGCTATCACTAATTTAATTGGCATGTAGTGAAGAGAGATGGCTAACAAGTGCCGTCATCTCATGGTCTCTAACCCGAACACAATATTTTTAATGTCTGAAATAGTGTGGGTTCAACAGTCAATTTTCTTGAGTTTACAGGACAAAAAAACCGAGTTTCCAGAAGAAAAACCCACTTGTCTATGCCAGAGATCGACTAACTCGGGAACAGGTTGAAAAAAAAGCTTAGAGAATGTTCCTCTAGTCGGCAACTAGATTTGAACTGAAGTCTACCTTCATGCGATCAAATACGATAGAGTGAAAATGGCATTTCCACTGAGCTACACATGCTCCTATTAAAAATGTTAGATTAAAAAAAAAAAAAAAAAGGTAAAACATTTAATGTTTTAAAAGGTTGTGAGAATATGTGGTATGTAAAGTAGATCTTCCTCAATGAATCTTACAATAGAAGTCTTGATAATAATAATAATAATTATAAAAAAACATTCTCATTCTTTAAGATATCATATATGTAACTATTATGATTTTAAAACTTACACACAAAAAGGTTGGTATCCTTCTTGCAAGCCACAAGCAGTAAAATATTTCAGTGTATTTACATCCTGACCAAATACCAGTTTAGCTTTTTGACCTATTCCTATGGTACATGCAGGAACATAACCTAAAATGTGCAATAAAAGCATCATAAACCATCATATACCAAAATGATTAATTTATTATTTAATTCAAGCATTCTAGTCTATAAGATGACATTAGAGACATACAATATTCATCATCATCATCATTCTCATCAGAGGATATTTAGAAAAGAGATTGGTAGTTGGAGGAGTAAGAGGAAAAGTGGTAGATGAATCAGAGATGAATGACTGCAGTGGAATAGTACTGTATAGAGACTGAATAGTGAAAGATGTGAAAATGAAGTAGGTGTCAAAAGTATGTTTGAGAGGAACAACAATAGGAATAGTGACTGAGGCTATGGATAGTAGAGGAAATGCAGAGGAGGTGACTGTGTGCTGGTTAGAACAAATGATTTGAGAGGAAGTGTAAATGAGATAGCATGAGGATCTGTGACTGTTGCAGTGAAGCTAAAGAGCATGAGAGGGAGAATTGTGTGGTGTTGACAAGGTATGATAGCAGAGAGCTGAGGAGAAGAGCAATAATTATGATGGTATGACAACTAGAATGTGCAAGAAGAGCAGACTTAACTTTATTAATGTATGAGATAAATTTCAAGGTAGAAGAGCGCTGTTTGTTACAGATGAATGAGATAGATAATTAATGAGAGGAGGAAAGCATCTCACAGTAACAAAACTAGACAGTGAGACTGTGAATGTAAGATATCAGAATTCTTGTGAGATAAGGGACAAAGGAAGACAAAACAGGGATGCACAAATGGCCTCACTGACACCAATGATTTGTGGCTTACTAATGCTATCAAGGCCACAAACTCTGAAAGGAGTATTAGGAATAAGGATGCAGAATTTGTGGCCTTGATAGAGTTAGTCAGCCACAAATCATTGGTGTCGGTGAGACACTGTGAAGAGAGGATGACACACTTGTGGAAATAGAATGTGATGGTTATGGCAATTTTTAAAAAGATAAAAGGGAAAAAATAAAACAGGAGGTGGGATATTACTGATGATTTCAGAAGATCTCTGTCTGATCAATGTAGAATCAGATGGCTTTCAGGCCTTTTAATGTGAGGTTGAGGTTAGAACAAATTTTAGATATTTAGTGGAATACTGCAACAGGCCAGAGAATGCAGAGGGAGATACTTCTGAAATTGTATGAAATGATTGACTGGAAGCAGGAAATAACGTGTGTGAGTAATGATATTGAATTTTTGAGCTACTTACAATTATCTTAAGAAGCATGTAGTTGAAGAAACATGTGGGACTTGATTGTTAGATTTAATAATATCATCTCATTCAGTGATAACATAAGATGCCACCAGTTGGGGAGAGTCATCATGTGGTTTTGATGTGAGGAGTGGCTCACCAGGTACAAGCTTCATGGAACAAGAGAGATGTGTGGAATTACAGATCAGGGGAATATGATAAATTAAGGAAACAGATTGGTGGGCAGTGGTTTGATCAGCCAAGTGGAAGAGAAATCACCAGTGCTGGAGACTGTATATGAAATCAACTACTTATGACAATGTCAGACTGTATTCCTGAGGTTTGGAGGATAAATAAAGGAGTGAAATGGATGAGTCATGGAAGACCAGTATACCCTTCAGCAGCATGTGGAGTATAAGGTGCAGGCAGGAAGGTGACAATGGTAGTATGGAAAGAGAAACTGGTAAGAGAAAGGAAGACTGGAAAGAGAAAAAGAAGTAAAACAAAACTCTATAGAAATCTATAGTTATGTTACTGGTAGAAGAAAGGGTGAATATAGAAGACTGGCCTCAGTTGCTGGAGATGAAAAACAAATCACATCTGCTGAAGATCTAGTGGAAATGTTCATTGAGTATTTTGTTAGTGTATTTCATGTTGGGGGGGGAGGTAAAAGTTGTGCTGAACAGCAATAGGGAGGACAGAAGACTGAGAGTTGAAGAATGGGAAGAGTTTAGAATATTAAGCAACCTTGATGTTAATAAGGATGTAGAACTAGATGAGATATTACCACATTACTTCATAGGAATGAGCACAAGAGCTGGGGCAGTGCTGTTCATTTGGTTGTTCAACAGAAATCTGGCAACAGGAACAGTCTCAGAAGAGTAGAAAGAAGGAAAAACTGTCACTGCCTGAGGGAGAATCCAAGTCAGTAGTGTCAAACTATAGCCACCAGTGCGTATAAACTATAGTGGTGAAGGTGCTAGAGGGGTTATTTAGAGACAGATTGCAAACCTGAATTGATGAGAATGGAAATCTTCTAAAAGGTAGCAGTATGTGTTTGTTAAGGGATGGTTATACTGAACTGGTTGCATTTTGTATTAGGATAACTAGTGTATTGAGCATAGCAGATGCTTATATCATGCTTTATCTGGATTTTGCTAAAGCATTTGATCGGGTATCACATGACAAACCACTATTAAAATTTAGCAGGATGTGAATGGATAGTCAGTTGATAGCTTGGTTACATGGAAGGTTGATTAATAGGAGCCACAGCATAGTGTATGAAGGTGCAGTGTCCAAAAAGAGGAATGTGATGAGTGGTGCACCACAGGGTGCTGTTGAGGGACCACTGTTGTTTAACTTATATATCAACGATATATTTCATGGTGCGAAAGGAGATATTCAGCTGTTTGCTGTTGATATTAAATAAGGTTGATAATAATAATAATAATAATAATAATTATTATTATTATTATTATTATTACATCCTCCATGGAGTCGACAGACTCAGCATGGGAGGTTCATTCAAATGACAACATATTTATCATATAGAATCTTAAAGTCCTTAACACTTCTTGCATTAACAACACATTCTGGCAATGCATTCCATTCACTGACAATTCTCCATGTAAAAAATCGACTCCTCACACCCTTCTTCACCTCACTTTTACATAACTTCCAGGAATGACCTCTGGTTCTTCCCCTCTCACCTTCTACTCTTCAACTCCCTCTGGATTAATCTGATAAAATTCTCTCACTAACTTAAACATCTCTATCATATCACCTCTCTTCCTCCTATTCACCAAACTCTGCAATCCACATCTCTTCAACCCCTCTCCATAGCCAGCATTCTGAACTACTAATATTGTCTTAGTCACTCGTCTCTGGACCCTCTCCAATGTCTCCACATCTGAGAATAATAGTCCAAGTGTGGTCTGACCAGTGCCTTATACAGTGGCACAACCACTTCCTTATCCTTGCATGTTAGGGTACTTCTTATCATAGCAGCACTACGATGTGCAACCTTTGCGACCCTAGCAATATGCTCTCTAAACTTCACTCTACTGTCAACCATCACTCCCAAATCTCTAATCTCATTGCACTTCTTGATATTTAAACTACAACACTACTCTTTTGTCCAAGTAAAAAGTCTGTTCAAATCTTCCTGAAGGGATTTAGCATCAGCAGTGCTACTTATAATTCCTTCCAACTTTACGTCATCAGCAAATAATTGAAGATTACCAGTCAGTCCACATGATATATCATTTACAAACAAGTTAAGCAGCAGGGGCCCAAGAACAAAAAACTGGGGGCACACCACTGGTTAACCTTATTTTTTGAGACACTACTTCATCATACACAACCTGCTGGTATCGTTCAGAGAGCCAATCTCTGATCCATCTAGCCAATATACCGTATTTTTCAATAGATAATGCGCACCCCCAACATTTTCATTGCTCTTTTTGATGTATAGATAATGTGAATGCACCAACTAGCGGTAGAGTTAGGAAGTACAGACAGAGAACGGAGGAATTCTTTAAAAGCACATGCATTGCTAGTAGCAGTGGTCGATTATTCTGTACATCCTGTTTTAAAATATTTCATAAAGTAAATCATTATTTGTTTATATTTTGTTATTAGATCTGAATTACCCATGGAAGACAGAAGTACTTCTCGGAGAAAATCCTACACAGTGCAGTTCAAGCTTGAAGTGATAGAAGTAGCAAGGAAAAAGGGAATCGTGAAGCGGGTAGATTGTTCTACCAGCTTCACTTCTACTGTCTGTGTTGCAGGAATCAAAAAGAATTGCGCAAAATGATAATATAAAGGAATTCAAGGCCTACCCATCTTGGATTTTTGGATTTATGAAGAGAAACAATTTAAGTGTACGCTCCTCCACTAGTGTTGGACAAAATTTGCCATGTGACTGGAAAGCGAAAGTAGCTAAATTTTGTTTGTTTCTGAGAGAAAAGTTGTGTGAGGTTGATGCTTGTCACTTTGAGAATATGGATGAGGTTCCAGTAAGTTTCAAAAGTGATTTTCAAAAGAAAGACTGTTCCAAAAATGATAAAGGTTGGATAAATTCCGAGGTTATGAAATTTTGATTGGAGAATGTGTGGCAAAAGAGAAAAATGGCATTATTCAACCCAAAATCTTTGTTAGTGTTGGATTCATGTAGGGCACACATGACAGCAGAAGTTAAAAGAATTGTAAGTATTCCAAATCGGCATCATTCCAGGTGGTTTAACAAAAAAACTCCAACCCCTTGATCTTGCAGTAAATAAACCATTCAAATTTGTGGGCTAAGTGGGAAAACAGGATGATGAATGGCATCCATGAATATAACAAAACAGGGTAGATGAAAAGAACATCATATAAAGATATAGTTACATGGATTGTAGAAAGTTGGGCTGCTGTAAATGAAAACTGTGTTAGAAATGGTTTTATTAAAGCACGAGGGAATGCAGTAGTGTCCGGTGACAATGATTATGAAGCTGAAGAAATACCAAACGAAATTTGTAATGCAATTGATTCTTTCAATATTGAGTTTGATGAAGAATTTTTTTGATGTGAATAGTGTAATGTTCAATAAATATTAAGTAACACTTCTACCCTAGTTTTGTTATTACATTTGATTTACATCATATATCTTTCTAACGTATGTTCATTTTTAACAAATTTAGACTTTTTTGTATAGATAACGCAGCGTTATCTATTGAAAAATACGGTACTGTCTATTCCCATTCTCTGGAGCTTGTACACCAACTTATCATGTGGTAATCTATCAAATGCTTTTGCCAAGTCTAAGAATATCATTGTATATGATTCTTCTTTATCTAACACACTCATTGCCTTATCATAAAGTGCAAGTAAATTACTGAAACAGAACCTACCATTCACAAATCCATGCTAACCATCATAACGAATGCCATGTCCATCAACCCATATTCTGTATTCTATTCCTTACCAATCTCTCCAACACCTTGACTACAACTACATTTCAACAGACTGGCCTATAGTTGGAGACTTCTGTCTTAGAACCATGCTTGTGGAGTGGTACTATTTTGCCTTCTTTCCACTCCTTAGGAACCTTGCCCACTGCAAGACGTTCATTAAATAACCAGATCAAGGGCATTACCAACTGTGGTGCACATTCCTTAAGCATATGTGGTGATATGTCATCCATTCCTACATCCTTATTCACATCTAACCCAACCAACATCTGATACACCTCTGTTTCTTTCACTTCCAATTCTCCTTATACTTGTCTCTCTTCTATATATTGCATGGCATCATTTACACCAGTATGATATATGCTGATAAAGTGCTCGTTCAATAATTCCACTATATCTTTCGCAGCTGTTAGTCTGCTGCCATGACTATCCACCAATGTTAGTCTGCCATAATTATTCTTCCTCTTGCTTACCATGTAGCAGAAAAATTCCCTTGAGTTAACCTTGGCCCGACCAGCCAATCTCCTCTTATAACTCCTCTGATCACCGCCTACTGTCTTGTCCTTCCTCCATAACATTTTCTTTTCCAGCACAGCTTGCTTGATTTCACTGTTCATCCATTTCACTCCCACTCTATTTACCCACTTAACCCTTGATATACAGTCATGCATTGCTTTTGTCAGATACTGCCTTACAAGTTTCCATGCATTGTCAACATCTTTTCACCTCAGCTCATCTACCCAATGTATCAATGCTAACTGATTACAGAGCTTCCTATAATCACCTGCTTTATACTTCCACATGTATCCATTTTTGACCTTTTCTTGTTTCATCACTTCCCAAACAAGTACCTCATGATCACTCTCACCAATTGTCGGCAGTGTCAACACCTCATTAACAACTACATCTTCTGCAGTTATCATCAAATCCAAAACATTAAAGCCTCTAGTTGCTTCAATCACATGCTGCTTAAGATACTAATCTCTCAGAAATTCCACAAATTCGCTCTCCTTGACCCCATACACTATCTCCTCCTTCCAGTCTATATTCCTGTAATTAAAGTCTCCCATCAGGATCACCTTCTTTTTACATGCCCAACTAACTTACACAATCAATATTCTCTGCATTCCCTGGCCTATAACAGTATCCTATCAGATAAACTAATCTGTTTATTTCAACTTCACACCACACAGATTCAAAATCTGTGCATGCACCATCAACTTCCATGCTTCGCAGACACAATTATTCTGCAATCGTTAACAGCACCCCCCCCCCAACACACACACACATCTCTTTTTGCATCTCTAACCTTCCAGAAAATTATATATTCTTCTAATTCTATTTCTGACATCAAATACTCCTCAGACAACCAAGGTTCACTTATTCCAATTGCTTTTGGGCATACCGTCTCAATCAATGCAACAAACTCAGCTCTCTTGTTTCGAATACTCCTTACAAACATGTATAAACATAACAATTGCTGTGTGTTTGAGGCCATCCTAACAGCACCAACATTCTCTATTCTAGCTGCCATATTATGCCTCTCTCTTCGGTTTGACCACTCCCGTTTCCCTGATCCTGACTGTGATTTCCATTCTTACCTGTCTCATCCTCACCTTTATGAATTCCATCACCTTGATCTGCTGCAACCACATCTTCAACCTCGTATCTATCTTCCTCGTGCTGTACAATCTGTTGATTTGTGCTATGCTGTTTCACAGGTAGACTCTGATCATTTGCTACATTAACTTCTTGATTCTGTGCCATCTCAGAAAACAACAGCCTTTCTAAATGTCCAACACCAAACCCATTCAAATGTAATCCATCAGCTTTATACCATTTGAACTTCCCCTCAAATTCACTCCACAGATATACAAACTGAACCCATTTTGCCTCATACAACTCAGCCATTTTACTATTCATTATCTCTGCTCTCCTTCTCAATTCACTGTTATCGTATCTGGGCAACAAGCCTACAACTTTCTCAACAACATTATTCTTCTTTACCTGCTGCAACAGCTTCCTCAAGTTTCTGAAAGTTGTAACAGTTACCCAAAAAACTTGCTGCTATAATGCAAAAAATTGTGCCAATGTATGGATAATGAAGAGATAGATTCATTGTATAAGGTACTAATTCAGACTTATTTGGATTTCTGTGGATAGATCTGGTCACCTGGCTATATCAATGATAAGCAAACACCAGAGAGAGAGTGCAGAGGCAAACAATACTGTCTCATGACTCTGGGATCTTGAGTATGAAGACTAACTGAGGGAATGTGATAGAGGCAGATAGGAGGAGAAGGAGTGATATGATTGAGATGTGTAAGTTGGTGACAGGGTCTATCAAACAGATACAAGGAAATTATTGCATAGGATAATGTGGTGATGTGAGAATGAGAATTAATCCCTGGAAACTGGACAAAGGTCATGTGAGTAAAGAGTTGAAAAGCAGACTTTTTGTTTAGCAGGTAGTGAACAAGTGGAATGTATTGCCACAGCAATTAGAGAGTGTCCAACATTGACCATGTTCAAGGCAAAGTGTGATATTTATTGTAGTCTGTGAGCATTTGATCTCCTACGATCAGTCTTCAGACTACACAGGCTTAGAAGTAATACTAAAATACTGATATTAATGCATCAAGAACATTTCATAACCTCAATGATATCAGTCTTCTACATCAATATAGTTAGTACAGAGCCTTATATTTCTGACTCCTAATTGCAACACCTTGCACTTTTTTAATATTAAAACTAAAACTCATTCCTCTGTCCAAGTGAAAAGTCTATTTCAAATCTTGCTGAAGGAAATTGACATCAGAAATGCTACTTATAATTACTGCAAACAACTGCAGATCCCCAGTCAGTCCACATGATATATCATTTACAAACAAATTAAATAGCAGGGGCACCAAGAACAGAACTCTGGGGCATGCAACTGGTTACCCTCCATTTTTGAGACACTACTCCATCATATACAACTTGCTAGTATCATTCAAAGAGCCAATCACCAATCCATATAACCAATATACTATCTATTCCCATCCTCTGCAGCTTGTACACCAACTTATTATGTAGTAATCTATCAAACGTTTTTGCAAAGTCAAAGAATATCACTGTATGTGATTCTCCCTTATCTAATACACTTGTTACCATATCATAAAATGCAAGTAAATTGCCAAAACAAGACCTATCCTTTACAAATCCATGCTGACTATCATAAAGAATGCTATGTGCATCAACCCAGTTGTATTCTATTATTAACCAATAATAGAATACAACCAAGTGTTGTATTCTATTATTAACCAATCTCTCCAGTACCTTGACTACAACTCCAGGTATACACACTGTTCTATAATTGGAAACTTCTGTCCTAGAACCATGCATATGGAGTGGTATTATTTTGCCTTCTATCTACTCCTTAGGAACATTACTTATTGCAAGACTTTCATTAAATAACCAGATGAAGAGCATACATAACTGTTATGTACATTCCTTAAGAAGGTGTGGTGATATGTCATCCATTCCCACAACCTTATTAATATATAATCCAATCAACACCTGATTCTTTCACTTCCAATTCTCCTAATACTTGCATCGCTTCTACAAATTGTACAGCATCATTTATACCAGAATGGAATATGCTGATAAAATGCTAATTCAATAATTCTACTATATCCGTTGCAACAGCCACTCAACTACCATTATTGTTCACCAGTGTCAACCTGCTATAATTATTCTTCCTCTTGCTAGCAATATAGCGAGGAATTCCCTTGAATTAACCTTCGCCTGACTAACCAATCTCCTCTTATACTGCACCTTTTCTTTTTAACCAATGCTTGTTGCCTTCATAGCCTGCACTTTATGGATATGATCACCCACTAATTGTCGTGTACCTCCTCCATAACAATGTATAACTGCATATAAAGAGTTAAGCAATCTTAACTCTTGATATGCAGTTATACATTGCTTTTGTCAGATACTGCCTTATGAATTTCCATGCACTGTGAACATCTTTTCTGCACAGCTCATCTACCCATTGATATTAGCTGACTACAGAGATTCCCCCCATAATTACCTGCCTTATAATTCCACATATAGCCCTTTTTGAGAGTAGCCTTTTCTTATTTCACCACTTCCCAAACAAGTACCTCATATAATCACTCTCACTAACTGGCTTAGTACTGAATCAGAAAGTCCAGAATCTAATTAATAACTAACTTAGTTCACTCTTGTCTTGAAATTAAACAACACCAATTTGATGGAAGAAAATCAATATGAGATTCTGGATTGCTTATTTAATTTAAAAATAAACGATTCAAGCAATGGTTTAGGAATTAATGCCTTATGCATAATTGATTCTATCACAAAAAATTATATTTATTATCATTTCATTTTTGTGTTTTTATTTTTACATCATTTTATTTATTTATTTTGTAAGTGATATATAATATAAGAAATTTATATATATATATATATATATATATATTTAATTTGTTATGTTGATTCCACCCACAAAAAGGTTATTTACAACTTGGAAATGATGGAAACCATGGCTTCCATGGTTTCCATGGTTTCAAGACACTTCAGGCCTCCAATAAGTGGAGTAGTGGTCTCGTACTGGGTGATGACATTCGTCTTCCACATAAAGATAATCACAAACATCCATGCCTATGACAGTATTCGAACTCACAACTTGTTGATTAGAGAGCAGGTACGCTAACCACTCGTCCAACCAGCTGTCAAAAATTGCCTTAATACTGCAGTAATTCAGTAGTACTACCAGAACATAAGAAAAGGATTTTAATATAGAAGTTTACCAAACACTTACTTTATATATTCATCACAACCTATTCTTTGTAATTATATTAATTATGTAATTAATAGACAACTGATAAAACTCACCTTCATCAACAATAATGTCTGAAAATGCAGTTTCTCCTCCCATGGCATCTAGTAATAATTCTCCATTCAGAGTATAGCCTGTTGAAGATAAAATTAGAATAAAATCTAGAGCAAATATATTCTATATATTATTAGTATAGCCTATAAATAAATAATATAAATATAAGACAATCAATTATTATTATTATTATTATTAACATTTGACCTTCATGGAGTCAGAGACTCATCGTGGGAGGTCACACTATTGCACACAGTGCTCATCCAACACACACTATTGCACACAGTGCTCATCCAACACACACTATTGCACACAATGTTCATCCAACTGTGCCTTAAACAGATTCAATGTGTCTACACCACAACACACTCAGGCAATGCATTCCAATCACCAACCACCCTCCATCCTACTCCTCACCCCTCCGTTCACATCTTCCTTATACAGCTTCCAGTGTTGGCCCCTTGTTCTACTCCCTTCTCCCATTCTATGAAAAATTTCTTCCATGTCGACCCGATAACAACCCCTGACTAGCTTGTATGTCTCAATCATATCCCCCTCTTCCTCCTATTCACGAGGCTCTGCAACTTACATTCTCTCAATCAATCCTCATACTCCACATTCCAAAGACCACTGACTACCTTTGTGACCTTCTTCTCTGGACCCTTTCCAACATATCCTCGTCACCATAAAAACCTGGCGATCAAATTTGAGTACAATAATCCATATGAAGCCTGATCAAGGCCTTATACAATGGAATCATAACCTCTCTATTTCTGCATGTCAGGGTCCTCTGCATTATTGCCATTATCTGATGTGATGTCTTCACAACTTTTGCAATGTCGCCCCTGAATTTCAGGTGCTTGTCCACCATCACTCCTAGATTTCTCATCTCCTCTACTTCCATTAAAGTTTTCCCACCAAGTGTATGCTTTGCATCTCATTGTTCCTTACCAAATCTCAAACCCTTACACTTTACAGCATTGAACTGACAGTTCCACTTACCTGCCCAATCATGCAATCTATTCAACTCCTCTTGTAAGGCAATAACATCTGCTTAACTCTGCATTGATCTCTCCAGTTTTGCATCATCTGCAAACAGGTGGATATCACTAGTTAAACCCAACCCAATATCATCTCATCTCATCTTCCTTATACCCTCTTTTACCTTGCAGTGTCGAGGGTCCATTGATCATCGGACCTCACTCCGTTTACAGGATAAAGTGGTCAGCCTTATGCCCTGGTGTATCCTATGGCCTGTAGTGTTGAGTTCTCAAGGCCAGTTTGCCTGCTTTGCAGGATGAAAAACCCCAGAATAAACTGGGGAAAAAACCCTGCTGTCCACTCCCAAGACTGGCTAACTTGGCTATGGCTGAGGAAGATCCTTCAGCTCCTCACGTCACCGACGGGAATCGAACCTAGGACACTCCTTCCCCAGGCATATGGTTGCGAAGTGCAATATCATTAACATACAAATTGAACAAAAATGGCCCCAAAACTGACCCCTGTGGCACACTGCTAGTCACCTATCTTTTTCGGGAAACTGCAACCCTATATACAACTTTCTGATACCTATCAGCTAGTCACTGATCCAACTCAGAAATCTGTTATCCAATCCCATCTGTTTCAATTTATTTAAGAGCTTATCGTGTGGCACTCTATCAAAAGCCCCTGCAAAATCTAAGTATGCCACTGTATATGCATCTCCCCTGTCCAGGGTATTTGCCACCCTGTTATAGTACATAACAGGGTGGCAAATAGCGAAGTATGATCTCCCCTTAATAAATCCATGCTGATAACCACAGAGAATACTGCTGTTATCAACCCATTTCTGTATCCTACTTCTCATCAATCTCTCCAGGACCTTCACCACAACTCCAGATATACAGATCGGCCTAAAATTTGAATTTACAGCTTTATCACCACCTTTATGCAGTTTAACAATTTTACCCTCCTTCCACTCCCTCGGAACTTGTGCTGTTGTAAGACTCTTATTAAACAAGCATGCTACTGCCAATTCCCTGGAACATTCCCTAAAGATGTGTGGTGATATGTCATCAAATCCTATCACCTTATTAACATCAAGGTTGTTTATTTCACAAATACCTCTTGATCGCTCACAATTAAGCCATCCTGTCCTATGTCCTCTACATTTAAATTCCTCATGATTCCACCCTGATCAGGATGAAATACCCTTATAAATTGATCACTAAATACCACAACAATGTCTTCTGCAACAGTTACCATTCTACCACTTTCATCCTTTAACTTCGATGTTTTAAGGATACTTGTGACATAAAGACTGAATAATATAAGCACATAAACACAAGAAAGATATTTAATTAACCAAATATTTCGGTCTAGAAATAGCAGACCATCTTCAGTGGCACTACAAGAACAGTATGAAGAAATATGAGTTAACAGCTACGTATTCACCTATTAACAAATTATCTTCCCATTTTCCTTCTCCTAAAGACAAACACTCAACTATATCTCTTCCTGGAGTTTATCAAATTCCCTGCAACTGTGATCTCTCCTATTTTGGACAAACTGGACGTTCTCTTGAAAAAAGAATCCATGAACATCAAACCTCCATTCATCACAACAAACCTTAAAAATCTGGATTGGCTCAGCACGGGATTGAAACTAACCACAACATCCTTTGATCAAAAACTCACCTCTTACATAGATCCCGTTATAAATTTGAACTTTTATTCAAAGAAAGCATAGAGGCCTTACTCCATCATCCTAACCTGAATCGGAATGACTGTATATCTATATCAAAAATCTGGAAAAGTCTAATCAGGATAACTCATTAATTCATATGGTTATATTTGAGGGGGCGCCAGTGGGTCAAGCGCTACGGACGTGTTTTGAAGAGCTCCTGATTCAGATAAGTTTTACTAGGAATCATTAAGTATATATGCATAATTGTTTAAGTAAGAGCGGCTGTAAACGTTGTACGCTACCGATATTATTACTGTGGGTTTTTTTTCTTGCTTAAACTAAATACGAAAACGTTAATATTAGACCTAGTAACTTGCAGAGAAAAAAAAAAAAATGGCAGCGGCATTGTCATTCCATGATTTTAATTTGGATTTCAGTCGGTTCGTTAAGTGTGAAGTCTGTTATATGTATTCCTTCGATTACATAAATGATTTGTGGATGTTTAGTGCGGATGGAAGAAGGGTGTGTGCGAAATGTGACCTGAACGAGGAATTGATGAATGCGAATATGAAGTTGATGACAGAAAGTGCTAGTACCGATTGTGTCGTGACTGCACGTTTGAAAGAGAAGGATGGTGATAAGAAAGGCAAAAAAATGTTAAAAAATCAGGAAAAAAGAAAAAGAGCGATTTGACAACCGCAACGGATGTTAAAAGGGACGAAAGTGAGGCGGAAAGAAACGAAATTGAGAGAATGAATGAAAGCAGAAACGGCGTGATGCAGAAATCGCAAGTAAAAAAAATCGAAAGAATGAATGATAGCAAAAAAAGAATGACTGATGGCGAAAGTTGGACACATGTTGGAATGAAAGTACTGAACCAAAGAAAGATGAATGACAGTAAAAGTGAGAAGAATGATAGCGAAAGTTGGATGCATGTTAGTCCGAAAGTACGGAAACAAAGAAACATATGTGAGAGTGAAAGTGAGAAGAATGATAGTGAAAGTTGGACATATGTTGGACCGAAGGTACGGAAACAAAGAATGATGAATGAGAGGGAAAGTGAGAAGAGGGGGTCGAGAGTTAGAAAGTTAGAAAGATTTAATGATAGAGTGAATGTGTCGCGAGGTTCGGAAGGTGAATTGGATTGGATGAAGCAAGAAATGAAATGGATGCGGAATGAAATTAAGAGAATTCAGGTCAAAACTATTAAAATAAATCATGATGGCATGAAAGAGTTAACAAAAGATGAGCGAGTGGCGTTGTATGGCGACTCCATTATTAAAGGTGTGCTAGAGGATAAAATGCACAAGGTATGTTTTCCAGGCGGTAAAATGAGTAGAGTGATTGAGGCATTGAATATGAGGCGGGAACGAGCAAAAGAGTTAATTGTATTAATTGGTACAAATGATTTGAGAGAGAACAAAGAGCATGTCAAAATGAATGTCAGGAGACTGCTTGGAAAGATAAAGGAGAATAGTGTGACAGGAAGGGTGGTCAGTGTGTTGCCTAGGTATGATTGTGGTGAAATGAGGCAGAGAGCAAGGATTATGAATGATATTCTGGCTGAAATGTGTGAGGAGATGAGAGTACAGTTTGTTAATGTGTGGAATGAGTTTGAGGGACGAAGTGAGCTGTATGGGAGCGATGGACTGCATTTGAGTGGTTATGGTGTGAGTCGCTTGGAGAGACTGCTGCTGGAAGGTAGAGAAATGAATAGAGAGAATGAATCAGATCGAGAGGGGAGTGATGTGGAAGAGCAGGAAAGATTGAAGGAGTGGAAATGAATGGGGAAGTGAGTGGTATGAGTATAGAAAATGAGAGAATGGGTGTGCAAGAGGAGCAGGGAAACAGGGAGGCTCAGGGTGGACAGGGATACACAACGTGAGAAAGGTGGATGCTCCAAGAGGAGGTGAGAGCATGTGTAGGCAGGAAAGTAATGGGATGATCAGGGATCAAAAGGAAACAGATGGAATTGCAAAGGGTTCTAAAATGAAGAAGCAGAAAGGGAAATGGCCCCAGTCCAGCATGGAAAGATCACATCGAGTGAGTGGTATCAGTGGAACTAGATGTAGATCCAGAAATGAGTTGTTGTGTTTGTATACCAATGCTAGAAGTATAAGAAACAAGGCGGATGAAATGGTTGCACTAATTGCGTCTGTGCACCCAGAGATTGTCGGAATAAGTGAAACAAGGTTAGATGAGGATGACATCCTGACAGGAATAGAGATGGAAAGGTATGATGTGTTTCGTGAGGATAGAAGGGGTAAAAAGGGAGGGGGAGTGCTATTGATGATCGAGAAAGAGTTATGTCCATACAAGGTAGAGATGCAAGAGGGAAATGGGGCCAGTGGTTTTGAGGCAGTATGGTGTGAGATAGAGGTGAATAGAATCAAATACTTGGTGGGATGTTGTTATAGACCTGGTAATGTGAATGGTGGTGATAGTGAAATGTATAGTCAAATAAGCCAAGCAAATAAGAAAAGGGTGATCATTATGGGTGATTTTAATTATGGCAATATAGACTGGAATGAAGAGATAGCAACTGGAAGTAAAGAAAATGAGTTTCTTGAGTTTTTGAGGGATAACTACCTCAGACAGTATGTAACAGAGGGCACAAGAGGATTAAGGGTCTTGGATTTGGTCATCTCATCGGAGGATGTAATTATCAATGAGGTATCAAATCATCCACCAATTGGTGAAAGTGACCATGAGGGGATTACTTGGGTGGTTGCCAGCAGTGCAAGGACCCCTGTGAAAAAAGGGTATATGTGGAACTACAAGGGGGGTGATTATGAAGAGCTCAGGAGACAGCTTGCAGGTGTAGCATGGAATGAGGAGTTAGCTGGAAAAAAGATCAATGCAGCTTGGGGGATTTTCAAAAAATATTTAGTGGATGCAATGTCTAAATGTATTCCACTCGTGAGAAGGTTAAATAAGGTAGGTGTGAGATGGATGAATAAAGAGATTCAGCATGCAATACAGAGAAAAAGGGCATTGTGGAGGCAGCATAAGAGAAGTGGAAGTAACCAATTTCATGAGGTCTACAAAGACCAGGCAAGGAGGGTGACTTGGTTGGTGAGAGTAGCTAAAGAGAGGTATGAACAGCAGTTAGCTAATGAAGCTAAAAAGAATCCTAGGGAGTTCTTTCGATATGTAGCCAGCAAAAGAAAGAATGATTATGGAAGGATGACATTGATTGGAGGAAATGGTATAAAGACAGCTGTTGCAGAATGTGTGGTGGAGATACTTAATGAGCAGTTCATAAAGATCTTTTAATCTTGTGAATGTGACTTCATGGAGAGATTAAGAGCAGTTGATGATGGGGAGGAGAGACTGACTGTAAGTGAGCAAGAGGTGTTTGGGGAGTTGAGTAAACTAGATGGAAATAAGGCTGTGGGACTTGATAATATATCACCGCATATTCTGAAGGAATGTGTCAGAGAGTTGACACCTGCCTTGACATATTTTTTTAATACGAGTCTTGCACTTGGTCAAGTCCCTAAAGAGTGGAAGGAGGGCAAGATTGTGCCACTTCATAAAGGAGGTGATCGAACTCAAGCATCAAACTATAGGCCTATCTGTGTGTCAGGTGTTCTGGTTAAGTTGTTGGAGAAGCTTGTGAGAACTAGGATTCAGAGTTGGGTTAACAACAATGGTATTATCTTTGATGGACAGCATGGATTTGCTAAAGGCAGGTCGTGTTTTAGTAATCTACTTACTTATTACAATAAAGTGACTACTTCCTTGGACAGAGGAGAAGGATACACAGTAATATACTTGGATTTCACAAAAGCTTTTGATAGAGTACCTCATGATAAGTTGACAGTCAAACTAGAGCAGATGGGGTTGGATATTAGATTAGTGCATTGGATTGGAGACTGGCTATCTGATAGGTATCAACAAGTTGTGTATGGGGGTGCAATATCCAGGAAAAGGAAAGTCACTAGTGGAGTGCCTCAGGGATCTGTTTTAGGGCCATTACTATTTAACTTGTATATTAATGATATTGGCGAAGATTTGGATGGAGATATTCAGTTGTTTGCAGATGATGTAAAGTTGGGACGAACCATAAAGAGTAGTGAAGATGTTGTGTCCTTGCAAGAAGACTTGAATAAATTGAGTGATTGGGCAAGCAAATGGGGATGTGAGTTCAATGTTGCAAAATGTAAGGTTTTAAAATTTGGAAATCAAAGTTGGGATGCAGAATTTATGCTTGGTGAGAATATATTGTTGGAAGTAGAGGAAATAAGAGATCTGGGGGTGATAGTGGATAAGGATCTAAAATTTAGGGGACACATCGCCAAAATTGTGAAGACAACACAAAGACTTCTGGGAATGATGCGGAGGACACTGACGTGTAGAAGTAGGGAGATTCTTGTTCCATTGTATAAGGCTTTGATTAGGCCCACATGGACTATTGTGCCCAGATTTGGTCACCTGGTTTTCAGAAGGATGAAGAGATGTTGGAAAGGGTCCAAAGGCGACTGACTAAGGTAGTTTCTGACCTCTGGAATGTCGAGTATGAGGATAGATTGAGAAGATGTAATTTGCAGAGTCTAGTGGAGAGAAGGAAGAGGGGAGATATGATAGAGACCTACAAGTTGGTAAGGGGTTGTTATAGGATCAATGGTGGAGAAGTTCTACAGAGAATAGTGGGAGATCAGGGGAGAACCAGAGGTCATCCCTGGAAACTGTATAAAGAGGGTGTGAGTAGGGAGATCAGGGGAGAACCAGAGGTCATCCATGGAAACTGTATAAAGAGGATGTGAGTAGGGGAATGAGAGGCAGGTTTTTTTCGTGCAGAGTTGTGAATGATTGCAATGCCTTGCCTGAGAGTGTGGCATCTGCAAGGAGTTTGAATGTGTTTAAGACGCGGTATGATGAGATGTGTGTGAGATAAAAGGACCTCCTAGATGAGTCTTTGACTCCATGAGGTCTTGTTTAATAATAATAATAATAATATTAATTTTATGTTATTTAATATTATTAATTAATATCTTTATTTCAATCATGTCTGCTTAAAAATATTCCCTTTAATACTTAGTGATATAACATCATGCAGCTTGTTCTATTTTTAAATGATCTATTGTTAGTATTCCACCTTGTATTTTTTTTTTTTAAACTGTTCTTGTAGTGTCCCTGAAGATGGGCTATTTCCAGACCGAAATATTTTGGTGTAATTAAATATCTTTCTTGTGTTTACGTGCTTATATTATTCAGCCTTTAACTTCATCTTAGCACGATCATTCTTCCTTCTACTTGCCACATATCTAAAAAACTCTCTAGGATTTTTCTTTGCCTGATTTGCCAATTTCTGCTCAACTCTCCTAGCTTGTTCTTTATACTCTTTATGTGAATGATTATCACCATTATTCATCTTGTACTTCCTCCAAAGTACCTTTTTTTTTCCATTTCACACCTACCTTATTCAACCTTTTGGCCTTCAGAATACAGTCATACATTGATGCTGTTATGTATTTCTTTGTCAGTTCCCATGCAGCATTTATTTCCTTACCACTCAACTCCTCGTTCCATGTTATAGCTCCAAGCTGTCTCCTAAGCTTTTCGTAATCACCAGCCTTATAATTCCACATATATCCCTTCCTCACAAAAGTATGCATATGACGAGCCACAACACAGGTGATTACTTCATGATCACCTCCACCAACTGGAGGAAAATGTGAAACCCTCTAACAATTACATTCTTTGATGAAATGATGAGATCTAGACCTCTTGATCGTCGCGTGCCCTTCTTTATGTGCTGCCTGAGATAGTTATCTTTCAAGAACTTGAGAAATTCATTTTCCTTATTCCCAGATGCTATCTCTTCATTCCGATCTATACCACCATAATTAAAATCACCCATAATAATGAACTTTCCTTTGTTCACTAATCCAAGTTGTTTATACATTTCTTCATCACCACCTTTCACATTCCCAGCCCTATAGTAACATCCAACTAAATACATATAAATGCATCATATACATACAAATAAATACATCCAACTAAATACATATAAATATATCATATACATACAAATAAATACATCCAACTAAATCAATACAGATATTTTTATGATGAATTGTATTGTATTGTTTTGGTATTGCAATACTCTTTGTAGGTTTGATATACACTTCAGTAGAAAATTTTCAGTGGATATGTTGCACTAAAATATTTTAATAAACATAGAAAAGTGAGCGTTCTAATTGGCATGCATACCTGTGCTATTAGAAAATTATTAAAATTATGGTATTATAATAACTGGTAAGTTATTATAATGTTATTCTAATAACTATAATAAGACTATCAAATCTGATTTAAAATTTAAAAAAAGTCAACATTTGCTTACTTATTGTTCTATCATGAAGATCAAGAAGACAACCGACTATATCACCAATCTGCCACTGTTTACCATAAGTTTCTGATCCTCCAGCATGATGTTTTCGAGTCTAAAAACATATAATTTTCTTTTAAGAATAATATAAATATGAGTTTATCAAAGATTTCTTAATAAGTAAATGTGTAATTATAATTTGTGATGCTAGTTAATAAAAAGCATAGCATTTTTGAGGGTAATGATCTAATTATATTAATTCAGACATAAATTTTTATATAATGTTTTAACATGTTAACTGCATTAAGTCAAAAGCTGAATACAAAAATTAATCCATACAACTCATACATGACCTTTTGGTCTATACAAATTTTGCGAAAATATTATACAGTCTCATACAATAAATTCTTTTCAGACTGAATGGATGAGATAACGAATGGGTAATTAAAGAGTTGGCTGGTTGACAGATATTAAGATATTAGAAAATAGTGAATATACGAAGCATTACTGCCAGATAAAAACAACAAAATTTTGGTTTCTATAGTACCCACAACTAATCAACTCAAACCTAATCCCTGTGGATATCATAAGGATCACTTTTAGTTTATTCTTGTTTAATCCATATCAACAAATGAGAGACAGATAGTGTATAGCATTTGCAGATAATGCAAAGTTCAGAAAAGTAGACAGCAATATAATAGCTATTCAAGGCCACTCGAACTTTTCGCAATATAGCCAGAAATGTGAAAGTACATAATTAATGTCAAAATGTAAGGATGACACCTTTGGTTAGTCGGTAAAAAACTGACCGATCATATTAACATGCAGCAAGTACAAGAAATAGAGGAAGCAAAACTTGGAGATAATAAACACACAGTAAAAGAACAGAAAACAAATGATAGCAATCAACAAAAATACACACTTGATAGAGAAAGAAAATCATTATGCTGAATTGCATGATATACAATCCATCTCGGTTTTGTGTGCAGTCTTTCAATAAGAAATCTCCAAATTTTTATCATTAATGCACCCTCCATGGAGTTGGCAGACTCATCATGGGAGGTTCATTCAATTGACAACATACTGATCATACCAAATCTTAAAATCCTTAATACTCCTTGCATTAACAACAGATTCTAGTAATGCATTCCATTCACTGACAATTCTCCATGTAAAAAATTTACTCCTCACACCCCCCCTGAAGAAAGGTCACACCATTCTCTTGTTTGGTTTTCACAACAAGAGAATTCCACAACAAGAGAATCATTCAATGATTCTCTTGTTGGCACAAATGATTTGAGAGATGAGAAGTAGTTGTTAGATGAGAGAGGATGTAAAAGTAGTTGTTAGAAGAGACAAAACTAAAGAGTGAGAGGGTGAAATTAAAAGTCTCCTACCACGCTATGATAGAGGCAAACTGAGTAGGAGGGCATTGCTAGCTAATGAGACTATACATAAGTTGTGCAGAAGGAATGATCTAGTATTTGTGGACCTGTAGTCTGGGTTTGAAGGAAAGAAGGATTTGTACAATGCTGATGGACTGCATCCAAATGGTTTTGATGTTAGGTGTCTAACACCAAAACCCGGTGAAAGTGACTGCATGGTCACTTTCACCAATCTTTCAGATCAGTGAAAGTGACCATGCGGTCTTGACTTGGGAGATTGTACATGAGGAATATTCTGTCAAGATGAGGTATATGTGAAACTACAAGGCGGGTAATTACGACATGATTGCAGGGTAAAGATGTCAGTAGTACATGGGAGGCAGTTAAGGTGTGCTCCAGTCTTGCTGAATATCTCCAGCAATGCATTCCACTCACCATCTAACATGCAAAAATTTCCTTTTTCATTTCCTTATTCACCGGACCTTTGTACAGTTTCCAGAGGTGATTTCTCACTCTCCCATCATCAATCACTCTATGCAGTGATTCCTCTGTACCTATCTGATAGGAAGCTATCACCAATCACATAGCATCTTCTCTACCTCCTATCTCCCAAGCTCTCATATGTCTGCTAAATTTCAATTTCTTATATATGAAGATCTTGAGAATGACAAAGGGGGGGGGAAGTATATTATTATTATTATTATTAAGAGAGAGACCTCCAGGGAGTCAGTGACTCACTGAAGGAGGCAAGATACTACATGTACCAGCTATCACACTTATTCTTGAATTTATTCACACTGGTTGCAATCCATTCCAATCACGCATTACCCTATGAGAGAAAAATCTAGCCCTCATCCCCCTTCTTAGCGGAATTCATTCTCAGCTTCCAAGGGTGCCCTCTTGTCCTTTCCCCACTTCCATAAAATGAAAAATTCCATCCAATGAAATCATGTATCACTCTTTCAGAAGTTTGTACATCTCAATCATATCACCCCTCTTTCTCCTGTTTGCTGCAGTCTGTGTCACCCCTCTCTCTCCTGTTTGCTGCAGTCTGTGTCTGTAGCCTACAAATTCTCAATCTATCTTCATAATCAGTATTCCACAATCCTGATATAATTTTTACCACTCTCCTTTGCACTCGTCCACTGTATCAGAATCACAATGGAAATCAAGAGAGCAGACCTGCACACAATAGTCCAAGTGTGGTCTTATCAAGGTCTTGTAGTGAGGCAAAATGAATTCCTTATCTTTGCATGTTAAAGTTCATTTCTGCATTGCAATTATCTCTTGAGTTATATTTGCAATCTTTGCTATATGGCACCTGAACTTCAACTTGCTATCTACTAATACAGATTGCTAGCCTGATCAGTTTCTTCTAGCATAATCTCACTAATATAATATGACAATGGATATCTAATCACACCAAAGTGCATGATTTTACATTTACTGACATCGAACTAATATCCATTTTTCATGCCCACAATTCCAGCCTATTCAAATCATTCTGCAAGTACTGCATATCAGCAGCATTTCTGATCACCCTACCTATCTTTGAATCATCAGCAAATAGCTATGCTGCCGGTCAAATCCTTCCCGGACTGATCCTTGTAGTACACCACAAGTTTCCTTAAATGTTGCAGACTCACATCCCCTATATACCAGTTTTTGATATCTGTCAGTCAGCTATCCTCTTAACCATACTAATATTTTATCATCAAAACCCATATTCTCCAATTTATTCAACAGTCTTCCATGCTGTATTTTGTCAAAAGCTTTAGCAAAAACAAAAAAGTATCATGGTGTATCCATTTCCCTTCTTTATTTCAATGGTAACATATTTACAGAATGCGAGTAAGTTGATAAAACATGACCTTCCCTTAGTAAACCTATGCTGTTCATTGCAAAGTAGAGATTCACTGTTAATCTATTTCTAAATGCGAGCCCTAACCAATTTTTCAAAAATCTTCACCACCAATCCTGATATACTGATTGGTCGATAGTTGGATACATCAATCTTTGCACAACTCTTGTGCAATGGGATTATAATACATTCTTTCCATTCCTGCAGAATCTTCTCTGTCCTGAAACTCAAATTATATAGCCTGGGCAAATGAATAGCTATTTCAACTGAACAACCTTTTAGCACCTATGCTGATATCCCATCAGTCCTTTTTGCTGAATTCTTATTCAGTTTGTGCAACAGCTCTAATACCCCATCCTCATACACCTGAGTTTCTTCATCCACTGAAATGGTAGCAGGGAACACAATGTTGCATACACCAGGTTGATAGCTTTTAGATAAAGAGGCATTCATTAGTTGAACAACCTCTTCTGCATCTGTCACCCTCACACCATCTATATTCAGAAAAGTTATTCTTTCTTTTGCTTGCAGCGTATTGATAGAATTCTCATGTGCTGTCTTTAGCTTCCAGAGCTAGTTTCTTTTCATACTCAGACTTAGCTTTCTGTTCAACAGATGTGACTTTCCCAGCGTGACGTTTATAATTTTCATAACAGACATCATCCTTATGCAGACGGAATTCCTTAAACTTCATCCATTTCTTAAGCATCTCTTACTTAATAATATTACACATTCATTTGACTCCTATCCAGTTATTCTTCAAACTTTCGAGATATATTCTGATATTGCATAATTTAAGTATTTTTTAAATGCTTCCCATGGACTGTCGATATTCTCCCCATCCAGCAACAAATAATATTCCACTTAACTCAATATACACCTGATTTGATCATAATTTCTTGCTTTGTAGTTTAGCATGTAATCTTTTCTGAATGGAACATTCATAAACTTATGCCTAAACAAACACATTGTAACCACAGTAATAAGTTTTAATATCTGGGGATGACAGTGGATAAGGATCTGAAATTTAGGGGACATATAGCCAAAATTGTGAAGACAACACAAAGGCTTCTGGGAATGATGCGGAGGGCATTGACATGTAGAAGTAGGGAGATTCTTGTTCCATTGTATAAGGCTTTGATTAGATTTATACATCCAAAGAAAAGAAGATGGTTTCATCTCCATTTCTGTCTATTGCAAGCCGACATTTTGAGGTAGCTACATTCACAATTCTTCTGCACATCAAAAATTTGGCATCGTTAAATCATTAGAGGTTCCACGAGGTTCCATGCTCCTGTAAATTGTCTTACTATGGACAGCCAGGTAGATCTGTTCATTAACACATTTAAGAACATCAAAACCATATCTGTCTTATCAAACCACAGGCATCTGGCCTCGCACAACACAGAGTGGAAAACCCAAACCATAGGATCTATTGAGAAAAGACCAAACTTCTACATAGATCTTTATATAAACATGAACGTTTATATAAAGAAAGTGCTGAAGCCCTACTTCACAGACCAAATCTAAACCGTAACGACATCCTAAAGTATGGGAAATTTTAATAAAAAATTGTGTAAAATAATTTTTTATATATGTTATCTTATTTTAATGTAATCTGTTTTGTTTTTTTTATTTCCCTCCAGATATATCTTAATTTAATTCTATAACATGCCACTGCACGCATATTGGGATTCCATTGAAATCATGTGCCCAATCTGTATAAGTAAATAAGTATATAAGTAAATATAAGAAAATATTTCATCCTAAATACCTTAGGATGAAATATTTACTTATTAAAACTTATTACTTAAAACTTAATACATATTCCAAGTAGTAAAATGACTGGAGTGATTGAGGCATTGGATATGAGGAGGGAGCGAGCAAAGGAGCTGATGGTTTTAATAGGCACGAATGATTTGACAGAGAACAAAGAGCAGATCAGAATGGATATCATGAGGCTGCTTAGACAGATAAAAGAGAATAGTGTAACAGGAAGGGTAGTAAGCGTGTTGCATAGGTATGACTGTGGTGAGATGAGGCGGAGAGCAAGGATTATATATGATATGTTGGCTGAAATATGTGAGGAGAGGAGGGTGCAGTTTGTTAATGTGTAGAATGAGTTTGAAGGACAAAGTGAACTGTATGGGAGCGATGGACTGCTTTTGAGTGGTTATGGTGTGAGTCGCTTGGAGAGACTGCTGCTGGAAGGCAGAGAAGTGAGTAGAGAGAATGAATTAGATCAAGTGGGAAGTGATGTGGATAAGCAGGCGAGTAAGACAGGAGAGATAGAAGAGGTGGTTATGAATGGGGAAGTGAGTGGCATGAGTATAGAAAATGAGAGAATGGATGTGCAAGATGAACAGGGAAATGGGGAGGCTCAGGGTGGACAGGGGTACATAGCATGAGAAAGGTGAGTGCTCCGAGAGGAGGTGTAAGCATGCATAAACAGGCAAGGAATGGGATGACTTGGGATCAAGAGGAAACAGTTGGAATTGAGGAGGGATATAAAATGAATAAGCAGAAAGGGAAATGGTCCCAGTCGAGCATGGAGAGATCACAACGAATGAATGTTATCAGTGGTATGTGCAGGAATGAGCTGTTGTGTTTATATACAAATGCTAGAAGTGTAAGAAATAAGGCATATGAAATGGTTGACTATTTGAGTCTTTTCACTCAAAAATTGTTGGAATAAGTGAGACATGGTTAGATGAGCACGACATCCTGACAGGAATAGAGATGGAAGGATATGATGTGTTTCATGAGGATAGAAGGGGTAAAAAGGGAGGGAGAGTGCTATTGATGATAGAGAAAGAGTTACGTCCATACAAAGTAGAGATGAAAGATAAAAATAGTGCCAGTGGTATTGAGGTAGTATGGTGTAAGATAGAGGCGAATGGAACTTGGTTGGATGTTGTTATAGACCAGATAATGAGGATGGTGGTAAGAATGAAATGCATGATCAAATTAGCCAAGCAAATAAGAAAAGGGTGATCATTATGGGAGATTTTAATTATAGAAATATAGACTGGAATGAAGAGATAGCAACTGGAAGTAAAGAAAATGAGTATCTTGAGTTTATGAGGGATAACTACCTCAGACAGTACGTAACAGAGGGCATGCAAGGATTGACAGTATTGGATTTGGTCAGCTCATCAGAGGACGTAATTATAAATGAGGTGTCAAATCATCCACCAATTGGTGAGAGTGACCATGAGGTGATTACCTGGGTGGTTGCCAGCAGTGTGAGGACCCCCTGTGAGAAAAGATATATGTGGAACTACAAGGAGGGTGATTATGAAGAGCTCAGGAGATAGCTTATGGTTGTAGCATGGAATGAGGAGTTAGCTGGAAAAGAGATCAATGCAGCTTGGAGGATTTTCAAAAACTATCTAGTAAATGTAATGTCTAAATGTATTCCAAAGGTGAGAAGATTAAATAAGGTAGGTGTGAGATGGATGAATAAAGAGATTAAACATGCGATACAGTTGTGGAGACAGCATAAGAGAAGTGGAAATAACTAATTCCATGATGTTTACAAAGACCAGGCAAGTCGGGTGACTTGGTTGGTGAGGGTAACTAAAGTGAACAGCAGTTAGCTAATGAAGACAAAAAGAATCCTAAGGAGTTCTTTCGATATGTAGCCAGCAAAACAAAGAATGATTATGGAAGGATGACATTGACAGGAGAAAATGGTATAAAGACAGCTGTTGCAGAATGTGTGGTGGAGATACTTAATGAGCAATTATTAAAGGTCTTTCAATCTTGTGAATGTGACTTTATGGAGAGATTGAGAGCAGTTGATGATGGGCAGGAGAGACTGACTATAAGTGAGCAAGAGGTGTATGGGGAGTTGAGCAAACTAGATGTTAATAAGGCTGTGGGACTTGATAATATATCACCACGTATTCTGAAGGAATGTGCTAGGGAGTTGACACCTGTCTTGACATATTATTTTTAATATGAGTCTTGCACTCAGTCAAGTTTCTATGGAGTGTAAGTTGGGCAAGATTATAGCACTTCATAAAGGAGGTGATCGAACTCAAGCATAGAACTATAGGCCTATCTGTGTGTGTGTCAGGTTTTGTGGTTAAGTTGTTGGAGAAGCTTGTGAGAACTAGGATCCAGAATTGGGTTGACAACAATGGTATTATCTTTGATGGACAGCATGGATTTGCAAAAGGGAGGTCATGTTTTAGTAATCTACTTATTTATTACAATAAAGTGACTGCTTCCTTGGACAGAGGAGAAGGATACACAGTAATATACTTGGATTTCACAAAGGTTTTCGATAGATTACCTCATGATAAGTTGACAGTCAAACTAGAGCAGATGTGGTTGGATATTAGGTTAGTGCATTGGATTGGAGACTAGCTATCTGATAGGTATCAAAATGTTGTGTATGGGGGAGCAATATCCAGGAAAAGGAAGGTCACTATTGAAGCGCCTCAGGGGTCTGTTTTAGGGCTATTACTGTTTAACTTTAATATTAATGATATTGGTGAAAATTTGGATGTTGATATTCAGTTGTTTGCAGATAATGCAATGTTGAGACGAAATAGGGTAGAAAAGATGTTGTGCCCTTACAAGAAGACTTGAATAAATTGAGTGATTGGGCACGGAAATGGGGATGTGAGTTCAATGTTGCAAAATGTAAAGTTTTAAAATTTGGAAAACAAAGATGGGATGTGGAATTTATGCTTGGTGAGGATATATTGTTGGAGGCAGAGGAAATAAGAGATTTTTGGGTGCTAGTGGATAAGGATCTGAAATTTAGGGGACACATAGCCAAAATTGTGAAGACAACATAAAGGCTTCTGGGAATGATGCGGAGAACACTAACATGTAGAAGTAGGGAGATTCTTGTTCCGTTGTATAAGGCTTTGATTAGGCCACACATGGACTATTGTGCCCAGATTTGGTCACCTGGTTTTCAGAAGGATGAAGAGATGTTGGAAAGGGTCCAAAGGTGACTGACTAAGGTAGTTTCTAACCTCTGGAATGTCGAGTATGAGGAAAGATTGAGAAGATGTAATTTGCAGAGTCTGGTGGACAGGAGGAAGAGGGAAGATATGACAGAGACCTACCAGTTAGTAAGAGATTGTTACAGTGCTGGAGAAGTTCTACATAAAATAGTGGGAGATAGAGGGAGAACCAGAAGTCATCCCTGGACACTGTATAAAGAGGGTGTGAGTAGGGGAGTGAGAAGCAGGTTTTTTTCGTGCAGAGTTGTGAATGATTGGAATGCCTTGCCTGAGAGTGTGGTGTCTGCAAGGAATTTGAGTGTGTTTAAGACATGGTATGAAGAGGTGTGTGTGATAAAAGGACCTCCCAGATGAATCTTTGACTCCATGGGGTCTTGGAGTAATAATAATTTTTTTTTTAACAATGAATTTCATATAAATTTTCCTCTTTTTATAAAATGTGTTAGTAATAGTTACTATAGATGGTAATTTATAGTTTGCAATTGAATAAGATTATATTTTTAACAGCATTTATAGTATAGCAGTATGCTATATTTTACAATTTTTGCTTTTAATATATTTTATAATAATTTTTTTAAAAATTTTTATTTTTTACTGTTTAATTCCTAAATATTTTATTATTATATTATTATTATTCTAAGAAACCTTTACCTCAAAGGATAATAATATATATATATTTTATCAACAGCATTTATAGGATAACAATAAGTTATATATATTTTACAATTTTTGCTTTTAATGTATTTAAGCACTGTAACTACAGCACTTCAATGTAATAATTTTTTTTTTTTCTCTCTTGATCATCGGTTGAGATGTAATGTTTCTGCTTGCATCCTTGAAGGTTTCTGCTGGCTTTTATGAGATTGTCTCTTGTGGACTTGCTTTTAAGATGAACTATGACTGGTGCAGGTCTTGGCAAGCCTTGTTTTTTTCTTTCTTCCTAGGAATCCAATTTACAGTCCTAATGTCATTAAGCTGTAGGGGGATATCAATTGCATGGCCTAATTTTAAAACTATGTCTCGGAGGTTTTCTAGGTACAGTTTCAGGAAGACCGTTTATGACAAGATCTTCTTTATGTTGTTGCTGATTTAAAAGTTCATATTGCAGTTTTAAAGAATTAACTTCTTGACAGAGTTCAGATATCTCTTTCATCAAATCGTGTTGCCTGTCATTTAGTGCATTAATGCTGATTTTAATAATGCTGATAATAAACTGCCCTTGACTATCGATCATGTAGTGCTCAACATCTTTATCTTCCAGAATCTGATGCTTTGGCTGCATCATGCTGCATCCTTAGCTTGTTAGAGTTACACACATATATGCCTTCTTAACTGAAATTCTATATTTGGTAACCTTCCAGGTGAAGAGTGTATGATCACTCTCCCCAACTGGAGACAACTGGCTATTTTTGTTATTAACAAATCACCTGATACTTTAACCAGATTCAGCACTCTTCAAACTAAAGACAGCACATTATGAAGTTCCCTCCATAACATGCAATGTTATGGAGGGAATGCAAGATGCATTCGAAGTAAGAGAGAAGAATTTTTGGCATTAGTCAGTGCAATCTCACCAAAAGTTGCAGGCATTAGTGAAACTTGGCTGTCAGTAGAAGATGTAGTCACTGGAATTGAATGTGATGGGTACAGTATTTTCAGGGAGGATAGAGAAGAGAGAACAGGGGGAGGAGTACTGTTGATGACAGCTGGTGTTGCAGCCAAAGAAAGTAGTATATCAAGATGATAGACATGTGAATGAGAGTTCATTTGAGGCGGTCTGGTGTGAAATAGTGACCAATGCAACTAAATATACAGTTGGATGCTACTATAGGCCAGGGAGTACAGGGGGAGATATTGAATTCATGCATCAGCAAATTAGTGCAATGAGTGCAGGCTTAATGATTATTATGGGGGAATTTAATTACGGTGATTCATACATCTTCTACGAGATAATTACTTGAAACAGCACATAACTGAAGGGACATGTGGTGCGAGAGTGTTGGACCTGGTTATTGGTTCAGAGGTTATATGAATAAGTAAGGTGTCCTCGCTACCTCCAACTGGTGAAAACGATCATGTGGTATTGACTTGGGAGGTTGCAAAATCTGTGGATTTTTCTGTTAAGAGGGATATATACGGAACTACAGGTTAGGCAATTATAACAAACTTTGGAGTGAGCTTGCAGCCATCCCATGACAGAACATATTGCAGGGGAAAGATGTTAGCAGTGCATGGGATAAAATCAGTGGGTATCTGAGGAAAGTAATATCAGATTGTGTCCCCATGGGCAGGAAGTCAAACAAGGCAGGCATTAGATGGATGAGCAGTAGTATCAAGCTTGATCTGCCAAAAAAGAAAATGTTATGGAGAATTTACAAGGCGAAAGGCGATCAGTACACCCGCGATCAGTACAAGGCTCATGCTAGGAAGGTTACCAGCATAGTAGGAAAAGCTAAATCAAATTATGAGAAGACCTTAGCCAATGAGATCAAGGGTAATCCAAAAGAGTTCTTCTGCTATGTGGCAAGTAAAAGGAAGAATGACTTTGGAAGGATAACTTTAGTGGGTGCTGATGGTATTGAGGTGACAAAATCAGATGTAATAGTCGAGTTACTGAGTGATCACTTTTCAAAAGACTATCACCCAAGTGAAGATATCTCTGTACCTGTAGCAATAACTAATGTGAGAATTGAAGCTAAAGAATCGGAGGTATTTAATATAATATATTGCAAAATTTAAATGCAAACACTGCTGTAGGCTTGGATGGAATATCAGCTCGGGTGTTGCGTGAATGTGCAAATGAATTGTCAACCCCTCTTACTTGGATATTTAACTTAAGCTTGAACTCTGGTATGGTCCGTAGGGAGTGGAAGTTAGTCAAAGTGGTTCCGTTGCATAAGGGTTGCTCTAAAACTGCAGTTGTTAATTACAGACCAATCACCATCTCAAGAGTAGTAGTAAAAGTAATGGAAAAGTTGGTTAAAGAGAAAATTCAAGAATGGGTGGATCAGGATATGATACTCTATAGAGGCCAACATGGTTTTGTTAAAGGTAGATCCTGTCTTACAAATTTATTAACTTTTCATAATAGAATGACATCTGAGTTGAACAAAGGAACTGGCTACACAGTGGTACTTCTGGATTTTGCTAAGGCTTTTGACAGGATACCCCATGGAACACTGTTATGCAAATTGAGCAGATGGGAATGGATACTAAATTGGTGATATGGATAGGAGAATGGCTCAGGGAGAGATACCATAAGGTGGTGTATGGAGGAGCCGAGTCCAGGATAAGTCAGGTGACCAGTGGTGTGCATCAGGGCTCTGTGCTTGGGCCATTGTTGTTTATTTTGTATATAAATGATATAGGAAATGGCTTACAGGGAGATATTCAGTTGTTTGCTGATGATGCAAAGTTGGGTAGCACAATAAAAAATCAAACTGATGTTGAAAGTTTGCAGGATGATTTAAATAAGCTGGTTGAATGGGCAAAAGATAATGGATGTCAGTTCAATGTGGAAAAGTGGAAAGTCATGCATTTTGGGATTAAAGGATTACCAGCTGTGTACTATATTGATGGAACAGTACTCCAAGAGATTGATGAGGCTAGGGACTTAGGGGTGTTGGTAGATAGGGAGATGAAGTTCAGAGGACACATTGCTAAAGTGTCCAAGATTGCACATAGGATTACTTGGTTGTTGAGGAACACACTGACATCCAGAGATAAAGAGGTTATTATTCCCCTTTATAAAGTGTTGATACTTCCACATTTGGATTACTGTGCTCAGGTCTGGTCACCAGGATTCCTTGGAGATGAGGAGGTTGTGGAGAAGGTGCAGAGAAGAGTGACCAAGTTGGTGAGTGATGTAAAAAATGCTCCCTACACTGATAGATTGAGAGCTTGTGGATTGCAGAGGTTGGTTGATAGGTGGAGAAGAGGGGATATGATAGAAACATTTAAATTACTGAAAGGTTTTTATAGGGTTGATGCAGGGGAAATGTTTCAGTTGTGTAAGAGTGATGGAATAACCAGAGGTCATCTGTGGAAATTAAAGAAGAGTGTGGTTAACAAGGGTGTCAGAACAAGGTTTTTTGCCTGGAGGGTGGTGAATGAGTGGAATGCATTGCCAGACTGTTGTGAGTTCTTCGTCTGTAAATGAATTCAAGAAGAGATATGACAGATACTGTTTTGCTAGTTTGGGTCTCCCACGATGGGTCTACTGACTCTATGGAGATACCCATAATAATAATAATAATATTATCATTCTCTCACCTTTCACATTTTCTTTCATGCTACCATGCATATATCACTACAATCTTGCTGACACTAGCATTTTGCAAAATGCACAAAATGTAGTCCTTCACACAAAATACAATATGTATTCCAATTTTATCTGACTCAAAACTTGGATGAGCAAAATAAAATTATTTTCATGATTTCTATGCTTCATTTCAATGGGTACATTTTACTGTTTGAGTTGGATTATGGGCATTTTTCAACTAAGGATGAATTAGTTGGTGTCAAATCAAGGTAGTAGTAGTAGTAGTAGTAGTAGCAGCAAGGCTTTTTTCCTCCTAACAAAACAGGAAAACTGGCAAGGGATTATATTCAATTAACAGACACAAATAGTATGCAGCATCTTGTAGGAGATAGTGTAGACTGATGATGTATTATGCAATATCCGAATACTGTGTAGTGTAAAATAGTTGCAAGTGATGAGTCCTGGGACTCCATGGTGTTATGTAATAATAATGATTTGGAATGTTGAAATTACTGATTATACACTACTGTTGCTGTATTAGCTAACATATAATAAGTTTCCAAACTAAATGAATAAATAAAATGATCAATAAAAACATTTCTTTTAACTTCTTTTAACTTTGGATAAGCTAAGCTTAAAGTGTGATTCAGGGTTAGTTTATCCAAATAATGCAAAACTTTTCTGCTACAAACTAAAGAATAATCTGTTAAAAAAAAAAAAATATGGTGACAGTTCAGTGTAAAATAACTAACACTGGGTTTATTTGTCATAAGATTTGATATTAATTAATATTACAGTAATATTAATCTTACTAATGGCAACAACATTCAATTTTCCAATGAAGAGTCACAGAAAGAAATCAACCAATGTTACTGCATCCAGGGCAGCTGACAAATCTGAGGCTGCAGTCTGGGCTCCTGATGGGAAATATGCTATGAGGACTCAATTTTAACATTTTTCAACTCATTATCAATGGTACTCAGAGAAAAATGGATGAACTTAAATACATACTTTAAGAAAACAATATCCATATTGCTTATCTACAAGAAACAAAACTAAACAAAAATCTGAACCTCAGCATCAAAGGATACACAACTCTTAGCAAAGATAGATAGATAGATAGATGGATTTTTTTTTTTTTTTTTTTATTTAACTTGTTAAAATAAACATTACACGATAGGCAACAATGACTATTTACATATTATAAGTATATATTTACAGAGAAAGAAAAAAACATTTTCCTTTCGGGTGTACAATAGAGATATAAATGAATATTCAAAATTAACAGTTCAGTTTCATTCTGAGTTATCAATCAGATGGAGCACATTGTCGTCGTCAATCCAGAAGAGGGTACCAGTTGGATTCCACTCCTCTAGGAATTTCGCGACAGTTCTTATTTCTTTGAAGTGCTCAAGTTCCAATAGAAGCCTGCTTTTTAGTTTCCGACGGAGGATGTGCATGAGGGTTTGTGCAGCTTCAGTGATCGATGGGTGCTGGTTACTTCTTGTCTGTTTTAGGTAAAAGCTGTAGATGACGGCCTTAGCGCAGATGAAGATGAAATTGCATGTTCTGTGTCTGTTTTCTTCTGTGTGGACTAAATTCCAGTAGTCTTCTTGGCTGTGTGTGTAGTTACAGGTGCTAGAGGCGGTATTCAAGGCATAGGTGATTATCACTTTGTTTGCAGGGCAGGTCAGATATGTGTGTTCCAGGGTGCCTGAAACGTCACAGAATGGACGCAGATCCGTTTCTCTTGATATTTTTTTTTTTTTTTTTTTTTTTTTTTTTTTTATTGTAAACATAACAATCTTATATACAGGATTAACCGGTTTTTGGTTCTCTGCAGTCAGACAGAGAGGTTACATACTCTTGTTGAGGTATGTTACATCGAAGTCACTTATAAGGCTAATTACATTTTTTTTTTTTTTAAATAAATTAAAGCCATTAAGAGTTATTTTAACATGATAACATAAGATCTTGTTTTAACATAAGAACATAAATGTGGAAGAACATAGAAGTTACTATTGCACAATATTATCTATTAACATGAGAGTGCCAGCTGATTAACTTTCGCACTGTTAAGCACAACAATCCTTCTTTCTTCCCCCTTTCTTTTTTTTTTTGGGGGGGGGGTAAAGGTGTCACTTCTATGCTGGAAATTGGATTATAATGCAGTCGCCCTGCTCAGCCAGGAGTTGATTCCGTGGATTCCATTCTTGGTGGAAAAGATCTAAGGTGTTGTTTTGCCTATGGTAGTGATGTTCGTGTAGGATCCGACATCTCACCTTTTGTTGGAAGGCTGCAGTGAGTTGGTCAGTTGCCTCTCTCTGTGAAGTTGCTGTGCTGTCTGGTCTTGTATGTCTGAGGTAGAAGTTGTATATTACCGCTTTTGCGGTGATGAAAAGGTAATTGCAGAATGAATGGTTATTTGGCTCCACATGGACGAGATTGAAATATTCCTCTTCTGTATGAAGATTACCACAGGTAAGAGCTGCCGTTTCCCGAGTCAAACTGATTAATTTAGTGTTGACTGGGCATTCCAAGTAGACATGCCGGACCGTTCCTAATTGGTAGCAGAAGAGGCAGTTATCTGAGACGTTTGAGTTAAATTTTCGTAATATAGTAGGAGTAGGTAATATATTATGCCACATTCTCCACTGAATATCTGCGTCAGGTTTGATGGCTCTTGTGCGATATGGTAGATCCCATTGAAATAGTGTTTGATCAGATGATGCAGGATTTTCCATCAAAGTGCTTTGGTTTGACTGTTGTGTTAGGGTGCTGTAGATCTTGTTGGTGTTGCTGGGTGTAAGTTTCTCCCATGAGTTATTGGTTTTTATCAGAAAGATAGGCGCCAAAACTTCTGAGTTTGGAGGAGTAAGCCCCACTTCTGTTATGCTATCAGGCATAGCGGCTTGAAAAGCGGCCTTTACGGTGTCTATCTGCTCAGACTCATTCCCATATTCCAGGTTTTCGAGCGAATTTGGAAAGCGCCAGGTGAGGCTAGATAGATATTTTTTTTTTTTTTTATTTAACTTGTTAAAATAAACATTACACGATAGGTAACAAGGACTATTTACATATTATATATTATAAGTTTTTAAGTATATATATTTCAGAGAAAGAAAACATTTTCCTTTCGGGTGTACAATACAGAATGCAACAAATGAATTAAAAATTTACAGTTCAGTTTCAGTCTGAGTTATCTTTCAGATGAAGCACATTGTCGTCATCAATCCAGAAGAGGGTACCAGTTGGATTCCACGCCTCTATGAATTTCGCGACAGTTCTTGTTTCTTTGAAATGCTCAAGTTCCAATATCAGCCTGCTTTTTAGTTTCCGACGGAGGATATACATGAGGGTTTGTGCAGTTTCAGTGATGGATGGGTGCTGGTTACTTCTTGTCTGTTTTAGGTAGAAGCTGTAGATGATGGCCTTAGCGCAGATGAAGAGGAAATTGCATGTTCTGTGTCTGTTTTCTTCTGTGTGGACTAAATTCCAGTAGTCTTCTTGGCTGTGTGCGTAGTTACAGGTGCTCGAGGCAGTATTCAGGGCATAGGTGATTATCATTTTGTTTGCGGGACAGGTCAGATATGTGTGTTCCAAGGTACCTGGAATGTCACAGAATAGACACAGATCTGTTTCTCTTAGCTGAAATTTGTAGAGCTTAGAAGGAGTTGGCAAGATGTTGTGCCATAGTCTCCACTGTATATCGGAATCTGGTTTGGCACATTTTGATTTATATGGCAGGTCCCACTGAAAACTGTGTGGTATATGCAGCCTTGTAGATGAGAGTGTTAAGGCTGAGTATAAGAAGGGCGAGGATGGGGACACTGACATGAGGAAGTGGTATATTTTAGCTAATACAGCAACAGTAGTGTATGATCAGTCTGACCACCTGACCACAAGCCCATGGTTTTGGCAGAATTTAATTTGGCCCCTGAGGCTTGTGCATATAGTCTGTGTGCTTCTTCGGTTACTGTCATTTCTTCTTCATTTCGTACTATTACAGTGACGTCATTGGCATATGCTGATAGGATAATTTTTTGATGTGGCTCTATTATTCTGGTTCGTTTGGAGATGATGGTGTCGTGTACTCTTTTTAAGAAGGGTTCTATGGCCAGTGTGTATAATTGACCGGAGAGGGGACATCCTTGCTTGATCCCTCGAGAGTATGACAAAGTGCGAGTGAGCCTGTTGTTGATTTTTAAGCAGAAGTGTGCATCTCTGTAAAGCAATTGCACTGTTTCAATGATGAGAGGACCATACCCAAATGCCTTTAGAACTTCATAAAGGTAATCGTGCTCTACCCTGTCGAAAGCCTTCTCCTGATCAAGGCTGACGAGAGCTAGGCCTTCATGTTGGCTGTTTGCGATGTGGATGATATCTCTTATTAAATGGAGGTTATCGTGTATTGATCTTCCTGGGACAGAGTACGTTTGATGTTGGCCAATAACTTCGGACAGTGTTGGCTTTATTCGGTTTGCTATAACTTTGGAAATGATTTTGCAATCGGTACTAATTAGGGAGATTGGACGCCAGTTTCGGATATTCTTTGGTATCAATCGTGCTACTGAGGTCGTGACAGATTTTGGAAGCCCATTGATGTAGGCTTCTTGCAGTGTTTTGAGGAGAAGTGGTCCGAGTTGATTCCAGAAGACTTGGAAAAACTCTGACGTGAGACCATCAAGGCCAGGAGATTTGTTCTTTGGCAAAGATGTGCATGCGGTTTTCAGTTCATCTAGCGTGATTTTCTTTTCTAAGTGGTTCTGATCTGTTGCAGAGATTTTTTTTGTTTCTTTCAGTATTTCATGAATGGCATGATGGGATGTTCCTGTAGTACTGTATGCATTCTTGTAGTATTGTAGGATTTCAGAGGTGATTTTACTAGGATCTTCTGTGATGCTGTCATCTCGAAGTCTGATAGCAGAGATGGAATTTACTGCCTGGCATTTTTTTTCCAAAGAGAAAAAATATTTTGTGGGGGCGTCTGAAAGATTTATTTGTGTATGCCGCGATCTAAGTAGGGCACCTTTTGCCGATAATTCTGCCTGTCTTTGCATGGCTTGGAAGGCAGAATGATGTTCAGGGCTTTCTTCTGGGAGATACTTGAGCTGTTCTTCAAGTTGTCGGATTCTAATGTTCCTCTGTTGATTTTTCTGGTGACTGTAGATCTGCGTAAAGGATTTTATTCGTGATTTTAAGTGGGGGCACCATGTTTTCATTGGTTCTGTATCCACTTTCGAGTGAGTGAGGTTGGTTATTAAAGCCTGAGTGTTTGTTATATAAGCTGGATCTTTCAGGAGAGTATTGTTGAAGATCCAATAGGCACTTCCTGATTTGGATGCTTCCCAAGATACTGAAAGTTGCAGCTTGAAGAAGCAATGATCTGAAATGTAGGAAGGGATGTGTGAGATGTTTCTAACTAGAGGCAAGGTAGAGAGAGAAGAACTGGTGGAGGGCTTGCTATCCTTTTGAAGACCCCAGAAATCAAATTCAAAGAAATCATTCTAAATCAATATTTAAATAATAACAGTTCAACAGAAGCTCAAGCTGTTGAAAAACATCTATCAAACCATTCTATTTTAATTACAAACGTCTACCACCATGATATACAAATATTGATACAGACCTCATTGAAAAGCTAAGCGTGGCTCCAACATTGGGCTTTTTGCATTTAGGTCACCAAGTATGATAGTGACTTAAATGCAAAAAGCCCAACATGGGGCTCCCCCAATTTAGACCATAAAGGTCAACAATTGGAAGACCTCTTTACAGATTTCAAACTCACAACAATTAACAATAGACAGGGTACTTATCTCTCTAAAAACTATGAGAACGGAATCTGCTATTGACATCACAGCTATTAATTATAGCATTGCATCAAGAGCACAATGGAAAGTTTTGGGAAATGCCATCACTGACCACAGATCCATAATAACAACACTAAACTTCAAGATTGATCAAGAACAGCAAATCAAAAGGACATGGAACTTCAGAAAAGCCAAATGGACAAGGTTTGGGTTTACCCAAATCTTGGAGAACCTTTGACAAGATGAACCTGTCTCTGGAAACCTTGATAGAAAATTACAAATCCTTACTTCGAACATCAATAAAGCTACCAAAGCAACAATACCAAGAGCAAACGGAAAAATATCTCGATACCATACTGGAAAGATTACAATATCGATTCAATGATTATAGAAAGAGACATTATCAACGAATAATTTAGAATTAATAAAACTGATGAATCCAGAAATAAATTAATGGATATAACATGCAAAATAGAGCAGGAAATTCTTGGAAGTGCAAGCAAGAGAAATGGGCAGATCTTTGCTGTAACCTGGATCCAAGAAAAGACAGTCAACACTGGAACATTATTAGAATCCTAGACAACAAAAACATCAAAGAAGAGAACCAACAAAAAACAAACTCATCATAAATGATGGGAAAAAAGCTATTACAGATCGAGAAATGGCAAACACACTGGCAAAAAAAATTATTCAAACAACTCCAAACTTCGGTATAACAGAGAGAACAAGTTCCTCAATAAACTCACAAGTAAGATACTAAAACAAGCAAGAACATACCAATCTAATGACATCTTCTCTGAAGAATTTACACTGAACTAAATTCATCAATTGAGAAAACTGCACCTGATAAATTGCCTGATAATGATCCTATCTTTGGTCATATGGTCAAACACCTTGGCAAAAACGCCAAAGAACAACTTATGGACATTCTTAATACTTCTTGGAGAATAGGCAAATTTCCAAAAGAATGGAAAAAATCAGTTATTGTACCCATCCTAAAACCTGACAAAAATGCCACAGAATGTCAAAGTTATAGACCTATTGCATTAACAAGTATACTCTATAAAATCACTGAAAGAATCATACACTCCAGACTCATGCACTGGCTCACAAAAAATAAGAAAATTAACTTCTACCAAACTGCCTATAGAGCACGTCATTCGATGACAGATCAATTATTCTACTTCTGTCAAACAATAATAAACTCATTTCAGGATAAATCAACAAAAAAGACAACTGTCATATTCCATGATATGACTTCTGCTTTTGATTGTGTTTGGATCAAAAAATTAATACAAATAGTACATGATATAGGAATTAGAGAAAATACTTTAATCTGGATCACTGATTTCATGAGAGGAAGAAAGATGAAGGTTAGAATCGATGTGGATAACCTGGGCTGTGTTCCCCAGGGCTCAGTATACTCAGTCTCTTATTATTCCTTTTATATGTCAATAACATTCATTCTTACCTTACAGAAGACACAAAAGTAGCTTGCTACACAGATGATATAGCCATCTGGCACACTAGTGATAAACTTAAAGAATCGGAAGAGATTGATATTTTTCTAATCCTCTCATGGAACAAATCCACGAGAGGATTAGAAAAATAGTCAGATGAACTTTAACTCAAAATCAACCCAGATAAAACAAAACTAAGCATCTTTAGTATAGACAGGAAAAATAGACATTCCCTACAATGTCAAAGTCATGATCAACAACAGGCTAATTGAAAAAGTTGCAAATCCTTTTTATCTTGGTATTACGCTTGATCAGGAATTACGTTTGGCTCAACACATCTCTGACACTTCCAAAAGGGCTCTCAAAAAAACTAAATATATTGAAAAGGCTTTGCAGAACAAATTTGGCACAAAGCCAAAAATTCTCAAAACTACCTGCACAACACTAATAAGGCCAATAATGGAATATGCAGCACCTATCTGGTCACCTTCAGCTTCATTGGTAAAGGAGAAATTAGACAAAGTACGAGCAAAAGCATCCAAGATTATCATTGGTGCAATCTCATCCACTAACAACATCAGAGCCCAACAGGAATGTGGGCTTGACCTGCTGGAGGATAGATGGAAATTTGCTACCATAAAGTTTATTAATAATATCAGAAGCTACCAAAGCAATCATATCTCCCTAAAAACTTATGAACATTGAAATCAAAAATGCAGACTTCACAGATCATCAACTTTACAATATGATGACACTATCAGGAAGGAAATAGATCTTGATCATCTAAATTCCCACATAAGTAAAGAGCCTCTATATTCCAGTCCTTTACCACCAAATACCTCCATAAATCTAAACCTTATGAAATCCTGTACAAAAAAAAGAATCAAAAGAAACACTCAAAGAAAGAGGGCTCAATACTATCAACATCCTCCAAACAAATTATTTGTTACACCGAAAGATCGTCAGATACCAATATGATTAATGGAGGTGCTGGTGCTCTCCTTCTACTCCTGAAAGGTGCAAAACTTTCAATAAAAGTTGGATCTGGGAGAATTGCTTCAAACTTTATCAGCATACTTTATGCAATAAATAAAGTACTCAAAGCTTATTTAAAATTATCATCATCTCAACAATCAGAGGGAATTATAATTTCCAGTGACTCAAGATCAGCTATGCAGCAATCAAAAATGGCAATACCAAGCTCACACAAAACATCCATAAACTCTTACTAACTAAAGTGTTTGGGAAAAAGTTTTACAACAGATTCCTGCTCGTGTAGATTGATTACAATGAGGCAGTTGAGAAATTAGTAAAAGAGGCCAGAGAACTCAACCAAGAAACTGACATGTTAACTCTTGCTGATGCTAATGCATTAGCAAAATCTAAACTAATTCCACTAAAATCAGGGATACACCATCAAATTCCCAAAATCAATGTTGACAGAAAGACCTCCACCACGATAGCAAGACTCCGAACTGGACATTTTAGAGGAATGAAGATCAATACGGATGCTACAAGAACATATAGAAACTGCAATAACTTCCCTAATACTGAACTGACACCCATTCACATTTTTAAATGTCCAGCAATTACAGCAGCCTTGCAAGCAACAGCTCTATACAAACAAAATCATCAAAGCCAAAGCAGTTCAAAGGAGCACATGGAAATATCTAAGACTCTTCAAAGGACAACAACAACAACAACATCAATCTTATGATAAATATACCCAGCGTTAGTTATGTTACATTAGTTTTGTTGTTGAAAATAACATACTAATCACAGTGATAGTTCCTTATTCTAGAGTGGTGTATATATACACATCATTCAGACAATACTAACTTACCCTAAACCCATCATATCCCCAAGAGAACTCATCACCTCCAAGTTCACAAGAAGAAGCAAATACTAAGGTTGCCCAACCAATCTTCATTGGTCCTAGTGTCATTATTTCAAACTCATAGTACCTATCAAAAATTTTAAATAGCAATATTCAAATTATCCAAGGAAAAATATTTATATTTATTAATAAGATCACATGTTATTTGAATAAATACTTTTAAAGATTCAATAATGCAAGCTGACTAGATTTAATGATAGCAGTTTGAGATATAGATGAAAACTGCATATGCTTAAGTTTTTTAATTACAGATAATATAATTCATAAATAATTGCTGTTTAACTTCTATGTTAATGATATTGGCAAAGATATGGATGGGGATATTCGGTTGTTTGCAGATGATGCAAAGTTGGGAAAAATTATGAGGAGCAGAGCATATGTTGTGGCCTTACAGGAAGACTTGAATAAATGGAATGAATGTGCACAGGAGTGGAGATACCAGTTGAATGTTGCAAAATGTAAGGTTTTAAAATTGGTAAACAAAGATAGGATATAGAATTTATGCTTAATGGTGATATATTGTTGGAGGTGGAGGAAATAAGAGAGATCTTGGAGTGATGGTGGATAAGGATCTAAAATTTAGAGGACACATTGCCAAAACTGTGAGGACAACACAATGAATTCTGGGAATGATGCAGAGGACACTGACTTGTAGAAATAAGGAGATTCTTTTTCTGTTGTATAAGGCTCTTATTACGCCACACATGGGCTACTGTGCCCAGATTTGGTCACTGGATTTCAAAAGGACAAAGAGATGTTGGAGAGGATCCAGAGGTGACTGACTAAGGTAGTTTCTCTGGAATGTCAAATATAAGGAATGGTAGAGAAGATGAAATTTGCAGAGTCTAGTGGATAGGAGGAGTGATATGATAGAGACTTTCAAGTTGGTAAAGGATTGTTATAGGATCAATGTTAGAGAGGGTTTTACAGGAAACAGTGGGAGATCAGAGGAGAACAAGAGGTCATCCATGGAAGTTGTAGAAGGAGGGTGTGAGCAGGAGCTTTCCTTTTTTGCATGCAGAGTTGTGAATGATTGGATTGCCTTGCCTAAGAGTGTGGTGTCTGCAGAGAATTTGAGTGTGTTAAAGGCACAGTATGATGAGCTGTGTGCATGACAAAAGGATCTCCTGGATCGGTCTTTGACTCTATGGAGATCTTGGGATGATAATAATAATAACAAGAATACAGTAGTGATAATATTATAATTTCAAGAATTTTATCACGCTAATTACAGTTGCTGTAAATTGTAGTTTATGTAGTTTATATGTGGTTTAAATTAGATTTATGTTGCTTTTGTCTTAATATATGTTCTTTTGTACAGCACATTTTTGTGAAGTAGAACAATGGCACCCAAGAGAAACTTGTTCAAAGAATTTTCCTGAGAGACTTCATGTAGTGTCTGCAAAATGTATTCTTTATTACAAGTGAGTGAATTTTAAATATGCAGAAAGTGTGATGAAAGCGAGTACAAAAAGAGTGGGGTGGGTCCAAAGAGTGAAGTTGCAAATATAACAGGGAATAGGTGCAAAAATGTGAGCGATGTAGAGAGAGTTAAAATGATGATCTTAAGAATAGCAAGCATGAATGATGTGAAGAAGGAAGAGCTATCCATAATGTATGTGTATGTGTGTGTGAGAGAGAGAGAGAGAGAGAGATGTAGCAGGCTTGTGCAGAATCCTTCCTAGGACGAAGCTCAAGCTTCAGTGAATGCATAAATGTCTAGTAAGTGGTACAACCGAGAAAAGAAAAAGAAAGAAGAGTTGTAAGAAAAGAGAAAGGAATGCTTGACTAAATAAGAAGAAAGAATTTTTTTTTCTCACTTGGCTACAAAGTAAATTATATTTGAAAATGAATTATATTCATCTTTTCCATTAAGTGACCTTTTTTATAATGCATAGTAATATACATGTCCGAAAGGAAGTGTGCTTTACATGATGGAATACTAAGGCAATTGATTCACACTGCCTCTCAAGTCATTCGTGCCCACTATTACAATCATCTCATCTACTCTCTCACCTCGCTTAACTGCCATAGTCACACTATCTATTGTTTCTCCAGGCAAACACTCTTACCATTCTATCTTGTACACCACAGGTAATTGAGTTTCCATACATTGCACCTTTTACCAATCTGTTTCTTCCTTGCTCACCTGCATCCCTCACTTTCTCTCTTCTAACACCGTCTTTCTTTGCTTTTCCCCTTACCTGTTATCCTGTCATCTCACCATTCCTGGTTCCAGCACTGTCTCACATTTTTCTCATTCCCTCTCTTTTACTGGTTCTCGTAATCTCTTCCCTTCCATCATTCCCATCTCTCTCTCTCTCTCTCTCTCTCTCTCTCTCTCTCTCACTCCTACTCTAATCAACTTTGCATTCAATGTCATGAGTCACCTAATCTCATCTTTCATGCTTCTGGCTTGTTCTCAATACATTCCACTTCTTCTTTCAGCACATCTATCTCTCTCTTTCTCTGCAAGCTATCTACTCTTGCTCGACATTCATTTCGACATTCACGATGTTTCAAACCTACTACCTTCCCTACTTTTATGTTTTCATTCATATTCCTCTTGTTATCTGTTATCTTCACCCTTGATCACATTACTCATCCCTCTCAGTTGGTATTCCCCTGTTTCTGATGGAATGCTGCTGAGATCTGTTATGATAATCCTAGGAGAATTCAGAACAATGCTGAGGACTTTTAGGCACCAATTAGTTTTCAGCTAAAGTTATTAGCATTAGTAAGGTTATAGTATTTTCAGAGTGTGAGGGAAGGTTATAGTATTTTCAGAGTGCGCACTCTAGGCTATCTGGTAGGAGATAGAGGACAACAGTACAAAATATATAGTTTGTTACTGCTCTAGACCAGGGGATGCAAAGGCTAATATGTATAGTATGCATCAGCTAATAAATTCAATGCATGGAGGGGTGAGTGATTATTATAAGGAACTTCAACTATGGAAATGCAAATTGAAAGAGGGAACACATGGGTGGAAGGAAATGGAATTTATGCAGTTAATAAGGAGTAAGTACCCGAGGTAGTGATGGATGGTTCAAGGGTTTGAGAGTGCTTGATCTAATAATCTGATCTGAGGATTTGTTTGTAACCAAGAAGACCACATTGCCATGATCTGGGGAGAGTGATCAAGCAGTCTTACAGAATGTGGAATTACAGAACTGGTAATTATGACAAACTTGGGGGACTGCTTGGGGCAATGTACTATCAAATGAGATACTGCAAGGGATGGATATTGATAGCGTACTGGAAGTGGTGACGAGGTGTTTGAAGAAAGCAATAACAGACTGCATACCAAGAGTAAAGAATAAATAAGATTAGGGATAAATGGAAGAATAGCATTATTCAGCAGGCTGCAAAGATTTTAAAGAAAGTGATCAGCAAGTGTGTAAGCAGTACAAAGCATAAGCTAGAAGTGTGAAGTAATGAAGGCAGAATCAGAGCATGAGATAAAATGATCTGTGCAAGCTAAAGGTAATCCCAAACAGACTTTTGGTATATAGTGCAAGTAAAAAGTAGAATGATTACAGTACAGTAATTCTGACTGGCAAATGCTGATAGCAGGAAGGTCACTGAAGGTAGGCAAAATAGTTGGATTAATAAGTGATCACTTTGCAAGAGTATATCATCCAAGTGAAGATAATGCAGTAATAGTTGCAGGAACTGATATGGAAATAGAGTTAAATTAACTGGAGCTGCATAAGATAGTACAGAACCATGATGTGAATGCACACTGCAGGATTAGTGGAATCGCTTAGAATCTAGCTTGGAATCGCCTGACTTTGACCTTCTTTGGCTGAAGATATTCCTCTGCCACTCAGTCAAATTCATCCGCTGTCTCTATCGCTCTCCTAACACCACCAATCACTCAGAGCTCTTTCATTTTCTCTCCTTAAAAGTTGATTTTCTCCAGTTCCACTCCCCAAATAGCTTTGGGATGGATGAGCTTACAGCATCACAGAATATCAGCAGGATTCAGATATGGAGGCAAACTTATTTGGAAATTTTACCATCTACAGAAAAAAAGAATCGCCCGACAAAGCCATGCCAAGTATGTACACGAAACAAACAATGATACGAAACGCATTATTATTGTCCTGTTTGCCAGGAAAAACCACCATTGTGTGTGGAAAATTGTTTTAAAGTGTATCATTCGTAATTTGAATAAATTGGTTTTTATTTTATTGATTTTATTAGTTTTAATTTGATTTACAAATTACGGGTTAACTCGTGCTTGGCATAGGAGGTCAGCAATCGACATACGAGTATATTCGTAGTTGGTTTCTGAGGCACATATATAATATACTATATTTTAGCTGAAATTATTTCCCTTCTACCAAGCCCCCAGACGTGCACTCCACTTTATTCACAAGCAAAGGATCCAAATTAAGGCACTTATACTAAGGGTCAACTTGTGCTTGGTATAGGAGGTTGGTAATCGACATACGAATATATTCAAAGTTGGCTTGTGAGGCTCATATACCAACTACGAGTATACTCATAGTTGGCAGCGAACATGTTAATAAACTGACTACATGGTGATTACTGTTGGACTTTGCAAAGTGATTTGACAGGATACTGCATGGAATTTTGATATCTTACACTCAGAATCCCACCATCTAGTTTTCGTGTCCCTGACTGGCCACACAGAATCTGTTCCTCTCACCAACAATCTACCCAACATCACACTACCACTGTCTCTCAAATACAGATCAGGTGCAGCAAACAGCTCTCTCCTGCCATCAAATTTATCCTTATATCCATAAATGTAAGTCTGCTCTTCCTGCCTATTCTAGCTGTCATGCCATTCATGGTCATTGCTCTTCTCCTCAGCTCTCTACAATCATCCCTTGGCAACATACTCACAATTCTCCCTCTCACACTCTTACACTTCACTGTCTCTAGCAACACTAGGAAATCTCATGGTAATTCATTCACACTTCCTTGCAAATAATCTGTTCTCACCAGCACAGTCTTTCCTCTCCTCTCCACGCCTCAGTCACTCTTCCAATTCTTGCTTCTCTCAGACATACTTTTGACACTTGCTCCATTTTCCCACTTTCTTCACAGCATCCCCATACAGCACTACATTATTTTCCACCATTCCACTGCAATTATTCATTTTTGACACGTCTGCTACTGGCACCTTCCTTTTTGCAACTCCAACTACCAATCTCCTCTCTAAATATTCACTTTGCACATGCCTCAATTTATTCCTCAACCTTGTTGATTATTTTCCAATATCCTCACCTGGAGTCAGACTCATCTAGGAGGTCACTTTGTCATACATACAGCTCATCATACAATGTCTTAAACACATTCAAATTCCACCTTCCACATCAAATCGCCAACAGTGTAAGACTGGATGTAGCTTGTGTCCTTTCCATAGCAAAACCACCCAAAACCAATATATCCAACAAGGAATTTAAAGCCCTACAGGAATTGAGAAATAATAAAGAATTAGTTATCACCAAAGCGGATAAGGGAAATGCAACTGTAGTACTTAACCAAAAGGACTACAAAGGTAAGCTGAATGCTTTTCTATTAGATCAGGCTACTTACCTCCCTATCAATTACAACCCCACCAACTCACAAATTAGAAAACTTCACAGGCTCCTTAAGAAAGTCACTTCTTGGCCTGTAGAAGTTACCAACAGATTAAAACCGTTTAACTCTATACCCCCCCCCCCCCGTATTTACGGACTCCCAAAAATACATAAAGAAAATGTGCCATTGCGTCCCATAGTGGATGGCATTGATTCCCCCACATACAAATTAGCTAAACATTTGGCCAAAGAGCTCACACACTATACTGGCAACACACCATCACACATAAAAAACTCAGCCCACTTCAAAGCCAGCATAGAAAACCTTACACTCCAACATACTGACATAATGGTCAGCTTCGACATCTCCTCCTTATTCACAAATGTCCCACTCAAGGAAACTTTAGAGCTAATCCAAGCTAAGTTTTCTCCCGATATCTCAGCCCTATTTCAGTTCACAATGAACTCAGGCTATTTCGTTTGGCAGGGAAAATTCTACAAACAAATAGAGGGGACAGCCATGGGCTCACCACTCTCCCCACCTTTGGCCAATTTCTTTATGGAGACCTTTGAGGAAAAAGCCTTAGCCTCTGCCCCACAAAAACCAACCATATGGCTTCGCTACGTTGATGATGTGTTCGCTATTTGGCCATATGGCTCTGAAACACTCCTCTCATTCCTTACACACTTAAACAACCAACATGCCAGAATCAAGTTCACCCTGGAAAAAGAGGAAAACAACTGCTCCTAGACACACTAGTCACCCGCCAGCCTGATGGAACTTTGGTTTTCTCAGTTTACAGAAAACCCACCCATACAGGCAGATACATCCACCAACAATCCCCCCCCCTCACAACAATATGGAGTGGTAAAAACACTATACAATAGGGCTAAACTAATCTGTTCTAATGACATAGCCCTTAACACTGAACTAAATCACATCCTCAACACTTTCTCAGCCAATGGCTACCCCCCAAAAAAAATCCAAAAAATATTAAAACCTACAAACCACAGCCCCCCCCCTCCTCCCCCCTCCACAAAAAAGATTACTCTAAATCCATCACCATCCCCTACATCCAAGGCACCTCAGAAAAAATTACCAAAATTCTAAAAAAAACATGACCTCACCTTCTGTTACAGGCCTTACAGAAAATTGGCATCCCTTATCTGCTCTACCAAAGACCAACCACTTCCCCTAGACCTACCTGGTGTATACCAGGTCCCTTGCAGTTGTAAACTGTCGTACTTTGGCCAAACAGGCAGGACAGCGAATATCAGAATTTCTGAACACAAGGACTACATCCGGTTTTACAAGTATAGCCATTCTGGTCTTGCAGACCATGCTCTGGATACTCGCCACAGAATACGGTGGAAGAAAGCTACAGTAATACACCGGAGCAAATATAAATACGAAAGATTATTTATGGAATCAGCCTCTGCCCTAAGAAACTCTCCGAACCTCAACAAATTTGGTTGTATGCGACTGCCCCAAATTTGGGAGGCATACATCAGCAGACCTTCAGCCCAACGGCCAAGAACACCTACTTAGCCCGCCAGAGGGCACCATCAGGACTTCTAGGAGAACGATAGCTTCATATCTTCATTCTCAGTTACTGTATTGTTAGTGCCTGTGTGCAACTGCCTTTTTGTAAGTTCCTTTTGAAAATGGCAATGTGACATTGCCGAAATATCGGAAATATTAATTAAAGTATAATTTAATTTATATTCGGATCTACGTTGTTTCAATTCCCTAAGTGATTTAGAAATTCAAATTCCCTGCAGACACCACACACTCACGCAAGGCATTCCAATCATTCGTAACTCTGAATGCAAAAAAAAACCCTGCTTCTCACTTCCTTGTTCACGCCCTCCTTATACAGCCTCCGGGGATGACCTCTTGTTCTCCCCTGATTTCCTACCATTTTATGAAAATCCTCTTCAACATTAATCTTATAACAATCCCTTACCAACTTGTACATCTCTATCATATCACCCTCTCTTCCTCCTATCCAGTAGACTCTGCAAATTGCATCTTCTCAACCTTTCCTCATTTCCGACATTCTAGAGATCAGAAACTATCTTAGTTGGTCACCTCTGGACCCTTTCCAACATCTCTTCGTCTTTTTGAAAACCAGGTGACCAAATCTGTACACAGTAGTCCATGTGTGGTGTAATTGGAACCTTATACAATAGAACAAGAATCTCCTTATTTCTACAAGTCAGTGTCCTTGGCATCATTCCCAGAATTTGGTGTGTTATCCTCACAATTTTGGCAATGTGCTCTCTAAATTTTAGATCCTTATCCACCATCACCCCAAGATCTCTCTTATTTCCTCCAACTCTAACAATATATTACCATCAAAAATAAATTCTACATCCCATCTTTGTTTCCCAAATTTTAAAACCTTACATTTCGCAACATTCAACTGGTATTTCCACTCCCATGCCCATTCACTCACTCTATTTAAGTCTTCTTGTAAGGCCACAACATCTGCTCTACTCCTTATAGTCTGTCCTAACTTTGCATCATCTGCAAACAACTGAATATTCCCATCTAAATCTTTCCCAATATCTTTCCCAAAGGAGTAGCCCTAAAATACACCACTAATGAATCCTTTCTTTATGAATCCTTTTTTTTCCAACAGAGGGCAGGCCAACAATTGTTGTAGCGGTTGGTCAGGATCTTTAACAAACCAGTTTGATTGTAGTGTAGCTTGTTTTCTGTATATAGTGTGTACGCTCCAGAAGATGACCTTGACATAAAGGTTGAAATGTCGAATGTAGATTTTAGTTATATTAAACTAAAGTTTTTATTCAAACACGGTAGTTGTCTCCATAATTTTCAAAAATGTACACCACTAATGACTTTCCTTTTCTAGCATATTGCACCCTCATACACAACTTGCTGATACCTATCAGATAGCCAATATCTGATCCAATGCACTAGTCTAATATTCACTCCTATCTGTGCTAGTTTGACTATCAACTTATCATGCAGTAATCTATCAAAAGCTTTTACAAAATCTAAGTATACTACTGTATAATCTTCGCTATTCCAACTTTTGTAACACTCAAATTGATAATGTTATTCACACCACTATTGATTGCTTCTTTCACCACATTACTCACTTGCTTTTTTTCATAACTTTCTTACACATTCAGTGCACTTTCACTGTAGTGCAAGTGCAGTGAATTTCTCTTTGCTATCAGTTGAGCACTCATTCTTCTCATTACATTCTCACTACTGTCATCTTCAGTCACTGTCCATCAACTATGCATTCAACTACACTTCCTTCAAACTTAAAATCCATAATTTATTGACATAACCTAATGAATTCATATTGCACACATGCTTTTCAAAAAAAGTAAATCAAAATTTAACTCATGCACAGACAAAGCACCACCCACCACCTTGTGTTTTATGCCAGTCAGCATATATTTATTAAGTCTAACTTCATGAATAGTTCTTCAATAATTATAATTACACATGACTTCAGTAACAGAGTTGAGAAGGATTATGTGTTTACCATTAGATGATATCACTGGAAGAATTTATCTATGCCTCGAAACACAAGAAGTAGAATGTAATATGTAGTACGTATGGCAAAGCATAACAAAATTTCAATTTACCTGTTAAGTGAAGCTTACCATTTTCCTACATTAACTGCATAAGTACTTTCAGCTCTGTAAGTTCGCTGGTCATATTTCACTTTGTCTTGAGATCCTAAAACACCTGTGAAATTTCAGGATCATTACTATACATAAAATATTATTGAATTCTTATTTCAATTAGAATGTTAATTTCGTTATACAGTTTACGTGCCAACTATTACTTATTAGTAAGAAAATTGCAGTGCTTGCGAATATTCATTTTTATAAAATTAATCCATTATACAAACCTTCTGGTCCCTCTCCTGCTGGAGGTTCTAACACATAACCATATGCCAACAAAGTTCGTACAGTTTCACTAGCTGTATCTCTGGTTTAAAAGAAATAACTTAAATTAATTTTACTTTATGAATAACTGATGATGATTTAATATTTCTATAACATTTATTATATAAAATTTTCTGCAAATTTCTGGTTTAAGGTGCAAATTAATCAAAATTTATTGGATCAGAGAAGCGAAACTAAATAATTGCTATTATTCACTTATTACAAGTTTTATACTGATATATTTCCTTTGAATAATAAATTCAAAGTAAAGTTTCCATTAATTATCTTATATGTTAGCATACAAAAGGGGATTTACCTATTAGCTGTTTTTATGGCATCATCGACATTTTTATATGGTACTAGATGAGGACTTCTCTTTGTCGCACTATCCTATGTGGAAGTGATGAAACAATAAAAGTTTATTTAATTAACACTAATTTAATGACTTGCAGAATTAAGTTTTGATGCAAGTGCAACGAATTTATTTTTTACTAAATAATTTAAGGAAATTACAACGGCAACTAGGATATACATTAAAATAAATTTTAACATACTTCAATATTTCGGCAACGTCAAGTTGCCATTTTCAAGAAACTTAAGAACAAGACACGTGCATGCAGGCACAACAAACAGCAAGTGAGGAAGAAGCTATTATTTCACCTAAAGTCCTGATGGTGCCCCCTAGTGGGCAACGTTGGTATTCTATTCTTGGGCGATTGGGCTGAAGGTCTTCTGATGTAGGTTTCCCAAATTTGAGGCAGTCTCATGAAGCCAAATTTGTTGAGGTTTGGATTGTATCTTAGGGTTGAAGCTGATTCCATGAAAAGCTTTTCATATTTGTATTTACTATGGTGTATCATCATAGCTTTCTTCCACCGTATTCTATGGCAGGTATCCAGTACATGGTCAGCAAGACCAGAGTAGCTGTATTGGTGAAATCGGATGTAGTCCTTGTGTTCTGAAATTCTTATATTTGCTGTCCTGCCTGTTTGGCCAAAGTAGGACAGCTTACAGCTGCAAGGGACCTGGTATACACCAGGTAGGTCTGAAACAAGAAGTTAAGTCATGTATTTTTAGGATTTTTGTAATTTTTTCTGAGGTGCCTCAGACATAGGGTATGGTGATGGATTTAGAGTAATCCTTGTTGTGAGGGGGGGGTTACTGGTTTCAATATTTTTTGGATTTTTTGGGGGGATAGCCATTGGCTAAGAAAATGTTGAGAATGTGATTACCTTTTCTCTTCGCAAAAGGCTCTTCGTATTTATAACCGTGCCAGCCAAACCTTGCTCAGAGAACAAATTGCCATGACCTGCTGTTTCCTGAATGATGCTAACTTAGCTATACAGGAAGATGACCTTTCAAGCATCTTAAGCCACGAAATTTGGTCTATTTTATACAACATCTCATGCACTGCAGCAGAGAAAGAATTTAAAAAAGTATGAGATTGACACATCAAAAAATTTGAAAATTTAAAAAAGAACTCAATCTCGAAAACCACAACTTCCTACTGAAACAGTAGTCAACCTTTTGTCATTTAGTGTGAAACCTGAAGCACTCGACGCCCTCGCATGTGGCCACAACTTCGCCATTGCATCCAGAAGAATACCTGCTGAAGATATTATGATACGAACTGAACGCGGGATACAACACCTTCCAAACCATGTCACCAACGATGTTAGACTGGATGTGGCTTGTGTTCTGACCAAAACTAAACCACCAAAAGCCAACATGCCCAGTAAGGAAATTAAATCTCTACTAGAATTAAAGAAAAACAAGAAAATAACAATCACCAAAGCTGATAAAAGGAACACCACAATATTGCTTAACCAAAAGGATTACACAGGTAAGCTGAAAGCTCTATTGTTAGATCGGGAAACTTACCTCCCTATCGAGTAGAATCTCACCAACTTACAAATTAGAAAACTCCACAGGCTCCTTAAGAAGGTCACTTCTTGGCCTGTGGAAATCACTAACAAATTAAAAACATTTAACTCCCCCCCCCCCACGCCTCTCCAACTCCACTGGCAACACACCTTCACACATAAGAAACTCAGCCCACTTCAAAGCCTGCACAGAAAACCTTACACTCAAGCACACTGACATAATGATCAGTTTTGATGTCTCCTTCTTATTCACAAATGTCCCACTCAAAGAATCCTTAGAGCTAATCCAAGTTAAATTTCCTCCCGATATCACAGCCCTATTTCAGTTCACAATGAACTCAGGCTATTTTGTTTGGCAAGGAAAATTCTACAAACAAATAGAGGGGACAGCCATGGGTTCTCCACTCTCCCCACCCATGGCCAACTTTTATATGGAGACTTTTGAAGAGAAAGCCTTAAACTCTGCCCCACAAAAACCAACCATTTGGCTTCGCTATGTTGATGATGTGTTCGCTATTTGGCCACATGGCTCCGATGCACTCCTCTCCTTCCTAACACACTTAAACAACCAACACCCCAGAATCAAATTCATTCTGGAAGAAGAAAAAAACAACTGCCTTCCTTTCTTAGACACACTAGTCACCCGCCAGCCTGATGGAACCTTGGTTTTCTCAGTCTATAGAAAACCCACCCATACAGGCAGATACATTCACCAACAATCCCACCACCCCTCCTCGCAACAATATGGAGTCATTAAGACCTACACAACAGGGCTAAACTTATCTGTTCAAATGACAATGCCCTAACCACAGAACTAAACCACATTCTCAACACTTTCTCAGCCAATGGCTACCCCCCCCAAAAAAATCCAAAAAATATTGAAACCAGTAACCCCCCCCTCACAACAAGGATTACTCTAAATCCATCACCATACCCTATATCCGAGGCACCTCGGAAAAAATTACAAAAATTCTAAAAAAACATGACTTAACTTCTTGTTACACACCATATAAAAATTTGGCATCCCTTATCCGCTCTACTAAAGACCAACTCCCCCCCCCCCCAGACCTACCTGGTGTATACCAGGTCCCTTGCAGCTGTAAGCTGTCCTACTTTGGCCAAACAGGCAGGACAGCAAATATCAGAATTTCAGAACACAAGGACTACATCCGGTTTCACCAATACAGCTACTCTGGTCTTGCTGACCATGTGCTGGATACCTGCCATAGAATATGGTGGAAGAAAGCCACGATAATACACCGTAGTAAATACAAATATGAAAGGCTTTTCGTGGAATCAGCTTCAGCCCTAAGAAACAATCCAAACCTCAACAAATTTGGCTGCATGAGACTGCCTCAAATTTGGGAAACCTACATCAGAAGACCTTCAGCCCAATCGCCCAAGAATACCAACATTGCCCACTAAAGGGCACCATCTGGACTTTAGGAGAAATAATAGCTTCCTGCTTCTTCCTCACTTATTGCTTGTTGTGCCTGCGTGCACGTGTCTTGTTCTTAAGTTTCTTGAAAATGGCAACGTGACGTTGCCAAAATATTGAAGTATATTAAAATTTATTTTAATGTATATCCTAGTTGCCGTTGTAATTTCCTTAAATTATTTAGTTTAAAAAATGCATAACCAAAGTTTAAACCTTTCCATGAGAAAAGAATTTATTGTTACATATATAAAAAATTATTATTGTTGTTGTTGTTGTTATCCCAAGATTCTATGGGATCACAGACCCATCTAGGAGGTCCCTTTTTTCATACACACAGCTCATCATTCCATGCCTTAAACACATTCAAATTATCTGCAGGCACCATGCTCTCAGGCATAAGAGCATGAGAAATTGAATGTTCCAGGGATAACCTCTTGTTCCCCCCACCCCCTATCTCCCACACATTTGCAGGCTTGATGTTTTTTAGCACAACTAATCTTCAACTAATATATATATTTCAGCTGATTTGTTATTATTATTTATTAACATCAGACCTCCAAAGAATCCAAATACTCACTGATGGTGGTGCACACTCTTGTTGCAAAAAAAGATAATCAAATTATGTCTTAAACCACAGACCCATTCACAGTGTCTGTACTTCACACAGCAATGCATCCCACTTATCAAACTCACTAAAAAATCTCCTACACATTAATTTGGAAACAACTCCTCACTAACGTATGTCTCAATAATATCTCATCTTCTTCTATTCACACAAAGCAGAGCAAATTGCATTCTTTCAATCTGCTTTATATCCTACATTCTAGAGGCACCATACAGAATTAGTGAATCTTCTCTAGGCCATCCCTAAAATATTCTTCCCCTTAATAAACAGGTAACTCAATCTTGCACAGTAGTGCAAGATTGAGTGTGGCCAAATGAAGGCCTTATATGAGAAAACCACAGCCATAATCTTTGCTTCTACATGTTAAAGTACGCTCATTATTGCCATCATCCACTATGATGTTCTCACAATTTTTGTAACATGACCATTAAAATTCATATCTTTGTCCATCATTGATTACAGATTTCACATCTTCTCCATCTACTTCAAAATTTTCTCATTAAATGTATGCTCTGCATCTCATCTTTGACTACCAAATTACTAGTAGTAATCTAGTCAAGGCTTAGAGTAGTAGTTCAAATTTTCCACTAGAATGAATGAGAGTGCAATCCCAAAAGATTTTTTTTCTTTTGGATATCACTTTCCCCTACTACCAAAAAAAAACCTTCTGTTACCTACCTACTTGACAATCAATCAATCACTTATCCAATTACTATTCTATTATCCACTCTCATCCATTGCAATTTAGCTACTGGCTGTTTGTTGTATGATCTATCAAGGGCCTTTGAAAAATCAAGTATATCACTGTACATTCATTTCCCTTATTCAGTAAAGTTATCATCCTGTTGTACTACATAAGCAGATTGCTAAAATCATGACATTTAACCAAATGATGGTTACCATCACATAGATTACTGCTATTACTAACACAGTTCTTAATCCAAGCTGTCAAAAACATCTCCACTACCTTATCTACAATCCCAGTCTTATTCACCCCCCCCTGCAAGGAGTTTATAGCCAAAATTTCTCAGCTCTTCATGGAGTGTTCCTTCAAGAGAAATGGTGATATGCTGTCAAATCATATTGCCTTATTAACATCAAGTTTACTTAATTTCTCATATATCTCCTCCATATCCAATACAATCAAGCTCCTCTTCTGGAGCTTGAAAGTACTATATTTTCTGTAGTAGTTATCAAACAACCACTAACATCATCCTCCTGTAATCCTTCTTTTTATTCTCTATTTTCTATATATTGAAAGAATTCCCCAGGACTTTTCTTGGTATGATCAGCTAATTATTGCTCATACTGCACTTCTGCCTTCTTGTTCTTGTCTCATCTTTATAACCATTTATCACATATATATGTCTACCTAGACTCAACTACTCCTATGCATCCAAGGCCATCTTATTTCTATACGTATCATCCCCATATTCATTTCCATTCTCATTAACTGTATTTCCCTGTCCATTTTATCACTTGTACCACTGTCATGCTCTTTCACATTACCTGACTTCTTCAGATCCTTTGTTCATATCACTCCTCATTATACTCTTCTAAATCTCTCAAATTGATTTACATATTTAACTGCATATTTAAATGCAGCTAAACATATTTAAATGCAGTCCACCATATACAGTTTCATTTGTCCCTTAAATTTGTTCCAACACTCTCGTTCTTCTCTTTCTCTCTCTCTCTCTCTCTCTCTCTCTCTCTCCACACAGGTAAGCTAGCATATGTTTCATGATTTTGCTTGCATCCTACCTCATCATCATCATACCTGAGCAACACACTAACTACCCTTCCTACCATAATGTTGTCTTTCATACTCCTTGATCTCCTGATATCATTACAATTCACCTTATACTCATCCTAGTCTTTCATTCCCACAGTTAACAACTCCTCTGCACATTTTCTTCACATATCTAAAGCACAAATTACTCTAATTTTTCAGGATGATTAAATGCATGATTAAACAAATTAAATATGTTTCACAAGAATTAAATATATTCTCACCTTTTAATCATATTTTATTGATAACCATGATTTTTTTAACAAATTGACCATTTTAGTATATTATTATTATTATCACTACTACCCCAAGATCTCATGGAGTCAAAGACTCATCTGGGAGATCCTTTTATCACACACGCAGCTCATCATACCATGCCTTGAACAAATTCAAACTCCTTGCAGACACCACACTCTCAGGCAAAACTTTCCAATCATTTACAACCCTGCATGAAAAAAACCTGCCTTTCACTCCCCTACTCACACCCTCTTTAAACAGTTTCCAGGGATGACCTCTGGTTCTCCCCTGATCTCCCACTATTTTCTGTAGAACTTCTCCAGCATTGATCCTATAACAACCCCTTAACAACTTGTAGGTCTGTATCATATCTACCCCTCTTCCTCCTATCAACTAGACTCTGCAAATTACATCTCAATCTATCATCATATTTGACATTCCAGAGATCAGAAACTACCTTAGTCAATCGCCTTTAAACAATTTCCAACATCTCTTCATCCTTCTGAAAACCAGGTGACCAAATCTGGGCACAATAGTCTATGTGTGTTCTAATCAAAGCCTTATACAACGGAACAAGAATCTCCCTACTTCTACATGTCAATGTCCTCCGTATCATTCCCAGAAGCCTTTGTGTTGTCTTCACAATTTTGGCGATGTGTACCCTAAATTTTAGATCCTTATCTGCTATCACCCCCAGATCTCTTATTTCCTCTACCTCCAACAATATATTCTCACTAAGCATAAATTCTGCATCCCATCTTTGTTTTCCATATTTTAAAACCGTACATTTTGTAACATTGAACTCACATCCCCATTTCCGTGCCCAATCGCTCAATTTATACAAGTCTTCTTGTAAGGCCACAACATCTTCACTACTCTTCATGGTTCATCCCAACTTTGCATCATCTGCAAAGAACTGAATATCTCCATCCAAATCTTCACCTATATTGTTAATATACAAGTTAATCAGTAATGTCCCCAAAACAGACCCCTGAGGCACTCCATTAGTGACTTTCCTTTTCCTGGATATTGCATCTCCATACACAACTTTCCTTGACTCTGCACTTATGAACTCTCACTGAACAACACTCTCTCTCAAGACTCCCTCAAATCCTTTAAAATGCAAGCCTTTCACCTTGCATAATTCCTGCCATCAATCTCATCCCACACATCTATAAACTGCACACCTCCTGCATGACGTATCTGTGCACTGAGTCATTCGTAATCATCACTCTTGATCTCAGCTCGCCTCAATCATACCATGGCAACAGACTCATAATTTTTACTTTTTCACTCACTTTTTCATGCACTAGCAACTCTCTAATGCCTTCTTGCATACTACACTTGCCACCTACTAAATCCTTTGAACCTGCCAAAAATGAACATTTCTTTCACCCTCATTCTCTGCATCTTTACAGCATCCCTAACATTATTAATCTTGGCACTAGGAAAACATAATTTTGCCACACTCTCCTCAAGCATTCATCTTGTCAATGAGTCACCATACAAACTCTCGTGCTTTCACCCACTTTAGTTCAATTTATCTCCCCTGAAATCTTCCACTTTTTTTTTTTTTTTTGATTCTGTGTCATGCCATTCACTAGGTGTTTCTCTAACCACTATAATCCCACATACCATCTAATGTACTTATAGGTTTACAGACTTTTACAGGTGTGATTCGAAAAAATTCTTTTAGTATTTTTAACCCCCCCCCCCTCCACTTTGGATTGATGCTTAATGAGTAGCTAGTCTTTTACAAAAGTAAATTATGCAAAAATTCCACAAACTGTATGGTATTTATACTTAAAATTCATTAATATCAGTCAATAAATCACTTGTAAGTAATATGAAATCCCTTAGTCTTATTACAGTTATGCTTCACTACCTAGAAATAACAGCAATAATTATTCCTAATAATTATTGCTGTTATACCTGATAATAATTACCTCATTAAGTCCATATGTCCAGTTCTGTTGAATCCTTTCCTTGGCCCAAACATTATGAGTATTTTCTGCTAATAAATCTACCAATTCTTCCATTTTCTGAGTCATTGTTATGGCACTTAAATCAAGAGGTGCTGGTTTATATCCATTAGGTTGTAAATATGGACTAAATTAAACAAAAAAAAATCAATTATGTTTTATTATCTTAAATATTATTTTAAGTAACAATCTCAAAAATGTTTACAGCTAAATATATATATATATATATATATATATATATATATATATGCATGTGTGTGGGAGGAAGGTTGTATCATTTATTTGTTTTTGTTTTGATTTGTCTGGTGCCATATATCCATTCAGTAACACATTGTCACACAGTCAATCACTTTTTAAAGATTACATTCTTCATACTACACACAAGATTCTGTAGCTTGCTCATGACATGCATCATACACTTCCTGTCAACTGAAAAAAATGGAACAGGCAGAAATGGAGGAGTGCATGTCATCAATCCATACCAAATGAATATGTGGAACTATTTAAAAAATATACAAAAATGGAACAGTAATAAGACAACAAATAGAAAGCAAGAAGATCCCTATATAAAAAGGGATAAGACAGGAAGATTCTATACCCCCTAAAATTTTTACAGTAGTGCTTTAGGAGATGATTCAAAAAAGTAAGTGGCATTCCAAAGCATGAAAATAAAAAGTGAAAGCAAGAAGATAGGTCTTAAAATAAATAGAGAAAAAACAAAAGTTATGTTCAATAGGTACTTAAGAACAAAAACAAAAAAACTTGATGATGAGCCAATGGAAATAGTCTCCTCTTATATGTACTGGGCAACTTTTTTAACAATGAAAATGTATTACAGAGCAAAATTAAAAGAAGAATGCAGTTAGCCTGGTACTCATTTGGGAAATTGAACTACATCTTCAAAAATAACTTACCCATCTTCCTGAAAAGTAGAGTATTCAACCAATGCATATTACCAGTACTCACCTATGGCTCAGAAACATGGGCACTAACTAAACAAATGGAAAAACAAATACTGGTGATGGAAAGAAGAATGGAAAGAATCATCTTGGGAATAACACTAATGGATAAAAAAGAAGAGGAATGGATCAGATCACAGATAAAAGCCTTGGATGCAATAGAAATTGTAAAAGCATCCAAAAGGAGATGAGCAGGACATCTGGCTCGAGGAATGGACAATAGAAGGACGAGAAAAATAACAGAATGGATAACACCCAGAAAAAGAAGACAAGGACACCCAAAAACAAGATGGGCAGATGAAATAGAAAAACTAGCTTGAAAGAGATGGATGGCAGAAGTAGAAGACTGGGAAAATTGGAAGATCATGGTGGAGGCCTTCATCCAGCAGTGGATCGAAAATTGCTGAGTAAGAAGAAGAAGATATATCCATTCAGTAACATTGTCACTCAGCCCATCACTTTTTAAAGATTACATTCTGCACACCACCACACAAGATTCTGTAGAATGTTGTGCTCATGACATATCACACACTTCTTGTCAACTGAAAATGGAACAGGTAGGAGATGAAGGAGTGCATGTCCACTTGAAATGCAGACAATAGGAGGTGCTGGATGATTTCAATGATAGTATCTCAAGTTTTAATAAGTGGTGTATTGAAAACAAGTGATGGCTAGCAGATGGGTAGGGACAGTGTGATTGGTATAAGGAAGGCAAGAAGGTTAAGATGGATTTAACTTTATATAAATCATACAATTATAAATTGAAGGTCAAATCTTTCCCCAGATTATGTGAGAATGACCATGCATGAAGATCACCTGGATGGTAACCAGCTACATGACATCATCTTTGAGGATGAAATATATGTGGATTTACAAGACTGGTGATTATGAAAAGCTCAAGAGATAGGTTACATATATCATCGAACAAGGCCCAAGCAGCACTGATCTCCCTTCCAGAAAAGGAAATCAATTCTGGTTGGGACCTACTCAAGAACTATCTGGCAGAGGGCAATGTTTAAATGCATTCCATTCCAAGCAAGGGTCAGATGAGGTTAAATAAGGTAAGTGTGACATGGATGAATGAAGAGGTTGGGTATGCAATATAGACGATGCCAGATTAATGTGAATGAGGCTTTTCACAGAATGGGAAAAAACAAGAAGCCATTAGTGGAAGTTTTATAAAAGGAGAATCTGAAGGAGAAGGTAAAAAGTTAGTTTTTGGCATGGAGATTGTTGGGTCATTGGGATGCATTGCCTGAGAGTATAGTGAGTGCAGAGATGATAAATACATTTAAGGAACAGTATAATAAGCTGTGCGTGTGTCAGTGGCACTGCCCACAATGATGGTTCAGAGGTCCGAACCATCATTGTGGGCAGTGATGGTTCAGAGGTCCGACAATAATAATAATGATGATGTTTTCTTCTTTTCATATGGGTTTGAATCCATTTGTGGATTTTCAATTTTTATGGGCAACATTAAGTAGTAGATGAATTTCCTCACTCAGCATGAGACCAATAACATGTTTATAATAGGCTTGAAGTAACTATAAACTATGGTTTCTAGAGGAAGGATCACAGAATATTTCATGTCTGCCAGGCATGGTAATAATCATTCAGACTGCATTAAAAAAAAAAATAAATAAAAATGTGTACTAACTTCTTAAAATGACCAGACAGACAAAATTATCAAAATATTCTATCTCATTTTTCAGATATCAGGTCATAGACATTTGGTTCAACATGAATTTTTTAAATAAATGGAGAGGAAAGTATATACTTACTCATTATGTAATTTTATTGATTTAATTCTAGCAGGTGGCTTGTCAACTGTGATGTGGTATCCAAGTGCTAGAATTGTTCTGAAAAGAAAGGAAAATTTATATATACTTAAGGAAAATTTTTAAAATTTAATATAAAGAAAGGTTCAAAAAACTATACTCTACACAACAGTCATTTTATATACTTATTATAATAGCGTGCTTATTATTTTTGTAAGTCAATTTGTATAACCAGGAACAGCCCATTCCTTCCTATTTACCAAAATCTCAAAGAGATTTTTCATTATTATTATTATTATCATGGAGTCGCAAGACTCATCATGGAAGACCCAACCCAGAAAACACACAGTTTATCATACAACTCCTTGAAGTCATTCACCATTCATGCTTTCACTATCCTCCATATGCAAAGAAAACACTCTTCACTCTCTTTATTATTATTACCCCATGGAGTCAAAGACTGATCTGGGAGGACCTTTTATCACACACACACACATCTCATCATACCATGTCTTAAACACACTCAAACTCCTTGCAGACACCACATGCTCAGGCAAGGCATTTCAATCATTCACAACTATGCACAAAAAAAAAAACAAACCTGCCTCTCACTCAACTACTCACATCCTCTTTATACAGTTTCCAGGGATGACCTCTGGTTCTCCCCTGATCTCCCACTATTCTCTGTAGAATTTCTAAACCATTGATCCCATTACAACCCCTTACCAACTTGTAGGTCTCTATCATATCTCCCCTCTTCCTCCTCTCCACCAGACTCTGCAAATTACATCTTCTCAATCTTTCCTCATACTCAACATTCCAGAGGACAGAAACTACCTTAGTCAGTCGCTTTTGGACCCTTTCCAACATCTCTTCAGCCTTCTGAAAACCAGGTGACCAAATCTGAGCACTATAGTCCATGTGTGGCCTAATCAAAGCTTTATACAACGGAACAAGAATCTCCCTAATTGTGTCTTCCGCATCTTTCCCAGAAGCCTTTGTGTTGTCTTCACAATTTTGGCAATGTGTCCCCTAAATTTTAGATCCTTATCCACTATTATCCACAGATCTCTTATTTCCTCTACCTCAAACAATATATTTTCACCAAGCACAAATTCTGCATCCCATCGTTGAACATCGATGCAACATTGAACTCGCATCCACATTTCCGTGCCCAATCACTCAATTTATTCAAGTCTTCTTGTAAGGCCATAACATCTTCACTACTATTTATGGTTCGTCCCAACTTTGCATCATTTGCAAACAACTGAATATCTCCATGCAAATCTTCGCCAATATCATTAATATAAACGTTAAACAGCAATGGCCCTAAAACAGACCCCTGAGGCACCAAACTAGTGACTTTCCTTTCCTGTATATTGCCCATACACAACTTGTTGATACCTATCAGATAGCCAGTCTCCAATCCAATGCACTAATCTAATATCCAACCCCATCTGCTCTAGTTTTACAGTTAACTTATCATTAGTTACTCTAAGACTTAGCGAAATCCAAGTATATTACTGTGTATCCTTCTCCTCTGTCCTAGGAGGCAGTCACTTTTTTGTAATAAGTAAGTAGATTAATAACACATGATCTCCCTTTAGCAAATCCATGCTGTTCATCAAAGATAATACCATTGTTGTCAACCCAACTCTGGATCCTAGTTCTCACAAGCTTCTCCAACAACTTAACCACAACACTTGACACACAGATAGGCCTATAGTTTGATGCTTGAGTTCGATCACCTCCTTTATGAAGTGGCACAATCTTGCCCTCCTTCCACTCCTTAGGAACTTGACCAAGTGCAAGACTCATATTAAAAAAATATGTCAAGGCAGGTGTCAACTCCCTTGCACATTCCTTCACAATACGTGGTGATATATTATCAAGTCCCACAGCCTTATTTATGTCTAGTTTACTCAACTCCCCATACACATCTTGCTCACATACAGTCAGTCTCTCCTCCCCATCATCAACTGCTCTCAATCTCTCCATGAAGTTACATTCACGAGATTGAAAGATCTTTATGAACTGTTCATTAAGTATCTCCACCACATATTCTGCAACAGCTGTCTTTATACCATTTTATCCAATCAATGTCATCCTTCCATAACCATTCTTTCTTTTGCTGTCTACATGTCGAAAGAACTCCCTATGTTTCTTTTTGTCTTCATTAGCTAACTGCTGTTCATACCTGTCTCTTTAGCTACTCTCACCAACCAAGTCACTCTCCTTGCCTGGTTTTTGTAGACCTCATGAAATTGGATATTTTCACTTCTCTTATGCTGCCTGCACAATGCCCTTTTTCTCTGTATCACATGCTTCATCTCTTTATTCATCCATCTCACACCTACCTTATTTAACCTTCTCACCCTTGGAATACATTTAGACATTGCATCTACTAGATAGTTTTAGAAAATTCCCCAAGCTGCATTGATCTTTTTTCCAGCTAACTCCTCATTTCATGCTACACCCGCAAGCTGTCTCCTGAGCTCTTCATAATCACCCCCCCCCCTTATAGTTCCACATATACCTTTTCTCACAGGGTTCCTCGCACTGCTGGCAACCACCCAGGTAATCACTTCATGGTCACCATCACTGACTGGTGGAAGATTTGGCACCTCATTTATAATTACACCCTCTGATGAGATAACCAAATCCAAGACCCTTAATCCTCGTGTGCCCTCTGTTACATACTGTCTGAGGTAGTTATCCCTCAAAAACTCAAGTAACTCATTTTCTTTACTTCCAGTTGCTATCTCATCATTCCAGTCTATATTGCCATAATTAAAATCACCCTTTTCTTATTTGCTTGGGTAATTTGACTATACATTTCACTATCACCACCATCCACATTACCTGGTCTATAACAACATCCCACCAAGTATTTGCTTCCAATCAACTCTATCTCACACCATACTGCCTCAAAACCATTGGCACTATTTCCGTCTTGCATCTCTACTTTGTATGAACATAACTCTTTCTCTATCATCAATAGCACTCCCCTCCCTTTTTACCCCTTCTATCATAAGATAGAAGGGATAAAAAGTAGAACGGTATGATGGGTAAACACATCATACCCTTCTATCTCTATTCCTGTCAGGATGTCATCCTCTTCCAACCATGTCTCACTTATTCCGACAATCTTTGGGTGAACAGATACAATTAGTGCAATCATTTCATCTGCCTTGTTTCTTATACTTCTAGCATTTGTATACAAACACAACAGCTCATTTCTGGATCAACAGCTAGTTCCACTGATACCACTCACTCGATGTGATCTCTCTATTTTTGACTGGGGCCATTTCCCTTTCTGCTTCTTCATTTTAGAACCTTTTCAATTTCATCTGTTTCCTCTTGATCCCTGGTCATCCCATTTCTTTCCTGCCTACACTTGCTCTCACCTCCTCTTGGAGCATCCACCTTTCTCACGCTGTGTACCCCTGTCCACCCTGAGCCTCCCCGTTTCCCTGCTGCTCAGGCACACCCATTCCCTCATTTTCTATACTCATACCACTCACTTCCCTATTCATATCCAGCTCTTAAATCTCTCCTGTCTTACTCTCCTGTTCTTCCACATCACTCCCCTCTCGATCTGATTCATTCTCTCTATTCATTTCTCTACCTTCCAGCAGCAGTCTCTCCAAGCGACTCACATCATAACCCCTCAAATTCACTCCATCGCTCCCATACAGCTCACTTCGTCCCTCAAACTCATTCCACACATTAACAAACTGTACTCCCAACTCCTCACACATTTTAGCCAGCATATCATTCATAATCCTTGCTCTCTGCCTCATTTCATCACAGTCATACCTAGGCAACACACTGACCACCCTTCCTGTCACACTATTCTCCTTTATCTTTCCAAGCAGTCTCCTGACATTTATTTTGACATGCTCTTTGTTCTCTCTCAAATCATTTGTACCAATTCATACAATTAACTCTTTTGCTCATTCCTGCCTCATATTCAATGCCTCAATCACTCTACTCATTTTACCGCCTGGAAAACATACCTTGTGCATTTTATCCTCTAGCACACCTTTAATAATGGAGTCGCCATACAATGCCACTCGCTCATCTTTTGTCAACTCTTTCATGCCATCATGATTTATTTTAATAGTTTTGACCTGAATTCTCTTAATTTCATTTTGCATCCATTTCATTTCTTGCCTCATCCAATCCAATTCAACTTCCGAATCTCGCGACACATTCTCTCTATCATTCAATCTTTCTAACTTTCTTATTCTTGAGCCCCTCTTCTCACTTTCATTCATCGTTCTTTGTTTCGGTCCAACATATGTCCAACTTTCTTCACTATTATTCTTCTCATTTTCACTCTCATTCATCTTTCTTTGTTTCTGTACTTTCGGTCTAACATGCGTCCAACTTTCGCCATCATTCATTCTTTTTTTGCTATCATTCATTCTTTCAATTTCACTTTCGATTTCTTGCTCATGACTTCCTTTAACAACTTCCAGAGGTGGCCCCTTGTCTGTACTTCTTCTCACAGTTTACACCAAAAAAAATAACTTGCTAGTGTCAACCCTGTAAATGTCTCAATCATATCACCTCTCCTTCTATCTACCAAATTTCGCAGGTCACATTCCCTTAGTCTATCCCCCATAACTAACATTGTACAGTCCTGATAATCATTCTCAGCTTCACATCATCTGCAAACAACTGAATATCCTCCTACAATCCACTGACAATGTAATGGATATAAAAGTTAAGCAATGCATGTTCAAATACTGAGTCTTGTGGAAACTCACTTGTAACTTTCTGCCTCCTTGATACCACCCCCTCATACATTATTCTCTGATATCTTTCAGACAACCAATCCCCAATCCAATTCACTAACCTGACATCCAAACTCATATGCTGTAACTGAAATATCAGCTTATCATGTGGAACCTGTCAATACAAAAAAATGCAGAATATGCCTTTTCCCTCATCAAGCACTCATCACTTGACTATAAAAAGCAATTAAATTACTAAAACAAGAGTGTCCTTTAGCAAATTCATGATGAATCTCACAAATAACATTATCCTCATCTGCAGAATGCTGTAAATGATCCCTCACTAATTTTTCCAAAATCTTAACAGCTACTGATGAAATACAAACTGGTCTCTAGTTTGACACTTTCATTCTACCACCACCACCACCCTTAGGCAATATCTTATCTTATCCTCACTATCTTATTCTCTTTCCACTCTTTGGAGACCTTTTGTGTGGACGGACTCTCGTTGAAAACCTGGGTCAATGGAGCTGTTGTTCTTTAGTGCATTGTATCAAAGCCAGTGGTGAAATCTCACCCAGTCCCATTGCTTTATCGATATCCAGAGTATACAGTATTTGAAACACACACTCTTCTTGAACTTCTAAACTTCAAACCTGCCCCATATGGAGATATTCCCTCTAGTATTAAAACCTGCTCTCCAGGATGAAATACCCCAATAAAGTGTTCATTGAACAACATCGCTATGTCCTTTGCATCAATCACTCTACTCCCATTTCTATTCCACAATGTTATTCTTCCACAATCATTCCTCCTCCTACTGATCACATAATGAAAGAATTCCTTAGGATTTTCTTTAGATCTTCAAGCTTATTTCTTCTCGTGTTCCAGTTTGCTTCCCTTACCATACCTGTAACTCTCCTGGCCTGTATCTTCTATTCTTCATGTATCTAATCTCCATCCATCTGTCTCTTCCATAACTTCTTTTTTACCTGTAATTCCCATTGGATATTGTTTATTATGCATTTTACACCAAATTGTGTTCTCTTCTTCACTTGTAATATACAATGCTATTGCTGCTAATAAAATGTCTCCACCAGTTTCCAAGTAATGATGACATTTCGCTCTTCCAATTCCTTCATCCATGGAACTGCCCCTAACCGATTTCTAAGATTATTATAATCACCTGTCTTATAATTCAACATACATTCCTTCTCTCTCTCTGATACCACTACATGTCTAATCATCTCCCAAGTCAAAACCACATGGTTATGCTCTCCAATTGGGGACAGAGATGTCATCTCAGTTACAATCAGATCTTCTGATGCTGTGACCAAATCTAAAACTCTTAAACCTCATGTTCTTCTACTATATGTTGCCTAAGATAGTTGTCCCTCAAGAATTACAGAAATTCCATTCTGTTACACATGCAGTTTCCTCCTTTTCCCAATTTATACTGCTGTAGTAAAAATCTCCATAATGATCATTCCTTTTGCATTTGCCAAGCTTAACTGAATAAATATCTCCTGCTCTTCACCATATATTCTCCCTGGATTATAGCAACACTCCACTAAATATCCTGCTCTCAAAACCATTGGTGCCACTGCCTTCCAAATCCTCCACTCGGAGAAGCCACAACTAACATCATAAGCAAAATACTTCAACACCACATTTGCCACTCCTATTCTGCCAAAACATGCTATACCATTGCAGGCGTAGAAGTAGCATGCTATACCATGCTACTTCTATTCCTGTCAGTATATCATCTTCTGCCAACCATGTCTCAGTGATCCCAATAATCTTTGGACTGGCTGAGTTTATCAAGGCCATCAATTCATCTGCTTTATTCTTGATGCCCCTGACATTAGTATAGAAGAAACACCAATGGATTGTAACTGTTTCTGTACCTATCGTTATTTCCTTCAGACTCCACTGGATTCAGCAATTCATGATGTATTTTTCCCTTCTCACAAGTGACTATTCCCAGAAGTGGTCACCACTGCTACCATCCACCCTGATAATTCTAGTTTTCCTGCATCAACACACCAACTTGTTCAGAGAACAACATTCTCTCCATAGGCCTATGTCCTTCCTCATTCAAATGCAAGCCATCTCTCACATACAGTTCCTTTCTGTCCTCAAATGTCTTCTAAGCATCCACATAATCCAAGCCTCTCTTTCAAAATATTCTGACTATTGTACCATTCATTATTGACGATCTTCTTCTGAGGACAACACACTCACCAGGACAACATTACCAGGACAACACTCACTATCTTTCCTCTTTCAATTTTGCATACAACCTCAGATCTCTCATCACCCAATTCATACTACCTCTCAAGTCATTTGCACTCACCATCACAATCATCTCATCCACTCTTTCTCCTCACTTAATTGCCATAGTCACAATATCTATCATTCCTCCAGGCAGACACTCCTCTGGCATTCTATCTTGCCCACATTGAAACATCGAGTCTCCTTCACTGGGTCAAACATGCCAACATCGACCGGTGCAACTAGGTGATCACTACAAAAATCAAGTGGCATTAATTGCAAACATTTTCAAAAATGGTTTGATGTCGTGAGTGTAATATGTATGTCTGGTGGAATGTAAGAAATGTGTTTGTGGAGAGACTGAATAGAAGATGAGAGAAAGTATAGATTTGTAGGAAGTGCAATATATTATTAGACCATGAGTTAACGAATGCGAAACATCCTGAAAAAATAAAAGATGAAATGAAAGAAACAGAATTGGGATGAAAGTTAATGAAATTGAGGGAGTGAAAGGATGCAAGAATGTAGAAGCAAAAGATAGCGATAAGAGAGTGAAAAGAAGTGTGAATGAGGAAACGAATGAGAAAACAGGCCAATCAGAAGAAAGGTATGGCAGAACAAGAAGTAGGAGACCGTGGCAATGACAGAGAGTGAAAAATTGGAATGCAAGATTTGATGAAACAGTCATCAAAAATGAAAAATTAAATGAGGAATATGCAGAGTGACATTAGACATTTAGTGGAAATTAATGAAAGTGTGCAAAATGAATAGGATGAAAGAAAAAAGGGTAAAAGAAGTGAGAGTGATTCCAGGAAAGCAATGTATGGAGATTCCATAGTTAGAAGATTACTTAATGAGAAAGTCCATAAGGTCTGCTATTCAGGAGGAAGAATGAGCAAGATAATCCATTCAGTGAACATGAGAAGGAAATGAGAAAGAGAATTAGTGGTGGTTGTGGGACAAATGATTTAAGTGAACATAAGGAACTTGTAAGGGCAAATATCAGGAGGTTATTGAGAAGAGTGAAAGATAACAGTATAGTAGGAAAGGTTGTCAGTGTGTTGCAAATGTATAATAATGATGAGACAGAGAGTGCCAGAATCATGAATGGCATGCTAGCAGACCTGTGTGAGGAGAAGGGAGCACAGTTTGTGGGTGTATGGCATGTATTTGAGGGAAGAATGGAATTATACAAGTGTGATGGATTACATTTGAATGGCTTTAGAGTGAGTGCACTGGAGGAAGTTTTGCTAGATAGAAGTGAAGTGAGTGCTGCAAGCAAGAGATCAGAAGTAAGAGATGAAGTCAAAGATCAGAAGAGCTGTATTGAAGAGATGGAAGTAACTGGGAGTGGAAACAGTAGGTGAGAGATGAAGAGAGAATGGGAATGCAAGAGGAACAGGAAAACAAGGGGAGCCTGGATGGACAGGGAGACATGGCATAGAGAATAGGGATGTTGAAAGTAGCAGTGAATGTGTGTATGGAATGATCAGAATGGAGGTGGAGTATATTGCGGTGTGGGTAGGGATGTTGAGACTCGGCAGATATATGTGGTAAGCAGTGATAAAAGTAATTAGGCAAGGACAAGTTTTCTCAAAAAAGTGTTTTGGGATGTTAAAGGCATTTTGTTTATTAATTATCTTGAAAATGGTAAAACAGTAACCGGAGGATATTATTCCAATCTTTTAACCAGACTAGACAAAAAAATTCGTGAGAAAAGACCCAGTTTGCAGAAGAAAAAAAAAATCATCTTTAGTCAAGACAATGCACCTGCCCACAAAAGTGTTTTGGCAATGGGAAAATCAAGGGATATGCAGTATGAATTGTTGGAACATCCACCCTATTCTCCAGATTTGGCTCCCTCTGACTTCTATCTCTTCCCAAAACTAAAATTCTTCCTCGGTGGTCAGCATTTTTCTTCGAATCAAGAGGTGATTGCAGCTGTAGAGGGGTATTTTGCAGATCTTACTGAGAACCACTACAGGTATGGAATAATGTCCCTGGAGCATCACTGGAATAAATGTATTAGTCTTAAGGGCGATTATGTTGAAAAATAAAAATAATTTTGAAATTATAAATTCGTTTTTTCATTGTTGGGCCGAGACTTTTCAGACTACCCTCGTATAAGGAGGGAGTGAGTAGAGAAGTAAGGAGCTGGTTCTTTGCATAAAGTGTGGTTTGTGAGTGAAATGCATTTCCTGAGTATGTTGTGAATGTAGATATAGTGAATCAGTTTAAAGCATGGTTAGGTAAGCACTGTGTGTGATAGTTTGTACCTCATGCGATGAGTCTCTTACTCCATGGAGGTCAGATGTTAATAATAATAATAATATCATGACTTTTGTGAGAAAGGGTTATATATGGAACTACAAAGCAGATGATTATGACAAACTCAGGAGGTGGTTTGCAGTGATGTCATGGAATGATGAATTGGAGAGGAAGAAAATCAATGTTGCTTAGTCTCTTCTCAGGAGGTATTTGGAAGAAGCACTAACTGAGTGTATTTCAAAGGTCAGAAGATTAAATATGGTAGGTGTACAATATATGACTAAAGATGTGAAGTATGCAATCTGGAAGAAAAAAGCATTGTGGTTGCAGCACAAGATGATTAATTGGTTACATTAGGAGTACCAAGAGCAAGCAAGGAAGGTGACTCGCTTGGTAAGGATAGTAAAAGTGCAGTATGAGCAGCAATTAGGAAATGAGCCTAAAAGAAATCCCAGGGAATTTTTAAATATGTGGTCAGTAGAAGTAAGAATGATTATGGAGGGAGGATGATTTTGGTCATTATAATAATAATAGGAGAATAATAAACAGAGAGGAGGATATGGTATTGGTCTTTACTGAGTAGTTCATTAAAATATTCCATCCTTATGCTTGTAACGTAATAAACAACTTGAGAGCTTTATGAATAGTAGAGGAAACAATGGTGAATGACTAGTATGTATGTGAGGAATTTAGTAAACTTGATGTCAACAAGGCCATGGGTGTTGATTGTATATCACCTCATGTCTTGAGAGAATGTTCCAGGAAGTCTACAACAGCCATCGCATAAGTTTTTAACATGATTTGTCCAAGTTCCAAAGGGGTGGAATGATGACAAAATTGTTCAATTCATAAAGGGGGTGAAAAGCTAAGGATTTGAATTACAGGTCAATCAGCATGTCTGTAGTTGTGGTAAAGGTGTTGGAGAAACTAGCGAGGACAATGATTCAGAACTGGGTTGACAGCTACGAATTCTCCTTAATGGACAGCAGTGGGTTTGCTACAGAAAGATTGTAGTTTAGCAATCTGCTTACTTATTATAAGAAGGTGAGGGATATGTTGGGCAAGGGGGGGGGTGCATATACAATTGTATATTTAGATTTTGCAAAGGCATTCGATAGATTGACACGTGACAAGCTTGTAGTTAAACTGGAACAGGTGGAGGGTTGGACAATTGATTATTGCATTAGATTGGAGATTGGCTGTCTTATATACACTTTTTTGTGGTTATACCTTTTCAGCTGTTTAGAGGCAACTATATATGCCACCATCTATGGAAATGACTATGAGCAAGGTGGCTTCCTGTTGCCTTCTTTGCCATACTATATCCTATGACTATACCCTGTGTACCATCATAGGATATAACAGGCAAAACCGCAAGCAGGCAAAACCCCAGATAAACTGGTGGAAAAAAACCTGTTGTCTATGCCCAAGACTGGCTAACTTGGCTATGGCTGAGGAAAATCCTTAAGCTCCTCACATCATTAATGGGAATCGAACCTAGAACTCTCCTTCCCCAGGCATATGGTTGCGAAGAGCAAAGCCACTAGGCTAACTGCACAGACACTATCTACCAATAATTGTCCAGACACTTTAGCAATTTACAATTGATACCAGAAGGGAACCCTAATATTAGGTATGTCCACCTTTGACTTTGATCACCTCATGCGCTTTGAGGGAGGCTTTCCACCAATGGGTGGCAGACATCAAGTGGAATTTGTCTCCATTCCTCCATCAAAGCAGCACTGAGTTCAGTGACAGATCAAGGATGCACTGCTCTGGACCTCAATTGCTGCTCCAATTTGTCCCATAGGTGTTCGATGGGGTTGAGGTCAGAACTCTGTGCAGGCCAGGGCAGTTGTTTAATACCCATACCTTAAAAGGTATGGTATTGATCTTGATCGATTATCTAAGGTTATTATTCATGTGTCTTATAAATTTATATGTTTGTGTTTGAGGTTTATCAATATTGTTTTCTAAATTGGTAATGAAATTCTTCCATTGGACTCTTTGTCTTTTATGTGTTTCTCTTTTTGTTATTGCTCTTTTGTGTTTATATTCAATTTCAACCTCTATTTTGTTCGAGCTTAACTATTTTTTGTATGCCTTCCTTTTTTTATCTATGATTTTCCTGATTAATGAATTGTAAATACAATATTTATCTTTGAATTTACATCATAAGTAATTATTTTTAAAATCTAGCAACTGACAGCAATTCTCACTATAAAATATAAAGTTATAATAGTGAATTCACTATAACAAACTACCTGAAAAAGATCAGCTAAAGCCTCATGTATTAATACTATACTAAAGATATAGTACTGAAAATTATACCACACTATACTACATTGCAAATTACACTATTGCAAACGTTGTGGAATAAAAATTTCTTCAGTCCTTTAAGATGAAATTTCTTTTTTTTTTTTAAAGGGAAAATAGCAAGTATAATTACACAATGATTTGATTATGAAGAACTATGAAAAAAAATAGGAAGATTTATATTAGCATAAAGTTTCCAATTTTATTCATAGTTCTTCATAATCAAATCATTGTGTAATTATACTTGCTATTTTCCCTTTAAAAAAAAATAATTCTAACAAGTTATCGTAACTCGTTAGAATTTTAAAAAATTCTAACGAGTTACGATAACAAAAAAAATAAGTAAATAGTCTGAATGACTTACTTTAGAGTTTGCAAAGCCAGTGTAATATCATACTTCTTTTCTGCGAGTGGCAATTTCTCAAAAGATGTTAGACAAGGGTGTTTCTTTGAATGATCATCCCTTACCTAAAACAAAACACAGTATAATTTCTACAGTTGAAAATGATTCTGCAAATTTACATAGTAATATTGAAGGATAAATTACATCATTATAAATTAAAGATCACTGTAATTTATAATTGGTATCATTTTTGGGTCTGGCTGCCACTGATCAGACCTCAATAAACAGATCAGGTCGAAACAGATCTGGGTAGTGGTCCTTCCCATAATGCATAGCATTATAAATGTCCATAAGGGTATGTGCATTGCATTATGGTATACTAAGGCAATTGATGTGAAGTCATTAGCCTCTATATACAAATAACCCAGTCACGAAGTGACTTCATGTGCAAATTTTGTTTGCTTACGATTGGACAAAGGATGAAACCAAGAATATCATTTCTTGGCATCTTTAATTTACAGTATAAACAAATAAAAAACTTTCAAAATAACATCATTAAATTATGAATATCTCATTGTTTTAGTTTTCAGTAGCCTACAATTTCAGCTACATTGTTTGACTTGTATAAAGTCAATTGAAAAATTGACGTTATACAAGTCAAATACAGATAAAAAAATAGAACATAAAAATATTTAATACTCATCAGTTTAAACAGTAATGGACATAAGCGTCATTGAAGAGCACTTGCTCTCTCTCCAATGTCTACTGGGAACATTCCTAGTTGTAGTTGGTACAGATAATGGAAGGATATTGTACATGTGTCTATTTGATTAGATTAAGTAACAATCCACTGTTATCCTTCCTTACTCTTGTGTTTATTATCATTATTATTATTATTATTACTACTACTACTACCGAAAATTCATGGAATATAACGACAACATGAAGCAAACATGGGCTATACTCAACGAATTGGTAACTCGAAAAAAAAAACTTCAGCACAAGATTTTATTGCAAATCAGGTAACACTGAGCCCAGTGGAGTCTAGAGGGGTTAATGCTGGGTATAGAAATAACGGCATTTATATGCTTTAAACTAACTCCAGGAGTATCCAGAATAAGGGAGAGGAATTGGTGGTGCAGATAGCATCAGCCTGGCCAAAAATTATTGGGGTCACTGAGATGTGGTTGACAGAAGGGGATATAATAACAGAAATAGAAGTCGCTGGGTACAGCATTTTTTGGAAGGATAGGAAGGGAAAGCGTGGTGGTGGAGTACTGCTTATGATAAGTGACGACCTATGTCCTCTAAGAGTGGAGACTTTGGAAAGCAGTGACATTAATGATTTTGAAAGCATATGGTGTGAGGTGGGCAAGAACAGGATATTTAGTAGGGTGTTGCTACTGACCCAGGAGCACAGAGGGTGGAGACCAGGAGATGTTTAGACAGCTGAGTTTAGCAAGAGCAAGAAGCATGATTTATTATGGAAGATTTTAACTACAGTAGTACAAATTGGGGAGAGGAAGATGAACATAGCAATAAGGGAATGGAATTTCTAGAATTCTTGAGGGACAAATATCTTGGGCAACATGCAATAGAGGGAACAAGAGGTTCAAGAGTTTTGGATTTGGTTATAGCATCAGAAGAGTTGATAATAACTGAGATGACATCTCTCCCACCAGTTGGAGAGAGTTACCATATGGTTTTGACTTATAATAAATTTAGTTTAATCCTTTATCCAAGTGTGAGCAAACAAAGTTTGCACCTGAAAGTATCTTCAGGACTGGGGTAAGGTAGTACAACACCAGGGCACTCCTTGCAAAGGTGGAGCAAGCTACCAACACTTCTATCTCAGTATCTCCCATAATGCAAAACACATCTCCTTGCAGATATGTCTAATGTTATGCATTAAGGGAAGGCCACTACCCAGACTAGTTTCGACCTTTATTGAGGTGTAGTTAAGTAAAGACCTCTCTAAAAATTAAGACGATCCCTAGACCACTCCATAGTGGCCGAAAGACAGTCCAACTCAGCGTTGTTCCACTCAATGACAGGCTCACCCCATCACCGAGAAGAACTTCTCAGCATTGGCTCTACACAGTGGCAGGTTCACCCCACCGCCAGCCAGAGCCATAATCTCAACAGTGGCCCTACTCAGATAGAGGCAAAAACATATCCCCAAGCAGAGGCTCTCAAAGCCAGCCCCCACCAGTTCCGACTCCCATCGAGGTCTCTTCAGTGGGAGCCAGGCCCAAATGGAGATACCAGTCAGAAGCATTAACAAGGTCATCTCTACCTATAGGAGTTGCCAATTGGTGTGCCACCTTTTTAATAAATAACTCTGGATTTAGAGGAGGATGTTGAAAGTTTATTTTTCACTTGGTTAGAATATAATAAATTTAGTTTAATCCTTTATCCAAGTGTGAGCAAACAAAGTTTGCGCCTGAAAGTATCTTCAGGACTGGGGTAAGGTAGTACAACACCAGGGCACTCCTTGCAAAGGTGGAGCAAAGCCACCGACACTCCTATCTCAGTATCTCCCATAATGCAAAACACATCTCCTTGCAGATATGTCTAATGTTATGCATTAAGGTTTTGAGGTTTTGACTTAGTAAATGAATAGTTATGCAGGAGTATCAAAGAGACGGGAACATATGTGGAATTATAAGGTAGGTGATTATAATAGTCAAAGACATCAACTTGGGGAAGTTTCATGGAGGGAGGAATTCGAAGGCCAGGATATCATTAGTATTTGAGAAATTGTAGAGGAATATTTGTTAGCAGCAATAGCAAGCTGAATTCCACAAGTGAAGAAAAAAACACAATTTGGAGCAAAGTGGATGACAAACAATATTAAACAGGAATTGCATGCGAAAAAGAGGCAATGGAAGAGATATAAGGAGACGGGTGAAGAGAAGATGCATGAAGAACAGAAGACACAGGCCAGAAGTAAGGTGAAACTGGAATATGAGAGGAGATTGGCCCTAAGATCCAAAGGAAATCCTACGGAATTTTTTAGCTATGTGGCCAGTAGGAAGAGAAATGACTGTGGAAAAATGATATTGTGGGATAAAAATGGGAATAGAGTGACTGATGCAGAGGACATAGTGGAATTGTTCAATGAACACTTTATTGGAGTATTTCATCCTGGAGAAGTCAGTTCTGATACTAGAGGAATAGGGCAGGTTCAAGATTTAGAGGTACAGGAGGAGCGTGTGTTTCAAATACTGAGTAATCTGGATGTCAGTAAAGCTGTGGGACTGGATGGTATTTCACCATGAGTTTTGAGAGAATGTGCTAGGGAACTGACAGTGCCTTTGACCTGGCTTTTTAATGAAAGTCAGGATGCGGGAAAGGTGCCCATGGAATGGAAGGAAGGTAAGATAGTGCCTTTGCATAAGGATGGTAGCAGACTGGAAGTGTCTAATTATAGGCCAGTTTGTGTGTCATCAATAAATGTTAAGATCTTTGGGGAAAGTAGTGAGGGACCATATACAACATTGGGCAGATGAGGGAAATGTTATCTGTGAGAGTCAACATGGATTTGTGAAGGGACGCTCTTGTTTTAGCAATATGTTAGCCTTTTATGATAGAGTTACAAGAGCATCAGATGAGGGAAAGGTATATACTGCCATTTTCTTGGAATTCAGCGAAGGCATTTGACAGGGCGCCACATGAAAAGCTGATATTTAAGTTGCAGCACATGGGTCTTGATGTCAGATTAGTCAACTGGATTCAGGATTGGATGTCCAAAAGGTATCAGAGAGGTGTGTGTTGTGGAGCAGTTTCAAGGAGGGAGAGGGTTACAAGTGGGGTGCCACAGGGCTCAGTCCTGGGACCTATATTGTTTAACCTTTATATCAGTGACATTGTCAGTGGATTGCAACGGGATATTCAGTTGTTTGCAGATGATGCGAAGCTGGGAGGATTATTAGTAATAGTGCAGATGTGGTAGCCCTGCAAGAGGATTTGAATAAGCTAGATAGGTGGGCAAATGAATGGGGATTTCAGTTTAATGCAGCAAAATGTAAGATCTTGAGGTTTACGAAACATCGATGGGATGCTGCATAATCTATGGGATCAGTTATACTGGAGGAAGTAGGGAAGACAAGAGATCTGAGGTTAATGATTGATAGAAACGTGAAATTTAGGGGACATATTGCAAAGGTGGTGAAGTTAACACAGAGGATTGCTGCAATAATGAGAAGGACACTGACCTACAGAGATAAAAGGGTTATCATTCCGTTGTATAAGACTCTGATCAGACCACACTTAGACAATTGTTCTCAGATTTGATTCCCAAGATTTGAAGGTATAAATTAACTGTGGAAAGGGAACAAAGGCAGATAACAAAGATGGTTTCGGGACTGTGCAATGTTAGTTATGAGGATCAGCTGAGGGGATGTGGACTGCAGAGTTTGGTAGATAGATGAAGGAGAGGTGATATGATTGAGACTTTTAAACTGTTGAAAGGTGGTTACAGGGTTGACACTGATGAGTTCTTTCGCATGGTTGAACAGCAGGAAGGAGTGATGACAATAGGACATCCCTGGAAGTTACGAAAGGAAACTGTGAGCAAGAGTGTGAGGAGTGGTTTATTTGCATGGAGGGTGGTTGAACCATGGAATGCATTGCCTGACAGAGTGGTGAGAGCAGGAACAGTCAATGAGTTTAAGGAGTGGTATGATAGACTTTGTGTTTCCTAGGAAGGACCTCCCACGACGAGTCTGTTTACTCCTTGGAGGCTTAATAATAAAAATAATAATAATTAATTACATGGCCAATTGGGTTCTTTGTCTTTCTATCTGGTGCTATCCATGTCCACTTGTGTATTTTTTTATGTTTGAAGAGACTTCCTCCTATTACAAGCTGATTGAACATGCAAACGTCTATAAGTAACTCTTCATTTTCATTTATTTCCCCTTCTGCATACATTCCCATAACAGTTTCTTTATTAGTATTATCATTTTCAACCTTAGCATTAAAGTCTCCAATTACAAGTTGCATATCTTTTTTATTTCTTGTTTCTGTACTTCTCAAATCATTCAGAACCTCTGTTTTAAATGATTTATGACAGAAAAAAATAAATGGCTGACAGCCATTTAATGTTCAGCATCAAATTTAGTGGTATCTTTTTTAATATATTTTTTTTAAATATTTTAAGTGAAAAAATAACTTTCTTGACATGCCTTTCTTCAAATAAAGGATTCATAATCAAAAACTATTCTTTAAAAACTAACAATATCAATGCCTTTATTCTTTCTTTCTTTTTTCAATCCACTTTAATGATGGTACAGAAGCAATGAGGATTCAGTGTAATTCGTGTTTACATTTATTACAAAATACAAACAAATATTATGACAGTTTATTATTATCATTATTATTACCCAAGACCCCAGGGAGTCAAAAACTCATCTAGGAAGTTCTTTTATCAAACATACGGCTCATTATACCGTGCTTTAAACACACTCAAATTCTCTACAGCCACTGCACTCTCAGGCCAGTCATTCCAATGATTCACAACTCTGCATGAAAAAAACTTGCTTCTCACTCCTCTATTCACACCCTCTTTATACAGTTTCCAGGGATGACCTCTGGTTCTCCCCTGATCTCCCACTATTTTCTGTAGAACCTCTCCAGCACTGATCTATAACAACCCCATAATAACTTGTAGGTCTCCATCATGTCTCCCCTCTTTCTCCTGCCCACCAGACTCTGCAAGTTGCATCTTCTCAATCTTTCCTCATACTCGACATTCCAGAGGTTAGAAACTACCTTAGTCAGTCGCCTTTGAACCCTTTCCACCATCTCTTCATCCTTCTGAAAATTACGCGACCAAATCTAGGCACAATAGTCAGTGTCCTTCTACTTCTACAAGACAGTGTCCTCTGCATCATTCCCAGAAGCCTTTGTGTTGTCTTCACAATTTTGGCTATGTGTCCCCGTAAATTTCAGATCCTCATCCACTATCACCCCCAGATCTCTTATTTCCTCTACCTCCAACAATATATTCTCACCAAGCATAAATTCTGCATCCCATTTTTGTTTTCCAAATTTTAAATCCTTACATTTTGCAACACTGAGCTCACATCCTCGTTCCAGTGCCCAATTACTCAATTTATTCAAGTCTTCTTGTAAGGCCACAACGTCTTCTCTACACTTCATGGTTCATCCCAATTTGCATCATCTGTTCTTAACAACTGAATATCTCCATCCAAATCTTCACCAATATCATTAATATATAGAAGTTAAACAGCAATGACCCTAAAACAGACCAGTGAGGCACACCGCTAGTAACTTTCCTTTTCCTGGATATCGCTCCCCTATACACAACTTGTTGATACCTATCAGATTGCCAGTCTCCAATCTAATATCCAACCCCATCCACTCCAGTTTGACTATCAACTTATCACACGGTAATCTATCAAAAGCCTTTGCAAAATCTAAGTATATTACTGTGTGTCCTTCTCCTCTGTCCAAGGAAGCTCTCCCTTATTGTAACAAGTAAGCACATTACTAAAACATGACCTCCCATAAGCAAATTCATGTTGTCCATCAATGATAATACCATTGTTATCAATCCAATTCTGAATCTTAGTTCTCGCAAGCTTTTCGAACAACTTAACCACAACACCTGACACACAGATAGGCCTATAGTTTGATGCTTGAGTTCTATCACCTCCTTTATGAAGTGGCACAATCATGTCCTCCTTCCACTCTTTAGGAACTTGACTCAGTGCAAGACTCGTATTAAAAAAATATGTCAAGGCCAGCATCAACTCTGTGGCACATTCCTTCAGAATACATGGTGATATATTATCATCAACTCCCCATACACCTCTTGCTCTTACAGTCAGACTCTCTTCCCCATCATCAACTGGTCTCAATCTCTCCATGAAGTCACATTCACAAGATTGAAAGACCTTTATGAACTGCTCAATTAATATCTCCACCACACCTTCTGCAACAGCTGTCTTTATACCATTTCCTCCAATCAATGTCATCCTTCCATAATCATTCTTTCTTTTGCTGGCTACATATCGAAAGAACTCCTTAGGATTATTTTTGGCTTCATTAGCTAACTGCTGTTCATACCTCTCTTTAGCTACTCTCACCAATCAAGTCACCAGCCTTACCTGGTCTTCGTAGTCTCATGGAATTGGTTATTTCCACTTCTCTTATGCTGCCTGCACAATGCCCTTTTTCTTTGTATCGCATGCTTAATCTCTTCATTCATCCATTTCACATCTACCTTATTTAACCTCTCACACTTGGAATACATTTAGACATTGCATCTATTAGATAGTTTTTGAAAATCCCCCAAGCTGTATGGATGTCTTTTCCAGCTAACTCCTCATTCCATGCTACACCTGCAAGCTGTCTCCTGAGCTTTTCATAATCACTCCACTTGTAGTTCCACATATACCCCTTTCACACAAAGGTCTTCACACTGCTGGCAACCACCCAGGTAATCACCTCATGGTCTCTGTCACCAATTGGTGGATGATTTGACACTTCATTTATAATTACATCCTCTGATGAGATGACCAAATCCAAAACCCTCAATTCTCGTGTACCCTCTGTTATAGTCAATCCACAAAAACTCAAGAAACTCATTTTCTTTACTTCCAGTTACTATCTCATTATTCCAGTCTATATTGCCATAATTAAAATCATCCATAATGATCACCCTTTTCTTATTTGCTTGATTAATTTGATTATACATTTCATTATCACCTCCATCCACATTACCTAGTTTATAATGACATCCAACCAAATATTTGATTCCATTCACCTCTATCTCATACCATACATATCACAGTATGGTGTGAGATAGACCTCTGGCACTATTTCCCTCTTGCATCTCTACTTTGTATGGACATAATTCTTTCTCTATCATCAATAGCACTCATCCTCCCTTTTTACCTCTTCTATCCTCACAAAACACATCATGCCCTTCCATCTCTATTCCTATCAGGATGTCGTCCACTTCCAAGCATGTCTCACTTATTCCGACAATCTTTGGGTGAACAGACACAACCGTTTCTGAATTAATGCAACCATTTCATCTGCCTTGTTTCTTATACGTCTAGCATTTGTATACAAACACAACAGCTCATTTCTTGATCTTCAGTTAGTTCCACTGATACCACTCACTCGATGTGATCTCTCCATGCTCGACTGGGACCATTTCCCTTTCTGCTTATTCATTTTAAAACCCTTTTCAATTCCAACTGTTTCATCTTGATCCCAGGTCATCCCATTCCTTTTCTGTCTACACATGCTCTCACATCCTCTTGAAGCATCCACCTTTCTCACTGTGTACCCCTGTCCACCCTGAGCCTCCCCATTTCCCTGTTCACCTTGCACACCCATTCTCTCATTTTCCATACTCATGCCGCTTACTTCCTCATTCCTAACCACCTCTTCAATCTCTCCTGTCGTACTCTCCTGCTCCTCCACATTACTTCCCACTTGATCTGATTCATTCTCTTTACTCACTTCTCTACCTTCCAGCAACAGTCTCTCCAAGTGACTCACACCATATCCACTCAATTGCAGTCCATTGTTCCCATTCAGTTCACTTCATCTTTGAAACTCATTCCACACATTAACAAATTGTACCCCCTTCTCCTCACGCATTTCAGCCAGCATATCATTTATAATCCTTACTCTCCACCTCATCTCACCACAGTCATACCTAGGCAACATGCTGACTACCCTTCCTGTCACACTATTCTCTTTTATCCCTCTAAGCAGCCTCCTGATATCCATTCTGATGTGCTCTTTGTCCTCTGTCACTTGACTGAATAAATCACCAAAATGCTAATTAAAAGAATTAAGGAAGATAAACAATCAATAAACTAATATTAAAATTAAGCGAATTAAATGAAAAAGCAACAGATTCAATTAGCAACTAGAAAGTAAATAATTTCTGCTATTTCTTAAAATAAACTTACCTCTCCATAATGCCAACCTGCGCTGATTTTATTCATAGCCCATACTTCATGAATGTTTTCAGCAAGTTTATCTCGAATGGATTCAATATATGGAGGTAAGTTAATCTGTAATGTTATATTAATACATATTAGTTTCAAACTTTGTCGCATATGTTTTTCATGTATGGTATATATAAATGACTTGATTAAAACAATGAACAACAGCAGTAATAATAAAAACTAAATTTGAAATTCATTACAAGCATCTGCAACTGTACTCTCTGCAACATACCTGATATTAAATTAAGAACTTAATTTGAATGAATCAGCAGAGATCTGAACATTACAAGTACCTACTTTATACAAGCCATATGATTAAGTCCTTGATTCTCTAATCTTTGGCTCATCTACATTACAAAATGAAGAATAGGTTTACAATATTTTTTGTGTGTGGAATTTAGATAATGAAAATATCATGAAAATCCATACTCATTATGGATCATAATAATTATCATTTTGAATGGCTGAAGTAAATGTATTAGGCACAGTGGCTTCCATGAGGTCCATGGACTATAAGAAGCCAAACTCTCTGCAGATCGTACATATCATACCATATCATATATTCCTAAGGAGTGGAAGGAGGGCAAGATTGTGCCACTTCATAAAGGAGGTGATCGAACTCAAGCATCAAACTATAGGCCTATCTGTGTATCAGGTGTTGTGGTTAAGTTGTTGGAGAAGCTTGTGAGAACTAGTATCCAGAGTTGAGTTGACAACAATGGTATTATCTTTGATGGACAGCATGGATTTGCTAAAGAGAGGTCATGTTTTAGTAATCTACTTACTTATTACAATAAAGTGACTGCTTCCTAGGACAGAGAAGAAGGATATACAGTAATATACTTGGATTTCGCAAAGGCTTTTGATAGAGTACCTCATGATACGTTGACAGTCAAACTAGAGCAGATGGGGTTGGATATTAGATTAGTGCATTGGATTGGAGACTGGCTATCTGATAGGTATCAACAAGTTGTGTATGGGAGTGCGATATCCAAGAAAAGAAAAGTCACTAGTCAAGTGTCTCAGGGGTCTGTTTTAGGGCCATTACTATTTAACTTGTATATTAATGATAATGGTGAAGATTTAGATGGAGATATTCAGTTGTTTGCAGATGATGCAAAGTTGGGATGAACCATAAAGAGTAGTGAAGATGTGTGGTCTTACAAGAAGATTTGAATAAATTGAGTAATTGGGCATGGAAATGGGGATGTGAGTTGCAAAATGTAAGGTTTTACAATTTGGAAAACAAAGATGGGATGCAGAATTTATGCTTGGCGAGAATCCGGGGGTGATAGTGGATAAGGATATTAAAATTTGATAAATTTAAAATTTAGGGGACACATCACCAAAATTGTGACGACAACACAAAGGCTTCTGGGAATGATGGGGAGGACATTGACATGTAGAAGTAGGGAGATTCTTGTTTCGTTGTATAAGGCTTTGATTAGGCCACACATGGACTATTGTGCCCAGATTTGGTCACTAGGTTTTCAGAAGGATGAAGAGATGTTGGAAAGGGTCCAAAAGTGACTGACTAAGGTAGTTTCTGACCTCTGGAATGTCGAGTATGAGGAAAGATTGAGAAGATGTAATTTGCAGAGTCTGGTGGACAGGAGGAAGAGGGGAGTATGATAGAAACCTACAAGTTGGTAAGGGGTTGTTATAGGATCAGTGGTTTAGAAGTTCTACAGAGAATAGTGGGAGATCAGGGGAGAACCAAAGGTCATCCCTGGAAACTGTATAAAGAGGGTGTGAGTAGGGGAATGAGAGGCAGGCGTTTTTCGTGCAGAGTTGTGAATGATTGGAATGCCTTGCCTGAGAGTGTGGTGTCTGTAAGGAGTTTGAGTGTGTGTTTAAGACATGGTATGATGAGATGTGGGTGTGATAAAAGGACCTCCCAGATGAGTCTTTGACTCAATGAGGTCGTGGGGTAATAATAATAATAATAATCTCACTTTGAACACATTCAACATTTATGTATTCATCACCCATTCTAGCAATGCATTCCACTCATTTACTGCTTTCCATGCAAAAATGCACTTCTCACTTCCTTACTAGATGACATTTATACAGCCTCCAGGAATGATTTCTCCTTCTTTATTCTGGAAGGTCTTTGCCAAATTTGTTTCAACTGTATCACTATTTCAACTCCTATATGTCAAGCTCTGCAGAGCACATTTCCTCAATCTGTTCTCATACTCAGCATTCCATGGAGATGGTATTAGTCACTCTCTTAGTCAGCACCTTATACAATAGCACTATTTTCTCCTTATTTCTGCTTGTCTGTATCCTCTGCATTATGACTTTCACATTTTAAACTTTCAAACTTTTGCAATGTATCCTCTGAACATAAATTCAACATGTAACAATTCGTAGCTTGGATTCCACACTTATGTCACCTCTTGGACAAAGCTTCAATCTATTAATGCATACACCTATTCAAATCCTCTTGATGCAACAACTCAGAGTTCCCTCTCTATCATTACTCTCTCAAACTCGAGATCATATGCAAAGAGTTTAATCTTTCCTCTTAAATATACATTGTACACATACTGAACTGTTCAATCTACAAGCTTCATTATTGCTACAAAGGATGGAATCTAAGTCTCTGTGCAGTCTGATATTCAATGCCAGATAATGGCAAATTTAAAATTCAGTGTTATTGACTTTCTCTTCCTTAAAGTTTTCTTGTTGATTCTGCAATATTCATCTGACACTGTCTGTAGTACTCTACAAATTTTGAAAATCACTCCTACTTTTTCATCTTATTCCCAAAGCATGATATTCTGCAATTCAACTAGCCAAACAGTAAAGTCATTTTCCTATGAGCCTTTAATGTTCGCAATTCATTAGGTATCCTTTTCCATCAACCACGTGGAAACAGGTGTGATAATATTTGCTACAAGCAATGATCAAATGCATATTATCCATCTAACAACAGGAACACAAAATAACTCCATCCACTCTTCCAGTACTCTTGATCTTCTCTTAACCATTTCTCCTTCCAGGTAGAGGTAATCTGCAAAGATTATTGCCACTCTAGAGGTATTGTAGAAGTAGTGAGATGGTGATTGACGCAGTGTACACCCTCTATCCAAAAAGAAACCAAATTTTTGATAGAAAAAAAAAGACAGGCCAATTATAATTATTCAAATCATTTATTTCAATCAATATACTCTCCCTAGCTTCGATACAGCATTTGGCACGGTTAATTAATTTGTTAAATGAGTTTTTATATTGGTTTTTGGGATACTGTTGAGGGTCGTGGTTACTGCAGCTTGAACGTTTTCAATGGTGTCGTATCGCTTTCCTTTCATCAGCAAATGAAATCAGGTGAAGAGAAAGAAGTCACAGGGTGCTAAATCAGGTGAATACAGAGAGTGATCCAACACACAAACTTGATTTTTGCTCAAAAATTATCTCACAATGTTCGAACAATGAGATGGTGCATTATTGTGCAAAAGTGACCAGCTGCCATCACCATCACGATATTCATGCCGTACATGACGAATTCTCACTATTAATCGCTTCAAATCTTTGAGATAAAATGCACCATTGACCGTTTGGCCAGGCAGAACAAATTCTTTGTGGATAATGCCCTTGGAATCATAGAAACAAATCAGCATTGTCGTTATTTTTGACTTCTCCAAGAAACTTTTTTTCAGATGCCCCTCTTCTGGTAGTCACCACTCAGCAGTCTGGCACTTTGCTTCAGGCTCATACTCAGAACACCAAGTTTCATCATCAGTAACGATCATTTCAAAAAAGTTCGAGTCCTTATGAGCGGTTTTTTTAATGAGGTCCTTGCAGTGTTCAATTTGATACATTTTTTGGTCATTGGTCAACTTGTGGGGAACAAATTGCGAATTCAATTTACGAAGGCCCAAACTCTCAGTCAAAATGTTGTGCACAGTTTATTTTGGAATCCCCAATTCATCTTTAATCAATCTCATGGAAAATTTTGGGTTTTCTTTGATGAAATCGCACATTTTTGGATTTAACTTCGCTCGGTCCAGTTTCTGGGCAGCCCGGCTTTTTGTCGTCCTCAAGTGTCTCACGTCCACTTTGAAATTGCTTAAACCACTTCTAAACTTGAGTACGGGATAAGAATTCATCACTGTATGCTTTTTGAAGCATCTGATGCATTTCGACAAAACTTTTACCAAGTTTAACACAAAAGTCAATTGCAGCTCTCTGTTTGAAACTCATTTTCCAACCATTCGTCAAAACACACCATCACTCTTGGCACTATAACTTGGCTTCTAATGAAACAAATGTCATAATCAGTTGACACAACACTAATGAAGGTTGCTGCTTTCGGCTACAAAAGATACAACAGGTTGCGCCACTAGTTTCTTCTGTTTTTGAAAAGTTCATCATCATCATCATCATCAAATTCCTGCTATGTACCCTCAAGGGGTGTACAGGATATGACAGTACTACATGAAAAAATTACATCATTACTAACTTCCTATCTACAATTTTCCTCCAAATCAGTCTGTTACTTGTCAAGACTCCAACATTATCAGATCTTATATTTCTATCGTCTAAGGCACTTTGTACCGTATCAATCCACCTATATCTTGGTCTTCCTCTGGGTCGTTTTCCTGCCAACCTGGCAGAGAACACTTGTTTTGCTAATCTTTCCTCTCCCATTCTATTTAAGTGACCATACCACCTGAGATTAGCTCTGCTAACACATTCCTGGAAAATTTTTGAAAAGTTTGGTTTCTTTATAGACAGAGGGTGTAGATCACATAGCGTTATACTGTGAAGAGGGGCCCACGGTGATGAGTTCTGAGAATCCACAGAGGTGTCATGTAATAATAACTTCTCAACAACCCAACCCAACCTCTTTTTTAGTTGGACAATTAAGATTTAGATTAACAGTAACAAGAATTGTCATTAAGAGAATCTCTTGGCATATTTGAAGTTGATATAAAGTTTGTAAAAGTAACTTAACAGAGAGGTAGCTAACCTCTTTGCAAGTAAACTAGGAGTTTAATAAGTGAAAATTGTAAGCAGAGAGTAAATAAGTTTTCGAGTTAAAGAGATTAATTATTATTGAAATAAAAAGGTTCTAATTTATGCTAAAGAATTTTTACAGATGGATAGAGAAAGCAATCTCCCTAATGTTTAAATTCGTGTATATTTCATAGTAATGTAAATAAAAATGTGTTTTGATTTTTCTGTTAAAGCCCAATTGTTTATTTTTACAACTGCACTGTTCCTAAAAAATCCAGACTTGTGAGAGGAAACTAAGTGAGATAGCCAAAGCGTAAAGTTACGTAAAAGATTAGACTACGACTCTTTGTGTAAAGTTTTATTGAAGGAATTTGTGTTAGAGGGAGAAATCTGCCAGCCGTATTATTGAGTTTTATGTTAATTAAATGATATCAGTGGTGCAGTCTAAATTAAATAAATTTCTTAGGCATAAGACTCATAGTGTGAAGAGTAGATAAACATAGTATGTAATAATATAAGCAAGAAAGATTCAGAGAGAGAAAGCACGCACAGCTAAATTAGAATAACGGCATATAAATATATAGGTAATATAGAAAATATAGAGCAAAAGTATGTAAATATGTAATTATTTATTTACAAGCAATAAATAAATAATTACATATTATTACAATAGTGCAGTAGTGACAGGTATAAAAAAAATATAGAGAAATTAACAGCATATGATTACAATGGCTCAGCATATGTTTACAGAGGTATGATACACATTAAAAAATACAGTTAAGTGTGTATTTCAAAAGACTCTTCACAGGAGATCCATGGAAATGCCCATGTAGAATAATAATAATAATAATAATAACAACAACAATAATAACAGGGAGACACTGTGTAAGAAGAGTGAATCATGGCTACAGGAGCAGGTGTGTGTGTGTTTACAAGAAATGACTAGGATGACCACACTTGTGGTGAAATTGGCTATTTAGACTTACGTGCTGGTTTATACTCGATATAAAATTTAATGGACTGCATTCAAACATCATTCGATGCTAGCTTCCATCATCTGCTATCCCAAGTATCAGTGCCACCCCATGGGTAAGAGGCACCTTTGTTCAAAGTTATATTTCAGAGTCCCCATAAAATAGAATTTCTAAATTAAAATGAAATTAATTTCAAGAAAATTTTATTTATTTAGTATATACCGTATTTTTCGATAGATAATGTGCACGTCATCTATACAAAAAAGTCTAAATTCATTAAAAATGAATATGCGTGGTATACATTTGAAAGGTGTGAGGGGTAAATCAAATGTAATAAAAAAACTAAGGTAGAAGTATTACTTAATATTTATTTAACATTACACTATTCAAATCCAAAAAATTCTTCATCAGACTCGATATTGAAAGAATCAATTGCATTAAAAATATTCGCTTTTAATGCAATTTAATGGTATTTCTTCATCTTCATAATCATTGTCACTGGACACCACTGCATTCCCTTGTGTTTTAATGAAACCATATCTAACAGTTTTCACTTACAGCAGCCCAACTTTCTACAATCCACGTAACTATATCTTTATATGACGTTCTTTTCATCTGTCCTGTTTTGTTATTCATGGATGCCATTCATCATCCAGTCTTCCCACTTAGCCCGCAAATTGTCTTTGAATGGTTTATTTACTGCAAGATCAAGGGGTTGGAGTTTTTTTGTTAAACCACCTGGAATGACGGCCAATTTGGAATACTTATAATTGTTTTAACTTCTACTGTCGTGTGCATGTGTGCCCTACACAAATCCAACACTAACAAAGATTTTGGGTTGAAAAATGCCATTTTTCTCTTTCACCACTCATTCTCCAACCAAAATTTCATAACCTCGGAATTTATCCAGCCTTTATCATTAGTAGTAACAATAATATCTTTGCAATCACAACCTTTCGGAACAGTCTTTCTTTTGAAAATCACCATCGGTGGCAGTATGGAACCATCTGCAGTTACGCAGATGCTTTTAAAGTTACGCATGTGATTTTAAAAAATTCCTCCATCCTTTGTCTGTACTTCCTAACTCTACTGCTAGTTGGTGCAGGCATGTTAACTATATATCAAAAGGAGTGATGAAAATGTTGGGGGTGTGGGTTATACATTAGGTGTGCATTATCTATCAAAAAATACGGTAAATACATCCAATGAATATGACCATCAATTCAGGTTTATGCACCCACTACAGAGGCACCAGAAGAAGACAGAGAAGAATTTTATAGAAAGTTATAAGAAAATGATAGATGCGACACCAAAGCAAGATTTATGGCTGCTTATCAGAGATTGGAATGCAAAAGTGGGAGAAACTGAGGAACAAGGAATAACAGGTCGTTTTGGTTTAGAACTGGTTAACACTGCAAGGAAGAGACTAGTTGAGTTTTGCGCAGAGAATTCTTTGTTTGTTGCTAACCTGCTTTAAACAACACAAACGGAGATTGAACACATGGATTCACCTAATGGACAATACAGAAATCAAATTGATTATATACTTGGATAAAGAAGATTTACAATTCAGAGAAGTACAATTCAGTCTTTTAAGACTTTTCCAGGTGCAGACTATAGAACAAACTATAAATTATTAGTGGCTACAATACATGTGAAATTACAGAAACTAAAAACAACACAAATGTCAATCACATATGATCTTGGAAACATACTGGCCGAATGCAATATTAGTATAATATATAGAACAGATTCAATACGCTCAATTTGTGTGAAAGAGAAACAGATTAACTATGGGAAGAGCTTAAAGATATAATTAAAACAGAAGCAAAGAAGAATATTCCAACAGTTTGTAAGAAGAAGAAATCTAAATGGCTGTCAGAAGATGCCATCAAAACTTCTCAGGAAAGGAGGAAATTGAAGGCCACAGGAAATTTGCAGAAGTACATTATTTGAATGCAGACTTTCAATGACAAGCCAGAAGAGACAAGGAAAAATACTTTAACCAGGAATTCCAACAAATAGAAGACCAAAACAAGAAAGGAAAAACAAGAGATCAGTGCCTAGGTGACAATATTGAAAAGTAATCACAAAGGATATCTTACAAGCTGCAGACATCAAAGAAAATGGAAAGAGTATACAGAAGCCCTTTACAGAAAGGATTCCAAAATTACTGAGAAATTTGAAGAGCATAAGGATTATACACTGCAACTGCTATCCAGTAAGAAAACACCATGAGGGGATGGAATACCTATTCAGCTGCTCAAAGCTCTGGGAGAAGAGGCAGTTAAAATTTTAACAGCTCTATGTCAATGAATTTGGATCACAACTACATGGCCTAGGGAATGGAAAAAATCAGTTCATATACCTATATTGAAGAAAGGCTATGCAAGAGAGTGTAAAAATTACAGAACTATAGCATTCATTTCTATTCAAGTAAAGTCCTACTTCAGATCATTCAGAAAAGCCTGGAACATTCATGAAGAAGGAAATCATCATCATTATTATTATTATTCAGGCCTCCATGGGGTCAAAAGACTCTCATGGGAGGTCCTTCCTAGGAAACACAAAGTCTATCATACCACTCATTGAACTCACTGACTGTTTTTATTCTCACCACTCTATCAGGCAATGCATTATTTTATAGTGCTATTTATTTATATGCGATTACCAAAAGTGAATTCTTATTTGTAAACTGTAGTAACAGTAACTATAATATTTTATTTAATAAAATCACTTTGTTAGGTTAATGCATGAGATTTTCGCTTAATATATTTTAAAAAATTATGCTTTTTTTTCTTTTTTTTTTAAAAAATAAAAAAGTAAACTAGAAGTACAAGGGGCTCACAAATTTGAGAATAATGTAACAAAGGACTCGGCCAAGCCCCTTATAGTTCACCACTGATTATATGCCTTTCCCTCATCAACTGCTTTTGTCACGTTATTATAAAAGGCAATCATATTACTAAAGCAAGAGCACCCCTTAACAAATCCATGTTGACTCTCACAGATAACATTACCATCATCTGTCCAATGCTGAATATGGTCCCTCACTAATTTCTCCAAGATCTTAACAACTACTGATGACACACAAACTGGCCTATAATTAGACACTTCCAGTCTGTTACCACCCTTATGCATTGGCACTATCTTACCTTCCTTCGATTCCTTGTTACCTTTCCCATAGCCAGACTTTCATTGAAAAGCCAGGTCAATGGAGCTGTCAGTTCTTTAGCACATTTTCTCAAAACCCATGGTGAAATACCATCCAGTCCTACAGCTTTACTGATGTCCAGGGAAATCAGTATTTGGAACACACTATCCTCTTGCACCTCTAAACCTCACACCTGCCAAATCCCTCTAGTATTAAAACTTCCTTCCCCAGGATGAAATACTCAAATAAAGTGTTTATTGAACAACTCCACTATGTCCTCTGCATCAGTCACTCTATTCCCATTTTTATCCCACAATGTCATTCTTCTACAATCATTTCTCCTCCAGACAGTCACATAGCTAAAAAATTCCCTAGGATTATCTTTGAATCTTAGTGCCAGTCTCTTCTCATATTCCAGTTTTTCCTTCCTTACCATATTAGTCACTCTCCTGGCCTGAGTCTTATATTCTTCATGCATCTGCTCTCCATCCCTCCCCTTATATCTCTTCCATAACCTCTTTTACACCTGCAGTTCCTGTATGATATTGTTTGTCATCCACTTTACAGCAAATTGTGTCCTCTTCTTCACTCGTGGAATACAGCTTACTATTGCTGCCAACAAATATTGCTTCACAATTTTCCATGCCCTAATGATATTATTATTATTATTATTATTATTATTATATAACACCTTCAGGGAGTCAAAGACTCATCGAGGGAGGGCACCTACTCTACAACTCTTCGTCTACACCACTCCACCAACTGCAACTACCTTCATCATCTACACCAATGCCATCTACCACCGACCATTACCACTAGTATTTTCACAGATAATCATAAACATCCATGCCCAAGGCAGGATTTGAACTCGCAGCCTTTTGGCTGGAGTGTGGATAAGCTAACCACTTGGCCAACCAGGCCGGCATCAGTCACTCCCACCCTTCCAATTCCTCCTTCCATGGAACTGTCCCAAGTTTGTATCTAAGACTATTATAATAACCTGCTTTAGAATTCCACATACATTCAATTTTCTTTGATACTCCTGCATGTCTATTCATCTTCCAAGTCAAAACCACATGGTCACGCTCTCCAACGGGGGGGAGATGTGATCTCAGTTATTATCAGCTCTTCTGATGTTATGATGAAATCCAAAACTTTTGAACCACTTGTTTCTTCTATTACATGTTGCAGAATTCCATTCCCTTATTACTACAAGTATTTTCCTCTTAAAAACCTACACTGCTTTAGCTAAAATCTCCAATAACAATCATTCTTCTTGCAATTGCCAAGCTCAACATGCTTGGTAAGTGCAAGAAGAATGATTCCTCTGTGCTCCCTGGTTTGTAGTAACATCCTACTAAATATCCTGTCTTGGTCACTTCTACCTCACACCATATGCTTTCAAAACCATTAGTGTCACTGCCTTCCAAAGCCTCCACTCTTAGAGGACATAAGTCATCACTTATCATAAGCAGTACTCCACCACCATGTTTTCCTTTCCTATCCTGCCGAAAAATGCTATACCCTGCTACTTCAATTCCTGTTATTATATCATCTTCCGTCAACCACATCTTCAAGAATCCAATAATCTTTGGCAGGCTGATGCTATCAGCACCACCAATTCATCTCCATTTTTTCAGATACTTCTGGCATTAATATAAAGCATAAAAATGTCAATGTCTATACCTATCATTATCCCCTCTAGACCCCACTGGACTCTGTGTTACCTGATGTTGTCTCCCCCTCCCCCAAGCACCCATTCCCACAAGAGGAAATCCCTGCTACCATCCACCCTGGGAATTCTAGTTTCCCTGCATTGACACACCGACTCGTTCAGAAAACAGCAATCTCTCCAGATGCCTACATCCTTCCTCATTCAAATGCAAGCAGTCTCTCGCATACAGCTCCTTTCTGTCCTTAAATGCCCTCCGAGCATCCACATATTCCAATCCTCTCTTCTGACACATTCTGGCTATTATGCTATTCATTATTACTACTCTTCTGCTCAGCTCGTCATTATCATACCTGGCTAACACACACACACACACACACACACACACACACACACACACACACACACACACACACACACACACACACACACACACACACAATCTTTCCTCTCTGCGTTTTCTTTTGTACAATCTCAAGCATATATCTCAGATCTCTTCCAGCCCGATTTACACTGCCTCTCAAGTCATTTGTGGCCACATCACAATGATCGCATCCTCACTCTCACCCCACTTAATTGCCATAGCCACACTCTCTATAATTCCTCCAGGCAAACACTCCTCTGGCATTCTATCTTGCACACTACGGATCATCGATTCTCCATACATCATATCTCTTACCACTCTGTTCCTTGATTGCTCACCTGCATAGCTCACTTTTTCTCTTCTAACCCTCTCTCTCTGTGTTCCCCCTAGCATCACTCTATCCCTCGTTCCAGCACTCCCTCGCATTTTTCTTATTTCCTCTCTCTGACTGTTACCATTCCCATAACTCTCTTTCTCTCTCTCATTCCGTCTCTTCTACTGTTCCCATATCTCTCTCATTCTCTGTCTTCTATTTCTATTCTCTCCTCTTCTATCATTCTCATAACTCTCTCTCTTCTACTGTTTCTATTCTCTTCTCTCCTCTCCTCTTCTATCATTCCCATAACTCTCTCTCACTTCTACTCTGATTCGACTTTTCTCATCTTTCATACTTCTCATCTCATTCCCTGAGACATTCCACTTACTCTTTCAGCTCATTTATCTCTCTCTGCAAGTTAGCCACTCTTGCTCGTCATTCATCCTCTCAATGAAGACAATCTCCGAAAACTTCACAGTCATTCAAGCCTTCCAACCACACTCCCCACTCTTATTTTTTCAGTCATATTCTGCTCATCATTCTCAGCCTCTAATACACAAGGATGTATTTTATCTCTGTACCTGTTTAACTTGTACAGCAAATACATTTTAAGAATGCAGGGCTGAAGGAGTCTTCAGTTGGAATTAAAACTGGTGGAAGAGATATTAATAATTTGAGGTATGCAGATGATACTACCTTGCTAGTAGAATGCAAAGAAGATGTGGAGGAACTTATTATGAAAGTAAAAGAAGAAAATGCTAAACATGTCCTTAAACTTAACATTAAAAAGACAAAAGTTATGGCAATATGTGAATTTAATGATTTTGAAGTAGATGAGGAGAAAATTGAAGTAGTTAACAATTATGTGCTTCTAGAATCCCGATTTGATAAAGATGAGTATTGTACTGAAGAAGGTAAAAGATTATTACTCGGAAGGAAAGCAATGACAAATTTAAGCAAGATCTTTAAAGATAAAGATATTAGCCTCGCTACATAAATCAGAATCGTGAAAGCAATGGTATTCCCTGTGGTACTGTATGGATGTGAAAGTTGGATCCTGAGAAAGAGTGAAAGAAGGAAGAGATAGTTGCATTTGAATTATGGGTTTATAGATGCTTACTAAGAATACCGTGGACTGCAAAGCAAACCAATAAATCAGTGATAGACAGAAGAATAAAGCCAGATTGCTCTCTCAAAGCTATGATCATCAAGCAAAAATTCTCATACTTTGGATATATTATGCGAGCAAATGACAGTCTGCAGAAGATGATGATGCTTGCTAAAGTTGATGGAAGCAGGAGAAGAGGAATACCGAATTAGATGGGTAGATGGAGTTAAAGAAGCAACTGAAATGTGCCTGGAAATTCTGAAAGATATGGCCAGGGTCAGATCTGAATGGAGAGCATATGTTCATAGAATCACCAGGAGTCAAAAATGACTTGATAGAACATAACAACAAGATATACATATGTGTACATAAAAACTGAGCATCTCAAAAAAAAAAAAAAATTTCAATTATCACAAAAAAATCACAACATAATACATTTTGGACTTTGGTATATATGATATGTCATTTATTACATATTTATCCTCCTAGCTTTAGCCACCATAAAATTCTTAATTAGATCTTTTATATCTAAAGTATCAATAATATCATTTTCTATTGATATTATTGAAAAATCAGTAAGACATTCTTCGGACATTGTTGATCGCAAATAATTTTTCATTAATTTTAGCTTTGAAAAACTCCTTTCCCTGGAAGCTATGGATACAGGTAACATTAAATAAATAAGCAATACAGTGTCAGTATTTGGAAACAGATTGGTTAATTTATTTTCCTATACATAGTTTAAAACATCATCTTTAAAACAAATATCCTGATTGATTAGCAAAGTGGCTAATTGGTTGTTGAGTTTACTGTTCATTTTTTATCACCTTAAAGTCATTAAGGGTCCGCGCGGTTAGCCTAGTGGCTTTGCGCTTCGCAACCATATGCCTGGGGAAGGAGTGTCCTAGGTTCGATTCCCGTCGACGACGTGAGGAGCTGAAGGATCTTCCTCAGCCATAGCCAAGTTAGCCGGTCTTGGGCGCGGGCAGTAGGGTTTTTTCCGCCAGTTTATCTGGTGTTTTTCATCCCGCAAGCAGGCAAACCGGCCCCGTGAACACACAGGGATACAGCCAAGAATACCTTCAGGCATAGGAGTGACCATTCTATCCTCGTATTTCGGTTACGAAATCCAAGCATGCTTGGAAGGTTGTGGGCCTTAAAGGCCTGTTAAAGCCATTGGGATAGAAAGTCATTAAGGACTTTAAGTCATGCAATCCATGTAGTAAAGTTTTACTTCATGAATAAGAGCATTGTATAAAAATTTACTATTATTTATTGTCTTGAAATGGTGCTCCTCCTGATCAGGAGGGTCGCACCCACCTGCATACCCACATAGGGTGGCCCCACCAACGATCTTCTACCTCCCCTTTCTCCAGGTGTTTAAAAAGTTCCTTGTTCCTGCAACTTATCATATTATGGTCAAACTAGGAGATCTGCTAACATCAGGCTAGAAGAACATAAGAAATATATCTGCTGCCATAATTATGATCAGTCAGGTATAACTGACCATGCTTTGAATACCTTGCACACAGAATCAAATGGAAGAAAAACTACTATGCTTCACCACAACACATACAATTTGAAATCCTTTTTTAGAATCTGCAGCAGCAGATTTAAAAAACCGACCTAATCTTAATAAATATGGTTGTATTAAACTTAACAAGATTGGGGGAAACTTTAATTCTTAGGCCTCCTGCAAAGCTAAGGCCAGCCAAGAGTACCCATAGACAGTACCCCTCCTAGGCATTTAGGCTTTCCATGTAATCTTTTCCCCTTACTTTTTACAATTTTGTGTGTTTTTGCAATTTTAATATTGTTTCCCTGATGATGTCTCAGTGACTGAGATGCAATATTGAACCAATTAAACATGTTGTATGTGCAGTGTTTATTCCATTAAATCTTATAATGATGAGTGCAAAACAAAAAAGAGGTCTGAGGAGAGGTATAAGATCAGTGATGATAGAGAAGAGTGGTCAAAGGGGAATCTATTGAGGAGTGGGGTTGGTGACACTTGTTATAGAACTAAAAATGAGCAAGAATGTATATATGTTTACGAATGCCAGAAGTATTTAAAATAAAGGAAATTGTAGCATTAATAGAGTACATTTGCCCCAAAAGTATTTTAATAAGTGAGACATGGTTAGAGATAAGGATGATATTTTGAGGAATAGAGATGGATAGATATGATGTTTTTCCTAGAGGCAGACAGGGCAGAAGGGTGCTGCTAATTGGTAGCAGATGAATTATTTCCATCTAAGGTGAAGATGAAAGGAGTGAACAGTGGCAGTGGTTTTAAAGCAGTATGATGTGAGGTGGAGGTGAACAAAATGAAATACAGGTATTCCTTGCTTAACGCAGGATTTGATTAACGCGGCAAAATTAATTGCGACAAACCCTTGATATATGCGGCAAGAGTTTTGATTAACACACCTTTACCCCTGCGGAGCTCACAGCTGATCTGACAGATACATGTAAAATGTTCATATAAATATTCTTACACATATCCAGTGTATAGCTTGGAGGTCATGAGTAGCTGTGCATTCATATGTTGTGAGTGATATTCCGCACTGTTTTTTGCTGTCGGTTTGGTTTAACACATGTTATGTAAAGGTTTGTGATATTTGACAATAAACTGTACATGAGAGATACCGCGACCTCCGATGTCAGTATAGTATGGTTTAGTTGTTTTTTTTTTGTTGTTCAATAATTTCTAGATTGTAACTGAAAATAAATAAACCATCATGTATTACTAAAATAGAGAGCTAAAGGCTTATTTATCATACATGTCCCCTAGGAGATGTACTTTACATTATGGAAAATACTAAGGAAAGTGATCTGGAGCTTACTCCACCTTTACTACGAATTGCCCATAAGGTTGCTTATGCTTGCATCTGCAGAAACTTTTAGTTTCTATATATTCGGCTATGAAATAATGTTGGATTCAATATCCACTTAATTTGTACTATCATGTATTATTGTTGAAAAATACCTTGACGAGCAGAGAAAAACAAGTTATTGTACCTCTGTACCGAGCCCTGATAAGACCTCATCTCGACTACTGTGCCCAGATTTGGTCACCTCGGTTCCTTCTTGATGGGGAGGAGGTGGAGAGGATCCAGAGGCGAGTAACTAAGATGATAACAGGTCTATGGAATGAACCATATGAGAACAGGTTGAAGATTTGTGAGTTGCAGAAACTAGTTGATAGGCGGAAAAGGGGAGATATGATTGAGACATTCAAATTGCTAAAGGGATTCTATAGGATTAATTCAGAGGATATTTTTGAGATCAGGACTGGTGGTGGGAGAACTAGGGGACACCCATGGAAGCTGGGCAAGAGCGTGGTTAGCAGGGGTGTTAGAGCTGGGTTCTTTACTTTTAGAGTGGTAAATGAGTGGAATAAGCTGCCAGAGTCTGTTGTGGGTGCTATGACAGTGAGCGAGTTCAAGGCAAGGTATGATAGATACTGTGAGAATGTTGAACAGCTGCGTGACCATGATGTTTAGGGCCTCCCTCGATGAGTCTAAGGACTCCTGGAGTAGCCGGTGGTAATAATAATAATAATAATAATAATATTTGCAGTGTTTTTTCTTTATGTTTTATTGCATTTTAGCACATACTAGTAATGAATGTATCTCTCAGATATGTGACCTATGCTGCAATTTTTACTGCTGCGAGCTCCGCAGGGTTACATTTATCAAGCAAAAACATGCAAGCCTCGTGGCATGAAAATGATGATGTCATTCCTCCTATGCAGCCTCCTACAAATTATTAATACAGTAATCGATCATGGACAAATTGTAATTTTTACCATTGATTATTAGATTTGATTAACACGATTTTGATATACACGGTAACATTGAGGGATTAATTAACCACGTTAATCAATGGATATCTGTATCTAGTTGGGTGTAATTATAGACCTGGTAATATGAAGGGCAATGAGAAGGAAATGTATAGGCAAATTGGTCTAGCTGATAAGAAAAGGGTGATCATTCTCGGTGATTATATTTATGGTAATATAAATTGGAATGAAGAAACAGCATCTGGAATGAAAGAGAATTGACAACTACCTTAGGCATTATGTAACAGAGAGTACATGGGAGATAAGGATCTTGGATTTGATAATCTCATCACAGGATTTTGTTGTATGGGAGGTGTTAAATCTGCCTGCAGTTGGTGAAAGTAACAATGAGGTGATTACTTGGGTGATGGCCAGCCATGAAGACTTCTTTGAGAAAAGATGTATGTGGAACAATAAGACTGGTGATTATGACAACCTGAGGTGACAGCTTCTCTTTAATTCACATGAAAACACAAGGAAATAAATAATATTTATTTAAAGCTATATATATTTCAGCCTGAATATTACAGGTCATCATTGGTGGCAACAATAGTTAATTACAAGGCAACTTTGGAAGAAAAGGAGAGCAATGCTGCTGCTGCTGCTGAGGACCTCTTCAGCAACTGTCTGGCAGAGGCAATGTCTGAATGCATTCAAAAAGTCAGGAGATCAAATAAGATATGTGTGAAATGAATGAATGAAAATGTGAACCATGCAGTTTGGAAGAAGTAGGCATTATGGAGGCAGCACAGGAGGAATGATATTCAATGGTCAGTTGCATGAGGAGTGCAAAGAGCAAAAAAACAGGTAACTTATTGGTAAGGGTAGCAAAAATGCAGTATGAGCAGCAGCAGCAGTTAGCTAATGAGGCTAAAAGATATGTGAGTTTTTTAATATGTAGCCAGTAGAAGAAAGAATGATTAATGAAAGATGACTGGTTGGAGAGAATGATAACTGCTGAGAAGGATATAGTTAGTTAGTTAGTTTTTCACATGACATCAATTTGATGCTGTATGGTCACTTCCATATCTCAGTGGGTTTTGGGAGTGAAGTTTCTGCTAGAAGAAGAAATGGTAGAGTTGCAGATGCCCTTTCCACAAAGAGTTAGTAGGACGATCACAAATATCCATGACTCTGGTGGGATTCGAACCTGTAGCCTCTTGGCAAGGAAGCAAATACTCTAACCACTCAGCCAACCAGGCCAGAAGAAGATATAGTAGAGGTGTTAAACGAGCAGTTCATAAAGGTATTTCATCCTCATGAAAGTAACATCATGCAGAACTTGAGAGCAGTGGGAAGGGAAGAGCCATTGATGGTGAATGAGCAGGTGATATATCAGGAATTGAGTAAACTTGATGTCAATAAAGATGTAGGACTTGATGACATATCACTGCATGTCTTGAGGGAATGTTCCAGAGAATTAACAATAGCTTTAACTTACATCTTTAAGAGTAATCTTAGATTTGTCCAAGTTCCAAAGCGGTGGAAAGATGGAAAAATTGTTCCATTTCATAAAGAGAGTGATAAGACTAGCTTCAAATTACAGACCAATCTGTTTGTCTGGAGTTGTAATAAAAGTGTTAAGCTAGTAAGGACCACGATTCAGAACTGGGTGGACAACAACATTCTCTTTGATAAACAGTATGGGTTTGCTAAAGGAAGAACATGTTTTTTTAGCAATCTACTTACTATAACAAGGTGACAAGTGAATTGGATAAAGAGAATGCATATACAGTGGTATATTTAGTTTGTTAAAGGCTTTGATTGGTTGCCACATTATTCCATCAAATGCACACTATTCATCCTACATGACCTATGCAATAACTCATTTGCAATCATGACCCTTCTCAATATGCTCTTCAAGCTGTATTAGGAGTGAATTGAAATGATCTAATTACCTAATAGCTCTGTAAAAATAATCAAAATTTACAATCATGATTCTTTATACGATTATTTCTCTAAGTTAATATATTATTAGTTTTGGTTTCATAGCACGTATATCGGCGTGCAATGTGCCCGTTATTGATAATATTATTGTCAAAATGAAATGTAAAGCATTTGAAATTTTAATGTACTTACTAATTCTGATAATTATGTTACATTCAATCATTTTTATTGTAATTTAAAATGATTAAGTTTGTGTTTGAAAAGACATTCTCGTTACGCTAATGGAGACAATTGTCAGCCATTATACTTAAAATTTCTCGCTTGCCATTTACATGGAGTGCACATGCTTGCCGAGGAGATTCATGGGTGATTGACAGCTGATAGAGAGAGAGTATTCGGTATCGGGGTAACGGTGAAAACAAGAGAGAGATAATGAAAGTTTAAGAATGCAGATTGGAAAAATTTTGTTCTTAGGAAGTTTTTAAGTTTTACGTGACAGTCGGGAGAATATTAGTAGAAGATTCTGAAAAGGAATTATAGAGCTGTGAGTCTTTAAAATGGAGGAGTTGTGACTGTCAACAAGTATTTAGTAAATAAAAGAAGACATTGCAGTTGGCATTCTAACTGAATGTTCGAGGAAAAGCTGAATGGAAAATTTCATCTTCTGTCTTAAGCACACCGGATTACTATGGAAAAAGCAATTGATGAAATTTGAAACTGTAAAGTGGCTTAACATGAAGAGCTCAACTTAGATATGTAGTTTATGAAGTAGTAAAAGAAACTTTTTTCTCTGGTACAAAATTTAGTAAATTGTGCATCAAATAGAACTGCAAGAGGTAAGAATATTTATACTTCAGTGAGACAGGAAGAATAATGTTGTACGCTACATAAAGAAGATAAAAAAGGATCCCATGGAAAAAGAAGATGAAAATTTTATATTTTCGGAAAGGGCCTAACAAAGAAACTGACTCTGATGAACATTTTGTTGTTGTGAAAACAAGGTGTTTAGTCTGGTAGATGTGATTAACTATATGTCAAACAATCCAATAATAGAATGAGTAAGGGAATGAATGATTTTAATATTTTTGGATAAGAAAATCTCTAAAGTGTAGATTTATTTTAGAAGGCCTTGGATCCCATTATTTTTGTGGTATGTAATTTTATTTAAAGTGTATATATATTGTTTTAGTTACATTAAATGTATATATTTTTTTATTTGGTCTCGAGTCAATAATTTTCTGGATGCTAAAAGAAATAGTTCAAAGTCATTGCACCAATCAGAATTGAACCTTTGTGTAATTAATAAACACTTGGAATATAAAAGCCTCTTATAGAGATAAAATAAAATAAACAATCTCTTTACAGCTCAGATATTTCGATATATGGGTATTTGTAAATGATTTAGGTGACATATGATTTCATCATCCATTTGAGGCCACTCTTGTACAAAGAACCCTGAAGTGGCTTGAAATGATAATTTCAAAAGGTATGAAATTATCATTTCAAGCCACTTCAGGGTTCCTTGTACAAGAGTGGCCTCAAATGGATGATGAAATCATATGTCACCTAAATCATTTACAAATATCCATGCCACAGTGAGGCTTGAATACACATCATATAAGGTGGAGAATCAAAATATTATTAACACCAAATCTCCATGGAGTCAAAAGACTAATTGCAGGAAGTACACACACAAAAAGAGAAACTCAAACCATGATCTAAATGTATTCAACATATCTGCATTCACCATACTCTTAGCATTCCACTAATCAACCACTCTTCATGCAAAGATCCTGGTCCTTATTCCTTATTCCCCAGTTCTACTCCCTGTCTCCTATTCTATGAAAAATTTCTTCTCCATTAAATTGGTAAAATCCCTTATCAACTTAAATGTTTCATTCATATTTTCTCTCCTCTTCCTTTTCACAAGGTTCTGCAAATGCATTCCCTCAATCTATTGTTAGAGCCCACATTCCGAAGAATCAGATACCTCCATATTCAATATTCTCTGGGCTTTTTCTAATATACCCTCATCCCATGAAAATCAGGTGACCCAACTGTGCACAATAATCATGTGAACCTGATCAAGACCTTATATAATGGAACCATAACACTGTTATTTCTGCATGTCAAGTTTCTCTGTATCGCTGCCAGAATCTCATGTATTGACTTTGCAACTTCAATGCAACCCCTAAACTTCAGGTACCTATTCACAACCACTACCAGACTTTCATTTGCCCTCCTTCTTTCAAAATATCCCCACTATGTTTATATTTTGCATCCCATTCTTGCCTACCAAATTTCAGAAGCTGCAACTTTTTACACAACTAATAAAGTTGGCAATTATGAAACTTCTTAAACTAAAACTCTGCTCTACAATATTCTCTTGCCTTGTATTTTGTTTTGTGTTTTAGTAAAATATCTTGTTAAGAAAAAATCAACCTTTTCACTCAAACACAAAACAAAATATAATATAAAGAAATATTTGAATTAAATAAAGTACTTTTTTTTTTGTAAATATCAAGAAAAAATGAATATTGCATCCTACCAAAATAAAAACAGGAGTGATTATAACTAACCCCAGATGTATCCACAGGTGCAGGAACAAATGCTGTGTCATCAAGTTCAAGGGCAGGTCCAAATAGTACTCCTTTGTTCACTTCTCCAAACTGAAAACAAGGCTCTACTGTAAGGATCTGTTTAGGCTGCAAACTTTCAACTAAAGGAGAATGGCCTTCTGGTGGTCCATAGCGAAGTCGTCCTTGATCCCCACCAAGAATAAAACGACAACTAATAAAAAATTAACAAATAAATTCTTTTAGAAAACAGTTCTTAACTGTGTGTGTGTGTATGCATGAGTGAGTGCATGTGTGTGCGTGTCCAATGTTAATATTTATATTAACATTGGACTGATTCATATCATTTCATAATTCAACCAATTGTAATTGCATCTCAAGGAGAACAGAAAAAAAAACCAACACAGGTTAAAAAATAGAAGACGAGCACAATCTCATTGCAATGCTTGGAAATAAATTATCAAGTATAAGGCCATTTTGAATAACTATCATAAGTGCATTATTGCTGCTCATTGCATAACATAATTGCATTTCCAACTTAAAAGTATGTTTTTAAGATGATCTCCAAATATTTTGTAACTTCTAATTCTAAAATAAATCTTAATATGGTTGACATTTTCTTTATGACTGTCATATCTCCATTATCAATCAGAAATCAGATCTATTTTGATTTTTTTGCTTAATATATATATATATATATATACAGTAATACCCCGACTTACGTGAATCCGGAGTTATGCGGTTTCTTACATGTACGTATTCCCATCCCGCTTCATGCCTCACCACTAGTCGTATCTTTCTGGTGCTGGCCGCATTCGCCAGTGTCGCACATACTGTGAACAAGCACTGATGTGTTTCGCGTGGTCTCCATTCATACACGATTTTTATAGTCTAAAAACCTTGCGATTGTTTAATGTTATGTTCTTGATGAAAATTTTATCAAATAAAAAATAATAATGTCATCCAAAAGAAGCAAGTCCGATTCTTCTATAGCTAGCAAGAAAAGAAAAACATTGACTTTGGAAACAAAACTCAACATTATTAAGGATTTTGAAGGCGGAATGAAAATTTGTGAACTAGCAAAGAAGTTCGTCTACAGGAATCCACAGTAAGAACAATCATAAAAGATAAAGAAAGAATTCTCGCTGTTGTGAAAAATGCCCAATCATTGAATTCAAGCATAATTCACAAACGTCACCAATAAGCGAGATGGAAACGATGCTTAAATTATGGTGTGATAATCAAGTGAGAGTAAAAAATTGTCCAGTTGATCAAACGACAATATGTAACCAAGCCAAGCTGATTTTTGAGAGGCTAAAAGTAAAAGCTGGAGAAGCGGCCAAAGAAGAAAATTTTGTGACCGGTAATGGTTGGTTCAACCAATTTAAAAATCTCTGTAACTGGAACAGTATCATGGAGAGTAGAGAGGCGGCAAGCGCTGATAAAGAGGCTATGTCTTCTTTTCCTGAGACACTTAAGGCTATCATCGAGGAAGGTAGCTATAGCAGTCAAACCATATTTAATGTAGACGAGACTGGCTTGTTCTGGAAAAAGATGCCTAAGAGAACTTTCATCACACGTGAAGAAAAAACGTTTTCTGGCTTTAAGGCTTCCAAAGACTGGGTGACAGTAATGCTTGGTGGAAATTCAGCTGGTGATTGCAAGTTAAAACCTCTCTTAATTTATTGCTCTGAAAATCCAAGAGCTCTAAAAAAAATCTAAAGCTGGCTTGCCAGTGATTTGGAAGTCAAATTCTAAAGCTTAGGCGATAGCTTCTATTTTTGAAGACTGGTTTGGTCACCACTTCATACCTGAAGTTGAACGTTATTGCCAGTTTAAAAAAATTCCGTTTAAAGTTATGCTCATTACTGATAATGCACTTGTCATCCTCCTGCAACTTTAATTGATTTTGATTCACGTGTAAAAGTTGTTTTCTTGTCTCCAAATACAACCAGCTTACTTCAACCGATGGACCAAGGAGTTATCAAAACATTCAAAGTGTATTATACACGCCATTTGTTTGGAAGTCTTAATGAAGCTATGAGGCAAAATGAGCAACTGTCTGCCAAAAAGTTTTGGAAACAGTTTAATGTTTTAGATGCTGTAAGGAGTATCGAAGGTTCTTGGAGTGAAATTTCCCAAAAAAAACCTTCAATGGTGTGTCTGGAAAAAACTTTGTCCATCCTCTTTTAAATGCAAAACAGAAATGTTGCATTTAAAAGTACATGACAATTGTAAAGGCAAAGGAGTTTGAGTGTGTTTAAGACACAGTATGATATGTGTGTGTGTGATAAAAGGACCTCCCAGATGAGTCTTTGACTCCATGAAGTCTTGGGGTAATAATAATAATTGCAAAATTAACAGACGGTCTCAGTTTAATTAAGAAAGGTTTACAGATTTTGGAGGACACAGATTCTGATGAGGAACAAATTGTAGCCACAAGGAAAGGAATAAAAAAATCATTGGCTTGCTATGAAGAAATTTTGCATGACAAGAAAAAGACATTATGCCATCAGACGAATCTATTAGATTTTATGAAACCATCAACATCGAAATAACTTTATTTTTTTATGTATGAAAAACTACAATTATGATTATATTTCTTAAAAAATATAGGTGTTTTTGTAAACCTATGGTCCCAATTAACTAATATTTTGTATGTTTGTATATATAAATTACATGCAAAATTATACCCCGAGTTATGCGAATTCGACTTACGGACTTTTTGTTGGTCCCACCTACCGCGTAACTTCGGGGTTTTACTGTGTGTGTGTGTGTGTGTGTGTGTGTGTGTGTGTGTGTGTGTGTGTGTGTATTATAATCAAAGCTAATATGATGCTTCCAAGTCAGTGCAACTGTGTCCAGATGAAATCAATGCTAGAAGGAAACTGACAGAGTTTGAAAGAGGCATTGTGAGAGGATGCAATATTTCAGGCTTATCAATTCAGCAAACTGTTGACAAATTGGGCCATCCCAGGTCAACAATCAGTGATACCATATTGAGATGGAAGCACAGGGAGTCAACTGCAAGTGCTACCTGAGTAGATGACCCACCACATTTACTGAATGGAACCATAGGCTCTTTTGAAGGATAATATGTAAAAACTGCCATTCATCAGCTGACACACTGAATGTGGAGTTCCAGGCATCAACTGGAACATAATTCTGCACAAAAACACTCAGAACCAAGTCTCACAACATGGGTTTCCATGGTAGGATCACAATATGCAAGTCCTACATTACCTGATACAGTGTCACAATCAGTGGTGCAAACGGCATGTACAGTGTGAGACAAGGAAGCTTGGAAAGCTGTGTTATGGACAGACAAATCAAGCTACACTCCCTACTGAGCAGATGGATGGGTGTGAGTGTGGATGATGCCCAATAAATATCTCTTACCAAAGTGTGTAACCCCAACTATGAATTCAGAGAGAAGCATTCTGGACAATGCACTGCTTCCTACTTTGTGGGGTTTTACGGAACTCACCATTGTCTCTTTTAGAACGACAATGCACCATGGCATAATGCTGTTGCTGGAACTGCGTGGCTTGTGGACATGAACGTTATCACAAGACTAGTCTCTACAGAGCCCTGATCTCAACCCTAATGAACAACCTTGTAATGAATTGAATCATCGGGTGAAGTCAAGGGATGTCTAATCCACAACAGTGCATGACTTCCTTACATGCTTACAGGAAGAATGATTCAAACTTTCCATTGATCACTATTGTATGCTTGTGGAAAGTATGTCCTGTAGGATTGCTCCAATCATTGCAATGAAAGGAAGTCCTACATCTTATTAAGGTGGGAGCCATGGCTGTTTGTTCCTCACACTATGGTGTCTGTTAACTTCTTTCCAAGCAGTGTTTTTCCACTAACATTAAGAATCCGTGGAACTACATTCAGCATCATGTGATCTTTCTCCTACTTTCTCACCTTCAGATTGCTTGGATTGGAAATAATAAGCCTGATGTATAATGCTGATGGAATAAGCTTAGTTTAATGCCAGTTTCAAAATAAAAGTTCTTTGATCTCTTACTAGTATATCGGGTTATTCTTACTCTTAAAGAAACTTGATCATCTTTTCAAACAAACAAATTACAAAAGTGATTGGGCATATCTAATTATTGTTATTATTTCAAGACCTGAAAAACTAATTGATGTCCAAGTTCTAACATCAGCTGATATAATGATATAGGAAATGACCATGTCTTACTTACACTGGAAAATTAAATTTTTTTTGGGGGGGGAGGGGAGAGAAGTAACATACAAATTAATAAGATTAAAGAAAAATGTTTAAGGTAGAACTGTGAAGGAGGATAGTTTTTAAATCACTATAGCAATGTAAAATAAAATAGCAGTTTAACTAAAATAGTTTTAACTATAAACGATAAATGACATGATAACCACAGTAATTAACTTTAATGAAATGAAAGTACAGATATTTTGTACTGAAAATAACAGCACATCATCAGTGTGGAAACAAGCAAATCAAAGGAATGGGAATACAAGGTACATACAGCAGTCGGTGGTTTACCAATTAAAAACTGTTGCCACATGCTAGAAATTAATATTAATAAATAATATTATTAAAAATATTATTGACTTTTAATTTTTCAGGAAATGACAATGTTTACTAAAATATTAATTAAAAAACTTTAATCAATACCTTCCAATGCAGCAATGTTACAATGCCATCTTCTGGGAACATAAAACTATGATATGTGCATACAGGCACTAACAATGAGCAAATGAGGCTGAAGAAGGCAACTGGTGTTGCCTTCTTCAGCCTCATTTGCCTCAATTTAGCAGGCTAAATTGGGTTGTCTTGGCTGTTGAGCTGATATTCCTAGGATGCAAGCTTCCCAAATTTGGGGCAGTCTCATGCACCCAAATTTGTTGAGGTTTGGGAAGTTTTTAAGAACTGAGGCTGATTCCAAGAATAATCTTTCATGTTTATATTTGCTGAAGTGTAGTAAAGTGGCTTTCTTACAGCATATTCTGTGGTGGGTATCTAGTGCATGGTCTGCAAGTCCTGAGTGGCTGTATTGATGAAACCAGATATAGTCTTTGTGTTTGGATATCCTGATATTAGCTGTCATACTGTTTGGCCTAGTAGAACAGTTTACAACTGCAAGGGACTTGGTATACTCCAGGTAGGTCTATGGGAAGTGGCTGGTCTTTGGTGGAGCAGATAAGGGGTGCCAATTTCTTATATGGTTTGTAACAGGTAGTCAGGTCATACTTTTTTAGGATTTTTGTTAGCTTTTCAGACGTGCCCCGGATATATGGAATGGTGATAGATTTAGTGTAATCTCTGTTATGAAGAGGGGGGGGGGGTTAACTGGTTTTTGTTGGTCACAATAGCCCCCTTCTTCCACAATTTTCTTTAAAATCTCTGGATAATTTGGGGCCACCTCCTTATCTGCACTTGCAGCTTTGCCTGTGATTCAAAAATTTTTTAAATCCATAACATTTATTTTTAAGATGTATATAGATGCACTAATCGAATTTCAGAGGCACATTAATTGATATCAGATTCAACACGGGAACTAATCAAAAGAAGGCAGCTGGGAAGATGCAGGGATGGAAGAATATAAGAGATTACATAGAGAAGTCAGAAGAGCCATCAAACAGGAAAAGAAAAAGTTCTATACTAATATAAATGTGAAGAGATAGAGTTCCAGATGAGGAGACACAATTATAAAATGATGTTTTATTTAGTTCATGACCTAAAGCACAAGTTTAAGCCCAAATTGAATGTCATCAAAGACAGGAATGGAGACTTTACTAACAGACGAACTGGAAATCAAAAACAGATGGAAAGAATACTGTGAGGAACTGTACAATACAGTGGATAAAGAAGGCCTCTCACCAGGAAAATTCCGATTTGGAACCCCCTCCATGAAATTGAAAAAGCAGTTCAGCAGCTTAACAGCAATAAGGCCACAGGTACAGATGGAATCCCAGCAGAGTTAATTAAGGCCACAGGGGATGGAGGGATAAGAGTGTTTCATAGATTGATTACAAGGATATGGGGGAAAGGATCATGGCCTAGAGATTGGAAGAAGTCAGTTTTTATACCACTGCATAAGAAGAGAGATATAAGGGATTGCAAGAACTATAGAACCATTAGTTTAATATCTCATGAAAGCAAGATTTTAAGATCATGCTAAATAGGATTGAGGCCAAAGTTGAGGCAGAGATGCCCAAGGAACAAGCAGGTTTTAGGAATGGTAAGGGCACCAGAGTTCAGATCCTTTGCCTTAGACAGATCATAGAAAAATATAAAGAATTCAGACCCCCTCTGGTAATATGTGTTTCTTTGAATACTCTAAAGCTTTTGATTGTGTTCAGCATGCAAAACTGTGGGAAGTAATCAAAAGAATGGGTTTTCTTCAACACACTATCAGGTTGATAGTCAACTTGTACAGGGAGCAAGAAGCCACAGTAAGAACAGACATTGGATTGACTGATTGGCTTCAGGTTGGAAAAGAAGTTAGGCAAGAATGTTTACTTTCTCCTCACTTGTTTAGTATATATGCAGAGGACAGCATGAGTGAAGCATTGGATAAGATAAAGACAGGAATTAGGATGGGAGGTAGATTGATCAGTAATCTGAGGTATGCTGATGATACAGTACTCCTTTGTAATAACAAGGAAGAACTAGGGCAAATCCTTGACAATGTTAACAAGATCAGTAATAACACAGGACTTCAACTCAATCCTAGCAAGACAAAGAAAGATTATGGTTTTCAAAGGAAATACAAACAGGGAACCTTTTGAGAAACATGTGTACCTTAATGGAGAAAGCATTGAGGAAGACAGCAAGTTTGAGTAACTGGGATCCATTATTAATGTGAAGAATTGCTGCTCAGAAGACATCAGAAGAAAATTAGGAATGGCTAAAACAACAGTCAGAGACGTGTCTAAAATCTGGAAGGATGGATCCATCTCCATGGGGAACAAAGTTGAGGATTTTGGATTCAGTTGTTTTTCCAACAGCGATTTATGGATGTGAGACTTGGAACCTAAAGACATCAGATAGGAAAAGGATATCTGCTTTTGAGATGTGGTGTTACCAAAGGCTGTTGAGGATATCATATACTGAAAGGCATACAAATGAATGGGTGTTAGAAAAGATCAGCAGAACTTTAAGGCTCCTTAAGGATATTGACAGAAGAAAGTTAAAATATTTTGGACACATTGAAAGGATGGAAGGAGGATTTCTCAGAACAATAATAGAAGGTAAAGTTCCTGGAAAAAGAGGAAGGGGTAGACAATCAATGAGATGGATGGATGATGTGTGTGTAGTTGTAAAATCTCTCGCATAATTAATTTTTTTGTTAAAAGTTTTGTGTTCGATTTTCCAGGGTTTTCTGAATATTTTAAATTTAGAAATTGTATTGTACTCAAACGAGTAAATAATTTTGCTGTAAAATTGCATAAAATATCAATGTAAACTGACCTGTATGTAAAAGGATAAGTAAGGGATTAACCCAGATTATCACAATGACGAGGCAACGTCAAGAGGTTGCAAGGTCATGCGATGAAAAAGGTGCCAAGAACGGAGGGCACAAGAATAACATCATCATGCTGGCAGCTAATCCCATAAACTACTATGGTAAAGAATAAAGGACTGGGAATTGTATAAAGGGGGGATGGAGACAAACCAGAAGAGCTTGCTCTTGGAATTTTTTCGTCTCCAGATAGTACATTCCCAGTGTTGTCTGGTCCCGAGGACAAGCTTCCGACGAGGGTTTAGGAGAGGCCGCATTTCCTGATGATGGTTCCGAGGAAACAAGGAAATGCTATGAGAGCATAGGTAGCTGCAGACTTCGTGGTAACTACAGAAATTCTATCAAAAAAACTTTCCAGGAAACTTCTGTATCAGGACCACCAGAAACGTCCAAGCAGCTACAATCACCCAGAACAGGATGCAACACCAAATTGATACAACTAAAGGTTGTGATAACTGATTGGACTGTCTATCCAAGAGTTTACGTAAGTAAACACCATTTTTGTTAATGTCAAGGACTTACAAGTCGATATTGTATGTGTGCTTATAAGGAATTGTATGTAACTAAGTGATAATTAAATCAATGTCTTTAAGGGAAGTTTATATGTTAACTTGTTAACATATAAACTTTAATGACTTGTTTAATGACTTGTTAGTTTGCGAGAGTTGGTGAGCTGCATATATTAAATAGGTTGACAACTTTAGGTCTGTTTAACAGCAGGGAAATTAGACTTGGTAGGATTAACTGGGTGGGTAAATGTCTTATTTGTGTAGAGGTGATAGAAGTTAAGACCAGTAAAACTTAGGGTAGTACAAAAGCAGCAGTTGACGACGACAAAACAAGCAAAGTAAATTATATGTAAAATAATATAAATATTTATAGTGTGACTGATCTTCAGAGAGTTGAAGCCTCCAGAAAAGCATACAACAGGACTATATGGCGAGGCCTGGTGTGGCACATCACTGAGCATCAGAGTGACCATATGGCATCTGTGGATGCCCAGTGAACATATGGATGGATGGTAACTTTTTTTCCAAGGACCAGTGCCAGGGCATAGGCCTTTTATTCTTCCTGGTAAATGCTGATGTTAAGAATCTACTTTGCATTCCCTTGCTCATAACATACTGATACAGTTAATATCAGATATATATATATATATAAATATATATATATGTGTGTGTGTGTGTGTGTGTGTGTGTGTGTAAAAATATATCTTACTTTATATGCCGGCCTGGTTGGCTGAGTGGTTAGTGTATCCGCTCTCCATCCGAAAGGCTGCAGGTTCAAATCTGGCTGTGGGCATATATTTTATGTGGGCACTAATATTTTCACAGATAATTTGTGATTATCTGTGAAAATATTAGTGGTGGTGGTTGGAGGTAGATGGTGTTGGTGTAGATGATGAAGGTAGTTGTGCGTGGTGGATTGGTGGAGACAGAGAGTTGTAGAATAGGTGCCCTCCCTCAATGAGTCTTTGGACTCCCTGGAGGTGTTATGTAATAATAATAATAATAATAATAATAATATATATATATATATATATTAATATATAAAAATATACCTTAGTTTAGCAGAGAAGCTAATTACGGGATAGAACATTCCATCTGTGTTGAAATTTTTGAAGTATCCTTTAACCTTAACTCCATTTACTGTAAAATTAATGATTGGAACAGTTAAATCTAAAATGCAGCCAATGACATCTCCCTTCTGTATATAAGGTGGAGAAATTTGTCGAACTTTATTGCTCCGTCCTCCTAAAACAAAAACAAAAAAACATTAAAACAAATTTGACCTCTAACTAAATTTAACCCTTTGAACAGTAAAGCAGTATATATAATACTACACTTCTTTCTCAAAAACAATAACAATCTGAATAGTATCAGAAAGTGTAAATACATTCATTTTAGAAATTATGGACTTTACAACCGTGTTAAAATATAAATAACTCTTAATTTCCCGACATTTTTTTTCCCAATCTTCATATCAAGATCATTATCTGGAGTATATACAAATATACAAAAACAAGCTGAGTTACATTACACACAGTAAGCTAAAGAAACAATGATTTGGTCACTGGTTATTCTACTGGCATGACCTCTAGTGAAAAAAAAAATACAAATTAATTAATTATTTAGAAACTACATTAAAGCTAAATTCTATTTAAGATAACATGGGAAAAATATGCTTTCTTATAGATAGTCTTCTTTCAGTAACAATGATGTCCTATTTTAAAATTACAATTGTTATTTTAGATTTAGGATTCTGGATTATCTCCAGTTTGTTTATAGTTAACTCTTAGAGAGAAAGGTTCCGTGGGTAGAATATGTGCCTTCCATATGCTTGGGATTTTTAGACCATCATTATTGTTCAGATTGGGGTGGTTGATAAGATTCTTTCTTATCAACCACCCCAAGAGAGAGAGAGAGAGAGAGAGGTCCACACACACACTCTCTCTCTCTCTCTCTCTCTCTCATGCAAAAAAACATCAAACCATACCTGAAACCCATTCACTGTACTTTCAGGTGATGCATTCCACTTCATATTTCCCTGCTCAACCTTCCTTATACAGCTGCCAGGGATGGCCTCTTGTTCTACTCCACATTAGTGTAATAACTCCTCATCAACTTATATGTCACAATCATATCCCTTCCCCTTCTATTCACAAGGTTCTGTAAATTAAATTTCCTCCCTCTCTCTTATATATGATATTCCATAGACATGAGACTTACTTAGTAAACCTTCTGTGATAAGGATGTTCCTCATCTTCCTGAAAAATCAGGCAATGAAATCTGCACACAGTGGTCCCATGTGTGGCTTGATCAAAATCTTATACAAGGGCAACATAACCTCTTTGCTTTTGCATGTCAATATCCTCCTCATTATTGTCATAATTCAATGTGATGTTCATACAATTTTAGCAATGTTATCCCTAAACTTCAAGTTTCTGTCCACCATCACTCACAGATATCAAGGTGTTGTGTTGGAAAAAGTTCTGATTCACTTTTGATGAGTCATCCTTTTTCCGACCCAACATAAGGTAACCTCAAAAGGGATGGATAAGGACATACTTATGCCTCCAGATGGAAAATGTGCCTATTGATGACCTAGAACATGTATATAATCAGTTTTGTAGATATTAAGTAATGTTAGAGAAGCCCATAACCTGAACAGAGACCGTTTGTGAATTATTTAAGATAGGAAATCCATGTAAAATTACTAAAAGGATGTACATAAGTTGATACAAGTATTAGGCCATGTCAAAGACAGTTTGGAGCTGCGGTAACCAATCGGCTGCCGCTGTGTGCATGACGACACCACCAAGAGAGGGCGCTGACTTGAGGTATATAGGTTTCGGTGCAGAATTCAATCGTTCTCTTTTTTTTTTCGTCTGTTCCTGGTTTCCTGATCGGATGATGAGCAGAAGAATTGTGAATGAAGCAACCTGAGAATGTAGGCTTGCGAAAGACGGAAGTGGCGATGGAACCGTCTTCTTTTCTTTTGATGTGTAAATCCAAAAAAGAGATACCCTGTGGAGATTATTTTTCTAACGTAAAGTTGATGCGATGATGAAGAAGGTTAATTTTATCTAGAAACAGTTGTAATTCAGGTTCGGGATGATTCCATACATTCTCAGGTCACTACATTCACAATTCTTCTGTTTATCATCCATCTCAGAAATCTGGCATTATTAAATCACTAGTTTCCAGAGCACACAAATTCTGCTCCTCTGAAGAATCTTTAAACCAGGAATTAGAAGTTATCAAAAAAACAGCCATCCTAAATGGATATAATCCCAAAACAACTCAAAAAATCATCAGTCACTTCTGCATACATCAAACCAGACAGGAAGAAGTGCATAGGATTCCCATACCTTACGTTAAAGGCATCTCAGAACGTCTTTCTAAAATTATGAAGAAATACAATTTTGCCACTACTTACAAACCTATCAACCAAATTTACAACGTATTACCTTCTCCTAAGGACAAATTCTCACCCTTGATGTTACCTGGTGTTTATGAGATTCCATGCTCATGCAAATTATCTTACTTTGGACAGACAGGTAGGTCTGTTCAGAAATGCATCTCGGAACATTAAGATCACATTCGTCTTCTTAAACCGCAGAAATCTGGCCTCTCTCAACACGGAATTGAAAATCCAAACCATAGTATCCATTGGGAAAAGGCTAAACTTTTACATAGATCTTTATTTAAACATGAACATTTATACAAAGAAAGTTCTGAAGCCCTACTACACAGACCAAACCTAAACCGCAATGACGTTCTTACTATTCCTAAAGTATGGGAAATTATCATACAAAACTGTGTTAAATAATTAACGTTTTTTTTTTTTTTTTTTGTTTTGTTTTGTACTACTTTAGCACGTTATGCATGTTTTCATGAGATTCTATTGTAATCATGCGCCCTAACTGTATGTTATTCCTAATTTTTGTTTAAATACTGTACTGATGATGTCCTAAGATACTTAGGATGAAATATTTACAATTAAATAATTTTCACTGTGGTTTATACGTGTGTTTCTTCTAATTACCCAACAGGGTGCACCACGAGAAGGTGAAGATTAGACATTAGGTCAGAAGCCCTGGTCGGTTCTCCGCATTCCTTTAAAGGCTATGTGGAGGTCTCCTCTCAAACATTTCAAAGCTTATTTTGTATGAAATGGCTTGCTGCAAAATTTGATAAACAAATTTAATTTACTGCATATCAGATGTGCACATTGCAGCAACAAATGGTAATGAATTGACTGTAAACTTGCATGATACAAAGATCTCAGCACAGTAAAATAGAACTGAAATAAACACCTCTTTTTACTATTTATCTGTGAATAGAATTAAACCATTAAAATTAGATTTCGTTAAAGTTTAACTTAATAATAATTTTTGCACGATGAAAATTAATATAAATGTAAATTAATATAAAGGTAAAGTAAACAATAATAATAATAATGTCAAATTTTAAATATATACCTGACCACATAAAAGCACCATCAAAGCCATATGAATAAAGATCATCTCCAACTCCATTTCCTCCCCACTTTGATCCACCACCAGGATATGGAACATAGCCTTTAGTATTAGCCCATCCTACACGAAAGTGGGGTTCCAAATGAGTAACTGACTCCATATGATCAACCATCGCTTCAAAATACCATCTACGGTACATTGCAGATCCATCTACCTTCCCAACAAAAATGTTTGGGTGCATACTGCAAAAGAAACAGTTTGGTAAATGCCTTGAAAATCATTTAATAAAACGAAATTACAAATAAAATAAATAAATGAAAGTCCATCTCTTATAGAGAAATTCTTCTACTCTCTAGTCAATTCAACGCAAAATACCTCTTACTGTAATTTAGCTATAAAGATATTTCAATTTCCTTTGTAAAACTGCAGCTAGGGATGCCTGAAACTTTTTTTGCCCCCAAATGCAACCAAAACTGAATTGTGAAAGAAAGTACAATGAATCTATGAGAGATGGATTGGTGATCAGCCTGCCTATCTTCTGTACTGAGCCAAGATTTTTTTATGGAACTTTAAGTTAGTGTAGAACTAAGTGCTGCTCAGACATAAAGTGAGAGCTGGAACAAAAGAGAAAACTTTATTTTTTCGGTACTGGGAACACAAATACTTGCCATTAAACCTAATGTGTTTAATGGCAAGAAAGATTGAATACTGGAATTATTAGAGATTCAGATATTGTAAAAAATTAATAATAATAAACTTGGAAACAAAGAAAAAATTGTGGAGGGATTATAAAGAAAAAGGTGATTGAGGTGTGCATGAGTAGTGCAAATCACAGGCAAGAAGTATGACCTCTGTAGTAAGGAAGGCCAAAGTTAATTAAGAGAGGCTAGCTGATGAGAAAAAAAATTCTAAAGAGTTCTTTTGCTGTGTGACAAGTAAAAGTGAATGACCATGGAAGGATGACTTTAAAAAGTGCCGATGGTGGGGAGGTAACAGAAGCAAACCAAATAGCTGAATTAATGAGTGAGAATTTTGCAGGGGTGTGGTGTATCTTGAAGGTGGTGACGTTGCAATGCCAGATGTGACATTGACTAATAGGAGATTAGAGGTTGAAGAAATGGAAGTGCTTAAAATATTGCAGAATTTCAATGCGAACACAATGATGGGATTAGATGGTATATTGGCCCTTGTATTATGAGAACATGTAAGGGAATTATCAGCTACTTTGACCAAGTTGTTTAATTTAAATGTCAGTGCTGGAAAGTTGCCAAGGCAGAGGAAAGAGGGCAAAACAGTCCCACTGCATAAAGAGGCTTCAAGACAGAAGTAGCAAATTATAGGCCACTCAGCTCATTAGTGGTGGTTAGAGTATTGGAGAAATCAGTTACAGACAGAAATCAGGACTGGATGGATGAAAATATGATACTCTGTAATGGACAACATGGTTTAGTGAAGGATAAGTCTTGCCTTAATAATATGCTTACTTTTTTATAATAAAGTCTCAATGGCATTGAATGAGGGAAATGGCTACTCAATGATACTGCTAGATTTTACAAAAGCACTTAAGTGGGAGATGAATTCATCATCTGGTGTGAGACCGCCAATCCTGCTTATTGGAGGCCTGAAGTGGCTTGAAAAAGTTCCATGTTTGCTCTCTAAAGCAGGGTTTCCAGACTATGTAAAAATTAATAAAAAAATTACAAAATATGTATATATTAATATATATATTTATATATATCTGCATGGTTATGCGCTCCGCAACCATATGACTGGGAAAGGAATGTCATGCGTTCGATTCTCATTGCCGACGTGAGGAGCTAAGAATCTTTCTCAGACATAGCCAAGTTAACCACTCTTGGGCATGGACTGCAGGGTTTTTTTCCACAGTTTATCTGGAGTTTTCCCTCCCACAAGCATGCAAACTGGTCTTAAGAACACAATGCTTCACAGACAATTACACATGATTAAGCTTGGGGATGATGACCCACCTCGTAGTGAGTCACGAAACCCAAAAATGGGAGGCGAAGGCCCTAGGGCTGTAGTGCCAAAGAAGAAGAAGATTAGCAAACTGACAAGTAAGTCGAGTTTGCGCCTGCATGTAGTGCAAGTCTGAGGCAACTTGTGGTAAAGGTAGAGTAAGCTCTGATCACTTTCCTTAGAATTTTCCCCTGATGCAAAGCACATCCACTTGCGGAGATGTATAATGCATAGCATCCAGACCACTACCAAGACCAGTTTTGACCTTTATTGAGGTCTCGTCAGTGCGAGCCAGACATAAAAATGCTAAGGTTGGAGTAACACAGAGCTTATGAATTTTACCTAAACAAATTGCCACAAGGTGCTTTGACCTTAATAAATATAATATCTCAGGATGAGAGATAGATATAGAAAGTTTTTTAACATGGGTATATTATGTATTAAAGATACCAAGTAATTTTATATATACTTGGTTTTAATCCTATTTCCTAAGTAAGCAAACAGAGAATTAAGTGAAGTTTGCGCCTGCACATAGTGCAAGACTGAGGCAACTCAGAGTGGCACTACATTACCACGAGTTGCTCAGACTTGCACTACGTGCAGCCGCAAACTTGACTTACTTGTCTGTTTGCTTACTTGGGAAATAGGATTAAAACCAAGTTTATTATTATTATTATTATTACAGGCAACTCCAAGGAGTCGACAAACTCATTGAAGGAGGCCATGTCAAGAACAACTATTCGACATTGACACAGTATCTATCATACCTTGCCTTGAACTCATTCATGGTCGTAGCACTCACAACAGACTCTGGAAGCTTATTCCACTCATTCACCACTCTCCAAGTAAAAAACCTAGCTCTAACACCCTTGTCAACCACACTCTTGCCCAGCTTCCATGCATGGCCCCTAGTCCTCCCACCACCAGCCCTATTCTCAAAAATATCTTCTGGATTAATCTTATAGAAACCCTTCAGTAATTTGAATGTCTCAATCATATCACCCCTTTTCTGCCTATCAATGAATTTTTGCAACCCACAAATCTTCAATCTGTTCTCATAAGGTTCATTCAACAGACCTGCCACCATCTTGGCCACTCGTCTCTGGATCCTCTCTGCCTCCTCCCCATCAAGAAGAAACCCTGGCACCCCATATCTGGGCACAGTAGTCCAGATGGGGTCTTATCAGGGCTCGATATAGAGGAACAATAACTTGTTTGTCTCTGCTCGTTAAAGTATTTTTCAGTAACCAAGTGATTTGGTTACTGAAAAATACTACCAAATCCCTGGCCTCATCAATCTCCTGGAGTACAGTTCCACCAATATGATTGCTGCTGCTAATCTTTTCACTCCAAAATGCATAACCTTACACTTTGCCACATTAAATTGACATCCATTTTCTTAGCCCAGTCCTCCAAACTATCCAAATCATCTTGCAAAATTTTGACATCATGTGCATTCACTATTTTTCTACCCAACTTTGCATCATCAGCAAACAAGTGAACACTTCCTCTCAGATCCTTTCCTATATCGTTAATGAGCAAATTGAAAAGTACTGGTCCAAGAACAGAACCCTGCTGCATACCACTAGTCACAAGCCGTCTTTTGGACTCCACTCCTGAATAAACCACTCTCTGGCATCTCTCCATCAACCACCCTCCTATCCATCTCATCAACCCTATATCCATCTCGATCTGCTCCAGTTTACTGATTAGAGTTCTATGTGGTATCCTATCAAAGGCTTTGGCAAGGTGCAGTAGAATCACTGAAACCCATTACCCTTATCCAGTTCATTCGTTACTGTCTTATAAAACGTGAGCAAATTACTGAGGCATGATCTACCCTTCACAAAACCATGTTGTCCCCCATACAGTATCCCATTTTCATCTATCCAATCCTGTATTCTTCTCTTGACTAGTTTCTCCAAGACTTAACAATGATTTCTGATATGCTAATCGGTCGGTAATTTACAACAGCAGTCTTGGAACCTCCTTTATGCAGTGGAACTATTTTTCCCTCTTTCCACCCCCTCAGGACTAACCCAGACCCGAGACTCAGATTAAACAGAATGGTCAAGGGTACTAACAATTCTTTAGCCACTTCACATACAACACGAGCTGGTATACCATCCAATCCCACAGATGTATTGACATTGAGGTTTTGTAATAGACTACTCACCTCCAGCTCATTCACCACAATTCCCGTATAAACTTTTGGTTCATTCATTTCTGCAATGTCACCACCTGGATGATATACTCTTGCAAAGTGCTCGCTCAGTAATTCAATTATATCAACCGATTCAGTTACCTCCCTACCATCAGCATTCTTTAAAATCATTCTGCCATATACAGTTTTTCTTCTACTTGCAACATATCAAAAAAAATGTTTAGGATTGTCTTTAGCCTGCATGGCCAATGTTCCTTCGTAATCCTTTTTTGCTTTTCTTACCACACTCGTTACCCTTCTGGCTTGGGCTTTATACTGTTCATGTGCCTGTCACCTTTCTCCTTAAATTCCCTCCATAGTTGTTTCTTTTTTTGCAGCTCAAGCTTAATGGTGTTATTCATCCATTTAACTCCTACTTGATTTATTATTCGGACTCTAGGTATACAGTCAGCCATTGCTTCATGCAAACACTTCTTAACTGCCTCCCATGCACTGTCAACTTCTAGCCCTTGCAGTTTTACATGCCATGGCACAGTATGAATCAATCTCCTAAGCTTGTCATACCTACCAGCCCGATAATTCCACATGTACCGTGTCTTAATTGTAAATTCCACACCTTTAGCCACCTCCCAAGTCAAGACCCTATGTTCACTCTCACCAATTGGTAGCAATGTGTTCATATTCATTACAGCCAAATTCTCAGATGCAATTACTAGGCCAAGCACTCTCTGACCCCTAGTATTTTCCATTACATGCTGTCACAGATAGTTATCCCTTAATAATCGCATAAATTCCAATTTGTTCCTCCCATGTGTCCTCTCCTCCTTCCAATCAATGATAATTACTGATGTATCTGCTAATACTTAATTTCTCTTATGTAGATCCCTGGAACCATAATGTATTTTATCATTTCAAAGTTCCCTGTAATTCTCATACAATATTCTTATGGTTTGACCTCTATATGGTATTCAGCGAAGGTAATTTCCCTTACTTTGTGTTTTATTAAATTTATTTGATGATATATGCATTAATAAGTACCAGATCGACATAACAGGGGTGACTGAAACAAAAAAGACAAAACTGGTGAAATATTTCTAAGCAATATACACAAAATGTTATATTCAGGCCATTGGCGCACAATCTCCCATAATAATTACCCTCCTTCCACTCATTTCTTCTATTTGTTTATGCATACTATCTCCACCATCTATTCCATCATCTGGTCTATAGCAGCACCAAACTGTATATTTTGTTCTGCTAGTTTCAATCTCACACCAAATAGCCTCAAATGTACTCTTATCTCTATCCTGCAGTTCCACTTCTATTCTCCTTGGCTGTAGCTCATCTGCTATCATCAATAACACACCTCCCCCATTTTATTCTCCTTGTCTCTCCTGAACACACCATACCCCTCACATTCAATCCCAGTAACTGTGTCATCTTTTGTCAGCCATGTTTCACTAATGCCAATAACCTGTGGTCTGGAAGTGCCAACCAAGGCCAAAAATTCTTCCTTCTTGTTCCTAATACTTCTGGCATTTGTATACATGAACTGAAGAAGCCGATTTGTCCCATCCCTATTTTGATGCCTTATACTAACCATCCCATTCTGAATTGTGGTCTTTCCTACTCGCTTGGGCATATTACACACATTCATACAACTGTCTCCCTAAAATCTGTGTATCTACTCCCCCCCCCCCTTAATAACTCTAGTTTCCCTGGTTCTGTACATTCACTTCCACCACATTCGACAACACCTTTTCAAGTCTCCGCACACCAAATCCATTTTATATAAATCCTTTCGCCATAGAACTCATTCCACACATCCACAAATTCCACACCACTCATCAAACATAATTCATGCATAAAGTCATTAGCAATTATGGCCCTCCTTCTATACTTTTCACTGTCATGCCGTGGCAACAGACTCACCATCCTAACTCTCTCACTCTTTTCTTTTGCTACCTCAAGCAATTTCTTCATATCCTCACTCATAGCCTTTTTGTTTCCTCTCAAATCATTTGTACCCGCTACCACTATCAATTCCTTCACCCACTGTTTTTGCATTCCAATTGACTCGCTTATATTCTTTACGGTTGCACCGGGTTGGTACGATTTTGTTAAACTCTCAACTAACACACCTCTTACTAGGGAATCTCCATACAACACACGCTGTTTCATTTTGTTGACACTCACTATCATACCCTTATTTTTTCTATCATACTTTTGTCGATTATTAGTCGGTACACTTGTTAAAGATTTTTGCCAATGTTCCAGTTGCTGGTTTACACCATGTATTGCTCTGCGTAAGAGCTATTTCACTCATTGCGTCAGTGTCATCATTTTTATTTTCCGATGATTCATTTAATTGTTCTGTATGCTTAACTTCATTCTCTCTTACAACGCCACTATCACAGCTATCAGGTACTACCTCACAAATATCCTCATTCATTCCTCGAATATCGCTGTTATCTAGATTCTTACTTTCGACAATGTTATCACTCACATGACCTGAAACACTCTTTAAATCCTCACATTCTTTACACTTTTTTTTTTTTTTTTTTGCACACATTCACTCCACAATCGTTGTTTAACCAGACTCCAACCGCTCTCCTCAATGCATACTTTTCGCAAACGGTACACTGAATCAAGTCTTTTAAGACAAAGATAATCGATCTATCAATTTACTATTAAAATACTCAGAAAACACACAAAAATCACCCAGACACGTTAAAATACTAAAAGTAAACAATACGAATTCATCAATTTTCACTCAAAATATCACTTATCTATCAGGAGCTATCCTCAGACGCTACATTACTTGGTATCTTTAATACATAATATACCCAACTTAAAAAACTTTCTACATCGATCTCTCATCCTGAGATATTATATTTAATAAGGTCAAAGCACCTTGTGGCAACTTGTTTAGGTAAAATTCATAAGCTCTGTGTTACTTCAATCTTAGCATTTTTAGGTCTGGCTCCCACTGACAAGACCTCAATAAAAGTCGAAACCGGTCTGGGTAGTGACCATTGCCTTTAATGCATAGCATCATACATCTCTGCAAGGGGATGTGCTTTGCATTAGGGGAAAATTCTGAGGAAAGTGATCGGATCTTACTCCACCTTTACCACGAGTTGCCTCAGACTGGCACTACATTACCACGAGTTGCCTCAGACTGACACTACGTTACCACGAGTTGCCTCAGACTTGCAATATGTACAGGCGCAAACTTGACTTACTTGTCTGTTTGTTTACTTGGGAAATAGGATTAAAACCAAGTTTATATAAAATTACTTGGTATCTTTAATACATAATATACCCAAGTTAAAAAACTTTCTACATATATATATATATATATATATATATATATATATATATATATGTTAAAGATACCAAGTAATTCATTAAAGTTTTAATCCTTTTTTTCCCAAGTAAGCAAACATCCACATAAGTCAAGTTTGCACCTGCACGTACTTCAAGTCTTGGTTTATACTTGGGAAAACTGCAAGTACCGAGGAAATAAATAAATTTAATATATTACTTAGTATCTTTAACATATTATACCCAAGTTAAAAACCTTTCTACATACATATATATACACACATACACATATATATAAAATTGATAAAAATGGGGAAAAGAAATCCTTAGCCCATCCAGTACAAATGTACTATAGCTTCAAATGTACTAATAACCTCTTGGTGGGAATCACATAATTTTTTTTAACCTTAATACTGTTAATAAGCAACTTTATATTTGATATACTATTTTGTAATAGTCTTAGCAAATACTGAGACTGACAACTTTAAGTACCTGAAATATTTTTTCACACGATTCAATTCAAAAAAATAAAAATTAGCAGAATAATTAGCAACATAGTATTTACCTTGAAACGTGGTCAATCAACTTGGTCTGAAGAAGCAAATTTCTTCCTGGCAAAAGATTATCACAAATGTTGTTTTGACTGCTGCGAACAGCTACACCATTGCCCACACAAAGAGAACACAGAACATCTAATACCTATTTCATGTAGAGAGAAAAAATATAATCAAATAAAAATAGCATTTTTATAGTGCACTGCCACAACAAAATTATAAGTACTGACACAAGATTAATCAGAACTATGTGGATACCAATGCTTTGACTTATAACTGGAAAGGAACTAATACTCTAACAAGGTGCCTTCTAGAAGCCAGACAAAAATTAAGTTATTTGAGAAAACTCCAGCTAAATGTGATCTTAGAATGATGATCTCCCAGATTTTCGGCAAAGTAATGCAGCTATACTTTGAGGCTTGCAGGAGTGCTTCACAGCTGATAATGACTCTAAAAATAGTCTCTAGCAACTTCTATGCAGCACAGTTTTCTTCTTCCATTGAATCTTCTGTGAAAGAATGTCCATGGTCTTTCAGTCAACGTTTGCCATACAGATGATTGCAGTTATAGCTAATTATTTTATTATTATTATTATTCAGGCCTCCATGGAGTCAAAAGACTCGTCGTGGGCGGTCCTTCCTAAGAAACACAAAGTCTATCAAGACTCATCGAGAGGAGGTCCCCCCTAAGAAACACAAAGTCTATCATACCACCCCTTAAACTCATTGACCGATCTCGCTGTCACCACTCCATCAGGTAATGCATTCCATGGTTCAACCACACTCCATGCAAAGAAACAACTCCTCACATTAAAATTGACTCCTCCAGGATGAAATACTCCAATAACGTGTTCATTGAACAATTCCACTATGTCCTCTGCATCAGTCACTCTATTCCCATTTTTATCCCACAATATCATTCTTCCAGTCATTTCTCCTCCTACTGGCCACATATCTAAAAAATTCCCTAGGATTTTCTTTGGATCTTAGGGCCAATCTCCTCTCATATTCCAGTGATCCTAAATGTGATCTTAGAAAGATGCTCTCCCAAAGTAATGCAGCTATAATTTTTGAGGCTTGCAGGAGTGCTTCATAGCTGATGATGACTCTAGAAACTTCTTCTTTGCAGCAACTTTTCTTCTTCCATTGAATCCTCTGTGAAAGAATATCCATGGTCTTTCAGTCCACACTTGCATACAGATGATCACAGTTGTAGTTTTATTTTCTTCGAGGCAGATGTTGATAAAACTACAAGCCTTCACAAAGAATGCTAAGTTGTGGGTACAAGGAACTTTGTAGACTCCAGGATGTGCAAGAAAATGATGCTGAATCTTAAGATAACAGATGAAGATTGCTAGTTGGATGTGTGGTTCGAAAGCGACAGGAAGATTATACTTTTTGAAGAACTTTAGCTATCTTTTCTGATGTACCTTGACTATGAGAGCTGGGAACAGTGTAACTGTAACCTTGTGTAATTGGGTGCAGGAAGAGGTAGGAAAGGCAATATTCTACATATTTTATAGAGAGCAGTATCCATTGGATAAAAGAAACTAATTAAGAAAAAGTTAGGTATGCCATGAATGCATAAAATATATATAGATACTAGTCTATTTTATCATTTACTACCATAAAAATATACAAAAATCTATTATAAAAAGTTAAAATTTATCAACACTTACAGACAATACATGGTGCCATTCACAGTTGAGAAAAATGAGAGAAATGTAAACAAATATAAAAATGCAGTATTAAATCATAACTGCATAAAATTAACGGTTATAAATAAATTAATTAATCCAATTTAATTAATTAATTACCATAAAATAAACATTTTATAACGATTCATTCATTAGTGTATAGGCTAGGCTACCATAAAGCAATCATATTGATGCTTCTTTGTTATCAATGAATGCATTGTTATACCTGTAAATAAATATGAAATTCTTTTTCATATTATCTTTTCATTTTTGATGTCTAGTATTAGTAATACGTAAAACATCTACAGCGTTTTGTATCATATAAGGCAATATCGATGCAGGTACTGACAGACAGACAATTCATCTTGTATACAGATGATCTAAACTTACAGGTATCGATAAATACAGTTCATTATTGTAAATGTATTTTCTCTTCCTTAAGAATTTCTTAATAATAGTATTAAGAAAAGAAATTATTTAGAATGTCTTTTCTCCTGCTTACTTTATTGTAACAATACAGTATATAATACATATAACATACAAAATATGTGTTAATCACTGTTTATGTTACTGGTAAGGCTTCCAGTCAATTATTATTATTATTATTATTACGGGTATCTCCATGGAGTCAGTAGACTCATCGCGGGAGAGCCAAACTAGCAAAACAATATCTGTCATATCTCTTCTTGAATTCATTTACAGACGAAGAGCTCACAACTAAGTCAGGCAATGAATTCCACACATTCACCACCCTCCAGGAAAAAAACTTGTTCTCACACCCATGTTAACCACACTCTTCTTTAATTTCCAGGGATGACCTCTTGTTCTTCCATCACTATCACACAGCTGAAACATTTCCCCTGCATCAATCCTATAAAACCGTTCAGTAATTTAAATGTTTCTATCATATCCCCTCTTCTCTGCCTATCAACCAACCTCTGCAATCCACAACAAGCTCTCAATCTATCAATGTAGGGAGCATTTTTTACATCACTCACCAACTTAGTCAATCTTCTCTGAACCCTCTCCACAGCCTCCTCATTTCCAAGGAATCCAGGTGACCAGACCTGAGCACAGTAATCCAAATGTGGAAGTATCAACGCTTTATAAAGGGGAATAATAACCTCTTTATCTCTGGATGTCAGTGTGCTCCTCAACAACCAAGTAATCCTATGTGCAATCTTGGACACCTTAGCAATGTGTCCCCTGAACTTCATCTCCCTATCTACCAACACCCCTAAGTCCCTAGCCTCATCAATCTCATGGAGTACTGTTCCATCAATGTAGTACACAGCTGGTAATCTTTTAATCCCAAAATGCATGACTTTACACTTTTCCACATTGAACTGACATCCATTACCTTTTGCCCATTCTACCAGCTTATTTAAATCATCGTGCAAACTTTCAAGATCAGCTTGATTTTTTATTGCGCTACCCAACTTTGCATCATCAGCAAACAACTGTATATCTCCCTTTAAGCCATTTCCTATATCATTTATATACAAATTAAACAACAATGGCCCAAACACAGAGCCCTGAGGCACACCACTGGTCACCTGCCTCATCCTGGACTCGGCACCTCCATACACCACCTTCTGGTATCTCTCCCTGAGCCATTCTCCTACTCATATCACCAATTCAGTATCCATTCCCATCTGCTCCAATTTGCATAACAGTGTTCCATGGGGTATCCTCTCAAAGGCCTTAGCAAAATCCAGAAGTACTACTTTGTAGCCAGTTCCTTTGTCCAACTCAGATGTCATTCTATTATGAAAAGTTAATAGATTGCTAAGGCAGGATCTACCTTTAACAAAACCATGTTGGCCTCTATTGAGTATCATATCCTGATCCACCCATTTTTGAATTTTGTCTTTAACCAAATTTTCCAATACTTTTACCACTACTCCTGAGATGGTGATTGTTCTGTAATTAACTACTGCAGTTTTAGAGCTACCCTTATGCAAAGGAACCACTCTGCCTAACTTCCACTCCCTAGGGACCATACCAGAGTTCAAACTTAAGTTAAATATCCAAGTAAGAGGGGGTTGACAATTCCTTTGCACATTCACACAACACTCAAGCTGATATTCCATCTAAACCTACAGCAGTGTTTGCATTTAAATTTTGCAATATATGAAATACCTCTGATTTCTTAGCTACAATTCTCACAACAGTAGTTATGTTTTGGTGGAATTAAAAGTGTTATACATGAATTTTTGACTACATGTGTGTGTGTGTGGGGGGGGGGGGGAATTGGTTCCCCTAACCTCCACGTTGTTTCAATTAGAATTTGAGTTGTTTCTACAACTATCTAATTAAGTTATGTGTGTTTACCATATTTTAATTTGTACTCTGGAGACTCTGGTTAGAAATCCACTCAGCAAAATATTAGTAAGTTCAATAAATTATTTATTTTTCTCTGATGTTATTTATACTGTGAAACACAGTTACAAATAATTGTCAGTTGTCAGTTGAATGAGGAGTCTCTGACTCCATGGAGGTCGGATGTTAATAATAATAATAACAACAAATACCAAAGCCTATCATCTACATGGACTAAGAGTTGGTTTTTCAGAAAATATGACTGCTTCAGTGTTTTGAAAAAATTTTTCACCAATGAGTGATGTTATAGACTATATTGTTTCTTATGTAAATATCATGCAGAGTTGTTTTTTTTTAATTCACAAACAACCATAAATTCATGGTAATGTAAATAGCATTTAATCTATAAAAGTCATTTTGTACTACTACTACTACTACAATTTTGTAATCAACACAAAAAGGTTTAATACTTGCAAAACAAAATGTTTTTCATTTTTTCTCTTGATAATGCAAATTCCTGGAAGCTAGCTAAATCAAGACTAGATCTTTCTTCTTGGAATGACATTTGCTCCTAGCCTTTCTTGGCATAACCACATCACTTCTATAGCATCTTTGGCTTAAAAAAAACTTTAGTATTTGGAAACTGGCTGATTAACAGGTATCAGATAGTGATGTATGTAGATGGTAAATTAAATCTTAGAGAAGAAAGATGACCAGTGGTGTATATCACAGGGTTGTCTACTTAGGCTATCTTATATATACTGATTATATTGGGAATGACCTAGGTCAGTGCTTCCCAAACTTATGGATGTAAAGGCCCCTTTGGAAAATATTTCACGGCCCCCATAGAAAAAAAAATCGTAATACAGACATATATTATTATAATATTTATTGTATTTATATTCAATACAAAACATACACAGCGAATATTGCAAAAATCAAATGCAAATATTACATTTTTAGCATCTTACATACACATTTGACATGGCACATTGTCTTATATTTTTATATAGACAGATATATTTTGAAATGAAACTTATATGAATAAGCATATATTTATTATTATTATTATTATTATTCAGGCCTCCAAGGAGTCAAAAGACTCATCGAGGGAGGTCCTTCCTCAGACATAAAGTCTGTCAAGACTCATCGAGGGGAGATCCCCCCCTGAGAAATACAAAGTCTATCATACCACTCTTTAAACTCACTGACCGTTCTCGCTCCCACCACTCCATCAGGCAATGCATTCCACGGCTCAACCACCCTCCACACAAAGAAACCACTCCTTACCCTCTTGCTCACAGTTTCCTTTCGTAACTTCCAGGGATGGCCTCTTGTCATCACTCCATCCCGCTCTTCAACCAAGCGAAAGAACTCCCCAGTGTCAACCCTGTAACCACCTCTCAACAGTTTAAAAGTCTCAATCATATCCCCTCTCCTTCTTCTATCCACCAAACTCTGCAGTCCACATTCTCTCAGCCGATCCTCATAACTATCCTTGTACAGTCCTGAAACCATCTTTGTCACCCGTCTTTGTATCCTTTCCACAGTTAATTTATCCCCTTCAAATCCTGGGGACCAAATCTGAGAACAATAGTCCAAGTGTGGTCTGATCAGAGACTTATACAACGGAATGATAACCCTCTTATCTCTGCAGGTCAGTGTCCTTCTCATTATAGCAGCAATCCTCTGTGTTACCTTCACCACCTTTGCAATATGTCCCCTAAACTTCAGGTTTCTATCAATCATCAACCCCAAATCTCTTGTCTCCCCTACTTCCTCCAGTATAACTCCTCCCATAGAGTATGCAGCACCCCATCGATGTTTCCCAAACCTCAAGACCTTACATTTTGCTGCATTAAACTGACATCCCAATTCATTTGCCCATCTATCTAGCTTATTTAAATCCTCCTGCAGAGCTACCACATCTGCACTATTACTAATAATCCTTCCCAGCTTCGCATCATCCGCAAACAACTGAATATCCCCCTGCAATCCACTGGCTATGTCATTGATATAAAGGTTAAACAATATAGGTCCTAGTACTGAGCCCTGTGGGACCCCACTTGTAACCCTCTGCCTCGTTGAAACTGCTCCACCATACACAACTCTCTGATACCTATCAGACAGCCAATCCTGAATCCAGTTGACCAATCTGACATCCAGACCCATGTGCTGCAACTTAAATATCAGCTTATCATGTGGCACCCTGTCAAATGCCTTCACCAAGTCTAAGAAAATTGCAGTATATGCCTTTCCCTCATCTAATGTTCTTGTAACTTTATTATAAAAGGCTAGCATATTGCTAAAACAAGAGCGTCCTTTCACAAATACATGTTGATTCTCACAGATAACATTACCCTCATCTGCCCAATGCTGTATACGGTCCCTCACTACTTTCTCCAAGATCTTAACAACTACTGATGACACACAGACTGGCCTATAATTAGACACTTCCAGTCTGTTACCACCCTTATGCAATGGCACTATCTTACCTCCCTTCCATTCCCTGGGGACCTTTGCCAAAGCCCGACTTTCATTGAAAAGCCACGTTAAAGGCACTGTCAATTCCCTAGCACATTCTCTCAAAACTCGTGGTGAAATACCATCCAGTCCCACGGCTTTACTGACATCCAGAGAACTCAGTATCTGAAACACACTCTCCTCCTGTACCTCCAGACCTCGAACCAGTCCTATCCCTCTAGCATTAAAACTGACTCCTCTAGGATGAAATACTCCAATAAAGTGTTCATTAAACAATTCCACTATGTCCTCTGCATCAGTCACTCTATTCCCATTTTTATCCCACAATATCATTCGTCCACAGTCATTTCTCTTCCTACTGGCCACATAGCTAAAAAATTCCCTAGGATTTTCTTTGGATCTTAGGACCAATCTCCTCTCATATTCCAGTTTTGCTTTACTTACCACACTAGTCACTCTTCTGGCCTGTGTCTTATATTCCTCATGCATCTCTTCACCTGTCTCCTTATATCTCTTCCATAGCCTCTTTTTCGCATGCAATTCCTGTTTAATATTGTTTGTCATTCACTTTACTCCAAATTGCATCCTCTTCTTCACTCGAGGTATACAACTTATCATTGCTGATAACAAATATTCTTTCACAATTTCCCACGCACTAGTGAAAATTCCTCCCTCCATGAAACTTCCCGAAGTTGACGTCTAAGACTATTATAATCACCTGCCTTATAATTCCACATAAGTTCCCATCTCTTTGATACTCCTGCATGTCTATTCATTTTCCAAGTCAACACCATATGGTCACTCTCTCTCCAACTGGTGGGAGAGACGTCAACTCAGTTATTATCAACTCTTCTGATGCTATAATCAAATCCAAAACTTTTGAACCTCTTGTTCCCTCTGTTACATGTTGCCTAAGACATTTGTCCCTCAAGAATTCTAGAAATTCCATTCCCCTATTGCTACATGCATCTTCCTCTCTCCAATTTATACTACTGAAGTTAAAATCTCCCATAACAATCATTCTTCTTGCACTTGCCAAACTTAACTGTCTAAACATCTCCTGGTCCCAATCCTCTGTGCTCCTGGGTCTGTAGCAACACCCCACTAAATATCCTGTCTTGCCTACCTCTACCTCACACCATAAGCTCTCAAAATCATTTGTCTCACTTCCTTCCAAATTCTCCACTCTTAGAGAACATAGGTCATCACTTATCATAAGCAGTACCCCACCACCACGCTTTCCCCTCCTATCCTGACGAAAAATGCTGTACCCAGCGACTTCCATTCCTGTTATTATATCCCCTTCTGTCAACCACGTCTCGGTGATCCCAATAACTTTTGGCCAGGCTAATGCTATCTGCACCACCAATTCCTCTCCCTTATTCCGGATACTCCTGGCATTAGTATAAAGCATATAAATGCCATTGTTTCTATACCCAGCATTATCCCTTCTAGACTCCACTGGGCGCAGTGTTACCTGACATTGTCTCCCTTCTCCCAAGTATCCATTCCCACAAGAGGTCACCCCTGCTATCATCCTCCCTGGGACACACTGACTCATTCAGAACAGCAATCTCTCCAGATGCCTATGTCCTTCCTCATTCAAACGTAAGCAGTCTCTCACATACAATTCCTCTGTTTCCTCAAACGCACTCCAAGCATCCACATACACCAGTCCTCTCTTGTCACACATTCTCGCTATTATGCCATTCAATATCACCGCTCTTCTGCTCAGCTCATCATTATCATACCTAGGCAACACGCACACTATTTTTCCTCTCTCTGTCTTCTTCCGTACAGTCTCAAGCAAAAATCTCATATCTCTCGCTGCCCGACTTACATTACCACTCAAGTCATTCGTTCCTACCATCATAATCATCTCATCCACCCTTTCACCTCTCTTAATTGCCATAGCCACCCTTTCTATTGTTCCTCCTGGCAAACACTCCTCACGCACCAACACCAATGTGTGACTTTTTCCATTAAAATATAAAAAAGAAATAATAATAATAAAAAATAAAAATTAAATACGTTACTTTTAAGATTAAAAAAAAAATCTACTTAGTCTTAAACATTTTAAATTTGTTTTCATTATTTCGTGGCCCCCAAGGAAGCTGCAGCCCATAGTTTGGGAAGTGCTGACCTAGGTGATGATAAGTTCGGGTTACAGTGAAAAAGACATATTTGATACAGAATTACTGCAAGTTAGCTGACTCAAAAAGACTAATTCTATGGAAAATTTTATCATCAACATCATCAAATTCCTGAGATGTACTCTCAAGGGGTGTGTACAGGATATGATAGTACTACATGAAAAATTTACATCATTACTAACTTTCTATCTACAATTTTCCTCCAAATCAGTCTATTACTTGTCAAGACTCCAACATTATTCTTAATATTTACCCTTAATGCAAAGCACATCTCCTGGAGGAGATGTGTATGATGCTATAGCCTGGCTCCCACTGATAAGACCTCAATAAAGGTCGAAACCAGTCTGGGTAGTGGCCCCTTGCCTTTAATACATAGCATCATACATCTCCTCCAGGAGATGTGCTTTGCATTAAGGGTAAATATAAGAATAGTGATCAGAGCCTACCACCTTTACCATGAGTTGCCTTGACTTGCACTATGCGTGGAGTCGCCTAGACTTGCAATATTGCAGGCACAAACTTGACTTGCTTATATGTTTGCTTACTTGGGAAATGGAGTAAAACCAGGTTTAAAATAGCTTGGTATCTTTAACATTTATTATACCCAAGGTAAAATACTTTCTACATCTATCTCTCATCCTGAGATTTTTATTTAATAAGGTTAAAACACCTTATGGTAACTTGTTCTGGTAAAATACTTATAAGCTCTGTATTACTAAAATCTTGGTATTTCTAGCCTGGCTCCCACTGATGAGACCTCAATAAAGGTTGAAACCAGTGAGATTGCTAATATAAGTTTGCTCTCTTAAGGTTTTTGCCTTAAGGGAGCAATTTGAGTTTCCAGGGAAAGTGTTTTCTGGCACAGCCCGGTGAGGGGCTTTGTTGGTGAATGCTTTTCTTCGGAATATGAGCGGTTCTGCTCGGTAGTGTTGGAGGGTGGAAGGCCATCACTGAGTGGAGCCAATGCTGAGATGGACGGTCTTTCGCCCACAATTGAGTGGCCTAGGAATCGTCCGAATTTTTACAGATGGCTTTACTTATTCATAAGGTCGAAACCGGTCTGGGTAGTGGCCCCCTTGCCTTTAATGCATAGCATCATACATCTCCTGGAGGAGATGTGCTTTGCATTAAGGGTAAATATTAAGAATAGTGATCAGAGCCTACCACCTTTACCATGAGGTGCCTTGACTTGCACTACGTGGGGTCACCTAGAATTGCAATATTGCAGGCGCAAACTTGACTTGCTTATATGTTTGCTTACTTGGGAAATGGAGTAAAACCAGGTTTAAAATAGCTTGGTATCTTAATAATAATAATATTAAAACTATTTTTCATGGATGCATCAAAAAAAAAAGGGCTTCACAACTTTCTTTGAAAAGGCATTCATATTTAAAACTGCTTCTATGGAGAAGATGAGCTTCATCCCATTGGATACTGTGTTTGGTGTCAATACTATGTTGTGCCAGACCAGAGTTTTGAGATTTCATGTATTCAATATAATATTGATGTTCATTAATTCTTTTTTCCACAGAATAGCCTGTCTGCCCAAAGTTGTTTATAGTCACATTGCTAGGATGGTTAAGGTAATGCATCATTTAACTCCTTTGAGTTAAATGATGCATTTGACAGAATGACATCCTTTTAAGAAAAAGGAAATCATTCTGTCACTTTATAAAGCTCTGATAAGATTACATCTGGTCTTTCATGTGAAAATATGATCACCTGTAAATTAAAGATGCCAAGAAATTATATTCTTGGTTTCATCCTTTATACAAGTGTAAGCAAACAAAGTTTGCATGTGAAGTAATTTCATGACTGAAGTACTTCACATCAGCTGATAAAGGTGATGTATATATCCTGCAGGATGATTTAAATAAATTAGCATTATGGACAAAGGATAATGATTGTCGATTTAATGTTGCAAAATGTTAGGTTATGCACTTCAGGTTGAAAAGGTTGCAGATGGTGTATCATATTGATGGCATTGGTTTGCAGGAAATTGATGAGGCTAGTGACTTGGGGATAATGGTGGACAAAGAGTTAAAGTTCAGAAGGCATATTGAAAAAGTTGGTAAAATAGCTCAACAAATTACTTGCATGTTGAAAAACATGCTAACATGTAAAGATAAGGAAGTTATTATCCCTCTTTATAAGGCTATGCTTCGACCACATCTTATCTACTGCACACAGATTTGGTCATCTTGGTTTCTTGGGGACCAGGTGGGGGTTGAAAAGATTCAGACATGAGTGACCAAGATGGTGACAGGTCTGTGGAATACTCCTCATGACGATAGGTTGAAGGTTTGTGGGTTACAAAGTGTAGTTGGTAGGCAGAAAAGAGGGGACATGATAGAAACTTTAAAGATATTAAAGGAATTTTATAAAATTGATGCAAGTGAAATTTTTCAGTATATGACAAATAGAGAACTAAGAGCCGTCTGTGGAAGTTGTGTAAGAGTGTGGTTAGTAGGGGTGTGCAAACCCACCACTCTCCACACAGATTTTTTGTGTGGAGAGTGGTGAGTGAGTGGAATGGATTGCCAGAATTGGTTGTGAGTTCCCTGATGGTGAATGGATTCAAGGAGAGGTAAGATGGGATTTGTGTATGATGGTTGATTTGGGTCTCCACTGATGAGTCTCCAGACTCCATGGAGATGCCATAAATGATAATAATAATAATAATAATAATAATAATTAGTGTGTGTTGGTCTATAAGAATTTTCATTAAATCAATTTTAGCAGAATAAACTACTCAGAATAAACTGTCAGGAAATAGATCTAAAATGCAACTAGATAAAGGAGAATAAAATTTGAACACTGATAAAATCATACTATACACTATCTGATCAAAAATATTCAGACAACTACTCATAAGTCTCACTTGCATTAATATGGGGTTGGTTCATTCTTTGTTGCTATAACAGCTTTCAATCTTCTGGGAAGGCTTTCCACTAAATTTTGATACGTTGCTGCAGAAATTCCCTTCCATTCATCCAGAAGAGCATTAGTTAGGTCAATCAGTGATGTCGAGTATTTCGGCATGGCTCAAAATTAGGATTCCAATTCATCCCACAAGTGTTCAAGATCAGAGCTCTATGCACGCCAAACAAGTTCTTCAATACCATCTCATCAAACTGTTTCTGCACAGCCCTCACTTTGTGGATGAGGGACATTGTTGTGTTGATATGGCAACAGTTCACTAAACTATTGCCATAAAGCTGGAGGCACAGAATTGTCTAGAATGCATTATAGACTTAAGCAATAAGATTCCCTGTAACTAGAACTAGGGGCCTTTCCTGTACTATGAAATACAACCCCAGACTACAATGACTCCTCCACCAAACTTCACAGTTGACGAACGCATTTGGGCAGGTGGCATTTTCCTGGAATCTGCAAAACCCAGACTCATCCATCAAACTGCTAGATCATGAAGAAAGATTCACCACCCCAGTAAACACATTTCTTCTGCTCCAATGGCAGTGAGCTTTACACCACTCCATCCAATGGTGCAGCCCTTGTCAATGTTTGGCTTTTTACAACTGTTGTCCATGGAAATCCATGTTTTTCAGCTCCCAACAAACAGCTGTCATACTATGTTGCTTGCAGAGGCATTTCAGAACTTAGTAGGGAGTGTTTCAACTGAGATAGGCAAGTTTTTCACACCACACGCTTCAGTACTCAGTGGTTCTGCTCTGTGATTTTATGTGGCCAACCAAGTCATGATTGTGCTATTCATAATAATACCACTTACAGTTGATCAAGATAACTGTAGTGGGGCAAAAATTTCCTGAAGTGAGTTGTTGCAAAGTTGGCATCCTATGACAGTGCCATGTCAAAAGTTGCTGAGCTCTTCTTTACAGCAACACAGTCTTGCAATCTATGAAGACTACAAGATGAAGTGGTGTTCAGATATTTTTGATCGGATAGTGTATTTTATTATGAAGGAATTATTATTATTATTATTATTATTATTATTATTATTATTATTATTATTATTATTACGTGACACCTCCATGGAGTCCAAGGACTCATTGTGGGAGGGCACACTACTCTACTTCGCTAAATACATCTCATCCTCTTCACTACTTAATTCTCCAACTATGACACTACTACCATCTATTGCCCATCCTCACCAACAACAGTATTTTCTGTCTGTAAATTGTGTGTGTTCTGAAAGCCAATTTGTCTGTACGTGGAATGAAAAATCTGAGTTTTCAGGAGAAACCCTGCTACCACCGTATGAGGATCGGCTAACTCACCTTCAACTGAAAAAGCCAACATAAGAATTCCCCTCATCGGAATTGAACAGGTATATCGAATCTAGGTCTTTTCCAATCGAAGGGTGCAATGTTCCACTGTTATTCCAATTGTGCTACTGTGGCTTAATCCGTAATATCATCCAAAAAAAAAAAAAAAAACCTGACAACTATATCTACTTTGCACACTCCATAATAAGGAGTAATGATATCATAAGGAAAATAATAAGAAAGAAAGGAACTACATTAACATGAATAAAAGCAGTGGCATAGCTAGAGCTGTTGCTGCCCGGGGCGGTTCCTGAGTTTGCCGCCCCTCTCAATACACACCAAAAATACTACAAAAAAGTCAAAACGACGTATAGGGAAATAAATTAAAACACTATATGTATTTTTGAAGTAAATCTTAATATCAATTGTAGACAGCCTAAATAGAGGTTTCCTTTGGATTTTCTTGATAATATTCTAGACTTCAAGAGTCATAAAACTGCAAAATATTGATGACTGGTTTTCTCAATTCTCTCCTCCATCTCTTGATGCATATCATTGAAGCTGTTAATGTTGACTCCTAAATAGTTAAAGTTATCCACCTGCTCAAAGATATAATTATCAACAACTAAGTTAATAATTATAAGATCTTGATGGAACCTTGAAACGCACACATATTTGGTCTTTTCCTCATTTATGACAAGATCCATAGTTTTATTTGCCTTGATTAAATTAGACATAGTGATAACATCCTCATGAGAATCTCTAAGGATAACAATATCATCTTCATAAGTCAATAGTATACTGTTCCCATTTATTTCCATCCTACATTGTTCATTTAGGTCTCTATGACTTTTTACCAGAGCTAAATTGAACAGAGGTAGAGTCCAGATTTTATTTCAAAACTTGACAAATATTCCTGGAGGAAAAATATCTTACAGGTTTTGTTATTACAAAGTCTTATTATATTTATATACTTTTTTGGTATTTTAAAAAGTCTCATTGCATCCCATAGTGCATTTTAGTGTATACTGTCACACGCTTGTTTATAGTCCACAAATATTAGATGATATTCTTTAACAAATTCATAATGTTTTTCTGACAATTGCCAGAGTGAAAATATCATCTGTCATTGACTTTCCCTTGCAGAAGCCACACTGATATTCTCCTATAATGTTTGAAGCATATACATTAATTCTTTTCTAGATCAGCATAGACAATATTTTGTAACAAGCATCCAAGAAAGAGATACCACTACAGTTACTATAGGATTGACGAAGTTATTATAGGATTTTCTTTTAAAAAAAAAAAAAATAGGATGCAGTATTGTTGCATTCCAATCAACTGGGATTTCTTCTTTTTGCCATCTCCACTTGATAAGTTCATAAATCTCAATTGTTAAGGATGTTCCTCCAAATTTTAGTTCTGCTGTAATTTTATTTTCACTGGCTGCTTTATTATTTTAGTGCTTTAATAATATTCTCAACTTCAATCAAAGATGGCTCCTCAATTGTGGGTTCTTCAACATTTTCTCCTAAACACTGAACTTTTGATGTAAGGTTTTCATCTTGTGGCAGTGATGCTTGTTTAGCAGTCTCTCAAAATTGTCTGAATTCCTCTCCTACATCTGATTAATCTCCTACAATTAAAATCAAAATCTTGATGTAAAAATATGCCTTTCTTTAATAGTCATCTTTTCAGCGGTAAAGCATATGGAATATAATTAAAGGAAGACAAGATCTAGTCAAACATGAGACATAGAAAAGAGAATATGTAATACAGGGTGTTCGGGATAAATTTGACATATTTATAATTAATTATATTTTTCCGTAAGTTACATGTATTAACACACACTTCTCTTCATTTAAAAGTTTGGACCCTTCTTCATTCATATACAAGATGTCAGAAAGGATGGATAGCTGGAACCCACCTGAATCATGGAAGAGAATAACTTGTATCATGATGATTCGTGCCCGCCATCAAAATAAGGATATTACGACTGCTGCCCAATGCTCCCTGAATACAGTAAAAACAATCAGGCATGAACTAGAGACTTGCAATGGTGACTACGAGGATGTAGCAAGAAGAAAGATCCCTAGCAGACGATCTGATTGCGTTCGTACAGCAGAATTCCTCGCAAATCTGCAGGAACAGGTGTTGAAGAACCCTGGCATTGGAATTCGGGCTTTGTTCGTGGAGTTGCTAACTGTAGTCAAGCCCTGGATAACAAGGGTAGCCAATGGTAGGCCGTATGTATGGCAGCAGGATTCGGCCCCTTGCCACACCTCTGGGAAAAGTCAAAAATGGTTGTCTGAAAATTTCTACGACTTCACCAGTCCAAATGTTTGGCCTCCAAACTCCCCAGACCTTAACCCCATGGATTATTTTGTATGGGGCGTAGTTGAAAAAGACACCAATCGCACTTCCAGTAATACAAAAGCCCAGTTAATGGATAAAATTAAAACAGTTTTTGCGGCCCTTCCCAGGGAGACTGTAGCATCAGCTTGTTCGAGGTTCCGAAGCAGAATTGAAGCTGTGATCGATGCTAATGGTGGTTATTTTGAGTAAATCTTGTTGATAGTATTGTAATTAACTCTGCCTGTAATGTTTTTTTGTCAATTCATTAAATTTAATAGATACAAAGAAGATTTTCTTTTTCCTTACGAAACTGTCAAATTTATCCCGAACACCCTGTATAAGTAAATTAGTTGCACAGTGATATTTTTAATATATTTAAAATCATTATTTTTAATATTTTTAATATATTTAAAATCATTATTTTTAATATTTTTAATATATTTAAAATCATTAATATATTTTTTAATGATTAATAACACTCACTATCATAACTCTCTCGCTCTTTTCTTTTGCTACTTCCAATAATTCTTTCATAAGAAAGGACACCTCTCTCATGCCATACTTTTCTCCTTTTAAATCATTTGTTCCAGTTACTATGATCATTTCTTTCACCCTACCTTTTTGTGCTCTAACAGCCTCACTAACATCATTAATTTTCGCACCAAGAAAGCATGATTTTCTCCAACTCTCATCTCAATTAGACTCAGAAAAATTAGCTTTCAGAAAATCAACCTTTAGAAAAAATACATTGAGTTGGCTTTGCATTATAGGCCAATCTGCTCATCTGGAGTTGTGGTCAATGTGATGGAGAAGCTAGTGAGGACAAGGATTCAGAACTGGGTGGACAGCAGTAGAATTATCTTTAGTGGACAGAATGGGTTTGTTAAAGGAAGATCGTGTTTTAGCAATCTGCTTACTTATTATAACAAGGTGACAAATACATTGGACGAAGGGGGATGCATATACAGTAGTATATATATATATATGACTACTACTATTAACTCGGAGGTTGGATATGTTCATTTTAATATAAACTGACTAAAAATCCGAGAATTATAACAAATTGAGATTTATTTGAAAATGCAACATGTTTCATCGGGATTGACTTCATCAGGCGTTAAGAACATAGAAAGCTATTAAAAGACACTGAAAAAACATTGAGACACTCTAAAGCTATCCAGTTATAAAGCTATAATATTCGACTGTAAATTACAGTTATTATGAACTTGAGCTACAGTCCATGTTAAAGTTCTATTGTTGTACACTTGGGCGTGTGTGGAACCACGCGATCTTATATTAAAAACTCAACAGATTTTGTCTCTAAATTCAAGGACTTAAAACTCAAATCTTCTGACGTCATGGTGAGCTTTGACATGGTAGCACTCTTTATCAACATTCCAACACAAGAAGTTCTCCATATTTTAAAGAACAAGATTTCAAATAAAATGTTCTCTCTACTATCTCACTGTGTAAACTCTGGCTATTTTGAATTTGAAGGTAAACTTTATAAACAGGTCAAAGGATTAGCTATGGGAAGCCCCCCCTCTCTCCTATATTAGCCAACATTTTTTTCAAGGATTCTGAACAAAAGGCAATCTCCTCTTTCAGTTTAAAACCAAGAATTTCGCTTAGATATGTGGACGATATATTCTTCATATGGGAGCATGGTATTCAGAATCTTCACAGGTTTCTCAACCACTTAAACAACCTCCATCAGGATATCAAATTGACCATGGAGATTGAAGAAAATAGCTCCCTCTGTTTCCTAGATGTTAAACTCACTAAGATAATAAAAGTCTCTATATTTAGCAAGCCAACGCACACAGACAGATATTTGCATGCGTCCTCACATCACCATCCAGTGCAAAAGTTGGATATTATATCAACTCTTGTGAATCATGCAAGATCTGTACTGTCAGATGAAGAACTAAAAAAAGAACTTAAAGGCCCATCTTAAATGGGCCTTTAAAAGCAATGGCTACTTGTTAAAAAGTATCAACAAACAGTTATCCCACCATCAACGTAGAGACACAGGACGATTCCAAAGGTTATATCTCCTTGCCATATATCAGCACACTATCCAAAAAACTGAGTAGAATCTTGAAGAAATTTAACATACAAACATGCTTCTCGACTCTTCCAAAAATAAGATCAAGTTTCAGCAATTACAAACAATCTCACAACCTTCTACAATTCCCAGGTGTATACAAAGTCACATGTGAGTGCGGAAAATCTTACCATGGCCAAACAGAGAAATCTATCCTCCTACGTCTCGAGGAACACCAGAGAGACATTGCTTACAAGAGAACCAGAGCTACTGCCCTATCAGGCCATGTCCTGTTTTCAATAAACACGAACAACGAAAGCCACTAACATGAAGTAAATTGGACAACAACTTCAAACCTACACATTTGCCACGATGATAGAACGCCGCATTGTCGAGTCAAAAGAAATCACCTTGGACCCTCATCATATGAACAATAATCTTAGCTATAATTTGCCTGACTCTTTCAGCCCTACTATCAGATACTGGAGATCACGTGGTTCCACACACGCACAAGTGTACAACAATAGAACTTTAACACGGACTATAGCTCAAGTTCATAATAACTGTAATTTACCGTCAAATATTATAGCTTTATAATTGTATACTTCAGAGTGTCTCAATGTCTTTTTCAGTGTCTTTTAATAGCTTTCTATGTTCTTAACATCTGATGAAGTCAATCCCGACGAAACATGTTGCATTTTCAAATAAATCTCAATTTGTTATAATTCTCAGATTTTTAGTCAGTTTATATTAAAATGAATATATATATTTTTTTTTATATAACGAAACCTGTGGTGAATTCATCACACACATAATAACCACAGTCTTCTTCTTCTTTCGCTATGCCTTATCCCATGTTAAATGAGGTTGGCATTCCCATCTTTAATCTTCTTCTTCCAGATTTTCTGGCCCAGGGCATCTTCCCGACTCCATCCTTTCTCCCTGAGATCCTCTGCCACCTTATCCCTCCATCTGAGTTTGAGCCTGCCTCTTTTCCTCCTTCCCTCCACCTCCATATGCTCCACTTGTTTACCAACATACTCCTCACTCCTTCTCTCTACATGACCGAACCACCTCAGCCTGCTTTCTTGTACCTTCTTACCAATCGATCCCACGTTGATCGGCCCTCTGATGTAGTCATTCCTTATCCTGTCCTCCTTTGTTATACCACTCATCCATCTCAACATCTGCATCTCCGCCACATCCATCTTCCTCTCCTGTGCCTTTGTTATAGGCCACATCTCTGCACCATGGAGCATCGCCGGCCTCACCACCATCTTATACAGCTTTCCTTTCATCTTACAACTCACTCTCTTGTCACACAGGACCCCACTCATCTTCCTCCAGTTCATCCAGCTGCATGTTATTCGGTGCTGTATTTCCTCATCCAGGTCACCATTCCTCTCGACGATCGGCCCAAGTTACTTGAATTTCTTCCATGAAGTTAACCTTTCACCCAGGAGTCGTATGGTCATATCCTCGTCACTCCCCGTTCAGATATATTCAGTCTTTACCCAGTTAATTTTCATGCCTCTCTCCTCCAATACCTTTCTCCACGTGTCCAGAGTCTTTTCAAGCTTCTCTCGGGATGATTCACAGAGAACAATATCATCGGCAAACATCATGCTCCCTGGTGCCTCCTTCTTGACATCCTCTACTAGTACATCCATGACTAGATCAAAGAGGTAGGGGCTCAGAGTTGATCCCTGATGGAGCCCTATGACAATGGGGAACCCCTCTGTCATGCCGACAGTAGACCTGACCTGAGTTTTCGCTCCCTCACCAACCTCACGTACTTTTCCGACACCCCCTTCTTCCTCATACACCTCCATACCTCCTGTCTGGCCACTCTGTCGTATGCCTTTTCCAGGTCTATAAACACCAAATGTAGCTCCACCTGCATCTCCCTATATTTCTCCATCAATCGCCTTAGTGCAAATAATAACCATAGTAATGACTATTTAATTCATAAATATTTCATCCCAAGTATCTTGGGACATCATCAGCACAGTAGTTCAAACAATACTAGGAATAACATACAGTTAGGGCACATGATTACAATAGAATCTCAATATGCGTGCAATAACATGTTATAGAAGTAAATTAAATATAATTTCTTCTTCTTCTTCTTCTGCAGCTTTTCCCACCTGGTCGCAAGTAGGGTCACTGTTTGTGGTGAGTCTCCTCCACAACTTCCTGTCTTGGGCTGTAGCCACATCCAAGTTCTTCATCCTCAAGTCCTCCTCCACCATCTCCCTCCATCTTCTCTTCTTTGGCCATCCGCACTTCCTCTTCCCCTGCACATCCATCTGCATGACCTTTCTTCCCACATACTCTTCCTCCCTCCTCATCACATGACCAAACCATCTCGACCTTGCCTCCTGTAACTTTGCTCCCAAGTTCGTAACTTTCACCGTTCACCTTATATAGTCATTTCTCAGACGATCCTTTCTGGTCACACCACACATCCACCTAAGCATTCTCATCTCCGCTACCTCCATCCTGCTGATGCTATTTTTCCTCAGGGCCACAGTTTCCAAAGCATACGTCATAGCTGGTCTCACTACTGTCCTGTAGATTTTGTCTTTTAGTTTGATCGGCACCCTCTTATCACATAGCACTCCAGCCATCTCTCTCTCTCCAGTTCTGCCATCCTGCTTGTATCCTGCATCCCACTTCCTTCTCAGTCTCACCATCCTCTTTCATTGTTGAATCTAAGTATCTAAAGTCACTGACCTTCCTGATGACATTTCCTTCCAGCTCCAGATCTGTCTCATGGCTGCCATCCACTTTGTAACACATATACTCGGTCTTACTTCTGCTCAGTCTCATACCTCTCTCTTCCAGTACTTTCCTCAAACTGTCCAGTTTGGCTGCCACTTCTTCTCTTGATTCTGTACACAGCACGATGTCATCTGCATACAACATAGTCCAAGGCGCATCTTCTCTCACTTCCTCTGTCACCACCTCCATCACAATAATAAACAGGAACGGACTTAATGCTGACCCTTGATGCAAGCCAACTGTCACTGGAAAACTTTCTATATCTCCCAGGCAGGTTTGAACTCTTGTCTTCACATTTCTGTACATCTCCTGCACCAACCTGATATATTTCTCCAGTACCTTCTTCTCCCTCAGACACCTCCAGACTTCTTGCCTTGGCACACTATCATATGCTTTATCCAGATCAATAAATACCAGATGTAGCTGCCGTTGCTTCTCTCGAAACTTTTCAATTATCCCATACCCCAAAGATAGCATCTGTCATCGATCGACCAGGCATGAAGCCAAATTGCAATCTCCACCTCCTTCCTCATTCTTCCATCAAGAACTCTTTCTAGGATTTTCATTGTGTGGGACATCAACTTTATTCCTCTATAATTCTTACAGTCTTGTGCATCCCCTTTACTCTTGTAGATGGGGACAAGAGTACTTTCCCTCCATTCCTCGGGTATATTTTCCTGTTAACAAACTTTTATTAACAGGTCCCACAGCAGGTCAAGTCCTTCTTCCCTCAATGCCTTCCATGCCTCCACTGGGATCCTGTCAGGGCCCACTGATTTTCCATTCTTCATGCTCTTTATGGCTTCCTTCACTTCCACTCTACTAATGTTCTGCACCATCCCCTCATAAGGCTCCCCCCTCTTCTCTGTGAGTCCTTGCATTTTCTTCATTCAAACGCCCTTCAAAGTATAATCTCCATCTGTTTCTTATATTCACATCCCTCCTTAATACCCTTCGTCCAGAGTCTTTAATCTGCCTCACATGAACGATATCCTTTGATGCCTTATTTCTACATTTAAATAAAGTAAATTAAATATAACTGGAAATAAGAAAAAAAATATATATATATATATATATAAAGATTATTTTACACAATTTTGTATGACAATTTCCCATACTTTAGGAATAGTAAGAACATCGTTGCGGTTTAAATTTGGTCTGTGTAGTAGGGCTTCAGCACTTTATTAAACATTCATATTTATATATAAATATGAATGTATATTAGTAGTATATTAGATTATTGGTATATTAGTATATTAGATTTTGCAAACACTTTTGATAAATTATCACATGACAAATTAGTAGTTAAATTGAAATAGATGAAGTTGGAAAGTAGATTAGTGCAATGGATTGGAGAGTGACTATCTGATAGGTAACAACAGGTTGTGTATGGAAGAGAGTGATATCCCAGAAGAGGAAAGTTACTAGTAGCATGTCCCAGGGGGTCTGTTTTGAGGCCATTGTTGTTTAATTTGTATGCAAATAACATTGGAAAGGACTTAAATGGTAATATACAGTTGTTTGCATATGATGCAAAGTTGGGAAGAGTTCTGAGAAGTAGAGCAGATGTTGTAGCTTTGCAAGAGGACCTAAATAGACTGTCTGAATGGGCGAGTGTGTGGAGATATCAGCAGTTTAATGTTGCAAAGTGTAAGGTTTAAAAATTTGGGAAGAAAAGATGGGATGTAGAATATCTATCTATCCCAATGGCTTTAACAGGCCTTTAAGGCCCACAACCTTCCAAGTATGCTTGGATTTCGTAACCGAAATACGAGGATAGAATGGTCACTCCTATGCCTCAAGGTATTCTTGGCTGTATCCCTGTGTGTTCAAGGGGCCGGTTTGCCTGCTTGCGGGATGAAAAACACCAGATAAACTGGCGAAAAAAACCCTACTGCCCGCGCCCAAGACCGGCTAACTTGGCTATGGCTGAGGAAGATCCTTCAGCTCCTCACGTCTCCGACGGGAATCGAACCTAGGACACTCCTTCCCCAGGCATATGGTTGCGAAGCGCAAAGCCACTAGGCTAACCGCGCGGACGGGATGTAGAATATGACTGGTGGATATATTTTGGAGGAGGTGAAGGAGATGAAGGATTTCGGATTTGGGTATTGTGGTGGATAGAGTCTTGAAATCTCATAGACATTTTGCTAAAATTGTGAGGATGACACAGTAGATTATGGGAATGATGCCGAGAACACTGACACGTAGAAGTAACGATGCTTTGATTCCATTGTACAAGATTTTGATCAGGCTGCATATGGATTGCTGTGCACAAATTTGGTTGGAGATTTTCAAAAGAATGATGAAATGTTGGAGAGCATAGAGAGAGAGAGAGAGACGACTGACTAAGCTGGTTTATGGTCTCTGGAATATGATGACAGATTGAGAGAATGCAAATTATTGAACATAGTGGATAGAAAGAAGAGGGGTAGATATGATTGAGAAGTATAAGTTGGTAAGGATAATTTCTAGATCGATGTGGATGGGATTTTTTCATAGAGTATCTGGAGAAAGAAAGGAGAAGAGGGGAAAGAAGAAGAGGCCGTCCCTGGAAGCCGTATAAGGTGGATGTGAGCAAGGGAGTCAGGATTAGATTTTTTGCATGGAGAGTGGTGGTGATTGGAATGCATTGCCTGAAAGTGTCATGAGTGCAGTGACTGTGAATGCATTTAAGTCGAGGCATGATGAGTTGTGCATGTGAAAGTGGGAAATCCCAGGATGAGTTTCTTGACTCTATGGAAGTTTGTTGATAATAATAATAATAATAATTAGGAACATCTCCCCCCCTCCGATTTACATATTCAATGTGTGGATACTATAAATGGGCACATCTATCTTCTGTGCGTAATCAGTAAACTTTTACCAGTAATGGGGAAACGTGCCAACATAAGCCAATTTGACTGTGGGCAGATAGTTGGAGCCTGGAGAGCTAGTGCCAATATTGCAACACTTGTTGGTTGCACCCATACTTCTGTGTCAAGGGTATAACAGGACTGGATTAGCTATAAATAGACATCCAGCAGAAGGGCTCACATTGGTCAGCCACACATGGTTGATCCTAGAGGTGAGCATCAGATGTCAAGACTAGTATCTCAGTAATGATATGCAACAGTGACACAGCTCAACCACCAGTACAACAATGAAGCAGTTCAAACTATTTTCACATGCACCATGCACTGTATACCTTGTCTCAATTGGAGTTCCATAGCCAGAGACCAACAAGGGTACCCATGATGATGGCCACGCATTGCAAACAATGCCTCTCATGGGTCAAGGAATGTTGGCAATGAACCCTAGACAGATGGAAGAAGGTTGACCTGCTGCACCATGCTGATAGCCAGGTTTGCATTTGGCATAAATAGCATGCAGCCCTATCCCTTGGTTGCACAGTTGGGATTCAACAGGCCAGTAGAAGTGGCATTATGGTCAGGGGAGCTTTTTCCTAGCACACATTAGGTCCATTGCTTATCATCCTGCATATGCTAAATGGTGAATACTACAGAGACCTGTTAGCTGACCATCTCCATCCATATCTGCAAGAGGTCTATCCCAACACAGTGCCATCTTTCAACAGGACAATGCACCTTGTCGTCGGGCTAATGCAAGGGTGGTCTGAAAAGTTCTCAGCCTTGACCAAAGATGACAACACTATCGGCAAGATTTTATTTTCTATGTTTGTACATCTGTCATAAGCATCCATGTGAAATTGCAAGTCATTCTATCAAGTAGTTTGTTTTATACAGCTATCTGAAGCAAAAGTGTTGTCTGCATCCCTTGAAATGGATAAAATTGAGTATTGTGCGGTTATAAAATTCTTTGTAAAAGAAGGTTTAATGGCAAAAGAAATTCCTTTGAAGTTCATAAAAGTTATGTGCAGTCTTCTCCTTGATTTTCGACAATTAAGAAATGGGCTTCCAAGTTTAAATGTGGCCGTACCAGCCTTGAAGATAATCTACGTGAGGATATCCAAAAAAATGTAACAACACCAGAAATCATTGATCAAGTGCATGATATGGTATTGGATCACCAGCAAATCAAAGTACATGAAATTGCTGAGACTATAGGCATTTCAAAAGAACGTGTATGAGGAGAGATTGACTGTAAGTGAGCAAGAGGTGTTTGGGGAGTTGAGTAAACTAGATGTTAATAAGGCTGTGAGACTTGATAATATATCACCATGTATTCTGAAGGAATGTGCAAGGGAGTTGACACCTGCCTTGACATATTTTTTTAATATGAGTCTTGCACTCGGTCAAGTTCCTAAGGAATGGAAGGAGGGCAAGATTGTGCCACTTCATAAAGGAGGTGATCGAACTCAAGCATCAAACTATAGGCCTATCTGTGTGTCAGGTCTGGTGTTGTTTGTGGTTAGGTTGTTGGAGAAGCTTGTGAGAACTAGGATCCAGAGTTGGGTTGACAAAAATGGTATTATCTTTGATGGACAGCATGGATTTGCTAAAGGGAGGTCATGTTTTAGTAATCTACTTACTTATTACAATAAAGTGACTGCTTCTTTGGACAGAGGAGAAGGATACACAGTAATATACTTGGATTTTGCAAAGGCTTTTGATAGAGTACCTCATGATAAGCTGACAGTCAAACTAGAGCAGATGGGGTTGGATATTAAATTAGTGCATTGGATTGGAGACTGGTTATCTGATAGGTATCAACAAGTTATGTATGGGGGTGCGATATCGAGGAAAAGGAAAGTCACGAATGGAGTGCCTCGGGGTCTGTTTTAGGGCCATTACTGTTTAACTTGTATATTAATGATATTGGCGAAGATTTGGATGGAGATATTGAGTTGTTTCAGATGATGCAAAGTTGGGATGAACCATAAAGAGTAGTGAAGATGTTGTGGCCTTGCAAGAAGAACTTGAATAAATTGAGTGATTGGGCACGGAAATGGGGGATGTGAGTTCAATGTTGCAAAATGTAAGGTTTTAAAATTTGGAAAACAACGATGGAATGCAGAATTTATGCTTGGTGAGAATATATTGTTGGAGGTAGAGGAAATAAGAGATCTGAGGGTGATAGTGGATAAGGATCTAAAATTTAGGGGACACATCGCCAAAATAGTGAAGACAACACAAAGGCTTCTGGGAATGATGCGGAGGACACTGACGTGTAGAAGTAGGGAGACTCTTGTTCCGTTGTATAAGGCTTTGATTAGGCCACACATGGGCTATTGTGCCCAGATTTGGTCACCTGGTTTTCAGAAGGATGAAGAGATGTTGGAAAGGGTCCAAAAGCGACTGATTAAGGTAGTTTCTGACCTCCAGAATGTCGAGTATGAGGAAAGATTGAGAAGATGTAATTTGCAGAGTCTGGTGGACAGGAGGAAGAGGGGAGATATGATAGAGACCTACAAGTTGGGAAGGGGTTGGTAAGTATACCACCATATATATATATATATATATATATATACACATATATATATATGTATATATATATATACATATATATATATATATACATATATATATTAGGAGAATTCATTTTTACTCGGTAGGAATATTATAAAATAAGTTTAATGACTATTACCGAGAGAAAAGATGGCAAGATATATTTAACAAGATACTACTAGTTTACTAGTTTCGTTACAAGAACATCATCAGGTATCATACTCAAAGAAATATATAAAAAATTACAGAGACTTAAAATTGTATTAACAGAACAAGTGAAAAATAGTAGCATGTTTGAAAAAATTCAAGTATGAGTTCCGGTATCCGGAGAGTTCATCGAAAAACAGTTTACCGAAAGACAATTCATTGAAGCCAATTCATCGAACAACAATTCATCGAAAAAGCAATTCACCGAATAAACAATTCATCGAAAATCAGTTTATCGAACAACAATTAATCGAAAAAGCAATTCATCGAAAGACAATTCCCCAAAAAAGCAATTCACCGATGAGCAGTTAATCGAAAAGACAATTCATCGAAACGCAATTGATCGAAAAACAACAATTCATCGAAAAATCACAATTCATCGATGTTGTTTATAATAAGATGTGTGTGCAATTTTTTTTTTTTTTTTTTTTTTGGATTATTTTGAGAGGTATTTTATATTATTTGAGAGGTATATATATCTTTTTATTATCCTACTATTTATAACTATTATTTATCCTACTTCGTTCGGAAAGCGAATTTTTGGCAGGGCATACTGGTTGCAGTGAATGATATCCACTGAGGCGGGTATAGTTGAGATGTTAAAAGAACATTTCATAAAGGGATTTCATCTTCGTGAAATTTTTTAGCTCATATTCTAACCGTTGATGAAACATGGCTTCGTCACTATGACCCAGAGAACAAACAACAGTCAATGGAGTGGAGACACAAAGGTTCTCCATGGCCAAAGAAGTTTCGAACCAAACAGTCAGCAGGGAAAGTTCTTGCCATTATCTTTTAGGATATGGATGGTGTAATCCTTACCTTACCTCAAGAAAGGTGAAACTGTTACTGCAGCTCTGAAGGAATTGAAGGAGGTACTGAAGGAAAATCGGTTCGAGAAACTAAGCAGAGGCGTGTTGCTTTTGCAGGATAATGCACCTGCTTATGAAATCCAACAGACAATATACGACTTGGGATTTCAATATCTACCTCAAACACCATATTCACCAGGACTGGCCCCAGGGCCAACCCTAGAAATTTTGTAGCCACGTGCAGTAGCATATTTTTCTGCCCCTTCCCCTTAAAAAAAACTATTTTAATGACGTCTTAAAAGCCATGATATTAATCTAGGCTTCAACATCTCTGATCATAAATTCTAAATAGCAGCATTAGCTAATAAAAATTCATACGTTAATGAAAAAGGATCATAAACTATATTTTTTACAGAGAGAGAGAGAGAGATTTGCTCTTAATGTGCAGTATAATAAAATGATTCGAAACGTGTTATTGTACTTCGGGATCTTTTAATTTTTAAAGGGGGGGGGACACAAAAATTTTGCACTCAGGCGGCGCAAACCTACGGAACGGCCCTGAAGATCAGTCACTAAGAGTTGTGTAGATTCTAGTTAATTGTTAAGAAAAGTTAATTGCTCTCCACATGTTTACTTGTGGCACCAAATAATGAATGAATGATTCCAGGAAAAACAAAAGTTTCTTTTCCAGGCATTAAAAAATACACAGCCTATATATTTACAAATAAATGAATTGTAAGAATAAATTGCTGGTAGACAGTTTCATTTCCTGATCATGTTATCAGGAAATGAACGTTTATGCTAAGAAAGAAGATATATATATATATATATATATATATATATATATATATATATATATATATATATATATATATATATATATATATATATATATTCAAGATACCAAGTAATTTTATATTAACTTTGTTTTAATCCTATTTCCCAAGTAAGCAAACAGACAAGAAAGTCAAGTTTGCGCCTGTAAGTAGTGCAAGTCCAAGGCAACTCTTGGTAGTGCCAGTCGAGGAATAATATATATATATATATTAGTTAATTAGTTATTAGTATTATACACACTAAGAAAAGTGATCAGAACTTTATCCACCTTTACCAAGAGTTGCCTCGACTGGCACTACCAAGAGTTGTCTTGGACTTGCACTACTTGCAGGCGCAAACTTGACTTTCTTGTCCGTTTGCTTACTTGGGAAATAGGATTAAAACTAAGTTTATATAAAATTATTTGGTATCTTGAATACATAATATACCCAAGTTAAAAAACGTTATATATATATAGTTCTGTAGTACGCAAGTTTACATTACTGAAATACATGAACTTAATTAAGAAAGGAATATTAGCCACATTTTTTTACATAGAGAAAGCAAAGCATTCATTATGAAATTTCTTCACGTACCATGATGCACGGATGTCAAAAATAGACTGGACGTATAAATGCTTGTAATCTTTTTTTTTTTTTTTACTAAATTTAAAAAATTAAAATAAACATCGATATTTCTTAGGCAACCAAAACGAAACGAGAGAGAGTGTTCGCTATGAAACAGTAAATTGACGGAAAGAAGAATAAACATCGATATCGCCCTATCTAAGTAAACTCAAAGAGACCACACATAAAAATCAGAATTACATTAGTTGGGATGTCTTTCTAAATATAAAAAATGAATTCATTTACGGCGCCATACCATTTTTGCGGAAAATGTTGTGATATTTTCAGCTATTTTGCCTAGTTAAAGTTATGTTTGCAGCTTAGCATCATTCTACATGTCTAGAAAGAGTGATATCTAGTGTTAAGGGAAAAAACAATAAATTGATAATTTCGAATGACTGCACAGGAGCCCTCAACTATCGCGAGAAAGTGCAGTTTCTGTGGACATCTGACCTATGATTCAAATCTTTGAACGATAGTTGTTTCAGATGTCGAATAAACTGTAGATTATTAAGTGTGTGTGGTGTTTTCGTTTTCTTCCCAACAGTAACCCTACCGGGAGGTTATTTATTGTTTATCGTATGACAATCTACATAAAGTTATAAAAGTACATTTACAAAAATGGGTACAGATATGTAAAAAGTAAAATAAAAAAAAAGTGTAAATGATAAATAATTACAATAAAACAGGCAGTTACACGTTTGACGGACAACGCACTTATGAGTTAAGATCATGTTCTCTGATCCAGTCTATAGAAGGCGGTGTCGCCTCTAGGAAGTCGCTCCTTTGACCTGTATATGCGCGAAGACTGCACTCAATGCAAATATGATGGATTGATTGGTTCGGGTGTCCATAGTCACACTCCGGTGAGGGAATTTTCCTCCACTTGTACAGAAAGCTTGCACATCTTCTATTGCGTACGAATCCTGTTCACTGTTATCCATGTCTTTCCAATTCCAAACCCGGGATACAGGGGCACGCCGGCCATATGTGCAATGTGTGCGACGCACACAGGCGCCAAAGAGGAGGAAATACTTTAAAAAAAAACGTTTTTTTTAAGTGATTTTTTTATTGGAGGGGAGGATAGGAGCGCCAACTAAAGTTTTGCACACAGGCGCCAGACACTACTGGCGCGCCCCTGCTGGGATGTTGAGGCAGCAACTATCAAACTAAATTTTGAGTTGAGCATTAGTATTTATGCTCCACACTCGTTTCCATTAATTTTTAGTATTTTAATTAATCATTCTCAGATGTTTATCTTCACGAAGAGTGAGCTTTCTTGATTTCAATCTGTTAAGCTATAGTTTTGATATGTCATTATGTATAGGCAATACAGTATTTCTGAGTACTTTGTCATGTTCTCGTGAACAAGCATCACTTCTTAGATTTGGTGGTATTATGTTGCTTAGCATTGTAAGCCAATAAATAGGAGTTGTTTTAATGGTTCCAGATATAAGTCGCATGGTGCTGTTAAGCTGACCGTCAATTATCAATGGTAGTATAGCTCCTGTATATATTGTTTTCAGGGCTCATTGGCCTAATCCCTCAATCTCAATTTTCAATCTCTTGTTATCCTAGGTATTTTAGCTGACTGGCTACCTCGAGAACTTCGACCTTTGGAAAGACCGTTATGGGTTGTTTTGATTATTTGAGACAGATGTGGAGTATTTTAGTCCAGCGCTTCCCAAACTGTGGGCGCGGCCCCCGGAGCCGTTAGTTTTGTTGAGAAGTCTCAGATATAAGTTGCATTGTGCTGTTAAGCTGACCGTCAATTATAATTGACGGTCAGCTTAATTGTTTATTTATGAATAATTGTTTATATATGAATAATTATTCACTTAAAAGTGAATAATTATTCATGTTGCGGAAAAGGTAGATAATAGATAATATATTATTCATAAACTGTTATTTGTGTTTCTTTCTGGTTTATCTTTTAAAAGTTCTTATATTATCACATTTTTGAAATCAATGGCTGAAATCAACAGTTTCACCATTGAATATAAAGTTGCATCGTAAACGAAGAATTTAAAGAATTTTTGTAGAACGCACTTAGAACTTTTACTAGATAGCTCCAAGCATCACAGTTTTCCATAGTGTCAATAGCAATGGGAAACCTAGGGCATACCGCCTTTTCGCAATTAAGAAAGAAATGTAATCAAAAATTATGAAATTAGCTCAGATTGAGATTTTAATGAGATACAACTACATATCCTATTCTGTGCAGTTAAAAGAAATCGTAAGGAGAACGCTGAAGTTATCACAGATATTTAATATATTTAACATTTAATTTCATTTCCATCTCCTAATGGGGTATTAAGGTTGAAGTTATTTCCATTGTCGAAGTTCCTTCAGAATTCAGAATTTTTGTAGAATACACTTAGAGCTTTCACTAGAAAGCTACAAGCATCACAGATTCCATAGTGTGGCCCATATATTTATTTATTTATTTATTTATTATATTAAAAGCAAGCAGGCCAGAAGAACATATTTAATATTCACTTAGACATTACACAGTCATCGAAGGCTTAGTCCATTCGGCCGAAGCATATTTATGCCACAGATGTTTGCATATGGAAAGACATTAGTGTGAAACCCATAAAATTCAAATGAAGAAACTACACATATGGCATCCTCGAAAACATTTAGTTGTTTAGGAATATACCCTAAGATAGCAGTTTGAGAGCGATCAATCACAAACAAAACAAGAAACCAAAAAAAGTCGCATCACGAAGCTGCAGACAAAAACTCAAAATAATTAACACAAACAGAAATCTTGAATGTTTAATTTAATGCGACGGATTTCACGCCCGTTTGTATCTTATAGCTTGATTTGATTTTTAATAATTTGTAAAATTATTAAAACTACACTTTCAACTTGTGAACTACACTTTCCAGTTGTCATGGCGGATAATCAACAGCTTAAAATATAATATATATAATATAGTATAATTATATGTAATATAATATAATAATATATATGTAAAAAGTTTTTTTAACTTGGGTATATACTATGTTAAAGATACCAAGCAATTTTCTAAACTGGGTTTTAATCCTTTTTCGCAAGTAAGCATACAGACAGATTAGTGAAGTTTGCGCCTGAGGTATTTTCAGGTTTGAGGCAGCTCGTCGTAAAGGTGAAGTAAGCTCTGATCACTTTCCCTTAGTATCTCCCCTAATGATAATAATCCTCTAATGATCACATGTAATAATCCAAAACAGGAAAGAGAATTAGTATACAAATGCATTGTTTAAAATGAGTAAATTAAAATGAATAAATAAATAAGGATGCACTAACAAAGATTATCGGGAACTAGAAGACTAGATTTCAGAAAAATAGATAATAAAAAGTATAGAAAACAACAAAAACGACTGTCTTCAGTTTACAATGTAGAGTAATACTGCTTAAGAAACTTGCGGTGTTATGTTTTGAATAGTATTCTAAAATAAATGCACATTATTGCAAAAATTGAAATGTAACATAATGTATAATATAATACGTATAATAATATATATAATATATGTCACTGAATAATTGTATTTCCTTACTAATTCTCATATGATTAATTTATTATCAGTATACGAAAGTTGCTGGTAATTGCAATTACATATGGAAAATAACGGGAATATAAAAGTAGGGCAAGTTTATTACATTATACATATTATAAAAGCAAGAGAAAATGCATCACTACCAGCCTAAGTGTAAATAAGTCACTTAAACTGAATGAAAATGGAAAAGTTATTTGGAAAAAAAAAGTTCAGCAAAATCAGATAACATACATATAAACTATATGATTCATTTACAGTGTAATATCATATCACTGAAAATCAATCCGCGCGGTTAGCCTAGTGGCTATGCGTTTCGCAACCGTACTCCTGGGGAAGGAGTGTCCTAGGTTCGATTCTCGTCAATGACGTGAGGAGCTTAAGGAAATATCCAATTGTCTAGTAAATTTTCTGGAAAGCTCCATTGAGGGGTCTTGGGCGTGGACAGCAGGGTTTTTTCCACCAGTTTATCTGGTAGTTTTCATCCCGCAAGCAGGCAAACCGGTCCAGTGAACATACACGGATTACAGTCAGGAATACTGACCCAGCCATAGGTCTGATTCCTCATCTGTTCCGGAGCCCGGATAAAATTTTGGGGGGAATGAGATGGTACCGTACCTCCTCATAAAGGGGACTCACGGCCGTGTATCATCATACGATTATTATTATTACTGAAAATCGATTAGTTTCAATACTTGGTAAATAAATTTGTTGACAAAAATGATAAATTTGTTGGTAATAGGAATTTTTATCTACAATATTGATCTTAGCATAAAGATGATAACTAAAATATTTAAATAATATAAAAAATATTTAAGATGCGCATGCAAATATCTTGTCTAATTTTAGTTCTTGGCTAATTCTCTACAAATGATATGTGTATGTATACTTGTAAATTAATAGTAAACAGTTATGTAAATTGCATAAAAATGAAAAAAAAAAAATAGAACAATTTCGGCTTACAGTAGAGGTCATTTTTTTTTTTTTTTTTTTTTTTTTTTTTGCATATTCTTAAATAGTTTAAACTTCCACATTGGGCAGGAATGAAGTCTGCTGACTTGGAAGGTAAGATACAAATTGAAGTACAGGTAACTCTCGTATAACGCGGATGTTAGGTTCCACAAAAATACCGCGCTGTATAAATCGCGTTATGCGAGACTCAAATCACATAGAAAAAGTAGGTTTAGGTTCCCAAATCGTTTTTTTCTTTTTTTTTAAGATTATAAACAATGACATATTCAGGTAATTCATGTAAGTTAAGAAAACATAAACTATGCAACAAATACATAGTAAAAAATTATAAAAATTATAAATTGTATGTATACTTCATAGATGTTCTTTATTTATATATGCAATAGTTCTTATTGCATACTTCGGCTGGTTTAGTTATGAATTCAAGAAGTCAGTAATAAGACCTTGCTTACCACTATGCTACAATTTTTTATTAAGTTCATAATACGGAACTAAACAAATGTCCAATTGTCTCGTAAATTTTCTGGAAAGCTCCATTGAGAGATCATTATCCATAAAATAACTTTCTTGCCAAGTCTAATCCTATTGCTAATTTCTTTAAACTGAATTCTTTAACGGACTCATCACAATCATAATCTTTGGCAGAACTTTCGACGTCATCTATTAATTGTACCAGTTCCTCCTCGTTTAACCCCCCCCCCCCTCAACCGGTCAGGACGTCTATAGACGTCCAGATAAATCTGGATACGATGAATGCTATCTGTTGAAGTTATAAGAAGTGCAATTCGGCCAGCATGTCCATTAGAAGGTGTGATAAACCCTCCCGCTGAAGAGAACAGTTAATGGGATTATCTCACGCTCATAGCTGCATCTCAGTTGTCTATAACAAGGAATGCAGTTCCTCGTTCTATGCTGGGTAACTGAATCCTAGTTATATTGGATAAACTAAAAATATAGAAATTATTGTTATTTTCTCTTTTTCTTGTACAAAGCAATTTTAATGCCTGGACAAAATAAAGGTTCTTGCATAGTTTCTTCATTTAAATATTGCCTTACCTTGGAACACTAATTTCATTTTTATTTATTTTTATTTTTTTGCTAATTTTTTTCTAATCGCTTACTCCACAAAACATTTTCTTTGTTCTCGAAAAAAAATAATTCACGATAGTTATTTGATATATTTGAATTATTTTTGAAAAAAACAGGCTGCGGAGGTTCAAGATTATGTTATATTTTTGTTCAAAATCATGTTTCGAAGATTTCCTGAAGGACGTGCTTGAGCGACTCTGCTTTATAGAGAATAAAATGAAATTCTTTAATCATATCACTAATTTTTTTCTTTATATTGTGATCTTTTTGGTTTCCCTGTATAATTGGTCATTACAAAATGAAATTAAAGGTTATGATTTAAATTGATATGTATGTATTTTCTGCTAGTTCAGATATACTAATTGTATCAGATGTTATAATGGCAAAAATAGTAAGAAAATAATCATTTACACTTTCCTTCCAAAACACAAAGAAAGGACATTGTAAATTCACCCAATGAAAAAGAAAATATTACATATTTTTCTTGTTGACTGATTTTTTTTTTTTTTTTTTGTAGTACAAAGAAGAAATTACTGCCCATAAGATGGTAGAATACAAGAGGGCAAAAATCTGTAGATTGATTACATTATAACTAATAGAGATATGTCAGAAAAAAATTATTTATGAAAGAGTTCTAGCATCAGCAGATTTATTAGACGTTATTACTCTTGTATAAATATTTTTTTCTTCCAGTTTAGATACATGGCATTGTTGTATTTACATTAAAATGATTGGACATGTTTCCCCAAGTGATTTACGTTTGTAACAGTTGTTTTGCGAACGATTTATAAAATAAATTCACTGAAATATCTGCAGATTGAATAAGTCTATAACCCCCCGCCCCACCAAAAAATAAGATTATGCATATGTTCCTTTTCTTTCAAAAACAATTCAAATCTTCTTTTTCAAGATAATTGAAAGAAATAATTTATAATTTTTCGATAATAAAAATGAAACTGATCATTATAAATTAAGAACTTATTTTAGATAAATACTGTATCAGCCTGTGAAAGAAATGTCTATATTTATTTCTATGTTAGGATGTCTACTAATCAACAATTGAAAACAAAACACGACATTCTTGATGTAATTCGCACTACAGCTTGAGGCACTTTAGTGTCCCTTCTGGCTAAGTGTCCTCTCTTTTCTTTCTCAGTAGCACCCAGAGTAATCTAAGCCTTTACCCTTTTCCTCCAGCTAAGAGGATTACTATCAAATATTTCTAAGACGTAGTATTTCTAAGACGTATTTTACTTCAGAAATAGCAACCAGCATCTGAAGTAGAAGTAAAAATATTTAGATTATTTTAAGAAAAAGAAACAAAAATCTGAACTTTCTACTGAACTTTCTTTTGTGGTATGCATATAAGCAGTTTTACACGTTGAAAAAATAGCATAGTGTTTCTAAAATTTCAAATAATTTCAGCAGACAGTAGAACAGCTGATTTTAGATGGCAAAGAAAGAGTACAGAATTAGAATCTGCACGGTACAACAATATTATTCTCTTATTTCTTTTGTCAAAATGGTAAAATGAAGTAAGAGATTTTGAATACTATCTGGAAACTTTTCAAACCTGTAGAAATTTAGAGTGGTTATGTAATCGAATTGCAGGAGAGAATAAGGAGGGGAGAGGGGCGTAAGCATTAGAAATTCTTCAAAATAAGCATACATTTTGAATCATTCTGTATATGATATCCTTCATATTATATTTTCAACATATCTACAATGGTTACGCACTGGATATTATCGTAATATGCATCCTACAAGAAAAAAAAAAAAAAATATATATATACTCTCATATAAATCCAGTATAAGTCTGCTTGCCTAAATAAACTGAATAAATGCTGTATTAAATTTGGTATAACAATCAACAATAAAAAGACGAAATGTGAACTGCATCCTGAATGGAGAACTTACAGAAGAAGCATAATATTTCAGCTATTCAGGCACAATTTTTAGTAAAGTTGGCAAATTTAAAATTTTAAATATGGAAATAGACAACAGAATTAGCAAAACTGGTATGGTAGGAAGGAAAAAGAACAAAGTTTCATGGAATTAGAGAAATTATTCAAAACACTAAAACTAGCTGTATACAAGACAGTGTTCGAACCAGTTTTAAAAAATTATGGATCTGAAAGCTGGTTTAGAAAAAAAAAACACTATCAGTCTAGAGACCGCAGATATTAGAGAGAAAGATTAGAAGCGTGAATAGAGGGCATCAATGGCAATATCATATTAAAAACAATGATATGAGGAAAGAACTCAACATTGCTAGCATTGAACAATTTGTTAATCTCAATACATTAGGTTTTTTTTATTTTATTTATTTATTTTTTTACTGTCAGCAGCGCTTATGTCTTATCAATAATAGAAGATCTCAAAAATAAAAAAATGCTAATATTTTGTTGTAAATCAACTTCTTATAACACAGAGAAGTATTCATTTTTACTCAGGAATTGATAAATTTTTACTACTTCTGTTTTGTCCGATGAAAATGTCCATGTACCATTAAAGAAACTTTCACTTCAACAGATGCTACAATGCAGAAGCCAGAAAACAGGTGGCTTTGTTTAACACTGAATACGGTAAAAAGACATTTATGTATTGCGATGGCAAATAAGTTTGTTCAGTTTATGCGTTAGTAAAAGTTTACGCCTTTACGAAATTTATCTTCACTGCATTTACTTTTCATATCGGTATCAATGCAATATCATTTCAATTTTCTAGCGAATAACATTTTCAGCGAATTTTTTCTGCAATCAATAGTTCGCGAGATGAATTTTTCTGATTTTTCCTCGCGATGAATTGTTCGGACACGAACATAGCCATATGTAAAAATCGGAAAAAGTAATCATTTGGGAAAATAACTCTTTTACTTAATTATTTATACACAAATATAAATATACGCAAAAGAAGAAATCCATCGGAATCAAATCGGGACTGCGCGGTGGCCACAAGCAGTGGGATACGCGCAGTCACCATAATGTGGAGTTGCTCCATCATGTTGGAAAATGAGGCCCTACACATTCTCAATCTGGGGAAACACAAATTTCTCTAGCATATTTAGGTATGCCACTCTCGTAATCGTCTCCTCATGGAAAAAATGGCTCAACAATGCGATCATGCATGATCGCATTGTTGAGCCATTTTTTCGAACCAACTCGAAAATTCCAAATCAGAAAACTCAACTTTAAGAAACATCTCATCTCTGGAAAATGGAAGACCACAAAAAACTTGGCGTGAATGTATAAAAAAAAGTTCTCCATCCTAAACTTATTTTCATCAAAACTGCAGAAACCGAGAAGAGAAAAATTCTACAGCTCATTTAATGAAATTGCTGAAAAGGACTTCAGCATCCTACGTTTATCAAGGATGTCAAGTGCAAAATTTGGTAGAACGAATTTCTTAGCCTATTCCTCCCCTTATTAACTGCAATTACATGTTTTCGAGGTTATTCGGGAGATAAGTGCATGCGGTACTCCTGTCTTCCCTACAGATAAATCGCTAACTGTACAATGAAGCAGGATGTACACTTACATTAAATGCTCTAAAATGCAAGAAAATAATTATTACGTTTCAATGACCGCTTCCATATGATGTCTGTATCATGAGTAACGTTCCACGTTGTTACTGAACATTTTCTAAACAATAGTTTGCAAGAAAAATGACTTTTCGATGAATTCTTTCATAATTCATCGAAAATTTTTCGGTGAATTGTTTTTTCGATGAATTGCATTTTCGACGAATTGTCGTTCGATGAATTGTCATTCGAGGAATTGGTCATTCGATGAATTGCCTTTTCGACGAATTGCCATTCGTTAAATTGCCGTTCGGCGAATTGTTTATTCGGCGAATTGCTTTTTCGATGAATTGCTGTTCGATGAATTGTCTTTCGATTAACTGTTTTTCGATGAATTTGCCGGTAACCATGAGTTCCATACAAACGAATACTACGCGCTGTCGCGAGTGCGCCAGTACTGAACAGAAGCAACGTGTGCGTGCGAGAAATTGTAACTCAGGCTGTTGTTGATATGAGAGGAATCTAGAGAAATTTCTCTTGATTCAACAATCTTTCTTTCGAGTTCATCGTAGCACACATGGATATTAGCAGTTTGAGTCCAGTTTACAATGTGCTGGCGGCCTTCGTCTGAGTTAGCAGAAAAGAGAACGTGGCTAGAGAGAGCGCTAGCTCTAGTCCTGTTATAGGAGATATCTCTACGGTGTTCATCCAAAACTACACTACGCTTCCAAAACTTCGTTCATTACTTTGCAAACATAAACAGAAACATCTTCCTACTCAGTTTCCAGGAGTCTACAAGATTTTGTGTGATTGCGGAAAGCCTTATTATGGACAGACTGCCAAATCCATCCTTCTACGTTTGGATGAACACCGTAGAGATATCTCCTATAACAGGACTAGAGCTAGCGCTCTCTCTAGTCACGTTCTCTTTTCTGCTAACTCAGACGAAGGCCGCCAGCACATTGTAAACTGGACTCAAACTGCTAATATCCATGTGTGCTACGATGAACTCGAAAGAAAGATTGTTGAATCAAGAGAAATTTCTCTAGATTCCTCTCATATCAACAACAGCCTGAGTTACAATCTCTCGGACGCACACGTTGCTTCTGTTCAGTACTGGCGCACTCGCGACAGCGCGTAGTATTCGTTTGTATGGAACTCATACTTGCATTTTTTCAAACATGCTACTGTTTTTCACTTGTTCTGTTAATACAATTTTAAGTCTCTGTAATTTTTTATATATTTCTTTGAGTATGATACCTGATGATGTTCTTGTAACGAAACTAGTAAACTAGTAGTATCTTGTTAAATATATCTTGCCATCTTTTCTCTCGGTAATAGTCATTAAACATATATATATATATATATATATATGTATATGTGTGGTACATGGTATATGGTGTATATATGGTATATATACACCATATATATATATATATATATATATATGGTGGTATACTTGTTTGTTTTTTTTCCAAGTTCTTGACAGACTGCTGCATAAACTAGTAGCTAAACTGAAACAGATGGGATTAGATAACAGACTAGTAAGTTTAAAGCTGATTAGCTGTCAGACAGGTACCAGCATCTTTTATATGGAAGAGTAGTATCCCAAAAGAGGAAGGTCACTAGTGAAGTGACACAGGGATCTGTTTTGGGACCCCAATTCTGTAACTTGTACAGAATTGTTAAGCCAGAGAAATGCAGCTATTTACTAATAAGGCATAGTTGGGAAGGGGCTATGAGAAGTAGAGCAGACATTGTGGCCTTGCAGGAGGATCTGAACAGACTATATGAATGGGAAAATGACTGGAGTTATCAATTGAATGTTGCAAAGTGCAAGGTCTTGAAATTTGGTAGGAAAGGTTGGAATGCAAATGATGGAGAAATTGAGGAAGGAGGAGAAAATGACAGATCTGGAAGTGATGGTGGACAGACACTTGAAGTTTAAAGGTCACATTGCTAAAATTGTAAAAATATCTGAATGGATTATGGCCATAACGAGAAGGACATTGACATGCAGTTGCAAAGAGATTATGGCTCCATTATATAAGGCCACATATGGACTACTGTGCACCGATTTGGTCGCTTAGTTTTCAGGTGGATGAGGATGTATTGGAGAATATCCAGAGAAGGTTTACAAGTTAGTGTCAGGTTTATGAGGGTGTCAGATATCAGGAAAGATTGAGAGAATGCAATTTATAGAGCCTTGTGAATAGAAGAAGAAGAGGGGATATGATCGAGACATATAAGTTGGTGAGGGGTTGTTATCAGATTAATGTGGAGATATTTCATAGGATAGAGGGAGACAAGGATAGAACTGAGGCAATCCATGGAAGCTGTAAAAGGAGAGTGTGAGGGAATGAGATGCAGGTTCTTTGCAGGGATTGTGATTAGCATGGGATGCATTGCCTGAAAGTGTGATGAGTTACAGAAACTGTTAATGGGTTCAAGACATGGTTCAATGATCTTTTGGCATGAGAGAGTATAGACTTCCCACAATGAATCTTTTGACTACATGGAAGTCAGATGTTAATAATGTTAATAAAAAAGTTTTTTTTTTGTTTTCTTTGATATCATGTCCAACATGTTGTGGAGCCTTATAATACAATATTACTGTCAATGGATAAGCTTGGAACAAATAAAAACCTATTACTATTTGATTAAACGTAAGAAGTTTCTTTGCAATGATTTACTATGTATCAAAATTCAATGATATATCCCATTTAATAAATCAATATATATATATATCACAATCCCTGCAAAGAACCTGCTTCTCATTCCCCTATTGGCACACTCGTGAAATCAGACGCATGCAGCTGCTTAATAATAGAACTTCAACACGGACTGTAGCTACAGTTCAAAGCTAACTGAATTTTATAATAGTCGTTTTTATAGTGATACGATGTTTCTTATAGTGTTTATTTGCTTTCTATGTTCCCAGGCCTGAAGAAGTCGGACAATCAGATGAAACATGTTGTGTTTTGAATAAATTTAATTGTTATTCTAGTCTCGGTTATAGTCAGTATATATAAATATGAATATATATATATATATATATATATATATGTATATATAAATATGAATATATATATATATATATATATATATATATTATGTTTTTCCCAGTTATTAGTAAATATCTAGTAAATTTGTACTGTGGGTGGCCTAAGAATTTTTCTCCCCATTTTTATAAATTTTATATATATTTTTTGCAATCATTTTTATTTATTTTTACATTTTTTTTTTAATATCTAGTCCACACACAAAAGGCCACAAGACCTATAGCACACTAATGCCATGTGTGTGCAAGAGGAATAGAAGAAAGGAGGTCTGTTCACATTTTGCTTGAACATTTGAGGGTTGCAATCTTTGGGGAGGGCAGAGTGGGGGAGACTGTTCCGAAGGACAGAAGCAGATGGAATAAGAGAGGAGGCAGTGAAGTTGGTTTGGTGAGTTTTAAGATGGACTGTAAAAGGGTGTTTGTTAGCAGTGGTGCTTGTTTTAATTTAGTGTACATTTTCAGTGAATTGCTTTGGAAGACTTCTTGTACAATCTGTAAAGTAATTCACTTTTTTTTTTAAAGTACAGAAACCTAGCTCTACAGATCAAACATGGGACTTTTTCAAGCCACTTCAGGCCTCCAATAGGTAGGGCAGCAGTCTCACACCAGGCAATGAATTTCATTTCTGAACTAAAGACAATCACAAACATCCATGCCCATGGTGCTATTCGAACCTGCAACCTGTTCACTGGAGAGTGGGTATACTAACCACTCGGCCAATAGACAGACTATGATTTTCTCTTTTTGAAATATAAACGAAAACTATCTTTATTTATCAGATAAAGTGAAATGATTAAAGTGAAGTATTGCTACCCACAGGTAATGTAATTAAATAACTGAGGATAAAGTTGGAAAGGAAAATGCTAAGCTATTTATGGCTATGGAGCAGAAAAAGTAGTCACTTTGTAACAACTAGGATAAAAATTTAAAATCAGGTAAGATTTTAATTAAAGTATATTAATTAATGTACCTGTGTAAAATTTCTGGAGGTAAAGATGGTAAAACCTTGACACAAGACTTGATCAGAGCTGAGACAGTATATAATCAAAAGTGATGACCACAAGATACTGACAACTGAGTGTAGAAATAACATTCAGATAAATGAAATATGTAAAAATAAATAATAAAAAAATACAGAAAATATGAATTATGTAAATTTGTGATTTTGAAAGAACTGGGAATAAAGAAAAGGAATAAAAAGCTGTTATACATATATGGTAAGCCAGCAACATGCATGATGATACTGGCCATTGCATTAAAATGTTATCAGATATGAGTAGCCAAAAACTGTCTAACCAAAAACTAACGAAAAGGGACTGCTCCACAGCCAAAAATAGTTTAGCTTTTTTTTTTCCAACTTCAAACAATTTAGGAGCATCGTGACTTCAAACATTTCTCAGTATTAACTGATATTAATTTCTTGAGTGGCTTAGTAAAGCAAAACTAAAATGATATTAATTACTTAAAATAATAATATATTATTTCAAATAATATTATTCCCTTCCAAGACAATGCATATATTACCTTAGGATCTCTGCCATGTTTTTCCAACAGTGAGATGATAACTTTAATGTGATCTTCTTTCATCATATTCAGAGCTTCAGGACTGTCAATCAGCACACAATGGAGCACATCCAGCATACCTGCAGTAGTTAGTTATTCAAAATTTTCAATTGCTAGAGTCACAACAGTTGTTTCAATACTGCTTGCTGGGAAGTGCTTGTGGATCCAACCAACTGATGGCCAAGAAGATTACACACTCAAGATTAGCTCTGTTATAAAAACAAGTAACGTTTAATGAAGGCCAAAATTTTACACATACATATACACAAGAAATGCAAAATAGTGTTTTTTCTCTGATGTCCAGTATTGCATTCCTTCTAGGAAAGAAACAAATATATAAAGCTTTTCTCTCTCTCCCTGCCTCCCTCCCTCCCTTTCTCTCTTTCTCTCTCCCTACACACACACACACACACACACACACACAATCATAAGTCATAGAAGCTGATATAATTAATTATTCTATGAGTTCTGCCACTTCAGTGGTCAAGCAAAGCCTTATTATCATGTATGAGCTTAATATGTATTAACTATATAAAAGTTTAGTCTTCAGATCCTTACTCCCCAAAATAAGGTAAGCATAACCTTCTTGGCATAAGCAGTTAATTGGATCCAGAGGCACTTGCACCAAAATATCTATATTTAAGAATTATAATTAACTTAAGTCATTTTAATATACCCAACCAAATTTTAATTTAGTAATTACTGTGCCTATAACTTTTTTTTAAATCTTTTCTCATTGGATCAGCAAAGATATAATTATTACATTTTAATAATAGTTAGAACATAAAATTAATATCTTTATTAATTTTGCTATTCCTAAACAATGCTACTGTATTATATTAATTCAAATACAATTTAAAGTTTAAGCAAAATAAAATAAAATAAAATAAAAACAGCTTTCCATGCAGGTTATATATTCTACGCGTAAATCATATGCAATTTTGCATTCCATGAAAAGGATGATCATTACTATAAAAAAAAAATGCAGCATTTCTCAACCTCAGCCTTAAAAATGCATTATCCATACTAAAAGAAAATAAACTATTCATAAAGTGTTTATACGTGTCTATGTTTATGTGTCTGTATATTGCATATGTGCATAGTGGAGGTAAGCAAAAATGATTTAACATAATTCTATAGAAATAAGCATATATAATTTTTAGATTTATTCATACAATGCACTGAATGATGCTGCTATTAAAAGATTATGGTATATTTAAAAGCCTGTGTAGTTCAGTGAATGTGGCATTTGCACACCACAGCACTTGACCGCAAGAAAGAAGATTTGCTTTTGAATCTAGTCGGTGACTAGAGGAAATTTTTCTAAGCCCTTTTTCGACCGGTTCTTGAGTTTGTCGATCTCTGGCATGGGCAAGCAGGTTTTTTCTCATGGAAACTAGGATTTTTTTGTCCCGTAAACTCAAGAAAATTGATCGTAGAACCCACATCATTTCAGACATTAAATATATTGTGTTAGGGTTAAGGACCAAGAAATGGCAGCACATGTTGAGCAATCTCTCTTCACTGTGTGCTGCTTAATTAGTAATAGCCTTAGACCATCTATCTCTGATTGGGTACCAGTGGAGATTGAACTGCCCACTCGGTCTCCAAAAGTTAGATAGGGCTAAATGGCCTCGCCTACTCCCTATACGGGAATAAAAAGGTGTTAGCTGATTTTTTTTTTTATATATATATTTAAAAGAGATCTTTCTGAGGCAGCAATCACTTTTTTTTTGTTTGTTTTGCTGTTAGCACTTCATCTCAGCAATAAATCAAATATTATGAAAATCTTATACTCACTCAGATAACTCCCATTCAACAATAGTCTTAAAATACTGCAAAAAATTCCGTCATTTACAGCCAAGACAACAGGGTTTCATACAGTTCAAAGTTATACCAACAAAGATATGATGTGTACAGAACAGAATTTCTATATGAGCTATACTACATTGCAACCAAGACCATTAAATTAAATCAAACTCTGCAACACAAATCTGAATTTTAAAACTGGAAAAACCAATCACTGGAAAATTCAATAAGCTTTATGAATTTGCCAGTATTATTCAAATATTATCATTATTATTATCATACCTCCATGACTCCATGAAGTAAAAAGACTCATCATGGAAGGTCACCATTGTCATACACAGAGATCACTGAAATATGAATTAAACTCATTTGCTATTTCACACTCTCTGGCAATGAATTCTACACACCTCCTTCAGACAGAGAACCTGCTTCTCACTCCCATCCTCCTTGTACAGCTTCTAAAGATGGCCTCTTAATTAACCCCTGCTTTTCTTCATTCTGTGAAAAAATTACCGCCATATTAACCTAGTAACTAACCATCTATCAACTTATATGCCTGAATCATATCTCCACTTTTTCCTCCTATTTACAAGGCTTTGAAGTTGGCATTCACTTAGTCTGATCTTCATATACTACATTTCAGAGACAACACCTTAGTCAATCTTTTCTGAACCTTCTCCTCCATCATATTAAGACATTTAAACATTGAGAGGTATTTATCGGAATGATACCAGGGAAATTTTTTATACAGTGGAACAAGGAGTCATCCCTCAAAGATGAAAAAGGAAGTAGAGAGTAGAAGGATGTGAAGTGGCTTTTTGCACGGAAGGTGGTCTGATCATGGATTGCCTGATAGGGTGGTGAATGTGCAGATGATAAACAGGTTTAAGGAGTAGTATGACAGAATTTGTATTGTCTAAGATTGTCCTCCTGTGATAAGTCTTGTGACTCCTTTAAAGTTCAAAATAATAATACTAATAATAATTCCTAATTCCCTTGAAAAACCCAGTGAACAGATTGTGCACAACAGTCATTTGTGGCTTGATCAAAGCCTAAGGTATGACAAATCATAACATCTTTGCTTCTACATGTCGAAGTGCTCTTTATCATCATCATAATACATTGTAATATACTCTAAACTTAACAATGTGACTCCTAAACTTTGGGTCCTTATCCATTGCCATTTCCTACACCTCCATCAAAATTTCTATACCAAATGTATTCCCTACATCCAATCACTGCATGCCAAATTTTGAAATCATACACTTTATTATTATTATTTTGATTATTATTATTATTCAGGCCTCCATGGAGTCAAAACACTCATCGTGGGAGGTCCTTCCTAAGAAACACAAAGTCTATCAAGACTCATCGAGGGGAGGGGACCAGGAGATGTTTAGACAGTTAAGTATGGCAAGTGCAAGTAGAATGATTGTTATGGGAGATTTTAACTACAGTAGTATAAATTGGAGAGTGGAAGATGCATGTAGCAATAGGGGAATGGAATTTCTAGAATTCTTGAGGGACAAATGTCTTAGGCAACATGTAACAGAGGGAACAAGAGGTTCCAGAGTTTTGGATTTGGTTATAGCATCAGAAGAGTTCATAATAACTGAGATGACATCTCTCCCACCAGTTGGAGAGAGTGACCATATGGTTTTGACTTGGAAAATGAATAAACATGCAGGAGTATCAAAGAGACGGGAATTTATGTGGAATTATAAAGTAGGTGATTATAATAGTCTTAGATGTCAACTTCGGGAAGTTTCATGGAGGAAGGAATTGGAAGGCCAGGATATCATTAGTGCGTGGGAACTTGTGAAAGCATATTTGTTAGCACCGACGATAAGTTGTATACCACAAGTGAAGAAGAGGACACATTTTGGAGTAAAGTGGATGACAAACAATGTTAAACAGGAATTGCATGCAATATAAGGAGACAGGTGAAGAGAAGATGCATGAAGAATATAACACACAGTCCAGAAGAGTGACTAGTTTGGTAAGGAAAGTGAAACTGGAAAATGAGAGGAGATTGTTCTTAAGATTCAAAGAAAATCCTAGGAAATTTTTTAGCTATGTGGCCAGTAGGAAGAGAAATGACTGTTGAAGAATGATATTGTGGGATAAAAATGGAAATAGAGTGACTGATGCAGAGGACATAGTGGAATTGTTCAAAGAACACTTTATTGGAGTATTTCATCATAGAGGAGTCAGTTTTAATGCTAGAGGGATAGGGCTGGTTTGAGGTTTAGAGGTACAGGAGGAGAGTGTGTTTCAGATACTGAGTACTCTGGATATCAGTAAAGCTTTGGGACTGGATGGTATTTCACCATGAGTTTTGAGAGAATGTGCTAGGGAACTGACAGTGCCTTTAACCTGGCTTTTCAATGAAATTCTGGCTGCTGAAAAGGTGCCCATGGAATGGAAGGAAGGTAAGATAGTGCCATTGCATAAGGGTGGTAACAGACTGGAAGTGTCTAATTATAGGCCAGTCTGTGCATCATCAGTAGTTGTTAAGATCTTGGAGAAAGTAGTGAGGGACCGTATACAGCATTGGGCAGATGACGGTAATGTTATCTGTGAGAGTAACATGGATTTGTGAAAGGGCGCTCTTGTTTTAGCAATATGCTAGCCTTTTATAATAAAGTTACAAGAACTTGAGATGAGGGAAAGGCATATACTGCAATTTTTCTTAGACTTAGCAAAGGCATTTGACAGGGTGCCACATGATAAGCTGATATTTAAGTTGCAGCACATGGGTCTGGATGTCAGATTGGTCAACTGGATTCAGGATTGGCTGTCTGATAGGTATCAGAGAGTTGTGTATGGTGGAGCAGTTTCCAGGAGGCAGAGGGTTACAAGTGGGGTCCCACAGGGCTCAGTACTAGGACCTATATTATTTAAGCTTTACATCAATGACATTACCAGTGGATTGCAAGGGGATATTCAGTTGTTTGCAGATGATGCGAAGCTGGGAAGGATTATTAGTAATAGTGCAGATGTGGTAGCCCTGCAAGAGGATTTGAATAAGCTAGCTAGATGGGCAAATGAATGGGGGTTTCAGTTTAATGCAGCAAAATATAAGGTCTTGAGGTTTGGGAAACATCGATGGGACACTGCATACTCTATGGGAGGAGTTATACTGGAGGACGTAGGAGAGACAAGAGATCTGGGGTTGATGATTGATAGAAACCTGAAATTTAGGGGACGTATTGCAATGGTAGTGATGGTAACACAGAGGATTGCTGCAATTCTGAGAAGGACACTGACCTGCAGAGATAAAAGGGTTCTCATTTTGTTGTATAAGTCTCTGATCAGACCACACTTAGACTATTGTTCTCAGATTTGGTCCCCAGGATTTGAAGGGGATAAATTAACTGTGGAAAGGATACAAAGACAGATGACAAAGATGGTTTCAGGACTCTACAAGGATAGTTATGAGGATCGGCTGAGGGAATGTGGACTGCAGAGTTTGGTGGATAGAAGAAGGAGAGATGATATGATTGAGACTTTTAAACTGTTGAGAGGTGGTTACAGGGTTGACACTGGGGAGTTCCTTTGCTTGGTTGAACAGCAGGGAGGAGTGATGACAAGAGGCCATCCCTGGAAGTTACGAAACGAAACTGTGAGCAAGAGGGTGAGGAGTGGTTTCTTTGCGTGGAGGGTGGTTGAACCGTGGAATGCATTGCCTGATGGAGTGGTGAGAGCGAGAATGGTCAATGAGTTTAAGGAGTGGTATGATAGACTTTGTGTTTCTTAAGGGGGACCTCCCCTCGATGAATCTTGACAGACTTTATGTTCTTAGGAAGGACCTCCCACGATGAGTCTTTTGACTCCATGGAGGCCTGAATAATAATAAATAATAATAATAAAGTGCACCAGTGTCAATGTAGAGGTGAAGAGAAGTCTACTGATTTTTTTCTTGAAGACTTACATTCTGTTGTTTTCTGAGAATACTATGAAGAAGGCTGTTCCAGACTAAGCTACCAAATGACTATCCAATCCCCAACCTGTTCAAGTTCAGCAGTAGTAATTATGTGGTACTTGATCAAATGCTTTTGGAAAATCCAGATAAACCACTCTATAATTCACGATATTACCCATGCCATCCAGATGCAAAAAGGTAAATCAGAGGAGATGACTGTCATGGTTGGTACAAATGATTTGAGAGGTGAGAAGTATGCTATGAGGGAGGATATAAAGGAGCTGTTAGAAGAGGTAAAAGTGAAGAGTGAGAAAGTGAAGATGGGAAGTCTCCTACCACATTATGATAGAGGTGAATTGAAGAGGTGGGCATCGATATCCAATGACCCTATATGTAGATTGTGCAAAAGGAATGATGTAGAATTTGTGGATCTGTGGTCTCTGTTTGACAGAAAGAAGGATTTGTGCAATGCTGATGGACATCATCTAAATGGTTTAGGTATCGAGAGAGAGAGAGGGGGAGAGCATTGTTCACTGTGCATGCTGAAGTGCAAATTCAGGAAAACCTAAGCAATTAGTGTGGAAACAGGTGAGTTTGTGTGAAGGTACCCATGAAGAAAATGAGTGTGAGAATGATCCTCATGGCTTCAATTCTCTCAAGCAAAAATATTGTAGAGGGTAGTCAATTCAGAAAGTAAAGGTGGGTGGGGGGACTAAGGGGATACTGCAGTCTGTATATACTAATGCCAGAAGTATCAGGAACAAGGAGGAGGAGTTTTTGGCATTGGTTAGTGCAACCTTTCCAAAAGTTATGGATATTAGTGAGACTTGGCTAATAGCAGATGATGTAGTCACAGGGAGTGAATGTGAGAGGTTTAGTATTTTCAAGGAAGATAGAGAAGATAGGATGGGGGAGGAGTATTGCTGATGATAACAGATCAATTGCAACCAAAATGAATAGGAGACAGAGGGGGAGGCTGGCTGTTCAATTGAAGCAGTCTAGTATGAGATTAAGGCTATTAAGACAAAACATACAACTAGTTGTTTCTATAGGCCAGAGAGTTCAACAGATGATCTGGAACCTTTCTTTTAGTGTTGCACGGTGATCAGCATTCATTTTAGAAACCGTGTACTTTACAACTGTGTTATAAATAACTATTTTAATTTCCCGATGTTTCAATTTTCATATTAAGATCATCATCTGGAGTATATACAAATATACAAGGACAAGTTGACTCAGCTTGTTATACACAGTAAGCTTAAGGAACAATGATTTGATCACCGGTTAATCTACTGTAATGACCTCTAGTGAAAAAAAAATAAAATAAAAATTATGGTCTACCCAAGATACACAAGATACCCATTCTGGCTGATAGTCAAAGGTATAGCTAGCCCGAATTATCACCAACATTCAAGGAGTTGGTAGGTCATTCCCCTCCTATATCAGAAACACACAACACTTCATAAACATAATCAAAGACATTACTAGAAAAAGAAGATTTATTAGTCAGTTTTGACTTCTCTGTCCTCTTTACGAATGTCCCAATCAATGACACAATCCTTCTTTTACAGAACAAATTCCCTCCAGATATAATGGTGCTCTTTGCGCATGTATCGTTCTAATTATTTTTTATGGCAAAATGCTTTCTACCTACAAAAAGAAGGCACAGCCATGGCTCGCCATTACCCCCCCCCCATTGCCAACTTTTATATGGAACATTTTGAGCAATATGCTCTAGATTCCTCTCCTTTAAAACCCAAAGTCTGGCTAAGATACGTTGACAATGTTTTTGCGATCTGGCCCCACGGCCGCCAGACACTAGACACTTTCCTTAGCCACCTAAACAAACAACATAAATTCATACAGTTCACAATTGAAATTGAAAAACAGAAAACACTTCCGTTTCTATATACACTTGTCACATGTCTTCCTTCTGGCAGTCTTTCCTTCACTGTTTACTGGAAATAGACACATACTGACCAATATATACACACATAAATTCCCACCACCACCCAACACAAAAACTAGGTGTCATTAATACTCTAAAAAACAGGGCTTTGAAGATCTGCCCTAATGAACAAGCATTAAAATACAAATTTAAAGTTATCAGTAATGCTTTTCTAAAAAATGGTTACAGCCATAACACCACTAACAAAATTCCCTACAAGACCTCAATAAAAAACAAAGATAAACCAGACTACAATAAAACTATAACCATTCCTTACATTAAAGGGACATCAGATAAAATAAACAGAATATTACAAAAATACAACCTCAAAGCCACCTTTAAACCTCCTGCAAAACTAAAAAGCTTACTCAACTCATCCAAAGACCCACTTCCTCTGCTGGTCCACCCTGGAGTATACCACATTTATTGCACCTGTAATATACCATATATAGGGGAAACAGGACGCACAATTCCTATCAGACAAATGGAACATAAACAACACATTAAATATAATAACTATGGTGAAGCTGGCCTTTCTGACCATGCCCTGAACACTTTACATAGAATTAACTGGAAAAGCACCAGTTGTTTACATCACACCAAACATGATATGAACGCAAATTTAAGGAAGCCTGTGAGATTCTTATCAACCACCCCAATCTGAACAATAATAATGGTCTAAAAATCCCATACATATGGAAGGCACATATTCTACCCACAGAACCTTTCTCTCTAAGAGTTAACTATAAACAGGACTGTAGATAATCCTAAATCTAAAATAAAAATTGTAATGCTAAAAATAGGACATGATTGTTACTGAAAGAAGACTATCTATAAGAAAGAATTTTTTCCTATGTTATCTTAAACAGAATTTAGTTTAGATGTAGTTTCTAAATAATTAATTTTTTTTTTTTCTCCACTAGTGGGGAAAAAAAAAAAAACTGTTTCATACTTGTGAAACAGATTAACCAGTGAGCAGATCAGTAGATTAACCAGTGATCAAATCATTGTTCCTTTAGCTTACTATGTATAATGTAACTCAGCTTGTCCTTGTATAATTGTATATACTCCAGATCAGGGCTGGCTGGTGGCATGTGCGAAGTGTGCAATATACACAGGTGCCGCAGAAGAAAAGGCACCTAAAAAATGTCAAAAAATATGAGATAAGAGTTTAAACAAACAACAAATGGTAAGAATGGTACGTATAATTATGAATGTACGTCATCTTCCATTTGGGCCCCTTCAGATCTTCCTGGAAACGAACAAATAAATTCTGAAATTGTATCCTGGACCCAATTATATCACTGTCATTTTTTATTAAAATTTACGAAAATATACCTAAAATAGTTCTTTATTTTTTGATGCATCATAAATCAGCTTATGATTAATTGTTGAGTTCCGTGTAAAAAAAAATTGTATAAGCAGGACTAATCCATAGGTAACGTTATACTGTAAATAGGTTTTCATTTGTTTCTCATTTCCTGTTCATTTTATTCACACTTTATTCAAAAAAAAATTTTTTGGAAAGGCACCAAACATTAATCGCACACACAAGAAAAAGACTAGGCGCCGGCACTGCTTCAGATGATGATCTTAATATGAAGATCGAAACGTCGGGAAATTAAAATAGATATTTATAACACGGTTGTAAAGTCCATAATTTCTAAAATGAAAGATGATCTGGAAGACATGCATTGCCAAATTAGTAAAATGAGTACAGGTCGAGTGATTATTATGGGAGACTTCAAGTATGGAGGTATAGATTTGAGGGAAGAACGATCGCATGTCAGAAAGGAAATAGAATTTATAACCTGATAAGAGATAATTACTTAAGGCAGCATGTGATAGAAGGGACTAGGGATTGAAGAGTATCAGACCCGGTCATAGAATCAGAAAAGCTATTCATAACCAAGGTGACAACATTGCCTCCAATTGGTGAAAGTGACCATGCAGTCTTGACTTGGGAGATTGTAAAACATGAGAAATATTCTATCAAGAAGGGGATATTTGTGGAACTACAAAGTAGGTGATTATGACATGGAGAAAAAGAGAGGATACGATAGTAGACAGAGTCTACTTGTGAAACAGGATAGCACAAATCAACAGATTGTACAGCAGGAGGAAGATGGATATGAGGTTGAAGAGGTGGTTGCAGCAGCACAAGGTGATGGAATGCATAAAGATGACGATGAGACAGGTAAGAATGGAAATCACAGTCAGGATCAGGGAAATGGGAGTGGTCAAACTGAAGAGAGAAGTGTAGTATAACAGCTAGAATAGAGAATGTTGGTGCTGGTAGGATGGTATCAAACACACAGTGATTGTTATGTTTATACACAAATGGAAGGAGTATTCGAAACAAAGCTGTGGGAATGGATGACATATCACCACCTATGCTTAAGGAATGTGCACCACAGTTGGTTATGCCCTTGACCTGGTTATTTAATGAAAGTGCAGTGGGTAGGATTCTTAAGGAGTGGAAAGAGGGTAAAATAGTACCACTCCACAAGCATGGTTCTAAGACAAAAGTCTCCAACTATAGGCCAGTCTGTATAACTGCAGTTGGGGTCAAGGTGTTGGAGAGATTGACAAGGAATGGAATACAAAATTGGGTTGATGGATATGCATTCTTTATGAAGATCAGCATGGATTTATAAAGGGGTAGGTCCTGTTTCAGTAATTTACTTGCATTTTATGATAAGGTGAAGAGTGTGTTAGATAAAGGAGAATCATATACAGTGACATTCTTAGACTTTGCAAAAGCGTTTGATAGATTACCACATCATAAGTTGGTGTACAAACTGCAGAGGATAGGAATAGACAGTATATTGGTTAGATGGTGTTGGTCATGTATGATGGAGCAGTGTCTCAAAAAAGAAGGGTGACCAGTGGCGTATCCCAGGGTTCTGTTTTTGAGCCCCTGCTGTTTAACTTGTTTGTAAACGATATATCATGTGGACTGACTGGGAATCTTCAGTTATTTTCTGATGATGCAAAGTTGGGAAGAATTATAAGTAGCACTGCTGATGCTGAATCCCTTTAGGAAGATTTGAATAGACTTTTTACTTAGACAAAGGAGTGGGATTGTAGTTATAATATCAATAAGTGCAAGATATTGCATTTTGAAGTGCAGAAATATAAGGCTGTGTAGTATATCAATAGTGCCGTACTGCAGGAAGTGGATGAGATTAGAGATCTGGTAGTGATGGTTAACAGTAGACTGAAGTTTAGATGGCATATTGCTATGGTTGCAAAGGTTGCACATCATAGTGCTGCTATGATAAGAAGTACTCTAACATGCAAAGATAAGGAAGTGGTTGTACCACTGTATAATGCACTGGTTAGACCACACTTGGACTATTGTGCTCAAATATCGTCACCTGGTTTTCAATGTGATGTGCAAACATTGGAGATGGTCCAGAGATGAATGACTAAGATAATATCAGAAGTTTGGAATGGTGGCTATGGAGAGAAGTTGAAGAGATGTGAACTGCAGAGTTTGGTGGATAGGAGGAAGAGAGGTGATGTGATAGAGACGTTCAAGTTAGTGAGAGGATTTTATCAGATTAATCCAGAGCAGTTTATAAAAAGAGTAGAAGGTGAGAGGGGAAGAACCAGAGGTCATTCCTGGAAGTTGTGTGAAAGTGTGGTGAAGAAGGTGTGAGGATTAGATTTTTTACATGAAGAATTGTCAGTGAATGGAATGCATTACCAGAATATGTTGTTAATGCAAGGAGTGTTAAGGATTTTAAGATTATTCTATATGATAAATATGTTGTCAGTTGAATGAACCACTCATGATGAGTCTGTCGACTCCATGGAGGGTGTAATAATAATAATAACATTTAAGTTGCTTAAAGGATTTTAAAGGATTGATGCAGGGGAAATGTTTCAGCAATTGACTAGAGGGACCAGAACAAGTGGTCATCCCTGGAAGTTGAATAAAGGTGTTGTCAGTAGGGATATGAGGACTAGATTTTTTGCTTCAAGAATGAAACGGGTTGGCAGAGTCAGTTTTGACTGCTTTATCTGTTGATGGGTTCAAGGAGAGGTATAATAGATTGTGTGGATAGATTGGTCTCCTACCATGAGTCCTTGGACTCCATGGCAGTGTTCATATAATAATAATAATTCCTCTTGTTCAATACACTAATCACCCTATTATGAAAAGTAACTTATTTACTGAAGCAAGACTTCATCTTAAGAAACCAATGTGTGGCACTTTCTCAAAAGATTTCTATTTTCATTATTTTTTATTTTCGGTTTTTATCTGGCACCTAACCAGTCTCTCTAACACCTTCATACTACTACTACTACTACACTTGATACACACACACACTGAACTATAGTTTATCACTATTTACACAGATTCTCCCTTATGCAGTGGCACTATTTTTCCTTCTTTCTAATCTTCTGAGACTGTTCCTCTGCCAGACTACTGATGAACAACCAAGATAAGGACACTACCAGATCTTTAGCACATTCCCATAAAATACATGGTGATATCCTATACAGTTGGACAGCCTTCTTAACATCAAAGTTACTTAATATAAACATTTCCAATTATTGTACTGTCAGTTTTTCAACCTCCTTTCTATTATTATATAAGTCAAGTGGATATCAGAACCAGCATTATTTCAAAGCTGAACGTAGAAACTATGAAAGTTTCAAAAGCTAAGTTGGCCAGAGAACTTACGGGAATACACTGCCCAGCATTCATGAGTCGCCTTAGTGTGGATTAATTAGAAGACATAGGTGCCACCCAAGCATCTATATATTCGCCTTTTATAAGTCCATTTTGATAAGATTTCACGGCTTGACAGCTGTTTAGAACTGGTTGATTCTCGTCAGAGACCAGGCACTGTTTAAGTAAAGCACCTCCCTAAAAATTATGCAATCCCTCAGACCACTCCCTATGAGTGACTGAAAGATCGTCCAACTCAGTGTTGGTTCCACTCAGTGACAAGCTCACCTGACCATTGAGCAGAACCACTCATATTCCAGGGATAAGTACCCACTAGCATGGCCCCAATAGAGGCCCTGCTGGAAAATATTAAGTATATTTTAAAATATTAAATACTAATCTTAAGTTCCCCCCCCCCCTCAATGGGAGCCAGATCCAGAAGAAACCTTAAGAGAGCAAAAACTCTCATTCACTACTAAGAAACTTGAAATGTCAGAGAAATGTATTTTTCATAAATGAAGTTTTGGTTGGTGCGCAAAAATAATTACTAAAATAAAGAGCCAAAAGGCTTCAGTTCGGCGATGCAAAATTATTAAGTCAAGTGGATATTATATCCAGCATATTTCAAAGCCAATGTAGAAACTATGAAAGTTTTGTAAGGTAAGTTGACCAGAGAGCTTACGGGAATACACTATCCAACATTCACAAGTTGCTTTAGTGTGGTCTACTTAGAAGACATAGGTGCTGCCCAAGCATCTATATATTTGCCTTTTATTAGTCCATTTTGATAAGATTTCACTAGACAAACTGACAGTTACACTTGTAAGGCCATAACATCTGCTTGACTATGCATTGCTCTACCCAGTTTCCGAGTTTTGCATCATCTGCAAACAGCTGCATAATACTAATTAAACCAATCCCAATACCATTAACATACAAATAGAACAACAATGGTCCCGAAACTGACACTTACAGTACACCACTAGTGACCTTCCTCTTTTGGGATACTGCACTGATCCAACTTAGACATCTGTTATGCAATCTCAAATGTTACAATTTATTTACAAGCTTATTGTGTGGCAGTCTATCAAAAGCTTTTGCAAAATATAAGTACACCACTGTATATGCAACTCCCCTGTGCAAGGTATTTGTCACCTTGTTATAGTACATAAGTAAGTTAGTAAAACATGACCCATGCTGATAACCACAGAGAATACTGCTATTATCAACCCATTTCTGTATCCTACTTCTCACCAATCTCTCCAGTACCTTCACCACAACTCCAGATATACAGATTGGCCTATAATTTGAAGTTACCAAATCACCTTCATGCAGTGAAACAACTTTACCTTCCTTCCACTCCCTTGAAACTTGTGCTGTTGAAAGACTCTCATTAAACAGGTATGTCAATGATATTCCAATTCCCTGGAACATTCTCTTAAGATGTGTTGTGATATGTCTTCAAATCCTATCGCCTTATTGACATCAAGGTTATTTATTTCCTCAAATACCTCCTGCTCACTCACAATTAATCTGTCCTCTCCTATGTCCTCTACACCTCATGATTCCTCAAGTTCCTCATGATTCCACCCTGATCAGGATGAAACACCCTTATAATATGATCACTAAATATCTCAACAATATGTTCTGCGGCAGTTACCATTCTACAATATCATCCATTATGATCATTCTTCCTTCTACTTGCCACATATCTAAAAAAACTCTTGGGTTTTCCTTCGCCTGATTTTCCGATTTTGTTTTCATTTAGGCAACATGTAACAGAGGGAACAAGAGGTTCAAAAATTTTGGATTTGGTTATAGCATCAGAAGAGTTGATAATAACTGAGTTGACGTCTCTCCCACCAGTTGGAGAGAGTGACCATATGGTGTTGACTTGGAAAATGAATAGACATGCAGGAGTATCAAAGAGACGGGAACTTATGTGGAATTATAAGGCAGGTAATTATAATAGTCTTAGACGTCAACTTCGGGAAGTTATATGGAGGGAGGAATTGGAAGGCCAGGATATCACCAGTGCGTGGGAAATTGTGAAAGAATATTTGTTATCAGCAATGGTAAGTTGTATACCACGAGTGAAGAAGAGGACGCAATTTGGAGTAAAGTGGATGACAAACAATATTAAACAGGAATTGCATGCGAAAAAGAGGCTATGGAATAGGTGAAGAGATGCATGAGGAATATAAGACACAGGCCAGAAGAGTGACTAGTGTGGTAAGGAAAGCGAAACTGGAATATGAGAGGAGATTGGCCCTAAGATCCAAAGAAAATCCTAGGGAATTTTTTAGCTATGTGGCCAGTAGGAGGAGAAATGACTGTAGAAGAATGATATTGTGGGATAAAAATGGGAATAGAGTGACTGATGCAGAGGACATAGTGGAATTGTTCAATGAACACTTTATTGGAGTATTTCATCCTAGAGGAGTCAGTTTTAATGCTAGAGGGATAGGACTGGTACGAGGTCTGGAGGTACAGGAGGAGAGTGTGTTTCAGATACTGAGTACTCTGGATGTCAGTAAAGCTGTGGGACTGGATGGTATTTCGCCACGAGTTTTGAGAGAATGTGCTAAGGAATTGACAGTACCTTTAACGTGGCTTTTCAATGAAAGTCTGGCTTTGGCAAAGGTGCCCAGGGAATGGAAGGAAGGTAAGATAGTGCCATTGCATAAGGGTGGAACAGACTGGAAGTGTCTAATTATAGGCCAGTCTGTGTGTCATCAGTAGTTGTTAAGATCTTGGAGAAAGTAGTGAGGGACCGTGTACAGCATTGGGCAGATGAGGGTAATGTTATCTGTGAGAATCAACATGGATCTGTGAAAGGACGCTCTTGTTTTAGCAATATGCTAGCCTTTTATAATAAAGTTACAAGAACATTAGATGAGGGAAAGGCATATACTGCAATTTTCTTAGACTTGGCGAAGGCATTTGACAGGGTGCCACATGATAAGCTGATATTTAAGTTGCAGCACATGGTTCTGGATGTCAGATTGGTCAACTGGATTCAGGATTGGCTGTCTGATAGGTATCAGAGAGTTGTGTATGGTGGAGCAGTTTCCAGGAGGCAGAGGGTTACAAGTGGGGTCCCACAGGGCTCAGTACTAGGACCTATATTGTTTAACCTTTATATCAATGACATAGCCAGTGGATTGCAGGGGGATATTCAGTTGTTTGCAGATGATGCGAAGCTGGGAAGGATTATTAGTAATAGTGCAGATGTGGTAGCCCTGCAAGAGGATTTAAATAAGCTAGATAGATGGGCAAATGAATGGGGATGTCAGTTTAATGCAGCAAAATGTAAGGTCTTGAGGTTTGGGAAACATCGATGGGATACTGCATACTCTATGGGAGGAGTTATACTGGAGGAAGTAGGGGAGACAAGAGATCTGGGGTTGATGATTGATAGAAACCTGAAGTTTAGGGGACATATTGCAAAGGTGGTGAAGGTAACACAGAGGATTGCTGCTATAATGAGAAGGACACTGACCTGCAGAGATAAGAGGGTTATCATTCCGTTGTATAAGTCTCTGATCAGACCACACTTAGACTATTGTTCTCAGATTTGGTCCCCAGGATTTGAAGGGGATAAATTAACTGTGGAAAGGATACAAAGACGGGTGACAAAGATGGTTTCAGGACTGTACAAGGATATTTATGAGGATCGGCTGAGAGAATGTGGACTGCAGAGTTTGGTGGATAGAAGAAGGAGAGGTGATATGATTGAGACTTTTAAACTGTTGAGAGGTGGTTACAGGGTTGACACTGGGGAGTTCTTTCGCTTGGTTGATCAGCGGGAAGGAGTGATGACAAGAGGCCATCCCTGGAAGTTACGAAAGGAAACTGTGAGCAAGAGGGTAAGGAGTGGTTTCTTTGTGTGGAGGGTGGTTGAGCCGTGGAATGCATTGCCTGATGGAGTGGTGGGAGCGAGAACGGTCAGTGAGTTTAAAGAGTGGTATGATAGACTTTGTGTTTCTCAGGGGGGGACCTCCCCTCAGTGAGTCTTGACAGACTTTATGTCTTAGGAAGGACCTCCCTCGATGAGTCTTTTGACTCCTTGGAGGCCTGAATAATAATAATAATAATAATAATAATAATAATAATAATAATAATAACTGAGTCACTCTCTTAGCATGTTCTTTATACTCTTCTTGTAACTGATTATTACCATTATTCATCTTGTACTGCCTCCAAAGTACTTTCTTCTTCTTCTTCCAGATTTCATGCTTAAGTTCCTCATTATCCATTTTACACCAACCTTATTTAGCCTTTTGGCTTTTGGAGTAAATTCACACAATGGTGCTGTTATGTATTTCTTTGTCAGTTGCCATGCAGCATTTATTTCCTTACTCATTCCACACTATAGCTCCAAGCTGTCTCCTAACCTTTCCCACTACACTGTTATCTTTCACCCTTCTCAATATCCTCCTGATATTCACCCTCACATGCTCCTTGTGTCTACTTAAATCATTTGTATCCACAATCACCACTAACTCTCTTGCTCGTTTCTTCCTTATGTCCAACGTCTGAATTATCCTACTCATTCTCTCTCTCCTGGATGGTAGACCTTATTAATTCTCTCATTAACTAATCCTCTAACTATGGAATCTCCATACACTGCTATCTGGAATCACTCATCACCTCTTTTACTCCTTTTTCTTTCATTCTATTCACTTGTACACTTGCATTAGTTTCCACTAAACATCTACTATCACTCTGCATTATTCTTCATTTCATTTTTCATTTTCAATAACTGTTTCATCAAATCTTGTATTCCGACAATTTCACTCACTCACACTCCTGCAGTCTCGCTACCTTTCATTCTGCCACACTTTATTTCTGCTTCCTCATTTATACTTTTGTTTGCTCCCTTACCACTAAATTTTGCTTTTACATTCTTGCATTCTTTCACTCCCTCGGTTTCACTAGCTTTCCTTTCATTTCCATTTCTTTCATTTAAGCCATCTTCTATCTTTCCAGTCTGTTTTGCATTCATTGTCTCGTGGTCTAATAAAATATTGCACTTCCTACAAATCCATACTTTCTTTCATTTCTTGTTCATTCTCTCTCTCTCTCTCTCCACAAACACATCTCTTCACTCCACCATGCATACATATTACATTCACAATATTGAATCATTTTTGAAAAGTCTATGTCGTTAATGCCACTTGATTTGCGAGGCTCTCGCCTTGTTGCACAGGTTGATACTCATGTGCTTGACCTCGTGAGTACCACCATTGTTATATATTTAAAGAAGGCAATTTCCACTAATAAATCATATAAGTCAAGTGGATATTAGATCCAGAATTATTACAAACCACTACCAACAGTATTTGTTCTGAAGGCTGATTTTCCTGTATCTGGGATGAAAATCCTGAGTTACCCTGAGGAAAAAAACCTTCCTGCCTCCATATAAGATCAGCGAACTCACTTTCAAATGAAAAAACCCATATAAAGATTCCTTTCATAACAACAAGAATTAAATTCAGGTCTTTTCCAATGGAAGGGTGCAATATACCATCATTTTTCCAATTGAACTATGCAGGAGCTAATATTTTCCACTGGATTATAAAGTGTATTATAATGAACAAGAAAATTATCTTCCTGTTTTTCATTAAGTTATATTCTTATTGAAAAATATGGTGATTCCTCATTTTATAATGTTTATACATAAAATATAGTCAATAATAGTCAAAAAAATAGTCAATTTTATTATGAAATTCCCAAATATTATTTTGCCAGCAAAGGTTGTCGATTGGTAGAGCCTCTACTACTAATGGCTCACTCAAAAAGTTAAGCAAGTTTGAGCACGTTTAGTAGTTGGAGGGGTTAATCGTTCGATGCTGTTGGCCCACTCTTCCTCGATGAGTCTTTGGACTCCCTGAAGGTGTCACATATATATAATAATAATAATATATGACTACTGAAACCTCAAGAAAGGCTAAAAACCAGTTTGGGTAGTGGTTCTTTCCATATTGTTTTTGTATTATGAGATACTGAGGCAACAGATTAAATCCACTGCCTCTATAAATAAGCAGACCAATCATAAAGATACTTTACATGCAGACTTTAAAACAAAAATATTACTTAGAGTATAATATACATTTCAAGCTTTTGATGCTTTTTCTACCTCAAGTATTGATATACTCTTGCATTCCTCTTGAATATTTTCCACTACTCTTATGTTTGACTTCTTATTTGATGTTGCAGCTTAACGTAATTACTTCAAACATCTAGAATATGGTTCTCTTTCCTCTATTTCTAAGCTTTTTAACAGTCTCCAGAATATTTGATACCTTGATCATATTTATCTTTTATACTCTTATAAAGTGCTTCCATAATTTTTGTTTAACTATTTACACCTTTGATTTCTAACATTATTTCTCTGTATTCTCTCAGAGGAGCACATTCTGAGTTACTTGCTAAGAACTTTTTATGTGCTTTCTTCTTTTTCATGAATACCTCTTTAGCTTTCTTAGTCCACTTGTCCACTATAGAATTCTGAATTCACTAGTGCCCCTCTTGCTGAATCAGCCAATGCTTTCTCTATCACCCACCACTGAGTCTCCAAGGTTTGGTTTTTGTTTTCAGACTACTTAATTTTTTCTTCAATAATATTTTTGGATCTGAGTCTATAGCTCACCTCTGTAAGCTTTGATTCATTTTTATAACTTTCTTACATGGCTTTCTTTTCAATATCATATTTACCTCCACCCTGATAAAAAAAAAACAATGATCATGTTGTGTTTTTTTTTATAATGGATTTAATTCACAACACAAGAAGAATAAGAAGGGTGCTTAAGGGTCAAAGCTGTATAACTGAGAGGAGACCTCCACATAGCCTTTAAATGAATGCGGAAAACCGACCAGGTTTTTCAAGCGGGTGATGCACGGCTGGGGCATCACCCGCTTAAACAAGGTTTAAGCGGGTGACGCCCCATTGTTTTCGCCAGGGAACCAGGGCAAACAGCAAAAAGTCAGCTACTGGAACAAATCTGAAAACACACCCTAACTCAACATCACCAGAGTTAAAGATCGGTACTATCAACGTAAGAAGCCTGAATGGCAAAGAAATGGAGCTAGCTGAGGAATTAGATAAGTACCAGATCGACATAATAGGGGTGACTGAAACAAAAAAGACCAAAACTGGTGCGATCTTTCTGAGCAATAAATACAAAATGTTATATTCAGGCAATGACAATCAATGAAAAGAAGGTGTAGCCATAGTATTCAACACAAAATACAAGGCTAATCTTCTTAAATGGCAGTCAGTCTCAAATAGAGTAATGTGGGCAAATATGAGAATGGGGAACTGGACAATGAGACTTATTTGTGCCTATGGTCCCACAGAAGGGTCTACTAAGGTAGAAGCAGAGGCATTTTTTGAGGCTTTACAAAAAACAACTGACACAATGGAAAAGGAAAAGTTGGTCCTTGTTGGGGATCTAAATAGCAGAGTAGGAAATGATTGTCAGACATACAAAAATATTTTGGGAAAATTTGGAGAAAAGAGCAAAGCTAATAATAATGGCAAATATCTGTTGAATTTCTGCTCAGGACATGGACTGGTTATTACTAACACCATGTTCCAACATAAAAATGTGCACAAATTCACATGGAGAGAAGAGGCAAGGAATAAGAAAAGTATCATCGACTATGTTATTGTTGATAGTGATGTTTTTTCCCTGGTGCAGGACACCAGAGTGTACAGAGGATTTGAAATTGGAAGTGATCACTATTTAGTCTTCAGCAGGATAAAATTGAATTTCATATTGAAAAGTATGACATGTAAGAAAGTTTTAAAGCGAATAAAAGTTGAGCAGCTCTCAGATGTGAACTGTAGACTAAAATACATAAAGATCATTGAAGAAAAAATGAAACAGTTTGAGAACAGGAATCAAACCTTGGAGATACAGTGGCAAGCCTTGAAGAAAGCCCTGATTGATTCAGCTAGAGAGGCATGTGGTGAAGTCTGCAAGGATAGAAAAATTAGAACTCCATGGTGGACAGTTAAAGGAAGTTAAAGAGGCAGTGAAGGAAAAGAAGAAAGCATATCAAAAGTTATTGGCAAATAAGTCAGCTTGTGCTCTTAGAGAATACAGAGACAAATGCAAGAAAGCTAAACACTGTGTAAAACTAGCTAAACAAAAGTCATGAGAGGACTTTGGCAAGAATATAGAAAATAAATATCAAGAAGGTGGCAAAATATTCTGGAGGTTGTTGAAGAAGCTTAGAAATGGAGGAAAGAGTGCTGTAAAAGGAGTTAGAGATGATAAAGGTGACATGAAAACAGATGAAAAAGATATCCTTGAAGTATGGAGTAATTACTTTGAAAAACTGCTAAATGAAACAAGCAGTGATGACAGCACAGTGGTAAAAAAACACTGACCAGGCATGCAGTTAGGAATACATATCCAAACTTGAAAGTAGAAAAAGCCATCAAAGACTTGAAATGTGGAAAGGCAGCGGGAGTAGATGTTATTCGACCAGAAATGCTGAAGTATGATGGTATAAGAACTTACAGTGGCTGCATTGCATAGTTCAGAAAGCCTAGACAGAGGGACGAATTCCCGATGATTGGAGTAGAGCTCTCATAGTACCCATATATTAAAAGGGAAATAAAACTGCATGTGAGAATTACAGAGGTATTTCCTTACTGAGTGTTCCTGGCAAGATCTATGCAAGTATACTTGAGAAAAGGTTGAGAAGAATTGCAGAAGAAAAGCTTGGTGAAGAACAAGCTGGATTCAGGTCAAATAGAGGCTGTCAAGATCAGATCTTCACTTTATGACAAATAGTCGAGAAAGCATGGGAATATAACAAAGATCTGTATTTAAGTTTTGTCGATTTGGAAAAGGCATATGACACGGTGCCAAGAGAGAAGCTATTCAATATGCTACAGTTATATGGTGTCAATGGGGCATTATATCAAGCAATACTTTCTTTATTTGAATTGTAAGTCAGGAGTTAGAATTGAAGGAAGTACAGGAAGATGGTTTAATGTTAAATCTGGTGTGAGACAAGGATGTACATTATCCCCTCTGTTATTCATTATCTATATGGATCACATTATGAAGGAAAGTGGTATTAAACATGATATCAAAATTGGAGATGTTAATGTCAGTTCTTTGCTTTATTCGGATGATGTTATACTTCTAAATAAATCCGCTACAAGTCTGCAAGATTCTCTGACTAAATTGAATAGCTCTTGTAATAGATATGGTATGAAGGTCAGCAATAAAAAGACAAAGACAATGAAAATAGGCAGAATCATTGAAAATGTCAACTGTGTTGTGAATGGAGAACCAGTGGAACAAGTAAAACATTTCAGGTACTTAGGCACGATTTTTAGTGAAGATGGTAAATTAAATATAGAAATAGACAACAGAATCAGCAAAGCTGGTATGGTGGGAAGTCAATTGAATAAATTCATATGGAGTAAGAGAGAAATTAGTCGGAACACTAAATTAGCTGTATACAAGACAGTGTTCAAACCAGTTTTAACTTATGGATCTGAGAGCTGGGTCAGAAGTAAAACACTTGACCAAAGACTAGAGACCGCAGATATGAGAGTCCTGAGAAAGTTTAGAGGCATAAATAGATGGCATCAATGGCAATATCATATTAAAAACGAGGATATTAGGAAAGAACTTGACATTGTCAGCATCCAGGAATGCGTTAGCAGAGCTAATCTCAGGTGGTATGGTCACTTAAACAGAATGGGCAAAGAAAGATTAGCAAAACAAGTGTTCTCTGCCAGGTTGGCAGCAAAAAAACCCAGAGGAAGACTAAGATATAGATGGATTGATAAGGTACAAAGTGCCTTAGATGATAGAAATATAAGATCTGATAATGTTGGAGTCTTGACAAGTAACAGACTGATTTGGAGGAAAATTGTAGACAGGAAGTTAGTAATGATGTAATTTTTTTCATGTAGTACTATCACATCCTATACCCCCTTGAGAGTACATGGCAGGAATTTAATGATGATGATGAGAACAATAAGAAAATAAATAATATTTATCTACTTATTATCTCGACTGTATGGTTTTTTGGAGATCAATGAGGAAATCTCACCAGAAATGCTTTGAGAAGGAGTCAAGATGATAATACAGGATACAGCGAAGACGTGCCTCAGCCCAATAAGAAAACCAAGAGACCCATGGATATCAGATTCAACATGGGAACTAATCAAAAGAGGGCGGTTGGAAAAACAAAGAGACACAGGGACCGAAGAATACAAGAGATTACATAGAGAAATCAGAAGAGCCATCAAGCAGGACAAGGAAAAGTTCTATACTAATAAATGTGAAGAAATTGAGTTCCAGATGAGAAGGCATAATTATAAAAGGATGTTTTATTTAGTTCGTGACTTAAAGCACAAGTTTAAGCCTAAATTGAATGTTATCAAAAACCGGGAATGGATAATTACTAACAGAAGAGTTGGAAATCAAAAACAGATGGAAAGAATACTGTGAGGAACTGTACAGAGTGAATAAAGAAAATGTGGAGTCCTCCCACCAAGAAAATTTTGATTTGGAACCTCCTCTTAGCCATGAAGTTGAAAGAGCAGTTAAGCAGCTCAACAGCAATAAGGCCCCAGGTGCAGATGAAATCCCAGCAGAGTTAATTAAGGCCACAGGGGATGGAGGGATAAGAGTGTTTCATAGATTGATTACAAGGATATGGGAGAAAGAATAGAGACTGGAAGAAGTCAGTTTTCTACACAAGAAAGGTGATAAGAAGGCATGCAAGAATTATAGAACTATTAGTTTGCTATCTCATGCAAGCAAACTTTTATTAAAGATCATGCTAAATAAGACTGAGGCCGAAGTTGAGGCAGAGATGCCTGAGGAACAAGCAGGTTTTAGGAAACATAGGGGCACCAGTGATCAGATCCTTTGCCTTAGACAGATCATAGAAAAATATAAAGAATTCAGACTCCCTCTGGTAATGTGTTTCTTAGACTACTCTAAAGCTTTTGACTGTGCTGAGCATGTGAAACTGTGGAAAGTAATGAAAAGAATGGGTTTTCCTCAACACACTATCAGGTTGATAGCCAACTTGTATAAGAGCAAGAAGCCACAGTAAAAACAGGTGTTGGATTGACCAACTGGCTTCAAGTTGGAAAAGGAATTAGACAAGGATGTTTACTTTCTCCTCACTTGTTTAGTATATATGCAGAGGACATCATGCATGAAGCATTGGATGAGCTCAGGACAGGAATTACGATAGGAGGTAGATTGATCAGTAATCTGAGGTACGCTGATGATACAGTACTCCTTTGTAATGACATGGAAGAATTAGGACTAATTCTTGACAAAGTTAACAAGATCAGTAATAACAGAGGACTTCAACTCAATTCTAGCAAGACAAAGATCATGGTTCTCAAAGGAAAAACAAACAGAGAAGCTCTTGAGAAACAAGTGTATCTTAATGGAGAAAGAATTGAGGAGGTCAGCAAGTTTGAGTACCTGGGATCCATTATTAATGTGAAGAACTGCTGTTCAGAAGATGTCAGAAAAAGGTTAGGAATGGCTAAAACAACAGTCAGAGACCTGTCTAAAATCTGGAAGGATGGATCTATCTCCATGGGAACAAAATTAAGGATTTTAGATGCAGTTGTTTTTCCAACAGCGACTTATGGATGCGAGACTTGGAACCTAAAGAAGTCAGATAAGAAACGGATATCTGCTTTTGAGATGTGGTGTTAGCAAAGGCTGTTGAGGATATCATATACTGAAAGGCGTATAAATGAATGGGCATTAAAAAAGATTAGTAAAACTTTAAGGCTCCTTAAGGATATTGACAGAAGAAAGTTAAAATATTTTGGACACAGAAAGGATGGAAGGAGGACTTCTCAGAACAGTAATAGAAGGTAAAGTTCCTGGAAAAAGAGGCATGAGTAGACCATCACTGAGATGGATGGATGGCGTGTGTGGAGTGACTGATCTTCAGAGAGTTGAGGTTGCCAGAAAAGCAAACAGCAGGACTACATTGCGAGGCCTGGTGTGGAACATCATCGAGCATCGGAATGACCATACGGCATCTGTAGATGCCCAGTGAACAATAGATAGCTATACTTATTACCTGATATTTCACTGGTGCTAAAACAAGCATCTTCAGAGTATAAAACAGCTTATCACTGTATGCAACTAGTTAATAGTAGGAACAGTTTAAAATTATCTTCTTCAATAAAAGTCTGGCTGTGGAAAACGTACCCAAGGAATGGAAGGAAGGTAAGATAGCGCAGCTGCACAAGGGCGGTAGCAGACTGGAAGTGTCTAATTAGATGCCAGTTTGTGTGTCATCAGTAGTTATTAAGGTCTTGGAGAAATTAATGAGGGACTACATACAGCGTTGGGCAGATGAGGGTAATGTTATCTGTGAAAATCAACATGGATTTGTTAAGGCGCTCTTGCTTTAGTAATATGATTGCCTTTTATAATAAAATTACAAGAGCAGTTGATGAGGGGAAAGGCATATACTGCCATTTTTTTGGAATTTGAAGGCATTTGACAGGGTTCCACATCATAATCTGATATTTCAGTTGCAGCACATGGGTTTAAATGTCAGGTAAGTCAACTGGACTCAAGATTAGCTGTCTGATAGGTATAAGAGAGTTGTGTATGGTGGGGCAGTTTCAAGGAGGCAGAAGGTTATGAGTGGAGTTCCACAGTACTGGGACCTGTGTTATTCAAATTTTATATTAATGACATTGTCAATGGATTGCAAGGGGATATTCAGTTATTTGCTGATGATGTGAAGCTGGGAAGGGTTATTAGTAATAGTGCAGATGTGGCAGCCCTGCAAGAGGATTTGAATAAACTAGCTAGACAGATGGTTGAAGAAATGGGGATGTCGGTTTAATGCAGCAAAATGTAAAGCCTTTAAGTTTGGGATCCATTGATGGGAGGATGCATACTCGATTGGAGGAGCTATACTGGAGGAAGTAGTGGAGATGAGAGAGCTGGGGTTGATGATTGATAGAAAACTGAAATTCAAGGAGCATATTGCAAAGGTGGTGAAGGTAACCCAGAGGATTGCTGCAATACTGAGAAGGATGCTGACCTGCAGAGATAAAAGAATTATCATTCCGTTGTATAAGACCCTGATCAACCACACTTAGACTATTGTTCTCAAATTTGGTCCCCAGGATTTGAAGGGGATAAATTAACTGTGGATAGGGTACAGAGGTGGATAACAAAGATGGTTTCAGGAGTTTATACAATGTCAGTTACGAGGATCGACTGAGGGAATGTGGGCTGCAGAGTTTGGTGGATATAAGAAGGAGAGGTGATTTGATCGAGACTTTTAAACTGTTGGTTGATTTGATCGAGACTTTTACAGGGTGGACACTTGGGCGTTCTTTCACTTGGTGGAACGGAGAGAAGGAGTGAGGACTAGGGCCATCCCTGGAAGTTATAAAAGGAAGCTGTGAGCAAGAGGGTGAGAACTGGTTTCTTTGCGTGGAGGGTGGTTGAACTGTGGAATGCAATGCCTGAGAGAGTGGTTAGAGCAAGAACAGTCAATGAGTTCAAGGAGTGGTATGATAGACTTTGTGTTTCCTATGAAGGACCTCCCACGATGAGTCTCTTGACTCAATGGAGGCCTGAATAATAATAATAATAATAATAATAATTATAATTATTATTATTATAATGATAGAAAATATCATCATAATAATAATAATAGTAGACAACACAAAGAACTAGTCGTAATTAGCACCATCTATTGTTCGATAAAGAGAGACTACCTCTTTATTGTTTAAGGAGAATTTAAGAAGTATTAATTTTATCTTAAGATGACTGCCTTCCAGTTTTTTGGTAAACTGATATGGCCTTGTTGAGGTTTGTGGAATGTCTAAACCTGCTGCTGATTCCAAAAAATGGTGTCTGGGTATAAATAGAAAAAGATAATGAAATATTTGGAAGGCACATGACTATTGTATCTAGGAAGTACAAAGACTTATCAGTGGTGTTCTTTGCAACTAAAGATGATTCTGCATGTTGGTTCAGGTAACTTGGGGCTTGCATGTTGTGGTCCTACCATGGAAAACCCATGTTGTGATCCTCAGTTCTGAATGTTTTTACATAGATTTGTGTTCCATTGATGCCTTGAACTCCAAATTCAATATTTTGGCTGATGAATGGAGTTTTTACATATTATCCTTCATAGCATCTTACAGTCATGTTCAGTAAGTGTGGTGGGTTGTCCACTGCAGGTAGCACTTGCAGGTTACTCTGTACGCTTCAATCTCAGTATAGTATCACTAATTGTTGACCTGGGATTTTCTTAATTTTGATGAGAACCTTGTCTTTTTTTTTTTTTATTTCTATAGCCTTAGTTGAGGTATTAATTGCTGTTTCCATTTGAAATTAATTTTGTACACATTACTATTATTCTGAATTACTCTTGGATCACCTTTTCTTTCCCTTTTTTCTTCTTTTTTTTTAAACCTTTTATTTCTGTTTTGTTAAGACATATTTTAATGGTGCAGTTAACAACTAATCTGTGATCTGTATTAAGTTAGATGTATTCATTCTTCTGGAGAGTTCTTGCATTTGAAATAGTATGTAATCAATTTCATTTGGCTATTGAGTTATTTGAAGAACATAATTGCCTGCACTCTTCTAGATTTCCTTCTGATGAAGGAATCATTATAGAGGATTTACTTAGTGAAAGCTAACTTACTTTTTAACTCTGAAATTTCAAGATCCCAAGCCATATTGTCAAATAAATGCCTCTTCAAATGGAAACCTCATGCTTATTGAGGTAATGAAATTCCCTTTAACTACCAAATGTAAGTGCCTTCATTTTTGGCAAAATCTATCTTTGATGACTTCAGTATCACTATGCGAACTTACTGGAGCATAGACATGAATTATAGTCATTACTGTACCTATGGATGATTTGATTTGCAATGCATGCAGAGTTATCTCTTAAATTCAATTATGTTTGATTTCCATTCCTGCCTGATCAAGAATCCCACTCAGTAATGACTCTTGATATTACACACAAAGTAAACAGGTACATTACTCCCTCGATTATCCAACCACAGTGGTAAAGCAAGTTGCTGGTTGGATGGATGAAGTATTATTATTATTATTCAGGCCTCATTGGAGTCAAAAAACTCATCGTGGGAGGTCCTTCCTAAGAAACACAAAGTAACAAGACTCATCGAGGGGAGGTCCCCTCCTGAGAAACACAGTCTATCATACCACTCCTTAAACTCGTTGACCATTCTTGCTCTCACCACTCCATCAGGCAATGCATTCCATGGTTCAACCACCCTCAATGCAAAGAAACCACTCCTCACCCTCTTGCTCACAGTTTCCTTTTGTAACTTCCAGGGATGACCTCTTGTCATCACTCCTTCCTGCTGTTCAACCAAGCGAAAGAACTCCCCAGTGTCAACCATGTAACCACCTCTCAACAGTTTAAAAGTCTCAATCATATCGCTTCTCCTTCTTCTATCCACCAACCTCTGCAGTCCACATTCCCTCAGCTGATCCTCATAACTAACACGGTACAGTCCTGAAACCATCTTTGTTATCCGCCTTTGTACCCTTTCCACAGTTAATTTATCCCCTTCAAATCCTGGGGACCAAATCTGAGAACAATAGTCTAAATGTGGTCTGATCAGAGACTTATACAACGGAATGATAACCCTATTATCTCTGCAGGTCAGTGTCCTTCTCATTTTCGCAGCAATCCTCTGTGTTACCTTCACCACCTTTGCAACATGTCCCATAAATTTCAGGTTTCTATCAATCATCAACCCCAGATCTCTTGTCTCCCCTACTTCCTCCAGTATAGCTCCTCCCATAGATGTATCCCAAACCTCAAGACCTTACATTTTGCTGCATTAAACCAATACCACCATTCATTTGCCCATCTATCTAGCTTATTCAAATCCTCTTGCAGAGCTACCACATCTGCACTATTACTAATAATCCTTCCCAGCTTCGCATCATCTGCAAACAACTGAATATCCCCTTGCAATCCACTGACAATGTCATTGATATAAAGGTTAAACAGATAGCTGAAGTAAATTATACAGTGATGTACCAGACATCAGTTGACATGCTAACCCATTCAAGGATCAGATAATTGAAGGTTTTTTCATTGCAAGTCAGATAATAAAGAAATTGCTCAGTTACAGGTGTTAATTTGGAAGTATCTACTAATGCAAGCATGCTTCCAAATTAACATGCTGTTTGAAAAAAAAAAACATTCTGTATCTCAAAAAATAATACTTAATCAAAAATTCATATAAGATTGTTTTTATCATTGTTCAGGCACCTCTGTGGAGTGCAAAAATTCATCATGGGAAACTAACACTAACCATTATTAATACAATGCCTACCATACTTCTCTGTAGTCCTTCACTGACAAAGCTCTTGCACTCCCTCTAACAACTTATTCCATTCATCCACTTTCACTGAGAGCAAAACATTCAGTACTAACATTCTTTTTTCACATTCCTGTGATGATCCACTTTTTTATTCATCTCCTTTGAATTCATCCACTTTTTTATTCATATTCATAAAGATAATGGCTATGTGGTAATACTGCTGGGCTTTGTAAAAGGCATTTGAAAGGATTTTCAGGGAATTCTGTTACATAAATATTGAAGAGACATCAGATACTTTATTCAGGAGTAGAGTACAAAAAAAAAGGAATGCAACCACTATACTACAAGACTCTGTACTTGGGCCACTGCTATTCAATTTGTATATTAATGTATAAGAGGTGATCTGAAGGGAAATATTACTTCTTAGCTGCTGATAGAAAATTGGGGGTGATAGTGGATAAGAAACTAAAATTCAGGGGACACATAGCCAAAATTGTGAAGACAACACACAGGCTTCTGGGAATGATGTGGAGGACACTGACATTCTTGTTCCGTTGTATAAGGCTTTGATTAGGCCACACATGGACTATTGTGCCCAGATTTGGTCACCTGGTTTTCAGAAGGATGAAGAGATGTTGGAAAGCGTCCAAAGGCAACTGACTAAGGTAGTTTCTGACCTCTGGAATGTCGAGTATGAGGAAAGATTGAGAAGATGTAATTTGCAGAGTCTGGTGGACAGGAGGAAGAGGGGAGATATGATAGAGGCCTACAAGTTGGTAAGGGGTTGTTATAGGATCAATAGTGGAGAAGTTCTACATAAAATAGTGGGAGATAGGGGAGAACCAGAGGTCATCCCTGGAAACTGTATGAAGAGGGTGTGAGTAGGGGAGTGAAAGGCAAGTTTTTTTCATGCAGAGTTGTGAATGATTGGAATGCCTTGCCTGAGAGTGCGGTGTCTGCAAGGAGTTTGAGTGTGTTTAAGACACGGTATGATGAGATGTGTGTGTGTGTGTGTGTGTGTGTGTGTGAGAGATAAAAGGACCTCCCAGATGAGTCTTTGACTCCATGAGGTCTTGGGGTAATAATAATAGTTAATAAAGAAGACACAGAGATCTTGCAGGGTAATTTAAATAGACTGGCAGTATGGGCAAAGGGAAATAGTTAGCAGTTTAATGTGGCAAAGAGTCTGGAATTTTGTTAGGAATTTTGGAATGGAAAGAACACAAACTGTACGCTGATGGAACTGTACTTTCCTTACCAGAATACTGATAAAAACTATGGATTTAAGGGTGTTAATGGGTAAGGAGTTGAAGTTCAGAGACCATTCATCAACAATGGACATGAATTAGCTCATAGGGTAACCTGGTTACTGAAGAACACCTTGACAAGCACAGAGATAAGGAAATTATTATATCTCTATATAAGGCCTTGATATGGCCCTATGTAGAACTGGTTACAGATCTGGTCACCTGAGTTTCTTGGGAATGAGCAAGAGGTTCAGAGGATACAGGGCAAGTGACCAAAATGGTGGCAGGTCATTTATGGAAAGTTCTTTCTGAGGATAGGTCAAAAAGTTGTGCATTACAGAAACTGCTAACTGACACTAAGAGTTATGAAGAGATAAAAAGGAGGTCACAAGACAAGATGTTGTGATGTGCTGCTATAATTATCAATTTTCGGATTGATGAACCAAAGAAGAAGAGAAACTGGTTAATATTTAAAAACAAAGGGAGATAAAATAAAGACATGCAAGTTTAAGGTTTTCATAAGGTAAAAAAATGTGATATAGAGAAAATTTTTCAGTATTAGTAGGGGGAGAACTAGGAATTGTCCATGGAAATTGAGCAAGAGTGTGTGATTAGTAAGAAAACTGAATTTGTTGCTTAAAGACTAGTGAATGAATAGATTGTGTTGAAACAGTGTGTTGTGAGTTCCTTGTCAGCGAATGACCTCAAAATTAAAGTATAACAGATATTGTAAAAAATGTTGGTTAGTGCTTAGTGAAATATTTACCACCCTTGATGAGTTTAGAGATTCACTGAGATGACCATGCAGAAATTATAATAATACGACATTATATGGCACTGTTCAATGTATATGAGTTTGCAACAAAAATATACCATTTTTTTATTAAAAAAAAAAGTAGTGCTATTTATAACTAACATGACCTTACCTGTGCCTTCGGCTGCTTGCTGACTTCCCAGCCTGCTGAACAGCCAATCGAGTCTATGAGCCTGAGCAAACTGAGCACAGTTAGTGTGGTTCCCTTTGATTACAGCCGCTAAAATTAAAAAAGCAAATTAATAATATTATTATTAAAAGACACAGAAAGCTTCTAGCTAATCAAATTGCATGTTTTATCAAAAACATATGTCTTTACCATTGAATATTATTTCAGTGACAATAGGAGTATTAGTACTCAATTGAAAATATAAAACACTATCAAAGCAATATGCATCACTATCCACATATATGCAATAAAACCTGCAGTGTATAAAATAATTTATAATAATATTATAATTATAATAATTATTATTATAATTATAATAATAATTATTATTATTATAAATTATTTTAGTTCAAGCAGTTAGCTGAGTGGCTATTCGCTTCGCAACCATATGCCTGGGAAAGGAGTGTCCTGGGTTCGATTCCCATCGCTGACGTGAGGAGCTTAGGATCTTTCCAAGTTAGCTGGTCTTGGACAGGGCCTGCAGGGTTTTTCTCCCCAGTTTATCTGGGGGTTTTTCCCTTCCTCAAGCAGGTAAACCGGTCTTGAGAACATAATGCTTCTACAGATATAGGATACACCGAGAGGCATAGGGCCAACCACCTTATCCTCGTATAATGGTTGCAGTTATAAGGAATAGAAACCCTTGACAATGTAAAGGTAAAAGAAGTAAAGATTAAGAAAGAAAAAAAGAAAAATTATTTTATAATAATTTATAATACACTAACACACTAATAAAACCAAACCTTGTTTTGAACAAACTAACACATATTGGAATCAGAGGCTGTCTATTCCTGTGGTTCCAAAGATACATGGAAAAGAGAAAGCACATCACATGTATAGGGAAAAAAAAAAGGGGGGGGGGAGATTAGTGCACAGCAAAGAGCTACCAATAACTTGTGGAGTCTCACATGGAGCTGTTCTTTCTCCAATTCTGTTAAACATATATATATACACACACAGAACATTAAACAACTTCCCTAAACAGTAGCGTCTTCCAATACATAGACGAAATAGGCATAGTGTCAATTTACAATGACATAAATATGCAACACAACTTCAATCTGAACACCAATTGGCTAACTGAAAATGACATACATATTTATACATATATAAACCCTGAAAAGACAAAGCTAATAATATTCAAAAACTCCCAGACCTAGCCCACAGAAACTAAGCATCTCACTATCTGACATCCATCCTCCTATACACAAAGCACTTCTCCTAAAACTACAGCTATCACACAGGTGAAAACAACACTTTATCTTGGACTTCACTTCATGCTGATCTAAGATGGAATAGCCATACAAATTATCTACACCACAAATTCTGGATAATAGTAATCAAACTATATCGACTAAAAGACATTGCTCCCACATAAAAATAGTAATCTATTGGACATTATGCGAAGATATGTAATTACATCATACATATTCTGTGCAGACTACAAACTTAATGAATTACAATCATTGTTATTATTATTATTAAGTGAGACCTCCAGGGAGTCAGAGACTCATCGAGGAAGGCCACATGCTACACACACACACAAGCTTTCATACCTATTTTTGAATTCATTCACACTGCTTGCACTCATAACATCCAATAGCAATCCATTCCAATCATGCACCCTCTGAGAGAAAAATCTGGCCCTCACACCCTTCTTGGCGGCCTTCATTCTCAGCTTCCAAGGATGCCCTCTTGTCTATTTTCCACCCTCCATAAATTGAAAAATTCCAGCAATTGAAATCCTGTATGACCCTTTCAGAAGTTTGTAAGTCTCAATCATATCACCCCTCTTTCTCCTATTTGCTAGTGTCTGCAGTCTACAAATTCTCAATCTGTCTTCATAATCAGTATTCCATAATCCTGATATCATTTTTAACACTTGATTTGTATTCTCTCCAATATATCAGAATCCCAAAGGAAACCAGAAGACCAGACTTGCGCACAATAGTCCAAGTGAGGGCTTATCAAGGCAAAATAACACCCTTATCTTTACATGTGAATGTTCGTTTCAGCATTACAATTATCTTTTGAGTTGTATTTGCAATCTTTGCCACATGGCCCATAAACTTCAACTTCCTATCTATCAATTATCACTCCAAGATCCCTAGTCTCAGCAGTTCCCTCTTGCCTAATCCCACTATTATTATTATTATTATTAATATTCAGGCCTCCATGAAGTCAAGAGACTCATTGGGAGAGGACCTTCCTAGGAAACACAAAGTCTATCATAACACTTCTTGAACTCATTGACCATTACTGCTCTCACCACTCCATCAGGCAATGCATTCCACGGTTCAACCACCCTCCAAGCAAAGAAACCACTCCTCACCCTCGTGCTCACAGCTTCCTTTTGTAACTTCCAGGTATGACTCCTTGTCATCACTCCTTACTGCTGTTCTACCAAGTGAAAGAACTCCCCAGTGTCAACCCTGTAACTGCCTCTCAACAATTTAAAAGTCTCGATCATATTACTTCTCCTTCTTCTATCCATCAAACTCTGTAGTCCACATTCGCTCAGCAGATCCTTATAACTAACATTGTACAGTCCTGAAACCATCTTTGTTATCCGTTTCTGTAACCTTACCACAGTTAATTTATCCCCTTGAAATTCTGGGGACCACATTTGAGAACAATAGCCAAAGTGTTGTCTGATCAGAGTCTTATACAATGCAATGATAACTCTTTTATCTCTGCAGGTCAGCATCCTTCTCAGCATTGCAGCAATCCTGCAATCTCAGGATTGCAGCAATTCAATGCAATGAATCAACAATCAGCAGATTGCTGATTCATTGCATTGAATCAGCAATAAGCAGATTCAGATTGCAATCTTGCTAATTGCAATCTGAATCAGCAAGATTCAGCAATCCATTGCTGAAGATTGCAGCAACATTGCAGTGAACAATCTTTGCAATATGTCTCCTGAATTTCAGGTTTCTATCAATCATCAATCCCAGATCTCGTCTCCCCCTACTTCCTCCAGTACGACTCCTCCAATAGAGTATGAAGTGTCCCAAACTTCAAGACCTTACATATTGCTGCATGAAACCGATACTCCCCATTCATTTGCCCATCTGTCTAGTTTATTCAAATCCTCTTGCAGGGCTACCACATCTGTACTATTACTAATAACCTTTCCCAGCTTCATATCATCCACAAACAACTGAATATCCCCCTGCAATCCAATGACAATGTCATTGATATAAAGGTTATACAACATACACCCTCTGTCTAAAAAGAAAGGATAAAGCACTTTTATCCCCCTGCTGTCGAAAGCGAAAACCCTCAGCAGTGCTGTGCCAACTGCTCATGACACCTATCCCATCAGAAGCTGAGCCACAGTGCCGAAGTGACAGCATGTTTTGACGAACGGCCGGAAAATGAGTTTCAAACAGAGAGCTGCGATTGACTTTTGCGTTAAACTTGGTAAAAGTTTTTTCAAAACGCATCAAATGCTTCAAAAAGCGAACAGTGATGAATTCTTATCCCATACTCAAGTTTACAAGTGATTTAAGCGATTTCAAAATGATCATGAGATGCTTGAGGACGACGAAAAGTGGGCCATACAAAAACTGGACTGCGAGAAGTTGACATTCAAAAAGTGCGTGATTTCATCAAAGAAAACCCGAAATCATCCGTGAAATTGAAGATGAATTGGAGATTCCAAAATTAACTATACACAACATTTTAACCAAGAGCTTGGGCCTTCATAAATTTAATTCGCAATTTGTTCCCCAAAAGTTGACCGACAATCAAAAAGTGTACTGAATTGAACAATGCAAGAACCTCATTAAAACAGCTTGTAAGGACTCAAATTTCCTTGAAATGATCGTTGCTGATGATGAAACGTGGTGTTTCGAGTATGAGCCCGAAACAAAGTGCAAGAATACTGAGTGGAGACCACCAGAAGAGGGGCATCCGAAAAAAAAGTCGCTTGGTCAAAGGTAAAGACAATGCTGATTTGTTTCTATGATTTCAAGGGCATTATCACCAAGAATTCATTCAGCCTGGCCAAATGGTCAATGGTGAGTTTCATCTCAAAGTTTTGAAGCGATTGATAGCAAGAATTCATTGCATACGGCATGAATATCGTGACGACTGACCATTCGTTAAAACACACTGTCACTCTTGGCACCACAACTCGGCCTCCAATGAAACAAATGTCACACACAGCCAACACAACACCAATGAAGGCTTCCGCCCTCAACAACAAAAAGATACAAAAGGTGGCATCACTAGCCCCCTGTACTTTCGAAAAGCTCAGTTTCTTTTTGGAAAGAGGTGTAGGTCCCAGTACTGAGCCCTGTGGGACCCCACTTGTAACCTGCTGTCTCCTTGATACTACCTCACCATACACAACTCTCTGATACCTATCGGACAGCCAATTCTGAATCCAGTTGACCAACATGACATTAAATATCAGCTTATCATGTGGCACCCTGTCAAATGGCTTTGCTAAATCCAAGAAAACTGAAGTATATGCCTTTCCCTCTTCAACTGCTCTTGTAACTTTAGAGCACCTTTAACAAATCCATGTTGATTTTCAAAGATAACATTACCCTCATCTGCCCAATGCTGTATATGGTCCATCACTAATTTCTCCCAGACCTTAACAACTACTGATGACAGACAAACTGGCCAATAATTAGACACTTCCAGTCTGCTACCACCCTTATGCAATGGCACTAGTGATATTCCCTGGATACCTTTCCTGTAGCCAGATTTTCATTGAAAAACCAGATCGACAGAGCTGTCAGTTCTTTAGCACATTTTCTCAAAACCAGTAGTGAAATACTATCCTATTCCACAGCTTTACTGTCATCCCCAGAGTACTCAGTATTTGTAATGCACTCTCCTCTTGCACCTCTAAACTTTGAACCTGCCCTATCCCTCAAGTATTAAAAAGTATTTCTCCAGGATGAAATACTCCAATAAAGTGTTCATTGAACAAGTCCACTATATCCTCTGCATTAGTCATTCTATTCCCATTTTTATCCCACAATGTCATTCTTCCACAATCATTTCTCCTCCTACTGGCCACATAGCTAAAAAATTCACTAGGATTTTTTTTGGATCTTAGGGCCAATCTCTTCTCATATTCCAGTTTTGCCTTCCTCACCATACTAGTCACTCTCCTGGCCTGAGTCATATTCTTCATGCATCTACTCTCAATCCCTCTGATTATATCTCTTCCATAATCTTTTTCACCCGCAGTTCTTGTTTGATATTATTTGTCATCCACTTTGCACCAAATTGTGTTGTCTTCTTCACTCGTGGAATACAGCTTACTACTGCTGCTAACAAATATTCCTTCACAATTTCCCAAACACTAATGATACCCTGGCCTTCCAATATTCTGCTCTCCATGAAACTTCCCCAAGTTGATATTAAGACTATTATAATCACCTGCCTTATAAACATCTCCTGCTCCCCACCCTCTGTGCTCCTTGGCTTGTACCAACATCCCACTAAATATCCGGTCTTTCCCATCTCTACCTCACACCAAATGCTTTCAAAACCATTAGTGTCAGTGACTTCGAAAGCTTCTACTATTAGAGGACATAAGTCATCACTTATCATAAGCAGTACTTCAGCACACGTTCCCTTCCTATCCTGCCAAAAAATGCTGTACCCTGCTACTTTTATTCCTGCTATTATATTATCTTCCATCAACCACATCTCAGAGATTCGAATAATCTTTGGCCAGGCTGATAATATCAGCGTCACCGATTCATCTGCTTTATTCCAGATACTCCTGGCATTAGTATAAAGCATAAAAATGTCACTGCTTCTATACCTATCATTATTCCCTCCAGACTCCACTGGACTCAGTGTTACCTGATGTCGTCCCCCTTCCCCCAAGGACCCATTCCCACAAGAGGCCAAAAAAAAAGGCTTAAAGAGTATCCTCCAGTTGGTGACCAAAGTAGACTCGAACTTCGTCTGGTCACATGCCGTACAGTTCAAATGCCACTTTCACTAAACTACACAGGCTTACAGTCATCTTTATTATCAAATATAAAATGATAAAACTGATATTCTGGGAATGAGAAGATCCCAGATTTATAGATCTTCCTCTTTGTCCATAAATAAACATATCTCTGAACATCAAGATCACAAACCATATGAGGTTTGATAAGGCACATCTGCCTTATCAAACCTTACAAATCTGGCCTTGCACAACATAGAATCGAAATTACTAACCACAGGATTCAATGGCAAAACATCAAGTTACTAATAAAAAAAAATCTTTCGCTACAGAGTCCTCATGCACTACTCTACTTTCCACCTTTTCACTACAATCATTGATCTTTGATCCATCTGCCATTGGCACCTTTCTTCTTACACTTCCAGCTACAGATCACTTCTCTAAATATCCTATCTCACTCTACACATGTCTCAATTCATTCCTAATATCCTCACTCATGTTCACATTTTTTTGTGTTTGTTTCTTTACCATTCTTCCATTAATTCAATGTCAACAACATTAGTAGCTTAGTCTTAGCTTTAGCCATATGTTTTCTTGCTCTTGGCTAAAGGATTAATATATTGATTGATATATATATTGATTGAAATGATAGTACTTTTGGATCTATGCAGCAAAAGTTGTAGTATGGTTTATGAATGTTGAACTCATTTTGACTTATGTGAAGGCATATAATTCTTGTTACCTATTGTCATTATAATTAGTTCACCTGAAACCAAAACTGAAATCATCATATAAATTTTAATAGAAATCCTAAACACCAATTTTTTTCCAGATATTGTCAAGCTGTTACTATTATTTCAAATCATTTTGACAATAAAAATGATTCAAGTGAAACCAAATGGACCACATGATTCAGCTAGTTGCCAGCCTAGTTGGTCAAGTCGTTTGTCCTTTGCTATGTAGAGCTGCAGCTTGGCATAATGGCAAATGGCAGACTTTATCTGTGGCTGTGCTGGGCAAAGGTTTTCCACAGTGATTTGAGGAGGATCCATGAGATATGTAAGAAATTTATTGAGCTACATGAGAGAGTAACCTTTTTTAGGTCACTCATGATTTTTTTGGAAACCTTGATGACATCGAAATGATGGAATCTTCAATAAAGATTGAAACCATTTTGGGCAATAATCATTCCCATATACAGTAATATACACATTTGAAAGGAAGTGAGCTTTACGTTACAGGATGCTGAGGCAAATGACATATAGTCAAGAATCTCTATATACATGTAGCTTAGAGATGAAGTTATTTCCACAATTTTGTTTGCTTACACCTTTGTAAAAAACCATTAAACAAGAATATAATTTCTTGGCAATATAACTTACATTGTAAAAAGTGAAAAACACTTTCTACAAATGTCTTTTATACAAAATTTTAATGGCTTACCTAACAACTGATATAGGTAACCAGAAATAGCTTCCCACATTTGTCCAGAATCTTCACCTACAAGAGAAGTCAAATACCCCTGACTAGAAATCACATTGATTTTATCGATGGTCTCCAGAATCAGATTAAGAATACCCTATAAAAATATAAAAGAGTTTATTCTTGCTTTCTGCAAATGAAATAACTATATATTTCATATACACAGCATATAAAATATAATGCAGATAAAAATTATTTATATTTACTTTTTTAGAAGATAGAGAAAATTTATTTGTATTTACTTTTTGTCCAAAGAATTACATTACATATCCAGTTTTTCAAATATATTCCCCCTTCTGGCAAAATAATATATAATAATAAAGTAGTTAATGTTGAATAGACAGTAATAAAATAAAACATCAAATGCCTATGATCTTTCCAATAATTTTCATTACCTAATTATTAATTATTAATAATACTAGCATCTCCATGAAGTTAAAAACTCATCGCATGAGGCAAATGCTGTTACACAAAAAACCTACCAAACTGTGCTTTAAACTCATTCAGTGTAGACAACACATTCCACTCACCAACCACTCTCCATGCAAAGAACCTGCTGCTTATGCCACTGCTCACCCCCTCCTTATACGGCTTACAGGTATGTCCATTTGTTCTATTCCCCTTCTCCAACTGTACACAAAATTTTTTCCACACAAGGCTATACGATTAGATGACATATGACCACACATCTTAAGGGAATGTTCCAGACAATTGGGAGTAGCATTGTATTGCCTGTATAATAACAATCTTACAATAGCACAGGTTCCAAGGAAGTGGAAAAAAGGTAAAATTTTTCCACTGCATGGAGGTGGATAAAGTTGATAAAGCTAAAAATTATAGGCCAATTTGTGTATTCTGGAGTAGTGGTAAAGGTACAGAGAGATTGGTGAGAAGTAGGATACAGAAATGAGTTGATAACAGCAATATTCTTTGTGGTTATCAGCATGGGTTTGTTAAAGTGAGATCATATTTTACTTAACACAATAAAAAGGTGACAAATATCTTCGACAGGGAAGAAGCATATACAGTGGTGCTATTAGATTATGTAAATATTTTTGATACAGTGTCACCTGGAAAGCTGTTAAACAAACTGAAAGAAATGTGATTGGATAACAGACTTCCGAGTTGGATCAGTGATCAGTAACTGTCTGTCAGATAGGTATCAGAAAGTTGTATATGGGGGTGCAGTATCATGAAAGTCACTAGCAGTGTGCCACAGGGGTCAGTTTTGGGATCACCGTTGTTAGATTGTACTTAGAATTTAAAAAAGCTTTTGATAGATTATCACATGATAAGTTGATAGTCAAACTAGAATGGATGGGGTTGGATATCAAGCTAGTGCATTAGGTTGGAGATTGGCTATCTGATAGGTATCAGTAATTTGTGTATGAAGAAGCAATATTCTGGAAAAGAAAAGTCATTAGTAGTGTGCCTTAGGGGTCTCTTTTAGGGCCATTGCTGTTTAATCTGTATGATAATGATATCAGAGAAAGATTTGAATGGCAATATTCAGTTGTTTGCAGATGATGCAAAGTTAGGATGAACCAGATTAGAGCAGATGTTGTGGTCTTTCAAGAAGACTTGAATATGCTGAGTAAATGAGCATGAGAGTTGGAATGCTAGTTCAATGTTGCTAAATGCAAGGTTTTAAAATTTGGAAAACAAAGATGGAATGTAGAATTTACACACAGTTGGGATGTACTCTTGGAGTTGGAGGAAATAAGAGATCTTGGGGTGATGGTGGATAAGGATTTAAAATTTAGAAAACACATTGCCAAAATTGTGAAGACAACACAAGAAATTCTGACAATGATGTGGAAGGTTCTGATTTGTAGAAGTAAGGAGATTCTGAATACATTTTATAAGGCATTGATTAGGCCACATATGGAATACTGTGCACAGATTTGGTCACTTGGTTTTCAGAAGGATGAAGAAATGTTGGAGAGGGTCCAGAGGCAATTCACTAAGGTAGTTTCTGATCTCTGGAATGTTGAATATGAAGAAAGGTTGAGAAGATACAATTTACAGAGTGTAGTGGATGGGTGGAAGAGGAGTGATACGAGAGAGAAATACAAGTTGGTAAGGGGTTGTTATAGGGTTAATGTTGAAGAGGTTTTTCATAACATGGTGGGAAATGGGAGGGAAAACAAGAGGTCATTCCTGGAAGCTGTATGAGGTGGATCTGGAAAGTTCTGATAAACCTCCTAGAACAAAAATGATATTAAAGCAACTGATATAACCACAAGAAAGAACATACAAGTAGCAGAGTTATGAAGGTAACTTATGTTCATATATTCTTATATCCTCCTATGTTCTTTCTTGTGGTTATATCAGTTGCTTTGATATCATTTTTGTTCTAGAAGTTTATCAGAACATTCCAGACCTCCCTTATATAAGTAGGGTGTAAGCAAGGAAGTGAGAATCAGTTATTTTTTGCATGAAGAATTATGAATGATTGGAATACACTGCCTGAGAGTGTGATGTCTAATTTGAATGTGTTTAAGTCACTGTATGATGGTTCTGTGTATGGCAAAGTGACTTCCAAGATGAGCCTTTGACTCCATGGGGGTCTGAGGATGATAATAATAATAAGCTTTATTTTTAACCAGGAGATAGAATCTTATGTAATTAATTTAATAAGCTAATTCCTTCATATGACTGTTTGTACCTTTCAAAAGTTTGTTTGCACGGAGATACTCTCAAAGATAGCTTCTGGCTGTTTCTGAAATGTGAAGTAATGCCTCTCTATAACAACAGGTGGCAGTATTTATTTATTTATTATTATTATATTTATGAGTATTTATCTGTCACTATCTTCTATAAACTAAACTCTATACTGTATATGCAGATTAATTATGAACTAAACAAGTATTCGAAAACAACATTCTATTTTAGATAATATGCAAGTCATCACAATTCTTATAAAAGTCAGAGATAGTATTAAACAAAAAATAATAATATAATAATAATAATTTAACTAGATCGATTTTCTTTTGTTTTGCTGTCAACTGTAATTCTCCCATCACCCTCTTTTTGGCTGTTTTGAATTCTATTAAAAGTATTGTTTTCTTTGTTGATGAAATTGAAAAATTTACATTCGAACTTGGTTACAACAAGCACCATGAGACCGACAAAATTTCCTCATTATAAACCATTACTTGCTATCAGTAATGAGTTAAATATACTTTCTATTTTTTTAAATGAGCAATAACATGATAAAAAAAAAAGATTAAAAATAAGAATATTAAAAAGAAAATATAATTATATAGATATCGTTCATATGAATATGCTTATATAAGCTGTATTGAAATACACTTAATATTAATTTTTATTCACTAATTTTTTATTATGTGACACCCTCAGGGGTATTCAAAGACTCATCGAGGGAGGGTACCTACTCTAAAACACTCCATCTCCACCACTCAATCGACCAACTACAATGTACCACAACTGCCTTCATCATCTACACCAACCCCATTAGTATTTTCACAGATAATCACAAGCATACATGCCCACGGTGGAATTCGAACCTGCAGTCTTTTGGCTGGAGAGCAGATATGCTAACCACTCAGCCAACCAGGCTAAAAGTAAAAGTTGATTTTTCCTTAATTTTAAAACCATACACATTTAATACTAAATGCAGTTTATTTCTACATAAGTAAAAACAACACTAATTAATAATAAACATATTTCAATAAGTCTTTTTAAAAATCGACATAATATTATGTCAGTTTTTAAATTGATCCAGCCAACCATTGTTACATACAAAATCGTTGTATCCAAATTGTTTAGCAAATTTTCTACTTCAGCCTTCAAGATCAGACAATTTATTGAGAATCTAATTCTTTTTTGTGTAGTGAACCACTGGAACAATTATTATTATTACCCCAAGACCTCATGGAGTCAAAGATTCATCTGGGAGGTCCTTTTATCACACACACACACATCTCATCATACCGTGTCTTAAACACACTCAAACTCCTTGCAGACACCACACTCTCAGACAAGGCATTCCAATCATTCACAACTCTGCATGAAAAAACCTGCCTCTCACTCCCCTACTCACACCCTCTTCATACAGTTTCCAGGGATGACCTCTGGTTCTCCCCTATCTCCCACTATTTTATGTAGAACTTCTCCGCCATTGATCCTATAACAACCCCTTACCAACTTGTAGTCTCTATCATATCTCCCCTCTTCCTCCTGTCCACCAGACTCTGCAAATTACATCTTCTCAATCTTTCCTCATACTCGACATTCCATTCCAGAGGTCAGAAACTACATTAGTCAGTCGCCTTTGGATCCTTTCCAACATCTCTTCATCCTTCTGAAAAACCAGGTGACCAAATCTGAGCACAATAGTCCATGTGTGGCCTAATCAAAGCCTTATACAAGGGAACAAGAATCTCCCGACGTCTACACATCAGTGTCCTCCGCATCATTCCCAGAAGCCTTTGTGTGTTGTCTTCACAATTTTGGCGATGTGTCCCCTAAATTTTAGTTTCTTATCCACTATCATCACCTCCAGATCTCTTATTTCCTCTACCTCCAACAATATATTCTCACCAAGCATAAATTCTGCATTCCATCTTTGTTTTCCAAATTTTAAAACCTTACATTTTGCAACATTGAACTCACATCCCCATTTCCGTGCCCAATCACTGAATTTATTCAAGTCTTCTTGCCAACTTTTTCGTCCCAACTTTGCATCATCTGCAAACAACTGAATATCGCCATCCAAATCTTCGCCAATATCATTAATATACAAGTTAAACAGTAATGGCCCTAAAACAGACCCCTGAGGCATTCCACTAGTGACTTTCCTTTGCCTGGATATCGCATCCCCATACACAACTTGTTGATACCTTTAAGATAGCCAGTCTCCAATCCAATGCACTAATCTAATATCCAACCCCATCTGCTCTAGTTTGACTATCAATTTACCATGAGGTACTCTATCAAAAGCTTTGCAAAATCCAAGTATATTACTGTGTATTCTTCTCATCTGTCCAAGGAAGCAGTCACTTTATTGTAATAAGTAATTACATTACTAAAACATGACCCCCCCTTTAGCAAATCCATGCTGTCCATCAAACATAAAACCACTGTTGTCAACTCAACTCTGGATCCTAGTTCTTACAAGCTTCTCCAACAACTTAACCACAACACCTGACACACAGATAGGCCTATAGTTTGATGCTTGAGTTCGATCACCTCCTTTATGAAGTGGCACAATCTTGCCCTCCTTCCACTCCTTAGGAACTTGACCAAGTGCAAGACTCGTATTAAAACAATATGTGAAGGCAGGTGTCAACTCCCTGGCACATTCCTTCAGAATATGCGATGATATATTACCAAGTCCTGCAGCCTTATTTACATCTAGTTTACTCAACTCCCCAAACACCTCTTGCTCACTTACAGTGAGTCTCTCCTCCCCATCATCAACTGCTCTCAATCTCTCCATGAAGTCACATTAACAAGATTGAAAGATCTTTATGAACTGCTCATTAAGTATCTCTACCACATTCTGCAACGGCTGTCTTTATACCATTTTCTCCAATCAATGTAATCCTTTCATAATCATTCTTTCTTTTGCTGGCTACATATCGAAAGAACTCCCTAGGATTCTTTTTTGCTTCATTAGCTAACTGCTATTCATACCACTCTTTAGCTACTCTCACCCTCCTTGCCTGGTCTTTGTAGACCTCATGAAATTGGTTATTTCCACTTCTCTTATGCTGCCTCCACAATGCCCTCTTTCTCTGCATCACATGCTTAATCTCTTTATTCATCCATCTCACACCTACCTTATTTAACCTTCTCACCCTTGGAATATATTTAGACATTGCATCTACTAGATAGTTTTTGAAAATCCCCCAAGCTGCATTGATCTCTTTTCCAGCTAACTCCTCATTCCACGCTACACCCGCAAGCTATCTCCTAAGCTCTTCGTAATCACTCTCCCTTGTAGTTCCAGATATACTCTTTTCTCACAGAGGTCCTTACAAAGCTGGAAACCAGTCAGGTAATCACATCATGGTCACTCTCACCAAGTGGTGGATGATTTGACACCTCATTTATAATTACATCCTCTGATGAGATGATCAAATCCAAGACCCTTAATCCTCGTGTGCCCTCTGTTACATACTGTCTGAGGTAGTTATCCCTCAAAAACTCAAGAAATTCATTTTCTGTACTTCCAGTTGCTATCTCATTATTCCAGTCTATATTGCCATAATTAAAATCACCCATAATGATCCCCCTTTTCTTATTTGCTTGGCTAATTTGACTATACATTTCACTATCACCACCATCCACATTACCTGGTCTATAACAACATCCCACCAAGTATTTGATTTCATTCACCTTTATCTCACACCATACTGCCTCAAAACCACTGGCACTATTTCCGTCTTGCATCTCTGCTTTGTATGAACATAACTGTTTCTCTATCATCAATAGCAGTCCCACCCTCCCTTTTTACCCCATCTATCTTCACGAAACACATCGTACCCTTCCATCTCTATTCCTGTCAGGATGTGTCATCTTCTTCCAACCATGTCTCACTTATTTCGACAATCTTTGGGTGAACAGACGCAATTAGTGCAACGATTTCATCTGCCTTGTTTCTTATACTTCTAGCATTTGTATACAAACACAACAGCTCATTTCTGGATCTACAGCTAGTTCCACTAATACCACTCACTCGATGTGATCTCTCCATGCTCGACTGGGGCCATTTCCCTTTCTGCTTCTTCATTTTAGAACCCTTTTCAATTTCAACTCTTTCCTCTTGATCCCTGTTCATCCCATTCCTTTCCTGCATACACATATTCTCACCTTTTCTTGGAGCATCCACCTTTCTCACTCTGTGTACCCTTATCCACCCTGAGCCTCCCCGTTTCCCTGCTCCTCTTGCACACCCATTCTCTCATTTTCTATACTCATACCACTCACTTCCCATTCATATCCACCTCTTCAATCTCTCCTGTCTTATTCTCCTGCTCTTCCACATCACTCCCCTCTCGATCTGATTCATTCTCTCTATTCAGTTCTCTACCTTCCAGCAGCAGTCTCTTCAAGCGACTCACACCATAACCACCCAAATGCAGTGCATCCCATACAATTCACTTCGTCCTTCAAACTCATTAACTCCACACATTAACAAACTGTACTCCCATCTCCTCACACATTTCAGTCAGCATATCATTCATAATCCTTGCTCTCTGCCTCATTTCACCACAGTCATACCTAGGCAACACACTGACTACCCTTCCTGTCACACTATTCTCTTTTATCCTTCGAAGCAGCCTCCTGATATCCATTCTGACATGCTCTTTGTCCTCTCTCAAATCATTTGTACCAATTAATACTATTAACTCTTTTGCTCGCTCTCGCCTCATATCCAATACCTCAATCACTCTACTCATTTTACCATCTGGAAAACATACCTAGTGCATTCTATCCTCTAGCACACCTTTAATAATGGAGTCGCCATACAACGCCACTCGCTCATCTTTCATTAACTCTTTCATGACATCATGATTTATTTTAATAGTTTTGACCTGAATTCTCTTAATTTCATTCCGCAGCAATTTCATTTCTTGCTTCATCCAATCCAATTCAACTTCCGAATTTCGTGACACATTCTGTCTATCATTCAATCTTTCTAACTTTCTAACTCTCGACCTCCCTCTTCTCACTTTCACTCTTATTCATTCTTCTTTGTTTCCGTACTTTTGGTCCAACATATGTCCAACTTTCGCTATCATTCTTCTCACTTTCACTCTCATTCATCTTTCTTTGTTTCTTACTTTCGGTCTAACATGCATGCAACTTTTGTTATCATTCTTCTCACTTTCACTCTCATTCATCTTTCTTTGTTTCCGTACTTTCAGTCCAACATGCGTCCAACTTTCATCATCATTCATTCTTTTCTCGCTATCATTCATTCTTTCGATTTTTTTCACTTTCAATTTCTGCGTCATGCCATTTCTAGTTTCATTCATTCTCTCAATTTCGTTTCATTCCGCCACTCTTGCCTCACTTTCTTCCCATTTAACATCCATTATGGTTTTCAAATCGCTCTTTTTCTTTTTTACTGATTTTTTAACATTTTTTCAACTCTCTTTCTCAACATCCTTCTATTTCAAACGTGCATTCATTTTCTACGCGACATTCTCGCTACTAACACTTTCTGTCATCAATTTCATATTTGCATTCATCAGTTCCTCGTTCAGGTCACACTTTGCATACACACTTCTTCAATCCGCTGTAAACATCCACAAATCATTTATGTAATCGAAAGAATGCATATAACAGACCTCACACTTAACGAAACGACTGAAATCTAAATTAAAGTCATGGAATTACAATGCTGCCACCATTTTCTTTTTTTCCCTGCAGGTTACTAGGTCTAATAATAATGATTTCTTAATTAAGTTTAGGCAACAAAAATCCCCCACACTAATAATACCGGTAGCGCACAATGTTCACAGCCGCTCTTACTCAAACAATTACACATATATTCTTAATTATTCCTAGAATAACTTATCTCAATCAGGAGCTCTTCTTAGACATGTCCACAGTGTTTGGCTCACTAGCACCCACAATGCTTCATTAATGTTTATAAGCTTGTGCTTTCTAAATTTTTTTTGTTTCAATTATGTTGTTTCCAGTGCCAATATAAATATAAATATGTAAACATATTTATTCTTCCACAATGCTAATTCCATTGAACAGGACAAAGAAAACGTTTTACACACTTCAATGTTTTTCACACCATGTTCTAACTTGCAAATAATTTCAACTTTTTCACAAACAAGAGGCACTTTCTTTTAGTAGACATGTTTCCAATGGAGGGGTTCATTTTTAACTAATATTACAGTCGGAGCAGTGTTTAGGTAAATTGATGGGAGGAGTGTCAGCGGCTAGACACTGGAGAGAGAGGTATTGAGGGGGGGTGGTCCCAAAGACAAGATTAGTCACTCTAAGTCACTCTTTTCATTTTTGTCTACTCCAAGAACTGGGTATTCCAAGAGCTACCCAATTAGGAATGTTTGCATAGTTACCAAAATTTGCACAGCATATCTGTGTAGTATGCTTGTTATAGAAGTGAGGAATTGTATGGGATTGTGCATAAATTAAAATTATTATGGCTTTTTTTTGCTCATTACAGCCATGATCTCATTATTTCCATGCTCGTACACCAAAGTTCGACTATATATATATATATATATATATATACACACACACACACGCACACGCCCCTTTACCATAATTCATACTATGAGCAAGTAAAATATTTAGGTGACCAGTAGATTTAAGTGGTATTTCTGGAGCCCTGTACAGGCATCTTGGTCTCTAGATTCACATAAGAGGGATGATATTATCCCTCTAATGCAGAGGAATAATATAATCCCATCAACACTTCTCAATGTGCACTTCAACATCCAATTAATCCATTAAGCTATTCTGTGTGTGTGTGTATATAACTGCCAACTTTTGCAATATGCTCTCTGATCTTCAACTGTCTGTTTACATTACCTCCAAAATCACTAGTACCATTACCTCCAAAATCTGTAGTAGACTGCAGAAAATTAACGAAGTTAATTTTCTGCAGTCTACTACAATCATTTTAATTTACAGTATGTAATTCCTTCATTCCAGAGTGCAAAACATTACACTTTTGCCACATTTAACTGACAACAATTATCCTGCATCCACACTGCCAATTTAGTTAATCATCCTGCAATCTCATCACTTTTATTAACTATTGAAATCCCCAGTTTTGCAATGTTAACAAATAACTGAATACTCTCTCTCAAATCATTCACTATATCATAAATATATAAATTAAACAGTAGCAACTCTATAGTTGGGTGACAGCTGCACTCCACTAATCACTCTCATTCTTCTGGATTTTGCCCCAATACATACTGATCGTCAGTGTCAGTCTGTTAGCCATCTCTAGTCATGCTGCCAGCTTCATATCCATTTCCATTTGCTCCAACTTTTGTAATAGTTTTCCATGTGATATTCTGAATATGAGTGTACTACTTCAGTGGTTGTTTTTTGGAAGTTAGTTGCTGTCGCAATATAATATATTTTGGTTACTGTCGGAATCGAATGCATAACGGTGGAAGACAAAACGAAGCTGTTTTCTTTACTGTATTTAGTAATATTTCATTTTATTTAGTGTACATAAATGTTTTGTTTTGCTTGTAATTGTTTGTACTTTTTTTCTTATTTATTTAATGGAATTTATTAATTGAATAATTAACGATTACGCTACTCGGCAGTAAGGAATGATGGTGGATTCAGCTGCAGTCGCAAGTGGCATATCGCCAAGTCATCTGCCATTTAAGAACTCTATTATAAGCAATATCATAAGGGACTTTGTGGCACACAGTACTTGCGGCATGTATGCATCTCGGTAATTGGATATGTGGCTTGTGAAAGAGAGCAGAGAGCGTATGTGCTCAAAATGCAGGCAGTGGGAGGAAATAAGTGCATTCGAAATTAAATATCCGACCTTATTGCTCCAGGAACGGGAAATGGATGTAGGAAGACAAGTAGTGTGATAGGAGAGAATGAAAAAAATTTACATATGAATGAGAAAATAATAGTTGATAGTGTGGAAGACGTGAGTGCCTGTGAAAAATTAAGGAGATGGTTTTGTTTGGGAGAGTGAATTTAGATTAAGAGTGACAGACCTGCAGAGGGAGATAGATGAGCTGAAAGAGGAGGTGGCATGTCTTGTGAATGAGAGCAGAAGTATGAAAGATAAGATTAGGAGAATGGAAGAGATAAATGCAAGGCAAATCAGAGTAGGGGAGAGAGAGAATTTTGGGAGCATTAGAAGAGGAGAGAAAGGAAACGGTAGAAGAGAGGGAATGAGTGAGAGGTATGGGGGTGCTAGAAGAGGACAGAAAGGAAACAGTAGAAGAGAGGGAATGAGTGAGAGGTATGGGTGTGCTAGAAGAGGAGAGAATGGAAACAGCAGAAGAGAGGGAATGAGAGAGAGAGGGAGTGGTGCACCCAGAGGGGGGGGCCCTGGACCCTCCAAAGGCGAAAAAAACACTGAAAAATTTTCCAAAAATCATTTCCTAATTAAAATTCATTTTTTAAATTTATGTTGCCTTGTGTCTTCTATTTCTATACTACTTACGAATCAGCGATCATTGCAGATGCTCAGTCATAGGTCGTATGCGATGCGTAGTGTGTATTCTCAAATCGTCTACTCAACTCGGGCACCGCCCCAAGATTAAATCCTGAGTGCGCTATTGGAGAGAGATATGGCAATGCTAGAAGACGAGAGGATGGAAATAGTAGGAGAGATGGAATGAGAGAGAGATATGGAAGTGCTAGAAGAGGAGAGAATGGAAACAGTAGGAGAGATGGAATGAGAGAGAGGTATGGGAATGCTAGAAGACGAGAGGATGGAAACAGTAAGAGAGAAGGAATGAGAGAGGGATATGGAAGTGCTAGAAGTGGAGAAAATGGAAACAGTAGGAGATAAGGAATGAGAGAGATGTATGGGAGTACTAGAGGAGGAGACAATGGAAACAGTAGGAGACAGAGAGGTATGAGAATGCTAGAAGAGAGAATAGTAGTAGAGGAGAGGGAATGAGCGTGATCTATGGGAATGAAAGAAGAGGAGAGAAAACAAACAATAGGAGAGAGGGAATGGTAAGAGGTATAATGTATGGCAACTCAATGATCCGTGGTGTTCAAGATAGGATGCGTGAGGAGTATTTGCCAGGAGGAACAATAAAAAGGGTGGCTATGGCAATTAAGAGAGATGAAAGGGTGGATGAGATGATTGTGATAGTAGGAACAAATGACTTGAGTGGTAATGTAAGTTGGGCAGCGAGAGATATGAGATTTTTGCTTGAAGCTGTACGAAAGAAGACAGAGAGAGGAAAAATAGTGTGCGCGTTGCCTAGATATGATAATGATGAGCTGAGCAGAAGAGCGGTGATATTGAATGGCATAATATCGAGAATGTGTGACAAGAGAGGACTGGTATATGTGGATGTTTGGAGTGCGTTTGAGGAAAGAGAAGAAGTGTATGCGAGAGACGGCTTATGTTTGAATGAGGAAGAACATAGGCATCTGGAGAGATTGCTGTTCTGAACGAGTCAGTGTAACCCAGGGAGGATGATATCAGGGGTGGCCTCTTGTGGGAATGGATACTTGGTAGAAGGGAACCGACATCAGGTGACACTGCGCCCAGTGGAGTCTAGAAGGGATAATGCTGGGTATAGAAACAATGGCATTTATATGTTTTATACTAATGCCAGGAGTATCCGGAATAAGTGAGAGAAATTAGTGGCATAGATAGCATCAGCCTGGCCAAACGTTATTGGGATTACTGAGATGTGGTTGACAGAAGGGGATATAACAACAGGTATAGAAGTCACTGGGTACAGCATTTTTCGTCAGGATAGGAGGGGAAAGTGTGGTGATGGGGTACTGCTTATGATAAGTGATGGCCTATGTCCTCTAAGAGTGGAGCCTTTGGAAGGAAGAAGTGTGACAAATGATTTTGAGAGCATATGGTGTGAGGTAGAGGTAGGCAAGACAGGATATTTAGTGGGGTGTTGCTACAGACCCAGGAGCACAGAGGATGGGGACCAGGAGATGTTTAGACAGTTAAGTTTGGCAAGTGCAAGAAGAATGATTGTTATGGGAGATTTTAACTACAGCAGTATAAATCGGAGAGAGGAAGATGCATGTAGCAATAAGGGAATGGAATTTCTAGATTTTTGAGGGACAAATGTCTTAGGCAACATGTAACACAGGGAACAAGAGGTTCGAGAGTTTTGGATTTGGTTAGAGCATCAGAAGAGCTCATAATAACTGAGATGACATCTCTCCCAACAATTGGAGAGAGTGACCATATGGTTTTGACTTGGAAAATGAATAGACATGCAGGAGTATCAAAGAGACGGGAACTTATGTGGAATTATAAAGCAGGTGATTATAATAGTCTTAGATGTCAACTTCAGGAAGTTTCATGGAGGGAGGAATTGGAAGGCCAGGATATTATTAGTGCATGGGAAATTGTGAAAGCATATTTGATAGCAGCAATGGTAAGTTGTATACCACGAGTGAAGAAGAAGACACAATTTGGAGTAAAGTGGATGACAAACAATATTAAACAGGAATTGCATGTGAAAAAGAGGCTATGGAAGAGATATAAGGAGACAGGTGAAGAGAAGATGCATGAAGAATATAAGACACAGGCCAGAAGAGTGACTAGTTTAGTAAGGAAAGCGAAACTGGAATATGAGAGGAGATTGGCCCTAAGATCCAAAAAAAATCCTAGGGAATGTTTTAGCTATGTGGCCAGTAGGAGGAGAAATGACTGTGGAAGAATGATATTGTGGAATAAAAATGGGAATAGAGTGACTGATGCAGAGGACATAGCGGAATTGTTCAATGAACACTTTATTGGAGTATTTCATCATAGTGGAGTCAGTTTTAATGCTAGAGGGATAGGGCTGGTTCGAGGTTTAGAGGTACAGGAGGAGAGTGTGTTTCAGATACTGAGTACTCTGGATGTCAGTAAAGCTTTGGGACTGGATGGTATTTCATCACGAGTTTTGAGAGAATGTGCTAGGGAACTGACAGTGCTTTTGACCTGGCTTTTCAATGAAAGTCCAGCTGCGGGAAAGGTGCCCATGGAATGGAAGGAAGGTAAGATAGTGCCATTGCATAAGGGTGGTAACAGACTGGAAGTGTCTAATTATAGGCCAGTCTGTGTGCAATCAGTAGTTGTTAAGAACTTGGAGAAAGTAGCGAGGTACTGTATACAGCATTGGGCATATAAGGGTAATGTTATCTTTGAGAGTCAACATGCGCCCTTGTGAAAGGGTGCTCTTGTTTTAGCAATATGGTAGCCTTTTATAATAAAGTTACAAGAACATTAGATGAGGGAAAGGCATATACTGTCATTTTCTTAGACTTAGCGAAGGCATTTGACAGGGTGCCACATGATAAGCTGATATTTAAGTTGCAGCACATGGCTCTGGATGTCAGATTGGACAACTGGATTCAGGATTGGCTGTCTGATAAGTATCACAGAGTTGTGTATGGTGGAGCAGTTTCACGGAGGCAGAGGGTTACAAGTGGGGTTGCACAGGGCTCAGTACTAGGACCTATATTGTTTAACCATTATATCAATGACATTGCCAGTCGATTGCAAGGGGATATTCAGTTGTTTGAGGATGATGCGAAGCTGGGAAGGATTATTAGTAATAGTGCAGATGTGGTAGCCCTGCAAGAGGATTTGAATAAGCTAGCTAGATGGGCAAATGAATGGGGGTTTCAGTTTAATGCAGCAAAATATAAGGTCTTGAGGTTTGGGAAACATCGATGGGACACTGCATACTCTATGGGAGTAGTTATACTGGAGGAAGTGGGGGAGACAAGAGATCTGGAGTTGACGATTGATAGAAACCTGAAATTTAGGGGACATATTGCAAAGGTGGTGAAGGTAACACAGAGGATTGCTGTAATTATGAGAAGGACACTGACCTGCAGAGATTGAAGAGTTATCATTCCGTTGTATAAGTCTCTGATCAGACCACGCTTAGACTATTGTTCTCAGATTTGGTGTCCAGGATTTGAAGGGGATAAATTAACTGTGGAAAGGATACAAAGATGGATGACAAAGATGGTTTCAGGACTGTACAAGGATAGTTACGAGGATCGGCTGAGGGAATGTGGACTGCAGAGTTTGGTGGATAGAAGGAAGAGAGGTGATATGATTGAGACTTTTAAACTGTTGAGAGGTGGTTACAGGGTTGATACTGGGGAGTTCTTTTGCTTGGTTGAACAGCGAGAAGGAATGATGACAAGAGGCCATCCCTGGAAGTTACGAAAGGAAACTGTGAGCAAGAGGGTGAGGAGTGGTTTCTTTGCGTGGAGGGTGGTTGAACCGCAGAATGCTTTGCCTGATGGAGTGGTGAGAGTGAGAATGGTCAATGAGTTTAAGGAGTGGTATGGTAGACTGTGTTTCTTAAGGGGTGGCTCCCCTTGATGAATCTTGACAGACTTTTATGTTCTTAGGAAGGACCTCCCACGATGAGTCTTTTGACTCCATGGAGGCCTGAATAATAATAATAATTTTGTCAAATGTCTTTGTAAAGTTCAACGGTATCAGGTGTAGATACATCACTATTATAAAATGTGAGTAAATTAAAGGCAGGGCCTACCTTTCATATCACCATGCTGTCCATCATACAGTATCATATTCGTATTCACCCATTTCTGAATTCTACCTTTAACAAACTTTTTCAATATCTTAACTACCACTCCTGAGATATTAATCAGTCTGTAATTTGCTGCTTTTGCCTCCAAGTTTCCTTCATGTAATGAAACCATCTCATCCTCTTTCCACTACTTCTTAACCATACAAGAGCCAATACTTAAACAACTTAGTCAGAGGTGTTGTAAGTTCTCTTGAGCATTCTCATAACACACAGGCCAACATGCCATCCAAGTCCAATGCTGTGGGATAGGATGGCATGTTGACAATACTCATTGAGAAATATCAGTATCCCTACTGGTATATCTCAATATGATGAGCACCTGCATGTAATCTAACTCTATTCTTGCATCAGTCTCTGTCACATTGGTAAATGCAATATCTCCACCTCATTATATACCCTTTCAACTAAGTAATCACTAGTAATTCAACTACTGCTTCTGCTTTTGTCATTTTCCTACCATCATCACTCATGATGGTAAGAAATGTAATTTCTCTCATTATCTGATTTAGCCCACCTTACTGTGCTAGTCATAATTTTTCCCTGTGCTTCATATTGCTCATTGAGCATGCAGATCACCTTTTTCTTTATATACAATCCACAATGTTTTCTTTTTCTTTTTTTTTTTTGCAGTTCTTGCTTTATGCTGTTACTCATATATTTAAATCCCACTCAGTTTATTCTCTAGATAATTTTCTTATATGATGAATATAATTCTTTTTTTTTTTTGTTTTTACACTCATTGATGATGATGACTTGAATCCAGAAATAAATTATCTGTATAATCCAATTAGTTTAACTCAATTAGTCAAATAATTAGTCAAATCGTTACTTACCTCTTCTTGGAAGAGGTCTTGTCTGTTTCTTAGAGCCTTTAATTTATTTTGCTTCTCTTCATGTTCTGAAATGTAAAAAAAAAAAGAATAATAATATATTTCCATTCTGGTTTCCAAGAATTAAATGCCCTGAAAATCTTCAAAGCTATAAATAACAAATCTTGAAATCAATGCTAAATATTCTTAGCCTATTTAAATAAATAAATACATAAAGGAACAAAATATCCATTCTTTTTACAGCCAAATACAGTCAGGCCCTGGCTTTAACTAATTTCAGACTTATGCAAATTATTCTGAAAGGACTATGAAAAATATATTGAGTTATAAAAATTTTACTTAATGCACCTATGTTTTTTGCACACCAAATAACAACAGTCTTCCACAACAGTCCATTTGATGCATTCATGTGCCTTCCTCAGTCTTGCTTTCTTTATGTACTCCTGAAAACAGGTGTGCTGTATTTTTAGCCATCTACTAAAGCTATACAAAACAATGCGCAATGATGGTAAGAGATTACACAAAATTGTATGAATTAAGTTTAGAAAACAATCATTATTATTCTTATTATTATCATCGCAAGACTTTCATGGAGTCAAAGACTCATCGTGTAGGTCCCTTTGTTGTACAGACAGCTCATCGTACTGTGCATTAAATGCACTCAAATTCTCTGTAGACACAACGCCCAAACATTTGCAACTCTACATGCAAAAAAGCCTGCTTCTCATTCCCTTGCATCATTGTGAATTTATCATTGGTAGCCTTAACCAATGAAGCTACTAGTGCATTAAGTCGATGACACAACTTTGCCATTATTCCCAGGCAAGTTCCAAAATAATGGCTTCCTTTGAATGGGGAATATATGACCTTCCTTGATATATGATGATGATGATAAATTCACAATGATGTGATCTTGTTGTAATTGCAGCCGATTTTGTAGCACTGTGTTGTTGTACATAGTGCATAGTTGGTTGGACATAGATGGATGTAGCAAATAATGCTACAAAATGACCACAACAACAAGATCACATCACAGCGAATTTACCATCAGTAGCTTTAACCAATGAAGCTACTACTGCATTAAGTCGAGGACACAATTTTGCCATTACTCCCAGGCAAGTTCCAAAATCCAAAATAATGGCTTCCATTGAATGGGGAATATATGACCTTTCTCCAGCTTCAGCCAATAACATTCGTTTAGATGTGGCCAACATCCTAATCCATTCCAAGCCTCCCAAAAACAATATCCCGCATAAGGAAATCATTGCTTTAAAAGAGATATATAGTAATAACTACATTGTTATAACTAAAGCAGACAAAGGGAATGCAATTGTGATGGTGAATTCAACAGCATATGAAAGCAAAATGCACACACTTCTACAAGATCAGTTAACATACCAAATTATAGATCGTAATCCCACTGACTCACAAAAAAATAAAGTGTGTAAATTACTGAAAAAAAAAGTCGCTTCCTGGTCTAAAAAAACAGTTAACAAACTCAAGCCCTTCCATGTTAACATGTTCATTGCCAAACACGCGATATCGCGCGATGCGAGCTCCCACCAAACTGCCGATCACGCGTTATCGCGTGGAAGTCGTTAACTAAATAAAAAATTAAAAAAAGTTGGCTACCACACAAAATTCCAATTTTCAGCTTGGCAATGAACGATATCATGTGATGCGAGTTCTCACCAAACGGCCGTTCACGCGTTATCGCGTGGACGTCGCTAACTAAATGAAAAAAATATAAAAAAAATTGGCCACCACACGAAATTCCAATTTTCAGCTTGGCAATGAAAGTGTTAAAACACCCAGAACATATGGAGTACCTAAAATTCACAAATAACATACACCCCTACGCCCTATTGTGGATAGTATAAAAATTCCCACATACAAACTTGCTAAACATTTAACTAAACTACTAGCCACTCTCACAATCAATTCTCCCTCCTGTGTTAAAAATTCTATCCACCTAAAAAGTATTTTAGAAAACCATACCTTAAAATGTTCAGACATAATGGTGAGTTTTGATATCACATCACTACTCACAAATGTACCGTTAATTGAAACAAGGGTTTCAATTAACGGTACATTTGTACTTTCCCCCTGATATATTTGAACTATTTGATAGTGGATTCAGCAGTCGCAAGTGGCGTAACGCCAAGTCCTCCGCCATTTAAGAACTCAATTATTAGCAATATCATAAGGGACTTTGTGGCATGCAGTACTTGCGGCATGTATGCGTCTCGGGAATTACATATGTGGCTTGTTAAAGAGAGTGGAGAGCGTATGAGTGCAAAATGCAGGCATTTGGAGAAAATAAGTACATTAGATATATCGATATCTGACTTTGTTGCTCCAGGAACGGGGAATGAATGTAGGAAGACAAGTAGTGTGATAGGAGAGAATGAGAAAATAATAGTTGATAGTGTGGAAGGTGTGAGTGACTGTGAAAGTTTAGGAGATGGTTTTGTTTGGGAGAGTGAATTTAGATTAATAGTGACTGACCTGCAGAGGGAGATAGATGAGTTGAAAGAGGAGGTGGAATGTCTTGTGAATGAGAGCAGAAGTATGAAAGATAAGATTAGGAGAATGGAAGAGATAAATGCAAGGCGAATCAGAGTAGGAGAGAGAGAGAATTTAGGGAGTATGAGTGAGAGGTATGGGGGTGCTAGAAGAGGAGAGAATGGAAACAGTAGAAGAGAGGGAATGAGAGAGAGGTATGGGAATGCTAGCAGACGAGAGGATGGAAACAGTAGTAGAAGAGACGGAATGAGAGAGAGATATGGAAGTGCTAGAAGAGGAGAGAATAGAAACGGTAGGAGAGATGGAATGAGAGAGAGGTATGGGAATTCTAGAAGACGAGAGGATGGAAACAGTAGTAGGAGAGACAGAATGAGAGAGGGATATGGAAGTGCTAGAAGTGGAGAAAATGGAAACAGTAGGATAGAAGGAATGAGAGAGATGTATGGGAGTGCTAGAAGAGAAGAGAATGGAAACAGTAGAAGAGAGAGGTATGGGAATGAAAGAAGAGGAGAGAATTGAAACAATAGGAGCGAGGGAATGGTAAGAGGTATAATGTATGGAGACTCAATGATCCGTGGTGTTCAAGATAGGATGCGTGAGGAGTATTTGCCAGGAGGAACAATAGAAAGGGTGGCTATGGCAATTAAGAGAGGTGAAAGGGTGAATGAGATGATTGTGATGGTAGGAACGAATGACTTGAGTGGCAATGTAAGTCGGGCAGCGAGAGATATGAGATTTTTGCTTGAGACTGTACGGAAGAAGACAGAGAGAGGAAAAATAGTGTGCGTGTTGCCTAAGTATGATAATGATGGGCTGAGCAGAAGAGCGGTGATATTGAATGGCATAATAGCGAGAATGTGTGACAAGAGAGGACTGGTATATGTGGATGCTTGGAGTGCGTTTGAGGAAAGAGAGGAATTGTATGCGAGAGACCGCTTACGTTTGAATGAGGAAGGACATAGGCATCTGGAGAGATTGCTGTTCTGAACGAGTCAGTGTGTCCCAGGGAGGATGATAGCAGGGGTGGCCTTTTGTGGGAATGGATACTTGGGAGAAGGGAGACAATGTCAGGTAACACTGTGCCCAGTGGAGTCTAGAAGGGATAATGCTGGGTATAGAAACAATGGCATTTATATGCTTTATACTAATGCCAGGAGTATCCGGAATAAGGGAGAGGAATTGGTGGCGCAGATAGCATCAGCCTGGCCAAAAATTATTGCGATCACTGAGACGTGGTTGACAGAAGGTGATATAACAACAGGTATAGAAGTCGCTGGGTATAGCATTTTTCGTCAGGATAGGAGGGGAAAGCGTGGTGGTGGGGTACTGCTTATGATAAGTGATGACCTATGTCCTCTAAGAGTGGAGAATTTGGAAGGAAGTGAGACAAATGATTTTGAGAGCATATGGTGTGAGGTAGAGGTAGGCGAGACAGGATATTTAGTGGGGTGTTGCTACAGACCCAGGAGCACAGAGGATGGGGACCAGGAGCTGTTTAGACAGCTAAGTTTGGCAAGTGCAAGAAGAATGATTGTTATGAGAGATTTTAACTTCAGTAGTATAAATTGGAGAGAGGATGATGCATGTAGCAATAGAGGAATGGAATTTCTAGAATTCTTGAGGGACAAATGTCTTAGGCAACATGTAACAGAGGGAACAAGAGGTTCAAAAGTTTTGGATTTGGTTATAGCTATCAGAAGAGTTGATAATAACTGAGTTGACGTCTCTCCCACCAGTTGGAGAGAGTGACCATATGGTGTTGACTTGGAAAATGAATAGACATGCAGAAGTATCAAAGAGACGGGAACTTATGTGGAATTATAAGGCAGGTGATTATAATAGTCTTAGACGTCAACTTCGGGAAGTTTCATGGAGGGAGGAATTGGAAGGCAGGGATATCACTAGTGCGTGGGAAATTGTGAAAGAATATTTGTTATCAGCAATGGTAAGTTGTATACCACGAGTGAAGAAGAGGACGCAATTTGGAGTAAAGTGGATGACAAACAATATTAAACAGGAATTGCATGTGAAAAAGAGGCTATGGAAGAGATATAAGGAGACAGGTGAAGAGATGCATGAGAAATATAAGACACAGGCCAGAAGAGTGACTAGTGTGGTAAGGAAAGCGAAACTGGAATATGAGAGGAGATTGGCCCTAAGATCCAAAGAAAATCCTAGGGAATTTTTTAGCTATGCGGCCAGTAGGAGGAGAAATGACTGTGGAAGAATGATATTGTGGGATAAAAATGGGAATAGAGTGACTGATGCAGAGGACATAGTGGAATTGTTCAATGAACACTTTATTGGAGTATTTCATCCTAGAGGAGTCAGTTTTAATGCTAGAGGGATAGGACTGGTTCGAGGTCTGGAGGTACAGGAGGAGAGTCCGTTTCAGATACTGAGTACTCTGGATGTCAGTAAAGCTGTGGGACTGGATGGTATTTCACCACGAGTTTTGAGAGAATGTGCTAGGGAATTGAGAGTGCCTTTAACGTGGCTTTTCAATGAAAGTCTGGCTTTGGCAAAGGTGCCCAGGGAATGGAAGGAAGGTAAGATAGTGCCATTGCATAAGGGTGGTAACAGACTGGAAGTGTCTAATTATAGGCCAGTCTGTGTGTCATCAGTAGTTGTTAAGATGACCATAACTGTATACGGTCCCTCACTACTTTCTTGGAGAAAGTAGTGAGGGACCGTATACAGCATTGGGCAGATGAGAGTAATGTTATCTATGAGAATCAACATGGATTTGTGAAAGGACGCTCTTGTTTTAGCAATATGCTAGCCTTTTATAATAAAGTTACAAGAACATTAGATGAGGGAAAGGCATATACTGCAATTTTCTTAGACTTGGTGAATGCATTTGACAGGGTGCCACATGATGAGCTGATATTTAAGTTGCAGCACATGGCTCTGGATGTCAGATTGGTCAACTGGATTCAGGATTGGCTGTCTGATAGGTATCAGAGAGTTGTGTATGGTGGAGCAGTTTCCAGGAGGCAGAGGGTTACAAGTGGGGTCCCACAGGGCTCAGTACTAGGACCTATATTGTTTAACCTTTATATCAATGACATAGCCAGTGGATTGCAGGGGGATATCCAGTTGTTTGAGGATGATGCTAAGCTGGGAAGGATTATTAGTAATAGTGCAGATGTGATAGCCCTGCAAGAGGATTTAAATAAGCTATATAGATGGGCAAATGAATGGGGATGTCAGTTTAATAAAGCAAAATGTAAGGTCTTGAGGTTTGGGAAACATCGATGGGATACTGCATACTCTATGGGAGGAGTTATACTGGACGAAGTAGGGGAGACAAGAGATCTGGGGTTGGTGATTGATAGAAACCTGAAGTTTAGGGGACATATTGCAAAGGTGGTGAAGGTAACACAGAGGATTGCTGCTATTATGAGAAGGACACTGACCTGCAGAGATAAGAGGGTTATTGTTCCGTTGTATAAGTCTCTGATCAGACCACACTTGGACTATTGTTCTCAGATTTGGTCCCCAGGATTTGAAGGGGATAAATTAACTGTGGAAAGGATACAAAGACGGATGACAAAGATGGCTTCAGGACTGTACAAGGATAGTTATGAGGATCGGCTGAGAGAATGTGGACTGCAGAGTTTGGTGGATAGAAGAAGGAGAGGTGATATGATTGAGACTTTTAAACTGTTGAGAGGTGGTTACAGGGTTGACACTGGGGAGTTCTTTCGCTTGGTTGAACAACAGGAAGGAGTGATGACAAGAGGCCATCCCTGGAAGTTACGAAAGGAAACTGTGAGCAAGAGGGTAAGGAGTGGTTTCTTTGTGTGGAGGGTGGTTGAGCCGTGGAATGCATTGCCTGATGGAGTGGTGGGAGCGAGAACGGTCAGTGAGTTTAAAGAGTGGTATGATAGACTTTGTCTTTCTCAGGGGGGGACATCCCCTCGATGAGTCTTGACAGACTTTATGTCTTAGGAAGGACCTCCCTCGATGAGTCTTTTGACTCCTTGGAGGCCTGAATAATAATAATAATATTTAAATTCACAGCACATGCAACTTATTTTACATGGAAAAGGAAAATATACAAACAATTAGATGGGACAGCAATGAGCTCCCCTCTTTCTCCCCTTTCCCCCTTAGCCAATTTTTACATGGAACATTTGGAAAAGCTAGCTATCAATACAGCCACTCTCAAACCAGTGCTTTGGCTACACTATGTTGATAATGTGTTTGCTATTTGGTCACATGGTCCAGACACATTGGATACATTCCTAGTGCATTTAAATAGCCAACAACAGTCACACCATCACCCATTTCAACAGTATGGTATCCTAAAAACACTAACCCTCAGAGCTAGAGCGATTTGTTCCAATGACAATGCTCTCACTACTGAACTCACTTAGTTACGTCACACGTCTTAGCCAATGGCTATAATCCCCATAGGATAGAAAAAATACTAAATGCTCCCCAGTGGGCTTTCCCCCAACCTACTGTCTACTACAGAAGACTACAGCAAAACTGTCACTATCCCATACATTTAAAGCACATCTGAAAAGATAACTAGAGTGCTTAATAAACATCAGCTACACACTGTATTTAAATCTTATATATCAAAGTGGCAACTCTCATCCATTCACCCAAGTACAGAATCTCTTCTTTATCATCCATGAAGTGCCCTGTTTGTGTGATCGAGCTTACTATGGACAGATAGGAAGAACTGTGGACATGCCTCAGTGAACATAAAAAATACATCTGGCACTGTCATTATGGCAAGTCAGGTCTTGCAGACCATGCCTTACATACCCATGCACACAGCATCAATTGGAAAAAAAAAAAAAAGTGCTACACAGAAATCATTATAAGTCAGAGAGATTGTTTTTGGAATCAACAGAAGTGTTGAAACATACTCCAAACCTCAACAAGTGTGGCTGTATAAACTTACCAAAAATTTGGGAGACAGGTATTTGAAGACCTAATTAATACCTGCTTTCTCTCTCTGTTTTTTTTTTTTTGTTTCAACATAGATGCCACTTGATTAGGACTTTAATCTTTGTGTTGTCTGCTGCAATTGTTTAAACTAAATCCAGGGGTGAATGCTGGTCTTGAAATTCACGCTTGCTCTTGTTATCATTCAGAGAATGAGAGGTGTGATTGAAGTCTGATTAGCAGAGTAATGAATTACTGACCATTTAAAACTATGTACAGGTAACCCTCATATAACACGGATGTTGGGTTCTGCAGAAATACCGCGTTATATAAATTGCGTTGTGCGAGTCTCAGATCACATAGAAAAGTAGGGTTATGTTCCAAAATCGTTTTTTTTTTTTAATTATATAAACAATGACATATCCAACAAAAAATATATTTTTATTTAATTCAGGTAATTCATGTAAGTTAAGAAAAACATATAAACTATGAAACAAATACATAGTATAAAAGTATAAAAATTACAAATTGTACATAAACTTCATTGCACATAATGCATAAATGTTTTAGGCAAAATAAAATAGTGCATAATTTATCTTTCATAGTACGAGGATTTGAGGATTGGTTAATAAACACTGGTTTTGTCATGTAATCACCTGATGCATCGCTACAAAACAGTACAGTAATTCTATCTTTGGAAACTTTGAATCCGGGAGATGATCTTTCATTTTTCGAAATATAGGTGCGTTTTTGCACTTTTTTCCAATAGAACCCGGATTCATCAGCATTGAACACTTGGTCTGCACTATAAATGTTTATAAACTTTGACAGTTTTTTGTTTAATAAGATTTCCATCCATAGGAATTTTCTTATGAGGTGCAATCTTCTACCGAAATCATTAGAGATTTCTCCATTTTTCCATTAGAATATCACATATACGAGCAATGCACTTTGCACTTATTGTCAGGGCCAGCCATCTCGGGGGTGCAGTGGGTGCAATGCACCCGGGTCCCACGATCGAGTGGGCACAGTCGGTACACATTTGCGGAAACGTATTTTTTATTTAAATTTTTTTTTTTCTTCTTCTAATTTTGCTTATAACTAAAGGGATTTCATCGACAGGATTTTAGGGCCCCCAGTAATAATAATATCTCTGTGTTTCTCTATTACATTAGGGTTTTTGCTTTACCCTTTTGATGCGTAAATTTAAAAATTAACAAACATGATTTCGTTTTTACCCTAAAATGCATGATTCATCATTAGTTTTTTTCTAATCTGTTACACATTTATATCATTTGACTTGTTATTGAAACTGTTGAAAAAATATTTATTATATTCTTTATATATGATAAATATTTTTTCAACGCTTTCGATTCTTTTTCGATTCTTTCGATGTGGGATTCTTTATATATGGTTAGATAGAGCAGGTGTGGACAACCCTTAACATGCCTGCCAAACGTGGCACGCCAATGACTTTTTTCCGGCACGCAACCCAGGGCTCATCTTAAAAAATAATTAAATAAAAAAATACATTTCAAACATCTTCGCTGACACATATTTTAACTTAATATAATACAATTTTATTAAGTACAGCTATACCAAATAAAAATGAAATAATTAATTAAACTCTACCAACTGTTTCATAATAATAAGTAATAAGGAAATTAGAAACAAACATCCTATTTCCAAGCCATCGATATATCTCCATGATATACTGATGTACAAGTTTTGTCCAGTTCAGTTGTTACATTATTCGTCAGGCATCCAGATGTGGCATGACTCCTTTACCATCATTTGATATATCTTTTCATGTTTCGTAAAGAATGTATCCGTTTTCTAAAGTATATTTGTATTTGGATTTTATTAAATCGTAAGTCATTAAAATATGAATTGGAAGTATTTATCGTCAATTAATATGTTTAACTTATTAGATATAAAAGCAAATTTCCTGTACATTGATTTTGGAAACTAAAGTTTTCATTTTTCCCCCCCCCCGCATATATTGCAATTGCTATTTCCTGCCTAGAGAGCAGTTTCCTTGTGTGCATCCTACCCAAATAGCACCATCTGCTTTCCCATTATTTCAAGCAAAATTAGCAGTAATTTACAAGACTTGAGATACTTAATAAACAATCCTTCACGAATGACCAAGGAACAGACAGCCATGGTACTAGGCCAGTAAAGATATGTGCATATGATTGGTGCGGTATTAACAAAATATCATGGGAGTCGAAGATAAAAGTCAGCAGACAATTTTTGAAATGAAATGCTAATTCTCTTCAACTAAATTCAATATCTGAAAGTTATTGAATATCAATATTGTAAAAAGTATGTATATATTTAACTTTTTGTTAATTCATGGGATAAAAATTTTAATATTATTTACTTAATCGACAGGCAAAGCCTAACCCATAATGTCCATGCCAAGAAAGTATCCCTCTGGGTGTCAAAAAAGGAAATCAGCAGAAAAGAAAAAAAAGAAGAAAAGCAAAATCTCAAAAACGTCACAAGTAGATTTGTTTTGTTGTCAGATTTATTTTGTAGTCATGAAAACAAATTCATGACTAATACGACTTCAAATATGACTTCAGCAGTTGCGATTCAAAGATTTCAAAAATTTTCTTCTTCAAAAATTTTGAAGAAGAAAACTTCAAACAAGCTACACAACTTTTCAACGAAAATGTAGAAACTGTGGGATTCATCGAAAAAGATGCATCTGATTATACAAACGTTTTGGATACAGCAAATAACGATGAAAACAATAATAACGATGATCAAGTGAATATAAATGATCCAAGTTTTGTGGCCAAATATTATAACTGATGAATTTAGATTATTTTGTGCTAAAACCGGACCTAAACATCATCATCAAGATGCATTCATTAAGAATGTTGAAGGTATATCATTTTCTACATCGTACTATTTAAAAAAAAATGCCAAATAATGAATCTCAGCTTCGCAGCTTGTTATTTTACTCAAAAGATCAAGACTCAGTATTTTGCTTTGTTATGTATTATTTTCCAAAAGAAGAGGAAAAGATCAATCAACATGATTTATATATGGTTTTAATAAATGGAGAAAACTGTCATCTGTAATTTGAGATCATGAGCTTTCTGTTGGTCACTAATTCTTTTATTGCTTGGCAAGAATTATTAAAAAGGCTTAATTTATGTTCGACTTTGACAGAACAAATCAAATTAATATAAAGAAAGAAACGGAACATCTAAAATTACTATTCCAAAGAATTGTAGATGTAATTCTATTTTTAGCAAGTAATAATCTGTCATTTCAAGGATCCCATGAAACAATAGGAATGCTGAATAATGGAAATTTTGTAAGTTTAATAGAATTATTAAGTAAATATGATCCTGTGCTAATGGATCATGTAAACAGAATTAAAAATACGAAAAAAAGAATTGTGCATCATTTGGCACATAGATTTCAAGAGGAAATTATTGCTTCATTAGGTAATGAAGTCCTTAATGAAATTAAAGATGATATAAAAGCAGCCATATATTACAGTATCCAAATGGATTGTACTCCCGATATTTCTCACAAGGAACAAACTTCAGTAATTCAATTAGATATGTAAATTTTGTAGACAAAAAATTAATTATAAATGAGTCATTTATAGGATTTATTGAAGTAACTGATGTGACTGGTGAAGGACTAGCAAATTCGCATTTAAAAATAATAGGTGAGCTTGATTTAGATATTATGAATTGTAGAGGGCAAGCATATGATAATGGTAGCAACATGAAAGGAACATATAAAGGCATACAATCTAGAATAATTAGTTTAAACCCTCATGCAATTTATGTACCTTGCTTATCACATTCTTTTAATTTGATAATTTGTGATGCTGCTTCCAGTAGTATATATTGTAAAAACCTTTTTGGAATATTGCAACGTTTATACTGCATATTTTCTGCATCTAAAAAGGTGGGAAATTATACAAAAGCATTTAAATATTACGCTTAAACCATTATGTGATACTCGATTGGAAAGCCAAAATAGATGCAGTCAAAGCAGAGTATACACAGTTTGAACAAACTTATACCTCAGAAGAATTTATTGGTGCAATTAACGATAACACAGCAGTATCCAAAGCTAAAAGTCTACTAGATTCATTACAAGAAATGTCATTTATTTTAAGCTTATCAGTGTGGTTTACAATATTGTCAAAAATTAATAGTATCAACAAACTATTTCAAGCAAAAACAATTGTTCTTGACTCTGCTTTTAATTTAGTGAATAAAATTAAAAATGAAATCCAAAATTTAAGATCAAAATGTGCCTCCGTAGCGCAATTGGAAGAATGACGGTACATTGCGCCCTTCGATTGGAATAGGCCTAAGTTCGATTCTCATCGCGACGGGAGGAATCTTTATCTGGACGATTTCAAGCGAAGGTGAGTTAGCCGATCTCATACGGAGGTAGCAGCGTTTTTTCTCCCAGAAACTCGGGTTTTTCATCCCGCATACAGACAAATCGGCCCTTCAGAACACACGCAATTTACAGACAAAACATACTAGTTGTGGTAGTGGTGGAGGTGGGCGGTAGATGGTGTTGATGGAGATGATTCGTAGTAGTGGTTCGGTGTAGTGGTTGAGACAGTTGTAGGTGTCCTCCCGCGATGAGTCTTCGGACTCCTTGGAGGTGTCAGGAATAATAATAATAATAAAATTATACACATTTTAGATGACGCAAAAATGATAGCACGAAACTTGAATATTTCCGAAGACTTCCCTGAAAAAAGAATTTGAAAAAGAAAAAGATTATTTTCCGAACTAGCAGAAAATGAAGTTTTACTAAACCCAGTAGAGGAAGTTAGATGCCACTTTTTCAACGTTGTGATTGATACTCTTATTGTACAAATAGATGAGAGATTTAAAAATATACCCAATGCTATTTCTTATTTTAAATTAATCACTGATAAAAAAACATTAGGAAAAAATGAACTAGAAAACCGCTCAAGGGATTTTGTAAAATATTATAGTAAAGATGTAAATGAAGACTTAATCCAGGAAATTAATTTGTTACGAGAATTGATCTTGGACCAAAAAAATGTAAATAACACGCAAGACATATTGCAATATATATTAAATAATAGTTATAATGAACTATTTCCAAATGTGCTAACTGTGTTGAAAATTTTCTTTACGTTACCAGTTACTAAAAGTGCAGAGCGTTCTTTTAACAAATTAAAATTGATAAAGAATTATCTTTGGTCAAGTATGTGCAAAGAACGCCTAAATGCACTTGCTATATTAAGCATCGAAAAGGAAATTGCCAAAAATTGAAATTTTTCGGAAATGATTAATGACATAGCAAAAAAAAAAAAAATCGCACATTTAAATAAATACATATTAAGCAATATACATGTTAGTAAAACTATGCCGCTAAATAGTAAACCTATTTATTTTTTTATGTGCTTAAATTATTTTTTTTTTTATTACTTTAAACAATAATTAATTGTAAATAGTTTTTGTGCGCTAGTTGGAGAGCCAGGTTACTTTTGTTTGTATAAAATATTTATTTATTTTAATTATTTAATACTTTTGTTTTGTGTTCAGTAAATGTTATGTTAACCTGCTATGTTTCGAATGTGTTATTTTTGTTTTCCTGTGCCAAAATCATTTGCAGGTAAGAGGTTTTACAATACATTTATTTCGAATCCTTTAATTTTTACCTCTAAAAAATATTTTAGGGCCCCAAAAGATTTCTTGCACCCAGGCCCCTTTATAGAGAAGGCTGGCCCTGCTTATCATTGACCCAGCAATAAACACTTTCTCGGATTTTATGTTCATTTTGTTTGATTGTTCGAATTGCTGATTCATTTAAACTCAAAGTCCCTGCAAAAACTCCTGGTTTTTCTCCATTTTTCAACCGATCCAAGATTTTGATTATTTTTCTTCGAGAGAAATTAATTTTGTTTTCAATGTTGGTTTTTCCCTTTCATTGCAGTTTGTGGCCATTACTATAAAAATAATTTTTACACAAAAAAGCAATCATTACATATTCTATGTAACTCAGCAGAAAATAAAGTGCTCAGCTTGAGATGAACACACTTATGATTTTTAATGCACTTTCCTGGCAGAAACAAGGACAATTTTTAACAATAAACGTTTTATATGGTAAACAATTCAGGTACATGCGTGCTAAAGGGTATTTCCCCTAATACAAATTCGCTGCTACTTATAATCACATGCTGGATACAGGCAGACACAAATTTAACGAAGATAAAATTTGATTTTTAAGTCACACAGTGAAAAACATGTGAAAAGATGAAGGGTTACTACAATTTGTAGACCATGCTTTTATTGGAACTGTGTTGTATAAGTAGCGAGTTCAACAAGTTCATAAAAAGTTGGTGTAACTTAATTTTCCCAAGCAACATGCACACTTGTAAAGGCTGGCTGAAGCTCACTGGCTAGAGCTACTTTGACTGAGTATGGCCCATGTTTAAGCAACAGGGTGAGATGACGTGGAGGGAGTGGAAATGTCTATGCACGCACATGAAATCACAGTGCTGAAGCGAGGACCTGGATGCTCGCACAACCAAGCAAGCTAAGGTAGCTTGACTAGCATTGGCCTTCGATACACAACACAAAGCTCAATTATTGCCAAATAATTGCTTAAAACTTCTTCTGTCTACAAAAATAAAAGCCTAAATGGAAAGCTTATAAATACATGCATTTATTAGCAAATAAATATTACTTCTTTCTCAATTAATGAGCTTGGAGAATTCGCCACTGAACTAATCCCACTGTTATACCAGATTGTTGTTGTTGTTGTTTCACATACTGTGACAGTGTTACTGTGCTCTGAAGATGCTGGATATAATACCAGCGAAATATCAGCAAATAAATGAATAAATAGTAATTATTTTCTTATTTTTCTCTGTTTCATCAATACTGTTGAAAATAAATTAACATGTACGCTGAACACATAAGCTTTCCCACATGTTAGATAATTCTTGAATATTACCAAAGCAACATCGATCTCCTTTCCACCCAACTTCTCATTCCATGTGACAGTTGTAAGCTGTCGCCTGAGCTTTTTATAATTACTGGTCTTTTAGTTACATGTATATCCTTTCCTCACAAGAAGTCATCACATGCCTGGTAATAACTACCGAGACAATCATTTTATGGTCCTTTCATAAACCAGAAGGAGATTCAATGCCTAATTTATAATCCATCTGCTGATGAGATGATCAAATCCAAGCACCCTCAATCCTTGCATGCTCTGAGTTATACCTCAAAAACTCAACAAAATCATTTTCTTTGCTTTCAGTTGCTATCTCATCATTCCAATCTATATTGCCATAATTAAAGTCACTTGAAATTTGCTTGGATATTTTGCTTTACATTTCATGGTCGGTGTCCTTCACATTACCATGTCTATAGCAACATCTGACTAAGTATTTCATTCTATTCACCTCTATCTAACACCATAACGTCTCAAACTACTATCAGTGTTTCCCCCTTGCAGCTCAACCTTGTATAGATGTAACTTTCTGTCTATCATCGAAGCACTCCACCTCCCTTTTTACCCTTTACCCTTTCTAAGTCATGAAAACCATCACACCATTCCATCTCTATTCCTGTCAGGATGTCACATCCAACTGTCTCACTTATTCCAACAATTTTCGGGTGAGTGAACTCAATCAACTCTTTCAAGTTTCACTAATCCTACTTATTAGATGTATGAGAAGAATGATGAAGAATGATTCTAAGAACTATAAGAAGAATGATTGTTATGGGAGATTTTAACTACAGCAGTATAAGTTGGGAAGAGGAAAATGCATGTAATAATAAGAGAATGAATTTCTGGAATTCTTGAGGGACAGATGTCTTAGGCAACAAGTAATAGAAGGAACAAGCGGTTCAAAAGTTTTGGATTTGGTTGATAATAACTGAGATGACATCTCCCCCCCGTTGGAGAGAGTGACCATGTGGTTTTGACTTGGAAGATGAATAAACATGCAGGAGTATCAAAGAAAAGGGAACATATGTGGAATTCTAAGGCAGGTGATTATAATAGTCTTTGGTATCAACTTGAGTCAGTTGCATGGAGAGCAGAATTGGAAGGCGGGATATCATTAGTGCTCGGGAAATTGTAAAGGAATATTTGTTAGCAGCAATAGTAAGCTAAATTCCACAAGTGAAGAAGAGGACACAATTTGGTGTAAAGTGTATGACAAACAATATCAAACAGGAATTGCAGGTGAAAAAGAAGTAATGAAAGAGATATAAGGAGAGGGATGGAGAGCAGATGCATGAAGAATATAAGACCCAAGCCAAGAGAGTGACTAATATGGTAAGGAAAGCAAAACTGGAATATGAGAAGAGATTAGCATTAAGATCCAAAGATAATTTTAGGGAATTTTTTAGCTATGTGGCCAGCAGAAGGATAAATGGCATTGTGGGATAAAAATGGGAATAGAGTGACTGATGCAGAGGACATAGTGGAGTTGTTCAATAAACACTTTATTGGAATATTTCATCCTAGAGAAGTAAATTTTAATACTAGAGGAATTGGACAGGTTCGAGGTTTAAAGGTGCAAAAGGAGAATGTGTTCCAAACACGGAGTACTCTGGATGTCAGCAAATCTGTGGGACTGGATGGTATTTCACCATAGGTTTTGAGAGAATGTGCTAAAGAACTGACAGTTCCATTGACCTGGCTTTTCAATAAAAGTGGCTATGGGAAAGGTACCCAAGGAATGGAAGGAAGGTAGGATAGTGCCATTGCATAAGGGCGGTAGCAGACTGGAAGTGTCTAAGTACAGGCCAGTTTGTGTTTCATCAGTAGTTGTTAAGATCTTGGAGAAATTACTGGGGGACCATATATAGCATTAGGCAGATGAGGGTAATGTTATCTGTGAGAGTCAACATGGATTTGTTTAAGGGGTGCTCTTGCTTTAGTAATATGATTGCCTTTTATAATAAAGTGACAAGAGCAGTTGATGAAGGAAAGTTATATACTGCAATTTTTTTGGATTTTGCAAAGGCATTTGATAGAGTACCACATGATAAGCTGATATTAAAGTTGCAGCACATGGGTTTAGATGTCGGGTTAGTCAACTGGATTCAGGATTGGCTGTCTGATAGGTATCAGAGAGTTGTGTATGGTAGGGCAGTATCAAGAAGACAAAAGGTTACAAGTAGGGATCCCATGAGGCTCAGTACTAGGATGTGTATTGTTTAAATTTATGCCAATGACATTGTCAATGAATTGCAAGAGGATATTCAGTTGTTTGCAGATGATGTGAAGCTGGGAAGGGATATTAGTAATAGAGCAAATGCAGCAGCCCTGCAAGAGGATTTGAATAAACTAGTCAAATGGGAGAATGAATGGGTATTTCAGTTTAATGCAGCAAAATGTAAAATCTTGAAGTTTGGGATACATCGATGGGAGGCTGCATACTTGATTGGAGGAGTTATACTGGAGGAAGTAGGGGAGACAAGAGATCTGGAAGGTAATGACTGATAGAAAACTGAAATTCAGGGAACATGTTGCAAAAGTAGCGAAGGTAACCCAGAAGATTGCTGCAATACTGAGAAGGATGCTGACCTGCAGAGATAAAAGAGTTATCGTTCCGTTGTAGAAGATCCTGATCAGACCACACTTAAGAGTATTGTTCTCAAATTTGGTCCCCAGGATTTGAAGGGGATAAATTAACTGAGGCAGATAACAAAGATGGTTTCAGGACTGTACAATGTTAGTTATGAGGATCAGCAAAGGGAATGTGAACTGCAGAGTTTGGTAGATGGAAGGAGAGATGATTAGAACTGGAGAGTTCTTTCGCTTGGAACAGCGGGAAGGAACGATGACAAGGGGGCCATCCCTGGAAGTTGCAAAAGGAAGCTGTGAGCAAGAGGGTGAGGAGTGGTTTCTTTGCATGCAGGGTGGTTGAATCACGGAACGCATTGCGTGATAGAGTGGTGAGAGCAAGAAGAGTCAATGATTTCAAGGAGTGGTATGATAGTACCTTCCTAGGTATGTTTCCTAGGAAATACCTCCAACAATGAATCTTTTGACTCCATGGAGGGCTGAATAATAATAATAATAATAATATTAATAATAATGATCAAATAATAAAGTAACAATATAGGCAAATACTTTTTTTTTAGTTTTCTTTTCATATCCTTTAAATCTTCAATTTTTCTTGCTAGCAATGAATGAGTACTGGCAACTGGTTTTTTATAAAACTTATTGTTATTATTATTATTATTATCTGACCTCCATGGAGTCAAAAAATTCATTGTTGGAGGGCTATGCTCTCTTATCCCCAAAAAACGTACCACACTTTCAGGCAATGCATTCCACTTACCAATCATTCTCCATGCAAAGAACCTGCTTGTCATGCCCCTGTTCACACCCTCCTCGTTTTTCTGCCATCAAACAGCTTTTCTCTTCTTCAACATCTATCTCTAATCCAGAGTATTTTAGTAATAAGGTATGACACCTTTTGACTACTCATATATGGAAATATACTTCTGCATTGCTTCAACCTTGGTATCATTTGTGGGACTGGCTCCCACTGATCAGACCTCAATAATGTTTGAAACCAGTCTGGGTAGTTGCCCTTCCCATAATGAATAGCATTATACTTGTCCATAAGGATATGTGCTTTACATCATAGAATACTAAGGCAAGTGATGTGAAGTCATTAGCCTCTATATTATTATTATTATTATTATTACATCCTTCATGGAGTCAACAGACTCATTATGAGAGGTTCATTCAACTGACAACATATTTATCATATAGAATCTTAAAGTCCTTAATACTCCTTACATTAACAACACATTCTGGTAATGCATTTCATTCAATGACAATTCCCCATGTAAAAAATCTACTTCTGACACCCTTCATCACAACGCTTTTACATACTTCCAGGAATGACCTCTGGTTCTTCCGCTCTCACCTTCTACTCTTTTTATAATCCCCTCTGCACTAATCTGATAAAATCCTCTCGCTAACTTAAACATCTTATCATATCACCTCTCTTCCTCCTATCTACCAAACTCTACAATCCACATCTCATCAACCTCTCTCCATAGCCAGCATTCCAAACTCCTGATATTATCTTAGTGACTCATCTCTGGACCCTCTCCAATGTCTCCACATCACATTGAAAACTAGGTGATGATATCTGAGCACAATAGTCCAAGCGTGGTCTGATCAGTGGCACAACCACTTTCTTATCCTTGCATGTTAGAGTACTTCTCATCATAGCAGCACTACAATGTGCAACCTTTGCAACCCTAGCAATATGCCCTCTAAACTTCAGTCTACTGTCAATCATCACTCCCAAATCTCTAATCTCATCCAATTCCTGCAGTACAGCACCATCGATATACTACACATCCTTATATTTCTGCACTCCAAAATGCAATATCTTGCACTTATTAATATTAAAACTACAATCCCACTCCTTTGTCTAAGTAAAAAGTCTATTCAAATCTTCCTAAAGGGATTCAGCATCAGCAGTGAAACTTATAATTCTTCTCAACTTTGCATCATCAGCAAATAACTGAAGATTCCCAGTCAGTCCAGATGATATATTGTTTATAAACAAGTTAAATAGCAAGGGGCCCAAGAACAGAACCCCGGGGCATGCCACTGGTCACCCTTCTTTTTTGAGACACTGCGCCATCAAACACAACCTGTTGGTATCATTCAGAGAGTCAATCTCTGATCCATCTAACCGATAACTGTCTATTCCCATCCTCTGCAGCTTGTACACCAACTTATCATTATTATTATTATTATTACAGGCAACTCCAGGGAGTCATTAGACTCATCGAGGGAGGCCCCAAATCATATTCATCACAACTATTCGACATTCATACAGTATCTATCATATCTCGCCTTAAACTCATTCACTGTCACAGCATCCACCACAGACTCTGGGAGCGCATTCCACTCATTCACCACTCTAAAAGTAAAGAACCTAGCTCTAACACCTTTACTAACCACACTTTTGCCTAGTTTCCATGGATGTCCCCTAGTCCTCCCACAACCAGCCCTGTTCTCAAAAATATCTTCTGAATTAATTTTATAGAAACCCTTCAGTAATTTGAATGTCTCAATCATATCTCCCCTCCTCTGCCTATCAACCAATTTTTGCAACCCACAAATCCTCAACCTGCTCTCATAAGGTTCATTCCACAGACCTGCTATCATCTTGGTCACTCGCCTCTGGATCCTCTCCACCGCCTCCCCATCAAGAAGAAATCTAGGTGACCAAATCTGAGCACAGTAGTCGAGATGGGGTCTTATCAAGGCTCGATACAGAGGAACAATAACCTGCTTTTCTCTGCTTGTCAACGTATTCTTCAGCAACCAAGTGATTTGAGGAGCTGATTTGGCCCCTTTTGCAATGTGCCCCCTAAACTTCAACTCCTTATCCACCAACACTCCTAAATCTCGTGCCTCATCAATTTCCTGGAGTAGTTCCACCAATGTAATAATCTGCTGCTAATCTTTTCACCCCAAAATGTATAACCTTACATTTTGCTACATTAAATTGATATCCATTCACCTTAGCCCAGACCTCCAATCTATCCAAATCATCTTGCAAAATTTTAACGTCATCTGCATTCACTATTGCCCTACCCAACTTTGCATCATTCGCAAACAAATGAACTGTTCCTCTCAGATCCTTTCCTATATCATTAATAAACAAATTAAACAGCAGTGGTCCAAGAACAGATCCTTGTGGCATACCACTAGTCACAGGCCGTCTTGTGGACTCTACTCCTGAATAAACCACTCTCTGATATCTCTCTGTCAACCACCCTCCTATCCATCTCACCAACCCTATATCCATCCCCATATACTGCAATTTACTGATTAGAATTCTATGTGGTATCCTGTCAAAGGCCTTAGCAAGGTCCAGTAGAATCACTGGACCTTGCTAAGTCACTGTGTTATAATACGTGAGCAAGTTACTGAGGCATGACCTTCCCTTGACAAAACCATGCTGTCCCCGATACAATATCCCATTTTCTTCTATCCAATGTTGTATTTTCCTCTTGACTATTTTCTCCAAGACCTTGATAATGATTCCTGTTATGCTGATTGGCCGGTAATTTTCAACAGCAGCCTTGGAATCACCTTTATGCAGCGGAACTATTTACCCCTCTTTCCACCCCCTTGGGGCTGACCCAGACCCGAGGCTCAAATTAAACAAAATCAAGGGCACTGACAATTCTTTAGCCACTTCACGTACGACGCGAGCTGGTATACCATCCAATCCCACAGATGTATTGACATCGAGGTTCTGTAATAGACTAGTTACCTCTACTTCATTCATCACAATTCCAGTATAAGCTGTTGGTTCTTCCATTCCTGCAATGTCACCACCTGGATGATATACTCTTGCAAAGTGCTCGCTGAGTATTTCCACTATATCAACTGATTCGGTTACCTCCCTACCCTCAGCATTTTTTAAGATAATTCTACCATGAACATTTTTCCTTTTACTTGCAACATATTAAAAAAACTGTTTGGGATTCTCTTTAGCCTGCATGGCCAATTTTCTTTCGTAATCTGCTTTTGTTTTTCTTACCACCCTTGTTACCATCCTGGCCTGAGCTTTATACTGTTCCTGCGCCTGCTGGTTACCTTTCTCCTTAAATTCCCTCCACAATTGTTTCTTTTTTTGCAGCTCAAGCTTAATAGTGTTATTCATCCATTTAACCCCTACTTGATTTATTATTCGGACTCTTGGTATACAGTCAACCATTGCCTCCTGCATACACCTCTTAACCACCTCCCATGCACTATCAACATCCAGCCCTTGCAGTTTTACATGCCATGGCACTGAGCCAAGCACACACCTAAGCTTGTCATACTTACCAGCCTTGTAATTCCACATGTACCCTGTCTTAATTGTAAATTCCGCTCCTTTAGCCACCTCCCAAGTCATGACCTTATGGTCATTCTCACCAATTGGTGGCAACATGGTCATGTTCGTTACAGCCACATTCTCGGTTGCAATTACTAGGTCAAGCACTCTCTGCCCCCTGGTATTTTCCACTACATGCTGCCACAGATAGTTGTCCCTTAATAACCGCATAAAATCCAATTCCTTCCTCCCATGTGCCATCTCCTCTTTCCAGTCAATGTTACTATAATTGAAATCACCCATAATAATTACCCTCCTTCCACTCATTTCTTCTATTTGCCTATGCATACCTATCCCCACCATCGATTCCATCACCTGGTCTATAGCAGCACCCAATTGTATATTTTGTTCTGCTAGATTCTATCTCACACCAAACAGCCTCAAATATGCTCTTTTCTCTATCCTGCAGTTCTACTTCTTGGCTGCAACTCATCAGCTAATCATCAATAACACTCCCCCCCCCCCTTTTATTCACCCTGTCACTCCTGAACACGCTATACCCGTCGCATTCAATCCCACTAGCTTTATCATCTTCTGTCAGCCATGTTTCACTAATACCAACAACCTGTGGCCTGGAAGTGCCAACCAAGGCCAAAAACACTTCCTTCTTGTTCCTAATACTCCTGGCATTAGTGTACATGAATTGCAGAAGCCCATTTGTCCCATCCTTGCTTTGATGCCTTATACTAACTATCCCATTCTGATTTGTTGTCCATAGTACTCGCTCGGGCATAATATACTCATTCATACACTCAACTGCCTCCCTAAAGTCTGCATATCTACTCCCCCCCCCCCTCTTAATAAATCTAGTTTCCCTGAGTCTGTACATCCACATCATTCATCAACACTTTTTCAAGCCTCCGTACACCAACTCCATTCAAATGTAACCCATCCATCTTATATAAGTCCTTTCGCCCATCGAACTCATTCCACACATCCACAAATTCGACACCACTCTCCATGCATAACCCACGCATTAAGTCATTGGCAATTATGGCCCTCCTTCTAAACACTTCACTGTCATACCGTGGTAAAATACTCACCATCCTAATTCTCTCACGCTTCTCTTTTGCTACCTCAAGTTATTCCCTCACATCCTCTATAATTTCCATTTTGTCCTCTTTCAAATCATTTGTTCCTGCCAAGATTATCATCTCTTTCACCCTCTGTTTTTGCACTCGAATAGATTCGCTAACGTCCTTTATGTTTGCACCCGGCTGGTACGACTTCATCAAACTCTCAACTATCACACCTCTTAATAGCGAATCCCCATACAGCACTCGCTCCTTTATTTTATTGACATTTACGAACATTCTATTATTTGTCATCACAGACTTACGCCGGTTATTAGTCGGTACGTTCAGCACACATTTTTCCATACGCTCCAGTTGCCTTTTCGCTCTGTGCCCGTTCAAACGCGCAATTTCACTACACGCATTTATCTCACTATTTTCATTATTGATCAAATCATCCATTCGTTCTGTATTTCTACCTTCATTTACACTTTCAACGACGCTCTCACACCTATCTGGCACTACCACGCAATTCTCTATCACACCGCCATTTTCTACATTCTAACTATCATTAACGATATCACTCTCACCACCCATAACATGCTTGAGATCCTCATTCTCCTTACACTTTCTGCACATATTAACTCCACTATCACCCTCTAACCAGACTCCCACCGCTCTTCGCAAAGCATACATCTCACAGACAGCACATTGCATAAATTCGTTTACATCAAAACTCTTAAACAAACATGGCGACCTGGCCGCCATTTTTTTCTTTATCGGTGCCATATGTACGCTATCTTATCTTAAAAATAATACTTAAAATAACAGAAAACACACAAAAATTGCAGAGACACACCAAGAAACAAAAAGCAAACAATACTACTTAAAATTCTAGTAAAATTGCCAATGTTAACACAAAATACTACTAATCTTTTCAGGAGCTCTTGACAAGCCGACGATCAAATCAGTGCGACACCAAGCGGAATCATGTAGTAATCTATCAAATGCTTTTTCCAAAGCCTAAGAATATCACTGTATATGATTCTCCCTTATCTAACACACTCTTCACCTTATCATAAATTGCAAGTAAATTACTGAAACAGGACCTACCCTTTACAAATCAATGCTGACCTTCATAAAGAATGCCATGTCCATCAACCCAATTCTGTATTCTATTCCTTATCAATCTCTCCAACACTTTGACCACAACTGCAGTTATACAGACTGGCCTATAGTTGGAGACTTCTGTCTTAGAACCATGCTTGTGGAGTGGTACTATTTTGTCCTCTTTCCACTCCTTTGGAACCCTACCCACTGGACTTTCATTAAATAACCAGGTCAAGGGCATTACCAACTGTAGTGCACATTCCTTAAGCATACATGGTGATATGTCATCCATTCCTACATCTTTATTCACATCTAACCCAACCACCATCTGAAACACCTCTGTTTCTTTCACTTCAAATTCTCCTAATACTTGCCTCTCATCTATATATTGCATGGCATCATTGACTCCAGTATGATATATGCTGATAAAGTGCTCATTCAATAATTCCACTATATCCTTTTCAGCTGTTAGTCCACTGCCATGACTATCCACCAATGTTAGTCTGCCATAATTATTCTTACAGTTGCCCAGTCCTGAAATTACTTCAGGCGTAAACTTTATTTGCTTATGCTTGGATAAAGGATGAAACCAATTTTTAATTTATAAATCATTTTACTAAGTTATATCTAACTTTCATAGATGTTATGTTCATCCACGAAGTAATACAAAAAAGAAAAAAAAGTAGAACCATAAAGTAAAAAATGAAATGGTTTCTTTTCTCCTTCTACATTAAGAAATTAAAATAGTTAACTACAGAGGCTGTGTCAAAGACCGTTTTTTTTTCTTTTTTTTTTCTTTTTTTTTCTTAATGGTATCAACATCCAACAGCAAGAAATGACTATTTTAATGACTAGCTAAGTCCATAAGAATTATACTTAACTCTCTTCTGGCTGAATAGTATTTCTCAATACTCTTCTCTAACCCTACTACTTCTCAATAAACTTATTTTCCTGATGTTGTCTATCTGGATGACTTCTGTCAATTTTTGAAGTTTTAAGTAATTTTTACCTGTTACAAGTGATTTATAAATCACAAATACATATTCTGGATTCACAAATGTCTTTAGTTGATATTTTCATCATCCAGTAAAGGATTCCTACTCTGCTTATTAGAAGCTTGACATGGATAGATTTCAGTCACAAATTTGATTTTCAGCCTAGAAATTATCTGATCCAGAGGTATTTCCCATTAAACACACACACACACACACAATTTTTTTTGATAAGGTTAACTTACCGATATTCTCCTCTGGCTGTGCAAAGTAGTCGATTAAATCTTCGAGACAGTGGATCATCTCTTCAAGGTCACCAGGGGTAAAAGGAATTGATTGTGCACCATTATTATTTTGTAAAGAATCCAGACCCCTATAAACAAAATAATTTTTTGCATAAAGAAATAAAGAAACAAAGTTATAAATAAAATGTACTTTGCATTTTGGTTAATATTTCTAGTGGCAATAAGTAAAAATTCTGCATTATTCTGTGTAAACAAAATGTAATTCAATTTTAGATCAAATTCAGCTCATTCAGTTTATTTTGTGTCAAAATCATAATGATGGTTGTAGAAAGTTTTATTGCTGAGTTATTACATATATTATACTTGAGAAGAACATTACCATCATATTTTTATATATTTTATATATATATTATATAATTATATCAATTATATATATATATATATATGTGTGTGTGTGTGTGTGTGTGTGTGTGTGTGTGTAATAACTTACATATATACAGGGTGTTCGGGATAAATTTGACAGTTTCGTAAGGAAAAAGAAAATCTTCTTTGTATCTATTAAATTTAATGAATTGACAAAAAAACATTACAGGCAGAGTTAATTACAATACTATCAACAAGATTTACTCAAAATAACCACCATTAGCATCGATCACAGCTTCAATTCTGCTTCGGAACCTCGAACAAGCTGATGCTACAGTCTCCCTGGGAAGGGCCGCAAAAACTGTTTTAATTTTATCCATTAACTGGGCTTTTGTATTACTGGAAGTGCGATTGGTGTCTTTTTCAACTGCGCCCCATACAAAATAATCCATGGGGTTAAGGTCTGGGGAGTTTGGAGGCCAAACATTTGGACTGGTGAAGTCGTAGAAATTTTCAGACAACCATTTTTGACTTTTCCCAGAGGTGTGGCAAGGGGCCGAATCCTGCTGCCATACATACGGCCTACCATTGGCTACCCTTGTTATCCAGGGCTTGACTACATTTAGCAACTCCACGAACAAAGCCCGAATTCCAATGCCAGGGTTCTTCAACACCTGTTCCTGCAGATTTGCGAGGAATTCTGCTGTACGAACGCAATCAGATCGTCTGCTAGGGATCTTTCTTCTTGCTACATCCTCGTAGTCACCATTGCAAGTCTCTAGTTCATGCCTGATTGTTTTTACTGTATTCAGGGAGCATTGGGCAGCAGTCGTAATATCCTTATTTTGATGGCAGGCACGAATCATCATGATACAAGTTATTCTCTTCCATGATTCAGGTGGGTTCCAGCTATCCATCCTTTCTGACATCTTGTATATGAATGAAGAAGGGTCCAAACTTTTAAATGAAGAGAAGTGTGTGTTAATACATGTAACTTACGGAAAAATATAATTAATTATAAATATGTCAAATTTATCCCGAACACCCTGTATATATATAAATAACTTGGTTATCCTAATATACAATATCCCCAAGGTAAAAAATTTATTACATACATATATATAATTATATATATATATGTGTTCTTTTTAACATATATTTAATTCTTTGCAGTGGAAAAAGAAATTGTTGTGGTGAAGAAGAGATATAAGAAGAAAGGTGACAAGCTAACTCATGAACAGTACAAGAGTTAGGCAAGAAAGATGACCAGCATGGTAAGGAAGAAAAAATCAGATTATGAGAAGAAATTAGCTGAGTAGGTTAAAGGAAATACCAAAGAGTTTTTGTTATATGGCAAGTAGGAGGAAGAATGACGATGGAAGGAGGCAGATGGTAGAGAAGTGATGGAAGCAACGATTGTTCAGTTCTATTAGTGACCACTTTGCAAGAGTATATCATCCAAGTGAAAATGTTGTTATGGGAAAGGTGACAGGGACTGATGTGAGAACAGAGGTTAATGAATTGGAAGTACTTAGGATATTGCAAAATCTGAATGTAAATATAGCTGTGGAATTACATGTGATATTGGCTCATGTTTTAAGAGAATGTGCATAGAAAATGGCAATGCCTTTGATTAAGCTGTTTAATTTAAGTCTCAGCTCTAGCAAAGTTCTGAGAGAAGAGAAGGGGAACAAAATAATTCCTTTGTATAAAGGGAGAGCTAAGTTTGTCATAGCAAATTATAGAACCAATCAGTATCTCTGCAGTGGTGGTAAAAGTACTGGAAAATTTGTAAAAAAAAATTCAGGAATGGGTGGATAATAATATGATATTCTATTAGGGGAAGCATGGCTTTGTGAAGGGCTGGTCATACCTCAGTAATCTATTAACTTTTTATAATAGAGTGACAGCAGTTGGATAAAGGGAATAGCTACAAGATGATACTGCTCCATTTTGCAATGCATTTCACAGGATACTACATGGCATTCTGTTATGCAAACTGCAATAAATGGGAATGGATAGGAAACTGGTGATATAGATAAACGGGCAACTGATGGACAGGTGCCAAAAAGTAGTATATGGAGGAACAGAATTCAGGAGAAGGCAGATGATTAGTGGTGTGCTGCATGGCTCTGTACTTTGACCACTGCTATTTAATTTATACATAAATGTTATAGGAAATAATTTGAAGGGAGATATTCAGGTGTTTGCTGAATGCAAAGTTGGGCAGGAAAGATGATACTGATGTAGAAAGCTTGTAGGATGATTTAAATATTCTGACAATATGGGCAAAACATAATGGATGTCAATTTAATGTGTTAAAGTTTAAAGTTATACATTCTGGGATACAAAGATTGCAAACAGTGTACTACATTGAGAAAACTGTACTATAGGTAAATGACGAAGCCAGGGATCTGGGGGGGGGGGGGTAGATAGAGAGTTGAAGTTTAGAAGGCATATTGCTAAAGTAGCTAGGGTAGTTAACAGGATTACTTGGTTATTGAAGAACAGACCAACAAGCAGAGATAAGGGAGTTATCATCCCTCTTTATAAAGTTTTGATGTGACAACATCTGGATTGCTGCACTCATGTGTGGTCTGGGTTTCTTGGGAATGAGGAAGAAGTGGAGAGAATCCAGAGGTGAGTGACCAAGATGGTGAGTGGTTTATGAAATGCTCTTTTGTGAATTGTAAAAGTTTGTTAATAGGTGCAAAAGGGATGATATGAGAGAAATAGGATTAATTATTATTATTACCCCAAGACCTCATGGAGTCAAAGACTCATCTGGGAAATACAAAGGAAATATTTCAGCAGTTGGGTAGAGGATGCAGGACTGAAGGTCAACCCTGTAAATTTGGTAAAAGTGTCATTAGCAAGGTTGTGAGAACTCAATTTTTCTCTTGGAGAGTGGTGAATGAATGGAATGGATTGCCAGAGGTCGGCTGTGAATACTTTCTTTGTTAATGGCTTCGAGAAGAGGTAAGATAGATATTGTGTTGATAGTTTGGGTCTCTCCCACGAAGAGTCTTGGAAATCCATGGAGATGCCATGCAATAATTATAATAATATATTCTTGGTTTAATCTTTACCCAAGCATAAGAAAACATAGTTGGCATGTGAATTATCTTCACAGCTAGTCTAATTGGGTAGTTGCCCTTCTCATGACATTTTTGTATTATGGAATTATGGAATATTAAGGCAATTGCTTTGAAGTCAACCTCTATATACAAACAGACAAGTCATGAAGTTACTTGATGCAGAAATGTTCTTTGTTTATGCTTGGGTAAAGGATTAAAACAAGAATATAATTTCTTGTCATATATAATATATATAATGATAGTTATCAATAAACTACTTTCACTGAATGTGAGTTTCAGTGTGAACATATGACAGTAAAATATGAGCTATTCTCACATGATTAATATCACTGTTAGGAAAAGTCAAGTAACACAATTTAATCTATGTGAATGTAGCATGTGAGTTTCAATTTTACTCTAAACAAATATATTAGTGGAATTCCTAATGCTTTGTGTAGGCTCTGCATCTAAAGAGGCTTAAAGCATAAATGTATCTCTCAGAAGCCAAACTGACCAAGTCCATGAAATAAAAATTAGAGAAAACTAATGTTATAAAGGATATATTTTTGTAATTTGGCTTAAAATGCAGGTATCCCTTGCTTAATGTGGGATTTGATTAATGCGGCGAAATTAATTGCGGCAATCCCTTGATATACACGGAAAGAATTTTGAATAATGCACCTTTCTCTGCGGAGCTCGCAGCTGATCTGACAGATACATGCAAAATGTGTAATATAAATATTCTTACGCAATTCAGTGTATAGCTCGGAGGTCATGAGTAGCTGTGCATTCATATATTATGCGAGTGATATTCCGCACTGTTTTTTGCTGTCAGTTTGGTTTAACACGTGATGTAAAGTTTTGTGATATTTGACAGTAAATTGTATCTGAGTGATGCCGCAACTTCCGATGTCAGTATAGTATTGGTTTAGTTTTTTTTTTTTCCTTTGTTTCTTTGTTCAATAATTTCTAGATTGTAATTGAAAATAAATAAACCATCATGTATTACTGAAATAGAGAGCCAAAGGCTTATTTATCATTCATGTCCTCTAGGAGATGTGCTTTATTTTATGGAAATACTAAGGAAAGTGATCTGGAGCTTGCTCTATCTTTACTACGAGTTGCCCATAAGGTTGCTTATACTTGCATCCGCCTAAACTTTTACTTTCTATATATTTAGCACGAAAGTCTTGTAGTTTCTATATTTGGCTATGAAATAATGTTGGTTTCGATACCCACTTAATTTGTACTATCATGTATTATATTTGCAGTGTTTTTTCTTTATGTTTCATTGCTTGTTTGCCGAGATCTGGAGAGTCATTTTGCTTGTTATCGTAGAATTTATGCCGAGAAGAAAAAAAACTAAAACTGTTCAAACGACGCTTGATAACTTCTTTTGATAAAAAAATTGCAGTAAATAATGTAGGCACAAGTATTTATTAATCATTTACTTTGCCTTCATTTTTTATCTTTCCTAAAAGAGTACCATATAAAACTAATTATTAATACAGTAATCGATCATGGACGAATTGTAATTTTTACCATTGATTATTAGATTTGATTAACGCGATTTTGATATACGCGGTAACATCGAAGGATTAATTAACCGCGTTAATCGAGGGATACCTGTATACAAACATATATTATATAGTGAATTATTTAATATATAGGTTTTATACTATAAGATGTAAAATACATAAAATTAAATATCTCAAAAAATGTGTTCATGTTTCATGTTTTTATAAATTTCCTATAAAATTTAAAGAGTTAATTGATTTAGCAACTGAAAATATGAAAATTGCAGAAAAGATAAATACAACAAAATCATTATAATATTATTTATTATGGAACTTTTAACAGATAATTGATATAGGAACTGCTTTATTATTATATGTTTATTATTTTATATTATTATTTTTATTATACACACACACACACACACACACTATATATTTTTTTATTTTTATTTTGTGTAAAGCTTCATCAAGTATTGCATGGATTATTGTGCACAGAGTTGGTCCTGGTTTTCATGGTGATGTGGATACATTGGAAAGGGTCTAGAGAAGACTGACGAAGGTGGTAACTGGTCTTTGAGATATGGGATATGAAGACAGGTGGAAACAACTGCAATTTGCAAAGTCTTGTGAATAGGAGGAAGAGAGGGAAATGATTGAGACATTTAAGTTGGTAAAGGGTAGTAACAGGATTCACGTGGAAGAAATTTTCCATAGAATGAAGGAAGAGTTAAAACAAGGGAATATACATAGAAGTATAAAGAGGATGTGAGCACAGGCATAAGGAGCAGGTTCTTTGCATGGAGAGTGGTTGGTAAGCAGAATGCATTGCCTGACATCGTGGTGAATGCGGATACATTGAATGAATTTAAAGCACAGTTTGATGGGCTTTATGTGTAACAGTGGGTATCTTTCATGGTCAGTCTTTTGACTCCATGAACATCTGGTGTTAATAATAATAATAATAATAAACAGGGGATCAAAAAAAATTTACAATGGAACCACATTAAATGCACTTCTACAGTCCCATTATCTTTAGATTTTCTTGTGTTAGGGTTCTACCATCATGTTCTTCTGGATGCTATATAGGTTGCAGATGGGTCTTCTGCCCATCAAGACAACATATACATCAGAGACCAATGTAAATCTTGTGTTAATTCCAAATTTTCCACTTCAGTCTACAAAGAGAGTGCTTTCAAACAAACTACATTCAGTAAAATGAATCAAAAATTAAAGAGTGAATAATATCAACCAGAAATTAACCCCAAAATTCCAGAACAACAGGAGCCACCTTCCTGTCAACCGTGGAAGGAACATACCAGTTATAATTAACAGTAATGATTTTAGTGTAACAAGTGAACAGGTAGAAGACCAAATGCAAATGAAGTCAGAAATTTCAACATGGAGAAATCAGAGAAGAGGAAACAGAAAAGCAAGTTAGACATTCAAAAGAACTCAGTATCCAAACAAGATCATTAAAAAAAATGAATTAATAAAAAAAACATCCACTCACGTTCCAGGGAAAGGCATTCACTGACATGGCCCCAATAGAGGCCACCCTGGAAAACACCAATCTTGAGTGGCTCAAGAACTCTCCTAAGGCAGAAACCTTAGCCGTGTTGGTGAATGCTTTTTCCTGGAATATGAGCAGTTCTGCTCAGTGGTAGGGTGAGCCTGTCACTCATTGAGTTTTAAGTGATCTGGGAGATTACCTAGTTTTTGGAGCACATCTTTTACTTATATAGTAGTCTCTAAAGAGAAACAACCAGTTTTAAACAGCTGTCAGGCCAGTGAAATCTTTTATCGAATGGACTAATAAAAGGTAAATATATGAAAGATTGGGTAGCGCCTGTGTCTTTTAAATAGCCCAAGCTAAGGCAACTTGGGATGTCAAGGATTGAATTCTCATAAGCTCTCAGGTCAACTTATGAAACTGTCATAGTTTTTACAAACATTTGGCTTTGAAATAATGTTGGATTTAATATCCACTCTGCCTATGTAAAGATGATTATGTATCTTTGATGTGTAGTAAGAAAGATGACGGAATCTGAGCTAGTTTCTGTTTTGTTCAGATGTTCCTTTAATACAGGGTATGCTGATTAATATAATTTCTTGTAAAATATAACATATTTTGTGTCTCAGCACTAAAACTTACTTTAACATAATTACAAGCTGTGCAATACACTGATGAAAATAGATTGTAATGAACTATTTGAGGATGATATTATTATTATTATTATTATTCAAGCCTCCATGGATTCAAAAGACTCATCGTGGGAGGTCCTTCCTAAGAAACACAAAGTCCATCAAGACTTATTGTTGGAGGTCCCCTCCTAAGAAACACAAAGTCTATCATACCATTCCTTAAACTCATTGACCATTCCTGCTCTCACCACTCTATCAGGCAATGCATTCCATGGTTCAACCACCCTCAATGCAAAGAAACCACTCCTCACCCTCTTGCTCACAGTTTCCTTTCATAACTTCCAGGGATAGCCCCTTGTCATCACTCTTCCTGATGTTCAACTAAGCAAAAGAATTCCCCAGTGTCAGCCCTGTAACCACCTTTCAACAGTTTAAAAGTCTCAATCATATCACCTCTCTTCCTTCTATCCACCAAACTCTGCAGTCCACATTCCTTCAGCTGATCCTCATAACTAACATTGTACAGCATTGAAAAAATCTTTGTTATTTGCCTTTCTACCCTTTCCATCTCCTTGAAATCCTGAGGACCAAATCTGAGAACAATAGCCTAAGTGTGGTCTGATCAGAATCTTATACAACGGAATGATAACTCTTTTATGTCTGCAGGTTGGTGTCCTTCTCATTATTGCAGAAATCCTCTGTGTTACCTTCACCACCTTTGCAATATGTCCCCTAAATTTCAGGTTTCTATCAATCATTAATCCCAGATCTCTTGTCTCCCCTACTTCCTCCAGTATAGCTCCTCCAACAGAGTATGCAGCGTCCCATCGATGTGTCCCAAATCTCAAGACCTTACATTTTGCTGCATTAAACCAATACTCCCATTCATTTGCCCATTTTTCTAGCTTATTCAAATCCTCTTGCAGGGCTACCACATCTGCACTATTACTAATAACCCTTCCCAGCTTCACATCATCCGCAAACAACTGAAAATCCCCCTGCAATCCACTGACAATGTCATTGATATAAAGGTTAAACAATATAGGTCCCAGTACTGAGCCCTGTGGGACCCCACTTGTAACTCTCTGCCTCCTTGAAACTGCCCCACCATACACAACTCTCTGATACTTATCGAACAGCCAATCCTGAATCCAATTGACCAACCTAACATCCAGACCCATGTGCAGCAACTTAAAATCAGGTTATCATGTGGCACCCTGTCAAATGCCTTCGCTAAGTCCAAGAAAATGGCAGTATATGTCTTTCTCTCATCTACTGCTCTTGTAACTTTATTATAAAAGGCTAGCATATTACTAAAACAAGAGCGCTCCTTCATAAATCCATGTTAGCAGGGTGACTCTCACAGATAACATTACCCTCATCTGCCTAATGCTGTATACGGTCCCTCACTAATTTCTCCAAGATCTTAACAACTACTGATGACACACAAACTGGCCTATAATTAGACACTTCCAGTCTGCTACCACCCTTATGCAATGGCACTAATCTTACCTTCCTTCCATTGACAGTGAGTCAAAGTTTCGAGGACATATTGTAAAAGAGGGAAAAATAGTTCACTATATTGTTTGGATGTTTAATAACACACTGACAAGCAGAGATAATGTAGTCATTATATTTATTTATAATGCTTTGATATTACTACATAAGGACTACTGTGCATAGATTTGGTCAGCTGAGTGTAATGGAAATAGTGGAGCAGAAACAAGTAAAGTAATCAAGATGGCAACAGGTCTTTGGAATGCTCCCATATGACAGATTAAAAGTTTACAGGTTATAAAATCTGATTCATGGAGGATTTTTATAGAATATAGGTACAGAATAAATTGTATAATACATAACAACAGAGAAGAGAATGTAGGGGGCACTCCTGATATTAATGTAAGAGCAGGTTTAGAAAGGGTGCAAGGACTAAAATGTTTATCTGGAGAGTACTGAATGAGTGCAATGGGTTGTGAGAAGCAATTGTTAGTGCTTTGTCAGTGAATGTGTTCAAAGGCAAGTATGACAAGCATTCTGTTATAATAATGATTAATGTGAGTACAGGTATTCACAACAAGTATTCATTGCCCAGCCAATAAAGAATAATAACAAAATAAAGACTAAAGTAGATGTGTTAGGGGATGTGCATAAAATCTTTTTTCTAATCACTCCACGTACTACTTTTGAAAAAACACTGGAGAAGTTTTAGTGTAACCAAAATGACAAGACTACAAAATGATGAATGATTTTATCATTTCATAATATTGATAAGAAACTCAATAGCTCAGTCGGTATAGATGAAGCTCTTTGGTCAAAAAGACCTCGGTTCAATTCCGATCCTTGATGTGTGGAACCTTTATCTGGTCTTATAAATTAAAGATGCCAAGAAATTATATTCTTGGTTTCATCCTTTATCCAAGTGTAAGCAAATAGAGTTTGCACGTGAAATAACTTCATGACTGGCTCCCACTGATGAGACCTCAATAAAGGTCGAAACTGGTCTGGGTAGTGGTCCTTCCCATAATGCATAGCATTATACATGTCCATAAGGATATGTGCTTTGCATTATGGGATGCTAAGGCAAATGATGTGAAGTCATTAGGCTCTATATATGAGTAATCCTGTCATGAAGTTACTTCATGCACAAACTTTGTTAGCTTACACTTGGATATTGATATAACCAAAAATATAATTTCTTGGCATCTTTAATTTATAATATAGTCAAGTGAAAAAAAATTTTCAACATCTATCTTTAATCCAGAGTATTTTAATAATAATGTGTTACACCTTTTGGTTACTTGTATATGGAAATATGACTTTTGCAATACTTCAGCCTTAGTATCCCTTCTAGGTCTGGCTCCCACTGATGTGCCTTAGCATTGAAATGGCAGCTGCACTGAGTGGCTCTGAGCAGAACCACTATTGCAGGTTCCTCTTAGTGGCAGTGGTCACACTCAGTGAGGTCTCACTGAGTGGAACCACTGCTGAGGGATCTGGGGGATCGCCTGAATTTTTTGGAGCCTTATCTTCACTTATATAGTGAAACTGGTCTGGATAGTGGCCCTTCCCATAATGCATAGCATTATATAGTGAAACTGGTCTGGATAGTGATCCTTCCTATAATGCATAGCATTATATGTCCATAAGGACATATGTGTTTTGCATTATGAGATACTAAGGCAATTTATATGAAGTCGTCAGCCTTTATATACAAGTTTCCCTGTCATGAAGTTACTTCATGTGCAAAGTTTGTTTGCTTAAACTTGGATAAAGGATGAAACCAAGAATATAATTTCTTGGCATATTTAATTTATAATATAACCAAGTGAAAATTTATCTGGTCTCTTTTGCTAAAGGTAAATTAGCCAGTCTCATATGAAGGTAGAAGGTTTTTTCACCCGGAAATTCAGGTATTTCTCCGTGAAAATACACGCTCCGTGAACATACACGGATTTACAGCCATGAATACTTATGACAATATGCGGAAGAGATAGGGTCCTTGCCACATGTTGTTACGCCCATAGTCAACCATCAGTGAAATCATGATAGCCAACCTCCTAAGGAGATGACACATGAATGGAAAGTATTGATAAAGTTAATGAAGAAAAAAAATTGAAGTGACTCACCTTCCTCCTGCTTACCAAAGTCAGGTAAGCAAGAAGAAGAGGAGGTTACAAAATATACTATTGAAGTAATCATAGTACCAAAGTCAGGTAAGTAGGAGGTGAAGTTATGAAATATACTATTCAATGAGAAAGATCTTGTGGGGGTGGAGATAAAGCAGTAGAACATAAAGTTAATGAGAATAGTATGCATTTGATTTATAGAAAAATATGTGATAGACATTGAATATTCTTATCCAAATCTAAGTCATAATTCCAGAACTAAATAGATAATAATAACATATTTTTTTCTAAATACACATACATGATAAACTTATTAATGAGTGATCCACATTTACGAATAACCCGTGCTGTGCGGGACTCTTCTTCTTGTGAACGGCTAAATTCTAAACCATCATCCATCTTTCCTTCTTCTGACATGATTGCCTGTGATAAAAGCACAATGCATATGCATTATACGTTCTGTAAATATTCTGAAAAATGTATAAATATAATTTTTAATTAATTTTAAGAAAGCATTTTAAGCATTTTCTTTTAGATTGTCCAAAAAAAAAAACATAGAGACACAGATTTTGTCAAAGAGAGAACCATAAACTACATTCAATAATCTATGCTTGAAAAAGACTACCTTTCCTGAAACAAAACATCATAATCTTGTCAGTGTGAAGGAGTAAAAACGGTATTTAAAAAAAATGGAAAATACACCATGTGGAAAGGGATCAAAAAATAATAACAAAAGTACAGTTCATGCATTATACTTATCCAGTTTCTAACCTCCACCACATAGACTGGTTTCATCATTTAAAAAAACAGCAGTGATGAGCTTAGACAAAACATACAAACAGGACCAACCTAAACAAATGTTAGAAATACAATGTCAGACTGTATTTCTAATGTTAGGAGAAACGGATAAAATGGATGAATCATGGAATGGAGAAATGAAAGAGGAGGAAAGAAGTTATGGAGGAAATACAAAGAACTGGGTACACATTAGTACCATGAGAAGCACAATGCATAGTCTAGGAAGGTAACAAGTGAATAGAGGAAGACGGAATTAGCATATAAAATTTGATTGGCTAAGATAGTAAAACAAAATCCAGGAGAAATCCTTGAGAATTCCACAGTTATGTGGAAGAAGTACAGAAATACAGTAGAAGAAACAGCAAATATGGAAGACTGACTTTAGTGACTGGAGATGACATGTTCACTGAAGTAGTAGAAACAAGTGCTTGATGTTAATGATGTAGGACTAGTTTGGATATCTCCACACATAATAGAATGCACCAAGACTGAGAGTGCCTTTGACTTGGTTGTGCAACAACATTCTAGCAATAGGAACAGTTCCAAAAGAATGGAAAGTAGGAAAAATAATGTCACTGCATAAAGGAAAATTCAAAGTAGTGGTGTTAACCTACAGTCCAGTTTGTGTATCAGGTATGGTGGTGGTGGTAAATATGATAGAGAGGCTAGTTAGAGATATAATACAAATTTGGATTGATAAGAATATACATCTTCCTAGAGAGCAACAGGTTTGTTAATGGGAATACTTCTTTCAGTAACCTAATTACATTTTATAATATGGTGACAAGCATATTGGACAGAGGAATGATTATGATAATTTTTCTAGACTTTGCAAAGGTGTTTGAAATGATGTTACGTAAGATGGAAATGGATAGTCAACTGGTAGTATGATTACAAGGATGGCTGACTTAGAATAGTCAACATAGTGGTGGTGCAATTTTGCAAAATCATGGTGCAATTTTGCAAAATCAAAAAGTGACAACTGTGGTATCATAGGACACTAAGACTGCTGTGGTTAATCTATATATATATTGATGATGTAGTCAAGATCTGAGTGGAGATATTTGATAATTTGTGGATGAGGCTAAATTGGGAAGAGCTATTTCAGAAACTCTTGTGTGATGCTACAAAGGGATTTCAATAGGGTAATGTTTTGCACAGATGAATAGGATATTAATTTAATGTTTATTAGATATAAAGTCATGAAGACCAGAGAAGATGGAATGAGATATATTGTATTGGAGGAACTTTATTCCAGGAGGAGGAAGAACCAAGGAATTTGGGAGTATAATTGCTTTCAATTGTGGGAAACTTGTGTATTTTGGAAATCACTCCACGTTTTCTCCGTAGCACTGGGACAACTCTTATATAGAAGCGTATGACTTCACACCACTTGCCTTAGTATCCCATGGATATACCTACATAAGGGACATAATGCAGCAACAGAGCATCTATGAGCAAGTGAATGAAAGGAGTCAGTGAGGGAAAGTTTGCATCAATTAAGCAAACTGCCCACTTCTGAATACAATCAACCATTCTGAAGGAGGTCTTAGGTGCACACTACCTCAAATGTAGAACATCTGAGATAGTGTGCACCTACCTCAGATGTCTCAAATCTGTCCATCTGTAGAACAGTATTCTACAGATGGACAGATTTGAGCTTTATAAAGTGTCAGGAGTTTAATAGGAGAGAATACTATTTGAAGCAAAACAGAATACCAAGCTTTTTGGAAGCTGAAGAAGTTATGAACCTGATGTGCTTATGCCAAGATTAGATGTTAGAATCCCAAAAAGAGATTTTGAGAATATCCTCAAAATTGAGGGGGAGAGAGAGAGAGCGAAGCATGGTCTTTTTTTTTTTTTTTCCTGGAAATAACAGGATTGCATTTTGGTAGCATTAAAGTAATTACGACCATAGAAAGAAAGAGCTTAACAAATTGACTTACCAAATAATAGAACTGTTCGGAAGAGAATATTTGACAAATTAGTAATGAAATATTAACTATGCTGGACTATCAGAGTATTCTGTATATTTACTGAAGGTGTATACTGAAAAATAATGATAATGATGATATTATTGATTATAATACCTAGTAAAGTATATACAGAGTGTCTGAGCTAGGGGTATCCAAAAATAATGCTTATAATGCAAGAACCACTCATTATATTTTTTCAAACTAAAGCTCAGTTGATAGGAAATCTCTCCAAGATTTGTTTTGTCACACTTTCAAGATCACTAGTGTGAATGCAAAAATGGCATAAAAACAGCTATAGCCTCAGTCAAGATTAGAAGGGGAGGTCCAAGTGCATGGCCACCTAGATCATTGAATATGACTCCATTGGACTTTTTTGCATGGGCTTTATTAAAGACTGTGTGTACCTGAGGAAAGTTCGAGATTTGGATGATTTGAAACAGCGTACCATTGCAGCAATTGCTCTAATAATGCCTCAGATGATGGAAAACACTTGACAAGCACTAGAGTATTGTTTTGACATCTGTCAAGCTACAAAAGGTTCCTACATTGAACTTTAATCTTCATCAAAACTTGTTGAGTTACTTTGTATAATAATAAAAAATTATTAGAGAAAAGTGAAATCACTATTGGAGGAAGAACAATATAGAATATTAGATTTGGAGATAATCAAGCAATATTAGCTAATACCGAAGATGAACTACAACACCTAATGCAAAAATGTGAAAGTATATGCAAGAAATGTGGTATGAAAATTAACACAAGAACAAAAAACAAAAGTGATGAGAGTCTCCAGGAAACCAGGAAGTGTCAAGGTGATGATGAATGGAGAAAGTGTAGAGCAAGTGAGCCATTACAAAACTTATTGAGTTTTGTATTGGCTCACTTGCTGGTATTAATGCCATTAACACCAAAGTGCATGACTTTACATTTATTAAAATTGAAATGACAGCCATTTTCACATGCCATGTGAAAATGGCTGTCATTTCAATGTTCAATTTTAGCATATTCAAATCATTCTGCAAATATTGCATATCAGCAGCACTCCTGATTATTCTACTTATCTTTGCATTATGACCAATCAAAAAATGGAAAATGTGACATGGAAATAAAAGAAAGAATTAACAAAGGACAATATACATTTTACAGCAAGAAAAATTTGTTTATTAATAAAATGAATAAAAATTTAAAGAAAAGGCTTATTAAGTGTTATATTTGGAGTATGACCTGATATGGGTCAGAAACATGGAAAAAGGAATTTAGCAAAGACCATAAGACAAAGAAAGCATAACTGGATAGGACATGTATTAAGAGACAGCCTACTGAAAAGAATGATAGAAGGGAAAATTGAAGGAAAGTGACCAAGAGGAAGGAGACGACTAATGATGCTTGATGATATAATGGGCATAAGAGGACATCAAGAAATGAAGAAGGAAGCAAGAGACAGAGAAAATTGGAGGAGGAGAATTTGCTGAGATATACCATTGGACCTGTCAAGAGACAGTACACTAATGATGATGATGACAGATGCTGAGATATATTTGTGTGTAGTTTGGATACCCCCTAGCGGGGACATCTTGCATATATATATATATATATATATATGTGTGTGTACTTTACAGTTGTAACACATTTCAATTAAAATTACATCATACAACATACCTGCTTCTCTTCTACTTTTCCAACTCCTCTCTTCTTTGTTTCATATGTCTGGGGAAAAATCATAAAACGATCAAAAACCAGATACTAATAATCTACATTCTAATGATGTGTAATAAGCATTCATATAATCATTTCTGTTAGAATTCTAAAACAAAAAAAAAAGGATATTCTTAGATTTTACTATTACTATCATTGTCATAATTGGACCTGCAAAGAAAACTTTTTACTTATTATGTAAGGATCATTTTGGACAATATGAATCTATTATGTCACTTTTTAAATTCTTTTATGGTCCACTTTCTCATCACCCTATCAGGAATGGGGGAAAAAAACTGCTCACTTTGTGTGGTGTGTGTGTGTGTGTTTCCTTTAATTTTCTTTTAATAATAATCCCATTATTAAATTGCTAATATTAGATTTGAAGACCACATATATTACCATTACCACTAAAGCCAACCAGAGCAATAATTAAACTACTTACAATTATTTTCACTGAGTCATTGATATTAGAAATTATCTCTCTTTATTGGGCATTTGCAAGGATAACACCAATTGATAAGGGAGCAATCACTATATGAAATGGACAACTATAAAGTTAGCTTTGTAAGAATTACTGATTGATTAATAGAAAAATTCATTAGGAAAAAGTATTATTATTATTATTATTATTCAGAGAGACCTCCAGGGCATCAGGAGGGAGATCATACTATTCACACCAGCTGTCATACCTCTTCATGAATTCATTCACCCTACTTGCACACACACACACACACACAACATCCAACGGCAATCCATTCCAATCATGCACTACTCTACAAGAGAAAAATCTAGCCCTAACCCCAGCATTCATTCTCAACTTCCATGGATAATCCTCGTGTCCTTTCTCCACCCTCCATAAAATGAAAAATTCCATCTAATGAAACCCTATGATCCTTTCAGAAGTTTGTATGTCTCAATCATATCATCCATCTTTCTCCTGTTTGCTAGTGTCTGCAGCCTACAAATTATCAATCTGTCTTCAAAATCTGTAGTCCACAATCCTGATATCATTTTTGACATTCTCCTTTGTACTCTCTCCACTGTATCAGAATCATCACTGAAACTAGACCAGCATGCAATAGTCCAGTGAGGTCTTCTCAAGGCCTTGTCAAGAGGCAAAATGACTTCCTTATCTTTCCATGTCAGGGTTCTTTTCAGCATTGCTATTATTCTCTGAATTGTATTTACAATTTTTGCTATATGACCTTTGAATTTCAACTTCCTGTCTACTAAGATCCCTGGTCTCATCAGTTTCTTCAAGCATAATCCCACCAATATAATATAACACTAGATATCTAATCACACCAAAGTGCATGACTTTACATTTAATAACATTGAAATGACAGCCATTTTCACATGCCCACAATTTCAGCCTATTCAAATCATTCTGCAAGTATTGCATATCAGCTTCCTGATTATTCTACCTATCTTTGCATCATCAGCAAATAACTGGATGTCACATGTTAAATCCTTCCCAATGTCATATTAATGTACAGATTGAATAATAATGAACCAAGGACTGATCCTTGAGGCACACCACTGGTTACCTTGAATCTTGCAGATTCACATCCTCCGTATACCACTTTTTGATATCTGTCAGTCAGTCATCCTCTCATCCATGTCAATAATTTATAATCGAATCCTTCTCCAATTTATGCAACAGCATTCCATGCTGTATTCTGTCAAAAGCCTTAGCAAAATCCAAAAGTATCATGGTATATTCATTCTCCTTGTCTAACTTAGTGGTAACATTATTATAGAATAAGTAAAGAGGATAAAAATCCCTTATTGTTTTTCAGCCAGTATGCGAAACTAAGACCGAAAACTACGATCTAAACGTTTCATGCCAACGAACTGTCGGCAGATCCAAGCATGAGTGACCATTTGGTAGTGCCACACCAAGGCGACTCGATCCTCATAATGTAAAGCAGTTCTACAACTCCTAGGAGCTGTGTGTTTTTACATTGTGAGAAAATATCAAAGACAGTGAGGGAGCTTGCTCCACCTTTGCATCGAGTTGCCTTGGTGTGGCACTACCAAGTGGTTACTTACGCTTGGATCCGCCGACAGTTCGTCGGCATGAAACGTTTAGATCGTAGTTTTTGATCTTAGTTTTGCATACTGGCTGAAAAACAATAAGGGATTTTTATCCCCTTTACTTATCAACCTCGCCAGAAAAAATAGCCGTTTGGCTTTTCATCTTAGTTATAATATGTTATAATATAATATAGTGGCACACCTTTCTGGCATTCGTATAGCGAAGGTATGTAAGTTCTTTTTCACTTAAACTTTGATATTATCTAGGTCTAGCTACTCACTGATGAGACCTCAAAAAAGGTTGAAACCGGTCTGGGTAGTGACCTCTCCTCATAATGTAAAGCAGTTCTACAACTCCTAGGAGCTGTGTGTTTTTACATTATGAGAAAATATCAAAGACAGTGAGGGATCTTGCTCCACCTTTGCATCAAGTTGCATTGGTGTGGCACTACCAAGTGGTCAACTTACGCGTGGATCCACCGACAGTTCGTCGGCATGAAACGTTTAGATCGTAGTTTTCGATCTTAGGTTCGCATACTGGCTGAAAAACAATAAGGGATTTTTATCCCCTTTACTTATCAACCTCGCCAGAAAAAATAGCCGTTTGGCTTTTCATCTTAATTATTATAGAATGTCAGCAAGTTGCTAAAATATGACCTTCCCTTAGTAAACCCATGCTGTTCATTGCAAAGTAGAGATTCTCTGACAACCCATTTCTGAATGCATGCCCTAACCAACTTTTCCAAAATCTTCACCACCACTCCTGAGATACTGATTGGTCGATAGTTGGATGGACTGGTCTTTGCACCATCCTTGTCCAATGGGATTACCATACATTCTTTCCACTCCGGTGGAATCTTCCCTTTTCTGACACTCAAATTATATAACTTGGTCAAAGGAACAGCATGCTCCTGATTACCCTACCTATCTTTGCATAATTAGCAAATAGCTGTATCAACCAACTCCTTGATAGGAATTACTCGTTCAACATCATGCATCATGGCTTTGTAAAGAGTCAGTCAATCTTGACAAATCTGTTAACTTTTTATGATGTGGCTGCAACAAAAAGCAATGGCTATTATGTGATCTATTTAGATTTCTGCAAAATCTTTGATAGTGTTCTGCACATGAACCTGTTCACAAAGATATCAGTTGAGTATTGATGATTGTGTTAAAGATACCAAGCAATTTTAAACCTGGTTTTACTCCATTTTTCCCAAGTGAGCAAACAGACAAAATATCAAGTTTACACCTGCAATTGATGCAAGACTAGCTGATCCCACAGGTAGTGCAAGACCAAGGCAACTCGTGGTAAAGGTGGAGCAAGCTCAATTGCAGGTGCAAACTTGACATTTTGTCTGTTTGCTCACTTGGGAAAAATGGAGTAAAACCAGGTTTAAAATTGCTTGGTATCTTTAACATAATTATACCCAAGTTAAAAATACTTTCTACATTTAGATCTCCTCCTGAGATTTTTATTTAATAAGGTTAAAACACCTTATGGTAACTTGTTTTGGTAAAATACTTATAAGCTCTGCATTACTAAATCTTGGTATTTCTAGCCTGGCTCCCACTGATGAGACAAGTCCCAGATTTAGCGGCCCCGAGAGAAAGCTCCATGTTCCAGCTCTGCAGTGAAAGTACCCCAGCCTTGGATTCCAGTTTCCAGACCCCGAGAGAGAGCTCCTATTACAGTCCTGCTGCTTTGGCAAGAACCCTTTGTCTTTTTTTTCTTCTTTGGTTCTTTGTGTTCCCCCTGTACCTAAGTTTAACAGGTTTTTCTTATCTGAAAACAGGGAAAGCTTGGCCTTTTCTACAGGTCTGTCTTTTTGTATACTTGGATCGTACAAGGGTCTACTCTTCCCTTTTTTTTTTTGAAGTATGTCTTCGGCTCTACCGAGAGTAAGAACCCTCGGGTTCGAAATCGACGCAAGTGTACACAAGAGGACGTTTGCGAAAGCGCTAATTGACTGCGTAGGGGCAGATAATATTTCTGGCTTTACCCACTATGGGGGTGGCAGATATCAAGTAGTTTGTAAAAATACAACAAGGGAGAAACTACTCAAAGGGGTTGAGTGTGAATGGAAACTTTGCCATCCTTTTGTCGTTGGTAGCATCTCTAAAAAGACGAGAATAGAGCGATTCCCTCTGGAATACCTAGAAGGAGGCAACGACATAATTAATCAAGTCTTTTTGAAATGGGGAACCGTACGAGATGTCCAAGTAGGCAAAGACGCTGACTAACCTGAATGGATGTCGGGGGAAGTCACGTTCTCGTTAACGATGAAAACAGAAGTTCCGAATTTTGTAATGATCGGATCGGCCAGGGTAATTATTATTATTTTATTATTATTATTATTATTATTATTATTATTATTACCACGGGCTACTCCAGGAGTCCTTAGACTCATCGAGGGAGGCCCTAAACATCATGTTCACGCAGCTGTTCAACATTCTCACAGTATCTATCATACCTTGCCTTGAACTCGCTCACTGTCATAGCACCCACAACAGACTCTGGCAGCTTATTCCACTCATTTACCACTCTAAAAGTAAAGAACCCAGCTCTAACACCCCTGCTAACCACGCTCTTGCCCAGCTTCCATGGGTGTCCCCTAGTTCTCCCACCACCAGTCCTGATCTCAAAAATATCATCTGAATTAATCCTATAGAATCCTTTTAGCAATTTGAATGTCTCAATCATGTCTCCCCTTTTCCGCCTATCAACTAGTTTCTGCAACCCACAAATCTTCAACCTGTTCTCATATGGTTCATTCCATAGACCTGCTATCATCTTAGTCACTCGCCTCTGGATCCTCTCCACCTCCTCCCCATCAAGAAGGAACCGAGGTGACCAACCTCGGTTCCTTCTTGATGGGGAGGAGGTTGAGATACCCGGGAGTTACCCGGTAATGGTGAGTTACCCGGGAGTGAAGAGGCAATGTTTTAAATGTGGAGCCCTGACTCATCTCGGGGCCCAGTGCCCGAAGTTAAAGTGTAAGAACTGCCTAACAGCAGGTCATACACTAGCATAGTGCCAATCGGCATGCCTAAAATGCGGCATTAACGGCCATAAAATAGACACCTGTCCGGACAGAAATCTGGCCGAAAAATTGGGAGGCACTATTACGCCCAACACGGAAACAACAGCCCAAAATGTTATTGGCGCAGAACCGAATGATTTCCCCACCCTGAAGGGTGCGCATGAGGGAACAACAAAGAATCATGCCGCCACCTCCGAAACACTGCCAAGTACACCAGTGGAGAAGCCTGCAACCAGGAAAGATGAAGGGCAGGAGGAACTGGCCACCGATCAAACCGCCACTACAGACGTAGCAACCGAAAATAACCAGCAGCACCAACAAAACGGAACTATCACTGCAGTCACAATAGACGAGGACACGGAGGCAGGAGATATGGAAATCAACAATGCAGAAACCACACAAAAGAGGCCAGCCAGCCCTGAAGAAGTAAATATTAAAAAATCGAAACAAGGAAGTCCAGCACAAGTTGGAAATATAAAGTCAACTTCAGAACCCACAAAGTTCCCTCATGCAAAGGCCAATGCACCTATATTGCATCTCTTAAAAGATTTCCCCGAGGAGGAGGCGAGACTACGAAAAGCAATAGAAACATTCGGAGACATTCAACTGATACTCACAGGACAAAACGGGCCAAGAGTCGTCAGTGCAGAATGGAACGACGTGTTTGTCGATAATATAGATGAAATCACTCCTGAAAAGATCATTGGTCTTATCGATGCAGAGGACGATGTGGGACTAGCACTGCACAGAGGCCTCTACATGCTAAACCACGTCCGTGGAGACAAATTAGCAGATCTCATCATTAAAACCCACAACAATAGACAGCAGGAGGATTTAAACCTCGCCTAACAAGTCAGTCGACTCCTAGTATCGATCTGCCAGAAGGGGAAAAAAAAAAAAAAAAAAATTCTAGTTGTTTTTTCTTCTTTTTGTCCTCTTTCAGATTAGAATTTTTGTTGTAAAAAAGGTCTATGTCTATTCCACACAGGAGGGGGGTATCCTGAGAACCTGGGCTGCGAAGGCTTACACCGAGGCGGTGCAGCTCCTTGTGGGCTGCATCACCCAGGCCAGGCTCTGCCCCCGCTCTTCTCAGTATTAAACTGGTCATTCAGGTTGAAATTTCAGAATTTACCTAGTTTCTTACAAATTGTTATATGTAATTTTTAATGCTATTTACTAGTTCCTCTTTTTCATGTGGTGCTTCTTTCATTTGTTTTTCCCCACTTTCCTCGGGCTGACATCTGAAGAGGTGACTGACCGGGGAAAGCTGAAAAGAACGGATGGAGGGAGATAATGTCGGAGATCTGCTTGGGGCTGACATTTAAGTCAGGCCAAGTAGATCGACTGAGGCCTCTTTTAACTATCTACTACTATCCACTCTATCTTTTCTCCTCCTCTCTCACTATCAAGCTGACTCTCAGCACAACTTTTTTTTTAAATCTAAAGAGGCCAGTGATGAAAGGCATGAACTCCCATTCAACCTCAATAAAGGTCGAAACCGGTCTGGGTAGTGGCCCCTTGCCTTTAATACAAAACATCATACATTCCCTTCTTGGAGATGTGTTTTGGCATTAAGGGTAAATATTAAGATTAGTGATCAGAGCTTGCTCCACCTTTACCACGAGTTGCCTTGGTCTTGCACTACCTGTGGGATCAGCTAGTCTTGCATCAATTGCAGGCGCAAACTTGACATTTTGTCTGTTTGCTCACTTGGGAAAAATGGAGTAAAACCAGGTTTAAAATTGCTTGGTATCTTTAACATAATTATACCCAAGTTAAAAATACTTTCTACCTGAGTATTGATGATTGTTTAGTTGTTATTATTATTACCCAGACATCTCCATGGAGTTGATATATACTCACCATTGGAGACTTACACTAACCATTATTTCCATGCAAATACCTATCTTACCTATCCTTTAACACATTCACTGCCAGGGGTGGGGGTACCACAAACAAAAATCTAGTCTCAACAATTTCCAGTTCTCTTCATGTACGGAAAAATTTCTTTTCTATCGAATCCTATAAAACTCCTTTAGCAATCCATTATGTCCTATCTTTTTTAGTCTGTTAACCAAACTTTGCAAACCACGCACCTTCACTCTATCCTCATAGGGAACATTCCACAGAAATGTCATCATTTTGGTCACTTGTTTCTGGATCCTCTCCACCACCTCCTCATTTCTAAGAAACCAAAATGCCCCCATCAGTGCACAGTTTTACCAAGTAATCATTTGAGCTATTTTGTCAACTTTTACAATATGCTCTCTTAACATCCTGTCCACCATCAACCCCAAATCCTTAGCAGCATCAATTTCCTGTAATCCAGTAATATCAATGTAATAATCAGTATGTAATATTTTCAAAGTGCATGCACAGCCTTACATTTTGCCACATTAAAATGACAACCATTATCTTTTGCTTATATGACCAATTTATTTAAATCATTCTTGCAGAATCTCTACATCACCTTTATTAACTATTGTCCTCTCCAGTTTTGCATCCTCAGCAAACAACTGAATACACTCCCTCAAACCATGCTCTATATCATTAATATATAAATGAAACAGTAGTAGTAGTCCTAGTGGTGGTACTGCACTAGTCATATTCATTCTTCTGGCTTCTACTGTACTGTACACTACTGTCTGTCTGTCAGCAAATTTATCCATGACCCCCAATCCGTGACAGCAGCCTCATATCCATTCCCATTTGCTTCAACTTATATAATAGTTTTCTATGTGGTATTTTGCCAAATACTTTTGCAAAGGCACATGATGAAATACCACATGGAAAATTTGATTATTAAATACACTGATTTGGATAATTTCTCTTATTTAAATATAAATGTAAATTACATTTTATATGAGAAAATCATCCAACTCAGTTTTTGTTGGAAATTATCCAACAAAGTCATGCTTTCCATCACAGAATATCATATTACTCCACTCATTCCTGAAAAAGGCAGACAAAAATAAAATCTTGCACAGGGCCCATGAAAAGCTAGTTACGGCACTATATATCTACCAAACTCTGCAGTTCACATGTCCCCTCAGCCTACCTCATAACTAACACTATACAGTCCTCTGCACCCTCTTTAAGGTTAATTGATACCCTTCATGTCCCAATGACCAAATCTAAGCACAGTAATCCAGATGTGGTCTGATCAGGGCTTCATACAATAGAATTATTACTCTTCTATCTGTACTGGTCAGCATCATTCTCAGTATTGCAGTAATTCTCTGGATTACTTCACCACCTTTGTGATATGTTCCCTAAAACTTCAACATTCTGTTATCCCAAGGTCACCCCTTCAAAACAAGCTTAGAGAGTTGACTGAGAGATATAGGTGTCTTGTGGTTGGCTGAAATAATAATAATAATAATTCATCTACACTTGCTATCCTCCTATGGCCACATAAAAAAAGAACTACTTGAAATTTCATTGAATTATAGCTCTATTTTCCTCTCACATTCTTTTTGTTTCCTTTCTTACTATATGTCAGTTTCATAGCTTGAGCCTTATAGTTGCAAGAGTTTTACACAACAAATCACAAAGGAGTGGAAAAAGGATAAAATTGTTCCAGTTCACCACCAAGGGACAGGTGATAATAATTGTTAATATTATTATTATCATCATCATTATTATTAACATCTGACCTCAGTGGATCAAAGGACTCATTGTAGGAGGTCTACTCTCTCATGCAAAAAGATCATCGAACTATGCCTTAAACCAATTCACAGTTTCTGCACTCACTACAGTTTCAGGCAATGCATTCCACTCACTCAACAAAATCTTCTTTGCAAAGACTCTTCTTCTCACGCCCTCCTTATACAGCTTCCAAGGATGGGCTTTAGTTCTACCTTTGTCTTACTCTACTCTATGAAAAATCTCCTCCACATTAATCTGGTAACAACCCCCACCAACATATATGTCTTAATCATATCCCGTCTTCTTCTATTCAAAAGGCTCTGTAGGTTGCATTGACTCAATTTTTCCTGATATCTGATATTCTATAGACCGACAGCTATTTCGTAAACCTTCTCTGTACCATCTCCAATACATTCTCATCTCCCTGAAAGCAACTAAACCTGCACACAGTGTTCCATAAATGGCCTGATTAAAACCTTATACAAGGGAACCATAACCTCTTTACTTCTGTATGTCAATGAAATCCTCATTATTGACATAATTCATTGTCATGTTTTTACAATTTTAGCAATGTTACTCTTAAACTTCAAATCTCTGGCCATGATCACTCTCTAATCTCTATATCTTCCATCTCCTTCAAAATTTTTCCATTAATTGTATACTCTGCATCCCAACCATACCTACCAAATTTCAAGACCTTGCACTTCGCAACATTAAACTGATAGCTCCGCTCATTAGCCCACTCACATAATTGATTCAGATCCTCCTGCAATGCTATAACATCTGCTTTACATCTCATAGTTCTTCCTAACTTTGCATCATTGGCAAACAGCTACACATCTACAATTAAGCTGGTATTAATGCCATTAAAGTACAAGTTAAACAATAATTGACAAAACAGATCCCTGTGACACTCCACTAGTGACTTTCCTCTTTGATGGATTTCTTTGGAAGAAAAACCATCCAATAATGAACTTGGCTGTAAATCTTATCCATACTGTGATCTTTAGCAAAAGTAAGTGAACTTGTTGAAATGCACAGGGATTCTCTGTAGCACAGATACAGTAGTTTTGAGTGTTTACTGTTCCACAAACATGAAAATACACTTCATCACTCTATAGGATGGCCCAAGGCTAATCCTCATCCACCTCCATGAGTACAAGAAATGTCAATGCAAATATTTCTCAGATGCTGGCATCTCCCATTTCCAACTCTTGGCTGTGATTGAGTTTATACAGGTAGACCTGCAATGCTTTACACAAAGTTCTCCATCCCGTTTTGTATGGCAAATCTAATTATCTTGCCATTCCCCATAGACTGCATGAACTACAGCATTCTCATTTGACTGTTCAACAAGTACACTTGTAACATCCTCAGTCATTTGCAGAATTTTAGATTTATGCTCTCTTCCTGGTTGGACTGTCAAACTGAATGCCTCTTCAAATCGATGCATTGCACTGGTTTCATTGGGCCTTTTTGCAAAATCTTTAGGCATATGTACTTGGGAAGTGCTGCTGCAGCATTTTCCCCATTCTTATAAAAACACTTCACAAGCAAAGCACATTCAGGCAAAGTGAGACCTATTGTGCAAGTCGAAAGACTGTAGAGTCAATCTTTCTCCTCCATTTATAGTGCCTTACAGTTCACATGGTATGAAAAAATTCACTATCTTTTTTCACTCGTAGTACTGTTTCCTCTATCAGTCATTTTTTGAACTAATTTTTTTTATTGCCAAAATCTCTTACCTATTATTTAGTTAGGGTACCCACCAAATTTCAGGGTATCTTTCTACAGATTGCTCTAAATGAAGGTATTTTAATGTAAAACATCCTGTACTTTTTAACATACATTGAGTGACTAGCACTTATCTCTGCTCAATTTTGACAATCAAGCCAATTAAAAACATTAACCACAAGTTATTACTCACCTTATATGAAAGCCAAAGTCCTGTTTCTTGATGCTGTAGAAACACTGTTGTGTCACCATATTTTATTAAGGGAGAGCCCAAGACCTCCTCTTCTTTTTCATCTAGTACAATTTTCTTATCATCCTTAAAATGAAAACCAGGTAAAAAACAAAGGTTTATTTTAATAAATATATATATAGCTAGGGAATAAACAACTTTGTTATTATTCATATTTTTTTCAGCATTTTTATTTACTTTTTTTTCCATATGAAAAAAAAAAAGTAAAAAAAAAGACTACCCACAGTAAATCAGTACTGTGGGTAGTCTAAGAAGTGTTTTATCATTTTTTATTATTTTATTCATTATTTTTTTATCTTTGTTTATTTTTAGGTAGTCTCTTCTTTGGAGACCAAACATGTAACCTTTCCAGTCAATTTAGGCCTTCAATAAGCAGGGTATCAGTCTCATACTAGATCATGAATTTCATCTCCCACCTAAAGAAACAGTCACAAACGTCGATGTCCATTGCAAGATGTGAACCTGCAGTCTGTTGGTTGGAGAGTGGGTGCTTTAATACATTAGCCAACTGCACACACAAAGGATACAAGCAAACATGTAGTCTTAAGCAAAGGATGCTTAAGACTACAAGAATGTGAGACACAGATCACCATTTAACAAATTTTTATACACACCATTTTGAAGAAATAGTCTCACACACACATATGCTTTAAAACCTGAACATGATTAACCATGCAAGCATATGATCTTTTTTTTTTTTCTCTCTTTTTTTTTTAAATTTAGTTTTAAGCATTTAGTTTCATGACACTGTTCAGGTTCCTTTCTTTCTCATCTCAGTTGAATCCATCCTAAAAATAGGTTCTCCTAAGGAAAAATACTCACAAACTGCCTTCAGTTTTTGGAGACACTTATTACTAGAATTTTTCAGGTATCAATTCTATTCTCTCTCTCTCTCTCTCTCTCTCCCCCTCTAAGGAAAGTTGATGTACACTAAGAGATATAATATTTGCATCCAGTTCTCATCAGCATTATTCTTCACATACTGAAGACATTAACTAATAATGATACATGGATTTGTTCTTAGAAGAGTGATGTACATAATCTAGAAATCACCTTTACCATAATGAATATAAGAAAACTGTCATTAAAGAATATAGAACAACCTCAGGCAATCATAAAGACATATGTTTCACAATAAAACTCATATAGTGACAGCATTCTATAAACAATGATAACACAAGCTTTTAAAGGAACCTACATTTGCCAGTTTATCTAAAATAGGAAAGATGACATTCAGAGAAACCTAATAAAGGGCAGATGTTTTATTTATTAAATTTATTTAACCTTGGTTAAAATATACATTTGATTAGATGTTGCAAATAACATAAAACCATAAAAAGAACTCAAAAACATTAAAATAAAACATAAGCAACAGGAAAAAGTCAGAAGGGTAGGACATATTCACATTATCATGGAAAAGGTAGCATAGTTTTAAAAGTGGAGGAGGCACCACAGTTCTCATGTCGTTCACAACTATGTTTTTTTTATTTATCTTTTTCATTGTCTGTACACACTGTGGGTTTTTTTTCTTATACATAAGGAGAGTAACATGATCTTCTGCAATTAACTGAAGGGTAATTTGGGTTCCAGTATGCTGTGAATTAGTTTAGAGTTCTCTGTTCTCGGTGGTGAGGATATTCCAGTAGCAGTCGGCTGTTCAGCTTCTTGCATAGATTATGCATGAGATATTGTTCGGATTCAGTAGGCTGAGAGATTCTTTTGTGGTTGAGAGATTCTCTTGTGTTCCTTGGATAAAAACTGTATACAGCTTTTGATGCAGTGAAAAGAAAGTTGCATATGCAATTTCCAACCATCACCCCTGACACACACACACACACACAGAACTCGAATCTCACTGACTTCCTGAAGCAAAGTTTCATCAATACAGCCTTACAGTACAGTACACAGCCTTATATCTTTGCATTTCAAAATACAACACCATCACTTATTAAACTATAACTCCCCCACTCATCTGTTCATGCTGAAAGTCAATCCAAATCACTCTCAAGGGAATTAACATCTGAAGTGCTCCACAACTTTGCATCATCATCATCATCAACATACAACTCAAGATCCCCAGTCAATCCACATGAGATATCATTAATAAATAAAACAGCAAGAGCCCAAGAACAGAACCCTTGGGCACAACCACTGGTTACCTTTTTAAGGCATTGCTCCATCATACACAACTTGCTAGTATCATTCAGAGAAGCAAGCTTCAATTCATCTAACCAACCTATTATCATTTCCGTCAACTGCATCTTCAACATAATTGCATCTTTAACTTATCACAAGGTAATCTATCAAAAGCTTTTGCAAAGTAAAGAATATCACTGTATGTGAATCTCTCTCTCTCTCTCATCCAACATGCTCATCAACTCATTCTGGTATTTTATTTATAAACAACCTCTCTAATACCTTGACTACAATTGCAGATATACAGAGTGGTCTATAATTGGATCCTTGAACCATGTTTGTCTGTAGAGTGATGCTTTCCCCATTGCAAAACTTTTATTAAATAAACAGATCAAGGACATAGCTAGCTCTTTTGCACATTATTATTGCATGGACACCTCATGTAGTCCAAAGGAACATCGCAGGAGACCCAAACCATCCATAAAATATCTATCATACCGCTCCTTGAACCCATTAACATATAAAGCACTCATAACTGACTCCGGCAACCAATTCATTCACCACCCTCCCAACAAAAAATCTAGTCCTCACACTCTTGCTAACCACGCTTACTCAATTTCTAGCAATGACTGCTTGTTTTGTTTCTTCTGGCCAAGTCCTGATCCTTTAAGTAACTTAAAGGATTATTTAAGTTATTTAGGATCAGCACTTTGATCATTTAAGAAACTTCAAGGTTTCTATCATATCCCCTCATTTTGCCTATTAACCAACTTTTGAAGCCCACAAATCTTCAATTGATCATCAAATATTTCTACAGACCACTCACTATCTTCATCACTCACCTCTGGATCCTGTCCACTATTTCCCTACCCCCCTTACCAAGAAATCTGGGTGATCACACCACATTAATCCAGATGTGGTTATTAAGGCCTTATAAAGATGAATGATAATTTCCTTATCACTGCTTGGTAGAGTGTTCTTCAATAACCAAGTAATCCCACAAACTACCTTGCCAATCTTAGCAATATGTCCCCTAAACTTCAACTTCTTATGACCTACCAGCTTCCAAATCCCTAGCTTCATCAATTTTCCTGGAGTACAGTTCCATCAATGTGGTAAAAAGCTCATAATTTACTTATCCCAAAATTATTATTATTATTATTATTTGGTAACCTCCATGGAGTCAACAGACTCATCGTGGGAGGGCCACTCAATCAGCAACATGTCTGTCATAATGAGCTTTGAAGTTATTCACATGACCTGCGCTCACAACACACTCAGGCAATACATTCCACTCAGTAACAATTCTCCATATAAAAAATCTACTCCTCACACCCTTCTTCATCACATCTCTGTACAACTTCCAGGGATGGCCTCTCGTTCTTCCCATTTTAACATCCACTCTTTTTATAATTTCTTCTGTGTTAATCTGATAGAATCACTTAACTAATTTGAAGGTCTCTATTATATCTCCTCTTTTCCACCTATCCACCAACCTCTCTAATCCACATTCTCTCAAACACTCTTCATAACTAACACTCCAGAGTCCTGATATCACTTTGGTTATTCATCTTTGAGCCCTCTCTAGTACTTCCACATCACAATGAAAACTAGGTGACCAAATTTGAGGCAATAGTTCATATGTGGTTTGAGCAATGTCTTATATAGAGGCACCATTTCCTCCTTATCTCTTAATGTCAATGTACTTTTTATCATAGCAGTTATACGATGTGAAGTCTTTGCAACACATGTAATGAGCCCTCGAAACTTGAGTCCACTGTCTACTATCATTCCAAGAGCCCAAATCTCATTCATTTCCTGAAGTACATCGCCACCAATACAGTACATAGCCTTATATCTGTGTATCCCAAAATGTAACACCTTGCATTTATTACAAGAAGAAGATTTATTAGAAGAAGAAGAAGAAGGTACTATTTTCTGAACAAGTTGAAGTAATTGGACAGGGAAACTAAAATTGAAAAGGTTGAGTGTAAGAGGGAGAAACTTATGCAGTGAATATATATATTTGTTGATCCTTTTTCATGGAATAAATTGCAAATAGAATGGATAAAAATCAGCATGAGACTATTGAAATTAGTGACATGTATATCATTTCTAAAGCTGGTACAAAAACTAAAGGGAATTGGCAATTTTTGTATACCAATGCAAGAAGCATTCGAAATAAGAGGGAAGAATTTTTGGCATTAGTCAGTGCAATCTCACCAAACATTGTAGGCATCAGTGAAACTTGGCTGTCAGCAGAAGATGTAGTTACTGGAATTGAATGTGATGAGTACAGTATTTTCAGGGAGGATAGAGAAGATAGAATGGGGGAAGGAGTAATGTTGATGATAGCTGATAAGTTGCATATATCATGAGAATAGACATGTGAATGATAGTTCATTTGAGGCAGTCTAGTGTGAAATAGTGACCAATGCAACAAAATATACAGTTTGTTGCTACTATAGACCAGGGGATACAGGGGTGATATTAAATTCAAGCATCAGCAAATTAGTGCAATGAGTGCAGGGTTAATGATTATTATGGGGGATTTTAATTATGGTGATATCAATTGGAAGGAGAAAATATCACATGGCAAAAAGGAAATGGAATTCATACACCAAAGAGATAATTACTTGAAACAGTACATAACTGAAGCGACTCATGCTGTGAGAGTGTTGGACCTGGTCATTGGTTCAGAGGACATATGGATAAGTAGGTGTCCTCGGTACCTCCAATTGGTGAGAGTGATCATGTGGCATTGACTTGGGAGGTTGAAAATTTGTGGCTTTCTCTCTTAAGAAGGGGTTTATAACAGAACTACAGGTTAGGTAATTATAACAAGCTTTGGAGTGAGCTTACAGCCATCTCATGGCAGTTGTTAGCAGTAAACGGGATATAATCAGCGAGTATCTGAGGAAGTCAATATCAGAATGTATTCCCGTGGTCAGGAAGACAAACAAGGTAGGCATTAGATGGATGAGTAGTAGTATCAGACTTTATCTGCAAAAAAAAAAGAAAATGTTATGGAGAATTTACAAGGAGAAAGGTGATCAGTATAGCCATAAGCAGTACAAGGCTTAAGCTAGGAAGGTTACCAGTATAGTAAGAAAAGCTAAATCAAATTATGAGAACACCTTAACCAATGAGATCAAGAGTAATCCCAAAGAGTTCTTCCACTATGTGGCAAGTAAAAGGAAGAATGACTTTGGAAGGATAACCTTAGTGGGTGCTGATGGTATTGAGGTGATCAACTAAGATGTAATAGCAGAGTTACTGAGTGATCACTTTTCAAAAATCTATCACCCAAGTGAGGGTATCTCTGTACCTGTAGCAATAACTAATGTGAGAATTGAAGTTAATAAATCAGAGATACTTAGTATATTGCAGAATTTAAATGCAAAGACTGCTGTACGTTTAGATGGAATATCAGCTCGGGTGTTGTGTGAATGTACAAAGGAATTGTCAACGCCTCTTACTTGGTTATTTAACTTAAATTTGAACTCTGGTATGATTCCTAGGGAGTGGAAGGAAGGCAAAATAGTTCCTTTGCATAAGGTGGCTCTAAGGCTGCGGTTATTAATTACAGACCAATCACCATCTCGGGAGTGGTGGTAAAAGTATTGGAAAAGTTGGTTAAAGACAGAATTCAAGAATGGGTGGATCAGAATATGATACTCTATAGGGTCAACATGGTTTTGTTAAACGTTGATCCTGCCTTAGCAATTTATTAACTTTTTATAATAGAATGACATCTGAGTTGGACACAAGAAATGGCTACACAGTGGTACTTCTGGATGTTGCTAATGCTTTTGATGGGATAATCCATGGAATACTGTTGCACAAATTGGAGCAGATGGGAATGGATACTAAACTGGTGATACGGATAAGAGAATGGCTCAGGGAGAGATACCAGAAAGTGGTGTATGGAGGAGCAGAGTCCAGGATAAGGCAGGTGACCAGTGGTGTGCCTCAAGGCTCTGAGCTTGGGCCGTTATTGTTTAATTTGTACATAAATGATATAGGAAATGGCTTGCAGGAAGATATCCAGTTGTTTGCTGATAATGCAAAATGGGATAGTGCAATAAAAAATCAAGCTGATGTTGAGAGTTTGCAGGATGATTTAAATAAGCTGGCAAAATGGGCAAAAGGTAATGGATGTCAGTTCAATGTGGAAAAGTGTCAAGTTATGCATTTTAGGATTAAGAGATTACCATCAGTGTACTACACTGATGGAACGGTATTCTAAGAGATTGATGAGGCCAGGGACTTGGGGATGTTGGTGGATAGGGAGATGAAGTTCAGAAGACACATTGCTAAGGTGTCCAAGATTGCATATAGGATTACTTGGTTATTGAAGAGCACACTAACATCCAGAGATAAAAGGTTATCATTCCCCTTTATAAGGTGTTGATAATTCCACATTTGGATTACTGTGCTCAAGTCTGGTCACTTGGATTCCTGGGAGATGAGGAGGTTGTGGAGAGGGTTCAGATTAGAGTGACTAAGTTGGTGAGTGATGTAAAAAATGCTACCTACATTGATAGATTGAGAGCTTGTGGATCACAGAGGTTGGTTGATAGGCAGAGAAGAGAGGATATGATAGAAACATTTAAATTACTAAAAGGATTTTATAAGATTGATGCAGGGGAAATATTTCAGCTGTGTGATAGTGATGGAAGAACAAGATATCATCCCTGGAAATTAAGGAAAAATGTAGTTAACAAGGTTATGAGAACTAGATTTTTCTTCTGCAGGGTGGTGAATGAGTGGAATGCATTGCCAGACTCAGTTGTGAGGTCTTCGTCTGTAAATTAATTCAAGAATTCACTATCACACAGCTGAGGTATGATAGATATTGTTTTGATAGTTTGGGTTCTCCCACGATGAGTCTACTGCCTCCATTGAGATACCCATAATAGTAATAATAAACATTAAAACTGCAAACCCACTCATTCATCCAAGCTAAAAGTTTATTGAAATCATCCTGTAGAGAATTAACATCAGCACTACTCCTGATAATTCTACCTAATTTTGCATCATCGACAAACATTTAAATCCTCAGTCAATCCACATGAAATATTATTAACAAACAAGTTAAACAATAGGGGCCCAAGAACAGAACCATGAGGCATGCCACTGGTCACCTTCCTTTTCTGAGTCACAACTCCATCATACACAACTTGCAGGTTCATTCAGAGAGTCAATCTCTGATGCATAACTGTAATAAAATGCATACCTCTACACTTTTCCACATTATACTGGAATCCATTATCTTTTCATCATATTGTTAGCCTCTTTATATCATATTACAAGCTCTGCACATCACCTTGATTAACTACTTCTCTACCCAATATTGTATCATCAGCAAACCACTGAATATTTCCCTTAAACTTATTTACTATGTCATTTATGTAATCATGAAACAGTAATAGTCCAATCACATAGCCTTGTGGCACATTGCTAGTCACTTGCTTTCTCCTGGATTCTGCTCCTCAATACATTACTTTTTGATATCTGTCAATCAGCCATCCTCATAACCAGTTTCATATCCATCCCCATTTGTTCCAATTTGTTTAACAGAATTCCTTGAGGTATTCTATCAAATTGCTCTGCAAAATTCATCAGTATCATCATGAAGCCATTCCCTTTATTCAACTCAACTGTCACTCTTTCATCAAAAGTTAATAAATTACTAAAGCATGACCATCTCTTGGCTTTCATGCTGCCCCTTATAAAGTATGTTTTTATCCACCCATTCCTGAATCCTCTCTCTGACCAACTTTTCCAGTACTTCTGCCATCACTCCTGAGATACTGATAGGTCTATAACTTGCCACTGCAATTAGAGCTCCCTTTAAGCAAAAGAATTATTTTGCCATCCTTCTACTTCCTTGGGACAATGAGTGTATTTGCATTGAGATTCTAAAAGATTCTAAGCAGTTCCAATTCATCAACATCTGATCCCACATCGGTTCTTGTAATATCTGTCACAGTAAGGTCCTTATCTCAATGATATGCCCTTGCAAAGTAATTCAGTAACTCAACTATTTCATCTGCTTCTGTCACCTCACTACCAGCAGCTCCTCTTAAAGCTAGCCTTCCATAGTTATTCTTCCATATAACAAAACAACTCTGGAATTTCCTTTGGCCAGCTTGGCTAATTTCTTGAACTCTGTACTGTTTGTGAACTTTCTGGTCATTTTTCTCCTTATATACCCCCTCCCCCTTATTTTGCAACTCATGTTTAATGAAACAACTCATCTAACTCTTATCTGATTTATACCCTTGGCATTAGGCATTATAGTCTGATATGGCTTCCTCCAGATATCCTTTGACTATCCCCTATGCATTGCTTCAAGCTCCCACGTAAGTTTGTCATAATCAACAGCCTTGTAGTTCCACATATTCCTCTTCAAAATGGAAAATTTCACATTTCACAACATCCAAAACAAGACCATATGAACATTATTCTCAATCAGAGGTAATGATCCTATGACTAGGTCCAACAATCTCATACTCCAAGTATCTTCCATCAGATGCTGCTTCCTAGTAATCTTCTCTCAGTAGGTGTATAAATTTGATTCCCTCCTTCAAATCTACATCTTCATACTTTTAAGTTCCCCATAATAATTACTCAACATACATTCTATGTACTAATTTGCTATTGCATGCCTTTCACATCATCCCAGGAACCTCCCTGGCCTACAGAAGCAAGCTACTGTGTATTTTGTCCAATTGGAATTAATCTCATACCAGATTGCCATTCCTTAAAAATGTTATATTATAATTATAAAAATTTATCTACTAAGAATCAAAGAGAACATTTTTGCAAGTATAGAGGAAAGAAAAATTACTTAAAACTAAATTGCAAAAGAACAAACTAGGTTTATGCCAAATAATAATTTGGAGAGATAAAGTTTGCACAGTTTTTTGGATCTATCAAAAAAAAAGGGAAAAGTTTCATACCTTTGTATGCCTAAGACAGAAAGCAGTTGCTGCCACTGTTGCTTCCTCTCTCGATACTAAGATTACTTCTTTGTTTTCATTATATGCTAAGTATCGGCCTGTTGTGATATGCCGTACCCTTAGAGGATAGCACCAATTTATAAAGCCACCAGCCCACCTAGTAAAAAAAGCAGAAGCCATTACAATGTCTAAGCAAAAATATCCAACTAAGCTAAATATATTATACTAAAAATTATGAAATATAAATGTAAAAACTATCAATAATTATCTATGCATGAAAGTAATAATTTTATCTTTCATTATGCTTGATTTGACTGATTATGTTTGATTAAAGGATTAACACATTCATAGCAGGATGTTTCATGCTGTACTAGTACAAAATAAGACACAACACATAGTTGGCCATGAATGCATTAAAACAAGAATATAATTTCTTGTTTCAATAAGTATATTTTGCATTCTTCTTCTTTGAGTGCCATCTCCTATCGGAGGTCGGCGACCATCTTGGAAAATTTTGAGCGATCCTCAGCCACTCTAAACAGTCCCTCAGAGCTCATGCCAGTCCACTGTCTGATGTCTGCAACCAAGATTTTCTTCATCTTCCTTGTCCTCTTCTTCCATTTATCTTCCTCTTTATAAGCAATTGAAGTATTTTATATTTTTCATTATGAAGTAGGTGACCAAGATATGCAGTTTTCCTTCTTTTTATGGTATCTAAAAGTTCATGTGATTTCCCCATTTGTTCCAGTACTTCCTTATTGTACTTTTTGCTGTCCATGGGATTTTTAACATTCGTCTATATAACCACATCTCAAAGGCTTCAAGTTTTTTTATTGATGTTGTCTTCAAGGTTCAAGTTTCTACACTGTACAGCAGTATAGACCATACATAGCATTTAACCATGCGTACTCTAAGCTCTAAGTTTAAGTTGCGGTTACACAATGTTGATTTCATCAGGAGAAAATTTTTTCTTGCCATTTCAATTCTAACTTTTATTTCCATTTCTGGATTGCATTCTTCATTTAACCAGCATCCGAGATATTTAAACTTTGTCACTCTTTCTATTCGTTTCCCATTTAAAGAAAGTGATGAATTAAGAATTGGTTTCTTGCTTATGACCATGAATTTAGTTTTGGTGATATTTATTTTTAATCCCATTTTTTCACTCTCTTCATTCACTAGTTCGAGAAGATTTTGAAGATCCTGAATATTGTCAGCCACGAAAGTTGTGTCATCAGCATATTGGATGTTACTGATGATTTCACCATTTACATTAATCCCGTCCTCTCTTTCTTTTAAGATTTTTTGAAATATAATTAAAAGAAACACATGTATTAACCACAGTGAAAATTATTAATTGTAAATATTTCATCCTAAGTATCTTAGGACATCATCAGTACAGTAGTTTAAAACAATAATAGGAATAACATACAGTTAGGGTGCATGATTACAATAGAATCTCATTAAACGCGTGTAATGTGTTACAGAAAAAAAAAAAAAAAATAATTATTTAACATAATTTTGTATGACAATTTCCCATACTTGAGGAATAGTAAGAACGTCATTGCGGTTTAAGTTTGGTCTATGTGGTAGGGCTTCAGAACTTTCTTTGTATTAACGTTCATGTTTATATAAAGATCTATGTAAAAGTTTAGACTTTTCCCAATGGATCCTATGGTTTAGATTTTCAATTTCGTGTTGAGAGAGGCCAGATTTCTGCAGTTTAAAAAGACAAATGTGGTCTTGATGTTCCAAGATGCGTTTCTGAACAGACCTACCTGTCTGTCCAAAGTAAGACAATTTGCATGAGCACAGAATTTCATAAATACCAGGCAACATCAAAGGTGAGAGTTTGTCCTTAGGAGAAGGTAACAAGTTGTAAATTTGGTTGATAAGTTTGTAAGTAGTGGCAACATTGTTATTTCTTCATAATTTTAGAAAGACGTTCAGAGATTTCTTTGACGAATTCTATGGACTTCTTCCTGTCTGGTTTGATGTGTGGAGAAGTGACTGATGATTTTTTGAGTTGTTTTTGGATTATATCCATTTAGGATGGCAGTATTTTTGATTACTTCTAATTCCTGGTTAAAAGATTCTTCAGAGGAGCAGAATTTGTGTGCTCTGGAAACCAGTGATTTAATAATGCCAGATTTCTGAGATGGATGATGAGCTGAAGAATTGTGAATGTAGCGACCTGAGAATGTAGGCTTGCAAAAGACAGACGTGGCAATGAAACCGTCTTCTTTTCTTTGGATTTACACATCCAAAGAAATTTGGATTTACACATCCAAAGACCTCCCATGATGAGTCTTTTGACTCATTGTTGGAGGTCCTTCCTAAGAAACACAAAGTCTATCAAGACTCATCGAGTGGAGGTCCCCCACCCCACCCCCAGAAACACAGTCTATCATACCACTCCTTAAACCCATTGACCGTTCTTGCTCTCACCACTCCATCAGGCAATACATTCCATGATTCAACCACCCTCCATGCAAAGAAACCACTCCTCACCCTCGTGCTCACAGTTTCCTTTCATAACTTCCAGGGATGACCTCTTGTCATCACTCCTTCCTGCTGTTCAACCAAGTGAAAGAACTCCCCGGTGTCAACCATGTAACCACCTCTCAACAGTTTAAAAGTCTCAATCATATCACTTCTCCTCCTTCTATCCACCAACCTCTGCAGTCCACATTCCCTCAGCTGATCCTCATAACTAACATGGTACAGTCCTGAAACCATCTTTGTCATCTGTCTTTGTATCCTTTCCACAGTTAATTTATCCCCTTCAAATCCTGGGGACCAAATCTGAAAACAATAGTCTAAGTGTTCTGATCAGAGACTTATATAACAGAATGATAACCCTTTTATCTCTGCAGGTCAGTGTCCTTCTCATTCTTGCAGCAATCCTCTGTGTTACCTTCACCACCTTTGCAATATGTCCCCTAAATTTCAGGTTTCTATCAATCATCAACCCCAGATCACTTGTCTCCACTACTTCCTCCACTATAACTTCTCCAAATAGAGTATGCAGTGTCCCATCGATTTCCCAAACCTCAAAATCTTACATTTTGCTTTATTAAAGTGACATCCCCTTCATTTGCCCGTCTATCTAGCTTATTCAAATCCTCTTGCAGGGCTACCACATCTGCATTATTACTAATAATCCTTCCCAGCTTCACATCATCTGCAAACATCTGAATATCCCCTTGCAATTCACTGACAATGTCATTGATATAAAGGTTAAACAATATTGGTCTCAGTACTGAACCCTGTGAGACCCCACTTGTAACCCTCTGCCTCCTTGAAACTGTCCCACCATAAACAACTCTCTGATATCTATCGGACAGCCAATCCTGAATCCAGTTGACCAATCTGACATCGAGACCCATGTGCTGCAACTTAAATATCAGCTTATCATGTGGCACCCTGACAAATGCTTTCACTAAGTCTAAGAAAATGGCAGTATATGCCTTTCCCTCATCTAATGCTCTTGTAACTTTATTATAAAAGGCTAGCATATTGCTAAAACAAGGGTGCCCCTTCACAAATCCATGTTGACGCTCATGGATACCACCATCCTCATTTGCCCATTGCTGTATGTGGTCCCTCACTACTTTTTCCAAGATCTTAATAACTACTGATGACGTGCAAACTGGCCTATAATTAGACACTTCCAGTCTGCTACCATCCTTATGAAATGGCACTATCTTACCTTCCTTCCATTCCATGGGCATCTTTCTCACAGCCATTGAAAAGCCACGGCAAAGGCACAGCCAGTTCCCTAGCACATTCTCTCAAAACTCATGGTGAAATACCATCCAGTTCCACAGATTTACTGACATCCAGAGTACTCAGTGTTTGAAACACGCTCTCCAGTGTTTCAAAAACTGTGTTTCGAACCTGCCCTATCCCTCTAGCATTAAAACTGACTCCTCCAGGATGAAATACTCCAATAAAGGATCAAACTCCAATAAATGACATAGCAGAATTGTTCATTGAACAATTCCACTATGTCCTTTGCATCAGTCACTCTATTGCCATTTTTATCCCAAAATATCATTCTTCCACAGCCATTTTTCCTCCTACTGGCCACATATCTAAAAAATTCTCTAGGATTTTCTTTGGATCTTAGGGCCAATCTCCTCTCATATTCCAGTTTCATCTTCCTTAACATACTAGTCACTCTTCTGGCCTGTGTCTTATACTCTTCATGCATCTTCTCTTCACCTGTCTCCTTATATCTCTTCCATAGCCTCTTTTTCGCATGCAATTCCTGTTTAATATTGTTTGTCAACCACTTTACTCCAAATTATGTCCTCTTGTTCACTCGTGGTATACAACTTACCATTACTGCTAACAAATATTCTTTCATAATTTCACACGCAATAATGATATCCCAGCCTTCCAATTCCTCCCTCCATGAAATTTCTCCAAGTTGAAGTCTTAGACTATTATAATCACCTGCCTTATAATTCCACTTACATTCCCGTCTCTTTGATACTCCTGTATGTCTATTCATTTTCCAAGCCAAAACCACATGGTCACTCTCTCCAACTTGCAGGAGAGATGTCATCTAAGTTATTATCAACTCTTCTGATGCTATAACCAAATCCAAAACTCTTGTTCCCTCTATTACATGTTGCCTAAGACATTTGTACATCAAGAATTCTAGAATTTCCATTCCCTATTGCTACATGCATTTTCCTCTCCCCAATTTATGCTACTGTAGTTAAAATCTCCCATAACAATCATTCTTCTTGCACTTGCCAAAGTCAACTGTCTAAACATTTCCTGGTCCCCACCCTCTGTGCTCCTGGGTCTGTAGCAACACCCCACTTAATATGCTGTCTTGCCCACCTCTAACTCACAACATATGCTTTCAAAATCATTAGTGTCACTGCCTTCCAAAGTCTCCACTCTTAGAGGACGTAGGTCATCACTTATCATAAATAGTATTCCATCACCACGCTTTCCCTTCCTATCCTGCCGAAAAATGCTGTACCCAGTGACTTCTATTCCTTTTATCATATCCTCTTCTGTCAACTATGTCTCAGTGTGATCCCAATAATTTTTGGCCAGGCTGATGCTATCTGCACCATCAATTCCTCTCCCTTATTCCGGATACTCCTGGCATTAGTATAAAGCATATAAATGCCGTTGTTTCTATACCCAGCATTATTCCCTCTAGACTCCACTGGACTCAGTGTCACCTGATGTTGTCCCTCTTCTCCCGAGTACTCATTCCCACAAGAGGCCACTCCTGCTACCATCCTTCCTGGGAGTAACCCTATCATCTTTAGATACCTGCTTCTTATTAATCGCCTTTTCATTTACAGCAGTTATTCTCCTCTTTAAATGCTCAATTTCCTCCTCCACACATTTAACCTGACTCTTTATTTTCATTAACACTTGTCTAAGCTGTTCCACATATTTCCTTACAATCGCACTTCCACCCTTCCTGATAACACCTTTCTCAATTTTGGAACATGCTTACCTTTCATCGCACTTCTCACATACTATATGTTCCATTTTATCGTTTAATCCGGAACTCTATAAATCTTTAATGTTTTTGTTTGCATCCAGAATACAATTGTCTCATCATATCAAATCTGAAAAGTACAGGGAAAAACTCGATCTCTGAGTTGAGACCTTCCAGGTTGCTGACATATGCTTTTTTACTACAAGTACCGATATTTTTGTAATGTTAGCTAGCACTTCCATGTTAATCAATCTATATAAAATATAGCTAGCAATTCCATGTTAATCAAATAAAAGTAAACACTTTAAGAACCAGAATACCACAGTACAACGATTGTATCCAATCTGGCTATCACACAAAAGTGAAAATCCAGATACTATAATTAAGTTTAAAAAAAAAAAAACACTTTCGTAACACTGTAACATTTCAATGTTCTTTCTACATTTTCAAAGTTTTATTGTTATTATTCAATGTATCCACTTTCACAACACACACACAGGCATTCCACTCACCAACCACTTTCCATGCAAAGAGCCCACTCCTCTGCTCACATCCTCCTTATACAGTTTCCAGTGATGGCCTCTTGTTCTCCCCTCTCCCATTCTATGAAAATTCTCTTCCATATCAACCTGACAACCCTTGACTAGCTTATATGAATCAATTATATCCTCCCCCCCCCACTTACTCCTATTCATGAGATTTGCAACTTACATTCTCTCAATCTGTCCTCATACTCCACATTCAAAAGACCACTGATCACCTTTGTGAATCTTCTCTGGACACTTTCCAACATATCCTCATCACAATGAAAATCTGGCAACCAAATCTGTGCACAATAATCCATATGAGGCTTTATACAATGGCATCATAACCTCTCTATTTCTGCATGTCAGGGTCCTCCGCATCATTGCCATTACCCGATGCAGAAACTTTAAAGGAAGTAGATCTCTCATCTTCTCTACTTCCTTTAAAGTTTATGCACCAAACGTATACTTTGCATCCCATCATTGCTTACCAAATCTCAAAACCTTACACTTTGCAACATTGAACTGACAGTTCCACTTACCTGCCCATTCATGCAATCAATAAATTGCATGAATCTGGTCCTCTTGTTAGGCCATAACATCTGCTTGACTCTGCATTGCTCTACCAAGTTTTGCATCATCTGCAAACAGCTGCATATCACTAGTTAAACCCATCCTAATATCATTAACATGCAAACTGAACAATAATTATCCCCAAACTGACACCCATGGTATAACACAAGTGACCATCCTCTTTTGGGATACTGCACTGATCCATCTTAGAAGTCTGTTATGCAATCCCAATGATTACAATTTATTTAACAACTTGTCATGTGGCAGGTTTTGCAAAATATAAGTACATCACTGTATATGCATCTCTCCTGTCCAAAGTATTTGTCACCTTGTTATAGCAAAAGAAAGAATGATTATGAAAGGATGACAGTGATTGGAGGACATGGTATAAAGACAGCTACTGCAGAATGTGTGGTGGAGATACTTAATGAACAGTTCATAAAGATCTTTCAATCTAGTGAATGTGATTTCATGGAGAGATTGAGAGCAGTTGATGATGGAGAGGAGAGACTGAATGTAAGTGAGCAAGAGGTGTTTGGGGAGTTGAGTAAACTAGATGTAAATAAGGCTGTGGGACTTGATAATATATCACTGCATATTCTGAAGGAATGTGCCAGAGAGTTGACACCTGCCTTCACATATTTTTTTAGTACGAGTCTTGCACTTGGTCAAGTTCCTAAAGAGTGGAAGGAGGGCAAGATTGTGCCACTTCATAAAGGAGGTGATCGAACTCAAGCATCAAACTATAGGCCTATCTCTGTGTCAGGTGTTGTGGTTAAGTTGTTGGAGAAGCTTGTGAGAACTAGGATCCAGAGTTGGGTTGACAACAATGGTATAATCTTTGATGGACAGCATGGATTTGCTGAAGGAAGGTCATGATTTAGTAATCTACTTACTTATTACAATAAAGTGATTGCTTCCTTGGACAGAGGAGAAGGATACACAGTAATATACTTGGATTTCATAAAGGCTTTTGATAGAGTACCTCATGATAAGTTGACAGTGAAACTAGAGCAGATGGGGTTGGATATTAGATTAGTACATTGGATTGGAGACTGGCTATCTGATAGGTATCAACAAGTTGTGTATGGGGGTGCGATATCCAGGAAAAGGAAAGTCACTAGTGGAGTGCCTCAGGGGTCTGTTTTAGGGCCATTACTGTTTAACTAGTATATTAATGATATTGGCGAAGATTTGGATGGAGATATTCAGTTTTTTGCAGATGATGCAAAGTTGGGACGAACCATAAAGAGTAGTGAAGATGTTGTGGCCTTGCAAGAAGACTTGAATAAATTGCGTGATTGGGTAAGCAAATGGGGATGTGAGTTCAATGTTGCAAAATGTAAGGTTTTAAAATTTGGAAAACAAAGATGGGATGCAGAATTTATGCTTCGTGAGAATATATTGTTGGAGGTAGAGGAAATAAGAGATCTTGGGGTGATAGTGGATAAGGATCTAAAATTTAGGGGACACATTGCCAAAATTGTGAAGACAACACAAAAACCTCTGGGAATGATGCAGAGGACACTGACGTGCAGAAGTAGGGAGATTCTTGTTCCATTGTATAAAGCTTTGATTAGGACACACGTGGACTATTGTGCCCAGATTTAGTCACCAGGTTTTCAGAAGGATGAAGAGATGTTGGAAAGGGTACAAAGGCGACTGACTAAGGTAGTTTCTGACCTCTGGAATGTTGAGTATGAGGAAAGATTGAGAAGATGTAATTTGCAGAGTCTGGTGGAGAGAAGGAAGAGGGAGATATGATAGAGACCTAAAGTTGATAAGGGGTTGTTACAAGATCAATGGTGGAGAAGTTCTACAGAGAATAGTGGGAGATCAGGGGAGAACCAGAGGTCATCCCTGGAAATTGTATAAAGAGGGTGTGAGAGGAATGGAGTGAGAGGCAGGTTTTTTTTCGTGCAGAGTTGTGAATGATTGGAATGCCTTGCCTGAGAGTGTGGTCACTGCAAGGAGTTTGAGTGTGTTTAAGACACGGTATGATGAGATGTGCGTGTCATAAAAGGACCTCCCAGATGAGTCTTTGACTCCATGAGGTTTTGGGAAATAATAATAATAATAATATAATACATAAGTAAGTTAGGGAAACATGATCTTCCTTTAATAAACCTATGCTGATAACCACAGAGAATACTGCTGTTATCAACATATTTCTGTATCCTACTTCTCACCAATGTCACCAGTAACTTCACCAACTTCAGATATACAGATTAACTATAATTTGAAGCTACAGCCTTATTAACACCTTTATGCAGTGGAACAATTTTACCCTCTTTACACTCCCTTGGAACTTGTGCTATTGCAAGACTCTTATTAAACAGGAATGCAAATGTTACTGCCTTTTCCCTGGAACATTCCCTTAAGATGTGTGGTGATATGTCATCAAATCCTATCGCCTTATTAACGTCAAGGTTATTTATTTCCTCAAATACCTCTTGCTCACTCACAATTAAGCCATCCTCTCCTATGTCCTCTACACTTAAATTCCTCATGATTCCACCCTGATCACGATGAAATACCCTTATAAATTGATCACTGAATACCACAACAATGTCTTCTGCAGCAGTTACCATTCTACCACTTTCATCCATTAACATCGTCTTACCATGATCATTCTTCCTTCTAATTGCAACATATCCAAAAAACTCCTTAGGGTTTTTCAATTAAATTAAATTAAAATCAATTAAATAATTTATAGTAAAAATTTATTTAAACTCCAACTGGACACATACCAAAAACATTTTCTTGTTTTTTTTCCAGCTTGATGCATGAAGTTGAAGACAAAAGCAAAAGTGTATCATGGTGGTTTATGGAATTTTGTGTTCTACTACATGATATTTTGGCTGTTAGTTTATTATTTTTTTTTATATAAGAAACTTAGGGATTAAAAAAAAAAAAGGATGATGCTATTTATCAATGCATGACCTTCAAAAATTTTATACTGTGTTTTATACTATATAAAAAGTTGATGGAAGAATGAGAGTAAACAGTGAGAAAGTGAAAATCATAAGTATATTGCCTAGATATGATAGAAATTATTTAAGAAGAAGGGTTATGATGGCAAATGTCATTATAGCCCCTTGTCAGTTATGAAAATTATAAAGATCAGGCAAGAAGATTTGCAACTGTTTTTTGAAAAGCTAAGTCTGAATATGAAAAGAAACTGACTCTGCAAGTTAAAGTCAACCCAGAAGAATTTTGATTTTTAGAATCAAAATCATTTTAAGAATATGTCATCCACTCAGGTTATTTCAGTTGGAAAAACAAAATCTACACACAAATTGAAGGTACTGCCATGGGTAGCCCTCTGTCTCCACCTTTGGCAAACTACTATTTGAAACAATTCGAAGATACTATGTTCTCATCCATTCATCCTCAACCATCTTATAAATAACCTTCACCCAAGCATCCAATTCACTATGGAAAAAGAAAACTCTGGTACTGTACCATTTTTGGAAATCCTCCTTACTAGAACATCTTCTGGTACCTTCTCTACAAGCATTTTTTACTAAGTAATTTAAGGAAATTACAACGTCAACTAGGATATACATTAAAATAAATTTTAATATACTTCAATATTTTGGCAATTTTCAAGAAACTTAAGAACAAGACACGTGCATGCAGGCACAACAAACAGTAAATGAGGAAGAAGCAGGAAGCTATTATTTCTCCTAAAGTCCTGATGGTTCCCCCTAGCGGGCAATGTTGGTATTCTTGGGCGATTGGGCTGAAGGTCTTCTGATGTACATCAGAAGACCTTCAGCCCAATCTTATGTAAATAAGGAAGTAAATGAGGAAGAAGCTTCCTGCTTCTTCCTCATTTACTGTTTGTTGTGCACGTGTCTTGTTCTTAAGTTTCTTGAAAATGGCAACGTGACATTGCCAAAATATTGAAGTATATTAAAATTTAGTTTAATGTATATCCTAGTTGACATTGTAATTTCCTTAAATTACTTAGTAAAAAATGCATAACCAACGTCTAAGCCTTTCCACAAGTATCTACAAGCATCTTTTGAAAACCCACATTTACTGGCATTTATGTTTACAAAAAGTATGCGCACAACACGTCTCAAAAATTTGGCATTCTTAAATCTCTAATTCATAGAGCACATAAAGTTTGCTCTTCCCCAATAATCTTACAACGAGAACTTTCCATCATTAAAAAGTTAATGGAATCAAATGATTACAACTCCAATCAAATCCAATAGATACTTGACTCTTATGTTCCAATACCTACAATTTCTTCAATAGTCCGCAGAGTTCCTATTCCGCAGAGTTCCTATTCAGGAATCTCAGAACCTATAGGTAGTATTCTGAAAAAGTATCAATTGATTCCAACATATATTCCTATCAATAAAATTTCTTCTTTATTACCTTCTACAGGGGATAAACTGTCTTCTCTATATTTGGCTGGCGTTCACCAAATAACTTGCGAATGTGATGTCTCTTATTTTGGACAAACTGGCCATTCTTTGGAAAAAAGAATAAAATAACATAATATTATATTGATTATAACAAACCTCTGAAGTCTGGTCTGGCGCACAGCACAGTATTGACTCTACTCATAGTGTCCAGTGGGATAAAGCTGTTCTCCTCCATAGATGAAGATTCAAATATGAATGCTTATTCAAAGAAAGTTGTGAAACTATCTTACACCGACCAAATTTAAATAGAAATGACTGTCTTTCTCTCTCAAAGATCTGGGAGACTTTTATCTTATGTAAAAAACCATTTATCTTAATAGATTAAATTTGTTATTTTCTATTATTTCCTAGTACACGGTTACAATTGTATTTTAATAGGTGATCCAGTGAATGTTTTGCTTGTATTCCATTCCTATTACTGTAACAGACACTGAAGATGTACTATTGCTTACTGCTAGTTTTTCACTGGATGAAGAAACTTATGTGTATGAGGGGAAAGAGAATGAATCTGGTCAAGTAAGAAGTGACAAGAAAGAACAAGAGAGTTAGGAAGGAGAGATTGAAGTGATGGTTATGAAGAAGTGGGTAGCATGAGTACAGAGTATGAGGGAACGAGTGTGCAATACAAACAGGGAAATGTGGAGGCTCAGGGTGGAGAGGAGAGCACAGCATTAGAAAGGTTGATGCTCCAAGGAGATGTGAATGTGTGTTTAGACAAAAAAGGAAGGGGATAATCTGGGATCAAGGGAAAATAGTCAAATTTGAAGAAGGTTCTCGGATGATTAAGGAAAAAAAGAAAAGGGCTCAAGTAAAATATGGAGAAGTCATATCTAATAAGTGGTATCAATGAAACTTGCTACAGATCCAGGAATGAGCTGTTGAGTTTGTATACAAATGCTAGAAGTATAAGAAACAAGGCAAATGAAATAGTTGCATTAATTGAGTCTGTTCACCTAAAAATTGTTGGAATAAAAGAGAGACATGGTTGGATGAGGATGACATCTTGACAAGAATAGAGATGGAGGGGTATGACATGTTTCATGAAGATAGAAAGGGTAAAAAGGGAGGGAGGGGAGTGCTATTGATGATAGAGAAAGAATTATGTCCAGTGGTGAGCTATAAGGGGCTCGCAAGAGCCCATTGTTAATTTTTTCTCAAATTTTCTCAAATTTCCCTTGTTCTTCTTGTTAATTTTTTATTTTTTCAAAAAAAAATTTTTTTTGAAACACATTAAGCGACAAATTCATACTGTAACCTAACAAAAATTAGTCTATTCGGCAGTGTATAGATTATTGGGAATTATTGTTTGAACTCCTCTATAACGAATGTGCCCAAGTTTGAAAATAAAATAAGCGCATGAGCTATCTTTATCCTTGTCCCTTCTGGTAGCCAATTGTATGGTAAAATCAGTAGCCAGTCAAATGTTTTATAAAATATTATAAAAGATTTCATTCTTATTATATTTTGATAGTTAAAAAATGTTTTTCTTATGTAAGATAAATTAACACAGTTGACTGTGCAAATGTTTCATGTTTAGATCATGAAATATTTGTTTAAAAATGATAGCCATTAGAAGTTGATTGTCCTCTCATACATTTTGATTGGAATTTGTACACAAGCTGTATTAATAAAAAATTTTGTGTGAAATGCGTTTTTTTTTTTTTTTTTTTTTTTTTTTTTTTTTTTTTTAAATTTCCATAGCTCACTACTGGTTATCCATATAAGGTAGAGATGCAAGAGGAAAAAAGTGGCAGTGGTTTTGAAGCAGTATGGTGTGTGATAGAGGTGAATAGAATGAAATACTTAGATGTTGTTATAGACCTGGTAATGTGAGATGGTAGTGACTATAAAATGTATAATCAAATTAGCCAAGCAAATAAGAAAAGTGTGATCATTATGTTTAATTTTGGAAATATAGACTAGGATGATGAAATAAGAACTGGAAGTAAAGAAAATGGGTTTCTCGAGTTTTTGAATGACAACTACCTCAGACAGTATGTAACGGAGGACACATGAGGATTGAGGGATCTTGAATTTGATCATCTCATCAGAGGATGTTATTATAAATGTGGTGTCGAATCACCATTCAGTTGGTGAGAGTGACCGTGAAGAGATTACCTGGGTGGTTGCCAGCAGTGTGAGGACCTCTGTAAGGAAAGGGTATGTGGAACAACACGGCTGGTGATCATGAGAATCTCAGGAGACAGTTTGCAGGTGTAGCATAGAATGAGGTGTGAGTTGGAAAGGAGATCAATGCTGCTTGGGTGTAATGGATGAACGAAGAGATTAAGCATGCAATACAGAGGAAAAAAGGCATTATATGGAGGCAACATAAGAGGAGTGGTAATAATCAATTCCATGAGGATTACAAAGAACAGGCAAGGAGGGTGAGTTGGTTGGTAAGGCTAGCAAAAGTGAAGTATGAGCAGCAGTTAGTTAATAAATCCAAAAAAGAATCCTAGGGAGTTCTTTAGATATGTAGCCAGCAAAAAAAAAAAAAAAAAAAAGAATGATTATGGAAGGATGACATCAATTGGAGAAAATTGTATAAGAACTGCTGCAGAGGATATTATTATTATTATGTGACACCTCCATGGAGTCCAATGAACTACAGCGAACCACATCTACACCAACACCATCTACTGCCAACCACCACCACCACCACTAGTATTTTCAAAGACAATTACAAACATCCATGCCTATGGCAGGATTCGAACCCACAGCCTTTTGGTTCGTGAGCGGATACGCTAACCACTCAGCCAACCAGGCCGGCAGATATTTAATGAGCACTCCATGAGGAACTTTCATTCTTTTGAATGTGGCATCATGGAGAGCGTGAGAGCAGTTGACGATGAGGGGGAAGATACACACTGTAGATGAGCAAGAGGTATATGGAGAATTGAGAAGATTTGATGTTGATGGGGCTGTACGACTTGATGGTATGTCACCATGATGTATTTTGAGGGAGAGTGCTAGGGAGTTGGCATATTTGTACGGTGTGAGTCTTGCACCAGATCAGTTTCCAGGGAAGTGGTGGGAGAGCAAGATTGTGTCACTTCATGAGGGAAGTGATGGAACTCAAGCATCAAATTTCAGGCCTATCTATGTGTCAGTTGTCGTGGTTAAGGTGGTGGAGAGACTGGTGAGAACTGGTATCCAGAATTGGATTGACAACAGTGGTATTGCCTTTGATGGACAGCATGGATTTGCTAGGGGAAGATTATGTTTTGGTGATCTACTTACTTATTACAATGGGGTGACAGTTTCATTGGACAATGGGTATGGATGCACTGTGGTATACTTGGATTTTGAAAAAGCTTTTGATTGATTATTGCATGTTAATTTGATAGCCAAACTTGAGCGAATTAGGTTGAATATTAGATTAGTGCATTAGTTGGAAATTGGCTATCTGATAGGTATCAGCAAGTTGTATATGGGGTAGCAATATCCTGGAGGAGAAGGGTCACTAGTGGTGTTCCTAGGGATCTGTTTTAGGGCCATTGCTGTTTAATCTTTATGTTAATAATGTTGGGTATGATTTGTATGGGGAGATTCGGTTGTTTTCAGATGATGCAAAGTTGAGACAAACTATGAGAAGTAAAGCAGATGTTCTGGCCTTACAAGAAGGCTTGAATTAATTGGGTGAATGTGTATGGGAGTGGGGATGCTAATTCAATGTTGCAAAATGTAAGGTTTTAAAATTTGGTAAACAAAGATGGAATGCAGAATTTACTCTTGATGTGGATATATTGTTGGAGGTGGAAGAAATAAGAGATCTTGGGGTGGTAGTGGATAAGGATCTAAAATTTAGAGGACACATGGCCAAAATTGTGAGGACAGCACAACAAATTCTGGGAATGATGCAGAGGACACTGACTTGAAAAAGTGGGGAGATTCTTATTTCATTGTATAAAGCCTTCATTAGGTCACATACGGACTACTCTGCAAAGATCTGGTCACCTGGTTTTCAAAAGGATAATGACATGTTGGAAAGGTTCCAGAGGCATTTGACTAAGGTAGTTTCTGATCTCCAGAATGTTGAATATGACACAAAACTATCACAAAGCCATGTTGCTCCCCTCAGGTATGATGGGCAACATGGCTTTCTGAAGGGTTGACCATGTCTTAGTAAATTACTGTCTTTCTATTATAGAGGAGTAGGAGAGTTGAGTGAAGGAAATGGCTACACTATGATTCCAATGGATTTTGCAAAAACATTTCACAGAATACCACATGGAACACTGTTACAAAATTAGAAAATTAGGATGGATAAGAGGATGGCTGCTGGACAGATAGCAAAAAGTGGTAAAAGAGAGGCAGAATCGAGACAAAAAAGGTGGTGAATAGTGGTGTGCTACAAGGTTCAATGTTGGGACCACTGCTGTTTAATTTGTACATAAATGATATAGGAAATAACCTGAAAGGAAATATTTAGTTCTTTGCTGATGATGATGCAAATTTAAGTGTAGTTAATCAAGGCAATGTGAAGAGCTTGCAGGATGATTTAAATCGGCTGTCAGTATGAGCAAAAGTTAATGGGTATCATAATGTCGAGAAATGTAGAGTTATGTACTTTGGGATAAATAGATTACAAGCCATTTATCACAATGATGGCACTGTACTCCAGGAAATAGATGATGCTAGAGATTTAGGAGTAATAGTAGACAGAGAGTTAAAGTTTAGAGGACATATTGCTAAGGTTGCTAAGGCAGTCATTAAGATTACTTGACTACTGGAGAACACACTAACCAAGAAGAGATAAAGCTTTGCTACATTCACACGTGGATTACTGTCCTCAAGTCTGATCTTCTGGGTTTATTGGGAATGAGGAAGTAGTGGAGAAAATTCAGAGACGAGTGACCAAGATGGTGAGTAGTCTGTGGAATTTTCCCTATGAAGATAGATTGAGGGTGTGTGGATTGCAGAAGTTGGTTGAAAGGAGAAAAAGAGGGGGATATAATAGAAACATTTAAGTTGCTTAAAGGATTTTATAGGAGGATGCAGGGGAAATGTTTCAGCACTTGGCTGGAGGGGCCAGAACAAAGAGTCATCCCTGGAAGTTGAATAAAGGTGTGGTTAGTAGGACTAAATTTTTTGTTTGGAGAGATGTGAATGATGCAGGAAATAGTTCAAGGAGAGGTATGATAGACTGTGTGGATAGTTTGGGTCTCCCGTGATGAGTCTTTTGGTTTTCATGGAAGCTCCCATACAATAATAATAATAATAATAAAATATCAGAAATAATAAAACAGCATCCATTCTATTAACTCAATAAATATTTTAAATTATTCCAAAAATATACGTATTAAATGAAATATGTTTCTTACTTGGTCCTCACAAGCTCTAACCTCCAGAGAGACCTAGCTTGGCTTAATACAGCACCAACTTCATATACAACAATGCTGTGAAAGAATACTTAGTTAAGTAGGTGCAAAGACTAAAATACAACATTCAAAATGCTTCAATAATTGAGATGTTTAGAAAAAAATCAGTATCATTAATTATATTAGCAAGATATATAATAAAAATATGCATAACGTTAAAAATATTGTATTCAGAATTTAGTTAATAGAATTAAAGTGCATAAATTGGCATAATTAAGCAACAGCATCTGAACAAAAAATGTTTTTAAAAAAATACTAAAAGGAATGGGATGGCAGTATGTAAACATATCATAGTTTTGGGTAGTAGATAAATTTCATTGCCTGGTGTGGGAAAAACTGCTCATTGGAGGCCTGAAGTAGCTTCAAAAAGTAACACTTTTTTTTTTTTATTATGAATCCATTTGTGTAGGGCTGAGAGCCTATAGCATACCATGAGTAGACTAAGGTTAGATAATAATCTGGAAACTCGGCTTTACAGAGATTAAACATGGAACTTTGTCAAGTCTTCAATAAGCTGGGTATTGGTCTCACACCAGGTGATGAAAATCATCTACAACCAAAAACTTTCAAAAACATTCCCAACATTCAAAAACATTCACAATAATTTTGTTGATTAGTGAACAAATACAATAACTACTTGGCCAATTAGGCCATCAACAGTTTGGTCTCTAGAGGAGGGTTGTCAGATTATCAAATTGGTAAGTTTGATAATCTGATATGAAGCATGTCAACCAAGAGTAGGCCTAAAGTCCTAAACAGTGCCCCATAGTGGACTAAACTGGGCATCGTCTGTACTTCAGGCCAACAGTCAAGGAGTGTCGTGTGGAATGGACGTGCTTCAGAGGTGCATACTTCAGTTTCGTTGCCTAGTGTGGTGTCTGCATGCTCATATCTCATTATATTTTACTCCCTGATGATGGCAATTAGACTTTGTGAAATGTGAGGGGCCAGAACAAAGAGATGTTCTGGCTCCTCTTGGTGAAATATTGGAAGTATTAATTAAATTTATTTTAGATAATATATTAGTCTACATTATAATTTCCTTAAAAAATACAGTTATGAATAGTCAACATATAAGCCTTACCACCAGAACATGAGTTGATTAAGAAATCAGCTAGCAGAGTGTGAAGTGTGGTACAGTTTGGAGTGTGTCATTTATGTGTTTAAAGATAGTATAGTAAGAAAATCGATGCCAGACAATTAACATAATGCAGAGAAACTGTGTATGGAAACTTCCACTCCACAATTATGACAATTAATTAAAACAGAACAATTTGTGTAAAATTTAATTATCAAAATAATTTTTGATCATGTCTCATGACTATTAATAACACAATTGTAGGGTTATAAAGAGAACAGAATAACAATTTGTAAAAATATATTAAAAATATGAGATATTAGAAAAAGAAGAAGAGTGCTCAGTCTATAAAGTCCAAAGAAAAATGAGTAATTACTGTATAGCAAAACCCAAACTCATGTAAAAAATGTCAAAACCCATACAAATGTAAAATATGTGTCATTTAATTCCCACCTGATTTATCTCTTGAACAATGCATTCCTCAAATACATGGTGACAATTTTCCATATGTTGCTAATATCCTTTCCTTGGACTTATGCAAGGGGAAAATACTAAGCCATAGGACAGCTACAAACTTCCTCGTGGTTTGTCATGATAACTTTGTTGTTCCACCTATATCTATTCCAAAGTGAAAATTCAACATGCTTATACATCTCTCTCAAGTTAGAGACATGCACAACTGAGAATTCGCCTACAGAAAATACATCTCTCTTATACTGTGAGTTCCTTGGTACTGAGAGTTTTTGCTCTCTTAGATTTCTTCCTATCATTTAGCTGGGGCAACTTGTAGTATGGCAGCAAGTGTATTCCCATTAGGCTCTCTGGTCAAACTTGGCCGAAACTTTTATAGTTTCTAACTATATTCAGCACAAAACTTTTATAGTTTCTGTATTCGTCTTTGAAATAATGTTTGAAATAAAACAAAATTATATAAATTAAGTGGATTTAATATCCACTTAATTTATATAATTTTGCATCGCCGAAGTGAAGCCTTTTGGCTCTTTATTTTAGTAAATACTTTAGTGAATAGGTTACGCACTGACCAAGAGTTGGCTTACGGAAAATACATCTCTCCCACGCAATGAGTTCCTTAGTACCAAGAGTTTTTGCCCTCTTAATTTTCTGCCTAGTCTCTGATGAAAACCAATGAGTTTGAAACAGGTTAGTGAAACCTTATCAAACAAACAGTAGGAAGCAAATATACGGACGCTTACTAGCAATCATGCTTCCTATCATTTGGCTGGGGCAACTTGTAGTATGGCGGTGAGTATATTCCCATTAAGCTCTCTGGTCAAACTTTGCCAAAACTTTTATAGTTTCTAACTATATTCAGCATGAAACTGTTATAGTTTCTAACTATATTCAGCATGAAACTTTTAAAGTTTCTGTAGGTGGCGCTAGTGTCCTTGGTGAATGTGGCAGTCGTGTTTAGTTAGGCTAGAAAGCGTGTTTTTAAATTTAAGTATAGTGTGGCTTTTAGTCTCAAATTGTGCTGCAGTTGTGCATCAGTTAGATAAAAGTGTCACTTCAGTGGTGTTATTGTTTGAAACTGTGTTGTATATATTGTGTTTTCACTGCCGTTTGTTTCCCTACTTCAATGTGTAAAGATGGCGTCCAATAAGAAACATACATCAGTACGTGCAGGACTTCTACAAGAAAGGCTGGCTCAGTGTTAGATTTTTCGCAATGGATGCATTGCGGAAACCGCTACATGTATACGCCTAAGAATGTCAAGGATCTGTGGTCGGTCTGGTTAAATGAGAAGAACGAAAATATCAATGTATATAAGAAGTGTCGGGATAGGCTGGAGCATTTAGGAATGGAAGCTGACATCAGGACCATAGCAGAAGAACTTCGGCAGGAGTTCATGAAAATAAAAAATGACCATCTTCTGCATGAGGAATTGGAAGTGCTCAGTAAGGAGATACTGGAAATTAAAACTGAGGTTAATGTGTTAAACGGAGAAATTAGGACTATAGAGATTACTTTAGCTGAAGTAACTAGAACAGGATTACGTATGGGTGAGTCTTCGGTGAATGATGAAGTAATAAATAGTATGGGAGTGATTTGAAGTCAACAAAATAAAACCACAAGAGGTCTAGAAGAAACAAGATGTTGTGAGAGTGGGAGTAAAAGAGTAAAGAGTAAGTAAAAGAGCATTGAGTAATGAAATTGGGAGAGTCATGCTGAATAGCATAGAAAATGAGTCCATGATGCTTCTGTGGACTTAAATGAAGTTAAGAGTGGTAAGATTATATGGTGATTTTATGATTAAAGGTATGGAGAGCGGTATGCCTGAGGAGTGTGCTTGGCTGGCTGGTGGGACAATAGAAAGAGTGGCTTTAGCAATAAAGAGAAGGCATGATGCAGACAAGATGATAGTTATGGTGGGTACAAATAACCTAAGTGGTGGTATAAATTGGGTAGCAAAAGATTTAAGAACATTGTTAGATATTGCGAAGAGGAAAACTGTCAATGGGAGGATAGTGTGTGTGCTGCCTCGTTTTGACAATTACAAGTTAAGTAGAGGAGCGATGATAACGAATGATATGATTGCAAGAATGTCCAAAAAAGAGGTCTGGAATTTGTTGATGTCTGGAATGTGTTTGAAGGAAAAAGACAGTTGTATGCTAGAGATGGGCTGCATCTGAACATGGAAGGACATAAGCGATTGACGAAGTTACTGTTTTCTGAATAAGTTGAAGTAATTGGGCAGGGAAACTAATATTGAAAAGGTTGAGTGTAAGAGAGAGAAACTTTAGCAATGATGTATATTTATTGATCCTTATTTGCAGAATAAATTGCACAAGAGAGGGGATAAAAATCGGCATGGGACTACTGAAATTAGTGCCTTTTATATCAGTTCTAAAGCCGGTACAAGAACTAGGGGAAAAGTATTCGAAATAAGAGAGAAGAATTTTTGGCATTAGTCAGTGCAAATCTCATCAAAAGTTGTAGGCATTAGTGAAACTTGGCTGTCAGCAGAAGATGGGATCACTGGAATTGAATGTAATGGGTAGAGTATTTTCAGGGAGGATAGAGAAGATAGAACCAGGGGGGGGGGAGTACTGTTGATGATAACTGATGAGTTGCAGTCAAAGAAAGTAGTATATCAAGATGATAGACATGTGAATGAGAGTTCATCTGAGGCAGTCTGGTGTAAAATAATGACTAAATATACAGTTGGATGCTGCTATAGGCCAGGGGATACAGGGGGAGATATTGAATTCATGCATCAGCAAATTAGAGCAATGAGTGCAGGTTTAGTGATTATTATGGGGGGTTTTAATTATTGTGATATGAATTGGAAGGAGGAAATATCACGTAGCAAAAAGGAAATGGAGTTCATACATCTTCTACGAGATAATTACTTGAAACAGCACATAATTGAAGGGACACGTGGTGTAAGCGTGTTGGATCTGGTTATTGGTTCAGAGGATATACATAAGTAAGGTGTCCTCGTTACCTCCAATTGGTGAAAGCAATCATGTGTATTGACTTGGGAGGTTGCAAAATCTGTGGATCTTTCTGTTAAGAAGGGGTATATATGGAACAACAAGTTAGGCAATTATAACAAGCTATGGAGTGAGCTTGTAGCCATCCCATGGCAGAACATATTGCAGAGGAAAGATGTTAGCACTGCATGGGATAAAATCAGCGGGTAGATATTGAATTCATGCATCAGCAAATTAGAGCAATGAGTGCAGGTTTAGTGATTATTATGGGGGATTTTAATTATTGTGATATGAATTGGAAGGAGGAAATATCACGTAGCAAAAAGGAAATGGAGTTCATACATCTTCTACGAGATAATTACTTGAAACAGCACATAACTGAAGGGACACATGGTGTAAGCGTGTTGGACCTGGTTATTGGTTCAGAGGATATACATAAGTAAGGTGTCCTCGTAACCTCCAATTGGTGAAAGCAATCATGTGTATTGACTTGGGAGGTTGCAAAATCTGTGGATCTTTCTGTTAAGAAGGGGTATATATGGAACAACAAGTTAGGCAATTATAACAAGCTATGGAGTGAGCTTGCAGCCATCCCATGGCAGAACATATTGCAGAGGAAAGATGTTAGCACTGCATGGGATAAAATCAGCGGGTATCTGAAGAAAGCAATATCAGATTGTGTCCCCATGGTCAGGAAGACAAACAAGGTAGGCATCAGATGGATGAGTAGTAGTATCAAGCTTGATCTGCAAAAAAAGAAAATGTTATGGAGAATGTACAAGAAGAAATGCAATCAGTACACCCATGAGCAGTACAAGGCTCAAGCTAGGAAGGTTACCAGCATAGTAAGAAAAGCTAAATCAGATTATGAGAAGACCTTAGCCAATGAGATCAAGGGTAATCCCAAAGAGTTCTTCCGCTATGTGGCAAGTAAAAGGAAGAATGACTTTGGAAGGATAACTTTAGTGGGTGCTGATGGTATTGAGGTGACAAAATCAGATGTAACAGTCAAGTTACTAAGTGATCACTTTTCAAAAGTCTATCACCCAAGTGAGGATATCTCTGTACCTGTAGCAATAACTAATGTGAGATCAAAGTTAAGAAATCAGAGATATTTAATATATTGCAAAATTTAAATGCAAACACTGCTGTAGGTTCAGATGGAATATCAGCTCAAGTGTTGCGTGAATTTGCAAAGGAATTGTCATTAGTTATTTGGATATTTAACTTAAGTTTGAACTCTGGTATGTTACGCAAATTGGAGCAGATGGGAATGAATACTAAATTGGTGATATGGATAGGAGAATGGCTCAGGGAGAGATACCAGAAGGTGGTGTATGGAGGATCCAAAACCAGGATGAGGCAGGTGACCAGTGGTGTGCTTCAGGGCTCTGTGCTTGGGCCATTGTTGTTTATTTTGTATATAAATGATATAGGAAATTTCTTGAAGGGAGATATTCAATTGTTTGCTGATAATGCAAAGTTGAGTAGTGCAATAAAAAAATCAAGCTGATGTTGAAAGTTTGGAGGATGATTTAAATAAGTTGATAGAATGGGCAAAAGGTAATGGATGTCAGTTCAATGTGGAAAAGTGTAAAGTCATGCATTTTGGGATTAAAAGATTACCAGCTGTGTACTACATTGATGGAACAGTACTCCAAGAGACTGATGAGGCTAGGGACTTAGGGGTATCGGTAGATAGGGAGATGAAGTTCAGGGGACACATTGCTAAGGTGTCCAAGATTGCACATAGGATTACTTGGTTGTTGAGGAGCACACTGACATCCAGAGATAAAGAGGTTATTATTCCCCTTTATAAAGCGTTGATACTTCCACATTTAGATTACTGTGCTCAGGTTTGGTGATTCGTGCTGTCAGATAATTACAGACATTCAAAGGTTAAGAACAAAGAGCAAGGAGCATATTTAAGGGGACTACTATTGGCTACCAAGAGGGGAGAGAAAAGGAAATCTGGACCTTTTGCTACTGCTGCTGCAGGTGTTTCGTTCCCGATAGCCGAGTGGAGGAAGGAAGAAGAAGAAATGGCATGGAGTATGCAACTGGGAGTTTAGCATTCATCATCAGAGCTACTTAATTGGCAATTCCTTTAAAATATTCCGGGAGGTTTCCAAGGAGTGACCGACAACATACATCCCATCGGATAGCTGGCCACGATTCCCGAGAAAGGCTTGATGTCAGGGTCAATGAATTAGCCAATGGTGGAATAAGAGAAATAGAGTACAGAAATGTCAAGTCAAGAACATGTCCTGTATGTCATTGATATTTAGTTAAAGAGATTTTTGTCGAGACCTTTCCTTTACTCGTACTCTTATTATTCCTAGACTATATTAATTTTTCTAGACTATTATTATTTTTTTTTTATGTTGGGCCCATATACGAGAGGTTTGCTGATAAACCTATAGTACATTAGTGTCATATATGGATTAGTGAGTTGGGAAAGGAGAAACTTGTTTACATTTGATTTAAAAGCCTGTATGTTGTATTCCTTGGGAAATACGTCCATGGAAATATTTATAGAATATACAAATCGCAGAGACCAAGCATCTATGTGAAAGTGAGGGGAGTGAGTTGGTGAGAGATGGATCATTTACAGGGCCACGCCAACCTGAGGGTGCAAGGGGTGCACCGCACCCGGGCGGCATTTTATGTAGCTAATATCTAATTTGGATTATACAATGCAGTATTTAGGGGCAGCCGATAAAAGTTTGCACCCGGGCGGCAAATACCCTTGGCATGCCCCTGGTCATTTATCCATCTAATTGCTCTCCTCTGTATTGAGTCAAGCATTTTGAGGGAGCTTTTAGGAGCCCCACTCCAAATGTGAGAGCAGTATTCGATAGCTGGGCGGATTTGTGATTTGTATAATGTTAACAGCTGTTTAAAGGTGACGTAGCGTCGTGAGCAAAAGAGAAAACCTAGTTTTTTGGAAGCTGAGGATGCAATGGTTGTGGTGTGTTTATGCCAGGAGAGGCTTGATCTCAGGGTAATTCTGAGAATAGAGATCTCATCTTGTCTTGGAATTTCAGTGTTATCAAAAACAATGTTGGGGGAAAATGGTTCTTTTTTTGTGAGAAATAAGACAGAATTGGGTTTTACTAGTGTTGAAGTTGATGAGGTTATCTGAATCCCATTGGAGGACGGCTTGGAGGTCAGAATTAAGGGCAGTGGTGGTTGATGTTCTGTGGGTTGAAGTGGGTTGTGTAGAGTAGGATTTGTTAAATGAGAGGGAGGAGTGTAATGTGCTGTCATCTGCAAAACTGTGTATTGGGTTAGAGGTCAACTGAAGTAGGTCATTGGTATATAGAAGGAAGAGGGTTGGTGAGAACTGAACCTTGTGGAACCCCAGCATTAGTTGGATGGTGAGAGGATAGGGAGCCACCTACCATCACACACAGTGTTTGTCCAGACAGGAAGCTGGCAATCCATCTGCAGAAGTCCTCAGACAGTCCAAATGATGGGAGTTTGCTTAGTAAGCCTTTGTGCCAGACCTGGTCAAAGGCTTTAGAGATGTCAATTGCAACTATTTGGGATTCGCCGGATTTCTCCATGGCATTTGTCCAGCGATGGGTGATATATGAGAGTAGATCTCCTGTTGATCGGCTTCGACGGAATCCATACTGGTGGTCGCTTAATAGTTGGGCACCTTCAAGGTAGAGTAGGAGTTGAGAGTTGATGGTTTTCTCCATCACTTTAGATAGGACTGAAGTGAGTGAGTGAGATAAGGCGATAGTTAGATGGCAGTGATTTGTCACCCTTTTTAGGAATGGGTTGAATGTGGGCCAGTTTCCAGGCTTTGGGATATATACCAGTGGAGTAAGAGAGTTTGTACAGATGGCATAGGATAGGAGTCAGTTCTGTTGTGCAGGCTTTCAGGACAATTGGAGGAATGCCATCAGGGCCAGGAGACTTTTTTGTGTCTAATTTAGACAACAGGTTTATGATATCTTTTTGGCAAAAGGATACAGGGGGCATTGCATGTTGGGCAGTTGGAATGACTAGAGGACATTTGCCATTGTCAGTTATGTGTGCATTGGAGAAGTGTGAAGCCAGGAGGTTAGCTTTTTCTGTGGGTGATGTTGCAATTGAGCCAGAGGTGGGAGTAATGTAGGGCAAAAATTACAACCAATTGCCTTGGCAAGAGACCAAAAGGCATGGTTGCCATTTGGACAGGCTTCAAGCTCCCTGCTTTTTGCCAATTCAAATTCTGTTTTAGAAGCATTGATAATTTTCTTGCATCTGTTTCGGGCTTCAGTATAGGCATTGAAGGAGGATGGGGTTCTTGATTTGAGCCAGTTTATGGTTGCCTGATTTTTCATTTGTACCACCTTGGCACATCTTTTGGAGAACCAGGATTTAGTTAGGGGACAGCAGTTCAGAGTATTATTGTGGGGAATGTATGTTTTCATGCCAGTGAAGAATACTTTGTTGATACATTCGGTGCATATGTTTGGACTGGAAGACTGGAAACAATAATCCAACCATGGGAACATAGCATAATAGTCTCAGAGAGACTGTCCCATATGGCACTGTTATAATGCATCTTGTGTGGGAGTGACTGTGTAAGCGTTGTTGCATGGGGGAGGAGATGAGCACTAGGTTGTGGTCAGAATTACCAAGGGGGCTCACTACATTCACTACATATTTGGAGGGGTCATTAGTAAGGAAGAGATTTAAGATATTTGGGGAGTGGTTTGGGTTATCAGGTATTCTGGTTGGCTTTTGAACAATTTGTGTAAGGTCATTAGTGATGGCAAATGTTTAAGCATCTCTGCCTGCAGGATCTGTACGACTGGAAGAGGAAAGTCAGTTGGTGTTATGGACATTAAAATCTCCTAGGAGGATGATGAGGATGGAGGAGGTTGAAATAAAGGTTGAAACCTAAGTATGAACCTAAGATGAGACTGGTGCAGTTGTTAATAAAAATAAATTTGTCTAGAAGGAGGGTCTGAGAGAATAAGTGTACTGCAAATTGTTTAGCCAGCAATAGTTGAAAAACAGGCAGCTTAACGAGTGGTAGGAGCAAAGGGCAAGGGTAAGAAAGAAAGGCGAATAAAACTTTAAGACAGGAGGGCTTAGTGAACAAAGAAAGTAAGGAAGGTTAAGGGTTAAAGAGAATAGATGAAACTTTGTGAGTAGTATAAATTTTACATAAGGCACAGCATGACAAGGATTGGAATTAAAATATGTAAAACTTAGTAAATAACATATTTTTACAATACCCCGCATATTTTTACACATGCACCCAAACCCACTAATCAAACTAGCTGCCAACTACAATGAAGCAGACACTACAAATACAAAAGACCCAAATCAATTCTACTTCCAGCTGAACACAGCTAATCTCACTACCCCCACAAGGCAAGAGTAAAGCTCAAAACCACCCCATCCATAAATTTTCTTTTACAGACAAAGGGTAATATGAAAAGCATGCTTGCTTCGCCCATCCAGCTAGTAACATTGAACGTTGAACCTAAGTATCACCTCAGGGTCTGGCTCCCACTGATGAGACCTTAATAAAGGTTGAAACCAGTCTGGGTAGTGACCCTTCCCATAATGCATAGCATTATGGGAAGGGTCACTACCCAGTTATTCCTGTTATGCTGATTGGCCACTGAGGCCAATCAGCATAACAGGAATCATTATCAAGGTCTTAGAGAAAATAGTCAAGAGGAAAATACAAGATTGGATAGAAGAAAATGGGATACTGTATCGGGGACAGCATGGTTTTGTGAAGGGTAGGTCATGCCTCAGTAACTTGCTCACGTATTATAACACAGTGACGGCTGAACTGGATAAGGGTAATGGGTTTACAGTGATTCTGCTGGACCTTGCTAAGGCCTTTGACAGGATACCACATGGAATTCTAATCAGTAAATTGCAGCATATGGGAATGGACATAGGGTTGGTGAGATGGATAGGAGGGTGGTTGACGGAGAGATATCAGAGAGTGGTTTACTCAGGAGTAGAGTCCACAAGACGGCCTGTGACTAGTGGTGTACCACAAGGATCTGTTCTTGGACCACTGCTGTTTAATTTGTTCATAAATGATATAGGAAAGGATCTGAGAGGAACAGTTCATTTGTTTGCGGATGATGCGAAGTTGGGTAGGGCAATAGTGAATGCAGATGACGTCAAAATTTTGCAGGATGATTTGGATAGATTGGAGGTCTGGGCTAGGGAGAATGGATGTCAATTTAATGTGGCAAAATGTAAGGTTATGCATTTTGGGGTGAAAAGATGGGAGGCAGTTTACTGCATTGGTGGAACCGTGCTCCAGGAAATTGATGAGGCACGAGATTTAGGAGTGTTGGTGGATAAGGAATTGAAATTTAGGGGACACATTGCAAAAGTGGCCAAATCAGCTCATCAAATCACTTGGTTGCTGAAGAATACGTTGACAAGCAGAGACAAGCAGGTTATTGTTCCTCTGTATCGAGCCTTGATAAGACCTCATCTCGACTACTGTGCTCAGATTTGGTCACCTAGGTTTCTTCTTGATGGGAAGGAGGTGGAGAGGATCCAGAGGCGAGTGACCAAGATGATAGCAGGTCTGTGGAATGAACCGTATGAGAACAGGTTGAGGATTTGTGGGTTGCAAAAATTGGTTGATAGGCGGAGGAGGGGAGATATGATTGAGACATTCAAATTACTGAAGGGTTTCTATAAAATTAATTCAGAAGATATTTTTGAGAACAGGGCTGGTTGTGGGAGGACTAGGGGACATCCATGGAAACTGGGCAAAAGTGTGGTTAGTAAAGGTGTTAGAGCTGGGTTCTTTACTTTTAGAGTAGTGAATGAGTGGAATGCGCTCCCTGAGTCTATGGTGGATGCTGTGACAGTGAATGAGTTTAAGGCGAGGTATGATAGATACTGTATGAATGTCAAATAGTTGTGATGAAAATGATTTGGGGCCTCCCTCGATGAGTCTAATGACTCCCTGGAGTTGCCCGTAATAATAATAATAATAATAATAATTATACATATCTGTAAGGATATGTGCTTTGCATAATGGGATATTAAAGTAAGTGATAGGAAGTTATCAGCTTCTATATACGAGTTGCCCAGTCTTGAAAATACTTCAGGTGCAAACTTTGTTTGCTTACAGTTGGATAAAGGATTAAACCAAGAATATAATTTCTTGGCATCTTTAATTTATCATATAACCAAGTGCAAAGACTTCTGCAGTGTAACCCAGTTACTAAAGCAAGACCTCCACTAACAAACCCTTGCTGATATCTTGAAAGATTTCCATGCTCATCAATTTAGGTTTTGTATTCTGTCTCTAACGAGCCTGTCTAACATCTTTACGAGTTGCCCAGTCTTGAAAATACTTCAGGTGCAAATTTTGTTTGCTTACAGTTGGATAAAGGATTAAACCAAGAATATAATTTCTTGGCATCTTTAATTTATCATATAACCAAGTGCAAAGACTTCTGCAGTGTAACCCAGTTACTAAAGCAAAACCTCCACTAACAAACCCATGCTGATATCTTGAAAGATTTCCATGCTCATCAATTTAGGTTTTGTATTCTGTCTCTAACGAGCCTGTCTAAAATCTTTACTACTATTCCTGATATATATATACACACACTGATCTGCATTTGGACACCACTGAGCTGGATTCTTCCTTGTGCAATGGTACCATTTCTCCTTCTTTTCATTTTTTTGGGACTGTTCCTATTTCCCCCCTCTTGTTGAACAACCAATTCAAGGGCACCCTTGAATAGGTTGTTCCCTTACTGTTGCAAATTCGTGCAATTGGTTGCAAACATACTATTGGTTCTAACTTACTATTCTAACTGATCATTAGTTACAAATTCCCTGGTTATACATTGTGATATCCTATCCAGTCCCACAGCATTATTAATATCAAGGTTACTGAAAACTTTAAACACCCCTCCCAGTCTTGAAGTTAGTCTTCTGTCATCCTTCCTATTGTTATTCACCACTAATCACTATGCCCCTCACATGAAATATATTAACAAAATATTCATTGAACATTTCCATTATATTTTAGCAGATGTGACTTATGTTTCATTTCCAGCAACTAGAGTCAGTCTTCCATATTCATTCTTTCTTCTAACAGCGACATCTGTAGAATTCACTAGACTTTCGCTCTACTACTTCAGACAAGCTCCTTTTGCATGCCAATTCCTCCTTCTTCACTATGCTCGTCACCTTCCTAGCCTGTGCCTTATACACATACTGGCCATTGAATTAGAAACTTCTTTTTAATATCATGTTGGACTTCCTTTATCAACTGCCAATACTGGTCTTCTATATTCCCTGTGCATAGCTCAGTGAGATATGGGTCGGAAACAGCCTTCATTAAATGCTTTGGTCAATTGCTGCACACAGGAAGTTCTGTTTGTCTGTACAAGCTTTCTCAGATGAGCGATCTTGTTACTGACAGACTATCTTAGAACCACAGTTACTCCTCATAGACAAGCAGTTGTGTTATTTTTCCACTAATTAAGTATCCAGAATATCTCGCCTTTGAAGTAGAAAAAGCCATCAAAGGCTTGAAATGTGTAAAGGCAGCAGGAGTAGATGATATTCGACCAGAAATGCTGAAGTATGGTGGTATAAAAGTCTTACAGTGGCTGCACTGCATAGTTCAGAAAGCCTGGACAGGAGGGACGAATTCCCGATGATTGGAGTAGAGCTCTCATAGTACCCATATATAAAAAGGGAAATAAAACTGAGTGTGAGAATTACAGAGGTATTTCCCTTCTGAGTGTTCCTGGCAAGATCTATGCGAGTATACTTGAGAAATGGTTGAGAAGAATTGTGGAAGAAAAGCTTGGTGAAGAACAAGCTGGATTCAGGCCAAATAGAGGCTGTCAGGATCAGATCTTCACTTTACGACAAATATTCGAGAAAGCATGGGAATATAACAAAGATCTGTATTTAAGTTTTGTTGATTTGGAAAAGGCATATGACAAGGTGCCAAGAGAGAAGCTATTCAATACGCTGCAGTTATATAGTGTCAATGGGGCATTATATCAAGCAATACTTAGTCTTTATTTGAGTTGTGAGTCAGCAGTTAGAATTGAAGGAAGTATAGGAAGATGGTTTAATGTTAAATCTGGTGTGAGACAAGGATGTACATTATCCCCTCTGTTATTCATTATTATGGATCACATTATGAAGGAAAGTGGTATTAAACCTGATATCAGAATTGGAGATGTTAATGTCAGCTCTTTGCTTTATGCGGATGATGTTATACTTCTAAATAAATCTGCTACAAGTCTGCAAGATTCTCTGACTAAATTGAATAACTGTTGTAATAGATATGGTATGAAGGTCAGCAATAAAAAGACAAAGACAATGAAAATAGGCAAAATCATTGAAAATGTCAACTGTGTTGTGAATGGAGAACCTGTGGAACAAGTAAAACATTTCAGCTACTTAGGTACGATTTTTACTGAAGATGGTAAATTAAATATAAAAATAGACAACAGAATCAACAAAGCTGGTATGGTGGGAAGTCAATTGAATAAATTCATATGGAATAAGAGAGAAATTAGTCAAAACACTAAATTAGCTGTATACAAGACAGTGTTCAAACCAGTTTTAACTTATGGATCTGAGAGCTGGGTCAGAAGTAAAACACTTGACCAAAGACTAGAGACCGCAGATATGAGAGTCCTGAGAAAGATTAGAGGCTTGAACAGATGGCATCAATGGCAATATCATATTAAAAATGAGGATATTAGGAAAGAACTTGACATTGTCAGCATCCAGGAATGCATTAGCAGAGCTAATCTCAGGTGGTCACTTAAATAGAATGGGAGAGGAAAGATTAGCAAAACAAGTGTTCTCTGCCAGGTTGGCAGGAAAACGACCCAGAGGAAGACCAAGACATAGGTGGATTGATACGGTACAAAGTGCCTTAGACGATAGAAATATAAGATCTGATAATTTTGGAGTCTTGACAAGCAATTTTCCTCCAAAACAGACTGATTTGGAGGAAAACTGTAGATAGGAAGTTAGTAATGATGTAAATTTTTCATGTAGTACTGTCATATCCTGTACACCCCTTGAGGGTACATGGCAGGAATTTGATGATGATGATGGATATCTCGCCTTTTGAGAAAACAGTCAGCTGTGCTGTTTTCAAAATCATAGATCAAGCTGAATGGACAGCCACAATAAACCCTTTATTGAACTCCGAAAGATCCTTTGGTTTTCCCATTGTGAATAACACTACTAATGATTACTGACCAGTAGCATTCTTATGTAGTGACTAGAACACATGGTGATGCATATGACCAAGTATTTTGCGTTTACGTACATCTGCATAAAGGTTTCTAATTCAGTGGCCGGTATGTGTACTGCTCATGCTGTTCAGGCATACCTTGTTTATACACTTCCATAACATCCTTATCAGAAACTGCTGTTCTCTGTACACTTGAACTGATCAAAAACCAATGCACATCACCAATCTGTTTCCTTTATGTTGGAAGTTTTTCCAACATAAAGGAAATAGATTTGGTGCCAAGAAATTATATTCTTGGTTTAGTCCTTTATTGAAGTGTAAGCAAAAGAAGTTTTTTGCACCTGAAGTTACTTCAGTTACCCTTCCCATAATGCATAGTATTATACATGTCCGTAAGGATATATGATTTGCATTATGGGATAATAAGGCAAGTGATGTGAAGTCATTAGCTTCTATATACGAGTTGTCCTGAAGTAATTTTCCTGAAATTACTTCAGGCATGAACTTTGTTTGCTTACACTTGGATAAAGGATTAAACCAAAAATATAATTTCTTGGCATCTTTAATTTATACTGTTTCCTTTATCATAACCTCCTGCTCTGTAATTCCACACATCTGTTTTGTTACCTGCAGCTCACCCATAGCTCAATGAGTTAACATGCTGGTACATTTCATGCACATTTACCTTTGCATCCCCTAGCATATACCAATAATCAACAATATATCCTACTGGTTTTTATCTCAAAAAACAGGTATCTTCACATGCACTGCCTCCCTGAACCCTATCCTGCTAGTGAACTTCTCTTGCTGATTAAAATACCACCATAAAAGGTTGGTCGATTGGTAGAGCCTCTGCTACTAATGGCTCACGCAAAAAAAATAAAAAATAAAAAAAATAAACAACTTTGGGCGCGGTTAGTAGTTGGAAGGGGATCAATCGTTTGAAGCTGTTGGCACACTCTCCCTCGATGAGTCTTTGGACTCCTTGGAGGTGTCACATAATAATAATAATAATAAAAATACACTATTCCTTAATGTAAGAGATAGTACATTTTCCTGTATACACTGGAATTGTATCCTCTGGTATCACCAGAGGATACAATTCCAAACTCTAAATAACTGGTAACAATTTTTCCATTATAGAGAAATAGTGGATATTAAAGATTCAACATTATTTCAAAGTAGAATATATATAGAAACTTCAAAAGTTTTGAAATTTTGACTAGAGAGCTTGTGAGAATACAATCCTCAGCACTGGATCTTTAATATAAACTATTTCTATATAATTGACATTGCTGAAATGAAGTTATTATTATTCATGACACCTCCAAGGAGTCCGAAGACGCATCATGGGAGGACACCTACTGTACAACTTTTCATCTCCACCACTACACCGATCACTATCAATCATCTACATCAGCACCATCTATTGCCCACCACCACCACCACAGCTAGTATTGTTTGTCTGTAAATTGCATGTGTTCTGAAGGGCCAATTTGTCTGTATGCAGGATGAAAAACCCGAGTTTCCAGGAGAAAAAACCCTGCTATCTCCATATGAGATTGGCTAACTCACCTTTCAATTGAAAAAGTCCATATAAAGATTCCTCCCCCCGTCATGACGAGAATCGAACTTAGGCCTTTTCCAATTGAATTGAAGTTGTATGGCCATATAGTTTCATTTCATTTCATCACAAAAAAAAGTATGGCTCTTTCTTTGTTCTTTCTTTTAACAAAGAAAGAGCCATGCTGTTTAAAATTTTTTTAAAGCTACCTAAATAGAAAGAGAAAAAAATCATCTTGCCCTAAAAGATTGTACTGCACATAACATATTTCTTACTTTTGTCCTGGTACATCAGCCCAGTTGGGAGGAATAGTAAGACATTCATCACCTCCATGGTAAAACCTCAAAACTTCACCACCAAAAACGTAACCTAAAAGGAAAAAAAAAATTTTTTTAAATAATAATAATAATAATGTTGTGATAAAATAGTGACCTATTTTATTAACAACAATTGACAGAAAAAAATTAAAAGAAATTAACTAAAGAAACTATTTAGTATAACATACTAAATGTTATACTAAATATACTAAATAGTAAATACAAGTAGTCCCCACAAGTTTACTATGGTGAGAATTATACACATTGTACACTCTGTTTAATGTAATTTAAAAAATTAATGATGAAAAAATTGATGATGATTGATGATGATGAAATAGCAACTGGAAGTAAAGAAAATGAATTTAGATAGTATGTGTGAGAAGTCATTATTGTCAAGGGTCTGTTCAATGATACGATATTTTCCATTTGTGTTGGCACTATCCCACAGAGTGTTGTGCCAATTAAAGTCACTCATAAGAAATACGGGCTCAGGTAGTTGCAGCATATAGGTTATCAAGATCGATTTCATTTAACTCAGCACCCAGTGGTAAATAAACTGATTTTGTATAAGTCTCTGATCAGACCACACTTGGACTATTGTTCTCAGATTTGGTCCCCAGGATTTGAAGGGGATAAATTAACTGTGGAAAAGGTACAAAGGTGGATAACAAAGATGGTTTCAGGACTGTACAAGGATAGTTATGAGGATCGGCTGAGGGAATGTGGACTGCAGAGTTTGGTGGATAGAAGAAGGAGAGGTGATATGATTGAGACTTTTAAACTGTTGAGAGGTGGTTACAGGGTTGACACTGGGGAGTTCTTTCGCTTGGCTGAACAGCGGGAAGGAGTGATAACAAGAGGCCATCCCTGGAAGTTACAAAAGGAAACTGTGAGCAAAAGGGTGAGGAGGGTTTCTTTGCGTGGAGGGTAGTTGAACCGTGGAACGCATTGCCTGATGGAGTGGTGAGAGAGAGAACGGTCAATGAGTTTAAGGAGTGGTATGATAGACTTTGTGTTTCTTAGGGGGGATCTCCCCTCGATGAGTCTTGACTGACTTTATGTTCTTAGGAAGGACCTCCCACGATGAGTCTTTTGACTCCATGGAGGCCTGAATAATAATAATAATAATAATAATAATAATAATACTGAAATCAGAAATCCCATGGATAGGCAAACTGCTATTGCTTCCAGAACAGTATTAAGCTGTTGGACATGATGGAAAGAGCTATGACTGCTCACTAGGATAGCTACTTCCATGAACAGGATCACCTCCAATTCTGTCCTTGCATACAATAGTGAAATTCCTTAAGGTAAGGTCCTCATTGGGTCTTAAATATGTTTCCTGCAGACAGAAACAGAATGGTTTGTGTTTCTGCAGCAAAATCTTGATATAATTGATATTCTGAAGAAACCCATAATAATTGGACAGCTAGTATCCATCTCTTCTTCTGGTAAAATATTCAATACATCATATGATGTGTCAGAGTAGTTGGCAAGTTTAATTTACTTTCAGTGGATACCAAAGTATCCATTTTTTCTGTAGTGATATCCTTGCCATAATTTTTTTGACAAGTGGTTCTCATCAAAAGGCACCATTTTGAAGTTGTTTCTGGAGTGAGACCATATGTCATGCAGTTGATGCATTCAACATAGAAAGACTTGTGATCATAAAGTTCAGGTATGGTGAAATTATCAGATGGTGGAATGAACACATGTTACATGCTTGAGATGCAGTTGACATTTTCTTAGCTGCCACCTTCTCAACATAAGAGGATCCCAGAACAGGTGCAGTGGTGGTTAACTTCCTTTTTTCAGTATGATATGATATATTTTGTGGTGCTTTAATTTTTTTTGTATTTATTTTTCATCTTTCCACTTCTGATATGCATGGGAGTAAGTGGAGTAAGTGGATGATCTCCCTGATAGTTGACACATTTGGCTTTCTTTGCAGAGAAAGATTTGTTATCAAGCTCTTTACTACCACATTGGGAACATGGTAGAGCCATGACAGGCAGTTGGTATGTCCATATTTCTAACAATTAAAGCATCTTAGTGAATTAGGAATGTACAGTTAAGCAGGACATGAAAATGAGGCTGAAGAGCTGCAATCAATTGATAACATTCAAATATTTTAGAAACTCCTATTCAACATCAGCAGCAGGGGATGATAATTTGGCAATATGGATAGAATGAAATGCCAGCATGTATAATAACAGATTGTTTGGCTGAAGTGGCTAGGCCTTTGAAATTTGTATAACATGAGTCTCAGCACATGAAAGGTACCACAAGAATGGAAAGAATGTATAATAGTTTTTATTGTGGAAAGGTATGCAGAAACCAATGCGCCTAACTACTGACCCATCACTGTCTCCGGAGTGGTAGTGAAGATGGAGTCAGCAAACTCATTGTAGGAGGTTCATTCAACTGACAACATATTTATCACAGAGAATCTTAAAATCCTTAACACTCCTTGCATCAACAACACATTCTGGTAATGAGTTCCATTCACTGACAATTCTCCATGTAAAAAATCTATCCCTCACACCACTTTCTTCACCACACTTTCACATAACTTCCAGGGATGACCTCCGGTTCTTCTCCTCTCACCTTCTACTCTTTTTATAATCCTCTCTGAATTATTCTGATAAAATCCTATCAGTAACTCACTAATCCTCTGCTCACACCCTCCTTATACAGTTTCCAGTAATGGTGTCTTGTTCTAACCCCTTCTTCCATTCTATGAAAAATCTCTTCCATGTCAACCTAATAACATTAACTTAAATTTCTCTATCATATCACCTCTCTTCCTCCTATCCACCAAACTCTGTAATCCACATCTGTTCAAACTCTCTCCATAGGCAGAATGCCTCCTGAAAATGTCAGGAGACATTCCAAAGTCTCCTGACATTGTCTCAGTCACTTGCCTCTGGACCCTCTCCAATGTCTCCACAACCCAATTTTGTATTTTGCTAAGGCATTTGATAGGATACCACAAGAAAGACTGTTGCATTAACTGGAGAATATGGATTTCAAATATAAACTCTTGGAAATACTTGATGGATGGTCAATAGACTGGTATCAAAAAGCAGAATACCATGGGTGTGAAACTGACAGATTTAAGGTCACCAGTGGTGTACTCCAGGGATCAATCCTTTATTGTTGTTCAATCAATACATTAATGATATTAGGAAGAATCTAACACATGTTCAATTGCTTGCTGATGATGCAAAAATAGGCAGGCCAAGCAGGGATGGTACTAATATCCAGCAGTTACAGAATGATTTGAATATGCTGGAATTTGGGCAATGATAATGGCTGTCAGTTCATTGTTAGTAATGTAACACATTATGCACCTTGTCGTGATGAGATTTCCAACAGCATATTATGTTAGTAGGGTTATGCTATAAGAAATGGATGAGACTATAGATCTTGGTGTTATCATGAACAGGAATTTGAAGTTCAAGGATTACATTCAAAAATTGCAAATGCAGCCTCAGAGGATAATTGCGATACTGAAACAAACCTTGACATGTAAGGATAAGGAAGTCATTTTGCTTCTGTACAAGGGTCAAAAGTTGTATAACTGGAAGGAAGCCTCCATGTAGCCTTTTTTAAGGAATGCTGAGAACCGACTGGCTTCTGACCTAATAGCCAATCCTCATCTTCTCATGGTGCACCCTGTTAGGTATTATTAACATCTAAACTCCATGGAGTCAGAGACTCATTGTGGCAGGTACACACAATGCTCATCCAACGGTGCTTTAAACTGATTCAATGTGTCTACATTCACAACACATTCGGGAAATGCATTCTACTCACCAACCACTCTCCATGCAAAGAACTTTCTCCCCACTCCTCTGCTCACACCCTCCTTATACAGTTTCCATGTCAACCTAATAACAACCCCTGACAAGCTTATATGTCTCAATCATATTTTCCCTCTTCCTCCTATTCATGAGACTTTGCAACTTACCTGCCCATTCAAGCAATCTATTCAAGTCCTCTTGTAATGCCATAACATTCACATGACTCTGCATTGCTCTCTCCAGTTTTGCATCATCTACAAAAAGCTGCATATCACTAGTTAAACCCATCCCAATATCGTTAACATATAAAATAAACAACAATTGTCCCCAAGAGGTTACACCACTAGAAGGTCACTAGTGGTGTAACCTCTGCGGTACACCACTAGTGACCTTCCTCTTTTGGGATACTGTGCCCACATACACAACTTTCTGATTAGCAATCTGCTTGCTTACTTATTTACTTAATTATGTGACAAGTGCATCAAATACAGGAAACACATGTTTCATCAAAATAGTGATATATTTTGATTTTGCAAAAGCCTCTGATAGATTCCCACAATCCAAGCTAAAAATAAAAATTGAAATAGATGAGGTTGGATTAATGCACTAGACTGAAGATTGGCTGTCTGATAGGTGGTGTCATTAAGTTATATATGAGCAGCAGTATACTGGAAGAGGGAAGTCACTGGTGGTGTGCCAAGGATCTGTTTTAAGGCTGTTGCCATTTAATCTGTTTAATTATATTGAGAAAAGTTTGAATGGTAATATGCAGTTTTTTTCAGATAATGCAAAGTTGGAAACTATGAGGAGTAGAACATATGCCTTTGCAAGAGGACTTGAATAGACTTACATGAATAGGTTACTGATTAGGGTTATCAGTTCAATCTTGCAAAGCATAATGTTGCATAGTGGGAAGCAAAGATGGGATGCAGCATATACAGCTGGTGAGAATATCTTAGAGAAATTGGAGGGGATATAAGATCTGATGGTGATGGTGAATAAGGACCTAAAATTTAGGGATACATTGTTAAAATAGTGAAGAGAACATAATGGATAATGTGCACAGATTTGGTCACCTAGTTTTCAAAAGGATAAAGAAGTACTGGAAAAGGTCGAGATAATTTAGTAAGGTTGTTTCTGGTCTCTGGATTGTTGAGTATGAAGAAAGTTTAGGATATGTAGTTTGCAGAGTCAAGTTTTGTTAGGAGGAGGAGGGGGGGGGATATGATTGAGACAAGAATTATTATCATATTAATGTGGATGAGGTTTTTTATAGAATAGGCAGGGAATCAGGGGGCAGGACAAGAAGCCATCTCTGGAAGCTGTATGAAAATGATGTGAGGATGGCAGTAAGGATTAGGTTTTCTTCATGGAGAGAGAGAGAGAGCATGGTATATGGTTGAAAGTCATTGACTGAGAGTGTGGTGAGTGAAGAGAACTATGTTGGAGGCTTAATGAAGTGAAACAGCACTGAGAAAGGATTAGTATTCTTTTAATGCTGTCTCAGTGCTGGTCCTCTCCATTAAGTTTCCAACATGAGTTCCTAACAGCACCACTTAAGCTTAATATACAGAGTGAGGAGACAGCGAATGCATTTAAGGAACAGTATAATGAGCTATGTGTGAATGATGGCAGAACCTTTCAGAATAAGTGTTTTGATTCCAGGGAGGTCTGATGATAATAATAATGAAAGAATAATTTAGTATGATGATAAGATCACTCATGACCATTTGATAAAACCTCTTTGCAATTTTTTTTTTTTATTTTGATTTTTTGATTCTCTGACTCCATGGAGGTCAGATGTTAATAATAATTATAATAATGCATTTGACAGAAATACGGTTAAAAGATATTACAACAACATTAAAAATAAAAAAATACCAACACAGATTTCAGAACAAATTAAGACTATATACAGATAGCAGTTATATAATAAAAACAGAACAAGGACAGATTAACCAAAGGAATTAGTCAAGGTGACTCATTAAGTCCTATCTTATTTAACTTAGTGATGAATGAAATAACGAAAGCAGTGAACAAACTGGAAAAGTGTGGAATACAAATTAAAAATGAAAAATTAAGAATAATCAGATATGCTAATGATATAATTTTACTAGAAAAATGAAAAAGACATTCAATAATGCAGCAGATAAGAAAAAATTTAAGATAGCCAAAAAGCTAAAATCATGACAATTGTTAGATAACTCATAACATGCAAATTAAAAAATAACTGGAAAATAATTGAACAAGTCAGTAGGAATAGAAGAACTAAATAAAAACAACATTGCAGAAAAGGGAGAAAAAGGCAATAAAAGCTAGTGGAATATCTGAATGTCTCAACAGTCTTGTCTAGAAGAATAAGAACATAAGTAAAGAGACAAAAATGAGAATCTATACAAGAGTGCCCAACAGGTACTAGCATATACAGCAGAAATGCATGCATAAACTGAAAAATTAGACAACTGAATGAAACCTCTGAGAGGAAAACATTAAAAATAATTCATGGTGTAAAAACATTAAACAAAATTATGAATGTGCAAATCAGAGACATAAAATGCAGCCAATAAATGATTGGATACAGAAACAAAAGAGCTGAAAAATCATATAGAAACAATAGCACATGGACAAAGAAAGTAAAGAACGGGACGCTAAAGGAAAAGAGAAGGATAGGACTGAGGCAATAATGGTGAGATCTGCAAAACCTATCCTCTCATCTTGTAGTACTGCTGCTATTCAAAGCAGCAACTAAACATAATAGCAGAAGAAAAATAGGAAAAAATTTGTTACATGTCCTTTCATTGTTATCGGTAAATGTAATTCTTTCTGATACGTAGTTGCATTCTTCTTGTGTATTTAACTATACTGCTCATGTAGTATTATTACTACTCCAGCTTTGTCCCTTTCTTCTTTATTTATTCTGCTGTATACTATTATATAGTTCTGTATTTTATTATTATTATTATTATTATTCATGCTTTTGGAGTCAAGAGACTCATCGTGGCAGGTCCTTCCTAGGAAACACAAAGTCTATGATACCACTCCTTGAACTCATTGACCGTTCTTGTTCTCACCACTCTAGTAGGCAATGCATTCCACGGTTCAACCACCCTCCATGCAAAGAAACCAGTCCTCACCCTCTTGCTTACAGCTTTGTTTCATACTTTCCAGGGATGCCCCTTTGTCATCGCTCCTTCCCACTGTTTCACCAAGCGAAAGAACTCCCCAGTGTCCACCCTGTAACTTCCTCTCAACAGTTTAAAAGTCTCTATCATATCACCTCTCCTTCTTCTATCCACCAAACTCTGCAGTCCACATTCCTTCAGCCAATCCTCATAATTAACATTGTACAAGTCAAGAAACCATCTTTGTTATCTGCCTCTGTACCCTGTCGAGAGTAAATTTATCCCTTTCGAATCCTGGGGGCCAAATCTAAGAACAATAGTCTAAGTTTAGTCTGATCAGAGTCTTATACAATGGAATGATAACTCTTTTATCTCTGCAGGTCAGCATCCTTCATAGTATTGCAGCAATCCTCTGGGTTACCTTCACCACCTTTACAATATGCTCCCTGAATTTCAGTTTTCTAGCAATCATCACTCCCAGATCTCTTGTCTCCCCTATTTCCTCCAGTACAGCTCCTCCAATTGAGTATGCAGCCTCCCATTGATGTATCCCAAACTTCTAGACTTTACATTTTGCTGCATTAAACTGATACCCCCATTCATTTGCACATCTGTCCAATTTATTCAAATCCTCTTGAAGGGCTGCCACATCTGCACTATTACTAATACCCCTGCCCAGCTTCACATCATCTGCAAACAACTGACTATCCCCTTGCAATCCACTGATAATGTCATTGATATAATACAAGTGGAACCCCACTTGTAACCTTCTGCTTCCTTGATATTTCCCCACCATACACAACTCTCTGATGCTGGCCTGGTTGGCCGAGTGGTTAGCGTATCCGCTCTCCAACCAAAAAGCTACGGGTTCAAATCCCGCCGTGGGCATGGATGTTTGTGATTGTCTATGAAAGCACTAGTGGTGGTAGTTGGTGGTAGATGGCATTGGTGTTAGATGATGAAGGTTGGTGGAGTAGTGAGACGAAGAATTGTAGAGTTGATGCCCTCCCTCGATAAGCCTTTGGACTCCCTGGAGGTGTGATATAATAATAATAATAATAATAATAATAATATACCTATCAGACAGCCAATCCTGAATCCAGTTGACTAACCTGACGTCTAAACCCAGGTGCTGCAACTTAAATATCAACTTATCATGTGGCACCCTGTCAAATGCCTTTGCAAAATCCTAAAAAAATGGTAGTGTATGTCTTTCCCTCATCAACTGCTCTTGTCACTTTATTATAAAAGACTTAAGCAAGTGTGCCCATTAACAAATCCATGTTGATTCTCACAGATAACATTACCCTCATCTGCCCAATGCTGTATATAGTCCCTCACTAATTTCTCCAAGATCTTAACAACTACTGATGACACACAAACTGGCCTATAATTAGACACTTCCAGTCAGCTACCAGCCTTATGTAATGGTACTATCTTACTTTCCTTCCATTCCTTGGGTACCTTTCCCGCAGCCAGACTTTCACTGAAAAGCCAGGTTAAAGGCACTGTCAGTTCCTTAGCACATTCTCTCAAAACTCATGGTGAAATACCATCAAGTCCCACTGCTTTACTGACATCCAGAGTACTCAGTATTTGGAATACACTCTCCTATTGCACCTCTAAACCTCAAACCTGCCCTACCCCTCTAGTATACATTTTATACATCTATTTTATACATTTATTTTCCTTTCTTCTTAGTTTCAGATAATTCTGCTGCTTAAATATTTTAATAATTTAAACTATGAAATTAAAACATACAGATGTTTATTTTTTTAAAAAAAAATAACTTAGAAACTTTCACTTACCAACTGATTTTGCTCTACTTGAACCAGTGCCAAAAGGGGCTACTGACCAATGAGTAAGGTGAAAACTAGCATTTACAATGGTCTCTTCACCTTCTCGGGCTGTGTGCTGCACACAACAACAATAAAAAAAGTTTTAAATAAATATCTTTTTCTTAAGGAAGTTCACTTTGAAATATAGCATAATTATTGTTATTATTATAACAAACTATCATGGAGTCAAAAGACTCCATGCAGGTGGATTAAAAATGTAATGAGTCCAAAGACTCATGCATTGAGTGCTACAATGAGTCAAAAAAAAGCAGGAGGTGCATCTTAAATGCTACAATACTTGCTATATAATATTAAATTCAGTTAAACTTCTCACACTCACAGCACCACCACAACTCTTTGACAATGCATTCCAATCATCCACCACTATATGTGTAAGAAAATTAACTCTACAAGGATCCTAATTCACAGGCCCTAATGCTATATTTTGGGACTGTCTGTCATCCTTTTTCTTCTTTCCACTCTTCAAAATATTCTTCCAATAGCTATCTGGTAGACTACTCTCAATAACTTGTATGTCTTAATTATATCACTTTTCCTATTTACAAGGTTTGCATTAAACTGATGGATTTAACAATCCATCAGTTTAATCTTATAATTTACATCTAACAGCCTTGATATTTATTACTTAGATATCTTTCTTTTCTTTTTTTCTTTTCTTTTCTTTTTAAATTATGGTAAAGTCCCAAGGACCTCTGCATAAGTAGAAGCAAACAGGAATGGATATGAAGCTGATAGCATGGATTGAGATAACTGACTGGCAGATAACAGAGAGTAGTATATAGTGAAGTAGAATCTAGGAGAATGAGGGTGACTAGTAGAACATCTCAAGGCTCTGAACTAAGGCCACTACTGGTCAGTTTCTATAATAATGATATTGGGAATGATCTGAAAGAGTGGAGAGAATATTCAGTAGGTTGTTGACTGAATCAGTCTGAAAACCAGGGAAAGTTAATAATGGTGGTGTAGAAATTATAGAAACAATTTAGAAATCTTTGCTGGCTTTCTTCAATAATGACAGTATCAGGAATGTATCTTTCCATTCACATCCTCATATTGGTAGAAGGCATGCTGTCCCATAGTGGTGATTTTAACTGCACTTTAAGTAGTGATGTTCCATATCTGGGAACCATATGTAAATATTGTCTGACAGCTGGTTTTCTACAGATTAATTTTGGCATTTATGGTGATGAGTCTGGATTTCCATGTTGGTTACACGTTTATGGAACTGAAGAGTTTTGTGCTTTCTTTCACTATGCTAATCAGAGTATCAAAGTACTAAGGTACTGAAAATCTATTACCTCTTAGAGAATATGGTTGTTCATCTAAATGTTTCTATGTGCTGCGTGGTTCCCAAACTGTGTGCTGCTGTGCACAGTTTGGGAACTTTTTTCAAATAGCCATTAAGTTTTTAGGACACATACTCAGAGAAAGAGTTCAGGAATGGGTGGATACTGGTTGGCCAAGTGGTTAGCATATCCGTTCTACAGCCAAAACACTGTGGGTTCGAATCCCACCATGGGCATGGATGCTTGTGATTGTCTGTGGAACTAGTGATGGTGGTGGGTGGGAGATGGCATTGGTGTATTTGAGGTTATTTGTAGTTGGTAGATTGAATGGTGGAGACAGAAAGTTATAGAATGGGCACCCTCCCTCGATGAGTCTTGAACTCCCTGGAGGTGTCATGTAATAATAATACTCTATAGGAGACAGCATGGTTTTAGGAAGGGAAGGTCATGCACTAGCAATTTGGACCTAATTGCTTAATAAATGGAATTGTTAGATATTTCTTTTGGCCTAGGGACACTGTAAAAAAATTACTGAGATACTAACCATGAACCAAGAAGGTTTGGTTAACTTTGGTCTAATCTATTTTTTAAGACTTTAATCTTATTGCTGATGACTTCCTACTCAATCAATGCTGCAATTTTACACAGATTACACTTGTGAGCCAAAACATTATGGCCACTGAGCCTGTTTCTGGCCAACCACCCTGCACAGTTGGCAAGAAACAGGCTCAGTGGCCATAATGTTTTGGCTCCATACCAAGATATTATGGGTCCTCTCATCATCACTGACACACCATGACTACTAATTCTTAACTGAGTATTGTTCTAGACCAATTATTGATTGCTCTATACAGTGACAATATGGTTCAATGAATCTGGACTCTTCCAGCCAGACAATGCACCACGTCACAATGTTCTCATTGTGCAAGCATGGTTTGAAGAGCATATCCAAGCATTCTGTTTGTTTCCACTGTCGCCTAATTCTGCAGATTCAAATCCTATCAAGCATTTGTTGGATCATGAGCAACACAGTATCTGCTGGTCAATGCCAGTGTCTCACTTCATCTCTGACCTTCAGAACATTATTCCCTCTAGTAGGTTCAAAATACTTCCATGGTCTACTGCAATCAATGCCAAGATGAGTGCGATTGATTATATCAATGAAAGGGAACTCACCATTATACCAGATAGGTGGTCATGATGTTTTGTTTGACAATTTTGACAATTTTGATTGCTTAGTTTGACAATTAGTCAAACTAAGCAGTTATTGACCTGTCAAATCTTCAACAGTTATTCCATAGCTATTTTCTGTAAATGTGAAAATACAGTCGAGTAATGATAAAAAGATGTGGTGTCCAAGAGTCTCCCTAAAGAACTCCAGTGGTAATAGGAATGCTCTCAGTCATCTCTCCATTGACTTTTACTCTTCTATAGTAATTCAGATATGGTTCTGCTATTCCTTTAATTATTTACAATCCATAATAACTGAGAATTTTGAACATCTTTCATCTGTTGACTGAATCAGTCTTTTGAGAAATACATGAAGTTTAAGATTAAAAGGTTTTTCCCCCTCTTGCTCCTTCATTCAGCCTTGCAAGACAGTGGACATGTGCAACAGTGTTTCTGTTTTTGAAGAAACCTTGATTTGTGAATAGAAAATGCTTTATACCTATGGTTCATTTCAGTTTAGAATTCTGTTATAGATTTTTAGTGCAGGTGCATCCTCAATAATTTTTTGAGTTCTTAGATTGCTTTTTTGTACTGATTATTATTATTATTATTTATTATTATCCTATAATCCCATGGAGTCAAAGCCTCATCTGTGAGGTCCCTTTGTCATACACAGCTCATTATACAGTGACTTAAACACTTTCAAATTCTCTGCAGACATCATGCTCTCAAGCAGTGCATCCCAATCATTCACAACTCTATTATGCAAAAAACCTGCTTCTCATTCCCTTGATTACTCCCTCCTTATACAGCTTCCAGGGATGACCTCTTGTTCTCCTCCATCTCCCACTATTTCATGAAAAAAAAAACTCTTCAATGTTATCCTATAACAACCACTTACCAACTTGTGCATCTCTATCATATCACACCTCTTCCATCTATCCATTACACTATATAAATTGCATTTTCTCAACTTCTCTTCATATTCAACATTCCAGAGATCACAAACTACTACCTGGCAATTGCCTGTGGACCATTTCCAACATCAGTTCATCCTTTTGAAAACCAGGTAACCAAATCTGTGCACAGAAGTCCATGTGTGGCCTAATCAAGGCCTTATACAATGGACCAGAATCTCCTTACCTCTATAAGTCAATGTCTGCTGCATCACTGCCAGAATTCATTGTGTTGTCCTCACAATTTTGTCAATATGTCCTCTAAATTTTAGATCCTTATCCACCATCACCCCAAGATCTATTTCCTCCAATTGAACAATATACCCCTACAAGATTATAATAAATTTAGTTTAATCCTTTATCCAAGTGTGAGCAAACAAAGTTTGTGCCTGAAAGTATCTTCAGGACTGGGGTAAGGTGGTACAACACCAGAAAAACTCATTGCAAAGGTGGAGCAAGATACCAACACTCCTGTCTCAGTATCTCCTATAATGCAAAACACATCTCCTTGCGGATATGTCTAATGTTATGCATTAAGGGAAGGGCCACTACCCAGACTAGTTTCGACCTTTATTGAGGTCTCTTCAGTGGGAGCTAGGCCCAAGTTGAGATACCAGTTGAGAATATAGAGTATAATATAGAGTAAAATAGAGTACAATAGCTTGCTCCACCTTTGCAACGAGTTGCCTTGGTGTTGTACCACCTTACCCCAGACCTGAAGATACTTTCAGGCGCAAACTTTGTTTGCTCACACTTGGATAAAGGATTAAACTAATTTATTATACTCTAACCAAGTGAAAAATAAACTTTCAACCCCTACAAGAGTAAAATCTACAACCCATCTTTGTTTTTCAAATTTTAAAACTTGCATTTTGCAACATGGAACTAGCATCCCCATCCTCATAGCCAACCACTCAGTCTATTCAAGTCTTATTGCGAGGCCACATCAGCTCTACTCCTCATGGTTCTTCCAAACTTAACATCATCTGCAAACAGCTGAATATTCCAATTCAAATCTTCCTCAATATCATTAACTGAGGCACACCACTAGTGGCTTTCCACTTTCAGGATGCCAGCCTGCTTGGCAAAGTGGTTAGCATATCCACCCTCCAACCAAAAGGCTCTGGGTTCGAATCCTGCCGTGGGCATGGATGTTTGTGATTGTCTGTGAAAATATTACTGGTTGTTGTGGGCAGCAGATGGTGCTGTTGCAGATGATGATGGTGGTTGTGATTTGCTGTAGTTGGTGAATTGAGAGTGGTGGAGATGGAGAGCTGTAGAGTAAGTGCCCTCCCTTGATGAGTCTTTGGACTCCCTGGAGGTGTTGCGTAATAATAATAATAGTAATAATAATATTGTCCCCCATACACAACTTGCTGATACCTATCAGACAGCCAATCTCCAATCCAATTTACTAGTCTAATATCCAAACCCATCCACTCCAATTTAACTATCAACTTATCATATGGTAATCTATCAAAAGCCTTTGCAAAACCTAAATGCTACTATGTATCCATCTCCTTTGTCCAATGAAGTCGTCAACGTATTGTAATAAGTAAGTAGGTCACTAGTAGATTACTACTTACTACTAATAGTAAGTAGATTATTGTAATGCCTCTTTGTACTGGGTTTGTATGATAGGAAGAGTCAGGTCTTTCTAAGGATATTTATTGGATATTCTTATTAAAATTTAAAAGCACTGAGATGAAGTTGTATGTGTGCACTTGCCATTCTGTAGTCGGAGTTTAGTTCTACACTATGCATTTTTGAAACTTAAAAGGTTTAAAATTGACTCAAGGGGCTCATGAGAATACAACCTTCAGCATTAGAGTTGCCTAAGTATTGCACCATTTAAAAGACGAACTCTGTTTGGAAACCTATATGTTCACCTTTTATTAGTGCTTTTGAAAATGAGGATTTTTCTCCTATAATAGGTCCCTGATAAGAAAACAACTGTAAAGTCAGTAAAACCTTGATCAAAATCAATAATAAAAGGCAAACATAACAGCTGCAGGACAATGATTCATGTTTTTCAAAAGCAGTGCAATACTAGGCAACAACTCTTGGGTAAAATTTGGAACCTTAAAAGTTTCAAATTCAATTATTTGACCTTGAAATAAAAATTAATTTTTAATAACCTTTATTTCTCTAATTTATGATGCCAAATTGAAGTCTTTAGGCTCTTTCTTCAACTATGAAATTTAACTTTAATGAACATAAATTCATTACCCTAACATCTGGCACCTTCCTGCAGTGCACACAACATATTCTTCAGTTGCAAAATGGAATGGAATGATTTCCTTTCATCCTAACAGATGGTAAGGTTAGCTATGCTACCATACTAGGGAAGTGACTGTGAGCAAGGTGGTTTCCCATTGCCTTCCTTGCCATGCTATGTCCTATGGCTGTATCCTGTGTGTTCATGGGTCCGGTTTGCCTGTTTGTGAGATGAAAAACCCCAGAATAAACTGGGTGAAAAGCCCTACTGTCCATGCCCAAGACCGGCTAACATGACTATGGCTGAGGAAGATCCTTAAGCTCCTAACGTCTCCAAAAGGAATCGAACCTAGGACACTCCTTCCCCAGGCATATGCTTGCGAAGCACATAGCCACTAGGCTAACCATGCAGAGTTGCAAAATAAAAATGGATTTCTAATAGCATTTATTTCTACAATTTATTTTGCTAAAATGAAAACAAGGGCTTTATGCTGGGGCTTCTCAAATGGACCAACAACAATGGCATTTCAAACCAACAACAATGGCAGGGTGGAAGTGGCTGTCCTGCCAAATATTAGCTGAAGAGTGTGAAAACTGTAGAAAAATTAGTACAAAATGAATTTATATTAAAACTGCACCAAGTTTAATAATAATCAGTGCAATTTTAATATGAATAAGTTTTCATACAGGTTATTTCAAATTTTTCACATGCTGAGTACAGCTAAGCTGTAGTAATTATTGATATTAATAATAGAAGTAGCACCTCCCTATCTTGATGAAAGTCACTGCCTTAAAGCTGATATCGACAAAACTGCCAATATAGATATTTTCTAATTCAGTAAAAATTCCAACTGTTCTTCAACACTATGGAAACTCTTTCAAAAAGTGGAAAATTTCTTTTAGAATTCCTGAATTTGTGTCATTTGAGATACCATCATACCACCACCTGAAATTTGAAGGTAGTAGTGTTATGGTATGGTCCTGTTTTTCCTGGTTTGCCTTCAGACTTCTTTTTTGTGGCATAATGAACATTGCATGCCAAAAAAGGTATTCTGGACAATGCAACGCATCCTACTTTGTAATATTTCTATGGAACTGACCACTGTCTTTTTCAGCAAGACAATGCACTGTGTCATAAGGCTGCTGCTGTAACTGCATGGTTTGCAGACATGAATGTCACTACACTTGGCTGGCCTCCACAAAGTGCTGATCTCAACCTTGTTGAATATCTGCAGGATGAACTGGAGCATCAAGTGAGGTCAAGGGATGTCTGCCTCACAACAGTCCAGGACCTCCTTACATGCCTACAGGAAGAATATCCAAAATTCCCATTAATCTATCATATTCTTGTGGAAAGTATACCCCAAATGATTGCCTGGAGTCATCACAGCAAAAGGAGATCCTACATCTTAATGAGATCCCAGCAGAGTATAATTCCATCCTCAATGCAGTCTGATGACATAATGAATTTATGTCATCATTTAATATTTTAAATGTCCCAGAAGAGTTCATATACTATGAATATTAATGAGAATAAAAATTTCAAAATTTAAGGGGTTTTAGTCCTACTCTGGACTGAAATTGAGGTTGTTTTGACCTGGGGGGGGGTTTGTTTAGACCAAGTGTCATTTATATGGTAGATCTTTTTAACATTAATTGTTCATATAAATGAAATAAAATGAATTGCATCTTTTTTTTTTAAATCTTTATAACATGTTTCACTCGAATCATGTATCATAATTATTATTATTATGGGTATCTCCATGGAGTCAGTAGACTCATCAAGGGAGACCCAAACTATCAAAACAATATTTATCATACCTCTTCTTGAATTAATTTACAGACGAAGAACTCACAATGGTCTGGCAATGCATTCCACTCATTCACCACCCTCCAGGAGAAAAATCTAGTTCTCACAACCTTGTTAACCACACTTTTACTTAATTTCCAGGAATGATCACTTGTTCTTCCATCACTATCACACAGCTGAAATATTTCCCCTGCATCAATCTTATAAAAACCTTTTAGTAATTTAAATGTTTACATCATATCTCATCTTCTCTGCTTATCAACCAACCTCTGCAATCCACAAGCTCTCAATCTATCAATGTAGGGAGCATTTTTTACATCACTCACCAACTTAGTAACTCTAATCTGAACCCTCTCCACAACCTCCTCATCTCCAAGGAATCCAGGTGACCAGACTTGAGCACAGTAATACAAATGTGGAAGTATCAAAGCCTTATAAAGAGGAATAATAATCTCTTTATCTCTGGATGTTAGTGTGCTCTTCAATAACCAAGTAATCCTATGTGCAATCTTGGACACCTTAGCAATGTGTCCTCTGAACTTAATCTCCCTATCCACCAACACCCCCAAGTCCCTAGCCTCATCAATCTCTTGGAGTACCGTTCCATCAATGTAGTACACAGCTGGTAATCTCTTAATCCCAAAATGCATAACTTGACACTTTTCCATATTGAACTGACATCCATTACCTTTTGCCCATGGTGCCTGCTTATTTAAATCATCCTGCAAACTCTCAACGCCAGCTTGATTTTTTATTGTGCTACCCAACTTTGCATTATCAGCAAACAAATGGATATCTCCCTTCAAGCCATTTCCAATATCATTTATGTACAAATTAAGCAATAATGGCCCAAGCACAGAGCCCTGAGGCATACCACTGGTCACCTGCCTCATTGTGGTTTTACCACGAGTTGCCTTGGTCTTGCACTACCTGTGGGATCGGCTAGTCTTGCATAAATTGCAGGCGCAAACTTGACATTTTGTCTGTTTGCTTACTTGGAAAAAATGGAGTAAAACCAGGTTTAAAATTGCTTGGTATCTTTAACATAACTATACCCAAGTTAAAAATACTTTCTACAACTGATATAAATGCTACTAATTTCAGTAGTCCCATGCCGATTTTTATCCACTCTATTCTTCAATTTATCCTGCGAAATAGGATCGACAAATATACATTCACTGCATAAGTTTCTCTCTCTTACACTCAACCTTTTCAATTTTAGTTTCCCTGCCCAATTACTTCGACTTGTTCAGAAAACAGTAACTTCTTCAATTGCTTATGACATATCATGTTATTGTGTTGGCTGTTAAATGGGTAGCAACCCCTTGCTGGTAATCTATCAAAAGCCCTTTCATTTACAATTGAATATAAATGTGTAAACATACCTTTTTTATTATTTTACTCTTTTATTTTTTATTATTTAATTAATTTTTATATGAAAGTGTAATTTTAATTTTAATTTATTTTCTTTTTATTAATTTGTAATTTTTATCTGAAAATGTCACTCCACCAACTGATAGATGACTGGCCCAGCAGGGATTAGTGACCCTTTGCTTAATTCAATTGAGAAGTCCTGCTTTAGGCTCTTTCTTCAATTATGAAGAAATGACTGTGGAAGAATGATATTGTGGGATAAAAATGGGAATAGAGTGACTGATGCAGAGGACATAGTGGAATTGTTCAATGAACACTTTATTGGAGTATTTCATCCTGGAGGAGTCAGTTTTAATGCTAGAGGGATAGGGCTGGTTTGAGGTTTAGAGGTACAGGAGGAGAGTGTACTCTGGATGTCAGTAAAGCTTTGGGACTGGATGGTATTTCATCACAAGTTTTGAGAGAATGTGCTAGGGAACTGACAGTGCTTTTGACCTGGAAAGTCTTTTCAATGAAAGTCTGGCTGCGGGAAAGGTGCCCAGGGAATGGAAGGAAAGTAAGATAGTGCCATTGCATAAGGGTGGTAACAGACTGGAAGTGTCTAATTATAGGCCAGTCTGTGTGTCATCAGTAGTTGTTAAGATCTTGGAGAAAGTAGTGAGGGACTGTATACAGCATTGGGCAGATGAGGGTAACGTTATCTGTGAGAGTCAACATGGATTTGCGAACGGGCGCTCTTGTTTTATCAATATGCTAGCCTTTTATAATAAAGTTACAAGAACATTAGATGAGGGAAAGGCATATACTGCAATTTTCTTAGACTTAGCGAAGGCATTCGACAGGGTGCCACATGATAAGCTGATATTTAAGTTGCAGCACATGGATCTGAATGTCAGATTGGTCATGTGGATTCAGGATTGGCTGTCTGATAGGTATCAGAGAGTTATGTATGGTGGAGCAGTATCAAGGAGGGAGAGGGTTACAAGCAGGGTCCCACATGGCTCAGTACTAGGACCTATATTGTTTAACCTTTATATCAATGACATTGCCAGTGGATTGCAAGGGGATATTCAGTTGTTTGCGGATGATGTGAAGCTGGGAAGGATTATTAGTAATAGTGCAGATGTGGTAGCTCTGCAAGAGGATTTGAATAAGCTAGATAGATGGGCAAATGAATGGGGATGTCAGTTTAATACAGCAAAATGTAAGGTCTTGAGGTTTGGGAAACATCGATGGGACACTACATACTCTATGGGAGGAGTTATACTGAAGGAAGTAGGGGAGACAAGCGATCTGGGGTTGATGATTGATAGAAACCTGAAATTTAGGGGACATATTGCAAAGGTGGTGAAGGTAACACAGATGATTGCTACAATTATGAGAAGGACACTGACCTGCAGAGATAAAAGGGTTATCATTCCGTTGTATAAATCTCTGATCAGAACACACTTAGACTATTATTTTCAGATTTGGTCCCCAGGATTTGAAGGGGATAAATTAACTGTGGAAAGGATACAAAGACAGATGACAAAGATGATTTCAGGACTGTACAAGGATAGTTATGAGGATCGGCTGAGGGAATGTGGACTGCAGAGTTTGGTGGATAGAAGAAGGAGAGGTGATATGATTGAGACTTTTAAACTGTTGAGAGGTGGTTACAGAGTTGACACTGGGGAGTTCTTACGCTAGGTTGAACAGCAGGAAGGAGTGATGAGAAGAGGCCATCCCTGGAAGTTACGAAAGGAAACTGTGAGCGAGAGGGTGAGGAGTGGTTTCTTTGCATGGAGGGTGGTTGAACCATGGAATGCATTGCCTGATGGAATGGTGAGAGCGAGAACGGTCAATGACTTTAAGGAGTGGTATGATAGACTTTGTGTTTCTTAAGGGGGACCTCCCCTCGATGAGTCTTGACAGACTTTATGTCTTAGGAAGGACCTCCCTTGATGAGTCTTTTGGACTCCATGGAGGCCTGAATAATATTAATAATAATAATTTTTTTTTTTATATATGAAATTTAATTTTAATTAACAAGACATGAAATCATTAGTCTTACAAGTGCTTTCCTGCAGTGCACTCAGCATTAGTCAAAGTTAATGACTTCAAATTTTGAACAAAAAAAAATCAAATTCCCCAACATGATTAGATAAAGCATAGATTATTTCATTCCTAAAAGACTATGTTACTTTGAGTCATTTACTAATAAACAGTAAACTAATACTAATAAATAGTAAACAGTAAAAAGTAAGGTAACACGTGTTACCTTACTTTTCGGAAACCCCTAGAAAATTAAAATAAACATTTAGAAAATAAAATTAAAATATTTTATTTTCTAAAAATATCAAAGTTTCAAAACTCACCAAATAACGTTCCGTTGCCACACTGACAAGAATAAGGTCATCTCCAACTCGCACTTTTTCACCCTCAGACCTTTGCTTGGAAGCAGGATGTATGGTCCACCAACAGGCTTCTCCTTCATAATAAAGAATATAATAATTATTTAGCTATAGCTGTTTCAATAATACCAAAATTTTAATATAAACAAGTTTTCAAATGTCTTTTACAGATCTGTAGAACTAAATACAGATTTAGATCAGTCATGAATTATTATTACTAGGGGTTTCCGAAAAATAAAGTAAAGTAACATGTTTTTGAGTTTCTTATTCTTTTCTTATTCTTTCCGATCTTTGAGTTTCTTATTCGGTTTTAAAACTATGCGGGATTTAATATCACCTTAATTTAAGTAATGTTTTCATTGCCGAAATGAAGCTTATTAGCTCTTTATACTTAAGTAAGGTAACATGTGTTACCTTACTTTTATTATTAAGCAATGTTTTTCTCAAAGATGTAATAATAGGAAGTTGAAATTATACACAAAGAAATACATGAACATGCATACTTCTCCATAAAGTCAACAAATTTATTGATGCACTTGTCCCAATGATAGATCAGTTTATCAGTTTACCGGTAACCAATGTAGTGCCTGATGAACTCCCTCATCCATAGTGAAATGCCATCTAGAAAGGTGTTTCTTGAAGGGAGTCAAACAAACGGAAGTCTGAAGGCACTAAGTCTGGGCTGTAAGGGGAGATGTGGCAGTTTCCCAACGATTAGAGCACAACTACTTACAAGTGTTGTTGTGAGCTTGTCAGGAGCTCTGGTTGTTTGTGTTGAATGGTGGCTTTCAGTTTATCTAACATTGTACAGTAAAGCTCTGCATTGATTATTCCTCCCTTCAGCAAGAAGTCCACCAACAGAATACCTTGGCTATTCCAGAACACTGTGGTCATGACTTTTTTGGACAGTGGGAACAGTTTTGAATTTTCTGCACACAGAAGATGTGCATGTTTCCAGGTTATGGAGTCTTGTTTGCTCTCCAGGGTAAAGTGATGAACCCACATTTCACCTCCTGAGACTACATAAGTGAGAAAATCCTTTCCTTTGTTAATATATCGTCTTTGACTCCATGAGGTCTTGTTTAATAATAATATCACAACACATTCTCCAGACAAATCCAATGGGGCACCCAGTGGAAGCACACATTTCGAAAGCCAAGGGCATCATGAACAATTTTGTAAACAGTGGACTTAACTCAAGGTCACAGCTTGTGTAATTTCATGCAGTTTCACTCGCTGGTCTTCAAAAACAATGTCCTTAATGTATGAAATGTTGCATCGGGCAGGCAGGCATCCTTGCTGGATGCCTGCCTGCCCGATGTCGATCTTCAATATCACCACAGCCTGCTTTAAATTCATTGTTCCAAAAACACACCTGCATCTTTGGCATCACCTTTTTGCCATTTGCAAAAAATGACTAAATTCACAGACATCTATTTTGAACCACACTCGCATGGTAGCCACTATCTTGCAACTGGAATTAGCTGTGAGGCGACAGTAGTGCCACACTACAATGGCAGTCCTTTTTTGAATGTTATTAACAGGTCTATCTGTCCACCATGTTTTACTTCATTCTCTTTCACTTTCTTAAATGTGTGATCTTACTTTTAAGAAATCTCTCATATTAATTAATATACAGGTATCTCCATGAAGTCAGAAGGCTCATTGCAGGTGATCCTATGTTGACAACACCAGCCATTATTCACACAGTATCTCTGATATCTCTCCTTAAACTCATCCACAGGTGAAATACTCCCAATCACCTCTGTCAGTGCATTCCACACATTTTCCACCCTACAAGAAAAAAAAGAAAAAAATCTAGTCCTAACACCTCCCCCTGGTTAACTATACTCTCACACAATTTCCAGGGTTGACTTCTTGTTCTCTCCCTCCTACACTCTACTGAAAAAAAGTCATCAGTGTCAATCCTATAAAACCCTTTAACAACATATGCTTTCATCATATCTTCTCTCTTATGCCTATTGGGTAGTTCTTGGATCCCACAGACCTTCAATCTATTCTCATAGAGGGCATTCCACATGCTTAGCACCAAGTGATTCAGGAGTTCTTCTTGAGGCAAACTGGCCAACTCCTCCTATGTAGCAAGGATAAAGTCTTGTTTGTTTTCTGGAGAGGAATTTTAATTGGCAATTAAGTTAATTAAGGATGTTATAATTATTGTATAAGGCTTTGATCAGATCCCATATGGAGTATTTGCACAGATTTGGTCACTGGGTTTTTCAAAAGGATGAAGAGATATTAAAATGGGTTCAGATATTGACTTAGGTAGTTTCTGGTCTCTGGAATGTAAAGTATAAAGGCAAATTGGGGGAATGCAAATTGCAGAGTCTAATGTATAGAAAGATGAGAGAGAAGAAATGATCAAGACATACGAGTTGGTAAGGGATTATTATTGGATTCGTGTGGATCAGATTTTTCACAGGATGGGTGACAATAGAGGGAATAAGAGGCTATCCCTGGATGCTGTTTGTTTGTTTAAGAAAGGAGTGAGCAAAAGGGTGAGGGATGAGTGTTTTGTGGAGAGTTGTGGATGGTTTGAATGGGTGTGTAGTGACAATGAATTCATTCAAATCATGGCATGATTAGCTTTGTGTGTGTGTGTGTGGTGGAGGTCCGTGGGATCCAAGAACTACCCAATAGGCATGAGAGAGGAGATATAATGGAAGCATATAAGTTGTTAAAGGGTTTTATAGGATTGACACTGATGACTTTTTTTCAGTAGAGTGCAGGAGGGGGAGAGAACGAGAAGTCAACTTCCTGCAGATGAGTTATATCAATATAGTAGATAATATGTGACTCATCCTCCCAAATTTTCTGCAATGACACTGGTGTGCAAAAAGCTAAGGATGAACTACATTTTTACCTGTGTATGAAAACATTTTCATGACTACAGCTAAATGTGAACATAAATTTATTGCCAACATACTAATATATTATACTAATACTAATAATTTGTTATAAATTTCACACAAATTAAATTGCAATATGTTTTTTGTAATAGTTACAGATTTCCTAAGGATGTAGTTAAGGAATTAATGTACAGTGCTTACAGAAAATGTGGAGAGACATTTCAGTATGGAATATATCCAGCCTGAACTGCAATGCAGCTCTCACGGCATCATATCATGCTTAGCACAAAGTGATTCAGGAGTTCTTGAGGCAAACTTGCCAACTCCTCCTTCAGAGCAAGGATAAAGCCTTGTTTGTTTTCTGAAGAGGAATTTCAATCAGCAATGGGCCACCCCATTCCATCCCAAACGTATGCTGGCCTGGTTGGCCGAGTGATTAGCGTATCCACTTTCCAGCTAAAAGGCTGTGGGCTCGAATCCTGACGTGGGCATGGATATTTGTGAGTGTCTCTGAAAATACTAGTGGTGGTGGTGGTGGTGGTGGTTGGCGGTAGATGCCGTTGATGCAGTTCACTGTAGTTGGTGGACTGAGTGGTGGAGACAGAGAGTTCTAGAGTAGGTACCCTCCCTCAATGAGTCTTTGGACTCCCTAGAGGTGTCACGTAATAATAATAATAATAATAATAATAATAATAATAATAATATTCTATGGGGTTGAGATCTAGGAGTTCTGGAGATCACTCTAGGAAGCATGTCAACCACTCGATTCAATTAATATCTTCGGTCTCCAGAAGCATCTCCACTGCTCATGTATGATGTGGTGTGGTATTGTCACCCATAAAAATGAATTCTTCACCTACAGCACCACAGAACAACTGAACATGCAATTGAAGAACTTCCTTGCAATATCATTCACTAGTCATAGTCCCTTTTGCCAGCACTTGTAGCTCGGTGCATCCATTTTGTATAATGTTTCCCCACACCATGATCCCAGCACGGCTGTATCTATCACTTTCAAAAACAATCTCGCAATGGTAAGCAGTACCACTTTCATGCCAGGTCAAGCGTCATCTAGAATTGAAGGAAAGACTAAAATGACTCTCATTTGTAAAGAGTACATCAGCCCAATGGTATCTTTTCCAATTTTTATGAATACAACACCACCGGAAATGTGCTCTACAATGAGATGTGGATAAAGGGATCCAGACTTAGGGCTTTGGGTGTATAGGCCTACTTGTCGCAGATGTCTTGCAACAGTTTGTTGAGATATTTACATACCTAGAGTGAAATGTAACTGACTTGCAAACTAACCTGCTGTGGCATGTTAATTACATTTTGCTATTGTAACCAAAAATCTGTCTTCATGCTCCATCAGTGTCGCACAAAGTGGTGCCATAGCACGTGGCGGTGAATTTGAACTGTGCTGAAGAAAGTGATTTTTAATCGGTGAATAGTTCATTTTTCTACGTTTCTGAGTGCTAAATTGTTTCTCTGGAATACGAGTGTACTTCAGTGATTGTTTTTTTTTGGAAGTTAGTTGTTGTCGTGATATTCTGTATTGTATTTGGTTGCTGAGAAGATGGGGTGGGAATCAATTGCATAACGGTGGAAGACAAGACGAAGCTAAGTTTTCACTACTGTATTTAGTTTTATTTCTTAAGTGTACTTAAATCTTTTGTTTTGCTTGTAATGTTTGTATTGTTTCTTATTTATTTATACTCCCTAATACTTATTTAGCATTTATTTTTTACACTAATTAGAACTTATTTTTTACACTAATTTTTTACACTACTGGAGAGAGTGGCCATATGGTTTTGACTTTGAAAATGAATAGACATGCAGGAGTATCAAAGAGACGGGAATGTATGTGGAATTATAAGGCAGGTGATTATAATAGTCTAAGACGTCAACTTGGGGAAGTTTCGTGGAGGGAGGAATTGGAAGACCGGGATATCATTAGTACATGGGAAATTGTGAAAGAACATTTGTTAGCAGCAATGGTAAGTTGTATATATACCACGAGTGAAGAAGAGGACACAATTTGGAGTAAAGTGGAAGACAAACAATATTAAACAGGAATTGCATGCGAAAAAGAGGCTATGGAAGAGATATAAGGAGACGGGAGAAGAGAAGATGCATGAAGAGTATAAGACACAGGCCAGAAGAGTGACCAGTATGGTAAAGAAGACGAAACTGGAATATGAGAGAAGATTAGCCCTAAGATCCAAAGAAAATCCTAGAGAATTTTTTAGATATGTGGCCAGTAGTAGGAGAAATGACTGTGGAAGAATGATATTGTGGGATAAAAATGGGAATAGAGTGACTGATGCAGAGGACATAGTAGAATTGTTCAATGAACACTTTACTGGAGTATTTCATCCTGGAGGAGTCAGTTTTAATGCTAGAGGTATAGGGCAGGTTCAAGGTTTAGAGGTACAGGAGGAGAGTGTGTTTCAAATACTGAGTACTCTGGATGTCAGTAAAGCTGTGGAACTGGATGGTATTTCACCATGAGTTTTGAGAGAATGTGCTAGGGAACTGACAGTGCCTTTGACCTGGCTTTTCAATGAAAGTCTGGCTGCTGGAAAAGTGCCCATGGAATGGAAGGAAGGTAAGATAGTGCCATTTCATAAGGATGGTAGCAGACTGGAAGTGTCTAATTATAGGCCAGTTTGCATGTAATCAGTAGTTATTAAGATTTTGGAGAAAGTAGTGAGGGACCGCATACAGCATTGGGCAGATGAGAGTGGTGGTATCCATGAGGGTCAACATGGATTTGTGAAGGGGGCGCTCTTGTTTTAGCAATATGCTAGCCTTTTATAATAAAGTTACAAGAGCATTAGATGAGGGAAAGGAATATACTGCCATTTTCTTAGACTTAGCAAAAGCATTTGTCAGGGTGCCACATGATAAGCTGATATTTAAGTTGCAGCACATGGGTCTGGATGTCAGATTGGTTAACTGGATTCAGGATTGGCTGTCTGATAGATATCATAGAGTTCTGTATGGTGGGACAGTTTCAAGGAGACAGATGGTTACAAGTGGGGTCCAACAGGGTTCAGTACTGGGACCAATATTGTTTAACCTTTATATCAATGACATTGTCAGTGGATTGCAAGGGGATATTCAGATGTTTGCAGATGATTCAAAGCTGGGAAGGATTATTATTAATAGTGCAGATGTGGTAGCCCTGTAGGAGGATTTGAATAAGCTAGATAGATGGGCAAATGAATGGGGATGTTGGTTTAATACAGCAAAATGTAAGGTCTTGAGGTTTGGGAAACCTCAAGTTTCCCAAACCTCAATGAGTCTTGATAGACTTTGTGTTTCTTATGAAGGACCTCCCACGATGAATCTTTTGATTCCATGGAGGCCTGAATAATAATAATAATAATAATAATGGTAGAGTGTGGGCAACATCTTAACAAATGTCTGGAACACATTCCATTGCTTTGAAACACTGCGAGTGGACACAATGCTATGTGAGATTCAAACTCTCTGACAATATCAGTAATACAATGGCCTTCTTCAAGCTGTCCCATAATTCAAATCCACTAGATGATGTCTTTGAGACATTACAAGAAATCCAAGTTTGCAACTTTTTTCTTCAAGAAAAGAGCTTCTTTTCAACACTATTCACTTAGTGTGGCCTTTGGCCTTTTACCTTTTATCCTTTTGAGTGTTACCATGTGATCCCTTTGCATGCAATGCAAAAATTTGAAAGTGTACCTGCTTTCTGTCTGAAATTGAGTTATAAAAATTGTCACAAGCTGATTTGTTTGAATTTGCAGTTATAATCTTCAGAAATAGTGTTCATCCTTAGGTTTTGGACACCGATACAATACTATTAAGATAAAGAGTTAGGAAATCATAGGAATATGAGGATCTGTATTTAGCCTAGCAGACATGTAAAATGCCTATAACAAGGTGTGAAGAGGAAAACTGTTCAAAACACTACAAACAGAAAATTATGCCGAGCAACATAGAGCCCATACTTATATACATAGCAGCAAAGTCAAGTTTTTGGCAAAATTTACAAATTTATAGGTATGTGCCTTTTTTTTAGTGTGGCAGTAGTTTCTTTAATTGACAAAATATCTTGTCCATATATATATATATATATATATATATATGAAACGTACTATTAACTCGGGGTTGGGATATGTTTAAAATTTAAAATTTATAATTTAAAAAATGAATATATATATATATATATATATATATTTGGACATTAAGTCATTAAAATTATTGAACATATATCAGTAATTATATAACCATTTTATTACATAAGGGAAATAGCTATACCATGATACTGCTGTTGGCTTCGCAAAGGCATTTGACAGAATAACATGGGAAACTATTACATCTGAAGTAAAAAGAAACACATATGAGGGGAAGGGGGGGGGGATGAAAAATTCTAATAAACACCTAGAACATGGTTCTACCTCGATTCCTTCATGGTGATTATCACAGCTTTTCAGCATATCCTCATATATAGCTGGTGGCAATGGATTAGGGAGGGGCTGAAAGACAGAAACCAGAGAGTGGTATATGGATTGTGAAGTGGAATCTAGGAAATGAGGATTATTATTATTATTATTGTATAGGCACCTCCATGGAGTCCAAAGACTTGTTGCACAAGACCTAATATATCTACACAATCTATCATACTGCTCCTTGAACTCATTAACAGACAAAGTGCTCACAACTGACTCTTGCAACCCATTCCATTCATTCACCACCTCCAAGTGAAAAATCTAGTACTTGATTTTTGTACTCTTGTTCTGTCCCCTCTAGCCAAGTGATGAAACATATCACCTGCATCAATTCTATAAAGCCTTTTAAAGAACTTAAATTTTCTATCATATCCCCTCTTTTACACCTAATAACCAACTTCTGCAATCCACACATATGTATCCTCATAGGGAACACTCACCATGTTGGTTGCTCATCTCAGAATCCAGTCCATCACTTTCTCATTCCCAAGAAACCCAGAAAACCAGATCTGAGCACAGTAATCTAGATGTGGATGTATCAAGGCCTTACAAAGAGGAATAACAATTATTTCCAGTTGTTAGTATATTCTTCAATAACCAAGTAATCTTATGTGCTGCCTTAGCTAGCATAGCAATATGTCCTGTAATCTTCAACTCCATCTACCACCATTACCCCTAAATCCTTATCTTCATCTATTTCCTGGAGTATAGATCCATCTATGTGGTACACTGCTTGTAACTGATTTATCCTAAAATGCATAACTTTACATTTCTCTACATTAAACTGATACCGATGGGAAGCTGAAAAGCTCATACTGACATTTTGTCTATACTGATAGCCTATTTAAATCATCCTGTAAGCTCTCCACATCACCTTGATTAACTATTACTCTACTCAATTTTGCATCATCAGCAAACAACTGAATATTTCTTTCAGATTATTTCCTATTTCGTTTATCCACAAATTAAACAGTGGTGGTCCTAGCATGGAACCATGCAGTACACCACTAGTTACCTGCTTTCACCTGGATTCTGCTCCTGTGTGATATCTGTCCAGCAGCCAATTCTTATCCACATGACCAGTGTCATATCCATCACCATTTGTTCTGTTGTTGTTGTTGTCTTGTCCTTTGAAGAGTCTTAGATGTTTCCATGTGCTCCTTGAACTGCTTTGGCTATGTTGATGATTTTGTTTGTATAGAGCTGTTGTTCAGGATTAGGATCTATTTCTTGCAAGGCTGCTGTAATTGCTGGACAGGTAAAAATGTGAGTGGGTGTCAGTTCAGTATTGGGGAAGTTCTTGCAGTTTCTATATGTTCTTGTGTTATCATCTGTATTGATCTTAATTCCTCTATAATGTCCTGTTCATAGTCTTGCTATTGTGGTGGAGGTCTTTCTGTCAGCATTGATTTCAGGAATATGATGTTGTATCACTGATTTCAGTGGAATTAGTTTAGTTTTTGCTAGTGCATTTAGCATCAGCAAAAGTTATCATGTGAGTTTCTTGGTTGAGTTCTCTGGCCTCTTTTGCTAATTTATCAGCTGCTTCGTTGTAATCAATGCCTACATGAGCAGGAATCCATTGTAAAAGGCAATTTTACAATGCATTTTACAATGGATTCCTGCTAAACACTTTAGTTGATTTCAGGGTTTATGGGTGTCTTGTGTGAGCTTGGTATTGCCATTTTTGATTGCCTCCATAGCTGATCTTGAGTCACTGTAAATTATAATTCTCTCAGATTGTTGAGATCATGACAATTTTAAGTAGGCTTTGAGTGCTTTATTTATTGCATAAAGTTTGCTGGTAAAATTGAAAGCAATTCTTCCAGATCCAACTTTTATTGAAAGTTTTTCACCTTTCGGGAGTAGAAAGAGAACACCAGCGCCTCCATTAATCATATTGGTGTCTGACGATCCATCGGTATAACAAATAACCTGTTTGGGGATGAAAGAAGGTTGATAGTATTTAGGCCTTTGAGCATTGAGCATTTTGTTTGATTCTTTTTTTGCACAGAGTTTGGTAAGGTTTAGATTTATATAGGTATTTGGAGGTAAAGGACTGGAAAATAGAGGTTCTTTGTTTATGTGGACATTTAGCTAATCAAGACCTATTTCCTTCCTGATAATATCATCATATTGTAAAGTTGATGATCTGTGAAGTCTGCATTTTTGATTCCAATGTTCATAAGTTTTTAGGGAGATATGATCACTTTGGTAGCTTCTGATATTATTTATGAATTTTATGGTGGCAAATTTTCGTCTGTCCTCCAGCAGGTCACGCCCGCATTCCTGATGGGCTCTGATGTTGTTAGTGGATGAGACTGCACCAATGATAATCTTGGATGCTTTTGCTTGTATTTTGTCTAATTTTTCCTCTACCAATGAGGCCGAAGGTGCCAGATAGGTGCTGCATATTCCATTATTGGTCTTATTAGTGTAGTGTAAGTAGTTCTGAGGATTTTTGGCTTTGTGCCCCAATTTGTTCCACAAAGCCTTTTCAGTATATTTAATTTTTTTATAGCTCTATTGGAAGTGTCAGAGTTGTATTGTGCAAAACGTAATTCCTGATCAAGCATAATACTAAGGTATTTTGGATTTGCGACTTTTTCAATTAGCTTGTTGTTGATCATGACTTTGGGATTGTAGGAATGTCTATTTTTCCTGTCTGTACTAAAGGTGCTTAGTTTTGTTTTGTCTGGGTTGATTTTGAGTTTAAGTTCATCTGATCATTTTTCTAATCCTCTCATGAATTTGTTTAGAATCTCCTCTGATTCTTTGATTTTAGCACTAGTGTGCCAGATGGCTATATCATCTGCAAAGCAAGCTACAAAAGTAGCTTGCTACGCAGATCACGCTTACTTCTTACCTTACTTCTGTAAGGTAGGGATGAATGTTATTGACATATAAAAGGAATAGTAAGAAACTGAGTACTGAGCACTGGGGAACACCAGCCCAGGTTCTTCGCTCTCTTGATATTGCTGCATTGATTCTAACCTTGATCTTTCTTCCTCTAATGAAATCAGCAATCCAGATTAAAGCGCTTCCTCTAATTCCAATATCATGTACTGTTTGTAATAATTTTTTGATCCAAACACGATCGAAAGCAGCACTCATATCAAGTGATATGGTAGTTGTCTTTTTTGTTGGTTTTTCCTGAAATAAGTCTATTATTGTTTGGCAGAAGTGGAATAATTGATCTCTTGTTGAATGACGAGCTCTACAAGCAGTTTGGTAGTAGTTAGTTTTCTTATTTTTTGTCAGCCAGTGCATGAGCCTGGAGTGTATGATTCTTTTAGTAATTTTACAGAGTATGCTAATTAATGCGATAGGTCTGCAGCTTTGAAATTCTGCAGCATTTTTGTCAGGTTTCAGGATGGGTACAATAACTGATTTTTTCCATCCTTTTTGGAATGGAAAATTTGTTTTAAAATCATAAAAGAGTTCCATGTGGTATTGTGTTCAAAATCCTCTGCAAAATCATTGCATAGCCATTTCATTTATCAAACTCAGCTGTCACTCTATTATAATAAGTTAGTAAATTACTAAGGCATGACCAACACCCTTCACAAATCCATGTTTCCCATCATAGAGTATATCATATTCTTATCTATCCATGCTTGAATTCTCTTTTTGACCAATTTTCCAATACTTTTACCCACCACTCCTGAGATACTGAAGTCTTAGGACCTCTCTTACACAAAGGAATTATTTTGCCCTCTTTCCACTCCCTTGACTCTACTAGAGCAGAGACTTAAATTAGTTAGTAATGATGTAAATTTTTCATGTAGTACTATCATATCCTGTACACCCCTTGAGGGTACATGGCAGGAATTTGATGATGATGATGAGATAATTGGTGTGTAGTTTGCTACTTCCAAGTTTGCTCCTAAGTCTTTGAGCAACCTTTATATAATGGAATTATCTTACCCTCTTTCCACTCCCTTGGAACCTACCCAGAGCTAAGACTTAGATGAACAACTTCATCAGAGGCAATTGTCAATTCTCTTGCTCATTCATGTAATACATGGACTGACATGCCTTTCATTGTCACTGCTGTGTTCACACTGATATTTTTCAATATGCTGAACACATTCTGTTCATCTACCTCAATTTTGGCTGCATCTCTGTCACATCAGCAACTACAAAATTTCCACCTGGATGATACACCTTTGCAAAATGATCACTTAGCAAATCAACTATTTTATTTTGCCTCTCTCTCACCTTCCTACCATCAGAATTGATTAAAGTTATCCTTCTATAGTCATTTATCCTCTTGCTTGCTATATAATGTAAAAAGGCTTTTGGATGGATTTACTTTGGTTAGCTAATTTTCTCTCATAATCTGCTTTAGCCGTTCTTACCATATTAGTAAGTCTTCTTGGTTGCACTTTGTATTGCTCATGAGTATTCTGATCACCTTCTTTTCTTTATGTTCCCTCTACAGTGTTTTCTTTTTTTTTGCTGCTACTCTCAAACAATACCTGACCACTTTCCATGCACTATTGACATTTTTTCCTTGTAGCTTCTCAAGTCATGGCACTGCTCCAAGATGTCTCCTAAGTCTGTAATAATTACCAGCTTTATAGTTTGGCATAAACCCTATCTTGACAGAGAGTTCCACATTTTAGCTACCTCCCAGAACAAGACTGCATGGTCACCCTTTCCAATTGGAGGCAGAGTGTCTATCTTGGTAATGGATATATCTTCAATGCTACCACCAGATTCAGCATTCTCAAACCCCTGGTCCCGTCTATAACATGTTGTTTCAAGTGATTATCCCTTAGCTACTGTAAAAATTTCACTTCCATCTTGTCTTGCCCTTTATATATAGATGCATTATTCTTTAAGAAATATTATTAACAAAATAAAGTAAATATCTAAGCAGTATCAGATAACAAAAAATAAATTAATTCTCAATCATACCATGGCTATGTTCCTGCAAGCCAACATCAAAAGCCAGTTTATCGCTTGATGAACTCGTAGAAAGGCAGGCTAAGTACTAAACAAGAATGATTCAAAAGAAAGTTTGGTTAATATATTGTAAAAAGGAAATTCAAATGTTAAACAGTAATCTTAATAAATAAAAAAATTTGAGGGTAATTAAACACAATCCTAATATACTAAACTACTTTGAAGAGTGCTCATTTATAATTGTCGAAAACTAATATTGTAATTACAAATTAGCCTTATTTGAAGAGTTAATTTGTAAGAAATAGCATATAGAGATTAAAAACAGAAAGTTTTAAATAATTTAATCTATAATTCAATAAGACAACTTATTCCAATAAAATATATCTATGTACATATGCCTAAATACAGTTGATTCTTGCAATAGGACAAAATAATAACAAATTCACTCGCTATACAGCAATCCCTCGATTAATGCACCTCCGATTAGTGCATCATTTTATTTCTATACCCAAATTTGATTAGTGCACCTATATACATCTTAAAAATAAATGATTTTAAAAATTTTCTAGTTATACATTTTTTATGGATAACTATTTTAAAAAATCGCTCACCAGGATGAAATAATTTAGTTACCTGGTTTAAAAAATTTTACAAAGTTATTTTTTAATGGCATACTACACTATTTACCACCAAAATTTATGTCATCTGATAATTACATACCATTTTGATGATCATATCTCGTGCCTCTATTGAATTATTTTCTTTACTTTTTTTTTTATTTTAAAATATTTTCCCAACCTTTCATCATGAGTAAAAGAATTAGTGAGCAAAAAAAAAAGTAAGTGTGAAAATGATTCAAAAAAGTACTCTCATTGGAAGAAAAACTTGAAATAATAAAGAAAAATTAACAAGGCGATTCCAGAGCAAAGATAGGACAAGAACACAAAAATGGATGAATCAACTAAAAGAGCAATTTTAAGCAAAGTTGCTGAATACAAAGAGAAAGGTAAGGCTGCTGGCTGCTTCAAGTTCATTATGCATGCACTCGAAATCAAAGTATTATAATGATTGAATTAGAGAGACTTCTTTCTATATGGATCGAAGATTGTAACCAAACATGGATCCCACTAAGCACTGACCTTATTAAATCAGAAGCATTAAGTTTCTTTGCAACCTTGAAAGAAAGGGCTATCAATGGTGGAAAAGAAGAATTATATGCTAATGCTGGGTGGTTTCGGCATTTCAAAAAGAGAAATAGCCTACATAATGTTCTAATCATAGGCGACAGATAAGGATGTGGCAGCAAATCAGAAATTTTGAAGAAAATTGTGGAAGAAGAGGGTTATTGTTGATGAAGCCGGCCTTTTTTTAGAAACGTATGCCTTCCAAGACTTTTCTGGCCAAATCAGAGAAATCTCAGCCTTTTAAGTTTTCAGTTATAAAAAAGCATCATTCCCGGAATTCATTGTGTTGTCCTCACAATTTTGGAAATGTGTCCTCTAAATTTTACATCTTTATCCACCATCACCCCAAGGTCTCTTATTTCCTCAACTTCCAACAATATATACCCACCATGCATAAATTCTACATCCTATCTCTGTTTCCCAAATTTTAAAACCTTACATTTTGCAACATTGAACTGGCATCCCCACTCCCGTTTCTATTCACTCAATCTGTTCAAGTCTTCTTGTAAGGCCACAACATTTGCTCCACTCATAGTTTGTTCCAACTTTGCATCATCTGCAAACAACTGAATATCCCAATCCAAATCTTCCCCAATATCATTAACATATAGGTTAAACAGCAATGGCCCTAAAACAGACACTGAGGCATACCACTAGTGACTTTCCTCTTCTTGGATATTATTCCCCCATACACAATCTGCTAATACCTATCAGATAGTCAATCTCTGATCCAATGTACTAGTCTAATATCCAATCCCATCCACTCTAGTTTGACCAATAACTTATTATGTGGTAATCTATCAAATGCCTTAGTAAAATCTAGAGTCAGCAGTCTACCAAGAATGGTAGACTGCTGACTCACAATGGTCAGCAGTCTACCATTCTAATCACCCATCATCCTCTCATTCTTTCTTCTATATCAAAAAAGTCTTCTGCATGATTGAGAGAAATAAGTTGGTAAGAGTTATTACCTGATTAATGTGCATGAGGTTTTTTTCATAGAATGGAAAAGGACAAGATGCAAATTTCGCAATGGATGCGTTGCAGAAACTGCTACATGTATGCACCGAAAAATGTGAAGGATCTGTGGTCGGTCTGGCAAAATGAAAAGAAAGAAAATGTCGACGTATGTGAGAAGTGTCGGGATAGGCTGGAGCGTTTAGGAATGGAAGCTGACATCGGGACCGTAGCGGAAGAACTTCGGCGGGAGTTTATGAAAATGAAAAATGACCTTCATCTTCTTCATGAGGAAGTGGAAGTGATCGGTAAGGAGATACTGGAAGTTAAAGCTGAGTTTAATGTGTTAAACAGAGAAATTAGGACTATAGAGATTACTTTAGCTGAAGTAACTAGAACAGGATTACATATGGGTGAGTCTTTGGTGAATGATTCAGTAATAAATAGTATGGGAGTGATTGGGAGTCAACATAATAAAACCACAAGTAGCCAAGAAGAAATGAGATGTAGTGAGAGTAAGGGGGGGGGTAAGTAATAGAGAGTTGAGTAATGAAGCTGGGAGAGTCATGCTGAATAGTGTAGAGAATGAGTCCATGAGTGTGAACTTGAATGAAGTTAATAGTGGTAAAATATATGGTGATTCTATGATTAAGGGTATGGAGAGTGGTATGCATGAGGAGTGCTTGGCTGATGGTACGATAGAAAGAGTGGCTTTAGCAATAAAGAGAGGGCATGAAACAGACAAGATGATAGTTATGGTGGGCACGAATGACCTGAGAGGTAGTATAAATCGGGTAGGAAAAGATTTAAGAACATTATTAGATATTGTGAAGAGGAAAAGTGTCAATGGGAGAATAGTGTGTGTGCTGCCTCGTTTTGACAATTACGAGTTAAGTAGACGAGCAATGATAATGAATGATATGATTGCAAGAATGTGCAGAAAAAGAGGTCTGGAGTTTGTTGATGTTTGGAGTGTGTTTGAAGGAAAAAGGCAGTTGTATGCTAGAGATGGACTGCATCTTAACATGGAAGGACATAAGAGATTGAAGAAGTTATTGTTTTCTGAACAGGTTGAAGTTATTGGGCAGGGAAACTAATATTGAAAAGGTTGAGTGTAAGAGAGAGAAACTTTAGCACTGATTGTGTATTTATTGATCCTTATAGGCAGAATAAATTGCAGAAGAGAGGGGAAAAAAATCGGCATAGGACTACGGTAGTTAGTGACTTATATATCAGTTCTAAAGCCGGTACAAGATCTAGAGGGAATCTGCAATTTTTGTATACCAATGCTAGAAGCATTAGAAATAAGAGAGAAGAATTTTTGGCATTAGTCAGTGAAATCTCACCAAAAGTTGTAGGCATTAGTGAAACTTGGCTGTCAGCAGAAGATGTGGTCACTGGAATTGAATGTGATGGGTACAGTATTTTCAGGGAGGATAGAGAAGATAGAACAGGAGGAGGAGTACTGTTGATGATAGCTGATGTGTTGCAGCCAAAGAAAGTAGTATATCATGATGATAGACATGTGAATGAGAGTTCATTTGAGGCAGTCTGGTGCGAAATAGTGACCAACGCAACCAAATATACAGTTGGATGCTGCTATAGGCCAGGGAGTACAGGGGGAGATATTGAATTCATGCATCAGCAACTTAGTGCAATGAGTGAAGGCTTAGTGATTATTATGGGGGATTTTAATTATGGTGATATCAATTGGAAGGAGGAAATATCACGTAGCAAAAAGGAAATGGAGTTCATACATCTGCTACGAGATAATTACTTGAAACAGCACGTAACTGAAGGGACACGTGGTGTGAGAGTGTTGGACCTGGTTATTGGTTCAGAGGTTATATGCTTAAGTAAGGTGACCTCGTTACCTCCAGTTGGTGAAAGCGATCATGTGGTATTGACTTGGGAGGTTGCAAAATCTGTGGATTTTTCTATTAAGAAGGGGTATGTACGAAACTACAGGTTAGGCAATTATAACAAGCTTCGGAGTGAGCTTGCAGCCATCCCATGGCAGAACATATTGCAAGGGAAAGATGTTAGCAGTGCTTGGGATAAAATCAGCGGGTATCTGAGGAAAGCAATATCAGATTGTGTCCCCATGGTCAGGAGGTCAAACAAGGCAGGCATTAGATGGATGAGCAGTAGTATCAAGCTTGAACTACATAAAAAGAAAATGTTATGGAGAATTTACAAGGAGAAGGGCGATCAGGACACCCATGAGCAGTACAAGGCTCAAGCTAGGAAGGTTACCAGCATAGTAAGAAAAGCTAAATCAGATTATGAGAAGACCTTAGCCAAAGAGATCAAGGGTAATCCTAAAGAGTTCTTCCGCTATGTGGCAAGTAAGAGGAAGAATGACTTCGGAAGGATAACCTTAGTGGGTGCTGATGGTATTGAGGTGACAAAATCAGATGTAATAGTCGAGTTACTGAGTGATCACTTCTCAAAAGTCTATCACCCAAGTGAGGATATCTCTATACCTAAAGCAATACCTAATGTGAGAATTGAAGCTAAAGAATCAGAGGTATTAAATATATTGCGAAACTTAAATGCAAACACTGTGGTAGGCTTAGATGGAATATCAGCTCGGGTGTTGCGTGAATGTGCAAATGAATTGTCAACCCCTCTTACCTGGATATTTAATTTAAGTTTGAACTCTGGTATGGTCCCTAGGGAGTGGAAGTTAGGCAAAGTGGTTCCTTTGCATAAGGGTGGCTCTAAAACTGCAGTATTGAATTACAGACCAATCACCATCTCAGGAGTAGTGGTAAAAGTATTGGAAAAGTTGGTTAAAGACAAAATTCAAGAATGGGTGGATCAGGATATGATACTCTATAGAGGCCAACACGGTTTTGTTAAAGGTAGATCCTGCCTTAGCAATCTATTAACTATCCATAATAGAATAACATCAGAGTTGGACAAAGGAACTGGCTACACAGTGGTACTTCTGGATTTTGCTAAGGCTTTTGACAGGATACCCCATAGAACACTGTTACGCAAATTGGAGCAGATGGGAATGGATATTAAATTGGTGATATGGATAGGAGAATGGCTCAGGGAGAGATACCATAAGGTGGTGTATGGAGGAGCCGAGTCCAGAATGAGGCAGGTGACCAGTGGTGTGCCTCAGGGCTCTGTGCTTGGGCCAATGTTGTTTAATTTGTATATAAATGATATAGGAAACGGCTTAAAGGGAGATATTCAGTTGTTTGCTGATGATGCAAAGTTGTGTAGTGCAATAAAAAATCAAGCTGATGTTGAAAGTTTGCAGGAGGATTTAAATAAGCTGGTAAAATGGGCAAAAGAAAATGGATGTCAGTTCAATGTGGAAAAGTGTAAAGTCTTGCATTTTGGGATTAAAAGATTACCAGCTGTGTACTACATCGATGGAAAGGTACTCCAAGAGATTGATGAGGCTAGGGACTTAGGGGTATTGGTAGATAAGGAGATGAAGTTCAGAGGACACATTGCTAAGGTGTCCAAGATTGCACATAGGATTACTTGGTTGTTGAGGAACACACTGACATCCAGAGATAAAGAGGTTATTATTCCCCTTTATAAAGCATTGATACTTCCACATTTGGATTACTGTGCTCAGGTCTGGTCACCTGGATTCCTTGGAGATGAGGAGGCTGTGGAGAGGGTTCAGAGAAGAGTGACCAAGTTGGTGAGTGATATAAAAAATGCTCCCTACATTGATAGATTGAGAGCTTGTGGATTGCAGAGATTGGTTGATAGGCGAAGAAGAGGGGATATGATAGAAACATTCAAATTACTAAAAGGTTTTTATAGGATTGATGCAGGGGAAATGTTTCAGCTGTGTGATAGTGATGGAAGAACAAGAGGTCATCTCTGGAAATTAAAGAAGAGTGTGGTTAACAAAGGTGTCAGAACAAGGTTTTTTGCCTGGAGGGTGGTGAATGAGTGGAATTCATTGCCTGACTTTGTTGTGAGCTCTTCATCTGTAAATGAATTCAAGAAGAGATATGACAGATATTGTTTTGCTAGCTTGGGTCTCCCGCGATGAGTCTACTGACTCCATGGAGATACCCGTAATAATAATAATAATAATAAAAAAAGATGCCATCCCTGGAAGTTGTATAATGAGGATGTGAGTGGGGTTTTTTTGTGTAGAGTGATTGAAATACACTGCCTGAGAGTATGATGAGTACAGAGATGTTGAATGCATTTAAGGCACAGTATGATGAGCTGTGTGTGTACACACATGGCTCATCATACTGTGCCTTTTACACACCTGACCTTGACCTTTCTGTCTTATTATTATTATTATTATTCGTGACACCTCCAAGGAGTCCAAAGACTCATCGCGGGAGGACACCTACAACTGTCTCAACTACTACACCGAACCTCTACTACGAATCATCTCCATCAACGCCATCTACCGCCCACCTCCACCACTACCACAACTAGTATTTTTTGTCTGTAAATTGTGTGTGTTCTGAAGAGCCACTTATCACCACTTATCCCTTATTTTTTCATCAAACTCAACTATCTTACATCAGAAGCCATCTCATTTTCATTCTTATGTTGATCATATCATTCTTATATACATTCACTACTGCTCCAGCATGCAATCTTTTAACAGCATTTCTCCCAGTCCATCTTAATTTGTTATTCTTCTCCCCTCCCATTTCCTGTTGATCCTGTAATCCTGTTCTATTACACCTCTCCCAACAGACTCACAACACTATTCTGATCTGTCCATTCAGTGCTTTTTTGGTCTAAGAATACATATTATTTATGCAATTTAGTGATGATATATGAATAAATATCCCCTTACATGCCACAGGTGTACTATTTCACTAGGGCATTATTCAGTAAACTGATGGCAGCAAAAATATGGACAAATAATTGTTATTTTGAATTAACACTAATAGCATACTATTTTTAGATATTAGCAGTAGTGAATAACATAAACTTCCAAGCTCATTAAATCAGTAATTTTTTCACATTTAGTAATTGAGCATTACTAAAATGTGAAAAAAAAAAATCAAGTACTGAATATTTTAATGCTATATAAATTATGATTATCCTAGTTTATTTATTTATTTTTTAGTCTGAAAAAAATTACCATATTGCTGTTTTGATGCCGGAGTAGTACTGCATGACCATACAATAAAGTTCTGTGACCAGACTGAGTACTTTTCTCCTAAAGTAATAAATTATAATTTAGTTATATTATTCTGAAAAATGAAACTAATTTCTAAAAAATATTAAGAAAAAGAAATGCACTCTATTGTAAAAAAGTAAAAGCATTTTCTGAATATCAAAAGAATGAGTCAGGTCTTCATATAAAGTTCATAAATATGCAATATAATTATGTAAAATTGAAAATTAAAAAATAGGAAGTAAATTATGCAAAAATTGAAGCTTCTAGAAGTAGTAACAAATGTATGTATAGGGATGTTCAGCATAGGAATGAGACAGCCTGGGCTGTACTGAGAGTAATCAAATCTAGTGAGATATGTGGGATAAAAGAGTTATGGAAGTGAGTGGACATGAGTTGGAATGGAGTTGTCACAAATGACAGGTGGCATGGGTAGGACTGGTCATAAGCTAAGAAATGAATTATTATGCTATGAAATTGTTGCATTGATTGAGTTTATTCATCCAAAAAAAATTGGAATAAGTGAAATATGGTTATATGAGAATATTCTGACTGGAATAGAAATGTAGGGATATGATGTTTTTGTAAGAACAGGAAGGGCAAGAAGGGAATGGGGAGTGCTATTGATGAGGGGAAAATAGTGGATGGTGGTTTTGAAGAAATATCGTATGTGAGGTGGAGGTTGATAAGATGAGATATTTAGTTGGGTTTTGCTATATGCCAGGGAATGTAGAAAGCGGAAACAAAGAAATGTATAGACAAATTAGCTTAGTGAGCAAGAGAAGGGTGAGATTATTTATGTAAAGTTTACTCGAGTTTTACATGAAGCAGAGAGGGAATTGTCAGTGCCCTTGACTGTATTGTTTAATCTAAGTCTCAGTTCTATGTTAGTCCTGAGGGGATAGAAAGAGGGGAAAATAGTTCCATTGCATTAAGGAGGAGACAAGACTGATGTAGCAAATTACCCACTGATCAGCATATCAGGAGTTGTCAAAGTATTGGAGAAGTTAATCAAGAGTAAAATACAGGAATAGATAGATGGAAATGGGATACTGTATAAGGGGGGGGGGCAGCATGGCTTTGTGAGGGGTAGGTCATGCCTCAGTAACTTGCTCACGTTTTATAATACAGTGACAGCTGAGTTGGATAAAGGTAATGTGTTTATAGAGATACTGCTGGACCTTGCAAAGGCTTTGACACGTTTGACACGATACCACATGGAATTCTAATCAGTAAACTGCAGCACATTGGGATGTATATAGGGTTGGTGAGATAGATAGGAAGGTAGTTAATGGAGAGATATCAGAGAGTAGTTTATTCTGGAGTAGAGTCGAAAAGAAAGCCTGTAACTAGTGGCGTGGTGCATGGTTCTGTTTTAGGACCGCTATTGTTTAATTTGTTCATGAACAATATATTATCTTTATTATAATTATGATTCAAGCCTCCATGGAGTCAAAAGACTCATCGTGGGAGGCCCTTCCTAGAAAACAAAGTCTATCATACCACTCCTTGACCTCACTGACCATTCATGCTCTCACCACTCTATCAGAAAAAGGAAAGGATCTGAGGGGAACTGTTCAGTTGTGTGCTGGTGATGCAAAGTTGAGTAGAGCAATAGTTAATACAGATTAAGTCAAAATTTTGCAGGATGATCTGGACAGATTGGTAGATTGGGCAAAGGAGAATGGATATCAGTTTAATGTGGCAAAGTGTAAGGTATACAGCTGGATCTTTTCACTGTGGGGTGAAAAGATCCAGCTGTATACTACATTGGTGGAACTGCACTCCAGGAAATTGATGGAGCCAGAGACTTAGGAGTGTTAGTGGATAAGGAGTTAAAGTTTACAGGGCGCATAGCAAAAGTGGCTAAAGCAGCTCATCAGATCACTTGGTTACTGAAGAATACTTTGATGAGCAGAGACAAGCAGGTTATTGTTCCTCTTTATTGAACCTTGATAAGACCCCAATCTTGACTACTGCATGCAGATCTGGGCACCAGAGTTTCTTAGCAATGAGGAGGAGGTGGAGAGGATCCAGAGGCAAGTGAACGAGATGGTAGACGGTCTATAGAATGAACCTTATGAGAACAGGTTGAAGATTTGTGGGTTACAGAAACTGGTTGATAAGTGGAAAAGGAATGATACGATTGAGACATTTAAACTACTCAGGGATTTGAATATGATAGATAATTATTATTATTATCATTATTACCCCAAGACCTCATGGAGTCAAAGACTCATCTGGGAGGTCCTTTTATCACACACATAGCTCATCATACCATGCCTTGAACAAATTCAAATTCCTTGCAGACACCACACTCTCAGGAAAGGCATTCCAATCATTTACAACTCTGCATGAAAAAAGCCTACCTCTCACTCCCCTACTCACACTATCTTTATACAGTTTCCAGGGATGACCTCTGGTTCCCCCCCCGATCTCCCACTATTTTCTGTAGAAAATAGTGGGAGATTGGGGGGAACCCCCCTGTCAATGCTGGAGAATATACTTCTCCAGCATTGACCCTATAACAACCCCTTACCAACTTGTAGATCTCTATCATATCTCCCTTCTTCCTCCTGTCCACCAGACTCTGCAAATTACATCTTCTCAATCTTTCCTCATACTCAACATCCCAGAGGTCAGAAACTACCTTAGTAGTTTCTGACCCTTTGGACCCTTTCCAACATCTCTTCATCCTTCTGAAAACCAGGTGACCAAATCTGTGCACAATAGTCTATGAGTGTTCTAATCAAAGCCTTATACAACAGAACAAGAATCTCCCTACTTCTACAAGTCAGTGTCCTCCGCATCATTCCCAGAAGCCTTTGTGTTATTATTATTAATATTATTCGTGACACCTCCAAGGAGTCCGAAGACTCATCGCGGGAGGACAACTATTGTACAACTCTACGTCTCCATCACTACACTGAACCTCTACCAATCACCAACATCAGTGCCATCTACTGGCCAATACCATAACCACAGCTAGTATTTTTTTGTCTGTAAATTGCATGTGTTCTGAAGGGTCTATTTGTCTGTATGCAGGATGTAAAACCAAAGTTTCTGGGAGAAAAAACCCTGCTACCTCCGTATGAGATCGGCTAACTCACCTTCGATTGAAAATCGTCCATATAAAGATTCCTCCCGTCATGACAAGAATCGTGTTGTCTTCACAATTTTGGGTATGTGTCCCCTAAATTTCAAATCCTTCTCCACTATCACTCCCAGATCTCTTATTTCTTCCACCTCCAACAATATATCCTCACCAAGCATAAATTCTGCATCCCATCTTTGTTTTCCAAATTTTAAAACCTTACATTTTGCAACATTGAACTCACATCCCCATTTCCGTGCCAAATCACTCAATTTATTCAAGAGTCTACTTGTAAGGAAACAACATCTTCACTAATATTCATAGTTTGTCCCAACTTTGCATCATCTGCAAACAAATGAATATCTCCATTCAAATCTTCGCCAATATCATTAATATACAAGTTAAACAGTAATGGCCCTAAAACAGACCCCTGAGGCACTCCACTAGCGACTTTCCTTTTCCTGGATATCGCTCCCCCCATACACAACTTGTTGATACCTTTAAGATAGCCAGTCTCCAATCCAATGCACTAATCTAATATCCACCCCGATCTGCTCTAGTTTGACTATCAATTTATCATGAGGTACTCTATCAAAAGCCTTAGCGAAATCTAAGTATATTACTGTGTATCCTTTTCCTCTGTCCAAGGAAGCAGTCACTTTATTGTAATAAGTAAATAGATTACTAAAACATGATCTCCCTTTAGTAAATCCATGCTGTCCATGAAAAATAATACCATTGTTCTCAACCCAACTCTGGATCCTAGTTCTCACAAGCTTCTCCAACAACTACAATATCTGACACACAGATAGGCCTATAGTTTGATGCTTGAGTTCAATCACCTCCTTTATTAAGTGCCACAATCTTGCCCTCCTTACACTCCTTAGGAACTTGACCGAGTGCAAGACTAGTATTAAAAAAATATGTCTAGGTAGGTGTCAACTCCTTGGCACATTCCTTCAGAATAAGTGGTGATATATTATTAAGTCCCACAGCCTTATTAACATCTAGTTTACTCAACTTCCCCATACACCTCTTGTTCACTTACAGTCAGTCTCTCCTCCCCCATTGTCTACTGCTCTCAATCTCTCCATGAAGTCACATTCACAAGATTGAAAGACCTTTACGAACTGCTCTTTAAGTATCTCCACCACACATGCCACAACAGCTGTCTTTATATCATTTTCTCCTATCAATGTCATCCTTCAATAATCATTCTTTCTTTTGCTGGCTACATATCGAAAGAACTCATTAGGATTCTTTTTGGCTTCATTAGCCTAACTGCTGTTCATACCTCTCTTTAGCTACCCTCACCAACCAAGTCACCCTCCTTGCCTGGTCTTTGTAGACCTCATGGAATTGGTTATTTCCACTTCTCTTATTCTGCCTCCACAATGCCCTCTTTCTCTGTATCGCATGCTTATTCTCTTTATTCATCCATCTCACACCTACCTTATTTAACCTTCTCACTCTTGGAATACATTTTGACATTGCATCTACTAGATAGTTTTTGAAAATCCCCCAAGCTGCATTGTTCTCTTTTCCAGCTAACTTCTCATTCCATGTTACACCAGCAAGCTGTCTCCTGAGCTCTTCATAATCACCCTCACCCTTGTAGTTCCACATATACCATTTTATCACTGAGGTCCTAACACTGCTGGCAATCACCCAGGTAATCACCTCATGATCACTCTCACCAATTGGTGGGAGATTTGACACCTCATTTATAATTACATCCTCTCATGAGATGACCAAATCCAAGACCCTTAATCCTCGTGTGCCCTCTGTTACATACTGTCTGAGGTAGTTATCCCTCAAAAACTCAAGAAACTCATTTTCTTTACTTCCAGTTGCTATCTCATCATTCCAGTCTATATTGCCATAATTAAAATCGCCCATAATAATCACCCTTTTCTCATTTGACTGGCTAATTTTATTATACATTTCATTATCACCACCATCCACATTACCTGGTCTATAACAACATCCAACCAAATATTTGATTCCATTCACCTCTATCTCACACCATACTGCCTCAAAACCACTGGCACTATTTCCGTCTTGCATCTCTACTTTGTATGGACATAACTCTTTCTCTATCATCAATAGCACTCCCCCTCCCTTTTTACCTCTTCTATCCTTACGAAACACATCATACCCTTCCATCTCTATTCCTGTCAGGATGTTGTCCTCTTCCATTCATGTCTCACTTATTCTGACAATCTTTGGGTGAATAGATGCATTTAATGCAACCATTTCATCTGCCTTGTTTCTTATACTTCTAGCATTTGTGGATCTACAGCTAGTTCCACTGATACCACTCACTCGATGTGATCTCTCCATACTCGACTGGGGCCATTTCCCTTTCTGCTTCTTCATTTTAGAACCCTTTTCAATTCCACCTGTTTCCTCTTGATCCTAGGTCATCCCATTCCTTTCTACACATGCTCTCACCTCCTCTCGGAGCATCCACCTTTCTCATGCTGTGTACCCCTGTCCACCCTGAGCCTCCCTGTTTCCCTGCTCCTCTTTCACACCCATTCTCTCATTTTCTATACTCATACCACTCACTTCCTCATTCATAACCACCTCTTCAATCTCTCCTGTCTTACTCTCCTGCTCTTTTACATCACTTCCTGCTTCATTCTCTCTCACTCTACTCACTTCTCTACCTTCCAGCAGCAGGCTCTCCAAGCGACTCAGACCATAACCACTCAAATGCAGTGCATAGGTTCCATACAGTTCACTTCGTCCTTCAAACTCATTAACTCCGCACGTTAACAAACTGTAGTCCCGTCTCCTCACATATTTCAGCCAGAATATCATTCATAATCCTTGCTCTCCACCTTATCTCACCACAGTCATACCTAGGCAACACGCTGACTACCCTTTCTGTCACACTATTCTCTTTTATCCTTCTAAGCACCCTCCTGATATCCATTCTGATACTGCACAAATGTTGGATAGTTCTTGACATGATGTTTAGGGCCTCCCTCGATGAGTCTAAGGACTCCTTGGAGTTGCCCATAATAATAATAATAATAATGATTTTAATTATATAATATTCATTGGAATTAAAAGATGACATCAAGGAATAAGGAGAATGAATTTCCTCAGTTCTTTCTTAAGGGACAATTATCTTAAGCAATATGTGAGAGAGGACAAAAGAGTATTGAAAGTTTTAGAGCTGATCATATCATCAGAGAAATTGATTCTGAATGTAATGTCTAATCTTCTTGCAGTTGGCAAGTATGACCATGAGATATCATCTGGATTGCAGTCAGTCATATGAGAACTTCTGTGAGTAATTGATGTGAACCTACAAGGCCAGTAATTATGAAGAACTTAGGAGACAAATTGGAGCTATAACATAGAAAGAGGAGTTGGATGAAAAGATTGGGCACTAATCAAGAGATCTTTAAGAGCAGCAATGTCTGGGTGTCTTCTTCCTAAAGCATATAAAGAGTAACTAGGAAGATGACTCAGTTTGTAAAGATAGCAAAAGCATAAAATTAACCAGTCAAGCCATGAAAAATCCTGGTGAGTTCTTTTGATATGTGGTATGTATAAAAAAGAATGATTATGAGAGGATGATGTTAACATATGACATTGGTGGATTAGAAATTGCTGAGGATATAGTTGAGGTTTTCAGTGAGCAGTTTATTGGGTATCTCTTCATCATGAATGCAATATCATGAGAAGCTTGAGTGTAGAGGATGTGATGGAGAAGGAACTGATAGTGTGTGAGCAGAAGATATATGAAAAATTAAGTAAATTTGATGTGAATAAGGCAGTAGCATTTGATAACATATCACCACATATCTTAAAGGATAAATTAAAGATGCCAAGAAATTATATTCTTGGTTTAATCTTTTATTCAAGTGTAAGCAAACAAAGTTTGCACATGAAATAACTTCACAACTGGGCAACTTGTATATAGAGGGAAATGACTTCACATCACTTGCCTCAGTATCCCATTATGCAAAGCGCATATCCTTACAGACGTATGCAATGTTATGCATTATGGGAAAGGTGAAAGGTCACTACCCAGACCAGTTTCACTATATAACTGAAGGGAGGTCTCCAAAAAAAAACCGAGGCGATTCCCCCCACACACACATCACTCTAAACTTAGCAAGCGCAAGTGATCCAAAGGATAATTTTATTCAGCAGTGGTTCCACTCAGTGACAGGTCCACCCTGCCATGGAAGGAACTCCCAGCTTTGGCTCTGCCCAATGGCAGGCTCAACCCACCACCGAGCAGAGCCATAAGCTCAGCGGTGGCCCCACTCAGAGACAGGCAAAAAGCCAATCTCCAAGCAGAGCCTCTCATATCTCAGTGCAGCAACCATTTCAACACTAAAGCACACCAGTGGGAACAGACTCAGAAGTGACACCATTTTTTTTTTTTTGCTAGATGAGCGAAGCCAGAATGTTTTTCATATTCTCCGTTATCTGTAGAGGATAATGTAACAATAGGGATGTTATTGAGCTATGAGCTCTGATCATGGCAGGAGGATAACAGCAATAGCCGAGCCTCAGTTAGAACTTCATTGGCTACAGCATTGCCATCCATACAACATGCATGGCCTGCAGTGGAGCTATTGCTATAGTCATATTTCCATATACTAGCAGCCAAAAGGTGTCATACCATATAACTAAAATACTCTGGATTAGAGATATATGTTTAAAGTTTTTCCACTTGGTTACACTTTAAATTAAAGATGCCAAGAAATTATAGTCTTGGTTTAATCCATTATGCAAGTGTAAGTCCCAATGCATTACTTGAACCTTGGTATCACTTCTGGGTCTGGCTGCCACTGATGCGACCTCACTAATGGTTGAAACTGGTCTGGATAGACCCTTCCCATAATGCATAGCATTCCATAGGGATATGTGCTTTGCATTATGGGATACTAAGGCAAGTGATGTAAAATCATTAGCCTCTATATACAAGTTGCCCCAGTCGTGAAGTTACTTCGCATATGCAAACTTTTTTTGCTTACACATAGATAAAGAATTAAACCAAGAATATAATTTCTTGGCATCTTTAATTTATAGTATACCCAAGTGGAAAAACTTTCAATAATATCTCTCCAAGTGCACTTGTTTAACATGAGTATTGCAATAGGGAAAGTTTCAAAGGAAAAAAGAAGGTAAAATTGGTCTACTTCACAGAGTGGTGGGGGTGGGGGGGAATAAGATCGAGACTACAAATTATAGGCCAATCTGTATGTCTGGAGTTGTGGTTAAGGTGACAGAAGAGGTTAGTGAGGGCTAAGATTCAGACCTAATTATCCTCTTCACTTTCTGCAGAGCATAGGACCTCAATTACTGCTCTCCATCAGATTTACTTCTTTCTTAATCTCGTTCCAGGATTTTTCCAGCTGTTTCATCTTTACTTTGATTTCTCTCCTCCAGGTCATCTTGGGTATCCCCTTCAGCTTCCATTTGGGTTCAATTCCATGGCTGTCTTTGCTTTATCCTTATCTGGGTTTCTGCTTATGTGACCTCTAAATTCAGAATTGAATGGCTTGAATCAGAAGTGGAGATTAGTCTGCTTACATATTACAAGAAGGTGACAGATCCATTGAATAAAGGAGATGCATATGTGGTGTACTTGGATTTTTCAAATTCCTCTGATGGACTGCCATGCAGCAAGTTGACAACTTAACTGAAACAGATGAGATTTGATAGGAGATCAATGAGTTGGATAGCTAATTGGCTGTCAGATAGATATCACTGGGAGGAGAGGTATTTCAAAACAGGAAAATCACTACCAGAGTACCACAAGGGTCTGCTTTGGAAAGAAATATGCAGAGCAGGTGTTGCTGCCTTATAGGAGATCTGCATGTAATGAGGATCAATAAACTGCATAGATCAATAGACTATGTGAGTGGGCAAGACAGTGGAGTTGTCAATTTAATGTTGCAAATTGTAAGGTCTTGAAATTTGATAAGAAAGCAAGAAAGGAAGGCAGAATATACAATGAATGGGGAAATTTTGAGAGAGGCGGAAGAGATGCAATATATGGAAGTGATAGTGGACAGAGATCTGAAATTTAGGGTGCTAAAACTGTGTGAACATCATGAAGAATTATGACAATGATCAGGAGGACCTTGACATGTACACATACCAGCAACTGAATTAGAAACTTTTACTTAATACCTTGGTGGAACTCCTTTAGCCCAAACTGCAGCACATATGACATAGATTCCACAAGGTGTTGGATTGCATCCACATCTACAACATACCAGGCATTCATCAGACAGTCCTTTGACTAGCTCAGATTCAGCAGAAAAGGACTTTGCTCCTAGATCTTTTTCTAACATGTCTTATACATTCTCATTGGCAACACTGTTCAGATATTCCTTGGAGGACACCCAACCTTCCAGACACCACCTCTAGAACTTTTAGTTGTGCTCACAAGGCAAGCTAGGTTCATTGTTTCATGAGGCTCCTATCAAACTCTCTGCCTACTGTTAGTACAGAAAAAGGTGTACCATGACACATCAGACCACATCACTTTTTTCCAGTCTTCAGTGTCCAGTCATGGTGTTCTTGAAACAAATGTAGATGATCTTTCCAGTTTTTCACAGAAAGCATTGGTTTTCATACAGGCATGTGACTACCAATACCGATCCCCTTCAAGTCCATGCACATAGTTCAGTGAGATATGGGTTGGGAACAGCCTTCATTAAATGCTTCAGTCAACCACTGCACACAAGAAGTTCTGTTTGTCCATACAAGTCTTGTCTGATAATGGATATCTTGTTCCTGACAGACCGTCTTAGGACAACAGTTATGCCTCTTAGACAACCAAATGGGTTATTTTTCCACTGATTAAACACCTGGAATATCTCACCTTTTGAGAAACCAGTCAGATGGCACCTACAATAAGTTCTTTATTGAACTCTGAAAGATTACTGACCAGCAGCATTCTTAAATAGTTGCTGAGAACATGTGGTGACACATGTGACCAAGTATTTTGCATATACATTGTGCAAGTAACATTTACGTGCATCTGCATAAAGGTTTCTAATTCAGTGGATAGTATGTGTAGAAGCAAAGAGGTTAGGTTCCCTTGTATATGCCATTGATCCAGTGGTGTAGCTAGAATTTTTGCAGGGTGGGGCAGTCCATGAGTTTGCCGGTCCTCTCAATACACACCAAAAATACTACAAAAAGTCAAAATGACATATAAGGAAATAAATTAAAATACTATGTTTATTTTTGAAGTAAAATTTTAATTCCAACATTCAAAAATGTTATTTTTCTTGCTTTTCTGTTAGCAAAATCGTCGATGACATTGGCAAAGTCTATTTCATAGTAATGTAGATATAATTCTTAATCAATTTTATTTAGAAAAACTCCTCTCACAACTAGCAACCCCTACAGCAATTGTGAGAATTCGCAGTAGTATTACAATATTTCGAAATGAGTTCTCAAGACTATTTTAGAATTAACTGCAAAAATTCAAAAAGGTTCAAAGTGCCGCCCAGGGTGGACCGTCCCCTCTTCCCCTCTTCCCCCCTACCCCCCAGCTACACCTCTGCATTGATCAGACTGCATATGAACTACTGTTTACAGTTCCTCTCTCTTGGTTTACATATCTCAGATATCTATCAGACAGCCAATTTCCAAGCCAATTCACTAACCTGACATCCAAACTGATGTGCTGCAACTTAAATATCAACTTATCATGTGGTGTCCTGTCAAATGCCTTTGCAAAATAAAAATAAATAAATAGCAGAATGTGTCCTTCCCTGATCGATCACTCTTGTTGCTTTATTATAAAAGGCAATCAGATTACTAAAACAAGAGAGCCCCTTAACAAATCCATGCCTTACTCTCACAGATAACATTACCTTCATCTGCCCAATGCTGTAAATGATCCCTTACTAATTTCTCCAAAATTTTAAACTGCTGTTCAACTATTTAATATTATGTGAACTTTCTTTTTTTTTTTTAATGAATTGCTTTTTTGGCAATCTTTCAAAGAAAGACTACCAAAAAGTTTGTTTGATAAACTGCTTTCTGATGAATAGCTTTCAAGGAATTTCCATGGAATTTTGTTTAAAATGATTCCAGCAGTTTTAAAAAAAGATACTCTGTGTGTACTGTGAAAGGGAGTAGTTGTTTTTTTTTTTATTATTTATATGTTAGTAAGATAAATGGAGATTGCATGAATTGCACATATTTTCTGTAATATTGGTTGTAAGTCAGTTGTACAGAAATAGAGAAAATAGAATATTAAAAAAAAAAGTAGGCTATGCATATTTTGGGGAACCAAGGCAAATCATTGGCTATGCAGAAAGTTTGCAGCTTTTGCACTGAATAAATGAGACAAAGGACTAAAGGTAAGAAAAAAAGCTTTACCTTTTGGAATTCCAATGATCTGGCTTGGGCCTCCACAAAGATCACTGCTATTTTTGCAAATGTAATGTAAAAAAAAAAAGAAAAGAATTTTGCACATTACATGCAAAGGCACATTATTAAAAAATTATTATTACAATTATGCTTTCATATCATTTTGCCAATAAAAAACAGAATTATGATACTAGGCAAAAAATCTTTCATCAAGAGGTTTATGAACCTGGGACTGATTTATTACTGGGAAAAATTACTGCACTGTATTATATATGCATATACACATGCTAAATAAACAATAGCAGCCTCTTATAATTATTTACATCATCAATTCCTTATATATGTGTCCTCAAAGGAGGCACAGAATACAGTGACAGTAGCACATAATAAAACATAATAAAGCTGGCATAAATTATTTCCCATATCTCCAATACTGTAAGATATTATATTTTAGTCTTCTAAAGGTGCTAGTAACTACATTAATCTGCACAGATTTTGGTCTTCTTCTGGGTCTTTTCCCTGCCATCTCATATCCACTGCACTCACCCATCTTTTTCCATTCTGTTTAAGTGAACAAACTACCTTACATTAGGTCTATTCACATATTCCAGAATGCTAATAATGTCATGATCTCTTCTAATTTCTTCCTTTTCAATATGATTCTATCACCGATGCTATTTATTTTCCTCCCCGAACTCATGTTTGTGGTTTATAGTGTGATCGACCGTTTTATTTGTAACTCAACTTTCAGATGCATTAGGTAAAATCAGTTTCAAAAGTGTCTTGTATATTGTAAGTTTGGTGCTCTGGCCAATTTTGTTTTTATTCTATATAAATGTATTCAATTGTATGCTCATCACACCAGCTTTACTTATTCCATTATCTATTTCCTATTTAATTTTCTACCTTCACTAAAAATTGTACTTAAATAGTTGAAATATTTTATCTATTCAATATATTCTCCATTGAAATGTAGGTAAAATTTTGTGTTTGTACCTTTTTCACAATTTTTGTCTTTTTATTGTGATTTTCATATCAAATTTGCTACATTACTTATATTTTGAGAGAACTGAGAGAGTTGACAGAATTTGAATTAAGAGGTGGCATCTTGAAGAATGTGGCTGAATGTTTAGGTCCTGATATTTTTGGTGATTCATAGTAATTGTTTTATTTGTACTAATTATTAATATTTGTGACTTGTGAATATTACAGGCATTATCCTGAGTTGTGAGTAATTTTAAATAAGTTTCTTGAATTTTATTACTTGTTTATATCTGAATTAATCACTGTGTTAGGCCTAATGTTGCAGTATATCTTGATGTAGTCAACATTTGATTATGGTGATTTGAGATTAGGAGTATTTATATCTTTTGAGAAGATTACTTTACAGGAAAAATTTAACTGAATTTAAACTGAAAATATGGGATCTCAGCATATTTGTTTGAAATGGACGCTCATCAGTCAAATATGTTAGCAGTATTTGAACAATTGTTTTCTACTGAAACTCTAGTGAATGTAACATTGTGTGAGAGTTTTAGCCTAAAGGCTCATAAGATAGAGTTGTATGCATTGAGTCCATTCTTTTTTAGCTTATTTCTTGAAAATCCTTGTAAATATCCCATTGTAACTTTGATGCATACAACATTCACTGATTTGAAAGCAGTTGCAAGCTTCATGTAAATGTTTCACAGGGCCAGCTTTCTATGCTTTTAAAAGCTGCTGAGAGCCTAATGATTAATTGTTTAATTGAGGTCATAGGCAAATATTGGAATGTTTCTAATGTTAAAAAGAGGATTAATTAAGAGTCTTTGTGTACTCAGCATTTATCTAGTGTTGAATGGCAATTGAGTAAGGTAGTATTGTCACAGGTAAGGAGGAAAAAGATAAATCTGTAAAACACATCTTTTTATTGTTATTATTATTATTCAGGCCTCCATGGAGTCAAAACACTCATCATGGGAGGTCCTTCCTAAGAAACACAAAGTCTATCAAGACAAATCGAGGGGAGGTTCCCCCCTAAGAAACACAGTCTATCATAACCACTCCTTAAACTCAATGACCGTTCTTGCTCTCACCACTCCATCAGGCAATGCATTCCATGGTTCAACCACCCTCCATGCAAAGAAACCACTCCTCACCCTCTTGCTCACAGTTTCCTTTCATAACTTCCAGGGATGGCCTCTTGTCATCACTCCTTCCCGCTGTTCAACCAAGCAAAAGAACCCCCCAGTGTCAACCATGTAACTACCTCTTAACAAGAGAGGTAGTTACATGGTAAAAGTCTCAATCATATCACCTCTCCTTCTTCTATCCGCCAAACTCTACAGTCCACATTCCCTCAGCCGATCCTCATAACTATCATTGTACAGTCCTGAAACCATCTTTGTTATCCGCCTTTCTACCCTTTTCACAGTTAATTTATCTCCTTCAAATCCCAGTGACCAAATCTGAGAACAATAGTCCAAGCGTGGTTTGATTAGGGTCTTATACAACGGAATGATAACTGTTTTATCTCTGCAGGTCAGCGTCCTTCTAATTATTGCAGCAATCCTCTGTGTTACCTTCACCACCTTTGCAATATGTTCTCTAAATTTCAGGTTTCTATCAATCATCAACCTCAGATCTCTTGTCTCCCCTACTTCCTCCAGTATAACTCCTCCCAAAGAGTATGCAGTGTCCCATCGATGTTTCCCAAACCTCAAGACCTTACATTTTGCTGCATCAAGCCGACACCCCCCCCATTCATTTGTCCATCTATCTAGCTTATTCAAATCCTCTTGCAGGGCTGCCGCATCTGCACTATTACTAATAATCCTTCCCAGCTTTGCATCATCCGCAAACATTTGAATATCCCCTTGCAATCCACTGACAATGTCATTGATATAAAGGTTAAACAATATAGGTCCCAGTACTGAGCCTTGTGGGACCCCACTTGTAATCCTCTGCTTCCTTGAAACTGGCCCACCATTCACAACTCTCTGATACCTATCGGACATCCAATCCTGAATCCAGTTAACCAATCTGACATCCAGACCCATATGCTGCAACTTAAATATCAGCTTATCATCTGGCACCCTGTCAAATGCCTTCGCTAAGTCTAAGAAAATGGCAGTATGCCTTTCCCTCATCTAACACTCTTGTATCTTTATCATAAAAAGGCTAGCATAATGCTAAAACAAGAGTGCCCCTTCACAAATCCATGCTGACTCACACTGATAACGTTACCCTCATCTGCCCAATGCTGTATATAGTTCCTCACTACTTTCTCCAAGATCTTACTAACTGCTGATGACACAAAAACTGTCCTATAATTAGACACTTCCAGTCTGCTACTGCCCTTATGCAATGGCACTATCTTACCTTCCTTCCATTCCATGGGCACCTTTCCTGCAGCCAGACTTTCATTGAAAAGACTTTCCAGGTCAAAAGCGCTGTCAGTTCCCTAGCACATTCTCTCAAAACTTGTGATGAAATACCATCCAGTCCCACAGCTTTACTGACATCCAGGGTACTCAGTATTTGAAACACACTCTCCTTCTGTACCTCAAAACCTTGAACCTGTCCAATCCCTCTAACATTAAAACTGACTCCTCCAGGATGAAATACTCCAATAATGTGTTCATTGAACAATTCCACTATGTTCTCTGCATCAGTCACTCTATTCCCATTTTTATCCACCAATATCATTCTTCCACAGTCATTTCTCCTCCTATCTTGGTAACTTAAATCAGAGTAATTCTGACAGCCAGTTGTTGAGGAGCAGAGATTCAGTGTCATCATTATTCGAAGATATGAATAAGGAAGTAAGGTTGGATGGAAGTGAATTTAGACAGATGTTATCAGCACCAACTCATTCACATACTCAGCATTATGTTTCTCAATCAACTGAGCATCATACTATAACTCAGAAGTTCATTCCATGTATACAGCATACAGTGATGACAGCTGATGTGTCACTACTGTGTGATAATCCTAAATTTAATAGGATGTAACCTGTAGTAACAGACATAGTTCTAATGTCCCATGAGTTCTCATGTTGTGGTCTTACATTAGCTCCAATCACCAATCACTTATCCTTTTCTACTAATACTAGATTATTCAACAATCAATCTTTCCTCAGAATATCAAGTTCTAGTGAGGATGTGCAAGCTTTGGTTCTTTGTTCTATGCCATCCAAGGCATCTGCATTGTGTAATATTACACAGGATATAACTGACATCAAACTAGGTGCTTTGTCATTCCTGTATCACCTGTTGCTTGTTCTTTGCATGATGCTCATAGTTCTATGATAAAGGATAATACATATGCATTGCCTGCTGAATGTGGTTCTGGTGAGCATCAGTTCAATAAGCAGCAGACTCAGTCACAGGTGCCACTAAAGAGCATCTGGAACGAGTTTGATGTTGGCACAGAGAAAAAACAATCAACACTTGATTGCAAATCAGTTCTAATTATTTAGGTTGAAGAAGAGTGGTGCACCAATTAACTGTTCCTCCAGTACTTATTGTGCTGATTCTCAAACTTTAATGAAGATCTCGATTCTTCTTCTTCTTCTTCTTATTATTATTATTATCATTATTCAGGCCTCCTGGAGTCAAAAGACTCATCGTGGGAGGTCCTTCCTAAGAAACACAAAGTCTATCAAGATTGATCGAGGGGAAGTCCCCCCCCCCTAAGAAACACAAAGTCGATCATACCACTCCTTAAACTCATTGACAGTTCTTGCTCTCACAACTCCATCAAGAAATGTATTCCATGGCTCAACCACCCTCCATGCATAGAAACCACTCTGCACCCTCTTGCTTACAGCTTCCTTTCATAACTGCCATGGATGGCCTCTTGTCATCTCCCTCTGTTCAACCAAGCGAAAGAACTCCCCAGTGTCAACCATGTAACCACCTCTCGACAGTTTAAAAGTCTCAATCATATCACCTCTCCTCCTTCTATCCAGCAAACTCTGCAGTCCACATTTCCTCAGCCGATCCTCATAACTATCATTGTACAGTCCTAAAACCATCTTTGTTATCCGCCTTTCTACCCTTTCCACAGTTAATTTATCCCCTTCAAATCCCGGAGACCAAATCTGAGAACAATAGTCCAAGTGTGGTCTGATCAGGGTCTTATACAACGGAATGATAATTGTTTTATCTCTGCAGGTGAACGTCCTTCTCATTATTGCAGCAATCCTCTTTATTATCTTCACCACCTTTGCAATATGTCCCCTAAATTTCAGGTTTCTATCAATCATCAACCCCAGATCTCTTGTCTCCCCTACTTCAAGGAAGCACAGGATTACAAGTGGGACCCCACTTGTAACCCTGAGCTTCCTGAAAACTGCACCACCATACACAACTCTCTGATACCTATCGGACAGCCAATCTTGAATCCAGTTGACAAATCTGACATCCAGACCCATATGCTGTAACTTAAATATCAGCTTATCATGTGGCATTATTATTATTATTATTATGTGACACCTCCAGAGTGCAAAGACGTATCGAGAAAAGGCACCTACTTCTATAACTCTCCGTCTCTGCCACTTAATCTACCAACCATACCGAGCCACCACTACCGTCATCTACACCATCACCACTACTAGTATTTTTTTTGTCTGTACATTGCATGTGTTCTCAGGGACAATTTGTCTGTATGTGGGATGAAAAACCTGAATTTCTGGGGAAAAAACCTTGCTACCTCCATATGAGATTGGCTAACTCACTTTAAATCGAATAAGCCCATATAAAGATTCTTCTTGTCATGACAAGAATTGAACCCAGGCCTTTTCCAATTGAAGGGCGCAACATGCTGTTGTTCTTCCAATTGTGCTACGGAGGCTTCAAGGAGGTTATGGAGGCTTCCTGTAAGAAGAGTTTGCCATTCTTTTATGGCCCTAAAATGCCTGAATTTCATATATTACAAGGGGAACTGGAGGTGCTCGGTAAGGAGGTGGAGGGAATGAAGACTGAATTGAGTGTGATCAATAGAGAGATTGGGACCATTGAGATTACTTTAGCTGATGAAACTAGACAAGGATTAGGTGAGAGGGAGAATTTGGTGAATGAGAGAGTAATAAAGAGAATAAAAGTGACAAGAAGTGGAGAGAGAATGAAAGAACAAGAGGTTGAGAGGAAATGAGAAGATGCCATGAGAGTGATGGAGTAAGTTAAAGAGAAATGAGAGAAAGTCATGAAACTAGGAGGGTGACACAGAGAAGTATAGAAAAGGAAGGAGTGTGAGATGCTGGTTTGGATGTAAATGAAATTATGAGTGGTATAATATATAGTAATTCAATGATTCAGGATATGGAGAGTTAAATGCCTAAGAAGTGCTTGTCTGGTGGGTGGAATAATAGAGAGAGTAACTTTAGCAATATAGCAAGGGCATCATGATGTAGAAGAGATAATCATGTTGGTGGGCAAAAATGACCTGAGGGTTGGTATTAATTAGGAGACAAAGGATTTAAGAATAATGTCAGATATCGTGAAGCAGAAAAGTGTGAAAGAGAAGATCGCGAGAGTGCTTCCTCATTTTGATAACTATGAGTTAAGTAGAAGAGCGGTAATCATGAATGTTATGATTGCAAGAATGTGTAGAAAGAGAGGTTGGGAATAAATTGATGTTTGAAGTGTGTCTGATGGAAAAAAAAAGGAGAGCTGTATGCAAGAGATTGGTTGCATCTGAACACAAAAGGTCATAAGTATTTAAAGAGGTTGCTGTTTTCTGAGCAAGCTGAAGTATTTGGGCAAGGAAACTAGAAATGATAAAGAGCCAAAAGGCTTCAATTCAGTGATCCAAAATTATATAAATTAAGTGTATATTAAATTTTAAATCCAACATAATTTCAGAGCCGAATACAAAAACTATAAAAGTTTCGTATTGATACTATAAAAGTTTCTTATTGAAAGTTGACCAGAAAGCTTGCAGGAATAGACTCACTGCCACACTACGAGTTGCCTAACATAATTTCAGAGCCGAATACAGAAACTATAAAAGTTTAGTATTGAAAGTTGACCAGAGAGCTTTCAGGAATAGTATTGAGAGTGTTTGCTCTCTTTGGTTTCTGCCTGGTCTCTAACAAAAAAACCAATGAGTTTGAAACAGCTCTCAGACCAGTCAAACTTTATCAAAATGGATCAATAGGAGGTGAATATATGGGTGCTTTGGCATACATTCTTGCTATTAGGGTCTTTTATAGTTTCTGTATTCAGCTCTGAAATTATGTTGGATTTAAGATTTAATATCCACTTAATTTATATAATTTTGCATCACCGAATTGAAGCCTTTTGGCTCTTTATTTTAGTAAATACTTCACGCATCAACCGAGAGTTTGCTTACAGAAAATACACCTCTCTGACGTTCAAGTTTCATTTTTCCTAAAAATGTCCATGCACCCCCAACGATCTAGTTCAGCAAGCTGTAGCCTACGGGCAACGAATATATTTAAACATAAAAGACCAAAAGCCATTTTAACTTCCTGTAGTGATACATAATCTCCATGCCCATTCAGGGTGAGCAAACTGCTCATAAAATTTTTCCTCACTGTAACCGTAACAGATAGCGGGGAATATGAAAAGCATCTTGCTTCACCCCTAAAGCTATTAATGTCAATTGTCAGTCAATTCCTTAGTACTGAGAGTTATTGCTCTCTTCAGTTTTTGCCGAGTCTTGCCCTGCTGAAGGGGCTTAAGATTTCGGAAGAGTTTTGCCTGAGAAAGCATCTTGAGTCTCCGGGGGAAATGCTTTCCGGCGTGGTCCATGAGGGGCTATGTCGGTGGGTGATTTTCCTTGAAATATGAGCGGAGTGGAACAAACGCTAAGTTGGATGATCTTTTGGTCACTCGTAGGGAGTCTTCTACGACCTTAAGTAAAGGTCTCTCTAATTTTTAGAGAAACCTTTACTTAAGCAGTGTCTCTGACGAAAACTAATGAGTTTGAAACAGCTATCAGACCAGTGAAACCTTATCAAAATGGACCAATAGGAGGCGAATATACGGGTGCTTCGGCATAATTGCTTGCTATTAGTTCAGCTAGGGCAATTCGTAGTATGGCAGCGAGTGTATTACTGCAAGCTCTCTGGTCAACTTTCAATATGAAACTTTTATAGTTTCAATACAAAACTTTTATAGTTTCTGTATTTCACTCTGAAATTATGTTGGATTTAAGATTTATAAATCCACTTAATGTATATAATTAGAAATGATAAGGTTGAGAATGGGATAGAGGGGTTTATATAGGGAATATGTTTTAGGTAATCATTTATTATGAAATAATAGGGCTATTGAGAATACTGAAATTGCTAAAATGTATATTATATAAGGTGTAAAGGTGGGATGAAAACTAAAGGAAATGCAGTGTGTGTGTGTGTGTGTGTGTGTGTGTGTGTGTGTGTGTGTGTGTGTGTGTGTGTGTGTGTGTGTGTGTGTGTGTGTGTGTGTGTGTGTGAGAGAGAGAGAGAGAGAGAGAGAGAGCATTCAAAATAAGAGGGAAGAGTTTTTGGCATTAGTCAGTGTAATCTCGTCAAAAGTTAGAGGCATTAGTGAAACTTAGCTGACAGCAGAAGATTTATTTACTGGAAATGAATGTGATAGATATGGTATTTCAGGGAAGATAGAACAGGGAGAGGAGTGTTGCTGATGATAGCTGAAGAACTGCAGCCAAAAAAAGTAGGATATCAAGAAGACAGGCATGTGAATGGTAGTTCATTTGAGGCAATTTGGTGTGAAGTAGTGGACAATGGAACAAAATATACAGTTGGTTGCTGATATAGGGCAGGAGGTACAAAGTAATATGGAAGATATGCATCAGCACAATGAGTGTGGGTCGAATAAGTATTATGGGGTATTTTAACTATGGAGATGTCGACTGGAAAGAGGAAAGATCGTGTAGCAAAAAGGAAATTGAATTCATACACCTTCTAAGAGATAATTACTTGAAACAGCATATAACTAAAGGGATTCATAGTGTGAGAGCCCTGGATCTGGCCATGGTTCAGAAGATCTGTTCATAAGTAAGGTGTCCATGTCACCCCAAATGGTGAGAGTGATCATGCAGTATTGATTTGGGAGATTGCAAAATTTCTGGATTTTTCTCTAAGAAGGAATATATATATATATGGAACTACAGGGTAGATGATTATAACAAGCTTCAGAGGCAACTTACAGCCATCCCATGGCATAAGAAATTGCAGGGGGAAAGATGTTAACAGAGCATGGAGATAGTCAACAGGTATCTAAAGGAAGTGTAATCCCATGGTCAGGAAGATAAATGAGGTAGGTGTTAGATGGATGTGTAGTAGTATTAGGTGTGATCAGCAAAAAAAAAGAAAATGTTATATAGGATTTATAAGGAGAAAGGTGATCAGAAAACTCACAAGCAGTACAAATCTCAGGCTAGAAAGGTTACCAACATGGTGAGGAAGGCTAAATCAGATTATAAGAAGCCCTTAGCCAAGTGGGTCAAAAGAAATTGCAAAGAATTCTTTCACTGTGTGGCAAGTAACTGAAAGACTTTGGAAGGATAACATGGGCGCTGATGGTAGCAAGGTGGCTGAGTTAGATGTAATAGTAGTATTACTGAGTGACCACTTTTCAAAAGTCTATCACCCAAATGAGAATATTTCTGTGTCTTAAGTAGCAATAAATTATATGAGAATTGAGGTTAATGAATGAGAGGTACTTAGGATATTGAAGAATTTAAATGCAAATACTGCTGTGAGTTTGGATGGGATATCAGCCTGGGTATTACGTGAATGTATAAAGGAATTATCAATGCCTCTTATTTACACATTCACATAATAAATGGTTGTTTAACTTAAACCTGAGCTCTGGAAAGGAGAGTAAAATAGTCCCTTTGCATAAAGAAGGCTCTAAGACTGTGGTAGAAAATTACAGATAGAATATAAATGATATGAGAATTGAGGTTAATGAATCTGAGGTACTTAGGATATTGCATTATTTAAATGCAAATACTGCTGTGAGTTTGGATGGGATATCATCTTATCCACCTTCCTGACAGAAATCAGGAAGGTGGATAAGAATATGATACTCTATGATAGGCAACATGGGGTTGTTAAAGGTCAGTTCTTGCCCTAGTTATTTATTAACTTTTTATAACAGAGCAGGGGTAGCCAACTACACGTCCTTTTGGAACCAAAATAATTCTGGCAAAACTTAGAAGAGCCGCAACCTTTGACCGATGTGACGGTACGGGAATAAGTGAGTGTGCACATGGCGAGGTTGTAACAAGCTTGTAAGAACTGCATGACTAATTACACACATAATTTTAAGGACCTTACTAAGAAAATGAATACAATAAAGGCTTCTACTAATAAATAAGTAACTAAAATTATTGTGTTTTGACTTTAAAATTATTCTAATTGTTCAAAGTAAATTTCATTTAATGTGTTTCAAATTAAACTTTTTATTGCAGTAATTTTTATTAACCTTGTTTCTCTCTCATTTTGCTCCTCTTTTTTGTTGTCTTCTCTTCTCTTTATGTTTATTTTTTTTCTGGTAGATCATGAAGAGCCACATGCAGCTTGCGAGTCACACTGTGGCCACCCCTGTAATAGAGTGACAGCTGAGTTGGACAGATATCCAAACGTATTGTATGTAGGATGAAGCAGGTGACTAGTGATGTGCCTCAAGACTCTGTGCTTGGATCATTATTGTTTAAATTGTATATATATGATACAGGAAATGATTTGATAGGAGATATGCAGTAGTTTGCTAATGATGCGAAGTTGGGTAGCATAATAATTACTCAAGCTGAGAGAGCTTGCAGGATGATTTAAAGAAGATAGCAGTATGGGCAAAAGATAATAAATATCAGTTTAATGTGGAAAAGTGTAAAGTTATGCATTTTGGGATTAAAAGATTACAAGCTGTGTACCACATTGATGGAACTGGACTCCAGGAAATTGATGAGGCTAGGGACTTGGGAGTGTTGATGGATAGGGAGTTGAAATTCAGAGGGCATATTGCTAAGGTGGTCAAGATAGCTCATAGGTTATTGAAGAACATACTAACATGCAGAGATAAAGAAGTTATTATTCCTCTTTATAAGGCATTGATACATCTACATCTGGATTACTGTGCTGAGGTCTGGTCACCTGGATTTCTTGGAGATAAGGTAGTGGTGGAAAAGATTCAGAGGTGAGTGACCAACTTGGTGAGTAGTCTCAGGAATGCTCCCTATATTCATAGATTGAGAGTTTGTAGGTTGCAGAAGTTGGTTGATGGGCAAAGAAGAGGTGATATAATAAAAACATTTAGGGTTATTGAATATTGGGTTTTATAGGACTGATGCAGGAGAAACATTTCAGCACTTGGTTAGTGGTGGAAAAACAAGAGGCCATTCTTGGAAATTAATAGTGGGGTTAACAAGGGTGTGAAAACTAGAATTTTTGGTTGGAGAGTGGCGAATGAGTGGAATGTGCTGTCTGACTTAGCTGTGAATGCGTCATCTGTCAATGAGTTCAAGGAGAGGTATGATAGATCCAAACTATCTACCTCTGTGTAGATAGTTTGGGTCTGCCAAGATGAGCCTTTGGACTCCATGAAGATGCCTGTATAATAATAATAATAATTTTAGTTGAATCCTGGACGAACTGGATTTATTTAGGAGCAAAACATCATCTGAATAAAGTAAAAAAAGTTGTTTCCATAATCTAGCATCCATCTTTGCAACTCTAGTTTCCCAGTCCTAACACTCTTACTTGCCTAGAAAACAACAATTTCTCCATATGCCTACACCTTTCCATATTCAAATGCAGTCCATCTCTTGCATATAGCTCTCTTCTGTCCTCAAATAAAAATAAAATAATGTAAAACAATTTCTTAGCCTGTTTCACCTACAAAAGGTTGTAAATCATAGCATCAGATATAGGCTTTTACGTTAATTTTTTTACATCAGATCATCTCCTTTAATTCAAACTACTAACTCAAAAATTGGGATATATATTACTCAGTAAATTCCTAACCACCATATACAATCGAAGATTTTTGAACAGTTGAGCAGAGGAGCAAGGAGAAGGTTCTTTGCGTGGAGAGTGGCTGGTGAGTGGAATGCATTGCCTGAGTGTGTTGTGAACGTAGACACACTGAATCAGTTTAAGGCATGATTGGATCAGCATTGTGTGCAATAGTGTGTACCTTTCACGATGAGAATCTGACTCCATGGAGGTCATAATCTCCATGGAGATTATGATGTTAATCATCATAATAATAATAATTCTTTCTTTCTTTCTTAATCCTTCTTTTCTACCTTTTACGATGTCGAAATAAGTATTCTTGTAACCACAACTGTCCCGAGGATAAGGTGATTAGCCGTTTGCCTCACGATGTGTCCACGGGGATGGTTTGCATGTTCTGGGGGATGAAAAACCAAAGTTTCTGGGTGAAAAAACCCCCTACCTCTGTATAAGACCAGCTAACCCTTTCATTAAAAGAGACCAGATAAAGGTTCCTCATGTCAATGGCAGGAATCAAACCCAGGTCTTTCCGACCAAAGGGCTTCGTCTATACTGGCTGAGCTACGGAGACTCAATAATAATAATAATAATAATAATAATAATAAATTGTTGAGTATAATGGTTGATTGGGATTGACAGGAATTCACAGTTGTGCTTGGAAGAATATTATATCTAGGAAAAGGAACATTACTAGTGGTGTTTTGCATAGGATCGGTTTTAGGGTCATCTATTTAATTTATTATGTTAATGATAGTGAGAGAATTTTAAATGAGTTATTAACTTATTTGCAGGTGATGCATAGATGAGAAAAACTGTGAGGAATAGAATATGAGGCATTTGAAATTTTCGAGATTTCAGAACATCAGAGCATACAATTGGTGGGAGATATCTTGAAAGAAGTAGTGGAGATAAGATATCTAGGAGTGATGGTGGACAAGGATCTGAAATTTATCGATGCTAAAATTGTGAGAACATTGCACTGCATTGTGATAATGACAAGTATGGGAAAATAACATGCACAGTAAACAGATTATGGTTCCATTGTACAAGGCCATGATTGGGCCATACATGTATTATTGTGTGCAGATTTAATCACCTGGTTTTCAAGAAGGAATAAGAATATATTGGTAGAGGTACATAAAAGACAGAAAAACATGGATATCAGAAAGAGGGGGGGGGATGATTAAAACATACAAGCTAGTTATTACCAGATTAACATGAAGTGATAATGGATGGAGACAAGATGCCATCCCTGGAAGCTAGAGGAGGGTGTGTGTGTGTGTGTGTGTGTGTGTGTGTGTGTGTGTGTGTGTGTGTGTGTGTGAAACAGGTTCTATGTGATGAGTGCAGAAACAGCAAATAAGTATAAGCATGATTCATTGAGCTTTATGTGTGACAGTGAGGAAAGACAAGCATGAGTTTTTTTAGCTTTACAGAGATCTGACAATAATAACAGAATTATGGAGATTCACTTGTTTAAAAGAAATACTTAAAAAAACTTAAATTTGTAGGCCAATATAATTATTTTGGTGTTATTACAAGAAATAGATACATTACACATTCACATTTCTTACCGATTCTGAAGACATGGCTGTTACCATCTCCTGTAGAGCTCTTACCGAGAGGGCTTGTTCTATTACAAATACGCATGATGACATTTCAGGTGGAAAATTCTGAAAAAAAAAAAAAAAATGAAATCAAAAGAATTCTGAAAAGAAACAAAATAAATAAAAATAAATTCTTTAAAGAAAAAAAAAAAGAAAAGAAATCAATTTATGATAATACGCATTGTTTTGATGTAATCCCACACATACTAAGGGATATAAGTTATAGTATATTAATATCGATAATGATAATAATGGTGGCTGTGATAAATGATAAATGATTTAAGCGTACATAAAGAGAATGTAAGGGGTAGATACTAGTAGGTTATTGAGGAGAATTAAAGATAACAGGATAAAGATAAAGGCTGTTAGTTTGTTGTTGAGGTATGACAATGAGGAATTGAGATGGAGAGCTAGAATTGTGAATGATATGCTGAATGGTGAGAATGCATTTGAAATGCCTTTGGAATAAGTGAACTGGAAAAACTGTTGCTAAATGGAAGTGCAGTGTGTGTGTGATGAAAGCAAGAGATCTGAAATAAGAGGTAAAGTGAAAGATCAGCAGAGTGATATTGAAGAGACTGAACTATTTGGCAATGGAAGCAATATTATTAATGTGAGAGATGAGGAGCAACATGGGGAGCAACAGCCGATAATCTACAGATTACAGCTCTCGGTCTAGTTTTCTCTGTTGCCGAATATTGCTCACCAGTGTCGCTAAATAGCACACATGTTAAACTTGTTGATAACCAACTAAATAATACAATGAGACTGATTTCTGGCACAATCAAATCAATGCCCACACACACACACACACACACACACTAGCTCCCAGCTCTTAGCAACATTGTTCCACCAAAGTCTGTGCAGGGCCAAAGCTCTTTTACAGGAGTATAAAAAAATCCTGGAGAACACAGCCTGCCAATACACTTAGATCTCCCAGATTTAAGTATACAATGACTGAGATCGAGACATCTACCACTACAATTAGCCCAACAACTATTACAATCTAACTTCAACCTGAAGCAAAAGTGGCAAGAACAGTGGGAGAGTGAGGCAGATGATTATTATTATTATTATTATTATTATTCAGGCCTCCAAGGAGTCAAAAGACTCATCAAGGGAGGTCCTTCCTAAGACATAAAGTCTGTCAAGACTCATCGAGGGGAGGTCCCTCCCTGAGAAACACAAAGTCTATCATACCACTCTTTAAACTCACTGACCGTTCTCGCTCCCACCACTCCATCAGGCAATGCATTCCATGGCTCAACCACCCTCCACACAAAGAAACCACTCCTTACCCTCTTGCTCACAGTTTCCTTTCGTAAATTCCAGGGATGGCCTCTTGTCATCACTCCTTCCCGCTGTTCAACCAAGCGAAAGAACTCCCCAGTGTCCACCCTGTAACCACCTCTCAACAGTTTAAAAGTCTCAATCATATCACCTCACCTTCTTCTATCCACCAAACTCTGCAGTCCACATTCTCTCAGCCAATCCTCATAATTATCCTTGTACAGTCCTGAAACCAACTTTATCATCTGTCTTTGTATCCTTTCCACAGTTAATTTATCCCCTTCAAATCCTGGGGACCAAACCTGAGAACAATACTCCAAGTGTGGTCTGATCAGAGACTTATACAACGGAACGATAACCCTCTTATCTCTGCAGGTCAGTGTCCTTCTCATAATAGCAGCAATCCTCTGTGTTACCTTCACCACCTTTGCAATATGTCCCCTAAACTTCAGGTTTCTATCAATCATCAACCCCAGATCTCTTGTCTCCCCTACTTCCTCCAGTATAACTCCTCCCATAGAGTATGCAGCATCCCATCGATGTTTCCCAAACCTCAAGACCTTACATTTTGCTGCATTAAACCAACATCCCCATTCATTTGCCCATCTATCTAGCTTATTTAAATCCTCGTGCAGGGCTACCACATCTGCACTATTACTAATAATCCTTCCCAGCTTCGCATCATCCGCAAACAACTGAATATCCCCCTGCAATCCACTGGCTATGTCATTGATATAAAGGTTAAACAATATAGGTCCTAGTACTGAGCCCTGTGGGACCACACTTGTAACCCTCTGCCTCCTTGAAACTGCTCCACCATACACAACTCTCTGATACCTATCAGACAGCCAATCCTGAATCCAGTTGACCAATCTGACATCCAGACCCATGTGCTGCAACTTAAATATCAGCTTATCATGTGGCACCCTGTCAAATGACTTCGCCAAGTCTAAGAAAATTGCAGTATATGCCTTTCCCTTATCTAATGTTCTTGAAACTTTATTATAAAAGGCTAGCATATTGCTAAAACAAGAGCGTCCTTTCACAAATCCATGTTGATTCTCACAGATAACATTACCCTCATCTGCCCAATGCTGTATACGGTCCCTCACTACTTTCTCCAAGATCTTAACAACTACTGATGACACACAGACTGGCCTATAATTAGACACTTCCAGTCTGTTACCACCCTTATGCAATGGCACTATCTTACTTTCCTTCCATTCCCTGGGCACCTTTCCTGCAGCCAGACTTTCATTGAAAAGACTTTCCAGGTCAAAAGCACTGTCAGTTCCCTAGCACATTCTCTCAAAACTCGTGGTGAAATACCATCCAGTCCCACAGCTTTACTGACATCCAGAGTACTCAGTATCTGAAACACACTCTCCTCCTGTACCTCCAGACCTCGAACTAGTCCTATCCCTCTAGCATTAAAACTGACTCCTCTAGGATGAAATACTCCAATAAAGTGTTCATTGAACAATTCCACTATGTCCTCTGCATCAGTCACTCTATTCCCATTTTTATCCCACAATATCATTCTTCCACAGTCATTTCTCCTCCTACTGGCCACATAGCTAAAAAATTCCCTAGGATTTTCTTTGGATCTTAGGGCCAATCTCCTCTCATATTCCAGTTTCGCTTTCCTTACCACACTAGTCACTCTTCTGGCCTGTGTCTTATATTCCTCATGCATCTCTTCACCTGTCTCCTTATATCTCTTCCATAGCCTCTTTTTCGCATGCAATTCCTGTTTAATATTGTTTGTCATCCACTTTACTCCAAATTGCGTCCTCTTCTTCACTCGTGGTATACAACTTACCATTGCTGATAACAAATATTCTTTCACAATTTCCCACGCACTAGTGATATCCCGGCCTTCCAATTCCTCCCTCCATGAAACTTCCCGAAGTTGACGTCTAAGACTATTATAATCACCTGTCTTATAATTCCACATAAGTTCCCATCTCTTTGATACTCCTGCATGTCTATTCATTTTCCAAGTCAAGATGATATTACAAAATTTTTTCTCAACAAATTACAAGAAAGTTTTAATGCATGCTCTAACATTCCACAAAAATTCTGGACTCAGCTTAATAGAATATGAACTGGTCATGATGTATGTGCAAATATGCTATTTAAATGGGGTAACCGACCATCCCCACATTGTGATTGTGGAGCTCAAAGACAAACTGTGGACCATATTGTGACCCATGTTATCTTAGAGCATATTCAGGAGACAAATTGGACTTTTTAAGTGCTATTCCCGAAGCTATGAACTATTTGACTAATATGGATATAACCTTTTAATTTTATTGGTTTTTAAAATGACACTTAACTTTATTTGCTTTTAAAATGACAGTGTATTGTACTGAATGTTTTGTTATTTATGCCATATGAATAAATAAATAAAAAGTGTGAGAGATGAAGAGAGAACGGGAATGCAAGAGGAACAGAGAAATGAGGGAGTGCACAGTGAGATATGGCATAGGGAATGTGGATGCTGGGAATAGTAGTGAATGTATGGGGATGATCAGCACAGAAATGAAATAGATCGAGATGTGAATGGGGTAGTTGAGACTGAGTGGATATACTGTATGTGGTAAGTGGTAATAAAGGTGACTGGGCAAGGGCAGGTGTAGTGGGAAAATCACAACCAACAAGTGGCTTGGATAGAACTAAAAAGTGAACTGCTGTGTTTATTTACAAATGCCAAGAGTATCAGATACAATCAAGATGAAATTGTCTGACTGAGTTTATTTACCCCAAACTGATCGAGTTTATTTACCCCAAAATTATTGGAATAATTGAAACATGGTTGAATGAAGATGATATCCTAATGGGAATACAAATGGAAGAGTACAGTGTTTTTTGAGAGGATGCAAAGGACAAGAAGGGAGGAGGAGTGCTTCTGATGATAGCAGGGGAATTATATCCACATAAGGCACACTTGAAAGAGGGAAATTCTTGCAAAGGTTTTGAGGTGGAGATTGACAGGAAGAGATATTTACTTGGATGTTGTTATAGACCAGGGAATGTGAAGGGTAATGATCAAGAAATGTATAAGCAACTTTGGTTAATGAACAAGGAAAGGGTGATTTTAATTATGGAAGTATAGATTGGAATGAAGAGATAGCATTTGGGAATAAGGAAAATGAATTTCTTGAGTTCTGGAGAGACAACTATCTCAGGCAGTATGTAAAGGACACACGAGGATTAAGAGTTTTGGATCTGATCATTTATCAGAGGATCTAATTGTGAGTGGGGTTTCGCACTTCCCTCCAGTTGATTAGAGTGATCATGAAGTGATCACATGGGTTGAGGCTAGCCATATGAAAACTTCTGTTATGAAAGGATATATGTGGAAGTACAAAGTTAGTGATTATGACAAACTTAGGAGACAACTTGGCGCTATAGCATGGAATGAGGAGTTGAGTGGTGAGGAAATAAATGCTGCTTGGAAACTGACAAAGAAATACATAACAGTGTGAATGTGTTCCAAAGGTCAAAAGGCTAAATGAGATAGGTGTAAAATGGAAATCTGGAATCTGGAAGAAGGCACTTTTAGAGGCAGTACAAGATGAATAATGGTAATAATCAGTTGCATGAAGAGTATAAAGAGTAAATCAAGAGAGTGACTCAGTTAGTAAGGACAACAAAAGTGCAGTATGAGCAGAAAATAGCAAATCAGGCTAAGAAAACCCTTGTGAGTCTATTCAATATATGGCAAGTAGAAGGAAGAATGATTACAGTAAGATTATGTTAATGGATGAAAGTAGGAGATTGGTGACTGCTGCAGAAGAATAATTCAGGTGCTCAGTGAGCAGTTCATCAGGGTGTTTCATTCTCAGTGTGAAATCAGAAGCTTAAGTGTAGAGAATGAAATGAAAGAAGACTTAATGGTGTAGACAGGTATATTAGGAGTTAAGTAAGCTAGATTTAACAAGGATCATGCAATGGCACAAGTCCCCAAGGAGTGGAAGGGAGGCAAAATTGTTCCACTTCTTAGTGATAAGGCTAAGGCAACAAATTATAGTCTGATCTGTATATCTGGAGTTGTGGTTAAGGTATTAGAGGTTGGTGAGATGTAGGATATAAAAGTGGATTGATAACAGTAATATTCTTTGTGCTTTTCAGCATGAGTTTCTTAAAGGGAGGTCATGTTTTACAAACTTGCTTATGTACTATGCCAAGTTGACAAATGTAGTGGACAAGGGAGATGCATATACAGTGGCATACTTTGATTTTGCAGACTTTTGATAGATTGCCACACTACAAATTGGTCACTACACTGAAGCAAATGGGACTGGCTGATAGACTAGTAAGTTGAATAGGTAAATGACTATTGGATAGGTATCAGGAAGTTGCGTAAGTGGTGGTGGTGGTGGGGGGGGGGAATATCTCGAAAGAGGAAGGTCACTAGTGATGTGTTGCAAAAGTCAGTTTTGGGACCGTTGTAATTTAAATTGTATATTAATGATACTGAGATAAGTTTAACTGGTGATATACAACTCTTTGCAGATGATGCAAAACTGGGGAGAGTGATAAGCAATCAAGCATACATTGCAACCTTACAGGAGGACTCTTGAATAGGCTATATGAGCAGGCACCAGTATGGAACTGTCAATTCAATGTTGACATGGGTAAGGTTCTGAAATTGGGTAGGCAAGAATGGGATGCAAAGTATACACTTAGTTGGGAAATTTTGAAGTAAGTTGAGGATATAAGCGAACTTGGAGTAGTGATGGACGAGGATCTCAAATTCAGAGCTCACACTGCACAAGAAGCGAAGACATCACATCAGCTTATGATGGTAATGATGCAGAAGACTTCAACCTGTAGAAATAAAGAGGTTTTGGTTCCACTGTATAAGGCCTTTTACACTTGATCAAGCCTGATATGGATTACTGTGCACAGATTTGGTCTCCTAGTTTTCATCATGGTGATAAGGATATGCTGAAAAGGGTCCAGAGAAGACTGACTATGATCATAATTGGTCTTTGGGATGAGGATATGAGAAAAGATTGAGAGAATGTAGTTTGTAAATAGAAGGAAGAGAGAGGATATGATTGTGACATTTAAGCTGGCAAGGTGGGGTGAGTGATGAGAAATCATGGAAATGTTATGGCCTTACAGGAGGACTTGAATGGATTGTCTGAGTGGGCAACAGTATGGAACTGTCAATTCAATTTTGGCAAGTGTAAAAGAGTTGTTATTAGGTAAATAAATGTGGAAGAAATTTTAGTATAATGGGCGAAGAGGACAGAACAAGGGGACATACCTGGAAATTTTATAAGGAGTAGGTTCTTTTCATGGAGAGTGGCTGACAATGAAATGCTTTGCCTGACATTGTGGTGAATACAGATACACTGAATGAGTTTAAAGCACAGTTTGATGGGCTTGTGTGTAACAGTGTTTGCCTCCTGCAATGAGTCTTTAGAGACTACATGTTGGTCTGGTGTTAATAATAATAATAATAATAATGACACATATAATATACAAAAGCATTTGATAGATTACCACATGATAAGTTGACATACAACCTGCAGAGGATAGGAAAAGATAGTATACTGGGTTAGATGGATCGGAGATTGGCTTTCTGAATGACTCCAGCAAGTTGTGTGTGATGAAGCCATGTCTCAGAAAAGGAAGGTGACCAGCAGCATGACTCAGGGTTATGTTCTTGGGCCCCTACTGTTTAACTTGTTTGTTATTGATATTTCATGTAGACTGAATGAGGAGCTTCAAATGTTTGCCAATGTTGCAAAGTTAGGTAGCATTATCAGGAGTAGTGCTCTTGGAAAAATGGGTTGCAGTTTTAATGTTAATAAATGCAAGGTATTACACTTTGGGATACAGAGATATAAGGCTATGTACTGCATTGGTGGAACTATACCTCAGGAAGTCGATGAGATTCGGGATCTAGGAGTAATGGTGGACAGTGGACTTAAGTTCTGACAGCACATCTCATGAGTTGCAAAAACTGCACATCATATAATTGCTATGACTAAAAGTACATTGACATGTAGGGATAAGGAAGTGGTGGTGCCTCTATATAAAGCATTTGTCAGATCACATATGGACTATTGTGCTCAGATTTGGTCACCTAGTTTTTATTGTGATGTGGAAACACTAGACCCGGTCCAAAAACGAATAACCAAAGTGATATCAGGACTCTGGAGTGTTGGTTTTTAAGAGCGTTTGAAAAAATGTGGATTATAGAGGTTGGTGGATAGGAGGAAAAGAGGAGATATAATAGAGACCTTCAAGTTATTTAAGGGATTTTATCAGATTAATTACAGAATAAATTATAAAAAAAAAGAGTGGATGTTAAGATGGGAAGAATGAGAGGCCATCCCTGGAAGTTGTACAGCGATGTGGTGAAGAAAAGTGTGAGGGGTAGATTTTTTTAAGTGGAAAGCTCTTAATGAGTGGAATGCATTGCATGAGTGAGTTGTAAGTGCAAGTAGTGTAAATAACTTCAAAGCTCATTATGATAGGCATGTTGTTGGTTGAGTGGGCTTCCCGTGATGAGTCAAGTGACTCCATGGAGGTTATTATTATTATTATTATTATTATTATTCCTGATACCTCCAAGGAGTCCGAAGACTCATCGCGGGAGGACATCTTCAACTGTCTCTACATCTTACCTCTACTACGAATCAACGCCATCTACCGCCCACCTCCAACACTACCACAACTAGTAATTTTTGTCTGTAAATTGCGTGTGTTCTGAAGGGCCGATTTGTATGTATGCGGGATGAAAAACCCGAGTTTCCGGGAGAAAAAACCCTGCTACCTCCGTATGAGATCGGCTAACTCACCATCGATTGAAATCGACCAGATAAAGATTCCTCCCGTCGCGACGAGAATCGAACTTAGGCCTATTCCAATCGAAGGGCGCAATGTACCGTCGTTCTTCCAATTGGATGATGTCTAATTGACATCATCCTTAACTGATTATAATTTTTATAATTATAATCAGCAGGCTAGAAGAGTCACAACTGTTTATGCATAAACAAAGCTTAAGCATGAAATCTTTGTTTACATATAGTTGAATAAAGGAATAAAGAAGATATATTTTTTTTGTGAAAGTGTTTATCAGAGGCAGATGTACAAGCCTCTGATAAACACTGTATCAAGGATACAGTGTTTTACAGTCTTCGCACTTCCTAAAAATACTGTATCAGGGATACAGTATTTTTAGGAAGGATAGGAGATGAGGGGGGGGGGAGTGCACTGCTAATGATATTAGATGACCTGAATCCATTTAGAGTTATTATTATTATTATTATTATTATTTATATGTGCACTCAATGGAGTCAAAAGCCTCATCACTGGAGGCCCACTCTATCCATTAACACAATACCTATCATACATCTCCTTAAACCTGTTTACTATTTGGTGCTCACAACCACCTCTGGCAATTCATTCCATTCATTTACCATTCACCAAGAAAAGAACCTAGTTCTTGCACCCTTAAGCCACACTCTTAGGCAGCTTTCAAGTGTGGCCCTTATTTTCCCCCTACTCCCCATGTACTGAAAAATTTCTTCTGTGTCAACCTTATAGTGATTCCCCTTTAGTAACTTATAAGTTTCGATCATATCCCCACTCCTCTGCCTGTCAACTGAACTCTGCAACCCACACATCCTTAATTTATCCTCATTTGGAACATTCCATAGACCTGTCACTAGCTTGGTCACTCATCTCTGAATCTTCTCCACCACCTCCCAATCCCCAAGAAACGCAGGTGACCAAATCTGTGCACAGTAGTCAACATGTAGCCAAATCATAGCCTTATAAAGAGGGATAATAACTCCCCTATCTTTACTTGTCAATGTGCTCTTCAGCATCCAAGTAATCCTCTGAGCTATTTTGCCAACTCTTGCAAAATACGTCCTCTGAATTTCAAATCTCTATCCCCTGTTACCTTCAGATTCCCTAGCTTCATCAATTTCCAGTAAACTAGTACCATCAATATGATATGAAGCATGTAATATTTTCATTCTGAAGTGCACAGTAGTCAATATGTGGCCGAACCATAGCCTTATAAAGAGGGATAATAACTTCCCATTACCTTACATTTTACAACATTGAATTGATAACCATTGTCCTTTGCCCACACTGTCAATTTATTTAAATCATCTTGTAAGATATCTACATCACCTTTATCAACTACTGTCCTCCCTAGTTTTGCATCATCAACAAACAACTAAATGTCCCCCTTCAAATCTTCTACTATACAATTAACACGTTCACTGCCAACTACGAGTATACTCGTAGTTGGTATATGAGCCTCACAAGCCATCTACGAATATTCTCATATGTCGATTACTGCCGGCTACGAGATTACTCGTGCTGACCTTGAAGAAGTGAAAGTGCTTGGCATGCGGTAACAAACTATGCCCGAGGAGCGTGTCAGCGAACATGTTAATATACAAATTAAAGAGTACTGGTCCTAGTATACAGTCCTGGGGGAAATTCCACTAGCCACCTAATTTGCCTTGTTTCCATTCCAACATACACCACCTTCTGATGTCTGTCTATCAGCCACCCCCTATCCATGCGACCAGCCTCATATACATTCCCACTTACTCCAACTCATGTAATAGTTTTCCAGTGCAGTATTTTGTCAAATGCCTTTGCAAAGTCGAGAAGTATCATGGTGTAGGCTTTTCCTTACCCAAATCTGCTGTCACCTTATTATAAAATAGGAACAATTTACTTAGGTAGGATCTACCTTTTACAAAACCATGCTGCCTTTATAACGTATCATATTCCTATCCACCCATTCCTGAATTTTATTTTTAACTAACTTTTTCAATACTTTAACCACTACTCCAGAGATACTGATTGGTATGTCATTTGCTACATCTGTCTTGGAGTCACCTTTATGTAGTTGAACTATCTTACCCTCTTATCACTCCCTTGGAACCTTGCCAGAGCTGACACTTAGATTAAACAACTTCATTAGAAGCACTGCCAGTTCATTTGCACATTCTCATAGCACATGAGCAGACAAACCATTCAGGCCCACTGTTGTATTCACATTGATATTTTTTAATATACAGTTCTGAGTATCTCCTGTTCATCTACCTAAATGCTCACATCAGTCTCTGTCACTTCAGTAATTGTAAAGTCCCCACCTGGATGATATACCTTCGCAAAGTGATCACTTAGTAACTGAACTATTTTCTTTCTTTTAAGCTTACACCGTGATCCGAATGCATTTTTGAAAATTATGGAGACAACTACCATGTTTGAATAAAAACTTTAGTTTAATATAACTAAAATCTACATTCTCTACATTCGACGTTTCGACCTTCATGTCAAGGCCATCTTCTGGAGCATACAACTATACACAGAAAACAAGCTACACTACAATCAAACTGGTTTGTTACAGACACTGACCAACCGCTACAACAATTGTTGGCCTGACCTCTGTTGAAAAAAAAAAAAAAAAATTATACATCAACGCTAGAGTCCTATTATTAGTGTTATCTGTTGGTTGTAGAAATACATTGGGCACAACAACAACTATCTATCTATATACATATATTAACATCATGTACATTCCAGCCAGTTGGTATGGAATGGTTTCTAATACTAGCTGAAGATTGGCTAGAGTCCTGACTTATGCTGGATCTTATATATTAGGTAGGCTGAATGTGTGCCATCCAGATCCTTGGAATTTTCATGCCATCTTCGTTGTTGATATTTGGGTGGTTTATCAGGATTTTGCAGGCTTCCTTAAATTTCCTTTCGTACCAGGTGTTTGTGCGGTGTAAAGAGCGAGTGCTTTTCCAGTTGATTTGGTGTAAGGTGTTGAGTGCATGGTCTGAGAGGCCTGCTTCACCATAATGGTTATATTTAATGTGTCTAATGTGTTCTTTCTTGTATAGGGATTGTCCGTCCTGTTTCACCAATATACGGTAAGTTACAGGTGCAGTGGATGCAATAGACTCCAGGATGTGCTAATGGGAGGAGAGGATCCTTAGAGGAGTTGAATATGGTTTTAAGTTTATACTGTTTATACATAATTTTCTATACCGAAATTCGATTAGTGTGCCTCTAAAATTCGATCAGTACGTCTATATACATCTTAAAAATAAATCTTATAGATTTTAAAATTTTTTCTATCTATACATTTTTATGTATAACTATTTTAAAAATCACTCACCAGGATGAAATAATTTAGTTACCGATTTAAAACATTTTACAAAGTTATTGTTACACACACTTTGTTCCAAATTTACCACCAAAATTTATGTCGTCTGCTAATTACATAGCATTTTGATGATCATATCTCATGCCTCATTTGCAATTATTTTCTTTACTTTTTTTTATTTTAAAGTATTTTCCCAACCTTTCATCATGAGTAAAAGAATTAGCGTGCAAAAAAGTGGAAGTGTGAAAAAGATTCAAAAAGTAATCTCATTGGAAGAAAAACTTGAAATAATAAAGAAAAATGAACAAGGCGATTCCAGAGCAAAGATAGAACAAGAACACAAAAATGGATGAATCAACTATAAGAGCAATTTTAAGCAAAACTACTGAATATAAAGAGAAAGGTAAGGCTTCTGGCTGCTTCAAGTTCATCATGCATGCACTCGAAATCAAAGTACTATAATGATTGAATTAGAGAGACTTCTTTCTACATGGATCAAAGATTGTAACCAAAAATGAATCCTGCTAAGCACTGACCTTATTAAATCAAAAGCATTAAGTCTCTTTGTGACATTGAAAGAAATGGCTATCAATGATGGAAAAGAAGAATTCCATGCTAGTGCTGGGTGGTTTTAGCATTTCAAAAAGAGAAATAGCCTACATGTTCTAATCAGAGGCGAAGCTGCAAGTGCAGATAAGGAGGTGGCCGCAAATTATCCAGAGATTTTTGAAGAAAAATTGTGGATGAAGTGGGGAGGGGGGGCATTGTGACCAACAAATATTTAATGTCAATGAAACCGGCCTTTTCTGGAAGGCGAATGCCTTCTAAAATTTTCCTGGCCAAATCAGAGAAATCTCAGCCTAGAGAAATCTAGGCAGAGATTTCTCGGCTATAAAGTCGCAAAGTCGAATGAAATTACTGCTAGCTATATGCCAGCCGTTTGGAAGCACATTCTTCCACATTGTGCAAATGATTTTAGAGGCTTTTCAAATGAATCTAAGTTAATTAAATCTCATTCTGAGAAATTGAAGAATTCTGGCCTATTAAGTTTAGAGGCACTGAAGGAAGATCCTGAAGAATATGAAGAAAATTTAATCACTGACAAGCCCAAAGAGATTTCACAGAAACAATATGAAAATATTTTTCACACAATCGAAGTTTTTATGCAGCAATGTTTATAGGCTGACCCTAATGAAGAGAGAAGCAGTAAAATTTTCAGAAGTAGTAGATGAGGCAACAGGGCCTTACTGTCAGTTGTATGAAAAAAAGAAACCGAATGCCTACCAAACTACATTAGCTCAATTCTTTGTTAAGAAGTAAAATAATAAATTTATATTCTGAATATGTTTCATTGTCTTTTAGCTTCATGGTTTTCCTTTAACTGGGCCCTGAGACATACCCTAATTCTTTTATTAAAAAAATTAATGGTCAAAAGAGAAATTTGAAAAATGAATTATACTTTTTCCCATACGTTATTATTATATTCGATTGGTGCGTTTTCGATTGATGCGCCTGTTTTAAAGAATGCATTAGGCATATTCATCGAGGGATTGCTGTAACGTGCTAGGTTTACATTGTGTATTATACCTGTTTGCACCAATTACAACATGATAACGAAAACATGATTTATATATGAATGTATCTAAGTATGTTGGTTTTAAGGAATCAGTTTCTGAGAAGTCTAAATTTTTCAAATGTTTAAAACTTCACAAGAGGACGATGTGTACATTCTTAAATTAACAACTTGAAACAACACCAGGTAGTCTATTCTGCATGTGAATCAGTGAATACTTTGAAGTTTGCTTGACTGTTGAATAATTATGTTATACAGATATTTAAATGCTTTGATTTGAGCAGAAAGGTGACTGTTCAATTTGAAGGCAACGTTAGGACGTTATTCATTTTACATGCCAGATCTATATTATCACGAGTTTTGTTTTGTATGAACTTTGTTTGTTTGATGATGGTGACACCGATAACAGAACTTATATCAAATTAGAGTAAACCAGAAATATCATCAACAGAACTCCTTACCTTGTCGGCTATGTTTTCAAGATAACAGTGCCTGTTGCCAAAGCCTTCAGCTGCAAGACACACCCTCTCTCCAGTGGCTATACACTGCAAGCAAACCATGTCATCCTGAAATAAAATTTCACATTATTATTATTATGAGGCCTGCAACGGAAGGCAAAAATATAATTTTTCATGACCATCTCAGCAATTTAATGATAATTATTTTCCTTTGAGCAAAACAAATAAATAAATAAATAATCAAATAAAAGAATGGGAATATATATCTTAAAGTATACTGAGAATAACAATAAAACTGCGAAGTAAAACTCAATTTAATCAGTGCCTATAGCCCTGAAGAGGGAAACTGAGAAATTGAAGAATTCTATGGAATGATAAAGTGAAAAAGTGAAAAAATATTATCATCAGCTGAATTAATAATACTTGAAAGAGATTTAAATGCAAGGACTGGAAACAGTGTAATACCAGACACATGTCAGACTTTAAACGAAACAACTCAAAATTCAAATGGAATAAAATTGCTTCAGTTTTGTATAAATAACAAATTTAGAATAGACAATACTTTCTTTAACAAAACAGTCAACACAAAATAACAGAGGATAAATGTCTACCATAGATAATATAATAACAAAGAGAACAGCAATTCCAAATGAAATATTTCGTTTTGCTCTTATAGAACTCATATCTTCTCACAGCAGATATAAGAGTTCTATCACTTGTAGACATAGGAAATGATTATGGAGTATTGATGGGAAAATTTAGATTCGAACAAAATACAGTAAAACCCTTTTTTTTTTTTTTTACACTTTTCAGGGGACTGATGGAAAAAAGTGTAAAAAGCAGGAAAGTGTAAATAGCAGGAAATGTGAAAAAATATTTAAAAAAGACTAAAAGATGACTTACTGCTAGTATGTGAGTCTACATACTAGATTACAAAATTTAATAACTAAAAAAATAAACAAATTTACAATTACATTTATCTATTTAAAACATCTTTAATTGTTGATTGTTTTTGCTTTTCGTTTTTTTTTTTTTTTTTTTTTTTTTTTTTGACATAGCGCCAGATTGCTTTGCATTAGGTTCAATGCTTGACTTGTTTTTTACTATCGTGTTCAAAGAGGACACGGAGAGTCCAAGATCTTTTGCTTAATGCTCACGTGTTCCCGCATGCCAATCTATACGTCGCAGAATTGCCATCTTTTCTTCTACAGAAATACATTTTCTGTCTTTTTTCTCCGTGTTACTAACATGGATAATCCACCACCGCAACTTGAAAGCTACTTTCACACGCTAAATTACGTAGCAGAAATTCTTCAATATCAATTCGTACTGTGATTGAAAAATCACGGTATCGCCCATCACTACATAACTGCTGCAAGCGTGCAAGTCACCGTGATAGCGGAAACGAAACTACAGCCGAAAGCAACGCCATCTGGGAACAGACATGCGCAGATTTCCCAGAAATCGATTCGAAAATCAGTATTGTCACCCGAGAAAAAAAAAGCAAATCACGGGAAATAACGTCCACATCAAGTTGTTAATAGCGGGAAAACAATATATCGTAAGAAGAGATCTTAAGACGGGACCAACGGAAAATTACGTAAATCGCAAGAAAACGTAAATTGTGGGAACGTAAAAACGGGGTTTTACTGTATAAGTAATCTGCTAAAAAAAAAACCCATTAACGCTTTTATTCCTGCAATAAGGAGTAGGACAGGCAGTATTAGTCCTACTAACTTTTGGAGATGGAGAAAACAGTTCAATCTCCACCAGTAGCCATTCAGAGATAATAGTCCCAAGACTACCACCAACAATAAACGGCATTTGGTGAAGAGACGGCTGACAAGTACCGCCATCCCGTGATTTCTCATTGTAAACTATTAATTGTCTCAAATAGTGTGGGTTCTATGGCCGACTTTCGAGTTTATGGGACAAAAAAACCGAGTTTCCGGGAGGAAAAAATCGTTTGCCATGCCAGAGATCGACTAACTCGAGAATCAGTCGAACAAAGGCTTAGAAAACATTCTTATAGTTCGCAACTAGAACTAAAACAATGTAATACCAGTCATATGTCAGAGTTTCAACGAAACAACTCGTCGAAATTCAAATGGAATAAAATTGCTTCAGCTTTTAAATGCCACTATATATATATATATATATATATGGTTAATGACCGTAGATGGTAAAACTATCATGAAGGGTTTTTTCCCTAAGTTGGTCTGTCATAAGCACCGGTGAGAAATTGCAAGTTAGTCTGTCAAGTAGTTTGTTTTACTCTACACAGCTATCTGAAGCAAAAGTATTGTCTGTATCCCTTGAAATGAATAAAACTGAGTATCTTGCAGTTATAAAATTCTTTGTAAAAGAAGATTTAACCCCAAAAGAAATTCATTCGAAGTTCATAAAAGTTATGAGCACTCTTCTCCTTCGTTTTCAACAATTAAGAAATGGGCTGCCGAGTTTAAACGTGGCCGTACACCAGCCTTGAAGATGATCCACGTAAGGACGTCCAAAAAGTGTAACGCCAGAAATCACTGATGAAGTGCACGATATGGCATTGGATGACCGGCGAATCAAAGTGCGGGAAATTGCCGAGACTATAGGCATTTCAAAAGAATATAGGATATCCTCATTGACATGAAGAATTACAAATGAAAAAGCTTTGCGCAAGATGAGTGCTGCGCTAGCTCACAGCAAATCAAAAACGCACTCGCATGAAAATCTCTGAACAGTGCTTGGAGCGTTTAACAATATTAAAACTGATTTTGTGCATCGATTTATTACTATGGATGAGACTTGGATTCACCATTACACACCAGAATCCAAACAGCAGTCAAAACAGTGGACAGGAGCCAGTTGTTCAGCACCAAAAAGACAAAGTCAGTTCCATCAGCAAGAAAGGTCATGGCATCAGTGTCATGTGCACGATATAGTATTTGGATAACCAGCGAGTCAAAGTACGTGAAATTTCTGAGACTATAGGCATTTCAAAAGAACGTATAGGATATATTTTGCATGAAGAATTGCAAATGAAAAAGCTTTGCCCAATGTGGATGCTGCACTTGCTCACAGCTGACCGAAAATAGACTCGCATGAAAATCTCTGAACAGTGCTTGGAGAATTTTATACAAGAATAAAACTGCTTTTGTGCGTCGATTTATTACTATGGGTGAGACTTGGATTCACCATTAAAATCCAAACAGCAGTCTAAACAGTGGACAGAAGCCAGTTGTCCAGAACCAAAAAAAAACAAAGTCGGTTCTATCAGCAAGAAAGGTCATTGCATCAGCGTTTTGGGATGCTAAAGGCATTTTGTTTATTATCTTGAAAAGGGTAAAACAATACCGGCGAATATTATTATTCCGATCATTTAACCAGATGAAAAAATGCATGAGAAAAGACCCAGTTTGCAAAAGAAAAATATCACCTTTCATCAGGACAATGCACCTGCCCACAAAAGTGTTTTGTCAATGGGAAAATTAAGGGATCTGTATTATGAATTGTTGGAATATCCGCCCTATTCCTCAGATTTGGTTTCCTCTGACTTCCATCTCTTCCCAGAACTAAAAATGTTCCTCGCTGGTCAGTGTTTTTCTTCGAATCAAGAGGTGATTGCAGCTGTAGAGGAATATTTTGCAGATCTTACTGAGAAGCGCTATAGGGACGGGATAATGGGGCTGGAGCATCGCTAGTATAAGTGCATTAGTCTTAAGGGAGATTATGTTGAAAAATAAAAATAATTTTGAAATTATAAATTCTTTTTTTCATTGTTAGGCTGAGAACTTTTCAGACGACTTTCGTGCATATATATATATATATATATATATATATATATATATAAGTTAGCAGTAATTAAGAAGATATAAATTCTTTCATGGAAAAACTCAAAACGAACATTAAACAAGCAACTGGAAAATACAAAACAAGATGGATTCTCTTGTATACTGAAAAAATGAAAGCGTTATCGGAAATTTTAACAAAAATGCATTTAATAAACATTTACAAGATAAAACTAATATGGCTGAATATGAAGAATATAAAAGAATAAAAAATGAAATAAATAACGAAATGAGACCCATAAAGCACTAATGTTGGGAAGGTTATTCTAAATAATTGGAATATGACTTTTACAGAGTACAGAAACAATTATGGAGAATGATTCGAAATCGAAGAAAAGAAATTTGTGAATACATATGCGAATTATAGAAACAAAACAATGGGAAAACTATTTTACCAAATTGTATGAAAGCAAAGAAGAAATAAAAATGTCTGAAATACCAAAGCCACAAAACTCAGATGAAATTGAAATAAATAATAATTTAATAAAATCAGTCATCTCAAAATTGAGAAATAGGAAATCATCAGGAACTGATAGAATTTATAATGAAATGCTAAAATGTGAAAGTAAAGAAATGACTGGAAACATGAGAAATTTAATTAAACATATCTTCAAGAAAACACGTATCCCCAATGCATTGAGAATGAATATTACAATACCAATACAGTCATCCGTCGACTTACGTCCGTTCGAGTTACGTCCTTTCGAAGATACGTCCGTGATCCCATAAGGGAATAAATAACATTTTTGACTATACTATCGAACAAGACCCAAGAGAGCGTAAGTTAAAGCATGTACAGTGGCAACAGCGCTTTCAGTGGCACCTCCCTCGGCAGTCGGCACATGTCTTCAACAGTTCCTCTGTTGATTTTGTGTTTAAAAAATGGGTTATTTGTGTATTTATCGTTAAATATTTCGCGATGTTTTGTGCAACGTGGCCCCTACATGCACAATCAAATAACCTAGTGAAGAATCACAGAAAAAAAGGCGAGCAGTTGATGACTTGAAACGAAGTTGCAAGTTATAAAGCAACGTGAAGCTGGTTAAGCCCATCACTGTGATCGCACATGACTTCGGATGGTCTCATTCTACAGTGACGCCCATTTTGAAAAATAAGGATAAAATCGTAAAAGCTGGGAAAGGATCAACTTCCATTAAATCGGTGATAGTGACAAAGCATAGACAAGGTCCTATCGGTGATATGGAAAAGCTACTTGCATCATGGATAGAGGACCTGAACTAAAAGCGCATATCCCTTAGCACTATGACCATAACCACTAAGTCTCTTCAACATGTTGAAGGAGAAAGCAGGAGTTTGTGGAAAAATTGGATAAAATTATTATGGAAGAAAATTATTTGTCACAGAAAATATTTAATATGGATGAGACGTCTTTCTTTCGGAAAAAAAATGCCCGAGAGGACATTCATCCACAAAATCTAAAATCCATGCTTAGTTTCAAAGCTCTTAATGCCTGTATTATGATTCTCTTAAGGGTAAACAAATAAATTCCGTGTGATGATACAGCGTTCCCCCTTTATACGGGAGTTCACGGTACCATCTAGTCCCCCCCCCCCAATTTTTATCCGGGCTCCGGAACTCGGCATAGGCTGACGAATTAGATCTATGGCTGGGTCAGTATTCCTGACTGTAATCCGTTTGTGTCCTCGGACCGGTTTGCCTGCTTGCGGGATGAAAAACACCAGATAAACTGGCGGAAAAAACCCTGCTGTCCACACCCAAGACCGGCTAACTTGGCTATGGCTGAATCTAAAAATAAGTTCTCGCAACCCCTTGAAAAATGTGTTTCTATTTCTTTATTTAGGAAATTACATCTATTGCAAGATAATTTATTTATTGAAAATTAAACGCATACATACAAAACAATATCTCAATTTTTAATGGCTATGTTGTTGTTGTTTATTCATGATAATACTTTTGAAGCGAGGCTCCTTTTTTGAAAGAGCCACGCGTAAGTCATCACTTGCATTTAAGCATTTCTGGCTTTTTTTTGTTTTTATGTGCAAAAGTGATGAAAATCCCATTTCACACAGGTAGGAGGTGGCAAATGGTAAACGTGTCTGCAATGCTGCTTTTGCCAGCTTTCCAAATGAAGATAATTTTTCACTAGCTGTTATTATGTTCTTACCAAATCCTTGCAATGATGTGTTTAATTCATTCAGGTGGCTAAATATATCTGCTAAGTAGGCTAGTCGATGTATTGCTTCTCTTTTTTCAAATGCTTTAACGAAATCACAATTTTGGTTAGTAAGGAACTGTAAAATTTCCTCGCGCAATTCAAAAACTCTGCTGAGCATGTGGCCCTTGGAGAGCCACCATACTTCAGTGTGATAAAGAAGCACAGTATGAATAGCACCTATTTCTTCGCACAAAGCACGAAAGATATGATGATTAATCGCTCGTCCTCGGATATACTTTACATTTACTGCAGTAGTTAAGTATTGTTTTAAATTCTCTGGCAAAGCTTTCGATGCAAGTGCATGACAGTGCAACATGCAATGCGTTATTGTAACGTGGTATTTCTGTCCTGATATATGAAAAAAATCCAGAATTTTTGCCCAACATTGCAGGGGCACCATCAGTGCAAATTGAGCCTATCACATTCATGGGTATTTGATGTTTCAAAAAAAGTTTTTAATATGATTGAAAACATCAATTCCTTTTGTCGTCAATTCCAGTGGCTCACAAAATAAAAATTCTTCCAACATTTCTTTTTCTTTAATGTATCGCACAAATACCAACAACTGACTGCAATTATCAACATCAGTTGACTCGTCCAGTTGAATACTCACTTTTAGAGGACTGGCTTGGATATCTTCTACTACTTGCAGTAAAATATCAACACTGAGATCTTGAATGTGCGATCGAATCACATCGTTCGATTACGGAATCTGCTGAATTTTCCTTTGTGCTTCAGAAGCCAATACAATTTTTGCGATTTCAAGTGCACATGATTTTACCAATTCCTCAGCTAATGTATGACCTTTTCTTTTCCTAGGACACAGATATGCCACTTGATAAGAAGCTTCTAACAAGGGCTTTTGAACTGCCGCAACGTCAAATTTTGTGATAGTACCGCTGGTATCAAATCGTGCCTTCTTACACTTCAAGATGTTAAGAGTATGTCCTGCAGATTCACCACCATGCTGATTGTTGAAATGCTCTAACAACTTTGACGGTTTAAGATTGGAGTTTGTAAATATTTTGCAACATAAAACGCATTGTGGTCGTCGTGTACCATCTTTTTTCTATTGTACAAGTGCATCCATAAGCAACATAATCTTCTTTCCATTGGCGTTTTTTCGACATAACAAGGGTTACTACAATCAATAAAATAATAATTATAATTTTTCAAAATTTGCAGAAAACCTTTATGTAATCAATTGATCGTATCCAGTATGGGTATTAGTCACTGATTAATGTTGGTAAATTAAAGAAAATTAGTATTCGTTTCTGCGTCAAACCACCTCGTTAACGTTCGTACTCAGAGTATGCGAACACGTGCGCGTATCAACCAGTTTCTTATTGTACTGTATGTGCTGGTAAGTGCGATGCACTGAGGCAAAGGTAGAGAAGGTAGGAGTGGGGGTCCCAAAAGTCGATGTAGCGTTCGCTAGTTTCTCACAGACGGTAGTTTCCATCGAAAATTTAGAAACTTCTCTCGCACCTGGAAATGCTTTCTAGCACCCCCAGGGGGTGCACACAGCCCTGGTTAAGAACCACTGTTCTAGATAATGCTCCAGATCATCCGACTTATACTTCTTATAGCGGTGATTTTCATCAAGTTCAAAGTCATGTTTCTCCCTCCAAACACTACTTCATTGATCCAACCGATGGATCATGAAGTTCTTGCAGTGTTTAAGGATTATTATCTATGGAGAGCTTTTTCAAAAGCCATTTCTGCTACTGAAGGAAATGACCAGACTCTCATGCAATTCTGGAAAACATTCAATATTTATCATGCTATTAAAAATATTGCTGTGGCTTGGGAGGAAGTGACCTCTCAGTGTACGAGTAGCATACGGAAAAAGACATTAAAAAGGTTTGTGCATGATTTTGGAAGTTTGTAATAGTGGGCCTAAAAAAAAATCTGAATCTCGAAGTGAATGATGACGATAGAATTCGACTCGTAGAAAGTTTCTCTAAAGAGTTGACCAACAAAGAATTGGTCAAATTGGAGGAACAACTGTTGCACAAGAGGTGAAACGAGAAAAGGAAGGAGGAAAAGAGAAACAGGAACAGGTAGTCAAACAATTTACAGTGAAGGATCTTGCAGAAATGTTCTTTGCAGTTAGCGAGGTTCTCAAAATGGCTTAAGACATGGGCCCCAATGTTGAAAGCTACTTAATAATAGAAACGAAAGTACGTGATGCGTTCGCTTGCTATGAACAAATTTATGATGAAAAGAAGAAGAGGAATAAGCAAAGCACATTGGACATTTTCATTAAAAAAAAAAAAAAATGTTACACCAGAAAAGCCACAGCCTGGTCGTTTGCACAGGTAAGGTAATGATGAGGTGATTGTACAGGAAGATTTGGGCGATTATTCTCCTGGTTTATAGTGGCCGTAACACACAGTACAGTCTTATAATAAGGTTTAAAAATTAAAATGACAATATAATTATTACGGTTGAGTCCATAACCCCTATAACTCTGTTGATTTAATGTATCGACTTAAGTCGGATTCGACTTACGTCCTGCCGGATGGAACTGAACCGTATTTAAAACGGAACAAAACTTGAACCAAAAAAAAAAAAAAACTATTGAGGAATAAACTGACTGTGCACCACCCTAAAAACCTGTACAAGAATTATCAAAAAACAAATATAATCAAGACTAAATTATGATGGGCAACAAGATTTAATAAGGGAAGATCATGTACTGATATATATATATATTTTTTATTATTATTATAAAAATTTACATATTATAAGTATATATATTACAGAGAAAGAAACATTTTCCTTTCAGGTATACAATAGAGAATGCAATAAATGAATTCAAAATTTACAGTTCAGTTTCAGTCTGAGTTATATTTCAGATGAAGCGTATTGTCATCATCAATCCAGAAGAGGGTACCAGTTGGATTCCACTCCTCTATGAATTTCGCGACAGTTCTTGTTTCTTTGAAGTACTCAAGTTCCAGTGAAAGCCTGCTTTTTAGTTTCCGACAGAGGATATACATGAGGGTCTGTGCAGAGAGAGAAAGAATGTATAATAAGATATTATTATTATTACGTGACACCTTCAGAGTCCAATGACTTATCGAGGGAGGGCACCTACTTTACAACTCTCCGTCTCCACCACTCAATCCACCAACTACAGCGAACCGCATCAACAACACCAACGCCATCTACTGTCCACCACCAGTATTTTCACAGACAATCACAAACATCCATGCCCACGGTGGGATTTAAACCAGCAGCCTTTTGATTGGAGAGCAGATACACTAACCACTCGGCCAACCAGTCCAACAAATACACAAAATATCCCTATAATTGACAGTTGACAATTGACATTTATGTCTTTAGGGGTGAAGCAAGATGCTTTTCATATTCCCCGCTATCTGTTGTGGTTACAGTGAAGGTAAAATTTATGAGCAGATTGTTCGCCCTGAATGGGCATGGAGATTATGCATCACTAAAGGAGGCTAATATAGCTTTTGGTCTTCTATATGTGAATATATCCGTTGGATCGTATGCTGCAGCTTTCTGAACCAAATCGTTGGGATGTGTGGACGTCTTTAGGAAAAACTTGGTGGCTAAGGATTGTAGAAAAGAGAAAATATAGGGAATATTTGTGTCTCTGTGGAGTTGATTGTTTCTAACATACCACGGGGAGTTAGAATCATTCTCAAGCACTTGTTCTGCACTCGCTGTATTTTGATAATGTTAACATTAGAGGTGTGGCTCCAGGCCGGAGAGGCATAGGTGATTATAGGACGAATTGTTATCAGGTATAGTTGCAATTTGATTCTGTTGCTGAGCTTGCTATTTCTATTAATTAGCAGATAGATCTAAGCTATGGCTTTAGATGCCTTTGTGCACGCAGATTTAGTGTGCTGATTGAAAGATAGCTTTTTGTCGAGAATTACACCCAGGTAATTTGTTTCTGTCTGCAGGGAATTTTAGTATTGAATAGTAACACATCGCTTACAGGAGACATTGGCCTTTTTGAGAAAAGAACGGCTGAGCTTTTCTGGGGGTTGACTTCCAATCTGCACTTAGAGAACCAACCCTCCAGCTTTAGAATGTTTTCTTGAAGCTTTCTGGTAATGAAATGGGGTCTGAGAGATCTGGTTAGTATTGCCGTATCGTCCGCATACATGGCCAAAATGGAAGTAATCGGATTATGCGGGATGTCTGACATGTATATAGAGAACAGCAATGGAGCCAGTAGAGATCCCTGCGGCACTCCAGCAAAGATGTGGCGCTGGGAGGATGTAGAACCATTGATTTTTACTTGCAATTGATCTATTCTGAAGATATGAATGGATTAAATGAACCATTTTTAGTGAGATACCGGCTGAGATAAGTTTGTGCAGGAGTCCAAAATGCCAGATTTTGTCAAATGCTTTGGATAAGTCTAGGAAAACAGCGCCTGTGCACTGGTGCCAGTTGTAGCTGGTGGTGATGTATTTGACAATTCTGTGGATTTGCTGGGTAGTACTATGGTGTTGCCTAAAACCAAACTGTTCTTTAGGGAGGATGTTTAGGTCATTTACTGAGGTTTGGAGTCGTGAGAGGATGACCTTCTCTGCAACCTTACCCAGATTTGAGATGAGACTGATTGGACGATAATTTTGCGGTAGGTGTGGGTCTTTGCCTGGCTTATGTATAGGAATTACGTCAGCCAGTTTCCAGGTGGAAGGAAAATAGTGAAATCTTAAAATTGCATTTATTATACTGGTCAGATGCACTACTGCTTTTTGGGGCAGAAGTTTAATCACCCGATTAGTAATGCCGTCTGCCCAGGAGCTTTTTTGTTCTTTAATTTTTTAATAATGTCATATATTATCTCAGCAGGTGATGTTGGTGCAATATGGTCAGTGCTGGTGATAGGAAGTTTGAGTGAGTGTCTGACCTTGCTGTGAATCTTACATATGTGGTCAAAGTCAAGGTTTCCATACGAAGGCCTGCATTGCTCCTCTAAGTTGCATGCTATAACTTCTTTGTCTACATCTGTGGGAGCAAGGCCCTGGTCAGAGAATATTGGGGAAAGGGATCTGTCTTTGTTTTTGATATTTTTCAGTAGTCCCCAGATGGAGTGATCAGTAGGTGAAATGGAGGGTAACTTTTCATCCCATACTTGGTCTCTATGAGCTTTGAGTGCATCTCTTACTGCCCCATTTAATCTGTTTAGATTTATTTTAAAAAATCCCTATAAGGAAAGGAATCAAACAAATAAACATGGATTATTTAAGCCCATGTTTACTTAACATAACCATGGACGAAATAATAACAGAATTTAAGAAACATAAATTAAATCTAATATTTTTAAAATTATATAGAAACAGAGGCTATTAGATCCAACATTATTTCAAAGCCGAATATATCTAGAAACTTCGGAAGTTTCGAAATTTTGACCTGAGAGCTTATGAGAATGCTATCCTCGGCATCGGCGTTACTTTAGCTTGTACTACTTAAAAATGAGAGCGCTACCTAGTAGTCCAGATATTCGTCTTTTATTAGTGCATTTTGATAAAGGTTTTCGAAAAATAAAAAAGGTTTGTAAAGCTAAGGCAACTTCGATGCCGAGGATTGTATTCTCATAAGCTCTCAGGTCAAAATTTCTAAATTTCCGAAATTTCTAGATATATTCGGCTTTGAAATAATGTTGGATCTAATATCCTCTGTTTCTATATAACTAGAAAAAAAAGCCGAAATTAAGCTCTTTTGTTAATTAAATTAACAGAGAAATCAAAAACAGTGGTAACTGCAAAAGAGGCAATCAGATTAAATTAAAACTGGAACAAGTAATAAAATTTAAATACCTAGAAATAACTGTGGCTAGTGAAAATATAACACAGGATGAAGTAAAAGACCAATCCTTTAAGGCTAATAAAATATCAGGATGTCTAACTTCAACTATATGAAAATATAAAGATCTAACAAAAGAAACAAAAGTATGAATATATATAAATCAGTAGTCTGACGAATATTGCTATATGCATGTGAAAATCGAAATTTCACAAGAATAGAAACATAAAAAATACAACAGATAAATACAACATGCGAAATGAAAACATTAAGAAAAATAGTTAACAAAACAATATTTGATTGAGTTAAAAGCAAAATGATTTTTGAAGAATATTAATTATAACCCATAAACACATGATAAAAAAGAGACATCTAGAATGGAATCCGCATGTTAATCGTATGGAACCTAAAACTAGCCAGAGACTGGAAACCAAATAAGAAAAGATGTATAAAAAAATAATAATAAAAAAAAACACGATGGACAGACTGCCTGCATTGAAGTATTAAAGACTCAACAAGTTGAAGCTTAAAGCAAGAAGAACAACAAATAATAAATTACTGAACTTTTCTGGAAATAATTTTTGGATGGCCTATTTAACCTTTCATCAGCGCCATCTATTAAAACTCGACATTCATACTAATAAATATAAAAAATAAGTTTATGTTAAGAGAAAACTATATGTCAATTAAAATGATAAATAGATTGTATGTAACCGAACTTGTTCATTTCTTTATTTATCATACATATTAAAGTAATGTTAAGTAAAGCCAAACTTATCTGTCTGACTTTAATCAGCAAAAGATATATAAAACTACACGTCATTATATTCCTGCGCTGTCTGTTTAATTACCTCTGCTCGTCGTAAGAAATTTCCAGTATCCCTTACTAATCACGCTTAACTTCTAGAATAGGCTTAAGGAGAGGTGAATGGACAGTTCGATTTCTAATCTACCTTTTGTAATACCATAATAGTCCATTCAAAACAATAATGTCACAGTCTATGCAAGGTTTCTCTTGTCTGGAAATTTGCCAGATTCATTTTAAGAGAATCGTTTCCATCCTTCACCCCGACCTTCAATAATCTTTAAATATCGCTGTCTTATGTAATTCAATCCCTTGGCAATATTATGCATCTCTGCTGAAAAGTGAGTCAAATATCACGCCTCTGAAAAGCTTGTCAAGTGTTAGTCAGCGAAATATTTTTACTTCCGTTAGATAATAATAATTTTTTTTAAAACATTTTATTATTATTATTACTATTATTACGCGCGACTCCAGGGAGACCTTAGATTCATCGAGGGAGGCACTAAACATCATGTCCACACAACTATTCGACATTCTCACAGTATCTATCATACCTTGCATTGAACTCATTCACTGTCATAGCGCCCACAACAGACTCTGGCACTTTATTCCACTCATTTACCACTCTAAAAGTAAAGAACCCAGCTCTAACACCCTTGCTAACCACACTCTTGCCCAGTTTCTATAGATGTCCCCTAGTTCTCCCACCACCAGTCCCTTTAGCAATCTGAATGTCTCAATCATATCCATTTTCCCGCCTATCAACCAATTTCTGCAACCCACAAATCTTCAACCTGTTCTCATAAGGTTCATTCCATAGACCTGCTATCATCTTGGTCACTCGTCTCTGGATCTTCTCCACCTCCTCCCCATCAAGAAGAAACCTAGGTGAAACCTAGAAACCTAGTTCCATTGGTGGAACTGTACTCCAGGAGATTGATGAGGCCAGGTATAGAGGAACAATAACTTGCTTGTCTCTGCTCATCAAAGTATTTTTCAGCAACCATGTGATTTGATAAGCTGATTTAGCCACTTTTGCAATGTGTCCACTAAACTTTATCTCCCTATCCACCAACACTCCTAAGTCCCTGGCCTCATCAATCTCCTGGAGTACAGTTCCACCAATGTGGTATACTGCTGCTAATCTTTTCACCCCAAAATGCATAACCTTACATTTTGTCACATTAAATTGACATCCATTCTCCTTAGCCCAGAACTCCAATCTATCCAAATCATCCTGCAAGATTTTGACTTCTTCTGCATTCACTATTGTCCTACCCAACTTTGCATCATCAGCGAACAAATGAACTGTTCCTCTTAGATCCTTCACTATATCGTAAATGAACAAATTATACAGCAGTGGTCCAAGAACAGAACCCAGTGGCACACCACTAGTCACAGGCCGTCTTTTGGATTCTACTTCTGAATAAACTACTCTCTGATATCTCTCCATCAACCACCCACCTATTCATCTCACCAACCCTATATCCATTCCCATATGTTGCAGTTTAAGGATTTAGAATTCCATGTGGTATCCTATCAAAGGCCTTAACCAGGTACAGCAGTATCACTGTAAACCCATTACCCTTATCCAGTTCAGCCGTCACCTTGTTATAAAACTTGAGCAAGTTACTGAGGCATGATCTACTCTTCAAAAAGTCATGCTGTCCCCTGTACAGTATCTCATTTTCATCAATCCATTCCTGTATTTTTTCCTTGACTACTTTCTCCAAGACCTTGACAACGACTCCTGATATGCTGATCGGTCGGTAATTTGTAAGAGTAGTCTTGGATCCTACTTTATGCAGAGGAACTATTTTCCCCTCTTTCCACACCTTCTTGACTAAACCAGACTCGAGACTCAGATTAAACAACATGGTGAAAGGCACTGATAATTCTTTAGCTGCTTCACATAAGACCCATGTCGGTATACCATTCAATCCCACTAATGTATTCACATTAAGGTTCTGTAATAGACTATTCACCTCCACTTCATTCATCACAATTCCCGTATAAACAAATGGTTCCTTCATCCTTTCAGTGTCACCACCTGGATGATATACTCTTGCAAAGTGCTCACTCAGTAATTCCACTATATCGACTGATTCAGTGACCTCCTTACCATTGGCACTCCTTAAAATCATTCTGCCGTGTACAGTTTTTTTTTTTTTTTTTGCTTGCAGCATATTTAAATAACTGTTTGGGATTCTCTTTAGCTTGCATAGCTAGTTCCTTTCATAATCCGCTTTTGCCTTTCTTACCACACTCGTTACCCTTCTGGCCTGCGCTTTATACATTTCGTGTGCCTGCAGGTCACCTATCTCTTTAAATTCCTTCCACAGTTGTTTCTTTTTTTGCAGATCAAGCTTAATGATGTTATTCATCCATTTAACCCCTACTTGTTTTACTATTTGGACCCTAGGTATACAATCAGCCATAACCTCCAGTAAATGCTCCTTGACAACTTCCCATGATCTATCGACATCCAGCCCTTGCAGTTTTACATGACACGGCACTGAACCAAGCAATCTTCTAAGCTTGTCATACTTGCCAGCACGGTAATTCCACATATACCCTGTCTTAATCGAAAATTCCACACCTTTAGCCACCTCCCAGGTCAAGACCCTATGATCACTCTCACCAATAGGTGGTAACATGGTCGTATTCATTACAGTCAAATCCTCAGATGCTATTACCAGGTCAAGCATTCTCAAACTCCTAGTATTTTCTATTACATGCTGTCTGAGATAGTTATCCCTTAATAATTGAATAAAATCCTTTTCCTTCCTCACATGTGTCCTCCCCTCCTTCCAATCAATGTTACCATAGTTGAAATCCCCCATAATAATTACCCTCCTTCCACTCATTTCGTTAATTTGTTTATGCATACCATCTATTCCATCACCTGGTCTATAGCAGCACCCAACTATATACAGTATTTTGTTCTGCTAGTCACAATCTCACACCAAATAGCCTTAAAATGAGCTCTTTTCACTATCCTGCAATACAACTTCAATTCTCCTTGGCTGCAGTTCATCAGCTATCATCAATAACACTCCTCCCCCATTTTATTCTCTCTGTCCCTCCTAAACACGCTATAACCTATACATTCCATCCCACTAACTATATCCTCTTCCGTCAGCCATGTTTCACTAATACCAATAACCTGTGGCCAGGAAGAGCCAACCAATGACAAAAATTCTTCCTTCTTGTTCCTAATACTCCTGGCATTAGTTTGCATAAAATGCAGAGGTCCCTATGTGCCACCCCTATCTTGATGCGTTGTTCTAACTATCCCATTCCGATTACTTGTCTTTAGTACTGGCTCGGGTACATTATATACATTCTTACACTCAACTGTCTCACTGATGTCCGCATATCCACTCCCCCCCCCTCCTTGGTAGTTCTAGTTTCCCTGGTTCTGAACATCCATTTTCACTTCATTCAGCAACACTTTTTCCAGTCTCCGCACACCAAATCCATTCAAATGCAGCCCATCCATCTTGTATAAATCCTTTCTCCCATCAAACTCATTCCATACGTCCACAAATTCCGCACCACACCGTCTGCATAACCTGTGCATAAAATCATTTGCGATTGTGGTCCTGCTTCTAAACTCCTCTCTGTTGTACCGCGAAAACAGACTCACCATCCTAACTCTGTCATCTTTTCTTTTGCTACCTTTAACAATACTTTCAAGTCCTCTCTCATAAAAAATTTATCTCCTTTCAATTCATTCGTACCCACCACAACTATCAATTCTTTCACCCTCTATTTTTGCGCTCTAATACTCTCACTTACATCCTTAAATTTCGCACCCGGTAAGTACGATTTAGTTAAACTCTCATCTACCTCATTTTTTTATCATTTAAACCATCGCCTCTTAATAATGAGTCACAGTGCAACACTCTTTCCTTCATTTCTGAAACTCTCCCACTCTTACAGTTATTTTTCCTTTCAAACTTGCTCATTTCAGTTAGCCAAGGCACTCTGGAAAGAGTTTTGCAGGTGCTCCAACTGCCGCTTCGCACTGTGTATTACTCCGCATAACCGTGCGATCTCACGCCTTACAAATAATTCCTCATTTTTTATCATTTAAACCATTTTCTCTCTCTGTATAATTGCTTTCATTCTCTCTTTGATCACCGCTCTCATTGCCATCTTGTACAACATCGCAATTCCCTATCAAGCCACTATTTTCACTCACATTCTGGCTTTCTTCTACCACAACAATCTCACGACCTCACACGTACTTCAATTCCTCACTTTCCTTACACTTTTTGCACAGTCTCCCGCCACTATCACTTTCCATCCAAACTCCAGCCTCCCTCGGGAATGCATACATTCCACACATATCACACTGGACAAACTCCCTCACATTAAAGTTTTTGAACAATGGCGTCGTATTTTTGGACGCCATTATTTTTCGTCGCATTGGTGCCATGTGCTACTCTATGAAACGTATCTCTAAAATACTAAGTTAAATAAAACGGAATTCACACCAAAATCACACAGGCACAACAAGCTACCAAAAATAAACAATACTACATTAAGATTTAAACCAGTATTCCAATTTTCACTCAAAATAATACTTCGCTTTCGGGAGCTCTCTGCAACAGTAATAATTATATATATACACGTTTGTGTATATATATATATATATATATAATATTTATACCACATTACAATTGTGAATAACAGATACTTGCAAGTTAATAATATTTTTAAATATATTTTTTTTCTTTTTTTAATTCAATCCTTTTTTTATTATTATTGAAATTATGATTGTATATTCTGATTGCATATTTACAACAGGCTTAGTTTTTTTTTTCTATGTATCATATTCTTTCTTTGGGAGGCATTTCTGATTTCTTCCTTGAAGCTTAGCAGAGCTTATCTGAGGAAGGTAATAGATGATAGATGGCGGTGGTTTCATGGTTATGTTTCTATACTGGTCGCAAGCCAGGTGTTGATTTTACTGTTTGTTGGTACGTGCTTGGAAGACTTCAACTGCTATTTTGCAGTTTAACTTTTTTTTTTTTTTTTTTTTTTGCAAGTTGGGTTGGATTTAGACATGGTGTGTGTTTGTGTTCTTGTAGTGATGGTTTTTGAGAGGGGGTTTGTCATAGGTAGTGTGTGTGTGTGTGTGTGTGTGTGTGTGTGTGTGTGTGTGTGTGTGTGTGTGTGTGTGTGTGTGTGTGTGTGTGAGAGAGAGAGAGAGAGAGAGAGAGAGAGAGAGAGAGAGAGAGAGAGAGAGAGAATCAGGAATTGCTCTAATTTTCATTCTCGCTATATTTATATAACGCCTGTTTCAGCTCTCTGTATGTTCTTAGGTTTCTGTCGTCGAACGGCAGTTTGTTTATCATGTCAGATACGTGGAAGTTTCGGGTGGCTTTGCCGTAGTGATTGCTGTACTTATATGTTATGTAGTTTGTTGACTGTACTCTTGTTATGTGATATGTTGTTCTGGTTACTCTAGAGGTTGGGCTGTAGTAATGTTTTAACATGACTGCTTAGTGGCATAAGTGTTTCACCTTAAATATTTTGTGTTGTGTCCGTGCTTCCTGCATAAGTGTGGGTTGTTCCCAGAATATGTTTTACTATTTTATCTTGCAACCATTGTAACCTGTTAAGTATGATGTGATTGCATATCTTAAAATGTTTTCACATAATGCTTTATAGATTAATATTTTTTATGTGGATTGGGACAATGTCTTTTAATCTGTATAGTTTTCTTGCTATTATCCTAAGCTTGGTATGTAGGTAGTTTGTATGGCTATTCCAACTTTGATCACCATCGAAGTGACGTTTGAGATAGCGTGTTGTTTTCACCTGTGTGATGGTTGTGGTTTTAGGTTCTGCGCTTTGTGTATAAGAGAACGAATGTCAGATAGTGAGATATTTAGTTTCTATGGGCAGGGTTTGGGGGTTTTTGAATATCATTAGCTTCGTTTTTCCCGGGTTTATATATATGCCGTTTTCGGTTAACCAGTTAGTGATTTGAGTGATGTTGTGTTGCATATTTGTGTAAGCTATATTTGCGTTGTTGTGAATGGATACTATGGCCGTGTCGTCTGCGTACTGGAAGATTTTACTTTTTAGGGGAAGGTGGCTTATGTCGTGTGTGTATATGTTAAATAGAATGGGAGATAGGACAGCTCCTTGCGGTACCCCACAGGTTACCTCTTCTGTAAGCTGATCCTATACGTGTGGTGTGCTTTTTGTTTTTCATGTATGCTTTAAACCACTGGAGTAGACGACCTCCAATTCCGATATGCGTTAGTTTCGTTAACAAGGTTTTGTGTGTTAGTGTGTCAAATGCTTTTGTTAGGTCAATGAATACCACTAATGTTATTCTGTTTTTATCCAATGCAGTTTATTAGTTCTGTGAAATCTTCCAGGAGTGTTGCTGCTCCTTTATTTTTTTGAAAGCCATATTGTGTTTTGGGCATGATTTGAAATTTTTCAACGTATGTGGAGAGTTTGTGATGCACGATGCCCTCCATGATTTGGTTGATTACAGACAACGTGACGATGGGTCTGTAATTACTTATGGGCGTGATTAATGCAGTCTTTAGTGTTTCAGGTATGTGCCCCTTTTCGAAGATTTTATTTAACAGTTTCTGTATACTGGAAGTAGGTTAGTTGAGTGTTTCTTGATGTCTTTTGGTCTGATTCCGTCTATCCCCGGTCCTTTGTTAATAATAATAAACCTTTCTCAAAAAATATCGAAGTGAATATTTTATGTGAAACAAAATTGGAAGCATTATACAGTATTAGTAAAACAAAAAAATATATAAAAAATTGCATATATATTTCATAATATCTCCACTTCCAAGGTTTTTTCCGCACAAAATAGACAAACTGACCGAAGCATATACGCACGCGCGTAATTAGCAATACATTGGTCTCATAGCTGTAATTCTTTTGGACATAATTTCAATCAATAGCAATTGGTTAATTACGTCGAATATTTATAATATTATAAGATAATTATTGCAAAAAAAATTAAACTTTTTCTCTGGCAACAGTTTTATTTTCTCTTAATAATCTGTAACCATAAGCCATATTTCTTTTGTTTGACAAGTACGCACTTCGTTAGTTAAAGAAATCTACTTTCTGCCTAACTCTTGATCTCGGTCCTATTCATATTTCAACATCATGTACAAAGATTATTTATACAGTTCTACTGGAATCGTATCTAATGGACAATGCGTGATTATAAAACGAATCTTATTTAAAACAAATCCTATTTATTGACTAATATACTTCTTAACTTGGAGCTCAGATGGAGTTATTCTCTCAACTTCGTTTGCAGATTTTGGAACATTTAAAATTCAATAAAACAATATATAAACTTAAAGAAACAAACTAGGTTTTTGATGTAAAGGAAGCATATCAACTACCACTCGCTCCTCTACTTGTATCGAAATTTGTTTTCTTTCTAGAATGAGATGTGAAACAAAACTATAGTAATCGAAACGAATTTATTACAGTAACGTTTATGCTATACTCTTTTTATCAACTTCTCGAATTTTCGGGGCCCCTTCTTCCTAAACACACACTTTCTACTGACTCTATTCTGGCAGACTTTTCCATTCTAAGTGTTCTTCAAGCATCACCACAAGCTATTCGAAAAAGGACTTGAATAGGTTCCTCCTCTCCTAACCCCCTCTGCATGCACGTCGTTAATATGCTTAGGTTCCTCCTCTCCTAACCCCCTCTGCATGCACGTCGTTAATATGCTTAGGTTCCTCCTCTCCTAACCCCCTCTGCATGCACGTCGTTAATATGCTTAGGTCCCTCGAATATATGCACACATAAATGAACTGATGGACCGAAATATTGTCAATTCACTTTCCTTTGGTGTGACCAATTTCCAGTGACATTTAACAAAATCGGCGAATATTTCCACTGCTTCGTTGGAGGAAATAAATACCAAACAGATAGTACGTAGCAATTGACTTTCATCACCAGGTGAATCATTAAGTGGTTACTGCCAGGCAGGGCCGACGCTACCGACGGTGCAAAAACGTGCATTTACACTGAGGCGACAAGTTTTGGGGAGGCAAAATCGGTCTAAACTATACGAAAAAGAAATCATAATTCCTTCTCGGATGAAACCAGACTTCAGGAAGCCGTTAGTTAAATTTTTATATAATAAAACTTCATTGTACTGCATATTTTTTTTAAAATCATAATCGTTTAAAATAATGTAGTATTATGTTGCGTTTAATATGGCACTGTCAGTGTTAATATCAGACGACGTGACAATAGCAGAACACCTTCTATCTTGCATTTATTTCCGATTCCATTGTTGGCCGTGAGTTGACCTTGACCTGAGGGTAAATCTCATTTAACCAATGAGACCAAACGATCGTAATGAGGTAATTGGTTAAGAGCAAACCAATTAAAGAAATAGAATCAAAATACCTAAATACAGTTGCGCAGTGATTGTTAATAACGCTTTTTTTGATACGGATTAGGATTTGGCTTTTAAAATAACTTTAAGATTCAAATATGTCTGATGAAAGAAAAAAAAACTATCAGGAGCAGAATAACGCAAACGAAAATCGGAAAAAGAAAGCGATATTCAGAAACAAAGCGGGACTTTGCATAAAAATCTAAAAAATGAAACAGCTAATGTAGTACAAGAGAAAATAAGCGAAAAGACCGAAACCAAAAATTCTGAGCTCATGGCAAGTACTTCTAACTGTGATCCTAGTAATGTCGATATTAGTAGCAATTGATTACCCAGAATAAAATTCCACCATTAAAAGATTAAGTGTCTCTCTCTTTCTGTAAAAAATATAGTTTACGATCATTTTTCATTACCTAATAAATTTTCGTTAGCTAATGCTACTATTTAGAATTTATGATCAGACATGTGAAGCCTAGCTTAACATCATGGATTAATAAGAGATCATTAAAAGAGTTTTTTTAGGGGAAAGGAGCGGCAAAATACACTATTGCATGGGACGACAAAATTCCTAGGGCCAGCACTAATGCCAGGTTGAGTCTATACAACAATAGTTCAGTATTAGCTTCTACTTCTCTTTTTTCTACATGCGGTGCCAAGGACATAACAAACGTACAGTACTGTATATCATCTTCTGCACCATGCGAAGGTATAGCAGTAAAATGGTTATGCAGGCCAGCTGTTAGATTGTATACAGAACCATCTGATAGTAATGCATCAGGAGGCTTCTTGATTAGTAGGCACGTCGTGCCGCTACGTACATCCTGGAGGGAGTCCGTGTAATGTGGTATGTGGGAACACTATTCGCGCCTGCATTATGGCTTGGGGAATGGTTTCTCTGTGGATGGGCAATATTTCAGCCTCCTCTTCCTATTACGTGCCTACTCTTTATGTACTTTCTCAATATGATAATAAAATCGCGTTTGATAAAAAATCAAGTTTGAAAGCCTGGTTTGAGACTACTGTCCTTCTTAGTGGAGGCCTGAAGTGGTTTGAAAAAGTTCCACATTTGATCTCTACAGCAGGGTTTCCGAACTATGTAAAAATAAATGAAAAAATTAGAAATACATATATAAAACAGATAAAAATGGGGGGGAATCCTCAGCCACCCACAGTACAAATATATTATAGGTTTATAGTATATAATTCCCACCACAAAGTTCCCACCCACTAAAGGTTATAATAAATTTGTGTGTGTGTGTGTGTGTGTGTGTGTGTGTGTGTGTGTGTGTGTGTGTGTGTGTGTGTGTGTGTGTGTGTGTGTGTGTGTGTGTGTGTGTGTGTGTGTGTGTGTGTGTGTGTTTAGTAATTTTAATGACTATAACCACCGAGATAATTAAGAATAAAAGTTAAATAGACACAACTAGTTTTGTTGGTAAGCCAACTTCTTCAGGTGTCAAAGTACAAGAACATAAAAAAGACCGAAAAAAACATTACACATTTACAACAACAGATCTATCAAAAAACTACAGTTAAGTTCAAATTGGAGTCCGCGCTTCAGTTCTAGCTACATTTACACGCGTGCGAGTGATCTCGCGAGAACGCCAGCATTGAACAGCAGAGCTATGCGAATTTGGCAAATTGTAGCTAAGGTTACTTAAATATATAAAGAGCCAACAGGCTTCATTTCGGCGATATAAACATTAATTAAATTAAGGGGATATTAGATCCCAAATTGTTTTTAAACCGAATAAGAAACTCAAAGATTGGAATTAGAGAGTTTCATGCCGAATATAGTATAAAAAACTATAAAAGTATCGGCGAATACTAGCGTGAGCTAAATGCAAGTAGTCCTAGTACGTAGTACAAACGCGGGCAACTCGTTGCAAAGGTGGGGAAAGTTCTGATCGCTATTCTTGGTATTTTCCATAATGTAAAAACACATTTCCTAGGAAATGTATGCTGTTATTACATTATGGTGGGAGTTACTACCCAGACCGGTTTCAGCATTTATTGAGGCTTCATCAGTGAGCACACAATAAATAACGGAAAAAACTCACGTAGAAAGATTATTTATTAGTATAATTTTCGCCTGTGTGTCACAGGCATCTTCAGTACATTAAGCTCAAAATTAAACACTAACTGACAATTCCAAAAAGCGCCACCTAAGTAGCTGGTGTAAGATAACTAAAAAGGTCAATAACTTTCCTAAAAAAAAAAAATTAATACAATAAAAAGTTAGGAAAGATTAGCTGATTTGTAAAGTACTATCTCCCATTTGTAAAGTACTTTTTTCCGTTATTTATTGTGTACCGATATGTCTACTCACGGTTTACCTCTTTTAAAACTTCATCAGTGAGTAGCTAGACCAAATTAATACCAAAGGGTTTACTTTAATACCAAAGGTTACACCATAATATAATAACAGCATACATTTCCTAGGAAATGTGTTTTTACATTATGGAAAATACCAAGAATAGCGATCAGAACTTTCCCCACCTTTGCAAAGAGTTGCCCGCGTTTGTACTACGTACTAGGACTACTTGCATTTAGCTCACGCTAGTATTCGCCGATACTTTTATAGTTTTTTATACTATATTCGGCATGAAACTCTCTGATTCCAATCTTTGAGTTTTTTATTCGGTTTTAAAACAATGTGGGATCTAATATTCCCTTAATTTAATTAATGTAGCTAAGGTTGTTATTCATGTTGGTAGTTTTTTGATAGTTGTAAATGTGTTGTAAATATATACTGTATATATATATATATATTCATACAACAAACACTTGGAAACAACAGTAGTCTCAAAAAAAAAAAAAAACAGCAATAAACAGATGGTTGCTGTCAAACTACAAGATAGGAACCATAACCAGAGATAGATATGTTATAGCAAAAGGAATTGGAGAATTTTACTCAGTATTATATCAGGATGATGAATTAAATGAAGAAGAAGAAGACAACTACGAAATAGCTGAAGCACCACAGATTCTACCAGAAGAAGTTATGTGGAGAAGTTAATATTATTGTTATTATTATTATTATTATTATTATTATATACAAAGACGGTAAAAGAAACGATACTCAGAACTACAGACCAATCGCTACCCTGCCAGTCATCTCAAAAATTCTAGAAAAAATAACACGCATCAGACTACAGAACTATTTACAGAAGTACATCATCACACAAAACCAATACGGCTTTCAGAAAACACCATCACTTTATTAGAAGACATCGCCGACACAATAAACAAAGCTCTCGACAAAAACAAGTACGCCGTCCTTATACTGCTTGACTTACCAAAGCATCTGATACACTTGAACATGACATACTGCTCACCAAACTATACTCGGTAGGTATAAGAGGAACACTGCATACATGGTTCAAGAACTACTTCTCAAACAGAACACAAGTAACAAAAATAGGTACATGTCACAGTCGAAAACACGGTGTACCTCAAGGTGCCATATTATCACCCACTCTATTCAACATGTACATTAACGATGTTCATAACATGGCCATAAGAAGTCAAATATTTCAGTACGCAGATGACACCTCACTACTAGCAATCCACACAGACATCAACACGGCTCTCTGCAAAGCACAAGACCTAAATGAAATCACAACATACTGCTACCAAAACGCAATTGTAATAAACGGCACCAAAACACAGATGTTGATAATACACAACCCAAGACTCATGCGCCCAGCACCACTATCGACACACTGTCACACATACCGCTGCATTAACAACAAAAAACCTGCCAATGTCCCGAAATCAATCCGGTAACACATGCAAAATAGATTGCCATCTTAAATGGACGAAACATATAGAATATCTACATAATAAACTCCGGATCATCGCAGCAAAACTCTTCCAAGTAAAAGACATTATTCCATCCAACATATTTCAAATATGTTGAAATATGTTGGAAACTCCTATATCACGGTATCTGCGAATCCCTACTCAGATATGGTATAACAGTCTATGCAAACACATCAAACAGCCACCTAACAAAATTAGAAACATTACACAGGAAAATTGTGTCAACGGTTATTTGGACACCTTACACGCAACAGACAATATCCGACCAGCACATGGCGACACACAGAATCCTGAGCATTAAAAACCTGAAACACTACATGACATTAACAAGGAATTACTTCAACATCACCTATCGAAACAACAGAGACACATATCGTATAACACGACCTACAACAACTCTCTACATCCCCACACCCTTCAACAACTCATACGGTTATTTTGTGAGATCACATCAGATACCCATGCAACTTAAGAACCTACCAAGAAATTTAAAACACATAGATAACTACAGACCATTATAACACGAACTCTGGAAAATATACCAACAAAGTTAAGAAACCATTAACACTAATATACACATCACAAATCACCAGCATCCAATGCCAACATCCCATACATAAACAGTAGCAACAACATAAATAGTAAAGCCTAAATCCCGCTCTCTTCATAAAAGCTAACCCAAGCTTCGAAGTAGGTGGGATTAGCTCGCCTCACTCAACCACACGTAATCCTTATAACCAAAGAAGCAGATTATGTAATAAAACAGTAAAGTATACAACAATAAAGAATATACTGAAATTACTTATTATTATGTGATAATATCATTAATATAATACTCTTATGTAACATGAAAAAATAATGTAATAAATTATTCTTATAATTAAAAAATTATATAAACAAAAAAATTATTATACAAAAAATTCTGAATAATCTTCATTGTTAACATTAGAAGAACATGTGTTGTAAATACATAATATAGAGGCAAAAAAATACTACTAAAAATTTTAGTTGAAAACAATGTAGAAAATGCAGCACTTGGAGCTGAATTCTGTAAACTGATAAGTTACAATAGACATCTTGAGTGACATTGCATGTGTAAATATTTTAGCAATCAATAAATTACTGTTATTATTTAAAAAAAAAAAAAGAGAGAGAAAAAGCGAGACCTCCAGGGAGTCACGGACTCATCGAGGAAGGCCAATATCATCTCTGAACTCTTTTATATTCAGTCAACATCCACACCATAGCGTGAAGCAAACTCATATTGAAGCCAATTAAAGAAAAGCGAGAGAAATAATAATATGCTATCAAAATAGTGACCTGTTGTCCTCTCTTTCCATAATAATGGAGTTCATTATCTGACTTCTTTCTCACCAAGATATTCAATTAATGACTATTGATACGATTCTGCATGCGAGACACACATCAATGTTGCCTATGCTTTGGAAACGTTCTGGAAACTGGTACACTACATTTCTTAGGCATCTAATTTCTTGGGCATGCATCTGGAACTGATAGCCACTCAGCAAATTAGCACTTTACGGCTACGTCCCACTCTTTGTAATTGTGTAGCGAGTTTTCTCACAATGATAACCGCTTTCTTCCAATTTCAGTATCAATGCATGAATGTCTCAGAATTCTCAGAACATATTTTCCTCCTGTATATAAATCACCTTTTCTCACTGACTCCAAACCTTAACCATAATTTTTGCTGGCAAAGGTGCTCCATTCCTCCCATTCATTTGATAAATCCTGCCTTGTTCAAACATCACAAGCTTCAAAAATTTCAGAGCTATAAACACGAATCCATGCCATTCTTCAGTGGGGAAGGAATAACTTTTAAAGGACCGTATGTTCGATTTTTATTAGTCTTTCATTCACCATCCAGACAGCCATATGGATAAAATATATCAATTAATTGATGCTTCGTATCCACATTATTTCACTAGGAAACTTCGGATCCATGTAATTATTGAGGTTAAACACGTTAAAGGCCAGTACGGTCATTTTAAAATTTTCATTTTCAAAATTTTGTAACAAAACCCTCCGAATACAGTTACTAGTTTGGTTCTTTGTTTAAAAAAATGTAGTTTTCATAAGTGAATGAAGGATAATAAATATTCATAGAACGCAACATTGAATAATATATAAAGGAATGCACACGATAGAGGCGAACATAGCCTTATAATTTAAATTTAGAAGAGCTTATAAACAGTTTTAATGTGCGATATCCCCGTAGAGCAAACATTTAATTAATATTATTACGTAATCGTTTTGCATTAATGTTCCTCTTGTAATAAAAACAAAATAGCAATCGTAGATTTTCTTATTTTTGTCCTATAATCCATCAGGGGGCGATATTTAATTGTTTGCCTCAGAGTGCGATCTAATCTAGCGACGACCCTGGCCATATCACTACTCAAAAGCATATCGCTTCGCGTTTTCCGATAAGAAACGAAAATAACGGAAATATGTTGGCAACTCCTCTCAGATAATCAATACTTCGATCTCCGTACTTAAAGCATTGATTTTCAGTGACCTTCATGCTACTAGAAACTCCTTGAAAGCTTCGAGAACACGATGGAATTCACAGGTGTTTGCTTGCAACGATTATGTGATCAGCGTCGATAATAGCGTTCCACAAACACTCATGTGTAGATAATAACGTGACACTGGCTTCACTATACCTCAGAAGAAATATCAATGAAACACACACCTTATGAGTAAAAACGTGTTGCGTAACAGTACTGGACATACAAAAGCCACTGAATGCATTTTTCTATGCATATCTGTTTGTTGACTCGCCTCATTTTGTGTATAAAAAGTAAGCCTCGCCAAAATACTACCTCTTTGAGGCATTAGTATCACTGCTCAGGACTATGGGAAAGAAGCCTGGGTTCAATTTCAATCTATGACAATGCTGCATTTTTTTTTAAGCAAGGCTAACTCGACTTAGTCTTTGATTGAGGATGTGTTGGCGTATCCTCTGTTGTAACTTCCTCGCCGGTTTTATTGACGTGTTTGGTACGGGTGCAAAATAAACATGTAATATGTACGTGTGGACACAGTAGCATTGGAAGTGTATCGAACCGACTTTACGTACCTCTGTTTTTAAAGTTCGTCTTCATATCAGTAACGAATTTTGAAGTCGCAGATAATATGGAGGTGGGGGTGACCTTGGGGAAACTTGAAAGTCTAGAGGTCGCGTCCTCGGGTGGCAGATAGGGGAATACCTCTCAGATATTAGTGGTAGGAGGGGAATGAAATACCTCCCGTGCGCCAACAGGCAACAAGAGCGTCTGTTCCCCATGTCAAGGACGGCTGAAAAAACCAGTAAGGTTGGTCAGATGAGTGTCGTTAAGCTGACTGTAGAAACAAAGCGATCGGAGTCGGTTCGACGTTAATAAAATAAAATAAAAAGAAGTGCAATAAAATTAAAACCAGCAAGAGATAAGCTATCAGGGAACAGAGGAATGTCCGTACTTTATGGCCTGCGGGAAAGCTAGACTTACTGTGCAAGGAGATGAACGATACCGATGCGACATCCTTAGATTAGCGGACATGCGCTGGACAGAGTCATAGGAGATGAGAGATGAAAGAATCATCTGATGTGACAATAGTATAAAACGTAAGACAGGAGTTAGACTTCTTCTCAGTAAAAGAGGAAGAGAAGCATTATTAGGATACAAACAAGTAAATGAAAGAATAATGATGGCATGACTTGCAGCAAGATCATTTAATATACAGCGATTAAGGTCTATTCATCTACTTAAGAAAGTGCTGAAGAAAGAGAGTTATTTTACAGCAATTTAGAAATAACCTTGAAATCGGTACCAAAGAAAGATGTACTAATCATTGGAGGAGGTTGAAATGCAACGATTGGAAAGGACAGTGATGGATAGGAAAGAATAATGGGCAAATATGGATGTGGAGAAAGAATACTTAAGTTTGCCATGAAACATGACATGGTAATTTGCAACACACAATTCCAGCAAAAAAGACTGTAGGAAGTCGATATAGCAGTAACCAGATGGAAGAACTAAGAATGTGCTAGACATGATACTCATAAGCAAGAGATGGGCCAGCGATGTTCATTATCAATCCATACCTCTTTCCTTCTTTCTTAACTTGAGCACTGTTCGTTATTGTATAGAGAGAAAGATATCAGGACAATGAGTGAGGAAATCACAGGCAAAGTGTATAGGAAAGTACTCGAGGAAGACTGAAATCCATTGGGGAAAAGGAATTAGAGGATGGAAACAATAAAGTGGTTTCTATCCTCCAGCAAACGCTAGAGACAGAAAAGCCAAAGAAGAGGCGGATCTCGCAGGAGACATTAAAGATAAGTCAGGGAAAAAAGAGCATTGAAGATTAGGAGAGAGATCTCTGTGGAAATGGAAGAACATTATAGAACAAAATGCAGTTAAGTGAAGAAGGCGGTTGGGAGAGACAAATCAAACTGGCTAGAGGACCAGTGTGAAGATATCAATAAATACTATGGTGAACATAGAACAAGAGAAGTATGTAAGATTATCAGAAACATCTACAAAAAGTGGAATCCAAAGCAGAAAACTATAAAAAATGAAAATGGTGACAGCTTGATGAACGAGAAGAAATAGGGAAGAGATGAACAAGATACTACTCGGAGATATATAAGACACAGGAAGATGCTGTGTCTTATATAAAGACACAGTATCTTGAGATATACCGTGGAATGAGGTTGTAAAGGAAGTAAAACATCTAAATAACCATAAAAGTCCTAAGAATGATGAGATCACTGGAAAGATGTTGAAACAGGGTGGTGAGGTGATAATAGACGAACTGTACCAGTTGTGTAAAGGCATGAGAGGAAGGCAAAAAACCAAAAGAATGGACAAGATTAATCCTAATACCCATTCACAAAAAAGGGAGCAAAATGGACTGCAAAAATTACAGAATAGCTCTAACGAGTCAAGTGGGAAAAGTACTAATGATGAAGATATTAACAGAAAGAATAAGGAAACTAATGGAGAAAATCTGGAAGATGAGCAACCAGGATTTAGAAGAGACAGAAGTACTGTGCACAGAATATTAATATTAAGATCAACTCTACGTAAAAATATTTATACATGTTTTGTTGACTTTCACAAAGCATTCGGCAGTATAGATCAGGAGATATCACGCACGGATATCTCCTGATCTCTACTGCCCGGAGTGACACGGACTGTACTCGAATCTTATGGAGTAGACAGGAACCTGATATGTCTCTTGCAGACCATCAATGACAATGCACCACTGTGGTGAGAAACTATAGAGAAATAGGAAGATGGTTTCGGACAACAAGAGGCACGAAACGACTTAATACCCCAAACATCTTTATCATGCCCATAGAACGAATAGTGGATGTCATAAAGGATAATATAAGGAGAATTTCAATTCAAAGTACTAAGATAAACAACATGCGATCTGTAGATGACAGTCATTGTTGAAGAAGATGAAGAGGAACAATAACGAACAGTGCTCAAGTTAAGAAAGAAGGAAAGAGGTATGGATTGATAATGAACATCGCTGAAGCAAAAAAGAATGATATTCGGGGGAGCTTAGATACCTAGGAAACACCATGACGCATGATTTAGACTGTAAAAAAGAGATAAGATCTCGGATAACAAAAGCTAAAGTAAACCTACAGGTAATGGACAAGATAGAAAAGTAAATCAGTGAGCTATCTCATAAAGCTGAGACTGATGGAAATATGCATATTCACAAGTACTCTCTATGGTTGTGAGATAGGTAATAGTCAAGGTCTGAGATTTCGAAAGAGTATGTTATAGAAAGATTCTAAGAACCGGATGGGTGCAAAAGGTAGCCAATGAGGAATCGCAAAGTAAACTGCAAAGAGAATCGAATACAGAAAATAATTCAAAGGAAACTGAAGTCTTCTGGACATATCTGCAGAATGGATAACCGTACAAAAATCAAACCCTGATGCTTGGTACAATGGACGGTATAAATAGAAGAGGACGGCCAAGGCAAGAGTGGGTAGATGATGTAAAAGACTAGTGTGGAAAGAGTTTGAAGGATTTGAGTCACCTGGACAGAGAGAGAGATGGCAAAGAATGATGAAACAAGTATCGGACACCAACGGGCATTGGACCCATGGGCAATAATGATGATGATGTGATATGGGATAATGTGCTGTGTAATATGCTGCACACATGGCACATGCGCACACGTGTGTAGAAACGTATGAACAGTGGCGGGGAAAAAAAAAACTTAAATCAGGGTTACCTCTAGTGGTATTCAGAAAATTCGTCGAAAACAATTCATCGAAAGACGATTTAGCGAACGAGAATTTACCTAAAGGCAATTTATCGAAAAATCAATTAATCGAGTAAACAAATAATCGAAAAAGCAATTCCTCGAACGGCAATTAATCGAAAACACAATTCACCCAAGATTTTTGAAGTTCGACATTTTTTGTATGAATTCATTACCTCAGACAACTGAACGAATTCATTTCGCATACCAACTATGAAAAAAAAAAAAAACTATCTAGTTTCTGAATTCGAAAAAAGAAACTTCTTTAGAGTATTGGAAGAGAACTTTCCCAGTGCAACTACAGATAATTTCGAAACCATATACGAGTAGTTGAAGTAATTAACTAATATTAGTCGCCTATCAAAATCTCGTAAGTACTCATGCGTGCACAATCCTAGCGGACGGCATCAAAACCAACGCAGTTACGAGTGAAAAAAAAACGTATAAAGACCTAACATCGGAAGTGTGACTACAAAATGCTAAATATGAAAAACGGGAATGATATTCTTATTAATTTTAATATACTCATCTTTTGAAGAGTAGTTGGAACTGTCTTTCTTGATTAATTAACTATTTAATTATGACCTTCCCATATTTCACAGGAATATAATGGACACACAAAGCAATCGAAGAAGATTTGATTTTCTAAATATACATAATTGAAATCAGTGTGCAGATATAAAGATTTTAACAAACAATACTAAATTAGCCTATGAAAACTTTCTTTCTGGCTAAATTTTAGGCCTGTTCCTAGACTATTTTCAGTGTAATATACGAATAGCTAGGCAACTTGGATGGATGGAAGAACGAGTAGAATAGAAACACATTCAAAGTTATATTTCTATGATAGTGATGTGTAATGTTGCTGGAAAACTTGGCCTGAATTATCATTATATTATCATTATAAATAAAGAAAGAAAATATTTAAAAAAACCGTCCTCTCTGGTTATTGATTAATTTGAACCTGTAATTATCGAGGGAGGGAATCTTCTCTACATCTGCTCACCAACGCCATCTACCGACCGACCGCCACCAGTGGTGGCGGTCGCCGGTAGATGGTGTTGGTGAGCAGATGTAGAGTAGATGCCCTCCCTCGATGAGTCCTTGGACTTCCTGGAGGTGACAAATAATAATAATAATGGGTTTATTCTTTTGTAGGCCCCATGAAATCTCATGAAGCAATGCAGACTCCTTTTAGGATACAGAAAAATTGATAATTTAATTCTAGCTTTCATGCAAGAATCAAAAGGTGCATGCAAAAGAATGTGTCCGAAGTAATCACTCTTACTTATTATGGAAATGTGATACTGTGTTAGCTGTGGATCTAGCCTGCTGATTGGATATCTGCTGTCCAACCAACATCCAGTGAATTGAAATTCCACCGGGGACAGGTACTGTTTAGGAAATAGGTAGTCAGCCTGGTCTCCATCTTTTGTCATCACTAAAGTTGGGCTAATGGCTATTAGTGATTTTAAAGATATCGAGGAGAGATTACGACAGATAGCTGCTTCCATCTCGTGATCCTAAACTCTTACTAATATATTACTGTTTAAAATAGTGAGTTCGAGAGTCGATTTTTCAGAGATTTTCTCCTTATTGCTAAGGACTAAAAATGCCTACACAAAATATCATTTAGTCGGCGATTACAATCAAACTTACAACGATTCTTCTTTAAGTGATCTAATATTATGGAAGTAGAAATATTGCCCACAAGGCTATATAAAAGATAGATTCATTACTATTATCTATATCCAATTACTATTATCTACCTAAAGTCTGCGCGGTTGGCCTAGTGGCTGTGCGCTTCGCAACCATATGCCTGGGAGAGGAGTGTCCTGGGTTCGATTCCCGTCGCCGATGTGAGGAGCGTAAGGATCTTCCTCAGCCATAGCCAAGTTAGCCGGTCTTGGACGTGGACAGCAGGGTTTTTCTCCCCAGTTTATCTGAGGGTTTTCATCCCGCAAACCGGCCCCGTGAACACACACGAATACAGTCATGAATATCGCTCTGCTGCATCCCTTAGGGGATGCAGCAGAGGAGTGGCAAATCGGTTGCATTAATACGCCAGTAACCCCTTATTAGGAGGGGACTCAACAAGTCTTAGACCGAGAAGGATAGATAGATAGATTATCTCGTATATGCAAGCCTCTTAACATGGTTCACAAATTGAGAAGAATGAAAAGAAATATGCCTGATGTGACTCAGCTACGATACCGTCTCATTTGATAAAATCAAGAACAGGTATTGCAAGCTTGGTGACACACTGGAAGATATAACGACAGAAATTTGCTTGAATTATGAACAGAATAGCAAAATGAGATTTGGAGGGGATGCGGTGGATGAGAAAAGCAGAAAGGAGTGAATTGAGAAAATTGGGGGAGACCTTCGCCCAGCAATATCGAAAACTGTCTCTCAGAATTCCTTGATAGAGCTGCTCAGTTTGGATAAATGCAAGGACGTGATAATGATCTTTAATATTTACAATTTTTTTTAAAAGTACAAAGTGATCACTTAAAGTTTCGTACTGCATTCTAAATAGACCAACACCATTATTCTCAACTGTGGGATAATTCTCTCTTTATTTTCGCAGGGTATCTATCTCTGTGAAAATGGAATGTTCCTTGGCACGCTAGCACGTACACACAAGCAAGCATGTCGACCTTGGCAACATTCCAACTTCAAAGAGTGGTGAACGAAAGGGACAAGAGACGTGAACAAGATGGATTTATCTGCCTGGGTCTAGACAACAAAATTTCTTCCCAGACAAAATATGACGTGTGCACTAGATCGGAAATGACTTTTTTTCAGTTTCCGTTTTAATCTCTGATGAGCAGTTTATTATTAGAATTATACCGTCAGTGTGGCCTTTTCTCCTTTAGAAACGTTATAAATATTGAGTGAATATTACAAAAGAGTAAGAATCCGGTAGTCTAGCGATTAGCTCGAGAAGTACACATTATGAACTCTTTACGTGGGGGAAACTCTCGTTCTCATATTGTGCTATTTTAGTAATAATATAAACAGTGGATACAATCTTTTTGGATCAAGAAAAACATAATCATTTAACTACACTGGTGTTCAAAAACCTAAGGAAGAAACGATTTCGAGTATAAAGCGGGTACACATTCAAATTTTCGAATCGTGCGCAAAGGGGTCACGTGGAAGACCTCGACAGATTAAAAGGCAAAAGGCTGCGCTAAGCGAATTGGGTTTGAAAGAAGCTCTTTTCGTGAAGAAATAAAGTTGCAAACTTATATGTCGTCTAATGTCTCAAAGACATAACTAGATGTTACGCTGGGAAGAATTATTGGAAAAAGAAGGCTACAGAATTACTGATTTTACCACAACGTTTGGAATTTCACAAAGTTTTGTATCCAACTTCTGGCAGCGTTTCAAACCAATGGAATGTGTTCCAGAATATGCTAAAGGTTGCCCTTGCTCTACCACAGAACAAGAAGACAGATTTTTGGTTATAATAGCAAAACGGAATCGACGCAGCGCAGCAGGTCAGCTTATAAGTCGGCTCCGTACAAGCACAGGTACGCAGATATCTCGACAAACTGTGGCAAGACGTTTGCGACAAGTAAGTCTATACGCCCGAAAGCCTATAATCTGCGTCCGTTTACCAACAGCTCATTGTACAACGTTTTCAAAGGTGCTGTATTCATAAAAATTGGACAATACACCAATGGACTAATGTACTCTTTACAGATGAGAGTCGTTTTCGCCGTTCTTCCGATTCTTGACGACACTTGATCTGACGTGAAAGTAGTACTGCTTACCATCGCAAGAATGTTCTTGAAAAGGATAGATACTGCGATGCTGGTGTCAAAGTGTGAGGAGGCATTATGCCTAATGGATGCACCTAGCTTCAAGTGTTGGAAAAAGGGGGACTATGACTAGTGAAAGATATTGTAAGGAAGTTTTGCAACGCCTATATTTTGTTGTGTGGTGCTGTAAGCGAAAAATTCATTTTTATGGATGACAATGCCACACCACATCGTACACGAGCAGTGGAGATATTTCTGGAGATGGAGGGTATTAATCGAATCGAGTGGCCAGCACTCTCCCCAGATCTCAATCCCATAGAACACGTTTGGGACGCAATAGGGAGACGCATTGCTGCTCGAAATTCCCCTCCAGAAAACAAACAAACATGGTCTTATCCTTGCTCTGAAGAAGAAGTGGGGGCAGTTTGTCTCAATAACTCCTGAAACACTTGGTGCTAAGCATTGTACGACGTTTTGAGAGCTGCATCGTAGTTGGGGGGGGGGGGATATTCCCCTGAAATGTCTCTTCGCATAGTTTTCTGTACATTAGTTCCTTAACTACGTTCTTAGTTCTTAGTTCTTTCTGTACATTAGTTCCTTAACTATGTTATAAATGTTGTGCAATTTAATTTGCACAACATTTATAACATATTTTCTGTGTAATATAATTTATTAATATGTTGGCAATAAATGTATGTCCACATTTGGCTGTAGTCACTTTTCCATATAGAGGTAAAACTGTAGTTCGTCCTTAGCAATTCGTCATGAGCTATATGCGTTCAGCAACTCAGCCAAAATATTTGTAGGACATTGTGTATGAGAAAGTGTCATACAGTGTCATTTTACTTTCTGATGGATTAATAATCCATTAAAATTGTTAATAGTTTTGGTCTGCTAATCACAGATTAGACTTAACTAGACTAGACACCATTGGACTACAAAACGATCTACATTAATGAAGGTCTTCGCAGGTCACCTACTCACTCATGACACACAACTTTACGTATGAAGCAGGACACTTTTTTTCCTGTTTTCTTAGCATTACGATCACATCGTCTCCAAAGATTTCTACGATGGATGGAGAAACTTATTTCAATGATCCTCAGAGCGATGCCGTCGAGTTTTGAACACTGATAGAGCCAACATAGGCGGCAAGATCAAGGTAGGATGTTAGAGACAAAATGCGGTCCAAGAAGACTTCAACGATTGACCGGGCAGAAGAAAATATTCTATATTTCAATAACCGAAATGGAAGAAGACTCTTACAGAACGAGAACCTTGAGCTCATACTAGTGAAATCAGATCTCCGAGCTGTCAAATACTGGGTGTTGTATACATCACGTTAAATGAAATCATGCAGAGGTATCTGCCAAATAGCACTACCATCATCCCCTCACAATTTATACAAATTCTTTAATGATTGGTAAAGAGTGAGGGGGAAAACAGTACTGTGAATCTACGTACCGATTCATAGGTGTTTAATTCTCTCCTAAAGTTTGAGAAATGAGGCAGTCAAGAGTTTTGATAGTTGCATTTGTGCCTAAGTTGTTCTTTTCTGGATGCACACTACTTACCTATATAGGAACTGAGGACTAGAAAAGGTGCCCTAAAATAATGCTGTGACTAACTGTTGACTAGATAACTGCGTTCAGTGGGATTCATGTAGGTGCTGAAAGCAATGTTTATTTTGAAACTCAGAACGTTCTGAGCACAGTGAACGAGATGTATGACAGATATTATGCTAGATGGGTCATCTCTGAAAATCGATTGTTAGGATTATTTTAGGTGCTTTACCATCAAGTATAAATCAATTGATATTATGTAGTGCGAGCTGGGCCTTCGGCAATGGATAACAGACCCCATGAGTGTGGCAGTGTAATAATAATAATAATAGTTGTAAGAAAGAGCGTATATGATAGAAGGAATAAATTAATAACATAGCCTATAAGCAAAAAAAAACATCCTCATAAAACGGACTATGTATTTCAACTGTTACTGTTGACGAAGTTAACAGCAGTTGCATGGCAACCCAACTAAGCCTTTTTGACTTATTTATTCGAAGCACGTCGAAAGCTACACACGCAATTCAATGACCGGTAGTTAGCGCACACTCAGATGACGAAATGTAGGTATCATCGCAAGGTATCTCTGGGGAAATAAATACAGCTAACTTCCAAGTTTTTGAAATATCGGGAACATCAAGTTCTCATAAAAATAAATAAAAGAAAATCGGGTTGCTTTGCAAACCTAATGAGAAACTACATGGTAAGTTATTTTTCTCTGCTGAACAAGTCAAAACTTTAACATAAGTGTCAATACGGGGCTTGCGTGTTATGCAGCGTGTCACGCTAGAATAGCAATCAGGTGACATCTAGTTGAAATAATAAGAAAACGTGAATAGAATGAAATAATTAAGTTTCAAAAATACAAAAGATATATATATATATATATAATTGAAAAAAATTTTTTAAAAAAACTTAGCCAATCCAAAGTAAAATGTACTATAGGTTTACTAATAAGCCTTCGTGTGTGTGGGACTAACATAAATAAATGCGTTTTTTTAGGACAAGTAAAACGAATTTTATTAATATGCTATGTTTATCTCAAATACAGAGCAGTTCAATATTCACTGATAAAATAAATAAATGGAAAAAAAAAGTTGAGTCTCAACCTTGAAGCTCTAGTAAAGGAAATAAAAAAAGATAACTCGTTAATACCGTCAAAGAAAATTAATTAAACAAATTGATAACTGCGTTAATTTATTAGTGCAATTGGAAGAACGACAGTACGTTGCACTGTTCGATGTTCGTCGTGACGAGAAGAATGTTTATATGGATTTTTTTCAATTGAAGGTGATCTAATCGATCTCATACGGAGGTATCAGGGTTTTTCTCAGGGAAACTCAGGTTTTTCATCCCGCATACAGACAAATAGGCCTCGAGAACACATGCAATTTACAGAGAAAAAAATACTAGTGGAAGTGATGGCGGTTCGCAGTATTTGGCGGATTAAGTGATGGAGTTGAAGAGTGGGTACCCTCCCTCGGTGAGTCTTTGTACTCCTTGGAGGCATCACGTAATAATAATAATAATAATAATAATAATTATTATTATTATTATTATTAGTGAAATTAAAATAAACATTCATTAAGTAAATCAAAAAATCAGTTCATTAAATAATTTTTAAAGCAATTAAAAACCGTTAACGCCTTTTATTCCCCAATAGGAAGTAGGTGAGGCCATTTTAGCCCTATCTAACTTTTCCAAAATGAGGGGACAGTTCAGTCTCTACCGGTAGCTAATGGTACTAAGACAGTTTGTCAGGAACGAGATCGCCGTCATCGGCGAAGGCTTGTAAGAATAAACAGAACTTCCTCTACGCAGCAATTGACCGAATCATTTAATGAAGGCTGCTCCCGGGCTATATCTCGCCAAACTATGAGCACGGATTTGAAGAGGATGGGTATTGGCAAGCTTTTGTGTAATGTGGTAATTTGTATACGGCATGTGCAATATTTTTAATTTTTATTTACGCACATTGTATACATTTTAGAAGTCGTGTACAGTCGGATCTAAAAATGACTTTTATGGTATCCTTTGTACTAAATGAAACCAATGTTTTACTTCCATTCACGATCAATAAGTACAAACCATTCTCAGAGGAATAACCCTACGCATGAGAATGGACAGAGCAACAGGGTCGGTCATAAGAATCGAAAATGAAACTTAACGAATGGCACTCCGAAAGAACCAAGCAATGAAGGCAATAATAATCACAGCATATGACAGTGAGGATCTTTGACATGCTGCTTCAGGTGCAACGGTTAAGACACATACACTACTATTGTCCATATTCGTTCAGAACCATCTGCGGCCTACTAAATCGCAAAGGGAAATATTTGTTGAAAACTGGGGGTTTTCCTCCCGTGAACTCACGCAGCTACAGACATAGGACACACCGGGAGGCATAGAGCTAGCCATCTTATCCTCCGGATGAGTACGGCTTAGAAGGGCTAAAGATGGCTCCGAAACAGACCACTAGGGTCTAATACCTGAAGGGAAGAAGAAGATTACAATAAAACCCTTTTTTTTTTACTTTTCAGGGGACTGATGGAAAAAAGTATAAAAAGCAGGAAAGTGTAAATAGCAGGAAATGTGAAAAAATATTTTAAAAAGGCTAAAAGATGACTTACTGCTAGTATGTGAGTCTACATACTAGATTACAAAATTTAATAACTGAAAATAAACGAATTTACAATTACATTTATTTATTTAAAAAATCTTTAATTGTTGATTATTTTTGCTTTTCGTTTTTTTTTTTTTTTTTTTGACTTAGCGCCAGATTGCTTTGCATTTGGGTTCAATGCTTGACTTGTTTTTTACTATCGTGTTCAAAGAGGACACGGAGAGTCCAAGATCTTTTGCTTAATGCTCACGTGTTCCCGCATGCCAATCTACACGTCGCAGAATTGCCATCTTTTCTTCTACAGAAATACATTTTCTGTCTTTTTTTCTCCGTGTTACTAACATGGATAATCCACCACCGCAACTTGAAAGCAACTTTCACACGCTAAATTACGTAGCAGAAATTCTGCGATATCAATTCGTACTGTGATTGAAAAATCACGGTATCGCTCATCACTACATTACTGTTGCAAGCGTGCAAGTCACGTGATAGCGGAAACGAAACTACAGGTGAAAGCAACGCCATCTGGGAACAGAAATGCGCAGATTTCCAAGAAATCGATTCGAATTATACAGGGTGTCCCAAAATTCACGCAAGAAGTAATTTTGATAGAAAACACAGGTTTTTAAATTAAAAATTGTAATTTCTTATTGATTCATAAAGTATACAGTATAGGGATATGCATGGAATGGCATATCGGGTAAATGGCCTCCACGGCTTTGCTGGCACATACGCACTCTTTTGTCGAAATTTTCCATGACCGTTTTGCATAAATGTGGCTGAATTTCGTTGATACAGCGCTCAATTTCCTCCTTCAAGGCGTCGGTGGTCGTGGGCTTGTTGGCATAAACCTTAGACTTCAAAAAAAAAACAAAGAAAAAAGTCCAACGGCGTTAAGTCACATGATCTGGGCGGCCAATTCTGATCACCAAAACGGGATATTACACGACCAGGAAATGATTCATGCAGTAATTGAATTCTCGGGCTGTATGGCATGTGGCACCGTCTTGTTGAAACCACATGTCGTCCACATCCATATCTTGCAATTTAGGTATACAAAAACCTGGATTATCATGTCGCGATAGCGAGCACCATTTAATTGTTATTGCCTTACCAGCCATATTTTCGAAGAAGAATGGACCGATGATGCCTCCAGTCCAAAATTCGCACCAAACAGTGACACGTTGTGGATGCATTTGTTTCTCGACAATGACTCGTGGATTTTCTGAACCCCAAATGCGACAATTTTGTCGATTAACGAAGCCATCAAGATGAAAATGAGCCTCATCGCTGAAGATGATTTTGTTCGAAAAATAAGCATCCACTTGTTGTTGTTCCATAATCCATTCAACGAACACTCTTCACTGTGTGTGGTCATTTTTAATAACCCTGAACTGTCAGCTGTCACGCTGTCTTTTTTTTTCTCGTTGGCAACACTTTACCGCACAAATGGCGCTAAATTAAATATTGCGTGAATTTTGGGACACCCTGTATATGTATATATATATATATTTATTTATTATTATTATTTTTTATTTATTTATTTTTTTTTTCAATTACTGTTGCAGCTTATTGGTGCATACTGTATTTCTCAATGATTAAAAAGAATAAAGGGAAAAAAAAGAATTGAAAGTATTACTGGCATACAGATAGGAGGCAGTTAATTTAGTCGCTGGTATTTTCCGCATCATACTTTCTTTTTAACGAACAATCCTCATGTCAGTAAAGCATCCATCCAGACGACTAGATTATACGTACGTTACATTATCCCTAGTCCCCGAGGCACGAGACGTTTCCTCGCACATCATGGCAAATGTTTAAAGGGACAATGATTGTAATTACGGCTGGTGTGTCGGCGCGTTTGACGGCAGGTGTAGATAATGCTGCGTCACAAGACCTTATATAGTGTATTCCCACATGTGCAGCGCAAAATTACACGGTGTTTAGCAAGGTTGCCGTGGTTACACAATGGTTTTCCTATACGACAACGTGCAAGGGAAAATACCCAGAGAACAACGTGTTACGAGTATCGATGAATGTCCATTATGAAATAACTACTAGGAACTATTTCCTCCGCAGTGTTCAATACTTGAGTGGAATTAAATGCTTTTGGGAGACAACGTAACCTTTCGGATAAGAAAAAATCAAATTTCATTCGAAGAATGCACTTAGTGTGTATTTATTGGATGAAGGAAGAACACACTAGTTTTTTCCTCTGATTGATCGGGACTCCACTAACAACGATGCCCTGGAAAGATGATGTGGGTTCGAATCCGTCTAGGAACACAAAGAATCTTCTTAAGAGCTTTTTATTTAACTGAAGGAGTCTTAGCTGATCTCATACACAAACGGCAGGGTTTTTTATTCCCGGAAACTTAGGCTCTTCGTCCCAAAACAGGCAAACGATGCAATGGAAAGATGATGTGGGTTCGAATCCGTCTAGGAACACAAAGAATCTTCTTAAGAGCTTTTTATTTAACTGAAGGAGTCTTAGCTGATCTCATACACAAACGGCAGGGTTTTTTATTCCCGGAAACTTAGGCTCTTCGTCCCAAAACAGGTAAGGCAAATGACATCGCAACAAACATATCATAAGGTAATTGCGGCAAATGAGGCCCCATCTAAGAACTCTCTTAAGTGGTTAATTCGTTATTAAAAACTGGTTAATGAAAAATGCTGGGCATTTTATGGTATGTCGAACTAGTTACAATTTAATAACCAAATGTGGTAAGTTATATCTTAAGGTGCTTACACACGTTTCATTTGGAGTATCATTTTCGTTTCTTCCGTGCGACTTATTTGAGATATTGTCGGTATTTCTATGAAATATCAAAGAATGTTGTGGTAAAACCAATATGTTGGGACGTTTTCCCCAACCCTACACGATATCTGATGGATAAGGTGCGCACCTCTGGTTATTGTAAAGCTCTCCTTTACAAACGGTAACAAAAAGAACTTCCTGTTGTTCAATTATTACAGTGAAAGACCAGTGTGTGTGTATGCGTGCGCGCGATATGACTTAAACCAAAATCACTGGATTCGTGGATATTCTGTTTGCTAACAGAGCATCCACACTGAGAGCTCATCACGATGATCTCGTTTTTTCAGTAAAGGCCGACCCATTCTAATATCATCTCAGCGTTCAAATGTATAAAACAACTAAAAACAGTTGCACAGTCTAGAATGACATTTTGTATGTGTTTTGTCGTATTGTATTAGTGGTTTCTCGGCTTTACCGCAAACATTTGCATGCAGTTCAACGTCTGTCGCTGTGACGAAGCTGTAGCACCCTGCATACAGAAAGATGTAATAAAAGCAGGAAATAGACGAAGCTGCAAGGCAGGCATACGGAAAGGAGTGATAAAAACGCTAAATAGACTTCTTTCCTATCTCAAGTGTTTTTTTCTTTTTTAAGTATTATTAAACTTTCAAGCTAACAAGAGCTTAATTTAATCATTTGAAAACACAAGGTACATTTCTAGACAATTTCCGAGAATATCCTAATATAATTTGAAATGTCAAAATTTAAAAATGTTTTGCTGCATTTTTTTTAATGTCAATGGTCCACATTAATGTATTGGAGGCAGGCCCGGCTGGTGGCGTGTGCGACGTGTGCAATATACGCAGGCGCCGTAGAAGAAAAGGCGCCTAAAATATGTCAAAAAATATGAGATGAGTTTAAACGAATAACGAATGGTACACATAATTATGAATGTACGTCGTCTTCCGTTCGGGCCCCTTCAGATCTTCCCGGAAGCGAACAAATAAATTCTGAAATTGTATCCTGGACCCGATTATATCACTGTAATTTTTTATTAAAATTTACGAAAATATACCTAAAATAGTTCTTTATTTTTTGATGTATCTTAAATCAACTTATGATTAATTGTTGAGTTCCGTACAAGGGCCGTATCCCAATTTTAATCGGATCGGATGCGTGTGGTCCGGTCCTAAAAGTCGACTTTCTTCTCGACATTCGAGTCTGTTAGGACGGCGTCAGCGACACAAAATAATCGGTGCAAAATTAATGTAAAGAATATTTGAATAAATCTCTTAACTTTATATTACTATTTTATATTATTTTGAAAATTTATATAACTTGAAAAAATTTGTATAAGCAGGACTAATCCGTAGGTAACATTATACTGTAAAGCGGTTTTCATTTGTTTTTCATTTCCTGTTCGTTTTATTCACGCTTTATTTTAAAAAAAATCTTTTTTGGAAAGGCGCCGAACATTAATCGCACACACAAGAAAAATACTAGGCGTCGGTCCTGATTGGAGGGACAAATAATCAGATATCGCTAAAACCGTTTTAGGCGTCATCGAAAGCGTTCCCATATCGCAGCTGGAGGACAACGGGACAGTGCAGCCTTCAATTGGAAAAAAACTGAGCTTGGTTCTTGTCGTGACGACAGGAATCCTTATATATATGGACTTTTTCAGTTGAAGATGGGTTAGTCGATCTCATACGGAGGTAGCGGGGCATTTTCTCCAGAAAATTCGGGTTTTTCATCCTGCATACAGGGACATCGACCAACAGAACACACGCAATTTACAGTCACAATATTATTGTGGTGGGCGGTAGATGGCCTTGTGTGTTAACGTTAGTGGTGTCGTAATGTATAGAAGAAGGATTAAGTAGAGGTGTGGTAAGACGTTGTGTAGCGGAGTGATGTGCCCTACCACGATGAATCCAAAGACTCTTTGGAGGCGCCATGTAATAGTAATAATAAGATAGGGTTTATGTCACGCCAGACGATGAAAATAATCTAACACGCCCAGCTTGTTTTTTAACAATTCGAATGGATTTCAAATATGGCAAAATATTCCACGTCATCGTGAGATTCGAATCCATGGCAATCAAGTAGCGGTCTTCAAGACCGTCTTCAAATTTTGGTAATCGAAGATATAGGGATCTTGGTGTGAATGATTAATGGTTCAACTTTGTGTGTGTGTGTGTGTGTGTGTGTAAAGTGGAATTAAACATTGCTACGTTGTCGACTTATGTTTAAGACAAGTGTTTTTTTATTTTTATTTTATTTATTTATATTTTCAGTTGTGGATTTAATGGATCTTTAATTCTTTGGGGGCGGTACATCTTTAAATACTGCTTGTTAATCGAGAATACTTAATGTAAAAAATGACAAAATATTCTGAGTAGCAATAAATTTCGCCTATTAGCATTTATACTCAAATGGCATCTGATGCTGCAGCGTCAATTTAAAAAGGGAGATTTTATCAACCGAAGCCTTTCGACTGTTTTTAGACCAAATAGCGAGATGATCAGTGACTCTTACAACACTCCCACTAGGTGAAAACGCAGACTAAGTATTTTTATCCCATCGAACCAGCAACATTCTACATTCATGCCTCTGAAGTGCTTCTTTCGTTCTTTTTTTTTTTTTCTGTCTTTCTTCTTTTTTTAACTCTTAGTCTGACGGAAACTAACAGTAGGTACGATACTTGACATTTCTTAGAATGCTTCAGATACCACAAGCAGCATATTTCGGAATGACTGTCATATTGCAATCTTTTTTTTTTTTTTTTTTAGATATTTACAAATTTTACGAATGCTTCTACATTTTTATGTGTACTAATAAAGAAATTATTGCAATCATAAAAAAGGAAAAAAAGGTACATTTCGGGTATAACTGCATTGTTGTAGCACGACACCATTCGTCATGAAAACAGTTGAAACTAAGGTCATTATCAAACCAAGGTCAATTTTGCTATTAAAGTGGTCCTACTGAAATTATCTGTTATTCTAACTGCGACCCTAAATACCAAATTACATTACATTTTATTCAGCAGTACGGAATCATTAATATCAGTTGGAATCAAATTATGGTAAAAATTTAAAAGAAAAAATTAAACATGAAAAAATATTGTTTATCATCGATAAAATTATACAGTTTAGTATAACTCAAAATTACTTAAAAATTACCATAACAAATGTTATGTCTTTAATTGTAATGTCCAAATATTTAAAGAGACGGAGTAAACACGATAAGCAATACGAACACTCGACTACTGGCGTAAACTGCATATAAACAACAGTGGAACTGCGCGACGGACAGTGCTGCATTACGCTAATAGTTCGCATCTCACTATGACGCGCGTAGCAATATGACACTGTGGAAGGCACAGTGCCGCTAGCGTCCTTCGCCCTCCTAAGTGCTACAAAATGGATTGTTGTTATTTTTTTTTACAAAATAAGAGAATTGTATAGGATTGTTGATGATAAAATTAAATATTACAAGCAAATATAAATAAATTAATAAATATGTTTATATATCGAGAAAAATTGGGGGTGCTGTAGTTCCTATGCACGAGCCGCCACTGGATATAGTGTATACGCTGTTCCACACATTTTGCTGCTATTATGCCTCCAATTGAAATAGAAACTGGAATGGTTCGACATAAGTATTTCAAATTCTACATTTAAATAAGATCCGTCCAGCCAGCATCGTGAGCAACTTGTTACAGACAGACCAAACGACTCTTCATAGATACTTATTCAGTGAAATACACCTAAAACGGCTTTGGATTAATTTGCTGGGATCATGAATCAAGAATCGCATTTCCAGTATCACTTTTAAATAAAACATTATAAAATTAAAGACAAAGAAAAGTATCAGTATCGAAATTTATAATCAATGAATAATGGTCATAACAAAAAAAAAAAAAAATTTACAAATGAAAGGAAAAGAAATGTAAAAACTAAATACGCATATTAGAATTATGTTCATATGTTTCTGTGAGATGACGTTAGAATATTCTAGTTTATGACAACTTTTTCTAAGATTTTTTTCAGTCCGTTCCCGAATTAGTCACAAGTAAACAGGGAGCTTTTCTTCCCCGAAATTCGGTTTTTATTATCTTCAAATGTCGGTAGTTTGCCATATTCTTTCCGATACCTCTCAAATCACTGATAGCCATGGACTCAACACTTTCGGTGAGTTCCCCCACCGCAATTTTCAAAAGTTACTTAAGGCTAAAAGAATTCCAACTATTCCCTAAGGAATAAAAGACCTTAAATGATTTATTTATAACACAAATTCACAATAATGTTCAAGTCGGAACATTGAGAGTTCCATTCATGAATTATCTGAATCATTAAAATCATATAATACTCTAGCTCCATGACATTAGGAAGTATATCTTTGAAACCTATCATTTCATGTTTTAAGTCTCTTTCTGGAAGAACATGTCCATGGGACATTAATACAAGAAGACGCAGTTCGTCACTCCTTATACTTGTTGCCAACACTGCTCGCTGGCTACAATACAAATCCCATACCAACAGCGCTGGATACTTCATTGTTCTCTATTGTGCAATTTGGTCTAAATTCCTTAACGTTTTATGCATCTAAAGTAGTGATTATAAATGTGGGCTTACAGATAAAAACAGCATAATCGCACTGGCTGAAAATAAGTCTACTGAAGATGATTCTTGTATTAAGGACTTTGCTAATTAAAGTCATTTCCTTTAAATATGTCCGAGCAGCAGAGTTTGTTTGATGTTTAATTCATCAAATTAGCCTAGCATAAATAAATAATAAAACTTACAAGTGATATTAATAGCACACTTAAACACACTTTTAATAACACACTTAGATATTAAAAGGTCCGTAAAAGTATTTCCGGCATTTCTGTCTGTCATCATATGACAGACAGAAATGCCGTTTAAATGCCTACCACAAGCCCTGCAGAATACCCCTCGATACTCAGCTTTTTTTTTTTTTTTTTTGCAATGTTCACAATGTTTTTCTTTTTTGAATTTTCAGATTATTATTGTTATTTATTAACGACCTACTACAATAATAACTGATTTTTACACGTAATTAAATAAATTCTACTTTTTGATGGTACACGAACATAAAAGAATGAGATTTGCATTGTTATATCAGTTATTATTAAAACCTTATATCAGTGACTATGAAATGCAAATCAAAAATAAAAAGCCTTTTAGGATTGCATTACCTTAAATGCAATTTTAAGCGCTTAAAAGAGTTCATGCTAAATAAAATGCTACTTATCTGCATTGGCCTTAGTAATGGAATAAGTTTCGCATTATATGAGAAGCGAATTAATGTATGCACGGAATATATTTATTTCATGAAATAAACATGTAATTTCACAGTTAAACTGATGTACGCCATTACCGAGCTTGCAGCGACCCACCGTTTTTATTTAGTAGTTCTTAATTATCCTCTAATTCTGTTTTATATTTAACAAAAACATTCGCAAGTTTAGAATATATGATATAAGCGGGACATACGATAATCTATTAAAGTAACGTAAACAAAATAAAATTAATTAAAAGGCGTTACTCAAACGTTGTATAATATAATAAATAATATAATAAAATAAATAATGAGGAAAAATGATTATCAGATTTCATAGTTAGAATGGTGTACCATTACCGCGCTTGCAGCGACCCTTCGTGTTTATTTCTTAGTTCTTTATTATTCTCAAACGCTGTTCTTTATTTAACAAAAACATTTTATTTAACAAAAAACAAAACGAAAGTTTAGAAAGTGTGGTATGAGAGGGGAAAATATATTGAGCATTATGACAATCTATTAAAATAAACTTAAACAAAATAAAATCGATTAAATTGAATTACTCTAAGTTGTATAATAATACTAGTTGCTGCCGGGAAAAAAAAAAAAAAAAAAAAAAAAAAAAAAAAAAAAAAAAATTGGATAGCGAAACGGGAAACAATACGAAAGTTTACGATACTGGATTTCAATTAATTTTCGGAGTAATTTACCGTATCACCACTTTTACCGATAATTCACAATCAAGTTTAGGGAATTTTTTGCAGGTGTTGTTAAAATTATTGATGTTTTTACCTTCCTTGTTCTCTTCGTTTGTCACTTTGTTTACCTGTGTAAAGAATTGTCTGTCTAAGCGCAAAAGAAAACTAAACATATTCATTTATCATTGGTCCACTTGCTGCGCGAGTATCGCTATGGGACCGTAACGATCGTGCGCGGTCCAGAGTGTACAGAAAGCCGAAGGGACACCTTGTACGTGCATAGTCAGAACGACACATACAGTCCAGGTTTATGCAACTTCCCATAAATGCGCAACATCTCGGTGTCGCTTATCGATCGGCTATCCTTGACTACAGACCACTTAACTGAGGATGAATAGCACCGTACAAGAGCAGGTCACAAGAGAGAAGACCCATTAGTGCTGCTTTATTTTACGGGGCACTCAGCTCTCCTGCCTCAGTACTGTACAGCACTGTACAGAATATAAAAAGATAGATTTTCATTATCGCTGACGTCCTTATAGCAAAATAAATTTTGGCTGCAAAAAGATATGTCGCAGGGAATCGGAGACGTCACGCCACGCCACTGTTCGTAGTAGTTAACTTTTCTGCCGTTAGAAGTCGCAGAAAGAGTTAATGGTTGCTTTTGTTCGGAAGAACAGAGTAACAGTAAACCTCATTTAGTTACTGCAGTGCTGTTGGTAGACGAAATTCCACACACACAAAAAAAAAAAAAAAAAAAAAAAAATTGCGAATTTACCTCTGTATACTAATCGAATTTGTTTTCGTAATACGATTTAGAACTACTTCACCTTTTACTTATTACGCCTACTGTTACACAAGCCATTTGCTTTTATTTTCTTTTAAATTGTATATAAATCTAGAATAAGAGACCGTAAATAGACCTAATGGTTGAAGCTGTGTCGCTATATTTTTTAACTGGGGAGAGATCTCGTTTAAAGAATATAAATATGTAAAAAAAAAATAATAATAATAATTAAGTAAATAACTAAATAAAGAATGAAGAAAACCAAAAAAATGTTACATAAATACATGAATGGAGAATTTTTTTTAATGAATAATAAATAACAGAAAAAAGAAACTAAATTCGAAAATTAAGGATAATAAAGGGTGTATGAACAGAATGTTTTCAAATATCGAAGTCAAATAAGAATGCGTGAGCGTCCGTAGCTCAGTCCGAATATATAGACGAAACCCTTTGGTGGGAAAGACCTGGGCTCGATCCCCGTCCATAACTTGAGGAACGTTTATCTGGTCTCTTTCAACTAAAGGTGAGTTAGCCAGTCTCATACGGAGGTGGGGTTTTTTCACCAGGAAACTCGGGTTTTTCGTCCCCAAGAACAGGCAAACTGACCCCGTGAGCATCTACAAACATAGGACATACTGGGAGCCATAGGGCTACCTACTTTATTCTCGGGACGGGTATGGCTTGGAAGGGCTAAGGACAGCTCCGTAATAGGCTATTAGGCCTAATACGTAAAAGGGAAGAAGACATAAGAATATGACTGAATTTTTTTCCCTTGAAACAGGAACAATTTTCTGAGTCCAAATAATACATTAAAATATATGAGATTATTGATAAATGCAATTTTAATTGTTATGCAGCATTGTAAAAGTATTCTGTACTCTTTTTCTGAACTTTTATCGTATATAAGACTAAAGAATAGCAATTGCCGTATCTGGTCCCTTGTGAAGATCGATACATAGAGTATTTTTCGAATATTAAAACAAACAAAATGAAACAAATAAGTAAATAAAAGAAAAAATGAAATGAAATCTAACCATCTATAGTTAAAATAAATCAGACTTATGCAATAACTACAGTAGGTGTTTTTATTAAAAACAGACTATGAATAATGCGAATAACACGAAATTATAATAAAAAAAGGATCTAACAAGAAACAATCACAAATGGATTTATTGATTTTACCCTGGAGGCCAATGAACCATTCATTGTTGATATACGACTTCATTAAACCACGCACAATACTCAGAAAATCGCAAATTCGTGATCAGCGCCATAATAGAGTAGTGATAAGCTACTGCACTCTTGGATAAGGATTAATTTGTGTAATCCCCCATGCGTGCTGAAAAATATAGTTTTCAATAAATAAAGATAATCTACATTCTGAGACAATTGCTCGAAAATATTCTAATATTTTGTGGCGATTTCAGCTTTGTTTTAAGGTGTAGCATGCGCAAAGCTAAAGTTACTGAGAATAACTTTAAAGTGCATTTTTTGTTTACGTGAGTATAGATATGAGGTTTCTACTGACAATCGTAACTACGAAAAGTTGTAAATAAACCTCGAGCATATTAGAATTAGTTCTGAAGACCAAACACGGCACACTGCGGGTTTTGAAGCCACTTCAGGCCTCCTCTAAGCAGAGTGATGGTCTTATCGCACGATGAAAATCATCTGCATCTGTTTCGACAGAAATGCTCGGGTCATGAGGAAGTTCTCCCTATAACCGCCCTCCCTAACAGATTCTCCACCTGCTATGAAAACGGAAAACGACAAACTTGGAAACATTAAAGTTGAATATTAAAATATTGCTACGATTCCCAGTTGAGTAGGAAGATGGTGATGACAACTGAAGTACGTTATTGACCTGCATGGCGAATATTTTGTAGAAAAGTTGGCAGAATACGCTCACCGACATGCATTGTATCTGCGTCTCTCGTAGTCAATTCTGACTCGCAAAGCAAGAAGCAGAAAATTGGAATGTGTCGTGAATTGTTGGAAATATCCTTCCGACTCAGGAGAACATTCTTTTTCTATTCTGTGCCTTCTTCTATTTCATCGCAATAAAGCATCACCTCCAAAGACAATTTTCATCAAAGAAAAGATCAAGGAAGTTGTAAAATGAGTCTACCCTTCGATAGGACGCACAACAAGTATTTCCAAGATTGCCGTATATGAAGGCTAATTTGAATTGCAAAAGCGAAAAATGAAATGACATTCTTGATAGATTTTTTCCTAGGATTCAGCTCAAAGAAAGTCCATCAATAATAAACATGCATTTATTTAGTATGCAAAACGAACAGTAACTAACCTTTTACGATTTAAAACATCATCAAGAAAAGTGAATGGTTTGAAAGGGATAACAAAAGAGAGAGAAGTTATTGAACGTTTGAAACTCCCGAGAACCATGCCGTTTACTCTCGCTTGACGAGATATTCTCGATGCATTTCTGTTAAAAGCAGACAGTATCGTGTTTCGCTGCATGTCGTCAATGGAAATCGATTATATTTACTATCGTACCGGCTCTTCTGTTTGTAACATTGTGTGGAAGCACTACTACGTCATTCTGACATTTAGTTGCAAACATTCTCTCTCTCTCTCTCTCTCTCTCTCTCTCTCTTTTATCTGTCCACCGCTTCGAATGAAATTGCTATCGTGGAAATTAAAAATGAGTAGTCAGGGATTCATTATGCGTTCGTCCTACTATTGCTAATGCTATTTTTTTCTCAAATTGAGAATTTGATGTCGTCCCAGTTTGTCGATGTATATAGATCCAGCGATCATTAAGTATTCTGCAATTAAGCAGGTTCTTCTCTTAGTAGCAAAAACTTTCCTTCCACTCTCTTCTGTTCTGAGCCTTCTCTTTCAAGGTTGTGTACCTGTCTCCATTCAACATGTCATCTAGCATTGTTTTTTTCTCACTCTTCCTGTGAGTCTTTTTCCGTCTATTTTTTCTTCAATGGCATCTCTGATGATTCCATTCCCTCTCAGAATATGTCCGATCCAATTTCCCATTCTTCTTTTTTATCCATTTTAACAGATTCCTTTCTTCCTCTACTCTTTTTAAGACCTCTCCATTATTTATTTTATCTGTCCATTTTATTTTTTTCCATCCTTCTCCAAATCCATATCTGGAAGCTTTCTCCACACATAACATTTTATTAGTCTTTTCTTTAAATTTCTATCCATTTTTCTTCTGAATAAATTCCATTTTCTATTAAAGGCATTTCTTCCCATCTCTATTCTTGCTTTTATGTCACTTGTACATCTTCCATCGCTGCTAATCACACTTCCTAGACATTTAAATGCCCTTACTTGATTCGATTTTTCTCTATTTATTATTACATCCATAGTTGTCTCTTTCCTTGTAATTTTCATTATTTGTGTTTTGATTATGTTAATTTTCATTCCATAGTTGATACAGGATTCCAGTAATCTGTTCAGTAGATGTTGTAATCCTTCCTTAGTGTTTGATAATAATGCCTAGTCATCTGCGTATCGTATTGCAAATATGTGTCTACCTCCTATCTTTATTCCTTCTTCTGCATTCTCCAGTGCCTTCGGAATACATGTTAAACAAAATTGGTGAAAAGAATAGCCTTGTCTTACTCTCATCCAATGATACCTGGTTCTGTTATATCTCTTACCATAGTAGTTTGTCCCATATATAGTGAAAAAATTAATTTTCTATTTTTCCAATCTATACTGATCTTTTCCATTACTTCCGTAATCTTATCCCATCATCTTATAAGTCCAGCTAAGTCACCTTCAAATGAAAAGTCTATAAAGGTTTCTACTTAATAGAACGGAATTCCAATCCAAGTCTTAAAATCAGTACCAAGTCCAAAATTGCTAGAGTAAACGCTCCATAGTGTGACCCAGGAATCTGTAATGATTCAGGATGCAAATATTAAGCCATCAAAGGATTCATCCAGTTATTCATTGGGGAGAAACATGACATTGGAATTTTACTGTAGAAAAATAATATGTAGATGAATCTGACAAAGCAACAGTCACTTTCTGTTTTAAAAATACACGATAGTTGTATTTCTCAGAAAATAAATTTATGTTTTATGGTAGAAAAAAGCATAATGCGAAAGAGAAAAAAAATAGATAGAGACAGAAAACATCTGCAAATGAAAGTTCCCAAGGAAGGGAATATCTCAAATGAACTAAACCGGATTTTTATGATTTCACAAAAGTTTAACTAGCTCTGTTGAATAAATTTATCATTGTGTACAAAAGAAATATTATTGTTTTGAATTCTAAATCTACTGGAGTTTCTTCAAAGTCAGACGTTTGATTTATATGCACAAAACGAGAACTTTTGCTTGGTTTATTTCTGTGTGCAATTTCATCTTTCATGTTCGCTGTATCGATCGCTTTGCATTCGCTGAGTGACCACTGCAATCATGGAAGTAGAAAGGACGTCGGAACGTGAAAATTATGGAAGGGGAAAAAATTCCATTGCACTGCTTTATTTATTCGTGCTCCCAGAAAGTGGAAAGAGAACAAGACACGTTGTCTAAGAGAAATGAATGTTGAGTTGCATGGTGTTGCTGATTGTATGCTGCGTTTTGTACGCCACAGGGTTTCTGATGTAAAAAATTAAGTAGTTTACGAGCGCCTTCATTTTCCCACGAATTCGATTCAGTTGCCTGGCTCGCATTATGGTTTTAACGACAAAGAAAAAAAAATCAGAGATAAGAGTCCGCATTTTGGGGGGGAAGCATCGTAACCTTTTAAAATTAAAAGAAAGCATTTCTTTTGAAATTAATTAAACAAAAGAAATTGTTAAAATATAAAAAAAAATCATTATTTATAATTCTCTTTGTACGCGTCTATGAACATCGTCTCAGGTTCATTGTAAGTGTCGCTGGTGTGTTTATATATGCGTATTTTGGCTTTCTTAAGAAAGAAGAGGGTGAAAAGGATGTCTGGCCATTGTGGCTTTCTTCCAGAAGTAAGAAAGAACGACAGAGTAATGAAGGGGGGAAAGGGTACAGGATGACAGGAGGAGTGAGGGGGAAGACTGGCGAATATCCAAAACAAATTCATACAATAAGTGCGTGTTCCTACAAATGTTCTCAGTAGAGCTAACGGATTATAAAAATGCTGTTTAGTTTGTTACATTAGTCTCATTTGATCACGGCTAGACACACCCGTTTTTCTTAGCCGTTTGGGATTTTTTTGTTCGTCTCTAGAACTACACGGATACCATCTATAATGTTCTGTGTGTGTTGCCAATGGCCGAACAATTCAGCAAATAATAGTGATGAAATTCAGATACGGAAAATGCTGTGTGTATATGGAAAACACACACACCTTAAACTTCACAAAACGGGTATTTCTAAAAGATCATGAATTTAGAACATTACTATAAAAGCGATAGTAGCGATACAAAAATTATTTACATAAAATTGAAACCAAAACATGCTTGGTACATGGTACACTGCAAGAAGTGATAAGTTCTGCATTTTAGTAGCAAGAGCTGAAACTTCTTTCAGTGATCAAAGTTATGTACCCGTATGGTTACTCCATCTCTGGATTGTTGTTATTCTTCTTTGCCTGTAACGTTTTCAAGGGTTTAAAAAGTCTTCTGCCCATCTCTTCCTCTTGATCGATGTCCCTTTGGTTTATATTTCCAAGCAATTTTGCCATCTGTCCTCATTCTTTCTTTCTACGTGGTTTGTCCAGTTATTTCTATAGTTTGCGATGTCTTCTGTTATTAATTATGTATAATTGTTTTCTTCATTTCTTATCTTGTCTATTCTTTTATAGCCTGCGAGCGGTCTTAGGAACTTCATTTCTGTAGCTTCCACTTGTCTTTTATCTCGTTCTCCCCAAGTTCATGTTTTTCACTGTTATGTTTTAGAATTGGTTTGGTTATTATTTTATATGGTTTTATTTGGATTGTTCTAGACATCTGTTTGTTGAAGTGTCTATTCAAAGTTCCAATGCTGTGACTGCTAGAAATTTTTGCTTTTTATATGCAATGGCGATTTTTCCATTTGGGCTTATGTAATTTCCTAAATATTTAAAATTGTTCACTTGTTCTATTACTTTGTTGTGGTTGACTAGTTTGCATCTTTTAATTTCTTTACCTTGAAATGCTATTGATTCCGTTTTATTTATTGAGATAAATACATATGTATATATTGAAGAGTATTAGTGATAATCCACTTCCTTGAATGAGACCTCTATTGGTTTTAATTTTTTCGGGTTGTTTCATTATTAAGTTTAATTTTAATGCAGCTTTCTTCCATTATATTTGCTATTACTTTTGTGGTTTGAGGTGGAGCTTTCAATTCATACAGCATACTGATTAATTTTCTTCTGTTGATTTGATCGTATGCTTTCTCATAATCCAGGAAGGACATATATGTTGGCAAGTTAAATTCTATTCTTTTTTCTATAATTTGTTTGAGTGTAAATGTGGGACCTGTGCAGGATCTTCCTTTCCTAAAGCCACCCGGATTATTACACTGGATTATTTGTAAGAAGACAGATATCAGGATCTGTATTACGGAATTCAAAATATTTTGACACATGGAACATCAGCTACCAGTAGGAAGAAATTATCATGCAAACGTGTGGGAAAGGTGGAGATGGAATTCTTGGTTCTTGTGCTATTCAAAATTACACTGGTGAAGGAATGCTTCAAAAACGGATGAAAGGAGTTTATTTCCGTGTCAGATAGATATCTCGAATGCTGCCTACGGAGCCACACCCAGAATTATTTATCGAAAGATCGGAACATTAAAGGTTCCTTTCTTCTTAGACTTGATCATAAACCAAGCATCTTTCCAGAAAGGCAAATGCCGTGATCTCCTTGCGAATGCACTGGAAGGCGTTTCCCCAGAAGTGAGCTCGCTTTCCTGGTTAGCGTGCAGATGTCGGTTGCCTTCCTCTATTCTGTGCCAACATAGCACGCAGGCTTAGTTTCAGACTTCTAAAAGTTCAACCCATCTTTAAAATTACTTCTTCGGTGACTTATCTGTGACTCTTGATTAACGAGTATAATCGCTGATAAATGTAAATGGATGAAATACGACTTGTTTACCAATGTCCAGTATTCCATTAAAATGTGTCTGTCTCTGTTGTATTTATTTGGAAAGCCATATACTGGAATATAACATTTCATATGTTGACAGAAAAGTAAGCATATTTTTATTGGCTTTTAAAATATTTTCCAACGAGTCACAAAACATTTTCAAAAAGATTTGAAAGAAATATACGCATGTAGATGCAGTTTAGTGTTTACTCTTTTGCCAAGAAAGCTGCCAAATTTCACGTCATTATTCGCTATTGAATGATAGATGACGCCTTCTCAGTAACCCACTCCCACATGCGTAACATCTATTTCTGTATCACCTCAGTGATACACACAGTGGGATGTAAACACCTTTAGAAGTGAGTTCAAAGTCATGTACGTGCGTATCTATTACGTGGATCACGGACTAGAATCATATATTAGCTCTGATACTAAAAATACATAAATAAAATGAAAAGAACTAAGAACATTTTGAGGTCACTTTGAACAAAGATTACCCTTAGAATCAGACCTACATTTACTGTATTTCGAAAAGTATAGGAACAGACAAATTCAGATATTATGGAATTTGCCAAATAAATGGATGCTATCATCCACAAAGTATGTACGCCTACTGATAAAATTCTACTTAACTAGCAGTCCAATACCGCATCATGGAAAATAAACTCAACTAACCCACTTTCATCATCACCATACTTCTCTCTTAAGAAAGTCCATGGACCCCTACTCCTTAAAAAAAAGGAAAAAAAAATTCTCTATCTAAAGAAAATCTTGCGTAAGCCAATGCTATTCGCCATATGACTTATGTTTACTCGTCATTATCTTGTATCATTAGCTATATCTTTTAGACTAAAGGAAGCTTTAGTCTACTTGCACTAAAGTTGTCAGTGCGTTTCCCGATGCTGCAAATCTGCGCGATGCATCTCGGGATGGATACACTTCATAAAGCAGCCATGTGGCGGAATGCAAGCGTCTCATACTGCTTGTTTACTCGGCCATCAAAACACCTTTGTAAGCTTTCCAGTCTGGCTTCGTGACAAACGTTCGAAGCTATTTTTGACTCTAAAACTGCGACTGGGAAAAAAAGAGATCCGATACATTGAGTAGCTGCTTCCGTTGAATAACTTCTTTTCCATACTTGAATTATCCCTTGTATGAACCTTTATCACCCGCTTCTACACGCTTATCGTGATTTTAAAAGCACTTCGCACCGTGGAACTTGGATCTAGTCTGTAGTGTGGAGTATTTCTGCTGGTTATCTGGCTCGAGCATGCAGAATCCATTAAAATGTGCTTCAAAAGAAAGAAATAACCGATATGGCAAAAAAAAAAAAAAAACTTCGAAATTTACTCTGCTTTTCCATTCTATCATATATCTTCTTTTCTTGTAATAAATTTTCATAACATTTTGAAGTTATATTCGTCGTTATTTCAAAAAAGAATTTTTAAAAAGGAAAAGGAATTCTACACTTTATTGCGTTATCATATTTATCTAGGAGGAGAAGGTTATGTTTTATTTGCCCACATGTAGCCAAACATTCAGACAGGAGGTTACACTTTTAATATTAATAAGTGTTATAGATTTTGGACCCATTTGAGGATGAGATAGTCATTAAAAGAAGTAAAAAACTATTCATACAATACATACAAGAGCTCGCTTTGTAATAGCATTCTTATATAATGAACGTGTAAAGAAACTTATATAAAGAAAACCAAGACGCCCTCTTAAGAGATTCAACGATAAATTCTAAGGCCGGAACAGACCACTGTAGACCTAAATCCTTGATAAGCATGATGATGATGATGATGATCATATAATGAACATTCATTATCACACTAATTTCAATAATAAATACATATTGAGCATATGTTTTGATGAATTTTCTAACAAAATTCTAACAAAAACAAAATGTTAGATGCCATAAATAAACTGATCTAACTGAAACCAGAACTGATGCAACAAATTTTAAAAGAGATTCAAAGCACCAAATAAATTCCAATCCAACCAGTGTGGAATTATTAACATCCGTTTGAATTATTTAGTAGCCTGTGCGGATGTGCAGATTTGATCAAACTAAATTGTAGAAGAAAGATCGCTTAGGTCAGATTCTAGTCGCCGACGGAAAAAAAAGAAAAATTTTCCAACAAACACTGTTTGTTGCAGGCAAGCAGTGCTTCCTGTTGGCAATTTGAATTTTTAATTCTCCAAACATCGGAAAAAATCGACTACAGAACTATTTTATACAATAATACCAGTTAGTATTAGGAACACAAGATGGCGGTTATCTCGTAGTCATTTCTCATAATTATTTGCATATCGTCCGTACTAGTAAACTTAATTTTCAATGATGATTAACGGTAGAGACTAGCAATCTATTTTCAAAAGTTTAAAAGGGTTCCACCTACTCCCTCTGGGAAAGAAAATAAAGTTATTTATTTATGTCCTAAGCATTATAATACCAAATTAAAATCAAAATTGAACTGTCCGGACATCTCATTTTACTAATGCTAAATCTCAAATTTTTATTAAAAACTCCATTCAACCAAAGTAAGTTATTGGATAAATTCGACAAGTTTTGCCTTTGAAAATGATCTGATTGAAACAAATCAATCGAACTCCTCTAAGAAATTAGAGGAGTTCGATAAATTGTTATGATCAATCTAGTTGCCATAAAATCTGTCACCAGAATCTCGGAAAAATTGCATACATGTATGGATATAACGAATTTTATACCTTGTTACATATCTAAAATATTTAGAAACACACTGCTTTGAAAGAAGTCAACGGATACCATGGTGTGATGAACAAACGACCATGGCGCCCACCTTAATAAGATGTAGGACCTCCTTTTGCTACGATGACTGCAGCAATCCTCCTACAACAGCGATAATTGAGAATTTTGGACCATTCTTTCTGTAGGCATACAAGTAGGTCTTGGACTGTTGTAAGCAGACGTCCCTTGACCTCACCAGACACTCCAGTTCATCCTACAGATGTCCTACGTCCACAAAGCATTGCATTGTCCAGAATGTTCATACTTCTCGGAGTTCAATTTTCGTGGTACCACAAACAGAGGTCCGAGGTCAAACCAGAAGAAACACAACCCTACCGTCACACCGCCACCTCCGAATTTCATAGTTGGGGTTACGCACTCTGTTAAAAGAGGTTCACCGGGCTCCCACATCCACACCCGTCCATCTGCTCGGTAGAGGATGTAGCGTGATTCGCTCAATAATACAGCTTTCGAAGCTTCCACGTCTCACTGTACACGCTGTTTGCAACATGTAGCGTTGTCTTAAAAGACGATGCTACATGTTGGTTAGGGTAATGTGAGATTTGCAAATCGCGGTCCTACCGTGGAAACCCATGTTGTGAGCCTCGGTTGGTGCTGCAGTTGGCTCCCTGCACTTCCATCTCCGTATGGTATCACTGAATGTTGACCTGAGATGGCCAAATCTGTCAAAAATTTGCCGAATAAATAGGCCTGCAACATAGCATCATATATCCGTTGACTTCTTTCCAAGAAGTGTAGATTATCATATATTGGTAAATAGAAAAGAATAAATAGAAAATTAACTTGCAATATTGAGTAGTTGTTTTAATTAACTATTCAGTAAGGGTAAACGTAAAAAAAAAAATTTTTTTTTAAATCTTTCCCAGTATATTTTTCGTTTCTAATTTAACATAACATAGAGGTATGAATATTTCATAATAAGCAGATAAAAGAAGGTCCTTAATGTTGTTCATATTTTTTAGATTATGTCAGCAATGGCGACAGTGCACTGGGTGTTATGGCATTCCAAATATGATGTCTCTCTTGAATATATACATGGATAATGACAATGAAGTGTTATGGGAATTATTATGGTCTCAGAATGCCAACATGCGACATTACGCAGCAGCAGTAGCCCATGTATAATGTATTATTATCTCAGACCTCCAGGGAGTCAAGGACTCATCGAAGGAAGCTTTCTTAAATTCATTCACACTAGATGCACTCACTGTCCCCCCAAAGGCAAACTATTTCACTCACTCACTGTTCTGTGAGAGAAAAATCTAGTTCTTACCCCTTTCTTGACTGTAAACAAACTTAATTGCCATGAATTCCCTCTTTGTTCTCTCCCTACCTTCCACATAACGAAAAGTTTCGTCAGACGATATCATACAACACCCATTCAGAAGTTTATATGCCTCTATCATAGCACCCCTCTTTCTCCTGTTAACCAGTCTTTAATCCATATACTCGCAATATGTCTTCATAATCTAAATTCCACAATCCTGGTATAATCTTTGTAACTCTTCTTTGCACTCTCTTTCTACAGCTTCTTTATCGCCTTGGAACCCGGGATACCAAATCTACACACAATGTTCTAGATGCGGTCTTATCAAGGCTTTATAAAGACACAAAAATGAACCTCCTTATACTTGTGTCAAGGTTCGCTTCGACATAGCAATTATCCTCTGAGTTGTATTTGCAATTTTTGATATGTGACCTTTAAATTTCAGATTCCTATTCACCATTACGCCAAGATTTATAGTCTCATCAGTTTCTTGCAGCATAACCCCGCTAATATAACATGCCGCTGGAATTGCATATCTCTTGGTAGACACTTCCTAATGTTATTAATGTATGGATTGAACACAAATGGCCCAAGGACCGAACCCTGAGGTACACCACTAGTCAACAGCATTGCTTTGGTGATTCCAGTAGATCCACAGAATTCATCTTAGAGAATTTAGGCTAGAAATGAATTAGGAGTACCAAAGCAATGCTGTTGACTAGTGGTGTACCTCAGGGTTCGGTCCTTCCTAAAGACACTTCCTAATGTCGTTAATGTATAGATTGAACAATAATGGCCCAAGTACTGAACCCTGTGGTACACCACTGGTTACCTTAAATCTGGCAGATTCACAACCGTATATCACTTTTTGATATCTGTCTGTCAACTATCCACTAATCCAAGTCAAGAGTTTATATTCCAATCCCATATTCACCAGTTTATGAAACAGCCTTTCGTATGGTATCCTATCACATGCCTTAGAAAAATCCAACATTATCATAGTGTATCCGTTCCCTTTATACAACTCGGCCGTAACATTGTTATAAAATATGAGCAAATTGCTAAAACATGACCTTCCTTTAGTAAACCCATGCAGCTTCATGCAGAGTATAGCTTATTTGTGTACCCATCTCAGTATGCGAGTTTTTACCAACCTCTCTAAAATCTTCACTAACAACACCAGAGATACTGACAAGTCGGTAGTTAGACACATCACTTCTTGCGCCACCCTTGTACGATGGAACTATCATACATCCCTTCCATTATTGTGGTATCATTCCTGAGCTGAGACTCAAGTTATACAAACATGTGAAATGGCCAACCAATTCAGCCGAACATTCCTTTAGCAAGCACGCAAATATTACACTATTGACAAATTCTTATCCAAGGTATACAACAGCTCTTCAATCTCAATTTCCTGCTCCTCTAACTCTTCATGTAGCAGCACCACTATATTTCCAGTACCACACATGTTGCATGTACCTTGTTCATATATCTTAGCAAAGTGAGCACTCCTTAACTAAACAATCTCATTAGTTCCGACACTCGAGTACCATCTGCATTCAATGAAACTATTCTTTCACATTCATTCTTTATTTTGATTGCGGCATAACAATAAAATTCTTTTGAATTGCCTTTAGCATACATAGCTAATTTCTTTTCATACTCTCTCATGATATTCTTTCCACATCATCTTCTTCTTGTGGATTTCTTCCTTAATATGGTTGCACATCCATTTTACTCCCAACCTATTTATTCTTCGAACTCGGGATACATTCAGGTACCGGCTCATTCAAGCACTCTTTCAAAGATGAATTGCTAACATCTTTCCTACGAAGCAGAAATAGAATTCTCCTAAGTTGATCATAATTTCCAGCTTTATAGTTCAGCATGTAACCTGCTGAAGAACATGAAACAAAAGATACAAGTGGATGGACTGATATAGAAAATGTAGAACAATTCACATATTTGGGAAGTAAACTGACATATGACTTGGATTGTAAAAAAGAAATAAAGATCAGGATTGCAAAGGGAAGAACAAATCTGAAGGCCATGGATAACATCTGGAAAAGTAAAGTGATCAGTCTGCAAACAAAACTAAGAGTATTGGAAACATGCATCTTCAGCGGTGTAGTGTACGGATCTGAAACGTGGGTAATAAATAAATAAGGAATCAAGAAAAAGAATTTTGTCATTTGAAAGAACTTGTTACTGGAAGATTCTAAGAATAGGATGGGTACAGAAAATCACCAATGAAGATCTCTATCAGAAGATACAACCAAAACAGAATCTAATGCAGAAGATTATAAAACGGAAGCTGCAATTATTTGGACACATCTGTAGAATGAGTGAGGACCGGAAGATAAAGACATTTATGTTTGGTATTTTGGATGGTTTAAACAGAAGAGGTAGACCATACAGAGAATGGATAGACAATATAAAAGACTGGTGTGGAATGGGTGTACAAAAACTGCGACACTGTGTACTGGACAAAGAAAGGTGGAAGAAGATAGTGAAACAGGTCAGACATCAACGGGCAGTGAACCCATGATTCGTGATGATGATGATGATGTAACCTGCTCTAATTGGAACAGTAGTATAATTACATACTTCCCAAGAAAGCACAGCATGATCAATGTTACCAGTTGATGGTAAAATAGCCATATTCTTCACAGAGACACTTCATTTGACGCTATGAACAAATCCAACACTCTTTGATCTCGAGTTCCTTCTGTCACATACTGCTTGAGAAAGTTGTCTCGCAACAATTCAATAAATTCCTGTTCTTTCTTATCATGAGATCCCTCTTCTATCCAATCAATGTTTGGATAATTAAAGTCACCCATAATGATCACTCGTCTAGTATCGATGAGGCTAAATTGGCGATGCATTTTATTGTACCCTGCAAATGAGATGCCAGGTCTGTAGCAACACCCCACCACATATTTCATTCTGTTAGCCTCCACTTCACACCAGATGGTCTGAAACTCACTGCTGAATGTGACATTATCACCACTGTTTTTACCCTAACTGGACTTAAGTCGTAGTACTATTAGTAGTACTCCCTCACCTCTCCTAACTCTTCTGTCATTCCTAAAATTAATATATCCTTTACACTCGATCCTTCGATCGAGTGTAAAGGATATACTAATTTATATAACATATAACATATTACCACTTCGCCTATTCTTATAATTAGACATGCGGTCTGTTCGTACTTGTAGAACTTTCTCTTTTCCCTCTCCAGACATACTCAAAAGGTTCGAACCTAAAGTGTATATTTTTACCCCTTCACCAGTTGCATAACCATGTTTCAAGCCATTCATATCTTTATCACGTCTGTATACCATAGCTGAACTTTCACAGCAATGGTATGCCTAGTGATGGTATGCCTAGTTTCCCTGACTTTCTTCATTAGGTCTCATCCCAATAAGTAATTTTCCCGGTCCTGTTGCCAAATGAATTCAGGTGCAGGCCGTCCTTATAAAAGTCTTTTCTACCATTAAACGCATGTCACACATCTAAAAACTCGCATCTGTTTCTTCTGCACAGCCTACGCATCGAATAATTTGCTTTCATTGCCCTCTTTAACTCGGTACTGTCGTCTGTAGGTAGCAAACCTACAATTTCTACTCTCTATTTCGTTCTCGCTTCTTCCAACAGACCTTTCATATCCTTTCTCATACTGTATTTGACCCTACTTAAACTATTAGTTCCTACAAGAACTACCATCTCTTTTACTTTTTTTTTTCTGTTTTTCAATTACGTGCGTCATATCTTTAATTTTCGCCCCAAGGAAAATAGGAGCAGTGACTTCCTCGGAAAACTTACATTTTTTGATTGCATCACCGTACATTACCTCTTTTTTTCCCTTAGATTTTAATTGACTTATCTTTATCATCATCAAGTTCAGTGTTTTCCTGGCAATGCATTTTATTAAATTGACGATTTTTTTTTTTTTTTTTGGTTCTGATCCTTTTTCTTATCCTATGTTTCGCTTTTCAACATTACCATCATCATCACTGCAGCAACAATTTTACTCATAGGGACAAAAACTTGAGCTTTAGACACTGCCCTATTGTGACGAGTTTTCGGAGCTATTCTTAAAACTAAAATTATTATTATTTTTTATTATATGACACCTCCAGGGAGTCCAAAGACTGATCGAGGGAGGGCACCTACTCCACAATTCTCTCTCTCCACCACTACTTTGAACATTTACACCAACGCCATCTAGCGCCAACACCATTAATATTTTTAAGACAATCACAAATCACCGCGGGATTCGAGCCCGCAGCCTGGAGAGCGGATACGCTAACCACTCGGCCAACCAAGCCTTTCAAATTCTACAATTATGTTATTAAATATTCTAGTACAATACATGCACCAAAAACTATAATTGGTCTATTTTTAGTATCTTATTAATCTAAGAAAACAGGCAATAAATCAAAAAATTGCCGATCTAGCTATGGTTAACCATCCTAAAATTTCTACGAAAACATGTCTAAGCACCGATACTTAAGTGCATGTAGAGGATAATGCATGGAGGAAATACCAAGGTTCACTCTATCTAGAAAAAGAAGTAGCTGAAGCATGCTCTTGGCTCAACTATGGCTTCGCAGTGAAGCAAATAGCAAGTGATAAACTTAATGGGACCAAAATCTGCATTCTTTTAATACAATATTTCAGATATTTAATATATTATATCTCATAGTGTAAAACGACATGAGAATTGTAACAAATCAAATTGATGTTTTTGGAACAAACATAAGAAATTCCATATAGGTTACAAAGATGATGAATATATATATATATATGCAGTATGTGTGTGACCAATAGTGTGCGAGTGCGTATATGTGTTCTTCAAGTAGTCAGCAGTGAAGCATATTTCGTGCTGACGTCATCAGAATACACGATTTCTAGAGCGAATTTGTAATAGCTTCATGTCTCATGTGAAAGTTGGATGCAAGCCAATAGAACTGAGAAGCAGGGCGTTGGCTTGCCGTAGTTTTTAAATTAAAAAATAAATAAATAAATAAACTATCCACGAAGGCAATCTGTGCGCATTAAATCATTTCATAGAATAGCCTGCAGCGGAAGTTTACCCTTCTCGCATTTAATTTTGTCGCATCCATTTTTAGATGCTTGTCACAAAGTGCGTACGCATCTGCTGAGATCACTTCATCCGTAGGCGTATCAAGTATATCTATAGCTAAGTAAATTTTCATGAAATTTATGATTGAAAATCACTATCAAAAGAAATCTTTTTCGTCAGTAGAATTATCGCTTTGTAACTAAGTAATTTCTTTATGAATCTCTTTCGTTAAGATTTCAAATCTCTTTTGTAATGGGAGGAATTTTAGGAGCAATCTGAGAACACACCAATTTATAAACATATGTCCGCGCGGTTAGCCTAATAGCTTTGCGCTTAGCAACCATATGCCTGGGAAACGAGTGTCCTAGGTTCGATTCCTGTCGACGACATGAGGAGTTTAAGGATCTTCCTCAGCCACGGCCAAGATAGCCGGTCCTGGGCGTGAACAGCGGGGGTTATTTCCGCCAGTTTATCTGGGGATTTTCATCCGGCAAGCAGGCAAACCGACCCCGTGAACACACACACGGATACAGTCAGGAATACTGACCCAGCCATAGGCCTGATTTGTCAGCTATGCCGGTTCCGAGCCCGGATAAAATTTGGGGAGACTCAGATGGTGCCGTATATACCTGTAAAAAGGACTCACGGCCGTTGTATCATCACACGAAATTATTATTATTATAAACATATGAGTGACGGCTTGTGGCCTTAATTATGTTGGTGATCATCCTAAACAACAACAGAGGCTGGACATGCAATTGAGTGCACCACAGACCTACATCAATGTCTATTGAAAATACTAAATGTAGGTAAATTGGTGAATATGAATTTGCAATGTTAAAGTCGGTAGCTCTTGGTGCGAAGCTACTGTGATATGATTCTCCAATGCTAAATAATGTTAGTACACTGATTGTGGTACATAAGGAACACATCTCATGTTCCCCATTCCCCCACCTCTAGGAAAGATTATTCATTGACGTCTACATATTGCTGGGTCATTTCCCTTCAGCCCAAATCTGTCCGTGCAGGCGCTATAGGATCTTTCTTTCTCTCTTTAACACACTCATTAAACGCTTTCGTTTTTTAAATAGTCCAAACAATCATCGCGTTGTATATTGGGACCGAGGTCAACCTGTCTGGATAGTTCATACGGTCGTCTGAAGATCTAGAATGTTTCCTATCATGAAAATTCATGCTACATCTCTAAGAGATCGTTTCTTCAAAGTGGAAATGTGGCGAGTTCAGGGAAGTCTAGTTGCACGTTTTGTGCTGTAATATTTAGTATTTTTTTTTAAAAATAGTAATTAGCTTAATGTCTAACTTAAAAACTAAAAACAAGTTATACCGATTTTTATTAACCTGTGAAAAATATGCAAGAGTTTAAATGCTAAAACCCCGAATGATCATTAATAAATTAATTACCAGATTTAACTAATTATGAATTTTAATTATTTTCTTCTTCTCCCGTAGTCCGAAATGAACCGTTGGGTCATTCATGGCTGGTAGGTGATACTCTTTGCCTCCAGTCGTCTCTTGTTCTTGATGTCAGTTGAGAAAGGGAAGAATTAGTCAATTTTTTGATGTTATCAGTCCATTTTAATCGAGGTCGGCCCCTAACCCTTGGTCCCGGAATGATTCCCTCTGGTGCTTGCTTTGGAATGCCATTAGCCCTCTTCACATGTCCGAACCATCTCATCTGTCTTCTTCTAATGACTGTCAGAATATTTTCCCTTTTTCTCCCATCTATTGAATCAATCAGTTTTGGACATTTTCCTTGGTTTCTTGAGCAGTATAGGAGATTCTCAAAAGTCTTCTGTAAGTTTTCATTTCAAAAGACAGGAGTCTCCTCTCATCTTCCTTCAATAAAGTCCAGGTCTCACAACCATACAAGAGGACAGAATTCACCAAGGTGTCAATTAGTCTTAGTCTGGTTGTGTTTGCTATTCTGTTATCTCCCCACAATGGTTTTAACTTCTGTAGGGCCACGGTTGCCTTAGCAATTCGGTATTTAATTATTTACATTCGAAGATATTTTTCAAATACACATTTGCCGAGTGCAAATTAATTTTAATAACGAAAATGGCAACATATCGAAGGAGGCAAAAAGAAAGACACGTATTTGTCGATATATTTTTTGATAATTAATAATATATATATATTATAATTTACATTATATAACCACCTACGTAGCGTGTTTGGAAAAATAATCACACACGATGCCCTTCGTTTGGAAAAAGATCTGAGAAAAATTGAATAAAATTATGACAAGAATCGTTATATGGACTTTTCATTCGAAGGTGAGTTAGCCAGTTGCATACGAAGGAAGTAGGCTTTTTTTCATCTGAGGAAATCAGGATTTTCATCTCGCATACAAGCATATTGATCAAAGAATGCACATAATTAACAGATAAAAGCACTAGTTGTAAGGTAGATGGCGTGGTTGCGAAGGTAGACAACATAGTGTATTAATGACAGCTAGATGAGTGGTGAATTTCGTGGTGTGCCTTCCCGAGATAGGTCTTGGGATGCGAGTTAATAATTATAATGATAATTAAAATCGTTATTAACTGAAGAAATATAAGCAGATATTTATCGAAGATTTTATTCTTTTACCAGTATAACTCTACCCAAGTAACAAAAAATGTGGTATAATAAAATAAAAAGTCCAAATGTATATTTACATTCGAGACTGATTTTTTCGCCGTCAAAAAGAATGTGAAAAATCAATCTCGAAATTGAGTCAAACCAAAAGAAACCTAATTACAGTTACTGGAACCTTATTCAAATTAATAAAATATAGTCTGATTAAAGTAAATTAAGATTTTTTAAATTTGAAATTAGTTTTTGTTAGGTTTACTGAGTTGTTTTTTTTTTTAATGGATCTCGTGACATGAAGTTATGCAGTGCTAGATTGAGAGATCCCAATAAAGCTTTGTTGCCAGAGGCCCGTGGTTAAGTTAGTCAACTTAGGAAATGCGATAACAGTGCCCATGAATGTACTCTAGCATATGCACAGATTTTAGAACAACAATAATAATAATAATAATAAATCCTTTGATGAGCGGCTCCTTCATACCAGAGCTTTTCTTGAAGTTATACTCGTACTATGAAAGTGGCTTAGATTATTTTTAACAATCATGTTTAGCAGTTCGTTAACCATTTATTTGCAATGTTTTTCATCTATAAAAGACCCAAGAATATTTGCACACGCGTCCTTAAACTCTCAGAATAGAAAATATCGCAATTAAAATATTTAATGAACTGCTAATCAAAACTCTGATCAAAAACCACTAACAATTCAATATACAGAATCCGAAACTAAGTTTATATCCCAATAGCTAATATCGGTTATGTTTTGTTTTACATTAACGAATTTATGTTACTTTTTGCTTGTAATAGAAATATTACATTTGTATTTCGTTGTTTCTTTGTACCAAATTTGGAAAGTTCTGATTTGTTAGTGATCTAACAGCTTAAGCTATTACAACGGAAGCTAATTAGAAACAATCCCCGAAAGAAACACACACACACACACACACACTCTCTCTCTCTCTCTCTCTCTCTCTCTCTCTCTCTCTCTCTCTCTCTCTCTGTAAATTTCGTTCGTTCTGAGTTCTCGTCCTTTGCAAGGAGGTAGCAGGCAGTCCCCGGGCGTCTCTTTCCATACATGGTCTCTGTTATGCGATCTGCTCATCTGTTGCCAAAAGCTATTTACAGTAGGAAGGAACATCCGAAACAAAGCAAAGCAGCTGGTTAGGGATCCCCTCTTTTGCAAGCAGGAGATTATGTGCGTGTTGAGCGGAGAGGGTGGGAGGAAAGTTTGGGGGAAGGCTGTTCAGCTGTGAGAAGGAAGTGAAAGAAACTTTTGACAGTTCAGGAAGAATTCAAAATCTAGAAAGAGGGGAACGTTCGAAATCCAGCATGTTAAAAACGAGAAAAAATATTTATTAATAAAAGACGCCTTTAAATAATTACAGTAAAAAACATGAAAGTTTTTTTTTCACTTATGTAATCGACGTAGTGGAGTAAATTAACGTTTTATGTGTTAAAAAAATGGAGAACGTAAATACACTAAGATGATAGCCATCTAGCGGGAAACTGAGTTAGTAATGTAATTTTCAGAATATTGAATAAAAAAGTTTCGATAAAAAAAACTCTAAGGAGATTTAGAAATCAAGGTAGGACGGTCGGTTCTCCTTGAAATGACTTTCAGATCTGTGTTGCTCCCATGGAAAGCAACATAAAATATCTTAAAATAGAGATAGGCTGAGACAAGTTCTAATATATATCGATTTGGGCCTAAAACTGTCGCATATTAACTGGGTAAGTAATCATAGAAAAAAGGAGGTGCATATTTTGTGTTGATGTCCTAAAGATGAGCGACCATTATAAATTTAGGGGGAAAACGTTAGCATTAAAGAATTATATGTAATGTAGGGGAGGATAAGGTAATATAAATTAGTAACTTTTTAATAACTTATTTGTAATAATATAAATAATAATTATCTAAATAAAAAAATTATCTTTGTGGTTTGGAAGGAATGTCACCTTTTTTGCTTTCTGTGTGTGTGATGATTCGAGTATTTTTTGATGATTTCCACATCTAGAAGATTCTTATCTCCTATGATAAGCCCACCTATGAAAGGTGTAAACTGTTCCAAAGATCAACTAACACGGGACCCGAAAAAAAAGGGGGGGGGGGAAAGTCCGCTTTTTCGCTATAGTAATAAACATTTTTCAAATTCTAGGAAATTTCACATGCTAGGAAATTACTGATCGATTCTGATCTCAGATTTTACACCCATGCACACTGAGACGATTATAAATCATTGTAAAGGGCCATGCAATAAGTGATGATTCTAATACAATATTCCATATATGATTCTAATAATAGTTACAGCAACATGTAATTCTAATGAAGCTCGTTCGTAAACATATTTTAATATAACATCGCGATAAATAAATAAAACTTTGAAGATTACATTTTCTAACGAACGATGCAACAGACTGATAACAAGAGCAAACAATCAGCAGCAGATTATTCTAATCCCAATAGTAAAAAACGAATTAAAAAAAAGGAGTTGTAAAAGGAGGTGTAGAAGGACACTTTTAATTTCATCGCTTTTCTCCTTCCAGCGTTGTCACTTCAGACAACGAATTATACGTTCAAATGCTGTGACATCGGTGGAACTATTTTCTTCGTTGCACATGGCAACAGGGGGGAAATGCTGACTTCAACTCGGAGAAGAAAAAAAAAAAAGAAGTCTAAATGTGATCCTGCATGCTAAAGACAGGTCCGTAACGAAATCAAGCAGAGTCAGTCGTCTGAATCTTGTCATTCAATGTCCTTGACGGAAGGCTACGGTTATACCTTTCCCTTGGCATGCACGGGAACAACCTGATAGCCGCTTATTGATGGAGATCGATATCAGCAAGCCGGATGGTGAGTGCGAACTTCTAGCGGAGAAAAGTTGGCCGCTGAGAGGGACGTTAAGTTTCTAGTGCTGCTTCAGCGTTTCGCGATAGAGAAATACGAGAAGCACAAATAATGCAGACAGCCTTTCGCTGAAATGGGATTTTTCTAACACTACACCATTCCTTAATGTTCTATACATGGCGGCACATCATCTTCTTAACGATTTCGCCTAACGCATACCCACCTATGTATGTATGTGTAGTTGATACTTATTTTATTTATTTATTTTTTGCTACGAAGTGAATTCGGAATGCACCACTGAAAGCTTTCCTTAATGTCCTTTTTTTTACAACCCTTGAATGCAAGAGGCTGGTTGGTTGTTTTGGATTTACGGCAGAAACAACCAAGGCTATGAGACCAAGTTTGTAACTTGCCTGTGAATACAAGAGGCGATAAGCTTGATTATTATTTATGGGAGCAAGAATAGCAGGAACGTAGATATGCAATCAGTAAAATACTCACATCAAATATTGCTGTGCGCCGATAATTGAGGTAATGATCCTCTACGACGACAGGCTATAATAAAATAGCAAAAAATCTATCACTTTTTCTTTCCCAAAAGGAGTACATGAATCTCCTTTAGCACTAACTTTTTGAAGACAGGTAGGCAGCCAGTCTCTATCCGTCAAACCTTCATTGATAATGAGGTCAAGGTATGAATAAACCAAGGCTTTCTTTTCAGGGGACAAAGAAAGAGAGAACGTACAGCAGGCAACTGCCTGCCATCTCGTGATACTAAACTGCAATACAGGTAACCCTCGTATAACGCGGTACTTATAACAACGCGGTTTCGCTATAACGCGGTCTACAAATTGCAGTAATCCTTTCTCTTTTCATATATTTTTCGCCGTCAGACTTAAAAATCAAATTTTATCTTCGTTCAATTTGCGTCTGCTCGTATCGCACATGTAGTTATAAGTAGCGAATTTATATTAGGGGAAATACCCTTTAGCACGCATGTACGTCAATTGTTTACTTATAAAGTGTTTATTGTTAAAAGTTGTCTTCGTTTTCTGCCAGGAAAGAGCATTAAAAATCATGTGTTCATCTCAAGCTGAGCACTTTATTTGCTGGTGAGTTTCAGACAATATTAATGGTTGCTTTTTTATGTAAAAAATTTATTTTTATAGCAATCGCCACTTAGAGGGATTTTGCGATATGGTTGAAAACGAAAGTAGTGAATTAATTGATGAGGAAATGAATTTAAAGGATGAGGAACTGGTAAAATTGATAGATGACGTCGAACCAAATGACGGGAAAAATTCTGCCGAAGATTCTGATTGTGATGAATCCGTTAAAGAATTCAGTTTAATGAAATTAGCAGAAGGATTGGACTTGGAAAGAAAGTTAGGAAGTTATTTTACGGATAATAATCCCTCAATGGAGCGCTCCGGATTATTCACGAGACAATTGGATATTTGTTTAGCTCCGTATTATGAACTTAATTATAAGTTAATTATAACGATAATCAGGGATGGAATCCTCGAAAATGGACAATTGAATATTGATTTATTATTATGCATGATATCTCCATAGAGTCCAAGAGCTCATTGTAAGAGACATTGCACACGCAACACACTATAAAAGACTTCAGTTCGACTCTCGTGATCATAAGAATCTCTATGGGCTCTTTTCAATTGAAAGTCAGTTAGCCAATCTCATAGAAGGTTTTTTTTTTTCTCTCAGAAACGAGAGTTTTCACCCCGCATACAGACAAAACAGCCAAGAGAACACACACAATTTACAGACAAAAATAGTATTGGTGAGTGGTAGATGGAATTGCGTGTAATTTGAGAATTAAGTAGGAGAAGTGGTAAGTCATGTGTAGTGTGCCCTCTCACCATAAGTCCTTTGACTCCTTGAAGGTGAGCAGATTCTTCTCTTGTATTTTTTAGCTAGTATTTTTTAATAATTCTTAAGGTACTTATATTTTATATATATAATGTTTTTAGCATTATATATATAAAATTATATATAACGCTAAAAATTTAAATATATATATATAACATTATATATATATAAAATATATATAATGCACAATACACATAATAAAATACGCTAAACAAATCACGCTTAATCTTCTTTGAAGATATTTTGACTAACATATGAGTAATATAATCGCTGATAGGCCTATCCTTCAGCTAAATACATAACTCAACAATGCCCAGAATCCGCACCATACTGCACATCTAACGATGCATTATAAAGCTTAATGCATTTTAGGAACTAATGAACAGCTAATGAAAAATTGTTCTAAATGATGAATGAGTAGCGGGTTAACAGGGCTTGAGAATTTATTGACGAGATAGCTTTGATTAAGTCGGTGAAAAATTTATCAGAGCTTTATCACGATATGAGGCATTACTAGGCTAGGCAATGTAGTGGCTTGCACGCATTTGCTTTTAACAGATCTCTAGTACTATTGGCAACCCAAATACAATACTAGCAGAAAATGCATTCCTGTCTATTAAAAATAAAGACTGCAGAATTCTTATTATTAAAAGTCTATTAAAAACTAAGCCTACCATAAACAAATTTATTATAGCTTTTGCGACTCTGATGAAAGATTAATCAGAATTATTTTAATGGTTCAATCAGTTGTACAGCTAGAAAATAATTAACCACTAGGGCGATATCATTCAGTGATCTATGCGCAACCTTCCCCTCCAATACATGAAAATTATTAATCATTCGACCACTTATAATCTGTCTAGCTATACCGATACATGGTTCTATAAATAGAAAGTAAGAAACAGAGAAATATCGCATACTGAATCATGAGTTTACCTTCTAATATTTGTCACAATTCCAGTGTTTCATATATTGTTCAGTTTTATATGAGAGAGAGATATTTTATATATCTCTCTCTCTCATATATAACTGAAATTGATTGATTTCGAACTTATAAATTAATTTTTCTCAACTTACAGTATACAAAGAATTTATTTATTTAGCGTATGAAGATATAACGGCCCAGGAGGCTCATACATGTGTGGCACCATCTTAATAAATCAATACCCCCACTTGGTTTTTTCCTTTCAGTCGTTTCCGGTAGGTGACTCGTAGACATTGCCCACAAAGTATTCCTGGTGAGATTTTTACAGGGTATTTCACCATTGCTTTCCCTAACTCCCCAATTTTATCCGGGCTCGGGACTGGTATGGCTGGGACGTATTCATGACTGTAATCCATGTGTGTTCAAGGGAGCCGGTTTGCTTGTTCTGGGGGACGAAAAACCCGAGTTTCCGGTCGAAAAAACCTTACCTCCGTATGAGACTGGCTAATCACCTTTAGTCGAAAGGGCTTCGTTTATACTGACTGAGCGGAGGATCAAAATTAAAAAATCCCTGCTTAATGCCTTGTGGAGCGCCAGTGATCCAAATACTCCGAAACTTTACACTAATACACTTTGGGTAATGCAGAAGCGATATCTGAGAGAGAGAGAAAAACAAGGAGTTCAAAAATTCACCACCAGGGGCTTTGTATACATCAAATGCATGGTATTTGTATATCACCAACTTAGCAGGTACCAGGAGGGTTAAAAAAAAGATGGACACGGAATTTTTCCCTTCGTTCTCGTTGTTACCATCCACAGTGATGGCACCAACCTTGCCCAAACGTGAAACTGTACTACCAAAACAATTGCAATGCTGTTGCTGCACTCCGCGAATTTCGTCGCTTGAACAAATGTCAACGAGGTCCACTGTCTCCATGTGCTCTGCGACGAATGATTAGTCGTTTTCAAGAAACGAGATCGTTGGATGTTAGACCTGGCAGAGGCAGCAAATCAATTAGTTCACAATATGCGACTGAAGTTGCTACTGCCGTTGTAGCAAGCCATAAATAACAGCATTGGTTCCTGCAGTGCACGTGTGGACACATGGGTGTGTGTGTGTGTGTGTGTGTGCCTTATACAACGGTCTACATTTCCACCCATTCAACACAATCCTGACAGAGGAGTTGAGGAATGAGAAACTCACTATTGCTGGCTACACCTTCAGTTGAAAATTCCTTAAAGGTTCTTTGCTTCCCAGAGAACTCAACGGTATTCTCGTTACAGACCGAGTCAACCGATTCTCTACAAACTGACTTATAAGAAACCGTAATTAAAGGGCTAAAAAATCAACACGGCCAAAATCATATGGATTTCATTTTCCACTGAAATGTTTAGGCTCAAACGTCCATCACTGCGAAGTACAACTCGACTTCATACAAACCTAACTAATGTAATGCCATGGCGGTTTTTCTGTTCATTCTTTGCAATGTCTATCAGTTACGTATGCCAAGAAACATTATATCACGCTTGTGCTTGTCATAAAAAGTGCATTATTATTATTATTATTATTATTATTATTATTATTATTATTATTATTATTATTAAGTTTTAAAAGAGGTAAACCGTGAGTAGACATAACTATACATAAAAATATAACGGAAAAACTCACGTAGAAAAATTATTTAATGGTATAATTTTCGCCCGTGTGTCACAGGCATCTTCAGTACAATTAGGCACAAAAATTAAACATTAACTGACAATTCCAAAAAGCGCCACCTAAGTAGCTGGTGTAAGATAACTAAAAAGGTCAATAACTTTCCTAAAAAAAAAAAAAAAAAAAAAAAAAAAAAAAAAAAAAAAAAATTAATACAATAAAAAGTTAGGAAAGATTAGCTGATTTGTAAAGTACTATCTCCCATAAAGGGGACAGACGTAAGCCGTCGGATCTGTTTAAGTTAGGAGAATGAAGTAGAGTTTCACATGCTTCTTTATAAAGGCGTTCCATGAGAAACTGACTTTTGTGAAGAACTCTTGTCTTTTTCCAATGAACTCTGTGTCTAGTGAAGATGGCATGTTCTGCAAGTCCAGACTTTTCAGGTTTAAAGTATTCAATATAAGATTGGTGTTCTTCTAGCCGAATGGAGGCAGATCTTCCCGTTTGTCCGAAATAACATAATCCACAAGAGCACGGAATCTGGTAGACACCTGGATGATTGAGATGTGGAAGCTTGTCCTTTGGAGAAGCGAGAAAGGTGGAGATTTTTCTAAAAGGTCGAAAGGCAACAAAAATATTCAGTGGTTTTAAAATTTTTGCTATACGTTCACTGATGCCTTGTATATAAGGGATGGTAATGCGCGTTATTTCCTCTGTGTTTGAAGAGGGAGACATATTAAATCTACTCAAAGTTCTTTTAATGAAGCAATTCTTATAGCCATTAGATAGAAAGGAAGAAGTTATATATCGTATTTCTTTCTGTAAAAGATCGTCTGTAGAACAAAAGGAGTGGGCCCGATGAACCAGTGTTTTAATAGTTCCTGCCTTTTGACTGGGATGGTGATGAGATTCCGCATGGATATAATGGCCTGTATGAGTCTTCTTTCTATAAACTGAGAAATGTAGGTTACCATCTGGTTGGCGAAGAATTAGAAGATCTAAAAAGGCTAACTGCTTATTTGATTCTACTTCTAGGGTAAACTTGATCCTAGGATGAAATGCGTTTAACTTATTGAGAAATTGTTGAAGTTCATCAGAAGAGCCATTCCATACAGCAAAAATGTCATCGACATATCTGAACCAATGAGTAGGTCTGGGAGAAATATTGTCAAAGATACGTTGTTCAAAATGTTCCATAAAGAAATTGGAGATAGCAGGAGAGAGAGGATTACCCATTGCTGTTCCTTCAATTTGTTGATATAACTTATTTTTAAAAGAAAAATAACCAGAATTTATTACAAAATCAAATAAGTTTACAATGTCTGAAGGAAATTCCTGTTGTAGTAATTCAATACTTTCCGAAAGAGGCACATTTGTAAATAAAGAAACAACATCTAAACTGATCATGATATCAGAAACGTCCAAATGAAGATCTGAAATTTTATTTTTAAAATCCAAAGTATTTTTTATATAAGTATCAGTTCTTCTAGTTGAAGAGGAGAGTAAATTAGATAAAAATTTTGAGATTTTGTATAGGTTGTATAGGTTGTAGATTGTATAGGTTGCCCAACTTACAAAATCTCAAAATTTTTATCTAATTTACTCTCCTCTTCAACTAGAAGAACTGATACTTATATAAAAAATACTTTGGATTTTAAAAATAAAATTTCAGATCTTCATTTGGACGTTTCTGATATCATGATCAGTTTAGATGTTGTTTCTTTATTTACAAATGTGCCTCTTTCGGAAAGTATTGAATTACTACAACAGGAATTTCCTTCAGACATTGTAAACTTATTTGATTTTGTAATAAATTCTGGTTATTTTTCTTTTAAAAATAAGTTATATCAACAAATTGAAGGAACAGCAATGGGTAATCCTCTCTCTCCTGCTATCTCCAATTTCTTTATGGAACATTTTGAACAACGTATCTTTGACAATATTTCTCCCAGACCTACTCATTGGTTCAGATATGTCGATGACATTTTTGCTGTATGGAATGGCTCTTCTGATGAACTTCAACAATTTCTCAATAAGTTAAACGCATTTCATCCTAGGATCAAGTTTACCCTAGAAGTAGAATCAAATAAGCAGTTAGCCTTTTTGGATCTTCTAATTCTTCGCCAACCAGATGGTAACCTACATTTCTCAGTTTATAGAAAGAAGACTCATACAGGCCATTATATCCATGCGGAATCTCATCACCATCCCAGTCAAAAGGCAGGAACTATTAAAACACTGGTTCATCGGGCCCACTCCTTTTGTTCTACAGACGATCTTTTACAGAAAGAAATACGATATATAACTTCTTCCTTTCTATCTAATGGCTATAAGAATTGCTTCATTAAAAGAACTTTGAGTAGATTTAATATGTCTCCCTCTTCAAACACAGAGGAAATAACGCGCATTACCATCCCTTATATACAAGGCATCAGTGAACGTATAGCAAAAATTTTAAAACCACTGAATATTTTTGTTGCCTTTCGACCTTTTAGAAAAATCTCCACCTTTCTCGCTTCTCCAAAGGACAAGCTTCCACATCTCAATCATCCAGGTGTCTACCAGATTCCGTGCTCTTGTGGATTATGTTATTTCGGACAAACGGGAAGATCTGCCTCCATTCGGCTAGAAGAACACCAATCTTATATTGAATACTTTAAACCTGAAAAGTCTGGACTTGCAGAACATGCCATCTTCACTAGACACAGAGTTCATTGGAAAAAGACAAGAGTTCTTCACAAAAGTCAGTTTCTCATGGAACGCCTTTATAAAGAAGCATGTGAAACTCTACTTCATTCTCCTAACTTAAACAGATCCGACGGCTTACGTCTGTCCCCTTTATGGGAGATAGTACTTTACAAATCAGCTAATCTTTCCTAACTTTTTATTGTATTAATTTTTTTTTTTTTTTTTTTTTTTTTTTTTTTTTTTTTTTTTTTTAGGAAAGTTATTGACCTTTTTAGTTATCTTACACCAGCTACTTAGGTGGCGCTTTTTGGAATTGTCAGTTAATGTTTAATTTTTGTGCCTAATTGTACTGAAGATGCCTGTGACACACGGGCGAAAATTATACCATTAAATAATTTTTCTACGTGAGTTTTTCCGTTATATTTTTATGTATAGTTATTATTATTATTATTATTATGTACTCGTACACAGAGAATATGTTTTAAAATCAAACCAAAGGTCTAAGTTATTTATTACACAGAACATATACCCTCTGTCCAAAAAGAAACCGAACTTTTCGAAAATAAAAGAAACTAATTGCGCCACCTGTTGTATCTTTTTGTTGTCGAAAGCGGCAACTTTCATTAGCGTTGTGTCAACTGTTTATGGCATTTGTTTCATTAGAAGCCGAGTTATAGCGCCAAGAGTGACAGTGGGTTTTGACGAACGGTCGCAAAATGAGTTTCAAAAAAAGAGCTGCGATTGACTTTTGTATTAAACTTGGTAAAAGGTTTACCGAAACGCATCAAATGCTTCAAAAAGCATACGGTGATGAATGCTTCTCCGGTACTCAAGTTTACGAGTGGTTTAATCGATTTCAAAGTGGTCGTGAGACGTTTGAGGACAACGAAAAGCCAGGCCGTCCAAAAACTGGACTGAGCGAAGTTAACATCCCAAAAGTGTGTGATTTCATCAAAGAAAACTCAAAATCGTCCGTGAGCGTGATTGAAGATGAATTGGGATTCCAAAATCAACTGTACACAATATTCTGACCAAGAGTTTGGGCCTTCGTAAATTGAATTCGTGATTTGTTCCCCACAAGTTGACCGACGACCAAAAAGTGTATCGAATTGAACACTGCAAAGACCTCATTAAAACCGCACTTGTAAAGATCAAACTTCCTTGAAACGATCGTTATTGGTGACGAAACGTGGTGTTTTGAGCATGAGCGTGAAACAAAGCGCCAGAGTGCTGAGTGGAGACCACCAGAAGAGGGGCATCCGAAAAAAAGTCGTTTGGAGAAGTCAAAAGTAAAGACAATGCGGATTTGTTTCTACGATTCCAAGGGCAATATCCACAAAGAATTCGTTCTTTGTGGTCAAAAGATCAATGGTGAGTTTTATCTCGAAGTTTTGATGCGATTGATAGCGAAAATTCGTCGCGTACGGCATGAATATTGTGACGACCGACCGTTCATCAAAACACACTGTCCCTCTTGGCATTATAACTCAGCTTCTAATGAAATAAATGTCATAAACAGTTGACAACACTAATGAAGGTTGCCGCTTTCGACAACAAAAAGATACAACAGTTTGCGCCACTAGTTTCTTCTATTTTCGAAAAGTTCGGTTTCTTTTTGAACAGATTCTGTATATACATCATTGTTTAATTACTGGATTTGTGAGCTTAATTACTCAACCTTTAATTCTAATTAAGAGGATATTTCAGTGTGGCAGCACAGCGGGAGGTTATGACACCAAATGACATGCCGAGAGCGATGGCACTGATAACGGATAATGATACGAGGGTTAAACTAACCACAAACAAAATGGAAGGTCGCGCAAAGTATGTGCTCTACTAGCAAAACAGCATGTGATCACGTGCCTTTCAAAAGGTCTATTGTTGTATGAACACTTCCTTCGCACAAGGTGGAACAAAGTCGTTAAGGACTACTGTGTCTTCCCACTGTCATCGGGAGAGCCAATGAACAGTCAGGAGCCATGCCATCGATCTCTGTGAAGGAAATTGCCACTGGACTGGTGTCAGGAGGATATGCGAGCCATAAATCAGATCAATGGTTATGCTGATGACGCCTTCCGAATCATCTTCCATCCCCAAAGTAATTTGTCACCCAATGTGTGCCATGCCTTTGTGTTTTGATAGCAGCGTTTAGATATCTAGCTATGAACTCCTCTTAGGTACAACGCTTAGAAATTTTTTTTTAAAAAAAAAGTCCCTCAGGGAAAGATAGAAAACTCAACGTTACCCTCTCAGTTATCTATTGATTGGCGTCATAGTGCTTGAAGAAAATAAAATGGCACGCGCTGGTGTGAGTATCTTGTATGTTTAGTGATATTTGGCGAGCTGTTTCTTATCTATTTCTCGATCCATTCCTTATGTTGGAGAATCGAAAACAAAAAATTTCCGAAGAAGGCATATGAAGAGAGAAATCTAAACTATCAATTGCTTCAGCTAATAAAGGTTTGCAGGAAAAAAATTAAAAACTCTGACAATACAAAAATCAGAATCAAGACAGGAGATAAAAGACCTACAAAAAGTGTCATTATCAAAGGCGCTTTGGTTTCATAGGAGCACGTTCGTTTTAAACTGAATTGTCCTTACGCAATCGATACTATGTGCAGCATTTGGTCATAAAAGACCCGAATTCGAATGTTACCCATGACAGAAGAACCGTCTCTTTCTTAGATTTTTTGGCTCAAAGGAAAACTCAGACAAAAAGATATGTTTGAATAGTGGAGTGCGGAACGAGTGGGATGAAATGAACTCAACTGCACGGGGATGCCATAGAATAACAATAATCAATTTCATAAATTTAAATTCAGTTAAAATAACATATTGAAACTGTACAACGATTCTGGCAATATTATTCTTGCTTCTGTGAATCTTTTTCGAACTCGTCGAAATATGTTATTTATTTATTGCCAAAAGTTAGACAAATGATACGAAATTATATGAAAATATTATGAAGTTTAGACCAGTGTGGTCAAAATGTAAGCATCGATTGTCATCATTATCATTTTAATTGCAATTAAAATGATAATATTCTAACAAGTATAGGACGATACAATGTAAGCAATATATTATTGTTGCATTTAGCGGACCATTTAGCTTCTTCAACGTAATGTGACCTTAGCACTGGGCTTTGTTGGTCAATTTTATGTATTTGTTTTGTTTTTAGTTAATTTTGCGTTTATATCAGAATTAGTGTGTACGTAAATTAACTTCATATTTTTCCCAATTCAACTGTCTCAACTTATGCTTTAGATTAGAAATATTAACGCAGTTATATAATATATAAAAGTAGATAAAAAAAAATAAAATAATGCAGTTAGTAGTTTTGCATATTTTTCTGACTTCGCATCTCTCTCTTCACTAAATTCCTGGTTATAGTTAGTAGAAAGGAAGTGCGTTTAGTAAGTAGGAAGAGGGCGCTATTGTGGTGGTTAATAAATGCAAAATACAACTGTACGACAGGCACCGTTGGTAGCACACGGGGGAAAATAAACACAATCAATAACTTCGTGGCTAGGAAGAATGTGTACTGGTATTGCATATTAAATAAAGGGCTTAGAAGGGAGTCCTAAAGGACAGCTGTGTCCTACAATTCTCTCGCGTAAGCACACATCATCGGGAATCTATTAAATCTCTCGGACCTTAGAATGCGATTATGGCTTCGTTGAAGAAAGAGCATATTAGTCTAGTGAAACTTAAAAAGCTTTTAGAGTGTAAGAGTTCTGGTGAAAAAAAAATACTACTAAAATCAATATCGAAATGTAAATAAACGTACTGGATGCATGCTAGTGTTCAGAATCAATCAGCGCGAATGTTCTTATCGCCAGTGATGAGAAGACCATCCCTACTTATTTTCTTCATGTTTATGAAGTAGAGATTACCTTTCAACACTTAAAAGAAAATTCTCAGCCATTTTTCTCTTCTTTTAGGTTTTACGAAACTGGACTGGATGAGATACATTTGTAAAATTGTGCGTGAAAACACTCAAATGTTTTTTTTTTTATTTTTTTATCGTACTGTACTTGAATGTTTGGTTTTTTGATGAACGATATTAATTTTTCTTTCATATTTGCAACGGCTGTCATTCGTTGAAAAGCATCTAAAATGAAGGTAATATATTGTTGATCTTAACTGATGTCATGCAAGCACGCCACCTGGCATACGCTTTTATTAATCCATAGTTAGCAGCTCTTCACTGACCTTCAATGCAGGCAAACAGCAATTACAGAAATTGCCTCGTTTAATGGTATTTTAATGGAACCGAGAAATACACATAAACACACCGAAAAATCGATTCATTCTTGCTTTTCAAATTACAAGATATGCTGACATATTGTTCTATTTATTATTTTACATGGTAATAAGCTTATTACGTTTCATAGCAGCAGAAAAAGTAGTGCCAAATATTTAATAAGAAATAAGTGATCCATAGAGAACATTCAAAGAATTATTTACGACGCTTTAGCTGTTTTTAACTTTAGAATTTTATTAGCAAATAATCCCAGTCAGATTTAACGAAAATTTCTATAAAAGGTCACTGGTTATTAATAAACAGTATCGTAGACTAAACATCTCACTGTGATAATTACTGCTCTCATAAATGACAATCTTCTTTATCATGACATTTGCACTATAATTATATAAATTCCAAATTCAATACACAACCTGTGCATTTTGAACAAGAAATATTCGTATATTTCGCTTTTGGCAGAGTGCCAACAGTAAGTAAAAATACGCCAACAGTAGAATTGTAAATGCAAAAGCTTGTTTGATTACTACTAACTTCTTGGGTAACTAAGTGCATAGCATATCTGTTATGTGGCCAACAAAAATCCCACTATGACATGGACGTTCGTATATGTTTGTAGGTGATGAGACCACCACTGGGCTTATCAGAACTAAAATCTCAAGTGGATTGAACATCATTCTTGGCCTTCTCCAGGACAAAATTCCAAAATAATCTATCCTTGCTCACTTACAGCATTGAAATGATGAAAGGTTTATTTCGAACCCTCTCCTAGTAAGATTATCATAACAAAAAATAATAATGGTCCTTGTTCATATGCCTGTGAAAATATGTGCAGGGTCATAGATGGGTTGGATTCTTCTTCTTCAAGTGTCGTCCCGTAGAAGGAGGTTGGCAACCATGTCACGGAACTTTTTTTCATTCTTTTGCTGCTCTGGAACATTTATGGTACTTCAAGCCAGCCCAATCTTTAATGTCTTCAAACTACATTCTCCTGGGTCTACCTTCCCCTCTTTTTCCATCCAGTTTTCCTTCTAATATTAATTTCTGAATGCCTTTTTGTCTAGTTAGATGTCCAAAATATTTAAGTTTTCGATCTTTAATGATTTTCATTAATGTTCTTTCCGTTTTTGCTCGCTTTAAAACATCTTCATTTTTCATTTTCTCTGTCCATTCTATTTTCAACGTTCTTCTGATGGTCCACATTTCGAAAGCTTCTATTTTTTTTTCTCTGCTTCTTCATTTAGAGTCCAAGTTTCACTGTTGTATAGAGGGCGTGACCAGATATAGCATTTTATTAATCCTTTTCTTGTGTCTATGTTAATGTCTCTGAATGTCAGTACAGTTTTCATATCAATATAGCCTTTTCTTGCTATCTCTATTCTTCTTTTTATTCCTTTAAGGGCATTTCCTCCATCTGTAAACGTTTGCCCCAAATATATGAAAGACTGAACCTGTTCAATTTTCTTTTTGTTAACAGAAAACAAAGTTATATTGAATCTGAAGATCATCTTCAGATTCAACTGTGTCATCCGCATACCTGCAGTTGTTGAAGTTCCTACCCCCGACTTTTACACCCTTCAATTCTGAAATATCTTTAAAAACTTGTTCATTATATATATTGCATAGTAAGAATAAGACACATCCTTGTCTTACTCCTTTTTTGATTTCAAAGTTGTCATAATATGCATTTTATATCTTATTGAGGCCATTTGATTCCAGTACAGTAATCCCTCGATTAATGCGCCCCCGATTAGTGCGTCATTTTTTTTGATACCCAAATTCCATTAGTGCGCCTATCTTAAAAATAAATGTTACAGATTTTAAAATTTTTCTATCTATACATTTTTATGGTTAACTATTTTAAAACACTCACCAGAATGAAATAATTTAGTTACCGATTTAAAACATTTTATAAAGTTATTTTTAATGGCATACTACACTACTTCCATGCACACTACGTTCCAAATGTTTACCGCCAAATACAACTTCTCTCATACAACCTATTGACCAAAGGATTATCGCAACCTTTAAGGCATACTACCCAAGAAGAACATTTAAACAGGCAATAGAAGCAACATCCGTTGAGAATTATGACATTAGTAGAATTCTGGAAGAAATTGAATGTTAAATTTGCTATTGAAAATATTCATCAATCTTGGAATGAAATTACTGCTAGCAATATGCGAGCCGTTTGAAAGCACACATTCTTCCACATTGTGCAAAAGATTTTGGAAACTTTTCAAATGAAATGGATAATGTTGTTGAGGAAATCGCCGACATCGGGCGTGAACTGCGTTTTGATGAGATCGACAATGATAATGTCCAAAGAGTTAATTAAACCTCATTCTGAAGAATTGAGTGATTCCGACCTGCTAAATTGAGATGCACAGCGGGAAGGATCCCGAAGAATATGAAGAAAATGTAACCACTGATAGTCAGCCAAAAGAGATTTCACAGAAACAATTTGAAAATAGTTTTCGTACAATCGAAGTTTTTAAGCAGCAATGCTTAGAGGCTGACCCTGGTGTAGAGAGAACCAGTAAAATTTGCAGAAGAGGCAATAGGGCCATACCGTCGGTTGTATGAAAAAAATGAACAAAATGCCCGTCAAATTACGTTAGCTCAATTCTTTGTTAAGAAGTAGAATAATAAAATTTATATTCTGAATATGTTTTAGTGTATTTCAGCTTCATGATTTTCCTCTAACTAGACCCTGAGACATACCCTAATTCTTTTATAAAAAAAAAAAATTAAGGGTCATAAAAGAAATCTGACGAACGAATTATACATTTTCCCATAGGTTATTATATTCGATTAGTGCGTTTTCGACTAATGCGCCTGTTTTAAAGAACACATTAGACGCACTAATCGAGGGATTGCTGTATATATTTGTACTTATGAATTGGATTGGGAGTAAAAAAAATGTTCTAGATAATGCTTAGAAATAACAGATACGATAATACTGGCATATTTAGCAAATATTTAACGGCTTGAAGTTTTTAGAAACCATTTTTAATCGGTTGTTTATCCTATTAATGCGTCTTCACTGCACAGTAGAGAAGTTATGCAGTTAAATCTTATTATTAGTTTAGCTGTGCAACTTCAATAGCATGAGAGAAATAGTTTTTCTTGAACTAATACAAACAATAGGAGAATTAGCTGTAGTTATCCGTAAATTAGCCACTTCGTATTCATTACGACATCAATAATATGCTATAAGTTTATAGTATTTTAGGGTTCAAGTAAGCATCTTTGATTGCAATGAAAAATTATTGTGATAAAACAATAGGTTCTTAGAGGCGTTTTTTCCATGAAGAAAGTAATATTTTAAATAATTTCTCTCGTTACTGCCATCTGTTGCGTGACTGCGGTACTCTACGCACTTAGATAAATGCATCAGTCGCGAAATTTTATCCAAGCTTGCTTTCCTCACTGCAACTGAACATCGTCTAACTCTAGTAAATAATGCAGTGTTGATGTTTGGCCACCTGGCGTTTGTTCTTTGTTTGTCCACTGGTCCTTTGTTAGAACAATTACTCGAAGCAATTTGAGACCCATGCAGAAACATAACAGTCTCCATAGAAATGACTCCAAACGATTATTTGGACTAAATGAAGACTGTAACGCCATCTACTTAATTGTATTTTGTTAGGAATTATATCGAATATTATAATTCACAGTTTAAGTGGAAGAATTAAGAATCGTAATATAGGTTACAATTATAAAAATACTAAAAAGAAACTAGAGAATTAACATAAGAAAATTCAAATGCCTATATTAAAAGACGCCATAGATTGATCCCAAAAATAAAGGGAACACTCGAAAAAAAAATTAGTTCTGTATATATATGTGTGTGTGTGTGTGTGTGTGTGTGTGTGTGTGTGTGTGTGTGTGTGTGTGTGTGTGTGTGTGTGTGTGTGTGTGTGTGTGTGTGTGTGTGTGTGTGTGTGTGTGTGTGTTTCATGAATAAATAAATATATTGGAAAAAGTTTTGGAGATTTGCGACAATTTTGAAAAAACCTCTCAGATGAACCGCATAGCTTAGAAATATCGAGAAAATTAAGAAAAAGTTATGTATGTCCTGAATGCATAAAATATATGTAGATACTAGTCTATTTTATCATTCACTATCATAAAATGTACACAAATCTATTGTAAAAAAGTTTAAATTTATCAAAAGTTTCGCGCACGTACACTTACAGACCATTCATGGCCATTTGCAGTAGAGAAATGTAAACAAACGTAAAGATCTAGTGTTAAATCATAACTGCATAAAATTAACTGTTATTAATTAGTTAAATTAATTAACATAAAATGAAAATTTTATAACGATTAATTCATTAGTGTAGAGGCTAGGCTACCATAAAGCAATCATTGCTGCTTCTTCGTTATCAATGTATGAATCGTTATACCTATAAATAAATATGATTTTCTTGTTCGTATTATTTTTTCCATTTTTGATGTCTAGTGTTAGTAACACGTATAGCATCTACAGTATTTTGTATCATATAAGACAATACTGATGTAGGCACTGAAGGACATACGATTGCTCTTGTAAACACACAACGTTAACTTACCGTATCGAAGAATACAGTACAGTACTGGAAATATATTTTCACTTCCTTATGATTTTCTTTAATAACGAAATGTTTTCTTAAAAAAAAATTTTAATACAGACGGATGGAACACGTTGAAAGACTACCGGTTTGCCTACTTGCGAGGTGAAAAATCCCAAATAAACTGATGGAAAAAACCCTGCTGTCCACGCCCCAAACCGGCTAACTTGGCTATGGCAGATCCTTAAGCTCCTCACGTCGCCGATGGGAATTCAAAGCCAGGCATATTTTGTTGCGAAGCGCAAAGCCACTAGGCTAACCTCGCGGACAGTCGACCAGCGTACAATATTATTTATGTCACTGACATCAGAGCCGTTTGTTTAGCTGTTATGACAGCTTTCCAAAATATTTTAAAACGGTGTCTGAAATAATTGTTTCAGACACTGTTGCCATTTGCACACTAAACGTTTTCGCTTAAAAAAAAAAAAAAAAAAAAAAACTGAAATAAGTTGATGTTTTAATTAAAATCTGTCAAATAGCAGATCTTAATTAAAACATCAACGGAGACGAATAAAGTCTTATTCGTCCGTTAGGGGGCGCACAAAATGATGACATAAGCTTATATTGATGTAAAACGCAGTTAAATGACTGCATTTTAGTGTGACATGTCCTTAATTAGATAAATATGAAAAAATAAATCCAGTACTTCTCCACCTTCCTCTCCCTTCAATGAGCTGAATATCCCATCAAATTTTTATTAATCTTTTAAATCTTTGGGCTTTTTTTATGAGCTCTAATTTTATTCATAGAAGAGATGTTCAAGTAGTGCGAAGAAAGAGCGAGCTAAGCTGATTGAAATTACTGCCAGCGCTGCAGGTAATCTTACGAAATCTCAAATTAAGTGTCAGTACGATCACGTTTTCTTTAATTATATCTGTGGTCAAAATTTTGCTGACTGAGCGCTCGTTATTGATAACCCTGTTGACTTTCACTTCATTTTCTTGGATATACCGTGTGATTTACGACGCCCGATATTAGAGTAACGAACACACATCATAACTGACACTTGAAGTGATTGGGGCATTAAAGTCATCCCTGCTGAAGGCAATCGAGAGGAAATATTCCAGAGAAATTGCGATGTGCATTTGAAATAGAGTTTGCGATGCATATGTATTAGCGGCACTAAATGAAATGCTAAATCTGGATGAAATAAATTTGCTTTAAAAAAGTGAAAGGTCAACTTTCATTCTCTTCATATATCTCTGCTAAAAAGTATCTTTGTGACTTTTGAGCCAACAGTAACAAACACGTTGAGAGCCTAAACGAAAAGAAATGTGTGGAACGGTATGGTAGCAAAGCTTGTTCTTCAGCAAACTTTGTACAATACGATAGAATATCCAAGAACTATTCAGTTATAAAATTCTTTATAGATGTAATACGAAAGACGTATCAAAACCTCAGATATGGTAAGATCTCATCATAATGCTTATCAAGGATTTGGGCCTAAAGTGACCTGTTCCGGCCTTAGAAGTCATCCTTCAATCTGTTTAGAAGACATCCTGGTTTTCGTTTTCCTAGTGGTTTATAATTTAAGGCTTGTTTTGGTAATCTCTGTGTTTACTTTCTTTTAACGTGTTCCATCCTTTTGTGTTTATATTTTTTAATTTTTCCTATTACTGATTCCTGGTTTAACTGTTTTATAATTTCTTCATTTCTTTTGTGATCGAATATGGTAAGATCTAATTCTCCCAAAGATTTGGTTAAAATTCCCCAAGTCTCCCAGAAAGGTTCGATAATTTCGGCTGATGATGATCAGGGTAGATATCGCACATTAGTTTGAATTTTTATGTGACAGCCGTTGCATGTTTTATTATTGAAAACGAATCCTGACTTGAATTGAAACGTTGGTCTACCAACTGCCAGTTTAGCGAGATGAAAAAGCCAAGTTTCAAAGGGAGATTCACTCATCTTAAAGGCTCTTATAAACGTTTTACACCATACAATCCGGATCTTTACAGCTGAAAGATTAATATCACTATAAGGTATGACTAAAATAACTGCATATTACTTTAAAAGCATGACACAAATTGTATTCAAACCACTGAATAAAAAGAGCTTTGCTTTTTTCTGTAGGAAAAGGAAACAATATTACTCATGAGGTAAGCCTCTGACCTCTCTCTCTCTCACTGCTGAGGAAGGCCTTCTCCCCTAATGAGGGAGGGTTGAGTCTACTTCTCCCATGGTGACCCAGCTCATCTTGAGCGAGTGTATCCTCTCTCTAGCGAAAGGGCAGCGCATTTTAATCCCGCCTTGGCATATATGTTTGTAGAGAGGATACACTAACCATTCGACCAACCAGACTGGTAATAGTAATCATATTTTTACAAACTAGCATAAGTCATTTATGAAGTTTATTCATGGCAAATAAGTAATAACTCGGCTCACATGTCATTATTGATGATCAGTATTATAAAACTCTTGCACATACCAAAATTCAGTCACAAAGACTTACCGAAGCAACGGAGGTGTTCAAAATCTTAGACCAGCTTCAATAATGAGCACGAAAGGTTTTTGCTAGTGAAATGTGAAGACTGAAACTAATTAATTTCGAACAATGCTTGGAAAGAAGTCATCGGACACCCTATCAGCAAGCATCGGACTATGTAACGAGTCACGTGTTTGTAGCCAGTATGAATTGGAGAAATATGATGCTCCCAAATCAGTACAACTGTGTCCGGGTGAATGGCTGCAAGAAGAGAACTGACAGAGTTTGAAAAAAGCGATGCGGTAGCATGCCATGTTGCAGGCCTATCTGTTCAGAAAACTGTTGACAAATTGGCACATCCCAAGTCAACAATCAGTGATACCATACTGAGATGGAAGAGCAGGGAGTCAACTGCAAGTGGACGATTCACCGCACTCACCGAACGTCACCATAGAGATGCTACGAAGGAGGATAATATGTAAATATTCTCTTTCAGCAAGACAATGCACCGTGTCTTAAGGCTGCTGCTGAAACTGCGTGGTTTGTAGAATAGCCTTCCCAGGGCCCTGATCTCGATCCTATTCCCTTGACCTCACCAGTCGCTCAAATTCATCCCACGGATGAACGATGACGTCGGTTGAGGTCAAGGGACGTCCGCTCCACAACATTCCACGATCCCATTACATAGTTATAGAAACAATGGTCCAAAATTCCTTTTTATCACTATCGTATGCTTGTGGAGAATATGTCGTAGGTGCTGCAGTCATCGCAGCGAAATGAGGTCCTACATCTTATTAAGGTGGGCTCCATGGCGGTTTGTTCTTCACACTATACTGTCCGTTGACTTCAGCAGTGTGTGTGTGTGTGTGTGTGTGTGTGTGTGTGTGTGTGTGTGTGTGTGTGTGTGTGTGTGTGTGTGTGTGTGTGTGTGTGTGTGTGTGTGTGTGTGTGTGTGTGTGTGTGTGTGTGTGTGGTTTACTTATTCTAAATGTTAGTTAAAGTCAAATATAAGAAAAAGTTAAATATTGCATTTGAAATGGTAGAATTCATTCGCTACTTACTCAACAAGAATTCTATTCTTGTTATAACAATTTAAAGAAAATATATATGGATAAGTCCTAATATTAGTAGATATTTGAAAGAACACGAATGTATGTTTTGAACCCGAGGTGACCACTTTGATGGCGATGGTGAGAGGGAAGATGCATCCTTCCAGAGTCGTACATTTACAGACTATTCTGTTAAGCGAATGGTAGTTTCATTGACCGTTATTTAGTCCTAACTTGCCAATGTCTAACAAAGCGGCTTTCAAGCCCTTTAAAAGACTGATTTAATGTCCAGGAAAAACATTGAATTCTGAAAATGTCAGGTTTTCTATATGGCATACATGTTTGGGGGCAATTGCAATTAAAAATGAACATTAGTTTGTTAAATACCGTGAGTAAAAAACAGAATGGACTTCAGGAAATTTATAAAGCTCCAAATAACAATGGATTGAAACTGCAACGAAATTTTAGATGTTTTTTGTAGCATATAGCATTCGCATTTCCAGATGGATAGAGCTAATCACTAATGGAGTCATGAAAAAAGACTCGACATTTGTTCATTGGCTGGAAAGACTGAGTTCGAATCCTATCAAGGATTAAAGTAGCTTTTATAAGACCTTTTCAAAGGAAGGCGAGTGCGCCTATCTCATACAGACGCGGGAAGATGTTCATTCCATAAAACAACAAACAATCCATGCCTCATAACTAAAGTTGCTTTAATTCCAACCAACCATACTCATAGGATAGCACAAAAGAACTTGGGTGCAAACGTGCATCGAGTTATTATGAAGATTCCACTAGCCCAAAATAATATTCTAGATACAGAAAAATCTCACCCGAACAGATAAACAAAGGGTACAAACTATCAAAGTCTTCCTAGTTGCTATACCAAGGTTTTTATGTTGTATTCCTATCTCGATGAAAACATCAATCTTATGTCTGCACAGTTCAACATTAAAGCAAGCATTCTGTTACTCGAATATTCAGCTATCCAGGTTAACGCCTGAACTACTTCTCGATTCTATTGAAATACCATGGAGCAGTTTTATCAAGTATCAAATGTCATGTCAAAGTAATTCATGTTATATCTTAGTTGTTCTTTTTTTCATGTGAAAAAATGAGGAAATACCAACAGCCGAAGTATACAAATACATTAATTTTTTCCAGTCTGTCAATAGAGCTTTGATGTGTTGCATAGCTGATTCAGATATGATGCTATTTTCAGTATCAAAGGTCATTAAAGAGACATCAGAATCATTAAATGTAGTCCGAAAACATCTACAGTCAGGCGGGCCTTCTTAATGGAGAAGATGGAAAGGGAAAAATACATCAAAGAATCACCACAATCGAAAAATATCTATTTGGTATTAACATTCGGTCACCTGTCGATTGTGCCTATGCAACAGCGTGACACCACCAGTAGACGGGAGGGTCATTGCGACGCTCTTTGTGTCTTCTCGCCAGTTCAATAAAAATTCATCACAGCAGAGGGACGCACCGCAATCCAATCGATACCTCGTGCTGCTGCAGTACCGCCCTGCCTCCAACCACACACAATTATTACCGCATCACCTTAAATCTGTACACTTATGGGGAGAAGAAATCAGAGAAATTGAACGCATTATGTACACCCTAACAGTTCATCTGGAAGAAAAAAAATCCCTTTATAGGTAAACTAGATGTTCATTAAATCTATTAATCCTTAAGGGATTCAAAAAGGGAAAGATAGGCTTAAAAAGAGCATTGTGTGCGATAAAATTGAATTCATGAAAGCCATGTTGATATAACACACAGTTAAACTGCCAATGTTCTTTATCGTATAACTGAAAATTGCCTATTAAAATCCTATTAGAAATCTGGTTCCGGTTTAATCATTTCAAGGAACTTTTCTGTTCAGTGTTGAATCATTTCTTGTTCTGGGAAACATCTTCCCAGCAGCAAAGCAAATGCACTTGTCTCTACGCAAAATACTGAATATTTCACTATAGAAAATATCCAGTTCTCTTAATAAATTGTGTTGATATTCGATGATCGCAATGTTGATTAATATATTCTATAGAGAGTTTGTATAACGAAACTTTCTGGGGAAAAACATCTAAGTTGGTGAAGAGAAGTGTTGGCTTTGGATATGAAATTCGACCCTGAAAAAGTCTCTAACAAAGCTGAAACCTTCTCAACCTACTTCCCGCATTCTTAGTTCGATTCAAACCTAGGAGTCTTACGAGGTGTAGATGTTTTATCAGTTGTGGGGAAATTTACGAAACTCATTTAAAGATGCAGTACGATCAAGTTCGATCCCATAAACTTCGGTGAGTTGAAATGGCAAGTACATCTGGATTACATTGAGGTCATGACTTGAGGGAACGTCCTCTGTTAATTGATGGTATTCCCGTGCCAATGTTCCTATTTTGCATCGAAAAAATTAAGTTTCCTGATGGAAAATAAACCTTGCTGGGTTCTTATTAAGCCGAGAAATTTAACTTCAATTTAAAAGTTCTTATAAAGGTTCCTAGCGTCCTAAATGATTGAATGCTCTATCGAGACTAGTATTTCACATATTTCAAATTAGTATTCGTGAAAGAAATTCGTTAAAAGAGAAATTTCTAAAAGATATTTTTGAAAATTTTTTTCTGGTAATTCCACATACTAAAAGTTGTTTAGCAAGTCTTGAGTAGAGTAAAGGCTAGAGAGAAAGAGAGATTATTGGGGTGTGTATGTGTGTGTGTGTAATCTTTTGGAGAAATATTCAAGCTGGAAGGTTCCTCATAGAACAGGTGTGGAGAGATCAAAGAAGAAGAGAAAAAATGCCGTTGTTGTGGTGAGTATTTTAAGCTGGACTGTGTATAGATGATAGGATAGCTAGATGCTAGACTTGGTTCAGAAATTTCAAAAATATGAAAACAGATCATGGGTACCATTTCATTTGAACAGAATCCATGGAAATACCAAGATAGAAGGAGACGGCCTATATGACATAGTCGACAAGAAGAGAATCAACGATTCCGAAAATAACCAAAAATGAAACCTTCTCTAAGAGATGGCTAACTTGTAATACAAAGCATGCTCGGAAGAGAAGTATTACCTTATAATGAGAGGAAGCAAAAAGAAAACTTTCTGGAGGCTAGGACAGCAATATAGATAATAGGAATCAATGATTGTGCAGTGGGAATTTGAGGGAATATCAATCATTATGCTTAATGTCTTCAGTCAGTAAGCAATACAAGCTACTGAAAAAGAGCCAAAAGGCTTCACTTCGGCGATGCAAAATTATTCAAATTAAGTGGATATTAAATCCAACATTATTTTAAAGCCGAATAGAGAAACTAAAAGAGTTTCGTGTCGAATATGGAAGCTATAAAAGCTTGCGGATCCAAGCGTAAGCAAACCTTTCATGACAGGGGAAACTCGTGGCAAAGGTGGGGTAAGTTCTGATCACTTTCCTTAGTATTAGTATAGCCACCTTTACTACGAGTTGCCCCTGTCATGAAAGTTTGCTTACGCTTGGATCCGCCGAAGCTTTTATAGTTTCTATATTCGGCATGAAACTCTTGTAGTGTCTCTATTCGGCTTTGAAATAACGTTGGATTCAATATCCACTTAATTTGAGCAATATAAGCTTTACCCATCGATTCCGCTAGTCAGATGCTACTCGTAAATCATTGAGTACGCTGCATGATACTGATTAAATGACTTTCTTCTAGTTATTATTTGCAAATTAAACATGACTATTCCTAAACCCGTTTAATTACAAACATCAGGTGAAAGCAACCAATGAAATTACTCGAAGTGGAATTATTTTTAAATTGCAAAAAATTTCAATCCAGTACAACGTATCTTACCAGTACAATGATCATAAAGAACTCAATAAGAAATCAAATGGGCGTTTCCCATGCTCGCTGGTTACACGTGCACTCTAATACATTTGTGACTCAATTACGTGACGAGAATTGAACAGACAAAACATGACACAAGGTTGCTTTCAACTGCACTAAAGTACCAATTAGAGAGTTATGTGTTCTATGGACATTTACTCTGTTCAAAAGTCCAATTTCCGCAAGGAAATTAAGCATTCTGTAAAGGAACAGAGCGTAGGTAGACCTCCTTATATACCTTTAAAATATCGCAGTGGAAAAGTTTCTTTGCATACGAATGAAGCACTATCAACCTTTTGCATTTCATACCATACTATTTTAAATATTACTAAAAGTCATAATTTCCAACAGAGAATTTCATAAATTCAAAATCTTGTGTATTTTTTAAATGTTCACTTTTTTATGTAATTTTTAAATAATTACCTACGAGAAGAATGGTAAAATTTTAGTATAGAGATTATTACTAGTTCATAATAAACATATGAAGACAAAGACCGAGACATTCAAGAATCATCTATGGATAACTCGAGTGAGGAAGAACACGATGCCCATGAGATCTTACAAGGTGAAGTGGAAATGGCACTGCAGGAAATGAAGAATGGAAAGACCCCTGGAATTATGGAAGACTTCTCAAAACTGGGAGGAAGCCCTGTTATCAAACAGCTGACTAAACTCTTTAATAAATGCCTAAAACAGAGAAAAATTCCAAAAACTTAGAACAATTCACTTCTAATATTAATTTTTAAAAAGGGCAATAAGAAAGAAATTAAAAACTACAGACCTATAAGCCTACTCCCCGCCATATATAAAGTCTTCACAAAAATTATAAATAAAAGAATAAAATCTAAACTAGAGGGAATGCAATCCTATGAACAAACTGGATTTAGAAAGAATTATAACTTTGGACCATTTTCACACATTAAGTCAGAATTTAATCAGAAGTTGCATTATTTACAATAATTCAACTTCTGATTAAATTATATAAAAACAGTGAAAAGTTCCCAATACAAAAAGGCATCCGGCAAGGCGACACCATATCTCCCAAATTATCTACAGCTGCACTAGAGAAAGTCTTTAGTAGCCTTGATTGGGAAACAAAAGGAATAAACATAAACGGGGAAAGGCTGCATCATCTGAAATTTGCAGATGATATTGGCCTAATAGCAGATAATCTTGAAGATATGGAATAAAGGCAAAATCAGCTAAGTGAAACCTCAAGAGTAATTGGATTAAAAATAAATAGAGAAAAAACAAACATAATGAGGAATAAATAGATAAACCATAGAACTGTCAAAGTTGAAAACCATGAAAGAGAACAAGTTACTTCATATGTATATTTGGGCTAACTGTTATCCTTTGAGGATTGCCAAAGAAAAGAGATTGAACGAAGAATTCTCCTTCGATGGATAGTTTATGGGAAAATGAGAGACATATTCAGAAGTGGCAATCCCTATGAGTCTAAAAGGAAAGCTTTCGACCAGTGCATACTTCGTGTCCTAATATAGGGAGGAGAAACATAGACTTTAACAGAAGTCCTAAACAAAAAGCTGAGAACAACACAACATCGCATGGAGAGAAGTATGCTAAAAATAACATTAAGAGATAGGAAGACAAATGTCTGAATAAGATCTCAAACAGGTGTCATGGATATTGTAAAATATATTAAACAGGCTAAGTGGAGATGGGCTGGCCATAGTGCCAGATGCAGTGACGGCCGATGGACTAGAAAAACAACAGAGTGGAGACCAATGGATGGAGCAAAACAAAGAGGAAGACCCAGAGGAAGGTAGAGGGATGAACTGGAACAAACTGCAGGAGCGAGATGGATGGAAGAAGCAGAAAACCGAGTGGTCTGGAAAATCATGGGGGGAAAATCATGGGGGGAAAACGTCCAGCAGTGGACAGAACCAAAAGGTTGAAGAAGAAGAAGGTAAACAGCATCACTGAAATACTTAGCAAGTGATCGTTTGGTATTATGTCAGATAGTATTAATTATTATTATTATTATTATTATAAATTCGGTTTCTAATTTCTAATTAAAAATAAATTATGAAATAAATATTAATAAGAATTTGTGGATAAAAGATGTCACTGTTTTGATAAATGCGAAATAACTCTCGAGTAGGTAAACAGCGTGACTGAAGTATTTAGCAAGTGATCGTTTGGTGTTATGTCAGATAGTATTTAGTAACAAACGTCAGTTATTTATTAATATTTTTGTCTAAATTTTCTGAGAAGAGAATAGTGAAAGTAAGATTTTAAACTTTATTCATTAAAATTAAATATTTACAGGTAAATATTTTTAACTGCCGAGCTGTGGATAGCCTTACCTTTGAAATAGCGATCGTCTCATTGAGCTAATTTTAATCAAATTTTGTACGCATGCTCAAAACTCAAAACTCATATAAAACTTTCTATCGATGGAGTTTCATTGCTGGAAGTTTGATGGGGCTAGGGATATCGGTGTTATATTTCATATAGAACTGAAATTCAGAGGTCATATTTCAAAAAAATGGCAAAATAGTTCAGAAGATCACCTGGATACTCAAAAATGCGTTGGCTAGTAGGGACAAATTAGAAAATATGAAATATTTTATTTATTTCGAGGGATGTGGCGTCCGTTTGTGCCTAATAGCTTGATTTGATTTCGTACGAGTTTTAAATCTAAGTGTCTTAAAACTAGAAATCTGTGAGATCCACTCTGATATCTTCTACACTATTTCGTTCGTTAAAAAAATGCTTGTCGCGACCAACTAAATTGATTTCATGACCAACCAATGTGTCGCGACGCATGGAGAGTATATTGAACAGCTCTTTTGGTTTTTGTAGTTTTAGAGGAATCAGCTCAGATTATGAGGCCAGTGTATTATGTTCGTAAATTGTATGTTCTTCTGATCGGATGGTCTGTTTTGCAGGATGAAACACTAGATTTTCCAACCCCCCCCCCACTAACTCCGTACTATACTCATAAATTTAGATTATAAGCCCTGCTGTCACTAGATATATCACTTCCTCTGATCTTCAAATGCAACAGCTTGAACACTTTGGGTGTTACACATGCCTAATGGCTTCAGTATTCACACTGGCTGTATTTCGTCGTAACAAAATGAAATTATGAATTTCCTTTTGTATTTCATTCAATTTTGAATTTCATTTTCATTTAAAAAGAAAGGATTATAAACAGTCAGTTATTCAGAAATGAAAACAAATATACTATAAACCATAAAAGCGACAAGATACATATATAAAGGTACAAAATTTAACCTTAGGGTATTTTACCAAATAGGAAACTAATACGGAAAATAATTTATCGTGAAAAACAGCACTCTTTTTTTTGTAGTACCTTGCAATTGTTCCCAAAACATCGTATTCGTGTTTGCCAATTTTATTTCTTTTATCCTTTACATCAGAATATCAGCATTTTGGTTAATTGGATTGATTAATAATAATCAATCCAAGTAGTTCGTTCACTGGCAAAAGTATTTTAACAATTAAACAATATTAAATGAATAAATTAAATTAAATGAAAAATGAATAAAGCGTCTAATCAGGATAACATTTAAAACCGACTGATCTAATTTCAAAGGTGAAAACATTAACAAATTTTAAATTGAAATATCTCTGAAGCTGTTAAAAATGGGTTAGTATAATCGAGAGTTTTTTTAAAATAACCCGATAAAACCGAAAAATAATTGATAGTCTCGAATTGTAGGCAGCAAACGCTACTATTTCAACCAAAACTATACATTCATTTTTAGAAGACTGAAAACTTTACATTTTGGAAGATTAAAAGAAATTAAAATTAAAGATTAAAATCATCCTTTGACCACAATCACAGCTTATTCATATCATCCTACAGGATAGCTACATCTCCTTTATTTACTATAGCTCTTCCCAACTTAGTATCGTCAGCAAACAACTGAATAACACTCCTCAATTTATCTCCAATATCATTAATATACAGATTAAACAACAGTGGATCAAGAACATAGCCTTATAGCCCACCACTGGTCACTTTGCTAATCTTCGACTCTCCTCAACCCTACACTACTCTTTGATGACTATTTGATAAACACCAACACATATCCATCTCACCAATCCAGTATTCATTCCCATTTGCTTTAGCATACTTCACAGATTCGCTCGCCGTATTTGGTCAAATATTTTTGCAAAGTCCAACAATGTCACAGTATAGAAATTACCTTCATCTAGCTCCAGCGTAACTTTATTATTGAAACAAAATAAATTGCTAAAGGAATATCTCCCCTTAACAAAACAATGCTGACATCTATAAGAATTGCTTTATTATCCACCAATCTTGAATTCTGGCTTCTACCAACTTTTCCAAAATTTTAACTATCACTCTGGAGGTAGTAACGAGTCTGTAATTTTCAAACTCTGTTTCGGGCCCACCTTTATGCAATTTAACTATCTTACCTTCCTTCCATTCTCTATGGCCTCCATCTGAACTGAGACTTAAATTAAAACGTCTATTCAACGATAAGGTCAATTCCCTTGCACATTCACGCAACACACGCACCCAAATCCCATCTAATCGTATGGCAGAATTCACATTGAGATTTTTTAATATCCCAAGCACAGTTTGTCAACATCAAAGATCATATCCACACCCTTCTCATTGGCTACTACTGTACCTTCATCCTGATGATAAACCTTCACAAACTAATCACTCAGTAATTCAACTAATTCTTCAGTCTCTGTTACCTTTCTACCAGCATTATTCAAAGATAGCTTTCCATAAAATATTTTTTCCCTTCTTCCCTTCGGAATATTCAGCCTGTTTCATTTCATCATGTGATTTTTCCTTCTGTACCATGCATATCACCTTTATGCCCTGCGCCTCGTACTGATCATGAGCTTGTTGATCACATCTCAGCATAAATATAAAGCCTTCACAACAACTTTTTTTCGCAGCTCGTGCTAAATGGTACTAATCCATTTAATCCCAACCTTTTTTATTCATCTCCTTGAATTATTTTCTATGCATTGTTGGCATCTTTTCCTTGCTGTATATCATGCCATGGAACTACTCCAAGTTGTCCTCTAAGCTTTACAAAATCACTAGATGCATAATTCCACAGATACTTTCTTAAGTATTCTTAACCGAGGATTCAACATGATCCAACACCTTCCAAGATAACGCCTAATGTTCACTCTCTCCAGGTGGAGCCAAAACGAAAACCTTGGACAAAGACAAATTCTCAGATGTTATCAATCCAATATTCCCCTGAAAAGCAGGTTGTCCCAAGTAATTGTATCTCAGTAACTGTATAAATTCTAATTTCCTTATTCTATGTGACATCTCATTTCAATCTATATTCCCATCATTAAAATCACCCATAATAATTACCTTTCCCTTACTTATAGAATTGATTTGCTGATACATGTCATCTAAATCTACCCTTCCCTAAGTACATAGCAGTAACACACAACAAACATAACTTTGTGTACCCTTATCTCACACCAAATAGGTTCAAATGCACTTCTCTTCCGACAAACCTCAAGGTTGGATGGTAGCAACTCATCTGCTATCATTAGAAATCTTCCACCACCCATTTTGTTCACCTTGTATATCATCTTTGGTCAACCAAATTTCACTGATACCAATTACACCGGGCCAAGAAACACTAATCAAAGATATTAATTCTTCAAGCTTGTTTCTGATAATTCTAGCATTTGTATACAAACACTGAGAAAAAGAAAACTAGGACTCCTCAAGAGATTCAATGATGACTTCAAAGGCCGGAACAGGCCACTCTAGGCCTAAATCCTTGACAAGCATGATGATGTATACAAACATCTGAGGTAAACAAACACTAGACATACCAGAACCAGTTACTTCACGTTCTCTACTGCTACTTTCAATAATACTCCCACATACTCTCTCTCTCTCTCATTTCATTTCCCTTCCCACTACCTTCAGTTCTTTGAAAACAAAATCAAAATGAACATTCAGAAAACTATTATCCTATTTGAACTGAAAAGTAGAGAAGCAATCCCGCCAATTAAATATCGCACTACTTTCTACAACACCCAAAGTCACTGCATTTGCGAAGCTCTTCAGAGGGGTCCACACCTACCAGAATCTGGGCGTACACATGGATCATAATCTAAAATGGGAAAACCCCATATCCCAGCTGTTACACACAAAGATACACATTGTATAGAATTCATAACATTAATAGCGTAGTATCTGATAAGGTTTTTACAGACTCTATATTCTGCCCTGATGCTCGGCAAATTACACAATCTACAACAGAATATTAAAGAAAATCTCCATTTTTAAACACACTGCAGTTAACAACTCTACTTTATCCATCACGTCAGGCATATATAGTATAGCTTTATAGCATACTTATCTTCTCACATAGAAATAAACATTGGATTGATTTCATTGACCATCACCGAACCCTTAGGTAGTATGGTCGAATTTTCCAAATACCTCAGGCGAAAAACAGTATCCTGCAGCGCCATTTCACATTCTGACACGAAGAATCTTTAACCCTCTTAACGGCAAGCTCAGAAATGAGAAATCGGAAGCAACCGGTTTCATTTGATACACCTTGTAGGGTTCAAGTATTAAAATCCTCATGATTCACCACAAGTGTTGGTCTGAACTCCGACCTACTAGCTATATCCCAGTGGGGAAAGGACAATCTTGTAGACTTCAATGCCACCAAACCTCAGAGATCACACTCAGTCCATTGTGATCTCTGGAAAGAAAATGTTCGCATCCCTCCCCTGACCTTCAATAATACTGAGATATCTAGGCACAATCATATTTCCCTTCTTGGACTGACCTGCATAAACACTAATGGAGTTCAGAATACCTTGCTAATACTCCATGTAAACATATATTTATTATTACACCACCATTATTACACTACTGTGTAATGTAGAAATTGCTCAGTACAAAATTTTGTAGCAAAAAGTGAAATGTATAGGCAAATAACCATTAAATGTAAATATGCGCTGCTTGGAAAGAAGTCAACGAACACCATAGTGTGAGGCAGTGATTCTTAACCGTTGGGCCGCTGCACCCTAGGGCGAGAAATATTTAATGTTTGTTTCTAGTTTTTAAAATTTTGAAATATATTAAAATAATTATTTTTGACTCCTTATTTTACTTTGTTTCAAACTTATATCGTTTTGGATTAATAATCTGAATTATGCAGTTTAATGCAGTAATTTCTTTTGTGGTGGCGCCACAAGTCGAACTGTTCGCAACTGGCAACATTGCAAGGCGTGACATCTGCCTACTGGATGTGTAATAGAAGTGATTCTCTGACGTGTTAAACAAGACTAGTACGAATGCATAGAACTGAACGTTGTGAAGTGCTACTTGAGTGCAATTACTTTTCGAAACTTTCAGTGCTGTAATACTGATTTGTTATTTCTTAAAATCTCCTTATAAAATGAGCTCATTTGAACAAAGAACATTATTTGATTATTACTGTAAAGTATTACTGTAAAAATATTACTGTAAAGTTGATTTCTGTTTTCTGTTTTTTTTTTGTCATTATAATCAGAAAGTAAAACCATTATTTTCAAAAAGTTTAACTATTATTATTATGTTACTACAAACTAAGGGGCTGCGAAAATATTTTAGGATACTTAGGGGGCCGCGACTACTAAAAGGTTAAGAACCACTAGTGTGAGGAACAAAGAGCCATAGTGCCCCCCCTTAATAAGATATAACACCTCTTTTCGCTGCAGCAATCCAACAGGGCATACTTTCCACAAGCCTACGATAACAATCAATGAGAATTTTGGACCATTCTTCCTATAGGCATGTAATGAGGTCCTGGACTGTTGTGTTGGAAGACGTCCCTTGACCTCACGCAATGCTTCAGTTCATCCCAGAGATGTTCGGTAGGGTTGAGATCAGAACTCTGTGGAGGCCAGTCAAGTGTGGTGACGTTCGTGTCCACAAACCACGCAATTGTTACAGCAGCAGCCTTATGACACGGTGCATTGTCTTGCTGAAAAAGACTATTTGTGGCATTTCTGCAGAAACACCAAAGTAGGAAGTATTGCATTGTGTAGAATATTCGAATACCTTTCGGATTTCAATGTTTGTGGTACCACAAAGAGAGGTCCGAGGATAAACTAGGAAAACAGGACCATACCATCACACTGCCACCTCCAAATTTCGTAGTTGGGATTATGCGCTCTGGTAGAGACTTTCACCGAGCAATCGCCACACTGGAGCGACGAATCACGCTACACCTTCCATAACACAGCATTTCAAGCTTCCACGTACCACTCTACCCCCTCTTTGCACCACTGAAGACGACTGTTCTAGTAATGTTGGGCTTTAGTATTGTGGCCCTACCATGGAAACCCGTGTTGTGAGCCTCAGTTCTGAATATTTTTGTGCAGATTCGTGGTCCTGTTGATTCCAGGAAGTCAGCATTCAACGTACCGGCCGACGAATGGCATTTTTTGCATATTATCCTTCGTAGCACCCTACGGTGACGTTCAGTGAATGTGATGGGTCATCCACTTACAGTTGGCTCCCTACGCTTCCATTTCAGTATGTTTTCACTGATTATTGACCTGGAATGGTCCAATTTGTCAAGTATTTGTCGAACAGACAGGCCTGCAAAATGGCATGCTATCACAACCTTCTTTGCAAACGTCAGGTACATTATTACACGACACCTCCAGGGAGGGATCGTACTCTACATCTCTCCATCTCTGTCATCATCTACACCAGCGCCAAGCAATGCATGTAAATGTATGTAAAATGTTAATAAATAAACATAAAAAAGAAAAATCATTTCTGCGAATTTCTTCATTATTTAACAAATAACAACAAAAATGAGATTTTGGATTTATTTTACAAGTTGGCTCTGCTGTACGCAGAAGTGACCAATAATAATGAAACATTTATTACACGATTTCTTGGCTTGTGACATTTTTCATCGTTCTTTTTGAAAGGCGCCATCATTCTAAATTGGTTGCGATACATGTATATAAAGTCGTTATACAAATTAAGATTTTAGAAACGAAGTATATATCGACAGTAGCATAGCTTGGTTGCAGGCGCCCTTGGCAAATTCGTATCTAAGCCAGCCTTGACTAGCCTAGGGATTAGCGTACTCGCTCTCCAACCAACAGGGCTGTATTCCTATCTCTGCATATCGATATATTTCTTAGCACTAAAGGAAAAAACATTCCTACTATAACACTCGAAGTTTCTCATGATATTAAGCGTGATATAACACAAGTTAACGAAATAATTTGTTTGCCAAGTAATTTTTGTTTGCATTTACACGTGCAATACACATTAATACCATTATTACTGTTAAATAAGCACTTCGTTTGTAAAAAGAAATCCCCCCTAAGCTCTCGTTATTAAACAAACTTTTATTTAATTATAATAAAGAGCCAAAGGCTTCAATTCGGCGACATGAACTTATTTCAGTTAAGGATATTACATCCCATATTGTTTCTTAGCCGAATAAGAAACTCAGAGAGTTTCATGCCGAATATAGAAACTATATAAAGTTCGGCGATTCCAAGCGTAAGCAAATACCTGGATAAACAGTTCGGGAAACAACAGCTTTCCATTAGAAGCAGACTAAATAGTGCAAATGAAACTGCCGTTTTTGTTTACAGTTTGTTCTAATAAATATTTCGCCCTGCTTTGGGAATCTTCTAACTTCTTTTATTTGCCTGTAAGAAAGCCATCATGACGAAAAGTTATTGACTACTTCAATTAATGTAACTCAAAAGCTTCAGTGATTATTTTTGAATATTTTAATTTAACAATAACGCGCAAAAAGGCATTTATTGGCCACAAGACTACTGCCTGCTTTCACGTAGCCTTACGACGATCCGCTTACACGACACTTTTCAACTATGGACAGTGTCCATTCATACAAGATTCTCCCCGAATCCACCAGTGCGCAATTTCCGTGACTGTTTGTTTACAACGTTCGTCGCTTGCTACATCTGTTTTTGTTTATGGCGTTTCGCAGTGAATTGTAAACTGTTTATAACTATTATTTTATTTAATTGTTGTTAATAATGGCAGATACAATTCAAAGGAAGGGTACTGTTGCTTCCAGTGAAAAGAAGAAGATGCGTAAACCTATTTTATTACATAATGAGATTAAAATTATTAAATTTAGTGGCAACGGTGTATCGCACACTGAGGGAGGCCGCGGGCTAAACTCACCTCGCACTACTGTTTGTTACATTTGTTAAAAACAAAGAGATAAGTTTTTAATGGAAGTGAAAGGTGCTACACTAGTTATTACTGCAATTATCCGTACACGTGACAATCTTATTAACGAGATGGAAAAACGTTTAATGCTGTAAATTGATAACCAAACAGGTCGGCGTGTTCACTTAAGCCAGGCCATTCAGCATTGACTTTTACGTTTGAGAAAATTATTCTATTTTTTTTTTTTCGTAAATGACGCCGACTAATGCTTCATTTGCGTCATTTATGCAAATTATTATGATTGCAACGTTATTTAACCATTGCATGCATTCTACGAGTGATAAAAAGGCCGTGATTCGCTACACGACGAGGGTATGTCTGTATTATTATTATTATTATAGTTCGTCTGACAAGCAAGTCCACAAGAGACAATCTCATAAAAACCAGCAGACTGAAAAAACCAGTTAGGACTTAAACGCATCGCAAAACAACACACCAATCTCTCTATCTGAGTATTTAACACCATTCAACCAGAATCTATTGTACCAAGCAAGAAAAGCAAAAACAAACAAACAAAAATTATCAATTTTTGTGGATCAAAGACGGCAAGATATTCTTCAGAAAGTCACAAACTTCAAAGTCTATATAAATAAAAAAGCTCGGAAGACATATATAGGCTGCCAGAGTGAAACAAAAGACTCCAAATTAGTTCAAAAAGACCTTCAAAAACAAGACATTCCACGTTATCGTATGTGTGTGTGTGTGTGTGTGTGTGTGTGTGTGTGTGTGTGTGTGTGTGTGTGTGTGTGTTTGGCGTGCGCGAATTTCTCAATCAACGACTGCAGTGGAAATGAAACATTGGTTTGATTTCGTAACTTCCCAACACAGCAAACAAACCAATAAATAATAACTAACTGGTGTCATCCTCAGCTAAGCTTACAAATAAGGCTTCGGGGATGAAAGCTGAGAAATTACATCTCATCCGAGATTTAAAAAAAAAAAAAAATATAATAAAAACATATATCACATTTCAGCGCTGTAGTTATAGTGCCTAACTATACTAAAAAAAATCAAAATTGTAAATATATATAACTCATTGTTAAATGAATAAATGCTGTATTATTATTATTATTATTATTATTATTATTATTATTATTATTATTATTATTATTACATTATACCGGGAGAGAAAAAAAAAACAGAATTAAACCTGTTGTAAATAGGTAATCACAATATTAATCCTAATTTTAATAATAAAAAAAGGATTGAGTTTTTTAAAAGAAAAAATATGTAATCAAGTATGTAATCAAATGCATGTAATGTATGTAGCATATGTAATAATAATAAAAATTATTATTATTATCAGAACTCCTGAAGTCAACAACGTGCAATGACTTGAATGATAACTGTCTCCATACCCAACACAATTCCAGGCAAAGCCATTCCAACCAATCACAACTCTCCACACACAAAAAACATACTCCTCACCCATTTGCTTCCAGGATGGCCTCTTCTTCTTCCCCTGTCTCCAGTCACCATTCTATGAAAAATCTGACCACATTAATCCGATAATTATCCTTACCAATTTATATGTCTCGATCATGTCCTTCTGTTCACTAGACTACAATTTGTATTCGCTCAATCTATCTTCATACTCACTTCCAGAGACAGAAACCACCTTAATCGATCATCTCTTAACCCTTTCCGACATCTCTTCATCCTTTCGAAAACTTGCGACCAAATCTGGACAATAATCCATATGCTGTCTGCTCAAAGCCTTCTACAACGGAATCATAACATCTTTACTCCTAAATGTCGTGTTCTCCGCATCATCCCCATAATGCGCTGCCTGTCCTCACAATTTTAGAAAAATGTCTCCGAAATTTCAAGTCATTAGCCACCACACTCCAGATTCTCTCATCCTCTCCACCTCCTGTAACATATCTCTACCAATCTTATACTCTTCATCCCGTCTGTGCTTCCCAGGCTTTAAAACCTTACCCTTGACTAAATCGAACTGGCAGCCCCATTCATTCACGCAATCAAAAAGTCTATTCAAGTCCACTTGCAAGGCTACAACATCTGCTCTACTTTACATAATTCTCCCCAACTTTGCATCATCTAAACAACTGAATGTCGTCATTTAGCCCCTTTCATTTACATAAAAATTAAACAGCAAGAGCCCCAAACCAGTCCCTTGGGATACACCATTAGTGACTTTCCTCTTCTGGGATATCACTCCCCATACACAACTTGCTGACACATATCAGTCAGCTAATCTCCAATCCAATGCACTAATCTAATATCCAACCCAATCTGTTCGTTTAATTATCAGCTTGTCATGTGGCAATTTATCGAAGGATTCAGTCAGTGGCGCACCTAGAGGGGAGTCAAGGGACCCTACCCCCAAAGAAAAAGAAACACTAGAAAATTTTCCAAAAATCTTTTCCTAATTAAAATTCATTTTTTTTATTTATGTTGTGTCGTGTCTTCTATTTGTATACTCCTTATGAATTAGCGATCATTGCAGATACTCAGTCATAGGTCGTATGCGATGCGTAGTGTGTATTCTCAAATCGTCTACTCAACTCGCCCCCCCCCAAAAAAATTAAACTCTAAGTGCGCTACTGGATTCAGCAAAATCTAAATAAACCATCGTGTATGCAACACCCTTATCCAACGTATTTGTCGCTTTACTATAAAAAGCGAGCAAATTGCTAAACACGATCTTCCTTTAGCAAACGTATGCTGTCCAGTAAAGAGAATTCTGCTGCTGTCAACTCAGTTCTGAATCCTGGTCCTCACTAACAACTTTATCACAACTCCAGACAAACAGATTGTGTTATAATTCAAAGTCTTTGTCTTATCTCCCCCCCCCCACTTAAAAAGCAATTTTTCCCACTTTCTATTCCACGAAGTATATAATTGGTTAGTATATAATTCCATTATATACTAACCAAGAGGAATAATATCCCTCCAAAAAAAAAAAAAAAAAAGCCACACGTATCTACATAACATAGCCATATGAGTTTTCGATGAACGGTTTTCAGAATAACTGTTTATTCGATTTATTGTTGTTTTTTCTATAAATTGTCTTTTGGTAAACCGTCGTTCGATGAATTGTTTTCGGTGAATTTTCTGAATACCGACTGAAAAATAGATTTATCCCATCTTTTTTTTTCCCCAGTTCAATGGCCTCTCACGACCAAGTAAGTTGACATCATAGAAGCCTCATTACCGCTTATGATAGGACGATTAATCCTCTACATTGGTTGATAGGTTAAAGTGCGTGTATTTTTATGGCTGGTTTGCCTGCATTGCTGAATGGAAAAAACCCGAGTTTCCAGGAAGGTCAATTTTATTCGTGCAATGTCGCTGATCAGAGCAATGCCAACTAACTGGATCGAAATAGACCTGATCATGTTATTAATCATCGGAATTTATTTGGTGGCGATGTTAATCATCTAAATGCAGGTGAATCTAGCACTAAAATTTGTGATGATTCAATGTTAAAGGATAATAAGTCGATATTTATTTTCAACATTTGAAAAATTTGAGTATTTTACATTTGACGTGCTGTAAAAGTACTATCTAACTAAAGTGTTTTATTATTCTGCTCCCTCTTTTATGGTGTCGCAAATGATAAGTGAGACGATGTTCTATCGTCTCACTTGGTCGCCTAACCCGTGAAGAATCCAAATCAGTTCTTCAAGAGTCACTGTTGAGTTTATGTTCTCGGAAGTATATAATAGGGGTAAAAAAGCGAGAAACTCCAGTGAACTTGAGATATTTACAGTTAATGACATAAATGAGTTTATGCGCGAGTGTATATTATTTTTACGTTTCCATAAGACAATTGGTTTGCATTGTGAGCAAGAATGAGCAAGAAAATCAACAAACTTAGATCCCAAGATGTGCTACAGAAAAGAGAGGACTACATGTAGCCTCGTGAATGTGCGGCAAGCAGTTTAACCCACCCCGTGTGGTGATTTGAACGTATGATAATAATAAGAACATAGCTGAGTGACTACAGAATCATTTAATAATAATAAATAATTAGCAGTGCTTATAGGCCTTTTCAGGCCCACGACACTGCATATTTAAATATATATCGTCTGGCGTTGAATATATTCTTGTGATTCATAAAAACAGGAATTTATTAGTCGTTACATTAAATAAAATACGCCAATATACTCCGGGCGAACTTGTGATATCAATAAACTACTTCTAATTCCATTTTTGACATAATTGGCAATACTTCCAAGTATTGCCTAACAAAAGGAAAGTGTCATACTCGGAAGTTGTGCAGAGAATCAGTCAGAAAGGGAATTAGAAGTGGTTCATTAGACTCAAAAGAATATATTCAAGACTAGATGATATACCTATATTTAAATATGTAGGTTTGTCTGTTAGTATGACTGCTTTATGAGATGAAAACTCGAAGTATAGGAATGAAAAACTCACCCATATCTACCGCCCACAAATACCGTATGAATACTGTATTTGTGTTTTAAATTAGCGTGTGGTCTCATGCCGATTAGCTATTTTAAGGGAGGAAATACCCTTCTTCTATTCCACTCTTGGACGGGAAAATCTAGAACCCTTTTCCTGCATTTTAACCCCGTTCGTCTTCTGGCTGCATACACAAAAGTCCAAAAAGAATACGAGTTATTTAGTAATGATTTTTAGAATAGATACAACAGCTATATGTTTTTATTCCTCATGATATTCAAAAAACGTGGCACGAGTAGACTGCGAAATGCTTTAACTGATATATTGTGATAATTATTCCGCAAAATCGAACAGCGCGCAGATATCTGCGCATCTTTGACTCTCGCGTATTGTTATTGTTTTGTTATAATTATTTCATTATAATTATTTTAATTCTAAAAATTTTGACTTCAAATGTATTATTATTGTTTTATTATAATTATTTTAATTTTAAAAATGTTGACTTCAATATTATCAAAATCGCTTTATTTCAATTTTATTATGGTATGATATGCCTGCATTCCTTAACATGCAGACGAACTTTGTTAAACATCTTCTGCTTTCAATGTTTTCAACTTCTGTAACTGACAGAGTGTAATGAAATTCTAATCCAATGTTTCTTTTTTTTCATTGATAGAATCGTTTTATAAAGTTCTAACTTTATAAAAGAACAAATTGCTTACGTAACTCACTCTGAGGGGGTCAATACGTGTCAAAAAACGAAGGCGATATTAATAGTAAGATAATTATCCGTACGCTAGTCTCTCCAAAAGGGAGCTAAATTTGCTTGGAAATATTACAAGATAAACTTTATTATAATAAAGACATTTAATAATAATAATAATAATGACTATTTTACATAATCTTATAAACGCTGTCCCTAACATTTCATCTTTCCGACTATGAATAAAGCATGCCACGACAAATAATTCAAAATCCATCTCAGCTACTGAGCCGTGGCGCGCTCAGGGCCTGTTACAGCACAGCCGATGACGCATTTTGCAAAATTAAAACCACGCGTCTCTTGTCTCGTTTTAAAAAGAAAACATTTTGTACTTTTAACCGTACGCTAAAGTACAGCAACTAGTTTTAGATATTTTTTTTCCCTTCTTCACTTAAACTGTTTGTTCGAATATCTGAGCTCAGTCCTTGACGGAGGACTAGTGGCCAACCACATTAAGGTATGCAACAAGATGGTGAACATCTGCTTCTTATATGCAGTCAAAGGTCGCGAAAATATTTAATAATTGGGAACGACTTAAGGTAAAGTGAGCTCTTCTTCTTCGCTAAAAGTAAATTGAAAATTGGAATGGCGTTGTCATAACTACATGCAATTTCTTGTTATGTATAATCAGCGCAGGTTGAAAACTCTGCCCGTTAACCGTTTTACCCTATAAGGAGACTACTGAGAACATTTTCTCCCTAAGGAACTGTTCACAGCAGGCACCAAGAAGCCAATCGATTCTGAGAGTGGCTCTACTTACGCCACCCGGTTCCCAGGCATATCCAAGTGCTGATTCAGAATTTCTGGGAGTACAATAATAGAATCGGTCGCTCGTGTGTATAATGCAATCTGTCCAAGTCCACCAGTGTTCCTTATAGCAAGCCTCTTGGCTTCCCCGTCCTAGAATCAAGTTTATTTCTGTCCCTAAAAGTCCTCGAAGGTCTTTTAAGCAACTTCCTGCGTCTTAGGGAAGTGTTTGGCTCTTTCTAACGCACATTCCACAAAACACCCCTTGGGTCTAATGCTATTACATACATATACACACACATAAAGAGTTTTTTTCTTCGATTTTAATAAATATACTTAATAAATACTTTAACGTACTAAAAGATAGAGGTCAAAAAGTTTGTGGACGGGACAGGAAGTTCTACAAACAACAGAAGGATACCTACTGTTCGCAAAAATGACACATCATCTTGTTCTGATCCGCCCTCGCTTGGGTCCGCCATCTTGAGAACAGGGGCCCGAGGGGGCTCCCAACTTACACCGGCACAGTACGGGTTAGGCTTAAGATCCTACGGCAGCGACTACGTCGTTCCGTTAGCTTCGACACGAGAAAAGGCAGTGCCTGGAGTGGCGACACGACCAGAACGCAATCCACAACTTCACAAACTTGGAGACGGGCGAGCCTGCTGGCTGGCGGGATATTTCGGGCGACACTATCTACATCGATGCGCAGTCGTTGCAGTTGCGCATTCTTGGCGTTCCGCGTGATGTTGTCTGGCGGAGTGGCAGTCAGCCAGATTCACTATACGTCGCCACAGACACGTGACCAACATCGCCCGTACTGCGGACACTGGATTATGGGGCAGTTCTTTTATTGACCGGGCTGTTTTCAACACCGTAATGCAACAATTCTGGAAAACCAACGCTTTCTGTGTACATCAACAAACTTATCGCCTAAAACACAGTTGAAGAAGTTCGTTTTTTTATTTAAAAACTTCTTCACCGGAAGTTAACATCAGGAGTTCCTTTCTAGCAAGCGATTTTTCTATTACAAACTCCAAACATTAAATCTACCTCTTTTTAAAAAGAAAGCAGAACTTCGGTTGGTGGTTTCTAGAAAAGAAAATAATAATGCACGTAAAAATTATTTTTGTAAAATATTTAGCACAATCTAGACTCGACTTTTCTCTTCGATTTTTTTTTTTTTTTAACGGTAATAAATGTTCGAACACAACCTAGCGAAGCATGTCACTCTGTCGAGTTTATTTTAGAAGTTTACTAAGCCACTGATACCACATGATTTACTTCTATGTAACAGAATGGAGTAGATTTCCTTGCGAGCATTTATTCTTTTAGTTCAAAAGAAATACTTTCAAACACACACAAGGAGACCCGTGATGCGCCATCGTGTTCTGTTCAGACTGTGTTGTGGTATTAATATGCGATTTGAAGAGAGATATTCATCAGTTTGCAAATATCGCAAAATTGGATGGACAGCAATACGAAGAATTCCACCGTGTCTTCTTAAGAGGGGGTGCATTTAAATTTAATACTGCGAAAGTTTGCAAGTTGCAGAGAGAAAAATGAATGCGGCGAACTCTATGGGTAATCTAAGGGGTGGAGTATGGAGCCTTTCTGTTATCTTAGGGAGATAAAGTGCAATAGTTAGGAAAGCCACCCAGAATTTTGCGGCCATCTTGAGAAGAATGTGCAAATCCAGTCTTCGAAATGTCTAGGTGATAGGTGAATCCCAACGAGAATCCAGGGGCTGTGGAATGAGTATGTGGATAGACTGTGGTATTGTGGAAACATGATTGAGACAGAAATTAGTAAGACGGGCTTGTTAGATATGCGCTTTTCATCTGCTTACCAGATGGCGCGGGGGACAAGTATACATGGCAACAAGCGACGAAGGAACAAATTATCCTTTGTATGGAAAGTGGTGGGTAAGTGGAAAACATTACTGGAGTGGGTAGGTGGGTTCGTCAACAACGAAAGAATTCAAAGTGAGATATGAGAGGGGTATTGTGCTTTCCGGTGTGGAATGGTGGTGCTTCCCATGATGAGTTTAGTGACTAATGAAATTCAAAGAACAAAAGAGGAATTTAATGAGCTTTATTTTTCTCAAATCTTATTTTCCCCACTTACTAACTTTTATCTCGATGGCAATATTGTATTTTAAAGCCTATTCAACAGAAAAATTGCTGAACCGACATTTTCTTTGAAATCGAAAGAAAAATAGAAGTAGTTTTTGAACACGTGATAAACACTTAACATAAAATCGTATTTTAATTCCAAAGCTTTAAGCAATATTGGGAAAAATTATTCTTTGCGCTGATAGATTCCAGTTATTTTTCAGTGTTTCATTACATATTTACATCAATACTTATTTCTCTTTAATGGTAAATTAAAATCGAATTCATTTAAATCGAAAGCGATTTGAAACACGCGATTTTTGGAACTATGACATTTGAAAAAAAAAAAAAAAATGTTCGCACTATTGAAGATTCTCAAATGCAACATATAAGACACCATTGTCCGAAAGTCTTCAGATATACATTCTTAATGTAAACATCCCCTTCTAGATAAATGGAAGTAGCTGGAACAGAACTAAGCGACATCATTCTGTAAATCGAGGCGCCAGACATTTTGGAAATCGATGAATGTCCGACTCAATTCCAGTTTGTTGTCGGACGCCAGAAAGACGCCTTTCACATAGGTAGTGGAAGAAGTTAACCCTTTCGACTCATACGCATTTTATTTCATTTGATGGCTGCCCCAACAGTAATAGGTTATCTGTAAACAGTTTGTAGCGCTAGTAACCTACTAACGCTAATTACAAATTAGTTGTATTCAGTATTTTAAAATAACGTTCACCGGCAGTATAACAGAGAAAATATAACCAAGAAGACGTAAGAGTACTTCACTTGACTTACAGTATAACTTTCTCTCTCTCTCTCTCTCTCTGTGTGTGTGTGTGTGTGTGTGTGTGTGTGTGTGTGTGTGTGTGTGTGTGTGTGTGTGTGTGTGTGTGTGTGTGTGTGTGTGTGTGTGTGTGTGTGTGTTGATGCCACAATAACAATCACGCTGGCTGGAAATTAATCAGTGTCCTTGTATAAAGCCTTTGCCTAGCTAGCATCCTTCAGTAATATTTATTTCTCTCGTATAGTAGTTATCTGACAGTAACAATGCCGTGGATGGAGATTGGTATGTGAATGCTTAAACATTATCTTAGCCACATATGTAGGCCGAGACTGAAGCTGTGGTTTTTTTATTTGAGTTGAGTTAATTAAAGGTATGTATGCTGAATTCCTATAGTTATTATAGATGAGTGAACAGAAATGGTACTTGTGGCATTGTAAAGGGCGCAATAATACCAGAGTGGTCCCAAATTGCTACCGTTGTAGAGCCAAAAACAGGAGATGAAGACTGGTTGGGTGGAGGTCAATCTGTGTTGAAAAGAAACGTGGATAAGGTTAGGGCTGGAGTTGCCAAGAGGAGGGAAATATCCATAGTGCATTTCAGAAGAGAATTGATTCAGTATTTTCAGTATTTTCTTCAAAATTGTTTATCGGTATACAATTTTGACTGGCTTGATTTAAAAATAAGGATTCTTTACGTTGATAGGGAATCATTAGGCAGCCGCTATGTTTGGTCTTTGTTTGCATACTTTCCTTAAATAAATAAACCACGTATTGAGTACGCCTTCAGATAGCATGGCGTAAAAATATTCTTGCGTCTTTTGTATAACACTCAGAAGAAAGATGGATATCAGAAGTAACAGAAGATCTATATATGAATCTAGTGGATGAATCATTTGACAGACATCATTAAACACCATAGATGTCAGGGGCGAATTCTCCATGCTTGCTGCGCAAGCTCATTAATTGAGAAAGAAGTACTATTTATTTGTTAATAAATGCATGCATTTATAAGCATTCCATTTAGGCTTTTATTTTTGTAGACAGAAGATGTCAAGCTTGAGCGGCAATAATTGAGCTTTGCGTTGTGTATCGAAGGCCGATGCTTGCTCGTCTAGTCAAAGCTACCTTGGCTTGCTCGGTTGTAGGAGCTTTCAGGTCCTCGCTGCAGCACTGTGATTTCATGCGCGCGCATAGTCATTTCCGCTCCCTTCACGTCGTCTTAAACACAGGCCATACGCAGTCAAAGTAGCTCTAGCCAGTGAGCTTCAGCCAGCCTTTAAAAGTGTGCGTGTTGCTTGGGAAAATTAAGTTTCAACCAACTTTTTATGACGATGTTATTGACCAGTTCATAAAGAAGAACCGTAGAGTAGAATTTGTATTCAAGTAGCTAAATTGAAAAACATAGAATATCATTTGTAAAATAAATGTTGTATTTGTATGATTAAATGTACATAAATTTCTAAATATATAGCTTTAAATGGTCAGTAATTCATTACTCCGCTAATCAGACTTCAATTATACCTCTCACTCCCTGAATGATAACAAGAGCAAGCATGAATTTCAAGACCAGCATTCGCCCCTGATAGATGTCATACAAGCCATAATAAAAGCCGTGAAAATCGAAAATTCAAAGTCTGTTCAACTGTAAACAATTTTAATGGAGCACGTGCACTAGATATACACTGCTTGGAAAGAAGTCAACGGACACTATAGCGGAAGGAACAAACAGCCATAGCGCCCACCTTAATAAGATGTGGGCGCTAATAAGATGTGGGACCTCCTTTCGCTGCCATGACTGCAGCAATCCTCCTACAGGGCACACTTTCCACAAGTGTATGATGGCGATCAATGGGAATTATGGACCATTCTTCTTGTAGACGTGTAAAGAGGTCCTGGACTGTTGTGGGGAGGACGCCAGACAACATTCTAGGTCAAGTAACAAAACTACCTTTATTTTTTTAATTTTTTTAATTATAACATTAAAAAAAAAGAGGGCAGCATATGCACAAAGCTAATGAGATATTTGGCCTTGTTTACGTGAAACCAAAGCATCAATGTCTGGTTCGATGGAAGTAGTTGCAATTCGTAGTGAGCTCTCAAGGTTCTCTTCAGAAATTTTTGATCTTTCTAACTTTACTCTTCGTATGCTTCATTCTTGAAAATAACTTTTCACCAATGCACGTACTACCAAAAAGCGATGACAGGAATAAAACGTGATTGTGAAGCGAAGGATATTTTTCTCTGGGAAAATAGGTCTTATAATAATCTAGCAAAGAAACATGATCAAATTTTTTATTGCGTTGGATATCTGATTGCAACTGTGTACATTCCATTTGAAAATTCGAAGGTAATGTATTTATGTCAAACTAAAAATGGAGTCACAAATATACAAAAAAATCGATAATTTTTTTTGTATAATTTTTTTCTGAAATCTAGAAACCTATTCTCAATTTCCTGTATCAAAACGAAAAGAAAGACCGCATATTTTTCGCATCATATAATAATGTTAAAAGTTTAAGATCTTATGGGGACAAATTATTAACAATCCAGGGCCGCACGCGGCTCGCGGGTTGGACACCCCTGGTCTAGGACCTCACACGATGCTCCAGTTCATCTGACAGTTGTTCAATAGAGTTGAGTTCAGGGCTCTGTGGAGGACAAAGTGTGGCCTCCACAGAGCCCTGATCATATCCACAAACCACGTAGTTTCAACAGCAGCCTTATGACTTGGTGCATTGTCTTGCTGAGACAAGCAATGGTCAACTCCGTAGAAACGCCACAAAGTAGAAAGCACTGCATTGTACAGAATGTTCAATCCATCTCGGAGTTCAATGTTCGTGGTACCACAAACAGGATTCCAAGGCGAAACCAGAAAAAACAGGACCATACCTGCACATCGCCACCTCCGAATTTGGTAGATATGGCGGATGGTGAAGTCTCTTAGTAGACTGCGTATTGCGTAACCACAACTATCAAAGTGGTTACGCAGTTCATCCATCTGCTCGGTAAAGGTTATAACGTGATTCGTCGCTTCATAACATAGCTTTCTAAGCTTCCACATCGTATTGTACATTCTCTTTGCACCACTGAAGACGACACTGCACGTTCGTTCGAGTAATGTGCGAATTGCATATTGCGGTCCAACCATGGGAACCCATGTTGTGAGCCTCTTTTCTGAATGTTTTTGTGCAGATTCATGTTCCAGTGGATTCCCGGAACACCGCATTCAACGTGTCGGCCGAGGAATGGCGGTTTATACATATTATCCTTCGGAGCACCCTACGGTCAAGTTCAGTGAGTGTGGTGAGTCATCCACTGCGGGTAGCACTTGCAGTTGACTTCCTGCGTCTTCATATCAGTACTGTACACTGATTGTTGACCTGGGATGGTCCCATTTGTCATCAATTTGCCGAACAGATAGGCCTGCGACATCCTATAACAACGTCTGGCATCCTATAACAATGTCTTTTTCAAACTCCGTTGGTTCCTTTCTCGCAGCGACTTGGGAGCATCATATTCTTCCAATACTTTCAATATGGGCGACAAACACATCACTCGTTACATAGCACGATGCACCTTGCCCATCGGGGACGACCGTTTACTTCTTTCTTAGCGATGTATTTATACACTTTCCCGCCGTATACATTAAAAAATATATATATATTTATACGATTTTACTCAAAAACCACGATATTTCATCCAATGTTAAATGGGCGTTATCAGATATTCCGCCCACTAACTACATTCAAAATATGAATCATGCGATTGCCAATACCGAACCTCTTTAATTCCCTGCGTATATAGTTCGGTGAGATATGGGTAGGGAACGGGATTCATGTCCTGACAGACTGTCTTAGGACCACAGTTAAACCTCTTAGATAAGCAACGTGGATTATTTTTCCACTGATTAAACATGCGGATAGCTCAGCTTTTGAGAAACCAGTAAGTTCAGCTGTTTTCGAAATCGTGGCTTCAGCCAGACGAGCACCCACAATAAGCCGTTTATTGAACTCTGAAAGACCTTTTGTTTTTCCCATTGTTATCAACACTATTGACGATTACTGACCAACAGAATTCGTAAATAGTTGCCCAGACCACGTGATGACGTCACTAACCAACTATTTTGCATATACGCTGCGTAAGTGAAGTTTACGTACATCTGCATAAGGTGTCTAATTCAATGGCTTCGTGTCTGCCCGTGTAGCTATTGTCTCGGTCGCAGCTGAGGTGATTTGATTTCACTGTTACGGTTCAAATGAAGAATTATAAAATTTATGTCGATAAAAAATAAAAATAGCTGAACAGTTAATAATAATCACTTCCTAAAACGAATACAGTCTGAGCTTTTAAGGTTCGGACGATGTCGTAGCAATTCACATGTTTCAAGGAAAAGCTGATTAAATTTGACCTCGCTGGACTGAAGAATCTTTGTCTGGTTCCAAAGAACTCTGTCAATAGCATAAGAAACAAGGCTGGACTTATCTGATTCCAAAAATGTAATTATAGTCTTCATGTTCTTGGATTCTAATCAAAGTAGAGTGGGGCAGTCTGTTCAAAATAGCAAAGATGATATGAACAGAGTACCTGATAGACACCTGGAAAGGAGAGAAGTGGTTACGTCTCCTTTGTAGATGTTGCGAAGGAAGTGTTTAGATTGAATTTGCGAAGAATGAATGCCATTTGATCGAAGGTTATGTTTTCTTCAAAGTCGAGAGTGTTTTTGATATAAGAGCTGGTATGGCCAGTGAGATTCCGAAGATGACAAGGGAGATGTTTTGCAATGTAATAAGTGGAAGAGTTAATGCAGTCCACTATCGGGCCTAGTGGGTTGCCATCCTTATGTATTTTTGGGAGCTCATGGAGACTAGGCGGACGGCTATGACGAATTCATAACCACTCAAGAGTAGTCATCCGACGATTGTATATTGTCTAATAATCTATTTAATTTATTGATTTGAGTCTCATTGAAATCAATAAATTTCTCACTCATTCATCTCACTGTAATTCTCTGATACCTTTTTTCCACATTTACCATGCTTCCTAAGTAAGATATATGTCGAGGAGACAAGGCAAAATCTGGACCTTTAGAAAAAACATTTAGTTCATTTGTTAACGGTGTATTGGATAAATTTATAACCCAGCTGTTCCAGGTGGACTCAGCTTTTGGTTGAATAATATTGTGGTGGTTTCTTTCTTCTAATATTTCAAACTTACGTGAAAAAATATAATTCGTAAGTTTGAAATGTTACTTTAAACTTACAAATTATATAGGCGAGGCCGTTTTAGCTTTATCTAACTTTTGGAAACTAAGAGGGCAATTCAATCTCCACCGATTGCCAATTAGAGATAACTGGCCCAAGACTATCCTGCATCCAGTGAAGAGAGGCGGCTGGTAAGTGCCGCCATCTCGTGGTCCCTAATCCTAACACTGTATATTTATTGTTTGAGATAGTGTGAATTCTACGATAGATTTTCTTGAGACGGGACGAAAAACCAGTCTCAAGAAAATTCGCTTGCTCGTGGCAGAGATGGACTAACTCGGTAACCAGTCGAAGAAAGGCTTAGAAAATGTTCCTCTGGTCGGCGACTTGAACCTAGGTCTTCCTTCAGGCGATCAAGTGTCATGGAGTGCAAACGCTACTTCTACTGACTATGAATTAATATACGTTTAATACTGAAATGTGTTCGCCTGGCTGAGGACAGCGAAATACCAGAAATTAATTTATTTAAAATAGTCTTGAATGAGAACTTCCAGTACAACACTTCAACATTGCTTTGTGGAAACTAGTCTCTGACATACAGTGCAGTATGGCATGGAGCATTGTTGTGATAAAGCATACAAAATCACTGCCAAAGTACTTCCACAGTACTGAAAGCATGAAGTTGTCCATGATGTCCAGGTGGTCATCAGACATCATGGTTTTGGAGCACATCCGTCAATGGACCAAAACCCCATCCAACTGACATACTCCCATTCCATTACTGAGCCTCCACTAAAGTTAGGTCAGATGTGGATCAGGAACAGCTTTTATTAAATGCTTCGTCCAATTGCTGTTCACAGGAAGCTCTGTTTGTCCATATAAACCCCTTTCTCAGACGACAAATAACCAGTTCCTGAATGTGAGTGATTTTTCACTGATTAAACAGCCGGGATATCTCACTTTATGAGAAACCACTCAGCTGTGCTGTTTCCAAAAGCGAGGCTCCAGCCAGACGGGCACCCACAGTATCGAACTTCCAACGCTTCTTTGTTTTTCCCATCGTGATCAACACTATAGAAGATTACTGACTAGTAGCATTCTTTGATAGTTGCTAGAACACGTGGTGATGCATATCACCAAGTATTTTGCATATATTCGTAAGTGACTTTATGTACATCTTAATGATTTCTAACTCAATAGCCATTATGGGTGGAGATTGAACTGCCCAATTAGTCTCCAAAAGTTAGATAGGACTAAAACCGCCTCGTCTACTCCCTATGCAGGAATAAAAAGGCGTTAGCTGATTTTTTATAGCCATTATGTGTATGAGGTGGTTGAGTTTCTAAGATCCTGTTCAGAGTTCATCTCATTAGCGAGTAGAATTGGTCTTTCTTCTGTATGATATGCTGTTATTGAAGTTACAATACATATTGCACTAAAAAGCTTTTTCACTAAGTTTTTTTTTCAGTAAATCTGTCTCTGCTTCAAATATAAAAGGAGCTTCCTTCCTTCCCCCCAGACTCTGGTATCTGGTTCTGCAAATCAGAACATCGATCATATCTAATAGATATGTAAAAGAAAGGTTACTACGGGTTTAGTGATAGGAGAAATATTCCTACACCATTTTTTTTCAGGCGATTGTATTCATTGGATATTTGGTGCCGGTGTAAGGCATGTAGAATTTCCCCTCGCTGCATAATTTCGAATTGTCAAACCTTCATTTCAACAAAACGGGTGCAGAGAACACTGTCGAATCGAATATATAAAATAAGGCAGTTGCAATTACGAATAACGGTCCTTATCTAATACATCATGAAAATTGACTCATAATCTTATGGACTTGTTTCAAAACTTATAAACAATGAAGCTAGCTCATGGGTTACATTTGATGCAGTTTAACGATTCCATTAACGTTAGTTTACCTTTCAAGAATCATTCTACTTCTTCGTAGCGCAATTGGAAGAACTGGACATTGCGCCATTTGTTGGAAAAGCTGCATTTTATTCTCGTCGTGAAGGGAGAAATCGTTATATTTATTGGATGATAAATATATTTATCGATAATATATCGATAAATATAACGCTAACTCACCTTCAATTTCAATTGAAGGTGAGTTAGCAGATCGCATACAGAACCGAGCAGGGTTTTCATCACGCTAACCGGACAAACAGTTAAAATACACTAGACTATTGGTGGTGGGCGGTAGATGACGTAGTGTATAGTAGGATTCAGTAGATGAGGCATTGTGTAGTGTGCCCTCCCACGTTGAGTGCAAGAACTCCTTGGAAGTATTACATAAAGTTTTGGAATTGCTGAATATATTTCTGATCAAGGTACAGGTTTCTAGTTTAATTTTTTGTAGTAATATTATAGTCATATTGGATCCTTTTGATTTTTGAAGAACTAGGTTAGGGAGCCAATTTTCAATGGCTGACTTTGTATCCTCTTTTTCTGTGAAATGGATTGAATACATACTGTAATGTATTTGCTAGATAAGTATAAAATTCCTCGAGGATAACTTGCAAGTACAGTCATGACCAGAAAACACTCTGTGCTCCTTTGGTATAATTCCTTCTAGCAAAAGACATGATGAATATACAACGAGCTGCCTTGGTTATCTATGAGGAGTTTGAAAAGATTGATGTCAAATGATGAGCTTCTTACGTGATATAAATAAATGTGGTATTATATATGGGCAAGGAACAGCAGAAGGTAAGCCCTAATTACCACTGAACAACACATTTTCTTCTGATTTTCTATTTTATTGTTTTTGATTATAAGCTGTAGTGTGTATGAATGTGAAACCAGTTTTCAATTCAAGTCTTTTCTGCTAGATTTCTTGCTTAAAGGGAATAAATGAAAACCTTCATTGCAGGTATTATAATTTCACTTATTCCAGCAGAGCAGGTAATTAGATCAGGAAATACTATTTGGAACAATATTTATAAGCTAACGCATTTATTCCATTATAGGGAGTAGCGAGTCCTTTTAACCCTATCTAGCTTTTGGAGACTGAGTGGGGACAGTTCAATCTCCACTGGTAGCCAATCAGAGATAGCTGGCCTGTGAGTATGATAAATTATAAGCCATCACTGATGAAGAGACTGGAAAGCAAGTGCTGGCATATTTTGGCATCTAACCTCACCAGGATTTGTTACTGTCAGAAACAATGTGGGTTCTACTATCGATTTTCTTGAGTTTACAGGGCAAAAAAATCCTGAGTTTCCAGGAGAAAAACTTGCTTTCCCTCTGCCAGTGATCGACTAACTCGGGAACCAGTCGAAGAAAGGCCTCTGACCTCTCACTTTGTCAACTACAGAAGTCTCATACTCCATCATCTGTCTACCTGCAGTTGTTTAACACAGAGCAGACCCTTCTGATTTCTACTGACGGCTCGATCTGATACCTGTATTGGCCATGCTCGTGGTGATCTGAAACGTTCTAGGTCTCGACCATAGATGGCAATAATATCGGCAGGCAAGATTTTTTTTCTAAGTTGGTACATCTGTCATAAGCATTCATGTGAAATTGCAAGTCATTCTATCAAGTAGTTTGTTTTATACAGCTGTCTGAAGCAAGTGTTGTCTGTATCCCTTTAAATCAGGGGTGTCAAACTGGCGGCCCCCAAAGCAATTTCTTGCGGCCCACGACGCCTCAAGGAAAGATGAAAAAAAAAAGATGGTGGCTTTTTTATAATAAAACAGAAATACCGTATTTACTCGAATACAACTTGCCCTAGCGTCACTCACATCCCTGATTTTACTTTATGAAAAAAATTTTTTTAAAGTTTTGCATATACATCGCACACCAAAATAAAGTTTAACCACTTTCACGTCGGGGGATAACTCGCTCCCCGCGGTAAACAACACGCCCTCCCAAATTCAGATGTAAGGAAAACAAGTAGTTTTATTGTACCACTGAATAAAGTACAGAGACATTCGCTGTCTGTGTAATATATTTCTCAACATGTGTAATATATTTCTTTAGTGCAATTAGAGGCAACTGGGATAAACACGGCACTAACTAATGAATCACATGCCTCCTTCCACAGTAACCATGATGTTTAGACTCAAGCAAAGCCATATGTTGCACTGGCAAACACAGTATCTAACTAAAAACTATTGTTTTTAGTTAGATGTGTGTGAGTGCCCACTAACTCAAACCCAAAGCAAGAATAAAATTAATTTCGGATTAATTTGGTTTAAATGCCATCTATTGTAAATATTAATTTAAAAAATTCAGCTAACGCCTTTTATTCCCGTAATATAAATATAATAAAAATATTCTTTCTTTTTTTTTTTTTTTAGTTGTCATAGACTTCATCGATGAGTCTTTGGACTCCCTGGAGGTGTCAAATAATAATAATCATTATACTATTATTTTATATCTTTTAATAACTTAGAATAAATAAAATTTTTGTTATTAATTTTCCAATTTATTTATACTCATTCTTTCACTTCCCTTCGATTGTAATTAGTGAAGGTTTTTTAGTCGAAAATTTTTTTGCAGCCCACTTGAGATACACTTTTATAGCAGATGGCCTGCAGTCCATTTGAGTTTGATATTCCTGAAACTAAACATTTTTGGTCGTTTTATAATTAAAATACAAACTTATTTAATACTGAGAGAGAGCCTGTGTAGCTCAGTGGATGTGGCGTTTGCACTCCACCGCGCTAGGCCGCACGAAGGAAGTCTTGGTTTCGAGTCTAGTCGGCGACTAGAGGAAATTTTTCTAAGCCTTTTTTCGACCGGTTCCCGAGTTAGTCGATCTCTGGCACGGGCAAGCAGGTTTTTCCTCCCGGAAACTCGGGTTTTTCGTCCTGTAAACTCAAGAAAATCGACCGTAGAACCCACATTATTTCAGACATTAAATATATTGTGTTAGGGTTAGAGACCACGAGATGGCGGCACATTTGAGCCGTCTCTCTTCACTGCGTACTGCTTAATTAGTGATGGCCTTGGGCCATCTGTCTCTGATTGGGTACCAGTGGAGATTGAACTGCCCACTCAGTCTCCAAAAGTTAGATAGGGCTAAATGGCCTCGCCTACTCCCGTATATACTGGAATAAAAAAAAAAAAAAAAAAAAAAAAAGGCGTTAGCTGATTTTTTTTTGATTTTTGATTTAATACTGACCTTTACAAACAAACTTACATTATTGCCTACCAGTTTCGCCAGAAAACTGTCTGACTTTTTCAAGGCGTTTACAGAAAGACATTAAAAAAAATCAGCTAACGCCTTTTATTCCCTTTATAGGGAGTAGGCGAGGCCTTTATACCCAATATAGCTTTCGGAGACTGAGTGGGCAGTTCAATTTCCATCGGTAGCCAATCAGAGATAGCTGGCCCTTGTCTATCACTAATTATAGCAACTGCCGATGAAGAGGCTGACAAACAAGTGCTGCCATTTCGTGGTACCTTACCCTAACATAATATTTCATTGTCTGAAATAATGTGGGTACTACGGTCGATTTCCTTGAGTTTACGGGATAAAAAACCCGAGTTTCTGGGAGGAAAAACCCGCTTGCCCGTGCCAGAGATCGACTAACTCGGGAATTGGTCGAAGAAAGCCTTAGAAAGTTCCTCTAGTTGGTGACTAGACTTGAACTTAAGTCTAACTTCAAGCGACCAAGCGCCATTTCCACTGAGTATATTTTTATTAACACTAAAGCATTTATGTGCAATCAAAATAAATATATATACAACTATTTACAATATATACATTTGTACATAGAATGCTTATTCTAATTGACATTTTGATTTACATTTCTTGAGGCTACTTCTACTAAGGTTATTTGTATCAACAACAGCAGCTGTGTATATTTAAAAATAAATATATATACAGCTATTTACAATTTGTACATAGGCTGCTACTTCTATTAGGCATTTTCATTTACTCGTTACAATATACTTATGACACCTGTTTTACAATCACTGTTTAAATAAGATACAACATCACATGCTCAATTTCTATTTTCCTTATTGTCCTATTGAATTGCTTGAGCTGTTATTTTTGTTGCTATATGTTACATAGTGATTTCAGTCTGTTTATAAGTTCCATTATCAGATCCGTCTCATACATCTCATACAAAAGATCTCATGCAACTGCGTTATCCAGTCATGTTCTTTTTTCAAATAATCCTAATGATGACCAACGAAGCCACTCTGTATGCTGGAATAGATCAGAAAATATTTTTCGCTGTGAAGATGAGTTTGAGAGGAAAATCGTAGAATCAAGGGAAATCCTACTGAACCCGGTTCACTTAAATAATAATATAAGTTATAACATCCCAGATAGCCATGCTGCAGTTATTCAATATTGGCGTTCACGTGAACTTGCACGCACAATTGCAACAAACAATGGCACGCCAATTGGAACAACTTGAAAAATACAACGTTTTTATGAGGCAATTTGTACCTGTAATTTACAGTTTGTTTAAATAATTCAATGTTTATTAGTATTCCTTTCCTTTATAAATACCTGAAGAAGGCTGCTATATGCCGAAACTAGTAGTATTTATCATTAAAATCTTTATATGTTATCTCGGTCTTGGAGTCATTAAATCTATTTTTTTTCAAATATATACATACATACATACATACATATACATATATACATACATACACACATACATATATACACACACACATATACATACATATATACATACATACATACACACACATATACATACATATACACCCACCCACACACACATACACATATACATATACATACATATATATGTTAGCATTGACATTTTCCATATGTACAATTCGTTTTACATATATCTTCATTTTATATCTTTGTTCACATATTTTGGATGACTATTTTATTAACTTAATTTAAATGCACATCTTATTCTTAAAATACTGTACATACATTGCTTATGTTTTTATTTACATTTATATATGCATATATTTTGGTAGTATCTCTATATCTCATGCAGATTTTATTTTTTTGTAGGCACTCTTATTTTTACAAAAAGAATTCCATCTTGCTTTAACATTATATTGTTTGCTTAACTTAAGAGGTAAATCTGTAGTTTCTTATATACAAAGTTTTCTGAATTGCAGAATTAGTTACAGGTCTATAAATGGATAATATTTCCTATTAACATTTTGGGTTATTATCATGTTATGAACTTATGTTATCTGCATTTCTTACAATTGACATTTCTACCGTCCTTGTGTCTGTATATACAAGAACATATACATATGTCTGGTAGTATATCTTAATCTGCATAATTATTACTAGAGTAGTATTGACTTATCTTAAGGAGTAATTTGCTATTTACTTTTTTTTTTTTTACACAATTAGATATACACATATATATATATATATATATATAACATTCTTATCCCTTATATATAGGCGTACCTATATATTATTATTAATATTTTTATTATTTTTTTAAACTTTTACTTATTTATTTATTTTAATTATTTTATATACATATATACTTTTTTTTTTAATTTTTTAATTTTTATTATTTTTTTTTTATTAGATTTGATATCTTGTTGTCATTATTCCTCTCGTTGTGGCGAATGAGCCTACGTTAACAGCACCTTTGTCTGGGATTATGCTTTTTGTTCAGATAGTGGGTTATCATTATTGTCTACCACTAACTACGGGGGTTCCATTATCGGTATAAGTTTTATTTTTCCTTCTTCTTCTCCTTCTTCAATTAGGCAGAGTTTCCTCCATTGCTGTGTTGTTATGCTTTTGGTTTGTGTAGTGTTTATGATAATTTCCTTTAAATAATTGTTAATTTTTGCTAGTATGTTTGGTCTGGTGTCTCTTCCGTGTATTTTGTCACATCTGTGGGACCATATTGCATACATTGTTATTATTATGATTATTAGTTCTGTTTTTTTCATTTTTTGGTCTTCCAACCAAAATAATGTGTTTTATACAGAACATCATAATATGATATATTGTTTCTGGGTCGGGACAGAAATGACACTTCGCTGGGCCTTGTAGTGGGATTTTTTTTGCTACACACCACATTTTTGTGGGGAGACAGGCATGGTGTACTTTATAGAAGAATGTTTTGTATTTTGGTGATATTGGAAGTCGGAAAACTTTGCTAAGCACTGGACTTATCCTAATTTCTCCTTTTCTTATTTCCCTGTGTTGGGGAGGTGGGAATGTCACTTGACTTAATGTTTTATATAGTTTTCTTGGTTTAATTGTCAGTAAGGTTTCGGTATCTGAGTGTTTCATTATATATGTGTACCCTTCGGCTATTTCTTTGAACATTCTCGGGCTTGGTTTTTTTTATATCTGGAAGTGAGCTTATAAACCTATGCGGCAAACACTTTTGTAAGAATGTTACCGCATAGGCATGATAGGTTTTTGTGTGTGCTCGGGCTGCTGTTATTGCCCTGCCGATGAGAGTTTTCAGATGGATGTTTAGCAATGCTAAACCTCCAGCTTCAACTTCATGGAAGGGTGTTGATCTGCGCATGGGTTCATACTGAGAGCCCCAGATGTATGTAGCGCAGAACCTGTGTATTTTTTCGGCCCAGCTTCCGTGATACGGGGTGTTGCGTATCTTGTACCACAAGCGAGATGTTAGGTAGATGTTGCAAACCCGGGCCCTTCCTCTGATGGACAGTTGTCTAGGCGCCATTTCCACTGAGCTACACAGATATTGACATAAAAACTAGTAAATGCAAATTGAAAGGAACACAAAAAACGTTGTAAACGTTTTTTGTGTTCCTAGTAGCTAAGGTTACACGTTCGCGTGTAATCCTATATTTCAACATGTGGATAATGCTCAGTTTGTCTTGTGATGGTTTGAAGTATAATGAAGATATCTTCTTAAGATTGCACCAACAGACATGCTAGCCAGTCTAGATGTTCTATCCCTTTTCACCAATGCACCAGTAGAAGAGGTAATAAACATCATCCAAGATCCCTTTCCTCTTGACATCACACAAATGTTTAGACACTGCCTTCAATCTAATTTCTTCAAGGTTAACACTACCATATACCAACAATTAGTAGACCTAGTAATGGGAAGCCCACTATCACCATCTTGTGCAGACCTTTTCATGGAAAAACTTGAAAAAGAATTTCTCTACACAATCTCCCCTAGGCCATCTATATGGTGGAGATATGTTGACGATATCTTCATTATATGGCAAGATATGGAAAGACAGCTTAGAAAACCTAAAATCGTTTGTGGACAAAATCAACTCAATACATAACAAGATAAAATTCACTCTAGAAGTGGAAAACAACAGCCAACTGCATTTTTTAGACATCTTGATAAAAAAAAACAATCAAATAGTGTCAAATTATCTATTTACAGAAAACCCACAGATACTGGAAGATATCTTCATTATACTTCAAACCAACACAAGACACACAAACTGAGCATTATCCACATGTTGAAATATATAGCCAGAAAGTTTATATCAGAAGAGGATACACAAACTGAACTCTCGCTAATAGCCAACATATTATCACGAAATGGATATCCTCCAAACATCATCAAAAATATCTATACAGTCATAACCCCAGACAAGAAGAATCACGCTCCGAGCACATTTTTACTGTAGTTATCCCATTCATCAAGCACCAATTTCTTATCAAATAGCCATAATACTAAGAGCCTATATCAGAGTGGTCTTCAAACCAACTACCAGCATCAGACAAGTTTTAGGATCCCCAAAGGATAAGGTGCCATTCTACAAATATCCAGGAGTATATTACATTCATTGCTCCTATGGTCGTGCCTACATCGGACAAACTTCACGGAGTTTAGAAATCAGACAAAAAGAACATGTTGGTGATGTAAACCACAACAGAAGTATCTTTTCCGGCTTAGCACATCATTTCTGTACGTCTAACCACACGATAGAGTGGCAAAACAGCCCCATGCCATATCTGGATGACGACTACAGACATCGTTTATTCAAGGAAGCCACAATAGTGTTAATAACCAGCAGATACCTCAACAGAAATCAGGGTGCAATCCTAAACAGTTCGTGGAAAAACCTGATCCTCTCTCTAAATCAATCTGAACTACAGCTAGCCAGTAATCACATTACACGTTTACAACAAACACGCATGCGTGATAATGAACAAGAACAATAAGTTCTCTCTGTCACGCGAACGTGTAACCTTAGCTACTAGTTGGTTTACAACGTTTTTTATGTTCCTTTCAATTTGCATTTACTAGTTTTTATGTCTTTCGGTAAACGCCTTGAAAAAGCAAGACTGTTTGCTGGCGAAACTGGTAGGCTATAATGTAAGTTTGTAAATGGTCACTATTAAATAAGTTTGTGTTTTGATATTCCTGCTTTAAATGGATAAAATTGAGTATCGTGCAGTTATAAAATTCTTTGTAAAAGGTTTAACGCCAAAAGAAATTATTTCGAAGTTCATAAAAGTTTATGGGCACTCTTCTCCTTCGTTTTCAACAATTAAGAAATGGGCTGCCGAGTTTAAACGTGGCCGTACCAGCCTTATAGATGATCTACGCGAAGGACGTCCAAAAAGTGTAGCACCACCAGAAATCACTGATCAAGTGCATGATATAGTATTAGATGACCGGCGAGTCAAAGTGCATGAAATTGCTGAGACTATAGGCATTTCAAAAGAATGTGTAGGATACATTTTGCATAAAGAATTGGAAATGAAAAAGCTTTGTGCAAGATGGTTGCCATGCTCGCCCACAGCAGGTCAAAAACGCACTCCCATGAAAATCTCTGAACGGTGCTTGGAGCGTTTTAAACAGAATAAAACTGATTTTGTGCGTCGATTTATTACTATGGATGAGACTTGGATTCACCATTACACACCAGAACAGCAGTTTAAAGTGGACAGAAGCCTGGTTTCAGCACCAAAGAAGACAAAGTCGGTTCCATCAGCAGGAAAAGTCATGGCATCGGTGTTTTGGGATGCTAAAGGCATTTTGTTTATTAATTATCTTGAAATGGGTAAAACAATAACCGGGGAATATTAATCCGATCTTTTAACCAGACTAGAAAAAATTCATGAGAAAAGACCCGGTTTGCAAAAGGAAAAAAATCATCTTTCATCAAGACAATGCACCTGCCCACAAAGGTGTTTTGGCAATGGGAAAATTAAGGGATCTGCCCCAGATTTGGGGCAGATCTATTCCCCAGATTTGGCTCCCGCTCCCTCTGTAGAGGGTATTTTGCAGATCTTACTGAGAACCACTGCAGGGAAGGGATAATGGCGCTGGAGTAAATGTATTAATCTTAAGTGAGATTATGTTAAAAAATAAAAATAATTTTGAAATTATATAAATTCGTTTTTTCATTGTCAGGCAGAGAGAGAACTTTTTCGGACCACTTTGGCGTTAGGTCTTGCATTTGTCATACAAAATGAAAACTTAATTTTGATGTTCTGTTTTGCTGCATTCCCAGGCACATTGAAATTAAAGGAAATGAGACTGCAGCTGCTAGATCAACTCATACATTCTTCACATATATACTGTTTGACAGTACGTTGCAGAAAGCATTGTCAACATTGGTTAAATTGAAAGTATGGTCAAAACAACTTAAGGTTAGTCTATTAACTGTGTGTGTTTTTAATGCAGGTTTACCAAATATTGCCTGATGAGAAAAGTGAGTTTCCTGGAGGAAACCCCCAATATGAGTGTAACGTGTGTGAACTAAATACTCTTCTAGCCACTTTTCTTTATGCAGTGACAAACCCATGTTGCCAGGAAACTCTTCACTCCTGTATAAATGAATCAAACACATTTTTTTTTTAAAAAAAAAAAAATCCTTTTTAAGGTTCTTCGCGTAATTTAGATTAAGGTATTTCTTAAAGGACACCATTATCGACCAAACCTCCTTTCTGTTTAAAATCGCTTATAAAAAATTTCTTCCTGTTCTATTCAATATTAGAGCCCTAATTATTCCCATGAACGAGCAACCACAGCATCCTCAATGATTAAACCATAAGAGGAAAATTCACAGCCATCCCATTTATCACCACTGCGATATGCAAGTATATTGACGATTCGAAACACTTCGACATGATCTGAACCGTTTCAACAGCTGTTATTTTTTATAAATTGAAGGATATCCGATTGGCAATTTAATCACTTGTATCATTAGGTACACCATGCAAGGTCTGTACATTCTGCAAACGTGATTGCTGGTCTCCCAAATGCTACACACCAATATCTTCTAGAAGTCATGATGTATAATTTCTTGGTTTCTATTTAGTGTGCAGTGTAAGTGAATTACCCTCAGAAGACCTACTGAAGATTGCGACGAATGTACTCTTTAAGTAAAGCGTGCAAGATGTTGCCAATCCACAGTATGATGTTCAGCAAAGAATGTGTGAAACGAGTCTTGCTTTCGTAGTAGGGATCTAGGTCTCCTACGTGTTCTTTGTTCTAGATTCAGACGTAACATTCAATTTAAATTAGTAAAGTGCTACGAGTTTCATCCGCTTGAATATTCAGTTAACACAATAGCCCTCGTAGTTAAATTAATTTTAAGATTTAGAAAACGGAACGTTAACAAGGTTCTGAGCTGACCACAGCATATGCAGAATGAGAAATATCAGAGGTTTTGGATTACCTAGTGCACAATTTGTGTTGCATTCGTTTGGAATTAAACCAAAGAAACTAAAGCTAAATGCATGTCTGTTTTAACTGTGTGTGTACAGTTTGTCTATTTTCCAGTTGAAAAGCACGTTATCTCTGTATTTGAACGGCTAAATCACCTTCAGTGGAAAAGCCCAACACTACCAAAGAGAATGCTGAGATGCCAAAGAAAATGTTTTTTTTTTTTTTTTAAACTCGTAAGGAAACATTTCTTTAGGTAACGACTAACAACAAATCTCATTTCTTCCAGCTAGTCGTAGAAGAGACCCCCTGAGCAGCAAGCACTACGTCTCTGTGAAGATGAAGTCTAAATAAATTTGTGTTTGGAGTAGTAAAGATACCTAAAGCATAAGTATTGAATCAGCCATCAAAACATACCAATCTGCTCACTCTTGTTATAACAAATACTGCAATATACTGAATTTATACAAATTATCCATAGAAATAACTCAATAGGAAAGATAAATAATGAACATGGCTATTGATATGACATCGTGAAAACAACTGAAAATAGTCAGCACTAGGAACGGAGCCAAACTAACTTTTCACGTCATGTCAACAACTTGATGTGATCCAGTCTCTAACTTATCTTTGCAAGAAAAGTTTTATTGCATCCACTGGCGGCCGCATGATCAAATAACTTGATAGTGAATGAGATGTTTTTAAATGAAAGATTAAATTAAATGCGTAAATTATGCAAAGAAGATGAGGCAATATATTTCGAACGCGGGTGAAAATTGACTGGCCACTTGTCTCTTATATAACTCGTCAATTTCTGGGGCTTTGCATGGTATCATGAATAAGTGTTAATGGTTTATCTTTTATAGATGCGACAAATAAAGAATTAAACAAGCCCTGAATACCCCCTCCCCCCCAAAAAAATAAGGAAGGAGGAAATTGTGTTTCACCTCTGAAAAAACTCCAGGCCATATCAATTGAAAATGCACTTCCATTTATACAATAGTATTTTCAGAATAGTGAAAACGTGCTACACTAAAAATGCAAATTGCCCTGTTGATGGATATTCTCGTTCTCCAATCACTCTGTGCGCTTTAATTCTACAATTAACATATTTTGTGAATGCATTTACGTGGGCAATGAATTTTACTGCCAAGTGTGAGACTATAATCATGTTTACTGAAGCTATGGAAAACGTAAATTCGGTCTGTAAACAAGGTTTTCAACCAATAACAGTAACTTAAATTAAGGGGATATTAAGTCCCACATATTTTTAAAACCGAATAAGAAACTCAAAGATTGGAATCAGAGAGTTTCTTGCCGAATATAGTAAACTATGAAGTATCGGCGACACCAGCGTTAGCCAATGCAAGTGATCCTAGTGGGGGAAGTTCAGATCGCTATTCTTAGATATTTTCCATAATGTAAAAACACATTTCCTAGGAAATGTATGCTGTTATTACATTATGGAGGGAGGTCACTACCCAGACCAGTTTCAGCCTTTTTTTGAGGCTTCATCAGTGAGTAGCTAGACCTAATACCAAAGTGTATAGCGAAAAGAACTTATGTACTCTGCGAACGAATTTTCCAAACAGGTGCAACCATTAAGTTACTTAAGTATAAAGAGCTAATAAGCTTCATTTCATTCAATAACAGTAATAATAATTAATCTGCTACAGCCTAAACAGTTGGCGAGATTCACATATATACGTATGTAGATAGCAAACTAATATTTCAGAAAGTTTCTGAAAACGTAAGTTATATACCCAAGCGCAATTTTAACTACTTCCGATGAAATTCTAACTGCAAATATTTCGATCTTTCTTAAGTATTCTGATTCCTCAAGACTGGCAAAAACTTAAATACTATCTTCAAGATGTTTTTCTTTCATTATTGGGCTTAGTTGCTTTTTTTAAATTTCTCTTAACCGATCTTCTTCTGCAGCTTCTCCCACTTAAGTGGGGTCACTGTTTGTAATGAGTCTCTTCCACACCTTCCTGTCTTGGGCAGTCACCACATCCAAGTTCTTCATCTTCAAGTCCTCTTCTACCAGCTCCCTCCATCTCTTCTTTGGCCGCCCACGCTTCCGCCTTCTTCCCACATATTCGTCCTCATCACATGGCCAAACCATCTCAACCTTGCCTCCTGTATTTTCGCGCCTAAGTTCGTAACTTTCACTGTTCCCCTGACATAGTCATTTCTCAGACGATCCTTTCTGGTCATACCGCACATCCACCTAAGCATTCTCATCTCTGCTACTTCCATCCTGCTATTATTTTTCCTCAGGGACACAGTTTCTATAACAAATGTCATAGCTGGCCTCACTACTGTCCTATAAATTTTGCCTTTCAGATTGATCGGCACCCTCTTATCGCATAACACTCCAGCCATCTCCCTCCAGTTCCTCCAACCCGCTTGTATCCTGCATCCCACTTCCTTCTCACCTCCTCCATCTTCTTACACTGTTGAATCTAAGTATCTAAAGTCTCTCACCTTCCTGATGACATTTCCTTCCAGCTCCAGATCTGTCTCCTGGCCGCCGCCCACTGCGCAACACATATATACTCTGTCTTACTTCTGCTCAGTCTCATACCCCTTGCTTCCAGTACTTTTCTCCATCTTTCCAGTTTAGTTCCCACTTCTTGTCTTGAATCTACACATACACACAACAAGATGTCATCTGCATACAACACTGTCCAAGGCACATCTTCTCTCACCTCCTCTGTTACCACCTCCATCACAAAAATAAACAGAAACGGACTTAATGCTGACCCTTGATGCAAGCCAACTGTTACTTGAAAACTTCGTCTATCCCAAACAGGTCCGAACACTTGTCTTCGCATTTCTGTACCAACCTGACATATTTCTCTGGCACCTTCTTCTCCCTCAGACACCTCTGCTTTGGCACTCTATCGTATGCTTTCTCCAGATCAATAAATATATCAGATATAGCTCCCTTTGTTTCTCTCGATATTTTTCCGTATCTGCCGTAACCCAAAGATAGCATCTGTTGTTGATCCACCAGGCATGAAACCAAATTGTTCCTTTACAATCTCCACCTCCTTCCTCAATCTACCATCAAGAACTCTTTCTAGGATCTTCATTGTGTGGGACATCAACTTTATTCCACTGTAATTTTTCGTCTTGTGCATCCCCTTTACCCTTGTAGATGGGGACAAGAGTACTCTCCCTCCATTCCTTGGGTATATTTTTCTGTTGGCAAACTTTCCTGAACAGGTCCCACAGCAGGTCAATTCCCTCTTTCCCCAGTGCCTTCCATGCATCCACTGGAATTCCGTCGGGGCCCACCGATTTTCCATTCATCCTCTTCATGGCCTCCGTCACTTCCACTCTACTGATGTTCTGCACCATCCCCTCAGAAGGCTGCCCATCTCCTCTGAGAGTCCTTGCATTTTCCTCATTCAAAAGTCCCTGAAAGTATATTTTCCATCTGTTTCTTATGTCCACATCCACATCTTTCCATAATACTCTTCCTTCAGCATCTTTGATCTGCCTCACATGTAAGATGTCCTTTGCTGCTTTATGTCTACATTTCGCTAGTTGGTAAATTTTTCTGTCCTTCCTTTGTTTCCAATTGTTCATACAGATCTTGATATGCCATGGCCTTCGCCTGTGCCACAACTCTCTTGGCTTCTTGCTTTCTCTCTTTGTACACCTCTCTGTCCTCTTCCACTCTTCTCATCCCACTTCTGCTTTGCCTTCCTCTTAGCTGTCACTGCCACTTGTACATCATTATTCCACCACCAACCCTCCTTCTGCTCTCTAATCTTTCCAGATGTCTCACCAAGCACCTCGAATGCACAGCTCAGGATTACTTTTGAATTATGTTTCCACCAATCCTGTACACTTTCCAGTCCATCCGAAATCCCCTCTAACACCCTCTCCCTAAAACGATTCCTCACTCTCCTCTTTTAAGCGAAACCACTTAATTCTCTTAACCGATCATAAATGGGGAAAAAAAAATTATTACGTTAGCAATTGTGATAATTTTCTAAAATCATTGCTTCATATCCGGTTTGGATATGAAGCAATGAATTTAAAAATTATCTGAGGAGATAATTTTTAAAAATGACACCCTTAGCTGCCTAATTACAATGGATTGAAAAACCCGCTCCCTTCATGTAAAAACCTTATATTTTTACTCTAAAACTTTAGTTCACAAATCAAACTTGGTCTTTTCTCCAACACAGGAGGAAGCCACAAAATGACATTTCTACATTGCTAAATACATTATACATGCAGCTTTATCCAATATACGGTAATAAATTTTCCATTTTCTGACATTATTTCCGTTTCCCAAGAACTCTAATCTGTCACGTTCTAAGGTATTTCCTTTCCTTTTCCACTAAAACCATTATCTTCACAAATAAGCAACTGAGCTCATTGTAGGGAAATATTCTACTTTTTTTTTTTTTTTATTATTTAGGTGGAACCATAATTGCCTGCACTAAAAATGTTCACAAGTCCCATCTTGTATCGGCAAAAATTTTTGATAACGTCCTAACTGTGGTGATCTCAAGATTCCAAGATTCATAGATTCCAAGCACTTTTTGATTCAATCTATGGAATGCGATATTTAAATGTTCCACCCCTATAAAGGAATGTTAATGAAGTTTACATAAAATAATTTTTGGTAGTTTTAACATTTAAAATATGCCACTGGTTAAGTCTGATTACTAGACATTAGTCCTTCATAACAGCTTGAATAGAATAGTCTGCGAGGGAAGATCTAACAAGTTGTTAATGATTTTAAGATCATCCCAAATTTAGAAATTGAGACTAAGTTTGTCGAAATGGCTCAGAAATGCTGCCTTTAAGCTAGGAGGCGGGAATATATAGATATAGAGGAAATGTACTTACACATCTGATCTGAGACACTTTTTAAAAAGATCCAGATTATCAGAGGAACTCCAAAAGTCGAGGGAGATGCAAATCACTCTCTACAGAGATATTAGAACTGAAAGACATTAAATCATTCCACAATTCCTGCTGGTACGATTTCACCAGTTTTCTCCAATTTCAAATGTCTAAATGTTTTTTTTTTTTTTGAAAATTATAAATTTAGATTTTAAGTGAAGCTGCTTGAGTTTGCAGAAACCACTGATTGCCATTTCCATGAGATTCCAATTTTTGAAGCCTGGTGTAAAACTCAATTTTTTATTTCCGCCATAACAAAAGTTGAGCATATTGCAAATCAACTAGGTTACAGTTCTCAACGTAAAAGGGGAAGAAAAAAAAAAAATCCATAAGTCCGACTTCAAATCTTGCATTGTCTGCCCATGCGAAGTTATTATGTGAGACCTCTAAGTAGTCCAAAGACTCAAGGTGTGTGTGTGGGGGGGGGGGGGTACTCTACCTCTCAATCGCTACCCCTTAATTCACCAACGAATGCAAACCGACACTATCATCTACAAAGCCCACCACCATTAGTATTTTTTGTCTGTAAATTGCATGTGTTCTCGAGGCTGATTTGCCTGTGTGCAGGATGAAAAAAGAAGCTTCCAATTCATTTGCTGTTTCATTGATTTGGCTTGCTTTCGATATAACATTTATATCAGTGATGTTTGTATGATACTGTTATCTACACCTGTTTTGAACTGAAGATGTAAATATATATATATAATTTTAAGATTTTAATTTACATTACCATCCAATTCCTGACATGTACCCTCATGGAATGTACAAGATATATGAATATGTTACACCATTACTAACTTCCAATCTTTTCCTCCAAATTAATCAGTTATCTGCCTAGACTTATTTTAAAGAACTTTTTACTGTATCAATCCACCTGTCTTGGTCTTTTCCCTTCCAACTTGGAAAAGAACACCTGTTTTGCTAATCTTTCTTCTCACATTCTGTTTAAGTGACCATACCACCCTATTGTTAGCATTCCTGAATGCTAATAATGTCAAATTCATTCCTAATATCCTAGTTGTTTTTAATAGCATTGCCATTGATGCCATCAGTTCACGCTGCTAATCTTTCTCAGGACTCTCATATCTGCGGTCTCTAGTCTTTGGTCAAGTGTTTTACTTCTGACCCAGCTCTCAGATCCATAAGTTAAAACTAGTTTGAACACCGACTTGTATATATACAGCTAATAGCTTTTCTCTTAGCACTTGCCATACGCCTTTTCCAGATCAACAAAACTTAAATACAGATCTTTGTTATATTCCCATGATTTCTCAGTTATTTGTCATAAAGTGAAAATCTGATCCTGACAACCCCTATTTGGCCTGAATCATGCTTGTTCTTCAGTTCTTCTCAATCGTTTCTCAAGTATACTTGCATAGACAACTTTTATACCTCCATATTTGAGCATTTCTCGTCGAATACCATCTATTCGACCTGCTGCCTTTCTTTGCACATTTCAGGTTTTTGATGACTTTTTTTTTTCTTGTCGGGAGTTTTCTACTATCATGCTGATACTGCTTGTTTCAGTTAGTAGTCTTTCAAAGTAATTACTCCAGAAATCTAGGATATCCTTAACTTCATTTCCCATGTCACCTGTATCATCTCATATTCCTTTTACAGTGCTTTTTCCTTCATTTCCAAGCTGTTTCAAAAGCCTCCAGAATATTGTCACCTTCCGGATATTTATTTTGTTCTTACCAGGACTTTCTGTTTAGCTAGTTTTACGGTGTTTAACTTTCTTACATTTGTCGCTGTATTCTCCAAGAGCACAAGCTGATTTACTTGCCAAACACTTTTGTTATGGTTCTTCTTTTCCTGTCTCTTTAACTTCCTGATTCCAAGTGTTCTGATTTTTATATCCTTACAACCTCAGCACATGGCTCTCTGGATGACTCACGTTTTCTTCAGGGTTTGCCATTGAATCTCCAAGATTTGGTTCTTGTTTTCAAACTCTCATTTTCCCCCATTCAATGATGTTTGTGTATCAGTCTACAGTTCACCTCTGAAAGCTGCTCAAATTTGATTTGTTTTAAAACTTTCTTATACGCTTTACATATAATGCTATAATTTAATACTGGAGGAAGTTACTATTAATTGCGGTTAGCTGACGAGTGGATAGCATCATCACTCTCCAACATGCTATGGATTCAATTCACTGCAGCAGATAGATGCTGAAAGTTTATTTTTCACTTGGTTAGACTATAATAAATTTAGTTTAATCCTTTATCCAAGTGTGAGCACACAAAGTTTGCGCCTGAAAGTATCTTCAGGACTGGGGTAAGGTAGTACAACAAGGTAGTGTTTTGCATTACGGGAGATCCTGAGATAGGGTTGATGTAAGCTTGCTCCACCTTTGCAACGAGTTGTCCGGTGTTGTACTACCTTACCCCAGTCCTGAAGATACTTTCAGGTGCAAACTTTGTTTGCTCACACTTGGATAAAGTATTAAATTAAATTTATTGCAGCACATAGATGCTTTAGAGTCAGAGGATGAGTCTCAATAGATCGCAGTATGGTGGCTGCTCTTCTAAGCACAACACCCAGACCAGTACCTAGGTAGTCTGCGGACGATTTGGTGCCTGCACGTCACACCTGAATGGTGCGGCGTAGGAAGCAGCTGCCGCATAGTCTCAACGGCTGCCTTGATGCTTTTCTATTTGTGGCTAAGATACAGCTATGCTATAACTTGACCTGTGTTCTAAAAATCAACTTACTGGCACTAAGAAATGTTATAGAAGGATATCAAACCTCATAACTAGATACATATAAAGAAAGAAAAACATTGGAAGTGACCTGTAGTGAAATGGATATGTGACATCTTCATATTTCTGATAATCAAATCACTTTCTAATTTGACAAAACAGGTTGAGTTGTAGTACTTCAGTGAAAGCAAATAAACACTCTGAGAAGATCCACAACTTTCCAGGTTGCTGAAGATATTAAGATAAAATTAAATGTGATTACAAAAAAGTGCACGAATTCCAGGTCAGCAGTAATGACTTTTCATGTTGTAAAGAACATTTACATACCACCAGTTTATAGTGTAGAATCACAAACTCACATAAGTGAATCCGGATGCAAAATCAAAATGTATTGGAGACAACTTATGGTAAAATATCTTTGTGTATTTTAGGGTAACAATACTGATTACTTTTTATTTTGTAAAGTTACCATCTTTATTCTGAAAAATTTATGTTACTGACATACCATGATAGCCCATATCCATGTCTTACTGCAGAAATGTTTTGTTTTCATCCTGTCACATATCTCTATTATCAAGCTCCTTGAGAAAGCCTCAACATTTTGACGCTTATGGCTCAGATACAAAAAAAAATTTGGTCCTCAAATTTTGGAGAATTAGTGTGCACATTCACATTTACTAACCTGTAAATAATCAATTAATGAAACTTATTCATAAATAAATTATTATTATTCCTATACAAGTATCTATAACATTTGAAGTCATTTGCTCGGTGGAACAAATATCACTTTACATTAGTTATATCACTGTCAGAATTATTTGCTGCATAACAAATTAGCTTTTGGTGTGATGTGCCCTAAACCAATGAAATGCATTCCCTGACTTTTATCTCTATATATCAAAAGCAATATCTTACTTTAATATTTAAGTCCAAAATCCTGAGGCACAAAAATCAAAATAGCCAGGTGTGAGCTCTTTCTCTAATTCACCAATAATCTTGTTAACAGAAAAAAGTTCTGCAGAAGGGTCCACGCAACTTGAGGTACATAAACAATACAGGACCACCCCAATATTCCAAGATGAAAGAGCAAAAATAACTGCTTTAACAAACTTGATTTGAATAAAGTGTTTAAACAGCTTTCTTCTCACATTTCCTCTGCTTGCTGTTTCTTTCCTTTGATATTAATCCCTGATACACCCATCATCAGCAACCACAATCATATTTAAACTCTTTAATAACAATTCCAAAAATGGAATTAAGTTCTATAATAAGTTCGAATAATCATGATCCAGAACTTCTCAGTATGAAGTTGGAAATACATTAGCAATCCAAACATTGGGAACAGCACTTTTCAATGGAGTGCATAGCATAAACACTGTCAAATGCACTAATACCACATGATAACAGCTACAGAATCCTGTTTTTGTTATCCAATCTCAGCAAGACATCACAAATATCTGATAACTATACAGAAGGCTCTTATTACAAGAGATTACAGACCATGCGTTTTTGGTCATGACCTTATATATAAAACATGAACAAACTAAACTTTTACTACATATCACAAACAAAAAAGAAGTATTTTTCAAAATGTGCACAAAGGAAAATATTACAATATATATATTTATATGAAGAGGATGACATTTTTATTAGTTTTATTTTCTTTTTTTTTTTTTTTACAATTTGTGCTATGGGTAATTTTTAGTAATGCTGTATGAAATATGATGATTGAATCCAGACCATACAAAAAAAGTGACAAGAATAAGCTAAAGTATTACATTTATATGAAAAACCATATAAAAGGTTAAACAAAAGATAGTTTAATGATGGAAGTCATTGGCAATGATTGACACATAATGGTAAATTCATAACATCAATAAAATTAGACATAATGCTGGGCTAAAAAAGAATATTTCTAGAAAAGTCCTAATTAGGTAAAATTGTGTTTTTCCCCCTTCAAATTTATATTAAAATTTATAATTTGGCTATTATGGGTTAATTTTCTATCACTGTTCTAAAATGGATTAAGTGTTTTCTTAACTTGTACATCAAGTACTGGAAACCTAGGTGTATAAATGAACCAAATGGAAATTTTCACTGCCATTGCAGTTTTATTAATTTCATATATATATGTGTGTGCGTGTGTGTATATATATATATATATGCATACATACACCCACATCCACACACTATATATATATATATATATATATATATATATATATATATATATATATATACACACACACACACATATACATATATAAAATCTGTAAGCAAAATGCATGTATTTATGGGTCAGAACTATCTACATCCTACTAATAAATGCACTGACGGAAACAAGAATATCACACTTTCAGATTACAAGTAAACATCTCTTGAGGGGTGGCAAATATTCTTGTGGAAAATGTCTTTGTGCATTGATACACAAAATACACATGAAATTAAGACGAAAAGAAAAATACACAGGCAGGATACAATGCTACACCAATAAAGGTGCAAGAGAGAAAGTGGGGGAGGAGAGAGAGATAGGTGGGGGAGAGATTACATACATGCTAAAACCCAAATGACCCCAAATATATGTATTTACTACAAAATTCATGCACGACAAAACTATCGTTAAACATTGCTGCATAATGAAGCAAAGTCCATTTCAATGACAGTGGAAATAAAAAGAACAGTTCTTTTTGTACAAATGGTTTTGTCACACTATTTTTGGGCATATCCTCCATAACCTCCATAACTTTGCTGCTGACCATAGTACTCACTATAGGACTGTTGCGGTTGTTGCTGTTGTTGTTGCTGCTGCTGCTGCTGCTGTGGTGGTTGATAATACTGGTTCCACTGGCCTTGGCCTTGACCTTGACCATGTCCCTGATTTTGTCCCCAGCTTTGTTGCTGTTGTGGTTGTGACTGATACTGTCCATAGCTTTGATTGGAAGGAGTACTTGGCTGTTGTTGCTGCTGCTGTCCATAATTATAACCTAAAATTAAGTTGTAAAAAATAGTAAAAATTCACTATCAAAGCAATACAGATGTTAATGTATTATTAAATAAACAGGACAAAACAAAAACTGCCAAAGGAAGTTTAGCTGATATGTAATAAAACTATGAAATTTTAATTTTACACCACCACCACATCTTGTTATTGTCATCATCAGATAGTGCTGGAACTTCAAGACCGAAGAAGATGCTACATATATCATCTTCTTCGGTCTTAACTTGTTCATCATTACTTGGAGAAAGGGAAAAAGTGTGCATGATGGTTCTCTGTTGCCTTTCACACAGCTTGCTGGGTTGGACATTTCCATACAACCAGATGTAATGGCTATACCACCATGACTCTGTATCATCAGCTTGGATATCCCGGGATCACCAGTTCCTGTGGACACCTAGGTGTGTCCCCTGGGGTGATATATCATCATCATAAAATTCCTGACATGTACCCTAAAGCGATGTACAGGATACTATGATAGTACTACATAAAAAACTTCCATCATTACTAACTTCCTATCAACAATTTTCTACCAAATCAATCTGTTATCTGTCAACATTATCAGATCTTATATTTCTATTCTTCTAAAGCAATTTTTACTGTGTCAATCCACCTATATTGTGGTCTTCCTCTAGGTCTCTCCTGCAAACCTGGCAGAGAACAATGTCAACTACACCAGTACATATATAAATTTATAAGATGATATTTCTAGTACAGCATCTGCTCCAGTTAACTCTCAGCATGTTCCCTTCTCAGCTAAACAAGTTTTGGATCATGTGATGTTTTCAGTGGAACACAGATCTGGGGAAAAATTAGTGATATAAAAAGCTGTACTCCCCTTCCCCTCCCCTAGAATGGTATTATACTATAAATTAAAGATTCCAAAAAATTACATGCAGGTAACCCTCGTATAACGCAGTCTACAATTTCTAGTAACCCGTCCCCCTTTTTCCCCCCATATATTTTTCACCGCGGGACTTATAAATCAAATTTTTATCTTCGTTAAATTTGTGTCTGCCCATATCGAGCAAGTAGTTATAAGTATGGAATTTAGTTTTATTGTATCCCTGAATAAGGTAGTGTACAGAGGCTTTTGCACTCTGTTTGTGCAAAATTCTCAGTGTAATTCTCAATTACAGACAGCTGGAATAAATATGGTGCTAACTAATGAATCACATGTCCCCTCTCATAGAAACTACGCTATATAGACTCAAGCAAAACCATATGTTGTATTGAAACACAGTATCTAACTGAAAACTATTGTCCAATTTTTCAACTATGAAATAAGTGTTTGTTTTATTGCATTTAAAATTCTCGATGTCATTATGACAGATCATAAAGGCTAACTTCAAATAAAATTCTACCATGAATTGAAACATGCCATATAATGGGTGTGTGAGTTTGCCTGCAACCTCAAATGCAAACAAGCAGCCATACAATTCAACAAGGGTTGAAACTTTTGTGTGAGTTAAGCCATTCGGTAATGAAAAGTTCTGTAGGAACGATAAATGACACCCTGTCGTGCATATGTTAGAACTATTAGTGAATGTTGTTATGACAGTTTCAGATGTTATGGAATTCAGTTGAAGAGAATTAGCATTTCAACTCAACACCTGTTATTCTGAGAATAACAACTGTTATTCTCAAGCTGAGTTCTTTATTTTCTGGCGAGTTACATACGTATGTAACGCTTTTTTTATGTAAAAGTTTATTTGCACGCCTTTATAGCTGCTGTCTCGTGTAAAACAAAATTCAACTTGTAGTTATTGTAATAATTAAAAAAAAGTTGAATAATTTATAAGCGTATAAAAGGATATCACCTGTAAATTGCTGACGTGCCATAGGTTCGCCATCTAGGGTTTGCTGTATAAAGTGTTTATTGTTGAAAATTATCGTTTTCTGCCAGGAAAGCGCATTAAAAATCATAAGTGTGTTATTCTCAAGCTGAGCAGTTTATTTTCTGGTGAGTTACATGCATATGTAATGCTTTTATGTATGTTAAAGTTTATTTTTATTGTAATGGCCACTAAAACTGCAACGAAAGGGAAAAAACCAACATTGAAGAGGAAATTCATTTCTCTCGAAGAAAAAATTTAAATCTTGGATCGGTTGAAAATTGGAGAAAAACCAGAATTTGTTGCAAGGGCTCCGAATTTAAACAAATCAACAATTCGAACAATCAAACAAAATAAACATAAAATCCGAGAAAGTGTTATTGCTGGGTCAACGGTAAGTGCAAAGCGCGTTGCTCGTGTACGCGATATTCTAATGGAAAAAATGGAGAAATGTCTAATGATTTGGATAGAAGATTGCACTCAAAACAAAATTCCTTTGGATGGACACCTTATTAAGCAAAAAAACCTCTCAAACTTTATAAACATTTAAAAGAACTTGATCAAGATTCTTCAGAAGAAATCTCTCGGCATGGATTTTGTACCAGTAAGAGTTGTTTCGAAAACATTAAAAAGCGGTTTTCTTTGTATAATCTTAAAATCCAGGGAGAATCAGCATCAGCAGATGTTGATGCTGCCTGCAAATACCCAGCAGAACTTTTACCAGGTGTTCAATGCGGATGAATCTGGGTTATATTGAAAAAAAAAAAAAAAGCCAAAACGCACCTATATTTCGAAAAATGAAAGATCAGCTCTTGGATTCAAAGTTTCCAAAGATAGACTTACTCTACTGTTTTGTAGTAATGCATCAGGTGATTACATGACAAAACCAATGTTTATTAACCAATTCGCAAATTGTCGTGCGATGAAAGGGCTCGACAAGTCCACCCTACCTGTTTATTGGCGGGCCAACAAAAAGGCATGGGCTACAACTAGCATGTTTGAAAATTGGTTTTTCACGTGTTTTGTACTCGTAGAAAGTTACACGAAGAAAAAGAATATGGACTTCAAAATTCAACTCATTTTAAATATCGCACCAGGCCACCCAACAAATTGAAGACATCCGAATATAACTTTTTGCCACCTAATACTACTTCACTTATTCACCCACTTGACCAACGAATAATATCAACATATAAGTCATTATATTCGGCAAAAATTCCAATTAATTTTGGAAAAAATGAAATCTAATCCAAACATGACAATGCCTCAAGCGTGGAAAGTTTTCAATATGAAATGTGTGAAAATTATTTCTGTCCATTAAGGAATTATAACCCTCTATGCTGAATGCTTGTTGGAAAAAAAATATGGCCTGGGGGGCATTCTGGAACAAAATTTGTGCCTCCAGTGGATGCTGAGCTGCGTCGTATAATAAACCTTGCACACATTTTTTGTGGAGGGGGCTTTTGCGATATGGTTAAAAACGAAATTAGTGAATTAATTGATGGAAAAACAGATTTAATGAGGAGGAACTGGTACAATTAATAGATGGCATCGAACCAAATGGCAGGGAAAGTTCTGGCAAAATTTCTGATTGTGATAAATCCGTTAAAGAATTCAGTTTAAAGAAATTAGCAACAGGATTGGACTTGGCAAGAAAGTTAGGAAATTATTTTACGGATAATGATCCCTCAATGGAGTTCTTGGGAAAAATCACGAGACGATTGGATATTTGTTTAGCGCCATATTATGAACTTAATAAAAAAATTGCAGCATAGTGGTAAGCAAAGTCTTATTACTGACTTCTTGATAACTAAACCAGCCGAAGTAGGCAATGAGAATTATAACAAATGATGTCCAAGAGATATCAAGTGGTGATGACCTCTGGCCACTTAAAGAACATCTACGAAATGTTATTTCTGAAGACAATGATGGCGATTAAAATATGCGCTTTATTTTATTGTGTCTGAAACATTTATGCATTCTGTGCAATGAAATGTATGTACAATTCATAATTTTATACTAAGTATTGGTCTCATAGTTTGTGTTTTCTTAACTTACATGAATTACCTGAATTAAATAAAAATAGTTTGTTAGATGTCACTGTTGTTTATATAATTTAAAAAAAAAAAAAAAAAAAATCAGAACCTAACCCTACTTTTTCTGTGATCTAGTCGTGCATAACACGATTTATGTAACATGGCATTTCTATGGAACTTTATATCTGCATTATATGAGGGTTACCTGTACTTGGTTTAATCCTTTATCCAAGTGTAAGCAAACAAGGTTTGCATAAAAAATCACTTCAGAACTGTGCTACTTGTATACAGAGGCTAATGATTTTACAATTGCCTTGGTATCCCATAATGCAATGCACATATCCTTCAGGCATGCATAATGCTATGCATTATGGGAAGGGTCATTACCAGTCCAGTTTTGACCTTTATTGAGGTCTCATCAATGGGAGCCAGACCCAGAGGTAATACTAAATTTGAACTAATTTAGAAGTGATATTTCCATACATGTAACTGGTGGATTAGAGATAAACGTTGAAAGTTTTTTCACTTGGTTATACTATAAATTGTCTGTACGGTTAGCCTAGTGGCTTTGCACTTCACAACCATATGCCTGCAGAAGGAGTGTCCTAGGTTTGATTCCCGTCGACGATGTGGGGAGCTTAAGGATCTTCCTCAGCCATAGCCAAGTTAGCTGGTCTTGGGCATAGACAGCAGGGTCTTTCCCCACCAGTTTATCTGGGATTTTTCATCCCATAAGCAGGCAAACCAGCTCCATAAACACACAGGGTACAGTTATAGGATATAGTACAGCAAGGAAAGCAATGGGAAACCACTATGTTCATAGCCATTTCCATAGATGGTGGGCTATACATAGCTGTCCCCAAAACAGCTGGAAGGCTATAATCACAACAACATACTATAAATTAAAGATGCCAAGAAATTATATTCTTGGTTTCTTTACATAACTTCTTGTTATATTACGTAAAGTTTAATTTCCTGCACTACATACATGATATAATTCAAAGGTATATATTTAGTCCTATCAATATTTTCAAAGAATGATAAATCAATTACCAACAAGAAATCTCATAATGAGTCAAGGAGAATTTGTATGCAAGATTAATATGGCGAATTTACTGAATGAGTCAGTTTATTTGTTGTCTAACAACAAATCATATTAGTTGATTTGTACCACAGAAAACGCCATTATAAGCAAGTGAAATTTCTCAACAAAAGCTAATGTCTATGGGGCAATATTGTTCTAAAGGAATTTCAGTATAGCAAGTCTGTATAAGTGAGAGTTGGCTAATATACAACAGGAAATCAAAAAGCAGAGACAGAAACAATATTATATCATATTATTACTGAACATCTTGCTGTCATTGGATTTTAGATTTGATGAAGTCAAACCGTTATTCACAGAAAAGTGTTAGTGCTGTCTGGTGAAAGGAATAAAAAATTGTGAAATGGTATATAAAAGTATACAAACATCTGGGAAGTTTCAAAAGATAAAAATAGAACTTGCTATTGCAATTAACAGAGGACTATTGAAAGGTGCTTTCTTTAGTTTGATCTCAATCAACTATGCAAATGATGAAGAATTCAAGAACTTAAATCAGAAATTTTCATTGCCTATCCTATAGGTAAAAATACCCCAAACAATGTTGATTGAACAAATTGTGCATACTTGGGTGTAGGAACAACAGACAATACTACTCTCAAGTGACATTATGATATGCTATCTTCCATTCTATAAACAAAATGATTTTAGGTTGAGTAGTTTAGTTATAAGCCAATTAAATGTTTCAGTTATGTTGGAGGTTTAATGGATTTTTTACAACACCCAAAAAGAATTAAAATAGAATTTAATGCTTCCTATATTTCGTCCTAGTCACTAGGACAACTACGGGGATTACAAAGACAATTAATGTAACATGCACACAAAAACTTACAATACTAAGCCCAACCACGTGGGTGACAATAAAGTCCTATCTAGGTGGAGCGCCCTCTAAGGGCAGTAGTAGGTGGCCTGGAATGTAAGGTGGGACCTCTGGTGATGACTGTTTCCCAAATCTTCGGAAGCTTAATGCAACCGTATTTGTTAAGATTTGGTTGGTTTCTGAGAGCTGCTGCTGCTTCTAAAAAAAGTCTATCTTTCTTGAATTTGCTGTGGTGGAGCATGGTGGTTTTCTTCCATGATACTCTGTGGGTGGTGTCCAAAACATGGTCAGCCAAGCCTGAATGGCCATAGTTGTGTTTAACGATGTACGACTTGTGTTCCTCCAGGCGGATGGATGCTGATCTGCCTGTCTGTCCAAAGTACGCAAGCTTACAGGAACAGGGTACTTTGTAAACTCCAGGCAGAGAGAGAGGAGGGAGCTGATCTTTCGTAGAACGGATAAGGGTAGCCAGTTTGCGGTAGGGCTTATATGCTGTGTGTAGGTTATACTTTTTTAGTATCTTGGCTATTTTTTCCGAAGTGCCACGGATGTAGGGTATGGTGATGGCATTTTTAAATTCTTGTTGACGAGAGGGACGGGGAATGGGGGAGGAATTGATTATTTTTTTGATGCTGTGTTCGCTGTAGCCATTGGAGAGGAAAGTTCTGTGTATGTGGTTAAGCTCAGTAGTGAGGGCGGTTCCACTGGAACAAAGATTGTGGGCTCTCTTGGTAAGGGTTTTAATGATGCCATATTGTTGTGAGGGGTGGTGGTGGGAGAGTTTGTGAATGTATCTGCCTGTGTGTGTGGGTTTTCTGTATACAGTGAAGGCAAGTGTATCATTAGGCAGGCGTGTGACTAAGGTGTCTAGGAAGGGTAAGCAATTGTTCTTTTCCTTTTCCATAGTAAACTGGATTCTTGGTTGTAGGCTATTGAGATGACCGAGGAACGAGTCTAACGTGTCTGGGCCATGAGGCCAAATAGAGAACACATCATCTACATATCTTAGCCAGATAGAAGGTTTGAGTGGGGCTGAGTCTATGGCTCGTTTTTCGAAATCTTCATCATCATCATCATCATCATCATCAAATTCCTGCCATGTACCCTCAAGGGGTGTACAGGATATGATAGTACTACATGAAAAAAATTACATCATTACTAACTTCCTATCTACAATTTTCCTCCAAATCAGTCTGTTACTTGTCAAGAATCCAACATCATCAGATCTTATATTTCTATCGTCTAAGGCACTTTGCACTTTGTCAATCCACCTATATCTTGGTCTTCCTCTGGGTTGTTTTGCTGCCAACCTGGCAGAGAACACTTGTTTTGCTAATCTTTCCTCGCCCATTCTGTTTAAGTGACCATACCACCTGAGATTAGCTATGCTAATGCATTCCTGGATGCTGACAATGTCAAGTTCTTTCCTAATATCCTCGTTTTTAATATGATATTGCTATTGATGCCATCTGTTCACGCCTATAATCTTTCTCAGGACTCTCATATCTGCGGTCTCTCAGATCCATAAGTTAAAACTGGTTTGAATACTGTCTTGTATACAGCTAATTTAGTATTTCGACTAATTTCTCTCTGATTCCATATGAATTTATTCAATTGACTTCCCACCATACCAGCTTTGCTGATTCTGTTGTCTATTTCTATATTTAGTTTACCATCATCAGTAAAAATCATGCCTAAGTAGCTGAAATGTTTTACTTGATCCACAGGTTCTCCATTCACAACACAGTTGACATTTTCCATGATTCTGCCTATTTTCATTGTCTTTGTCTTTTTATTGCTGACTTTCATACCATATCTATTACAACAGCTATTCAATTTAGTCAGAGAATCTTGCAGACTTGTAGCGGATTTATTTAGAAGTATAACATCATCTGCATAAAGCAAAGACCTGACATTAACATCTCCAATTTTGATATCATGTTTAATACCACTTTCCTTCATAATGTGATCCATATAGATAATGAATAACAGAGGGGATAATGTACATCCTTGTCCCACACAGATTTAACATTAAACCATCTTCCTGTACTTCCTTCAATTCTAACTGCTGACTTACAACTCAAATAAAGACTAAGTATTGCTTGATATAATGCCCCATTGACACCATATAACTGCAGCATATTGAACAGGTTCTATCTTGGCACCTTGTCATATGCCTTTTCCAAATCGACAAAACTTAAATACAGATCTTTGTTATATTCCCATGCTTTCTCAACTATTTGTCGTAAAGTGAAGATCTGATCCTGACAGCCTCTATTTGGCCTGAATCCAGCTTGTTCTTCACCAAGCTTTTCTTCCACAATTCTTCTCAACCGTTTCTCAAGCATACTTGCATAGATCTTGCCAGGAACACTCAGTAGGGAAATACCTCTGTAATTCTCACATTCAGTTTTATTTCCCTTTTTATATATTGGTACTATGAGAGCTCTACTCTAATCATCGGGAATTCGTCCCTCTGTCCAGGCTTTCTGAACTATGCAGTGCAGCCACTGTAAGACTCTTATACCACCATACTTCAGCATTTCTGGTCGAATATCATCTACTCCTGCTTCCATTCCACATGTCAAGCCTTTGATGGCTTTTTCTACTTCAAGTATGGATATGTATTCCTGAATCCATGCCTGGTCAATGTTTTTTACCACTGTGCTATCATCACTGCTTGTTTCATTTAGCAGTTTTTCAAAGTAATTACTCCATACTTCAAGGATTTCTTTTTCTCCCGTTTTCATGTCAACTTTATCACCTCTAACTCCTTTTACAGAACTCTTTCCTCCATTACTGAGCTTCTTCAACAACCTCCAGAATATTTTGCCACCTTCTTGATATTTATTTTCTATATTCTTGCCAAAGTCCTCCCATGACTTTTGTTTAGCTAGTTTTACACAGTGTTTAGCATTCTTGCATTTGTCTCTATATTCTCTAAGAGCACAAGCTGACTTATTTGACAGAAACGTTTGATATGCTTTCTTCTTTTCCTTCACTGCCTCTTTAACTTCCTGTGTCCACCAGGGAGTTCTGATTTTTTTATCCTTGCAGACAAGCTCACCACATGCCTTTCTGGCTGAATCAATCAATGTTTTTTTCAGAGTTTGCCACTGAATCTCCAAGGTTTGATTCCTGTTCTCAAACTCTTTCATTTTTTCTTCAATAATCTCTGTGTGTTTTAGTCTACAGTTCACATCTGAGAGCTGCTCAACTTTTATTCGGTTTAAAACTTTCTTACATGTCATTCTTTTCAATATGAAATTGAATTTTATCCTGCTCAAGACTAAATAGTGATCACTTCCAATTTCAAATCCTCTGTACACTCTGGTGTTCTGCACCAGGGAGAAAACATCACTATCAACAATAACATAGTCAATGAGACTTTTCTTATTCCTTGCCTATTCTCTCCATGTGAATTTGTGCACATTTTTATGTTGGAACATGGTGTTAGTAATAACCAGTCCATGTCCTCAGCAGAAATCCAACAGATATTTGCCATTATTATTAGCTTTGCTCTTTTCTCCAAATTTTCCCAAAATATTTTTGTATGTCTCACAATCATTTCCTACTCTGCTATTTAGATCCCCAACAAGGACCAACTTTTCCTTTTTCATTGTGTCAGTTGCTTTTTCTAAATCCTCAAAAAATTCCTCAACTTCTACCTTAGTAGAACCTTCTGTGGGACCATAGGCACAAATAAGTCTCATTGTCCAGTTCCCCATTCTCATATTTGCCCACATTACTCTACTTGAGACTGAGTGCCATTCAAGAAGATTAGCCTCATATTTTGTGCTGAATACTATGGCTGCTCCTTCTTTTCCTTGATTGTCATTGCCTGAATATAACATTTTGTATTTATTGCTCAGAAAGATCTCACCAGTTTTGGTCTTTTTTGTTTCAGTTACCCCTATTATGTTGATCTGGTACTTATCTAATTCCTCAGCTAGCTCCATTTCTTTGCCATTCAGGCTTCTTACGTTGATAGTACCGATCTTTAACTCTGGTGATGTTGAGTTGGGGTTTGTTTTCAGATTTGTTCCAGCAGCTGACTTTTCGCTGTTCACCCTGGTTCCCTGGCAAAAACAACGGGGGCCTTGTTTAACCAGGCGACGCCCCAGCCGGCATGAAATTTTGTCATGTTGTACCATCATTTTTTATTTTGGTTTAACCAATAAGAATACAATTTGGTCGGCTAAATCCCAAATTGCCAGCCCATCCTCGTTCGTTCAGTATCCAAGTAGATACCCAACAGGGTGCACCACGAGAAGGTGAGGATTGGACATTAGGTCAGAAGCTCTGGTCGGTTCTCCGCATTCCTTTAAAGGCTATGTGGAGGTCTCCTCTCAGTTATACAGCTTTGACCCTTAAGCACCCCCAAAAAACCCAAAAAAAAAGTTTTACTACAAAAGTAACATGTAGAATATATTTTGCATTTAGAATTGCAAATGAAAAAGCTTTGCGTAAGATGGGTGCCACTTACACACAGCAGATCAAAAACGCACTGGCATGAAAATCTCTGAACAGTGCTTGGAGCATTTTAACAAGAATAAAACTGATTTTGTGCATAGATTTATTACTATGGATGAGACTTGGATTCACCATTACAGACAAGAATCCAAACAGCAGTCAAAATAGTGGACAGAAGCCGGTTGGACCAAAGAAGACAAAGTCGGTTCCATCAGCAGGAAAGGTCATGGCTTCGGTGTTTTGGGATGCTAAAGGCATTTCGTTTATTAATTATCTTGAAAAGGATAAAACAATAACTGGGGTATATTATTCCGATCTTTTAACCAGACTAGATGAAAAAATGTGTGAAAAAAGACCCGGTTTGCAGAAGAAAAAAAATCATCTTTCATCAGGACAATGCACGTGCCCACAAAGGTGTTTTGGCAATGGGAAAATTAAGGGATCTGCACTATGAATTGTTGGAACATCCACCCATTCCTCAGATTTGGCTGCCTCTGACTTCTATCTCCTCCCAAAACTAAAACTCTTCCTTGCTGGTCAGCGTTTTTCATCAAATCAAGAGGTGATTGCAGCTGTAGAGGGGTATTTTGCAGATCTTACTGAGAACCACTACAGGGATGGGATAATGGTGCTGCAGCATCTCTGGAATAAATGTATTAGTCTCAAGGCAGATTATGTTTAAAAAAAAAAAAAAAAAAAATTTTGAAATTATAAATTCGTTTTTTCATTGTTAGGAAGAGAACTTTTCAGACCCCCCTCTTGTATGTACTGAATAAAATATGATAATTGCTGATTTTTTTAAATCCTGAAGTTTAGTTCTTAAATATGATACACTGTTATACATTTGATAATTATTCTGTTTAACTCAATTAACATATATACATAGCTTAGTAATAATAAGGGTTCACTTGCCCTAAGGCCAAAACATATCTGAAATCTTTCAGAGGTTTCACCATATCTAGGAATGTTACATTATATTAGTAAATTTACAGATTTTTTTACAATTCTGTCAGTATAATTAACAAACCGATCTTGTTAAATGAGACTGGGTATATACTGTTTGGTAAGATATTAATGGATATTCCCATGGGCAAGGTGCATCATGTTCCATGTAATGAGTCAGGTGTTTGTAGCCAGTATAAATTAGAGAAAATATGATGCTTCCAAGTCAGTGAAACTGCATCCAAGTGAAACTGGCTGTGAGGGGGAACTGATTGAGCATGAAAGAGGCATTGTGATGGGATGCCATGTTGCAAGCTTATCTGTTAAGCAAACTGTTAATAAATTGGGCCATCCGAGGTCAAAAATTGGCAATACGATACTGAGATGAAAGCACAGAGGGTCAACTACTACCTGCAGTGGATGACCAAGCACACTCACGAAACATGACCATTGGCTGCTATGAAGGATAACATGTAAAGACAACCATTCATTGGCAGACATACTGAATGCAAAGTTCTGAGCATTGATTGGAACACGGATCTGCACAAAAACATTCAAACACATTCAGAATCAAGGCTAACAACATGTTTCCATGGTAGGACCTCAATATGCAAGCCCTGCATTATCTGAACCAACATGCAGCATTATCTTCAGTGGTGCAAAGAACATGTATAGTGGAACACAGAAGCTTGGAAAGTTGTGTTATGGAGTGATGAATCACATTACATCCTCTCTACCAAGCAGATGTACAGATGCCTGGAGAACGTCTCTTACCAAAGTGCGTAATCCCAACTATGAAATTTGGAGGTGGTGGCATGATGGTATAGTTCCATTTTTCCTGGTTTGGCATCGGACCTCTGTTTTTGTGGTGCCATGAACATAGAACTCCGAGAGGTATCTGAACATTTTGGACAATGCAATGCTTCCTACTAGCATTTCTATGGAACTGACCATTGTCTCTTTCAGCAAAAAGAGAATACACATGCCATAAAGCTGTTGCTGTAACTGCATGATTTGTGGATATGAATATCACCACGCTTGAGTGGCCTTTACAGAGCCCTAATCTCAACCTTATTGAACATCTGTGGGATGAACTAGAGCATGGGTGAAGTCAAGGGACATCCACCCACAACAGTCCAAGATCTCATTACATGCCTACAGGAAGAATTTCCAAAATTCAAATTGATTGCTATCATATGCTTGTGGAAAGTATGCCTTGTAAGATTGCTGCAGACATTGCAGCAAAAGGAGGTCCTACATTTTATTAAGATGGATGCCCATGGCTGTTTGCCCCTCACACTATGGTGTCTGTTGACTTTTTTCCAAGCAGTGCATTTTACGATTCATGAGTTGAATCAGAAGGATACTTCACATCGACAGTTTCCTGTTTAATAATATCCTGATGTTTTTAATGACTTAAAATAATGTAACTGAACAATAAAATTCAGTAAAAGAAAAAAATGGATTAATGATAGTATAAGCACTGATTTTTATAATATATATATATAATTTGCAGGGGCATATATTCAGGGTGTGCTAGGTTTGCAGTGCACATACACAGAATAGCAATATCACCAATATTACATTTTTGCATTTATTCCTGGTAAAGTCACCCCTAATTATTTCTTGGCTTTGCATGCCTAAAATCAAACAATACACTAATGCTTCATGAAGAGGACACTGTTTGATGAGTAAACATTGCATCGCATTTGCAGTCACAAATATGGACACTTTTCAGTCTTTTGAACAGACATACAGAAGGTGCAGTGGGTCAAATTCTTAGTATTCCAGTGGTTTTAAATCACCCAGAAGGCAAGGCAGGGTGTGCGCTGAGACAATAGCACCCAGAAATCAGTGGCTGTGATTGGTTATATTGTCAACCAATCCAACTGAATGTTGTCATTTGTCATGAGTTGCTGTTTTTGTTTTCTGAGTTTCATCTGTTTTGCATGCGTGAAGTGACATGATTTAGAGACTGATATAGACAAGTTTTTAATACATAATTTTCTATAAATAAATTCGAAATCTTCCATATAGAAATTAGCAAGGGGGGTTGAGAGGGGGGAGCCCATGGTGGTTCCCTCTATCTGCTTGTAGATTTTGTTATTCCAAGCGAAATACCCAGAGTTGATGGCGAAGGAAAAGAGATCTAAGATGTCAGTGGGAAAAACGTTTTCTAAGAGCGATAAAGTGTCAGTTAAGGGAATATTGGTAAACAAGGAGGAGATATCAAAGCTTACTAATATGTCTGTATTATTCAAGGTTAAATTTTCTGTGAGGGCTTTAAAGTGGGTCGAGTTTTTTATATAGGAAGCTGAATTTCCGGATAGGGGGGACAGAGAGTTGGCCAGCTGTTTAGACAGTCTGTAACAAGGTGCATTGGTGGCATCTACTATAGGCCTGAGTGGGGAATTAGGTTTGTGGATTTTTGGTAAACCGTATATCTATTTTAATTCTTTTTGAGTGTTGTAAAAAATCCATTAAACCTCCAACATAATGTCCTCACAGCACTTAAGCCTCTACACAAGAATAAATGTTTCAGTGGCTTATGGATAAACTAGTTGAACCCTTACCTTCTGCAGATGAGAGACCTGTTAGGTCAGCCAGATGTGTGACTGGTTGTCACGTGACTTATTACAATAACTTGAGGCTCCAGTCAAATTTAAATTAAAAAACAATAAAATGTATAATGTGATGGTGGGCAAATGGCCTTCTGCTCCCAAAACCAACTGGTGGTGGGATTTATTGTTCAAATTCCACCATGAACAGTGACAGTGGATGTTGCCTTCCAGAAGTTCATGTTTTCAGTCTTCAGAACAAGGTTTAACAAGATAACCTATCCGTCCTTCCACAGTACCAAACATACAAGTTTATAACATTTAATGGGTGAGAATCACAAAAAGAAAATAAATTACCTGAAGATCCTCCTTTCCACTGCCCCTGGCTCCACTGTCCTTGAGCCTGAGTACTACTAGGAGACTGACTCTGACTATAACCATATCCTTGATTCTGATTATATCCCTGGTTGCTTTGACTTGAGCTATAATTCTGATTCTGGCCATATGACTGGCTATCACCATATCCTCCGTAATCATAACTCTATAAATAATAAATGAAATAATGTTAAACTTCAGAATGTTAAATCTTAAATTCATAAAAAGCACTGAATATCACAAGTAAACTTTTCCTATCAGGAAACAGTTTATACATCCTGACATGATGGAGAATGTAAATGCTTACTAGGTAGATTTAAGCATTAATAAATGATTAATTTTAAAAAACCATAAACATTAGTACCTAACACCAGATACCATACCTGTCTACTAGACTATCATGAATTATTTAGAAGTTATTTGAATGAAATCAGTTGATTAAGCATGTTTACTCTATGACAGGAATGGAGCAAAATGCACACAACAAGCAGGATATGCAATAGTTCAAAGAAAAATAAAGCAAGCTAACAGCCCAAAAATGATAAAAATTTTGGATTGGGTGCACTTGATGACACATCCTGTCAGAGACAACTGATATAAATGAGGAATGTTGCCAAAGAAACACGGATTCAACCAAAATTTATAAGATGCTTGCAGAAAGATTTAATGCGAGTGACAGAACCATCTGTTTTCATTGGAAGTGATAGAAAAGAGGAGTGCAAATTTAACAAAAACTTCACTATATATATATAATGAACCTTAAAATAAACTAGGTATATTTAAATGTTTCTTGGATTACCTCATGTGGTACCTACAAAGTGTGCTATGGTGACAGTAACTATGACAGCAAATCACATTACTAAACTAAATTACCTTATGGGGATGCTTAAGGGTCAAAGCTATATAACTGAGAGGAGACCTCCACATAGCCTTTAAAGGAATGAGGAGAACCGACCAGGGCTTCTGACCTAATGTCCAATCCTCACCTTCTCGTGGTGCACCCTGTTGGGTATCTACCTGGATACTGAACGAACAAGAATGGGCTGGCAATTTGGGATTTAGCCGACCAAATTGTATTCTTATTGGCTTAAACCAATATAGAAAATGATGGTACAACATGACAAAATTTCATGCTGGCTGGGGCGTCGCCCGGTTAAACAAGGCCCCGTTGTTTTCGCCAGGGAACCAGGGTGAACAGCGAAAAGTCAGCTACTGGAACAAATCTGAAAGCACACCCCAACTCAACATCACCAGAGTTAAAGATCGGAACTAAGTGTAGCATTTGACTTGTTCTCTTTTTGTTTTCTGCTTTAATTTTTAACTTTTGGGGGTATATTTTCCTCTACTTATTACCATAAGTTTTGTGGAATTTAATGTAAGGATATATACATTGGGAATTTATTTGATCTATTACTTTTTTGAAAGTATTCATCTTTCTCTCTCTCTCTCAGCAATCAGTATTGTTGGATCCTACTTCGCCTTAACCCATACTTTGGATCCGACATGTTTGTCACTACGATGTTCTTAAACAAAAAATAAATTGCTAGTTGATTTCTAATCCAAATATAGAGAAAATTTATATTTATTGACTGTGCCTCTCTATATCTAAATTAGTCCAAGAATTAAGGTAAAACCAACTCTCAACTATTTCTCTTTTATGTGTTATTATTATATATACTGGCCGAGTATATTTAACTTATTTAATTCACTCGCTTTGGTTCGAATATTTTATGAATGGTGCAGTAAAAGAGATTCAAGCAAAATACAACTTTAGATCAACAAACAAACATTTAATTTAGGCTTACAATTTATACACTTTAATTTAATTCACTGAATAGTGTATTATAAACATTTTAGTTCAACTGATAATACAGTCACACAATCTCAGACAATGGTTAATCTATTGTCTGAAATAGTCTTCAGAAGGTTCATTTAACTATTTAATAAAGTTCAATATCATAAAGTTCCTTAGTCATCAATTATACTAATACCTCACAGTTATTCATCAATTACACTAATATCTCACAGTTAGTCATCAATTACACTAATATCTCACAGAAGTGTTACTACCCTCTTATTGTATTTGAAACTGAAGTTTCAAATACAATAAGAGGGTAGTAACACTTCTTCACAAGTATACACTCTTAATTCCACACTCCAGCTAATCTCCGCATAGGAATATCAATAGTTGGATAATTCTTACCGGTAATCTTACTTGTTCATCTACTTATATACGAACATCTCTTATAACTGTATACACATAAAAACAATTAACAGCACTCATTAAAACAAATCTTCTAAATAATAACTGAATAAATTAACGGTTGCGATTCACATAGTTAAACGTTCTTGCTCAGGTCTAAATGCTTGTACTACATTTGACATCACTTGACCAATTCAGTATTCTACTAATAAATCTTGAACTAAGGTAACACACAGTAATTCTTTAACTTGAAGTTTTTATACACAGTTGCCTATACTTCTGGCATTTAATTAATCTTTTAGACACTATATTTCTTAACACAGTTATCATTTAAATTCAACTTTACTGCCTCTACTTATTCTCTTAGTTACTCTGTGCTATGCTTCAAGTTTCCGTGTGTCCTTGAAAAGTCGGCCCTGAAATTAAATCTCAACTACTAAAGTACAGCTAGTCATTCAGTAGTCACTTAGCTATCTTCCGTTGCTTTATTTGTTATTCTGCAGCTCACTAGCTAACCCGCTCCTCGACTAGTAGACTTTAATTAACTACTTGAATGACTCGCCGACTTGCTATTATCACACTCTGATTCCCCAATGCTTCTCCTCCGATTCTCTCTGAATCAAATGTTTTTTACAGCATTCTTAGCTTATATATCCCTTCTTCCTGCCGAAATTGCTCTCTTCAACTAAAATCCTTTCTAGCCCTTCAATGCTGATCAACCACGCTCTGTTCTAAACTAGCGCTCGCTCTCTTACATACATCTCCATGACAACCAAAACAAAATATAATACAACTGAGGCATTGCATAATGTTATACCTCTACATATAGGAACAAATAAAGAATATTTACACTTCAATTAATACGCAGTTAAATGTTGAATACAAATTCTTATATTAATAACATAGCAATAAATAAAATAAACAATATTTTAATACAGAATCTTATCACTATTAATACATATATCCTTGATTAAACAATTAAATATCAAATAAAGTTAAAGGCAGTTATATGAATATTAATTTATAAACAAGTGATTTACATTAAATAACAATTACAAGATTAGCTTATGTGATGGAAGATCATGTTGGATTCTGAAGCAAATAATAATTACTCAAATCTCTATATATTCAGAATCCAACACTATGGTATCTTCTGCATAACAAATGTTATTTATATTCCTTCCTCCTATTTTTACATCTTCAGCTCTATGCTTTCTATACTTTGTAATCTATACTTTCAAACATTTCTTCACTGTAGAATTTGAATGAAAGAAGAGAAATTACACAACTCTGTCTAGCACCTTTCTTTAATTTGAAATGTATCACAGTTCACTGTTGATTGTGTCAATATATAATTTATCAGTCGTATATATCAGGGATGCTTAAAGGTCAAAGCTATATAACTGAGAGGAGACCTCCACATAGCCTTTAAAGGAATGCGAAGAACTGACCAGGGCTTCTGACCTAATGTCCGATCCTTACCTTCGCATGGTGCACCCTTTTAGGTATCTACCTGGATACTGAAAGGCAATTTGGGATTTAGCTGACCAAATTGTATTCTTATTGGCTTAAATCAAATTTTCAAATGATGGTACAACACGACAGAATTTCATGCCCGCTGGGGCGCCACCTGTTAAACAAGGGATTGGCCCCCATTGCTTTTGCCAGGGAACCAGGACAAACAGTGAAAAGTCGGCTACTGGAACAAATCTAAAACCCACCCTAACTCAACATCACGAAAGTTCAAGATTGGTATTATCAACATAAGAAGCCTGAATGGCAAAGAAATAGAGTTAACTGAGGAACTGCATAAGTATCAGATCGACATAATAGGGGTGATTGCAAACAAAACAAAAACAAGAAAAAAGGCAAAAGCGAATTCTTTCTGAACGATAAATACAAAATGTTATATTCAGGCAATGACAATCACGGAAAAGGAGTAGCCATAGTATTCAACACTAAATACGACGCAAATCTTCTTGAATGGCAGGCAGTCTCAAGTAGAGTGATGTGGGCAAATTTGAGAATGGGGAAACTGGACAATGAGATTATTTGTGCCTATGGTCACACAGAAGGTTCTACTAAAGTAGAAGTGAAGGAATTTTTTGAGGCTTTAGAGAAAGCAACTGACACAATGAAAAAGGAAAAGTTGGTCCTAGTTGGGGATCTAAATAGCAGAGAAGGAAATGATTGTCAGACATACAAAAATATTTTGGGAAAATTTAAAGAAAAGAGCAAAGCTAATAATAATGGCAAATACCTGTTGGATTACTGCTCAGGACATGGACTTGTTATTACTAACACCAGGTTCCAACAGAAAAATGGGCACAAATTCACATGGAGAGAAGAGGCAAGGAATAAGAAAAGTCTCATTGTATATGTTATTGTCGATAGTGGTGTTTTCTCTCTGGTGTAGGACACTAGAGTGTGTAGAAAGGATTTGAATTGGAAGATCACCATTTAGTCTTGAGCAGAATAAAACTGAATTTCATATTGAAGAGAAGAACATGTAAAAAAGCTTTAAAGCGAATAAAAGTTGAGCAGCTCTCAGATGTGAACTGTAGACTAAAATACACAAAGATTATTGAAGAAAAAATGAAAGAGTTTAAGAACAGGAATCAAACCTTGGAGATTCAGTGGCAAGCCTTCAAGAAAACACTGATTGATTCAGCCAGAGAGGCATGTGGTGAGGTTGTCTACAAGGATAGAAAAATCAAAACTCCATGGTGGACACAGGAAGTTAGAGAAGCAGTGAAGGAAAAGAAGCATATCAAAAGTTCCTGGCATATAAGTCAGCTTTTGCTCTTAGAGAATACAGAGACAAATGTAAGAAAGCTAAACAGTGTGTAAAACTAGCTAAACAAAAGTCATGGGAGGACTTTGGCAAGAATATAGAAAATAAATATCAAGAAGGTGGCAAAATATTCTGGAGGTTGAAGAAGCTTACGAATGGAGGGAAGAGTGCTGTAAAAGGAATTAGAGATGATTAAGGTGGTGAAAACAGAAGAAAAAGATATTCTTGAAGTATGGAGTAATTATTTTGAAAAATTGCAAAATGAAACAAGTAGCGATCACAGTACTGTGGTAAAAAACACTGACCAGGCATGCAGTCAGGAATACATATCCATACTTGAAGTAGAAAAAGCCATCAAAAGCCTGAAATGTTGAAAGACAGCTGATGTAGATGATATTCGACCAGAAATGCTGAAGTGTGGTGGTATAAAAGTCTTACAGTGAATGCAATGCATAGTTCAGAAGGCTTGGACAGATGGACAAATTCCCAATGATTGGAGTAAGAGGTCTCAGAGTACTCATATATAAAAAGGGAAATAAAACTGAATGTGAAAATTACAGAGGTATTTCCCTGCTGAGTGTTCCTGGTAAGATATATGCAAGTATACTTGAGATATGTTTGAGAAGGATTGTGGAAGAGAAGCTTGGTGAAGAACAAGCTGGATTTGGGCCAAATTCTCACTCTACGACAGATAGTTGAAAAATCGTGGGAATATGACAAAGATCTGTGTTTAAGTTTTGTAGATCTGGAAAAAGCATGTGACAAAGTTCCAAGAGAGAAGTTATTCAAAATGCTACAGTTATATGGTGTTAATGGAGCATTATATCAAGCAATACTTAGTCTTTATTTGAGTTGTAAGTCAGTAGTTAGAATTGAAGGAAGTATCGGAAGGTGGTTTAATGTTAAATCTGGTGTGAGACAAGGACGTACATTATCGCCTTTGTTATTCATTATCTATATGGATTACATTACAAAGGAAATTGGTATTAAACCTTATATCAAAATTGGAGATGTTAATCTCAGCTCTTTGCTTTATGTGGATGATGTTATACTTCTAAATAAATCCGCTACAAATCTGCAAAATTTCTTGACTAAATTGAATAACTGTTGTAATAGATATGATTATAAAGGTCAGCATTAAGAATACAAATCCAATGAAAGTAGGCAGAAACATTAAAAATATTAATTGCATTGTGAATGGAACCTATAGAACAAGTAAAACATTTCAGCTACTTGGGCACGATTTTTAATGAAGATGGTAAATTAAATATGGAAATAGACAATAGAATCAACAAAGGTAGGAAGTCAACTGAATAAATTTATATAGAATAACAGAGAAATTAGCCAAAACACTAAATTAGCTGTATGGAAGACAGTGTTCAAACCAAGTTTAACTTATGGATCTGAAAGCTGGGTCAGAAGTAAAACACTTGACTAAAGACTAAAAGACTAGAGACCACAGAAATGAGAGTCCTGAGAAAGATTAGAGGCATGAACAGATGGCATCAATGGCAATATCATATTAAAAATGAGGATATTAAGAATGAACTTGACATTTTTAGCATCCAGGTATGCATTAATTAGCAGAAGTAATCTCATGTAATTTGGTCACTTAAACAGAATGAGAGAGAGGAAGGATTAGCATAACAAGTGTTCTCTGCTGGGTTGGCAGGAAAAATATCCAGAAGAAAATCAAGATATAGATGGATTGATAGAGTAAAAAGTACCTTAGAGGTACTTTTTACTCTATCATCTTTTCTAGAGGATAGAAATATAAACTCCAATAATAGTGGAGTCTTCACAGGTAACAGACTAATTTGAAGGAAAATTGTAGATAAGAAGTTAGTAATGATGTAAATTTTCCATGTAGTACTATCATATCCTGTACACCCCTTGAGGGTATATATCAGGAATTTGATAATGATGATGATGATATAAGAAAGCTAAACATTGTGTAAAACTAACTAAACAAAAGTCATGGGAGGACTTTGGCAAGAATATAGAAAATAAATATCAAGAAGGTGGTAAGATATTCTGGAGGTTGTTGAAGCAGCTTAGAAATGGAGGGAAGAGTGCTGTAAAAGGAGTTAGAGATGATAAAGGTGACATGAAAACTGAAGAAAAAGATATCCTTGAAGTACGGAGTGATTACTTCGAAAAATTGCTAAATGAAACAAGCAATGATAGCACAGTAGTAAAAAAACACTCAACAGGCATACATATCCATACTTGAAGTAAAAAAAGCCTTCAAAGGCTAGAAATGTGGAAAGGCAGCAGGAGTAGATGATATTCAACCAGAAATGCTGTATGGTGGTATACAAGTCTTACAGTGGCTGCACAGTTCAAAGTGATGGACAGAGGTACGAATTCCCTGATGATTGGAGTAGAGTTCTCATAGTACCCATATATAAAAAGGGAAATAAAAACTGAATGTGAGCATTATAGAGGTATTTCCTTACTGAGTGTTCCTGGCAAGATTTATGCAAGTATACTTGAGAAATGGTTGAGAAGAATTGTGGAAGAAAAGCTTGGTGAAGAACAAGCCGGATTCAGGTCAAATAGAGGCTGTGAAGATCTAATCCTGACAGCAATATCTATATAATATCTATATTTAAGTTTTGTCGATCTGGAAAAGGCATATGACAAGGTGCCAAGAGAGAGAAACTATTCATTACGCTACAGTTATATGGTGTCAATGGGGCACTATATCAAGCAATACATAGTCTTTATTCAGTTGTAAGTCAGTAGTTAGAATTGAAGGAATTATACAGGAAGATGATTTAATGTTAAATCTGGTGTGAGACAAGGATGTACATTATCCCCGCTGTTATTCATTATCTGTATGGATCACATTATGAAGGAAAGTGATATTAAACATGATATCAAAATTGGAAATGTTAATGTCAGCTCTTTGCTTTATGTGGACGATGTTATACTTCTAAATAAATCCGCTACAAGTCTGCAAGATTCCCTGACTAAATTGAATAACTGTTGTAATAGATATGGTATGAAGGTCAGCAATAAAAAGACAGACAATGAAAATAGGCAGAATCATTGAAAATGTCAACTGTGTTGTGAATGGAGAACCTGTGGAACAAGTAAAACATTTCAGCTACTTAGGCACGATTTTTAGTGAAGATGATAAATTAAATATGGAAATCTACAACAGAATCAACAAAGCTGGTATGGCAGGAAGACAACTGAATAAATTCATATGGAATAAGAGAGAAAAGAGAGAACACTAAATTAGCTGTATGCAAGACAGTGTTCAAACCAGTTTTAACTTATGGATCTGAGAGCTGGGTCAGAAGTAAAACACTTGACCAAAGACTAGAGACCGCAGATATGAGAATCCTGAGAAAGATTAGAGGTGTGAACCGATGGCATCAATGCCAATATCATACTAAAATCGAGAATATTAGGAAAGAACTTGACATTGTCAACATCCAGAAATGCGTTAGCATAGCTAAACTCAGGTGGTATGGTCACTTAAATAGAATGGGTGAATAAAAATTAACAAAAAGAGTGTTCTCTGCCAGGTTGGCAGGAAAACGATCCACGGGGAGACCAAGATATAGATGGATTGATACAGTACAAAGTTCCTTAGAAATATAAGATCGGATAATGTTGGAGTCTTGACAAGTAACAGACTGATTTGGAGGAAAATTGTAGATAGGAAGTTATTAATGATGTAAATTTTTCATGTAGTACTATCATATCCTATACACCCCTCGAGGGTACATGGCAGGAATTTGATGATGAATTACCTTATGTTCTGAGAAACAAAACCACCCGATGCCAATTTATATTCTTTTTAGCCTGCACACATCCATGTGCAGGCTAAAAAGAAAGACCACTATACTCCACCACAATAAATTAAGAAAAGAGAGATTGTTTTTAGAATCTGCAGCTAATCTTATAAACCAGCATAATTTGAATAAATATAGTTGCATAACACTTCCCAAAAATATGAGAAGCACTAGTAGTTTGAGATCTCAGTTTACATCCTATGCCACCATAATGTCAACAGAGGGCATCCCATCTAGTTAGGACTAAGTCTTTCATCCGCGTTTCACTTACTTTTATGCTGCTTGTGTGTGTGTGTTACAAGTCTCATATTGTACTCCCTGAAGATCTCTATAACTGAGATATCTTCATTAAACTTTAACATGAACTTATCACACAATATTTATCTTCAGATGGATATGGTTTTCCAAGTCATGACACAGGTGTAAATACTATATCCAATAGTGGAATGGCTGAACTCACCAAAATCTTAGGTGCATAGATAGAACACTGTCCTTCCTTTATAAATAATTCCTTGAATTTCATAATTTCCCGATGTGTAGCCTGAAAGGTTCAGAGATGTAATAGCCTATACATAAGATTTCAATGGTACTAGTTTTCTAACAATTCTTTAAAATTTGGTTATTATTGATGTCAGATTTTCTACATGCCCAGCTTGTTTATCTTTTAAAACACTGCTAATTACACACCAGATTAGTTCTTATGACATTTTTGCTTCAAAGACATGTTCAATCAATCCTTTATTTGCCTTTCTTGTTTATGAGCAGGCTACCATGATGATGACTCAAGCTTAGAACTTCATGCAGCCATCCATAATTCAACATGGGAACTTATCATCTTCAAGAAAATACATTCCTCTGATACATTTATTATCTCCATGATGATAACTTGGAGATCATAAATGTCTGATATGTAGCTTCAAAAAATGCATAGGATAATGCAAATTCAACTACACATATGCATGATAAAGCTTTGGTTACTATGATGCTACTAGTACAGCGTTCACTCAAAGTGCCATTTCTGATCCAAAGTTTGGTAGTCACCTCCCTCCAGTGATGAATAAGCAAAAGGTCCCATAGAGATCTTTAGATGATGTCTTTGTCAGCCTCTTCCTTGTCATCTGTGCAGCTTTTGCAGATGATCATATCAGTCAGTCCTCCTTTTCTTAGCACATTTTAAGAATTTCATATTTCCTCTTCCTCATATCATTCACTAACCTTCTATTTGTTTGTTTTATTAAGAGCTTGTTTATTTGTAACTTTTCTATCCAGTTAATCCACATTCATTCTTCTTATCAACGACATCAAGAGAGCCAATCCTTTTGTATTTGTTTTCCAATAGTCCATGTTTCTAATGAAGAATGTACATGGCAAATCAGTCAGTCAGTCATATTCTTGTATTTATATTGCCTTTTCTGCTGAAAAGTATTTGTGTCATGTTAAGAAAAGCTGTTTAAGCTATTTCTATTCTTTTTATTTCTTGTTCAAATTTTCCCATGAATGATCAGACTTAAGGGTCAAAGCTGTATAACAGAGAGGAGACCTCCAAGCTTTTAAAGGAATGAGGAGAACCGACCAGGACTTCTGACCTAATGTCCATTCCTCATCTTCTCATGGTGCACCCTGTTGGGTATCTACCTGGATACTGAACGAACAAGGATGGGCTGGCAATTTGGGATTTAGCTAACCAAATTGTATTCTTATTGTCTTAAACCAATATAGAAAATGATGGTACAACATGACAAAATTTCATGCTGGCTGGGGAGTTGCCCAGTTAAACAAGGTCCCCGTTGTTTTCGCCAGGGAACCAGGGTGAACAGCGAAAAGTCAGCTACTGGAAGAAATCTGAAAACACACCCCAACTCTACCCCAGTGATTGGAGTAGAGCTCTTATAGTACCCATATATAAAAAGGGAAATAAAACTGAATGTGAGAATTACAGAGGTATTTCCCTACTGAGTGTTCCTGGCAAGATCTATGCCAGTATACTTGAGAAACGGTTGAGAAGAATTGTAGAATAAAAGCTTGGTGAAGAACAAGCTGGATTCAGGCAAAATAGAGGCTCTCAAGATCAGATCTTCACTTTACGACAAATAGTGGAAAAATCATAGGAATACAACAAAGATCTGTATTTAAGTTTTGTCGATCTGGAAAAGGCATATGACAAGGTGCCAAGAGAGAAACTATTCAATATTCAAAATGATAAAATAAATATGGAAATTAAATAAATTAAATATGGTGGGAAGTCAAATGAATAAATTCATATGGAATAAGAATGAAATTAGTCGGAATACTAAATTAGCTGTATACAAGACAGTGTTCAAACCAGTTTTAACTTATGGATCTGAGAGCTGGGTCAGAAGTAAAACACTTGACCAAAGACTAGAGACCGCAGATATGAGAGTCCTGAGAAAGATTACAGGCATGAACAGATGGCATCAATGGCAATATCATATTAAAAATGAGTATATTAGGAAAGAACTTGACATTGTCAGCATCCAGGAATACGTTAGCAAAGCTAATCTCAGGTGGTATGGTCACTTAAACAGAATGGGGGAGGACAGATGATTGGCAAAAGAACTTTTCTCTGCCAGGTTGGCAGGAAAATGACCCAGAGGAAGACCAAGATATAGGCGGACTGATAAGATACAATATGCCTTAGACAACAGAAATATAAGATCTGATAATATTGGAGTCTTGACAAGTAACAGACTAATTTGGGGGAAAATTGTAGATAGGAAGTTAGTAATGATGTAAATTTTTCATGTAGTACTGTCATATCCTGTACCCCCCCCCCCCCTGAGAGTACATGGCAGGAATCTGATGATGTATACTTGTTCTATGGAGTGGCCTTCTAAAGTTATCTTTAGTTTTTTACCCATCACTTTACCTGTGATTACCATCGTTTTTAGTCAAATTGATCACAGATATCTTTTAGGTCATTAAATACGTTTTGCAGATCCTCTTCATTGTAAATTAGTATTGTGCTATCTACATATTTTGGGTTATTTAGGTCTTCTACCAAGTGAGATTCCTCCGCGTGTTTTTGATTTCTTACATGACACTTCCAAGAAGATCTCAAAGAATGGTGATAATACATATTCCTGTTGCACTCCTCTTTTAATATCAATTCATTGTGAAAACATATTATTTATATTTATTGCAGATTGCTAATTCAAGTATATGTTTTTTGTTTTAAATCATTATTAAGTTATTAAATTTTATTTAGATTTTGAATCATCACAAGGTAGTCTCAAACGCTTTTCCACAGTTTATGAAGCATGGCAAACCAGATCTTTCATATATCATTCTGAGGGTTAGTATTATATCTCTTGTGCTTTTGCCACTTCTTAATCTATATTGTTCTTAGCTATTATTTTATCTACTTGGTTCTAATATCTGTCCAATATTATTCTAAGAAATAATTTCAAGACATTTCTCATTGCTAACTGTTTTATAATCAGCATATCTTGTGCAGAAAATTTGCCATTTTTGGTATTGTGATGATTAAGTTTACCATTATTTAAGGCAAGAATACCATAATCATATATTAATTTAAAAATTGTTGTCAACTGGATGATACCATTATTTCCAAAATTATTTTTAGCATTTCGCTTGTAACTATATCTGGACTGTGCTTTAAGTGCTCACCTTACTTCTTTAGTTAGAAATGAAGGGCGATCTGTTTCATTCTCATTATTAGTTTTGAGATTTTCCTATTGTCTAAATATAGGTCTTTAATATACAGGGTGATTGTAAAGTTGTGCAACCGAAAGTGTGAATTTGTACCGATTGTTATAATCATTCTTTACACCACTAGATGTCACCATCCTATTACAAACTATCAGAGATGCCGAGTTCACTGTGACATACAGGTTTTACTCAGTGTAGCATTGTTCATTGTGAAAACGAAATGTCCTTTTCCTAGCCACAAAAGTTATTTCACTAATCGTTCTTATGGTTGTGTTGTCAAGAAATTTTACAAGAAATATTCCGGGTTTCCATTGTGATTCTGATACAGTGGAGAGAATGCAAAGGAGAGTGTTAAAAATGGTATCAGGATTGTGGAATACAGATTGATAATTTGTAGGCTGCAGACACTAGCAAACAGGAGAATGATGGATGACATGATTGAGATGTACAAACTTCTGAAAGAATCGTATAAGGTTTCATTAGATGGAATTTTTAATTTTATGGAGGGTGGGGAAAGGACAAGATGGCATCCTCCTTGGAAGCTTAGAATAAATTCTGCTAAGAAGGGGTTGAGGGCTAGATTCTTTTTCTCAGAGGGTTGTGCATAATTGGAATGGATTGCCTTCAGATGTTATGAGTGCAAGCAGTGTCAATGAATTCAAGAATAAGTATGAAGGGTGGTGCATGTATTATGTGGTCTTCCTCAAAGAGTCCCTGACTCCCTGGAGGTCTCTCTTAATAATAATACATTCACATTATGGGTTGTAGTTGACATTCTTCATAAATCTTTTCATTTAAGGTATACACCACCTCAGTACTTATCAGAAGTTTAGTACTGAGAGTGATTATCCTTTCTTATGGCAATCCTTAAGCTGTTTAAAACTATATCCTTCTGAATGCAATTCTTGGGAACATTCAGAAAATATCCCTGTAACTCAAAACTTTAATTTCCTTAATATAATAGAAACTTCAGTGAAGTCCCCGTTCTTATTCATCTTTCTCTAAGGTGAGTGTTATCTATAAAAAAAAAATAATAAACACTCATCATCATCAAATTCCTGACATGTACCCTCAAGTGGTGTACAGGATATGATAGTACTACATGAAAAATTTACACCATTACTAACTTCCTATCTACAATTTTCCTCCAAATAAGTCTATTACTTGTCAAAACTGCAATATTATCATTATCAGATCTTATATTTCTATCGTCTAAGGCACATTGTACCGTATCAATCCACCTATATCTTGGTCTTCCTATGGGTCCTTTTCTTGCCAACCTGACAGAGAACACTTGTTTTGCTAATCTTTCCTCTCCCCTTCTGTTTAAGTGACCATACCACCTGAGATTAGCTCTGCTAACACATTCCTGGTTGCTGACAATATCAAGTTCTTTCCTAATATCCTCATTTTTAATATGATATTGCCATTGATGCCATCTGTTCATGCTCCTAATCTTTCTCAGGACTCTCATATCTGCAGTCTCTAGTCTTTGGTCAAGTGTTTTACTTCTCACCCAGCTCTCAGATCCATAAGTTAAAACTGGTTTGAACACTGTCTTGTATACAGCTAATTTCTCTCTTATTCCATATAAATTTATTCAGTTGACTTCCTACCATACCAGCTTTGTTGATTCTATTGTCTATTTCCATATTTAATTTACCATCTTCACTAAAAATCGTGCTTAAAGTAGCTGAAATGTTTTACTTGTTCCACAGGTTCCCCGTTCACAACACAGTTGACATTTTCTACAATTCTACCTATTTTCATTGTCTTTTTAATGCTGCCCTTCATACCATATCTATTACAACAGTTATTCAAATTAGTCAGGGAATCTTGCAGACTTGTACTGGCTTTATTTAGAAGTATAACATCATCTGCATAAAGCAAACAGTTGAAATTAACATCTCCAATTTTGATATTAGATTTCATACCACTCTTCATAATGTGATCCATACAGATAATGAATAACAGAGGGGATAATGTACATCCTTGTCTCACACCAGATTTAACATTAAACCATCTTCCTGTACTTCCTTCAATTCTAACTGCTGACTTACAACTCAAATAAAGACTAAGTATTGCTCGATATAGTGCCCCACTGACACCATATAACTGTAGCGTAATGAATAGTTTCTCTCTCTCGGCACCTTGTCATATGCCTTTTCCAGATCGACAAAACTTAAATACAGATCTTTGTTATATCCCCATGCTTTCTTGACTATTTATCGTAAAGTGAAGATCTGATCCTGACAGCCTCTATGTAGCCTGAATCCAGATTGTTCTTCACCAAGCTTTTCTTCCACAATTCTTGTCAACCGTTTCTCAAGTATACTTGCATAGATCATGCCAGGAACACATAGGGAAATACCTCTGTAATTCTCACATTCAGTTTTATTTCCCTTTTTATATATATGGGCATTATTAGAGCTTTACTCCAATCATCAGGGAATTCGTACCTCTGTCCAGGCTTTCTGAACTATGCAGTGCAGCCACTGTAATACTTTTATACCACCATACTTCTGCATTTCTGGTCAAATATCATTTACTCCTGCTGCCTTTCCACATTTCAAGCCTTTGATGGGTTTTTCTACTTCAAGTATGGATATGTATTCCTGACTGTATGCCTGTTGAGTGTTTTTTTACCACTGTACTATCACTGCTTGTTTGACTTAGCAATTTTTCGAAGTAATTACTCCATGCTTCAAGGATATCTCTTTTTTCATTTTCATGTCACCTTTTTCATCTCTAACTCCTTTTACAACACTCTTTCCTCCATTTCTAAGCTACTTCAACAACCTCCAGATTATTTACCACCTTCTTGATATTTATTTTCTATGTTCTTGGCAAAGACCACCCATGACTTTTCTTTAGCTAGTTTTACAAAGTGTTTCGCTTTCATACATTTGTCTCTGTATTCTCTAAGAGCACTGCCTCTTTAACTTCTTGTGTCCACCATGGAGTTCTGATTTTTTTATCCTTGCAGACAACCTCACCACATGCCTCTCTGGCTGAATCAATCAGGGTTTTCTTCAAGGCTTGCCACTGAATCTCCAAGGTTTGGTTCCTGTTCTCAAACTCTTTCATTTTCACATATACAAAAAAATTTTTTTTGTATGTTAGTCTACAGTTCACATCTGAGAGCTGCTCAACTTTTATGCGCTTTAAAACTTTCTTACATGTTATTCTTTTCAATATGAAATTCAATTTTATCCTGCTCAAGGCTAAATAATGATCGCTTCCAATTTCAAATCCTCTGTACACTGTTGTCCTGCACCAGGGAGAAAACATTACTATCAACAATAACATAGTCAATGAGACTTTTCTTATTTGAAAACTTATTTTACCTTGCCTCTTCTCTTCATGTGAATTTGTGCACATTTTTATGTTGGAACCTGGTGTTAATAATAACCAGTCCATGTCCTGAGCAGAAATCCAACAGGTATTTGTCATTATTATTAGCTTTGCTCTTTTCTCCAAATTTTTTTTCAATCAATCTTTCTCCATTAAAACTGGCCACTTATGTCACATATCAATATCATTTAAACTACAAATTTATTTGTATATTATTAAAGATTTTTGTCTAGTCTTCAAAATCATGGGAAAGAATGTTTATTATACAATCCCTGACCACTGCTGGTATTTTCATTTGGATGAAGCTATAACATTCAGATTTCTTATCACTTAATCTTGATATTTCTGCCTTAGTCTTGTGTGTTGTCTCTTATCCATGACCTTTCCCTTTAACATGTTCACATCAGGAAATGTTTCATGCATTTATCGTATCCGTGGGACTTCTCATTACTGTTGGTGTGCCACATCCACATCGGGCAGGCTAACTGGCATAAAGTTGATATGGCATGTTAGTTGCAATTCTTTCGATAGAATTTTATTTAAAGTTAGCATTTATGATCTGTCATAGTGATATCAAAAATTTCAAATGCAAACACTTATTTGACGTAACTGAAAATTTGGACAAATGTTAAGCAATGGTTTTGCTTGAGGCTATGCAGCACAGTTTTTGTGGGATTCATTAGGTAATCCCATTTTTATCCCAGTTGTCTCTAATTACACTATTGGTTGACAAATATATTACACAGACCACACGTCTCTACCTTATTCAGTAATGCTGGGAGGCATAGGGCTAACCACCTATCCTTGTGCATGGTTGTGGTTAAATGAATATGAAAAACTCTCGAAACTGCAAGGTAAAAGGGGGAAGAAGTTCTCTTTGAAGATTTTGAAAACAAGGAAAAAATTATTCGAAGAATAAAAGATATACCTTTGGCTAGAAACATGGTGAAAGATAGAATCTTGGAAATGGCTAAAAATATAACTCTTCATCAAAAAATAGATATAAAATCTCTTGGTTTAATTTCTCTTTGTCTTGATGACAATACTGACATAACTGGATCAGCTCAATTAGCAATTTTTATTTATTGTGCTGGGAATAATATCAAAGAAGAATTGATTAGCAAAAACAACAAAAGGAATGGATGTTTGCAACACAGTTATAAATGCACTTGCTGAAAGAGAAATAGATCTTTCCAAAATTGCATCAGTAACTACTGATGATGCTCAAAGTATGACTGGAGAGGAAAATGGTTGTCTATTTATTTACCAAACATATTGGACATTCACTTCTTGGTTTTCGTTGCATTATACATCAGCAGGTTTTATGCACAAAGGCAAGTTTCAAGTCACTGGAAGATGTCTTGTAACAAAATTGGTCAATTTTATATCAGCACACACTTTAAATAAACTAAACTTTCTAGAATTATTAAATGATGTAAACTCAGTGTACAATGGTTAAGTTGTGGAAAAGTTTTTCAAAGTTTTGTTGAGTGTTTAGATGAAGTTGCTTTTTTTTTTTTTTACATAATGAGAAAAAAAATTGAAAAATATAATCAATTAATGGACATCAAATGACTTTTGAAATTAATGTTCTATACTGATTTGTGCTTACATTTAAATGAATTAAATATTAAACTGTGAGGTGTTAACAAGAGTTACTGTCATGTTTGATTTAATCAAAGCATTTGAAGCTAAATTACAAATTTTCGATCGTGATGTTATTTCCAATACCTTCCAATATTTTCCAAATACAAAAAAATTCTTTGCAGATCTAGAATCTCATGGAAAAAAGAGATAAATAAATTTTCTTCACAATTTACGCAGTTCAGGCAATTTGAAGAATCATAATTTAACAACCAGATACAACATCAGCAGATAATCTCAAATTTGGAGATTTCAGTGGCTGAATTTGGAAGTATACAAATGAAATTAGTTGATTTTCACTCGTTCTATATGGAAATAAAAGTTTCTCGATTTGAGAAATGACTTAGGAATAATTAAAAAGAATGCAGAAGAGGAAATAATGAGAACTTGTAATGTCATTCCCAAAACCTTTAGTTGTTTAAAAAAAAACGAGTGATGGCTATATTATCAATTTTCTCCTCTACATATGCTGCGAGTCATATTTTTCAAAATGAATTTTATAAAAACAGTATAAGAAACAGAATGACTGATGAATCCAGTTTGGCATGTGTATTACTAAAAGTGACAAAACATGAACCTGATATAAATCGTTTGACATCCAATGTACAACAGCAAAGTTACGAGTTCATCTTTATGAAATTCTGTTAATTTTTAAACTTCTCTCAATAAAATTCTGCAATAACTATTTTTTTCCCTTATTAAAAACTACCAAGCATGTTGACAACTTGATAAATATTATCTGTAAATTTTTGGCATGTGCACATAAAACGGTCGACACAACTGGTCTAGGGTTTATAGGATCATTTATTCTTCACTCCACTTTCCAGAAACTTCGCATAATATATATAATAGACGTAAATTATTCACAATTCATTTTGCAAGACAAAGTATTTTTATTTGTGCTTATTCTTTCTCTTCCTTATATTTGCTGTTCTTCATATCCTTTAGTAAATCAAAGTATAGTAATTAATAATCACACATATCACCCTTTAATATATATGCTCCCCGCTATGCAGGATTAGTTACAACTGAAGAAACCATGACAAAAAGTGGTGCATCCAATGACACTCAAGAACGAAACTGCTAGGGTGCTGTGGTAATTCTGCTCACTTCTCAATTACATTCATGGCGAGAGAGCCATGATCTCCCTGATGTGAACATGTTAAAAAATCGTTTTCAGAAGAGGTCCTATTCAGTTTCCTCTTCTATTCTCCACTGTCCTAATGATGTTTGTATCCTCTCTTACTTTCTGGATTACTGCCTTCAGTCGTTTTCATTCATTTAATTTTTGCTCACCACCAACATGTAACTCAAATACATGTTTCATGTTTTGCTTGCATAAAAATACTCAAAACACACGCTTTTCCGAATCTTTTTCGTAGTTCCAAATTTATGTTGCAGAAGAAAAAACCCTCATCTTCATTAAGGCTTTCCTTTGCCACTGAAGTCTCTTTCACTTCTACCTTCTTGTTACCACATTTACTACATGTTACCAGATCTCGCTGAAGAGTTAAATTAAAGATATCAAGAAATTATATACTTTATTTAATCCTTTATCCAAGTGTAAGCAAAATAAACTTTGCACCTGAAGTATTTTTAGGACTGGGGCAACTCATGGTAAAGTTGGTATGACTTCACATCACTTACCTTAGTATCCCATAATGCAAAGCACATCTCCTTGCAAAACCGATCTGGGTAGTGACCCTTCCCATAATGCATAGCATTATGGGAAGGATCACTACCCAGACCAGTTTCGACCTTTATTGAGGTCTCATCAGTGGGTGCCAGACCCAGAGCCTTTTTCATATATGAGTTGCCAAAAGGTGTCACACCTAATTATTATAATACTCTGGATTAGAGATAGCTGTTGAAAGTTTTTCCACTTGGTACTTGGTTTTAATCCTTTATCCGAGTGTAAGCAAACAAAGTTTGCACCTGAAGTATTTTCAGGACCGGAGCAACTTGTGGTAAAGGCAGTATGACTTCACATCACTTGCCTTAGTATCCCATAATGCAAAGCACATCTCCTTGCAGACATGTATAATGCTATGCATTATGGGAAAGGTCATTACCCAGACTGGTTTCGACCTTTATTGAGGACTCATCAGTTGGAGCCAGACCCAGGGGTGATACCAAGTTGAAGTAATGCAGAAGTCATATTTTTCATAAGAGTTGCCAACACTCAGGCATAACCAAAATCAGATATGAATAACTTGCATCTCTCTCTCTCTCATGCACAGAGAGAGAGAGAGTTAGTTTTCATTCTTTCATATTTTCGCTGCATAATATTCACACGAATGTCAACTACAAAAATATCCAAGCAGAATTGTGTGAGATGCTGAATGGCAAAGAATTATTTGACTGGCACAGAAATAAGATCATCTTCAGATAAGAGAGGATGTTTACCAAATTAACCAAGGGACGATGGTTATTTCTCTTGTAAACTAAGCACAACTGATGTGACTACAATTTGCAAGCACACTAAAGAAATATCTCAGGGTATATGCTAATATAAAAAAAATTCATTTACACAACTAGAGATGTCAAGAATTGCTATATGAAACCAACCTTATGCTATTCCATTACAAATCTACTTACCTGAGAACTCTGTCCTGAAATCCCACGTTGCTGTGGAGATGAACGATTACCAGAAGAAGAATTCCAATTTCTGTTCGATCCACCACCAGAATTACTGCCGCCTGACTGACCAGAATTCCAGTTCCTACCACTGCCACCACTACCACCACCAGTACCAGATCCAGTGTTCCAGTTCCTATTTCCACCACCTGTGTTACCACCTCCATAAGATGGAGAGCCAGAATTCCAGTTTCTATTTCCTCCTCCTCCTCCACCAGAAGATGAGCTTGAATTCCAATTTCTGTTACCAGAACCACTGTTTCCACCCCCAGAGCCTCTATTATTGATAGGTGTACGCGGGGATGGTCCTCGATTATTCTGACCACTAGGAGAGTAGCCCCTTTGAGAACTCCCATAGCTACCTGCAGAAATAAAGATGAAATTACATAATCAAAATCAGTTTTAACATTAGTGAATGACTGTGATGCAGAAAAAGCACAGTTATGCAGCAAACAATGTCAATCATTCTTCGTTTTTTCAGAGTAGAATAACATACAGAATTTTGTAATAATAATTATACAGGTACCAGAGTCCTCCATCTTTGGCTGTGATTAATGACAGATATCCTCTCCTGGATATTTTTACTGAATGATAAACTGACAAGCATTTTTTTTTTCTTTTTTTTGCTTCCACACCAAATTAGCAATGATTTCTTATAGTGAAGCTAGTGTTGTTCTTACTAGCTCTTCCAAACATTGTCTACCAGATTCTGACAAAGAATTCTGTAGACACCAATTCAATTATTGTCCCCCCCCCCCAAAAATAAAAACTTACTTCCAGAGCTCTTTACAGTATGATATGTAGCATTTGCAGAAAAACGTACTCATTTTCATAGAAAACACAGAATTCCAAAAATATCCAGTGTTCCCTTTTTTAAGGCTTAAAATATTACAGAACCATGTGCAAAATATAAGAAAAGCCAAATCACTGAAGTAATAACTTTGATTGTTGCCATACAGCAAAGCACTGCTTACAGAAAATTCATATACTGAAATAAAGAAACTTACCCCTGCCTGTTTGTTGAGATCCTCTGTAACCTCCACCTCCATGAGAAGGGGAACGGCGTCCTCCCCAGGATCCGCCACCACTGCCGCCGCCACTGCCACCACCACTTCCTCCATGTGGACTTTGATTGCTATACCCACCAGAGCCACCACGACTATCAAAGCCACCACGGTTATCATACCCACCATGCCTATCATCCCTCCGATTATCATAGCTTCGATTGTCATATCCACGGCTATCATGGCCTCCTCCTAAATAGTGCAATAATTTTAGTGTATTAAATGATAAACAAATTCTAAAAGCAAATAAAGAATTACTCAACATTTAGTATTCTTTCAACTTAGTCCAGAGGTAATTTACATCTCTAGGCTATCCTTGAAATAAGTGAAACTGACATGAGCATGTCTATGACAAAATATTAAAAATCACTATCACACTGTTACACTAACCTAAAAGGATAATGATAAAAGTCACAATGTGTGAAATACAGTAAAATTTAAAAATATTAAATAAATAAATAAATAAGATGATTTAGCCCATTCACATTACTAACATGATACTTGACATATCCAAAAACATTCATTGACCATTCCAACCCCCCCCCCCCCATAAAAACGAAAGTCTGGAACCTATACATTTCATACCATGTGGAGGGCCACTCACCACACACAAGTGGCAGATTAACAACTCAGCTATTTCTAAAGCACCTCAGATTGCTAACTTCCAGGTAGCAGTGCCAGATGCTTCAAAAGGTTTGTTTCTATTGATACATAAAAAAAATTGAAAGGATAAATGCTTCTATAGTCTAATATTTTCACCCTTGTCGCCATAGCTATTAGAAATTAGCACTTGGTTTGCTGGTAAGCACACTGGCTCTCCAACCAACATGTAATGGATTCAAATCCCACTGTAAACATGGATGTTGCTCTGGAAGAGCTTGCATAGGTTTTTGAGTTGGTATGGCTTGTCTGAATTTTGTACTACAGGGGATCATAACCACCACTCCCAATGTGATTAGTATTCTCTTTATGCAGTGTTTGCTTGAAAGTCCTTTTCATTCATCCCCCCATACCTATATAAAGGTTTCAGACACCCCACCCCACAGATTTAGAAATTGTATAGTTAGAAATGAGTGGATGAAAAATAGTATCTTAAACAGAAGAGAATTTCTGGTTTTATAGAGACTGGGGAAACTATTGATCTGTTTATGCCAAGAGAGTCTGAAGATATAGGACAAGGCTCTATTTTGGTGGCAATGAATGTGAACAGGTTGTCCTCACTCTGAGTGAAGGTATGAAGATTGGTGTTTAAGGCACTGGATGCACAAGATCCTGAAGTTTGGGTATCTTAGCATTGCATAATATGTAGGTTAAATGGAGTACTATCATCATCAGCAGTGGATGGGACTAGTAAAGATTGAGCCATATACATAGAAGAAAGAAGGTGGGATGATAAAGCAGAGCCCCGACACACTTCTGCATTTGTAACAAAGCTCAAAGAAATTTGTTTATTTTCCTTTTTGAATATTAGTATTGTTATGCCTTTTTTTCGTTATTTGTTATTTCACAAATATGTATTATTTGGATGAAAATTTGTATAAGGAAACTGATGGCTACCATATTTTCAGTTCAGCAAGGATTTCATCACAACCAGGTGATTTAGACAGTTTCATTTAGTTTATTGCATTCAAAATTTCTTCTTTTATTATAGATAATACTTTTTCTGTCCCTTCATTTGTATTTTTCAAGTCTTGTTCCCTTTGGAAATGCATTTGGTAATATTCTTTCAAAATTAATATTTTGTCTCTACGCCTTAACAGTATTTTTGACCATGGAACTCAGATTAGAACAGACAGGGTTATAAGGAACTGGGGTAGGTAGATGTATGACGTTAGGTCACTACTTATATAGTGTTTGTGTTGCATTTATAATTTGACATAGACACACTGCAACACATTGAAAATGTGGAAAGGCAGCTGGAATGTAAGGAATGGAATCACAAATGCTCAAACGTAGAGGTTTAAAATGTTATTATAGTGGCTTACTGTGTAGATTAAAAGGCTCAGAAGTCAAATTCCTGATGAATGGAAGGAATCTCATAGTACCCTGTCTGTAAAGAGGGAAACTTGAATGTAACAATTAACCTCTCTACCAGCTGTGGTGGATGAAATAGTGAGACAAAAATTGCACTTCTTATCCATGTTATTCAGTAAGTGTTACAAAATAATTACATAATAGTTTATGCAAACTATTATGTTTTCAAAATGGCTAATAAGATTTTAGAACAAAAATACTTAGATAGTGGTCTTGCCCTAACTACTTAATAAATGGACCTGTTACAGTATTTCTTTTGGCCTAGTGGTGTCATGAAAAAATTACTGAGACTCTAAGGTAAGTGTAAACCAAGAGTTTGGGAATCTATGTATCAAGTAAATAACATTTAAAACACTAGCTCACCTGAAGCATTTCTGGGTGGTGGACCCCTTGCTGGTGACTGATCATTGGGACGGAAACGTTTTTGTGGAGGACCTACAGCTGCACGTCCTTCTTCATTATAGTAACGAACTAATGGCTCGGCTTCTTCTCGAGACAATTCAGTAAATACAATTTCATCAAACAGTGGTCCTTTTTCTGGCATTTTGAAATTAGCTGAAGGAAGACAATGATTTATGCATTTATGAAAGTTTTATATATTATTACAATATACATATCTAAAATTAAAAATATATAAAATTTACTAGTATTAAGCAGGAGAAAATTGGATTCTTATTGAAAAGAGGAATATGTTAGTTTTAAATGAGACAAATGCACAAAATAAGGACCTAGGATGTGCCATGCGTGATGCCACAGAACGTAATAGCAACAACAAGCAGTGTTCCAACATGCACAGTAATAAATTCATCATATTTATTCTGGTTTCTCATTTGTATGTAATAGTTGTGAAGTTATAACATCTAATATGTGTAATTAATTGTTTATAGTCTTCTGCTGTGTAAAACCTTTTTGTGCCAGTACCCCTGATGATGCAAGTCTTACGACTAACAAAAATCACTTACAGAATGTGAGATGGTAGAGATCCAGAGTAAAATGCAGGCAATACAAGCATACTGATGCATGCAGAAGTTCATGAAATAGAGGATCAGATAGAGCCTCCATAGCTCAGTCAGTGTAGATGAGGTCCTTTGGTCGTAAAGATCTCGGTTCGATTCCTGTCCATGATGTGAGGAACCTTTACTGGTCTAGTAAAGGTTCCTCACATCATGGACAGGTAAAGAGTAAAGGTGAGTTAACTGGACTCATACGGAAGTAGAGGTTTTTTTCGCCTAAAAACTTGGGTTTTTCATTTCTCAGAACAGACAAACCAGGCCGTGAACACACATGGATTTACAGTCATAAAATACGTACTTAATCCCTCACTAGGAGGGCTCAACCAGTCCTAAGGGATGGTGCAGAATCCCATACAAACAAATAAATAAATAAGAGGATCAGACAATATCGGAGTCTTGAAATTTAATAGGTTATTTTGGAGGATAATTGTTGATCTGAAGTTGATAATGTAAACCATTCATAGTATTATCTAACAGAATAGTATATTAAATTGTTCATATTTGGTCTACTAATGTATTAAAACTGAACACACTATTACTATCCTCTGGGCAGGATAAAGCACCTATACACACCTTGAGGAAACATATTAGAAATTTTATAACGTGAACGTCTGCAGGGTCCAAATGAAATAACTGTTGTAACAAATTTTGTATGAACATGAGTAATGAAAAGACAAACATTAAAATAGTCACGCTGAAAACATTCAGCTATCTAGACAATTTTTAGTGAAAGCAAAATGGAAATAGCATAATGCATAATAAGCAAAGCTGATTTGGGGGGGGGGGGGGGGTCAAGCCAGTCAATTTATATGGAATAAGGGGAAAATAGACAAAAGTAGCTATACAAAAGACAATGTTCCAACCAACTGTGATCTTAAAGATCTGAGAACTGGGTTAGAAAACAAGCAGTTTATCAAAGACTTGAGTCCATAGATATGACTTTTCTGAGAAAAATTAGGGAAGGGGAGAATCAGAGAGTGGTGTATCCCAGGAATCAGGGGTACAAATTCAAAATGCCATTATGGCAGGAAGCTGAACACTAAGTATTATCTTCAAGAGTATCTTCTCTCATTGCATGTCCTTACTCTTTCCTTTCATTCAAAAATGAAACAGATAATGAGACACTGGAAATGTTGGAAAATGATAATGCCTGTCAATTCAATTCAATGTTAGTAAGTGTAAAGTTATGTAATTTGATGTGATCAGATTTCCAATGACATACTATAAAAATTAAGCAGATAAAAAATTAAAAGCCATTTGGCTTTTCATTTTAATGACATACTATATTAGCAGCATTGTACTAAAAGAAACTGATTAATTAAGGAACTCATTTTGCCTCTTTACAAGGCCTTGATAAGATCACATGGACTATTCTGCATAGATTTAAGGTGGGTTGGGGAGAGGGATAAAGAGGGTGCAAAGAAGAGTTACTAAGATTATATCAGGATTATATTCCTATACATTATGAGGATAGATTGAGTGCATGTAGACTGCAGATTCTGCTAAACAGGGTAGACATGAGAGAGAACTTCTCATAGGGTGCTATAAGATATCGTCTGGTGAAACTTGACATATGGAAGGGAGAGAACATGGGGATATCCATAGAAGTTAGCTTCATAGGAAGTAGATTTTTCTCTCATAGAGCAGTGAGTGAGTGGAACCTATTACATTACATGCTTAAAGATTAAAATTATTAATTTTAGTGAGGAAGGTATATTGAACAATACAAGCTGCAGGTTAATGTACCCCACACTACTGTTATTAAAAACTAATATAAAGTTTTTTCATCTTAGTATTAACTAGTATAACACTTTTCACTTCAAAGTGAAGTGAAAAGTGCTATACTAGTTAATACTACAGTTATTCATAAACTGTAACAATCTTATTACCAAAATGGAAAAACTTTCAATAATGTAAATTGACCAAAGCATGTCACAGCATTTCCTTAAGGCAAGCTATTCACAGAATAACTTCTTTGTTTGTGAGAATTATTCTAAATTTTTTCATTTGCATATAATGACATAAATAAATGCTTTATTTATTTTGTTTATGTATATGACTAAAAATGTAGTGATTCACTATGCAATGGTCTGCAACTGAGCATGTGGTATGAGTGGATTGTGCCTTTACAAATTTACCTAATTATTGATACATCACATATCTTGAAAAAGAAAATTTCTAAAATACTTCTGTTTTATTGTAAGCTAAATGTAATAAACTATGGCATGACTACAAATAAAAGTATGAGACAATGCCATATGTCTTGTCCTGTGAGCAAGTACACAAAAAATTGTGCACTTGCTCTAATCTAATAAGCATTCATTTTATTTTTAAATATTCTAATTAATATTTTATGGAGAAATTCTATACTCGGCCAACCAGGCTGGCCGAGTGGTTAGCATGTCCACTCTCCAGCGAAGAGGCCATGGGTTAGAATCCCGCTATGGGCATGAATGATGTGATTGTCCTACAAACTTTGTGTGGAAAGGGAATCTGCGACCCAACCACTTATTCTAGCAGAAGACATCATTGCCAAAACCATGTGAGGTATGGCAGTGACCATACGGTGTCTACGGACTTCAAATGTGAAATATTTTTTTTGGAGAAATTCTATAATATACTTTTAATATTTTCATCTAAACATTAATTAAAAAGAACCTCATCAGCAAAATTATAATCCAAAATATTATTATAAGATATTTCAACTATGTGCTTTAAGAGTAATATAAACCATTAAAACAAACCTTTCATTTCTAAAATAGCACTGTCAGGAATTTCTTTGCCTTCCTCTCTTTCTCTTTTGTCACAACGACGCTGAAACTCTTCATCTGTTGGTACGATTACAACAGCTTTTCGCTTAAACCCATCAAAAGGCTTCATTTTCCGCCTCTGTGCTGTTGGATATACGTTAGTCTACAAATGGCAAGAAGTTCAATATATTTTATCAGGACAAAACTTTTATGTTTTATTTCTAACTGTACAATGTTATATAAAATATAAAAGACAGAGATTACAATAGTGTTTTTTTTTAAAACACATTTAATGACTAAAAAGACACATGGTGAATATTCAAGGAGGCTTAAGAGTCGAAGCTAGAAAATTAGGAGAATGCCTCCAGATAGCCTTTTAAGAAATGCTGAGAACTGACCAGAGCTTCTGATGTAACATCTAAGCCCCACTTTCTAGTGGTGTACCTTGTTGGGTATCCAGCTTGATACTGAACGAATGAAGATGGGCTGGAAATTTAGCCAACCAAATTGTTTTACTTATCAACTTAAACCATAATGCAAAATAGGTCACAAAGCAAAACTTCATGCTGGCTGGAGTTTCACCCAGTGACTCTAGATTCTATTGTTTTTGTCAGAAAACTAGAGCAATCTGTGCAGTCAGTTACCGAAACAAATCACCGTGCTTCAAGACTGGCACCATTAACATAAGGATATATCAATCAGTGGAAAAGAAATGGAACTAGCAGAAGAATTGGATAAGTGCCAGATCAACACAATAGCTGTTAATGCAACAAAAAAGATAGAAACAAGTGAGATATTTCTGAGCAACAAATACAATAATACGTTCGATTGTGATTTGTATAATTCTATAATACAAAGGTATTATAGACAGGAAATAATGATCAAGGAAAAGAAGGAGCGGCTATTATATTTAACACTAAAAACAAAGATAATTATCTTGAATGGCACAGAGCAAGGTTTTGTTGGGTTTTATATAGTTTTATATACCTTCCCTCATGGGCATGGGGAGATCCCTAATGACATCTAATGTGGGAAATGGCCAAAGTTCAGCTTGTCTGAACGATATATAAGGAAAATGTGATTAAGTATAGTGGAATAAGGCAATCCTGCAGTATGCTTCACTGTTCATAACTATTTCTCAAAAAAGTAAAATAAATGGACCAGGTATGTTGTTTTCCTAGATTTATTATTCTAACATGACATCCTGTCATTCTAAAATAATAAATATGATCAGTTTAATATGGCGAATTTTGAATACACTGCCTCTCTGTTGCCTTTCGCTTGTATCTTATACAGAAGTTATGAAAAATTCAGATTATCTTAAATATAATTAAATATAAGTTAAGTTAATAATTTCAGCTGCATTGAATTTAAAATCGAAATTGAACACCCTTCTTAATTACTGTATTACAATTTCAATTTTAAAGAAAGGAACTTAATTAAGTGATCACCATGTATGAACATCATACATGCAGAAAGAATTAAATTATCAAAAAGTGCACTGGAATTTTTGATCAATGATCACAAGGAAGATGCTGGAATTTTAATAAAAACATCTGATTAAACTATATCATGAATTACAAATCAGCAATTTTAAGCAAAAAAAAAAAGAGTCCCCAATCACATTTCAAATAACCACAGATTTGATTACACTGCTATTACTAAAACACCTTTGGACATTCAAAAGAAAATTTTAATACATATTTCCAGAAGTAGCAAAAACAAAGAATAAAATGCAAAGGATAACATTCAATTCCTGTTTAATCTCTTATTCATTTGTGCATTACCATCAATTCAGATACTTGCTGACTAGTGCAGGAAATATCACAAGAATGAAATATGGAGCAAGATACTAGCAATACACCTTTATTTAAATATATTTTAAAAATATACAAGTACACAAATATACATATGTGTTGAAGATATTTTAAAATAGGCGTATTCCTATTTTACTTTATCTGAATTGTTTTCCAACAATGTATACCTATTGTGACTTTTGCAATGAATGTGATGAAAGAAGAAAAGTCTTCATTGAAATAAAGAAAATTAAAACATGTTATATTTTAATAAAACTGTAGTAAACAAGAAAAATCTTCAAAATATTTTGAATATTTTAAAATACAAAATTTCATCTTTGACAAACTATAACAACAAACTTAAAAACTATCTAGCCACAACCATGTCTACGCATGTTTAAAAATGTAGTAGACACCGTCTGTCCAAAAAGAAACCGAACTTTAGATAGAAAATAAAACACAGGCCAATTATAATTATTCAAATAATTTATTTCAATCAATATGCTCTTCCTCACCTTCGATACAGCATTTAGCACGATCAATTAATTCATTAAATGAGTTTTTTATATCTGTTTTTGGGATACTGTTGAAGGGTCGTGGTTAATGCTCCTTGAACGTTTTCAATGGTGTCACATTGCTTTCCTTTCGTTGGCAAATGAAATCGGGGGAAAGAGAAAAAAGGGTGTTAAATCAGGTGAATACAGCGAGTGATGGTGCATTATCATGCAAAAGTGACCAGCTGCCTGCATCGCGATATTCATGCTATACGTGATGAATTCTCGCTATCAATCGCTTCAAAACTTCAAGATAAAACTCACCATTGACTGTTTGGCCAGGTAGAGCAAATTCTTTGTAGATAATGTCCTTGGAATCGTAGAAACAAATCAGCATTGTCTTTAATTTTCACTTCTCCATGCGACTTTTTTCAGATGCCCCTCTTCTGATGGTCTCCACTCAGCACTTCGTTTAGGGCTCGTACTCAAAACACAACGTTTTGTCACCAGTAATGATCATTTGAAGGAAGTTCGAGTCCTTACAAGTGGTTTTAATGAGGTCCTTGCAGTATTCAATTCAATACATTTTTTGGTCGTTGGTCAACTTGTGAACAAATCGCAAATTCAATTTATGAAGGCCCAAACACTTGGTCAAAATGTTGCGCAGAGTTGATTTTGGAATCCCCCATTCATCTTCAATCAATCTCACAGACGATTTCGGGTTTTCTTTGATGAATCACACCCATTTTGAATGCTGGAAGTTTATTTTTCACTTGGTTAGACTATAATAAATTTAGTTTAATCGTTTATCCAAGTGTAAGCAAACAAAGTTTGTGCCTGAAAATATCTTCAGGACTGGAGTAAGGTAGTGCAACACTAGGCGACTACGAGCAAAGGTGGACCAAGCTCTCATTACTCCCCGTCTCTCCCATAATGGTTATGGGAGAGACGGGGAGTTGTGCTTTGCATTATGGGTATCTCCCGTAATGCAAAGCACAACTACTTGCAGACATGTATACTGCTATGCATTAAGGGAAGCCAGGCCCAGGTGTGCAGATACCAAGCAGAAACAATGGCAAGGTCATCTCTACCTATAGGAGTTGCCAAACGGTGTGCCACCTTTTTTTTTTTTTATTAAATTACTCTGGATTTAGAGAAAGATGTTGAAAGTTTATTTTTCACTTGGTTAGACTATAATAAATTTAGTTTAATCCTTTATCCAAGTGTAAGCAAACAAAGTTTGCGCCTGAAAATATCTTCAGGACTGGGGTAAGGTAGTGTGCAACTCCAAGCAAAGGTGGATCCAGCTCTCATTACTCCTTGTCTCCGGCAAAGCTTGGTCCACCTTTGCTCAGAGTTGCACAACCTTACCCTGTCCTGAAGATATTTTCAGGTGCACTTGGATAAAGAATTAAACTAAATTTATTATAGTCTAACCAAGTGAAAAATAAACTTCCAACATCTTTCTCTAAATCCAGAGTAATTCAATAATAAGGTGGTACACCTGTTGGCAACTCTTATAGGAGAATATAACCTCTCCTATTGCTTCTGCCTTAGTATCTCCACGTTTGGGTCTGCCTCCCACTGACGAGACCTCAATAAAGGTTGAAACTGGTCTGGGTAGTAGCCCTTCCCTCAATGTATAGCAGTATACATGTCTGCAAGAAGTAATGTGAGCTTGGTCCACCTTTGCTCGGAGTTGCACTGACTTACCCCAGTCCTGAAGATTTTTTCAAGCCCAAACTATGTTTGCTTACAACTTGGATAAAGGATTAAACTAAATTTATTATAGTCTAACCAAGTGAAAAATAAACTTCCAACATCTTTCTCTAAATCCAGAATAATTCAATAATAAGGTGGAACACCTGTTGGCAACTCTTACAGGAAAATATAACCTCTCCTATTGCTTCTGCCTTAGTATCTCCACGTTTGGGTCTGTCTCCCATGCTGGATATGAGAGGCTCTGCTTGGGGTAGGTTTTTGCCTGTCTCTAAGTAGAGCCACCGCTGAGATTATGGCTCTGTCTGGTGGTGGGGTGAGCCTGCCACTGAGTGGAACAAAGCTGAGTTGGACAATCTTTTGGGATCGTCTAATTTTTAGAGAGATTTTTACTTAAATATACCTTAATAAAGGTTGAAACCGGTCTGGGTAGTGGCCCTTCCCTTGATGCATAGTAGTATACATGTCTGCAAGGAGATGTGCTTTGCATTATGGGAGATACAGAGACAAGGAGTAATGAGAGCTTGGTCCACCTTTGCTCAGAGTTGCACTACCTTACCCCAGTCCTGAAGATATTTTCAGGTGCAAACTTTGTTTGCTTACACTTCGATAAAGGATTAAACTAAATTTATTATATTTTTGGATGTTAACTTCACTCAGTTCAGTTTTTGGACGGCCTGGCTTTTTGTTGTCCTCAAATGTCTCATGACCACTTTGAAATCGCTTAAACCACTTGTAAACTTGAATACGGGATATGCATTCATCACCATATGCTTTTTGAAGCATTTGAGACAACTTTTTTGGTAAAACTTTTGCAAAGTTTAACACAAAAGTCAATTGGAGCTCTCTGTTTGAAACATTTTCTGACCGTTCGTCAAAACACACTGTCACTCTTGGCACTATAACTCGGCTTCTAATGAAACAAATGTCATAAGCAGTTGACACAACGCTAATGAAGGTTGCCGCTTTCGACAACAAAAAGATACAGCAGGTGGCGCCACTAGTTCCTTCTATTTTCAAAAAGTTTGGTTTCCTTTTGGACAGAGAATATATATTCATTGACTGCAGCTTTACCTTCAGCAGAAACAACAGTCCAAAACAACAGTAACAAATCATCATCAAATCCAAAGCGGATTTTGTAACGGCCAAATGCAATAAGCTTGCCTCCTGCTTAATTGGTGAGCCTTTTGGCCTTTGCTAAGGCTAGTGTTCACAACTTCTGACTTTCCTTGTTTCCATCTCTCATATCGTGAAGCTATAAAATGTCTAGACCATCACCCAAAGACGGTCTAGACATTTTGCATGTTTTCTTCTTCCAACTCTTCTACACATAACAGATACAAATCATTCACTACAATAACACAAACTGCACACAGCATATTTCTTTCATTTTTCGTGAGACAGATATCATACAAATTTTCATTTCTTATATGTTGGTATGTCTTATAATATCTTTCTTATTCATTATCTATATGGATCACATTATGAAGGAAAGGGGTATTAAATCTGATATCAAAATTGGAGATGTTAATCTCAACGCTTCACTTTATGCAGATGATGTTATACTTCTAAATCCGGTACAAGTATATGAGGTGCTTAAGGGTCAAAGCTGTTTAAGTGAGAGGAGACCTCCACACCCCTTTAAAGGAATGCAGAGAACCGACCAGAGCTTCTGACCTGATGTCCAATCCTCACTTTTCTCATGGTGCACCCTGTTAGGTATCTACATGGATACTGAACTGAATGAGGATGGGCTGGAAATTTGGTATTTAGCTGACCAAACTGTTACTGGCTTGAACCACAAATAAAATGATGGTACAACATAAAAGAATTTCAGGGCATTATGGGCGAGTATAGAAGGCAATTATGGCAGAAATAAAAAATGTGGAAAAAATTTTGTACATACTTTGTTTTTGGTTTAATGATGCCTTCTAAATCCAAGCTCCTGCTGAAGGTTGTTTATAAACTGGGGGGTTGCACTTTAGATGCGGGAAATAAGTTAGGAAACAAGGTTACTATTAATAATATATATTATTTTGTTGTGGGGAGGGAGAGAGGGGGAACGAAGGGGAAGGGTAACCTTATGTGGTAACTGGAACAAGGGTTAATGGGGTGTGGACCGTTTTGGTCATCGTCTGACCATCATCAGAACTTTATGGGAATGACTGTAGGGCTATGTCACGGCTGCAAGTTGCATCTGCCAAATTAGGGCATTTTTGTCGCTAAATGGCCGGAGGCATGGCTTAATTTGTAAGTTTTGGAACGTCCAACATTTGGAAATTAGGTAGGGGTGGTGGATGTTGATAGAATTCTCATTGCATTTTATGGCAATAGTTTCGGATATTCTAAGCATTGTTTCGTTGTCTTGTTTGTCTATGATTATGGCTTTGTCGATCTGGGAATTTGGGGTAGCATGGGAATTTTCCAGAAACTATACCTAAAGAATTTCATGCCATCTGGATGCATCGCCCAGTTAAACAAGGTCCTCATTGTTTTTGCCAGAGAACTGTGGCAAAACATCAAAAAGTCAGCTACTGGAAAAAAATCCTGAAACACATCCCAACTCAACATCACCAGAGTTCAATTTCTTGCATTTGGTTGATGGCAGTTTCAGCTTCCCCTAATGGGTACTATTAGAGTGCAGGAACGAGAACCTAGCTGCTGCACACCCCCATTTCTTCATATTTTACTAATTAGTCCCTGTGTAATTCTCCTACCAAATTAAGCTGTTCTCATTTGTAATGTATCCTAATTTGTTGTAAATAATGTTGTACCAATTGTGTTTGGATACGAAATAAAATAATTCACCAGAGTTCAAAATTGGCACTATCAACATAAGAAGCCTGAATAGTAAAGAAATGGAGCCAGCTGTGGAATTGGATAAGTACCAGATTAACCTAGTAGGGGTGAGTGAAACAAAAGAGACAAAAACTGGTGAGATCTTTCTGAGCAATAAATACAAAATGTTATATTTATAGGAAAAGAAGAAATAGGCATAGCATTCAATATTAAATATGAGATTGATCTTGAAAGGCAGGAAATATCAAGTAGAGTGATGTGGACAAATATCAGAATGGGAAAAGAACAATAAATATTTGTGCCGTTGTTTACACAGAAGGTTCTACTAGGGGAGAAGTTGAGGAATTTTTTGAGGCTTTAGAGAAAGCAACTGACACATTGAAAAGGGAAAAGTGGTCCTTGTTGGGGATCTAAATAGCAGAGTAGGAAATGATTGTCAGACATACAAAAATATTTTGGGAAAATTTGTAGAAAAGAGCAAAGCTAATAATAATTGCAAATACCTGTTGGATTGCTGCTCAGGACATGGACTGGTTATTACTAACACCAGGTTCCAATATAAAAATGTACACAAATTCACAGGGAGAGAAGAGGCAAGTAATAAGAAAACTCTCATCGACTATGCTATTGTTGATAGTGATGTTCCCCACTGGAGCAGGACACTAGTCTACAAAGGATTTGAAATTGGAAGTGATCACTATTTAGTCTTGAGCAGGATAAAATTAAATTTCATACTGAAAAGCATGGCATGTTTTAAAGCAAATAAAAGTTGAGCAGCTCTCAGATGTGAACTGTAGACGAAAATACACAAACATTATTCAAGACGAAATGAAAGAGTTTGAGAACATGAATCAAACCTTGGAGATTCAGTGGCAAGAACTGAAGAAAACATTGACTGATTCAGCCAAAGAGGCATGTGGTGAGGTTCTCTGTAAGGATAGAAATATCAGAACTCCATGGTGGACAGAGGAAGTTAAAGAGATGGTGAAGGAAAAAAAAAAGCATATCAAAAGTTCCTGTCATCTTAGAGAATAAACACTGTGTAAAATTAGCTGAACAAAAGTCACGGGAAGACTTTGGTAAGAACATAGAAAATAAATATCAAGAGGGTGGTAAGATATTCTGGAGGTTGTTGAAGAAGCTCAGAAAGAGGAAAGAGTGCTGAAAAAGAAATCAGAGATGATAAACGTGGCATGTAAACGTGATAAAGATATCCTTGATGTATGGAGCAATTACTTCGAAAAATTGCTAAACCAGAAATGCTCAAGTATGCAGGTATAACGGTTTTGCAACGGATGCTCTTCCCAGTTAAGAAGGCCTGGACTTAGGGATGAATTCCAATTGACTGGAGTAGAGCGCTCATAATACTCATATATAAAAAGGGAAATAAAACAATGTGAAAATTACAGATATTTCCCTACTTGAGTGTTCCTGGTATGATTTATGCAAATATACTTGAGAAACGGATGAGAAGAATTGTGGAAGAAAAGATTGGTGAAGAAAAAGCTGGAATCAGGATAAGATTTTCATTTTAAGACAAATAGTTGAGAAATCATGGGAATATAACAAAGATCTGTATTTAAGTTTTGTCGGTCTGAAAAAGGCATATGACAAGGTGCCAAGAGAGAAACTATTCAATATGTTATATACAGTTATATGGTGTCAATGGGCCATTATACCAAGCAATACTTAGTCTTTGAGTTGTAAGTCAGTAGTTACAAATGAAGTAAGTACAGGAAAATGGTTTAATGTTAAACCTGGTGTCAGACAAGGATATACATCTCTCCTCTGTTATTCATTATGTATATGGATCACATTATGAAGGAAGTGGAAATGTGGTTAAACCTGATATCAAAATTGGAGATGTTAACTCAGCTCTACTTTATGCAGATGATGTTATACTTCTAAATAAAGCCAGTACAAGTCTGCAAGATTCCCTGACTAAATTGAATAACTGTTGTAATAGATATGGTATGAAGGTCAGCAATAACAAGGCAATAAAAATATCAACTGCACTGTGAATGGAGAACCTACACAACAAGTAAAACATTTCAGCTACTTAGGCACAATTTTTAGTGAACATGGAAATAGACAACAGAATCAACAAAATGGTATGGTAAGAAGTCAACTGAATAAATTTATATAGAATAAGAAAAATTAGTCAAAACACAAAAGATTAGGAAAGCAATGTTTTCTGCGAGGTTGGCCAGAAAAAGACCAAGATATAGGGTGGATTGATAAAGTAAAAGTGTCTCAGAAGCCAGAAATATAAGATCTGATAATGTTTGAGTCTTCATAGGTAACAGGATTGATTTGGAGGAAAATAGTAGATAGGAAGTTAGTAATGATGTGCGTTTTTCAGGTTGTGCTATCACATCCTGTACATCCCTTGAGGGTACATGTTAAGAATTTGATGATATGTTGATATTCCCAGAAAAATACCATTCAAACCATGTGGTATATCTCCAATTGTACTCAAAACCTGTGCACCAGATCTGAACTCCCACCCTGTACCGGTTACAGAAGCTCTGTAACTGGGACATCTGGTTGCATCTAGCCAACTGCATAGAAACAACCCTTTATCCAGCCTGTCCATAAAAAAGAAGTTAGCCAAATTAGAATTACACTGTCCTCACCTCAATACTCTCAAAAACAATGGCAAAGGTTCGACAACTAGCTTCTTCACAACCCAAGACACCCCATCGATTAATCAGTGATCACCAATATTATTATTATCTAATGCCTCCAGGGAGTCCTAAGGCTCATCGAGGGAGGGGAAGTGACATTAACGGTCCCATATGAAGATACTATAGCTATAGAGTCACGAGTGAGATGGCTAAAGATCGCGATAAGTGGAGAACCTTTCTTCTTAGTGGACTCAACCCATTATCAAGTGGATGAGATGAGAGACGATGAAGATACTTTTGTCTGCTGAAGTAGTACAGTCACTTTAATTATGTTTCGTTTTACTATTAGGGTATTTTGTATATTTTAAACTTGGTTGTTTTTAGATTGTGCCCAGGACCAAATGAACCGATGAAGCAAGAAATTTTGGAATATTCTGCTAAAAAAAAAAAAAAAAAAAAAAAAAAAAAAAAAAAAAAAAGGAAGAATGAATTCGAGTTGGCGTTCACTATGGAAAAGAACAATTGTTTACCCTTCCTAGACACCTTAGTCACACGCCTGCCTAATGATACACTTACCTTCACCGTATACAGAAAACCCACACACACAGGCAGATACATTCACAAACTCTCCCACCACCACCCCTCTCAACAATATGGCATTATTAAAACTCTTACCAAGAGAGCCCACAATCTTTGTTCCAGTGAACCGCCCTCACTAATGAACTTAACCACATACACAGCACTTTCCTCTCTAATGGCTACAGTGATCACAGTATCAAAAAAATAATCAACTCCTCCCCCATTCCCCTTCCTTCTCGTCAACAAGATTTTAAAAATGCCGTCACCATACCTTACATCCGTGGCACTTCTGAAAAAATAGCCAAGATACTAAATGAGTACAATCTACACACAGCATATAAGCCCCACCGCAAACTGGCTACCCTTATCCGTTCTACGAAAGATCAGCTCCCTCCTCTCTCTCTGCCTGGAGTTTACAAAGTACCCTGTTCCTGTAAGCTGGCGTACTTTGGACAGACAGGCAGATCAGCATCCATCCGTCTAGAGGAACACAAGTCTTACATCTTCAAACACAACTATGGCCATTCAGGCTTGGCTGACCATGCTTTGGACACCACCCACAGAGTATCATGGAAGAAAACCACCATGCTCCACCACAGCAAATTCAAGAAAGAGAGACTTTTCTTAGAAGCAGCAGCAGCTCTCAAAAACCAACCAAATCTCAATAAATATGGTTGCATTAAGCTTCCAAAGATTTGGGAAACACTCATCACCAGAGTTCCCACCTTACATTCCAGGCCACCTACTACTGCCCTTAGAGGGCGCTCTACCTAGATAGGACTTTAGTGTCACCCACGTGGTTGGGCTTAGTATTGTTTGTTATTTGTGCATATGTTACATTAATTGATTTTGTAATCCCCGTAGATGTCCTAGTGACTAGGACGAAATATAGGAGTATTAAATTCTATTTTAATTCTTTGTGAGTGTTGTAAAAAATCCATTAAGCCTCCAACATGAAGCCTTTAAAGACATCAATACTGGATACGGTCAAATGCCTGAAAAATATTAGAAAAACAACTACATGGGTTTTTCACAAATCTGTTTGTCAATTTTTCCTCAACTAACTGTTTCACGAATAATTCATCTTTAATTCTGTTTATGTTACAACTAACATTACAGATGCTCACGAATGAGCATTACTGTAAGGTCTTTGCTGATATTAAGCCAACTTATCAGTTTTCATTCCATATACCCGTTTCTTTGGAACAGGTATTCTCATAATATTTTTTGCAAGGCACATACACTACGTTGCCAAATGTATTTAGACACTTTTGGCAACACAGCTCTACGTCTCTTCACTCGAGTGATGTACAAACAGGTGGACAGTAGCAGTGTAGACATTCTTTGCCCTCAGGGATGAATGGACAAAAAGAACTGAGTATGTTTGAATGTGATGTAATAGCTAGAGCCCAAAAGTTCGGTCCAAGAGATTTCTGCCAAATTGCATGTGCCTCCATCTATTGTCAGTGAGGTTACTGCGAAGTGAAAATGTGATGGAACCGCCAATTCCCTCCTCCAAACTGGTAGGCTCAAGAAACTGACAACTCAGGACCAGTGAGCTCTCACGCGTGTTGTCACAGAAAATCATCAGTCAGCTTTAGCAACCATTGCAATGACCTCTGCATGAGGTCTGGAATGGATGTCAGTGACCGAACTATTTGCAGGAGGTGTTTGCTATTGGGTTTCAATGGTCATGTGGCTCCTAAGCCCTTGATTACAACTGCCAATGCCCAGCATTGTTTGGAATGGTGCAAGCAATACCTAACTAAACTGTGGATCGACAGAAGAGGGTCCTGTTGAGTGATGAATTCGGTATACGATATGTCACTCCAATGGAAGCATCTGGACCTGGCAAACAACACTTACAGAAATGTCTTATATTCACCATGAAATTTGGAGGCAGTAGCTTAATGGTCTGGGGTTGTTTTTCCTGGTCTGGAAATTCTTAATTCTGTTTTATCTTATTTTTATATTTTCAGGTTTCTATGTATAGATCTTTAAATGCTAATGCATACCATGACATTTTGGAATAGGCACTTTCCTATATCAACATAAACATATCAAGGTCGAAAAACTAAACTGGCCAAACAAAAACCATGACTTCAAACATAATGAATATCTTTGGGATGAGCTGAAACAAAGATTGTATGCCAGACCTACTTGCCCAACTATCACTCATCAGCTGTTTGCCATACTACAGGAGGAATGGAAACAAATTCCAGCAGCAGTTTACCAAAACTTAGTGGAGAGTCTACTCCCAAGGATAATGGCTGCTCCTTTTGATCCTCCAAGGGGGTAGGCTCTCCACTAAGTTCTGGTAAACTGCTGCTGGAATTCGTATATAATCTAAACAATGGATTCCTCATTTCTTCCCCTACTAGGCCATGGAACTGTGTCATATGTTATGTAAAATGAATAGATATATATATAGGGAGTTAACTGGGTTACTGTTGATTCTCCAAATTTTTGTATATTATTGTTAATTTTTTTCATTCCTATTATTCTGGCATTAAGATCTCTAGCTATAATTATATGGATGATATTAAAAACGATACAGGAATTCATGTTTCCATTCACTTCAGCATGATACTGTTTTATTTCTTGCCCAACTCAGACACGCATGTTAAAATTTTCATATTATACAAAGTATTCAAGAGATAGGCGGCTCTCTCTCTCTCTTGGAAAATATAAAACTTGATAATTCTATTATCTATTTTCATATATAGTTTACCATCCTCTCATCAGTAATATGCAATAGTAAAAATCAATCAACAAGAACACAATCTAAATTATATCATTGTATTTCAAGTTTATTTTACCATATTTCTAATTAAGGAATAGCAAGTTCAATGGGTGAAAGATCCCATAAAGATCTTAAGGATATCAATCAACATTCTTAAAAATTGTAATAACAATCAAAATCAAATATGAAAGCTTATTAAATTATTAAGAAATAAAAAAGCCTAAGGAAGTGAAAAACAGGAATAACAAAGAATTTATATGATGATCCCCATTTTCCACCACTCCAGATTAGCAATTTGCAATTACTTTGTAAATGCTACCCACCATTTCCTTAGGATGTTTTGTTTCCTGACATTGTCTGGTCACCATACATTTTAGACTTGCTATTCCTTAATATTTTTCTACAGAGCCAAGCAGCTATGATTTTTTTAAGATTACATATTAGCTCATTGTCTAAAAAGAATACCATACTTGATCAAGAATAAAATTTCGGCATAAGCGAGTTCCAATTTCCATCATTTTGTTCAAGCATTTAGTTGACATCTGAATAAGAACATCCCACCGGCCATGATAATTACGTTTTCGAGGAAGACCCATAACCTATAAAGAGTTAATTGAAATTAAATAATTTATGATTACTTCAATTTTTAAAATTCACTGAGAGCAAAAGCTTAAACTAAATCTAAGCTGACTGCAAAACTAATGAGCATGTTTTGTTTAAATTATCCACCACACCAGAATATACATGCAAAGTGTTTATGGTTACTAACAATAATATACATTTCAAGAGTAGTAAAATATCAGTGACGAACATCGTTTTTCTGATAGACACTCTAGGGCAGTAGTTCTTAAGTGTTCCCCGGAACACTTTTATTTCCATTATAACAGAACAATTAACAATATTGGAAGAAAAGATTTCAAGTTACTGTCCTTTCTTAAATACCCACAATTATGACTGAATATGAAATCCATTTGGCACAGTGAATACATCGAGTTGTGAATTTTCGTTACAAAAAGGAGAACAATTAGTTACTTTGTCAACGGATCATACTCTAAAAATTAAATTCTCCGAAATAACTCTTGAGGAATTTTGGATTTTTGTCCAAGCTAACTACCACAAGGGCACTGAAAATTTTGTTACAGTTTTCAACATCATATTTGTGTGAGCTCGATTTCTCAATATTAACCAATATAAAAACTAAAAAGCGTGAAAGACTTACTAATATAGACAAAGAGTTCAGGGTAGCTATAGCACATATTAGACCTAATATTGCTGAAATCTGCAAAAGCCAACAAGCTCAAATATTGCATTAAAATAAGTTCCATTTTTATAAAAGGCAAGTCCATGCATATTTTTAGTTAGTTTTATGATCCTAATGCTTTTGGTGTCCCCCAAATTTTTCTTATAATCAGAAGTGTTCTGTGACTTTGAAAAGGTTAAGAACCACTGCTCTAGAGAATTATGAATGAGATTTTTTTCACACATAAATCTGTGCTTAATATTTCTGCAGCAAATTCCCCTTGTTATGTATGGAGTAGGCAAAGGACAATCAGTTTTCGAGAAGGAAAATTACAGTAAATGAAGCTCTCAGCACAATTTCTTTATATAACCAAAAATACGTATCTCACACAAAAAAACTTAAAGTATGTCAATCAAAAAAGTCAAACAGTAGTATTTCTTCTTGATGGGGAGGAGGTGGAGAGGATCCAGAGGCGAGTGACTAAGATGATAACAGGTCTATGGAATGAACCATATGAGAACAGGTTGAAGATTTGTGGGTTGCAGAAACTAGTTGATAGGCAGAGGAGATATGATTGAGACATTCAAATTGCTAAAGGGATTCTATAGGATTAATTCAGAGGATATTTTTGAGATCAGGACTGGTGGTGGGAGAACTAGGGGACACCTATGGAAGCTGGGCAAGAGTGTGGTTAGCAGGGGTGTTAGAGCTGGGTTCTTTACTTTTAGAGTGGTAAATGAGTGGAATAAGCTGCCAGAGTCTGTTGTGGGTGCTATGACGGTGAACGAGTTCAAGACAAGGTATGATAGATACTGTGAGAATGTAATCGCATAGTTGTGTGGACATGATGTTTAGGGCCTCCCTCGATGAGTCTAAGGACTCCTGGAGTCGCCCGAAATAATAATAATAATAATAATATTTGCCACATATTGTTTGAAATATAGCACATTTATATTTTCACAGTCAAATACCAACTCTGTGCCATTTTCAAATATTTCAACACCTTAAGCATCACCATAAGAATTGGGCAACCTTAGCAGTCATGACCATTCAAAGATCTGTTAACAATGCTGTTTTCAAGTTTGAATTGCTATATATATTAACACCATGGTTTAAAGACTTGAATTGCTATATATATTAACACCATGGTTTAAAGACTAACATCCATTGTCCATTTATTGTTCTGTTAAGTGGTTACAGGTGCATGTTCTCAGCCTAATTAAAATTTTCTCCTTTGGCATGTATTCTAGGTGTCAAATGGGATAGCCTTTGGGCTTTCCATGGTCTCTGTTTATACTCTCTTGATATACAAACAGATGCACCACTGAATAAGAAAAATAATTCTTACAGAAATAAAGGTTTCCTTATTCCACCCAAAATTCTAGATCACTATCAAAGCCTTATATAGACGGTTGATTCTGAATTATGACAGAAACAACCAAAGCTACAATGCCTGTTTCTGTGTGCTCTTCTAGCTGGGTAGCTTGTTTTATAAGAAGAAAAACTTTGCTGCTTTTGTGTGAGCCAAGCCTTGGTTCTCCTAGTTAGCCAAGGCAATTCAAGAAAGAAATACAGTGTATCACAAGGGGGTTTGAAAACAAGTCGCCATTATCACCAAAAAATTCAAAACTGGTTTTGAATTTTTTGGTGATTAAACCTACATATGACATCTTATCTTCCAATTTCCCCATGAATGCTGGAGTACTCCAATGCTCTGTATTTTTTTACCTGTTTTTTAATCTCCTGTACATAAATGAACTAGTCTCTAACTTCAAACCATATTCAAAGCTTTCTGATGAGAGTATGCTTTTCATTTGAAAGAACTTGTAGTGCACAATCATCTGAAGCTTCATTATCTTCAAAACCAATGCCATAAAATCTGCTTTTTCCAATCCCTCAATGGGACAATCTTGAAAAACTCAGTGATTCAATACACAGTTTTGCCTTAACTTGCAAAAAGATTTTGCTTCACTTCCACTTACTGTTCAAAATAATACACAGATTTCTAAACAGGGACAAATTTCTCTTCTACATGTGCCTGGCAAAAATACAACTGCAGCTTTTTCCACTCCAAGAAGCATGCTATACTTCTCCACTCAAGAGTACTTCTCATATCAATCACCATATAATTTCTAAATTCCAAATTAGTCAAACTACAGAGTATTGCACCAAAAACCATCCAAGAACAGCTTTTTCAATTAAATAAATAAAGACTAACTATCATCATCATCAAATTCCTGCCATGTACCCTCAAGGGGTGTACAGGATATGATAGTACTACATCATTACTAACTTCCTATTTACAATTTTTTTCCAGATCAGTCTGTTACTTGTCAAGACTCCAATATTATCAGATCTTATATTTCGGTCGTCTAGGGAACTTTGTACGCTATCAAACCACCTATATCTTGGGTTGTTTATAAAATGATGAAGACTACCTATGGTTTTATTAGTTACATAAAACTAAAATACAACTTTGGTCCTACTGTCAAGAGCATCTTCAAATTAAACACACAAAAGAAAAATCCAGAAGACCACAATGAAAATGTATGAGCTACACATACATGATAGTGGCATGGGCTATAATACATTAAGGTCTTAACTGTACAAATTCAAAGAAGGCAAAGTATTAATTATAAAACAATATTGCCTACAGAATGCATAGAAAAGAACTATATCCCATAATATGGGCAATTTCAGGCCATCATTTCTGTTCCGATTTGGATGTTAAAGCAAGATTTCAGAACTCAGTTTCTTTGTAAGTATAAGTACCATAAGCAGTGGTGAGCTATAAGGAGCTCACGCGCGCCCTTTGTTAAATTTTTCTCAAATTTCCAAGCCCCTTGTTCTTCTTGTTTAATAATCTTGTAGAACTAGAAAATACCACTGAGGCATGTATACATGCTACTTTAAATTCATATGGAATTTCTGATAACTATATAAAAAATCATCTCATCACATTTTGTTCTAATGGAGCTAGTGTAATGTTAGGAGACAAATCAGGTGTTGTAATCAAACTTCTACAAAAATTTCCCAACGTTGCATTGCTCATCGTTTACAATTAGCATTAGACGATTTCATAAAAAACATTAAAAAAATAAATCATTTTGAAATATTTATGGATAAATTATATGCTTTTTATCATCAATCACCAAGAATTAAATACGATTGCAAAACACCTTGGTATCGAAATTTTAAAGATCGGGAGTGTGTTTGGAAGCTTTATACAAGCATTTAGCATCGAGCGATAATTATAAGGGCTTTTTAAACAGACACATCTCATTGGAATTTTTAAAAGATCTAGCATTAATGAGTGATATCCTACAGGAATTATTATATCTGATCTGTCAGAAGCTCTACAAAGTCGCAATATGAGGGCTAAGTTACCTTTTTTTTCCCTTGACAATACGAGCCCTTTGTTAAAATTTCCATAGCTCACCACTGACCATAAGGAATTAATTTTCTGAAGGACTGTAATCTTCCTCCAAAGGTTGGTGTTCCAGCTGATGGAATTTAATGTATGCGGCTGTTCATCATCACAAACAGCCACCGATCTACCAGTCTGGCCAAAACATGATAATCTACACTGGCAAGGAATTTGACTCCAGGGTAATTTAAAGACAGATTGTTTAGGTCATCTGACCTAAACAATTTGTCTATTCCTTAATTCAGATATAGGAATGGTACCATAGTACCTCCCCTGAACTGTCCTTATAGGCATGTGGACGATATCCTTGCAGTTAGAATAGTTCCAATATTTCATCATGAACTTCAACTAAATCCACCATTGCATCTAGTTCACCTTAGAGATAGATCACTGAGTTCCCTTTCCTAATCTTCTTTGTCAAGCAAATGTTAACGGTAGCCTTCTCCATTTTTAGAAAGAAAACTCCATAGCAAATTTTACATTCATGGTCTTATACATCATCATCCTTGTCAGAAATTTGACATTGTTCTTCTTGTCTTCCTTACCTTTTAGATCCTGTATATTGAGCTCACTCAATATACAGGATCTTTAAAGAGTCATTTTATATCAACAAAGCTGTTAATTGCTATAAGGTTTCCTTGTCATGTGGCTCCCAAGAGTTGGTTCATCGAATGACCATTAGTTATGTTAAAGTATCTGTGAAGGAATTGCCAACCTGCTTGTGTCCTTTCACCCAATATTTCTGCTTCTAGCCTACCCTGGAGTATCAGATTCTATGCCAGTATGGATTATCAAATTTTGGCTAAACTGGCAGAGCAGCAGCTGTTCACCATGAGGAATATCTCATTTACATTAAAATTCCATAAGCTGGAACAGTTGGGACATGTAGAACACCCTTCTCCACCAAACTGAATCCTCTGTAGGAAGATTAAGGCCCTTCAAGTGCTCTGAAACCTTGTTTTACTGTCTGAATCTGAAAAGAAATGATGGCTTGAAATTAACACTTTAAGAAAAATAGCTCTCAAAGCATTCCATAGAAAAGTTCATTTTTTGTTTATTTTATTTTTTACATTAATTAATACTTTGTTTCTTGTTTAATTTTTATGGGAAGGATCTTAATATGTTTCAGACTGTGCCACTTATCACATTTGCCACATGATTTCATTGTACAGCTTCAACTACTCATCCTCCTCGTATATTCAGTTACATCTATTCTTTGTAACAGCTTCTCTCACTCTGTTTTGTCCAAAGGATTGATTTCATTGTAAATATTATGAAAGAATAAGCAAATCATGTCAGCTACTGAGACAGAATCAGTAGGGAAGATGGCAGATTAAACTTGGAAAAGGATTACATAATTTAAAATGACAGTATGGTTGGATTTTCACAGATGCACAGATTTGCTCAGTGACTTCTTAGAAAAGTTGAACTTGTTTGTTAAAAGATCACAAGACATCCAGGTTTTACTCATATGTCATATAAAACCTACCAATTATCATAAATAGGGCTCGACAAATATGCATGCCCATCGTGAGTAGATTATGCCAGCTAGCAAGTAGCTGTACACTGGACAAAATAAAATAAAATATTTTCATTTAATAAAAAAATTACTTTCTAAAAAGTTTAACTTTAAAACCACAGGTGCAGCATCACTGACTAGTTTATGGAACTTCTGTTTGATTTATTGGGACATCCAATTTTCCCTCTAAGCTGCATAGTGACAGATGCTCCTGCCCACACTGAATTGTTGCCAAGCAGATGAAATTTTCTTTTACAAATGCTGCCAGTTCAAAGTCACCATTTACACAGTTGCTTTTGCTTTTCTTTCCTGATGCTCTACATATTCCAACTGGTTTATCAATTGCTGGTGGATTAGTCCAGTAAGGTGTGTGATCTTGGCTGACCTTATTACGAATGAAATAGATGGATTCCTATTTCCAAATGGATGGGAAAGCGATGATTGACTGGAACGACCTCTTTACTAGAGTCATTGATATTCAGAGTGAAAAACCTGACATTATGTAGACTCAAGCCTTGTACAAACATGGCATCACTTTTAAAGTGTCTTGCAGTTGCCAGGCGATGTAAAAATTTTCTACTTAGATAGCAGAAGCAGGTCCACATAGCATATAAGAAATAATTGGAGGGAATATTGTACATATCATTAAAAACGGTGGCACTTTTTTTTTTTTTTTGCTTGGTGAGTAGGATTTCACACAATTTGTTTTGAGCCCTGATCATGACATAAAATTATTTTATATGGCATTAGAAGTTTTCTTCAAAATAGAGTATATTGATTTTTATCCCATTTATCCAATACTGATATTAGTAGTACATAAAAAATAATGGAGATATGTTGACATTTTCATTTAGAAACCTGACTTCTCTTGGAACATTTTAAATGCTAGTCATTCATTTATACACAATCAACCTTGTCAAACATGATATGATATCTCTTAACATTTTAAATATTTCTGTAGTACAAGACTCCACTGGGAATGGAGACTTGTCACCATTCTCTCACTTACTGAAATAGTTCAACGTAACTTCAGACACTCTCCAACACTCATTTGATAAATAAATGCATACATACATGTTCTTAATCACATATTTGAATTGCCTGTCAAAGTACAAACCTGCAATTGTAATAATTGCTATAAACAAATGGATAGCCAACATATCGAAGTGGAACACCACTTTATCCCACAACTGTTTTTTCTCCAAAACAACCTGTAGTTGAGTTTAGTCTTAAAATGTTTCAGATAGAACAGTGCCATCTAAAGTCAATAAAAAAATGAACTGTAATAGTTATGGGTGGGTAAAATATCTTTTACATGACAGCACTACTTCCCCAAAGATTCAGCACAACTTTGTAAAGAGTTAAATCAAGAAAATGAATTCTCTACTTCATAAGAAAACTATCATTCTGAAAGAACCCCTTGTTTCTATGGCCTACCTAATATCTATAAAGGTTCCTCTTAAATCTATATTAAAACCGTATTAACTCTCTTACCTATTGTTCAGTGAAGTTTCTATCAGTTCTTAGGTGCTCTTTTGGGCCATTTGTCTTTCTTCTGTTAATCATTCATCAAATTTCTTATAAAAATAAAAATTAACTGTCTTCCACAGCAAGTTCTCTCTCCTGCCTTAGCAAATTACTATCTTTAAAGCATAGAAGACTATTTTCTCTATCATTCTGAGTATACTATACAGAGGATACCTTCATTATTAAGAAACATCATGGAGTTACTCTACCTTCATTACTACCAAAATCAACAGCTTACACCCCCATATCAATTTCACCATAGAGAAGGATGCAAGATAAGCTTTTGTGGGTATCCTTTGAATATTTGGCCTACTGATAAGTTTATTGTAAACCTACCTTCAGTGGCTGTTATACAAGATTTAGCACATCATCCATCTCAAAACTATTCTTAATAGAGCACACATCTAGTCCAATTCTTATCTCAAACCTGCATTCAGAGCATTATGCATGAAATTTGCTACATGCCAAGGAAGGACCATCATATTCTTTGACAAATACAAGCCTGCTCGTAGCACTCCAAACCCATTCAGTATGTTATTGGAATCTTTGAACCAATTTGAAGAAGTTTAAAAAATATATAATCCCCCCCCCCCCCATTAAACTGACCACAATGTTATTCACTTGTTTTTTAAAGTCTCTTCCTGAGACTTCAAAAAACAATGGCCATGTACCCACCTATAAACCCCAAGAATAGAATGACTTTTACTAATAAACATTAACCTTTATTATTGTTTATGAATCAATGTTATATATTTACTGTTCCACTCTAGTAGCATAAGGATTTTATATTTTCAAATCCATTAGTGTTATTCTACCTTTCTGAATTATCAGCTTTCAAATTATAATTCAGAGGAAAACATCTGATTTATAATTTGAATAAACTTATGTAGCAAATGGAATTTATGAAGATTTTCACACTACAAATTCAACCATCAAAGAAATATAATTACAGATAGATACAGATGAGTTAAATGAATTAAACAGAAATGCAACAAATGAAAGCAATGAAGTGGCAAACAATTTTGAGCCAAAGTAGAGGAAGATTTGGCAAATATACATTCTTAGAGAAATAACAAATAAATTAATGTAACCTTTCAAATTTAAACTATATTTTATATTTCAATAGTCTTGCATTTGTAATTTTTAAACTGTACGTAAAGGACATTTTGTGTCCTTCACGTATAGTTCCTGCTAATCCCATTGTGTTCTGTCATCAATGTACAATTCTCCACTATTTCCTTTGTTCTGCTTCCTGTGATTTCTTTGTTTTCTGCAATTTCCTATAGTTTCCCATAGGAAATTTCCCATTTCAATTATTTCTAATAATCACTTTTGTGTTACTTTCCAGTGATTTTTTTTTAAAAAATATTGTCCACAATTTCTTTCATGTTATTTCCTTTATTTATTCGAAATTCTTTTGTTATGTGTCTGGCAATTTCCTTTATTTCCCGTGATTCATTTAATTCTGTTTTTGGCGATTTCTACCTATATTATTTCTCATGATTTCTTTCATTTCACATCAACAGAATGTGAGGATTAGAATTTTTATCATAAATTCAGTAGAGAACCATGGATTGTTACAAATCACTAGTTTCTATGGGTTCACTATAGCAACTGTCGACTCTTTCCTGCCATATATCCTATTCCAATTCAATCTTCCCAGAATACCATGGTCTTCCGTCCATCGGGACTCATCTTGATCACTTATTTAACCATTATCAAGACGTCTGCAACCTGTTTCATTAGTTAATACTGAAGATCTATACATTGGTAGAGCACTTAAACCTTCTTGATCTTCTGTTCCACATAATTTTCTAAATATCTAATTTACAAACCTGCAAGACTTTTTGATTGTCTATTATTCTTCAGGTTTCTACTCCATATAAAAGCCTGCTTTAACGATTTTGAAAATAAGGTTTATTTGATTGATGCATGTATTGTAGCTTGTATTTCCATACTAATTATCATCATCATGAAATTCCTGCCATACACCCTCAAGGGGTGTACAGGATATGACAGTACTACATGAAAAAAATTACATCATTACTAACTTCCTATCTACAATTTTCCTCCAAATCAGTCTGTTACTTGTCAATACTCCAACATTATCAGATCTTATATTTCTATCGTCTAAGGCACTTTGTACCATATCAATCCACCTATATCTTGGTCTTCCTCTGGGTCGTTTTCCTGCCAACCTGGCAGAGAACACTTGTTTTGCTAATCTTTCCTCGCTCATTCTGTTTAAGTGACCATACCACCTGAGATTAGCTCTGCTAACGCATTCCTTTATGCTGACAATGTCAAGTTCTTTCCTAATATCCTCATTTTTAATATGATATTGCCATTGATGCCATCTGTTCACGCCTTTAATCTTTCTCAGGCCTCTCATATCTGCGATTCCTAGTCTTTGGTCAAGTGTTTTACTTCTGACCCAGCTCTCAGATCCATAAGTTAAAACTGGTTTGAACACTGGTTTGAATACAGCTAATTTAGTGTTCCAACTAATTTCTCTCTTATTCCATATGAATTTATTCAATTGACTTCCCACCATACCAGCTTTGCTGATTCTGTTGTCTATTTCTATATTTATTTTACCATCTTCAGTAAAAATCATGCCTAAGTAGCTGAAATGTTTTAATTGTTCCACAGGTTCTCCATTCACAACACAGTTGACATTTTCAATGATTCTGCCTATTTTCATTGTCTTTGTCTTTTTATTGCTGACCTTCATACCATATCTATTACAACAGCTATTCAATTTAGTCAGAGAATCTTGCAGACTTGTAGCAGATTTATTTAGAAGTATAACATCATCCGCATAAAGCAAAGAGCTGACATTAACATCTCCAATTTTGATATCAGGTTTAATACCACTTTCCTTCATAATGTGATCCATATAGATAATGAATAATAGAGGGGATAATGTACATCCTTGTCTCACACCAGATTTAACATTAAACCATCTTCCTGTACTTCCTTCAATTCTAACTGCTGACTTACAACTCAAATAAAGACTAAGTATTGCTTGATATAATGCCCCATTGACACCATATAACTGCAGCGTAGTGAATAGCTTCTCTCTTGGCATATGCCTTTTCCAAACCGACAAAACTTAAATACAGATCTTTGTTATTTTCCCATGCTTTCTCGACTATTTGTCGTAAAGTGAAGATCTGATCCTGACAGCCTCTATTTAGCCTGAATCCAGCTTGTTCTTCACCAAGCTTTTCTTCCACAATTCTTCTAAACCGTTTCTCAAGTATACTTGCATAGATCTTGCCAGGAACACTCAGTATGGAAATACTTCTGTAATTCTCACATTCAGTTTTATTTCCCTTTTTATATATGGGTACTATGAGAGCTCTACTCCAATCATCGGGAATTCGTCCCTCTGTCCAGACTTTCTGAACTATGCAGTGCAGCCACTGTAAGACATTTATACCACGATACTTCAGCATTTCTGGTCGAATATCATCTACTCCTGCTGCCATTTCACATTTCAAGCCTTTGATGGCTTTTTCTACTTCAAGTATGGATATGTATTCCTGACTGCATGCCTGGTCAGTGTTTTTTATCAATGTGCTGTCATCACTGCTTGTTTCATTTAGCAGTTTTTCAAAGTAATTACCCCATACTTCAAGGATATCTTTTTCTCCTGCTTTCATGTCATCTTTATCATCTCTAGCTCCATTTACAGCACTCTTTCCTCCATTCCTAAGCTTCTTCAACAACCTCCAGAATATTTTGCCACCTTCTTGATATTTATTTTCTATATTCTTGCCAAAGTCCTCCCATGACTTTTGTTTAGCTAGTTTTACACACTGTTTAGCTTTCTTACATTTGTCTCTGTATTCTGTAAGAGTAAAAGCTGACTTATTTGCCAGGAACTTTTGATATGCTTTCTTCTTTTCCTTCACTGTCTCTTTAACTTCCTGTGTCCACCAGGGAGTTCTGATTTTTTTATCCTTGCACACAACCTCACCACATGCCTCTCTGGCAGAATCAATCAATATTTTCTTCAGAGTTTGCCACTGAATCTCCAAGGTTTGATTCCTGTTCTGAAACTCTTTCATTTTCTTTTCAATAATCTTTCTGTATTTTAGTCTACAGTTCACATCTGAGAGCTGCTCAACTTTTATTCGCTTTAAAACTTTCTTCATGTTATTCTTTTCAATATGAAATTCAATTTTATCCTGGTCAAAACTAAATAGTGATCACTTCCAATTTCAAATCCTCTGTACACTCTGGTGTCCTGCACCAGGAAGAAAACATCGCTATCAACAATAATATAGTCAATGAGACTTTTCTTATTCCTAGCCTCTTCTCTCCATGTGAATTTGTGCACATTTTTATGTTGGAACATGGTGTTAGTAATAACCAGTCCATGTCCTGAGCAGAAATCCAACAGATATTTGCCATTATTATTAGCTTTGCTCTTTTCTCCAAATTCTCCCAAAATATTTTTGCATGTCTCACAATCATTTCCTACTCTGCTATTTAGATCCCCAACAATGACCAACTTTTCCTTTTTCATTGTGTCAGTTGCTTTTTCTAAAGTGTCAAAAAAAATCCTCCATTTCTACCTTAGTAGAACCTTCTGTGGGACCATAGGCACAAATAAGTCTCTGTCCAGTTCCCCATTCTCATATTTGCCCACATTACTCTACTTGAGACTGACTGCCATTCAAGAAGATTAGAATCGTATTTTGTGTTGAATACTATGGCTACTCCTTCTTTTCCTTGATCCATACTAATTATATGATCATGAATAATATACTATTTTTAAAGAAAGAAACTTTAAATTTTCAGTTATCAATAGTAAATAAACTGGGCATTTCCCTTTTGGTTGTTATTTCTGCATATTTTTATGTCCTGTTCTGCTTGATCAGTTTTGATATATCTGAATCTTATTTTAATATTTTTAACTTACACAATCTATTTATAAATCCAATCTAGAGAAATATACACATCAACCAAGCAGAATATCTGCATATCTATTACAATTATATTATAGTGAATTAAGCTATTCCATTTTACAATTTCTTTAAATAGATTTGGGGATGGGTTTTTTTTTTTTAATTTTCAAATATTAAAAAAAAAAAAAAAACCTACTGAATATCCTATTTTACTACATGTTATATAAATACTCTATATTTATTTTCCCTGTACTGATTGATATCTGCTTACAATACATGTGATGTGTATTTGCGATCAATATATGAGCAAAAAAAAAAACAAGGGATTGGTTATGTGAATTTTTGCTATCTTTATAAAATAATGGCAGACATTAATTTCTAACCCGTTTAACTACTCCTAAATTTATTGTCCAAAGATTTCAGCTTCCAAATGTAATTTGTTTTCTCTGTGTACAGATATGACTTTTTATACTCAACTCTAAATATAGCTAACTGTATCAGATATATAGCATTGTTACAACAACAGACCATCTGGTATAACCAACAATTTACGAGCCTGGTTCCTATGAGTGTGTTGTAGTGAGAGTCAAATCATCCAATTTCCTATAATATAATAAACCATAGAGAAATATTACCCCATTCAGCAAGGCACTAAAACATTCAAGGATGCACTGTAAAAACTTAGGTGATCTATTTATAAATCCAATCTAGAGAAACATACACATGGAAACTTACTTTCATCTTATCAATGATGTTATTTGTACCTAATACATTATATTTCTTCTCTGGATATTGAAGAGAATGAGCAGCCGCCCACGTTGATTTTCCACAACCAGGCAATCCACACATCATGATCATCTGAAGAGGGGGAAAAAATGCAATAATATTAAAAGCAAAATTTTTAAAAAGTTTAATTTGCTCATCATTAAGTTTTAGAAAAATACATACGGCTGATATTTCCAAAGATTTTGAATTCAAAATATTTTATATGCACCATCATCAAATTTCTGATAACTTATTGCGATTGTACATGTCATGTTACATAAATAAGTTAAAGTCATCATTAAGCTACGAATCCTACCAAATCAAAAGATATCATATTTATCAACTCCAATTTCCAGGGACCTACAGATAGCATCAATGCATTAAGATCTTGGTTATCCAATTGGCTCTTTGGCTGCTATTTAATTATACTAGTCAACTACATTGATTTCCTTTCTAATAGAAAGGCACGGAATCAGTAGAAAGATTAAGGATTCACCCTGCTGAAACAGAAATTTCCTGTTATATTTGTACTAGCAAATGGAAGGAATCGGAAAATTTGTCACTCACTTTGTGTGATATCATCCATTATGTTTGCTATAAATACTTTATTTGATGTCGTTTTTATTTCAGTTTATATGAGATATTAAAATATGGAAAAAGAGTAGTTTTGCCTGTGAATAATAAAACAAGCAATACCTAAAACTTTTACTATTTCTGTGAAAATTCAATATTTGCAAAATAGAAAATATGCAAAGAAACATCTTGGGTGGTAAAGGAAAAAAATTCAAATTCAATGACTGATTAATAATGTAACGCACAAGCACAACTATGAATTCGTAAAACAAAATGCTGAGACTGTGCTACTGTTTTTCTACGCACCATTATTAATGTTACATCTTACTGCTATATCTGTGTAGTAATGATGTCTGTTACAATTGTGGGATATACACATTTCAAGCATTCACGTAATTGAGATAACGGCGCCAATATTATGAGGGATGTAATGATACTGAAATATGTGTTCTGTGTTTCATTAACATGTTGCAGTTAGCTATAGCAGATGTTACACTATTAAGACATATACCAGTAGCACAATTTAACTATACACCTACTCCATGCTCGAAATTGAAAGATACTCAAACTAAATTAAATGTCCACCATATAAAATTAGTTTATGATGTATCCACTAGGTGAAACTACACTTAATATGCTACAACAAGCTCAAATCAGTAATATTTAATGAAAGCACTGCTAAATTTATTGAAACCTTTAAAATTACGAAAAATATAAGTTAAAATGTTGCTTTTATTTTGGAAGTGCTTTGAACTATTATGTCCCAAAACTTATCTAAAAGTGAAGATTTTTTTGTCAGTATAGGCATTATGAAAAAATTAACAGAATACTTTATTAAAAATATATTTTTACAGTAATAGGCCAAAAAAAGGGGTCTAAAAGTAGTCTAATGAGAAATCTGAATCTGATTTGGAAATATCAGGTGACAAAGACATCAATAATCTTCCTTTATCAAAAATGGCAAAAGTGTAGGAAAATCATAATGAAGAAATAAGAGTAGATTATGGCAGAATTCTGACAATATCACCTTTCCTCTGCTGCTGTAGCCATATGATTTAAAACAAACAGAAGATAAAACATTAATGATTCCATATTTTAATAAACTACTTTTAAAAATTAACTGATCCATTAGTGTGGTGGGAAAAAAAGTGGAAAATTACATTGCTCACTTTGTGCATGAAACAGCAAGAACCTTTCTTATGGCACCAGCTACCATCATATATGGGGGGGGGAGTAGAAGTCATCATCATCATCTTCCTTATACCGTCTTTTACCTTGCGGTGTCGAGGGTCCATTGATCATCGGACCTCACTCCGTTTACAGGATAAGGTGGTCAGCCTTATGCCCCTGTGTATCCTATGGCCTGTAGTGTTGAGTTCTCAAGGCCAGTTTGCCTGCTTTGCAGGATGAAAAACCCCAGAATAAACTGGGGAAAAAACCCTGCTGTCTATGCCCAAGACTGGCTAACTTGGCTATGGCTGAGGAAGATCCTTCAGTTCCTCACGTCACCGAGAGGAATCGAACCTCCTTCCCCAGGCATATGGTTGAGAAGCGCATAGCCACTAGGCTAACCGCGCGGACAAAAAAAGTAGTAGAAGTCTTCCAAAAAAAATTTCCTACATCACAATTTATCGCAACTTAATTGATTTTAAAAATCCATAATTATTCTCTATATTTAATAATTCACATCTCTACTTTCTATTACCTTCATTTCTAATGCCTGATATTGATTACGTCCTTAACTATTGTCAGAGGTGATCTTTGGCAAAATGCTTCCTATCAAAAAAAACCCCCCATAAATACTTAAATCTTAAATGGATGAACACTACTAGTTTAGAATTTTTGCTAATAGAAGTTATGTTTAGTACCTAAAAATTAGATTACTTGCTCACTTTGCTTGAATGAATAACTATAACATTCTAAAGTTATTATTTAGAAGTATATCACCTGTTCTTGTCATCTTAGCTTTAGCAAGACAAATTATGTTAAAACATCATTTTAACATAATTGTGGTGTCGTATAATAGTAACATGATGTCTATTATTTACTAAAATGGCCCCAGATTCGATTTGTTAAAATGAACTGTGTCACTATACAAGACTACTATTTTCAAAAATGCTCAAGTCATTCTGTCTTGTTTAGCACACAGCATGTATGTATGCTAAACAAGATGCATAATTACCCTTATGTATACATACTTACTATGCTTATAATCAACTATAAAACACGATGTCACTATGCATTGTGTCCAAATCAATCCTATTTTTCTGGCTCTTTAGCAAAGCTACTGACTTCAGTTTTATGTGAACCCACACATCAAACTTCTGTAATACATGATTATAGAATTGCCTGACTGATTCTTCTAACAAGAGACATTCTTCATTTTTCCAATACTTCTTACTTCCATTCAGTAAATGGCACTGAACATTTACTTTTTATTGTGAATGCAAGGCATTCACAATAAAAAGAGCAATACGAGTAACAATCAAAATATTTTATGATTATGATATACACTACTGGATATTTCTCTTGGGATAATAATTATGTAATGAAAAAAATTTACTATTTTTAATTACATAAAGAAGGATGTGTATACTTACTTCACAGTCTTCTTTTTTTTCTAGGGGTCTGGTTCCCCTCTCTCTTTGGTCTAAAGGTACACAACCTATGAATGTATAATCTTCAAAACCTGGTGGCAATGGATAATATGGCTGGTCCTAAAAGTAAAACATAAGTGAGTTATATGAGACATTGTCTTTGGATTTTATTGGACCATGATTCTTTATAAATATATGTATATAATCATCTACCAGTTTTGCCAGCTTGAGTCTGGCTGGCTTCTTCAGGACAAGAATGGTTACACTAACATTAAATGCTAAAACAGAAGAATGCAGTAACGACATTAAGAGCATAGACTTAGTCATTGTTAGTAGATCTCATTTTATAGTTTTTTGCAAATTTGAATTCTGTTAAACATAGTGAATTTATAAAACTTTTCCAAATGTCTTTTAATATTGCCTTGATTTCTACTGAGATTGTCTCCTGTCCAGAGTACCACTGCAGCTTCTTTAAAGTTTCTACATCTGAAATCTTCTTCAATGTATGGCATGAAGCTGTTGTCCCAATCGATGGAATGGTGGGCTAATCCTGAGGTGTCTGTTCGGTTGTTGTTGACATCTCCTATATGTTCTTTTTTTTTTTTTTTTTTTGGATTTCTAGGCTTTGTGATGTTTGGCCTATATAGTTCAGTCCACAAGAACATGGGACGTTATATACACCTCATACTTAGGTGTCTTAGGAGATCTTAACATATGCCGTGCAGTTAAAATAGGTTTGAAGGCAACCATGATGTTGAAAGACTTCATGATTTTTGCTATTTTCGTTGAGACTGAGCCGGCATAAGGTATGATGTATACTGCGACACTTGAGGTTGTCACTCTGGGCTGTTTCTATAGAGAATCTTTTGAATGATATTTTGTGGGTAACCATTTTTGAATAGAATTTTTGATATGAGTAAGAGCTCATCAAGCAGATCTTTTTCTTCTGTGATGATATTTGTTGCTCTGTTTTTGAGCATATGTATGATAAGTTTTTGTGCATAGTGATGAGTAGATTTAAAGTGAAAATACCGTCCAGTGTCTGTAGGTTTGAGGCAGATTGTGGGCTTGATTTGTCCATTATCTTGTTTTTTTAATAGCATATCCAAAAAATGTAATTGATGGTTATTTTCCAACTCTAATGTGAACTTAATTTTTGATGGAAGGAATTTATTTTTTGAAGGAAGGCATTTTCCATGTCTTTCCAAATGATGAAGATATCTTCCACGTATCTCCACCAGACTGATGGTTTTGGATAGGATGTCATTTTCTAGTTTTGCCATGAACAGATCCACGCCGATGGTGACAAGGGACTGCCCATGGCTAAGCCTTCAAGTTGTTGATACAGTATGTTATTTACTTTAAAATAGTTTGATTTTAGGCAATGGTGGAAAAGCTGAGAAATGTTCTTAATCACTTCTAATTCTTTATAAACATACATATATTTATAAAGAATCATGGTCCAATAAAATCCAAAGAAAATGTCTCATATTTAGTATATAAGGACCAAATATTAACTGTCAAAATAAGTGACTTATTTCTCTCTTAACATCTCAAATATAAATACATTAGAGTAAAGACTGTCATCACACCAAAAATGTTTATTTCTCAGCATTAGTTGAATAACTACATTACTAAGGTTACATTAAACTCAAATATTGGTACTTGAATAAACAGTAAATGCAATTACCAAGAACCAAAGAATTACCCATATCATGAGTTAATCAATGAGAAAGGCTAATACCGAAAGGTCTCTAAAATTTAAATAATTCATACTCTCTGCTGCATTACAAAATAAAAAAAAGTCCCAAATTGAGAGTACATTGACAAGAGAATTAACTAAAAAATAGCTCCATATGAAGTTGCATTATGTATGTGTAGAAATAAGAGCTGCTTTGCTGAACCTGTATGGTTCTTCGCTGCAAGCACCAATTTCTTCCATTCTTTTCTGGAGGGAATAGAATCTCTCCTGGACTGGGATTACAATCTCAGCTAAATTTTTAATGTTACCTTGGTCTTCCTCTAGGCTACTTTCAATTCTATTCTCTCCTCATCCATTCTTTCCACACCAAGTTATCTCAATCTGCAAGCTGAGTTCAGTTACAACTGGGGATCTATAGAGTTCATATAGTTCTAGATGATTTCTTCTCCATTCACCTGTTGTGTTATCTATTACAGGTCCAAAGATTTTTCTGGAGATTTTATTTTCATAGATCTGCAAAGCTTTTGCATCTTGGTTTATGCTCCAAATTTCTGTATCATATAAAACAACAGATCTAATGATTGTCTTGTATATTTCTACTTTGGAAGATAATTGATGGCGTAGTGAATAAGATCTATTGCAGGTATGTATACTAGCCTGTATTTTTACAAATGATGAATGTATTTTATTATCTCAAGTAACCAACATTCCTAGATATTAGAGCATTTGTCCCTAACTCCTACCTTGATTGTTTCCACACACACACACTACTAGTCTATATACTATAGTTTTTATATATATATATTTCTATATATACATACAGAAGTATGGCTGGTAATCACAAGAATGGATCACAAAAGGAATACGTCGATAAGAAGATAATCTGAAGTGGCAATGGGCTGGGCATATTGCTCGAAGACAAGATTAATGATGGACAAAAGAAGTACTGGATTGGATTCCAAGAGAGGAAAAACGACCATGATGCTGTCCTAAATCATGGTGAATCGATGATATCAACAGATTTGCAGGAGTGACATGGAAAAGGAGAGCCATGGACAGAAAGTTTTGGAGTAATCTTGGAAAGGCCTTCATCTAGTGGCTGATGATGATGATATAGTTTTAAACATTATCCTGGTTGATTTTGTGATCTGATTTTTTCAGTAGAAGCTTTAAATTTTCTGAACATTATTCCAGTTTCTTTTGCATTTTCTCCCTTCCATGTGGGGCACCTGTTCGTGGTGGAGGGGACCTCCCAGTGGTACTGGCCCCTTTCATTCGTCCTCTTTTTCTTTGCTTTTCTTCCCGTATTCTTTGCTCTACTTCTCCTGAGTCTTTTTCACTATCCTTTTTCCAGGCCACCATCACTGGGATCCAACGCCCTGCCACCGTGCGGTGTGACCCATGGATATCCGGAAAGGGATATCCTGGTAGTCTTGCACTACTTTGGCCGCGCTTGTAAGACGGGTGGTCCTGGATGGCCCAGCCAGGATCAATCGTCTATTGGGCTTGCCTGCAAGGGTCAACGGTGTTGCAGTAAGTCTCTCACCCCATGGTCCGGGGTCGGGATCCTAGACCTGCTGCAGTGCTGGTATAGCATCCAGGGTAGCCCTGGCGTTCCACACCTGAGTGCATTTTTTACTTGCCGGGTAGTGGGCGTCCATGTGTGGCTCGGTGGTGGGTGGGGAGCTTTGGCACCGAATTAAAAATTCCGTAAAATATGAATTCTTCATCCTCAAATGTTTCAGGGACCCTAACAAAGTCCCATCCAAGTACTGATAATATAGACACAGCATATGGGAACAGAAGTAAGAAACAAAAGATATCAGATACTAAGAAAAATGTACCAACCTTTTTAATCATTCATGCAACAGGTGAAAAACCAATTGGGAAAATGTCACCCTTCTTTATCCAAAAAAAGTTTAGAAGGACTGGCAGGATCTCCCAAAACTGTCAAGAAATTGCATTCTGGTGATATCCTCGTGGAAACAATGTGCAAACATTCCGAGAAACTACTGAGAGCAATGACAATGGGTGGAATACAAATTTCAGTAACACCTCACAGAACACTCAATTCCAGTAGAGGAGTGATATCAGAATGGGATCTCCTTGAGGTTCCTGATGAGGAGATATGTTCAGAGCTTAAAGATCAAGGAGTAATGGGTGTGAGGAGCATCCTGATATGCAGGGATGGTCACCTGGTCTCAACCAAGAACACCATCCTTACTTTTGATACACCTAGGCCTCCGACATCTGTAAAAGCAGGGTATCTCAGCTGTCCTGTTAGAACATATATCCCTAACCCGCTGAGATGCTTTAAATGTCAAAGGTATGGACATGCCCAAACTGCCTGTCGTGTTTTTTCTACTACCTGTGCTGGATGTGATAGTAAAGATCATGAAAATAAATCTTGCTGTGAAAAAAAAAGCTTAACGTGTCAACTGTCAGGGAGATCATCCAGCATACTCTAGTGCATGCCAGAAATGGAAAGATGAAAAAGAGATACAAAAAATAAAAACAGAACAAAACATTACATATCAGGATGCAAAAAGAAAGCTAGCCACCATTACACCTGTTCTACAATCCTCTTATGCTGAAAAAGTAACAATTAAAAAAAGTGCCAACAGCAACTCAAACATGTCTATTCCACCATTTGATAATTTCACCATATCTAAACTTTACGATCGTAAGTGGTTCTCCGTTGAGCGCATTAATCACAAGACCTATGGCCTTACTCCAGAGACAACTTCAAAAATGGTCCCTCAATGAAAACTCATCTGTCAAAAAAATTATGGTGGAGACTTCACTCAATGATAAACCACCAGACACTCGCACAGAAAAAATGGATACCTCGATACCCACTGAAAGCAAACTAAGCATACCAACTGACCCTAATACATTTGATGTTTTGAACATTCTACCAGAGGAAGAGATGGACACTGGCCATCCATACTTCCCTAAAACAGTGTATAAATATAAATCTGATAAAGGTAAGCCCTCAACCTCTCGAAAACCAGACAAGTCAATAAAATCAAAACAACAGAAAAATTTTTACAATGGAACTGTCGTGGGATCCGCCAGAATATTGACGATATCAAGATGTTGTTGCAGAAACACAAACCTTTCTGTTTCTGTCTACAGGAAACTTACTTAAAACCCAACGAGGACCATACCTTTAGGAATTTCACTGTTGTACGTAAGGATAGAACTGGAGATGGTCCTGCTCATGGAGGAGTAGCTATCCTAGTGGGCAGTCATACTCCTTTCCATCAGGTCCAACTTAATACTTCTCTGGAAGCAGTAGCGATTCGGCTCTCTGTGGGATTCCTTATTACGGTATGTTCAATTTATTTACCACCAAATGCTGAGTTAAATGAAATTGATCTTAATAACCTTATCTCGCAATTGCCTGAACCCATTCTTTTGATGGGTGACTTTAACAGTCACAATACTCTATGGGGTAGTGCCAACGCTAATAGACGAGGACGAAGCATTGAAAAAATTCTTAATAATAATAACCTTTCCCTTCTAAATAATAAACTCAATACTTTCTTCCATATGCCTACCCGCTCATATTCTGCAATTGATCTTACAATCTGTTCCCCTTCCATTCTTCCACTGCTCATGTGGGACGTTGAAGAGAACATATATGGAAGTGATCACTTTCCTGTTCTTTGTACAATGTCTTCACAGGAACCATGTTCACCCACACGGATACCTATATGGCAAATGAATTAGGCTGAATGGAACACTTTCTCTTATCTTGCAAAATTTAATGCTGATGCCATCAGTCAAACACCTATCAATGAAGCTGTAAAATATATAACAGAATGCATTGTCCAGGCAGCAACAACCTCCATCCCAAAAACATCATCTCGATTTCCAGTCTAAAAGCCTTGGTTGAACCGAGAATGTCAGGCAGCCAAAAAAAGATCAACACAGAGCATGGAGCATATTTCGTAGATACCCCACCACATCAAATTTAATAACCTTCAAGCGTGCTCGAGCCAGAGCACATTCTGTAAGACGTTAGATGAAAGGCATCTAACGAAATGAAAGGCAGATATAGTACACATTGTTTGTCCACCTTAGACTATAATGGAATGTTCTTGCTGATCCCAAAGCTATTTCAGATACTTTAGGAGAAACTTTTGCTAAAATCTCAGCAAGCTTCATATTCTCCGGAATTTTTAATGCTGAAAGAGCAGCAAGAGAAACAAAGGCTTAATTTTTCTACCAACATTCTTCAGCCATATAATCAGCCATTTGTCAAGGAGGAACTAAAAAGAGCTCTCCTACAATCTCACCCTAGTGCAGTAAGTCCTGATGACATCCATTATGAAATGATAAAACATCTACCACCATCTTCTATGGATCTTCTTCTCTTATTATACAATAGAATACTTGCAGAGGAAGAGTTTCCAAATTCTTGGCATAAGTCATTTGTCATTGCTATCCCAAAACCAGGATAAGATCCAACACAAGCAAATAATTATCGAACCATTGCTCTGACCAGCTGTCTTTGTAAGATACTAGAGAAAATGGTTAATGCCAGACTTCTCTGGTATTTAGAAAGGAACAATCTTCTCTCCAGTACACAATGTGGTTTCCGTAGACATCAATCAACTTTAGACCATTTGGTTCGTTTAGAAACTTGTATGAGAGATGCATTTCTGAAGCAAGAACATCTTGTCTGTTTTCTTTGACATGGAAAAAGCTTATGACACAGCCTGGAGATATGGCATATTAAAAAACCTCTATAACCTAGATCTCAAAGGACACCTCCCTATATTTATTAAAAACTTTCTGTCCAAGCGAACTTTCCAAGTCAGAGTGGGAAGTACGCTATCTCAACCATATCTTCAAGAACGTGTTCCCCAAGGCTCTGTCTTAAATGTAACCCTTTTTGCTATTAAAATCAACTCAATCATTGAACAGCTTCCTCCCACTGTAGACAATGCTCTATATGTTGATGACTTCACAATTTACTGTCACTCACATAACATGAGGGTAATTGAAAGACAACTTCAGCAAGCAATTAATCATGTCTCTCTGTGGGCTCTTAATAATGGGTTTTGGTTTTCAACATGCAAGTATCTGTGTACACTTCTGTCGAAAACGCACTCATCACCCAGATCCTGAACTAAGAATGGGACCTACTGTTATTCAAGGAACTACAGAAACCAAGTTCTTGGGACTCATCTCTGACAGAAAACTCGCATTTCTAGCACACATTCGTCAACTAAGAGAAAAGTGCAAAAGAACTTTGAGCCTCCTTCGCTCTCTCTCCTCTACTGAGTGGGATGCTGATCGAACTTCATTGCTCCATCTTTATCGTGCACTTATATGTTCAAAGGTGGATTATGGGTCCCAAGTCTATGGTTCGGCAAGACAGAGTAACTTACGATGGTTGGATTCCATCCATCATCAGGGTATACGGATAGCTACTGGTGCCTTTCGCACCTCACCCACTCCAAGCCTCTATGTAGAAGCAAATGAACTGGCTATATCACTTCGACGAAAACAGTTGCCTCTTAATTACGCCCTAAAAATAAAATCTCTCCCAGATCACCCTACATGGAACAGTATCTTCTCTCTGCATTGGGAAGTTCAATATCACGCACATCAAACTGCTATACATCCTTTTGGTATGTGTGTTAAAGAAATCATGCAAACTGTTAGTATAAATGTTGACAACATTAGCTACACTAAACATAACAGCATTCCTCCATAGCAGGTTTGCACACCATCCTGCAACCTCTCACTTTGTCAGCTACAGAAATCTTATACCCATCATCCATCTACCTGCAATTGTTTAATGCACACAAAGCAGCACACGCTGATTTCTTACCCATCTATATATTGACAAGAACTAACACCTATGTTGGCTGTGTTTCCTGACATTATCTCATATCCCACCTGATTGCAGTAATTATACAGCAGAGTTACATACCATTCAGCTTGCACTTGTGCATATAAAAGAAAACTGCTACCAAAAGTGTATAATTTATACAGACTCATTGAGCTCTCTTCTCCTATGTATAATCCTCATCCAGTACTTTATGAAGTGCTACACCTACTTCACAAAATGAAAATCCTTAATTTCGATGCTCAGTTCTGCTGGATTCCCAGTCACATCGGAATCAAAGGAAATGAGGCTGCAGATGCAGCTGCTAAATCAGACTACATATACAGACAACTTATAATTGCTCAGTGGGAGTTAACATTGCAAGAAACATCAACAAACAAATTATTTAACATTATACCTGAAATTAAACACTGGCATTCTAGTCAACGTAAAAAGAGAAGAGAGGAGGTTGTCCTTGCTAAGCTCCGCATAGGTCACAGTCACCTTATGGATTCTCATTTACTGAGAGCTGATGACCCTCCCATATGTGAAAAATGCAACACACATCTCACTATTCATCATATTCTGATAGATTGTCAAAAATTTATACAAGAGAGGAATGAAATTTTGACCTATCTAACCAAGCCATATACACTCAGGGAAATGCTAGCAGACTCAGGCGAATTGCATGATGTATTTAATTTTTTAGAAAGAATTAATTTGTACAAACACATTTGACCATAAATTTGTTTATATGTAAATACTTTTTTTTTGCTTAACTTAACTTTTATACATACATATTATCCATTAGGTTAAATCTGACCAATTATGTATTACCATAGGCCTTGATTTTTGTATATTGTATCACCCTGCTGTAACTTTGTTAATATGTAAATACCATAATGCTAAACTTAAATTTTATGCATCAATGCTGTATAATAATTCCTTTTATTAGTAAAATAATGTTTGTTATAATCTTACTAGATGTAGACACTGCTTACCTTGACTTGTTTTGTATACATATGTTAACCTATAATTATCTATTTATGTACTGCTGAAACCTCTGCAGTAATTTTGTTTATATGTAGATATTGCATCACTTAACATGCATTTTGTGTATGCATCTTATTTACTACTTTATTTTTCGAATAATGTAGTGCTGTAGGACATCTTACCTATTTGTGTACTTTCTAGAAATTCTGTTTATTTGTATTCTAAATTCTGTTTCTACTGCATTGCTAAATTTAATTTTCATCCATGCATATTGTATAATAATCCCTTTTTGCCTATTTTTGTACTGCTATAAAGGCATCTATTATAATCTTACATATATGTAGATACTGCATTCCTTGGCTTAGTGTTTTATATATTATGTATTAACTTATATTGTTAACTATTTTTGCACCTCTGACCTTGTGTGTTGCTGTGCCCTCTGTAGCAGTTCTGTTTACCTAGAGATGAGGCTTTGAGAAACTATTTTTCTTTAAATGCTAATGTTATAACCTTTAGTATGGTACAGTATGACCTTTGTAGTTTTTGTATCAAATAAACTATAAACCAACCAACCAAATCTGCATTTTCTCAAACTAGGCATATGTCATTTGCACATCCAAATATTACTGTTCTGCTTGGGTTATCCTTTAGTTTCTCAAATATATTTTTCTAAAGCTACATTAACACATAAACTGAAACACTAGGAAAAAAATTGCTTGGGGCCACGGTGTTTTATTACAAAAATAGAATAAGAACTTCGAAAACAAAACGATCCTTTCTAATAAAGAAAATATACTATGTGCTACGAAAAAACACAAGCTGAGAAATGACATGAATATGCCATGAAAAGATGTAAACAGACAGCATGGAAATGCAGCAAATATAATGTGGACTTTTGTGTAGAATGCTTTTTCCTAAAACATACATCAATAAAAAAAGTAATAAAAAAACTTGAAAAATAGTTCATAAGGGTAAAGTGTTTTTCTTGGATTGTCAGACTGTGTAAAATTTAGGTAAAAAAATAGAAAAATTGACTTCTATTCATTTGATCCATGTTTTTAGAATTAAATAGTCAATATTAATTGTAGGGGTGCTTAAGGGTCAAAGCTGTATAACTGAGAGGAGACCTGCACATAGCCTTTAAACGAATGCGGAGAACCGACCAGGGCTACTGACCTAATGTCCAATCCTCACCTTCTCGTGGTGAACCCTGTTGGGTATCTACTTTGATACTGAACGAACGAGGATGGGCTGGCAATTTGGGATTTAGCCGACCACATTGTATTCTTATTGGTTAAACCAAAATAAAAAATGATGGTACAACATGACAAAATTTCTTGCCGGCTGGGGCGTCGCCCGGTTAAACAAGGCCCCCGTTGTTTTCGCCAGGGAACCAGGGCGAACAGCGAAAAGTCAGCTACTGGAACAAATCTGAAAACAAACACCAACTCAACATCACCAGAGTTAAAGATCAGTACTATCAACGTAAGAAGCCTGAATGGCAAAGAAATGGAGCTAGCTGAGGAATTAGATAAGTACCAGATCGACATAATAGGGGTGACTGAAACAAAAAAGACAAAAACTGGTGAGATCTTTCTGAGCAATAAATACAAAATGTTATATTCAGGCAATGATAATCAAGGAAAAGAAGGAGTAGCCATAGTATTCAACACAAAATACGAGGCTAATCTTCTTGAATGACAGTCAGTCTCGAGTAGAATAATGTGGGCAAATATGAGAATGGGGAACTGGACAATGAGACTTATTTGTGCCTATGGTCCCACAGAAGGTTCTACTAAGGTAGAAATGGAGGATTTTTTTTTTGACGCTTTAGAAAGAGCAACTGACACAATGAAAAAGGAAAAGTTGGTCCTTGTTGGGGATCTAAATAGCAGAGTAGGAAATGACTGTGAGACATACAAAAATATTTTGGGAAAATTTGGAGAAAAGAGCAAAGCTAATAATAATGGCAAATATCTGTTGGATTTCTGCTGAGGACATGGACTGGTTATTACTAACACCATGTTCCAACATAAAAATGTGCATAAATTCACATGAAAAGAAGAGGCTAGGAATAAGAAAAGTCTCATTGACTATGTTATTGTTGATAGTGATGTTTTCTTCCTGGTGCAGGACACCAGAGTGTACAGAGGATTTGAAATTGGAAGTGATCACTATTTAGTCTTGAGCAGGATAAAATTGAATTTCATATTGAAAAGAATAACATGTAAGAAAGTTTTAAAGCGAATAAAAGTTGAGCAGCTCTCAGATGTGAACTGTAGACTAAAACACACAGAGATTATTGAAGAAAAAATGAAAGAGTTTGAGAACAGGAATCAAACCATGGAGATTCAGTGGCAAACTCTGAAGAAAACATTGAATGATTCTGCCAGAGAGGCATGTGGTGAGGTTGTGTGCAAGGATAAAAAAATCAGAACTCCCTGGTGGACACAGGAAGTTAAAGAGGCAGTGAAGGAAAAGAAGAAAGCATATCAAAAGTTCCTGGCAAATAAGTCAGCTTTTACTCTTACAGAATACAGAGACAAATGTAAGAAAGCTAAACAGTGTGTAAAACTAGCTTAACAAAAGTCATGGGAGGACTTTGGCAAGAATAAAGAAAATAAATATCAAGGTGGCAAAATATTCTGGAGGTTGTTGAAGAAGCTTAGGAATGGAGGAAAGAGTGCTGTAAAAGGAGTTAGAGATGATATAGGTGACATGAAAACAGAAGAAAAAGATATCCTTGAAGTATGGGGTAATTACTTTGAAAAACTGCTAAGTGAAACAAGCAGTGATGACAGCACAGTGATAAAAAAACACTGACCAGGCATGCAGTCAGGAATACATATCCATACTTAAAGTAGAAAAAACCATCAAAGGCTTGAAATGTGAAATGGCAGCAGGAGTAGATGATATTCGACCAGAAATGCTGAAGTATGGTGGTATAAATCTCTTACAGTGGCTGCACTGCATAGTTCAGAAGGCCTGGACAGAAGAACGAATTCCCGATGATTGGAGTAGAGCTCTCATAGTACCCATATATAAAAAGGGAAATAAAACTGAATGTGAGAATTACAGAAGTATTTCCATACTGAGTGTTCCTGGCAAGATCTATGCAAGTATACTTGAGAAACGGTTTAGAAGAATTGTGGAAGAAAAGCTTGGTGAAGAACAAGCTGGATTCAGGCTAAATAGAGGTTGTCAGGATCAGATCTTCACTTTACGACAAATAGTCGAGAAAGCATGGGAAAATAACAAAGATCTGTATTTAAGTTTTGTCGATTTGGAAAAGGCATATGACAATATGCCAAGAGAGAAGCTATTCACTACGCTGCAGTTATATGGTGTCAATGGGGCATTATATCAAGCAATACTTAGTCTTTATTTGTGTTGAAAGTCAGCAGTTAGAATTGAAGGAAGTACAGGAAGATGGTTTAATGTTAAATCTGGTGTGCGACAAGGATGTACATTATCCCCTCTATTATTCATTATCTATATGGATCACTTTATGAAGGAAAGTGGTATTAAACCTGATAACAAAATTGGAGATGTTAATGTCAGCTCTTTGCTTTATGCGGATGATGTTATACTTCTAAATAAATGCGCTACAAGTCTGCAAGATTCTCTGACTAAATTGAATAGCTGTTGTAATAGATATGGTATGAAGGTCAGCAATAAAAAGACAAAGACAATGAAAATAGGCAGAATCACGAGATGCATTAGACAGCAACCTTAACACTGGACTTATCCAATGTTAAGGTTAGGCTACTAACCTGTCCTGGGGAAATTTGATATATTCAAGATTTAGCCAAAGAAAAGTCAGACTATCAAGAAAAGGTAAACAAAACAGGAAGAAGAGACATATAAAGAAAATTGCAACTGGGATGTAAGAAGAATCACACACAAAGAATAAGAACCAATTGAACTAAACAAAGCCAAACTAACTAAACCAAGTCAATGTAAAAATAAGTATAGTAACAGAAACTAAGAAAAAGCAAAAAAGTACCAAATAAACAAATAACTATATAAAAATTAATGGAGTAAAAAAAAAAAGACAGGTTAATGATACATAAATATGTGAAAGAACAATATTGTATATTATAACTACTGAATAGAAATTAGACTCAAAACATTAAGGTCAAATAATATTTGGGGCACATGCACCAGAAGAGGGGGAAAGAAGACAGTAAAATCTTTTACAAAGAAAATCATAGATAAATTAAATAAAACAGACCATTTACTACTAGCAGCTGACGTATATGCCAGAGTACAAAACAGGAAATAGTGATCAAACACAGAGTGATTTGGTGAAGATATATGTAATCAAAATGGACGCAAATTGAGACTCTAGAATTAACTATAGAATGACAGAGAAGAATAGAAAATCTGAAATAAATCTCACAAAAACAGTAAGAGAAAGCTTAGGAATAAAGACTAACGCATTAAAAAAAGAGGACCGTAAAACTGGAACAAAGAAATAGAAAAGATGATAAAAACAAAAGTAACGACAAATGGTTAAATTCCAAGATAGACTAAAGAAACAGTGAGATTGCTAAATGAGAAGTAAGGAAAAAATGCACACACACAATTTTGTGTGGGTTTTTGTAATGAACTAGAAAAGGATATATCTAAGCCAGGGGTAGGCAACTTATTTTATAATAGCTACAACTGCAGTATATCAAATCAATGTTAGCTACATTATACAAAAATAACATAATAAAGATTGAAACATGAATCATTACCATCAAAGTGAAAATTGATGAGAATTTTCATCAAGACATTTCATGAAATTTGACTTAATATCTAAGAGCATCTTAGTTCTGCATCTAAATGTCAATAAGTTGTCTGTGTCTAGACTGGGGAAATCTATTATGGAAAATGTTGACTCGCATACTCATGTAGATCCAAACATGGAAAATAATTTTTTAATTGTCACCTTAATATGGAAGACTCATTTGTCAGAATAGTGAGCCATGTCTCATTGAGAGAACATTTTTGCTTACCTTTTATGTGTTCCACACTTTGCAGGGTAAGCACCTCTTCTTCAAATATATACTTATCCAAAGACAAAAAATTTGCAATTTACTTACTGAATTTGCTAAATCAATCATGCAAGAAATCAAACATATTTCAAATTTGGAGAAACGTGATTCAAACTTTTGATCCAGTTTCCTTAGAGATCATCTTTGGCATCAGAGAAATAATAGTCATGAAACACTTCACAAAATGTGTGAAATTATTCTTTTGGAACTGTTCTGCAAGGAGGTTCCGCTTTAACTATTACTTGATGCATTGTATTCAAATTATTCAAGTGAGCCATCATTTCACACAGAAAGTGTGCAAATCAAAAAAATCAAATGAAAAAGTTTCAATTTAAGGGGAATTTTCAATTCTGTTATGACAGAAACCAGTTTTTTTTTTAAATCCAGATCCAGAACGCAAGAACATAGAAATTAAATATCAAGAAGGTGGTAAATAATCTGGAGGTTGTTGAAGCATAGAAATGGAGGAAAGAGTGCTGTAAAAGGAGTTAGAGATGATAATGGCGACATGAAAATGGGAGAAAAAGATATCCTTGAAGTATGGAGTAATTACTTCGAAAAATTGCTGAAACAAGCAGTGATAACACAGTAGCAAAAAATAATCAGCAGGCATACAGTCAGGAATACACATCCATACTTAAAGCAGAAAAAGCCATCAAAGGCTTGAAATGTGGAAAGGCAGCAGGAGTAGATCATATTCGACCAGAAATGCTGAAGTATGGTGGTATAAAAGTCTTACAGTGGATGCATTGCATAGTTCAGAAGGCCTGGACAGAAGAACGAATTCCCGATGATTGGAGTAGAGCTTTCAAAGTACCCATATATAAAAAGGGAAATAAAACTGAATGTGAGAATTACAGAGGTATTTCCCTACTGAGTGTTCCCAGTAATATTTATGCAAATATACTTAAGAAACGGTTGAGAAGAATTGTGGAAGAAAAGCTTGGTGAAGAACAAGCTGGATTCAGGCAAAATAGAGGTTATCAGGATAAGATCTTCACTTTACGAAAAATAGTTGAGAAATCATGGGAATATAACAACGATCTGTATTTAAGTTTTGTCGATCTCGAAAAGGCATATGACAAGGTGCCAAGACAGAAGCTATTCACAATACGTTACAGTTATATGGTGTCAGTGGGGCATTATATTATACACTCTTTGCTTTATGCAGACAATATTATACTTCTAAATAAATCTGCAAGATTCCCTGACTAAATTGAATAACTGTTGTAATAGATATGGTATGAAGGTCAGCAATAAAACTACAATGGAAATAGCCAGAATCATTGAAAATGTCACCTGAGTTGTGAACAGAGAACCTGTGGAACAAGTAAAACATTTCACCTACTTAGGCATGATTTTTAGTGAAGATGGTAAATTAAATATGGAAATAGACAACATAATCAATAAATCTGGTATGGTAGGAAGTCAATTGAATAAATTCATATGGAATAAGAGAGAAATTAGTAGGAACACTAAATTAGCTGTATACAAGACAGTGCTCAAACCAATTTCACTTATGGATCTGAGAGCTGGGTCAGAAGTAAAACACTTGACCAATGACTAGAGACGTAGATATGATCGTCCTGAGAAAGATTAGAGGTGTGAACAGATGACATCAATGGTAACATCATATTAAAAATGAGGATATTAGGAAAGAACTTTACATTGTTAGCATACAGGGATGCGTTAGCAGAGCTAATCACAGGTGGTATGGTCACTTAAACAGACTGGGTGAGGAAAGATTAGCAAAACAAGTGTTCTCTGCCCGGTTGGCAGGAAAACGACCCAGAGGAAGACCAAGATATAGGTGGATTGATAAGATACAATATTCCTTAGATAACAGAAATATAACATCTGATAATGTTTGAGTCTTGACAAGTAACAGACTGATTTGGAGGAAAATTGTAGATAGGAAGTTAGTAATGATGTATAATTTTTTTCATTAATACTATCATATCCTGTACACCCCTTGAGGGTACATGTCAGGAATTTGATGATGATTAATTTTTTTAACATTTCAAGAAAGTTTTCAAAGATATCTTTTCCACATATTGAATCTCTTAATCCAGAAATACCAAGCATTTCTTCCATAACTTGATCTGAATTCACATATCAAATCCAAGATATCAACTGCGGAGTGTCACTAACATCTGTTGGCTCATCTAGTGCTAAAGAAGAATACAGTCTTTCAGATGTTCAAGCAACTGATTTTCTGTCTTTCTCTAAACTCTAGCATTCTGCAGACAATCGGTCTTCGACTTAATTGTAAATTATTTACTTTTTTTGAAGAATATATCTTTCATTTCTGAATCATTATTCACCAAAAAGGTTTCATTTGCCACAATCAATTTCTTTTACTAGTTCAACAAAAGAAAATTATTTCTCTTTTTGAGCTAGAATCCAAGCTACTTCAGAGTTAGCTAATGTAACTAGTTCCATCCATGAAAACACCTTCTTAGGCAGCTCTTTTGTTCATGAAGTTGTGATTTGATGCAGCTAATTTAACTAAACATATTTTGGCTATCAAACTGAAATTTTAGATCATATTCTCTGTGAAAATTGTTAAAGTGTTGCTTAAAGTTGTATAATTTTTTTTATCACTAAAAACTTTGTTACACAAAAGACATTTCACTAGCTTATTGTTTACTTTCCATCATTGCAAATTTCAATTCCCAACTTAAATTAAAATTTTTGTTTCTTGTTTTTCCAGTTACACGTGATTGTTCTTTTGGCAGCAATGTCGGAATCAATTAAATTTTGTTTACTTTTTGAGAAATCACCATCATCCTCAGAATTCTTTCGTTTTTGAATTATCACTAATCCATATTATGGATTTAAATAATTTATTTCAACACATAAAGTTGCACAATACAAATATTTGCAAGAGCCAGCAAAAGTACACAATTACCTATCTACCCTTGCTGAAAAATGACTATGGAATAGGAAAACACCAGAAGACAATATAAACATGGAATTCTGCAGCAACTTTCTCTCAGAATTGTTCATCATGGTCTAGATTTCTGGGAAAACTCTAGACTATTGGGGGGGGGGGGGGCATTGGTTATTCCAATTTAATAGAAAGGAAATAAAGATAACTGCAGCAACTAGTCAATTTAAACATCAATTTAGATGTTCTAAACATTTTTTTAAATATTTTCTAGTTACTACTGCAGTTATCTTTATTTCCCTTTCTATTAAATTGGAATAACCAAGGCTTCCCCCCCCCCAAGAGTTTAGAGTTTTCCCAGAAATCTAGACCATGATGAACAATTTCAAGAAAGTTTCTGCACAGTATAAACAACAGCATGAGACCGGAACTGGCCACTTGACTTAAAATAGATGACAGGAAGAACTCACATAAATAATTGGTCAACAAATTACGTGCTGATTTTCTACAAATGCATGTTAGCTCTGTGTTCATGTTCACCAATGAGTCACTGAAAAATTATTGCCTATATCACTACATATACTAACTTGGCAGAAATTCAGTCACTGAAATTGACACTGCTTTAAAATTCTCTGTGGAAAATGTTGTATTGCATCAAATTGATTTAATATAAAAAAAAAAAGTTGGCTGATAAACAAGGTTAACTATTGCACCACAAAAAAAAAAAATTAATAAAAAAACAATAATAAAAGGGTACTTAAAAAAAAGAATAAATAAAATAAAAATAGTTTATTTTATAAACATATAATACATATGTTTTACATGAAACATATAATAAAAACAATAGTGTGTTTTTATTCTATGTTTAGATCATTAAAACAGAAACTGGTTATGGCATTAATCAGATAATCATAAATAAAGTTACAACTACAAGTGAGTTAACAAAATAATCTTTCAAAAATTTTCACTTACTCTTTGGCCAAAGTTAACTTCAAATGAGCAATTTTTTGTTAGAATATGTGGATATAAAGCCTTATAACCCAACTGCTCCTTTGAAACCCTATAAGCAACACCCAGGAACTTTCCATTTTTAGCAAATCCAATTTCGACTGTATCAGATTTCATGTTCTGAAATTAAAGTAAATAATGCAACATAAAAAATGATTACGCTATTATTTTCTCTATATATAAAATTGAAATTTTTTAAAAAAATATTCTCAGCCAAATAAAGAGAGAAAGAATGAATGCACAAATTCTGCCCTTTAAAGAAGTCATAATAACTCTAACAAGCATCTATAAATTTTTCTTAAGAAAGCAGTACTGGTGATGAAGCAAAGTAAAGTACATGATTGTTTTACACAATTTTCAATATATAACATTATCAAATGTGCAATCTATCAAAAAACATTTTTGATATCATAATAGCGTTCAGTACAGTAATTTTGTTGAAAATAAAGTATCTAAAAGTTTCAACACCACAGAACTCAAATTTTTCCCCACAAATTGCATTCACTTTTATGAAGTGAAATCCACATAACTATTTCATGGTTCAATTTAGTCTCATTCACTGAAGTTAGATTCACTAACTTCAACTACACTGTTACATTCATTAACTACACATTCCAAATAAAATAACAAGGAAGATTGTTGGCATAAGTCTATACTGATAATAGGGAAAAATAATACTAAAACAAGCAAAATAATTTTCGGCAAGTATGATGAGAATATATTCAGAAAGGAAGCAAGTTATATTTTTTTCAAGGAAAGGAGTGTCTAGAAGAGAAAGGATAAGGTGTCTCAGTTTTTAATGTGCGACTTAAAATTTGTATAAATTTATTTAGCTTTGCGAATTTTTTAGTTCACTCATGGATATATGGGACATAAACAGCTTTCTGATGTGAGGAAAGAATGAAAGCACATCACAACAGTCTCATCTGAGTATAATTTTACCCTAATTTCAAAATATGGGAGAAGTAGAATATATGATTAGGGAGGTTCTCTTTAGTGGGTTTTCCCCCATTGGACATTATGTGAAGATATAGCCATAGACTCTACAAATCACTATTTGTGAAGTTTCAGGTAGTAGATCACAATCTTTCCATCATCTGGTGCGAGACCACCAGTGTTAGTGGAGACTTGAGTTGGATTGAACAAAACTCACCCACAGTACTAACAGATACTACATGTATAACCTTCAATGGGATTTAAATAAAAAACATGCTTGTCTCATGTCGTGACTTTCCAAGTTCTCTAATCTTTTGTTTCATCCCTCTCAACTCATTTTTCATACTTTCCATTTCTTCTCTCACTCTTTAAGTATATTATTCTTGCTCAACATTCATCTATCCAATAAACATATCCTTGAAATGGGTAGTGTGTAAAGAAGCTACTATTAGTTGCTATTGAACTTGGGCTAATTCCAGGCACATCTGTTAAAAATATTAGCTTGTTTTCCATGCTATGATAATATTCCTCCCTATGTTTGTTATTAAATAAGATTATTTGCAAAATGAACTGGAAGCTTGATAAAGCATTGCCATTACATTTTGCCAAATATGCTATCCAGCAGCCAGTTTGCAGACTAGATTTACAGATGTCACAAATGAAAAGGAAATAAATGCTGGGTGGGCTCTTTATTATTCCTGACAACAATGAAACAATTCTGCCAGGTCTTGGAAAGGGCGACTAACAGGCCTACCATTGTGAGGGCCTAGGCAAAGGATTTGGATGCTGCAGACCAGACTTCACCTAAGTTCAGCATCAGTTACTTGCAGAACATGGGTCCTGTCATTTAAATCTCCCGAGATATAGCCATAGACTCTACAAATCACTATTTGTGAAGTTTCAGGTAGTAGATCACAATCTTTCCATCATCTGGTGCGAGACCACCAGTGTTAGTGGAGACTTGGGTCGGATTGAACAAAACTCACCCACAGTACTAACAGATACTACATGTATAACCTTCAATGGGATTTAAATAAAAAATAACACTTATCTTTAAGCTAACAAAATCAAATCACAGTCATTATATTATCTACAGATTTTGCATCCTGATTCTATCAACAGTCACCCAAATGCTTTCAAATGCTAAATTTGTTTATTTATTTAGCATATGGATGAAAATAAAAAAATTATCGAGCAAAAACTATATTGATTAGCAGTTCAGTTATCTAATCGATGACATCTATCTGGGAGTAAAGGCAAGTTTTTGAGGCCTGCAGGGAAGGAATGTGTGGCAATCAACAATGGTATGATGCATAGTCTGCACAGCGCCACGCACTCAAAAGAGTGACTGTGAAATTCCAAAGATATAGTAAGTGGGGCAAAGCAGCCCCGTCTGGTCCTAAATCTGCTTACCTGGTTCCAGGTGTAGCGGTAGACTGAATTCTAGTTTGATAGTTAGATCTGTAATCAAGTATACCTGTCTGTAGTTTGCAGCTCATTCCAGTCTTCTCCACCAGTCCTAGGGACTACCATCAAGTATTTCCACAAGCCAGATAAGGTATTGTATTGGGTGGTGATTGCTATATCACCACCTGGATACTTTGAATGGAGATGCAGATACTTGCAATCTGTCCTGTAGAATAAATTTTCTGCTTTCTTGTGAATTCAAATGAACCATTATTTTCTTATTGGAGATCATTTGTTCTAGTAGCTTTAGGGTTTTTGATAATTGATTATTTTTGCTGTGTGATACAGTAAGACTTTCTTCCATACTGTGTCACAAGCTGATGTTAGGTCTATGAAAATAGTATACCTATTTTTAAACTCTTTTGGCATCCAGTGTCTATGTGGGTTGTGAAGGCCAGGACTTGGTCATAACAGTTAATGCCATCTAAACCCACCCTGCGGTTCAATGGGCAAGATAGCATCTTTTCAAAAAGTTTGTAAGGAATGCAGGGGAATGCTATCGGACAGTAGCTGTCAGGGTCATTAATTGACTTGCTGGGTTTGTGCAAGGCTATGGCAAAGTTTTGGGAGTTGTTCATTATTTATTATTGAGGAGAAGAAATTAGATAGCCAGGATTTTGCTTAGGCCAGGGTGAGTAAGGAAGTCTGAAATGATGCCATCAACACCAGGAGCTTTACCTGTTTTAGTTTGAGAGCTGCATCAATTTCATCCAGATTTATTGGATTTGATTTTGCTGTTGATGTCAGACATAAGAAAAGGTTTTTGTAAACACAGTGGATCTTTTTTTGGTATATGTGAAATTTTGGGTTTAGCTTTTTGCAATACTGTTTGGAGTGTTGGTGCCTACCAGTCAATGGAGAGGTGATCTGGAGTATTCTGTCTTCAGGACAGAAGCAGTGTCAGGGTGGTTTTGTTGTTCATACTCTTTCAGAAAAATACTACTTTCAGTTAACTAACATGGTGCATAAATATTTCTGAATCCTCTCAGTATGTATCTCTCTTGTCAGTTGCTATGGTTCACTCCCCTCCCTCTAAGATATGAAGGGCAGCTGTGAGATAAGTAGGGTAATCTGATGAATAAGGATTCCCAGACCAACAGCATTTCCATGGGGGGTGGTGGAGTAGCCCTTGGCAAGGTCTCTTAAACCAAAACATCATAGAAACCTAAGATGGCAATGTGATATGGCACCCAGTGCTGCCATTAAATAAGCATGCATCTGGAGAGACATATGAACATCAACAATAGTGACTGTCTGCCAAGTAAGGTGCAGTTGCACAGGCATCTGCTCCATTTCAGGATCTTTGGTTTGAGAATTGATGGTAGGAAGTAGCAATTTCTAATAAATCCAAATGCCAACAATGATATCTTGAACACTTGAAGAAATGAGCATATAGTATCAAGCTTCAAAGATTAAATTATGTAAATAAATAATGAAATACACACAATATGAAATAAGCAAAAGTTATTCTAATAACTTACCAAAAATGCTGCAACACTATCCCCTTCCATAAATTGTGTTCCATAGTCTTTAAACTGGCAATTAGTAGATGCTTTTCCAGTACCACCATAACCATATGACAATGGATCTTCCCCTAATAAAATATACAACAATTGGCTTTAAAAAAAGGTAAAAAAAAAAAAATTACTGTGGATGTGAGCCAGCAAAAAGAGACTGCGTTACATTAGGATCTGAGTATTATTAAATGTTAGAAGCAGGATGGTGTCATCTTTGTGTGAAATAAGATGATCCTGTGTTGTTAAAAGTGTTTTGAAAATGAATTTTAATTCATGAACTTCCATTAGTTGATAAAATTTGTAATATTTGAGCACGGCAACATTTGTCAAATAAAAAAGAGGAATGGGGTGTACCGCAAAATGATGTATGAGATTCTATAAGATTGTGAGAATATCATTTAAGAATAAATATAGAGCTCTAATGGCCCTTTTCTTCTCTGAACAACCAGAGAAAAAAACTGAAATCCGACTGCAAAGGATGGCGGCAGACTATACGATAATAATTTGGTAAGGCAATAAGTTGGGTAGGGATCCACTATGGAGTGAGAGCAAACAAATGCACACTGGTGGCTATTATGGAAATGAACTTAAGAGATGACTGATGATTTACCGTTACTTATATCAACTTAAACAGAACGATGACACAAGAGGGATGATAAAATGTAATGGTGGGCATGATCCAAGTCCATGCTAATTTTGACAGGAAACTAGGGCAAAACAGTGAAAAGTCAGTTACTACTAGTACAAATTGAAACCCCATATTTGTATATTAGTGCTTGTCTCAGAACTGAAGGTAAGCAATACTGACACAAGATGCATCTTCAGAAATGAGTGGAACATATAAAAGTATTAGAGACCAACCATGGTGACACAAGTAGTGGTACTGGAATGATAAGCAATATCTAATAGTGATATGAATAAATTTCAAACTGGAAAATTACACATGAAACTGAGTGTTCCAACGGTCCCACAAAGGAAAAATTTCAGTCATCGGTGAAAACAGCTGACAAGGATGAGAAACTGGTCCCTGCTTGAACTGAATTACCCTTAACTTAAAAGTATCCAGGATGTTCACATATAATATTTAAATTTCCACTTAACAATAATTTAATTATCCAATAAGACATCAATCCTGTTACTATTTTAAATGCAATTCTATTTTATAAATCTAGCTAATCACACTTTCACTATCTAATATAGGTGCTACGTGAAACTTTTTTACATAAATTAATGATTTTTGCTAGGGATCATTTCTAGTAGCCCAAAAATTGTCGGTAATGAGACTTTATTGACAAAGGTGATCTGATATGGATGCTTGGATTATCATCACTCACGTTGTGTTTTAGTGGGGAACACACATCTAGACTTAATAATTACTAACTAAATTTATTTAGCTAATATTTCAAATTTCCAGCAGGGAGGCAAACAGAGGGAGTATGAAAGGTAGAATCTCACAGTCCTAAACGGCACCCTCTATGGGTAGGGTGATGGAATCTTACTGAAGCTTTCATACAGTGATTGTCCCAGATAAAGTGAGGCAGCTGGATTTATTTAGAGATGGTGAATGTTGTAATGCTGAAAAGGATTCTAAATATAGTAACTTCCCACCCCACCAAAAATTCTATTACCATACAAATTCAGTCTATTACCATTCCTTACATCTGCAACACCTAATCAGATTATTTCTAGAATCCACCACAGCATTACACCATTTGCCAAATCTGAACAAATTTGGCTGCAGTTTACCTAAAAACTGGGAGACTTATCCTGAGACCTTCAGCAAAATCAAACCACCTCACCCATAGTGGGAACCACTAAGAGGTAGGAATTTGCTTTTCATATTCAGTCTGTTTGCTTTCCTGCTGATGTGACTGCATGCATGCTGTTAGTAGTATTTCTTTGTGCTCATGGTTCTTTGGTGACTAATACAAGATACTGGTTTAATTTGTTAGCTATATAAATTTAGTTACTAATATTAACCTCTTAGATGTGTGTTTTCTCCAATAAACATCAATATGAGTGAAACTTGACAAGAGGCTAAGAAAAATTATTTATTTTTGGCTGGGCTATCTGGTTTCTGATATGAAGTCTTGACTTAGTTGACCTTGAATTTCTCTTTTTGGAGAACTGGCTGGTGTCATCTTTGCTTCTTAGTAAAAATATCCAACGCATCATCAAACTGATCTCCGTCCAGGATGTTTAGGTATTTTAGTGGTTTTGTTTTCTTGTGTGTGTATGTGGGGGCAAGAAGCATTTATCTCATCAATTAATGGATCTGGAGTCACATCCTTGATTTTCTGAGGTGGATGTTCCATTATTCTCAATTAGTAGAATTGCTGTAGGTGCATTTTAAGGAGTGACCCACATTCTGTTTACTCTGATGCACTCTGGTGTGTGTATTGGGGGAGGGGGAGGACAACAACGAATTATATCAAGGACAATACTACTATTTTCATGGTTTAGCATTGTTCACATTCTATAACAATGTTACCACTGCACTAGACAAGGGGAATGGATACACCATGATACTTTTGGATTTTACTAAGGCTTTTGACAGAATACAGCATGGTATACTGTTGCATAAATTGGAGAATATGGGTATGGATTATAGAATATTAGCATGGATAAGAGGATGGCTGACTGACAGATATCAAAAAGTGGCATATGTGGATGTAAGGTAACTAGTGGTGTACCAGAAGGATCAGTGCTTGGTCCACTGTTATTCAATCTAATAATAGATTGAATAACAGTGATGATATTAATGATATTCAGAAGGATTTGACAAGCAACATACAGCCATTTGCTGATGATGCAAAGATAGGTACAGAATGGTTTGAACAGACTGGAATTGTGGGTGCAGGGAAATGTCGTATTATATTGGTGGGATTATGCTTAAAGAAACTGATACGCTAGAGATCTTGGATTGTTAGCTGATAGGAAGTTGACCAGACCTGCGCACTACTGTGTGCAGGTCTGGTCTCCGTTGTAATTCTGATATAGTGGAGAGAGTACAATAGAGTTTAAAAATGATATCTGATTATGAAGACAGATTGAGAATTTGTAAACTGCAGATACTAGCAAACAGGAGAAAGAGTGGTGATATAATTGAGACTTACAAACTTATGAAAGGGTCATACAGGATTTCAGTTGATGGAATTTTTCAATTTATTGAGAGTGGGGAAAGGGCATCCTTAGAAGCTGAGAATGAATGCCACTAAGAAGGGGTGAGGGCTAGACTTTTCTCTCATAGGATGGTGCATGATTAGAATGGATTGCCATTGGATGTTGTGAGTGCATGTAGTCTCCCTCAATGAGTCTCTCACTTCCTGGAGGTCTCTTAATAATCAGGTCAACAACACCAGGTGTTTGATGCCAAGAAAACCAGGGGAAGAGCAAGGTCTAGGCAGATCACTTCAGAAGAATGAAATTTTAGATATGACAATATTGGAGTGATGACAAGTACTAGATTAATTTGGAGGAAAATTATTGATATGTGATTAGTAATAATGTAATCTTAATCACGTAGTGCTGTCATAGTAGCCCAAACACAAGGTGCATATCAGGAAATTGATGACAATAATGGAAGAGAGCTCTTATAGCGGCATGTACAAAAAAACTGAATGTAAGAAAATTATACAGGAATTTCTGTACTAAGTGTTCTAGGCAAGATTTTTGCAAGCTTATTTGAAAAGAGGTTAAAAAAATTATGGAAGAGAAACTTGAAGAACAAAATGGATTCAGGCCAAGTAAAGGGTGTTGATGTCATATCTTCACTTTAGGACATATATTGAGAAATCATGGGAAAAAAACAAGTATCTATATTTTATGCTTCAGTTTCATAGATCTCAAAAAGGCATGACAAGGTGCACAGATTAAAGCATTTCAAAATGATATGTTGAAGCCTGTTTTACCATATGGATCTGAGAGGTGAGTTTAGAAGGGAGCGAACAGATGGCAGAACTACATAAATCAGTATTCTTTGCAAAGATGGCACTAAATAGACCCAGATGTGTAAGAGGTGCTTTAAGACTGAAATATAAAATTTGAGTTCTGGCAAACAAATTAATTTGGAAAAGATGGTCGATAGGGAGTTGGTAATAATATAAACTTTTCATGCAGTACAATTGCAATATCTTGTAGGATATTAGGCTAATAATGACAGTACATATCAGTAACTGATGATGAAGCAAGTTCTGTGAGTTCATGGTATTTAACAGAAATATCTTCTAATTACATGTTTGTATTGTTCAGAAACAGGTTTATTTGTTTTGCTCTTCCTTAGGACCTATAAGCAGATTTTCTATTTCTACTAGAAGATGACTCAACCAATGCAGCAGACAGAGAAACAACATAACAAAATTTTTTGTGCAAGTTGTCATCAACTTTACATATACTCCAAAGGACATGCAATATTTTTCTTTTGGTTTTGCCTTTTATGTTTAGAACTAATCAAAGATACATCAAATTTTGAAATGGATGTTAACAGAACTAGTGCTTCTCTTTTATTAGAGTAATTTTGTTTGAGAATTTTTTCTCACAGACAACAGGTAGCTTGCTCTTCCTCGTTCTGAAAAAACAACCACGAGTCATGACAGATCTGGTGCCAGTGGGTGAGGGGTAACCCTTCCCTAATCAAGTACTGTATTAGTGATTACCCTCTAATCTTAACAGCAAAAAATCTTGCAGAGACAAGCAAAAAGAGGCACCAGGACTCTTTCCACTTCTCCTTCAACATGAAGGAGAAGTGCTTTTTTTTTTTTTTTTTTTTTTTTTTTTACCAGTATGAGTGGATCTAGGTAGGAAAAACAAATAAGAAAACATTCAGAATTTCAACAAAGTATAAATAAATTGCAGATAACCACTTTGAAATTCTAAACATCTGAATGTAAAGATGTCTGTACATTTTGAATAGCTGAGATATTCTATCCATCACATTTAATTCCTTCGCTGCTAGACATAGAGCATATCATTAGGGAGGGGGGAGAAATCACATTTAGAAACCTTTAATGGAATTTTGAAAATCTTTCATTATGCAAAGACAGTTTTGTTACTAAGCAACACCATTTTAATTCTGGCTGGTATGTTGTGAGGTTAAACCCCAGGAAAAATTTCCAAGGACTAGTGATAAATATAAAAAGTAACTAAGAAAACCAAATGCCTGATTACTAAAAAGAAAAGAATGGCTACTTTTCTAAAGGCTAGGTAACAGTTTAAGTGATAATGCATATGCATGGTGGCTACACCTGAGTCAGTTTAGTAAATATTCTTAAATGAGAAAAAAATTAAAAATAAAATATTTACCCAACTGCATTGTTGTACTTTCAAGAGAAAATCCCACTCTAACAACATGAGGATTCATTTCTTCAGGTGGAAGATGTCTAACATCAAGATGCTTTATTACCTGAATAGACAAAGAAATGGTTAAAACAGCTTACAGATATATATATATATATATATATATATATATATATATATATATATATATATATATATATATATATTATAAACAATAGTATAGGTAGGCTGCACCCAACATAGAACTTTTCAAGCCACTTCATGCTTCAAGTGTGTGTGTGTGTGTGTGGTTCCACATTGTATAAAGGATTCTGTTCGCACCTTAACATTCACTTTTAGCCATGTACATGTGGGACTTGAACCTGCCTGCACCCTGTTGAGCAGAAAGCAGGTAAACTATCTACCTGGACAACCAACTGGTAATACAGAATATATTATTATTTATGATGTTGACTATTTAGAAAATTCCACTCTTTACAAAGAGAGAAGCATAAACAAGAGCAATATTTTGATTAAATGCACACAAAAAAATGCAGATTATGCTTACTACATTCATTCATTCAATTAAATGTATTCTATCTACTCTTATTTATCTGTAATACTGTATTTATGGAGCTGTTAATCTTTTGCTGGTTTATACCTAGCATCTTCAGAGCATGATTAATTTGTTACACTACACAAACAATCAATTGGTAGCAACAGTTTTAAAATTGAAATGGCCAAAAAGGATCTAGTTTTGTGCCATCTATTGTCGGATTCGGTAGTAGATCTTACAATGGCTGTCTCCCAGATTTACAGTAAATTAATATAGCCACACTTATGGAGTTTGGAAAAATGTTTCACAGACTTTGCTGGGAGCTACAAGATTTGTCAAATAAAAAGGAGCAAGAGTATACAGTCATCTATAAAACTGTACAACGTTTTGTATTCCTGCATTAGTGGGGAAATGTGAGGAGAGATAACTACCCAGCATGACTTGTATTGAGCAACCAGTGAGGAAGTTGCCAATCCAGTTGCATACAATTGAATGCAGACCATAAAATGGAGTTTGCTAAGTAGACCCCTCTGCTGAACTCAATGAAATGCCCTTGAGATGTCAAGAGTGAATATGTGAGTTTGTCTGAATTTTTCAATGGCTTGAGACTGGCAGATCACTAATTAGCTCATGGGTCTCCAGGTGATGCAGAAGTTGGGTGTTAAGGATTCTCCATAGTTTAAGATAAAACAGAAGTAATAGAAATTAGACGGTAGTTTGTTGGCTTACTTTTATCCACTTTCTTTGGACTAGACTGTATTTGAAATGGTCTGTTTCCATGCTGTAGGGTGGTAGATGCCAGCTGAATAAGATAGATTGAAGAGAATCCTTAACACCCAACTTCTGCATCACCTGGAGACCCATGGACCAGGTTTTAGCTGTGGAGCACCAGTTTTTAACTGAATTAGTGGGATGATATCAATACCAGATGCCTTGTTTCAGTTTATGTTTTTAAAGATTCTTGATGATGAGGGGAAGATTTTGACCTGGTCAACAATGCAGGAATTGGAAGAGATGAGTGATGGTAAAATAGCTTTATTGTTAGCTGAGGTGGCTTGGTACTATGAATGTGAATGGTGGAAACATGAGTGATCAAAAGTTGTACCTAATGGCCTTGGGCATATGAATCACAAAGCTCAAATACAATTTGGACAGGTGTTTGTAGCAGTAGGCTCTTTCAAAACCTGATTTGGATCTGTTCATGATTCTCTTATAGTTGTTGTGAGGTGCAATATAGGTGCAGTGGGTAGATGGAGTTTTGGTGTTGAGATACTCTGGTATCATGTATTTTTCTTGTATCGGCCACTCTTTTTTCAAGAACCAAGGTTTGGATGGTGGCTGGTCACAGAGGTCATCCCATCTGGCACCCATGTAATTCCAAGTGACACAAGACAGAACTGTTGGGTAAAGTTTGTTACATGACAAAGGAAACTAGTACAAGGTTCAGGTCTAAGTTACCAAGAGGAGAGCTGGCATCAAAAGCATATTTGGAAGTGAGCATGTCCATAGATTGGAGAGGAATGTCAGATATTCTGGAAGGGAGATGGATAATCTGTGTTAGGTTACTACTAAGGTATTTGCCATTAGCTCAATTTTCTGCAGTCGAAATACCCAAATAGTAAAAATAGATAAGCTTTTTCTGGGACTTAAATGCAGATAACTTAAATTGGCTTCCCTTCCCTGCTTGATCGGTGAAACTGGAGAAGGGAAGCCAATTTAAGTTGTGGACATTGAAGCCACCCAAAAAGTTTGCTATTTTGGGTATTTCGACTGCAGAAAATTGAGCTGTGTGTGAAAGATCAGAGACCAGACAGAAGCAAATAAAAGTGACAGGTTTGTTTGGTAGAGAAATCCTGAACCAAAGCTGATCAGATGTTGAGGAGAGGAGGAAAGAAATCGAGATTTTGCAACCTGTGGCATGGGATGCGAGTTCTGATGAAAGCACAAGTTCCGCCCCTGTGGAAAAAGAACTCAGGTGAAGTTTTGTTAAGAATAGTAATTTTTGTTTGTATGATTGTAAGTAGTGGTGTATGGGAATACCCAATCATCTAATTCTTTTAATAAGAGAGCTGTATAACATCCAAGAAGCTTCAGCAAAAACAGTCTTAGGAGTAAGAGACAGTATTTGATTGGGAAAAGAGGTTCATGAGGGTTGTATACTGTTACTGTCACTAACTTTTTTTAATGAAAGATTGCTGGAAGAAAAATAAATAATTTATCATATACAGATGCTACAGTTTCTCCTGTATAGGAGAAACTAAAGAAGATCTAATGCAGTTGATACTATTGGTTAAGAGGGAAAGCAACAAAGTCGGGCTTAATTTAAACATCAGCAAAGCAAAAGTGATAGCTTCTGGCAATTTAGATGAATTATGATAGGGGATATAAAATATAGATCATTGAAACTTATGATTTACTGGGATCTGGAATAAGAAATGATGGTAAATGTGAAGATGAAATTAAAAAAAGAATAGTCATGGGGAAAACAACTATTAAACCGGACAAACTTTATGAAAGAGGGAGATGTAAGGCCATGAAGTTAGAATTGTTAAAGCAAAGGTATTTCCATTAGTGATGTATAGATGTGAAAGCTGGATTATTAAGAAGACAGAGAAAAGGCAAACTGATTCATTTGAATTATGGGCATAGAAGAGACTATTAAGAATCCATGGACTACAAAAATGCTAACAAGAAAGTTTCAGAGAGTATAAAGCAGAATGCTCCTTATAGACAAAGATTGCTAAACAGAAGTTGATGTATTTTGGATATATGTGAGCAGATGAATCAGTGGAAAAGGAAGTTATACTGGGGAAGATTAAGGACATGAAAAAAAGAGTCAGATTGTAAAAGATTTGGATGGGCATAAAGGAACTTATGAACTTGAAACTACTGTTGGTGATCTTGTGAACAAAGGCATCCCTGAGCATCTTGTCTTTTCTTTCAGCAATTGAGTTAACAGTCAAAAAATGTCATCATCAAATTCCTGACATGTACTCTCAAAGGATGTATAGAAAATGACAGCACTACATGAAAAATTTACATCATTACTAACCTCCTATCTACAATATTCCTCCAAATCAGTCTGTTACTTGTCAAGACTCCAACATTATCAGATGTTATATTTCTATCGTCTAAGGCAATTTGTACTATATCAATCCACCTATATCTTGGTGTTCCTCTGTGTCATTTTCCTGCCAACCTGGCAGACAACACTTGTTTTGCTAATCTTCGCTCACCCAATCTTTAAGTGACCATACCAACTGAGATTGGCTCTGATAACACATTCCTGGATGCTGACAATGTCGAGTTCTTTCCTAATATCCTTTGTTTTAATATGATATTGTCATTGATGTCATCTGGTCATGTCCCTAATCTTTCTCAGCCCTCATATCTGTGGTCTCTAATCTTTGGTCAAGTTTTTTTTTTTTCTTACCCAGCTCTCAGATCAATAAGTTTTGTATATAGCTAATTTAGTGTTTTGACTAATTTCTCACTTATTCCATACAAATTTATTCAGTTGACTTCCCACCATACTGGCTTTGATTCTCTTCTCTATTTCCATATTTTCATTGTCTTTGTCTTGTTACTGCTGACCTCATACCATATCTATTACAACAGTTATTCAATTTAAAGTCTAACATTATCTGCATAGAGCAAAGAGCTGAGGTTAACATCTCCAATTTTGAAATCATATTTAATACTATTTTACTTCATAATGTGATACATATAGATAATGACTATTATTTATATGTACCACATGTAGAACATAGTCATTATCTATATGGCAAAAACAACAAGTGCATCGGCTATATTGCTGTTTAGGCCACAAATGTTGGGGATGGAGATATAGAATTTTTTTTTTTTTTTTGTAGAATTAATGTTAGTGGGCTTCTGATTTTTTTTTGCTGTTTTTTTTATGAATTTTAAATGTTCTTGTAAGAGAATTTCATGATATGCACAGTAAAACCGTGTTTTGTTTTGTTTTTAAATTGTGATTGATTATACATGAGGGAGTGGAAAAGAGGCGACAAAATGCATTGCTTGTTTAATACTATTTTACTTCATAATGTGATACATATAGATAATGACTATTATCTATATGTACCACATATAGAACATAGTCATTATCTATATGGCAAAACCTGGCAAAAACAACAAGTGCCTTGGCTATACTGCTGTTTAGGCCACAAATGTTGGGGATGAAGATACAGAATTTTTTTTTTTTTTTTTTTTTTTTTTTTTTTTTTTTTGTAAGAATTAATGTTAGTGGGCTTCTGATTTTTTTTTGCTCTTTTTTTATAAATTTTAAATGTTCTTGTAAGAGAATTTCATGATATGCAAAGTAAAACCGTTTTTTTTTTTTTTAATTGTGATTGATTATACATGAAGGAGTGGAAAAGAGGTGACAAAATTGCAAACACACTAACGTTGGTTGAAAAAAATACTATGTTTGGCACATAAGCTGTTTTTCCAGATTATCTAATCCTCAATACAAATACAACATAATATAGTAACGTTTAACCATGGTGTTTAAAAGCAATTCAGATATCTTTCCAATCACAGCACAGAAAAATTATACAGCTGAAACTTCATGCTCAAAATCCTACATTAACCAGGTGTTAAGGGTGTCACAGATCCCAAAGATATAGAAAGAAATAACTGTGACACTCCAACTTACTAATTCAGGTTAAGTGAATTATTTCCAAGCAAAAAAAAAAATCAGCACATCAAATATGTACTGTGAAATATAGCAGACAACATTCAGTTACCAACATTTCTGACAGAACCTTCATAAGCTTATTCATGATGAAATTTTGGTCAAAAAAAAAAACGAGTTTTGGGTTCTGTCTAGAACTCATAGGATCTATTTATTTTATAGTTTTATATATATATTTTTAAATTCTAAACTAATTTTTGATTATATTCGTGGCAAGGAGACTGGTTTTTTAAGAGTAACTCCTCGCACCTGTATGTCTCTACTCTATCCTTTGACCTAACCCTGAACCAAAAATGAAATGCACAAACACTGACAGTTATGATAAAACTGAAAATCTAATTTTAAAAATAAATAAATAAAACAAAAAAACTAGTTTTCACTACATGGCATAACGTTTATGTGGCTCCCAATAACAGAAGGTTATAAATGTAAAGGACATGAATTAGTACCATAGGTTAGATCGGGATTTTTTTCTATTTTTATTACTTTTTTATGCATGTGTGTATATACACATGCATGGTGATAATAATTAAAGAGATGTTCAGATTCCTGCTGATGTTCTGAACAGCAGAATGTAACAGATCTGCCTCACATGCTGTGTTATTCTGTCTTTCAAAGGTTGCTAAATCAGGAACATGTCCTTCATACACTGTGCATTTCAGATGGCTCACAAACGAAATACAGTGGTGCTTTGGTTAACAACGGCCTCAGATAACGACAAGTGGTTGTAAGAAAAAAATCTTTTGGTTAACGACTCTCGATTATGTGAACCTCTATCAGATCTAAAAAACCGTAATTTTCCGATCGCACTCAGCCACGCGCGGGAAGACACTGTCGGATAGAGAACAGCCATGCGGCATAGCTGTGAAGCTCAGATATGTTTGACCCATTATAGCCAGCTGTTTATGTTTCCCTTTTCTTGTTTGTAGTGTACTGTGCTTTATTTTAAAATTTGTGGTTATAAATGTGTTTTATAATGAAAATTAGTATTTAAGCATTTATTTTTTATGGGTTGGTTCATATAGACAATAAATCGGCAGATGCGTGCCACTGTTCGTTCGCCATCAAAAGGCAAAATCAAATCTCATCTGTATAATAATCATTGTATCTATAAGCTGCTATTAAGTGTATGTTACAGTAAGTGCTGTATCTAATATCATCATCTTACAAGCAAAATGCACTAAGTCAAAAATTGCAGGTTTCGAATTTAACTGTTAACTTTTATTTCAAAAAGTTTTTTTTTTTCAACTTTTACTTTTATTTTCAGGTGATGATACATTCTTTGTATCCCTTGTCTTAGTGTTGTACAATTGGTAATAATACTGTATTTTGAGTATCTTTTTTTTTTTATAGAGTGAATTTTTTTACCGTGTGACAAAATGGGTCCCAAAAAGAAAGCTAGTGCGGGAAAAAAAAAACAGAAAAATTTTCTCTATTGAACAGAAGAAATAATAGCAAAACATCACAAAGATGTGAAAGTTATGCAGCTTGCTCGAATATATGAAACTAGTCATTTTACAATATCAACCATTTTGGCTAAGAAAGAACTTATGGTAAATAAGGTTGCTAAGGAAACTTCAAGGTTGAATGTCAGAGGGCTTCTTTTTGAGCAGATGGAAAATCTAATACTAATTTGTATCAAAGAAAGAGAAATGCCAGGTGATACTACATCTCAAAATGCAATCTGTCAGAAAGCTAAACAGATTTATCAAGATTTGAAAAAGAAGACTTCAGGATCAAGTTCTGAGGTAGATGATGATGATTTCAAAGGTAACAGAGGTTGGTTTGACAACTTTAAAAAAAGAACAGGAATTCATAGTGTGGTCAGACACGGAGAGGCAGCTAGTGCTGACAAAGCAGCAGCAGATAAATTTGTCAATAGCTTTACAAGAATTATAGAAGAAGGAGAATACCTACCTCAACAAGTCTTCAATTGTGATGAGACTGGGCTATTTTGGAAGATTTGAAAAAGAAGACTTGATCCCGAAGTCTTCTTTTTCTGAGTTCTAAGGTAGATGATGATTTCAAAGGTAGCAGAGGTTGATAAATGTCCCAACAGGAAATTTATCACAAAAGAGGAAAAAAACACCTCCTGTGTTTTTCACAAAAACACTAAATGCAATGATAGGTTAACATTGCATTTAGTAGCAAATGCAAGTGGAGACTGCAAGGTAAAACTAATGTTAATCTACCACTCACAGAATCTCGAGCATTCAAGACGTTCAATGTCTCTAAATCTAATCTCGGTGTTTTGTGCAAGTCTAACAGCAAGGCCTGAGTCACAAGAATAGAATTTAGAGACTATATTCATGAAGTGTTTAGACCAAATGTCAAAGCCTATCTTGAGCAAAACAATCTACCTCTAAAAGCCATTTTAACCTTGGATAACGCACCTGGCCATCCGACAGGCATACAAGAAGAGCTACCAGAGGAATTAGATTTTATCAAGGTGATTTTTCTTCCTCCCAAGACTACATCTCTGATTCAACCTATGGATCAGCTGATAATTGCAAATTTTAAAAAACTTTACACAAGGGCACTTTTTACCAGGTGTGTGTGCAAGCCCACCAACATAACCCTAAGAAAATTTTGGAAGGAAGAATTCAACATTGTCATAGTAATTAGGCTAATTGTAAAGGCTTGGCAAGAAGCTATATCTCATTTTAAGTTTAATTATTCTGTGGACTTCCTGAATACTGCATTGTATCTACGAATTTTTAAGAAATATACACTGATTGGAAAGAAGTAAAGGACACTATAGTGTGAGAAACAAACAGCCATGGTGCCCACCTTAATAAGATGTAGGATGTCCTTTCATTGCAATGACTGAGACAATCCAACGGGACATCCTAATTTCCACAAGCATACGATAGCAATCTGTGAATTTCAGAGCATATTTCCTGGAGGCACGTAATGAGGTTCTGCGCTGCTGTGGGGGCAGACTCCCTTGACCTCACCCGATACTCCAAATCATTCCTCAAATGTCCAATAGGGTTGAGATCAGTACTCTGGTAGTCAGTCATGTGTGGTGACGTTCATGTTCGCAAGCAACAATTTCAGCAACAGCCTTATGACAAAGTGCATTGTCTTGCTGAAAGAGACAATGATCAGTTCTGTAGAAAAGTCACAAAGTAGAAAGCTTTGCATTGACCAGATACCTCTTGGAGTTCAATGTTTGTGGCACTATTAATCTGAGACAAATCCAGGATAATACCATCACACCACCATCTATTATGTTGCCAACGAATGGTAGTTTTTATATTATCTACCATAGAACTCTACGGTCAAGTTCAGTGAGCCATCTACTGCAAATAGTACTTCCAAAAGACTCACTGAGCTTACATCTCAGTATGGTGTGATGATCTGGCATGGCACAATTAGTCAACAATTTTTAAAATAGATAGGCCTGTAACATGGCATCCTTCAACACCTTTCTCAAACTCCTTCAGTTTCCTTCTCACAGCCATTTCTCCCAAACACAGTTGCAGTGACTTCATCATGAAATTCCTGCCATGTACCCTAAAGCGGTGTACAGGATATGATAGTACATGAAAAATTTACATCATTACTAACTTCCTATCTACAATTTTCCTCCAAATCAGTCTGTTACTTGTCAAGACTCCAACATTATCAGATCTTATATTTCTATCGTCTAAGGCACTTTGTACTGTATCAATTAACCTATATTTTGGTCTTACTCTGGGTCGTTTTCCTGCCAACCTGGCAGAGAACACTTGTTTTGCTAATCTTTTCTCTCCCAGCCTGTTTAAGTAACCATACCACCTGAGATTAGCTCTGCTAACGCATCCCTGGATGCTGACAATGTCAAGTTCTTTCCTAATATCCTCGTTTTTAATATGATATTGCCATTGATGCCATCTGTTCACACCTCCAATCTTTCTCAGGACTCTCATATCTGCTGTCTCTAGTCTTTGGTCAAGTGTTTTACTTCTGAACAGCACTCAGATCCATAAGTTAAAACTGGTTTGAAAACTGTCCTGTATATAGCTAATTTAGTGTTCCTACTAATTTCTCTCTTATTCCATATGAATTTATTCAATTGACTTCCCACCATACCAGCTTTGTTGATTCTGTTGTCTATTTCCATATTTAATTTACCATCTTCACTAAAAATCGTCCCTAAGTAGCTGAAATGTTTTGCTTGTTCCACAGGTTCTCCGTTGACATTTTACGATTCTGCCTATTTTCATTGTCTTTCTCTTTTTATTGCTGACCTTCATACCATATCTATTACAACAGTTATTCAAATTAGTCAGGGAATCTTGCAGACTTGTACTCGCTTTATTTAGAAGTATAACATAGTCCACATAAAGCAAACAGTTGAGATTAACATCTCCAATTTTGATATTAGGTTTCATACCACTTTCCTTCAAAACGTGATCCATACAGATAATGAATAACAGAGTGGATAATGTACATCCTTGTCTCACACCAGATTTAACATTAAACCATCTTCCTGTATACTTCCTTCAATTCTAACTGCTGACTTACAACTCAAATAAAGACCAAGTATTGCTTGATATAATGCCACATTCACACCATATAACTGTAGCGTATTGAATAGCTTCTCTCTTGGCACCCTGTCATAAGCCTTTTCCATATTGACAAAACTTTAATAGGTCTTTGTTATATTCCCATGATTTCTCAACTATTTGTCGTAAAGTGAAGATCTGATCCTGACAGCCTCTATTTGGCCTGAATCCAACTTGTTCTTCGCCAAGCTTTTCTTCCACAATTCTTTTCAACCGTTTCTCAAGTATACTTGCATAAATCTTACCAGGAACACTCAGCAGGGAAATACCTCTGTAATTCTCATATTCAGTTTTATTTCCCTTTTTATATATGGGTACTATGAGAGCTCTTACTCCAATCATCGGAAATTTGTCCCTCTGTCCAAGCCTTCTGAATTATGCAGTGCACCCACTGAGGTTCTTTTATACTTTTATAAGATACTAAGACTTTTATACCACCATACTTCAGCATTCTGGTCGAATATCATCTATTCGTGCTGCCTTTCCCCATTTCCTGATTGTTTGCGTGTTGAGTGTTTTTTACCACTGCGCTGTCATCACTGCTTGTTTCATTTAGCAGTTTTTCAAAGTAATTACTCCATACTTCAAGGATATCTTTTTCTCCTCGTTTCATGTCACCTTTATCATCTCTAACTCCTTTTACAGCACTTTTATCTCCATTTCTGAACAACCTCCAGAATATACTTCCTTCTTTTCCTTCACTGCCTCTTTAACTTCCTGTGTCCACCATGGAGTTCTGATTTTCCTATCCTTGCAGACAACCTCAGCACATGCATCTTTGGCTGAATCAATCAGGGTTTTCTTCAAGGTTTGCCACTGAATCTCCAAGGTTTGGTTCCTGTTCTCAAACGCTTTCATTTTTCTTCAACAATCTTTCTGTATTTTAGTCTACAGTTCACATCTGAGAGCTGCTCAACTTTTATTTGCTTTAAAACTTTCTTACATGTTATTCTTTTCAATATGAAATTCAATTTTATCCTCATCAAGACTAAATAGTGATCACTTCCAATTTCAAATCCTCTGTACACTATGGAGTCCTGCACCAGGGAGAAAACATCACTATCAACAATAACATAGTCAATGAGACTTTTCTTATTCCTTGCTTCTTCTGTCCATGTGAATTTGTGCACATTTTTATGTTGGAATATGGTGTTAGTGATAACCAGTCCATATCCTGAGCAGAAATCCAACAGGTATTTGCCATTATTATTAGCTTTGCTCTTTTTTTCCAAATTTTCCCAAAATATTTTTGTAAGTCTGGCAATCATTTCCTACTCAGCTATTTAGATCCCCAACAAGGACCAACTTTTCCTTTTCATTGTGTCAGTTGCTTTCTCTAAAGCCTTAAAAAATTCCTCCACTTCTACCTTAGTAGAACCTTCTGTGGGACTATATGCATAAAGAAGTCTCATTGTCCAGTTCCCCACATCACTCTACTTGAGACTGACTGCCATTCAAGAAGATTAGCCTCATATTTAGTGTTGAATACCATGGCTACTCCTTCTTTTTGTCGATTGTCATGGCCTGAATATATTATTTTGTATTTATTACTCAGAAAGATCTCACCAGTTTGTCTTTTTTGTTTCAGTCACCCCAATTATGTCGATCTGGTACTTATCTAATTCCTCAGCTAGCTCCATTTCTTTGCCATTCAGGGTTCTTATGTTGATAGTACCGATCTTTAACTCTGGTGATGTTCAGTTGGGGGAACACAGATTTGTTCCAGTAGCTGGCTTTTCGCTGTCTGTTCACCCTGGTTCCCTGGCGAAAACAACGGGGGCCTTGTTTAACGGGTTGACGCCCCAGCCGGCATGAAATTTTGTCATGTTGTACCATCATTTTGTATTTTGGTTTAAGCCAATAAGAATACAATTTGGTTAGCTAAATCCCAAATTGCCAGCCCATCCTCATTCGTTCAGTATCCAGGTAGATACCTAACAGGGTGCACCACGAGAAGGTGGGGATTGGACATTATGTCAGAAGTCCTGGTCGGTTCTCTGCATTCCTTTAAAGGCTATGTGGAGGTCTCCTCTCAGTTATACAGCTTTAACCCTTAAGCAGTGACTAGGAAGTATCATATTTCTCAAAGTTATATGTGCTACAAACACATGACATGTTACATGGCAAGATGCATCATGCCCATTGGGGTATGTTGACTTCTTTCCAAGCAGTGTATATGCATAATGCAGATTACTTAGAATTACTGATAACAAGTGATTTTATAGCACAAATTCATATGTGCTTAACATCACAAGTAGAGCAAATTTTTATTGAGTTACTAATATTTCACAGCATTTCAAATTACACCTGTATTAAGACACATGACACAGTATTGGATTGCTGTAGAGAGTATTAAACTATAACTGAAAGAGGAATCAATTGCCCTGTGGTCATTTGAAATTAGTGAAATATTTAAAACAATATATATTTACTTTATTCCTCTGGTGTTGTTTATACTGTAAGACACTATCATTAAAAACCACAAACACCTAAGCCTAACAACACAGAGATATAAGAAATGAAAAATTTAAATAATCCTTACCTTAACCTCAAAGCAAATTTTTCCTGTTTTTACTCCATATGTAGTACGAGCCCCAGCCCACATAAAAGCGAAACCCTCAGATGTAAGTGGATGAGCAGAAAACCGGGATGGGTCTATCACTAGATTCAAATCAGAATTATCTACATTGAAAAAAAAAATAAAGAACATTTTTTTTTCTCACTGGCTTCTGAGTTCCAAAGTACAATATGGTGGTTGAGTAGAAAAAATAATAGGTCAATCACAAAATTAAGCTATTATTTTTATTACCATTATTATGTTATATTTTATTACCATTTATTATTATTTGAAGAATTATCTTGGTAAGGGGGAAAAAATATTGTAATTTTTTTTTCACAAGTGGAATATATTACATAATCAAGATTTTCATTAATGCTACATTTTATCTAGAATTTAATTATATTATCTAATTTCTACTTAAATCAATTCTGAATCCATACTGCTTTCGGCTACTACTAACAAAATTTTCAGTTCAACATAAAACTATTTAATTACAAGGAAACTGAGATTATAAACAACTTCATATTATCATAATTTCTTTGTATGTAAAAAAGGAAATTAAAAAAAAAATTGTTTCCTTCCATAATTGAAATGCTTCTAGAGAAAAGACTGAATCACAATAAGCACAGTTGAAGTGGCAAATGGTTGGCTAGTTGATTTGTTGGATGTTTTATGGTGTAAGGACAGCAAAAGTCACACTGTGCCATGACACATGTTAAATAGTAAACAAGGGCATTAATAAATAAATAGTTATAAGGAGATGAATTAGTGAATAAGATAAAATGTGTGTATGTGTTAAGTATCTGCATATTAAAGATATTATAAGCAGTTAATAGAGTGAATGGGGGTTGGATATTAGATTAGTGCATTGGATCGGAGATTGGCTATCTGACAGGCATTAGCAAGTTGTGTATGGGGAGAGCAATATCTCCCGGAAAAGGAAAGTCACTAGTGGTATACTTCATTGGCCTGTTTTAGGGCCATTACTATTTCACTTGTATGTTAATGAAATTGGCAAAGATTTGGATGGAGATATTCAGTTGTTTGCAGATAGTGCAAAGCTGGGACGAACTATGAAGAGCAGAGAGGATGCTGTGGCTTTATAAGAAGACTTGAATAAATTGAGTGATTGGGTACAGGAATGGAGATTTGAGTTCAATGTTGGAAAATGTAAGGTTTTAAAATTTGAGAAACAAAGATGGGATGTAGAATTTATGCTTGGTGGGGATATATTGTCAGAGGTGGAGGAAATAAGATCTTGCGGTAATAGTGGAGAATGATGAGGAGGACACTAACTTGCAGAAGTAGGGAGATTCTTGTTCCATTGTATAAGGCTTTAATTAGCCACAGATGGACTTATATGCACAGATTTGGTCACCTTGTTTTTCAAAAGGGCCCAGAGGTAACTGACTAAGGTAGTTTCTGACCTATGGAATGTCGAATATGAGGAAAGATCGGGAAGATGCAATTTACAGATTCTAGTGGATAGGAGAAAGAGGGAGGAGATATAATAAAGACCTACAAGTTAGTAAGGGCTGTTATAGGATCAATGTTGGAGAGGTTCTTACAGAAAACAGCGGGAGATCAAGGGAGAATCAGAGGTCATCCCTGGAAACTGTATAAAGAGGGTGTGAGCAGGGGAGTGAGAAGCAGGTTTTTTTGCATGCAGAGTTGTGAATGACTGGAATGCCTTGTCTGAGAGTGTGGTGTCTGCAGAGAATTTGAGTGTTTAAGATGCGGTAAGATGAGCTGTGTGTATCATAAAAGGACCTCCTAGAAGTTGACTCAATGGGGTCTTGGGGAAATACTAATAATAGTTCTAAGGAGTGATATATAAAGTATAAAATATAGATTATCTATAACAATTAATATTTAAGAAGATAAATGAGTAAATAAAATGTATGCACAAGGTTTAATAACCACAATACAGTATCTACATATAAACAAATGTGTAATCAAATATGTTCAAAGAAATTTAATTAATTCGTCATGCAAATTGTTCAAGTCTGATAACTTTTGCCTGAGTTTGTGGCCAGATAAGTAAAAATGCTATTCCTCTATTGTGTAAAGTGCTAGCACTCCACCAGAATATGACTAATTGTGAGATGTGAATTGCATTTCTCACAGGTGGATCATCAGACCTCAGTAAGTCAGAATGTGTAAGGTGACTGTGACCAATGCTGAGTTAAGCAAGTACAACTTACTCTCTTCTGTTCCTACACTGAATAGACTGTCAATGCTTCCTACCATGAGTTTTGCCATTGGGCAATTACCTTCGATTTTATGAACTGTTTGTAGTCATATGGTAAAATCAAACAGTATGTTGAAAACACTGTTTACTTGGTGTGTAGCTCTGAACATGAGTCGTGATTCCATGGAGATTTGGTGTTAATAATAATAATCAAAATAGCATTGATCCAGTCATTTCCAAATTTCTGCTCAAAGCTTTACTATCACTATGTTCAAATCTCTTTATAACTTCAAATTTTTCATCATCAATTTCCTGATATGTACCCTCAAGGGGTGTTCAAGTTACTATGACAACATTCCATGATTAAGTTTACTTTATTAATCTCCTATCAACAATTTTCAAATTAGTCTATTGCTTGCCAGCACTCCAATACTGTCATGTGTAATATTTCTTGCTTCTAAGGCCTTCAAATTTCTCTTCTAAAGTAATCATATTTTACATCTTTTTAGTACAGTCATTGTCTTATACATATTCATAAAGAATACAACATTAAGTTTTTAATATAAAATGTACTGTATACATAATAGGATATAAGAAACTAGGAAGCATTCAGTCAATGAGAAGCACAAAGCAAACTAAGCAAGTTTTAATGGTCTTTAGGTGAAGAAAGAAAGATAGAAATCTTCCTGACAGGACATAAAGATACTTGCAGTATTAAGATACAAGGGAAAGACTTGTTACTTTCTATTCATCTTAGAAATTATGGACTTTACAACCGTGTTATAAATAACTCTTAATATCCCAACGTTTCTATCTTCATATTAAGATCATCATCTAGAGCATATACAAATACACAGGACAAGCTAAGTTGCATTACATACAGTAAGCTAAAGAAACATCACAAGTTATTCTACTGGCATTACCTCTAGTGGAAAAAAAAAATAAAAAAATTGTGCGTCCTGTTTCTCCTATATATAGGAGAAACAGGACACAATTTCTATCAGACAAAAAGAACATAAACAACACATTAAATATAATAATTATGGTGAAGCTGGCCTTTCTGATCATGCCCTGAACATCTTACATAGAATTGACTGGAAAAGCACTAGTTGTCTACATCACACCAAAACATGGTATGAATGCAAATATAAGGAAGTCTGTGAGATTATTACCAACCACCCCAATCTGAACAATAATGATGGCCCAAAAATCCCAAACATATATAAGGCATATATTCAACCCACGGAACCTTCCTCTCTAAGAGGAACTATAAACAGGACTGTAGAAAATCCAGGATCCCAAATCAAAAATAACAATTGTAATGCTAAAAATAGGACATCATTATTACTGAAAGAAAACTATCTGGAAGAAAGAATGTTTATTCATGTTATCATAAATAGAATTTAGCTTGATGTAGTTTATAAATAATTAATTTTTTTTTTCATTAGAGGTCTTGCCAGTAGAATAACTTGTGATCAATTCACTGTTTCTTTAGCTTACTGTATGTAATGTAACTTAGCTTGTCCTGTATATTTGTATATGCTAGAGATGATGATCTTAATATGAAGATCGAAACGTCAGGATATTAAAAGTTATTTAGAACACGGTTGTAAAGTCCATAATTTCTAAAATGAATGCTTATCACAGTGAAGTTTATTTTAGGATGTTGACACATCTGAACAGCCAACATCCTAAAATAAACTTCACCATAAAAAAGAAAGTAACAAGTCTCTCCTTTTTAGATACACTAGTGACACAACTTCCTAATGGCACATTATCCTTCTCTATCTAAAAAAAACCCACTCAAACTGGTAGGTATTTACACAAATAATCGCACCACCACCCAACTCTTACTCACCAACCTAGGACTATTTGTTCAAATGACACATTTGAAACTAAGTTTGGAGACCTTCGCAACACCTTTTTAACCAATGGCTACAGCCCATATAAAATAGATAAAATATTACATGCATCTCCCATCTCTCAACACAGAGGATCACAGCAAAACCATTCCCATTCTATACGTGAAGGGTACAACAGAAAAAATAGTGTAGTTCTTTGCAGATATGATCTCTATCCCAATTTCAAATCTTTCATTCAACTAGATACTTTTATACATTCTCCTAAAGATCAACTACATCCTCTTTAACATCTGGGAGTGTTTAAAGTTCCTTGTGCCTACAAGTTAGTCTACTAGACTGGACAGACTGGTAGATCAGTTAACATACCTTGAAGAACATAAAAATTACATCCAAGATCATCTGTATGGTAAGTCGAGATTGGCAGACCATGCTTTACATAGCATCAAATGATAAAAACATCTTTATTACATAGATATCGTTTCACACAGAAGTCTGAGAGGCTATTCTTAGAATCAGCATCACCAATGAAGCACTATGGCTGCATTCATTTATTAAAGATATGGGAGACTATCATTTTAAGACCTAATATCTAGACTTCTCTGAATTAATTTTGTAGCTATCTGACCAACAGAAAGCACCACACAAGGTTATCAGATGTCAGTTACAGTTTATGTTTCTACAATTACTTGGTTTAGTGCTGTGTGGCTGTCAGTTTTACTGCGCTCTGAAGATGCTGGGTAGAAAACCAGCAAAATATTAGTGAGTTTAATAAATGTATTTTTCCCTCTTTGCGTTAGTTATACATTAAGTTTTATTATGGATCATGGATGAAATAAGAGAGAATTTACGACAGAAATTAAATGAAATAAAAATTAAAAAAAGAAAATTTAAATTTAGTTGGATATACAGACAATAGCCTATATATACCCATGGATATATAGTCTGTATATCCATGGGTAGTTACTAATACATTGATTTCTCTAGATCTGTTGAATTACTGCACTATTTCAAGGAATTGTTGAAGCATCCCATTCTTGTCTTTTATTCCTCTAACTCCCCCCCCCCCCAAACTCCACTTAAGAATCACACTATTTTCAATTTCTTTCTTCTCTTCACCAGGAAGAAATCCAAAAATACCTGTTGTGGTGTGTGAAAATATTTCCATATACAACTATAATTTTTGAAATAGCTACAGAAAATATAGCAATAACTGTGATACCTCTTGCATCCAATGGATGAAGTGAATCATGAAAATATCACAAGTTCATGAGCCACATTTCCCATCCTTCGATTCCTGGTATAGAGGATGTTACGAGTCCAGAAATATGACTTAAATCTACTAGCAAGAAAAATTACTCATCCAAAGTATTGGTCTACTTTCTATAAATATTATTAATGGTGATGTTTTTGAAAAAACTAAAACGGTATTTACTTGAATATAACTCTCACTTTTTTGCCCAAAATTAAAGTTGAGAAATCGTGCTGTGAGATGTATGTGGGGATTTTTTGAAACTAGTTTTTCTGAAAAAAAAACTAAATGGACATCTGTAATTAAATCCTCAGTATTTATTATAATTTATAAATTGCTCACATTTATATAATGAATGCATTTTAATTTTAATTATTTAATGTTATTTATGCAATCAGACATTCACCTTTATCACACAATATATTTCAATCTTTTAGAGACAATGGCTCTGTAATTAAATTATTCATTTCTGGCAAAATCATGTACACATCTCTCAAAATCCAGTTGACAACAGTTCTCATGATGGTTTCTTAATCCTTCTCCCCATGCAATCCTGTACTCGTTGCTTCCATCTCTATGCATATGGTTGGTTGGTTGGTATTAACAAAAGATCACACAATTCAACAAATTCAACAACAAAGACAAGTTGACGATTGTTGAGTTGAAATGAATTCCAAAATATCTGAAACTGCCATAACAACATTCACTCTTTTTCATGTATGAACTATATGAAATACTTTTAAATTTCTTGTTTCATAAAGTAAAATCAGGGGTACGAGTTATATGCAAGGGTGAGTTATATTAAAGTAAACATTGTACATTTTTAATTGTCACTCTACAGTGAAAAGTAATTATACGTTTAAAATGTATATATTTTAAAAATGCACAATACATCTCATCACAACTATATTTCTTTTATTGTCCATGACGAACGATGAATTTAGGAAAGTCTTCTGGAATTATCATTTCCATTTTTATGAATAGGTACTAAGAGAGCCCTACTCCAATCTTCAGGAATTCAATCCTCCGACTACACCTTCTGAATAACGCAGTGTAACTTTTATATCTACATATTTCTGGACAAATATCATCCATCCATTTGAGAGAAATGACATTTGACCTTTCCTGATTTCAGGTTTTTGATGGCTTTTTTTACTTGTATTGAAATGAAGTTTTGATTGCATTACTACTTTTATTTCTTACATCTTCTATGTGAATTTGTGTATATTTTTATGTTGAAAGATGGTGATAGTAATATGTCATCCAAGCCCTGAACAGAAAGACAGCAGGTGATTATCATTATTATTTTTGCTCTTTTCTACAAATTTTTCTATATGCTTGGTAATGATTTATTACTCTGCTGTTTAGGTTTCCAACAAGGAGCAAACTTTTCCTTTTTTGTTGCCTTCTCTAATGCCTTGCAAAACTCCTCCACTTCTTTAGGAGAACCTTCTGTGGGATCAAAGGCACAAATAAGTCTCACTGCCCACACCCTACTTGATATTGCCTGCCATTCAAGAAGATTATCCCCATATTTAGTGTTGAATACTATAGCCACTCCATTTCCCTGATTGTTAATGCCTGAATATATAACATCTTGTGTTGTTGCTTAGAAAGAACTCTTCTGTTGTTGTCTTCTTTGTTTTGGTAACATCTATTTCATTGATCTTATACTTATTCAGTTCTTCAACTAGTTCCATTTCTTTTCCAATGATGCTTCTTATGTTGATAGAGCCAATCTTGAACTTTGCTGCTGATGAGTTGAAATTTATGGAGTTCATAATTGCTTGAAAAATTGCTACAGTGCAATTTGCAGATAATATTTGTCATATCTGAGCAAATCTGAGTAACTGGAAAAATTTTGGGGCATTCCAGATACTTGCTTTGTCTTTTCCAATAATTAACAAAATATGCCCTTTTTTTTCCATGTTCAAATTCAATCATCATCATTATCAAATTCCTGCCATGTACCCTCAAGGGGTGTATGGGATATGACAGTACTACATGAAAAAATTACATCATTACTAACTTCCTATCTACAATTTTCCTCCAAATCAGTCTGTTACTTGTCAAGACTCCAACATTAACAGATCTTATATTTCTATCGTCTAAGGCACTTTGTACCGTATCAATCCACCTATATCTTGGTCTTTCTCTGGGTCGTTTTACTGCCAACCTGGCAGAGAACACTTGTTTTGCTAATCTTTCCTCTCCCCTTCTGTTTAAGTGACCATAATTAAAATTCTGAATATTTTTACGTATTGTTTATGTTAGAATGCCTATTAGTTTTAGTTTCATAACATGCATTGTCGGCACTTGCGATCTGTCCGTTATTGAAATTGTTGTCAAAAATGATATATAAAGCAGTTAAAAATTTATGCACTTACCGAATTTGATATTTGTATTACTTACAGAAAATTTATTGTAGTTTAAAATATTAACTTCTGTTTTTTGAAGACATTCTCTTGTCGCTAATGGAGACAACATGTCAGCCATTATAATTAGTTTCTCACTTGCCACTTTCATAGAGTATACATGCTCACAGAGAAATTCGATGTGTGATTGATAGCTGATAAGGAAAGCATTCGGTATCGTAGTAATGAAGAGAAAAACAAGGGAGTATTAGGAAGGAAATTAGAACACAAGCTGGCAGACATTTCGATTTGGAGGAAATTAACTATTTTTATGCGTCAGTCGGAGGATATTTAATAGCATATTCCAAAAAAGGAATCATGGAACTATGAAGTTTAAAGTGGAATAAGTATTGATAAATAAAAGGGAAATATTGCTATAGGTGTTTTAAAAGGAATATTGGAGGAAACGCTAATTGAAGACTTATAGTAGATTCCGAAAAGGGAATCGTAGAACTGTGAATTTTTTAAAGTGGAAGATTTAAGACTGTCAATAAGCATTATTGTATAAAAGAAGAAATTGCTATTTACGTTCTAAAGGAAGTTTTAAGGAAACACTGATTAGGAAGTTTAATCTATATTAAGGATGCCGAATCTGTTATTTCTACGAAAAAGAAGACAGAATTAAGTCAGGAAGAATTAATGTGTGCTACATGAATGATGAGAAAGGATCCTGTGAAAATGAAGAATAAAGTCATATATCTTCGGAAAAGGGCCTTGACAGAGAAAGAAACTGGCTATGAACATTTTGTCATTGTGCAAACAAAGTGTTTAGTCTAGTCTTAAGTGCAAGTTTATTTTTAAAAGGCCTTGGATCCAATTAATTCTGTAGTTAGTTATAGTTATAAAGTTGTTTGAAGTGTATATATTTTGTTTTTGTTATATTAAATGTGTTTATTTTGTATTTTGGTCTTCAGTTAGTGATTTTTTAGATTCTGAAAGCAATAGTAAAAAAGAGGTCATTGCACCAATCTGAGTGAACCCTTGTGCATAGGTACACTCAGAAATAAAAATAAAATAAAATAAATAAATAAAAAAAATGTTGAACAGAGATCATCTCTATGACAGGATTAATATTAAAAATAATTAAAAATCCTATATTTAAACAATGGCACAGATGGTAGGATTAATATTATGATAATAAATATCCTGTATATAAATAAAAGTAAATCTCTTCTATAAAGATTTTTGGGCATTCCAGATACTTGCCTTGTCTTTTCCAATAATTAATATACTGGTAAGGCTAATGTATTATACACTTTTAGTCTGGTTTGTTTTTGTACTAGGTTTGATTTAAATATAGAGTTAATTACACCTGTTATTTTTAAATATTTAGCAATTTTTAGGTTTATATCTTTTTCATATGTAATCATACATCTTGAGTAGTTAAATGAATTCACCTGTTCTAAAATCTTATAATCTATATACTATTTTAGTTCTTACTGGATCTTGTCATTTAAAGGCCATGATTTTCGATTTTTCTGTTGATGTTATCATTCCATAATCTTTGCTTATCTCATTTACATTTAAAATACCTTTCTGAAAGTTATCTAAAAAATTTCTAATTATTATTTGGTCATCGGCAAAAAGGAGTGTTTAAGTTCACAGTAGGAGAAAGTTTAATACCTTGATGAAAATTTTTATTCCATTTTATTATTATTTCATTTAGATATATATAAATAATCACTTACATAAATCTAGAGAAACCTCTGTATCATCACGATTATCTTCTACCTTCATGGCTGATGTGGAAACACTACTTAAAAAAAAAATAATAAATAAATACAATATAATAAAGAAGAAATTTGAAAATTTATGTAACTATAAAGCAAAGCAACCCCGATTCTCATTTGTGTGTGGGGGGGGGGGGGAATACTAAATATTTAACTGCTAAAAAACATGACTAAAAATCTGATAAAACTGAACAATTGTTGCAACCATCTGCTTTTCATGTATGTCCTCATGCACATACACTAAACAGGATATTATATATCTTTACACTGCTTATTTATGAATAAAAGCAGTCAGAAGAGGACCAAAATGTTAGAAAATCATATTTCTGTAAACCGTTAAAAAAAAAAAAAAAAAAAAAAAAAAAAAAAAAAAAAAAAAACCGAGACACACAAATTCAACATAAATGAAATACCAACAATCTCTATTGTTCAGGAAGGGTGGTCAGGAAGATACTTTTTTAAGTAAGTTTTTTAATTTTTTGACTTGTGTTTTTGTGAGGTTGTGTTCTAGCAGGACTTTTTATATGAAAAATTTTGAAAACGAGCCAGACTCAGCCCCTCTCAAACCTCCTATCTGGCTAAGATATGTAGATGATGTATTCTCTATTTGGCCTCATCGTCAAAGACTCCTTCCTCAGTCACCTCAACTGCCTACATCCAAGAATCTAGTTTATGATAGAAAAGGAAAAGAACAATTGTTTACCCTTCCTAGACACTTTAGTTACATGCTTACCTAACGGTATACATGTAACTAAGGTGTCTAGGAAGTAGAACCCCCCCCCACACACACACACACAGCCAGATACATTCACAAACTCTCCCACCACCACCTTGCTCAACAATATGGCATTATTAAAACTCTACGCAAGAGAGCCCAGAATCTTGGTTCCAGTGGAACCGCTCTTACAATGAGCTTGACCATATACACAACACTTTCCTCTCCAATGACTACAGTGATCACAGTATTAAAAAAATAATCAGTTCCTCCCCCATTCCCTGGTCTTATCTTCAGAAAGAGTTTGGAAATGCCATCGCCATACCCTACATCCTTGGCACATCAGAAAAAAATAGCCAAGATTTTAAAAAGGTACAATTTAAGTCCCTCTGCAAACTTACTACCCTTATCCATTCTACAAAAGATCAGCTCCTCCTCTCTGTGCCTTGAGTTTATAAAGTACCCTGTTCCTGTGAGATGGCATACTTTGGCCAGACAGGCAGATCACAACCATCCGCTTGGAGGAACACAAGTCATACATCTGCAACCACAACTATGGTCAGCCAGGATCTCATGAAAAAAACCATGCTCCACCACAGCAAATTCAGAATCAGCAGCAGCTCTCAGAAATCAACCAAATCTTAATAAATATGGTTGCATTAAGCTTCCTAAGATTTGGGAAACATATCCTACCTTACATTCCAGGCCACCTACAACTGCCCTTAGAGGACGCTCCACCTAGATAGGACTTCAGAGTCACCCACGTGGTTGGGCTTAGTATTGTGTGGTATTTGTGTATATGTTACATTAGTTTTTTTGTAATCCCTGAAGATGTCTCAGTGACTGAAATATAGGAAGTATTAAATTCTGTTTTAATCCTTTCTGAGTGCTGTATACAATCCATTAAGTCTCCAACATGATTAGATCATCCTAAGACCACATAGCTCATCATACCCTGCCTTAAACACATTTGAATTCTCTGCACACACAACACTCTCAGGCACAGGCATTCACAATTCTGCATTCAAAAAATCATGCTTCTCACATACTTCTTCACACCCTCCTGATACAGCTTATAGGGATGGCCTCTTCTTCTCCCACCATTTTATGAAAAATCTCTTCAACATTGATCCGGTAACAACCTCTTACTAACTTGTACATCTTTATCATAGCACCCCTCTTCCTTCTTATCGATTAGACTCTGCAAATTGCATCTCTCAACCTTTCCTAATATTCAACATTCCAGAGTAATCCATGTGTGGCCTAATCAAAGCCTTATACAATGGAAGAAGAATCTCCTTACTACAAAGTCAGTATCCTGTGCACCATTCCAATAATTATTTGCATTATCCTCACAATTTTGGCAACATGTCCTCTAAATTTTAGATCCTTATTTATCATCATCCCAAGATCTATTTCCTCCAACAATATGTCCCCACAAGAATAAATCCTACATCCCATCTTTGTCTTCCAAATTTTAAAACCTTACATTTTGCAACATTCAAATGGCAAACCCTACTCCCATATCCACTCACTCTATTCAAGTGTTCTTGTAAGTTAAGAATATCTGCTCTACTCCTCATTGTTCATCGCAACTTTGCATCATCTGCAGACAACTGAATCCAAATCTTTCCTAATATCATTAACATAAAGGTTAAGCAGCAATGGTCCTAAAACAAACCCCTGAGGCACTCCATTAGTGACTTTCCTCTTCTGGGCTATTGCTCTCCCATACAAAGCTTGCTGATACCTATCATACAGCCAATCTCCAATCCAATGCACTAGTCTAATATATATCCAACTCTATTGACTCTAGTTTGACTATCAATTCAGGAATCTATCAAAAGCCTTTGCAAAGTCCAAGTATACTAATGTGTATACATCTCCCACATCCACATCTGCTGTCTACTTACTTGCTGTAATCAGTAAGTAGAACAGTAAAACATGACCTCCCTTAAGCAAATCCATGCTGTCCATCCAAGATAATACCACCGTGGTCAACCCAATTCTGGATCCTGGTTCTCGCTAGCCTCTCCAACACTTTAACCATGACAACTGACACACAGATAGGCCTATAATTTTAATTTGATGCTTGAATTCTGTCACCTTCCTTTGAAGTGACACAATCTTGCCTTCTTGTCACTGCTTTAGAATTTGACTCAATGTAAGACAAATGTTAAACAAGTATGTCAAGGTATGACAACTCCACAGCATATTCCTTCAAAATACATGTTATATTGCCAAGTCCCACAGCCTTATTAGCATCAACTTTGCTCAATTCCCTATATACCTTTTGCTCACTTACAGTCAGTCCCTCCTCTTCATCATCATCAACTGCTCTGACACCATGATGGTTATGAACTACTCATTAAATATCTCAACTATATCCTCTGCAGCAGTTATTGTTACACCATTTTCTCCAATCAGTGTCATCATTTGTTGTTGGCTACATATCAAATGAACTCCATGATTTCTTTCGACATGTAACTTCATTAGCTAACTGCTGCTCATACTTCACTTTTGCTACCCTTACCAAGTCATCCTTCTTGCTTGTTCTTTGTAATCCTCATGGAATTGGTCATTATCACGTCTCTCATGCTGCCTCCATAATGCCCCTTTAAAATCTCTGTATCACATGCTTAACCTTTTCATTCATCCATTTCATACCTACCTTATTTAACCTTCTGACCTTGGAATACATTTAAACATTGCTTATACTAGATAGTTCTTGAATATTCCCCAAGCTGCATTGATCTCTTTTCCAGCTAGCTCCTCAATTTTTCCATGCTTCTACTGCAAGCTGTCTCCTGAGCTCTTCATAATCACCAGCCTTGTAGTTTCACATATACTTTTTCTCACAAAGCTCCTCCTACTGCTGGCAACCAATCAGGTAATCACTTCATGGTCATTGTCACCAACTGGAGGGTGATTTGAAACCTCATTTATAATAACATCCTCTGATGAAATGATTAAATCCAAGACTCTCAATCCTCGCCTGCCCTCTGTTACATACTGCCTGATGTAGTTGTCCCTCAAAATCTCATCTTTATTTCCAATTGCTATCTCATCATCCCAGTCTATATTGTCATAATTAAAATTGCCCATAATGATCGCCCATTTCTTATTTGCTTGGCTAATTTGATTATACGTTTCATGGTCACTACCATCCACATTACTGGGTCTATAGCAAACATCCAGCAAGTATTCAGTGGTTTTGAGGCAGTATATTGTATCTTACATCATACTGCCTCAAAACTGCTGCCACTATTTCCCTCTTCCATCTCTACCTTGCATGAATAACTCTTTCTCTATCATCAATAGTATACATAACCGGCAAAAAAACTAACCCATTTATGTCATACATATTTTCTAAAAGCAAATATAAAGCTGAAATATGAAAACATTACCTTCAAGATAGGTCTATACTATGAAAACAGTTCAAATATTAGTTTTATGTGGAAATTCTACCAAAAAAAAAAAAAAAAAAATTAAATTGGTGACATACATTCTGCATAATGTATAAAAATGTGTCTGCCCATCCAAAGCAGAAATGACATGTTATAAAGTCATGTGGGTGTGTTTTATGATCATCCTAAGTCAGGACTAGTCAGAGAGTTGAATTCCAGAAGATTTGAATAGAGTACTTATCTATAAAAAAGGGAAATAAAACAACGTAAGCATTATACAGAAATTTCCTTACTGAGTGTGTCAGGAAAGATTAATTTAAGCATACCTGAAAAGAGACTAACACACTGTAAATGAAACTGGGAAAATAACAATTGTCAGGTTTGGATTTTCCCTCTAAAACAAATAGCTGGAAAATCCTGGATATGTAGCAGGGATCTGTATTTAAGTTTTGAAAAATAAATATGACAAGGTGCCAACAGAAAAATTCGGAGTAAATGAGACATTATACATGGCTATTTAAGTTGTGAGCAATTAGAATTGAATGAGGTACAGAAAGATGGATTGATGTTAAATCAGGTGTGAGGCAAGGGAACACACTGTGATGCATCATCTATATGGATTGTGGTCATGAAGGAATGTGATTTAACCTGATATTAAAATCAGATAATCTTAAGCTCTTTACTCCATGCACTTGATGTGATGTTGTTAAATAAATCCAGTACAAGTCTGCACGAATGCCCAACTGAATTCAATAAGTGTTGTAATAAATTTAGTATGAAAATAGGCAGGAACTATCAAACATCACATTTTGAACGGAGAAACTATAGAAAAGTATAACATTACAGCTATTTAGGCACAATTTTTTTATGAAGATGACAAATTAAATATCAAAATAAACAGAATTTGAAAAAGTTGGTTAAATGAATAAATTTTGGAATGAGAGAGAAATTGGTGAAGACTAATATCCAAGAGCTGGATTGCAAATAAAATACCTAATCAAAGAATGGAAACCACAGATGACATTTCTGAAAAACATCACTGTAATGAACAGATAGCATCAGTTGCAAAATCATTAACAAAGAAGATATCAATAGTGAATATCGGTGCACACATTCAGAATGTGTGCAATGTGGTCACGTAAAACACAATGGAAGAGAAAAGGTTAACAAAAGTGGATATGTATTGTCTTGAAGTGGTAGGAATAAGATCCACCAAGATCTGAGTGAACGGATACAGTAAGAAGGGCCTTCGAATAATTTGGAGGGAAACCGTCAATCTGAAGTTGATAATATATACCTTTCATGTAGTACTATTAACATGCTGTACATCTTCTTCAAGGCTACATATCAGGAATTTGATAATAATGACGAAAAATGATGTACTGTTACTGACGCTTTTTAAGGATGAGGAAGTGATGGAGAATTTGCTGTGACTTGCCATGGGGGAGTGACTGAAAAAAATATCTTGAAAGCTTGTGGGTTTCTGAAGTTGGCAGATAGATGTGGGAGGGGGTAGGGGATAGAAATAAAAATTGAAGTTAGTAAGAAGAGGTTTATGGGAATGATTGAGCAGAAATTTTTATTATTAGCTTGGGGGGGGGGGGGGGGAGAGACAAGTGCAGTCCTCGGGAATTAAAGAGATTTGTTAGTGAGGATATCAGGATGTTTCAATGGAGAGTAACAAAGCTGTGAAATGTGTTGTCAGAATGAGCTGCAAGTGCTTTGTCTATGAATATGTTCAAGGAAAGATATGACAATTATTATATAGATGTGATAGACATCCATATGCAAGTAGTTGGTAAGAGTGATAAGGAAAGACTGATACAGTCCTTCCTTGTCAGAAGGGATCAGGATGCAGACAGAGAAGAATGGATATATGAGATCTATATGCATGGCTTGAATTTTTGGTCGACTAGTAATAATTTTGTAATAATGGAACACGACCAATGAGAGGATTATGACTCGCCTGCATCATTTTATCTTATAGAGCACTCAGTAGTACTGCAAGGTAACCACTTATCATGACATGGTAATCTAAACCTGCAGTGAACAGCAGTAATTTTAATTTATTTCTTACCCAGTGATGAAACATGCAGATTTTGACCATTAATAGTGAATATTAATTTTCTCAAAATATTTCATTATACTGATTAAACCTAAATGTTTTCCCATTGTTTTCTGAGTTGCTGCCATGTTGTGTGACATCTCTGGCTCTGTTCATCTGATGATGTTTCAGAGCAGTCAGAATTAAGAAATGTGCTAATGTAGTTAAGTGTAGACTGAAGGGTTTCATTTTTACTGTTTGCTTTCAAGAAAGTGTTAAGAGAAAAAAAAATGGCATTAACCCTGGACTACTCACCCTTTTTTGGACATCATCACTCCTCATCTGGGGTATGTCGTCACCCCACGGCATTCCCCCCCCCCTCCATTATAGGTAATTGAAACTGTTATTGTGTTTAGATAGTTCAAGCTATTAACAGATTTTACCTACTATGATATTTTGAAAGGAGAAAAAGTAAGGGAAAATAAAAGATAATATAATATTATGTCATTTTAAATTTTTACTGATATTTACCAAGTGTCATACTTTCTAACAAAAACACATTTAAAAAAAAAATGAATATATCCTATTTTTTCTTCTGCAAATGTGTTGTTAGGTTTCGGTTAAAATGTACATGAAGAAAGAAATACCTTACAATACAAATGACGATTTTTTTTACACAAAACAAACAATGAGTGTCAAAAATTGATGTTTGCTTTAGTAATATATTACACAAAAATAAAACATTTTTCTACCATGTGAATGATTTGTAGTTGGTAAATCTAATAAAAGTTTAACACGTTCGCTGCCACGCTACTTCGGCATAGTCTGTTCCGGTACGCTGAGCAATTTCACTTCTTCAGTAGTACGGTAATCTCGTTGCCAGCGGTAAGCATCATACGAGTATACTTGTAGTTGGCTGGTGCAGAGCATATACCATCTATGAGAATACACAGTTTTGATGCTAGCTCCACAAGCCAAGCATTTTCACTTCTTCAAGGTCAGTACAGTAATCTCGTTGCTGGCGGTAAGTGTCATACGAGCATACTCGTAGCTGGCTTGTGTAACAGGTTTACCAACTACGAGTATACTCATAGTTGGCAGCGAACGTGTTAAAAAAAGGCTAAAATGCAACAAAATCAGTTTATAAACCATGTAGAACGTTAATTCTTTCTGGCACATTCATCACAAATGCCTTTCCTGTGATCCACACACAAAAATGCCACATACTTAACAACGGACTTTGGTTTTTTCCGATCCTTGGCTTGTGGACAGATCTGACATCTAGCTTGCTTCTTCTCTTTTGACTCTGGAGGTCCCTCAGCAGGACCAGCACTGGTGTCTTCATTGCCTTGGATGTTCAGAACTTTCATTATGATATTCATAAGTTCTCTAGATAGTGGCTGAGCCAGTCTCCTTTTCATGTGTGGTGTCGCAAGATTCAAGCCCAAATTTTTCAAGTATTGGCACCTCATCATCTTTTTTCTTAGTTGCTAAATGGAGAATTATCTGCAAATTGATTCCTGCTTGATCCACATCCATAAAAATAGCACAGAGGCCATCTTCTGGTTTTGGGACTTGCATAGTTGTGAGCCATCTGGTTGAAACTGTCAACATCACCTTTTGTGTCATTATAAAAAAAGTACAACTTCTGGTTTCTTAGAGACCTCAACTTTCTTGTCACTGTGCAGTGTCATTGTGCATAGCATGAGCACAGACTTCCCCTTCTTTGAACAAAGTGATACTAATGTCTTTTCTCGGTCAAAAGCGAACTTCGAAGACGGCACGTCTTTCTTCTTATTAGGTTGAAATGACGCAGGAATTTCTGGTTTGTTCTTCCTAAGCGTAAATACTATGGTAAGGTCATGGTAAGCTCATCTTTGAGCATCGTTTCTGCTAGAGAAATAGAAGTAAACCAGTTATCCATGGTTATGTTTCGCTTTGTTCCGTGGATTGCTTTGCATAGAACTTTTACGTAGTACATAGGGAGCAGCAACAGATTTGGTCCACGATTCTCTTTACCAATGTATAGGATAGCTGTGAGCATGTAGAATGTTAGAATCACATTTCCGTATTTGTCAGGTTTACTGGGAATATAGACACAGAAAAGACAATTTCCCCTAAAAGACAAGAGCTGTTCATCAATAGTACAGTATTTGTGAGGAGTGTATGATGCAGTGCAGTGGCAACCGAATTTCTCCCATAGAACTCTTATAGGTGCAAATTTATCCTCATGGTCCCTAAGATCTTTGTAATCAAAACGAAGACAGTTTATCAAAAATGGAATTGCACTTCGCTCATAATGGCACAATAAATTTATGCACCAAAAGGAGACCACATTTCTTTTGTATTTAGATGGTTGTCTTTTTGTTGACCGTAAATGCACAAAAGTCTGATTAGGGCTCTAATTTCAATGTCGTCGGTTGAACCAGTGAACTTTGTATCTGCGGTATATGACACTTCTTGATGAGAAATTTCCTCGTTAGTATAATTCACAATCATATCAATCATTTCCTTTGTAAAGAAAATGTCCAAGGCCTCAGCCTCATTTTTCACTTTTTTTGCTTCACTCTGTGCCCCAGGAATTCTCAAAACTATGTTACGAGAAGGTGTTCTGGGTTGCTGGTGGTGGATTAGAAGACCACTTATAGCCATTCTTACCTTTTATTACAGAACCAGAATCGTGAACAATGTCATCATCTTCGGAATCACTTTGTTCAGATGCATAATCAGGATCACACTCAACATGGTCTTCTTCATCATGTTTATTATTGTCGCTATCATGTTCAATTTCATAATCAGGAGGGAGGGTTTCGTTCAAAGCAGTATTCATGAAATCTTCAAAATGTTCAATCGCTGACATTCCTAGAAATAGCTGTGGTGCCTAATACAAACTTAACACACTAATGCTCACCGGGGTATGCTATCATCCCAACGGTCTTACAGAATGACATTTATATTAATGTACTACACTCACTCATTGACTGATGACCGGAAAATGATTGTTGGTTAGAGTATAGCTGGGTGGGGAAAGTGCTGTTCACATCTGCGACTAATGTATAGAAGAAAATGAAGTCACCTGGGGTAGCACGTCACCCCGTGGAGCATTGCAAGGTTAATAAAAAAAATAATAAACGACCATATATTACTTATAACATGAAGTGTGAGATATTTGCCTGACTAGTAAGCAAGAACAAAAGTGCTATCTATAGGATCAGGAAAATTTCAGGTTTGATGTAATATGGTAAAAAAAAAAAGGGACAGCTACTATGTTGAGCAGAATACTGACTAATGGGACTGTAGAGAAACTATCAATATAACATAATCTATGAAATTCAACTGCTGAAAAACAAAATGCTGTTGCAAATGGGGCGGGGGGATATAAGCATACTTTGAAGGAACTTTTAATAGAAGAAAACAAATATTCTTCAATACATGGACAGAAGATGGGTGGAAGAAGGTGCTTATCCAAAGTTGAGCAAGATCATAGTCAGCATGGGAGATTTTCTCTTGGTGAATGCAATATATTGCTGGAGGAAGTGAGCACACTGATAATGAATGAATTTTAATTATATCTGGCATGGTGTACTAGAGAAAAACTAGATATTATTCATTTATTAAGAATCAATTTGTTCTTTAACCACTTTCAGATATCAAGTTACAGTCAAGTCCAGGAAATAGATTGATCTCTGATAACTGAGAAATCAGTGATCTAAAGTGACTGATGTGTGTGCACGGTGTAAGTGCAATCACTAGAATGTCGTATTTGTTACTTTCCATTATCATCAACGAAGATGCAACTAAATGTACACACTCTAGTTCTATTCACCTTCTAATCCCTATCTGTTTGCATTAAAAAAAAGGCATTTTGCTGGATGCCTAGCAATCAAGTGATTATTGCATACATCATGTATGTCTCTCATTTCTAAGCTCTTGGAGACCAGCGCATTTCTTAGAATTTTACCCAATTTAGAACCACATACATTTAGTTTTTTTTTTTTTGGTTTTCCCCCCCATTCCCTGACAATTTTACTAAGGTTAATTTGGGAATGGGAGATAAACCTATATTGCCAGTTGTAGAACTGTTTAAATTTAAAAGCATGTTTAAGAGTTTTGGATACACACACATTCACAAGATAAATAAGTTTTTATTGTTGCATATTTTTCAACCAGAAACTAAATCGCATTTAAAAGTAATGTCAAGACCCAGAATGGATTTTCTAGAATTTCAGTGGCAATCAAAGTAAAAATTCTAATATAGAAAACTGCATGTCATGTTGACTTATGGTTAAAAATGTGTCCAAAAACTAGCTAAGGATGATCATCTTCTTCAAATACATGTAGCCCCATGCCAGGGTGCTGTTAGCAGTACTAAATATGGGCCAACTCTTATTGGAATAGTTACCTAATCCTTTTCCTAGTCAACTAATTTGTGTTGATAGATGGTATTCTTGTTTTACAGGAAGAAAATCCCTCCACCCTGAAAATTTCTTGCACTTAGGATTTGAACTTGAATTATCTGACAAGTTATATAGAGTGAAACCATTAAAAACGGGATGAAAACTTTATGGCTAAAGTATGGATGAAAAGCAACAATTAAAAGCGTTTTTTCTTTTATTCTACATGAATCATATTAGTTCCGTTTGATCATATCCCAAAGAAAGTTACCATAAAACAATAGCGAATGAAATTCACAGTATCTTGTATATCAAAACAATCGCACTTATAACAGAATAACAAAAGAACTAGTCGCATTCCATAACCTAGCAGATAATTTAGTTTTTGATGGGATAATTGAAAATTACACTTTTTATTGAATAAACATTAAAAAATGTAAATAAAAAAAATAAACAATGTAAAATAAGGAGTAGACTGTATGTAATACGCGCTTCTTATATTCCCTCACTCCAACAGTGACTTTCAAGGAAATGCTTCTCTAGGATTTGGTCACATCTTTCGGAAGAAAATAAAACTTAAAACATGCGATTCAGCCTTTGAATAAACCATACTCTTTATATAAATCGGCCCATCATATAATTTAAAAAGTCATGTCTTTATATACAGACAAAACATGTGAGAAACATGCGCATGCATACTACAATACAAAAGTAATACACAAACAAGTAGTTATATATCACTGAATAAGATGTGAGTTAGGCTTAAGAAGCGAATACAGTAACTAAATGCCTAGCTATAAAACAAACACCAATAATAATAACGCACGAGACACATATATCATTATCAAATCCATAAAGAGTAAAATTAAAAACATCCAAACAAAAAAACCATACATATACGCGATGAATAACTGGCCAGAAAATACGAACACCGGTACAGGAGAAAGCAAATAATGGCAGTAATCCTATCAGATATAAGTACACGCTATAATTCCGTTAAACAAATAAATATTGTAAGAAATAAGTAACTTAATCACTGTATTCTATATTTCTATAAATATATTAATTGGCAACTAAACAAAAGGAAAGAAATGCTCACCGGGTCAATTCACAACAATAACCCTGATGTCAAACAACGAGAAAGATGGCCACCTAAGAAATCACGAAGAGTCTATGGCGGAATGATACAGTGCCCAATGAAAGCGAAAACATTCAGCACGCTGCGGACTACTTTAGCGTTTGATAATATAAAGGAAAACAGAAGAATAGTCGTATGGGTGGCTAATATGCGGATACTAATTTAGTTACAGCATATAGAGCAGCATGAGAAAACCGTTATTTAAATATCAATGTTCATATTTCGTGAGCATAGAGTACGTTCATAAATATTGTACAGGAAATAAATATCTTTACAGTCTCTATACCATATCATCAATGGTACCATGCAATACAAAATACGCAGTGTGTGGTGAGTTGTTTTTCTCTCTTTCCCCCCGTTCCGAGCGTTCTTTCTTTTCTCTCCCTTACGAATTTTTACAAACGCACACATACATATACAAACACACACACATACCCATACAAAACTGGTGTTGTGCATGATTATTTGTCTGATAAGTAGAAACTGCTTAGTTTTATCACATAATATAAAAATCGGAACTTGATGTTTGTATGCAATACATTCAAATTACTATATATTATTATTATTTGACACCTCCAGGGAGTTCAGACTCATCGAAGGAGGTATGCCAACAGCATCGAACGATTGGTCCCCTTCAATATATTATACATCATGTAATCAACATATATCCATTTCAAAATTAGGGCCTAGCAGCAAATATATTTGGAATTCTAATTATTTCTGCGAGTTGGCTTGGGTCTTTTTAAGCATTTTGTATCGATTTCCATTATGTATTTGTGCGATTAACAGTACAGGTTTTATATTTAACTTTCACTTGCTCTTATGGGTATACATTACTCTACTAAATTTTTGCTGAAGTCTGAATTCCAGTTGATTGGAGTACAGCTGTCATAGTATCTATTTATCAAAAAGAAAATAAACTGAATGTGATAAATTCAAAGGTATTTCCTTACTGGGTGCGTCATTCGGGTAATATTAATACCAGCATACTTGAGAAAAAGCTAAGAAAGACTGAAAAAAAAAAAAATGGATTTAGGCTAGTAGGAATTTGTCAGGATCAGATTTCACTTTAGAATAGATAATTGAGTTATCTGATGAAAATTACAGGGATCTCTAAATTTTTTTAGATACTGAAAATGCATCAAACAGCCATCAGAATTGGAGATGTTTAAGTTAGCTCTTTACTTCATACATATGTATAAATGCAGTACACGCCTTCAGGATTCTCACTCGACTGAATAAATACTGTAACAAATTTGATATAGACAGCGGGGAAAAAAAAAAACTGAAAATAGGCAAAACATAAAGTTTGGATAAAGTTATATTTTTAAAGTTCTGTATTTTTCACATCTTGTATTTTTGGAAATTCTTTTAGTAATAGTGTTGATTTATAAACATAATAAGTGCTAAATAATTAGTTATTTTATATGGGCCACAAGTATTGAATAACTTTATAAATTCTTTCTTGGTTTTAAACAATGAACCTATTACCTTGCTACCTAAGGTTGGTGTTGTGCTGTCTTAATTAGTGTACATTGCTATAAGGTTAATTCAGTATATAACATTTATGTACAATAAACAGCTGAATTTGGTCCATAAAAATCAAATCTAGCAAATTAAGTTAAAATGAAATAATCATTTGAACCATATAGGCAGGGCAATCAGGGGTATTACTGATACTCAGCAATTGCAAAATGATTTGAATAGACTGGAAATTTGGGCAAACAAAAATGGCTGTCAGTTTAATGTTAGTAAGTGTAAAGTTATGCACTTTGCTGTGATACGATTTCCAGTGGCATATTATATTATGCGGGGTTATGCTAAAACTGAAGAGGCAAGGGATCTTGGTGTATCGGTGGATAAGAATTTCAAGTTCAAAGGTCACATAGCAAAAGTTGCAAATACAACTCAGAGGATAATTTCTATGCTGAAGCGAACCTTGACATCTAAGGATAAGGAAGTAATTTTAACTCTTTATAAGGCTTTGATAAGACCACACCTGGATTACTGTGCGCAGATTTGGTCTCCACCAGTTCCAAGGGGATAAAGAAGCTGTGGAAAGGGGACAAAGAAGAGTTACAAAGATTATATCCGGATTATGGAATTTAGATTATGAGGACAGATTGGGAGTATGTGGATTGCAGACTTTGGTTAACAGGAGAAAGAAGGGTGATATGATAGAGGTCTATAAACTTTTGAATGGGTGTTATAACATTTCAAATAATAAAACTTTTCATTATATGGAAGGCAGGAGAGAACACGGGAGCAGGGGTAGCAAGTGTATCTAGTGTAAATGAATTTAAGGAAAGGTATGATAGCTGGGTTGGGTAATTTACAGCCTCCTTCGATGAGTCCTTGACTCCCTGGAGGTCTCAGATAATAATATATTAACTGTTCCTGGTCATTTGTTTTCTACTGTGGCTTTTGTATATATCATATTAGCATGTGAAGGCTTCGGTCTAAGACCCACAAAATGGTACTATCTGCCTACAGTCCAGCTTATTTCTTAAAAATTTGCAAACATTCTATTGGGATCATTAAAGATATGAAATACACAGATCTGAAAGGAAATACAGCTTTATGTACTGTGGTAAAGCACAGAGGAAAAACAGAAAGCTGGTCCTCTGTTTCAGAGAACCAGCTTTCTACAGTCTTAATTTTTGACATTGGTTAGTTGCACTTGGCCAAAAGTAATTGGCATTAGCAATACATGGCTGATAAGAGATGATATAGTTAATGGGATAGAATGTGATGAGTATATGAGCTGCAACCAAGAGTATGAGTTGAGCAGTTCAGTGAAGGCAGTGCATTTGAAGCAATTTTTGAGAGATAGAGGCAACAGGACAAAATATATACTACTTATAATTATTAAGGAAGATTTTACTGTGAGAACATAGCAAAGAGGAAAAGTCATTAGGTAGAAAGAAATGTAATTTGTGCAGTTACTAAGAATAATTTCCCTAGTCAGCATGTGATAACACATATAAAGGGAATGAGAGTGATTGATATTGTGATTGCATCAGAGAATTTGATCTCATTGCCACCAATTGTTGAGAGTGATCATATGGTCTTGAACTAGGTGGTGGCTAAATGTGTGGACTTTTCAATTAAGATGTGTTATATATGGAATTACAGAGAGCTGGCAATTATGAGACTTCTTGGAGCAATACAATGAATAAGGATGTTAAGGGGTGTTTGAAGAAAGTAGAATAATGTATTACAACACCAAACAAAATACTAAATTATAAATATTATAAATATGTTTTTTTTTTCCCTGTGATGATGCTGGTCTAAAATCCTGCAAAATATTAAATAGTCAATGAACTTCCTAAAATAAAGAGCCAAAAGGCTTCATTTCGGCGATGCAAATAATTTTGCATCGCCAAAATGAAACCTTTTGGCCCTTTATTATAGTAAATACTTTACGCACCAACCAAGAGTTTGCTTATAAAAAATATGCCTTTCCGACACTTTGAGTTCCTTAGTACTGAACGAGAGGTTTTGCTCTCTTAAGGTTTCTGCCTGGTCTCTGACGAGAACCAATCAGTTTGAAACAGCTGTCAGGCCAGTGAAACCTTATCAAAATGTCAAAATGGAACAATGTGAAGCAAATAAATGGACGCTTAGGCAAAGCGATCATAAGGTCTGCACTAGGGCAACTCGTAAATGCCGGCGAACGTATTTCCATAAGCTCTGCTCAATTTTCGTACAAAACTTTCATAGTTTCTGCATTTGGCTTTGAAATAATGCTGGATTTAATATCAACTTGATTTATATAATTAAACTAGTCAATGAACATTCTTTAATAATTCAGTATGTTTTCTTGGTGTTGTAATGACCTAGGAGGTGTAGCTATATTAAAAAAAAAAAAAAAAAATTCAAAAACAAATGGACCCAGACACAACAAATGAAACTAACAAGAACGAAATATGTTATATATATTAACAGATAAACTGCATAGTGTACAAGACAAATGTTAGAAATAGTAAGATTATGCAAAGATGCAGAAACAAAATAGAAATAAACGTAAGCCATTTCTTTCCATTGATTTAATGGATCAAAACAGAAGTTCAAGTAAATTTAGAAAAAAATACATTAAAAAATGGACCAAATTTTGAAAATTTCAACATTTTGTGTTTTAAGATTTTGTTGGGTTTTATTATGTCTTTTGTGATGCAAAAAAAGACCTAAAAAACACAAGATAGCTTATACCATAAAACATGGTATAAGATATATAGAATATGCTGAATTTTGTAACATATACTTACAACAGTTTCTTTCTAAATTAGTATGTTATCCTGTCATCATGACAAAAAAAAAAAAACTGTTTTGCTAACTCCCCCCCCCCTCCCAATCTGTTTAAGTGACCATATCACCTGTCTAACGTTCATGAACACTAACAATGTCAGGTTCTTTCCTGAAATACTAGTTTTTAATGTGATTCTGCCACTGATACTCCCGGTTCACTCCACTATCTTTCTCAAAATTCTCACAAAAATTCAGCAGTTTCAAGCCTTGAATGAAATGTTTAACCCAGTGAAATTCTCCCAGCTCTTGGAGCCATAAGTTAAAATTAGTTTCAACCCTGTCTTGTACACACTGGACTCATTAAGTAATGAGATTGAGTTTTTACAGGACAGTCCTTTGAATAGAACTAACAAATGTGTTATAGTTTTGACTGCTAAAGTGTGTTGTAATTGCAGGTGCAACTTTCGAATTGGGTGACGCAGCAGTTTTTGTGTGGCAACCATTGAAGTAAGAGTGGGTGTGAGTGGAGCATGTCAGAAGTTGCATTATGGAGCAAAAAGCTGTGATAAAATTTTACTTCAAGTATGAAAAACTGCTAGAGAAGAATACTAAGACCTAAAAAAAAATTTATGGCGATGACTGTCTCAACTGTGCACAGGTGTCTGGTTTTCAATGTATAAAGAAGGGAGGGAGTCCCCACACTGTGGGCAGCCAGTTTCCACACAGACAAAGAAAATGTTGTGAAAGCTAGGGAAATTGTTGCCCAAGACAGAACAAATAACCACTAGGCTACTCATTGTACAGCTTGGTGTTGGTAAGGAAATGGCCAGATTGATCTTAGAAAGAGATTTCTTCGAGGTTTGTGTCATACACATTGATGCATGAACAGAGAAAGAACTGGGTTGCATGTTGTCGAAATTTCATATGCAGTTGATCTAGATCATGATGTTTTCCAAAGAATTTGATCCAGAAACGAAACACCAGAGCACAGAATATCTTCTCCCCAGCAGAAGAAAGTCAGGTTGCAAAAATGACATGTCAAGACAACGGTAATTATTTTTTTTTGTTTGTTTTCGATGCTGCTAGAATTAACCGCTGTGAATTTGTTCCTGATAGCACCACAGTGAATGGTCAGCATTATTTAGGAGTAATGCAATGTCTGAATTTCTGTCAGGAAAGAACTGTTCCACAACAACAACATCTGGTTTCTGTTGCATGACAAATGCATCCACACATACTGTGCTGCCTGTAAAGCAATTTCTGGCTTCAAAGTTGATCTGCGTGATCAAACACCCCTCCCCCCCCATTTGCCAGATTTGACTCCCACAGTTTTCCTTGAAAGGGGAGCACTTCAGCAACATTGAGGACATCCAACATGGTGTGATCCAGAGACTACAGGGGGTTCCTATTCAGGACTTCGCTATGCCTTTGAACACCTGTAATAGATGTAAATGTTCTGTGGAGTTGGGAGATTATTTTGAATCTGTGTGATTGATTTACACAGATACTTAGAATAATTTCTCTTCATTCCATATAAATGTATTCACTTGACTTATTAACCATACCAACTTTGCTAATGCTGTTGTCTATTTCCATATTTAATTTGGCATCCTTACTGAAAATTTTGCATAAATAGCTGAAATGTTTTACTTGTTCCATTGGTTGTAGAATGTTTTTGTCACTTGGTTACAAAGTCAATTATACTTTACAGAACATTTTCAAGAAATTAGTACTCTTCAAGATGTGTGAAAGGAACTGTTTTCCATTATGGGGTACTAAGGCAATTGAAGAGAAGTCAACATCCTCTATATACAAGTAGTCTAGTCATGAAGATAATTCATGTGCCAACATTTGATTTTTCCTTACATTTGGATAAAGGATTTGTAACCAAGTGAAAAAAACTCTACAATTATCTGTGATCCAGTATATTTTAATAATAAAGTGATACACATTTTTATTACCTGTGTATGGGAAATATATGACTTCTTCATTAATTCAACCTTTGTATCTTCCTAGGCTTGGCTTTCACTGATGTGATCCCAATAGAGATTAAAAAAAAAAAACGTCTGGTTCCTTAACATAATACAGATCAATCAACAGATCCAAAAAGAAGTGTGCTTTACATTAAGGGACACTAAGGCAATTGATGACAAGTCAACAACCTCTATATACAAGAAGATTAGTCATGAAGATACTCATGTTTGTTTACTCATCAAATGTTTTCTTATATTTGGATACAGGATTAAACAAGAAACGTATAATTTGTCAGTATAATTGTTTCATAATTTCTCCCATTCAGGATGCAGTTGATGATTTCAATGTTTCTGCCCTCTTTTTATTGCAGATATTCATATAAAATTTATTATAGCAGTTATTCAGTATAGTTATATAAATCCAGTAAAAGTCTTCAGGATTCTCTAAGAGTATATAACATAATTCATAATTTGCATCAAGTAAACAGTTACAATTAACATCTCCAGTTTTTGTATAAGGTTTATATATTAATATTAATGCCACTTTCCTTCATAATGTGATCCATACAGCTGATGAATAACAGTGGAGACAGTGTGACTCCTGTGTTAAACATGATTGAACATCAAGCCTTCTAACTGCTGACTTACAACTCAAATATAGACTATGTATTACTCAATATAATGTCCCATTTATGCCATATATGTATATAGTATTTTGAACAGCTTTTTTCTTGGTACCTTGTCATATGATGCTTCCAGATCTACAAAACTTAAAGTGAAAATCTAATCCTGACATCCTCTTTTTTTTGGCCTGAAACTAGTTTGTTCATTCCAAGCTTTCCTTCTACAATTTTTTTAGCCTTTTCTCAAGAATGCATGCCTAAATATTACTAGGAACACTCACTAGGGAAATTCTTTTGTAAGAGGGAATATAAGATATTTTAATAAGAACAACAACAACAATAGAAAATTGCAATGATATAAAGAAAACTTTTTGGTAAAGCTGGTACCCCATATGACAGGTGTAAAATAAGAAAATTGAATACTGATTAATAAATACAAATAAGGGGAGAAAATCTAGAACAACAGAGAAAAAATATATTGTAAATAGCAAAGAATATACAACCAAAAATATCTGATCAAGAAAAAACAAGCTGCCTCAATGCGATGGAATACTAAAAGAAACATTGAAAATGGAGGTGATCTCTTGCATATGAAAGTAGCAGAATTGTATATAGTGTTTTTTGTTTTAAAAAAGAATTCCCAAAATTGAATACTGGAAAAATCATCCTTTTATGTAAGAAAGGTGATAAAAGCTGGCAGCAGAAATTATTCCCTTATAACTTTTTTCCTAGTACTTTATAAGCTTTTTACAAAAATTGCAGATTTCAGAATAAACAATATACTATATTCAATTTCCATCTACCATGAGAAAATTTGGTTTTATTGTAGAACACCAAGAAACACTCTCCTAGGAGAACACCAATATTCTTGTCTTTTGATTATGAAAATGCCTTTCACTCAATAGACCTATGTAAAATGTTATAAGCTTTAAAACATAGCGTAGCTTATTTATATTTATATTAATACGCATATATGAGAGCAAATCAGCAGTACCAAAAATAGTAATAAATAGAAAAGAGGTCGGACAAGGAGACTCAATTTCACCAAAACTATTTCATATCACTTTTGAATATCTGTGAGGAAACTGAAGTGGGAGAGAAGAGGATTACATATAGATGACAAATGAGATATTTAAAGGAAATTTACCTTCTTCTTCCTATCATGGAATATAGGCCAAGTGGCCTGTTCCGGTCTCATGCCATCTCTTTCTTGGTCTTCCGATTCTTCTTTTTCCACTTATTTTGTATCTGTATAATATTTTTGGTAGTCTGCTGTTGTCCATTCAATTTAAATGTTCTAGCCATTTTTGTTTATACTGTCTTATGTAGTAATTAATTGGTTTGATTTTTAGGGATTGTAAGATTTCTTCATTTGTTTTGTGGTCCCACTTGGTATATCCAGCTGTTTTTCTGAGGCACTTCATTTCTGCTGTTTGAATTCGTTTTTCATCTTTCCTTTTCATGGTCCATGTTTCGCTTCCGTATAGTAGAGTTGGTTTTGACAAGACATTATATATATAGTCTGATTCTAGTGTGTTTTTGTACCAGGGATGGCTTAAATATACTATTTATTATGCCATTTACTTTGACAAAGTTTGATATTTTAGTGTCTATGTCTTTTTCTTCTTCGTATGATAGATCACATCCCAAGTATCTGAAAGTGTTTACTTGTTCTAGTATTGTATTATCTATCACTATTTTACTTCTTATTGGGTTTTCTCCTTTGATTGCCATTATTTTTGTTTTTTCTTTGGATATTGTCATATTATATTGCTTTGAGATATCATTTAATGATCTTTGTAAGTCATCTTCTGATGTAGCTAATACTATTTGATCATCTGCAAATAGTAGTGTATCTATCTTCATTTGCAGGGTCATTTGTATACCAAATGGGTTATGCTGTTTCCAGATTGTTAATATTTCATTTATATATATATTGAAAAGCAGAGGTGAGAGGGTACATCCTTGTCGTACTCCTCTTGATATATCTTTCCATTCTGAGGTGTGTTCTAATTTAACTGCTATTTTATTTCCTGTATATATTTCTTGAATAGATTGTAAAAGTTGGTTTGGTATGTTTAAATTGGTTAAGATTTTAAACAATTTTTGTCAAATGCTTTTTCATAATCAATAAACGCCACGTGTTTCTTTTTGAAATTCTCTTCTCTTTTCTATTAATAATTTTAAAGTAAAAATTGGATCTATGCAGGATCGGCCTTTTCGGAAGCCATTTTGTTCTTCTAGTAATTTGTTTTCTACAATGCTGCTTAGTTTCTCTTTTAATATTCCTGCATATATTTTATATCCTGTATTCAGCAGGCTAATTCCCCTATAATTATTGCAATTGTCTTTATTTCCTTTTTTATAGATTGGGATGACCAGTGCTTTTTTCCAAGAGTTAGGGGTTTTTCTGGACATCCAAACCATATTAAAAAATTTCAAAAGTCTTTCATTAAATTTTTCACCTGCATTTTTGTATAGTTCTATATTTATATTGTCTTCTCCTGGCGTTTTCCTATTTTTCATCTTCTTTATTATATTTTTCAGTTCTAACATTGTGATATTTTCTATTAGGTCATTCTTTGTCTTATAAAATTTTAATTCATTGTTCTCATCTGTCCAGAGATTTTGGAAATAGGTCACCCATTTTTCTAAATCTATTGTTTGTATTTTTATCTTTTATTTTATTTCTTTATTCATGTATTTTATTACTTTATAGGTTTTGGGCTGTGGCTTAAATAAATCCTTTTCTAGTTCTGTTACGAAATTGTTCCATCTTTCTCTATGTTTTTTCCTTACTTCTCGTTTTGCAATTGCACTATTTTTTTTATACTCTATTTCTGCTTCTATTGTTTTGGAATTTAGCCATTTCTGGTAACTGTCCTTTTTGGTTTTTATTATATTTTCTATTTCTTTGTTCCAGTCTCGTAGTCCTCTTTTTCTAATCCATTTGTGCTTTATTCCTAAGGTTTCTGTTGCTGCTTTTGTGAGAATTTGTTTCAAATTTTCCCATTCATCTTCTATGTCACTTGCTTCATGTGTGGTTTCTGTTTTTAAGTTTGTGCATTTTTGATATTGTAGTCTAACTTGAGGATCCTGTAATGAAGAAATTTTGTAGCTCGGCTGGTAAGCTACAAAATTTCTTCATTACAGGATCCTCAAGTTAGACTACAATAGGAAATTTACCAATCTGCTTAAAAAGAAAGAAATATTTACAACAACTGAAGCCTTGCTAACAGATATATAGAGAGATTGAAAACAACACAGCGAAATGTGAAGTCATTCACACAGATAAAAACAGAAATACTTGGATAAGGAAACAAACAATGGTGATGACTATTAAAACAATAAAAAAAACAATAAATGATGTCAGGCAGGATGTATGAAATTCCAACAACAGATGGACAAAAGAACAAAATGGACACCAACTTAACATTCGAAATGAGACAGGCCAACAGTAAGATGGGATGATGAGAACGATATTATGGACATTTATGGCACAGAACGGGCTAAAATGGAAGAAACACAGAGGCGTTTCTCCAGCAGCAGACTGAAAACACTTGTTTATAACAGTGATCTATGCTTAAATTTTATTTTATATTATTAGTCACTTAATTCATGATAAAATACTACATACACACACACAAAAAAAAAAAAGAGAAGTGTTTATATCTGTATGAAAAAAAAAAGAAAGAAGTCAAGATTTATTTGGATTGAACATGTCAGAATACACTGGAATCATCAAAATTTCTTGACTGAGGATTGCTTAAGTGTCAAAGCTATATAACTAGTAAGAGACTTCTGCATAGCATTTAAAGAAATCCAGAGAAGCTACTGGGACTTCTGACCCAACATCCAGTCCTCATCATCACATGATGTACATTGTTAGTAAATATCCACTGGGCACTGAATGAACAAGAATGAGACCTAACTGATCAAATTATATTCTGTATTGGCTTAAACTAGAAACAAACATGGCAAAATTTCATGCTAGCTAGAATATTGTCTGATTAAACAAGGGCACTGCTGTTTACATAAAAAGACTAAGTAAAAAAAAAGTGATACGTCAGGCATGGGAACAAACATGTCAGAAGATAGGCAACATAATTACCACATGAAGTATCAACACAAAGTAAATTAATTTCACAGATCTACAGATACCACGTGGAGTTACTGATGTTTCTGAGACAAAGAAGATTAAAACAGTATGTTTATAAATAAAGGTTGTTTTTTTTCAGGCAAGAGTAATTTAGGGAAAGGAAGGAAGTAATGTGAAGAATTGCTGTTCGGAAGATGTCAGAAAAAGGTTAGGAATGGCTAAAACAACAGTCAGAGACCTGTCTAAAATCTGGAAGGATGGATCTATCTCCATGGGAACAAAGTAGAGGATTTTAGATGCAGTTGTTTTTTCCAACAGCGACTTATGGATGCGAGACTTGGAACCCAAAGAGGTCAGATAAGAAACGGATATCTGCTTTTGAGATGTGGTGTTACAGAAGGCTGTTAAGGATATCATATACTGAAAGGCGTACAAATGAATGGGTGTTAGAAAAGATTAGTAGAACTTTAAGGCTCCTTAAGGATACTGACAGAAGTTAAAATATTTTTTACACATAGAAAGGATGGAAGGAGGACATCTCAGAACAGCAATAGAAGATAACGTTCCTGGAAAAAGAGGCAGGGGTAGACCATCAATGAGATGGATGGATGGTGTGTGTGTGGAGTGAATGATCTTCAGAGAGTTGAGGTTGCCAGAAAAGCATTCAACAGGACTACATGGCGAGGCCTGGTGTAGCACATCATCGAGCATCGGAGTGACCATATGGCATCTGTAGATGCCCAGTGAACATAGAGAGAGGTCCTTGTTGAAGATATAAACACTATTAGCAAATGAATACCATGAAATAAATGATTTCAATAAATTTGAAGAAAAGAGCACAGCTAGCAACCATGTAAAGGAGCTTTCTGGATTTCTCTTCAGGACATCACTAACATCATAAAGATTTCAGTTTCAGCATAAAGATTACCACAAATTCACAAGGGGGGGGGGGGAGTCTTGCTATATTGTTATTGATAGCTACATCTTCATTCTAGTTCAGGATATAAGGATGTACAGGAGATTTCAAACTGGAAGTGATCATAAGTTAGTTTTAAGCGGGAGTAAAAATAAATCTTATGTTGAAAATAAAAATATGCAAGAAATTTTTAAAAAATTTGAAGTTCCGTAGCTTCTGGATGTAAAGTAGACTTAACTATGCAAATGTCAGTTAAGAACAAAAATGAAAGTTTGATAACAAGAACCTAATCTTGGAGTGTCTGTGGCAAACTAGGGAAAAAAAACACGGATTGATTCAACTAGACTAGGAAGGCATGTGGTGAAGTTATTTGCATAGATAGAAAAATCAGGACTTCATATCGGAATCAAGAAGTCAGTCAATCCTGGAAAAAAAAAATTATATCAAAAGTTATTAGCAAGTAATATGGCAGATGACCCGAGAGAATACACAGAAAAGTGTAGGAGAGTTAAGCTAGTAAGTAGTTAGTAAGTCATGAGAAGATTTTGATAAGAATATACAAGACAAATTAATACTAAATAATAAATATAGGGTGTTATATTCAGAAAATAATGCTCAAGGAAAGGAAGGAGTAGCAGTAACATTCAACACCAAACACAAAGATAAACTTCTAGATTGGAGACAGTCTCAAGTAGAGTTAAGTGAGCAAACTTCAAAATGCAGAAACGGACAAAAAAAACTTATTTGTGCCCATCCTCTTGAGGAAGAAATGGAAGAATTTTTTTTTGAGTCCTTAGAACAGACAGATGACATAAGAAAATTGGAAAAGGCAGTCCTTGTTGGAGATCTAAACAACAGAGTAGAAAATAAATACCACAAAATATAGAAAAGTTTTGAGAAAATTTAGAGAAAAGAACTAAGCTAATCATAACGGTAAGTACCTGCAGGATTTCTGTTCAGGATATGGAGTCTTCTTTATCGTCTGTCAGATGACAGGTTAAGTCCCCCTATGTGCAAATCTTTGCCATCTGGTTCTATCTCTGGACATTTCTGTCATCTCTATATCTTATCTATTTATCTATATCTTCACTGGACATCTACAGATGCTGTATTGTCCTTCTCGGTGATGTGCCACACCAGGCCTCGCCATGTAGTCCTCTTTGCTTTTCTGGAGGCCTCAAGTCTCTGAAGATCAGTCACTCCACACACACCATCCATCTCATTGATGGTCTACCCCTTCCTCTTTTTCCAGGATCTTTACCTGCTATTACTGTTCTGAGAAGTCCCCCCCCCCCCCCCTCCATCCATTTTAATTCTTTTACCTTTATTTTAGTGTTACACAGTGATCAGCCCCTTCCATCCTTTCAATGTGTCCAAAATATTTTAACTTTCTTCTGTCAATATCCTTAAGGAGCCTTAAAGTTCTACTGATCTTTTCTAATACCCATTCATTTGTATGTCTTTCGGTATACGATATCCTCAACGCCCTTCTGTAACACAACATCTCAAAAGCAGATATCTGTTTCTTATCTGACCTCTTTAGGTTCCAAGTCTCGCATCCATAAGTCGCTGTTGGAAAAAACAACTGCATCTAAAATCCTCAACTTTATTCCCATGGAGATAGATCCATCCTTCCAGATTTTACACAAGTTTCTGACTGTTGTTTTAGCCATTCCTGACCTTTTTCTGACATCTTCTGAACAGCAATTCTTCACATTAATAATGGATCCCAGTACTCAAACTTGACTTCCTCCATTCTTTCTCCATTAAGGTACACTTGTTTCTCTTTGAAGCTCGATAATTGTGACCTTTCCTTCAAAGACTGTCGCCAAGTTCTTTTTGGTCTACTTCTTCCGATGAGTCCACTCAAGACTATATTTAGTATTTGGTAATCTTTGAAAGGACATTCTCTGGAGGTGTCCAAACCATCTTAATTGTTGTTTAAGAATTACAGCTATGATATATTCTCTATAGTTTAATTCGTGTTTGACTTACTCATTTGTTTTCTGTTTTGACCAATGAATCTTGTTTTTCTTAAACATTTCATTTTGTATTTCGATATTTCTTTCTGATTGAGTGTCTTGGCTCCATATTTTGCTGTAGGCATAATAATGGTATTATAGAGTTTTAAATGGCTTTTAGAAACGCTGCTATTTTTTCATATTTCGTTGAATTTATTCATAATTAGACCATCCCTTTTTTTTTAAGTCTGTATTTTATTGTTTCTGTGTTGTCAAGGTTGTGAGTAATGAGACTGCCAAAATATGTAAATTGGTTTACTTGTTCAAGAATGTGATTTTCTAAGTTTATTGAAATTTTTTATATCTTGATATTTTGTTGATTTTGGGGTTCGAAGTTATATTGCGAGTGGTCATGTAATTTAGTGTTGTGATATGTCAGCATGACACCAACACGATGAACAATGGCAGCAAAGACCACGTTGTCCAGTGATTTGAATTTGTGGGATATTATTCGCTGAAGCGTATGCAAAATGTATGAGAAAATTAAAGAATATGTGGAAGGAAATTGAAACTGGAGAGAGAGAGAATATGTATTCTGCAGAGGATCAAAAGTTAAGCAGGGCTGAAAAAAAGAAAGAAGCAGGTGATTTAAAAGAATAATAAAGACTGACCGAACAAACAAGAAAAACAAATTAAGGAGAAAATTATGTATGGAAACTCAAACGATCAGGGAAGTACTTAATGAAAGTATGACAAAATCATGTTTCCTGGATGCAAAAATTCACAATATTAGCCACGCCATCTGAATGCAAAGAGGTAAGTCAAGAAATGATTGTCTTGGTTGGTACATGATTTCAGAGGCAAGATGTAAAGGAATTGTAAGAAGAGAAAAACCTGAAGAGCGAGAAGGTGAAGACTGTAAGTCTCCTAACACACTATGATAGAGGCGAACTGGGAAGTAGGGCATTGATAGCCAATGAATCTATACAGATTGTGCAAAAGGAATGATGTAGAATTGTGGATCTATGGTCTCTGACGGAAAGAAGGATTTGTACAATGCAGATGGACTGCATCTGAATGGTTTTGCTATTTGGTGTCTGGAGAGTTTGTTCACCAAGCATGCTGACACCTGTAAATTCAGAGAAACATAAGCAATTAGGGTGGAAGAAAGTTGGTTTGTGTGAAGGTACCCATGAAATGAGTGAGTGTGAGAATGCCCAAGTGAGGAATCTAGTCTCTCAAGCAAAAATATTGAATAGTCAATTCAGAAAGTAAAGTGGGTGGAGAAATAAAGGGATGTTGCCATTTCAATATGCTAATGCCAGAGGTATCAGAAACAAGAGGGAGAAGTTTAGTATTTTCCGGGAAGATAGAGATGATAAGATGGGAGGAGTACTGCTGCTGATAGCAGATGAATTGCAACCAAAAAGAATAGGAGACAACATGGCTATTCGTTTGAAGCGATCTAATACGAGATTAAGACCAGTAAAACAAAATATACAGTTAATTGTTGCTAAGGCCTATAGCTCAGTGGAATTGGTGCTTGCATCCTCTGTGCTTGGCTGCATGAAGATAGACTTATAGTTCTAGTCTAGTCGCTGACTGGAGGAACTCTTTCTTTGACCGGTTCCTGAGTTAGTCGATCTTTGGCAGGAGCAAGCAGGTTTTTTCTCCCTGAAATTCGGGTTTTTCATTCCATAAACTCAAGAAAAATGACCATAGAACCTACATTATTTCAGACAGTAACATATCCTGTTAGAGTTAGGTACCAAGAGATGGCAGCACTTGTTTGCTCATCTTTTCATTGGTGTACCTATAATTAGTGATAGACATGGGCCAGCTATCTCTGATTGGCTACTGCTGGAGACTGAACTGCCCACTCAGTCTCCAAAAGCTAGATAGGGTTTAAAGGCCTTGCCTACTCCCTATAAGGAAATAAAAGGCTTTAGCTTATTATTGCTATAGATCAGGTTCCACAGATGATCTGGAAGACATTCATTGCCAAATTACTACAATGAGTACAGGTCGAGTAATTATTATAGGGGACTTCAACTATGGATATATAGACTGGAAGGAAGAAAGATCACATGGCAGAAAGGAAACAGAATTTATACATCTGCTGAGAGATAATTACTTAAGGCACCATGTGATGAAAGGGACTAGGGATGGGAGAATATTGGACGTGGTCAGAGGATCAAGAGTTATCCATAACCAAGTAGCTATTTCCTTTATTCAACTCAGCTGTTACTCTTTTATAGAGTTATTAAATTACTAAGGTATGATCATCCCCTTCACAAAGCCATGTTGATCCTCATACAGTATCATATTTTTATCTACCTATTCTTGAATTCTCTTTTTTACCAATTGTTCTAGTACTTCTGGTCAACATTGTCTCCAATTGGTGAAAGTGACATGTTGACTTGAGAAATTGTAAAACATAAGGAATATTCTAGCAAGAAGGGATACTTGTGGAACTACAAGGCAGGTGAATTCTGTAGCATGGCATAAAACACTGCAGGGTAAGGATGTTAGTAGTGCATGGGATATAGTTAAGGGCCATCTAGAGGAAGCATTATTAAATTATATACCTCAAGTAGGAGTTAGATGGATGAGTAATATCATTAAGCACGAGCTGCAGAAGAAGAAAATGCTGTGGAGGGTAAAGAGAAAGGTGACCAGCAAACTCATAAAGAGTGCAAGGCTCAGGCAAAAAAAAAGGCGGCAAGGAAGGCAAAATCAGATTGTGAGAAGAATTTAGCCGAGCAGACTAAGGGTAATCCCAAACATTTCTTTCATTATGTGGCAAGTAAGAGGAAGAATGACTATGGAAGATTAACCTTAATGAGTGATAATGGTCACAAGGAGACGGAAGCAGATAAAATAGTTGAGTTACTGGATGACCACCTTTGCAAGCATATATCTTCCTAGGGAGGTTACCGCTTTGACCTATGTGAAAGACACTAATGTGGGAACAGAGGTGGATGAATTGGAGGTTCTTAGGATATTGCAGAATCTCAATGTAAATACATCTGTGTCTGTGGGATTAGATAGGATAACAGCTGAGGTTTTGCAAGAATGTGCAAGGGAACTGGCAATGCCTTTGACTAAGCTGTTTATTTGAAGTCTCATCTTTGGTAAAGTTCCAAGGGAGTGGAAAGAGGGCAAAATTATTCCTTTGCATAAAGAAGGTTCTAAGATTACAGTAGCAAATTATAGACTAATCAGTATCTCAGGCCTGGTGGTAGAAGTACTAGAACAATTGGTAAAAAAGAGAATTCAAGAATGGGTAGATAAAAATATGATACTGTATGAGGATCAACATGGCTCTTTGTGAAGAGGACGATCATGCCTTAGTAATTTAGTAACTTTATAATAGAGTAACAGCTGAGTTGGATAAAGGAAATGGCTACACAATAATTTTGCAAAGACATCTGACAGAATACCACATGGAACACTCTTGTGGTGTGCCACAAATTTCAGTGATGGGACCATTGCTGTTTAATTTGTACATAAATGATACAGGAAATAACCTGAAAGGAAATATTCAGTTGTTTGCTGATGATGCAAAATTACGTAGATAGTTAATCAAGGTGATGTGGAGAGCTTGCAGGATGATTGAAATAGGTTGTCAGTATGAGCAAAAGTTAATGGGTGTCAGTTTAATTTAGACAAATGTAAAGTTATGCATTTTGAGATAAAAGATTACAAGCCGTTTCATATTGATGGCACTGTACTCCAGGAAGATGAAGCTAGAGATTTAGGAGTAGTGGTAGATGAGTTAAAGGACATATTGCTAAGCTAGCCCATAAGATTACTTGGATATTGAAGAACACATTAACTTTGTTTGTTTACACTTGGATAAAGATTAAACAAGGGTTGACTGATTCAGCTGGGGAGGCATGTGGTTGAGTTGTTTGCATGGATACAAAAATCAGAACTTCATGAAAGACTCAAGAAGTCAGTCTATCCTGGAAAAGAAGAAAGTGTATCAAACTTTATTAGCAAGCAAATTGGTAGATGGCAAGTTTAATTCCTTTACAGTCAAGTGGCATGCTCAGCAAACTCCCAGTAGTCCTTCATTTCTGTGGAATAGCCTACCATGAAAGTGGCTTGAAAGGATTACATCCTGCAGCTCTAAGAATATCAATAGATTACTCTGCTCTTGACTCCATCCCATACGTGGCATTTATTTCCTATAGGTCCTGCTGCCTCTTGTGTGCTGGAGTGAAAAAACTATTGAAAAAAAATTAGAAAGAAATGAAACAAAGAACACTGTAAAAATCAAACATGATAAAGATGACACATAATCTGAAGATTAGATGATATTCAACCAGAAATACTGAAATATGGAGGTGAAAAGGTTCTTTTTACCTCCACATTTGATCTTCTGAATTATGCACTGCATAATTCAGAAGGTCAAATGGTTGAATTCCAGATGATTGGATTAGCTCTTATAGTTCTCATATGTAGCAAGGGAAATAAAACGAAATGACAATGATACACAAAGTTTCTCTCCTAAATGTTATTGATGAAATATATGCAAGTATACTTAAGAAAAAGCAAGGAAAATCTGTAGAAGAGAAACTTGGAAGTCAAGCTGAGTTCAAGACCAAACAGAGGCTGTCTTGCACTTTACGACAAATAATTGAGAAATCATGGGATTATAACAAGGATCTGTACTCAAGTTTTGTAGATTTGGAAAAGAATATGAACAAGGTACAAGAAAAAACTTTTCAAAACATTAGTATATGGGATATATGGAACATTATGCAGAACAATACACAGGCTATATTTGTAAATCAGCACTTGGAAGTACAGGAAGAATGAGTAATGTAAAATCAGTTGCAAGACAATAGTGCACATCATCTCCACTCTTACTGATCATATGGACTGCATTATGAAGAAGAAAAAAAAAAAAAAGTGGCATTAAACCAGACAGTAGAATCAAAGATATCAAACCTAAGACCTTTGCTTTAAGTAGGTGGTGTCATACTCCTAAACAAATTCAGTTCAAGTCTCCAGGATTCACTACACTGAATAACAGATATAACAAATTTCACATGAAAATCAGCAATAAAGACACCAAAAACTATGAAATTAGGCAGGAACACAGAAAACTACCAACTGCATTCTCAATGGAGAACCTATAGACAAGTGAAACATTCCTACTGTTTCAGCTTTGCTAATTCTGTTTTCTCATCATCATCAAATTTCTGACATGTACCCTCAGGGGTGTACAGGATATGATAGAAAAACATGAAAAACTTATATCATTACTAACCTCCTATCTACAATTTTCCTCCAAATCAATCTGTTACTCAAGACTCCAACATTATCAGATCTTATATTTCCATCTTTTAAAGAACTTTATACTGTATCAATCCACCGATATCTTGGTATTCCTCTGGGTCTTTTTTTCCTGCTGCCCTCGTAGAGAACATTTGTTTGGCTAATCTTTCTTCTCCTATTCTCTTTAAGTGACCATACCACCTGAGATTAGCTCTGATAACACATTCCTGGATGCTAACAATGTCAAGTTCTTTCCTAATATTCTCATTTTTAATATGATATTGCCACTGATACCATCTGTTTACGCCCCTAATCTTTCTTAGGACTTCCATATCTACGGTTTCTAGTCTTTGGTCAAGTGTTTTATTTCTAACCCAGTTCTCAGATCCATAAGTTAAAATGTCTTGTATAGAGCTAGTTTGGTGTTTTGACTAATTTCTCTGTTATTCATTACAAATTTATTCAGTTGACTTCTCACCATACTGGCTTTGTTGAGTCTCTGGTCTATTTCCATATTTAATTTACCATCTTCACTAAAAATTATGGCTAAGTAGCCATTCAGAAGGCAGTTATTTTCAATGCATCTGTTTGCCTATTTTCATTGTCTTATTATTGCTGACTTTCATACCATATCTATTACAACAGTTATTCAATTTAGTCAGGGAATATTAAAAAAACATTAAACCATCTAACTGTACTTCCTTTAATTCTAACTACTGACTTACAACTCAAATAAAGACCAAGTATTGCTTAATATAATACCCCATTGACACCATACAACTGTAGTTTGGAATAGCTTTTCTCTTGGCACCTTGTCATGTGCCTTTTCCAAATCGACAAAACTTAAATACAGATCTTTGTTATATTCCCATTCTTTCTCGACTATTTGTCGTAAAGTGAAGATCTGATCCTGACAGCCTCTATTTGGCCTGAATCCAACTTGTTCTTCACCAAACTTTTCTTCCACAATTCTTTTCAACCGTTTCTCAAGTATATTTGCATAAATCCTACCAGGAACACTCAGCAGGGAAATACCTCTGTAATTATCACATTGTTTTATTTTCCTTTTTTATATATGGGTACTATGAGAGCTCTTACTCCAATCATCGGGAATTTGTCCCTCTGTCCAAGCCTTCTGAACTATGCAGTGCATCCACTGTAAGACTTTTATACCACCATACTTCAGCATTTCTGGTCAAATATCATCTATTCCTGCTGCCTTTCCACATTTCAAGCCTTTGATGGCTTTTTCTATTTCAAGTATGGATATGTATTCCTGAATGCATGCCTGGTCAGTTTTTTACCACTGTGCTGTCATCACTGCTTGTTTCATTCAGCAATTTTTCAAAGTAATTACTCCATACTTCAAGGATATCTTTTTCTCCTGTTTTCATGTCACCTTTATCATCTCCAATTCCTTTTACAGCACTCTTTCTTCTTTTTCTGAGCTTATTTTCAACAACTTCCAGAATATCTTGCCACCTTCTTGATATTTATTTAGTCTTCCATGACTAAATAAATATCAAGTCTTCCCATGACTTTTGTTTAACTAGTTTTACACAGTGTTTAGCTTTCTTACGTTGGTCTCCGTATTCTCTAAGAGCCCAAGGTGATTATTTGCTAGGAACTTTTAATAAGCTTTCTTCTTTTCCTTCACTGCCTCTTTAACTTCCTGTGTCCATCAGGGAGTTCTGATTTTTCTATCCTTGCAGACAACCTCACCACATGCCTCTCTGACTGTGTCAATCAATGTTTTCTTCAGGGCTTGCTGCTGAATCTACATGGTTTGGTTCCTGTTCTGAAACTCATTATGTCTTGAATAATATTTGTGTATTTTAGTCTTTAGTTCAAATCTGATAACTGCTCAACTTTTATTTGCTTTAAAACTTTCGTACATGTTCTTCTTTTCAATATGATATTCAATTTTATCCTGTTCAAGATTAAATGGTGATCACTTCCAATTTTACATCCTATGAAACATTTCAGCTATTAGCAAATTGAAGATGGCAAATTAAATATGAAAATAAATAACAGAATAAGTACACAGCTTCTGGTCCCTTTCTGCAGGATCTCTGCATCACCTTCATTTACCATTGTTCATTTAAACCAATTTGGCATCATCAACAAACGATTGAATATCTCCTCTCAGATCATTTCCTATGTCATTGATTCTCCCAGCCTCAACTCATACATAAACCACTCTGATACCTGTCTCTCTAATATGAATCACCAGATTCATACCCATTCTAATTTTCAATTCTCATTCCCATATTAATGAATATACATAAATGGAAAGTACAGAAATAAAATTTTTAATAAATCGGTGTGATTTCAGCACTGAGCCACATATTTTTTTAGTTTATAGTATACCAAATGGTTATTTTAGCCAATTTGTCATAACTGACTAGCAAAGACAGATTACAGTAATGAGTATTTAATGATGACAGTGATTATTAATAAAAGTAAATTTATCCATTCTTTAGCTGTGAATTTATAATAGAATAAACAGATGAGCAAAAAATTATAGAAAAAAACCATGGTTTGTAATTTTTTTTTAAAAAATCAGCTAACGACATTTAGCTCATATAAAATCATATTTAAACACCAGTAGCCACTAACTTCCTTGCCTCAAGTTATATCAAATCTCAAGGAAAATTTCTGCATTTACAGTTTCTTAGCTTCATCATTCCTTTCATACTCGCTTATAAACGCAGAGAAAGATGTGGAGGCTAGAACTTGAACTTAGCCATCAATTGGATATGTACAATGCTGAGGTTGCATGCTCATTAATTATAGCAGTGAAAAGTGCTGTATGATTAAAAAAAAAAAAAAGTTAAGCAGATAAATTAAAGTTTATAAAAATTAAAAATATAGCTTAAAAAAAAAATACTGATATGTCTATTCTTCTTTTTCAGGATTTTCAAATTCTCCTGGAACTAGCCACTCCATCTTACAGTGCCGCATTCATTCCACCTCTGTATTTCCAAACAATCTGCATCTAATGATTGTACTAGTAACCTTTGCTGTCTTTTGTCATCAAATTTACTCCTGAAGACAGATAGCTAGCACTCCTGTTAAAAATGTTTAAACAACTTACAGACCATATCTTTAACATACACAGCAAAGCCTAAGGAATGCATTGCCTTTCTCTTTTGGATACTGATCCCCTATTAATAAACAGGATAATGGTCCCAAATATATAAGTGATGAGACTAGAACAGACCGTTAAGCTTAATACCATGAAAGGGGGAGAAGAAGCATATTATTGTTACTAACAAACTTCCACAGAATCAACAAACTCATTACCGAAGGTCACTGTCAACAACATACTATCATATTGAACCTCCAGTGTATGAACATATAATATAATACACTAGTCATGTTGAACAATGCTGCTGGTATTTCTTGGACAACCAGTCTGCTAGTACTGTTCAGGCCACCATTCATTCATCTGACTAATCTATTATCAGTCATCCTCGGATGCACTTGCCATGTGACAGTGTCAAATGTTCTTGCAAGTACAAGAATACCACATATGAGTCCTTAAAAACCAAAATTAATATAGATAGGTGCATACAAATTAACTATCTGTTGGCATAAAATCTTCTTCCATCATAGACATACTCAATATAAAATGGAACAGAATGGCATACATATATATACGTATATGCCTTCTCTTCCATTTTATATTGATACAACAAATTCAACAATGCATCATTAGTATTTTAGCAAGGTAACGACGGGCAAAATTAAAAACTAGAAATCATAAACAAAGTTGAGGAATACTATTTCCCATAAGGAAGATACATATAAATCATTGGTCATGTTCACATTAGGTTGATATAATATTTTCCAGCTTTCTTTGTAAAGCCATTTCATAAGAAATCTACTTATGTATAATAAGACTAGTTCTCTTCCAAAGCACTATTTAGAGGTATGATCTGCAAGGCCAGTCTCTTCATTCATCAGATTTTGAAGAACATACATCCTTGTTCCATGACTTACTTTTTAATTGTATTAACAACACCGAACAAACTATTCTTATAAAAAAAATGTTTTATTAACTTGCTTATAGTTTGCTGAATTTCAAAATCAGCACCATCAGAGCACAAAACAGCACGTGTACACGACAGAGTAAGTGAAACAATACAATTTTGCTGAATTTCAAATCAGCATCATCAGAGCACAACACAGCATTTGTATGCGACAGTAAGTGAAACAATGCAATCTGTCATTTGCACATGCTGTGTTGTGTTCTGATGATGCTGATTTGAAATTCAGCAAAATATAACCAAGTTAATAAAACATCTTTTTTTTTAATAAAAATAATTTGTTTCGTGTTGTTGATACTGTTAAAAAAAATAAGTCATGAATACATTTAACATTTCAATAATACATTTCATGTTTTTTCAAAATGAACAGGAAGATCTTTTGGAGTTACCAAAACATGACAAGCCACAAGAACCTGGTAATATATCCATAGAGAGAGTTGGTCTTTGGGTAAAAAAAAGAAAAATAGAAATTTTGCTGAGAGTTGGCTGCAACAGATTTAGCCCCATATACTATCTGTTGGATGGCCTGCACTTTCCTGGTGTATACTCGAATGGAAGAGGCCCTGGTGCTATAGTTAACCAATGTATTATAATTATATTATATTATAATATAATTATAATACATTATAATACTATTATTTACATTATGTATTATAATTATAATTAACAATGTATACTATTATAAACCAATGTAATTATTATACATTGCTTAACTATATCACCAGTGCTATAGTTAAGGTGAGGAGAGCAAGCTTAGTAAGGCCACCACCCTCAATGTATTTATGAAGAAAGGAAGGATAAAGAGAGCAATACGTTTCTCCCACCTCAATACTCAATGATGCTTTCTTAGAAACCCAGGGATATATTCCTGAATCATAAACATCTAGTATGAACTTTCTTTGACATGAGGGAAAAAAATCATTTATGATTGAGGATGCGTCATCTTCAGGATATGATATATCAACCTTCGTAACCATGGACTAAGATGATGCTGCCCTGATCTCATTAAAATCTTATTTTTGCTGAACCTTTCATTTTGAGAGGAAAAAATGCTTTCTCAGTAATGCTGTTAAGAAAAGCATGTTACTGAGTGGATCAGTCTCAAGTGTAATGCTTTTTGCTACATTCCTCCTTTGATTATAGGTCCTCTTATCATATTCTCCAATTCCTGTAAGATGAAAGTCTTGGAAGAAACTGAAATTAATTACGTGTCATCGAACTTCATAGACATTCCCTAATGAGTTTTGGTTTTTATTAGAAAAAAACTTTCCATTCTCTTTTGGAAGAAACATACATTTGCAGCAGAACTCAGAATTAAAGTTGAGGCAAATTAATATTACTTCAGCTGCAACTATGCTGAGCTCCTAGGACTCATTCTCCTTATGCAGATTCATTAACTAAGAGAAAACTTGGTGTGTATCTGAAGGGGGATGGGTACAGATTACTGTTACTCTATACCAATGTTTACCAACCTTTTTGATGTCGCATACCCCCTACAGCGAATGTTAATTCACCGCAGCCCTCATAAAATCCACAATGGAAATTTTTTATATTTTACATATCATAAAGATGAAGTAATAGATTACAATTTTACAACACTAAATATGTCATTTATGACAATGCAATACTGTTATAAATGGAGATATTCAGAAGAATATGAACATATCAATTAGGCCATGTGCGAGCAACATGATAAGATAAAGTTTAATGAAAATAAACTATCCCACAGATCCCCTTTGAATTACTCCTGGACCCCCAGGGATCCACAGGCCAGTTTGGGAAACACTGCTGTAACCATTCGCTTGTCCAAAACTTAATTATGGATCAGAAGCTATTACTTTCACAAGGGACTATCCTGCAGTGGTTAGATTCCATTGACCATCAAGGAATATGAATAGTATGCCTTTTCCACATACCATCCTAGTGTCTGTAAATACAAACGAATTTGTTCCCTTCCTTCAGCGCCTGTACTTGTAATTCACTTAACTGTGACCTAAAAATAATATCCACCTTGTGTGCAATCTTATTTCTTATGTGTAACAGATTTTTTCCTCACATTTGGTTCACAATATAGGGGAAAAAAATTATTACACAAGCCTGAAAATGATATTAATAATTTATGCATGAAATTATCTTCATGTTTGGTGTTGAATGCTATTGCAATTTCTTCCTTCCACAAACATTATTGCCTAAATATTACATCTGCATTTATTATTTAGTAAGATCTCACCTAAATATAAGATGTCCTATTCGGGCAATAATGATCATGGAAAAGAATTTCAGGCTTGTGTAACAGATTATTTTTTTTTCCTTCTCTCCAAACACTAAGATGAACTTCTTGATCGGAAGATGGTGTCAAGTAAAGTTTTATAGGCAAACTTAAAAATGCAGAAATGGACAATGAAACCAATTTGTACCGATCGTTCCATAAAAGGTTCTCCTAAGGAAGATATGAAGGAATTTTTAGAATCGTTAGAACTGCTAACATAAAGAAAAAAAAAACAAAGTTTGGTGCACGTGGAAAAATTCAGAGAAAAGATAATGATAAGTACCTCCAAGATTTCTGCTCAGGATACAGACTAGTTATTACTAACACTGCATTCTTGCATAAAGATATGTACAAATGCACAGGAAGAGAAGATTTAAAAAAACTCAGTAAGTTATGTTATTCATGGCAGTGATATATCTTCATGCTGGGTTCAGGATACAAGAGTATACAGAGAACTTGAAATTGATCATCACTTAGTTTTAAGTAAGATAAAAATGAATATCACATCAAAGAAAATAATATCTAAGAAAGTTTTAAAGTTTTTAAGAATTAAAGTTGAATAGCTTTTACAGGCAAATTACCGACTTGACTATACAATAGCGAACAAATTAATCTGAACAAGCTGAATTTTTTTAGTTTTGGTTTGAGTTTTTTTTAGTTCACTATTTTGGTTGACTGCTGTGTGTTTTTACTGTCTATGATGTTTTTTAATAGCTAAACAAGTTGACATTCATGTTTTAGTCATCTTGTGTAGCTATAAAATAGATACATCTCCAAGAAAGCATTCAAAAATATATACTCTTTCACAGCACTCAATGACAAATTTGCTAATGAGTGTGGTGTTGGTTTGGGTACTGTTAATGCAAGGAGGTTTATGGAGACAAATACCTTTCATCCTGATAGAAAAAGAAAATGTGGGCAAAAAAGCAAAACTAACTTATTCAAGATTCTTTACTAGTTACAAAAAAGCAAAATGAATCCAAAGTTGACTGCTGTACACTTAAACAGACTTGGCAGTTAGTGGGATTAATCTTTTTAACATCACAGTCAATCGAAGATTGCTGAAGCTGGGAGGACTGCCAACAGACCAAAAAAGAAACAACTGTTGATGAAGGCTATGCAGAAAAAGAAGCTTCAGTAGGTAAAAGTGTACATACAAAGAATAACTGTTGAGAAGTGAAAGAAGGCCATATTCTCAGATGAGAACCATTTCTTTGTCCAAGGAGAGTGAGTACCCTATGTTCGCAAATCAACAAGCACCTAAAAAGATGTTCTGGGGTTATTTTACACAAGATAGTCCAGGATCCTCTGTGCCTGTTGATGCTATAATGAAAAGTGACTTTTGACTTAATACATTTGACTATTGGAGAAAGGGTGGTCCCACAGATTCAGAAAGACAAAGAACTCATCTTCCAACAGGATCTTTCTCCAGGAAAAAAAATAAGAATTTATCAAAAAATCACAACATCCAATTGCTTCTGTGGGCAGGAAATTCTCCTAACATTAACCCAATAGATTTGTGGGCCATAGTGAAAAAGACTTGGAAAATTAAATTGTGATACAAAGGATAATTTAACAGAATCCATTATAAAAGTATGATTTCGAGATGCAGAAATAAGAAAAATATGTTTTACATTCCTAGAGTCCATGCCTAAGCGAATTAATGAACTTATCAGGAACAGAGGACTACATATAAGCGAATTAATGAACTTATCAGGAACAGAGGACTACATATAAGGTAAAGTGGGAGTATAATTTTTGTACTTATTTTTTTGCAAAATTAAAATTTTTCTTTAAAATGTGAGTGTTTGGATTAATTTGTTCAATACTGTACAAGCATTATTCAAGGGGAAAAAAAATTAGACATTTTCTAAAAAAGAACCAAATATTGCAGTGTCAGTGGCAAAGTGAAGAAAACATTGATTCAGTTAGAGAGGTATTATAGTGATGTCTGCAAAGATAAAAAAATAAGAACACCATGGTGACACAAGAAGTTAAAGAAGCAGTTCCGGAAAAGAAAAAAAAAGCATACCATATGTTCCTAGCAAATAAGTTAGCAGAAGAAAGAATGCAGAGAAACATATAAGAACTGAGGTATGTGTAAAACAAGGCAGCAAAATGTTCCAGAGGCTATTGAAAAAGCTTATAAATGGAGGCAAGAGTACTGTAAAAGTAATCAGATGTTAAAGTGACACAAATATTGAAGAAAAAGATATGCTAGAGTAATTACCTTGAAATACTGTTAAATGAAAGAAGCAATAATAGAACAAGAAAGCATTAAAAAGCAATGCAAACAGGAGTACACATCAACACTTCGGGTAGAAAATGCTATCAAATGTCTAAATGTGGCTAGGCAGCTGGAGCAGATTGTATTCAACCAGAAATGTGCAAATATAGAGGAATAAAATTTTGCAGTGGCTGGCAACACTGCATAATTCAGGAGAGCTGGTTAGTAAGTTGAATTGCAGATAACTGGAGTAGTCTCATAGTTCTTATCTATAAAAAAGGGAAATGAAACTGATTCTGAGAATTAGAGAGGTATTTCTGTGCTAAGTGTTATGGCGAAGATCAGATTTTCATCTTAGACATATAGTTGAGAAATAGTGGGAATATAACAAGAATATCATTATGTATTTAAGTGTTGTAGATCTATCTTAAATTATAAGCCACTAGTTAGAATTGAGTGCATGCTATTTCAATTCTTATTTATCATCTTATATGGATCGCCAGCCCAAGCAGTTAGCCGAGTGGCTATGCTCTTCGCAACCATATGCCTGGGGAAGGAGCGTCCTAGGTTTGATTCCTGTCAATGACGTGAGGAGCTTAAGGATCTTCCTCAGCCATAGCCAAGTTAGCAGTGGACGGCAGGGTTTTCCCCATTTATCCTGGGGTTTTTCCTCCCGCAAAGCAGGCAAACCAGCCCTGTGAACACATGCCTCAACAGACATGGGATGCAACCAGGAATAAGGAACAACCAACCTATTCTGCAGGATTATTGGTTACGGAAGCTTACGCAGTAAAATATGTAAGCCTGCACAAAAGCGCAACATACGATGGATAGCTATGAAAGAAAGTGGCATTAAACTAGATATAAAATTGGATATCTCAAACTTCTCCTTTGCTTTATGCAAATAACGTACTGCAAGTCTCCAGGTTTCTATAAATTAAATAACAACTGAAACAATGGCAAAGTGCTTAAGGGTAAAAGCATTATAACTGTTTAGAGACTTCCATAGCCTTTTAGGGGATATGGAGAGCTCAAGTGACAAGGGTGTGTGACCTAATATCCACTCCTTACCTTCTCTCACCCTAACCAGTATCTACAAAGATACTGGATTGGCTAGCATTCCAAATTTTGCCGACCAAATTATATTCTTACTGGCTTCAACCATAATGCAGACTGATGGTACAACATGACAGAATTTCAAGCCAGCTGTGGCACTGCATGGTTAAACAAGACCCCCCCCCACCCCATTCCTATCACCAGGGAAGAGGAGTGAAAAGTCAGCTCTGAGAACCAATTCCAAGATATCCAAACCCAACATCATAAGAGTTCGAAATTGACACCGTCAACATACGAACCGCCAATAGAAAAGAAATTAAACTTTGTGGTTGAAACAAGGAAAACAAAAACAGACGAGATCTTTCTAAGCAAGAAATACAAATGCTATATTCAGGCAATAATCAGAGAAAAAAAGTATTTATAGCAGGAGTGTTCAACCAGTCAATCGTGATCGATCTCTTGTGTATTCCTCCTTACAAATTTAATCATCATCATCAAATTCCTGACATGTACCCTCAAGGGGTGTACAGGATATGATAGTATTAATGAAAAAAATTACATCATTACTAACTTCCTATCTACAATTTTCCTCCAAATCAGTCTGTTACTTGTGAAGACTCCAACATTATCAGATCTTATATTTCTATTGTCTAAGGCACTTTGTACTGTATCAAACCACCTATATCTTGGTCTTCCTCTGGGTCGTTTTGCTGCCAACCTGTCAGAGAACACTTGTTTTGCTAATCTTTCTTTGCCCATTCTGTTTAAGTGATAATACCACCAGAGATTAGCTCTGCTAACACATTCCTGGATGCTGACAATGTCAAGTTCTTCCCTAATATCCTCATTTTTAATATGTTATTGCCATTGATGCTATCTGTTCACACCTATATAATCTTTCTCAGGACTCTCATATCTGCGGTTTTACTTCTGACCCAGCTCTCAGAACCATAAGTTAAAACTGATTTGAACACTGTCTTGTATACAGCTAATTTAGTGTTCCGACTAATTTCTCTCTTATTCCATATGAATTTATTCAATTGACTTCCCACCATACTAGCTTTGCTGATTCTCTTGTCTATTTCTATATTTAATTTACCATCTTCACTAAAAATCATGCCTAAGTAGCTGAAATGTTTTACTTGTTCCACAGGTTCTCCATTCTCAGTTGACATTTTCAATGATTCTGCCCATTTTCATTATTTTTGTCTTTTTATTGCTGACCTTCATACCACATCTGTAACAACAGTTATTCAATTTAGTCAGAGAATCTTGCAGACTTGTAGCGGATTTATTTAGAAGAATAACATCATCTGCATAAAGCAAAGAGCTGACATTAATATCTCCAATTTTGATATCATGTTTATACCACTTTCCTTCATAATGTGATCCATGAATAACAGAGGGGATAATGTACATCCTTGTCTCACACCAGATTTAACATGAAACCATCTTCCTGTACTTCCTTCAATTTTAACTGCCGACTTACAACTCAAATAAAGACTAAGTATTGCTTGATATAATGCCCCATTGACACCATATAACTGCAGCATATTGAATAGCTTCTCTCTTGGCACCTTGTCATATGCCTTTTCCAAATCAACAAAACTTAAATACAGATCTTTGTTATATTCCCATGCTTTCTCAACTATTTGTCGTAAAGTGAAGATCTGATCCTGACAGCCTCTATTTGGCCTGAATCCAGCTTGTTCTTCACCAAGCTTTTCTTCCACAATTCTTCTCAACCGTTTCTCAAATATACTTGCATAAATCTTGCCAGGAACACTCAGTAGGGAAATACCTCTGTAATTCTCACATTCAGTTTTATTTCCCTTTTTATATATGGGTACCATGAGAGCTCTACTCCAATCATCGGGAATTCGTCCCTCTGTCCAGGCTTTCTGAACTATGCAATGCAGCCACTGTAAGACTCTTATACCACCATATTTCAGCATTTCTGGTCGAATATCATCTACTCCTGCTGCCTTTCCACATTTCAAGCTTTTGATGGCACTTTCTACTTCAAGTATGGATATGTATTCCTGACTGCATGCTTGGTCAGTGTTTTTTTACCACTGTGCTGTCACTACTGCTTGTTTCACTTAGCAGTTTTTCAAAGTAATTACTCCATACTTCAAGGATATCTTTTCTCCCATTTTCATGTCACCTTTATCATCTCTAACTCCTTTTACAGCACTCTTTCCTCCATTCCTATGCTTCTTCAACAACCTCCAGAATATTTTGCCACCTTCTTGATATTTATTTTCTATATACTTGCCAAAGTCCTCCCATAACTTTTGTTTAGCTAGTTTTACACAGTGTTTAGCATTCTTGCATTTGTCTCTGTGTTCTCTAAGAGCACAAGCTGAATTATTTGCCAGGAACTTTTGATATGCTTTCTTCTTTTCCTTCACTGCCTCTTTAACTTCCTGTGTCCACCATGAAGTTCTAATTTTTCTATTCTTGCAGACAACTTCACCACATGCCTTTCTAGCTGAATCATTCAGGGCTTTCTGCAAGGCTTGCCACTGAAGCTCCAAGGTTTGATTCCTGTTCTCAAACTGTTTCATTTTTTCTTGAATAATCTTTGTGAATTTTAGTCTACAGTTCAAATCTGAGAGCTGCTCAACTTTTATTCGCTTTAAAACTTTCTTACATGTTATTCTTTTCAATATGAAATTCAATTTTATCCTGCTCAATACTAAATAGTGATCACTTCCAAATTCAAATCCTCTGTATACTCTGGTGTCCTGCACCAGGGAGAAAACATCAACAATAACATAGTCAATGAGACTTTTCTTATTCCTTGCCTCTTCTCTCCATGTGAATTTGTGCACATTTTTATGTTGGAACATGGTGTTAGTAATAACCAGTCCATGTCCTGAACAGAAATCCAACAGATATTTGCCATTATTATTAGCTTTGCTCTTTTCTCCAAATTTTCCCAAAATATTTTTGTATGTCTCGCAATCATTTCCTACTCTGCTATTTAGATCCCCAACAAGGACCAACTTTTCCTTTTTCATTGTGTCAGTTGCTTTTTCTAAAGCCTCAAAAAATTCCTCCACTTCTACCTTAGTAGAACCTTCTGTGGGACCATAAGCACAAATAAGTCTCATTGTCCAGTTCCCCATTCTCATATTTGCCCACATTACTCTACACGAGACTGACTGCCATTCAAAAAGATTAGCCTCGTATTTTGTGTTGAATACTATGGCTACTCCTTCTTTTCCTTGATTGTCATTGCCTGAATATAACATTTTGTATTTATTGCTCAGGAAGATCTCACCAGTTTGGTCTTTTTTGTTTCAGTCACCCGTATTATGTCGATCTGGTACTTATCTAATTCCTCAGCTAGCTCCATTTCTTTGCCATTCAGGCTTCTTGTGTTGATTGTACCGATCTTTAACTCTAGTGATGTTGAGTTGGGGGTGTTTTTTCAGATTTGTTTCAGTAGCTGACTTTTCGTTGTTCGCCCTGTTTCCCTAGCGAAAACAACGGGGGCCTTGTATAACCGGACAAAGCCCCAGCCGGCATGAAATTTTGTCATGTTGTACCATCATTTTTATTTTGGTTTAACCAATAAGAATACAATTCGATTGGCTAAATCCCAAATTTCCAGCCCATCCTCGTTCGTTCAGTATCCAAGCAGATACCCAACAGGGTGCACCATAAGAATGTGAGGATTGGACATTATGTCAGAAGCCCTAATGTCCAATGACCCTTAAGCACCCCATGATAAATTCTGGGGAGCTTAAGAGTCAAAGCTGTATAACTGTTCTCTGCATTCCTTTAAAGGCAATGTGGAGGTATCCTCTCAGTTATACAGCTTTGACCCTTAAGTACCCCACAAATTTAATTCAAACTGAAAATATATTTGATTTATCATTATTTTGCATTATTTTTAATTCGCTGTAAGTGTATTGCTATTGTTTATTTATTTTTCATTATAATTGTCAAATCAGTAATTTTCTTATAAGTCCGGGTAAATAAATTAATTTGGATCAGTAAAGTCAAACAGCGAGCCGAGTGAATACGATTATAAGCAAAGCGTAAAAACTTGATTGTAACTTAAATATTAAATATTCCAAAGCACATTACATCGATTTTTTACTTAGATTAAGTCTCCCATGTGAATATATTTAAAAAAAATAAACTTTGTTTGTTTCGGTATAGTTTGTATTAGATGTTTTTGTAAATAACTCTTTTGAAGCTAACTGTATATACTGCTTTAATAAGAATACGTTAGAGTGTTAAAAACAAAGGCAATGTTTTTGTCGCCGAAGCTGTACATGGCGGCATTAGAAAGATTGTTATTGAAACTTGTATGTATGAGAAAGGCTTGCAGGCTCTAAGTGTAAACATCTCCGAAGTCAGTCAGAAAGAGTTCAAACAACTTTCCAATGGCCAGCAACTTACAATCAAAATAAAGAGGAGGAGAACAAAAGGCTTGTCAAACTTGAAACTTATGATGAAAGACTCATACCGATTCTTTGGGGTTACCAAACTAAATGTGAGGTCTGAGAGGAGCCTAATAAAAAGGGACTGAAGCAAGCAGAAGGGGGGGGGGGGGGGGTCCCGGTTCCAGAATTGCTGTCAGAGAGGAGGCCGCCCAGTCCAGAGTCACGTCAGAGAGACTGCCTGGATCGACGTTGCTTGAGAGAGGAGTTTCCCCGCTTCCAGAAAGGAGCTTCTCGGTTCGAGATGTCGCTAGAGAGAGAAAGAGACTGCTTCTAGGCCGCAAACAAGGTTTCAAATTGCCGAAAGGAAGTGTTCCAATTGTCGGAGAAAAGTTTCCAGGGCAGGTTAACGTCAGATGTTCACCGGTGTGTTGCGTTTTCATTACAATTTGATGAATCAAACGACTTCACTGATATTGTTCAGTTAATGGTATTTATTCGCATGGTATTTCAAGATTATTCAAGTAAATAAGAACTTTGAAAATTATACCATTATTGAGAAGGACACTAGGGGAGAAGACATTTTTTTGGCATTTGATGAATTTGTGAAGCAACACAAACTTCCGCTTTTTAAACTTGTGTCTATTACTACTGATGGGTGCTCCTGTAATGATAGGTAATAAATCAGGCTTCATTTCATTATGTAAAAACGATGACAAATATCCAGATTTTTTAACGTAACACTGTATTATTCACCAACAAGTACTGTGTAGTAAAAGATCAAACACAAAAGATGTTTTGGATATTACATTTAAAATTGTAAATTCTGTTCAAGAAAAGCCCTGCAATGGCGGTTATTTAAATTACAGGTAGATGATGATAGGGAACTTCTATTGTACAATAATGTTCGCTGGCTCAGCAGAAGTCAATTTTTAGAAAGATTTCTTGTATTAATTAACGATATAACAAATTTTCTTGATGAAAAATGGGATATTTATCCACAATTAAGTGATTAAAGATGAGTTGTTACACTTATCATTTTTAGTAGATTTCTGTACGAAATTAAGCAATTTACAAGGTAGATTTACAAGGTAGAGATAAAAATATAATTCACATTAAGTTCAATAAAAACTTTCCAACAATACTTACTTTTATTAAAGAAAAATATAAATGACCACGAATTTAGACATCTCCCATATTTATTAAAAGTTTTTGAACAAAATCAATAAATGTTTTGCTGTGATTTAAAAGAATTTATTCGTGAAATAGAATTAGTTGAGGAAGAAGTAAATTCAAGATTTAGAGATTTTAATAAAACTGAGATGATTGTATCTTTTATCAATAATCCATTTCAAGAAAACTTGAACATCACAGAAATTTCAAATAAAATTAGTGAGCTGTTTGATATAAACCAAGCTGAAGTAGAACATGAGATAATAAACATTCAGAATAGTTTACATTTAAAATCAATAAACAATGAAGTCATATGAAAAATTCCCAATATTAACTGATATTGTGCGAAAAATTCTGTCATGTTTCGGATCGATATACTTGTCAGAATCCGCTTTTTCAAATATGACAGTCATAAAAAATCAATTAAGAAACCAAATTGCAAATGATCATTTGGATGATTGTCTGCGATTGGCCACTTCTTCATATCAACTTGACTATGAAAATATTGAGAGGTTCAAACAATGCCAAATTTCACATTACCTTTTTTTTTAATCAACCAGCATTTCCTGTAACTTGTGAGTTTGTAATCAATCTGTTGTTTTTTCTAACTTTGGTTTTCCAAAATAGAGAAATAAATATTTTATTCCAATATAATTGGGGTTTTTTTTTTTTTGTATTAAAATAATTAAAAGTGATAAATGAATTTTTAAATATACAAATAAAGTTTTCAGTTGTGTATTTTTTTTAAGTTGTTTATTTGTGCGTAATCAGATATCAGGTTGGGGGAACGTGATCTATATAAGAGAGTAGATCGCCGAATAACTTTTTATAGAAAAGTAGCTCATGTAGTAAAACAGGTTGAACACCACTGATTTATAGTATTCAGCATCAAATATGAGGATAATCTCCTTGATTGGCAGGCATTATTAAGAGTGATGTTGACAAATATTAAAACAGGGAACTGACAGAGAGACATTTCTGTGTATGGTCTCACAGAGAGTTCTATTAAGTAAGAAATGGAGAAATTTTTTGAGGCATTACAGAAGGTAGCTGATGCAATGAATAAGGAAATGTTGGTTCCTTGTTAGGAATCTAAACAGCACAGTAGGAAATGATTATCGGACATATAGAAATGTGTTGGGAAAATACGCCGAAAAGAGCAAAGCTAATAATAATGGTAAGTAACAGCTGGATTTCTGCCCAGAATGGGGACTAGTTATTACTAATTCCATGTTCTAACATAAAAATTTGCACAAATTCCCATTGAGAGAAGGTGCAAAAAATAAGAAAATTTCACTGACTATGTTATTGGTGACTGAGATGTTTCCTCATTGGTTCAGGACACAAGAGCAAACAAACTCCTTGAAATTGGAAATGACGACCATTTACTTTTCAGTAGAATAAAAGTGAATTTCTGAAAATAAATATGTAAGAAAGTTTTAAAATGAATCAAAGTTGAGCAGCTTTTAGATGTCAACTCTAGACCAAACTACACAAATATTGTTCAAGAAAAAAATGAAAGGGTGAAAACAAGAACCAAACCTTGGTGATTCAGTGGCAAACTATGAAGAAAACACAGATTGAGATGTGGTTATGTTGTCAGCAAGGATAGAAAAATAAAAACTCAGTGGTGGACTCAGGAAGTTAGAGCAGTGAAAGAAAAGAAGAAAGCATAGTGCAAGTTCCTGGCAATAAAAAAAGCTTACAAATGCAGGAAAAAGTACTGTAAAAGTAATCAGAGATATAAAGGTGACATGAAAACTGAAGATAAAGATATTCTAGATGTTTGGAGTAATTACTTTGAAAGTAGATGAAATAAGTAGTGAGAGCACAGTGGTAGAAAACACCCAACAGGTCAGGAATACTTATCCATACTTGACGTAGAAAAAGCCATCAAAAACTTGAAATGTGGAAAGTCACTGGAGTAAATGTTATCCGACCAGAAATGCTCAAATATAGAGGTATAAAAGTTTAGGAAGAGAATTGAGGCATTTGAAATTTACTGTTGGAGAATATTGCAAGAATAAATTGGTGAGGAAAAAAAAAATTTAAAAAGTCTTGCATGAAATAAAAGAGAACCAGGTATTTAAGAAGACAATCATAGAAAGAAAGATGAAATTCCTGGAACATATAACGAATGGATTATAAATGTATTAGAATGGAATATACCATAAAAATGAAGAACAGGACAGCTGAAATATACATTCATAGAGGAAGTATTTAGATGAACTCAGAGAAATTATTTAATTGGTCGGAAATAGGATGATCTGGAAGGCAGGAACTCTCCATAATGACAATGAAAAGATTTGCAGTTGCTTTAGAAGTGCTGGTCACAGGGTGAAATTCTCAGAGCTCTCAATCATAATAAAAAGGGAAATAAAACTGAATGGAGAATTAGAGGTATTTTCCTACTGAGTGTTCCTGGTAAGATTTATGCCAATATACTTAAAAATGGCAAAGAAAAATTGTGATACGGAAGCTTGGTGAAGAACAAGCTGGATTAAGGTTAAATAAAGTAGGATCAGATTTTCACTTAAAGACATATGAGCTAAGGTTTCTCTGTTGTATTCACTTGAACAAAAGTCTGCAAATACATTGCAAGTGGTAAAGCAAAAGAATAAATGCCAGACTGGTTGGTCAAATGGTTACCATATCCGTTCTCCACCCAGAAGGCTGCAGGTTCGAATCCTACTGTGGTCGTGGATGTTTGTGATTGTCTGTGAAAATACTAGTGGTGGTGGGCAGTAGATGATGCGTATTGCTGTAGTTGGTGGATGAAGACTGGAGGTGTCATAATAATAAACCTGCTGACATGTTTCTTGAACAACTGGAGGCTGTACTCCTTGGGCAGTACAGCCTCCAGAGCATGTTGGGGGGCTGTTCCAAAGGGTGTAGATAAATGGACTGAAAGAGTAGAATATGAAAAGAATCAGAAATTGCTCTGCTCGAGTTTTTACAGGCTAAAAAAGCAGAATGACAGTAATGCAGAACACTGCCAATGGAATTATCTATGGAAAGGCATAAGTGGAAACAAGGATCTATGACAAAGTGACTAGAATAATTCTGGAGAGAGAGAGAGATATCTATTAATAAAGTGGACTGCCCTCTTCTGGATCAATGAGCATGCTTTTGGTGCACCATTTCCAATGTAAAAAAAACACCATCTAAGCTTCAGGAGATTTGGGATTTATGTATGTTCATAGTTATACAGGTGAGAACGGAGAAAACGTGTTTTGAAGGTTGAAAGGACTATAGGTGTGATGCATCTGTGCACAAGGCTAAAAGTTGAAGTCAGCCCAATCTAATTAATCTAACCAGAAATCTGAATATTGTCAATAAGACAAAGTAATGTGGGATCTTTCTTGTAACATATAGAACAGAACCGTTTTGATAGCATAACTTGACACAGTTGTACTTGTATCTCTGGAGAATGTCAAAAAGATCAGTAGTTACAATAACATCATTAGGCTTGAAGCATTTGAGCACAAGGTTGGTCAAATGAAGAAGAAGGTGGTATCTGCAAAAAGTACGGAAGATTTCAGGTCAATAAAGGGAAAATCATCGAAGTATAGAAAGAAGAGCCTGGGTGAAAGTACAGAGGACCCCGTTCTTTGGTAGGGAAATCTGAAGAGAGGAAAGCAGCCACCATCACACAGTGAACAACCTAAGATGGCATATCACATGATGTTAGCTGGATAAAGAGTTTTTTTGCTTCTAGGAACTCAAGAGATTTTTTTAAACCTTCATCTCAGAAAACTTTACCTTAGACCTTGCACTTTCACACAGTGATTTCAGTTTAGGATTAAACCACGAGACAGCAGCAGTTGTTTGCTTGTGTTCACGTTCTTTCATCTATGCATGCCAAACAGTTATATTAATCTTCAGGTGAATTAGAAAGTTAGAGACTGACTACCAACCAATTTCCAACTATTTAGGAAAAGTGTGCCACCTACTTCCTTAGGCAAACAAAAACTATGGATTATTTACTTACTGAGTTAATAAATGAATCATCTCTCTCTCTCTCAGATTACTTCCAATCACTTTCACATAGATGTTTCTATTATGGTTTTTCTACAGCTATTTCATTGGTACTGCTCAGCCAATTAACCATAACATTTTTTTTAAACATGTAAACCCATTAGCAGCTACTGCTCAACATGTATCGACAGTTCAATTTCATATTAAGCATGCCAACTCATCATCTTTATTTATTCTTTGTATTTAGCTATATTCTTTAGACCAGCCTTCCCTCATATCATTTTTCCAACATAATCAATAAACAAATTCCTTGTTTCTCTTTAACCACTTACATACACGCATGTGACCTGCTGAAAGTGTGTGTGAAGTTAATTAAAGATAAAAATTCATATGGATGGTTAAATAAAGTAATAATTAGCAGTTCTGATAAACAAGAACATTTACATTAACATGAGGATGCTGGTAGAAAAAACACAAGTTAAAAAAAAAATAATAATATATGATGAATTTTTATGCAATTTGGTGAAATATCCTATGATATGAGATGTGAAAGAAACACCCACAGAAATTGTAAATATATATATATAGTTTAATTCATTTAATTCAAATAGGTACATGAAGACTGTTCAAAAACAAGAGGTCAAAATGGGATTGTCAAAGTGCCTCAATAAGGAATTTGGTTGACCCTCATAGCAATACACACAATGATGTTTCATACTGATTTCAATGGTGTCCAGGAACTCAGTTGATAATAACCATTGCTCCTGCAAAGCTCTCCTAAGTCAGTTATTTTCAGAAAGGGAAGAAGAGGAGGGATGAGAGCAGCAACATATCTACCTAGAGCATCCCATACATGCTCAATAGGATTAAGGTCAGGAGAGCTGGCTAGCTAGTTCATACAAATAGTCTCTTAAGATATTGGTCAGGCTTCACTTGATGAAGACGAGCATTATCATCTCATAGAAGGAATTTCTCCTCTATTGCACCCACATATGAAAGAACAGAGGTCAAGGACCTCTTAAGTGGCAGCACTCATGGTTCCACCAGGAAACACATTCAAGTTGGTGAGTCCACCCAACGAGATGCCTCTCCAAACTATCACACTACCTCCACCAAACATGTCCCTTTCACGGATATTTGAGGGATTATAACTTGGTTCTCTTCAGATCAGAGCATGACTGGTCAGTAAAATATACTGATTGGTCTTGGGTCTAGTTGGTGAAGAGCCTGGCCCATTTCAAATATTTTTCTTATGGCCAATGTGAAGTCAAATTGCTACCTGTTGAAATAGGTTCATCTCTGAACCACATTACAGCTCATATGGAACCACCTGGCCACCTCTGCCTGAATTTGGCTGCCTTCTAATATTACAATACTTTGCCATGTAAATTCATTGGTTAAATGATGTCTTACAGCTGTATGGGCAAGAATTTTGCTATAACAATATTGTTCTCATTCCATAAACGGAAAACAACTTCAAATTGCCTACTTCATGCTGTGGCTGATAGTGGTGCTACTCATTTGTGTACAATAACCATTGTCACTTTTTACATAATGTACCTGACTTCCGTATGTTTTTTGCCGAGTTACCGTGACTTTTTTCTTTGTTCCTTAACTTATATAGAACCCAGTGTATTTAAAAGCTTCATGCCAAGTCCATGTTTGACTATCAGATATTCTTATTAGAATGACTCACAAAGGTCTATGAGATTTCTTACCATACTAAAGAGAAAGTAACATCATTATCAAATAATTGCATTTCTACTATTTTTGGTGTACATTGCTCGATTTGGTTATTAAGAGACAACTATGCTTTTTCTTATTAACAACTCAATCGCTAAGCTAATCTATCAGATTTTATCACCATCCTCGAGTAGTGGTACCAACTTCACATCACCGAGGTTCTGCCAAATTAGTTCGGTTATCTCAGAACTCCATTCTTAGAATCTTCTATTTCTGTCTTTTAACACACATCTTAAGTTTTAATAAAGGAATACCGTGAGCAGACATATAAATACAATATTAATGACGGAAAAACTCACGTAAAAAGATTATTTAATAGTATAATTTTTCCATGTGTCACAGGCATCTTCAGTACAAATTAAACAATAACTGTAAATTCCAAAAAGCACCACCTAAGTAGCTAGTATAAGATAACTGAAAAGGTCACAAAATTTCCTAACAAAAAAAAAAAAATTATATATACAATAAAAAGGAAAGATTAGCTGATTTATAAAGTACTATCTCCCATAAAGGGGATAGTACTTTACTTTCTATCTAATGGATATAAGAATTCCTTCATCAAAAGAGCTTCGAGTAGTTTTAATATGTCTTCCTCTTCAAATACAGAAGAAATAATGCTCATTCCTATCCCTTATGTACAAGGCATTAGTGAACGTATAGCAAAAGTTTTAAAACCACTGAATATTTTTGTTGCCTTTTGACCGTTCAGAAAAATCTCCATTTTTCTCACTTCTCCTAAGGACAAGCTTCCACATCTTAATTATCCAGGTGTACCAGATTCCTTGCTCTTGTGGATTGTCTTATTTCGGACAAACCAGAAGATCTGTCTCTATTCGGCTAGAAGAACACCAATCTTATATTAAATACCTTGAACCTGGAACAGTCTGGACTTGCAGAACATGCCATCACCACTAGACATAGAGTTCATTGGAGAAAGACAAGAGTTCTTCACAAAAGTTGGTTCCTCATGGAACGGCTTTATAAAGAAACGTGAAACTTTACTTCACTCTCCTAACTTAAACAGATCCGATGATTTACGTCTATCCCCTTTATGGGATTTATAAATCAGCTAATCTTTCGTAACTTTTTATTGTATATATAATTTTTTTTTTTTTTTTTTTTTTTTTTAGGAAATTTTATGACCTTTTTAGTTATCTTACACTAGCTATTTAGGTGGTGCTTTTTGGAATTGACAGTTATTGTTTAATTTGTACTGAAGGTGCCTGTGACACACAGGCGAAAATTATACTGTTAAATAATCTTTTTACGTGAGTTTTTCAGTCATTAATATTGTATTTAACACACATCTTGCAACAACAGTCCACCTGAATCTTGTTCTGTTTCTTACCAGCCTTACAAGAAATTTGTGTTTTGTTAATCTCCCTTTGCTATGTTGCTTAAGTGATCATGCCAAGTTTCTGCAGACTACCTTTTTTGAATCTTGCATGGATTTAATGTAGAAAACAGATGTCAAAAAATTACTAAATTTATTTTGAATATTAGCTAATCAGATTATAAGCCAGCCTTGATCACCAAGACATCTTCATGGACACAAAGAAATGCTAAACACATGCATGAATACAAATACAGACTGATTTCAAAAGGCCAGCTCCTACAGTCCTAAATGGTGCCCTCTGTAGATGTTGAGATGGAATACTGCTGAAGATCTTGCAAGATTTTTTGGCAGTGAGATGCAGTCAGACTTGTTTAGGTTGGAGAATTTTGTAGTGTTGTGACAGATTCCAGGAACAGTCTCTGATTTGTATTTGTTTCTGTAGGGGGAGGCACTCTCATTGAATCCAGTGATCTCTATCCATGGCATAGTCTGCCATCCCAGAATGGCTGTACTGCAAATGTATTTTGTGTGTTCATCTTGGCAGATATTAGCTGTTCTTTTGTCTGAAATATTTAAATTTGCAGGAACAACAAACTCGGGATGATCTAGATCAGTGATTCTTAACCGGTGCTCTGTGAACTGATTACAAGTGTTCCACCAGTGAAAGATGTCACATGACAGTTCTGAGTGTAATTGGTTACCCTGATCCTAACAACTGAAGACTGCTATGCGCGTTGAGTTCTAAACCAATAGAATATAGTTTATAGGTCATGTGTTTGCAGGAGGGGCAGGGAGGAGCGTCTCTTTTACAGTCATTGATGTGTTGTGTAACATTGTAATAGCGCACAGTCCATTTAATGTGTATTTGATTTGTGTGTTGTCTAACATGGATTGACTATGAAAGTGCCTGTAAAAGGGACATAAGACAGTTGTTTTTGTTGCGGTTTTTGATTTATGCTAAAGCAATTCAGGCCACAAAATCAGCATATATCACAACTGTGTGTGTGTGTGTGTTCATATGGCCAGTTTGCCTGGTTTGCAGGAGGAAAACCTTTCTACCTCTGTACAAGACTGGCTAACTTCCCTTCAGTTGAAACACTGTTATAAGGATTGTTCACACCCAGGTCTTTCCAACCAAAGCACATCGCCAATACCGACTGATGTAAGGGTTTTAATGAACAGAAACTAAATGTTTGTGAAAGAGAGAATAGATTGATAGAAGGATCATCAATTAATCTGATTGATCTCTTCCGAATAGTATCAAGCAATGTTGGCGTCTTTACAGTACACTATCCCAAACATGTTTAGGCAGATTGGTATTTATATAGTATTAGCAAATTGCATAGCATCAATTTGCTATACATTTTGTGTGGAAATGCAGTCTTATAGCAGCTATAGAAACCATAGATGTGTGTGCACCAAGAAATGCTGGAACTGCTGCAGATAAGCTGAAAAATCTGATCAATTTTTGATCCGAGTTTCCATTTTTTTTTTCTTGCAAAGATAAGGGAGAGTGCCAGATAATCTTTCTTGCTGGAAATCATGCAGGGTTATATTTCAGTACAGAAGGTTATCCTCGTACCATTGAAGCCAGTGGGAGCAGAGCATTTAACGGCAGGAGGAAGAAAGTGGGAGAGAGCACCCCTGCATTGGAATGAAAATTTGAGGAAAGGAATCTATATACTACGTCATGTAGCAAGTGACCAGAGAGGATGCTGGCAACCCAGTTGCAAAACAATAAAGGAGGTGGTAGTTTGCTGGGTAGACATCTGTGCAAAGTCTGATTATAAGAACAGCCATGTGAGTTTCTCCAAACCTTTCCATGGCCTAAGTCCAGAGGTGGGTTAAGATGATCAGCTGTAGATTGAGAGTGCTGGTTGCTAATCAGCAGGTGAGCCTCCAGGAGTAGAAGTTGGCTTTTCATGACCTCTTCCATAGTGGAGGGAACAGAAATGAGAGTAAAATTGGATAATAGCATTTGCTGATTTTTATCACCTTTCTTTGGAATGAACAGAATATGGGCTTGTTTCGATGCCAGCTGAGTAGCAAAGGCTGAAGAGGCAATACAAAACGGTTGTTAATTCCAAAGCAAAAGCTTCAGTGCAACAGGTGGTATGTTTATCAAGACCAGATTGTTTGTATGTAAGTTATTTAGCATTCTTCTGATTTCTCCATCAGAAAACTATGGGTGGCAGGGTCATCAATGCAGAAATTGAAAAAGAAGAGTGGTGAGAGTGTGTCAGCCTGTGGATGATGTTGCAAAGGTACCATCTGGATGTGTGATGAGTATTAGTGTGGTTGGGCAGAAGTTGCACCACTGGCCTTGGCAAGGGATTTCTTTTGGTTCACAGGAGATGAGTTTGTAGCATTTGATTCTTTCAAAATTGGGGTTAGATTTATTATTTATTTATTTTTTCCAAGCTGCAGTGAAGAGTGAGTGTAATGCTGAAGTTTTAGTCTCAAAACCATTCATTACCGGCTGAAATTCTTTTCACATACTGTTTTGGAACACTTCAGAACTAAGGGTTGGTTAATGGTTTGGAATTTTAGGTGGAATGAAGGAGTACTTAAGGATCAAAGCCTAAACATAGTCTTTTTAAGGAATGTGGAGAACCGACCTTCTGACCTAAAAATGTCCAAGAATGTGGAGAATCAACTTTCTGCTAAAATGTCCAGGGACAGAAGGTGAGTTTTTGGCATTTGATCCTTTCAAAATCATTGAGTTTACCATGAACTCTGTTGGCTATCTACCTGGATACTGAACAAACGAAGATGGGCTAACAATTTTGGATTTAGCTGACCAAATTGTATTCTTATTGACTTAAGCCATAATGCAAAATGATGGTAGAAAATGCAAGAATTTCATGCTTGTTGGGGCATCACTCAGTTAAACAAGACCTGCATTGCTTTCATCAGCAAACCAGGGCAATCAATGTAGTCAGCTACTAGAACAATCTCAATGCAACATCAACATAAGACGTGTATTAGTTATGGTGCCAATCTTGAACTCCACTGATGTTGAGTTGGAATGCATTCCAGTAGTTAACTTTTTGATGATAGCCCTTCTCCTCTGAAGAAACCAATAACCAGATCAATATAATAAGTATTACTGAAACAAAGAAGACAAAAATAGCCAGGATCTTTCTAAACAACAAATACAAGCCGTTATATTCAGGAAATGACAATTGGGGGGGGGGGGGGGAGAAGCAACAGCTATAGTATTCACACTAAATATGAGGAAAATCTTCTTGAATGGGAGGCAGTACCAAACAAAGTATATGGACAACTATAACAGGAAACTGGATAATGACTTATTTGTGTGTGTGATCCCACATTAGGTTCTCTACTAAAGAAGAATATTCTGAGTTATTAGAGAAGACAGCAGACATAACGAAACAGGAAAAGTTGGTACCTGTTGGAGAACTAAACAGCACAGTAGGAAATGGTTACCAGACATACAGAAAAGCAGAGCTAATTATAATGGTACCTGTTCAGGATATGGACTAGTTATTACTAATCAAATTTTCCAGCATAAAAATATGCACAAATTCAAAAATAAGTCTTATTGTCTATGTTATTGTTAATAGTGATGTTTTCTCAACTGTTTCAGGACACAAAACGATTCTAAATTGAAAGCAATGACCATTTAGTGTTCAACAGGATAAAATCTAATTTAATATTGATGAGAAGTGTGTAAGCAAGAACTGCAGACTCAAACACACAAACATTATTAAAGGAAGAACGAATGACATTGAAAACAAGAACCAAACCTTGGAGATTCAGTGGCAAACTCTGAAGAAAATATATTGACTGATTCAGCCAGAGAAACATCTGGTGAGGTTGTCTGCAAGGATAGAAAAATCGCATGATGTACTCAGGAAGTTCAGGTACAAAGAAGAAAGTGTATTGAAAGTTCCTGACAAGTAAGTCAGCTTGTCATCTTAGAGAATACAGAGAAAGATATAAGAAATCAAAGTAATGTGTAAAACATCAAACTGTATTCTGAATGGAGACCCTATACAGAACAAAACATTTCCGCTATTTAGGCAGAATTTTTAGTGAGGATGACAATTTAAATATGAATAGAGGTAGCAGAATTATCAAAGTTGGTGTAGTAGAAAGCCAACTAAATAAATGTATATGTGATAAGAGAGAAAATAATCAAAACACTAAACTGGCTATAATCAAGACAGTGTTCAAACCAATTTTAACTTGAGGATCTCGGTGTTGGGTTAGAAATAAAGCACTTGATATGGCAGGTTAGCAAAACAAGTGTTTCTTTTGTCAGGATGGCAGGGAAAAAAAAGACTGAAAGGAGACAAAGATTTAGGTGGATTGATACAGTAAACAGTGCCTTAGAAGTGAGAAATATAAAGATCTGATAATATTAGATTCTCGACAGATAAATTAATTTGAAGGAAAACTATCGATAGGAATTTGGTATTGAACTTTTTCAAGTAGTACTATCATAATATCCTGTACAACATTACTCTCAGGAATTTGATGACAATGCATGGGATGAAGACATTTATTCCAATTAATTATTTCTTGTATCTGGTTTGAACAGGTGTTTTACAGAGAAATAAAGCAGTGATCAGATTGTGTGTGTGTGTGTTGGGGGTGATATCATCCCGTTTGGTGCCACTGAGCACAGCTGGTTGTAGGCAGTGGTGTGTTGGTAAATTTTTAACAACCGGCTCAAATTTATGAAAAATTTGATTCTTCACAAAGTTCTATTGTATCTTCAGATGTCTTTGTTTCTGCTTCTTCAAATTTTGTCCTTTTAATGTTTAACAAGTTTCGTTCTATTTCATTTTTTCAACTAATGGCTATCCGCTTTTTCGACCGCAAAACTCTAACCCCGATTAAAATTATTTTAATTATTAAAAAAAAAAGAAAAAACTGAAATAAAAACATATATTAAAAAAAATTTTCTTATATTACCTACAACTTACCTATTATCAAATGAAATCCTGAACAAAAAAAATGTAACACTAATATTACCACTCGTAGTCGATCAAATGACCAGAGACCGTAGCTGTTGCGACGAATTTTTGTATTTATCAATAGTGCAACAATGTTGCACGTTCTTGGAAATTCGCCGAAAAATAAGGCATTATTGTTTATTCAAATACCCAGTTCGGGAGTTTTGATAACGTGTTTGTGTTTTAATGAATACAGACATTGTTTAGTAAATAAAATCGTTTCCAAATTCCCGTTCGTAAATTGAGTTTGTGTTTTGTGAATTCTCCTTTATGCATTTATTTTTGATAATAATAATAATAATAATAATAATAATATATGTAAGTGTTTATTATGCAATTTCAAAATATTTACGAGAAAAAGTATATACCACCATTCATCATCTATCCTTTCATAAAGAATTTTAATAACTGGCTCGCCCGACTTAAAAACATTAACAACCGGCTCGCTAAATTTGAAAAATTTTAACAACTGGCTCATGTGAGCCGGTCCCAACACACCACTGGTTGTAGGTTGTTCCAAAGTGAAGGAAACTTGGATCAGGTTGGGATGAGTTGCGAACTGACATTTAAGGTGTGTTTGGAAGGGGAGGGCTTCTTAGGAAGAAGTCAAAGATGCTGACAAGATGGTGTGGATTGTCTGGTATTCTGGCAGGAAGATGGACTATGTGTGTTAAGTAGTTACTAATAACAAATACTTTGGCATCTCTGTCTGCTTGATCAGTGTAACTGGAGAAGGCAAGCCAGTTTGAGTTGTGGACACTGAAGTCCTCACTATTTGGCTGGAGTGATTATCAGAATACAGGGAGTGATAGAGACAGCAAATTAACGCAACTTGGGTTGGTAGGGAAATTTTGATCCAAAGCAAATTAAATGGGGGAATTTCAAGGTTTAGCATTCTATGACATGGGGTGTCAGTTCTAATAAATACACAAGCGTCATCCTTATGGCAGAAAGAATTATGCAAGATGTAGTTTGGGGAGTTAAAGTGATGGTAGTTTTAGATGCCACAAGCTGAAATTTCATTAGGAATTATAAATTTGGTTGAAATAACTGTTGGTTATAATGCACATCATTGTTGTAGTTGAGGCAGTGAATGTCATAACTTGAATAGAGAATTTTTTATATAAGCATTATTAGTTGTTTTTTTTTTGCATTTCTGGATTAGATTTTTATTGCTTTTATGCTATTTGATTTTTTTTTTAACTTAAGGCTACTGTCTATTAAATAAAATTACATTCTATTAAATAAAAGTTTAATCATTCTATTAAACTTTTATTTAATAGAATGATTTTATTTACTCCTACATACCAGGTGTCCAGACAGCCATTTAGATGGAAGAGGACTTGATTCCTGGATCTTTTCCCCCTAACATCTCATACGTTCTCAGTGAGGCTCAGATCCAGGCTTTGTGGTAGCCAGGGAAGATGGGCAGAGGTCACTATCAGGCTCACTGAATCACTGCTGAACAATTGTTGCATTATGGACAGTAACATTGTTGTCTATGATAAAATCATTACCTACTGGATAAAAAGTCAACATTGCAGAATGAAGTTGATTGGCAACAATGTTCAGATATTTCAATACCACTCTCCTTCAATTTCCCGTGCATAGTTCAGTGAGATATAGGTTAGAAACAGCAGTCATTAAATGCTTTAATCAAGTGTTGCACACAAAGTTTGTTTGACATAGAAGCCTTCTAGGGTGATAGTAATCTCGTTCTTGAGACTGTTTTAGGACCACAGGTACAAATCTAATGCGAGTTATTTTTCTGCTGATTAAACACCAGAGATATCTCACCTTTTGAAAAACTAGTAAACTCTGCAGTTTCCAGAATCATGGCTCCAGACAGACATGCATCCATAATAAGACTTTTATTGAACTCTGAAAGATCCTTTGTTTTTCCATTGTGATCAACACTATCGACGATGACTGAGCAGCAGCATTCTTAAATAGTTGTCTACAATGCATATGATCAAATATTTTACATTTACACTGCATAAGTGACATTTACATCTGCATAATGTTTTCTGATCCAGTGGCCGTTATGTGTAGCAAGTGAACCTGATGGTAAAGAATCGAGATTATTTTTTGTGATCAGTAGTAAAATCTTAAGTCTCCTTCATTGTGTGTATATGGACAGAAGAGTTAAATAGTAGGGAGCATGCATTGGAAAGCGAAACACACTCAAACATACAACACAAAACAGAGGGAACCCCCTTAACAGTTCTCTCCTGCATACCACTATAATTACACAACTCCCTCCACGAATGAATTGGCAGAGTAAGTGGCAGCATGATTTACTAGTAGCTGATCAGAATGCCTCTAGATTAGTTATCATCACTTTCGATCCCATGTACTATCAAGCAGTCAGCCTGTGAAACTATTTACTGTTGTATCCGGCTTTAATCCTCAAGTAACGCCTATTAAATTTTTACTGCATGATTATATTTGTCACAAAAGGTTGTAAAGCTATAGTGCATTAGTAACATGGGTTGGCTAAGTTTTTATATAATCCACAAACCATGCTCTAGAAACCATCCTAACTGAGTAAGCATGTCGATGGTCTCATACTGGAAACAAAATTCATCTTTTTACCGTCCATGTCACAAAGGGATTTGAATCCCCAGCCTGTTGGCAGTGCGAGTGGCAATATTATCTAGATGGCCAATCAGAATACTAATTCAGCAGATGTGCCATATTTTTTTAATGCAAATCCTACTCAGGAAAGTGCTAACTATATTACAGTAGTGCAGTAAAGGTCCACTTACTCTGATTAACTAGGCCCAAGAAAATGCTGTAGTAATTTAATTATCAGCAAAAATAAAATTTATTGCTACTATAATGTTGCAATATACAGAAAGTGCTCTAAGAAATTTTTTTTTTTTTTTTGGAAATGTGGTCAAAATATGACAACTATCACATTTTAATTAAAAAATTGTGAAAATTATTAAAAAAAATTAAATGTAAAAATATTCATTGGTAACTGTTCTAAACAAAACTCCATTTATGAAATTACTGTTCTAAGCTCGTGAACAGCACTGAACCTTCAGTCAGATAGTTCTCTACAGAAAGAAAGAGAAAGTCCATTTTATTAGATAAATTTTTAGGTCATTTTCATAGTTCCTTGGGATTCACTATTTATTTTTTGAGGGAGAAAGGAATCTTTTCTTGCTCACCTGACATTGTTAATGTGCAATAAACAGTGATATCTTTTCTTTCAAAATTGAAATACTGTGAGTAGGCATACTAAGAAGAAAATACAAAATGGAAATCTCATTTGGAAAACAGTGATGTTTATTTGTAAAATTCTTGCCAATGTTTCACAGGTATTGTCAATACAAAATGGAACAGCAAATAAACAGTAATAGAAAATTCTGAAAAGTGCCACCTTAGCAGTTAGTGTAAGATAATAGTTACAGACTATTATCTTACAGACAAACTGGAAGAGCTGCTTTTATTTGTCACAAAGAACATAAGTCTTATATCATATACCATGAGCCTGAACAGTCTATGCTTGGTGGACATGGTATATTCAGCAAGTACAGAGGTCACTGGAATAAGACAAGAATCCTTCATAAAAGCTTAAAAGAAAGAGTCTTCATAAAAGCTGATTTCTTGCTCCACTGTACTAAGTAGATCAGATGGTCTAACAGATATTTCGTTTTAATTATATATAATTACTTTTTTTAGTTAGGAAAATATTATTTTTTGTTAACATATACTATCCACTGAGGTGGCACTTTTTTTGAGTTTTCAAATTTTCATTGGTAACTGTTCTAAAACAAAACTCCATTTATGAAATTACTGCTCCAAACTCAAAGAACCTGCAGATAGAGAGTTGTTTACAAGAGAAAATCCATTTCATTAGATGAATTTTTTTGGTCATTTTTATAGTTTCTTGGGGATCATTCTGCTTATTTTTGGAGGGCGGGACCAGCAATTATTGTTTAATTGCTGGTCCATTTTGTACTAACGATGCCTATGAAACAGACGAAAATTTTAGGAATAAACATCAAACCTTTCCATGAGAATTTTCCATTTTTTTTTTTTTATTTTTATCATCATCAAATTCCTGCCATGTACCCTCAAGGGGTGTTTAAAATGTTAACAAAAAAAAAAAAGTTGTTTAAGTTTAGTAGCTTTGTTTGAAGCAGATTACTAGCATCCTGTGTTTCCTTTTTACTAATCCCATACATGGGAGGTCAAAGAACCTATAAGTGTATCAGTGCCGTGTGTGTGGGGGGGGGGGGGGTGCAGGTAAGGATGGAAAAAGAAGACTATTAATATTTTTCTTGAAGAATTGCAGGTTGTAGTTTTTCGAGAATACTTCTTGAAAACATTAGCTAGAGGCATATAAAATTTGAGACAGAAGAAGGCTTATGCGACTATTTCAATGGTGTAAAATTTTTGCTTTAAGCAAGATATCTTCAGTACAATGAAAATTGACAATGGAACACAAATAAAATGCAAATAACAGAAGTGTTTTATAAAAAAAAAGGGCATCATATTGGCAAACAATAAAATTCTTAATTAAAAAAGGCTTAATAAGAAATAATAATAAGAAAATAAATTAGGAATTAATAGAAGATTGATAAAGGTTTACCATAGAGGAGATAACCAAAGGCCATTAGGTCTATTTAAATGTGAACAATGTAAAAGTGTGTTGCAGCTCTCTCTCTCTATATACAGGGTGTTCGGGATAAATTTGACAGTTTCGTAAGGAAAAAGAAAATCTTCTTTGTATCTATTAAATTTAATGAATTGACAAAACAACATTACAGGCAGAGTTAATTACAATACTATCAACAAGATTTACTCAAAATAACCACCATTAGCATCGATCACAGCTTCAATTCTGCTTCGGAACCTCGAACAAGCTGATGCTACAGTCTCCCTGGGAAGGGCCGCAAAAACTGTTTTAATTTTATCCATTAACTGGGCTTTTGTATTACTGGAAGTGCGATTGGTGTCTTTTTCAACTGCGCCCCATACAAAATAATCCATGGGGTTAAGGTCTGGGGAGTTTGGAGGCCAAACATTTGGACTGGTGAAGTCGTAGAAATTTTCAGACAACCATTTTTGACTTTTCCCAGAGGTGTGGCAAGGGGCCGAATCCTGCTGCCATACATACGGCCTACCATTGGCTACCCTTGTTATCCAGGGCTTGACTACAGTTAGCAACTCCACGAACAAAGCCCGAATTCCAATGCCAGGGTTCTTCAACACCTGTTCCTGCAGATTTGCGAGGAATTCTGCTGTACGAACGCAATCAGATCATCTGCTAGGGATCTTTCTTCTTGCTACATCCTCGTAGTCACCATTGCAAGTCTCTCGTTCATGCCTGATTGTTTTTACTGTATTCAGGGAGCATTGGGCAGCAGTCGTAATATCCTTATTTTGATGGCGGGCACGAATCATCATGATACAAGTTATTCTCTTCCATGATTCAGGTGGGTTCCAGCTATCCATCCTTTCTGACATCTTGTATATGAATGAAGAAGGGTCCAAACTTTTAAATGAAGAGAAGTGTGTGTTAATACATGTAACTTACGGAAAAATATAATTAATTATAAATATGTCAAATTTATCCCGAACACCCTGTATATACATTCCATAAGGAATCTACTCTTGTGTAAGAGATGCTAAGCCAGATTGCTTGGGTTCATGATACTGGATATAAGATTTATGTGATCTACCTGATAATCTGAATTACAACAGGAGAAAGAATCGAATGGAAAGTTAAATGAAGGCAACTTGTCTTTATATGAAGAAAGGAAGGCTGAAATCTACCTGATAGGATGAAAGGAAACTATGATGTTGAGAGGGCTCAGAACTTCAGCAAATGCATTCAGATATTCCTTTAACATAAGATAAGAAAAATGAATCGTTTTTTTTTTTCCTTAGACAGAAACTGAGAGCTTAAAACTGCTAAATGCTCTGGCGATAAAAGACTCATTGACAACATTTTTAAGAAAGGCAAATTTGATGTACACCCTCTATCCAAAATGAAATCGAACTTTTCGAAAATAGAAGAAACTAGTAGCACCACCTGTTGCATCTTTTTGTTGTCGAAAGCAGCAACCTTCATTAGTGTTGTGTCAACTGTTTATGACATTTGTTTCATTAGAAGCCGAGTTATGGTGACAAGAGTGACAGTGTATTTTGACGAACGGTCGGTCGTCACGATATTCATGGCGTACGCGACGAATTCTCGCAAACAGCTCCGTGGGTCACAGATGGCCTGCGGAGCTCTTTGCCGTAGCCTGCCAGCCATTTTGAAAAAACAACTACTTAGCATTAAAACGCGATTAAATAAAAAATAATTTCAATGAAGCCCGCAGGCGACTAAGCTATACTGCAGTATTTAGAATTGTAAGATGCTTTCCAGATTCACAAGGAACACTGTGCATTTGATACTTTACATAAAATCCTATAAAAATAAATATTAAATAGACATGCTTCTTCAGCCATCTACCAGTGCCAAGCGGTACTAAGTACTAGTACTAATGTTATTAGGGCAAGAGGAATGAATCATCGTCAATTCCAAGAGTTTTTGACCCAAGAGTGCAAAGCGAATCACGGCGATGTGGTCTATAATAGTGATGCACGTTGGTTGAGCAGAGGGAAGGATCTTAAAAGAGTCTTTGACTTAGGGACTGAAATACAGCAGTTCATGTAAACCAAGAGGAAGCCGATTGTAGAAATCAACGATCCGAAGTGAAGTGGATGACAGACTTTGTCTTTGTGGCTGGCATCTCGTTGCATATGAATGATCTAAATACGCAGCTACAATCCAAAGATCAACTGGTGCACACACTGATCACATCAAAGCTTTTGTGGCCAAGCTCAAACTTTGGGAGGCACAACTCGCAAAAAAAGACTTTTTCAGCTTCTCGCCGAGGCCAACTGTTTGTCTCTTAATGAATACGCTACAAAATTAGCCGTGTTGTGAAGCGAGTTCAAAGAGAGATTTAGTAATTTTTGTAACCAACATTTTTCTTCTTCTTTAGAATTATTTTCAATGCCATTCAGTGTCAATGCTGACAAAATGCCAGGATCAGTACACATGGAGCTGCTTGAACAACTCTTCTTTGAGAGAAAAATTATTCAATGTGCCCTTGCTTACATTTTACAAAGACTATTTCTGAGGATGAATTCCCTAATCTTTGCCGGCATGCTTTGAAGATGTGCGCTGCGTTAGGAAGCAGATACTTATGTGAGCAGTTCTTCTCCAGAATGAAGCATGTGAAGTCCAAGACAAGAACTCACATTATGGACCAGCATCCCGAGAATACTCTGTGCATAGCGACTTCCAACATTGACAAGCTGGTCAAGGAAAAGCATTGCCTAGTTTCCCGTTGACATTGTAAAAAATGAATGTTTTCTTCATTAAATTATCTTTTTTTAAGTATTGGTTGTATTTACTTATCATGAACCAGACTCCTACCTACGCTCTTAAAGCTGAGTTTGTTTATTTTTATAGGATTTTATGTAAAGTATTAAATGCACAGCGTTCCTTGTGAATCTGGAAAGCATCTTACAATTCTAAATAGCGCAGTATAGCTTAGTGGTCTGCAGGCTTCATTGAAATTTTTAAAGCTGCCTGCACTGTCTGAAAGGTTGAAGGCCCCTAGCTTAGAGCATCGATGTTCACAACATGATGCTCTAAATAAAGAATTTTTGTTTTCACCCCCCCACACACACACATTAATCACTTCAACAGTTTCTTTTCAAGAATCAGTAAAATTTCCTCCATTAGCTTACTCATTTTCATGGAACTTTCTGTGTTTGCAAGATGTAATGATATCTCTGATAGTTGACCATGTCTTTGTACTCTTTAAATGCAGCCTATTAACCAAGTGTTATGCATAACCTGTGAATATATGTTTTACTGTGTAACATATATTGTTATATTGCATTAGACATGAAAAACCAAACAATTCTTTCTCTCAAGCAAAATTGGAAACAAATGTAATTAATACATATAAACAGAAAGTGGTGCATGGCAGATATGTAAAACTATACTGAGTGCATTCCTAGTAAGTGATTTGTTACATAGGCACACCTACTGCATCAGTATTATGAGTAGGCTATGTGTTATATAATCTGAACAACTTGCTAGAGACTAAACATGTAGCTCTTTCTAATGAGGAGAATGGTTATCTGCAATTAGACAATGAAATTGAGCTTCCACTTAAATTATCCATAATCACGGTGAAATGCAAACCGTCTTCTTGGTTGGAAGGCAGATACACTAACCACTTCTGCTGGTAAATTTGATACACTGAAGAATATATGAATTTTATAAAATTTCAAAAGAATATAAAACAACTGGCAATGGAGTCAACAATCAATAAAATATATTCATTAAAACAATTGTTTTAATGAATATTAAAAAATTGGGTGAAACATCCATTTCAGGCGATTTCCTCATGGTTAGCTCCATGTTTGGCACTGTATGGGGGGGGTTAAGACATTTTCTGATTATCAATATTTTTAACAAAAAGAATCCACTCAATTATTATTGCACTGTATGGTTGGCCAAATGGATAGCTTTCTCTCTTCTCTGGGACAGACCAGCCCCTGGAATTATTAGTAAGTGTGAAAAAAAAAAAGCTTCTCTTAGCTTTCTTTTATGGTTTGGAGTCATGTTTAAGAATTGCTAGTACCATATTTACTTGAATATAACTTGCCCTCGAATATAACTTACCTCTCACACACAAAAAAGTTTAAAACTTAAGAAATAGATAGTAAATGTTGTTATGGCAGAAATAATAAACTTTCTGATGTGAATACCGATATGACCATTATTCCTGGTGGTCTTTACACCTTGTCTACAGCCCTTGGATGTATTGGTCAACAAACCATTCAAGGACTACTTACTAAAATTCTACACCGAGTGAAAGGCAACTACGACCTGACTCAGGTGTGAAGATTACGAGATCATCATTAGAACTGTTGTGCAACTGGACTTTGAGAACTTGGGACGTAATTTCGCAAAAAAATAATTGTGAAGTTTTTTAAATACTGACATCTAATGCTCTGGATGGGAATGAAGATGACACTATTTGGGTAGACTGACAGTGAACATGGGGGAAACTGCTCTCGAAACCTGAAGGAACGTGGCGAATAGAAGATTCTTGATAAGTCATACCCATTTTCATTGTTTTTTTTTAAATAATGGTGATCTTATGATTCTGAAATGATAAAAGAACAAGCAATAATGAAACTGTTTGTTTCATTTAATTATAGAAGCATTGTCACTAAAGATTCAGATATACTGAGTGATGAAGGTGAGCATAAACTTTTTTTGTGTGTGAGAGGTATATGCAAGGGCAAGTTATATTCGAGTAAATACGGTATTATCACATAAAAAACATTGATAATTCAAATTTAAATGCATCCATTTTATAAATAATGTGAGCAATTTACTTATTCGTTCATATGGGATTCCCTCCCCCTTTCTTCTCCATTCATTAGGATGGATTGAGCACACTTAATGAAAGATTAAGTATATGTATTTTATGACTGTAAATTCATGTATTCTTGGGGGCCGATTTGCCTGTTCTGAGAGATGAAAAACCCGAGTTTCCAGGTGGAAAAAACCTTCTCTACCTCCGTACAAGACTGGCTAAATCACCTATAGTTGAAAGAGACCAGATAAAGGTTCCTCACATCTTGGATGGGAATCGAAACCAGGTCTTTCCAACCAAAAGGCTTCATCTATACTGACTGAGCTGCAGAGGCTCTATGTGAGCAATTAAAATTATAATGAATACTGAGAATTTAATTATAAACGTCAATACATCAATTTAGTTTTTTTCCTGAAAAACTTTAGTTTCCGAAATCCCCGCATATATCTCGCACCACAATTTTTTAACTTTAATTTAGGAAAAAAGTGCGAGTTATATTCAAGTAAACACGGTATTAAAAGCCTTTTCAGATTACTGGTTTTGTTGTGGTTATGCCATGTCAAGTCAATGAGTAGTAGAAATCAATGTGTCCCAGTCAGTTAAGCTTCCATTTTGCATGAATACATGTTAGTGTCCACGACAGATGTGGAACTGTCTTTGCTCTCAGCACAATGATGCCTTTATTATGACAGATGTTCCTAAGGGTTTTAAACTGCTGTTATCCGAATGCAGATTGCATCTACAGTCCTTTCCTTTAGTGTTACACAGTGATCAGCATTCATTTTACACAAATTATGGACTCTACAACCGTGTTATAATTATTTTAATTTCCCGACGTTTCAACCTTCATATTAAGGTCATCATTTGGAGTATACACACACACACACACACACACACACACACACACACACACACACAGAAACAAGCTAAATTACATTTCACATAGCATGCTGAAGACACGATGATTTGATCAACAGTTAATTCTACTGGCCTGACCTCTAGTGAAAATCAAATAAAATTACAATAAATAAATGAAATAAATTAACTACAAAGCTATATTAAATTTAAGACAACATCAGAGAAACATTCTTTCATATAGTTTTGTTACAGACAAAATGATGTCCTAATTTAAAGATGTTGTTAAATTCAGGATCTGATTAGGACATCATTTTCTCTGTAATAAAACTATCTATATGAAAGTTTCTCTGATGTTGTCTTAAATTGAATATAGCTTTAAGCGGATAAAAATCCTATGTTGTTATATAGCCAGTAAGTGAAGCTCAAGATCGAGAACTACGATCTATATGAGTTTCAATGCCGAAAAACTATCTGCGAAGGCAATTCGAAGCAAAGGTTATACTACACTAATTATTGAATATAGCTTTGATGTAGTTAATTTATTTTCACTAGAGATCAGGCCAGTAGAATTAACCATTGATCAAATCATTCTCTCTTCAGCATACTATGTGAAATGTAATTTAACTTGTCTCTGTATATATGTGTATATTCCAGCTGATGACCTTAATATGAACGTCGAAACATTGGGAAATTAAAAATAATTATTTAAAACACAATTGCAGAGTCCATAATTTGTGTTTAATAAAAAAAAAAAAAAAATGCACTACAGAGTCTCTTGGTAGTTTAGTCAAACCTTTCTTTACAGCAATGATGTCCACTTTAGGGACATCATTCAAAGTTAAGGCAAAATTGAAGTGGAAAGAACATAATGCTTTGTTCAACATAAATGAGAATGTGCAAGGAGAGAATAATTCCTTTCTCATAAACTACTTAGTATAGTCCCCCCCCACCCCCAGCTAACATCTTGTCGGATTTCATCAAGTGATTTTTATTGGCTTCACTATAGAGATTGTTTTGCCTACACTGTCCAACAGTTCATATGATAGGGATACTGATAGCTCCGAATGGTGTCTATATGCAAGTCATTCAGCTGGGATAATTAAGATTATAAGAATGAAATATATTCTTTAAAGAGAACGGCTGCTGTACACCTTAGATTACAGATAATTTCTTAATGTGGAATTTGTGATTAAGTTTAAAAACTTGGGGAGAACATTGCTCTATCAACACTGAATAAAAATCATAACTGTGGCCAACTTTTTCTTGACTTGTAAACAATGAAAATAACACTGCTTGGAAAAAAGTCAACAGACATCACACTGTGAGGAACAAACAGCCATGGCCCTCACCTTAATAAAGATGTAAGACTTCCTTTCGCTGAAATGATTGTTGCAGCAATCCTATGGAGCTTACTTTTCACAAGTGTACAATAGTGATCATTAGGAATTTTGGACCATTCTTCCTATAGGCATGCAATGAGGTCCTGGACTGTTGTAGGGCAGACATCCCTTGACCTAACCGATGCTCCAGTTCATCCCCAGATGTTCAATATGGTTCAGATCAGGGCTCTGTAGAGGCCAGTCAGCTAGCCATGTACAACAGGAGACTTATATCATGATGCATTGTCTTGCTGAAAGAGACAATGGTCAGTTCTGTAGAAACACCATAAAGTAGGAAGCATCATCCAGAATGTTCAGAAACCTCTTGAAGTTCATTGTTTGTAGCACCAGAAACAAAGGTCTGAGGCAAAAACCAGGAAAAACAGGAAATACCATCACACTGCCACCTCAGGATTTCATTGCTGAGGTTATATGCACTCTGACAAGAGATTCACCAGGCATCCACTACACCCATCCACTGCCTGGCACTAGATTCAATCTGATTCATCCTGCTGTATATGCTCTTTGCACCACTTCTTATCTCGGAACACTACATTCAGCGTATCAGCCGATGAATGGTGTTTTTCAAGTATTATCTTTGTAGCACCCTGCAGTCACGTTTGGTGAGTGTGGTAGATTTGTAATTGCAGGTAACACTTGCAGTTGACTCCATGTGCCATCTCAGTATGATAGCATTGATACTGTACTGAGATGGAAGTGACAAATTGGAGATTCCCAGTTCTACAATTTGTGCAACAGATAGGTCCGCAACAGGGCTTCCTATCAACAACACCTCTGTCTGTTCCCTTCTCGCAGCCATTTCACCTGGACATGTTTGTAGTCAATGTATATTGGCTACAAACATGTGACTTGTTAAATAGCATGATGCATCTTTCCCATGGGAGTGTCCATTGACTTCTTTCTTAGCAGTGTTCCTGTATATAAGTGTCAAATTCATTTTATTTTCATCTCTCAATGTGATAATGCTGTGTTCTTCAGATTACTGATAAATGCCAAATTTTTTGCATTATCAATGACAGCAGTTTAACTCACTGTTTAAATGTATGGTCAGAAGGAAAAAATGTTCTTCCTCACATGCACCAAAAGAAAATTTTTCATTGATGCAGACAAAATGCCCTTTCTTGGGCACCAGTTCTGAGAAATAAAAATCCAGATACTGTTATAATTCTAGAAATATATCAAAATATTCACATTGGATGCACACCTGCTACTAAATCCTTTCATCAAGTAAGTAAGGTTATGAGGCCAATATATTAACTACAATAGTATCTCGCTAATCCGAACCCCGCAGTAATCCGAACTGCTGTTTGAAAGAAAAAAAAAAGTTTTATTTATTACGTATTATTATTTTGTGTGCTATTATTTTTTATTTTATTATTATTACAGTACAGTATATATTTTTTTCATACTGTCGAATGTATGGTTACATTGTAGGCCTATTTTGATTTATTGTGTTCACGTTTGCTTTTTTTATACTGTACATTACGTACTACAGGGTGTTCGGGATAAATTTGACATATTTATAATTAATTATATTTTTCCGTAAGTTACATGTATTAACACACACTTCTCTTCATTTAAAAGGTTGGACCCTTCTTCATTCATATACAAGATGTCAGAAAGGATGGATAGCTGGAACCCACCTGAATCATGGAAGAGAATAACTTGTATCATGATGATTCGTGCCCGCCATCAAAATAAGGATATTACGACTGCTGCCCAATGCTCCCTGAATACAGTAAAAACAATCAGGCATGAACTAGAGACTTGCAATGGTGACTACGAGGATGTAGCAAGAAGAAAGATCCCTAGCAGACGATCTGATTGCGTTCGTACAGCAGAATTCCTCGCAAATCTTCCAAGAGGGCCTCAGGTTGACTTCAGATGGCTACGTGGAGTTGCTAAACACTGTAGTCAAGCCCTGGATAACAAGGGTAGCCAATGGTAGGCCGTATGTATGGCAGCAGGATTCGGCCCCTTGCCACACCTCTGGGAAAAGTCAAAAATGGTTGTCTGAAAATTTCTACGACTTCACCAGTCCAAATGTTTGGCCTCCAAACTCCCCAGACCTTAACCCCATGGATTATTTTGTATGGGGCGCAGTTGAAAAAGACACCAATCGCACTTCCAGTAATACAAAAGCCCAGTTAATGGATAAAATTAAAACAGTTTTTGCGGCCCTTCCCAGGGAGACTGTAGCATCAGCTTGTTCGAGGTTCCGAAGCAGGATTGAAGCTGTGATCGATGCTAATGGTGGTTATTTTGAGTAAATCTTGTTGATAGTATTGTAATTAACTCTGCCTGTAATGTTTTTTGTCAATTCATTAAATTTAATAGATACAAAGAAGATTTTCTTTTTCCTTACGAAACTGTCAAATTTATCCCGAACACCCTGTATATTGTTGGTATGAATCACTGCTGTCGAGCATCATTGAAAAAACTGTGGCCTTCTAGAATTTATGAACATAACTAGAGTGATACATAAAAAAAAAAAGCGGATATTCAAAATGGGCATGGTTTGGTTAAAAATATAAATCCAGATGTTGAAATTTCACAAACAGATGTTATGGAATGGATTACAGGTAGAACCGAAAGTGAATTTGAAATCAAATCAGATGCTCAAATTATAAATATGACGCTACAGAATGAATTAGCAGACGATGATGATGATAAAGAATTTGAAGAAAAAAAAAAGTAAAGCATGAAGAAGCAGTTGACAGTTTTAATATGTGTATAGAATGGGCTAAGCAGAATGATATGCCATTCCACAAAATTTTATTGCTTATACAGCTCCGAGAAGCATTTGAAAAAAGTTTAGCTTCAAAGAAGCAAAAGAAAATCAGTGACTTTTTTTTACAAAGAAATAAAAAAAAAAAAATTGTGTTATTTTGTTTAACTTTTTTGTGTGTTGTGTACAAGAAAGTGGTATTTTTTATGCAAATTAAGTTATGTACTAAACTATGCAATTTTATTAAATTAGAATCCTCAACAATACAGGTAAATACAAACTAAATATTTTACTAAAATAAACTTGCGTACTGTATTATTTTTGAAAGCTTTATATTACAGTACAGTAGCTTTTTTCTATCAATTACTTCATTTATTTACAGAATTAAATTGATGTGCCATTAGAATCTGATTATTTTTGTTTTAAACGCTAATTATTGTTGCCTTTTGGGGGAAAATTCGCTAATACGAACTTTTCACTAATCTGAACGAGCGTGGTTTTTATTAGTTTGGATTAGCGAGATACCACTGTATTAACCAAATGCTGGTTGTTTCAGGATGAAAATCCCCCATGTTTGAGATGAGCTAACTCACCTGATGCAATGCTCTCAGAGGGATCATTGGGGGGGGGGGGGGGGGGGTCACCTGCTTTGCAAAAGCAGTGATGATTGCCTTCTGACATGAAGTTATGCATCTGGAATTGGTGGATGAAAAACATTTTCAGGATCTGATTGTATCTCATAATGAATCTCATTATGCCTTAGAACACGTGTGTGTGAGATTATAAGAGCAGGATCAACTATTCAATGGGAGATATGGAGCTGTTGTTCTGGAAAACTCTCCTCCATTGTATTGGAATATTTAAGTGAGCAGTAACTGTATACACCCATTAATTTCCAGAATCAGTCACTAGAGTATATTGAATATGCTGCTCACTTTCCACTTTAGTATATATTTCGTATCAATTTTCCACTAACATATATTTTGTATCAATTATAAATGATAAAAACTGGATTCACTATTTGTTTTTCTCTGACACTAATGTAATATTACTTCTGCATTAGGATTTTTGCAGCCTATACAATACAGGTATAATAGTTCTTGACTTGATAATTCATTCCTTGTGTGAGCTCATAAAGATGGAATCATTTCCAGGGTTACATTTCCAACAATGAAATTTTACCATAATAATGTTAAATAAAGGTCGGCAACATTGTAATTTGTTTAAATAATGATTTATTTCTTCAAAGAAATGAAAATGTAGCCTTTAAAATCAAGCAAGTTATAATAAAGAAATTATATATATGATACAAACGTTAAACAATGTTTACTCTTCATCATCAAATTCAGTCACTGATGGTTCATCATCGTTTCTTTTTAACACCGTTCTCCATAGGCTTACTGTACAGTATTAATAAGACAGATAAATATGAAATAAGACATCAAAAATGAGGACCAATACAACCAAACTTTGCAACGTCAGCAACTGCCTTATGTTAATGAATTAGACACACTCGTTTGCCTGAATGTATGAAGAGCAGTATTGTATAGCTACATACATGGTTTGAAATGATGCATTTATGAATGGTTAGCATTTCTTTATTGCAATGAATGTTCATATTTTTGATTTTTTTGTTGATACTTGGGGAGTAAAAAAAACTTGTAAACTGCCAGTATACCTGAAGCTGTGTCTCCCACTCCCATTTTCCTTGCCTATTCGCAATTTACCCATAACTGTTGTTCTGAAAAAAGTGGAAACATAGTTATTTTTGGAAGTTGCCTTTTGTACAATACAATCTGTTTATAAACCCCACCTATAAAAGACTGTTTGCTTAAAGTATATTAATACCAGGGATAAGCTAAGGATTAGATAATTCTGTAACCTTGCGCTAAACAAAAGAAACCTTTTCAAGCAAACAGTAATCAGAATGGTGGTGGTAATGGAAGTTATACTCATCTACAATTTGAAGATATTCATGTCCATGGTGAAATTCAAATCCACAGTTTGGAGAATGGATAATGGAAGTTATACTCATCTACCATTTGAAGATATTCGTGTCCATGGTGAGATTCAAATACACAGCTTGGAGAATGGATAGACTAATAACTTGTCAAATCAGACTGGCATTTCAGTGAGTGGCAATTAAATGACCACAAGAGAATTAAACTCAACAAATTATGAAAATGTGTTCCAGTAGGTCTCTCATATAAAACATGCATAGTGAGGAACTGTTGCTTCCACATGTCATATAACTCTACTACAGAAACATTGAAGGAAGAAGTCCTGTCTTCACTTGTTACTATATAGCAAGTGAAATTCATATTAGATCTTGAATGATGGCTCTATCAAGAATAGAACAATATCAAGCAAAAGCACACTTGTACTCGTGGCAAAACAGACATAATATGTGAAGATGCAGATATTAACTTTGCTTGAAAAGGAATTAAAACAATAAAAGAAGTTGAATCTTAAATTAAAATGAAATCAAAGGAGGAAATAAATATTAAATTGTGCTATGTTTAAGATTATTTGTCTAAAATAGATGGAATCATAATTTGTCAAAAACATCAATGTTAAAATATGCCACGTATAAAGTCGTGTATCATCGTGCGAACAAAAGTTCAAAGGTTGCAGTTTGACCACCAAAGATGACGTAACGATCGATGACTAGGCATTCGTGGAAGATGCAAGAAATTCACGTTCCACAAAAAAAGCGATGCACGTACAGCAAGGAGGTGACGTCATTCAGTGACAGCAAACGGGAGAGCGTCGGAGACAAGTTTGGAGTGTGGAAAGAGTGAACTATAATGGGGTTTAAAACGGATTCACATTGTTGAGAGAAGACTTCTTTTTGCTTCCTTTTTATGTTTTTCTCCTGATTCCTGGTGTCCCCCATTCGCGTGTGCCCTTCCCGTGGGTCTCCTGCTCGAAGTTCCCAAGCGGATCAGCATGCCTGATACCCGACAAGGCATGTGAAGACGGCAAAGCAGCAGCGTGTTTCCGGTTGCTGAGCGACGCGAATCGAAGAAAATATAGCACGAGACGACAGCAGTGTTCGAGTTTTAGACCATCAGTGTGGATCTAACTGATGAGAAAGCAGCAAAGGATTCCTTTGAAGGTAAATCGTGTTAGAAACGGCAAAGCAAAAAGTTCGTAGGCCCAGAAGAAACAAATGGCGGCAATCCATCGTACAGAGGGACAATCTATAACAAAGAACAGATGGAAGGATTGAGAAAACATCTAACAAGGTGGTAATGTACAAATCTTCCCCTTTTATGTGTTATCTATTGGTGACGAAGGTGTAAAATGGACAGAGTTTAGAAAGGAAGACAGAGAGATTTTTGAGACGGTTTCCTGCGTTATGTTAATCGAATTGGACTAGTAGTCTACATTCATAAGTTATCTAGACCAAGTTTAATATGTATGGGTCGTTAGCAGCAGTAATCTAGTTTAATACAGACATCCATGTTTGTGATATAGATGAACATAAGATTCTCATGAATGTGTTTGAATAGCCTGTCTGTTTGATTATTATTACCCTGCTTTACTTGTATTTTAGTATTAACCTTGATTTGCTTGATTATATGTGTTGTTTAAATTGTAATGTTCTTAGATAAATAATAAATGTGTTTTGCCATGTATACCTGAGTTTGTCTGAGTAAGAAATTGAATTTTACCACTCATGAAAATATCGAACATATGTTTAGAGGAAAAAAGGGGAATTTAAGATTGTCAAGGCCATGACTGTATACTGAGAACTCAATCTACCTAACTACTTAATCTATATAAGGTATTACTCGAATTCTGGGAAAGTTTCTTTGGATAAGAGTTCCTATCCTACAGTTCTGACTGGCACAGCATAAAAAAATAAATTTTGTCAGAGCTCGAAGAGAGACGGCCCCAGAAAGTCAGTTTAGAAGCCAGATCTCAGTAGCCACAAAGAGGTAAAATATTTATTTAAGAAAACAACGACATAACACAAGTGAAGACAGGACTTCTTCCTTGAACTTTTTTTTTTTTTAAATTAGCATTATGGTGAAATTATGGAGACTACTCCCATGTTAGAACAAGGGCTTTAATTTCATGAATTCCACAAATACCCTAGATCTCTTCCTTACTAATGACTCCTCCAATTATGCAGTGAATGTATGAGTGGAAGAGTAAAGCCAATCAATACTTCCAAAACAGATTTTAAATGGGCAAAAAGCAGGAAGCATGCAGCCTGTCCAAACGGCATTCGTGCCTTTTGGTCCCTAGCAAAGGCAATTGGCCGTAACTTTTGCCCTACACTATTCTCACCTCTATCATACCCAGATGGCTCATTTGCGACATCACCCATAGAAAAAGCTAACCTCCTGGCATCACACTTTGCCTCCAATGCACACATAACTCACAATGGCAAACGCCCTCCAGTCATCCCAACTGCCCAACATACAATGCCCTCTATATCCTTTTGCCAAAAAGACATCACAAACCTGCTGTCTAAATTAGACATGAAAAAAGTCTCCTGGCCCAGATGGAATTCCTCCAATTATTCTGAAGGTCAGTGCATCTGAACTGACTCCTATCCTATGTCACCTGTACACACTCTCTTACTCCACTGGTATATATATCCCAAAACCTGGAAAATGGCCTATATTCAACCCATTCCTAAAAAGGGTGAAAAATCACTGCCATCTAACTACTACCCTATCTCAGTCACTTCAGTCCTATCTAAAGTAATGGAGAAAATCGTCAACTCTCAAATCCTAATCTACTTTGAAGGTACCCAGCTATTAAGCGACCACCAGTATGGATTCTGCCAAAGCCATTCAACAGGAGATCTACTCTCATACATCACCCATCACTGGACAAGCCCTACGGAGAAATTCAGTGAATCCCAAGTAGTTGCACTTGATATCTCCAAAGCCTTTGACCGAGTCTGGCACAAAGGCTTACTAAGCAAACTCCCATCATTTGGACTGCCTCAGGGCTTCAGCAGATGGATTGCCAGCTTCCTGTCTGGATGCACACTATGAGTAATGGTAGACGGCTCCCTATCCTCTCACCATGCAACTAATGCCAGGGTCCCTCAAGGCTCAGTTCTCTCACCAACCCTCTTCCTTCTATATATCAATGACCTACTTCAGTTGATCTCTAACCCAATACACAGTTTTGCAGATGACAGCACACTACATTCCTCCCTTTCAATTGACAAACCCTACTCTACACAACTCACTTCAACCCACAGAACATCAACCACCACTGCCCTTAATTCTGATCTCCAAGCCATCCTCCAATGGGGCTCAGACAACCTTCTCAACTTCAACGCTAGTAAAACCCAATTCTGTCTTATTTCTCACAAAAAAGAACCATTTTCCCCCAGCATTGTTTTCGATAACACTCAAATTCACAGACAAGATGAAATTTCTCTTCTCGGAATTACCTTGACATCAATCAAGCCTCTCCTGGCATAAACATCACAACCATTGCATCCTCAGCTTCCAAAAAACTAGGTTCTCTTTTGCTCAAGATGCTACTTCACATCTAAACAGCTGTTAACCTATACAAATCTGCCCAGCTCTCGAATACTGCTCTCACATCTGGAGTGGGGCTCCAAAAAAGCTCCCTCAAAATGCTTGACTCAATACAGAGGAGAGCAATTAGACTAATAAATGACCCATCCCTCACCAACTCGCTCCCCCCACTTTCACAGACGCTTGGTCTCTGCAATCTGTATATTCTATAAATACTTTCATGGGAAAGGTTCATCTGAAACAGCATCAATAATTCCCCCACCCTGTACTAAGCCCATTGGAACACGTACAGCTGCCGCCCAACATCCTTTTACAGTACACCTCGAAACCCACAGAACAAGTTTCTTCTTCTCCTCATTCATCCCTGCTACTGCAGTACTGTGGAACAGTCTTCCCCCTGACATATTTCCCAAGGAATACAATATACAGGCATTCAAATCAAATGTGAGCAAGTTTCTCCTTTCACAACCCATCACCCATATATGGTACTAACGTATTATAGGTTGACCAGCCAACCTCCTGTATATGGGCCCAACATTTAAAAAAAAAAAGCACAAGGATGATGCTGCCGGATAGAACCGGGTGACCATCCCTATGAATCAGGATGTGCCTGATGCTGCCATTCCTAATCTTTAAGCTCCGAACTTATCTCCTCATCAGGAACGTCAAGGAGATCCCATTCTGATATCACTGCTCTTATAGAGGAGTGATATCAGAACATGTTTAATAATGTATTACTATGATTAGTATTCCATTCATTGATATTGCTCTCAGTAGTTTTTCAGAATGTTGCTGACATGTTTCCAGAAGAGTAACACCAGAAAGTGGTTTCTCTCTAAAAAAAGGTTTAGGACCAGCAGGTTCTTCCAAAACACTTTTGGAAGAACCTGCTGGTCCTAAACCTTTTTGAATAAAGAAGGATGAATAACATTTTCTCTATTAGCTTTTCACCTGTTGTGTGGATGATTATAAAACCTGTACATTTATACTAGTATCACATTTTGTTTCTTCCTCCTGTTATCAACTGATGTATCTACAGTCGGTATTTGATTGGAATCTTGTTAGAGCCCTGACATATTGGAGGATGAGGAATTAAGAGATTTTTTTGTTTGGTGTGGCAGATCTCCACACCCACCACAGAGCCACAAATGGATGCCCAGTCACTAGCGAGCAATGATTGTGACTCAGGAGTGGAATGCCATGAATGCTATACCAACACCAAGCCTTGGACCATGAGGTAAAGAGACTTACTGCAATATTGCTGACCCCTGCAGGCAAGCCCACCCTGGCTGCACTGTACCATCCAGGACTGAATGTCTTGCTGAATCAGAGATGAAATTTACAAGACTACCAGGATCTCATCTCTCCTTTCTGGATGTATACGGGTCACACCACACAGCAGAAAGGCGTTAAATCCAAGTCTTGGATTATCTGGCCAGGATCAAGTGGCTAGTGGAAGGGTAAACAATGATGCAGTATGTATGTTAGCTGCTTTTGTTTGTTGGTTTTTCTGATGAGACTTGGATATATATGGAATAGTGATAGCTTTGGTGTAATCTCTGTTCTGGAGATGGTGTATGGGTTTGGAATTATTTTTTTTATTTTTTATTTTTTGATAAGTACGAATTGTAACCATTGGCTAAGAAGGTTTTGTGAAGGTAGTGAAGTGCAGTGGAGAGGGCACTGTTATATGAATTAATTTAGCCCTGTTATATAAAGTTTTAATAATTGCATACTGATGAGAGGGGAGGGGGCAACTGAAAAATTCTTTATATGGCTTTTTCAATGAGAATCAAACAATTTCGATGTATGCAGGTTTTTCATCCCACATACATGCCAATTGGCCATAAGAACACATGCAATTTACAAAAACAATGTTGTTGGTAGTGGGAGGTAGATGCCATTGATAATAGTGTCGTGTATTTGGAGAATTGAATAGCAGTAGAGACAGTGAGATCTGTGTAGTTGAGTAGAGCAGAGCAGTGCCCTCTTGTGATGAGTCCTTGGAGGTGTCACATAATAATACAGAAATTTACACAGCATGTGATGTTATCTTGCAATCTCCTGATTTTGGACTATGCATTGTGCTATAGTCACAAAAGTAATCAGCATTCATCAATTAAAAATTAATCAACTTGTATATTATGTTCACTTTAATGATTTTTTGTTTAACAGGTAATCAAAATTCAGGTTTTTCAAAAAATAATGAATAAAAGCAGTGATTCAATTATACTACATGGTATAATTTAATCACAATGCATTTTAAAAATTAATACTTTTTTAAAATTTTTCCATGATGTCTTTTATCTCACTATCTCTACATTTAAGAGATGGATTATCTAAGCTGGATTATTTAAGCATGAATATGTTCAATGACTGTTCCAAGTCTGATTAGTAGTAGTCTCAGAAAGTTTTACAAAACTATGGACACTTTCTGTTCGGCTCATTTTGATCTTTTAATGTAAGAATAACATAAAATAACATAAAGAAATAAGCATCTGGAATGATATAAAATGTACAGGACAACTACAAATGCGATTACAAAAATCTATTCCTAAAAATGTATTATATGCACAATGTCAAACCTCCACTACTGTAAAAGGCAACTCAGTTTTTCATACTTGAAAAAATTTCAATATGTCCTCTGTGTACTGTTCTGCATACATCAAGAGAATATTCAATACTTCATTCAAAACTTGCTACAACATGTGGTAGGTAATCAACCATATCTATCATAAATCTCCACAGGAAAATTTTGATGGAATCAAGACAGTATTTCATAGAAGGAAAGACTTTTATGATGTGCAAAATTTTTATGTGAAAAAAAAAAAAAAATACTGAGTAGTTCTTCAGAAAGTTTAAGTTTGATTTTTCATGTGTATCGCACTTTTATAGAAATAAATTCTTGTAATATATCACAGCATTTATAGTCACCTTATATCATACCAATATTTTAGCAGTCACCAAATACATCTTTACAAAGTATAAAAGAATTGTGCACAGGCATGCAAGAACTCAAAAGGAAAACAAACAATTAACAGTATTTACCACAGTCAAAATTGGAGCTATCTCCAGGCACAATAAGTTTTAGTCTCAAATAAGTCTTTTAGGCAATCATATGCATATAAATTGAGTGATACTGACAAGCTGTGACAGATTCCAAAGACAGTCTCTTCCAAGTTTCAATCTACATCTAGATATAATTTTCTACTGGATCCAATGATCAGTCATTGGCATGGTCAGGGGAGGAAGTGCAGGTGTATCTATGTTCATTTGTGATGGTATGGTTTTTCCAGTCTGGACAAAGTAGATCACTTTTTACAAGAACTTATTTAGGTCTTTGTAGAGGCCTGGATGATCAATATGATAATACAGAACATGTATCAAATACTTGAACATATTTACAGAACTTATAAACACATGCAAGGTGCTGCTCAGATCTTATTATAAGATGCAGATTTAATCGTGCATTTATAATAAGTCACCCTTTCCACTAGACTTAATAGTCAAAATCAGTAGCACATGTGTACACTTCTGAGCAGCCTTTTTTTTTTTTTTTTTATAATCGCTGTTCATATTTTTATCCATGTAAATGTTCTTCCAATCTAGTTTAAGTATGCCAGTTTGCCACAGCAAAGGATCTGAAATGCCTGGATGATCTTAGGCAGTGGATACCACAAGATGAAATTATAAACATGCAAAGCATTGCTATATTAATTTCTACTGGCTAATTCCTAATTATGCATTAGCAAAGCTGCTTATCTGATTGTCCACATTATTCCACAAAGTAAAACAATCCAACTCAGAATATAGTGATTACTGATGTTCAAGGCATGTCATTTATCCAAGTATATCCAAGTAATATTTTTCTAACCATTTATTACAGAAAAAAAACATTTTATTACAATACATTATATTAAAAATCACTGATGAATAATTGGACAATCAATTTAAGAAATAATATAGGCAGTTATGTTGAATTTTTTCTTGACAATTATTCATAAGACTATTACACTTTTTTATAAAATCTTTATCAAGTAGCTTTATTTTTATCCTCCTACATTTTTCGCCAATCTGTTTCTATTGGCATCCTCAGGGAATACAAATCAGTAAGCACAAAATGAAGGTTTACAGACTAGGTTATAACCGATGGTTCTAAATGATTTAGAACCATCGGTTATAACCTAGTCTGTAAACCTTCATTTTGTGCTTACTGATTTGTATTCCCTGAGGATGCCAATAGAAACAGATTGGCGAAAAATGTAGGAGGATAAAAATAAAGCTACTTGATAAAGATTTTATAAAAAAGTGTAATAGTCTTATAATATAGGCAGTTGTTTTTAACATATAACAGCAATAAAATTTATATTACCAGCACTTCTACTACAGCCTTTTTCTTCAAATATCTCAAAAGTATACAGCAATCTTTCAATTATCTGACCTTCAAATGAACAAAATTTCAATTAACAACCCATGAATGGGTTACTGTGTTAAATACCTTCTGTATACCACCATGCAATTGTACTTTCAAATTATCCAACTGGCAAATTGCTATCCTACTGTGGTTGGATAATCAAAGAATAGGAGGGGAAAGCGTGGTGGTGGAGTACCGCTTATGATAAGTGACGACCTATGTCCTCTAAGAGTGGAGGCTTTGGAAGGCAGTGAGACAAATGATTTTGAGAGCATGTGATGTGAGGTAGAGGTGGACAAGACAGGATATTTGGTGAGGTGTTGCTACACACCCAGGAGCACAGAGGATGGGGACCAGGAGATGTTTAGACAGTTAAGTTTGGCAAGTGCAAGAAGAATGATTGTTATGGGAGATTTTAACTACAGTAGTATAAATTGGAGAGAGGAAGATGCATGTAGCAACAGGGGAATGGAATTTCTAGAATTCTTGAGGGACAAATGTCTTAGGCAACATGTAACAGAGGGAACAAGAGGTTCAAGAGATTTGGATTTGGTTAGAGCATCAGAAGAGCTCATAATAACTGAGATGACATCTATCCCACCAGTTGGAGAGAGTGACCATATGGTTTTGACTTGGAAAATGAATAGACATGCAGGAGTATCAAAGAGCCAGGAACTTATGTGGAATTATAAGGCAGGTGATTATAATAGTCTTAGACGTCAACTTCGGGAAGTTTCATGGAGGGAGGAATTGGAAGGCCGGGATATCATTAGTGCGTTGGAAACTGTGAAAGAATATTTGTTAGCAGCAATGGTAAGTTGTATACCACGAGTGAAGAAGAGGACACGATTTGGAGTAAAGTGGATGACAAACAATATTAAACAGGAATTGCATGCGAAAAAGAGGCTATGGAAAAGATATAAGGAGACAGGTGAACAGAAGATGCATGAAGAATATAAGACAAAGGCCAGAAGAGTGACTAGAGTGGTAAGGAAAGCAAAACTGGAATATGAGAGGAGATTGGCCCTAAGATTCAAAGAAAATCCTAGGGAATTTTTTAGCTATGTGGCGAGTAACGGGAGAAATAACTGTGGAAGAATGATATTGTGGGATAAAAATGGGAATAGAGTGACTGATGCAAAGGACATAGTGGAATTGTTCAATGAACACTTTATTGGAGTATTTCATCCTAGAGGAGTCAGTTTTAAGGGATAGGACAGGTTCGAGGTTTAGAGGTACAGGAGGAGAGTGTGTTTCAGATACTGAGTACTCTGGATGTCAGTAAAGCTTTGGGACTGGATGGTATTTCATCACCAGTTTTGAGAGAATGTGCTAGGGAACTGACAGTGCCTTTAACCTGGCTTTTCAATGAAAATCTGGCTGTGGGAAAGGTGCCCAGGGAATGGAAGGAAGGTAAGATAGTACCATTGCATAAGGGTGGTAACAGACTGGAAGTGTCTAATTATAGGCCAGTTTGTGTGTCATCAGTAGTTGTTAAGATCTTGGAGAAAGTAGTGAGGGACCGCATACAGCATTGGGCAGATGAGGGTAATGTTATCTGTGAGAGTCAACATGGATTTGTGAAAGGGCGCTCTTGTTTTAGCAATATGCTAGCCTTTTATAATAAAGTTACAAGAACATTAGATGAGGGAAAGGCATATAATGCAATTTTCTTAGACTTAGCAAAGGCATTTGTCAGGGTGCCACATGATAAGCTGATATTTAAGTTGCAGCACATGGGTCTGGATGTCAGATTGGTCAACTGGATTCAGGATTGGCTGTCCGATAGGTATCAGAGAGTTGTGTATGGTGGAGCAGTTTCCAGGAGGCAGAGGGTTACAAATGGGGTCCCACAGGGCTCAGTACTAGGACCTATATTGTTTAACCTTTATATCAATGACATTGCCAGCGGATTGCAAGGGGATATTCAGCTGTTTGTGGATAATGCGAAGCTGGGAAGGATTATTAGTAATAGTGCATATGTGGTAGCCCTGCAAGAGGATTTGAATAAGCTAGATAGATGGGCAAATGAATGGTGGTGTCAGTTTAATGCAGCAAAATGTAAGGTCTTGAGGTTTGGGAAACATCGATGGGATGCTGCATACTCTATGGGAGGAATTAGGAGAGACAAGAGATCTGGGGTTGATGATTGATAGAAATCTGAAATATAGTGGACATATTGCAAAGGTGGTGAAGGTAACACAGAGGATTGCTGCAATTATGAGGACACTGACCTGCAGAGATAAGTGGGTTATCATTCCGTTGTATAAGTCTCTGATCAGACCACACTTAGACTATTGTTCTCAGATTTGGTCCCCAGGGTTTGAAGGGGATAAATTAACTGTGGAAAGGGTACAAAGATGGTTTCAGGACCGTACAATTTTGATTATGAGGATCGGCTGAGGGAATGTGGACTGCAGAGTTTGGTGGATATTAGAAGGAGAGGTGATATGATTGAGACTTTTAAACTGTTGGGAGGCAGTTACAGGATTGACACTGGGGGAGGTCTTTTGCTTGGTTGAACAGTGGGAAGGAGCGATGACAAGAGGCCCTCCCTGGAAGTTACGAAAGGAAACTGTGAGCAAGAGGGTGAGGAGTGGTTTCTTTGCATGGAGGCTGGTTAAACCGTGGAATGCATTGCCTGATGGAGTGATGAGAGCGAGAACGGTCAATGAGTTTAAGGAGTGGTATGATAGACTTTGTGTTTCTTAGGGGGGACCTCCCCTTGATGAGTCTTGACAGACTTTTATGTTCTTAGGAAGGACCTCCCACGATGAGTCTTTTGACTCCATGGAGGCCTGAATAATAATAATAATAATAAGTTTGATAATCCTCAAAATCTTTGTTTGGTTAAGCATTATTGAGTTCATTCTTTTGGTGTTGATATATCAATAAATTGGCCTACTTCAACCTAATCATAATTTTATGTAAAAAGTAAGATAAAATCATTTTATTCCAAAAAAAAAAAAATGAACCCTTAGCCCACTCAGTACTATAGATTTACAACCTTTTCTGGGGTGGATATCACATAAAAAATCCTCAGGAATACCTCTTTGAAAAATGACAATGTGTGTGTGCACACACACACACTTTACATGGAATTTTATCTCCTTGAAGTACTGAAGGGAGACATCCTAATCTACCTTAAAAGAAAAATATAATGACAGTTATATACTTCCAGGCATAATATGGAAGTTAAAAATGGATTTTGACTTTAAAAAAAATAACCAACAAGTTGAGGACTACCCAAATAGAAATACTTAGGTCAGAGCTGAGATCAAGGTGACATACACTCTTAAAAATGGACAAAGTTAATATCTGAATGGTATCCCAGAGATGGAAAGAAAGCTATGTGAAGACCAAAGAGATAGCTGAAACTCAGTGGCATACAATATCTTACAGGATGACTTAAATAGGCTGGTGGTTTGGGCTAAACTAAATGGCTACCAGTTTAATGTGGCCAAGTGTAAAGTGATGCAGCTTGGAATGATGAGATCATATGCTGTTTAGCATATTGATGGAACTGAACTGCAGGAGGTTCATGAGGCTAAGGACTTGGGAGTTATTGTGGACAGAGAACTTAAGTTTCAAGGGCATATTGCAAAGGTTGCCAAAACTTCACATCAGATTACATGGTTATTGAGGAACACACTGAAAAGCAGGGATAAGGAAGTGATTGTCCCACTTTATAAAGCATTAATAAGACCTCATTTGGACTATACTGTGCACAGATCTGGTCACCTCGATTTCTTGGTGATGTGGAAATGGTGGAGAGGATTCAGAGGTGGGTTATGAAAATTGTTGCAGGCCTGTGGGATGTCTCCTACGAGGATATATTGAAGGTCTGTGGGCTTCAAAAACTAGTTGATAGATGTATGAGAGGAGATATGATAGAGGCATATAAATTTAAATTATTAAAAGGGTTTTATAGGATTGATACTGATAACCTTTTTAAGACCAGTGAAGGAAGGGAGAGAACAAGGAGTCATCCTTGGAGATTGTGTAAGAGTGTGGTTAACAAGGGTGTTAGGACTAGATTTTTTGCTTGGAGGGTTGTAAATGGGCGGAATGCATTGCCAGAGGTGGTTGTGAATGTGTTTAAGGGGAAGTATGACAGGTATACTGGCCCTCGTATAGAATGAAGTTCGCCATGCCTGGTGTAGATGGGGCAGTTTGTTGTAGTTGGTGGATTGAGTGGTGGAGACGGAGCTGTATTGTAGTCTGACTACCTCCACCTGACTTTGTAGTCTTACGATGGCTTGCCATCTGAATTTGTCAGTTAGCCCCCATAGCTCAATTAACAGAACGACAATATGTTGCACACTTCGGTTGGAAAACACCTAAGATAGATTCTCATCATGATGAGAGGAATCTCTTTATATGGGCTTTTTTTTGCTGGCCTGGTTGGCCAAGTGAATAGCGTATCCACTCTCCAGCCAAAAGGCTGTGGGTTCAAATCCTGCCGTGGACATGGAATTTGTGATTGTCTGTGAAAATACTAGTCGTGGTGGACAGTAGATGGCATTGGTGTAGACGATGCAGTTTGTTGTAGTTGGTGGATTGAGTGGTGGAGACGGAGAGTTGTAGAGTAGGTGCCCTCCATCGATGAGTCTTTGGACTCCTTGAAGGTGTCACGTAATATCAGTAATAACAAATGATGTCTTGCAGCCAAATGCAAGAATTCTGATATCCCAAAATATCCTGTTCTCACTCCCCACATGAAATAGGAAACCAAAACCTACTCCAAAACTCACTTTTATGCTGTTCCTCATTTGCATATACCACAGTAGCACTCATTTGTATATGATAACCAGATTCATTGTCACTTTATTAATAACGTAGATGACTTTCAGATCCCCCCCCCCTTTCCTCCTGATTTATTAAGAAAATTTTTGCAATGATTCTTAATTTATGCAAAAAGTGTACAATTTAAAATTGCTAAAAATAAGGTTCCGTTTTCTGACTATGAGCTCATATGAAATTTGCTTATCAATGAATACTATTCAGCAACCAAACATGCAAAAATGTTCTGAACCTTTGGTTCAAAATTTCATAATGTACAAAGAGTGCTTATCCTAAGCTGTCTTGTGATCCAACTAAGGACTACAACTCAGCAACTGAAAAACTGCACTATAAAATAAAGGTACAACAATATATTATTAATGAGGATTTTCATAAACCTCTTCTAATTTCAAAATCAGTATAATATAGCATGCTCATTTTGTTTAGGAGCCCTCCTAAGTTTTGAGCTCACTGACTTGAACCTGTGATTTAGTGATTAAAACTATTATGAAATTTGAATTAGGTTACATTAAATCAACAATATATAATGCATTTTGAAAAAAAACATACCATTAAATTATATTTAGGGAACTGCAGTACTTCTACTACCTTCATAAAACTGAGACGGTATATGGATAAAATATTTTAAAGATTTAAGAAGTGAACCAGAAAGAAAATGATCAACTATAAAAGATCAAAGTATAAAGGTTACCCCCCCCCCCAAATCTCTAGCTTCATTTATTTCCTGAGGACAGTGGCATCAATGTGATACATGGCTTGTAATCTATTTATCTCAAAATGCATAACTTTACACTTCTCGACATTGAACTAACACCCATTAACTTTTGCCCATACTGACAGCCTATTTAAAGCGTCATGCAAGCTCTCCACATCACCCTGATTAGCTATTACTCGCCTAATTTTGCATTTCGCAAACAACTGAATATTTCCTTTTAGGTTATTTCCTATATCATTTACGTACAAATTAAACAGCAATGGTCTCAGCACTGAACCTTGCGGCACACCACTAATTACTTGTTTTCGATTTTGCCACTCCCATATACCGCTTTTTGATATCTCTCCAGCAACCACCCTCTTAAGCAATTATGCAATTAAAGCCTAAGTGGATGTCTCAGGCTTCCACCATGCCTGAGATACTGATTGGTCTATAATTTGTTACTCTAGACTTAGAACATCCCTTATGTAAGGGAATTATTTTGCCCTCTTCCAATTCTTTTCAAACTCTACCAGAGATAAATTAAACAACTCAGTCAAAGGCACTGCCAATTCCTTTGCACATTCTCGCAAAACCCTAGCTGATATCCCATCTAATCCCACAGCTGTATTTACATTAAGATTCTGCACTATGCTAAGAACCTCCGATTCATCCACCTCTGTTCCCATGTTTGTGTCTGTCACATAGGTTAAATCAGTAACCTCACTAGGTGATATAGCCTTGCAACGTGGTCACTCAGTAGCACAACTGTGTTTTTTGCTTCTGTCTCCTTGTAACAATCATCACTTATTATAGTTAATATTTCATAGTCATTCTTTCTCTTACTTGCCACATGACAAAAGAACAATTTGGGATTTCCTTTGGCCTGCTTAGCTAGATTCTTCTCATGATTTGATTTTGCCTTCCTTGCTATGCTGGTCACCTTTCTTGCCTGAGCCTTATACTCTTCATGAGTTTCCTGGTTACCTTTCTCTTTATACTCCCTCCACAGCTTTTCTTTTTCCGTAGCTCATGCTTAATGATATTACTCATCCATCTAACTCCTATCCAATTAACCCTCCTTACCCTAGGTATATAATTTAATGCTGCTTCCTCTAAATGGCCCTTAGCTATATCCCATGCACTACTAACATCCTTACCCTGTAGTGTTTTATGCCAGGGTATAGATTTAAGCTTCTTCCTAAGAATATCATAATCAACTGCTTTGTAGTTCTACAAATATCCCTTCTTGATAGAATATTCCTCATGTTTTACAATTTACCGAGTCAAGACTGCATGTCACTTTCACCAATTAGCAGCAATGTTGTCAAGTTGGTTATGGATAGCTCTTCTGATCCTATGACCAGGTCCAATACTCTCCCAACCCCTAGTCCCCTCCATCACATGTTCTTAAGTAATTATCTCTCAGTAGTTGTATAAATTCTATTTCCTTTCTGCCATGTGATCTTTCTTCCTTCCAGTCTATATCTCCATAGTTGAGGTCCCCCCCATAATAATCACTTGACCTGTACTCATTGCACTAATTTGGCAATGTGTCTTTCCAGATCATCTGTGGAACTCCTTGGTCTACAGCAACAAGCAACTGTACATTTTGTCTTACTGGTCTTAATCTCAACACCAGAATACTTCAAATGAACAGCCACCCTGTCTACTATTCTTTTTGGTTGCAATTCATCTGCTATCATCAGCAGTACTCTTCCCTCCCTATTCTATCTTCTCAGAAAATACTAAGCCCTTCACACATTCAATCCCTGCAACTACATCAACTGCTATTAGCCAAGTCTCACTAATGCCTATAACCTTTGATGAGGTTGCACTAATCAATGCCAACTCCACCCCCCCCCCCTTTTGTTCCTGATACTTCTGGCATTAGTATATAGAAACGGCAACATCCCTTTATTCCCCCACCCACCTTTACTTTCTGAACTGACTATCCTATTCAATATTTTTGCTTGAGAGACTAGATTCCTCACTTGGTCATTCTCACACTCACTTCATGGGTGCTTTCACACAAACTCACTTGCTTCAACCCTAATTGCTCAAGTTTCCCCAAATGTGTATGTCAGCGTGTTCAGTGAACAATACAGAACAATATTGATATGTACATAAGTTTCACCCATCTCAGAAGTTGCTATAGATGCTGATGCAATCACTCCTATTAACCTTACTAGTTGGAATTGTATTATTTTTTTATGGATATGCTTTTGTATATCGTAATATACAAAATATGCGAGCCAACAACATATTAACATCTAGCTTTACAGAAAACTGCTTATGAAAATAAGGTCCAGACAAGAGGAAAGAGCATGACACTATAGCTCAGGGTGGGGTGGGGGAGATCACATGAAAGTCAGTTACATTAAGGAAAAAGTGATGCCATCTGATTATCATATACTAATGAGTGATGCTGTAAGCTGCAAATGAGCCACAGCTTAAAAGCAAGCGTTTTTGAGTGGATTTTTCATTTCATGTCTAGAGTGAGAACAAGACATTTCATGATAGTATAATTTTTGGACATGGGTGCAAGACATTTAACTGATGAATTAAGGTGGCAAGCATCGTAAGACCATCATATGGCCAGCCAAAGTCAATCAGAGATAGCCATATGATTGCATGTCTGTCATTTCATGGTTCACAGACTGTGGAACCAATTCCAACAATCACAAACACATTTTGGAGATACAGTGAAGGAAGGGCATAGTCTACAAACTGCAGTGAGTGACATATCTCCAATTATCTGCTCCCCAAAAGAGGAGTACTATCTTGAATCTGCTATCTGACCTCGCATCAGCTAAAGGCTCACTGGTATCTGTTTCCACTATGCACAGAAAGCTTCACTAAGGTGGTCTGCATGTTCCTATCCTGTCAGAGGAAACAATGTTTGAAATGTGCCATAGCTACATATAAACTAGACCAAAGATTAATAGAGGTTGGCACTGTTTACAAACAAGACCTGATTTACCTCTTCAGAATCACTACTCAGAACCTGCTGCCGGGTGTGCTCAGAAGCTGCAGCATGCTCTCTTTGCTGGTTGGCATGCTATTTAAAAAGTTCAGTCTTTTTTTTAAACACACCTGTATTTTTAATTTATTTTTTACATAGTCCAGGAACCCTGCTCTATAGGCTAAACATGGAACTTTTTCAAACCACTTCAGCCCCCCCCCCAATAAGCAGGACATGGACTGGGAAATGAAATTAAAGTAAATACCTAATTCCAATAATTATCTTAAATGTTCATGATTTATGATTGACACCACACAAGAGCAAAATTACTGTCAACAGAGCAGAAGGCATTACAATCATGTAATTGTGCCAGCAATTCATGCTGTACTGGGAGAAGGGGGAAAAACATCCTAGGATATAACAGAATCTATTGACTATTGCACTTTCAGTGCAATAGTCAATAGATTCTGTTATATATCTAATATAATCTAATAGATCTAATAGATTCTGTTATATAGATTCTGTTATAATCTAATAGATTCTGTTATATATCCTAGCCAATAGTCTTAAAATGATAGCCTTCCAAATTTTAGACAATTAATGCTCTAAGAGATGTTATTTTGTAATTCCCTTTGTTGAATAAAAAGCCTTTTATTCAACAAAGGGAATAAAAGTAGCAGGTGAGGATAGCTCTTAGCTATCAGTGATTTCAAAGGCATCTGGGGAGACAAGGGGATAAGAGAATACAGCAGACAACTGCTGCATCTTGTGGTCTCTAACACTATACTGCTACAAAGATTTTCTTGAGTTGCAGGGTTAAAAACCATCTTGTGGTCTCTGAGTTGCAGGGTTAAAAACTAGTTTCTATAACAGATATAAATTATTTTAGATAGTCATTAATGCACTAATAACTAAGATATCCGACAACACGGAAAAAATTGCATATGTTCTCAAAAGATATAATATACATCTATTCTTCAAAATGTACCCAAAATGCCTTTATCAGTTCTAAGTATCTAGTATGTATTCTATTGCTCCTAGCATCTGAAATATATTAGTCAAACTGGAAGAACAGCCAATAATCACCTAGAAGAATGCAGAAAATATGTCCAATATCTACACTACAGCTGCTCTTAGGTTGCAGACCATGACATTGACCATCAGATTTGGAAGGGGAAGGCCTATCTATTACACAGATGTAAATATAAATCTGAGATTATTTTTAGAATTAATCAGAACTGCTCCCAACATGAATAAACATGGCTGCCTCATTCTACCAGAAACCTGAGAGTGCATTATTATGAAACCAACAGATGTGAACATTCAAGATCCTTTCATACCATGCTCATGGAGGATGCTAGTTAAGAGTGCAGGATTACACCATGCTGAACTGTCTACATTCCTGTTGTACATGCATACCTCATATTCCAGTGCCTATGAAGATGCCTTGCTTACAAAGGCAAAATATTGGCTATTAATTTACTAAGTCAGTTAATTATTATTTCTAAACATCTGTATGAGTGAATAATTAATACACCCATACTTTTTGAGATTGAAAAGCACCATGGCTAATAATGATACAAGTCTCTCAGATTTGTCTTGGCTTCATGTACTATCAGTTTGTTCATTTTAGTCTTGTGTGAAGCTGCAAATATTGAATGCATGCATGGTTTGCTTGTTCTTACTATTGCAATAATGACAGCTCATGAACTTCTTGTCCTTCAAGGCAGATATAAAATTTCTTCCTCTGTGCATAGCTGAATAAGTTGTAAGTACTTTATCAACTCACAGATGTGCCAAAGGATGGAGTTCCCCCGCCCCTGGAAAATGGTTGAGAGATGCTCGTTTGATTTGTGGTTTAAGTTATTATTATATGGCATCTCTGGAGACTCTCACTAACCTTCAATTACCTATACTTTCCTTAAACTCATTCACTGTTACAGCACTCACAACAAATTCTGGCACTGGTCATTCAGCACTCTCCATGCAAAAATTTAGTTGCACAACCTTACTAAATACACTCTTACCCAACTTCCAAAGCTCATCCCTAGTTCTCTGACTGTCATATATTGAAAATTTCCTTTGTATCAATTTATAAAACAAATTTGTATCGATTCATAAAAATCTTATAAGTTTCTATCATATTCCCTCTTTTCTGCCTGTCTAAACTTTGTAACCCACACAGCTTCAATCTACTCATAAGGGAGCATTCTACAAACCTGTAACCAGCCTGTTCACTCATCTCTGAATCCTCTCTTCCACCTCCTGATTCTCCCAAGAAACCCAGGTGCAAAACATAGCTGAAGCATAGCCATATGAATAATAACTTGTTTATCTTTAGTTATCACATTTTTCAAGATCCAAGTAGTTGTTTGAGCTGTTTTACCAACTTTTGCAATATGCCTTCTGAACTTCAACTCTCTTCCACCATTATACCCAAGTCCCCAGCCTCATCAATTTCCTGTAATCCAGTATGTAACCTTTTCAATCCAAACTGCACAATCTTACATTTTATAACAATAAAATGACAATCATAATCTTTCTTGCACAATGCTGATTTATTTAAATCATCCAGCAGAATATCCACATCATCTTTATCAACTATTGCCCTCCCCAGTTTCGCATCAACAAACAACTAAATATCTCCCTTAAATCTTTCTGTATACCACTGATATACAAATTAAATAGTGGCCATAGTACAGAACTCTGAGGTACTCCACTAGTCACCCTCTTTCTCCTATAGATTCCATTCCACCATATACTTCTCTCTCTCTCTAGTGTCTGTCTGTCAGCCAACCTCCATCCATGCTACTACCTTCATAACCATTCCCATCTGCTCTAACTTTTGTGATAGTTTTTCCATGCTGTATTCTGTCAAATGTAAAGTCCAGCAGTATCATGGTGTAGCCATTTCCTTTATCCAATTCCAATGTCACTTTATCATAAAATGTGAATAAATTACTAAGACAGGACCTACACTTTACAAAGCAGTGCTGCCCACTATAAAGTATTGTATCCCTATTTACCCATTGTTGGATTTTACTTGAACCAACTTTTCCAATACTTTTATCAACCACACCTAAGATATTAAGTAGTCTGTAGTTTGCTACTTCTGTCTTGGAACCACCTTGATGTAACGGAACTATCTTACTCTCTTTCCACTCCATTGGACTTCAGAAGCAATGTCAGTTCTCTTGCATATTTACACAGCACACAGGCTAACCATCTGATCCCACTGCTATATTCACATTGATATTTTTCAATATGAATACCTCCTGTTCATCTACCTCGATTTTGACGTGTCTGTCACATCAGCAACTGCAAAATCTCTCCTGGATGATACACCTTTACAAAATGTTCACTCAGCAACTCAACTATTTCTTTTGTCTCTATCACCTTCCTACCATCAGCACTGTTAAAAGTCATCTTACCATAGTCATTTTCACTCTTACTTGCTACATAATGGAAAAAAACTCTTTCAGATTTACTTTGGCCTCCTTAGCTAATTTTCTCTCACAATCTGATTTCACATACTAGTTTGCATGCACTGTGTACCACTAATGAGGATGCTGATAATCTTTTTCTTTATATCCCTAGTTTTTTTTTTTTTTTTCCTCCGCTCTGGCTTTATATCTTCACTCATTCACTTAATCCCTGCCTGGTTTATCCTCCTGACCTTGGGTATACAGTCTGACACTGCTTCTTTCAAACAATTCCTGACCACTTCACATGGTCTACTGACATTCTTTCCTCATAGCTTTTCAATAGCACTACTCAAAGATGTCCCCTAAGTCTGTCATAATTACCAGCTCTATAGTCCAATATATATAAACCCTTTCTTGACAGAGAATTCCATGTTTAGCAACTTCAAGAACAAGACTGCATGGTCAGCAGTACCTCACCTCCTGTTCTATTCCCTCTATCCTCCCTGAAAATACAATGCCCTTTACATTTTATTCATATAACTATATCATTTTCTGTTAACTAGTTCTCACTGCTACCTATAATTTTGGCCCAGCAGAGCTAATCATATTAGAAACTCCTTTTCCTTATGATACCGCTGGCATTCATGTACATGCACTTCAACATCTCTTTGTACCCACAGTTACCCTTGTATAATGTCATTACCAACCCATTCAAACCTGTGAAATGGCATTCAACAATCATTTCTCTACACACACACACACACACACACACACACACACACACACACACACACTTATTTTTCTCAGGGGGTGGCTAGACACATTCTTGATTGCATCTTGCACCGAACATCTCTAGTTTCCCTGGTTTTGCAATTACAAGCACTAGAAAACACTTTCTCCAAAACCATTCAAATATAGTCCATCAGGCATACAAAGGCAGCCTGGTAGGTCAAGTGGTTAGCATACTCACTCTCCAACCAACAGGTCACAGGTTTGCATCTCATTGTGGGAATGAACGTTTGTCATTGTCTTTAGGTGGGAGATGAATTTCACTGCCCAGTGTGAGACCAATATTCTGCTTATTGCAGGCATAACTTGAAAAAGTTCCATGTTTGACCTCTAGAGCAGGGTTTCCAGACTTATGTAAATATAAATTAAATTACAATATATATTATATATAATTGATAAATATGTGGGTGATCCTTAACCCACCCATAGTACAAATATACCATATACCATAGGTTTACTAACAACTTTTCGTGGGTAGTAACCACACATGTGGTTATTCACACACACACATCTTTTCATCCATGAAATTCACTCCAAGTTACTGAAAAATGATATGGTATTTTCACTATTTTTTTGCACCAACGCTCACCTCCATTAAAAAAGATTAGTAGCAAAACTATACCCATCCCATTATATATATATATACATATATATACAGGTAACCCTCATATAATGCGGTTTCGATATACCACGGTCTACAAATTGTAGTAAACCCCTGTTCAACGCAGCACTCATACAATGCGATTTCAATATAACACAGTCTATAAATTATAGTAACCCTTTTTCTTTTCATATATTTCTCACTGCACGACTTAAAAATAAAATTTTATCTTCGTTAAATTTGTTTCAGCTCGTATCGTGCATGCAGTTATAAGTAGCGAATTAATATTAAGGGAAATACCCTTTAGCATGCATGTACATCAATTGTTTACCATATAAAGTGTTTATTGTTGATAATTGTCTTTGTTTTCTGGAAGCGCATTAAAAATCACAAGTGTGTTAATCTCAAGCTGAGCACTTTATTTTCTGGTGAGTTATATAATTAATATGTAATGCATTTTTTATGTAAAAAATTTTTTATAATAATGGCCACTTAAAGGCTTTTGCTGATATGAGTGAAAATGAAATTAGTGAATTAATTGATGGTGAAACAGATTTAAATGAGGAAGAACTGGTACAATTAATAGATGACGTCGAACCAAATGGTGGGGACACAGAATCTTCTGCCAAAGATTCTAACTGTGATGAATCGTTAAAGAATTCAGTTTAAAGAAATTAGCAGAAGGATTGAACTTGACAAGAAAGCTAGGAAGTTATTTTACGGATTCCTGAATGGAGCACTCTGGAAAATTCATGAGACTAGTGGATATTTTGTTAGCTCCATATTATGAACTTAATAAAAAAAAAATTGCAGCATAGTGGTAAGCAAGGTCTCATTACTTACTTCTTGATAACTAAACCAGCTGAAGTATGCAATGAGAATTATATACAAATGATGTCCAAGAGACTTCAAGTGATGACGACGCCCGGCCACTCGTAAATAAAAAACATCTTGGAAATGTTAGTTTTGAAGACAGTGATGACGATTAAAATATGCCTAAAACAGATTTATGCATTATGTGTGATGAAGTTTATGTACAATTTGTAATTTTTATAAGTTTATTCTATGTATGTTTCATAGTTTATATGTTTTCTTAACTTACATGAATTACGTGAATTAAATAAAATTATTTTTGTTTTATATGTCATTGTTTATATAATTTAAAAAAAAAAAAAAGATTTTGGAACATAACCCTACTTTTTCTATGTGATCTGAGTCTTGCATAACGCAATTTATACAACACGGCATTTCTATGGAACCTAACATCCGTGTTATACAAGGGTTACCTGTATTCCTTTCTATATTTAGTTTAGAAATATACACATGCATGCATGTCTACTTCTTTCAAAAGGTGATCTAATGCAGTCAAAGCCATTCTCAGTGATATGTATGTGTATGTATATATATCAGCACTCTTCAGTTCAAAGACACTGTTTTTTGTGGATTGTGGGACCATTTTTAATATATAATTATTAAGAATGAAACAGTTTTAAGTCATACTGTACTATGAAGTATTACACATTTTTACTCAGAAGATTAAATTAGAAATCTGAATTAAAAATTATTAAATACTGTGTTGGACTTCGTTTAGTCAAAATTACAGCACATATGCAGTTTGGCATAGATTCCACAAGGTGTTGGATTGCATCTGCAACATACCAGGCATTCACTAGACAGTCTTTTAACTGCCACAGATTTCACAGAAGAGGACTTTGCTCCCAGATCTGTTTTTCTAACATGTCCCATACATTCTGAATGGGATTCAGATCCAGGCTTTGTGGTGGCCGGGGAACATGGGTGAAAGTCGCTGTCATGATTGCTGAATATCCATCACCTACTGGATATAAAAAAAAAAAAAAAAAAAAAAAAATTAACACTGCAGGATGGACTTAATTGGCAACAATGTTCAGATATTCCTTGGAGGACACCCAATCTTCCACTAATATCAAAGGGACCTTCTCTACTAAAAGAATATGCCCTTCACCATGATACCACCTCCAGAACTTTGAGCTGTTTACAAGGTAAGCTGGGTTCATTGCTTCACGGGGCTCCCAAACTGCCTGCCTACCATTGATACTGAACAAAGTGTATCATGATTCATCTGCCCACATGACATTATCCCACTCTTCCAGTGGCTAATCACAGTGTTCCTGACACCACTGTAGACAAACATTCAAGTTCTTTACAGAAGCGGTTTCCATATAGGCATGCAACTGCCAATACCAGTCCTCTTCAATTTCTTGCACATAGTTCGGTGATATATGGGTCAGGAACAACCTTTATTAAATTTAATCAATTCCTGCATGCAGGAAGTTGTTTGTCATACAAACTTTCTCAGATGACAGGAATCTCGTTCCTGACATCTGACATCTGTCTTAGGAGGTGTCAGGAACGAGATTTCTCTGAGTTAAACCTCAGACAAACAATGTGTGTTATTTTTTCACTGATATAGCAGCTCTGGTCTAATCCATAACTGTGTTAAATTCAAGCACTGGTTCTTTTTGCAAAAGGTTCTCCGAATTTATAACCATGCCAGCCAAGCATTGCTCAGGGAACAAATTGCCACTACTCCCTGTTCCCTGAATGACGCTAACTTAGCTATTCAGGCACTCGAAGAAGAGCTTTCCAGCACCACGAGATTTGGTCTATTTATACGACATCTCGTGCACTGCTGCAGATAAAGAACTTAAAAAAGTACAAGAGCGACACATCAAGAAATTTGAGAATTTAAAAAAGAACTCAACCTCCAAACCACAACTTCCTACCGACACAGTAGTCAACCTTTCGTCAATTAGTTTGAAACCTGAAGCACTTGAAGGTCTCACGTGGCCATAACTTCACCATTGCAACCAGAAGAATACCTGCTGAAGATATTATGATACAAACTGAATGCAGGATATGACACCTTCCAAACCATGTTGCCAACGATATTAGACTGGATGTGGCTTGTGTTATGACCAAAGCAAAACCACAAAAAACCAACATGCCCAATAAGGAATTCAAAACTCTGCAAGAATTAAAGAAAAACAAGGAAATAATAATCACCAAAGCAGATAAAGGGAACACCACAGTATTGCTTAACCAAACGGATTACACAGGTAAGCTTAATGCTCTATTGTTAGATCGGGTTGCTTACCTCCCTATCGAGTACAATCCCACCAACTGACAAATTAGAAAATTCCACAGGCTCCTTAAGAAGGTCACTTCTTGGCTGTAGAAGTCACTAACAAATTAAAACTGTTTAACTCCATACCCCCCCTCACATATATATGGACTCTCAAATATACATAAAGAAAATGTGCCATTACGTTCCATAGCAGATGGCACATTGATTCCCCCATATACAAGCTAGCTAAATATTTGGCCAAAGCTCTCGCACATTATACTGGCAACACACCTTCACACATAAAAAATTCAGCCCACTTCAAAGCCAGCATAGAAAACCTTACACTCCAACACACTGACTTAATGGTCAGTTTGATGTCTCCTCCTTATTCACAAATGTCGCACTCAAAGAATCCTTAGAGCTAATCCAAGCTAAATTTCCTCCCGATATCACAGTCCTATTTCAGTTCACAATGAACTCAGGCTATTTTGTTTGGCAAGGAAAATTCTACAAACAAATAGAAGGGACAGCGATGGGTTCACCACTCTCCCCACCCCTGGCCAACTTTTTTATGGAGACTTTTGAAGAGAAAGCCTTAAACTCTGCCCCACAAAAACCAACCATATGGCTTCCCTATGTTGATGATGTGTTCGCTATTTGGCCACATGGCTCTGATACACTCCTCTCCTTCCTAACACACTTAAACAACCAACACTCCAGAATCAAGTTCACCCTGGAAGAATAAAAAAAACAATTGCCTTCTCTTCTTAGACACACTAGTCACCCACCAGCCTGACAGAATCTTGGTTTTCTCAGTTTATAGAAAACCCACCCATATAGGCAGATACATCCCCCAACAATCCCCCTCCCATCCCCTCACAATAATATGGAGTCATTAAGACACTACATAACAGGGCTAAACTTATCTGTTCAAATGACAATGCCCTAACCACAGAACTAAACCACATTCTCAACACACTCTCAGCCAATGGCTACCCTCCAAAAAATATTGAAACCAATACCCCCCCCCCCCTCACAACAAGGATTACTCTAAATCAATCACCATTCCCTATATCCAAGGCACCTCAGAAAAAATTATAAAAATCCTAAAAAAACATGACTTGACTTCTTGATACAGACCATATAGGAAATTGGCATCCCTTATTCGTTCCACTAAAGACCAACTTCCTCCCCTAGACCTACCTGGTGTATACTAGGTCCCTTGCAGCTGTAAGCTGTCTATTTTGGCCAAACAGGCAGGACAGCTAATATCAGAATTTCAGAACACAAGGACTACATCCGGTTTCACCAATATAGCTGCTCTGGATACCTGCCATAGAATACAGTGGAAGAAAGCCACGATAATACACCGTAGTAAATTCAAATACGAAAGGCTATTCATGGAATCAGCCTCTGCCCTAAGAAACAATCCAAACCTCAACAAATTTGGTTGCATGTGACTGCCTCCCAAATTTGGGAAACCTACATCAGAAGACCTTCAGCCCAAACGGCCAAGAATACCTGCTAGGGGGCACCATCTGGACTTTTAGGAGAAAGAATAGCTTCCTGCTTCGTCCTCATTTACTGTGTATTGTGCTCGCGTGCACGTCTTGTTCCTGTGAAAATGGCAATGTGACGTTGCCGAAATATTGGAAGTGTATTAAAATTTATTTTAATGTATATTCTATTGTACGTTGTAATTTCCTTAAGCTATTCAGTAAGCATGAATCCAAGATGGATGTTAACAGAATCTTCATGTCTGTCCGTAGTAGGCCAAGTCATAGTCACATGGAACTTCATACACTCCAGGATAGATACATTTTGACCCTATTGTTGACCCTACATATGAAAGGTCACAAGACCTAAACTCACTATAGTGCCATGTGTGGGCAAGTGACTAAGGAAAAAATGTAGCCTGTTGATGCATTTTTTGAAGAGTGGGAAGGTGTACTCAGTGGGAAAAAAAGAGTACGAGAGGTCGTATCAGTGTGTTCAAAGCTCTAGGACAGTATATAGGTGTTGCCAAATGGCTGCTTTAGTTCTATGGTTAGAAGAAAATAGACGAATGGAAACAGTCAATTCAGAGTGGCAATGCCCATGAAAGTACAACATTGGTGTCCAGAAGCTAAGGAAGAAAGACATTTTTACTTGTATATGAAAAAATGTTCATGACAACAGCCAAATGTGGATAAAAATTTATTGCCAGCATGCTAATAAATATTACATAAAAAATGTTACAAATTTCATATAAATTAAATTGCAATACATTTGAGGCAAAAGTTACAAACTTCCTAAGGATGTAGTTAAGGAATTAATGTATAGTGCTTACAGAAAACTATGCAGAGAGACATTTCGGTATAGAACGTCCACTCCAAACTATGATGCAGCTCTCACGTCATACCATGCTTAGCGTGGTACTAGCATAATGCTAACCAAGTGATTTTCAGGAGTTCTTGGGGTAAACTGGCCCACTCTTTCAGAGCAAGGATAAGGCATTGTTTTCTGGAGCAAAATTTATGGGAGCAATGAGTCTCCCTATTGCATCCCAGTCTCCAGAAGTATCTCCATTGCTCATGAATGATGTGGTGTAGCACTATCATCAATAAAAATGAATTCTTTGCCTACAACACCACAGAACAGTTGAACATGACATTAAAGAACTTCGTTGCAACATCATTCATAGTCCCTTTTTTCCAACACTTATAGCTTGGTGCATTCATTAAGCATAATGCCTTCCCACACCATGACCCCAGCACTGCCAAATCTATCCCTATCAAGAATATTCTCACGATGATAAGCAGTACCACTTTCACACCAGATCAATCTTTGTCTAGAATCAGAGGAAACACTAAAATGACTCATATGTAAAGAGTACATCCTCATTTATTTATGAGGATGTACTCTTTACATCCATTTGAGGATGGAAAGAGTACATCCTCAAAACTGGACAAGACACCCATTGGTGTCTTGTCCAGTTTTTATGGATACAACACCATTGGAAAACGTGCTATGATGAGCTGTGGATAAAGGGATGTAGACTACAGGCCTTCGGACATATAGGCCTACTTGTCACAGACATCTTCCCACAGTTTGTCGAGATATCTAAGTATCTGTGCTTGAATGGAACCGACTTGTAAGCTTTCCTGCCGTGGCGCATCAATTATGTTTTGCTGTTATAACCCAAAAATCTGTCTACATTGCCACAAGCTGCTTTGTCTAAATTTGCAGTTGTAATCTTCAGAAAGTGTTCATCCTTAGGTTTTAGACACCAGTACCGTTTAGAACAGACACAGCACTTACCTATGGTAAAGTGACTGAAGGGAATCTGTGAGGGAAGGGGATGGAATTTATCCCTAGTAGAGTGGATCAGAGTTGCTAATTTAACATGTGGTTTCAATGTGATGCAAAGGTTATATTTGATTAGTACATTGACTCTGTTTTCAGATATAACTTGAACATAGGGAATAGGAATAATGGCGTTTTGTTATTGTGTGTGTTTGAGAAGTGGTGGAAAGAAAGAGTTGCATCACTACAACAAATAGCCATAGCTCTGTGTGTAAGTGTTTTTAGAATACTACACTGTTTGACTGGATGATAATGTGATTGTTTATGCAGATATCTTCCTAAGTGTGTTGGCTTACTGTAAATGGAAAAAGATAGTGATCCATCTGAAAGGCATGTGACTAATGTGTCAGGAAACAGAAAGCAGTTATTAGATTCTTTTTCTACTGTGAAGTGAATTTCAGGGTGTTGGCTGTTTAAGGCAGGTAACAAAAGCATCCATGGGACCAAATGCCAAACACGTCATCAAGAAAGTGTAATCATGCTAGGTGCTTATGTGTAAATGTGGTATTTTGTTTTCAAAGTGATCCATGTAAAAGTTAGCTAAATGTAGGGGCAGGGCATTTTTCCTTGGGATGTAAAATAACTTGCATGCATAGTAAATTTAAATAATTCAAAGATAGCAGAGGAAAAATTATGTTTTATTAATTAAAGAGTGTCTATTAATGATATATCAGTAATGACATCGAAACTAACCATTATTTTTAAGGATGTGATTTTTAACTAGCCATGTAAAATGGACCGAATATTTTATAAAAGTAGTAGAATGGCCAGTTATGGGAGCAGCAGTCTTAGCTAACTGTTGAGCAAATGAAGTAGGACTCTATGCTATCAACTATAGGATTTAGGGGAATACTAGGTTTGTGGAGTTTCAGTACTCATAAATACAAGGCGATTTAACATGAACAAGTTTTATTTTGTTGATTTCTTTGGGCCAAGAAGACATATTTTTCAATAATTTGCAGACTTTCTTTTGAGATATAGTGCGATCTCTATCAATAATTTGGTAGGGAGAACTGTATTTAGGAGATCCTTTTTTTTTTGTTGTTGTAATCCTCTTCATTCAAGAGGATTGAACCCTCCTAATGAGGGATACAGTTATCATGAATGAAGAGGATAGAGAAAGAGTGGCAATCCCATACGAATAAATAAATGATAACTGTGGCATCATCCTTATCAGCATTATTAATCACAATATTTTTGTACTTATTTAACTTTTTTTTAAAGCAGCTATTTCATTCTGTGGTATATTACATTTAGGTGGTTTAGATTTGTTTAGGATGCTAAACTATGTCTAAACACAGACTATTAACTATTGAAGGTGGAAAATTGTAGATGCCCTGTTGTGCATTCATCATAGGTTCTACTTCTGGAACCTGTTCAGGTGTAACAGTGAAGTTATGACCACAACTGAGAGTGTTCTTAGCTTCTTCTGTAAGTACCTGTGACAATAATTTTATGACCAGGTGATCTCATTGAGGTTGCGGCCAGAGTGCAGTATGTTGACGATGATGTAGGATTTCAAATTTCTTCAAGTGCCTGCTTTTAACTTCTGTGAATCTTCTTTGTGCCAAAACTTTGGCATAACTGAAACATGCTCTGAAGTTACTGATTTGAAATCCAATATAAGTTTAATAAGCATTTTTTTTATAATTAATTGGTTCGATGCTGTAATATGGTTAAAAAAGTTATAACCACTCGCCTTGTCTATTAGATTGAAATGGATGTGCAAAATTAACAGGCTTTCTGGGGGGGGGGGGGGAAGCGGTTGAGCGAGTACACAGATACCAGTGCGGCAGTTGAATGTGCATAAAATTATACCACTGGTAACAAATCAGAATGGGATAATTAAGGACAGTGATGACCTAAGGGGCTAGGCTATTGCACTTTATGTACACTAATGCAAGGAGCATTCATAACAAGGGATAGGAGTTTTTTGCATCGGTTAATACATCCTGCAACCTTCGATATGCAGATGACACCGTGCTAATTGCAGATAATATTATGGATCTCCAAAAACTCATTGACAGAGTATACATAGAAAGCCAAAGAATGGGAATAAATATAAACATCAACAAGACAAAATACATGATCATCAGCAAACATCCAGCCTCATCAATGAAACTGACACTCAATGGGGAAAAATATATCAAGTGTCAAGATATAATGAAAATGAGAACACTATTCTGCAATAAAGACCTAAACATGGAAGTCAGATGCCGAATGCTGAAATGCTACGTGTGGTCTATTCTGCTCTATGGAGTTGAAACATGGACATTGAAGGCGAAGACCATCAAGAAAATCGAAGCCTTTGAGATGTGGCTATACAGAAGAATGCTAAAGATATCATGGACAGAAAAAATTACCAATGAAGATGTCTTAAAATCCATTGGCAAAGCTAAACATCTTGTACAAATAATCAAGAAACAAAAAACATCATATCTTGGCCACGTCATGAGAAACAGCAAATACCAACTTCTACAAACTATTTTGATAGGAAGAATTGGTGGCAAAGGAACTAGAGGAAGAAAAAGAATATCATGGTTTGACAACATCAAGACGTGGACAGGAAAGAGCAGTGCACAACTGCTCAGATTAGCACAAGAGCGCAGTTTGTTCGCCAAGATGGTCGCCGACCTTCGATAGAAGATAGCACAATAAGAAGAAGAATACATCCTGGCCAAAGGCATTAGTGAGACGGCTGATGGAAGAGGATATAGTTAGTGGGATAGATTGTGAAGGGTATAATGTGTTCAAGAAGGATAGAGAGAAAAGAATGGGGGAGGGTATTATTGATGATAGTAAATAACTGCAACAAAACAGGAGTTCAACTGCAAACCAATGAAAACAGTACATTAGAGACCATCAGGTATGAGACAGTGGCCAGCAGAATAAAATATACTGTTGGTTGCTTCTATAGAGCAGGGGATGTAAAGGATGATGGGGATAGTATACATCAGCAAATAAGCTGATTGAGTGGAGTGCAGGTAATTATTATGGGGACAACATAGATTGGAAGGAGGAAAGGACACATGGGAGGAAGGAAATGAAATCTCTGCAGTTACTAAGGAATAATTACCTGAGGCATCATGTGATAGTAAGTACTAGGGGTTGGAGAGTGCTAGATCTAATGACTGGATCACAGAATTTGTTCATAATCAATATGACCACATCACCACCAATTGGTGAGAGTAATCATATGGTCTTGACTTGGAAGGTGGTTAAATGAGTGGAATTTTCAGTTAGTTTTCAATAAGAGGGGAATATATGTGGAATTACAAGGCTGGTAAGTGTGACAAACGTGGAAGATTTCTTGGTTCAGTGCCATGGCATGTAGCACAAGAGCTGGATGTTGATAGTGTGGAAATGAAGTGGTAAAGGAATGTTTTGGGAAGTAATAGACTGCATACCTCAAGTCAGGAGAAAACTCAAGTAAGAGTTAGACTGATAAATACCATCGTAAAGCTACAAAAAAAGAAAAATCTGTGGAGAGGAATTAAAGGAGAAAGGTGACCAGCAGGTACATGAGCAGTACCAAGCACAGGCCAGAAGGATAACCAGTGTGGTAAGAAAAGCAAAAGCAGAGCATAAAAGAAAATTAGCAGTATAGGCGAAAGATAATCCAGAAGTTATTTCGGCATGTTGCAAGTAAAAGGAAGAAAGTTCACAGGTAGATAAGTGACAGGTAAAATAGTATAATTACTAAGTGACCACTTTGCAAAAGTTTATCATCCAGGTAGAGATATTGCAGTAAAAAGAGAGGCAAAGGCTTATATGGAAACTGAGGTAAATGAATTGGAGGTGCATGGCATATTATACAACATTGATTTGAATAAATCAATGGAATCAGATGGTATGGAAGCTCAAGTTTTATGAGAAGATGCTAGGGAAATTGCCAATGCCTTTGACTATGTTGTTTAATGTCAGTTTCGGCTCTGGGTTAGTCCCAAGTGTGGTGGAAAGAGGGAAAAATAGTTCCACTGCATAAACAAGGTGAATAATGTAGTAAATTATTGAATAAGTATATCATGAATCATTGTCCATGTTTTTCTTTATTAAAGTGTGCAAATTAAATATCCTTGAATTGCCACTATATATGTAAAAAATGTACTCGGATGGCTTCATGCGAATTGCACAAGAAATCAAAGGTGTGCGTGAATATAATAGAGTTGTTATGCAAGATTATCCATTTCAAAGGCTTACCGATAGATGACAAGTATATAACTTGCAAATGAATAGCTTCAGCTCATGTTATATTATTATTTATATGTTCCCAGACAAGTTTTACAATTTCTACCAGAGGATAAACAGATCTGATATTAGTGATAAATATATTTCTTCAAAATCAAGTGTAAATTTCTTTTCCTCCAAATTTATCATCCCCAACTTTTTTTTTAAGAAATGCCTTACCATCATTAACTGTTTTTTTCCATTCTGCATTCTGATCAAGGATTTCTTTCAGTTCTTATAGTGACCAGAAGAAATATTCCATGAAAATGCCTTTATGAACTAAGCAGGGAAGAGCCTTAGATTACTGTATTGGTGGCAATTATGTCACACAACTTTATTCAGTTCTTATCAGTCAACAATACATATTTGCAATATCTAGTAAATCAACTTATCACAGTAATTAGTGTACTGCATTTAATAACTGTACAACATGCAAAATGATAAAATAAAAGAAAAATCTCTTGAAATAAAATTTTTTTGCCATAAATTGAATTACTATAAAATGTCTAGAAGTGATATGATTGAATCGTGCCATTCAGTTACTAAAAGCAGAACTTATTATCATGAAAAGATTGCATCTTATCAACCTGAAGCATACAAAATATTACAAGGTCTGCATGCATGAGATTCTTGATGGATAATGACCAACCTTGATGTAATATGATGCTTTAGTTCTTATTGAACCAAGCATCTGAACCATTAGCAAAACAAGTGTTCTCTGTCAGGATGGCAGGAAAAAAACCCAGAGGGAGACCAGGATATAGGTGGATAGAAAAAGTGCTGCAGAAGACAGAAATAATAAGATTTGATAATGTTAGCGTCTTGACAGATAACAGATTGATTTGGAGGAAAATTATTGATAGGAAATTAGTAATGATGTAAGTTTTTCATGTAGTACTATCATAATATCCTGTACACCTGTTCCAGATACATGTCAGGAATTTGATGATGGTTCTTAGTGAGTTGAGAGTAGGTGTGTGTGTGGCATTTCTGAAGTTTCCTTGAATTTTCTGACAAAGCAATTATCGCATACATATGGCATTTCTGTTTCCTGCTACAATACAGGATGACCTTCACTGGTAGTATGATGGTCTAATCTAACCTTGTGTTTCTCTTCTTTTCGACATCTTTAACATGTCCTGACCTACAAATTTCTTCAGATCATCCGTTTTGTCACCTGCACCTATAACAGTCCTCCTTATATCCAACATGTAAGGAATGATTACTGCACCTTGTTATTCTCATTCTCTTGCATAAAATATCTAAAGCAACCAGAGGGTTTAAAATCTGGTCGTGTGAAATGTTATGTAGAACAAACAGAACACTTATTTCTCTGTGCTGTATTTATTCCATTAAATTTAATTTCAATGTATGAGATTCCACGGTACTAATGTACTATAGGTTGATCCACCAACCTCTCGTGTATGGACTCAACATTATAAAAAAATAAATAAATAAATAAATAAAACTTGGTTTTTATTGAACCAAGCATCTGAATCATTAGCAAAACAAGTGTTCTCTGCCAGGATGGCAGGTAAAAGACCCAGAGGGAGACCAAGATATAGGTGGATTGATATAGTAAAAAGTGCCTTAGAAGACACAAGCCTAAATATGTATAAACAGAACAATTCAGAGAAATTTGATGTCAGAACATGTAAAGATATGGAAAAGAAAACATAAATCCAGATTAACCCATCTTGCTATCAACGAATGTCACATCATCCTGTACTGTGGCAGAAAACAGTGTGTGTATGTGGACCACAACTGCTTTTAAAATTCAAAAAAGGTTCAGATAATACTATACACCTACTTAATGCAATAAGAGCCAAGGCACTGTCCTAAGTTTAATCATTAAGAATCTCACACATACAGACCTCAGATATAATGCACATTACATTTTGCAAGGTGTTGGTTTAAACTAAATTTATTATTTTGCAAGGTGATAAGTCCAGCTAGTATACAGACCACCACACATCAATAGTTAAAGCTGTTTTCAACCATTCTTCCATTCCAGCTGTGATATAGTCTGTTGTTTAATTGCTATCTAATACTTGTCCAAAGAAATGTACAAAAATATGTATGAAATTAGAAGAAAGTTGAAAGCTAATAAATAAAGTTTTATCTTAAAATTATGTGGTCTTTATACCAGAACTTGCAAGAATTTCAACATAACCAAAGAAATCTTAGAAGTGACATATATGAAAAATTATCTCGTGCAACATGAGATGAGCTTCGACTAAAGTTTCTATTTCCAATTAGTTTAAATGATTTTATCATGTAGATCCCAATCTTAGTAGCAAAATACAGTTCACATTATATAAATATTACTGCACTTGATCGAATTATATATATTTTAAGTAAAAAGATAATTATAAATATCAGAAGATGGTTGGATAACCACTCCTTGACCTACCTACAGATAGATTTCGTCCTTATTGCATAAATGATAAAGGGCAAATACATTTAATTTTTAATGGCATATATAATGACAGCCAATTTTAGACTTCTTGCAGGTTAAATAATGAACTTGAACCTTTTGTTAGAAGTCATGACAATAGCAAGGCAAATCTAAGAAGTGTTTATGGCACCAAAGTTATATGCCTGACTTTCTCAATATATTTGTTTTAGTGTTTATTAAAAATATATATCACTTCTACATAATTTCATTAACATATTCACACCCGACTTCATATGTCATGCGCACCAGACAGGCACTTCTGGACTGCATATTACATTTTCTACATCAGACAGGCTCATTTTTTACAAATTAGCATCATTTATAGGATGTTCATTTTGAGTTTTAAATTTGTGGTAGAATTCTGTAAAATTAATGTTACTTTTTTTTTCTGTATAAAAATGTTTACAGAAATTTTTTTGAAAAGTAATGTTACTTTATTTCAATAATTTTAATTCAACTTTAATTTTTAATAAAAAAATTGTAGAGAAATATGTTAGTCTAGCTTTAAATGCAAAAAGAAAAAAAATGTTTATATGCTGTCAATTGCTAATGTTAAACCGAGGCTACGATTTCTACAGCATATACAACCTCTCCTCAACACAGTCAGTGAAATTGCAATGAAAGTTTAACACATTATGCACAAAAAACACCAGAATCATTGTTTTCTTTATTACTACTACCTTTTTTTTAAATAATAAGTAATTCTTAGGATTCATTTACCAAAGAGAATTCAAAATGTTCTAATGTGATGGTTCATATTTTTATACATCTGGTACATCAACAGGTTTAAAGATGCACATCTTTCACACACACACAAAAAAAAAAAATAAATAAATAAAAAAAAAAATCCAGTTTTTTTATGCAACATTTTCTCATTTCAAGAGATTAGAAATGGCTTTCTGAATTTCTCAAGGTCATAAACCTAAAGGAAGTGTCTTCCTTTATTTTCTTTTGTGTGTGTGTGTGTATATATATATATATAATTTCATGGTTGGCTGGACTGATGAATATCACCAGTCTGCAAAGCCATCTACTGCCCATCACCACTAGTATTTTTTTTTTTTTTTGTAAATTGCGTGTTCTCAAGGCCGATTTGTTTGCATGAGGGATGAATAACCAGAGTTTCCGGGAGAAAAAACCCTGCTAATCCAATATGAGATTGGCTAACTCACCTTAGATTGAAAAAAAAAAAAAAAAACATTAAGGTTCCTCTCGTCATGACAAGAATCGAATTTAGGCCTTTTCCACTTGAAGGCACAAAACTAAACCAGAATATATACAGATGTGGCTTATTATTGGTTACTTTATTCCAAAACAATCTCTCCTAAAAAATTCTTTCCACCTTAAATTCATATGTACATGATTCTTGGTTATAGATTCAAGTGTAATTCATTACACACTAGTCACCTGTTGCACAATTCACATACAGAAATGCTGTCAATCATTTGCTACTTATTTTTCTGTAGCAAATCTTTCTACTCAAAACTTTGCTACTTTAAAAGTGTCAGTCATGACATGCGATTCGTGTCACTGGACTACTGGTTCACATAATAATTCACTCTAGCCATTAGTAATTGAATGTTCCACTCAGTTAAGAAATTTTATTAATTGCATAATTGATATGTTTTTAAACCAACAGATTCTTTTAAATAGCTAGGATTTTAAGATAAAGAATCATAAAAATGGCATTTGTGTTATGCTTGGCTGATAAGTAAACAAAGCATTTGAGAATTTCTTGTACCCTTCCCCATGAGCATCAAAAGATTTTATTCTTGTCCATATGAATGTATTAATATGAGTTTAGAATTGTGTTGTGTCCTTGGGAAAACACACACACAAAGTCATGTTAATTGTAACACATTCTCACACGATAAGAGAAAGAGTACTTCTGTTTTGCAAATCAAAAATTTCCGATACAATTTTTAACATTCTTTTAATATCTAGTACTTCCAAATTTTACTCAACTATAATTATTTTATACTTGGCAATCTTCCTAATTCTTATTTTTTTTTTTTTTTTTAAATAATTAGGAAGATTTTCTTTTCTTTTTCTGAACTGAAAAAGCAACTGAAAAATTCTTTACAAACTTAATGCATGCAAATGATACTTGTATTACAATAAGAAAAACATGATTATTTAAGCAACTTTTTTAAAAAAATATTCTAAAATAATTTTTAAAATATAAGGATGCTTTCAGATTTATTAAAAAAAAAACTTCCTAATCTGGCTTTACACATATTCCAAAATATCTGATGAATTCATAGTTCGTAAAAAGAGTTTCGGAAATATTTTTATGACAGCATGTTTTCATAGCATCTAGATATATATATTAAAAAAAAAAAAAAGTACTTGACATGGAGAGCCCGCTAGAGGGCTAGACGGTCGGTCATGTTTTCAGAGAGCTCCCGAAAGCTAAGTATAATTTTGAGTGAAAATTAGAATATAGGTTAAAATCATAACGTAATATTTTCTAATTTTGGTAGCTTGTTGTGTCTGTGTGAATTCCGTTATTTAATTTAGTATTTAACGACACATTTCATAGATTTGAATATGGCGCCAATGCGACGTAAGATAATGGCGTCCAAAAATACGGCGCTATTGTTCAAAAACTATAATGTGAGAGAGTTTGTCCAATGTGATGTGTGTGTGGGATGTATGCATTCCCGAATGAAGCTGGAGTTTGGATTGAAAGTGATAGTGGTGGGAGAATGTGCAGAAAGTGTAAGCAAAGTGAGGAGTTGAAGTATGTGTCAGGTTGTGAGACAGTTACTGTGAGAGAAATGTGAGTGAAAATAGTGGCTTGATAGGGAATTGCGATGTACAAGATGGCAATGAAAGCTGTGATCTAAGAAAGAGTGAAAGCAACTATACAGAGAGAGAAAATGGTTTGAATGATAAAAAAAATGAGGAATTATTTGTAGGAAGCGAGATCGCTAGGATGCGCGCAGTGATACAAAAGGCGCAGCGGCAATTAGAGTACCTGCAAAACTCTTTCCAGAGTGATTCGGCTAACGTAAATAAACAGCATAAGAGTGGAAGAGAGTTTCTGAAATGAAGGAAAGAGTGTTGTATGGCGACTCGTTATTAAGAGGAGTGATAGATGGGAGTGTAACTAAATCATACTTAGCAGGTGCGAAATTTAAGGATGTAAGTGAGAGTATTAGAGTGCAAAAAACAGAGGGTGAAAGAATTAATAATTCTGGCGGGTAGAAATGAATTGAAAGGTGACAAATTTTTTATGAGAGAGGACTTGAAAGTATTGTTAAAGGTAGCGAAAGAAAAGAGTGACAGAGTTAGAATGGTGAGTCTGTTGACGTGGTATGACAGAGAGGAGTTTAGGAGGAGGGCCATAATCGCAAATGACATTATGCGCAGGTTATGCAGACGGTGTGGTGTGGAATTCGTGGACATGTGGAATGAGTTTGATGGGCGAAAGGACATATACAAGATGGATGGCCTGCAATTGAATGGACTTGGTGTGCAGAGACTGGAAAAAGTGTTGCTGAATGAAGTGAAAATGGATGTGCAGAACCAGGGAAACTAGAATTACCAAGGAGGGGCGAGTGGATATGCAGACATCAGTAAGACAATTGAGTGTAAGAATGTATATAATGTACACGAGCCAGCACTAAGAACAAAAAACGGGAATGGGACATTTAGAATAACGCATCAAGATAGGGGTGGGACAAAGGGATCACTACATTTCATGTGTACTAATGCCAGGAGTATTAGAAACAAGAAGGAAGAATTTTTGGCCTTGATTGGCTCTTCCTGGCCAGTGATTATTGGCATTAGTGAAACATGGCTGACGGAAGATGATATAGTTAGTGGGATAGAATGTGTAGGTTATAGTGTGTTTAGGAGGGACAGAGACAATAAAATGGGGGGAAGGGGTCTTATTGATGATAGCTGATGAACTGCAGCCAAGGAGAATTGAAGTTGTATTGCAGGATAGTGAAAGGAGCTCATTTGAGACTATCTGGTGTGAGATTGAGACTGGCAGAATAAAATATACAGTTGGGTGCTGCTATAGACCAGGTGATGGAATAGATGGTGGAGATAGTATGCATAAACAAATTGATGAAATGAGTGGAAGGAGGGTAATTATTATGGGGGATTTCAACCATGGTAACATTGATTGGAAGGAGGAGAGGACACATGTGAGGAAGGAAATGGATTTTATTCAATTATTAAGGGATAACTATCTGAGACAACATGTAATTGAAAATACTAGGGGTGTGAGAGTGCTTGACCTGGTAATAGCATCTCAGAATTTGACTGTAATGAATATGACCATGTTTCCACCTATTGGTTAGAGTGATCATAAGGTCTTGATCTGGGAGGTGGCTAAAGGTGTGGAATTTTCGATTAAGACAGGGTATATGTGGAATTACCGTGCTGGCAAGTTTCACAAGCTTAGGAGATTGCTTGGATCAGTGCCATGGCATGTACAACTGCAAGGGCTGGACGTCGATAGAGCATGGGAAGTGGTCAAAGAGCATTTACAGGAGGTTATGGCTGATTGTATACCTAAGGTCCGAATAGTGAAATAAGTAGGGGTTAAATGGATGAATAACACCATTAAGCTTGAGCTGCAAAAAAAGAAACAACTATGGAGGGAATTTAAAGAAAGGGGTGACCTGCAGGCACATGAACGGTATAAAGTGCAGACCAGAAAAGTAACAAGTGTGGTAAAAAAAGCAAAAGCAGATTATGTAAGGAAACTAGCTATGCAAGCAAAAGAGAATCCCAAACAGTTCTCTTAATATGCTGCAAGCAAGAAATAAAACTGTACACGGCAAAATGATTTTAAGGAATGACGATGGTAAGGTGGTCACTGAATCAGTCGATATAGTGGAGTTACTGAGCACACATTTTGCAAATATATCACCCAGGTGGCGACATTGAAAAAATGAAGGAACCATTAGTTTATACGGGAATTGTGATGAATGAAGTGGAGGTGAATAGTCTATTACAGAACCTTAATGTGAATACATCTGTGGGATTGGACGGTATACCGGCACAGGTCTTGCGTGAAGCGGCAAAGGAATTATCAGTGCCCTTGACCATGTTGTTTAATCTGAGTCTCGGGTCTGGTTTAGTCCCGAAGGTGTGGAAAAAGGGGAAAATAGTTTCGCTGCATAAAGGAGGATCCAAGACTATGGTTGCAAATTACCGAGCGATCAGCATATCAGGAATCGTTGTCAAGGTCTTGGAGAAAGTAGTCAAGGGAAAAATACAGAAATGGATTGATGAAAATGAGATACTGTACAGGGGACAGCATGGCTTTGTGAAGAGTAGATCATGCCTCAGTAACTTGCTCAAGTTTTATAACAAGGTGATGGCTGAACTGGATAATGGAAATGGGTTTACAGTGATACTGCTGGACCTGGCAAAGGCGTTTGACAGGATACCACATGAAATTCTAATCCTTAAACTACAACATATGGGAATGGATATAGGGTTGGTGAGATGGATAGGTGGGTGGTTGATGGAGAGATATCAAAGAGTAGTTTATTCAGAAGTAGAGTCCAAAAGACGGCCAGTGACTAGCGGTGTGCCGCAGGGTTCTGTTCTTGGGTAGGGCGATAGTGAATGCAGATGTCAAAGTTTTGCAGGATGACTTAGATAGATTGGAGTTCTGGGCTAAGGAGAATAGATGTCAATTTAATGTGACAAAATGTAAGGTTATGCATTTTGGGGTGAAAAGATTAGCAGCAGTATACCACACTGGTGGAACTGTACTCCAAGAGATTGATGAGGCCAGGGACTTGAGAGTGTTGGTGGATAGGGAGATAAAGTTTAGGGGGCACATTGCAAAAGTAGCTAAATCAGCTCATCAACTCACTTGGTTATTGAAAAATACCTTGACGAGCAGAGACAAGCGAGTTATTGTACCTCTGTACTGAGCCTGATTTGAAAGACCTGAGAGGATCCAGAGGCGAGTGACTAAGATGATAGAGCAAGTCTATGGAATGAATCATATGAACCAAATTAAGCTGGGCAAGAGTGTGGTTAGCAGGGGTGTTAGAGCTGGGTTCTTGACTTTTAGAGTGGTAAATGAGTGGAATAAGCTGCCAGAGTCTGTTGTGGGTGCTATGACGGTGAGCGAGTTCAAGGCTCGATGATAGAGCAACTTTTAGAGTGGTAAATGAGTGGAATAAGCTGCCAGAGTCTGTTGTGGGTGCTATGACGGTGAGTGAGTTCAAGGCTCGATGATAGAGCAAGTCTATGGAATGAACCATATGAGAACAGGTTGAAGATTTGTGGGTTGCAGAAACTAGTTGATAGGCAGAAAATGGGAGATATGATTGAGACATTCAAATTGCTAAAGGGATTCTATAGGATTAATTCAGAGAATATTTTTGAGATCAGGACTGGTGGTGGGAGAACTAGGGGACACCTATGGAAGCTGGGCAAGAGTGTGGTTAGCAGGGGTGTTAGAGCTGGGTTCTTGACTTTTAGAGTGGTAAATGAGTGGAATAAGCTGCCAGAGTCTGTTGTGGGTGCTATGACAGTGAGCGAGTTCAAGGCAAGGTATGATAGATACTGTGAGAATGTCGTATAGTTGTGTGGACATGATGTTTAGGGCCTCCCTCGATGAGTCTAAGGACTCCCTGGAGTCGCCCGAAATAATAATAATATATATTGACATCGTGTCTCTCAGACTATGAAAATATGGCCAGATTTTAGATGGGGGAAAAAAAATGGGGGGTGGGGGATAGCGTCTACTGGTTGTAAAATTCCCTTAAATCTTCATCACTTGCTTTGCATATTAATACATTTCTGAAATATAACACATAGAATTTATTTTTTTCCAGGAGAGACAAAAAAATTGTGCATCATATTTTTTATGGTCTTCCTTATTATACACAAAATCATCCATAGGTCAAATTATTTTTTGGCAGAATGAATTCCTTCCCTGTCTCTTTATTATTGTTACTGTTTCAATTTTATCTGTAATTTTAATTTTCAGTTGCTCATCCTGCATGTGAGCCCACCACTGTATGTATGTATATATATATATCCCTGTGTTTTTAATTTCCATATTTTTTATCTTAACTCCATTCCCTTTTGAAAAATGTTCCATGAATTTTTAATCTAACTGATGGTCTTTAAACTCCTTTTATAGCTCATTATTGTTTTAGGAGTTTGTTTGTTTGTTTCATCAGAACTTTAAGGTAAACAAGGATCCTCGAAAGGTATGTGTCAAAAATTACTTTTTTTTGTATAATTTCTTTTTCAACATATGTTTGAATGTATAGCATTCATGTCTTAATTTTAACCACAGTAAAAAAGCCAATGATTTAATACTAGGGGTGCCTCTTTAGAAAATGATCAAATATGCTATAAGTACTGATGTCTAGTCTACTTGGAGGAGCAGCATTGAAAAATTTCAGAAAAATAATACCCAAACCCTCTAATTTCTGAGCTAATTATTCTGGTGAAAAGTGAGCTATTTGATTTGATTTACTCTTCATTTAATTGATTCTAGGATGTGGTATAGCAAAAGCATCCTTCAATTATACATACTATTTTACTCCGAGTATCTACAAAAGGCCATCAAGCAAGACCAAAGTAAAATTTTTTTTCACATATTATTTTTGACTTAGTTTCACTTTCTTCTTTTCTACTAATGATTTCAAGCATGTTAAAGTGTTTCACTGCCAAGAGTTTCCTCTTTCTAATCATTGTACACTGACTCTTTAAATATGGTCTTTCCTGGGCTTATTTTAACTTTAACAGATTTGGGATTCTAGCTATTTCTCAAGTATGCATTAACATCACTAAATAACAATACACTGTAAAATGAAAGAACACTTGAGATTAGATCACTTTCACCCCCACTTTGTCAAATTCTCATATCCCCCCCCTAAAAATAGGTATCACATTCCCTTTTTCTATAAACTACAAATGCCACAACATAAACTATTTTAATATCTCGTTTCTATAATAAAATGAAAGGTTTTATTAAATAAATTAGTAATTATCATTGATAAAATTATTAATATATAATCCTAATGCAATAGTTCCCACTCTTACAATCTAATTGGTTGCTGAAGCCATCATGTGAGCCCTTATAAACTGATCTTAATTTACCATAGGCTTAGTGTCATGAATTCAGGTTGTTCCTGGAAATACAATTTGAACTATACAATACTGCGCTGAAATGGAAAACTAAAGTAAGTTAGATAATTAATGAAATGATAAGGAAATGCATTTATTAACCATAAGCCTGGAGAAGGAGTGTCTTAGGTTCAATTCCGTCGGTGACGTGAGGAGCAGAGCAGAAGGATCTTTCTCAACCATAGCCAAGTTAACCGGTCTTGGGCGTGGACTGTAGGGTTTTTTTCCTCAGTTTATCCTGGGATTTTTCATCCCGCAAAGCAAGCAAGCTGGCCTTGAGAACTCAACACTATGGACATAGGATACACTGGAACATAGGGCTGACCACCTTTTCCTGTGAACAGTTTGAGGTTCAATAATTAATAAACCCTCGACACTGCAAGTTAAAAGAGGGAAAGGAAGATGAGATGAGATACCCACTTATCCTCTTTGTACTCTCAGGCACATAAAGCTGAGATCCTTCTTCTCCAGTAAACCCTGCCTTTGCAACTGATTTTGTTGCTCTCCGTATCCTTCTTTCTTTTTCTGTCTTTCTCTGCTGAGATTAGGCATTGGATTCCTTCTGAGGAATTCAATGTTTTCCTTCTAAGATCTATGTCAAAACTACCCTTAGAATGTCACCTGTCCATTCTTAGTATGTCTAATTCAATGCCATCTGCATCTTTTTATTTCATTAGCAATACTTTTTATCTGTTTATATAATTCATCATTAAAATATTTTTATTTTATGCAAACACTTTGTTTGAAAACTATGAAATTTAGCTTCCTGTTTGTCAATTTCCACGTCTCTAATCCATAAAAGTCATAATATGACCTTGATACTGCTATTAAAGATCTCTATTTTTGGGTTTATTATAATATTTGAATGATTTCCATACATTATTCAATCTTATGAAAGCAGCATTTCCTTTCTTTTTTTTTTCTTCCCAATCTTTGTGTTATAATCTTGTCAGTTCCACCTTTCACATCAACATTAGTTCCCAAGTATGTCAATTTTTTTTATGCTGCTTCTACTGCATGTTGGTCCATTTTAATTTCTCTCTGGCACTTATACGTCATCTGCATAATCCAGTTGCAATATAAGATTCCAAGTCATTCCTCTCCTTATAGCTGTAACTTTTTTCATAACCCAATCAATGACTGTTAAAATTTGGTCCAGACATTATGTAATCTTATCTTACACCAATTCTTTATCTCAAACCATTCTGATGTTGTTTGATATGCAATAACACAACTTTTACTATCTTCATATATTTATTGTTCTCAGATATTTGTCTCTATAATTTCTAATAATTAAAAATATTTCTTAAAGTAAAATAATACACAGTACTTTCACTAGTTCTAATATCAACTTGCTCATGCTCTTCATATCCATGTATTTCAATGTAATATCAAAGGTTTTACAATTTTAAAATGCACTTGCATTATTCATTTTTAATCCTATTTGTAAAAATTTTATAATTTCTACAGGCACTGACAGTAGACTAATTCCCTCTAATTTTTATGAGATAACTTTTCTTTGAAATTATGGTTATCACTGCTTCTTTCCACTATTCGTGGACATCTTTTCAGTCTTTAGCAAATTACTGAAGATCACAAATTACCAGTTCCAATTTCTTAAGTTGTCTAAAGCATTTCTATTGCTATATTATCTACATGGATTTTCACTTCTCTCTTACATTAATTTCATTTTAGATACTGTTTTAATGTAATATTAGGAGCTTCCTTCTATTATTAGGTCAATAATATGTCAGTGAACTTATGTCAGTTATATTGTTTTCTACATTTAAAATTTCAAGGTATTCTCTCCATCTTTTGACAATCTTATATCCTCCTCCTTTATTTCACTCATAGCATTTACTTGCTTCCTTCTTTCAGAGAATATTTCTATTTCCCCTTGTCACCTTACACAATTCTCCAATATGTCTCACTTTCTCAAATCTGTTTTACAGTTAGTTTATTAAAAATATATATGCAACTTGTAAATCAGTTTTTAAACATTCAGAAGCTTCTACATAATCTAAAACTGTTAACTGGATAAGGACAGATTTGATTAATACATATATACTAAGTCAAGATTGTCAAGAATCAAACTAATAGTAAAACATATTTTTTTCTAATAATACACAATTAGAGAAAGAGAGAGAGAGAGAGAAAACCCAAACTATACTGGTGATTGTCTTGTAACTACAATCTCTGAGCACATTCATGTGTTTGTAGATTACAATTTAAAAAAATGAGAACTTTTGAATTTTTAAAATTGCAAAATTTTTCAATCAGGCAACATTTTAGGCTCTTTCTTATTGTCGCAATTGTTCCCCATATCTTTCAAGAAAATTACAAATTATAAACCCATCTTAAATGGCAAACAGATCTGTTACTTGTGTGTGTACACACACACACACACACACACACACACACACACACACACACACACACACACACACACACACACACAGATAATTCTCTACAATGACAATGCAAATAGAGGATTAAACAGTGAATTATTGACTACATATTTTATTAATCTCAATGGCTGGATTATAAGGCTGACTATTGTTGTGATTTTAAGTAAATGGCTTCAATGGATGCTATAAAATAGATGGAAAATGTACAGATGTTATGAACAAAAAATAATAGGTTGAGAGGGGGGGTAAATATACTGTATGTGTGTATGAAAACTGAGAGATACCAAAAAGCTATCATCTGAATGCACAACTAGTTTCATTTTCTTAGAAGAGATCATTGGGTGCATAACATGAAAAGAGAAATGCAAAAATATACATTATAAGAGAAACAACATCTATAAATTTACGTGCTAATATATTGCTGGGCATGATTCATGTATGTCAAAGTTGGATAGCTGAAAAATGACAATCAGAAAGGTTATAACTAAGGTTAGTATTAAGAAAGACTGGATTTGAGGGAAATTTCTGATGATTCAACAGTTCTTCTCTCCAGTTCATTGCAACATCTAAAAATGTTTTTTGATTTGTTCCCGATCACTGGATGAATGACAGAATCTTCCTCATTAGAGCGAGCAGAATTAAGAACATGATTAGATAGTGCACTGGCTCCAGTTCTGCCACAAGTAATGTCTCTCACATGCTCTTCAAATACACAACTCAATGGATTCCTCTGTCTAACCAAAATAGGGCACACTGCAGTTACACCAAAAACTTCTGGATACATTAGGCTGTCATGTTTTTTGATTAGGTGTATACTTGATTCTGCTTGCCTTAACAATGAAGATTCTGTCATTCATCCAATGATCTGGAACAAATCAGAAAACATTTTTAGATGCTACGATGAACTGGAGAGAACAATTGTGCAATCAACAGAAATCGTCAACAACACAGTCAACAGTATGTTTTTAAGTTAATTTATAGCTGTTGCCCTCATGATGTATATTTTTATATTTCTCTTTTTGTATTATGATCCCGGTCTTCTAAGAAGAAATTAGTTGTGTGTTTAAATAATAAACAGTTTTTTCTAGTTTGGTATTTTTCACCTTCCAGTCATTACTTTTCTTTAATTATGTCATATAGCCAAGTAAATCTGTTGCATCATATATATATATATATTCTGGTGAACTCCATCTTGATTAATTCTAACAGACAAATTAAAAAAAAAAACTTTTCTGAAATGTTATTCTAAAGTAACTGTTTTCAATAAAAGAATACTGTAATGGAATTATTAGTCTTCATTTTTGTTGAAATTTAGTCCTTTAATTACAATTAATAGGCAAACAGTATTGTCAATAATTAAATTGTGAATTAATCACAATTTTAAATAATTTTAAAAATTTACATAATGAACATCAAAGTAAATGGCACAACAGTTAGTTCCTGTTATAATTTCTAGAAAGCTTAATTGTACACTGAAATAAACCTAAGAATGCATTCTGAAATACATATTAAAAGAAAATGTCTGTTACATTCAAAGAACATGAAAACTACCTTCTGCCTTATAGATTAATGTAAGTACTTTAAATAATCAGTATTAAAAAATTAAAAGAAACGAGTACAAACTATAGTAAATGCAAACTGCAATGTATTACCTACAACCCAATTCTAATGAAGTATCTAAATATGCAGGAAAAAGTACTCACACACTACTTGTAAAAACAGAATTTGAACTTGATACATTCTCCCTTCCTCCACTTGGAGTTCTGTTATTCACTGCCAAATCTTTAAACATGAGAAACAAATTAGTGTTTACAGTAAACTATCAAATAAACTAAGATTATATCCAGAAGAATTTTTTTTTTTTTTTTATCCAGAGAAGAAAGCAATTATCATGGTAGTTAGCAAGCCATAAACTATGGTTATACAAGTTGTTCATTTTGTCAGGCTTAGTATGTTCCTCAAAGTGATGCATTAAGTCACAGATTGTTAAGAGAAAGACAAGTTTCCATAAGAAGGGATTTTTACAATATATATATTTTAACAATAAATCTACTGTTTCAATGAATCTTTCCAATGATGAAGAGGCTTGAAACTAGTCTCATGACAGCAAATATCAAAACAAGAGTAGGTCATAACACAAGAATAAAAAAACATCAGAAGGGAGGGAAAAAATTGTTTCATGCACTAGAATGGCTGAACTTTTTGAATTACCACCAACAGTTGGTAGCTGCAGCAGAATTAACATTATAGATCTATTAATTTCTCATTTATGTTATTTTGTGCACTTACTATCATAAATTTGTTCTAAAAGCTCCTTGTAGTGAGCCACTATTATCAAAATAATTACACTGTAAATTATTTAAAGAGTTGGTTAATAAATACAATAATTTCAGGATATCTACTGTAGCAGTTCTTAATACTCTATCTACTGGAATGCCAGACAAGCATTAAACAGAATTAAGTAAACTTTGATTATTCAGGGTAGATAGGAAATAAATTTCACCTGTGAACCAGCTATAAGAATAATATTATTATTACATGACACCTCCAAGGAGTCCAAAGACTCTTTGAGAGACTGCACCTACTCTACAACTCTGTCTCCACCACTCAAATCCACAAACTTTGTGAACTGTGATTTATAAAACTAATTTTTTAAAGTGTATATTATAAAACACTCATTTTTTTTAAGTATATATTAGTACCATAATAGGATGTAAGCTACAATGAAACCAATACATATTACTTTTAAGAAATGAAAGTGAAGTATAAATTAAAGATGCCAAGAAATTATATTCTTGGTTTAATCCTTTATCCAAGTGTAAGAAACAAAGTTTGCAGATGAAATATCTTCACAAATATGCTAAAAGCATCTGATCCTGTTTTGAAGCATCATTAACCATCATTCCATACAGATCATCATGCATTCGACAAGATGTAAAATACTCTGTGATTGTGATTTATATATTGGCAGTGAATTCTCCTCTTCAGGATATCCTTTCATTTCAGGATTCACTTTCTTTTGCTAATCATATTTGCTCAATTTTCTTGTCATTTCACACACTCTTTATTGATCACTTGAAGTTTTTGTTCAATTGAAGGAACAACCTTTTAAACATCACAAAAAAAAAAATAATAATAATAATAAAATAAAATAAAAATTTAAAACTTAGCGATAAAATGGGAAAAACATACAGTTGTAAAACTGACAGAATAATACAGAAAATACGAATGCTATTAATAAGCATGAATGAAGCAAAATACAAAATTAGATCACCTATTCATCACAAAATAAAAACTGCCTTCATTTACTTATTCCTTTAACAAAAATTCATATGAAGTTATCTTTTAACAATGGACATGGACACACCAATCAATTTTCTAAACAAAGCCTCCAGAAAATATACCATCTGGATAATCCACTGTACAATAGCAAGAGAAGTTTATGTTTCATCGATAAATTAAGGACATAACTGAACAGAATAATTTATTATCAAAATGTCATCCCTAGGGATCATCCTTGAATGATATCAACTACTTACCAGATTTCTGACCCTTCCCCTTCATCTGTCCCAGAGTCTCAGACCCCCTCCACCATCTCACATCACAAAAAACAGAGAAATAAAGTTGCTGTTAAAATTTTTACATACAGATTTCTATTTCTGCAACTTCAATAATTATATTAATAATTTAATATTATTCAATTAATTCCATTAATATTAATATAATTATTCAATAAGTATCCATATACTGAAACAATAAAAATGCTAGTATACATTTTTAAATTTCAAATAAGTAACAGGTGGATTCTATTTGAGCTGTGGATTCAGTCAGGATAGCTTAAGGGTCAAAGCTAGCTAAATCTGAAGAGAAAATAACCAGGAGTTTCTCACCCTCCTGATGCAATCTGCTACAGTTATTCATCTGGAGGTGAACAAATAAAGATGGGCTGATTCAGTCAAACAAATTGTACTTGCATTGGCTTAAACCATAAATACAATGAAAACACAACAGCATGTCATTAAATTTTCTTGCAAAGCAATTATGGTCCAGGTGTGCCATTTCTGTCTTTCATGCAAAGATGACCTCAGTGATTATATAATAGGCAAATCAAATTTTGTGTTTTCTCTCATTTTCCACATCTTTAACGTGTTCTGTTTTTGCAGATCTCTCTCTCTCTCCAGATCATCCTGTTTGTTCTACATAACAGATGAACAATGAAGAGTGGGTATTATAAAACTCTGGTTTCTTGATTGGTAAATGAGGTCGCTTAGGAGGATGTAAAATATGTGAGGCTTGAATAGCAAAGTGAAAACTACTTTTATGCCATGTAATCAAAGTATTTTTTATTTTCCCCTCCAAGCCCTGCAAATTGCCTCATTATGATAGAAGGATGATTGATGGATCAAGCAACACATCCTGGGAGAACACACACACACACACACACACACACACACACACACTTATATATGCACCTCATAGAGTCAACCCTGGGTATGAAGGCTGCTCCGCTTCGTCCAACTAAATGCTTATTATGCGAAGACAAGAGAGGAGATGGGTACCACCTGTCTTTAATTATCCACTAGATGGACATGGAGGAAACCTTACAGAATGCCATGCCGACTTAGTCGTTGCCCAGACAAAAAAGGACTGCATCATCTCTTGCAGAATGTACTACTGGTGACATTAACTTTGTGAAGAATATAAAGCTATCTAAATGTGAATTGTGCTTGGTAAACAGATTTATAATCGGAACTTCGAATGTTAGAACCTTATATCAAAGTGGCCAGCCTCAAGATGTGAGTGGTGCAACAACAAGAACTAGCACAATATGGATGGGTAATCATCGGTATATGTGAAACAAGATGGCCAGAGAGTCTGGAGTATTAATAACAGAGGAAGGAACTCTTTCTTTACTTCATAAGAAGGGAGTTGGTTTCGTGATCCAAAAGAATATTAAGCACTGTGTCATAGACTTGTGAACAGTAGGTTTGCAGTGGTACGATTAAAGGATAAACTATTAAATATATCTATTATACAAACATATGCACACACACCTCACATGAAGACCAGGAAGTGGACCTCTTATCACCAAATCAATAACCTGATCCATGAAACACACAATCCAAGATTTTGTAATAGTACAAGGACTGGAATACAAAAATCGGAACAGATATAGGTAGGAATTATCTCCCCTTTGTTGGCCCTTTTGAAGGAGGAGAAACTAACAGGAGTATGAAAATGACAGAATTCGCTTCGCAGAATGATTTCATCATAACCAACACACCTTTTCCACATAAAAGGACACAAAAGTGGATCTTGATCTCTCAAAATGGAAGAACTGAGAACCTAACTGATTATATATTTATAAAAACTAAATAGAAAACCAGTATAAACCCACAACAAGAATTGATCCTTCCCTGGTACTGACACTGGAAGTGACCATAACTTAGTAATAATGACAATTATGTTGAAATTTGGAATGAGAACCACAAAGAAAATGAGACAAAAGTTTAAACTTGCACAACTCAAGTCAAATACCACCCAAGACCTGTCTAAAGCAAATATTGCTTCTCCCTCTGAAATTCCAACAGACTCTCTTGATTCTTGAACATTTTAGGAAGAGAATGCTATATCAATAAACCCAATTAAATATTACAGCTTTGTGATCATTGCAGGAGATTATGATCAATTATGATATAATGATCTAAAGAGATACATTAAAAAGCAGATAAAACTTGAAGTGCTTAAGGGTCAAAGCAGTATAACTGGGAGGAGACCTCCACATAGCCTTTTAAGAAATGCAGAGAACCAACTGGGCTTCTGACCTAATGTCCAATCATTACCTTCTCCTGGTGCACCCTGTTAGTTATCTCTCTGGATACTGAACGATGGGCTGGCAATTTGGAATTTAGCCAACCATACTGTATTCTTATTGGCTTAAACCACAATGTAAAATACTGGTACATGACAGAATTTCATACTGGCTGAGGGCATTGCCTGGTTAAACAAGACCCCCCCCCCCACATTGTTTCATCAGAGAACCAGGTCAAACAGTTAAGTCAGCTACTAGAACAAATCCCAGAAAATGTCCCACCCCAACAGAGTTCAAGATTGGTACTCTCAACATAAGCAATGGAAAAGAAATGGAAGAACTAGCAGAAGAATTGGATACGTACCAAATTGACATAATAGCAGTGACTGAAACAAAGAAGACAAAAACAGGTGAGATATTTCTAAGTGACAAATACAAAATGCTATATTCTGTCAATAACAATCAGAAAAAAGAGGGAGTAGCCATAGCATTTAACACTAAATATGAGGATAATCTTCTTGAATGGCAGGCAATATCAAGTAGAGTGATGTGGGCACATATCGAAATGGGGAACTGGGAAATGAGATTTATTTGTGTTTATGGTCCCACAAAAGGTGTTCTATCAAGGAAGAAATGAAGGAATTTTTTTTGAGGCATTAGAGAAGGTAGATAGCTCAATAAAAAAGAAACAGTTGGTCCTTGTTAAAAATATAACCTAAGCAGCAGAGCAGGAAATGATTACCAGACATAAAAATGTTTTGAGAAAATTTGGAGAAAAGCCAAAGGTAACAATAATGGTAAGTGCCTGCTGGATTTCTGTCCAGGACATGGAATGTGATGTGCACAAATTCACATGGAGAGAAGTTGCAAGCAATAAGAAAAGTCTCACTGATTATGTTATAGTTGATAGCAATGTTTTCCCACTGGTTCAGAACACAAGAGTACAGAGGATTTGAAATGAAGATCACTATTTAGTTTTAAGCGGGATAAAACTGAATTTCATATTAAAAAGAAGTGTGTAAGAGTTTTAAAACAAATCAAGGTTGAGCAGCTTTCAGAGGTGAATGAACTAGACTCAAATCAAACACATAAACATCATTGAAGAAAAAATAAAAGAATTTGAAAACAAGAACCAAACCTTGGAGATTCAACAACAAATCCTGAAGAAAATATTGATTCGGTCAGAGAGGCATGTGGGGAGGTTGTCTATAAGGACAGAAAAACAAGAACTCCATTGTGGACTCAGGAAGTAAAAGAGGCAGTGAAGGAAAAGAAGAAAGCATATCGAAAATTCTTGGCAAGTAAGTCAGCTTGTGCTCTTAAAGAATACAGAGAAAAATGTAAGAAAACAAAGCACTGCATAAAACTAGCAAAACAAGTCTTCAGAAGACTAGTGAAAACAGAAAATAAATATCAGTAAGGTGGCAAAATATTGTAGAGGCTATTGAAAAAAAAAAAAAAAAAGCAGCTTGGAAATGGAGGAAAAAGTACTGTAAAAAGAAGAGATGATAAAGGTGACATGAAAACTGAAGATAACAATATTCTAGTTGTCTGGAGTAATTACTTTGAAACACTGATAAATGAAACAAGCAGAGTCGGTATGATGGTAGAAAACTCCCATCGGGAATACAGTCAGTAATACATATATATACTTAAAATAGAAAAAGTAATTAAAAACCTGAAATGTGGAAAGGCAGCTGGAGTAGATGAAATTCAGCAAGAAATGCTCAAATATGGAGGTATAAGTTTTATAGTGACTGCACTGCATAATCTGGAAGGCCTCGACAGAGGGTTGAATTCCAGATGATTAGAGAAAAGCTCTCATAGTATCCATCTATAAAAAGGGAAATAAAACTGAATATGAGAATTACAGACGTATTTCTCTAGTGAGTTCCTGGTAACATTTATGCAAGTATACTTGAGAAATGGCTAAGAAAAATTGTGGAAGGGAAGCTTGGGGAACAAGCTGGATTCAGGACAATTAGAGTTTGTCAGGATCAAATTTCACTTGAAGACAAATAGTTCAGAAATCTTGGGAATATAAGGATTTGTATTTAATTTTTGTTGATCTTGAAAAAGCATATAACAAGGTGAAGAGGAAATCTTTTCAAAACGCTAGTTATACAGTGTAAAAATGATTATATCAATCAATACAGTCTCTTTTTAAGCTGTAAGTCAATTAGAATCGAAAGAGATACAGGAAGATGGCTTGAGGTAAAATCAGGTGAGCAACAAGGGTGCACATTATCTCCACTTTTATTCATTATCTACATGGAATATATTGTGAAGGAAATATTAAATCTTAATATTAAATCTGATATCAAAATTGGATGTTAATCTTAGCTCTTTACTTTATGCAGATGATGTTATACTTCTGAATAAATCTAGTGCAAGTCTGCAAGATTCCCTGACTAAATTGAATAAATGTAATAAATTTGATGCAAAAATCAGCAATAAAAAGATAATGAAAATATGCAGAAACATTATAAACATCAACTATATCCTGAATGGTGGGCCTATAGAACAAGTAAAACATTTCAGCAATTTAGGCACAATATTTAGTGAAGATGGTAAATTACATATGGAAATAGACAACAGAATAGTAAAGCTGGTACAAAACACTAAATTCCCTGTATACAAGATGGTGTTCAAACCAATTTGAACTTATGGATCTGAGGAGCTGGGTTAGAAATAATGAGAATTCTAAGAAAGAATAGTAGAGCGAACAGATGGTATGAATGGCAGCATCACATTCAAAAAGAGCATATTAAGAAAGAACTTGCCATTGTTAGCATTCAGGAATGTGTTAGTAGAGCTAATCTCAGGTGGTATGTCACTTAAACAGGATGGGAGAGGAAATATTAGTAAAACAAGTGTTCTTTGCCAGACTGACAGGAAATTAAGGCTGAGATGTAAGTGGATTCATACAGTAAAAGTGATTTAAGACAGAAATATAAGATCTGATAATACTGGAGTCTTCACAGAAAAAACAGATTAATTTTGAGGAAAATTATTGATTGAAAGCTAGCAATGATGTAACTTTTGCATGTAATGCTATCATAATTATCCTGTATACTACGGTAAGTATCAGGAATATGATGATGATAAAACTTACAAGAAACAAGTGGTTATCCAGAGAATGCAGATAAATTGAGGATAAATTTCAAAAGAATGACGATATAACAGCATACCAGACAATTAAGAAACTAACAAGACCTTTTATTCATAAGAGTTGAATAACTGAGCAACGAGTTTAACTCTTGCATGAAAAGATTAATGCTACTCATATGGAGCTCTCAAAAATAAATGCCACCATCAATGCTCTTACGTGACGAACTGTGTGATGTTTTAAACTCAGACCTGTGGGATATCCTTGACAGCATCTCTAATGCAACAGCTAATAAAAAATTCATTCAAGTTAAAAACTGATACCAGAAAAATTTTAAATCCTTCAGCATCATAGTGCTACAAAACGACCGCAATTACAACAAGATCGCATCGTTGTGAATTTATCATCAGCGACCCTAATAGATGAAACTGTCAGGAAGTTACTCTTAACTTGGAAAATCTTGATAATACACTTCTTAGAGAGTATAAGGAATGAAAATTTATAGTGGAATGAAGAATAAATATTTACGCATCTTGTAAGAATTATTTTAGTACAGACATACTCAGATGTCTGATAAGAAGACATCCCACATCACATTAACTTTTATAACATTTTTCTTATATGGAAAGAATGGATTAGCCTTAGTGATCACCATAATTGCAAAACAGGATAGTCTCATTTTTCAGATCAGAGAAAAGAACAAAATCAGCCACATTCAACTGAACTGACAGACTTCCTATGTGTGATAGTAGTTGGGGACCACATTAGTGGTCTTTCTGTCAGTGACATTGCTACCCAACACAGTGTACCAAAATCCATCGCTTCTGCCATTCATAGGTTGAAAGTTGATGGTGCTACTACCACAGCAGCTGAGAGGTCACCACTCAATGACCCATATTAATGAGCTACTTCTCAGAATGTTTGCCCATCCTGCACGTCAACAATGGACTTCACAGTCAACCTAGAAAATGCTTCAGGGACATCTGTTAATACTAGAACTATCCATGGAGAGTTGCATCAGATATTTGGACTGGTGTGTCTCTCACACTATTCCTGGACCATAGATCACTGGAAAAGGGTTCGTGGAGCAATAAATCAAGCTTCCAAATGTTCCACTCTGATAATCATGTTTGGATCATGAGATTATCTGAAGAACAGTTTTGGAACATCTGATGGCTACCTGGACAACTTCATCTTCCAACATCGTGGAACTACTTTGACAGTGACCTTTACATGTTTCAGCACAACAATGCTCCATGGCACATTGCATGTCCAAGACTGGTTTTCACAAAACAACATTCAAGTGTTGTAATGGCCAACTCATAGTCCAGACATCAATCCCATTGAATATCATTAATCTTCAATGACTCCAGACCAGCAGCTGTCATCAGCAATGAGGGGTAGCTTTAGAAGAATGGAACAATAGTCTTGTTGTGAAGTATCATAAATTGGTTGAAAGCATGCCCAGAAGGGCAGTTCACTCAGGCCATATAGTTAAAACGTATATTTTTGATCATAACTAGATGTCCACTCTCAACATAGTGTATATGACCTCTGCATTAATTCAACCTCAGTATCTCTTCTGGATCAGCCTCCGACTAATGTGGTTTACTGCAGATGTGTAAAGTCCACTGCAGTGGTCTTGAGGCTGTTTTGGTGATGCTTTTCCCTGAGATATGAGTGGCTTTGCTCAGTGGAAGGGCAGGCCTGTTACTGATTAGAGCTATCACTGAGGGTTCTGCTCGGTGGTAGGTTTGGACTGTCACCGGGTACGGTACAGCCATTGTGGAGGGTTCTGCCCAATGGGCCTGTCACTGAGTAATAAGTTAAATGATCTTTCAGATCACTAAATGATCTGACAGAATGCCAGTTTTTGGAGCAGATCTGCACTTAAACACTATAGATCTGGGGTCTGATGAAGCAGTCTCAATCATTGCATTCCATTAGATGCTTGCATATGGTATAGCTTCTACTGACATGGCACTAAATTTATGGTGCCCTTTGGTGAATGCCCCCCCCCCCCCAGGAGACAAGAGGTTCTGGTCGGTGAGAGGGTATGCACGTCATTGAGTAGAACTACTACTGAATACCTCCGAGTGATAAAGACTTAATGAGTTTAATTAAAATAACTAACCTCATTGGGCGATCACCCGATGAGGTTAGTTATTTGAGGAATCGTCTAGTTCTTGGTGATGATTATTTATACAAAGGTCTGGGTAGCAGCTCTTCCCATAATGCATAGCACTATATACATCTCAAAGGAATGTGCTTTGCATTATGGGATACAAAGACAACTAAAATGAAGTCATTTAGCTCTTCTATATACGAGGGACGTCCAGAAAATAAGTTTCGATGGGCTGTCAGAGAAACAAAAATATACTTACAAAAAAAAAAAAAACTTTATTGGAAATTAAAGTAGACATCTTTCACTATTTTTCTACATAATTTCCGCAATTGTTCAGGCACTTATCATAACAGGGCACCAAGTGTTGTATACCTTTGTCATAGAAAGTTGCCGCCTATGTGTGGGCGGACGTTATCATGAACCCAAAACAACGCCCCTGGTAAGCATGCCATGTCGTTTATTCTGAATCACACGACGCAGTTTCTTAATGGTCGCCTGCTCCGTTCATCATCATGCACACCTGTCCTTCCTTCATTAAAAAGTCCTACCCATCTTCGTACCATTGAATCACTCATTGCATGTTCTCCATAAACCTCAATAATTTGCCGATGAATTTCAGCTGCTTTAACGCTCCTTGCATTCAAGAAATGGATAACTGACCTAATTTCACATGTGGTGGGCGATTCGATTTTCTTAGGCATTATAAACATGCACCAAGAAGCGTACACACTACGATAATGTCTGAAAATGGCACCAACGCTTTGCTAACGAATCAACAAACGCAGCATGCATGCACACCATTGCGATCACAATGTACCGTTTTTAAATATTGTGAAAATATTTAAAAAACGGAAATTACTTTCTGGACGTCCCTTGTACAAGTAGCCTAGTAGTGAATGTATTTCATATGCATACTTAGATAAAACAAGAATATAATTTCTTGGCAAGTTTAATCTAATTTGCAACCAAGTGAAAAACTTTTCCATATATTAGAAATTTATATATTTTTTTTTATTTACTGATTTAAGATTTAATTTAAAAATTATGATAGTGAAAAACAAGAATGATGCAAAAATAGCATTATTTATTGAAATATAAAATAGAAGTGTTTTTTTTTTTGTTTATAAAAGATATAAGCAACATGTGCATGTGTTGTCATGGATTTAAAAAAATTATTTTTTTATATATATATATATATATTTTTTTTTTTATAAGATGGAGAATTATTTTCTGGGAGCAAAATATTTTGCCAAACCAGAACAATTACTCAAGGGAAAAAAAAAAAAAAAAAAAAAAAAAAAAAAATCACACCTCTGGTAATCCAGGAGTGAAATTGCATCATTAGGATTGAAATATATTTATAAAAAATAAATAAAAAAAATAATAATTCCATTCTAGAAAATAGTCTGAGGATCAAAAAGGATGTTTTCTTCAGATATTTCAACCACTGCTCCAACTACACGGTGACACTACTACCTTCAACACAGGACCCAATCTATCACTCACCACCAATAGTACTTTTTGTCTGTAAATTACATGTGCTCTCTTAAAATGAATACCTTTATAATTATTTGTGTTTGAATGAAATATTAATGTAACTTCTCAAATTGTCTTTGCTTTTGTTTATGTAAACATACCACCTTAGATTAGCTCTGTTCATACATTCTTGAATGTTAACAATTTCAAGTTCGTTCTAATATCTTCATTTTTAATTTGAATCTGCCATAGATGCAATCTGATCTGTTCACTTCCCTAATTTTTTTTTGTTTTTCAGAATTCTCATACTCGTGGTCTCTAGGCTTTTATCAAATGCTTTCATTTCTAACCCTCTCAGATCCATAACTTAAATCTGGTTTGAACACTGTCTTGTATGCTGCTAATCTGATGTTTTTCTAATTTCTCAATTATTATGTATGAATTTATTCAAATGGCTCTGTGCCCAAGCAGTTTTGCTTATTCTATTGTCTATTTCCAAATTTAATTTGCCATCTTCACTAAAACTGTTCCTAAATAAATATTTTACTTATCCTATAGGTTCTCTATTGAGAATGCAACTGATATTTTCTATGTTTCTGCTAATTTTCATAGTTTCCTTTTTATTATTGATTTTCATACAAAATTTGTTATAGTTGTAATTCAATTTAGTTAGAGAATCCTGGAAATTTGCACTGGATGAGTTTAGGAGTACAGCATCATCTGCAAAAAGCAAAATTGGAGATAGCAAAACTAACTTTACTATCTCCAATTCTATTATCATTTTTAATGCCATTTTCTTTCATAATGTTATCCATGTAGATGATAAATAACAGTGGAAGAGAAATGTAGTGAGGGAGTGCATCCTTGTCTTACCTCTGATTCTGGTATTTCCTTCAATTCTGACTGCTGAGTTACCCCAGATAACTGTAGCATTTTGAAAACCTTTTCTCTAGGCCCCATGTTGTAATCCTTTTCTAAATTCGTCAGTGGGAGGTAGACCCAGAAGTGGTGATACTAAGACAGAACTCGTATAGGTAAACATGACCTCTCCATTGCTTCTGCCTTAGTATCACCACTTCTGGGTCTGCCTCCAAAAAATTGCTCCACTTCTTTCCTAGAAGAATTTTCTCTGAGACCAAAGAGGCACAGACAAGTTTCATTGTTCATTTCCCATTTTGAAGTTTGCTTACATAACTCTACTTGAAACAGTCTTCCAATCCAGAAGCTTATCTCCATGTTTTGTGTTGAATGCTATTGCTACTTCTTCCTCTCATTCATCATTACTACATGAATATAACATCCTATACAACAATATGCCGGCCTTATTGGCTGAATGGTTGGCGAGTCCCGCTGTGGGAGTGGATGTTTGTGGTTGTCTGTGAAAGTGCTAGTGGTCAGTGTTGATGTGGATGAGGGTAGTTGTGGTTTGTTATAGTTGGTAGTTGGGCAGAGAACTGTAGAATGGGTGCCCTCCCTCGATGAGTCTTTGGTCCCAACTGGAGGGTGTCACATAATTATTTAGTAGGACCTCACCTGTTTTTTTATCTTCTTTGTTTTAGTAATGTCAATGATGTTCAAGTGGTACTTTTCCAGGTCTTCTACAAATTTCCTTTTCATTAATACTCCTTGTATTGATGGTTCCTATCTTCAGCTCTTCTGACATTGGGTTTATTCTTCTAGATGTTAAGTTGGGCTTTTTTCCAGTAACTGACTTTTCACTGGTCACCCTGGTTCCTGATGAAAACATGGGCCTTGTTTAACTGGGTGATGCCTCAGCTGGTATGAAATCTTTTCAAGCAGTACCGTTACAGGTACTGCTTGATAAATTGCCCCATCCCTGTTAGTTCAGTACCCAGTATGTACAAAAATTCTACACAGAGTAGACAGCAGATGGTGGCTGTGACCTGAGTCTTGCAGGGAAGATTAAAAGACCATCCTTAGAATTGTTGAGTAACTGGAAATTATTTCGCCAAAAATAATTGCAAAGTTTTCTAAAAAAAACCCAGCATCTTTAAACCCCTGGATGGGAGTGTAGATGATGCTATTTGAGTAGATGACCTTGACAATTAAACAAGGAAATTGTTCTCGAAACTGGAATTAGCAGAAGCGAATAGGAGATTCTTGGTAAGTCATACTCATTTTCAGTGGGTTTTTTTTTTTTTTTTTTTTAAGTCTGGTGATCTTATGATTCTGAAATGATAAAAGCAATAATGATCAGTTTGTTTTAATTTAATTAAAGAAGCATTGTCGCTACTAAAGATTCAAATATATTGCATGATGAAAGTGAGTGGGCAATCATGTCGACATTGATAATTAAAATTTAAATACATTCATTTTATAAATAATGTGAGCAATTATAAAATAATGATGCCAATTTAATTTTTTCCTGAAAAACTTTAGTTTCTGAAAATCCCCACGTATATCTCACACCAATTATTAAACTTTAATTTGGGAAAATGTGTGCGAGTTATATTTGGGCAAATATCGTAATTCCCCTATACCTATTTGATAGGCTCCTCTCACCAACTTATACATTTCAGTCATATCACTCCTATCTGCCAAGCTCTGAAGACCACATTCCTTCAATCTGTCCTCATACTCAATATTTCAGAATCCTGAAACAGTCTCAGTTATTTGCCTCTGCACTCTTTCCAATGTTTCCTTATCACCAATGTGGCCAGGTGACTAGTTCCATGCACAGAAATCCAAATGAGGCCTAATTAGTACCTTATACAGTGCAGCTATTACTTCCTTATTTGTACCTGTCAGAATTCTTCGCATTATAGCAGCAATCTTTTTGGGTAACTGTTACAACCTTAACAACATTTCCCTCGAACTCAAGTCTCCTATTAAACAAGATCCCCAGATCCTTTGATTCTTCTGCCTCCTGAAGCAAAGTGCATAACTTTACACTCAACAACACTGAAGTGACATCCCTATTCAGCCCAAAGCACCAACCTATTCAAATCCTGTTGCAGAACATATCAGAACTCCCCCATTGCTCTTCCTAATTTAGCATCATCAGCAAATGAATATATCCTTTCATACTGTGAACTATATATCAGTGATATATTACCAGAAGAGAACTTTGTGGCACCCAGCTTATTACCACCCTTTTTCAGAACACTGTTCCCCCTCACCCATACACAACTCTCTCTCTGACTCCTATTAGTCAACCATATCCATAACCAAGCTACCAGATGACTATCAATTCCCCATCATGTTCAGTGCCAACAGTAGTTTATCATGTTGTACTCAGCAAAATCCAAATAAATCCCTGAACAAGCATCCCCCATCCAATACACTAGTCACCATATTATAAAATATAACCATGTTACTAAAGCATGCCTTCCCATTAAAGATTCTCAGAGAGTACTGGAAAGAATATGATACTTTGCATTATACAAAATGTAGATGCAACTTGGAGTGAGGTGATGACAATGTCTGAACCAACAAATTTCCAAGTAGTCAATCTTTCTACTGGACCCATCAGATATGTACCTATACCCTGAAATCCTGAATTGGAAACAGATGAAAATCAGTAGGAAAAAGAAAATCAAAAACAGTGTGGTAAGCTATTCTTTATGAGATAAGTTTGAGGGAATCTGTTTAATAGACTTCTTCAGCCTACAAAGACCAAGGATTGTAACCAAGTCAGCAGGCTGTTGTGAAGATTTTCTTATGTTTAACAGATTATCATACATACAACAACAATTCTGAAGTAAAGCTTGGACCTCTAGCTGACAAAGATTTTGGACAATCATACTACATATTATCCTATCTATGAAGCATCTGGCATGAGCCTCTGCCATAACATATTGTAAACATATCTACTACTACAAAAATGAATTTATTTCCTCTCACAGACTTTTTCTAAAGGACCTACAATATCAACAGCTAAATGCTGAAAGTTACTGATTCTAAAGGAGCCTTTCCAAAAAAAAAAAAACATCTGACAACTGCAACTAGATGGACTGGACAATCCTTTACATCCTTAACTAAATTTATACAGTAATATTGATCTAGTATATGTGCAGTAGTTAAGCATCCATTTTATCATTGCAGATTGAACAAAGTTTTGGAATAATGCTGGAGTCCTCCACCTTAATAAATATAAAATCCTCAGAGTCAAGAAAAGAAGGAAAGGATCAAAAGGCACTTTGTCAGTAATAACAAATCTTGCTAAAATCAGGACAGCCAGCCTAATCAAGGTTCTTAATTGGAATTTCCACTGAGTCTTTCGTTGCAGTAGAATGACATTTTTGCACATAAGAAATCTTGAGGAACCTTTAACACCCATTGAATAATCCTTTGATTCTTATCTTTAAAACTGTTCAGAAACGAATGACTTGTAATCAGATCTGATTTGAATAGAATATAATCGGAAAATGGATATTATTCTCAGTGATCGTGCTACCTACATACCACTAGAACACAATCCCACAAAAACTCAAGTTAAAAAACCCTACTTAAAAAAAGTTTCTTCCTGGCCTCCTGACATTACAAAATTTTCTATCTCAAAATAGTTCTTTTCTGAAACACCAAGCTCCCTAATAAGATAAGCCACAGGGCTTAAAATACTTTCCATTCATCTGCAGAATTGTAGAGTTTTTTCCAAGCTTAGGATATATCAATACAGAAGGCTTAGTCAAACTGCTTTGAGATCAAATGCTTTATTTTCTTATATTCTAATAGAATTCAGTAGTGAATTCCAATTTCTCTATAAAGTTAGTAAGTACGAGGGCTGTTCAATAAGTAATAAGACTAATTTTACTGTCGTGAAACCACTCATCACAATATTAATTTCTGTGGAATAAAGAAATGTTGCCGTCTGTATTAACAAAAGAGGTTGATAGATGGCGTATACAGGCTGATGTGCCAGAGTGTCACGTGACTAAACACAAGCTTGTTTCGTCGTGCCTACGAGCTGCGACCAGTCGTCGAAATGGAAGCGTCCTTGGAACAGTGTTTATGCAATTAAATTTTGTGTGTGTTTACAAAAATTGGCATTGGACACTTTTAACATGATATACGAAGCTTTCCACGATGAAGCAATGTCGAGGGCAAGTGTTTTTCGCTGGCATAAAACTTTTAAGGAAGGAAGGCAAAATGTTGAAAATCTTGAATGTGAGGGAAGACCTTCAGCGTCCATCACAGACAATGATCAACACAGCAGCGATTATCATCAAGGAGGATCGCAGAATTACAGTACGCCAGCTGCATGTTGTCCTGAATATTTCTGTGGGAAGTGTTCACTCAATTATGGCTGAACATTTGGGACTGAAACGTGTTTGTGCCTGATGGATTCCCAAACTCTTGACACCGAAGCAAATGCAGCAGCGAGTGGTTGTGTGCACAGAATGCAAAGAAAGACTGGAACAAGAAGGCGACAACTTCTTAAATCGCATCATTATAGCAGATGAAGCTTGGTTGTATCACTATGACCCTACAATGAAACAAAAAAGCAGTGAATGGAAGCATCCGTCTTCGCCTACCCCCAAGAAAGCAAAAACTGTAAAATCGGCTGGTAAAGTTATGACCATAATGTTTTTTTGACTACAAAGGCATTGTTTACCAACACGCTGTAGAACCCGAGAATACTGTAAACGGCTCATACTATGCGAATGTTTTACGGACAATGATACAGCACGTCAAAAGGAAGCGTCCATTGCTGAAGAATGGCTTCTTGTTGCACCATGATAATGCAAGGCCACATATTGCTGGTTGTGTAGTGGACGTTTTGCAGAAGAACAACCTAGATATCCTACCACACCCTCCATACAGTCCTGATCTCGCACCATGCGATTTCTGGCTGTTTCCTCAGCTCAAGAAACCACTAAGAGGCCGCCATTTCGAAAGTAACAAAGCATGTGTAAAAGCTGCGGAGGCGGTTTTAAAAGAACTCTCGAAAAACGGACTTTCACATGTGTTTAAGAAGTGGACACAACGTTGGGACAAATGCATCGCGTCTCACGGTAGTTACTTCAAAAAAGACCATGTAAATGATGACAATTAAAGGTAATCTGTTTTCTGTATAAATATAGTCTTATTACTTACTGAACAGCCTACGTATATTCAAATAAAGAGAACAATTACAAATAAATTTTTAGTTTTTATTTATTTTAAAGTTTATTTCTAACATTCCTACAAAGTGCTTTACTTGTTTAACAATCCTTTGAATAGAAAAAGAAGAGATAGCTCAAAGATTATCTGGGGCAGATTTTATTCCTTCTTGTGAAATAAGATGATCACTCAAGAAAAATTCACATTTTGGAGTTTTTAGCCTGAGTTTTGCCTTATTTAACCATCCAACTAGTCACATGGATCAAATATATCAAAAATATGCACTTTGTATCCATATAATTTTTTTTCTATAATATCCAAAGGCTATATTAACTTCAATGGCTAAGCATCCATGTAATTATGTACATATATACATCCAGTCCAGTATGGCAGGTAACTTCATGACTTTCTTGAGCAGTTTGTTGGCCTGGTTGTCCAAGTGATTAGGTATCTGCTCTCCAACCAACAAGCTACAGGTAAGAATCCTGCAGTGGGTATAAATGTTTGCAATTGTCTTTAGGTGGGAGATGAATTTCATCATGTGATGTGAACCATCACCCTGCTTACTGATAGCCTGAAGTGGCATGAAAAAGTTTGATGTTTGGTCGCTAGAGCAGAATAAAAATGCTTTAATTCTCAATATTTCTAATGCACAAAATTACAATGTATTAAATGAATATTAGTTTTACTATTTTTTTTTCATTTCCCTATATATTTATAACCAACGCTAAGTTTTTTAAAATGCTTTGACAGAAATTTTTAAATGTCGTAGAACAATTGTAATTTTGCCCATTGATTATTAAGATTGCTTTGCATAATTTCAGCTTGCACAGTCATTTTTACAGTTGCCACACTACTGTGCAAAGTGAGGACTGCCTATAATTTTTTCAATAAATTTAGCATCTCCTCCTCCTTGAATTGCAGAAGCCTGGACCAAATTAATCAACTTATCACAAAAGTCTGACACAGTTTCACTCTGAGTTTGCACATAAGAATAAACTTGCCAGAGATTTGGTCTAAGTTGATGCTTTTTATAATATTTTTCAATTATTTTCTTCAACTGCGCATAATTGCGATTATTGAACCATATGAAAGTCTGCTTTGCCTTGAAACCTAAACTATAATAAGCATCTAATGATCACATGCATCTAATGATACTTTCATTATTATATTTTCCATTGATAAGTGTTAAATTATATGTTTGGAGAATTCATACTCCCAACACATGTTCTCCTGAACCAGTGGCCATAATTAAGGCAATACCTAAATATATAATATATATATATGTATATATATATATAAAGCAAAAAAAAATAAAAAATAAAAGGTTTCTTATATTTTTCTCACTGAGTTTCTTATGTAAAATTAAACCTTAAATTTATAACCAATCTTGTTAGTGACTGTACAATTTTGCTTGTATGTTAAGAAGATTATTAACTAGGTTTTCTTTCTCCAGTTAACCCTGCGGAGGTTGCGGCTGATCTGACAGATACAAATTGTTCTAATATATTGTATTTGTGTGTGTTGTTACAAAATGTTTTTGTAATCCCCGAAGATGTCACTGTGACGGAGATGAAATATTGGAAGTATTAAAATTAGTTTTAATCCTTTCTCAGTGCTGTTAATATTCCATTAAACCTCTAACATGAATTCTTCACAGCACTTAAGGCTCAACACACATATTCTGATCATTCATGGTGATGAAATAGCATGCAAAGCAAAACAATACGATAAGTCGAAACTACGTTTATCGAGGGTATTAAATCGGCTGGCCTTTTTAAAGATATGTCGGGATTCAAGAGTTATTCCTAACAGTGCTAGGCTTAAAACCAAATATAAATCTAATAATAAAGCCCTCTGGATATATAAATGTGCTAGTCTGGCACTATTACGAGAGCAGATTACTGAAACTCGCGCCAGCCTCACCACAACGCCATTGTCTCATTACAGACAGAGCTCTCTGCTATACTCAATCCTGAACTTTGACCTATTCTCCTTAGCATCTCAGAAGCTTCCTCTCAAAAATAATTCCATAAAAATAAAAAATAAGCACATCAAAAAGTTCAATAACCTTTGCAAATCTAAACCACTACCTGAAGTTCAACCACTCCATACATTAGGCAACATATCTTCTAAAAGACTTAGCGAAGATGCCGTTAGTGCCCTAAGCCTCGGACACAATTTTGCCGTCGCACCTATTGAAGTTCCGGTATTGGATATTATGTACAACATTGAACGCGGAATCTGTCACTTAGCTCCAGAAACAGCCAATAACATCAGACTTGATGTAGCTAACATTCTCTCCCATTCTTCACCTCCTAAAGTTAATTTATCTTCCAGTCAACTCTCTGCACTCAAAAAATTACGGAAAGAAAAAAGTATTGTCATCACCAGAGCTGATAAGGATAATGTCACTGTCGTTCTCAACGCCTCAGAATATAATCAGAAAATGGATATTATTCTCCATGATCGCGCTACCTACATACCACTAGAACACAATTCCACAAAAACTCAAGTTAAAAAACACTACTTAAAAAGTTTCTTGCTGGCCTCCTGACATTACAAAAAAATTCAAACCATTCTGTTCTCATCCCCCCCCCCCCCGGTTTATATTTATATATATATATACGGTTTACCCAAAATCCACAAACCTAATTCTCCCCTAAGACCTATAGTAGATGCCACCAATGCACCTTCCTACAAATTATCAAAGCAGCTAGCTAATTCTTTGACCCCCCCCCTCACTGATCTCACCTCATCTTATGTAAAAAAACTTCACCCATTTTAAAAACTTAATTGAAAATCTTACTTTAAATAATACAGATATATTGGTCAGCTTTGACATCATCTCTTTGTTTACAAATATTCCCCTAATACACCTTAACACTCTTAAATAACATTTTTCCTTCTGATATCTTAGAGCTCTTTTCCTGGACACTTTAGTAACACGCCTTCCTAATGGTAACCTTTCTTTCTCTGTATATAGAAAACCTACTCATACAGGCAGATACATTCACAAACTCTCCCACCACCACCCATCCCAGCAAATGGCATTATTAAAACTCTGACCAATAGGGCCCACAATCTTTGTTCCAGTAAAACTGCCCTTTCAACCAAACTCAAACACATACACAACACCTTCCTTTCCAATGGCTATAATGACTACAGAATTAAAAAAAATAATCAAGTCCTTTCCCATTCCCCGACCATCTCTTCAGAAATGCCATCACCATTCCTTACATCCGTGGTACTTCAGAAAAAATAGCCAGATCATTAAAAAAGTACAACCTCCATAGAGCTTTTAAGCCCCACCGTAAACTTGCTACCCTTATCCACTCCACTAAAGACCAGCTCCCTCCTCTTTCAGTGCCTGGTGTATATAGAGTACCGTGTTCCTGTAAACTTGCCTACTTCGGACAAACAGGCAGGTCAGCATCCATCCGGTTAGAAGAACACAGTTCTTACACATCTGCAAACACAATTATGGTCAATCTGGCCTTGCAGACCATGTTTTGGATACATCCCACAGGATCTCCTGGGAAAAAACTACCATGCTCCATCAAAGTAAATTCAAAAAAGAAAGACTATTCTTTGAATCTGCATCTGCACTCAGGAATCAACCTAATTTAAACAAATATGGTTGCATTAAACTCCACAAAATTTGGGAAACTTTAATTATCAGAGAACACGCTTTACATCCCAGGCCACCTGCAAATGCCCATAGAGGGCGCACCACCTAAATAGGACTTTAGTTTCACTTTGTATTGTATTTGTGTGTTATTACAAAAAGTTTTTGTAATCCCCGAATGAGAGAGATGAAATATTGGAAGTATTAAAATTAGTTTTAATCCTTTCTCAGTGCTGTTAATATTCCATTAAACCTCTAACATGAGTTTTAATATATTCTTATACACATGCAGTTATAGCTTGGAGATCATGACTAGCTGTACATACATATATTATGAGTGATATTCTGCACTGTTTATGCCATCAGTTTAGTTTAACACATGTTATGTAAACATTTGTGATATGAATGATAGAGTCGAATGCGAAAGTGATATTTGATAATAAATTGTATCTGAGAGATACTGTGAACTCCGATGTCAGTACAACAGTATTGTTTTTTTTTCAATAATTTCTAGATTGTAAATGAAAATAAATAGACCATCATGTATTATATTTGCAGTGTTTTTTTTTAAAGTTTTATTGCATTTCAGCACATAGTAGTAATGAATGTATCTCTTGGATACACGACCTAAACTGCAATTTTTTCACCCGCAACCTCCATAGGGTTCAGATAGATTCATAACTGGGGTATTGTTATAAAAACACATTAACTAAAAAACTGAACCAACTGAGTGAGAGACAAATTCAAAATTAATATTTATTAAAATAAAGAGCCCAAAAGGCTTCAGTTCAGTGATGCAAAATTATATAAATCAAGTGGATATTAAATCCAGCATTATTTCAAAGCTGAATGTAGAAACTATAAAAGTTTCATATGAAATTTCACCATAGAGCTTACAGGAATACACTAGCTGGCATTTATGATTTGCTCTAGTGCGGAACTTATAGATAAACATGATTGCTTGCCCAACCCCCCTTCTATTGGCCCATTTTGATAAGGTTTCATTGTTCATTGACCTTCGAAGGCCAGTGAAACCTTATCAAAATGGACCAATCGAAGGCTAGGTCGTAAATGCCGGCAAGTATACTCCCGTAAGCTGTCTGGTCAAATTTCGTACGAAACTTTCATAGTTTCTACATTCGGCTTTGAAATAATGCAGAATTTAATTAATATCTACTTGATTTATCAAAATTAATATTTTTATTTACAAATAATACTGATATATAAATTATGGTATTACATGGGTGTAACAGTATGCATGTAAAATATTTGTGTCACAAGTACTATATACAAATTCGCATTATAAATAAAACTTTTAACATAAAGAGAAATGGCCAGCAAAGCGTAAATCACACAAAAATTCTTCTTATTTCTTCTCTTCAAAATCACATCATCATATACTCTCATTATACAGATGTTTAATGAGATTTCTCATATACAGATGTTTCTCATCATATACTGTGTATATGATGGGAAACATCTCAAATCTCAAACCAGTTAACTTCAAACTTAATCACTGTTTCTTCTTTGCTCAAGTCATACCTATTTCCCCTCCCCCCACTTGAAATTACAAAAATAACATACACAGCATTTCTTAAATAAGAACATACTTCTTTAACATATCTCAGTTCCTTTTTCTGTTTTCTTGGAAATATAACAAAGATAATTTTAATGTACTCTCATTTTCCCCTTCTGGAAACTCCATTATCCTTTAAGCACAAAAAAAAAAGATTCATCTCTTCTGTGTTTAAAACATTTTACTGAAACAAGTTTGCTGCTGAATGTACTAAAAGGAACTGTCCGTGATTTTTGGAAAATCTATATAATCCTTATTAGCAATTTTATCCAGACTTCAAGTTAAAAATTTCATCCATTAATCTGTGAAAGCTGTTTGTTTCCTTCTTTTCCACCTTGTTAGCTTAAAAAGCCCTTTCCTTTATAATATATTTCTCCCCTCAACTGCCAACTTTAATATTAAACATATTCTGTTCTAATCCACAGTTGTTTTTTTCGTTTCATTATATCAAACTTCCTATCTGGGCATACATATTTGCATGAGTGCACTACTACCTGGTGAAAACAAAAGCACAATTTCACTTGTAAAAAACAAGACTACAGTTCTTGTGCCATGAAAACTCAGTTGGAAGATTCAATATTTTTTTCTCCCATCAAGTTTTTCAAGTTAAAGTAATAAAATTGAAGTCAGACCTTTTTTATTCACCTGATACCAATTAAACAGTTTGGAAGAAACCATAAGCTGTACATATATTTAGTAACAATGTTACTAAATAAATTACTTATTAAAATAAAAAATATTATGCATATAGTGAAATGTTTACATATATAATAAAATGTTCCTCTTCCCCCCCCCCAAATAACCTATCACTAAATTTAAAGAATGTAATATAATGTATGTTGCTTAAAAGAAGATATCTGCCATTCCATCATGACCTGTTGGGTGGCTAACCCTTAAGCAACACCATTATGTTTTATTGAAATTACATGTACTATATATGAGGTACAACCCAAAATTTCTGGGAATTTGAATAGTGTGCATGAACTGGTTATATGACCTTCCATCACTATAATAGACAAGCAGTACCTGCCCTTCATGAATAAGAATGCCAACAGCTGGCAAACTGGGAAGCTTCATTCTTGGGTTACACATTTTTGTAATGTCATGCTTTAGTGGCTCAGTGATTTCCCTCTCAAACTGAAATGGCAAATTTTAAAGAGTAAAGAATCTGCATTGAATTTTGCTTCATCCTCACAGAAACCCACCAAATGTTTAAGGAAGAGTGTGGAAGTCCCCAAATCCACTGAAATAAAAAAAAGTGCATCAAGTTTGCAGCAATGCCAAGTCAATGTTGATTTCCCCCCCCTGACATCTAAGGCATTGTCCACAAGGAATTCCTCCCTCTAGTCAAACTCTCAACAGCAAGTTTTACTTGAGGTTTTGAAGCAGCTAAGGGAGAGCATTCGGTGCAAACGTTCAGACAAGTGGAAGAACAATGATTCTCCACCACTCATTGTTCAACAGGTCCTGGCTTCCAAAAACACGACAGTCATTCCTTATTCATCCTATTCGCATGACCTCACTGTGACTTTTTCCTGTTCCTCAAGATGAGATTCTGGCTAAAAGGGCATGGTTGAGGAGATCCAGACAGAATCACAGAAGGTGCTCAACAGCACAACTTGAGAACTTTCAGGAATATAAGTAATCATGGAAAAACCTCCTTGGTTCTCTGTATACATGCCCAAGGGGGATTACTTCAAAGAAGACCGTGGAAACTAGGGATTAGAGTAAGCATTTTTTTTTTATGGCCAAATTCCCCATACCTTTGGGTAGCATCTGGTGTATATATTTTATTTATTTTATTTTTTTGCCTAATTATATCACTACAAATTGTTCAAAAGGAAACCAAAACTGAAATAATTCATCATATTTTAAAAAAGATTTCAAATAATTCTTTAAGCTTCAACAAGTCAACTGCAGAATTATTAATGCCAGTATAAATCATTCTGCAAAGTTTTATCAATAAAAAAATGTGGTTTTAATACGAATAATGAATCACATGTACAACCTAAATTCCATATTTTATCAAATTTCATCCACTGAGAACTGTGTATATGGGCAGTGGAGTATTTTTTTTACCTTCTGTCTTGCATGCAACCCTGCCAAGTACATACATAGATTCACATAGATTCATTACTTAGGATATCACATATAAACATCTAAATTAACCCATTAAAAGAATGAGTCTTCATACACCTTATAACTAAAATAACATTTTAATTTACAATAACACAATATATACAACATGAAATCAACTAAACTATGCAAGTGCCACATAGTTCAAGACTTTAGATCGCATGAAACACTTTATTCTACTCAGCTTCCTTTTAATCTTATAAGCTAACAGTTATTATCCTTTGTGGACATAATTTCAAGAAAATTAGTCCTTTGTCTCCTACATAAACTTTTCTTTTTATTGAATTCCCACAGAAGAAAGACTAACATAAAAATTTCTCTCATATGACAAGCAACATAAGTCTAATTCCTCTTGCATCTCAAATCATGGAAGACAAGAACACTGAAGAAAACATATCTTTTCAGTCAAAACAGTTCAGTAACTTAGTTCACTTTTTATATGAAAGTAACAGCAGGCTCCAATGAATAAACTACTAAAGGCATATCAACAGTTGCATCACTTGAAAACAAATTTTCCTTCAATATGAAAACTTCTAAGAAATTACTAAAGCATGTCAAGTATCAAATTGCCTTTAAGACTGAGAATCCTAAATCAAACAAACTTTACCAGACCAATCCTACATGAACTGGAAACCAATAAAGTTCCTTTCAGGTTTAACCGAAAGGAATCCTATATGGATTAATGGCTACAAAAATCTTCACTTATCTCTGTGCATCCTTCACATATTGAAGACAAACTCCAGAAGTCTTTTCCTGCTGTGTTCCTTTTCTTCCTTCCAAACTGCTGAATGCTTGGTAACATTCAATAATTCTTTTCACTTCTGTGCATACTTGGGAATAAAACAGAGCAACTTCTGCTCCAGTCCACCATTGTTTACCACATTTACTGCATTACAAGCACTATGCTTGAAACAACAATAGAATTCTTTTCATTGTGCAGGAAAGTTTATTTATAATTTCAAAATGAAAGTATAATTTAGAATATTTCTTTATTTTACAGGATTTAAATCCTGAGGTAAGTACACTTGATCACTTCTCATAATACAGCAGTAACTTTTGACTCCCTTGTTGCTAATAACATTACGCAACTAAGAATAACTGTTGTATGGGCAAAACAAAAACTAAGATGACTGTAAATTTTTTTAAGTGCACTTAAAAAGTAAAAAATAATCTGTTTAGAACATGCCTGTTAGGTACAGAAATACATTTGGTCATGAAAAATTGTGCTAAAAAAAACGGTAAACAAAAAAGCACAAATTATAAAAACATGATCTGCTCATGACGTCTAATCTTTCAGCCATATAATGGTATCAGGTGTTAAGTTATACAAGTATTTTTTCATGTCAGTCTAAAAATGCACTGAGTAACACATTAAGTCCCTTTAAAAACTTTTTTTTTTCACATGCATCTTACCACTGAAATGTAAACTCATGTCACCAAGGCTAAACACTACTGGTTAGATAATCAAAACTCTGTAGAACTTTTTTCAAGACATCTCAGTAGGTAGTCCAACAAAAAGGATAAAGGACAAAACAGAAAAACTACTGAAGTCCGTCACTTCTTGGCCACCAGACACAGTTAAAAAACTCAAACCCCACTACGCCCGCCCCCTAGAATATATGGGGTTCCGAAAATACACAAACAAAATGTGCCCCTTCGACCAATAGTGGAAGGAATAGACAGTCCCAATTACCACCTAGCCAAGAAATTAGCGGCAACACTCAAGGAGTTGGTAGGTCATTCCCCCTCCTACATAAAAAACACACAACACTTTATAAACAAAATCAAAAACATAACACTCGACAAAGACGACTTATTAGTCAGTTTGACGTTTCTGCCCTTTTCACTAATGTCCCCATCAATGACACAATTCTCCTACTACAGAACAAATTTCTGCCCGACATTATGGCCCTCTTTGCCCATGTACTAAAGTCCGGTTACTTCGTGTGGCAAAACAAATTCTACCTACAAAAGGAAGGTACAGCCATGGGCTCACCATTATCCCCCCCAATCGCGAACTTCTACATGGAAACCTTTGAGCAAAGGGCTCTTGATTCCGCCACGCTTCGAACGATAATCTGGCTCAGATACGTTGACGATGTGTTCGTGATCTGGCCGCACGGGCGACAAACGCTAAACACATTCCTCAGCCACCTAAACAAACAACACAAACGCATACAATTTACCATCGAAATCGAAAACCAAAATTCGCTCCCGTTCCTAGACACACTAGTTACACGTCTTCCTTCAGGCAGTCTATCCTTCACGGTCTACCGAAAACCGACACACACGGGCTAATACATACATGCGAATTCATACCACCACCCAGCACAAAAATATGGAGTCATAAACACCCTTAAAAACAGAGCCACAACTATTTGCTCTAACCAGCAAGCCCTGAAACAAGAACTAAAAATCATTAGTGACACATTCATAAACAATGGCTATAACAAAAATACTGTCAATAAAATACTCTATAAAACCACAACAAAAACGAATCTGGATTACAGTAAAACCATAGCCATCCCATACAAACAATCAACAGAATCCTACAACATTATAACCTCAATGCCACCTTTAAACCACCCACTAAACTTAAAACCATATTCAGCTCCTCTAAGGATCCTCTCCTCCCATTAGCACATCCTGGAGTCTATTGCATCCGCTGCACCTGTAACTTACCATACATTGGTGAAACAGGATGGACAATCCCTATACGCAAGAAAGAACACATTAGACACATTAAATATAACCATTATGGTGAAGCAGGCCTCTCAGACCATGCACTTAACACCTTACACCAAATCAACTGGAAAAGCACCTGCTCCTTACACCGCACAAAAACATGGTACGAAAGAAAATTTAAAGAATCCTGCGAAATCCTGATAAACCACCCAAATATCAACAATAAAGATGGTATGAAAATTCCAAGGATCTGGATCGCACACATTCAGCCAACCTAATATGAAAGATTCGACATGTCAGGACTCTAGCCAATCTGCTAGTATTAGAAACCATTCCACTCCAACTGGCTGGAATGATGTTAATATATGTATATAGTAGACAACACAAATAATAGGACTTAGCGTTGATGTATAATTTTTTTTTTTTAAATTATTTATTTATTTTTTATTTTTTTATTTATTTTTTTTTTCACCAGAGGTCAGGCCAACAATTGTGGTAGCGGTTAGTCAGTGTCTTTAACGAACCAGTATGATTGTAGTATAGCTTGTTTCTTGTGTATATTTGTACGCTCCAGAAGATGACCTTGACATAAAGATCGAAACGTCGAATTGTAAAATTTTAGTAATATTAAACTCAAGTTTTTATTCAAACACGGTAGTTGTCTCCATAATTTCCAAAAAATGCAAAAATGTAGTAGTCTCACATTTGATTATGAAATTGTGAATCCACTGCCTACTAGACAGAACACTATCCACTGACCAACCAGGCCAATAAGGTACCTCTATAGAAATGACTTCTATTGGGATTTATTGATCAAGTATTTCTTTAGAACAACTATGTTATACCAACTAGTTTCACCAACTGAGGCTGTTGGCATCTTCAGGGCACATAACTGATATAAGGCACTTAAATCTAAAAACTGTTACAGACTATAAATCAACCGATTCCAATTATATTTGACAAAACAGAACACTTACAATACATGCATAGCACGTACAATTTCACTTGTTATTTTCTATAATTGGCACTATAATTCAGTTCTTGTGTCTTTAGAGATCTTGGGCAAGATTAATCCTTGGTTCCTGTTAAAATAGGTGCCTAAATATTTGTATTCTGTTGTATGTTCAATTTTCATATTGTTTATGAATATTTCTGACTCGGATGTGCTTTCTTTTGAGATTTTCATAAATTTGGTATTTTTTGCATTAATATCTAGTCCAAATTACCTTCAATTAGTAGCTGCAGTAATTTAATGTTTTCTGCTATTAGAATGGTATCATGAGCATATCTAAGATTGTTGTATTTTATACCATTGATACTAATTCCTGTTTTTTGTTTTTCAATCTTTTTCATCACTGTCTCACTATAGATAATTAAATAGATTTGGTAAAAGGATACAACCTTGTCTAATTCCTCTTTTTATTTTCACTTCAGACGTCTCAGAGTTAAACAGCTGCATTTTCTGTTTGGTGTAAATCATTTTTATAATCTTAAGTACCTGATCTTCCATGTCTAATTTATTTAATATATTGAACATTTTATTATGTTTTACCTGGTAAAAAGCCTTCTGAAAGTCTATGATGCATATGTAAATGTTCCTATTTCTTTCCAGTGATCTTTCCATTAGTATTTTTAGTTCCAGGATAGCATTAATGGTTCCCATTCCTCTTCTGAAGCATTTCTGTTGTTCAGTTAATTCACCACTTATGGCTCTTTCAATTTGTTTGTTAGTGATGGTTAAAATAATTTTAGATGTATGGGATATTAGGCTCACAGTTCTGTAATCCTCACAATTTTGTGCATTATGTTTCTTTGGAATTGGTATACAGATAGATGTTGTAAAAACTTCAGGAAATTGTATTGTTTTATATATGTCTTGAATGGATTCCACTAAATAGCTGTTATTGCTGGTCAAAGCTTTCAGCAGCTTCCCTATAGTGAGAGCCAATTCTTTACACTACACGAACACATTCTACCGTATGTTTGCTTTTAAAGCATCATAACGATCATATACATGTATCATGCAGTAATTCTGAGCTCCCTGTCAAACTGAAGAAACATTATGGCAAAATGTTGACATCCATTACTGGCAATTTTCTTAAGTCAGCATACAGTTGGCAGATTGGTATTGATATTTTATGGCCATCTACCTAGAAAAATGTTGAAAATCAATAGCGCATTTAGTACTGTTGGTGGGCTGAGGATGAGATAATTTAGGAATCCTGCTCTAAAGATTAACCATGGCAGTTTTTTGTTTTAAGATAATGGCTTCAAACTAAGTGATGAATATCGTTACCATCGAAGCTCACACACAATCAAGTCATAACAAGAAGTAATCATACAGCTTATTTGTCAAGTAGAAACATCCCTAGTCACTGAGATAATTTTTCTTTTTAATAGAAAGACAACTGTAGGAAATCCATTTAAATAAGCAAATATATACAACACAAAGACATTTCAGTAAATTGATAGTGTAAAAAGGCAGATATTTTGGTCTGTGTAATCATAAACCATCTTCAGTGCAGAATAAATAAAACTTCAAACAACACATTAAAACTATGTGCTATACACAATTGTTATCTTCCTGTGTGCAGTCACAAGGTGTCAAGTTAATGTGCTATAAGAATCTCATAAAAATAAAAAATAATGACATGGCTGATAATAAATGTCCCAAATTTTAGACAGTTCACTGCTAAGGTTTAGGTTAGACTGATGTAGAAGAATATTAGCCTTCTCTTTGAAGAGGTGTTTGAATTTGTGGATGCTGTTAGCAACTTTGCATCATTCCAAAGGATTACTGTGTTGTTAATCACATATTCTGCAAGGCTAGACTTGTACTGTGTAACTAACTAAATATAGGATTGGTATTCCGGAATATGTTTTAAAGCCGTTCAGTCCAACTGTCCAAAACAGGAAGTTGAGTTACATGGAATTTGATAAATGCCAGGTAACCACAAGGAAGGAAATGAATCTTTTAAGAGAATGGTAAAAGTAAACCGATATTGCTGATAGGTTGTGTGACAAGATGAATTTTTTTTAATGACATGAGAGAGATGACAAACGATGTAGACTCTTCATGCAGAGATTTGAGCATACCTTATTTTTGGAAAAGATGATGTACCAATGTTTAAATGACCAGAGAAAAGTTTCAGTATACTGATAGGTGAGGGAGCCATCTGCTTCTCTTTCTAGATGTTTTTATTCAGAATGTCTAGATCCATTTGACACTATTTTTTTTTTTCAAGTTTAAATTTGATTCGAGAATGCAAGTCATTATTTTGCAGGAAGACAAGGCTCTTTTGGATGAGATTCCAAATAGTGATATTGTCCACATAAGAGATCCAAAGTGAAGGTTTAGGGTAGGTATTTTTTTTCCTTTGAACTACAACATAAATCTGGATGCCACTTAAGCCAACTGTTGGTCAATAAGAAATCCTACATACACATCTCTGACCAAACTTATCATTCCCCTGATAGGCTAGTCCCATTCACCATCATCAATTTCCTGATTGTACACTCAAGTGGTGTTCAGGTTACTATGATAGCACTATGGAATAGATTATAAATAATCTCTTATCAACAATATTCCTCCAATTAGTCTATTACTTGCCAGCACTCCAATATTTGTATCTAATATTTTGCTCTTCTAAAGCACTTCTGATTGAACCAATGCACCTAGACCTTGCTCCTCCTATGGGTATTTTTCTTACCATCTTGGCATCAAGCACGTTTTGCTAAACTTTCCTCTCCCATTCTGTTTAAGTGACCTTAACACCTTAGATTAGCCCTGCTCACACATTCTTGAATGCAAACAATGTCATGTTCCTTCTTATTGTCTTCATTTTTAATATTATTCTGCCACTGATGCCATATGTTCACTCCCCTAATCCTTCTCAGAATTTTCATATCTGTGGTCTCTAATCTTTAATCAAGTGCTTATTCTAACCAAACTCTCAGATCCATAACTTAAAACTGGTTTGAACACCATCTTGAGTATTGCTAGATTAGTGTTTTGGCTAATTTATTCTTTATTCAATATAAATTTATTCAAATTGCAGCCCACTTTCAGGCACTCATGAAAATTACCTTCTGAACTTCTAGCTGATATTCTTAGCTAAATTTCTTATGAATTCAGGATATTTCATCTGGAATGGAAACCTATACTAACAGAAGGAACTGTCGTGGGCTATCTATTGTCTGACTAGCAAACTTTTATCGAGAACATTCAGAGGAAAAAATATCTTCCTATATTCCAAACCTTCACTGTGGATCCATTATATGGATGTCATTACTATTTGGAACTATACAGAACAAGAACTAAATGCCTTCCAAAATATTAATGACTTTCTTAGAATCAAAATTATCTTGGGAAAAAAGAATCAAATTGAACTTGTTCTTATCAAGAGAAAAGAAAACAGCTGTCTCACATTGGTAGTATATCATAAAACTGTCATTTCCGGTTCATATACAAATATCGGTATATCATTCTTCCCAAAAATATGGTATAATCGAATCTGTGTTGTCAAGAGCCTACATCATCTGTTCATCACAAACATTTCTTCAGAAAAAGCTTCTACATCAAGAAAATCCTGCTCTCAAAGGCTACAAAACCTAAACATCATTAACAAAATCATTAACTTTCTCTCCAAATCCAAAGAGATGTCCTCAATAGTATTCCTATCTCATATAATAGGGCCACTTCAGAGTGGGTCTCATATCCTTAAAAAATTTCAACATTTTGCATCTTACAAATCTATCAGCAAAATCAGTATTTTCATCATCTTCTAAAATCCTTCCACTCTTGCTACCTTGATAACTAGTAGAAGTAACTGCAACTTATTCTATTTTGGATAAATAGAACAATTCATTTTAAAGCACATTTCAGAATATTAAGTTCATATTCAACTGATAACGCACGAGTCTCGCTTTGAAATAACAACAGGACAGGATCCTTTGGAATGATGATGATGCAAAGGATCCTATCGCTAGTGTTGGAATGATGCAAAGTTGCTAGCAGCATCCACATTTAAATGCCTCTTCAAAGAAGGAGCTGAGGTTGCTCACATAGTTCCAACTTTAAACCTAAATGATGGAATGACTATTCATGACCAAATTTGGGAAATTATTACCAGTGACTGTGTATCATTTATTATTTTTATTGAATTATAATAATGCAATATTTTGCAACCTGTTATCCTCATGACTGCAATTGATTCAAATTGTTATTTTTGAATTTACTGTTCATTATTCTACACTGAAGATTTGTGATACACAAACCAAAATATCTGTATTTTACACAACCCTGTTAAAATATATCTTTATAGTAGTTCATCATCATCTTCATATTCCTGCCATGTACCCTGGGTGTAGAGAATATGATAGTACTACATGAAAAATTTACATCATTACTAACTTCCTATCTACAATTTTCCTCCAAATCAGTCTGTTACTTGTCAAGACTCCAACATTATCAGATCGTATATTTCTATTGTCCAAGGCACTTTGTACCATATCAATCCACCTAAATCTTGGTCTTACTTTGGGTTCTCTTCTTGCCAACCTTGCTGAGAACACTTGTTTTGCTAATCTTTCCTCGCCCAATCTATTTAAGTGACCATACCACCTGAGAATACCTCTGCTAACGCATTCCTGGATGCTGACAACGTCAAGTTCTTTCCTCATATCCTCATTTTTAATATGATATTGCCATTGATGCCATCTGTTCACACCTATAATCTTTCTCAGGACTCTCATATCTGCGGTCTCTAGTCTTTGGTCAAGTGTTTTACTTCTGAGCCAGCTCTCAGATCCATACGTTAAGACTGGTTAAAACTGTCTTGTATACAGCTAATTCAGTGTTCTGTTAATTTCTCTTTCATTCCATATGAATTTATTCAATTGACTTCCTACCATACCACCTTTGTTGATTCTGTTGTCTATTTCCATATTTAATTTACCATCTTCACTAAAAATCGTATCTAAGTAGCTGAAATGTTTTACTTGTTCCACAGGTTCACTGTTCACAATGCAGTTGACATTTTCAATGATTCTACCTATTTTCATTGTCTTTGTATTGCTGACCTTCATACCATATCTATTACAACAGTTATTCAATTTAGTCAGGGAATCTTGCAGACTTGTACTGGCTTTATTTAGAAGTATAACATCATCCGCATAAAGCAAACAGTTTGAGATTAACATCTCCAATTTTGATATTAGATTTCATACCACTCTCCTTCATAATGTGATCCATACAGATAATGAATAACAGAGGGGATAATGTACAACCTTGTCTCACACCAGATTTAATATTAAACCATCTTCCTGTACTTCTTTCAATTCTAACTGCTGACTTGCAACTCAAATAAAGACCAAGTATTACTTGATATAATGCTCTATTGACACCATATAACTGTAGCGTATCGAATAGCTTCTCTCTTGGCACCTTCTCATATGCCTTTTCCAAATCGACAAAACTTAAATACAGATCTTTGTTATATTCCCATGATTTCTCCACTATTTGTCGTAAAGTGAAGATCTGATCCTGACAGCCTCTATTTGGCCAGAATCCAGCTTGTTCTTCACCAAGCTTTTCTTCCACAATTCTTCTCAACCGTTTCTCAAGTATACTTGCATATATCTTACCAGGAACACTCAGAAATGATATGCCTCTGTAATTCTCACATTCAGTTTTATTTCCCTTTTTATATATGGATACTATGAGAGCTCTACTCTAATCATCGGGAATTCGTCCCTCTGTCCAGGCTTTCTGAATTATGCAGTGCAGCCACCATAAGACTTTTATACCACCATACTTCAGCATTTCTGGCCGAATATCATCTACTCTTGCTGCCTTTCCACATTTCAGGCCTTTGATGGTTTTTTCTACTTCAAGTATGGATATGTATTAATGAATGTATGCCTGTTGAGTGTTTTTTTTACCACTGTGCTATCTGTGCTTGTTTCATTTAGCAATTTTCGAAGTAATTACTCCATACTTCAAGGATATCTCTTCCTTCCATTTTCATGTCACCTTTTTCATCTCTAACTCCTCTTACAACACTCTTTTGTCCATTTCTAAGCTATTTCAACAACCTCCAGATTATTTACCACCTTCTTGATATTTATTTTCTATGTTCTTGTCAAAGACCACCCATGACTTTTGTTTAGCTAATTTTACACAGTGTTTAGCTTTCTTACATTTGTCTCTGTATTCTAAGAGGAAAAGCTGACTTATTTGCCAGGAACTTTTGATATGCTTTCTTCTATTCCTTCACTGCCTCTTTAACTTCCTGTGTCCACCATGGAGTTCTGATTTTTCTATCCTTACATACAACCTCACCACATGCCTCTCTGGCTGAATCAATCAGTGTTTTCTTCAAGGCTTTTCACTGAATCTCCAAGGTTTGGTTCCTGTTCTCAAACTCTTTCATTTTTTCTTCCATAATCTTTGTGTATTTTAGTCGCTGACCTTCATACCATATCTATTACAACAGTTATTCAATTTAGTCAGGGAATCTTGCAGACTTGTACTGGCTTTATTTAGAAGTATAACATCATCTGCATAAAGCAAACGTTCCCATCTGAGAACTGCTCAACTTTTATTTGCTTTAAAATTTTCTTACATGTTATTCTTTTCAATATGAAATTCAATTTTATCCTGCTCAAGACTAAATAGTGATCACTTCCAATTTCAAATCCTCTGTACACTTTGGTGTCCTGCACCAGGCAGAAAACATCACTATCAACAATAACATAGTCAATGAGACTTTTCTTATTCCTTGCCTCTTCTCTCCATGTGAATTTGTGCACATTTTTATGTTGGAATATGGTGTTAGTAATAACCAGTCCATGTCCTGAGCAGAAATCCAATAGGTATTTGCCATTATTATTAGCTTTGTTCTTTTCTCCAAATTTTCCCAAAATATTTTTGTAAGTCTGACAATCATTTCCTACTCTGCTATTTAGATCCCCAACAAGGACCAACTTTTCTTTTTTCATTGTGTTAGCTGCTTTCTCAAAAGCATGAAAAAATTCCTCCTCTTTTACCTTAGTAGAACCTTCTGTGGGACCATAGGCACAAATAAGTCTAATTGTCCAGTTCCCATTCTCATATTTGCCCACATCACTCTACTTGAGACTGCCTGCCATTCAAGAAGATTAGCCTCGTATTTAGTGTTGAATACTATGGCTACTCCTTCTTTTCCTTGATTGTCATTGCCTGAACATAACATTTTGTATTTATTGCTCAGAAAGATCTCACCAGTTTTTGTCTTTTTTGTTTCAGTCACCCCAATTATGTCGATCTGGTACTTATCTAATTCTTCAGCTAGCTACATTTCTTTGCCATTCAGGCTTCTTATGTTGATAGCACCGATCTTTAACTCTGGTGATGTTGAGTTGGGGTGTGGTTTTTATAGTATAGTAGTTTTTAGTACTTTATAGTAGTTATGTTTTCTTATTTAGGCTGACTTGACTATTAGCAATATATATGTTCTGCTGTTCATAGCTTTGTAGTGTTGAGTGGTGCTTCAGATACAGAATAAAATGGGCAAAGCCAAAATATCAAAACTCCCACTATCCTAGGACCATCGTAGATGTATCCACTTGCATTTACTCATAATACATTAGAACACACACGCATACACACAAAATGGATTTTTTTTTTTCTATATTACCTGCATCAACCTCTTGTTTTACTTCTGGTTCTTCTTGTTTTATATCAACTGGTCTACCTGGTAAAGATTTTTCAGATATCACTCCCAGTTTTTCTTCCTATAAAAAATTATGCATACCAATGACTTATAACAAAACCTAAGATGAAGAAAAATTGGGTTTAATAGGTCGGAGATTTTGATGCAAACTATTGCGCTACTAGTTTCATCACGTTAACTGGTGGCTTCTGAGCAGATAAATCTACACATAACAGCTTAAAAACAAAAATGAGCTTAAGTTTTCGTCTTTCAGTTATGTATTAATTCGTAACTTAAGCTCATTTTTGTTTTTAAGCTGTTATGTGTAGAAGCCCAGAAGAGGCCACCAGTTAATGTGGCGAAACTAGTAGGCTAATAGTTTGTATCAAAATCTCCAACCTATTAAACCAAATTTTTCTGTCATTGTATGTAATATATATTGGTCAAAAAAAAACATTTATCATATAACAAAACCTATTTTATACATATACACCAATATCTGTGATGTATTTATTAAAACTATGATTATGTAATCGAGAATGTACAAGCACATTATTCAACACTATACTAACTTTGACTACTCTTGATCTACTATGAAAAGTGCTTTTTCTTTTGTAAATTAAAGATGCCAAGATTATATTCTTGGTTTAATCCTTTATTCAAGTGTAAGCAAATAAAAATTTGCACGTGACGTAACATTACGAGTGGGCTACTTGTATACAGAGACTAATGATTTCACATTAATTGCCTTAGTATTCCACGATGCAAAGCACATATCCTTATGGACATGTATAATGCTATGCATTATGGGAAGGGTTTCTACCTAGACTGGTTTTGACCTTTATTGAGGTCTCATCAATGGGAGTCAGACCTAGAAGTGAATCTAAGGTTGAAGTATTGCAGAAGTCATATTTCCATATGCACGTAGTCAAAAGGTGTCGCACCTTATCACTAAAATACTTTGGATTAGAGGAAGATGTTTGAAAGTTTTTCTAGTGGCCCTTCCCATAATGCATAGCATTATACATATCCGTAAGGATATGTGCACTGCATTATGGAATACTAATGCAATTAATGTGAAATCATTAGCGTCTACATACAAGTAGCCCAGTTGTGATGTTACTTCATGTGCAAATTTTCATTCACTTAAACTTGGATAAAGGATTAAACCAAGAATATTTCTTGACATCTTTAATTTATAGTATAACCAAGTGAAAAAAAATTCCAAACTGTTTTTGTTGTGGCAAAGGCTTGTAAATTGCAGTAACTACTTTTATATATATACAATAAAAAGCTAGGTATAGTTCGCCCACCGTTTGTAGGTCCATGCTTCGCGTCTTTCCAAGAATAGTCGATTCATGCTGAAGGGGAGAAAGAAATGAAGGACATCCGAATTGGTCGCCAACACGCGAAATCACGTGCTTTATAGGTAAAATTTTCCAAGTGTTATACAAGCAACATAGTTAACTACAATAATCATAAAAGAGAAGTTAATTTTCCGACCGGTAATAATAAACAACTCATCCCACAATACGGACTGATTACCCTATTATCGGAATGGATTCTCCTTTTTCTCAGATGCGCAGAAGTGTCGAAGGATCTCTAATCAGTGGGCGAACTATAATTAGCTTTGCCTTGGGAATTCCAGGAAAAAGTACAAGCCTCACTTTTCTCACTAATTGCTAGAATTTAAAAATGTTTCTTGACAAAGAATGTCATGTTTTCATTCCAAACTCATTTGTACTGTGGCATACAATACAAATGAGTTTGGAAGAACCTTCCATTAACAATGAAAATGCACATAAGATACCACTTTTTTTTTTCATATTCTCATAAGCTCTGATCAAATTATGAAACTTTCATAGTTGAAATACATTTGGTTATGAAATAATGTTGGATCTTTAAATATCCACTATTTCTATATAATTTATGGCACCAAACTGAAGTCATTTCTTTATTAATTACTTTTACACATTGACTGAGAATTCACTTATGAAAAATAAATTTCTTTGGCAATGGATTGCTTTAGTAGTGAATGAATTTTTGCTCTCTTAAAGTTTCTGAAGAGAACCATCTAGTTTGAAACAACCATTAGGACAGTGAAACCGTTATCAAATATACTAATAAAAGGTGAATATACGGATGCTTGGGCAGCAGTCGTGTTATTTAAGTAGTGCAAGCTAAGGCAACTCCGATGTCGAGGATTATATTTTCATAAGCTTTCTAGTCAAATTACGAAACTCTTAGTTTCCACATACACTCAGCTTTGAAATAATGTTGGATCTTTAATATCTGCTCTTTCTATATAATTCATGTTATTAGTTTTCAAAGTCATTCAGATGATTTTTGAATGTTTTCTTAGAAACCATATTTCACAAATTATTTTTTTTATGGTAATCTCATTAAGGAAGGGTTGTTCAATCTATATTATATTAGTATTGTGGATGAGCACAAAGGTAAGAAAGAAAGAAAGAAGAACCTTGCTAACATTAGAATTAAAGATCAACTCGAGACTGCAATCTTTGGAGAGACGAATCTTCCAAAAAGCAACAGAATTATGCAAAAAAAAAAAAAAAGAGAAATTTGTTCAGTCAGTTTAAATTTAAAATGTAAAGGATGTGAAATAGTTGCTGTACAAAAGGAGAGGAAGAAATTATTAATGCCAGTTCATATGAACAGTATCCACAGAACTATATACAAGTAGCAGAAACCAAATGTCTCTAAAACTGAATGGAGTGAACTAATGAGAGAGACGGTAGTTAATCAACCCAACTGCTCTTTCTTTACTGAGACAAGTATTTTTAAAGAGCTCTTACAGGCACCACCTCAAATGCAAGAACAGTATTCCATGGTCAGGATATGTGATTTATATTGAATTAGCAATTGTTTAGAGACAAAGTAATGCTTTGGGCAAAAGAGAAAACCTATTTTTTTTGGATGCTGAAGATATTTGTAATATGTTTATGCCAAATGATAGAAAGAGAATATTCCAATAAGAAAATCTCATCTTTCAAGATATTTGGGTATAAGATGAGACAGTAAAAATGTTATTTTTTGAAAAAAATAAAGTTTGAGGTTTACTAGCATTGAAATTAACAAAATTATCAGAATCCCATTGAAAAATGGTATAGAAATAAGAATTTAGTGTGGTAAAAGTTCATATACTGAAAGTTTTGGCAATTTATGAAGTGCAAGGTTCAGTACAGGATACTGTCATCAGTAACGGATTTGCAGTCGATAAAAGTTATTGATAAAGGAAGGAGATTAAGTGAATGAACATACCCTTTTGAAACACCGATAGTTGCAAAGTGTGAGAAGAATTCATCTGCTGTGACACATAACATGCATCCAGACAAAACAAGATAAGAAAATCGAAGCATATTTAACAAGCCTGTGTGGGCCAAACCTGATCAAATGTCTTAGAGATATTGCAGACAACTACTTGAGATTCCCAAAAATTTTTCATGCATCTGTCCACAGTTGAAAAACTTAAGATCTGTTGATCAACAGTGCCCAACTCCACACTGTTAATCATTTATTAGATGGACAGCTTCAAAGTATTATAGCAATTGTAATGGGTTTCTCCATTACTTGAGAAATGGAGCAAGTGAATAAAACTAGATATTAATTATACAGCAAAGATGTCTTATCTTTCTCGGCAATGGGTTGAATGTAGGCTAACTTCCAGGCAAGGAGAGAGAGAGAGAGAGAGAGAATAAAAAGGCAATGAAGAACAGGAATACTATGGAGCACAGACCTTATATAAATAACAAGACTTTTTGATATCCATCTTGGATGATTCTTCTGAATCTCTTTTTGTGGAAAAATCAAAGGGGATATTGAATGTTGTGTGTATGGAATGGTAAGAGGACATTTATTAAAATCATATAATACAAGAATTGGAGTAGAGATAAGAAGCCAAGAGATTGCTTTCTCTGTGCATCATGATGCAATGTAACCATGGTTAGACAAAGTTATGGCCTTAGCTTTGATGTAAAGCATGTTTCTTTGTACATGATGAGTTCCTGCTTTTAGATCTTCCAAAATCAGTTTTGGATATGCTGATAATTTGCTTGCAGCTATTTCAGGTTTTGTTACAAAACAAAAAATGAAGACTGCAGTGAGGGCAACTGTGATACGTCCAGTTCTTCTTTCTGTTTGTCCTTGCACTTCTTGGAGAATCAAGGATTAGAATTTAGTATTTTTTAGTATGTGTCTATGCCTCCATAGAGTCCAAGGACTCATCGCAGGAGGCTGAATATTTACATTCACTGTTGAATATACATTCAATGTTGGAGCACTCAACACCCACTTTGGCAATGCATTTCAATCATTCACCACCCGTTAAGGGAAAAAAACTCCTTTTCATTTCCTTACATGACATTTGTAGTTTTCAGGGATGAAATCTTTGCATCATCCATTATCCTATGCAATAATTCCTCTGTAGGCTTCTCTCACCAACTTATAGGCTTTAGTCATATCACCATCACTCCTACCTGCCATGCTCTGAATACCACATTTCTACAATCTGTCCTCATACTCAATATTTCCGAGGCCCGAGACATTCTTAGTCATTTACCTCTGCACACTCCCCGTTTTCTCATTGCTAACTGCCAAGTGATTAGATCTGTGCATAGAATTCTAAAGAAATCTAAATGAGGCCTAATTAGTGCCATATATAGTACTGCCTCCTTATCTGTACATATCAATGTTAGCAGCAATTTTCTGGGTAATCCTTTCACAATGTGTCCCCTGAACTTCAGTTTCCTGTCCACCGAGATCTCTAGATATCTTGCCTCCTGAAGCAAAGATACTCCAATGTGCTAAACCTCTACACTTAGCAACATTGAAATGAAATGACATCCCTATTTAAACCTTCTTGTAACAACATATCAGACCATCAGCAAACAACTGAATATCTCCTTTCACACTGTGAACTATATTGATATACAAGTTAAACAACAGTGATCCCCACCCCCCAAAAAAAAAACAGAACTCTGTAGTACCCGCTCATCACCTTCCTTTTTAGGACACTGCACCTCCAGACAAAACTCATCTAAACTCAATGTTTAGATTTGATTATTGCTTTTTCAGTCATCCAAACAAAGAAATTGGACATGAAGACCATCTCACTTGGCAAACTTATAATGCCAGTCAACCATTACTGCAACAAAGCTACCAAATGACTACCCACTTTCATCCTGCTCATTTCAACAGTAGTTTATCATGTGGTACTCAATCAAATCTTTAACAAATTCCAGATAAATCTGCATTCCTCTGTCCAACACACCAGTCATCCTATTATAAAATGTAACCAAGTTACCAAAGTATGATCTGCCTATAACAAACCAATGCTGTTCTCCTCTCTTTCTAATGGCTTCACTCTTAGATTCTTCCTTATGCAGTGGCACTATCTTTCCTTCTTTCCACTTCTCTATGTCTGTTCCTGTTGCTCAATTTCTATTAAACAATTACGTTAAGGCTGCCAACTCTTTTGCATATTCCTGCAATATACATGGTGATATCCCATTCAATCCGGCAGCCTTATTAACATCAAAGTTGCTAAATATATTAAGCACTTGAACTGTAAATCTTCTTTCCTTTCAATGCTATTCAGCACTACTTCCAACTCTTCTTTCTCATACACATGAAATACACTACTTATGTTATTATTATCTGAGACCTCCAGGGAGTCAATGATTCATCGAGGAAGGCTATAAATCATCCAAACCAGATGTCATGCCTTCCCTTTAATTCATTCACGCCAGATGCACTCACTACCCTTAAAGGCAAACTATTCCACTCACTCACTGCTCTCTGGGAGAAAAACCTACCTATTAACCCTTTCTTGACTGTGAACAACCTTAACTTCCATGGATGCCCCCGTGTTCTCTCCCTGCTTTCCATATAAAGAAAAATTTCATCAGATGATATCCTATAACACCCATTCAAAAGTTTATAAACCTCTATCATATTACCCCTTTTTCTCCTGTTAACCTGTTAACTAGTCTGCAATCCATATATTCACAATTTGTCCTCATAATCTAAATCCCATAATCCAGATACAATCTTTGTAACTCTTCTTTGCATCCTTTCCACGGCTTCTTTATCCCCTTGAAACCTGGGAGACCAAATCTGCACACAATAATCCAGGTGTGGTCTTATCAAAGCCTTATAAAGAGGCAAAATGACTTGCTTATCCTTACATGGTAAGGTTCGCTTCAACATTGAAATTATCCTCTGGGTTGTATTTGCAACTTTTGCTATATGACCTCTGAACTTCAAATTCCTATCCTCCAATACACCAAGATCTCTTACCTCCTCAGTTTCTTGTAGCATAACTCCGCTAATATAATATGCCGCTGGAACTCTAATCATGCCAAAGTGCATAACTTTATACTTACTAACATTAAACTGACAGCCATTTTCGTTTGCTAATGAAATACTCATTGAACATCTTCACTATTTTTAGCAGATGTGCCTCATGTTCCATCTGCAGCAACTGAAGTCAGTCTTCTGTATTCACCCTTTCTTCTACTGGCAACATAAATATAGAATTCTCTAGGATTTTGCTTTACTGCTTCCACCAATCTCCTGTCATATGCCAATTTCTCTTTGCTCTACACTTGCCAATGTCATAGCCTGCACCTTATACTCCTCATGCTACTGATAGATACCCTGTTCTTTATATCCCTTCCATAACATCATCTTTCTCAACTATCACATAATTCCATGATTCATCTATTTCACCTCTACATTATTTATCCTCCTAATCTTAGGAATACAATCTAACACTGTTATATATTCTGGATCAAGTCTGTTCCATTTCAAGTTTGGATCAATTTAAAGTGAAATTGGAAATAAATGGTGTATACTAATAAAAACTCTTCAGTTACACATTCAGTGTAATGTTTAGATGACTGAAAAAACAATTATCCAAACAAAGAGATGAGACATGAAGATCATCCTACTTAACATTCTTATAATGCTAGTCAAAATGTGGATGAAAGTGATTGTGTGATCTTGCTCCACAGGAGAAGAAATCAATACTAATAGTTTTTGAAACTGCCTGGAGAATAAGTAACAGCTATCATCCATTTCACCTCTACATTATTTATCCTCCTAATCTTAGGAATACAATCTAACACTGTTATATATTCTGGATCAAGTCTGTTCCATTTCAAGTTTGGATCAATTTAAAGTGAAATTGGAAATAAATGGTGTATACTAATAAAAACTCTTCAGTTACACATTCAGTGTAATGTTTAGATGACTGAAAAAACAATTATCCAAACAAAGAGATGAGACATGAAGATCATCCTACTTAACATTCTTATAATGCTAGTCAAAATGTGGATGAAAGTGATTGTGTGATCTTGCTCCACAGGAGAAGAAATCAATACTAATAGTTTTTGAAACTGCCTGGAGAATAAGTAACAGCTACAGAATATTTAGAAGTTGCTAATCAGAAAAAAATCTAGTGTTTGGAAACTGGTTAGGTTTATCTAGTATTCTGCTAGGCATGTGAACATTTTGCATAAAATCATACATGATAGCAAACAGCAAATCTGCAGATGGAAAAAGGCAGTCAGGTGGAGTTGCAAATATTAAATTCTCCAAGGAAGATGACTTACTTTATATTTGAAACTTATGCACTACTATAACATCGCTTTAATGAATTAAAACAAATAGAAACTGTTTGTTATTTGAAAATCTTCATCACAAACTGGGGGAAGGACAGGCTATTACAATAATACTACATGAAAAGGTTATATCATGACTGACAGTGGAGAGAGTGTGCATCCTTTTCTCACAACTGACTTATCAAACCATAGTTCTGTACTTCCTCATTTTAGAGGCTTAATGGATTGTATACAGCACTAACAATTTAGTTAGGGAGTCCTGCAGACTTGTAAAGGATTTATTTAGGAATATAACATCAGATAAATATCCTCTGATGAAACAAATCTGAAAATAAACCCCAACTCAACATCACCAGAGTTAAAGATCGGTACTATCAACGTAAGAAGCCTGAATGGCAAAGAAATGGAGCTAGCTGAGGAATTAGATAAGTACCAGAACGACATAATAGGGGTGACTGAAACAAAAAAGACCAAAACTGGTGAGATCTTTCTGAGCAATAAATACAAAATGTTATATTCAGGCAATGACAATCAAGGAAAAGAAGGAGTAGCCATAGTATTCAACACAAAATACAAGGCTAATCTTCTTGAATGGCAGGCAGTCTCAAGTAGAGTAATGTGGGCAAATATGAGAATGGGGAACTGGACAATGAGACTTATTTGTGCCTATGGTCCCACAGAAGGTTCTACTAAGGTAGAAGTGGAGGAATTTTTTCATGCTTTTGAGAAAGCAGCTGACACAATGAAAAAAGAAAAGTTGGTCCTTGTTGGGGATCTAAATAGCAGAGTAGGAAATGATTGTCAGACTTACAAAAATATTTTGGGAAAATTTGGAGAAAAGAACAAAGCTAATAATAATGGCAAATACCTGTTGGATTTCTGCTCAGGACATGGACTGGTTATTACTAACACCATGTTCCAACAGAAAAATGTGCACAAATTCACATGGAGAGAAGAGGCAAGGAATAAGAAAAGTCTCATTGACTATGTTATTGTTGATAGTGATGTTTTCTTCCTGGTGCAGGACACCAGAGTGTACAGAGGATTTGAAATTGGAAGTGATCACTATTTAGTCTTGAGCAGGATAAAATTGAATTTCATATTGAAAAGAATAACATGTAAGAAAGTTTTAAAGCGAATAAAAGTTGAGCAGCTCTCAGATGTGAACTGTAGACTAAAATACACAAAGATTGTTGAAGAAAAAATGAAAGAGTTTGAGAACAGGAATCAAACCTTGGAGATTCAGTGGCAAACTCTGAAGAAAACTGATTGATTCTGCCAGAGAGGCATGTGGTGAGGTTGTGTGCAAGGATAAAAAAATCAGAACTCCCTGGTGGACACAGGAAGTAAAAGAGGCAGTGAAGGAAAAGAAGAAAGCATATCAAAAGTTCCTGGCAAATAAGTCAGCTTTTACTCTTACAGAATACAGAGACAAATGTAAGAAAGCTAAACAGTGTGTAAAACTAGCTAAACAAAAGTCATGGGAGGACTTTGGCAAGAATATAGAAAATAAATATCAAGAAGGTGGCAAAATATTCTGGAGGTTGTTGAAGAAGCTTAAGAATGGAGGAAAGAGTGCTGTAAAAGGAATTAGATATGATAAAGTTGACATGAAAACGGGAGAAAAATATATCCTTGATGTATGGAGTAATTACTTTGAAAAACTGCTAAATGAAACAAACAGTGATGACAGCACAGTTGAAAAAAACACTGACCAGGCATGCAGTCAGGAATACATATCCATACTTGAAGTAGAAAAAGCCATTAAAGGCTTGAAATGTGGAAAGGCAGCAGGCGTAGATGATATTCGAACAGAAATGCTGAAGTGTGGTGGTGTAAAAGTCTTACAGTGGCTGCACTGCATAGGTCAGAAAGCCTGGACAGAGGGACGAATTCCCGATGATTAGAGTAGAGCTCTCATAGTATCCTCTCATATAGAGCTCTCATATATAAAAAGGGAAATAAAACTGCATGTGAGAATTACAGAGGTATTTCCCTACTGAGTGTTCCTGGCAAGATCTATGCAAGTATACTTAAGAAACGGTTGAGAAGAATTATGGAAGAAAAGCTTGGTGAAGAACAAGCTGGATTCAGGCCAAATACAGGCTGTCAGGATCAGATCTTCACTTTACGACAAATAGTCGAGAAAGCATGGGAATATAACAAACATCTGTATTTAAGTTTTGTTGATCTGGAAAAGGCATATGACAAGGTGCCAAGACAGAAGCTATTCAATACGCTGCAGTTATATGGTGTGAATGGGGCATTATATCAAGCAATACTTAGTCTTTATTTGAGTTGTAAGTCAGCAGTTAGAATTGAAGGACGTACAGGAAGATGGTTTAATGTAAAATCTGGTGTGAAACAAGGATGTACATTATCCCCTCTGTTATTCATTATCTATATGGATCACATTATGAAGGAAAGTGGTATTAAACATGATATCAAAATTGGAGATGTTAATGTCAGCTCTTTGCTTTATGCAGATGATGTTATACTTCTAAATAAATCTGCTACAAGTCTGCAAAATTCTCTGACTAAATTGAATAGCTGTTGTAATAGATATGGTATGAAGGTCAGCAATAAAAAGACAAAGACAATGAAAATAGGCAGAATCATTGATAATGTCAACTGTGTTGTGAATGGAGAACCTGTGGAACAAGTAAAACATTTCAGCTATTTAGGCACGATTTTTACCGAAGATGGTAAATTAAATATAGAAATAGACAACAGAATCAGCAAAGCTGGTATGGTGGGAAGTCAATTGAATAAATTCATATGGAATAAGAGAGAAATTAGTCAGAACACTAAATTAGCTGTATACAAGACAGTGTTCAAATCTGTTTTAACTTATGGATCTGAGAGCTGGGTCAGAAGTCAAACACTTGACCAAAGACTAGAGACCACAGATATGAGAGTCCTGAGAAAGATTATAGGCGTGAACAGATGGCATCAATGGCAATATCATATTAAAAATGAGGATATTAGGAAAGAACTTGACATTGTCAGCATCCAGGAATGCGTTAGCAGAGCTAATGTCAGGTGGTATGGTCACTTAAACAGAATGGGCAAGGAAAGATTAGCAAAACAAGTGTTCTCTGCCAGGTTGGCAGGAAAATGACCCAGAGGAAGACCAAGATATAGGTGGATTGATACAGTACAAAGTGCTTTAGACGATAGAAATATAAGATCTGATAATGTTGGAGTCTTGACAAGTAACAGACTGATTTGGAGGAAAATTGTAGATAGGAAATTAATAATGATGTAATTTTTTTCATGTAGTACTATCATATCCTGTACATCCTTGAGGGTACATGGCAGGAATTTGATGATGAGATAAACATCCTCTGTTTTGATATTAGGTTCAATGGCACTTTCATTCATAATGTGATTCAAATAAATCATGAATAACAGTGGAAAGAGTGTGCATCCTTTTCTCACAACAGACTTATCAAACCATAGTTTTGTACTCCTCATGTTGGAGGCTTAATGGATTGTATACAGCACTAACAATTTAGTTAGGGAATGCTGCAGACTTGTAAAAGATTTATTTAGGAGTATAACATCAGATAAACATCCTCTGTTTTGAGATTAGGTTTAATGCAACTTTCATTCATAATGTGATTCAAATAGATCATGAATAACAATGGAGAGTGTGTGCATCCTTTTCTCACAACTGACTTATCAAACCATAGTTCTGTACCTCCTGATGTTGGAGGCTTAATGGATTGTATACAGCACTCAGAAAGGATTAAAACAGAATTTAATACTTGCTATATTTCGTCTCAGTCACTGAGTCATCTTCAGGGATTACAAAAAAACTAATGTAAGATATACACAAATACCTCACAATACTAAGCCCAACCGCATGGGTGACTCTCAAGTCCTATCTAGGTGGAGCGCCCTCTAAGGGCGGTTGTAGGTGGCCTGGAATGTAAGGTAGGATCTCTGATGATAAGTGTTTCCCAAATCTTAGGAAGCTGAATGCAACCATATTTATTAAGATTTGGTTGATTTCTGAGAGCTGCTGCAGATTCTAAAAATAGCCTCTCTTTTTTGAATTTGCTGTGGTGGAACATGGTGGTTTTTTTCCATGAGATTCTGTGGGTTGTATCCAAGATATGGTCAGAAACAGGGTACTTTATAAACTCCAGGCACTGAGAGAGGAGGGAGCTGATCTTTTGTAGAACGGATAAGGGTAGCAAGTTTGCGGTGAGGCTTAAATGCTGTGTGTAGGTTGTACTTTTTTAAAATCTTGGTTATTTTTTCCGATGTGCCACGGATGCAGGGTATGGTGATGGCATTTCTAAACTCTTTCTGAAGAGAAGACCAGAGAATGGGTTGGGGTGGGGGGGGAGAGAACTGATTTTTTTTTTTTATACTGTGATCGCTGTAGCCATTGGATCATTAGGATGTTTGGAATTACAGGTAGATAAGAAAATGAGATCAGTGTTTACATTTTCCCAACAGCTTGTTTTATTCCCCCCCCCTTTGCTCATCCCTTCCTTACAACCTTTGTAAGGGAGAAAGATAAGCTTTCAGGAGCCAGAAAAATAAAGATCTTCAATGAATTTCTGCACTTACACCTTCAGCATACAAGAAGCAAATCACCACACACTGTTTTTGCATGTAGCAAAAGGAGCAGCGATATTCACATAGCTACCTCAGCAAGAGAAATGAGTAGTTAAGATTAAATACTTAAAATACCTTAAATATAGCAATTAGATTTTGTACTTATTGCTACATGCAGATTCAGCAGTAGGACCAAAAATAATAATAATAAAACAACATGGACACTTTCTGACTTACTCTCATTAATACCTATATTACAAATTATATCCAAAGATAGCGCTACAGTCAACTCTCACTACAATAAACATCATTATAACAAAACTCACTCACTATAACAAACTACTAAAAAGTCTCCCAAATGAATTGAAGACACAATGTTATTAGAAGGAAACTATCCAGTATAACAAATTTCCTGTGGTGCCTACATATTTGCTAGTCAATTGTATTCAAATGAATTTAATGAATTCTGCTAAGAGAAAAATAAAATACTGCACAGGGTATATATATAAGACTTTAAAGACATCAAGGAAAATTACACAAAGAAAAGAAACTATTACAGCAGCTGAAAGTGCAACCAGGTTGGGAGCATATGGCTATTGCATTTAATCTAGAATATCTAATAATTTGAATCAAAATGCTGAAGTCCTTCAGTTTTTGGCAATGGTCACAGAAAAGGAATAAGAGTGATATATATAATATAAGATTCATTAGGGTGTTTTGAATTACAGGTAGATAAGACAATGATATCGGTGTATATGTTTTCCCAACAGCTTGTTTTGTCCCCTCCCATTTGCCCAACTCTCCCTTACAACCTTTGTAGGGAGAAAGATAAGCTTTCAGGAGCCAGAAAAATAAAGATCATCTTTCCCTTACAAACGTTGTAAGGGAGAGTTGAGCAAAGGGGAGGGGACAAAACAAGCTGTTGGGAACACATATACACCGATATCATTGTCTTATCTACTTGTAATTCCAAACATAATGAATCGCATACTCTGTATCACTCATTCTTTTTTAGAACCACTGCCACGACACTTTATCATATTGACTATAATTATTAAATATTGTGAATCAAATGCAATAGCCATATACTCCCAACCTGCCTGCACTTTCAGCTGCTTTCACTCCACACAGGAAAGGCTAACTCACCTTCAAATGCAAAGACTATAAAGGTTCTTTGAATCCTGGACAAGAGATTCAAATTCGAATTTTGCCAACCAAATGAGTGGCTGATTGTTTTGGATTTACAGCTGAAGCAGCATAGGATATAAGATTAATATCATGTTTGTTAACTGCATGTGTTCTTATGACCAGTTTGTTTTGTGAGATGAAAACCAACCAAAGGGCACTGGTACCACATGAGCTACAGAGGCTTTAGTGCAAAATGTATAACTGAAAATTAACTGTCATAATAACCAGGATGCATAATTACCATCTTATGGTCTGCCTTCCATCCCTTGTAATTGGATGCCAGATGCTCTAAGGCTGTTCACTGTCTCTTGGCTGAATTTCTTAATAATGCAGGTATTCTGGGACTCAGCTATTTCACCCATCCTCTTCCTTATATACATAAATGACCGATCTCTCACTAACCTCAAATTTATTCAGTATTGAATGACAACGCTGTCCACTCCTCCTGCTTTAATATCTGTGGTGTGCTAAATGGGGGGGGGGGGAACAGCCTAGTTACCTGTTATGCTTCCAAAAACAATTGTTTTTATCACAAAAAAAAAACATAGTTTTTAACTTAAATAACACTCGAAAGTTAAGACCAGATCTTTTTTCTCAGACTGACATTTACTCCAAGTCTTTCCTGACAAAAATTATTTCTGTAGCATTCTCAGTTTCCAAAGTTGACATTCTTTTTGGCTTAAGACATTCCTTTCCATCTGTTGATTTTGTATCTGTCTAGTAATGTACAAATTCCAAATCTGCCCTATCAAGATTCTTGATGCTGTCCAGAAAAGGATAGTTTAGCTAAGTGACAACTCTCACACTTTTCATGAGTGCTGTTCAGCAGAACTGGCATCGATCAACTCCCCCCCCCACCTCGCTCCCATTTCTGCTAAACCTACATGAGCAATAGCTACTCAACATCATCCATTTACAGTTTGACTGCTAACCCACTGAACCATGTTACTCTCATTATTTTTTTTTTATTTTATCTAGCTCTGTTTCCATGTAGCATGGTCCTTCCTTATGAAGTATCCCCAGACTACAATCTCCAACACTTCAAAAAAGAATAACAAAACAGTACTTTCTCTTGACTCCTATCCTTGCCCACATATGGCATGAATAGTGATTTAAAAAAGTTAAAAATCAAAATGGTTATAGTTTATGAGATATTTGTACCTCAAACTATAACCATTTTGATTTTAAATTACCATTTTAAATTAAAATGGTAATTTTAATTTAAAATTAAATTAAAATTAAAATAAAAAAAGAGTGCACTTTTCAAAGTGCACTCTTTCTACTCAAACAATCGACCAATTTAGTGCAGTAGTCTATGGAAGGCGTGAGCCCTCTGTCTCTACATGAACCATCAAGCTCAGTGCACTATCTTTATTGGCTATACTCTGCCACCAGAAGGGGCATTCTGAGTGATGTGGTGTGAAATCAGACTGACGTACACTGTCACGTGTTCTGTTTGTCATCCAAGGAAGGAATGAAGAGAAACAAGGACACAGCAACAGTTTTAAACTTACTAAGAAAGGAGAAAAAACAAAACACTAAGTAACTGAAGAAACCTTTACTCCACTTTCTGACTATGAGGCGTTCATTGCAATAGTATGAATGAATGCCTCATAGTCAGAGAGAGAGAGAGAGAGAAACATTAAAGTGGTATTAAACAAGATATCAAAATTGGGGATGTTAATGTCAGCTCTTTGCTTTATGCAGACGATGTTATACTTCTAAATATATCCACTACAAGTCTGCAAGATTCCCTGACTGAATTGAATAATTGTTGTAGTAGATATGGTATGAAGGTCAGCAATAAAAAGACAAAGACAATGAAAATAGGCAGAATCATTGAAAATGTCAACTGTGTTGTGAATGGAGAACCTGTGGAACAAGTAAAACATTTCAGCTATTTAGGCACGATTTTTACTGAAGATGGTAAATTAAATATAGAAATAGACAACAGAATCAGCAAAGCTAGTATGGTGGGAAGTCAATTGAATAAATTCATATGGAATAAGAGAGAAATTAGTTGGAACACTAAATTAGCTGTATACAAGACAGTGTTCAAATCTGTTTTAACTTATGGATCTGAGAGCTGGGTCAGAAGTAAAACACTTGACCAAAGACTAGAGACCGCAGATATGAGAGTCCTGAGAAAAATTACAGGCCTGAACAGATGGCATCAATGGCAATATCATATTAAAAACAAGGATATTAGGAAAGAACTTGACATTGTCAGCATCCATGAATGCATTTGCAGAGCTCAGGTGGTATGGTCACTTAAACAGAATGGGCGAAGAAAGATTAGCAAAACAAGTGTTCTCTGCCAGGTTGGCAGCAAAACGACCCAGAGGAAGACCAAGATATAGGTGGATTGATACGGTACAAAGTGCCTTAGACGATAGAAATATAAGATCTGATAATGATGGAGTCTTGACAAGTAACAGACTGATTTGGAGGAAAATTGTGGATAGGAAATTAGTAATGATGTATTTTTTTTTTCATGTAGTACTATCATATCCTGTACACCCCTTGAGGGTACATGGCAGGAATTTGATGATGATGAAGAAACCTTTACCCTACTGATGATCAGTTGTTGAAATAGTATGTGTGTCTCGCAACAGCGCGAGGCACAATTCTGACTACGCGGCATTCAGTCATTATTATAGTGACTGGTCATCAGTAGCATAAAGGTTTCTTCAATTTATTAATGCTTTTTTCTCCCCCACCTCTTCTTTCTGACCATGAGGCATTCAGTCATACTACCACACGAATCAACAGCAGGGTTAAAGTTTCTTTGATTTCTTTATGCTTTTTTTTTTCTCTCCCTCTCCCCTTTCTGACCAGAAGACACTGAGTCATGCCATCGTAACTCAGTGCCTTCTGGTCAGAAGTTTCTTTGATTTCTTAGTGTTTTCTGTTTTCTCTGTCTCTCCCCTTTTCTGAATTTCTTTAATGTTTCTTTTCTATTCTCTCTTTCTGACCATGAATGTTCACTCATGTTATAGCAATGACCAGTTAACAGGTTTCTTCACTTTTTTAGTGTTTTCTTCTTCTCCACTCAAGTTTCAAACTGCCACTGCCATATCCTTGTTTCCTCTCTTAACTCCTTTGAAGACAAAGAGGGCCACATGACTGTGCAGTGTCACGTGGCATCAAGCTGACATCATGCAGCATCACTGGGGAATGTCACCTCCAGTGGCAGAGAGAGAGTGGATGAAGAGACAGTACACCAAGATTGACGATTCATGCAGAAATGTGTGCATGTTGCTCCCATAGATTTCCATGCTAAATCAATCAACCATCGGGACTAGAAAGAGTGCATTTCAAAACCAATTTCTCTAAAAATGGTCAAAGAGTACCAAGTTTTATGGACTATTCTGACATATTATAAAGGTAAGGAATTGCTTATGAATATTTTGAAGTTTACAGGGGGGGGGATGCATCTATTTTGCACAGATACCATTCATAAAATGTGAATGTTTTCTTTGCAAAGTTAAAGTGGATTATGGGTGATGAGTATTTAATGCAAGAAAAATGCATCATCAAGAACAATGAGAATAAAGCTTAAACACATCTACAAAATGTGATCAAATGACTGGATTGAGAAGGGAGGGGCAAGATGAGAATTTAGGATTGATCTCTGTTTCATGAAGAATTTAGCAAAGGGTATAATTTTTTGCATCATGTAAGATAGCAAAAAAAAAACAACAAATCAAAAATCAAAGCCAAATTGGTCAGAATGACATCTGAAGTTCTTTAAATAGAAACAGAAAGGGCATTTACTTTTTTGTGTATGTATCCAACCCATGAAAACTAAAAATCAGTTGTACACTACTACCATTGATGGGCTATGGATTAGGTAATGTGGAAGCCCTACTCTACAGAAGCCAAATGATGAATACCTTTTTTCAGGGCATTTCAGGCTGATACCAGCAGTACATTCAAACCAATGACCTAATGGCTGCAAAGCAGGTGTTATATATCTGATAACTGTGTCAGCATGGTACAATGTGATGAGACAAAAAAGAGCTACTCATTTGACAAACTAATGAGCTGAGCAATGTATAACATAACACTGAATTATAGGACAATGGAAAAGAAAGGTAATATTTGGTTTGTGTGTTCTATATCTGTTGGTAGGAAGGGCAGTGTGTGTGTGTGTGTGGTGGAATAAGGCATTAGCTGTAAAAAATGAATAAGCTTTGACAAATAATGTGCCAACTATTTTCACTAGTGCATGCACTTATGTTATCAAATACTGGAATGCTAAAGAAATAAAGATAAAGATTGATGCACAGCCTTTTTTAATGAGGTCAGAAAGACCTGGGTTCGATTCCTGTCCATGACGTGATGAACCTTTATCTGTTCTCTTTCTATTTTTTACTTTAGTTGGTGAATTAGTCGGTCTTGTATAGAGGGTTTTTTTCCAGATGGAAACTTGGGTTTTTTGTCCCTCGGAACAGGCAAACCGGCCCTATGAACACACATCTACAGACATAACACACTCCTGGTTATGTCTGTAGATGTGTGTAGGATTAACCAACCTATTCTGTAAGGTTTCGAATGCCTACTGGTGAAGTGTGGGGCTACGTGCGAGCGTAAATCAGGAGGATATATATCAGAGTATTTATTGTGCACTAACTTTCCATACATTCCTGACAAGTTTCATGAAATATAAATCTTTATGCACAGTGTCTTGAGTTCTGACATTAATTGGCCTCTAAAATGATTTAAACATTATGCTAATTGCATTCAACAAGGATTCAATTGGGTTTAGATGAACTAACCAGCCCATAAGAATATCCTCAAATATGAAACCATTGTAGATTCTAAGTGTGTGAATGGAAGGGGAGCATGCTGGAACAGGCATGAATCTACAATATTATAACTTAGTAATACAGTAAAAACCAATGAACCTAGAAGAATACAACAAAAATACTCCAACACTACATATTTACCACCATTCCTTACAGCTAAAACAACGTAGTTCTGCTTGCAATACTTTGAGCTGCTGCTAGATTCAAGTTCTCCAGTCTTCTTTGCCTCAAAGCATCAGTTTCCAGTTGTCCACAGTCCAGCTGTAGTTTACATACCATTGCAAATGGTGCTGTGCATGAACTCCTGTTATCATATTCAAAATCATTAAGTACAGTAGGAGGAAATGTTTTCTTGGTTATCTATACATGAATTTGAGAAACATGCTACAAGATCAATCTTTCAGCAATGTTGCAGGAGCGTTGGAGGAGCATAAAACAAACATACATAAAGTATTTGATAAGACTAAATATAGTATAATCAAGATAGGATGAATCTAGATGTAAGATGATGACCAGCTCAGATTGTCTTCCATTGGAGCCCTTCAACTAGAAAATTCCTTGATTTTATTTCAACATTACACAAAGAATCTTACATGGATTTTAACTGCAAATTAGCCAGACTCATACAGAAGCAGCAAGAATTTCATCCCCAAAACTCTGGTTTTTGCTCCTGCAAAACAGGCAAATCAATCAGAAACATACAATTCACAGACACAAATGAAAATATTATGCAATGTGTAGAAGATGATGGTGTATACATGGTGTATCATAGTGTTGTGTAGTTAGAAAATTCTCACGAGTCCTTGACTCCAGAGTTGTTGCAATAAAGTAACATTTATTTTTTAAGTGAAGTGAGATCAGCAATCTTTAGAAACATGTGCAGAGAATCAACCAGGAGTATGGAATCTTACTATAAGAACAGAGAAATTAATTTATAAAGCTTGGGTAATAGAAAGAACATTTTGCAAATAAAGAGTAAGGAACAGACAGTGCAAAGAAAGAGAACATATCAAAAAAGAAATGCCGTTATACTACATTAAGATCCATTAATAACACAAATGCTATTACAGCTGGCACTTACTACAGTTAATCTTGTAAAGGCCACAAGAGTTTGTTATGGAGAGAGAGCGGTACAGCAAATTTCTTTTACCACAGCGTCGAACCAACAGTGCTGCTGTCAAAACCTTTTGGTAGTTTGTTATAGTGAGTTTGTAATAACAGTTCTCCTATAGTGAGAGTCAACTGTATCTTAATAAACGTATACTAGATGTATACTTACATTTTTATCTTGTTTGTTGTTCCTAATGGACCTTTCTCTAGTATTTGCATACATATTTTTATTGTCAACAGGCACTGTTTCTGCAATTGTATTATTTAGTGAAACAATAGTTTGCTCATTCTGGGGAGTATCGTCATCCAATGTTATATCATCTTATCTACTTCTATATAAAATAAATAAAAAAGAAAGCCTTAGATCTTAAATTATTATTCAAAAATTTAGCAGGTAAGAAAGATACTAAATTAAATAAACCAACATTTCATTAATACTTCACTAATACAATCACAGAATCGCTTAAGGATCAAGGAACACAGGGGTATTGATTAGGGCTTTTGACTATGTCAAAGTCATCTATGGGGTTGGAAGCACCATCAACCCGAAAGGTGAGAAATTTTTTAAAGGCAAGATGGATTTGGGATTTAGTGTAGGAAAAAAGTATTTATTAAAAAGATTTTGTGTTTAGTAAAAAGAATATCAAGTTTTCTGGAGGGTGTGAATGTGATATGTTTAAGATAGGATAAGAGAGAAGGTGTTATGAACCTATCCTTTATATCATTTGGATATTATTTAAGTATGTTACCTTTATATCTTTATCTAAGCTTGTTAGTTATGTGTGCCATACTCACTCATACAAATTTCCCTTTCTTTAAACAAGCTAAATTTTGGCCGATCTTAAGTTTAGTCACGTGTAATTTAATCTTTGATTAGGGCTTTGTCTAAGTATGGGATACCACCATTAAACATATCCTCTGAGACAGTTCACCTGGTAAATATTGACAAATTTATATTTTAACTGCACCAGCCAATACTGAGGATAGACGAGACTCTTATCCAAGGTGGCTCTCTCAGAGTGATACACAGTAATAAACTTCCAACAATAAATATAATTATAAGGAGAAAGGTGACCGGCAGGCACATGAACGGTATAAAGCGCAGGCCAGAAGGGTGACGAGTGTGGTAAGAAAAGCAAAAAAGGATTACGAAAGAACATTGGCCATGCAGGCTAAAGAGAATCCTAAAGTTTTTTAGATATGTAGCAAGTAGCAAGTAAAAGGAAAAATGTACATGGCAGAATGATTTTAAAGAATGCCAATGGGAGGGAGGTAACTGAATCAGTTGAGATAGCTGAGTTACTGAGTGAGCACTTTGCAAGAATATATCATCCAGGTGGTGACATTGCAGAAACGAATAAACCAGTAGATTATACGGGAATTGTGGTAAATGAAGTGGAGGTGAGTAGTCTATTGCATAACCTCAATGTCAATACATCTGTGGGATTGGATGGTATACCAGCTCGTGTAGTACGAGAAGCAGCTAAAGAATTGTCAGTACCCGTGACCATTTTGTTTAATTTGAGTCTCAGGTCTGGGTTAGTCCCGAGCGGGTGGAAGGAAGGGAAAATAGTTCCACTGCATAAAGGTGGTTCCAAGACTGCTGTTGTAAATTACTGACCGATTAGCATATCAGGAATCACTGTCAAGGTCTTAGAGAAATTAGTCAAGAAAAGAACACAGGATTGGATAGATGAAAATGGGATATTGTATGGGGACAACATGGTTTTGTGAAGGGTAGATCATGCCTCAGAAACTTGCTCACGTTTTATAACACAGTGACGGCTGAACTGGATAGGGGTAATGGGTTTACAGTGATACTACTGGACCTTGCCAAGGCCTTTGACAGGATACCACATGGAACCCTAATCAGTAAACTGGAGCAGATGGGGATAGATATAGGGTTGGTAAGATGGATAGGAGGGTGGTTGAAGGAGAGATACCAGAGTGGTTTATTCAGGAGTGGAGTCAAAAAGACGTCTTGTGACTAGTGGAGTGCCGCAGGGCTCTGTTCTTGGACCACTGCTTTTCAATTTGTTCATCAATGATATTGGAAAGGATTTGAGAGGAAGTGTTCACTTGTTTGCTGATGATGCAAAGTTGGGTAGAGCAATTGTGAGTGCACAGGATGTCAAAATTTTACAGGATGATTTGGATAGTTTGGAGGACTGGGCTAGGAAAAATGCATGTCAGTTTAATGTGGCAAAGTGTAAGGTTATGCACTTTGGGGTGAAAAGAATAGCAGCAGTATATCGCATAGGTGGAACCGTACTCCAGGAGATTGATGAGGCCAGGGATTTGGGAGTACTGGTGGATAGGGAGTTGAAGTTTAGGGGGCACATTGCAAAAGTAACTAAAACAGCTCACCAAATCACTTGGCTTATGAAAAATACTTTAACATGCAGAGAGAAGCAAGTTGTTGTTCCTCTGTATCGAGCCTTGATAAGACCCCATCTGGACTACTGTGCCCAGTTATGGGCACCAGGGTTTCTTCGTGATGGGGAGGAAGTGGAGAGGGTCCAGAGACGAGTGACCAAGATGATAGCAGGTCTGTGGAATGAACCTTATGAGAATAGGTCGAGGATTTGTGGGTTGCAGAAGTTGGACGATAGGCGAAGGAGGGGTGATATGATTGAGACATTCAAATTACTGAAGGGTTTTTATAAAATTGATCCAGAAGATATTTTTGAAAATATGACTGGTGGTGGGAGGACTAGGGGCCATGCATGGAAGCTGGGCAAGAGCATGGTTGACAAGGGTGTTAGAGCTAGGTTTTTTACTTGGAGAGTGGTGAATGAGTGGAATAAGCTTCCAGAGTCTGTTGTGGGTGCTACGACCGTGAATGAGTTCAAGGCAAGATATGATAGATACTGTGTAAATGTTGAATAGTTGTTCCAGACATGATGTTAGGGCCTCCCTCGATGAGTCTGTCGACTGCTTGGAGTTTCCCAGAACAATAATAATAATAATAATAATAAAAATTCCCGTTCTCTTTATCTTTGCCTGCAGTCGTGGCTCTAAATATCAAATTATACTCGTGGGTCCCTCCCAGTAGGTTCGATGGTAATTTTATGAGTGGCTATTTGAATTCATATAACAAGCTGAACACAGGCAAATGCTATGAAACATATTTATTGAATCAAGAAATTATACATGAGAGAATATAAATGCAAGGTTAACTCTATTGTGTTGCTAGCAAGACCCCAATTTCAATATTAACAATACAATACATGAAAAAATTACTTGAACCACTTCTATGTATAATTTAACAAACTTCTGGCTTTTGTAGCTTATCCTTTATCATTCACGTGGTCACTTGTTATATTTTACAACATATCACAATCATCTCTTATACAAATCCCTTCTAGGGAAACATTTCTCAAACAGGAGCAGGTCAATTCTAAAATTAGGGATAGTTCCTAAAGTTCTTTACAATAAGTCAATTACACAAAATTATCCTAGAGATTTCGCACATAAATCTTCAACCTGGAAATCAGAATATGACAACTTACATTACCGTTCCTAGAATGACTTTCAGTTCTTTCTTCAGCATTGTCTGGACATCAAGGCTCCTTTAGGTCTACAATTCTCCGGGTCACACACGATAGCTGCACGGCCAGATTCTCCGAATTGGAAAGGCTATGTGCCGCTCAGGACTTTCACTAGTATCGCAGGCACACATCTGGATTACCGTTGCACGATATAGCATAGCTTTCCTAGTCTGAGGAAATAGCCCTAACTCGCATGCTACAGCAGACGACTCATAACTTCTATGGCCAGCCTAGAATCTTCTCCACCGGCGGAGACCGAGAGCCAACGTCCACAAGGTCAGGAAACAGGAACCAAAAAGCCCTGTGTGTGTGTGTGTGTGTGTGGTGGCGGATTGGCGTTTATATTGCCTGCTTCAATCTCGGAGATTCGCGCACTTCGCCACGTTGTTTACCGTGCTCCGCACACCTCGACGTGCGCATGCCGTGTTTTCTTAGAAAGCGTTCTAGCTTCCTTTTCATATAACTTCACTTTCCCTCCAGCCATACGTTATTCTGGACGGCTAAAATGTGACCCTTGGACTCTAGCTTATACACTTTGCTTTCTTATAATACATAAATTACTTTAAATAAATTAATACCCTAAATAAATTTCTCTATTAGACTTCCTGCAAAACAGGTTAAGTCTCACATATTTTTCATATTAAATATTTCTTCACTTCTATCTTAGTGTTATTTATACAAATATACACGGCGTTCATTGTCAAAACACCACATTCTCTACCTACAATCAAGGTCAGTTGTTCCTGAATAAATTAATGTTTTGTCCCACTTATATTTTGATTATTCAGGACACTACAAAGGGGAGTCAGTATTAATTATGGTTAGTGAAATTTCCAAGGAAGATTATCTCACTCTTTGAATGTATTATTATTATCTCGGGCAACTCCAAGGAGTTGAGAGACTCATCGAGGAAGGCCCTAACATCATGTCAAGAGCAACTATTCGACATTCACACAGTATCTATCATACCTCGCCCTGAACTCATTCACAGTCATAGCACCCACGACAGACTCTGGCAACTTATTCCACTCATTCACCACTTTCCAAGTAAAACACCTAGTTCTAACACCCCTGCTAACCACACTCTTGCCCAGCTTCCATGTATGGCCCCCTCCCACCACCAATCCTATTCTCAACAATATCTTCTGGATTAATCCTATAGAAACCCTTCAGTAATTTGAATGTCTCAATCATATCACCCCTTTTCCGCCTATCAACCAACTTTTGTAACCCACAACTCTTCAACCTGTTCTCATAAGGTTCATTCCACAGACCTACTATCATCTTGGTCACTTGTCTCTGGATCCTCTCCACCTCCTCCCCATCAAGAAGAAACCCTGGTGCCCATATCTGAGCACAGTAGTCTAGATGGGGTCTTATCAAGGCTCGATAAGGCTGTATAAAATCAACTTTCAGAGATAATCAAAAAGGTCAATGGTCATCAGTATTAGAATGATAAAGGCAGCAAATGAAGGCAAAAAAAGTGAGATAAGGAAATCTTAAACCAAAGGAGATCAATAAACTAATTACTTCAGGTCTGATACTTTTGCATAGGATATAAAGCTGTGACAGAAGCACATGTTCTGCCCTTCTTATGGAAGGTTGTATGCACAATATAATGCAGAAAGTTGAGGTCAGCTTAGCTGTACAGAATGCCAGTTGAAGTTCAATGATGAATAAATTGGATGCTTTTCAGTAGTGGTGCATGCCACTGATGTGCAAGTTTTTTTTTTTTTTTTGTTGTTATCTATTGTTAATATGGAATTTTGTCATTCTGCTGGATATTTTGACGTGTGTTTTTATAATTTTTTTACATTTTTATTTTTAGTTTTGAAATGTTTTGGGGATATTTTAACTAAAATATCCCCAAAACATATATAATTTGTTATGCTCACTTTCATGGTAAGAGAATACTGGGAAGAACATGTGGACATGATTCCCCACACAGGGAATGTCCAGACTCCAATTCAAGAATGGCAAATGGCCTCTCTACAAGCAACTAGACTAGACTAGACTATGTTCCTCTCCAAGCACAACTTGCCAAAGCAAGCAGCACAGGATTAAAAGCACGGGACATTTAAATTTCAAAATGTCATGTGAACTTAATATCGCTTACCTGAAATCTTCATTATATTATTATTAATATATGACCTCCATGGAGTCAAAGGACTCATCGCAGGAGATCTACACTTTCTCATGCAAAAAGATCATCGAGCCATGTCTTGAACCCATTCAGTTTTTGCACTCACCACTTTCAAGCAATGCATTTCACTCTCCATGCAAATAACCTGCTTCTCACTCCCCTGCTCACACTCTCCTTATACAGCTTCCATGGATGGCATCCAGTTCTACTCCTGCCTCCCTCTACTCTATGAAATATCTTTCTACATTAATCTGGTAACAGCACCTCACAACTTGTCTCAATCACATCCCCTCTTCTTCTTCTATTCACAAGGCTCTAAATTATATTCCCTCAATCTCTCCTTGTATCTGACATTCCATAGACCTGACACCTAGTAAACCTTCTCTGGATCTTCTCCATTACATTGTCATTCTCCCCCCCTCCGAAAACCAGACAACCAAATCTGTACATAGTAGTCCATATGTGGACTGATCCAGTTAACAATTGGCGGCAGTTCTAGCTGTTGAAACAGCAGAAAAAGAAGGCAGTCGTCCGGGTATTCGAGGCAAATTGCCCGAAGCACCTTCGCTCGTAAGTTTTTCTTTTCGCCGAGGGAGAGTAACCTTTTGCCGGAGCTGAATGAGTCCACAGCCTGCTATGTTCTCGATGAGATGCAGCCAAGCCAAAATTTCCTGAAGATCTGAGACTAAAGAATTGCCATAGAACTTTTAGTGAAAGACTTTTGACTGACTGTGAGATACAGAACCTTTGTAAGTTCAAAACTTTTATATAATTTCTGTTATAGTTGATACAAGAAAGACTTTTAAGATATATGCTATGCTTAATAGTTTAGAAATGTCCATAAGAGAATCAATTGGCATGTTAGAGGTTGATATCAAATTGTAAAGATAACTTAACACAGATTTAGGTAACCTCTTTACAAGTAAGCTTAAAGATTAATAAGTAAAAATTTGTAAACTGAGAGTAGGTAACCTTATGTGTTAAAGTATTTAATGTTGAAGAAAGAAGGTTCTAATTTTTGCTAAAGAGTTTTTATAGATGGATACAGAAAGCAGTCTCCATAACGTTAAAATTGTGTTATATTTCATAGTAATGTAAATAATTGTCATTTGACTTTCTTGTTAAAAGAGTGCTGCCTATTTGCTTATTTACAACTGCACTGTTTCTAAAATAAATCGGACTTGTTGAGCGAGAATCTAAGTGAGTTGGCCAAAGCGTGAAATTAAGAAAAAGAATAGACCACGACTGTTTGTAAAAGTTTAATGTAGAAATTTGTGTTAGAAAAAGAGAGAGAGAAATCTACTAGCTGTATATTTGAGTTCTTTTTGCTAATCAAAGATATTAGTGGCGCAGTCTCATTTTAAATAAATTTTCTAATATCTTAGGCATAAGACTCGTAATGCGAAAGGTAGATAAACATAGCACGTAATAAGATAAACAAGAAAGATTTTGAGAGAGAGAAAGCACGTACAGCAAATTAGAATAATGGAGAATAAAGTATAGAGTAAAAGACATCGCAAGTAATTAATAGAAATTACAAGTATACAAAATTAAATAATAATAAAAGTTTACAATATCGCAGTAACAATTGGACAACAAAAGTAGATGTATAACAAAAGCACATCGTATGCGTTTCGTTTAATGTGAAGATAATCATGAGTGTATCAAAGAAATTGAAGACATATTTTCACAAGGCATGGGAAACGGATTTTTTCTTTACAATGGTAAATGGAAAGTTGCTGTTTGATTTGTAATTCATCTGTAGCAATTCCAAAAAAAAAAGGTAATATTGAGAGACATTTTCAATCGCTACATGCAAAATACAATGAAGATTTTCCCAAAAATTCTGAAATACATAAATCAAAAATTATAAATTTAAAGGCAGGACTTTCTGGACAACAAAATATGATTTCAGAAGTAATAAATAAACCAATATCAGTCACTATTGCATCTTTGAAAGTGTGTCATTTATTAGCAAAAGCAAAAAAGCCTTTTACTGATGGAGAGTTAATAAAAGAATAGTTTCTTGCAACAGCAGCAGAATCTTTATTTTCTGATTTTAAAAATAAAATCATTTTGAATATTAAAGATTTACAACTTTCTAGAACAACAGTTATGAGAACAGTTGAAATTTTAAGTGCCGATCTGAATACTGTCATGTCAATGTCAGACATTCACCAGTGTGTTGCGTTTTCATTACAATTTGATGAATCAAACGACTTCACTGATATTGCTCAGTTAATGGTATTTATTTGCATGGTATTTCAAGATTATTCAAGTAAAGAAGAACTTTTGAAAATTATACTATCATTGGGAAGGACTGGGGAGAAGACATTTTTTCGGCATTTGATGAATTGATGCATTTGATGATGGCCACTTCTTCATATCAACTTGACTATGAAAATATTGCGAGGTCCAAACAATGTCAAATCTCACATTAACTTTTTTTTTTTTAAATCAACCAGCATTTCCTGTAACTTGTGAGTTTGTAATCAATCTGTGTTTTTTCTAACTTTGGTTTTCCAAAATAGAGAAATAAATATTTTATTCCAATATATTTGTTTTTTTTTTTGTTGTATTAAAATAATTAAAAGTGATAAATAAATTTTTAAATACACAAATAAAGTTTTTAGTTGTGTATTTTTTTTTAGTTGCTTATTTGTGCGTAATCAGATATCAGGTTGGGGGAAAGTGATTTATATAAGAGAGTAGATCACCGAATAACTTTTTATAGGAAAGTAGCTCGCGTAGTAAAAAGGGTTGAACACCACTGCCATATACACTCCAGCTTCTCCCGATGTTGCCCTCATAAGGATGAAATACACATAAACTGATCACTGAATAATTAAACTATATCCTCCTCATTGGTTACGAATTTGCCAGTATCATCAACCTCCCATGGTCATTTTATCTTCTGCTTGCCACATATCTAAAGAACTCACTATGATTTTCCTTAGCTTGATTGACTAATTTCTTTTTACGCTGCACTTTTGCTGCCTTTACCAAGTTACCTTCCTGACCTGCTCTCTGTACTGTTTATGCAACAGATCATTACCAACTCCAATTGACTCCACAGAGCCTTCTTACAGATTTCACGCTTAATCTCTTCATTCATCCATTTTACTCCTACCTTGTTTCACCTTTTCACCTAAATATATCACTTCATTTCTATTCTTGTTGAGATGTTCTTATCCACCAATGTCTCATTTACTCCAGCTATTCTCGGACATATTAAATTAATGCAACAATTTCGTCAATGCCAGGAGTGTCAGAAACACTCCTGGCATTCGTAAATAAACATAATTCGTTTTTCATGATCTATAACCAGTCCCACTCATGCTGTCCCCCCCATCTGTGATTTCTCCTCTGCCCATATAGCCTCCAAGACTTAACCCCCCTTCCCCCATGTATTGCTGGCCACTCCATTCCCTACACTGACCATCCACATACATGCATTCTTCACTTTCGGAATCTACTCTTCTTTCACCATGCCACCTGACCTCCCTGTTTCCCTGTCCAACATGCATTCCTGTTCTCAGATTTTCTTCTCCATTCACAACCACATCAGTCTTACCTAGTCCACTCTCCTGCTCATTCACATTATCTGACATCCACTGATACCTTGTTTGCATCACTCATTACACTTCCTTCCAGCAGCAACCTTCCCAAATGACTCACTCCAAACCATTCAGATGCAGTGCATCGCTTATACCGTTCCGTTCATAATAAACTAAACGTGTAGTTTGTATCATTAAATCAAAAAATCTAAAAACTTTATCCATCTCAACTTTATTCATTTATTGCACTGAATAACAAAGGGAACACAAGTGACAAATATTAGTCAGCATGAAGGGAGCATCTGATGACTCAATGATTTGTGATTTTAGGGTGCAAAGACAGCAAAGGTCATACTACACCAGGACACAGTATGTTGATAAAGAAATAGTTATGAGGTAAATTAGTGATTAATATAAAATATAAGTACAAAGTTATAAGATAACTTTGTACTTATATTAGTCAGTCTGGCAAAGTTTGCATAAATTTTATTTATGCAAACATAAATAAAATGTGTATACAAGGTTTATCTATAATGTAGTACCTATATATAAACAAATATCTTTGAATAAATTAATGTTTTATAAAAATTTAAAAAGGTCATGCAATTTGTCAGAGACTGATACCATCTGCCTGAGTGTACAGGGCTTGACTAGATAAGTAAAAATAATATTTCTCTCTTATGTGAAGTGTTCACACTCCACCTGAATACGGCTAATGGGAAGATGGGTGTTCCATTTCTCATACATAAGTGGATCATCAGCCCTCGGTAAATAAGAATGGGTGAGATGACTGTGACCTATGATGGGCCTAGCAAGAACCACTTCCTCTCTTCTGTTCCTAAGTTGACTAGAATGCCAATGCTTAATTTCAGGCTTAATCTTATGCAATTTGTTTGTCAGTGCTTCCTGCAAGAGTATTACCACTGGGCAATTAACTTCAATTTTATAAACTGGGTGTAGTCAGTATAAGGACCATCAAAAAGTATGTATGAGCTCATCTAGCATTTGTAAATAAACATAATTCGTTTCATGATCTATAACCAGTCCCACTCATGCTGTCCCCCCATCTGTGATTTCTCCTCTGCTCATCCTGTGCCCACACAGCATCCAAGACTTAACTTCCCCCCATGTATTGCTGGCCACTCCATTCCCTATACTGACCATCCATCTGCAATATCATTCCCCTTAATTCCAATGTGGCTGGGAATCTAACAAAACCGAACATCAAAATTAACCCTCTCACGCATAAGGGCCTCATATGATGAGGCATACATTTTCCCTAATAATTATTCATTCATAATTTAGTGCTACTGTATGCATGTAGCCCTCATCTGGGGAGACCAAAGTGTTCTTAGAAACCACACCACATGGCAGGAGTTTCGACAGAGTTAGAATACCAATCGCTGGAGGAAGTGAAAAGCTGCTGTTTTGTTGATTTGAATTTGGTGATTTTATGAGTTTTCTGGAAAGGTCAGTATAGTTTTATATAGTTATACCATGTAGATGAAGTGTGAATATTCAATTTGTTCATGTTTATTACCATATTCATAAAACAAACTTGAAAACAACCTGTCCTCACATGAGGACAATATGTTTGTAAGGTAATCTATGTGGCAAATAGTTTGAGGTTAGAAAGTCTTTGTACAATAATTTTATTTATTTTATTTTTGCAAACATAAATGAATAGTAAGTGTGTTAATTGGCATTATTATCTCTTTTACAGATGGATACCCAAAAGCCAGGTCCACCAGGCATAAAAAAGGCTTATTACCACAAGACTTACTGAAGAGGAGATTGAAAAACTGTTAGAGGAATCTGAAGATGGTTTGGAGCTGAGTGATTCTGATAATGATCCTACATACCAGCAGCCACAAAATGATGCTACAGAGAGTGACAGTTCAAGTGAAGACAGTGATGTTCTGTCCTTCCCCTGTGGGTCAGACTCACAACATTCAAAGTCCAGCTAGTGTGCAAAATACAGCTGTTGCTGGTCCTATGCCATTGCCCATCAAGTCAGAAACCATAAGCACTAAAGAAATGCAAAACTCACTCTGTGCCACATGAGAAACATTTTGACGGCAGTGGACACTTCCCAAAGAAGACAACAAGTGCTAATGCCAATCGTTGCAGAGATGTACATTGCAAGAGTAAAACAAGATACATCTGTGGTAGATGTGAGGTTCTAATCTGTCTGGAATGTTTTCAGTCTTCCCATACAAAATAAGACAAAGAGAATAAGACTGTTCTTGATTTACATAGCTCTACTGCAAATTCTAATTGTTCTACTTCTTTGTATGTACTAAGTAATCCAAATTTTGATCATTCATGCAGTGTTTCAGCAAAATATAAATAGCTTATAATCTGTTTTGTCATAATTGTAATGTCTTTCAATGAAAATGAATTCCTTAGTCTAAGTCATTTCCATAGAAATATGTCTGTAGTCTGTTGGCATTAGTGCATATACACATACAGGACATAAATTTAGCAAAATTAATGAATTCACAGTAATACTGTAAGATTAAATTGTATAGTTCGCCCACCGATTAGAGATCCCTCGACACTTCTGCGCATGTCAGAAAAAAGGAGAATCCATTCCGATAATAGGGTAATCAATCTGTCTTCTGAGATGAGTTTGTTTATTATTACAGGTCGGAAAATTTAGCTTTTCTTTTATGAACATTGTAGTTTTTAAAGTGTAACTATTTTGCTTGTATAACAGTTGGAAAAATGTACGTCGAGTATTAACAAAATTAAAAAAGGTATAGCATAAAACAAAAATTTAACTAAATTTATTTTTAAGAAAATTTTCTATAAAATAAAAATAATTATACAGAAAAACAGAAATTTTTTTAAATGAATTTAGATATTCTAAACTTACAGTTTAGAGAACTGAGACACTTTAATGTCCAAAATCGATTAATTATTTATGACTTGTTGCGACTCTTTTAACAAACCCATGCAAAAAAAAAATGTTGGAAAAAAATATCATTATTAAATCCTTTTAATCTTCAGAGTCATCTGTATCGGTGTACGAATCGCTTTCACTTAAACTAATCACCAAAGGTTTGCATAATTCTTTGATAATTCTGTCTCTGTCCCAATACATATTTTCCAATGAGGTGACATAAGAGCAATATTTTCCCCAGTTTTGAACTGTAATACTTTCAGTCGCCTGTTCTGAAACCTTAAAAAGTTTCAACATGTCAATATCTCCTGTACGTTGCGTTGGCGAATGAAACTTTTCACTTCTGCGCAAACATACTCAATAGCATTAATATCGCAATGATATGGTGGTAGCCTCAAAGCTAGAAATCCAAGCTCTTTGAGCATTGTGTCGAATTTAGATAGTTTAGTTGTGGGCGAGTTTCTTTTCACCAAATTAAGCAATTCAATTTTTCGCATATCTGGGGAATGAGAAATGTTATTTGCAGAGAGCCAATCCATAAGAACTTGCTTCTTATTAGACAAAATTGGAACTTTGTTTAATCAAATAGAGTGATATAAAGCGTTATCAATTATAACAACAGCATTTTTAGGAAGGTTTGGAATCAGTTTTTCTTCTGCCCACTTTTCGAAGATCGTAGAATTCATTTGCCCATGGCAATCTCCAGTAGTTGAATTGGCTTTGTATAGTGTGATATAAATAGAGTGATATAAAGCGTTATCAATTATAACAACAGCATTTTTAGGAAGGTTTGGAATCAGTTTTTCTTCTGCCCACTTTTCGAAGATCGTAGAATTCATTTGCCCATGGCAATCTCCAGTAGTTGAATTGGCTTTGTATAGTAAGTTTCAATTCGGTAAAAAACCCATTTCTCCACCCGCACACAAAATTATTATGCGCTGCGAGGCATTTTAAGTTTGTAGCACTCCGCATTCTTCTTTAGACTGCCAACATTTTCCATAAGTTAAATTACTATCAATTCAAGTTTCATCTAGATACACAATTGGGTTTTTCTCCTCCCTGAAACGTCTTATTGCTCTCAAATACTGTGTTCTAGATAAAACAATGTCACTTCGCTCCATGATAAGTTTCCTTTTATTCTGGGACTTTTTAAAAAAACAAAATCCGATTTCATGAAGTATTTTAGTTTCTCTTTTCCAAGGAAAATTAATTTTTTCTTTAAGCACAGGAATCAATTTTGGAACAGCTGGCACTCTTTTCTCAACCACGTAAAATTCGTGAATAGTCCTTCTTATAGAGTCCACATCAAAATCATTCAAAGCTACGGTTTCGATAGTTTTCTTTACTCTGGCGCTTTTTTAGGAGATTTAAATTTTGGCTTACCTTCACCTTTTGATTCCCTATGAATTCTTTTAACAGTTGACCCCGATATGCCCGCAATTGCACTTGCACATTTTATGACTTGAGAAAGGGGAACAAGGAGACGACACTTTTTTGCAGAATGTCAGCACATTATTCAATATTCTTTTGCAAGAGCTACTGAAACGTGTAACAACAGAACTTGTTGACTGTACTGGATCCATCATACAAATTAATAATAAAAAAAGAATACAAAAAAATGACAACAAAAATCAAGCTAGTACTAGTACAGCGACAGACAAGAAAGCATGTGATTTCACATGTTGGCGACCAATTCGTAAATCCTTCATTTCTTTCTCCCCTTCAGCAAATTTTGCCAAGAATCGACTATTCTTGGCAAAATGCCAAGGAGAGATCTACAAACAGTGGGTGAACTATACTATATCATGCCATTATAATTTTTTATAAATGAATATAAAAAATTCATGCATGAGAGGGTTAAGGGTCTTTATATTGTACAAGAGTTGTAGCACCTCACCAAGCACTGGATGTGGAGTATACACTGGAGAGCAAATAGCCTATAAAGAACTCAGTTTGTATAAAATGCCTACTTTTAGTAGGTGTTTTCTTTGCTATGCACAAGTGCAAGCTGAATGGCATGCAACTCTACTTTATAATTATTGCAATCAAGTGGGATCTGGTTGGAGATTGTAATGTTAGGAAGCCAACAGATATCTCTGATCTTGAACTATCAGTATACATGGGCAAGAAATCAGAGTGGGATGCTCTGTGCATATTGAACAATTGAAGGTGTATGACAGATGAGAGTGTATGAGACTTCTGAAAGTTGACAAAGTAAGAGGTTGTGGGATGGGGTGCAAGCCTGCCATGGAGGAATGCTGTGTTGTTTGGTAAGTAATGTTGTCAACACTCATGCCGATAGTTTCCATAGTCGCTTTAATGTGCATACCAAAACGGCAGATGGCAGTCTGCCTTGTGATACAAAACCTCCTAACACAGTAAAAAGACTATTGGTGATCTGGAATGGACTTTTTAGGACATAATTAAGAAACAAATATTTTCATCTAAGTGATGGGGGAGGGTCATTTGATTTAACATACCGACTTTGAATGGGTGATGTATGAAAAGCACCAGTAACTAATCAAATACCCTGATGATGGACCGGGTCCAACCACTAGAGTGTGCTCTCCCTTGTAGAACTGTAAACCTGGGACCCATAATCAAACTTTGAACATACAAGTTCAAGATAAATGTGGGAGAGAGCATTGATCAGCACCCCATTCTGTAAAAGATAGAATGCAGAGAATACTCAATGGTTTTTTGCACTTATCCCGAAGATGGGAAATGTGTGTGTGAAGAAAGTTAGTTTTCTGTCAAAGATGAGTCCCAAAAAACTTGGCAAAGAGCCCATGTATATGATCGATTGCTTGTTGAAGTTGCCTTTCAATGATCCTCATATTGCAGGAATGACAGTAAATTGTGAAGTAAATCAACATAAAGGCTATTGCATACTGTGGGAGGAAGACGTTCAGTTATTGAATTCACTTTAATAACAAAGAGGATCACAAAAGACACAGCGTTGAGGAACCACCTCTTCTTAATATGGCCGAGATAATGTGCTTTACACTCAGACTTGAAAGACACAGATGGATAGAAAATTCTTAATAAAAACAGGAAGGTGTCTCCTCAGACCAAGATTAAACAGGTCATTTAATGTCATATCTCCAAATTGTGTCATAGGCTTTTCTATGTCAAAGAACACAAACCACATGTTCTTGTTTCAGGAAAGGGTCTCTTGCAGATTTGTTGCATTTGGTCTGTTTCAAAACAGACCAAATGGTCCAAGGTTGATCGATGTCTATGAAAGCCACATTGTGTGTCGAAAAGAAGTTTGTTGCTTTCTAAGTACCACTGCAGCCTTTGTTTACCATTTTTTACAAAACCTTATCAAGACAGCTAGTCAGAGCAACGGGATGATAATTGTTAGCCTGGGTATGATCCTTACTCGGCTTCGGAATAGCAATGACAATTGACTTATGCCAAGGGTCTGGAAACGCTGTCTCAGGGCCTACTATATTAGTGGGAGACAGCAAAAGAGCTTTTGAGTTCCTCTGTAACAAATGACTGACTGTATGAATCAATCTCCTTGGTACAAATGCATAGCTACCATTTCTCATTGTTCTTTCAAAATTAAAATCGTAGGATATGAAACTGTTGCTGAGATCCTGGCAAAGTTTTCTTCCCAAAATGTATGCAATGGCTTTGGGATCAGCAACAATACATCCATTATGTTCCAAGGTAAACAAATTGTGTTCTGTATCTACCTTTTATCTCATCATCAAATTCCTGACATGTACCCTCAAGGGGTACATGTCAGGAATTACTATCATACTGTACTATCAGAAATTACTATCATATCCTGTACACCTCAAGGTATGTACAGGATATGATAGTACTACATGAAAAATTTACATCATTACTAACTCCCTATCTACAATTCCTCCAAATCAGTCTGTTAATTGTCAAGACTACAACATTATCAGATCTTATATTTCTATCGTCTAAGGCACTTTGTAACTTATCAATCCACCTATATCTTGGTCTTCCTCTGGGTCATTTTCCTGCCAACCTGGCACAGAATACTTGTTTTGCTAATCTTTCCTCACCCATTCTGTTTAAGTGACCATACCACCTGAGATTAGCTCTGCTAACGCATTCCTGGATAGTGATAATGTCAAGTTCTTTCCTAATATCCTCGTTTTTAATATGATATTGCCATTGATGCCATCTCTTCACACCTATAATCTTTCTCAGTACTCTCATATCTGTGGTCACTACTCTTTGGTCAAGTGATTAATTTCTGTCTCAGCTCTCAGATCCATAAGTTAAAACTGGTTTGAACACTGTCTTGTAAACAGCTAATTTAGTGTTCCAACTAATTTCTCTCTTATTCCATATGAATTTATTCAATTGACTTCCCACCATACCAGCTTTGCTGATTCTATTGTCTATTTCTATATTTAATTTACCATCTTCAGTAAAAATCGTGCCTAAGTAGCTGAAATGTTTTACTTGTTCCACATGTTCCCCGTTCACAACACAGTTGACATCTTCAACAATTCTACCTATTTTCATTGTCTTTGTCATTTTAATGCTGACCTTCATACCATATCTATTACAACAGTTGCAAACTTGTAGTGGATTTACTTAGAAGTATAACATCGTCTGCATAAAGCAAAGAGCTGACATTAACATCTCCAATTCTGATATCATGTTTAATACCACTTTCCTTCATAATGTGATCCATATAGATAATGAATTACAGAGGGAGATAATGTACATCCTTGTCTCACACCACATTTAACATTAAACCATCTTCCTGTATTTCCTTCAATTCTAACTGCTTACTTACAACTCAAATAAAGACTAACTATTGCTTGATATAATGCCCCATTGACACCATATAACTGTAGCGTATTGAATAGCTTCTCTCTTGGTGCCTTGTCATATGCCTTTTCCAGATCAACAAAACTTAAATATAGATCTTTGTTATATTCCCATGCTTTCTCAACTATTTGTCGTAAAATGAAAATCTGATCCTGACAGCCTCTATTTGGCCTGAATCTAGCTTTTTCTTCAACAAGCTTTTCTTCCACAATTCTTCTCAACCGTTTCTCAAGTATACTTGCATAAATCTTGCCAGGAACACTCGGTAGGGAAATACCTCTGTAATTCTCTCATTGTTTTATTTCCCTTTTTGTATATGGGTACTATTAGAACTCTACTCCAATCATCAGGAATTTGTCCCTCTGTCCAGGCTTTTTGAACTATGTAGTGCAGACAACGTAAGACTTTTATTCCACATTACTTCAGCATTTCTGGTCGAATATCATCTACTCCTGCTGCCTTTCCACATTTCAAGCTTTTGATGGCTTTTTCTACTTCAAGTATAGATATGTATACCTTTTATCTTCCAGATTTTATGCCATACAATTTTTGCATTGGTCATTTGTTTAATCTATGATGTAAATTTAATCTAGGATTGTTGATGACGGGCTTTGGCCAGAGCACATCTAAATGCTATTAAGTTTGTTGTGGCAATTCAATACAGTGATATCTTGGTGCTGTTATTATTGAAAACATTTACAGAAGTTCTTTCGAACTATGCATGTAACCGAGACTTTTTTCTCCTTCCCTTAGTATATCCCATGCTCTTATCTTGATCATTTTTAGCTGCTTGGCACTCTAAGTTCCGCCAGGGCTTTGAATAGAGTGCAAGTCAGGATATTTCTGGAACTGTTGTAGTTGCTACATGGACAATATAATCTGTAACATACTTCACCGCTTCATTAACTAGTACTTGGCCGACTACTTCACTATTAAATTCTGCAAGATGAGAAAACATATTCCAGTCAGATTGGTCTATTTTCCACATGGGCATCAGTGTAGGTCATGTTCCTGTGAATTGCTCTGTAGCGCATTTGGAAGAATGACGGTATGTGCATCCTTCGACTGGAAAAGGCGTAAGTTCGATTCTTGCCATGACTGGAGGAATCTTTATATGGATTTTTTCAATTGAAGGGGAGTCAGCCAATCTCATACAGAGGTAGCAGGGTTTTTCTCCCAGAAACTCAGGTTTTTCATTTCCACACAGAGACAAATCGGCCCTACAGAACACATGCAATTTACAGACAAAAAATACTAGTGGCAGAGACAGAGTTGTAAAATAGGTGCCTTTCTTTGATAAGTCTTTGGATTCCTCAGAGGAGTCACAAAATAATTATAATAATGCTGATAACAGGAAAATGAATGCTTCCATATATGTTTTCATCAACATCCCATGTGAGCAGTGGAAAAATGGCAGGCGATCAGTTTGTAAGATCAATTGCAGAATAAGAACAGGTAGGTACATGGAAGGCATTTAATTCATTATTAATAATGAAGAGGTCATGGTTGTTGAGCATGTGCTCAGTTATATCACCTCATCTATTCATGTTAGGACAGCCCAACAGAGTGTTGTGTCTATTAAAGTCACCCGTTAAAAGTATGGGCTGAGGCAGTTGCATTATGAGATTATCGAGTTTCATTTCATTCAGACCCGTAGTAAATATAATGGGCATACAGTGATTAGAAACGCCACAGATAGGCAAAAACAATGAGGAAATGAACAAAAGAAATGAAGAAATTATGAAAGAATTAAATCAGGAATCAGTAATAGAAAAAATTTAAAAATATAAACATAAATGAATGGAACATGTTGAAAGAATGAAAACAGAAAGATTACCAAAACAAGCCTTAAATTACAAACCATTAGGAAAAAAAACAAAAAAACAGGACGTCCTCTTAAGAGATTCAACGATGACTTCTAAGGCCAGAACAGAACACAAAAAGCCTAAATCCTTGACAAGCATGATGATGATGACAGATAGGCAAATCACTACTACTTCAAGGGCAGTATTAACCTGAACATGATGGAAAGGAATATGACTGCCCATGAAAAGAGCTATTCCACCATGTGCAGGACCATCTCCAGTTCTGTTCTTGTGTACAAGAGTGATAATCCTGAAGTTAGGATCCTCACTGGGTTTTAAATAAGTTTACTGTAAACAGAAACAAAAAGGTTTGTGTTTCTGCAGCAGGTATACTTGATATCGATATTCTGGAGAAACCCACAACAGTTCCGTTGTAAAAATTTTCCTATTGTTTAGACCTTATAGACTTGTCTGATTTCTGAGAGATCGAGGATTTACCCTTGTCAGGTTTATATTTCTCATTAGATTTTGGACAGTATGGATGACCAGTATCCTTCTCTTCCTTCGGAAAAATATCCAATACATCACTGGATAAGTTCAAGTTGCTTTAAGTGGCTAATGAAATTTCCATTTTTCTGTAGAAGAATCTGGTAGTTGGTTTGTCTTTAAGTGATAACCTTGCTATAATTTTTTTTCACAAGTAGGTTCTCATCGAATGGAACCATTTCCGGAGTGGGACTGTACATCATGCAATTGCTGTGTTCAAAAGAGAAAGTCATGATCATAGAGTTCAGGTATGTTGAAATTATGAAATGGTGGAATAGACATATGATTTTGAGTTGCTGCTGATATTTTTTTTAAACTGTTACTTTCTCAGCATAAGAGGATCTCAGAGCAGGTGTGGTGGTCCCTAACTTTCTTTTTGTATCCTGATATGATATGCTTAGTTTTGTTTTTATTTTTTGTATTTGTTTCTCATCTTTCCATTTCTGACATGCACAGGAGTGTGCTAGATGATCTCCCTAACAGTTTACACATTTAGCTTTATCTGCAGAGAAAGACTGGTTTATCATGCTTTTTACTACAACATTAGGCACAGGTGGCAGAGCCACGATGGGAGAATTTAGGTATGTCAGTATTTCTGACATTTTAAGCATCTTAGTGGATTAGGGACGTACAGTCTAAAAGGACAATAGAGATATCCTGCTTTAACAGATGTTGTTTATTATTTTAACGGTATAATAGAACACAGAAACTAAGTAAATAATTGATTTATTAACTTGATGCTGATATTTCGCTGGTATTATAACCAGCATCTTCAGAGCACAAAAACACTGTTTGTCACAATACGCGAGACTAAAACCACATGGTGTACATTAACAAAATTGTAGCAGCAACACAAAGACTAGAGTCCTGATTTTGGCGCCCTCTATCTGAAAAAAAAAAAAAAAACACTATCAAATATTGCTAGAGTCCTAGAAAAGTGCTAGTTTTTCCTTAATATGACTGTTTGATTAATATGACTAGCAATATATGATAGTGTTTTTTTTTTTTTTTTTTTTTTCAGATAGAGGGCGCCAAAATCAGGACTCTAGTCTTTGTGTTGCTGCTACAATTTTGTTAATGTACACCATGTGGTTTTAGTCTTGCGTATTGTGACAAACAGTGTTTTTGTGCTCTGAAGATGCTGGTTATAATACCAGCGAAATATCAGCATCAAGTTAATAAATCAATTATTTACTTAGTTTCTGTGTTCTATTATACCGTTAAAATAATAAACAACATGTTCGACGAACACATAAGTCTGTCCACACGTTTAAGTGCTTTAACAGATGTTGGAGGATTAAGAGTATCAAAGTTAAGGGTGATGTTTCTGGTTGTAACCAGGTGACTATCCCTATGGATTAGGATGCAGCATCTGTCACCCCCTGATATTTTTCTTTACATTAAATATCAATACTGTTATTGCAGTAATAGGACACACTGGTTTATATTTTAATCAGCTAACTTCATAAATATTAGCTATTTATAAATGTTGGCTCCAGTTTCTTCAAAATCTCAAATCCACACATTTTTGTTCTTCACTTACACCATGTTTATTCTCACTTTATATATACCAGTCTAACTTTACATCACTCCCACAAAGGTAACAAGCAAAACCAATAGTAAATCAATGTGTGGGCAGGGATCAAGAGAAAATAATTTGTTGATACTCTTTTTGAAAAGCAAGAGACTGTAGTCTGCAGGGAACATCTCAAGGGAAGGTTGTTTCAGAGAACAAGTCAACAGAATGAAGGGTAAATGAGAGTAAGGATCAATGGGACAGCAATTCAACTGCAAATGAATGCTCAGCAGCTGTTCCCCATGTTACTCTGGATTTAGCAGAAATATTGAAGGGGGTTGACAAAATTCATCCCCCTCTGGAGAGCATCAAGGAATTATTGGAGGTTTTTGGTGCAGCATCCCCCAAAATGTGAGAGTAGTATTCCAAGATTGGTCAGATTTGGGATCTGTATATAATAAGAATCTGACGGATAGAAATTAACATTTTAAGCAAAAAGCAAAAGTGATATATTTGTGCCAAGGGCTAGAAGTGTTAGTCCAAGACATCTGTTCTTGACTGTTTAGCAACAAATGGAGATGAACTAGTCTTTTTATGTCAGGGGGAAAAATAAATAAAATTGTTTTAGAAACACTGAAAGTGACTACACTGTTAGGGTATGAACACCAATGTTTAGGATACTGGATGAACATTTAAAGCATGAGATGTTTCAGCATGGCAGTTTGTTGGAATAAAGTGATATCATCACAAATCTATGGATAGGATTTGAGGTCAGTGATAAAAGTTCACACACACACACACACACACATATATATGAAATAAACCTTGTCATCTCTTTATCTCTCGGTATCAGTCATTTAAAATAATTTATATATATATATATATATATATATGTGTGTGTGTGTGAAGAAGAGGGTGGCTGAATAACTGAACCCTGGGGAACAACTACATTAGTAGGAAAATTCAAAAAGACAACTTCCAACATGACATATGGTGAATGACCTAAGAAAAACTGGAATCCAAACCAATCCAATCCAATCCAATCAGGAAGTGTGGAAAGCAGACCATAAGATGACAATTTGTTGAGATGCCCTTGATACCATAGACCCTATTAAATGCTTTGGAAATATCAAGTGCAATGGTTTCTCCAAACTTTTTCATGGCATATGCCCAAAGGTGACTAATGCAGACTGTGACTAGTGGTCACTAATTACTTGACAGCAATAGGTGATGGAATTGAATATCGAGAATCCCCATGACTTTACAGAGCACTGAGATGAAGACAACAGGTCAATAATTCAAAAGCAGACAAAACCAGCTGAGTATAATGCAGTGAAGAGATAATAAAGAACATATGATGGAATACATTCCTTACCAAAACCACTCTGGCTTCCAGGAGAAAGCCATAGTAGGCATGAAGTGCAATGTTCAAGGTATAGCTGAAGTTGATTTGCCATGATCATCATCCAGGGGTTGGATGAGAACAATGATGCCAAAAGTTCAGCCTGAGAGAGAGAGAGAACAGATGGACAGAAATTGCACCCATTGGCATCTACAAGGAACTAAAGCATTACTTAAAAACTCATCTCTTGCAATATGTGCAAGACATTATTTCTGTACAAGACAGCTTTATTAATAATTAATTTGCAAACTGTTGCTAGTTTCAGTGTAGGCTGCAAATAAAGCTGAGGTCTACCACACACACCACTTATAATTATCCAAGCCCTCCAGAGAGTCAAAGACTCATTGAGGGAGGCTGCAAATTTCCTACACCAGCTGTCATACCTTACCATCTCTTAAACTTATTAACAGATGCACTCACTACTTTAATAGGCAAACTGTTCCACTCACTCACTGCTGTAAAAAAAAAAAAATCTAGCTCTTACCCCTTTCTTAACTGCATACAAGCTTAACTATTTAAAGGTTTATAAATATCTAGCATATTACCTCTTTCTCCTGTTTGCCAGTCTCAGTCCACATACTCTCAATCTGTCCTTATAATCTACATTCCACAATCCTGATATCTTTGTTACTACTGTTACATCTTTGTTAGGAGACAAAATTTGTGCACAGCTGTCATGCAGTCCATCAAAGCCTTGTAAAGAGGCAAAATGACTTCCTTATCCTTACATGTCGATGTTCATTTCACCATCACAAGTATCTTCTGAGTCATATTTGCAAGCCCACTGAACTTTCATAGTCACACCAATTTCTTGTAACAATCCCACCAATATAACATACCGCTGGAAATCCCATTACACCAACATGCATAACTTTACAATAACATTGAATTGGCAGCTCATCTTGGACCGTCTCCCTGTCAATTTTCATGAATAATTTTTGCAAGATCTTTCGCCTTAAATATTTCAGCAATTTTCAAGAATGCTGGCAACCACTTCACATGGAATACACTGACATCACCACTACAACAATCTATTGTTGCAGGTCTGTGGAATGTTTCCTATGAGGGAAGATTGGAGGTATGTGGACTTTAAAAATTAGCTGATTGATGTAAGAGAGAGGAGATATGATAGAAGCATATAAGTTATTAAATAAGTTTTACAGTATTGATACTGATGGCTTTTTTCTGTAGTGTGAATGAAAGGGGTCATTCTTGTAAATTGTGTAAGAGTGTGGTTAACAAGAGTGTTAGGACTAGATTTTTTGCTCGGAGGGTGGTAAATGTATGGAATGAGTTACCAGAAGTAGTTGTGAGTGCTTCATCTGTGAATGAGTTTAAGAAGTATGAGGGGTATATTGTGTGAATAATGGTTAGTGTGTCAAATGTAGGGTCTCCTGCAATGACTACTCTGATGCCATGGAAACACTGTCATAATAGTAGTAATAATATAATAAAACCAATAACTACAAGACTCTATAATAACCTAAATCCCCATAAACATTTTATAATTACAACAGATTAAGTTTTAAAAGAGGTATACCGTGAGTATACATATCGATACAAAATTAATAACGGAAAAAACTCACGTACAAAGATTATTTAATAGTATAATTTTCGACTGTGTGTCACAGGCATCTTCAGTACATTAAGCTCAAATTAAATAATAACTGACAATTCCAAAAAGCACCACCTAAGTAGCTGGTGTAAGATAACTAAGATCAATAACTTTATTTTAAATTAAGGGGATATAAAATCCACATTGTTTCAAAACCGAATAAGAAACTCAAAGATTGGAATCAGAGAGTTTCATGCCGAATATAGTAAACTATTAAGTATCGACAATCACTAGCGTGAGCTAATGCAAGTGACCCTAGCACGTAGTACAATACCAGACAACTCATTGCAAAGGTGGGGAAAGTTCAGATCGTTATTCTTAGGTATTTTCCATAATGTAAAAACACATTTCCTAGGAAATGTATGCCGTTATTACATTATGGAGGGAGATCACTACCCAGACTGGTTTCAGCCTTTTTTGAGGCTTCATCAGTGAGTAGCTAGACCATAATACCAAAGTGTATAGCGAAAATAACTTATATACTCACCGAAATGAAGCTTATTAGCTCTTTATACTTAAGTAAGATCAATAACTTTCCTAAAAATAAAAAAAATAAAAAAAATAAATAAATAAAAATCAATACAATAAAAAGTTAGGAAAGATTAGCTGATTTGTTAAAGTACTATCTCCCATAAAGGGGATAGACGTAAGCCGTCGGATCTGTTTAAGTTAGGAGAATGAAGTAAAGTTTCACGTTTCTTTATAAAGGCGTTTCATGAGAACCTGACTTTTGTGAAGAACTCTTGTCTTTCTCCAATGAACTCTGTGTCTAGTGAAGATGGCATGTTCTGCAAGTCCAGACTTTTCAGGTTTAAAGTATTCAATATAAGATTGGTGTTCTTCTAGCCGAATAGAGGCAGATCTTCCCGTTTGTCCAAAATAAGATAATCCACAAGAGCACGGAATCTGGTAGACACTTGGATGATTAAGATGTGGAAGCTTGTCCTTAGGAGAAGTGAGAAAGGTGGAGACTTTTCTAAACGATCGAAAGGCAACAAAAATATTCAGTGGTTTTAAAACTTTTGCTATACGTTCACTGATGCCTTGTACATAAGGGATAGTAATGCGTGTTATTTCTTCTGTGTTTGAAGAGGAAGACATATTAAAACTACTCAAAGTTCTTTTAATGAAGCAATTCTTATAACCATTAGAGAGAAAGGAAGAAGTTATATATTGTAGTTCTTCGTATAAAAGATCGTCTGAAGAATAAAAGGAGTGGGCCCGATGAACCAGTATTTTAATAGTTCCTGCCTTTTGACTGGGATGGTGATGAGATTCCGCATGGATATAATGGCCTGTATGAGTCTTCTTTCTATAAACTGAGAAATGTAGGTTACCATCTGGTTGGCGAAGAATTAGAAGATCTAAAAAGGCTAACTGCTTATTTGATTCTACTTCTAGGGTAAACTTGATCCTAGGATCAAATGCGTTTAACTTAGTGAGAAATTGTTGAAGTTCATCCGAAGAGCCATTCTATACAGCAAAAATGTCATTGACATATCTGAACCAATGAGTAGGTCTGGGAGAAATGTTGTCAAAGATACGTTGTTCAACATGTTCTATAAAGAAATTGGAGATAGCAGGAGAAAGAGGATTATCCATTGCTGTTCCTTCGATTTGTTGATACAACTTATTTTTAAAGGAAAAATAACCAGAATTTATTACAAAATCAAATACGTTTACAGTGTCTGAAGGAAATTCCTGTTGTAGTAATTCAATGCTTTCCGAAAGAGGCACATTTGTAAATAAAGAAGCAACATCTAAACTGATCATGATATCAGAAACGTCCAAATGAAAATCTGAAATTTTATTTTTGAAATCCGAAGTATATAAGTATCAGTTTTTCTAGTTGAAGAGGAGATTAAATTTGATAAAAATTTTGAGATTTTGTAAGTGGGGCAACTTATACAATCTCCGACTGGTGTTAACGGAATGCCTGGTTTATGAACTTCTGGAAGACCATACAATTTAGGTTGATGACCGAAGAGTTTTTTCTTTTGATCTTCATTCCATGTAGATACATTATCTATAAGAGAATTAAGTCTCTTCAATTGACTCCAGGTAGGATCCGATGTAAGAGGCCTATAAGTTGAACAGTCGCGAAGTAAAAGAGACATTTTTCTCTCATATTCCTTCCTATCTTGAATCACTAGTCTTCCCTTTATCAGCTTTCGTAATAAGTAATAATACTATAAATGTTTCCAGACGTCCACTAACAGACTGTGAACATTTTGTTTTAGCAAAAGGACATGATTTTGCGTTACGTCGAATAACAGACTGTGAACATTTTGTTTTAGCAAAAGGACATGATTTTGCGTTACGTCGAATAAGGTGCCACTTATGGATTTTTTTCATAACATAGACAAGGATATTCAATCCTTATCCCAAAAAACAGCCAACAGATTACGTTTTGAATGTGCACAAATTCTTTTCCATGCCAAGCCTCCTCGTCCTAATCTTTCTTACTCTGAGTTTAAAGCATTGAAATCACTGAAGAATAACAATAATTTAATTATTAAGAAAGCTGATAAGGGGAAGGCTGTAGTGATTCAAGATAGAAAGGAATATGAGAGAAAAATCACTTTTACTTCACAACTGTTCAACTTATAGGCCTCATACATCGGATCCTACCCGGAGTCAACTGAAGAGACTAAATTCTGTTATGGATAATGTATCTACATGGAATGAAGATCAAAAGAAAAAACTTAAAACCTTCTTTGGACGTCCACCTAGATTGTATGGTCTTCCAAACGTTAATAACCCAGGCATTCTGTTAACACCAGTCGTAGATTGTATAGGTGGCCCCACTTACAAAATCTCAAAATTTTTATCAAATTTAATCCCCTCTTCAACTAGAAGAACTGATACTTATATCAAAAATACCTTGGTTTTCAAAAATAAAATTTCAGATCTTCATTTGGACGTTTCTGATATCATGATCAGTTTAGATGTTGTTTCTTTATTCACAAATATGCCTCTTTCGGAAAGCATTGAATTACTACAACAGGAATTTCCTTCAGACATTGTAAACGTATTTGATTTTGTAATAAATTCTGGTTATTTTTCCTTTAAAAATAAGTCATATCAACAAATCGAAGGAACAGCAATGGGTAATTCTCTTTCTTCTGCTATCTCCAATTTCTCCACTCCTTTTGTTCTTCAGACGATTTTTTACAGAAAGAACTACAATATAACTTCTTCCTTTCTATCTAATGGTTATAAGAATTGCTTCATGAAAAGAACTTTGAGTAGTTTTAATATGTCTTCCTCTTCAACAGAAGAAATAACACGCATTACTATCCCTTATGTACAAGGCATCAGTGAATGTATAGCAAAAGTTTTAAAACCACTGAATATTTTTGTTGCCTTTCGACCGTTTAGAAAAATCTCCACCTTTCTCACTTCTCCTAAGGACAAGCTTCCACATCTTAATCATCCAGGTGTCTACCAGATTCTGTGCTCTTGTGGATTTTCTTATTTCGGACAAACAGGAAGATCTGCCTCTATTCAGCTAGAAGAACACCAATCTTATATTGAATACTTTAAACCTGAAAAGTCTGGACTTGAAGAACATGCCATCTTCACTAGACACAGAGTTCATTGGAGAAAGACAAGAGTTCTTCACAAAAGTAAGTTTCTCATGGAACGCCTTTATAAAGAAACGTGAAACTCTACTTCATTCTCCTAACTTAAACAGATCCGACGGCTTACGTCTATCCCCTTTATGGGAGATAGTACTTTACAAATCAGCTAATCTTTCCTAACTTTTTATTGTATTGAATTTTTTTTTTTTTTTTTTAGGAAATTTATTGACCCTTTTAGTTATCTTACGCCAGCTACTTAGGTGGCGCTTTTGGAATTGTCAGTTATTGTTTAATTTGAGCTTAATGTACTGAAGATGCCTGTGACACACAATCGAAAAGTATACCATTAAATAATCTTGGTACGTGAGTTTTTTCCGTTATTAATTTTGTATCGATTACAACAGATTGTAAGTGTAAAACGTTTGGTAGATGTCAAGAAATATGATCTGATAAAATGTTCAGCACTTTCATGACCTTTTAAACTTAACCTACTAACAGCTATGCCAATATATTGCTACTATCTAAGCACATGTAATATTACGTAATAAGCATCCTTAGCAACTGGATATTAGGCTAAACCGCTGCAAGATACAAACTCTTTCAAATTCATATGTAGAAACAAATCGAGAACGTTCAACAGAAAAATGTTCCCCCCCCCATAGGACTATATAACCGGAATATATATATATAGTCCTATGGGAGGGGTGGAACATATATATATATATATATATAGTTGCGATTAATTAAAAATAAAAATAAAAAAACCGCTAAAATTGAACAATACAACACCGCCAACTTGTATTCAAAATTTCATTTCATCAGTGTACATAATTTGTACAGCTGACGTCGGTTACTGATAGTATTAACATCATACCAATTACACTCTAAAGTGAAATGTTTAGCTAGGTATAACACGCATTTCTAAAAACAAAACGCTAAGATTAGGGTTAGACACAACATTGATAGTAATTGAAAGTGAAAGCAAAAAAGTCTTCTAATATACATACTAAGTTCTCTTCCAAACATATTTTGTATATTCGACTATTCTGCTTATTACTATTTAAAAAAAATAAATAAATAAAAGAAAAAGAAAAAAGAACAAAAACTTCGATTTCTTACCAGAAACCGTAGCATTGTCACAATAACCCAAAGATTACCTAGATTTTGGATGACATCTAGTGTCAAAGTGGTCAAACGGAAAATATTGTTTAAATGATAATATTATTTTCAAAAATAATTTCTCTTGTTTGTCTAACAGATGTTAATGTAGTCTTTCTACCTAAGCATAAAAATATGTTTCAACTAACAGGTTCGACTATACAATATCCGATCAATGCAAAAAGAATAAGAATAATTCAGAAATAGAGGACTTAATTCCGACACAGTAACAAGCTGCTAAATTACACATCGTTAAGATAGGCTGACCATACCGTTTTGAACGGGGCAATACAGTTTTTTTTCGTATTTTCCGGCCGTTCCGTCGTTTTAATAAAAATGTCAGTTTTATCCCATTATTTATTAGTAAAAACTATAAATATACTTTAATATTGGCCGATCATAAATTATTATTCGTAACCTATAATCGTATATCAATATCATGGATACCAGAAATTTGTATAACCATGGAGTCGCATTGTTTGATACTAATTATTGATATCTGTAGTCAGGGGCGATCCGAGAGCATCTGACATCCCTAGGCAAAGGAAACTTATGCGCCCCATACATTGTCTCTATATGTATATATTTTGTCATACTCACACAAACACACGTACACCTACACATGTGAATCTTTATAAAAATAATACGATTATAGCGAGATGGCGGCACTTGTTGAGCCGTCTCTCTTCATTGCATACCGCTTAATTAGTGATAGCCTTGGGCCAACTATCTCTGATTGGCTGCCAGTGGAGATTGAACTGCTCACCCAGTCCCCCAAAAAAAGTTAGATAGGGCTAAACGCCTCGCCTACTCCCTATACGGGAATAAAAAGGCGTTAGCTGATTTTTTTTATCATTATGAACATTATAAAAATGTATTAATCAAAACCACTACATTTGTGTGTGTGTGTGTATATATATATATATATATATATATATATATATATATATATATATATATATATATATATATATATATATATATATATATATATGATTATTCCCAATATCTGTATAGCAAGAAAATTATTACATCTTAAATACAAAATTCATGAAAAATTAATCTTCCGGGATTTTGCTTTGGCAAAGTTTTGAATGAATTCATCTATATTGATTGTAAATGCAATTTCATGCTCTATAGATATTGTTGCTAGACCATGAGTCGTTCCTGAGCCATCGTAGAGCGAGTGTAAGTAAGTTTGAATTTCGAGAAACTCCTTTCTGAACTTGCTTTTTATCCATTTTCAAGATCAAGTAACTGAAATATTTATAAATAAAAATAAACTTAATTATAAAAAATATGGACTTTAAACTATTCAGTCAATAATAAATAAATTTTTATACATTTACTTAATGAAGTATTTATCAATTATATATATATATATATATATATATATAAAATAAGCTAACGCCTTTTTATTCCCCGTATACGGGGAGTAGGCGAGGCCATTTAGCCCTATCTAACTTTTGGAGACTGAGTGGGCAGTTCAATCTCCACTGGTACCAATCAGAGATAGATGGCCCAAGGCTATCACTAATTAAGCGGTACGTAGTGAAGAGAGACGGCTCGGATGTGCCGCCATCTCGTGGTCCCTAATCCTAACACAATATATTTAGACTCGAAACCAAGTCTTCCTAATCCTAACACAATATATTTAGACTCGAAACCAAGTCTTCCTTCGTGCGGCCAAGCGCGGTGGTTGGCAAACGCCACATCCACTGAGCTACACAGGCTCACTATATATATATATATATATATATATATATATATATATATATATATATATCTTATCACTTAATGCTATATAACTTATCTATCATACATTCATATTCTAATAATTCGAGAATATCGTTTTTCTATGAACATAATTGACAAATTGTGCAAATGCAACTGACTTAACGAATTATGTAAATATTTTTAACGCGTTTAAGTATAGCAAATGGGAATTCACCGCTGGCATTACAAACAGCAGTGTAAAGATTTTTTAAATGGTTTCTAGTAGAAACTTTCTATGCTAGGAAATGTAGGTTGCAGTCGATCAGTTAACAACTTGTACATTAGAGATTTTGGACTAGAGATTTTTTCGTCTCGAGCATATTTTATGAAATGAAGAACTTCATCTTTAAAACATTTAATATCAATATCTTTTTAATATTTCGTCGTTAATCCTTTCACTCATTCGTTCATTTCATCGTACCTCATTTTATTATTGAAAAAATGCTTGGAAATCATTCCAAATTACCGCCAGAGGCGAGCGCACTATATGCCGCTCTCGTAAATATCGTCTTCATTGAGTTTTAATCTCGAAAAGTTTACTGATTTTAGTAACGTTTAAATGATAAGAAATGAACAGACAGGCAGTAGTTACAGAAGTACTGTTCTATGGAGAACACTGACTATTTTGGCCACAAACGTTCTTCAGCCGCTGTAAGAATGTTAGATAACACAAGTAACAAAACTATTAGCCATCGGACTCAACTGTCACCTACGAAAAAGCTTGACAGAACTAATCTGAAATCAGTAGAAGAATGCCAGAGTGGGGATGATGACAAATAAAGGGAGAGAAGAGAAAGACCAATCAGAGGTCTTATTTCACGAATACTACCAATCAGAATCCCTGCCACTGCAAATCTGTAAAAATTCCCACGGAATTCTTATATTGATTTGGAATAAACTGAACTCAATTAACAAGACGATTCTGTGAGAAAATGAATGACGTAATCCCCAACTTCTCAGACCTCAGAAAGCTTTCAAAAACAGGGCTTAATCTAAAAATCAACAGAATTAAGTCTATAGGGAATGAAGATCAGATGTGAGAACAGTCGGTTAGTCGCGACCACTAAGTGTTAGTTTGAGGGATACCTCATCTTGGAACAGATGCCAGAAAGAGGAAAAATCTCTGCACTTGAGGTTAAGTATACAAAGAGCAGGGGAGTGGAAGAAATAGAGAAAGGCAAAAATAATGTAGGATCATCAGTGAACACCAGCAGGGCTTGACTTATTTCAGTTTTTTCTTAATAATCAAGCTTTTATTAATTTTTTGGAGGTTGTAATTTTTCCCTGAACTATGTACCAAAACTTAGCAAAATCTTAATTAATAATAAAAAACTGAAATAAGGAAAGCCGTCCTGGTGCTCGCTGATGATCCTAGATTATTTTTGCCTTTCTCTATTTCTTCCACTCCCCTGCTCTTTGTATACTTAACCGTACCGTACACAAGTACCAAAACTATTAACCATCGAACTCAACTGTCACCTACGAAAAAAGCTTGACCGAACTAATCTGAAATCAGTAGAAGAATGGTGGAGTGGAGAAGTACTGCTCATCAGTAGTGGTCTCTACTGATGACAAGTAAAGGGAGCGAGGGAGCGAAGAGAAAGACCAATCAGAGGTCTTATTTCACGAATACTACCAATCTGAATCCCTGCCACTCAATTCTACGAAAATTCCCATGGCATTCTTAAAATTATTAAGAATAAATTGAACTGAATTAACAAGTCGATTCTGTGAGAAAATGAACGACGTAAGCCCCAACTTCTCAGACCTCAGAGAGCTTGCAAAAACAAGGCTCAATCTAAAAATCAACAGAATTAAGACTATAGGGAATGAAGATAAGAAGTGAAAACAGTTGGTTAATCGCTAACACTGATTGTTAGTTTGAGGGATACCCTGGAACTTCCCTGCTCATTTTGGAACAGATGAGCAGAAGGAGGAAAAATCTCCGCACTTGAGATTAAGTATACAAAGAGCAGGGGAGTGGAAGAAATAGAGAAAGGCGAAAATCATGTAGGATCATCAGCGAGCACCAGGACGGCTTGACTTATTTCAGTCTTTTTATTATTACTCAAGGTTTTACTAATTTTATTGGAGGTTGTAATTTTTCAGCCTCCAATAAAATTAGGTATATTAACTATGTAGCAAAATCTGACGCTCCGAAGTCTTATCGCCCCTAGGCGATTGCCTGGATTCGCCTAATGATAAATTCGGCCCTGTCTGTAGTTATTTATTCAGAGAATATAAAAAAATACATTCTGGCCACACTTGCGCATCTCAGTCGCGGCGTCTGTTCTGCTGTAGTGTTAGTTTTGTTTTGCCTGTATACTAACTGGCGGCTTTGTTACTCAATGCCAGTGGTTTAAATTTCATATATTTAAAAGCTTTAAATGTCAAAGGGGCGAAACTGTAGTTTTAATGACGATCTCCAGAATTAATTCCAATTTATTAAATTGGAGAAGCTGTGTAGTGATGGAACAAATTGGTATGCCAACATTGTAATGTCAATTTTTCCGTTGCTCATGGAGGCAGAAGTGACATATCAACCAACTTCTACGTAGCTAGAAATATAAGGATGCTGAAAAGACTTGGTTTCAGTTAAAAACATCAGCTCCTTTATGGTGAGACGTCATGGTGATAGTGAAGGCGATAAAATTGCAGCAAGTGAAGCTCCTGTTACTTATCATACTGTACGTCCCGACCAAAGATTTCGCGCAATTGACTGTTTGTCGACATTGATAAATAAAATTTATAAACCAAGAATCTCTTCAGCACCTACCAAATCAGAATATTTCGGCTACAGAAGTAGCGATGAACATTGAAAATCTTGTAAACAATTTAGAGTCCAGAAAAAGTGAAGTCTTTATAACCACTGATGTCAAAAAAACAACTAAAAATGTTAGTAGATTCAGGAGAAATTAATGAGTGTAATTTTTGAAAAAGTTGAGAATTTCTATGAAACCAACTAGAACATGTCAACAGGTGGAAGTGCAGTTTAGGAAAACACAAAAGTTCAAGGGTGTTACTAAGAAAGACATCTTAATTGAAAGAAATACAGGACAGCGGGAGCGAGAAACATCACACGCACTGAAACAGAAGCTCGTGTATACGATGAGTGAAACCCCATAAAATCTATAATTGTCAGGCAGTTGGATACATAGAATAAAGAAAAGATTCATGTATCTGATAGATGGGTACAGATTTTTTCTGAAATGAGTGAAAAAGGCGTAGACTTTTAAGACTTTTGTAATATTATAGAGTTTATTCGTTGCCTTCCAGGAAGTACAGCACCTGTTCAAAGAATATTTTCTGTTATTAACAGTATGTGGTCAAAGGGGAAATCTACATTGTTGAGACAATGACGGCTACTATGTTAGTTGTAAGGCAAAATTGTGTCATGGAGTGTGATAAGTTTTATGATCAGGTGTTGAAAGACCGAAATTTGCTGCTTAAGATCACTTCATCGGGGAAACATTCATTTCTCGATAGTGGTGAAATACAGTCCCCCCCTCCACGTCTAGCTAAATTTTTGTATGGTTTCTGTCATTGAAGAATAATGGTAAGTTCAATATGTTTATGTAATAATTTTTTTTTTACTTTTCTTACTTTTTCATAATTACGGAATATTACATAGCCCCCGTCCCGTTTTTGTCTCAAGGAAATATGATCAGCCTAGTTAAGAGGTATATGTTAATTATCATAAGTAAATTGATATGTTATTTATAGTGTACAGAGAGGCGATTTGTTTTAGTAAGTAACAAGCTTTTTAATAATTTTCGTTACTCTTGGTTATAGACAATATATCAGTGTCAGGATGTTTAATGCATCATTAAACAAAATATATTATAAAAAAATTCGTTTCTATCGTTCATGTTTCCTTTCTTGCTACAGAAAGGTAAATGCATAAATGTCTAGAGATTCTTTCCGTTTTCAAACATGACAGTGAGAGGATATTTCACAAATTAATTCAGATTTGGACTTCTTTTGTGCCTAACCCACTAGAATTAGAAATAATTAAAAGAAACACAGGTATTAACCACAGCGAAAATTATTTAATTGTAAATATTTCATCCTAAGTATCTTAGGACATCATCAGTACAGTTTAAAACAATAATAGGAATAACATACAGTTAGGGCGCATGATTACAATAGAATCCCATTAAACGTGCGTAACGTGTTACAAAATAATAATAATAATTATTATTATTATTATTATTTAACACAATTTCGTATGACAATTTCCCATACTTTAGGAATAGTAAGAACGTCGTTGCGGTTTAAGTTTGGTCTGTGTAGTAGGGCTTCAGAACTTTCTTTGCATAAACGTTCATGTTTATATAAAGATCTATGTAAAAGTTTAGACTATTCCCAATGGATCCTATGGTTTGGATTTTCAGTTCCGTTTTGAGAGAGGCCAGATTTTTGCGGTTTAAAAAGACGAATGTGGTCTTGATGTTCCAAGATGCGTTTCTGAACAGACCTACCTGTCTGTCCAAAGTAAGACAATTTGCATGAGCATGGAATCTCATAAACGCCAGGCAACATCGAAGGTGAGAGTTTGTCCTTAGGAGAAGGTAACAAGTTGTAAATTTGGTTGATAGGTTTGTAAGTAGTGGCAAAATTGTATTTCTTCATAATTTTAGAAAGACGTACAGAGATGCCTTTGACTTAAGGTATGGGAATCCTATGGACTTCTTCCTGTCTAGTTTGATGTGTGGAGAAGTGACTGATGATTTTTTGAGTTGTTTTAGGATTATATCCATTTAGGATGGCTGTATTTTTGATTACTTCTAATTCCTGGTTTAAAGATTCTTCAGAGGAGCAGAATGTGTGTGCTCTGGAAACTAGTGACTTAATAATTCCAGATTTCTGAGATGGATGATGAGCGGAAGAATTGTGAATGTAGCGACCTGAGAATGTAGGCTTGCGAAAGACAGACGTGGCAATGGGTCCGTCTTCTTTTCTTTGGATGTGTAAATCCAAAAAGGAGATACCCTGTGGAGATTCTTTTTCTAACGTAAAGTTGCTGCGATGATGAAGAAGGTTAATTTTATCTAGAAACAGTTGTAATTCATGTTCGGGATGATCCCAGCCTGCAAATATGTCATCGGCATATCTTATCCAAATATTTGGTTTGGGTTCAAAAGTGAATATTTTTTCCTCAAGGTGTTCAAGAAACAAGTTTGCTAGGTTTGGTGATAAAGGAAATCCCATTACTGTTCCTTCTTCTTGCTTGTAAATTTGACCTTTCCAGGTGATGAAAACCTGATGTAATAACAAACTTGAACAATTCAACTATATCAGAAGGAAATTTTTGAGTTAGTAATTCTATTGTTTCTTTATGGGGAATGTTTGTAAAGAGGGAGACAATGTCGAAGCTGATTAACGAGTCAGTTTTTGATAGTTGAATGTCTTTAATTTTTGTGTGAAACTCAGTAGAATTTTTGATTGAAGAGACTGAGTGGCCTATGTGAGGGCAGAGAAGGTTAGACAAGAATCTTGATAACTTGTAAGTTGGACTGCTGATACAGTCTACGACGGGTCTAAGTGGAACATTAGTTTTGTGTAGCTTACGTAAGCCATAAATTCTAGGAGGTCTTGCATGGTATGTCTTAAGTTTTTTTATCGTTTCTTCATCTAAGGAGGGAGTTTCATTAAGTAGCTTATTTAATTTTCTGAGTTGACTTTTTTAGGATCATAATCCAATTTGGCGTAAGTATTACGATCTCGAAGAAGTAAATTCATTTCTCGGTCATATGAGTTTGTATCAAGAACCACAGCGGTATTTCCTTTATCATCTCTGGTAATGATTATGTTTTTTTTATGTTTTAAGGAAATAATAGCTTTCAATTCTGATGGTGGGATATTTAATTCTGAAGGTTTGGCATTGTAGATCACTTTAGCTACTTCAAATCGAAGTCTGTTGGCTTCAATACTGAAGAGATGGTTGACGTTTCTTTCTATATTATGTATGAAGTCTAAATATGGGAAACATTTTGGTGAAATCACAAATTTATGGCCTCTTGCTTGAACATTTAATTCATATTTTGTTAGTGGAGGTTAGATAAATTGACTACCAATTTTTTCATTCTTCATACGTAATATAGAAAGAAACGTCAGCCATCTCTAAAATTTTTATTTTTTTGTTCACGATTTCAAAACTTTATACTTTTTTCAACCCAGAATGAAGAAAGAAAATGGCTATACATGGAATTTTTCTTAATGGACCAATTTTCCTGAAATAGTGTAACACCAACTATACCAAATAAAACCAGAGAGACTGATAGAAAAAAGGTGGCACTCCAGACTGGACATGTCTGAACATGTCCAGTCAATAGTGTTCGTTCAACACAGATAATACCCCGTTTCTGTGAAGTAGGCAGGAATGTTGTTTGTATCCACTAGCTTCGGGGGTTCCCCGTCGCTGTTGAGCGTGTCTATTTTTGTGAGGCACCAGTATATTTCTGCGCTGAGCTGAAAAGTGCAGTAAAAGAAGATAAGGGAAGTTACACATTTTCCAATTGTGGGTTCTTTATGTTGTAACTGGATTTTGAGGGGAGTTCTAGTATTTTATGTTTCTTGAAGAGGACGGAGGTTATCTGTTTTTCGGTTTGCTTTCTTGAGGGTTGAATGCTTGTTATTTTCTACTACGCATTTTTGGAGGTAGGGTTAGGTAATTTCAGTGGTAGGTGAATTTTTTCGATGATTTCGATAAATAAATACCATTCTTGGGTTTTTAATTTCTTGGCGGACATGGGGTACTTACTTCAGATTTTCATTAGTTTTTCTAAGAGTTAATGAATTTTCTATATGAAGAACAGAATATTGGTAAAGCTGTAATTGAATAATAAATTTTCATTATTTTATTGATGCTCAGATGCATCTGATTTATTTAGGATTTAATGATTTTTCTATTGTATCATCGAATAGTGGTCTTAAGAAATGACACAGTGAAAATTACTGAATTACCTTTGGTAACCATAAGAACAATCTACCATAAGAACATTCTATATATATATATAAAATGATAAGCTTTTTTATGTCACGGTCACGTCTGTATGTCAAGTTTTTTGAAACGTTTTGATACTCACGGACTAATCTGAATGTCAAGTCTTCAAAATTCGAGTCATCAGAATTCAAGGAGAACCAGCCTACCAGTCCGGAACACGAGGGGGGGGGGCGCCAGGCGGAGTAGTCCTCCCTAGTAGATAAATAAATAAAACTACAGAAAACACAAAATTAGCAAATAGACATTTTACTGCTACTTCATATTGCGAAGAGAAGTAACGTTTCGGGAAAAGAAAGTATTAACCATCACACACACACACAAACTTTATGTCTGAAATAAACCAGCTGGAAAAACTACGAAAACTGTTAGCCAACTAGAGAAAAACATAACATTCAAATCTATTCTCAAAAATTGAGAAACACCAAACCATTCAACTTTTAAAAAAAAATAAAGTATTGTCTTTTGGTTTTTCTTTCTTTAATTTATTTTTCAAGTTTTGATTTCTTATGAGTACAGTGTTTTTCGTCAGCTTATTGTGGTGTCACGTGTTTGGGACGTCAGGAACGTTTCTGTTAAGCAGATCATGTGCACAATTTAAAAGTTTAATTATTATTATATTATATTACAAGCGCACCTCAATGGAGTCCGAAGATGCATTGCGGGAGACCCAATGTATCCACACAATCTATCATACCTCTACTTGAACTCCTTAATAGAGAGCTCTCACAACATAACTGACTGCCTGGCGACCCATTCCACTCATTCACCACTCTCCAAGCAGAAAATCTAGTCCTCACACCCCTACTGACCACACTTTTTCAAACTTACAGGGATAACCCATTGTTCTGTTCCCTCTAGCCAAGTGCTGAAACATTTCTCCTGCATCTATCCTATAAAATCTTTAAAGCAACTTAAATGTTTCTATCATAACCCTTCTTTTTCTCCAATCAACCAACTTCTGCAATCCACACACTTTCATTCTATCCTCATAGGGAACATTCCATAGACCACTCACCATATTGGTCACTCGCCTCGAAATCCTCTCCACTACTTCCTCATCCACAAGAAACCCAGGAGACCAGACTTGAACACAGTAATCCAGATGTGGGCGTATCAAGGCCTTATAAAAACTTATAACAACTTCCTTATGCCTATTTAATGTGTTTTTCAATACCCAAGTAATCTCATTGGCTACCTTAGCAATATGTCCTCTGAACTTTAATTCAATCTACCACCACCCCTAAATCTCTAGCTTCATCTATTTTCTTCACTTCATTTCCATCAATGTGGTACACAGCATGTAATCGATTTATCTCAAAATGCATAACTTTACATATCTCGATTAAACTGATACCCATCATTCCCCATGAATAATCCTGCAAACTCTCCACATCGCATTGATTAACTATTACTCTATCTATTTTGCATTATCACCAAACAACTGTATATTTCTTTTCAGGTTATTTCCTATATATTTATGTACAAATGGAAAATATGATACTGTATGATGGTTAACATGGCTGCTGGACAAATAAAGAAATGGTATATGAGACAGAATCGAGGCAAAAAAATGGGGAAAAAAAGTTCTTTTAATTTAGTTGAGCGGTTTAGTTTGGCGAAACCGAATTTTTGACTCATTACACAAAGAAATTACTTAAAAATGAAAATATATTTTGTGTTTAGAGCAAAACAGCAGTGGATTGTTAGATCTTGAATGATGGCTCTATCAAGAGTAGGACCGCTCCATTCAAGATTTCACAAGAGAACAATATCAAACAAAAGCACACCTGTACTCTTGGCAAAGCAGACATATTGTTATTATTGTTATTGTCATTTGACACCTCCAGGGAGTCCAAAGACTCATCGAGGGAGAGTGTGCCAACAGCATCGAACGATTGTTCCCCTTCCAACTACTAACGGCGCTAAAACTTGCTTAACTTTTTACGTGAGCCATTAGTAGCAGAGGCTCTACTAATCGACCAGTCTTTGCTGGCTATGTGAAGATGCATATAATGACTTTGTTTAAAAAGAATAAAAATGTAAAAGAAGAGGTTGAATCTTAAATTAAAATGAAATCGAAGCAGGAAATAAATATTAAATTGTACTATGTCTAAAGTTATTGTTTAAAATAGATGGAATCTTAATTTACCAAAAACATCAATGTTAAACTATGCCATGTATAAAGTCGGGTATGATCGTGCGAACGAAAGTTCAAAGGTTGCAGTTTGACCACCAAAGTTGACGTAACGAGAGATGAGTAGACATTTGTGGAAGGCGCACGAAATTTGCGTTCCCCAAAAAGAGCGATGCGCGTGCAGCAAGGAGGTAACGTCACTCGGTGACAGCAAATGGGAGAGCGTCGTAGACAAGTTTGGATTGCGGAAAGAGGGAGCTATAGTGGGGTTTTAAAACGGATTGACATCGTTGAGAGGGGTCTTTTTCCTTCCCTTTTACGTTTTCCTCCTGGTTCCTGTGGTGTTTCTCGGTCACATATGCCTTCTCCGTGGGTCTCCTGCTCGAAGTTCCCGAGCAGATCAGCATGCCTGATCTACCTAACTACTTAATCTATATAAGGTGTTACTTGAATTCTGGGAAAGTTTCTTCGTATAAGAATTTCTATCCTTGAGTTCTGACTGGCGCAGCATAAACAAATAAATTTTGTCAGAGCTTGAAGAGAAAAACGACCCCAGAGTCAGTTTAGAAAACAAATTTCAGTAGGCACAAAGAGAACAAAACGGGTGAATTATAACCAAAAGAACAACGACGTAACAGGATGAAATGAATCACAATTATGTTTCGAGAAAGATTTCTGCTAAGAACACACATTATTCTCATGATGGAACAAAGAGGAACACAAAAAAAGTTTCATTAGTTATATATTATTAGTGATGGTGTTGTCTTCATAGTGGAAGAGAGGTTTAAAATAAAAAGTGACTAATGGCAATTATTAAACATGATAAAATTCAGTATCACATCAAAAAGGAAAATGTGCATTAATTTCCGAAAAAGGGTCAAAAAACTCTTCGATATGAACTGTGGACTAAAATGATTATATCAGTCTGTACATCTCACTCTAGGTAAAGGCCTCTGCCAAATTTTTTCACTCTTCTTTCTCATTGGCTGTGCTCATCCGGTTGTTTCCAAATGTTCTTTTAACGAAAAACCATCGTTATTGTTTCCTCCTTGATACATAGCTAGCACATAATAAAAAAATTCAACTAACGATGTTTATTCTGCATTTCGAGTAGGCCGTTTTAGTGCTCTCTAACTTTTGGAGACTGAGAGGAAGTCAATCGCCACCGTTAGCAAATCAAAGGTAGCTGGCTCTAGACTATCAACTCATTTAAACAGCATCCTGTGTGAAGAGTAGCAAAAACAGTGCAGCTTTTTTTTTTTGGTCCCTGACACAGTATTGTTTACTGGGGAGTGTATTTTTTGAATATTTATACTAGTAAACTCACACACACTGCTTTAATTAATTTTTCATAAAAATGAACTTTTGTTCGCTTTTACCATGCAAGACGTTGCTGTCTGTAAGGGCGAAGCAAAATGCTTTTATAATCCCTGCTATCTCATAGGGTTGTTGGGTAGAGAAAGTTCATGAGCGAAGTTTAAGGCACTCCTGCCAAGATTCGTCGCTAGGTAGATAATATATCATTTAGTTTGACTTGCATTCGTCTGCCACTAAGAAATGATTTTATAACTTGGACTAGATCTAATGGAATTCCTGCTAAAATCAACTTGTATAGTAGTCCAAAGTGTCATAATTTGTCAAATGCCTTTTCTAAGTCAACAAAAACTGCTCTGGTATATTGGTGCCAATTGTAACTTGTGGTAATGAACTCGATTAGTCTGTAAATTTGTTGAGTGATACTATGAAACTGGTAAAAACCAAACTGTTCTGTAGGAAGAATGTTTAAATTTTTTTACTGAAAGTTGAATTCTGGAAAATAGCAATATAGCAGAAAAAGCTATGCTTTTTCTGCTATTTTGCGCAAATTAGAAATCAGACTTATGGGACGATAACTTTGAGGCTGCTGAGGATCCTTACCAGGCTTGCATATGGGAACCACGTCTGCCAACTTTCATGCAGAGGGAAAGTACTTGAATCTGAACATAGCATTTATTATTATTGTAAGATATACAATGGCCTTTCAAGGTAGCAGTTTAATAACTTTGATAAATATGCCATCGTGCCCAGGAGCTTTTTTATTGTTTAAATTCTTTATAATGTCATAAATTTCAGCTTTTTTTTTTTTTTTTTTTTTTTAAATTTTAGCTGGAGAAGTAGATGTGAGTTGGCTGGTATCAGACAGTTTTAATACTGGTATCAGACAGGTATCAGACAGTTTTAATACATGTCTGATGTGGCGGTGGACTTTGTAAATATGATTGAAATTTAGATTATCGTACAAAGGGCTACACTGTTTTTCTAAATTTTTAGCTATAGTTTCAGCTTTTTCTGCATCTGTGTAAACAATGTTCAGATCAGATTTGAGAGGGGGGGATAGATTTGTTTTTGATGTTTCTCAGCAGCTTCCAGATGGTTTAATCACTGGGTGACATGGAGACTAATTTGACTTCCCTTTGTTTCTGTGGGCTTTAAGTGCATCTCTCACTGCACTGTTCATTTTGTTGAGATATTTTTTGTCTTGGGGTGCCCTGGTGTTATGGTATCTTTTTCTTGCTTTATTTTTTCCCCTGATTAAGTTCATTATATCTTCAGGTAGTCATTTAGGCTTAAAAACAGTTAAATTTGAGGAGATAGATAAAGCTATGGCTGCGTTGATTTGATCAGTAAGTTTATTGACTACGGATTCGATTTCTTCCTTGGAATTAATATGAGGGACGGAGTCAATGTAGTTTGGAAGCATTTTTGATAGTTTTTCCCAAGGTGTGAGGCGATGGGGGTAATCCCATCTGATAACCCAGATGGAGCAGAATAGGGTTGTGGTTTGTTGATAATTCATTCAGTGATTCCAGAGTGTACTGCAGGTTGACATACTGGAGGACGACTATATCCAAGACCTCGGAGGAAACAGTCGAACTGTGGTGAGTTGGCACTGAGGGGCCAGACACAGCTGTGCAATTTGAGCTTGAGTAGTTAAAGAGGATGTGGCCATTCCTATTTATAGAGCTACTGCTCCATGCGTGATGTTTTGCATTTAAATCACCGGCGATAATAACCGATAGTTTAACTCCGAGGATGGCATCAAGATCTGTGGTCAGCAATGTTTTTAATGGTGGGTTATAAGCAGCATAGATTTTTATGTTTCCGACGGTGTTAGTTATGACATTGATACCCGTGACTTCGAGATTAGTGGTTGTAGGGACGGCTACAGTGTGATGGTTGATATGATTTTTGATGAGGATGGCTGTACCACCACCTGTATAATCAAGCCTATCATTCCTGTAAAGTTGGTATCCTTTGAATTTGGGATTGTCAGCAGGTCTCAAATGAGTTTCATTAATTAGTAATATATGCGGATTATATCTGTCATTGAATTCTTGTATTTCTAGTATTTTATTTTTGAGACCGTTAGCATTCCAAGCAATAATCTTTAAGGAATCTGGCATGAATTTTTTCTTATGCATTGGAGAGTGCAGATAAAATGGACTGTGTTTGCTGTAAGAATCTTTTTGTAGTGCTTAGTAATGGATTTGAGTTACTGAAATCCTGTAACATATTTGCAAGAGAAGAGGTGATGATGGCTGTTATATTTGAATGGGGGTTTGACATATTCTTGTCCTGGACTGTCTGTTTAGGGTGGGCCACGTCGGCATATGTTCTTTTTTGGTGTTGAAGGTTCATTTTCTTGGAGGGCTCAGTTGATGATGGGTGAACACTTGTCATCCTGTTGGGAGACTGATGAACTTGAGTTTCTGGAGCTCTCGTTTCTGGTAATGAAATGGATTGACTGATTAACTCAGTTTGCCTTTTGGGGGGGGGCAAATGCATCCTCTATAATTAGCAGGGTGAGGGCCACCACAATTAGCGCTCTTAGCCGGGGTGGTTTTTGGCTTGAAGCAGGTATATACGGGGTGGGTCTCACTACATTTTAAGCATCTGTATTGAGCCACAACTTCTGGGCATGGCCAAATTTTTGGTATAATTAGCATAATTAATCTATAATTAGCAGGGTGAGGGCCACCACAATTAGCGCTCTTAGTCGGGGTGGTTTTTGACTTGGAGCAGGTATATGTGTGGTGGGTCTCACTACATTTTAAGCATCTGTATTGTGCTTTGCACAACTTCTGGGCATGGTCAAATTTTGGCACCTCTGGCACTGGCCAGAAGAGGCTCTTCCTAAGTGGCTCCGGTGAGACCTTAAGCCCACAGGTTGTCTTCAAGTTGTATATGTTTTTGTAGATATTATGTACCTCCACCAACACCAGAGGCATATGAGTCTTATTTGATCTGTACATTCTACTTACCTTTATGGGAGGCAGACCTTACTTGTTGAGGTCAGCAGCTATTTCATCTGTTTCGATATCTTCTGATACTCCTCGGAGTACCACTTTTAAATTTTTCTCCTAGGTAAGTGTGAATGTATGATACTGGATACTTCTTACATCCAACTCCTTGGTTAAATTTCTACAATCAGTCACTGTAGCAGGCTGAATTTTGATGCCCTCCGCTATGTTTTCGGCACTGGAGTAGTTAATCTGCAGGTTAGCCAAGGTGATTCTTAAGGCTGTCCATCTCTGTTTCTCCCTTAGAATGACTGGAGGCACCTTTTCATTGGTGGAGGTAGAGGAGTCTGTGTTGGGGCCATCTTCATCCATGCCATTATCTTTTGTCGACTCCAAGGCGAAAGTTTTGCGCGCGTGCATCTCTCCTTGATCTGAGTGATTAGAGTCAGAGATTACAAGATTCAGTTTTTCCTCCGTTTGAAGAGTGTCTTCATTTTGATCATCGTGAGTCCCGGGTAAAGAATAGAAATTTAGGCAAGCCATTCAAGCACGAAATTCTTAAGTTTCTTTATAAAGCTGAATGCCAGCCCTTTATCTAGAGAATCTATGATGATGTCAGGATTTATATTTGATTGCCATTTAAGCTTAAACTTCCTTTGAAACTTATTTACAAGGATAAGTGCGGCTCTTCATCAAGAGAATCTGCGAGGGCGTCCAAATCTTACACGTTCATCATTAATTTGCGTGTAAACACACGTAAATCCTGCGAGTCTATGAACCTGAAATAAATGTTCTAACAATGGCGATTCTAGCGGTTGTTAGGCATAGCAAATTTCAGTTCACTTACCTGCAGTATTCTCAGATTAATAGCCTTTCCAAGCCCAACACCCAACTGAACAGCAGTACTCGCAAACTTCATTTAAAAGTAGCTATAATCAATTCACTATCAACACATGGAATAAAACTGTAATGATTTCAATCACCACATTGTATAACATAAAACGTCGAATCAATCCAAAAAACTCCTGAAAACCATGCTACCAGCCAGGATGTGTATATATATATATATATATATATATACACGTCCAAGTTACCATGGATGCGAAGTGCATATTAAATTTGTAATACCATTGATATTTTACATTCAAATATACGATGGATACGAAACATATGAGGATGGCTTTTTATTATTATGTAAGGTGCCTTCATGGAGTCAAAAGACTCATCACGGGAGACCCAACATTGACATACTAACCGTTATTCACACAATACCTGTCATACTTCCCCTTAAACACATTCACAACCACCTCTGGCAATGCATTCCACCCATTTATACCCTCCAAGCAAAAAATCTAGTCCTAACACCCTTGTTAACCACACTCTTACACAATCTCCAGGGATGACCCCTCGTTTTCTCCCTTCCTTCACTGGTCTTAAAAAGGTTATCAGTATCAATCCTATAAAACCCTTTTAATAATTTAAATTTATATGCCTCTATCATATCTCCTCTCATATGTCTATTAAATAGTTTTTGAAGCCCACAGACCTTCAATCTATCCTCGTAGGAGACATCCCACAGGCCTGCAACAATTTTCATAACCCACCTCTGAATCCTCTCCACCATTTCCACATCACCAAGAAATCCAAGTGATCAGATCTGTGCACAATAGTCCAAAAGAGGACTTATTAATGCTTTATAAAGTGGGACAATCACTTCCTTATCCCTGCTTTTCAGTGTGTTCCTCAATAACCATGTAATCTGATGTGAAGTTTTGGCAACCTTTGCAATATGCCCTCGAAACTTAACTTCTCTCTCCACAATAGCTCCCAAGTCCCTAACCTCCTACAGTTCAGTTCCATCAATATAGTAAACAGCATGTGATCTCATCATTCCAAGGTGCATCACCTTACACTTGGCCACATTAAACTGGCAGCCATTTAGTTTAGCCCAAACCACCAGCCTATTTAAGTCATTCTGTAAGATATCTACATCATCTGAATCAACTATTGCCCTTCCCAGTTTTGCATCATTTGATCCATAATGGTCGGTAAGGTGATTAAATTACATAATTCTGCTGAACGATCGTCCATGCTAAATTATAATAATATCGTAATTATTAAATAATTTTCAATGTTGAATAAAATAAATGTTCCCCGGAAATGAATTTAGTTTTGAGCAACTCATATGACTGATTAACATGAATCACTTAGCGTTGTGTACATTCTAGCGAAACAATATAATAAATTTAGTTTAATCCTTTATTCAAGTGTGAGCGAACAAAGTTTGCGCCTGAAAGTATCTTCAGGACTGGGTTAAGGTGGTACAACACCAGGGCAACTCGTTGCAAAGGTGGAGCAAGACACCAACACTCCTAGCTCAGTGCATTATTTCTTTGAAATCATTCTAATTCTTTATTATTATTACACTGCTTATAACTGGTCTCATTTTCCAATTCCTCATATTCACTATGAGATAATCCTTTAAATTGATTATCTGTTTATGCATATTTATTTATTTATTGTATGTGCATATGTGGGCGTATATATTTATTTTGAAGTAATTCACGTTTAGATTTAGATTTTGCTCCACCTTTGCAACGAGTTTCCCTGGTGTTGTACCACCTTAACCCAGTCCTGAAGATACTTTCAGGCGCAAGCTTTGTTTGCTCACACTTGGATAAAGGATTAAACGAAATTTATTATACTCTAACCAAGTGAAAAATAAACTTTCAACAACATTCTAGCGAAACGATTCCAAAACCAAAAGTAAATTGTTCTCCACGTGTGCAGCATTTACTTGTGGCACCAAACGAATAAATCATTTCTGGAAAAAAATGTTTAGTTTTCTAAGCATTTAAAAATTTATTGGCTTCCAAGTAATTGTAAATAGAAATTTTCATAGACAATTAACAGAAATGCTAAGAAACAGCGTATTTTGTTGTTGTTCTTGTTCTGTAGTACATAAATGATATAAATCGGCAGTAAGCATTGATGCTTAAGTTGTGAATTACCGAAATTAATGAACTTAATTCAGAAAGGAATAGCAGCCAGATTCTTAACATACAACAAGCAAGGTATGCACTACGAAATTTCTTAACGTAGTATAGTGCACAAAAGGCAAAAACAGACTATACATATAAATGGTTGTAATTTTTTTTTTTTTTTTCCAAATTTAGGAAGTCAGAATAAATATCGATATTTCTTAGAAGTCTCTGCTGTAAAATAGTAAATTTACGAATTGAAGAATAAACATTGGTATACCCATAGCTAAGTAAACGCAAACAAGAGACTACATATATAAATCAATCTGAAGAAAAAGTGATAAATTCGTTTAAGGTACTAAACTTTTTTTTTTTTTTTAACCGATAGTGTTACCCCCCCCCCTTCTCCCGTTATATTATCCAGTTAATGCTATATTAGCAGTTTCTAAATATCTATACAGAGTGATATCTAGTGCAAAGGGTTAAAACAAATTAAATTTGGCTGACCGCACTGGAAAAGTACGATTTTTGGGGTCAGTTGACCTAAGGCTGGAATCTTTGAAGATTCGCTGTTTTGGAGGTCGGATAAACGTAAGATAACTGTAGTTATTGCTTATATTATTAGAAAAGTTACAGCTGAAAGATCTAGATTATGCAGACAACACAGTTCCGGTACTAAAATACCCTGCTATATACACAAGCAAAATCAGAAGCATTGTGTAAAACAGCCGGCCTTGAAATACATGAATAAAACAAAAGTTATTAAACTAATCAGCAAACACCATAAAGAAATTCTAAGAATACAATGCAAAAACTGGCAAAAGCAAATGCTGCTTTCAGAAAATTGAATAACACGGAATTCACCTATATATTATAATAAAAACATTTTATGTTTTTAGTAGCTAAATTGAATTTTAAAATATTACACACATTTTGGTTTCAACATATAACAAAAATTATATAAAAAGACTCCATGAAAAGTATCACCAGTTAAATAAAAAGCAGCAGATGAAAAAGGTGGAGAAGCAATAAGAGATTCCAAGGATAGCCTTGGATGTGGATCCTGGAAGGAAAAAAGAGAAGTTAAACTAACTTGGCAAAGAATTGCAGGAAAACAGAAGAATCACTGGTCGGAAGAGCTGGAGAGCAGCAGAATTAGTTGCACAAGACAGAGGCAACTAGAGGAAATGGATGTCAGTCTTATGTGTCGCACAGCACGAAGAATATGCCAGTACCTTCGCAATTAACTAAATATGTTCAGATTATACCATTAAAATAAAAATTATAAATCAGAATAAATTTTCAACTTATGGTTAAAGAATCTTTGTGTGCTTTATGTACACAAAATGACTTGCCTTCTATTTCCTTTCATTATTTTCATTCCATTTTCCCCTTGATTTTCTTTGCTTATGTATAGTTCGATGTACATTATCCCCTCTGTTATTCATTATCTATATGGATAACATTATGAAGGAAAGTGGTATTAAACATGATATCAGAATTGGAGATGTTAATGTCGGCACTTTGCTTTAGGTGGACAATGTTATACTTCTAAATAAATCCGCTACAAGTTTGCAAGATTCCTTGACTAAATTGAATAACTGTTGTAATAGATATGGTATGAAGGTCAGCAATAAAAAGACAAAGACAATGAAAATAGGTAGAATTGTTGAAAATGTCAACTGCATTGTGAATGGAGAATCTGTGGAACAAGTAAAACATTTCAACTACTTAGGCACGATTTTTAGTGAAGATGGTAAACTATAAATTCATATGGAATAAGAGAGAAATTAGTCAGAACACTAAATTAGCTGTATACAAGACAGTGTTCAAACCAGTTTTAACTTATGGATCTGAGAGTTGGGTCAGAAGTAAAACACTTGACCAAAGACTAGAGACTGCAGATATGAGAGTCCTGAGAAAGATTAGAGGCAAGAACAGATGGCATCAATGGCAATATCATATTAAAAACAAGGATATTAGGAAAGAACCTGACATTGTTGGCATCCAGGAATGAGTTAGCAGAGGTAATCTCAGGTGGTATGGTCACTTAAATAGAATGGGCAAGGAAAGATCAGAAAACAAGTGTTCTCTGTGATAACACTTGTTTCTCTGCCAGGTTGATCTGATAAGATTGGAGTCTTGAGAAGTAACAGACTGATTTGGAGGAAGATTGTAGATAGGAGGTTAGCAATGACGTAAATTTTTCATGTAGTAGTATCATATCCTGTACACCCCCTTGAGGGCACATGTCAGGAATTTGATGATGTATAGTTCCTGTTATATAAAAACATTGTTCTCTTATCAATACATGGTTTCCCACCATTTTCTTTGTTTCATCGGAATGAAGATAGACTGTCCCCCCCCTCCCCGACACACACACACTTCATTCCGATGAAACGAAGAAAATGGTGAGAAACCATGTATTGATAAGAGAACAATGTTTTTATATAGTAGGAACTATACATCATCACTGTAGTGAACATTGCACTATATTGAACTATTATTTCTCTGGTCTCTAGGGATTTGCTATAGTGAATGTTTAATGTGTTACATAATTCAGTTTATTTTACATGATCAACATAATCCTATGCTGCAAATACTTACAAACAAGTACCCCCAAATCATTTATTTCATAGTTGGATTCATTTTAACAGTTTATAAGATAATTCAAAATTCTGGTTCACAAAGCTATAAACTTTAAATGAATAACAAAAAATACTCATACTATGGAAAATGATTTCTATAATTTCTATTATTATTATTATTATTATTATTGCGTGACACCTCCAGGAAGTCCAAAGACTCATCGAGGGATGGCACCTACTCTACAACACTGTCTCCAACACTCAGTTCACCAACTACACCAACGCCTTCTACCGCATCTCGAATGATATGTCAGACTTTACTAATAAGTGTGATAACAATCAAATCAGTTGCTTAATGATGTCTTTATAAGTTTGGATCCTACATGAAACATCAAAATATCATTACTTTTTTGTGTTACAATAAAATTTTTTTAAAAATGGAAAATTTTGGGAGATGTGCATTAATCAAATATCTTTAAAATAAAATGTAAGAGAGGTCAAGCAGCACTAAGTGTTTACAATGTTATTTTCAAGCTTACTTCATTCCAAGAACAAAAGGTGCAAATTAATGTATTTTGAATCACAAGATAGTGGTCCTAAGAATAATTAGTCTGAAGAATACGCATGGATAGTCTGAAGAATGCAATATCACAATAATCAAAATTAATGCAGTTGGAATTTGGATGAAATTTTCTGATAGTTTATGATAATCATTTGACTGCAACACTGTATGTACTTAAATACTCAACATGTTGAGTACGACATTTTTTACCCCTTAATTTCCCTTATGGTCTCAGTGTTAACTACAGTACTGGGAGAACAGCTATTCATTTATAGCTTATATTTATAAAAAAAATTTATGAACTGCAAAAGTAAAACATTGAACAGTTTAAAAGACAGATGGCAGCTTTTATGGTAAATATTCATCTAGAAATCTTTAAAAGGTCAAAAATGTGAATGTAGTAACAAATGTAAAAAAAAAGAAGCTGGTATTAAATATCATCATGACACAAAGAGAAAAAATTTATAAATATACTTTAATGCATAAAATTTTGCTTTTTATGGTATACAGGGATCAATTTGTCATCATAATTAACAAAAAGCAAGAGGCTTTACTTATTCCCATGAAAATCAACCACCAAAAAAGGGGCACTTGTTCCCATTTTATTGTTTTTAAGTAAGTGAGAACAATCTGCATTGCAGCTTCAGTCTTTGTAAACAGCAGTCATTACCTAGAGCTTGGAATATTCTGGAGGTTTATCAGCTTTTGTAATTATAGCTTCGGATGCTTTTAACACATCTTCACTTTGAAGCATTGTCATATTCAAATAGGTCTAAACAAAAATAGTAAGAATTTATAGTAATTTCAAAGTAGCTCTTAATTCTATATAAAGTATTAATGAAATAATTAAGTACAAGAAAGAAATCTGAATGGTAATTTTTTAAAATCAGAATAGCTATTGCAACTAAAATATATATATAATTGGTGCAAAAGGATATTCTTAGCTTTTTCAGATCTTTGATAAGTTCTTTTCCTTGATTTTAAATTTATTTAGTGTTATATATATATATAAATAATATTATATATAATATTATTTGATTTCTGTGTCCATGCAATGTGGGAGTTGGCTGCATAGATAATATCAAATCAATCAAGACTATGAGACAAATGTGTTGTCTTCGATATCTATTCTCACATTTTGTGGGAAGAAACATTCTATCATCTGCAAATGAGACTGGCTACCTTCAGCTGAGAAGGGATTCTAAATTTTCCATTCAGTCTACAGGAAAGAAACCCAATCTTCCCAATCGCTTTGGTAATCAGCTATGTAGCAAACAAATTATTCCCCCCTCTCCTGCATCCATCAGCAACCTTTGTACATTTTAACAGCCTCTAGTTATTATTATTATTCGTGACACCTCCAAGGAGTCCGAAGATTCTTCGCAGGAGGACACCTACTGTACAACTCTCCATCTCTACCACCAAACCTCTACTACCAATCATCTACATCAACACCATCTATTGCCCACAATCATCACCACCATAGCTAGTATTTTTTGTCTGTAAATTGCATGTGTTCTGAAGGGCCGATCTGTCTGCATACGGGATGAAAAACTTGAGTTTCCGGGAGAAAAACCCTGCAATCTCCATATGAGATTGGCTAACTCACCTTCAATTGAAAAAGTCCATATAAAGATTCCTCCCATCATGACGAGAATCGAACTTGGGCCTTTTCTAATCGGAGGGCGCAACATACCGTTGTTCTTCCAATTGTGCTATGGAGGCGTTTAGTTAAAGTATATCTGCATTAAACAGTAATTTGTGATGTCAGAAAATTCCTAGTTCATAACAAATGGCCATTTCTCCTTACATTATTATGTGACACCTCCAGGGAGTCCAAAGACTCATCGAGAGAGAGAGTGTGCCAACAGTATAGAACGATCGATCTCCTTCCAACTACTAACTGTGCTCAAACTTGTTTAATTTTTTGTGAGCCAGTAGTAGCCGAGGCTCTACCAATAGACCAACCTTTGCTGGCAAAGGTTGGTCTATTGGTTACATGAATAAGAAACAGTTTCATCTTTCCTTTCTAAGCTATTTCACAAATTTTAATTTGTATTAATTGATATTTCACATTTATACTACAGATATATAGTTATATAGTAACTTTCATCACAAATTTAGTGAATCAAGGTTAGGGTTAAAAAAAAAAAAAAAACACCAAAATACAAGATCACGGGGGGGGGGGGGGGGATTCTCACTACTTTACTTTCTAGGGATTCCTCTACCAATTGCCAGACTTTTGGTGTTTTAAAAGATAATGGTTCTGTCAGTTCCTTAGTATGTTCTCATAAAATATGAAATTTCATCCACACCTTTACCTTATTGCCTTCTGTACTTAATATTCCAACCATATCCAGCCATTTGGATATGCCTCTTTACACGGCTTTGATAAGACCTCACTTGGACTATTGAAGTAAATGTCAAAAATGATATCAGGATTGTGGAATACTGATTATGAAGACAGACTGAAAATTTGTAGGCTGCAGACACTAGCAAACAGGAGAAAGAGGGGGGTGATATGATTGAAACTTACAAACTTCTGAAAGGGTTATACAGAATTTCAGTAGATGGAATTTTGCATTTTATGCAGGGTGGGAAAAGGAAGTGAGAGCATCCATGGAAGTTGCGAATGAATGCTGTTAAGAAGGGAGTTAGGGCTAAGGACTAGATTTTTCTCTCAGAGTAGTGCGTGATTGGAATGGATTGCCTTTGGATGTTGTGTAAGTAGCGTAAATGAATTCAAGAACAGGCATAACAGCTAGTGCAAATAGTATGGCCTCCCTCGATGAGTTCCTGATTTCCTGGAGGTTTCTCTTAATAATAATAATAATAATTTTCTTGCAATTTCTCAACATATCCTCCTCTTTTAGAAATAAAACTTGTTTTATTTCTACTACCAGAATGAATTCTTGATAAAGCAATAGTTAATGTCAGCCTGGTTTGACAAACTTAGATAGAATACCCCCCCCCCCCTCAAAAAAAAAAGGCTATGCAGCCAAATCTTTCCTTAGGCATGGATCTTTTGTGAATGTCTTCAGGTGGAAGAGGAATTTCATCACCTAATGTGAGACTCCCATCCCCACACTAAGCTTACTGGAGGCCTGAAATGACTTATAAAAGATTATGTAAAAAATATAAAATATAATAAAATAAATAACAGACTTGAGCATACCTATAGTACAAACATACTTATAGATTTGCAACTTTTCATGGAGTAGGAATCACACAAAAATGTTAAACAGTTTCTTTTATCTGTATCTGTTACCTGATACATTCACAAAAGTCATTCTTCCATAATCATTCCTACTACATCTGGAAACCTAATGCAAGAACTCCTTGGATTGTCCATAATGCCAGTCTCTTCTCACATTCTAATTTACCTTTCCTTATTATACCTGTCATTGCTAAAACTATACACTTCTCATGCAATCACTCACTCTCCACCTCCCTTTTCATATCTCTGCCATAACCATTTCTTGATTTGCAGTATATTTCTTTCCCATGCATCCTTCAAGGTTTTTTCTGTTCATATTATAGCATAATTACTTGCCTTTTGATTCTAACTGAATTCAGCATGACTGCTTCCCCACAAAGGTCAAGACCATATTAACTACTTAAACTCCACAGGAGTTTAATAATAATGTTAACTTAACATGTAGTGCTTTCATAATAATGTGAACACCCCTTGGGGGTACATGACTCCACAGGAGTAAAGATGGCAGCATTCACAGTAACATCCTGTGATGCTATGACCAAATCCCAAATTCTACTGTTGCATTTATGCCCCATTCTACCAAAGACTGAAATAATTGTTCCTCAAAAGATTTTCACTATTCCAGAAAATTAATTTCTTTATGAGATGTCAATTTCTCTTTTCAATCTCCATTGCCAAAGTGAAAATCTCCCATAATAATTACCTGCTTTGCACTAGCTAACCCAATTTTCCTAAACATCACTTTACATTCCCTGGCCTCCTCTAACCAACATCCCACTAAATATTCTGCATTACATGTCTCCACTTCACAATATACACATTCAAAGCCACTAATGAAATCTCCCTCCTAGTTCGGCCCAATGTGCTATCATAATACCCTCCCCTTTCCTAACTTCCTGAAATTTGCTATATCCTTCGACTATTTCTGTCAGGACATCATCTTCTGTTGGCCATGTTTGGCATGTTTCAATTTTTCATACTTTTGAGGCATTACTGACACAAGAAATACAGTGCATTAAATTTATCCTGTCGAATGGTCTCACAATGAGTCACTTATCAACAAAGCCATTGACGGTTTCAGTTTTTGTCACTACCAGTCTATCAGTATGTCAAATGTATCACTATATCCTATGTCAAATGTGTATCCAAAAGTATATCCAAATTACTTAGCTCCACTGGTATTAAACTAGCATTTTTCAAAATCAACAAGCTTGCAGCCCTCCTAGGCTGTGCAAAGGACAGACTTCCCCAATAGTCTGCACTGGCATTTACAAATTCCTTGCTTCTAAAGTCCTATTCTGCTTTGGCAAAATCAACAAATCTCCAGCCATTTGTTGTATGAAACATTAACTATATTAAATTCCATAAACCAGAACAACCCACACTTGACAACCATGCCATCTCTTCCAAGCACAAAATTCTGTGGAAGAAGATTAAAGTCTTACATAATCTTATGGAATGGATAGAGAGCTGTGAAACCTTGCTGCATCACTCTAGTCTAAATGGATCCGATTGACTAAAATTTTCCTTTAAGGGAAATTATTCTCCTTAACACAGTTCATCCTAGTTTTGTTTTTTCAATTGGTTATAAAATAAGTTGTACTAGACAAGAAATTATCCTTGTTTTAGTTCTTTATTCTTCAAGACTAGGCTACTTATATATATGAAGGCAGATTACTTCACATTAAATTGCTCTAGGATCCCATAATGCACTCCACACTTCCTCTAAGACATGTATATTTCTATGCATTATGGGAATGGTCACTACCCAGAATGGTTTTAATCTTTATTGAGGTCTCATAGTGGGAGATGAACCCATGGAGATACCCAGGGCTAAATCAACAAAGAAGTAAAATTTTCCATGTGAAAGTGGTCTTTCCATATAAATTATCAACTTATGAAATTTGTCATTATATGGAAGGAGAAAAGGGGGGACATCCATGAAAGTTAAATTTGTATGCAATTAAGAAAGGGATGTAATGTTGAAGGTTTAATGGATTTTTTATAACACTCAGAAAGGACTAAAAAGAATTTAATACTTCCTATATTTCGTCCTAGTCACTAGGACATCTACGGGTATTACAAAAATAACTAATGTAACATAACACAAATATCATACAATACTAAGCCCAACCATGTGGGTGACACTAAAGTCCTATCTAGGTGGAGCGTCCTCTAAGGGCGGTTGTAGGTGGCCTGGAATATAAAGTAGGATCTCTGGTGATGAGCGTTTCCCAAATTTTCGGAAGCTTAATGCAACCGTATTTATTAAGATTTGGTTGATTTCTAAGAGCTGCTGCTGCTTCTAAGAATGGTCTCTCTTTCTTGAATTTGCTGTGATGGAACATGGTGGTTTTCTTCCATGATACTCTGTGGGTGGTGTCCAAGACATGGTCAGCCAAGCCTGAATGACCATAGTTGTGTTTACAGATGTAAGACTTGTGTTCCTCTAGGCGGATGGATGCTGATCTGCCTGTCTGTCCAAAGTACGCTAGCTTACAGAAACAGGGTACTTTGTAAACTCCAGGCAGAGAGAGAGGAGGGAGCTGATCTTACCGTCGGAGATAGCCAACAACATCAGACTTGACGTAGCCAACATCCTTGCTCATTCTTCGCCTCCAAAAAGTAATTTATCGTATGCCCAACACACAGCTCTCCTGAAATTACGGAAAGAAAAAAGTATCATCATCACCAGAGCGGATAAGGGTAATGCCACAGTCATTCTTAATACCAGTGAATACAATCGCAAAATGAATATTATCCTCTGCGATCGCGCTACCTGCATCCCGCTAGAACACGATCCCACAAAAACACAAGTTAAAAAATTAAAAATCTTGCTTAAAAAAGTATCTTCCTGGCCCCCCGATATCACGAAAAAACTTAAACCTTTCCGCTCCCGTCCCCCCCAAATTTACGGCTTACCAAAAATCCACAAACCCAATTCCCCACTCAGACCTATAGTAGATGCCACCAATGCACCTTGCTACAGACTGTCTAAACAGCTGGCCAACTCTCTGACCCCCCTCACTGGAAGGTCCACTTCCAATATAAAAAACTCGACCCACTTTAAAGCCCTCATAGAAAATTTAATTGGTAAGCTTTGATATCTTCTCTTTGTTTACTAATATTCCCTTAACTGACACCTTATCTCTCTTACAAAAAGTTTTCCCTTCTGACATCTTAGATCTCTTTTCCTTTGCCATTAACTCTGGGTATTTTTCTTGGAAGAACAAAATCTACAAGCAGATAGAGGGAACCACCATGGGTTCCCCCCTCTCTCCCTCCCTTGCCAATCTCTATATGGAAGATTTTGAAAAACGAGCCATAGACTCAGCCCCACTCAAACCTTCTATCTGGCTAAGATATGTAGATGATGTGTTCTCTATTTGGCCTCATGGCCCAGACACATTAGACTCCTTCCTCAGTCATCTCAATAGCCTACATCCAAGAATCCAGTTTACTATGGAAAAGGAAAAGAACAATTGTTTACCCTTCCTAGGCACCTTAGTCACACGCCTGCCTAATGATACACTTGCCTTCACTGTATACAGAAAACCCACACACACAGGCAGATACATTCACAAACTCTCACACCACCACCCCTCTCAACAATATGGCATTATTAAAACTCTTACCAAGAGAGTCCACAATCTTTGTTCCAATGGAACCACCCTCAGTACTGAGCTTAACTACATACACAATACTTTCCTCTCCAATGGCTACAGCAATCACAGTATCAAAAAAATAATCAGTTCTTCTCCCATTCCCGGTCCTTCTCGTCAACAAGAATTTAAAAATGCCATCACCATACTCTACATCCGTGGCACATCCGAAAAAATAGCCAAGATTCTAAAAAAGTACAACCTACACACAGCATATAAGCCCCACCGCAAACTTGCTACCCTTATCCGTTCTACGAAAGATCAGCTCCCTCCTCTCTCTCTGCCTGGAGTTTACAAAGTACCCTGTTCCTGTAAGCTAGCGTACTTTGGACAGACAGGCAGATCAGCATCCATCCGCCTAGAGGAACACAAGTCTTACATCTGTAAACACAACTATGGTCATTCAGGCTTGGCTGACCATGTCTTGGACACCCACAGAGTATCATGGAAGAAAACCACCATGCTCCATCACAGCAAATTCAAGAAAGAGAGACCATTCTTAGAAGCAGCAGCAGCAGCTCTTAGAAATCAACCAAATCTTAATAAATACGGTTGCATTAAGCTTCCGAAAATTTGGGAAACGCTCATCACCAGAGATCCTACTTTATATTCCAGGCCACCTACAACCACCGTTAGAGGACGCTCCACCTAGATAGGACTTTAGTGTCACCCACGTGGTTGGGCTTAGTACTGTATGATATTTGTGTTACATTAGTTATTTTTGTAATCCTCGTAGATGTCCTAGTGACTAGGACGAAATATAGGAAGTATTAAATTCTTTTTAGTCCTTTCTGAGTGTTGTAAAAAATCCATTAAACCTTCAACATTATGTCTTCACAGCACTTAAGCCTCTATACACGAATAAGAAAGGGATGAGAACTAGATTTTTCTCTTACAAAACAGAGTGAGTGAAACAATTTGCCTATTGAAGTGGTGAGTGCATTCAGCGTGAATGAGTTTAACCACGCTACTGGCCAGGACGTATATATACGTCCACATTTCCATGGATGCAAAGTGCATATTAAAATTGTAATACCATTGATATTACATTGAAATTTATGATGGATACATAGGTTTTGAGGATGCATATTTGATCTTTATTGGCGGGTAAGGTGGTTAAGAGAAGGTATGATATCTGGTGAGGGTGATCTACATCCTCCCTCGATGAGTCCTTGTCTTCCTGACGGTCTGATGAAAATAATATAAGTAGCCTAGTCATGAAGATATTTTATGTAAACTTTGTTTCCTGATGGTTGGATAAAGGATTAAAACAAGAATTAAATTTCTTATCTAGTATAATTTACTTTATAACCAAGCAACAAAATTTTCTATAGCTATTTCTAATCCAGGATATTTTATTAATATACCAATACACCATTTTGCTACTTATCTAAAATACAGGGTGATCACAATTAAAGTATCCCTGTTTTTTAAAGCCTTGTGGAGCAGCATCCAGTGATTCAAAATGCTGCAAAATTTTACAGGAATACACTGTGTGTGTGATATCTTGGGGGGGGGGGAAAGGAGTTCCAAAATTTACCACAAGGGGCACTGTATGATGTACCAAACGTACATGTAGTAATTTCTCTCTCTCTCTGTCTGTGTGTGTGTGTAAGAAGGAGAAAAGCAACAAACATCAAAAACAGGTTTTAATTCATTATGCAGTCATAAGCTGTACTATTCAATGTGCTGCCCTGCCTAGTATGCTACAAACTGCATCCTTTGCAGTTTGTGGCATACTAGGAAGGGCATCCTTTCACAGTGTGTAGTGTTTTCAATGGCAGAATGCAGCTGGTCAAGACTGATGTTGTGCACATGCTGTCTTTCAGCACTGGCAAGTATCAGGATGATCCTGATAAACCCTGTCTTTGAGAACCCCCCCCCCCCTTTTAGCTAACATTTACATGGAACACTTTGAAAACAAAATACATACCTCAGCTACATACAAACCTCTAATGTGGTTACATTTTGTTGATGATGTGTTTGCCATATTTGGCTCCATGAACAAGACAGCCAACACTCAAAAATTCACTTCACAGTAGAAAAAGAATCTAATAACTGTTTGCCTTTTCTTGACACATCGGTCACCCACCTTTCACAGATGGTTCACTATCCGTTTCCATTTACAGAAATGTAAATCTGTTCACTATCTGTTTCCAACACACAGAAACATATCTAAATAAACAATCACATCATCCAGCCCTACAGTATGGTATTCTAATCATTATGTCACAAGTATCGTTAAAGAATTAAACTTATACACAAAGCCAGAGCGATTTGTTTTAATGATGCAGCTCTATCCATAGAACTTAAATATCTGCACCATACTTTCTTGGCTAATGGCTACAATTCCAACAAAAGATAAATACTATATAGCCCCATTACTTCTTCCTCTTCTAATAGACAAGAACATAACATCACCATTCCTATTCCCTACATCAAAAGAGATAGCCAATAAACATTAATAAAACATGGCCTACACACCATATTAAAACCACATGCTAAATTAGCAACTCTGATCCACTCTCCTAAGAATGCCATCCCCTAGCATATTTTTTTAGTAATCTACTTATTACAATAAGGTGACAGCAGCACTGGATGAGGGAGATGAGTATGATGAGTTTAAGCACACAGCTTAAACTGAGAGTCTAAGCACACAGCTCATCATACATGGTATGATGAGCTGTGTGCTTAGACTTTGCAAAGGCTTTTGATAAATTACCACATGACAAGTTGATAGTCAAACTAGAGCAGATGGGGTTGAATATTAGAGTAGTACATTGGATTGGAGATTGGTTGTCTGACAGGTATCAACAAATTGTGTATGTGGGAGCAATATCCCAAAAGTGGAAAGTCACTAGTGGTGTGTCTCAGGGGTCTGTTTTAGTGCCATTGCAGTTTAACCCATATGTTAATGATATTGAGGAAGATTTGAATGGGTATATTCAGTTGTTTGCAGATGATGCAAAGTTGGGATGAACTATGAGGAGTAGAGCAGATGTAGCCTTACAGGAAGACTTAAATAAACTGAGTGATTGGGCATGGGAGTGGGGATGCCAGTTCAATGTTATGAAATGTAAGGTTTTAAAATTTGGGAAACAATGATGGGATGTAGAATTTACCCTTGGTGAGGATATATTGTTGGAGGTGCAGGAAATAAGAGATCTTGGAGTGATGTTGGATAAGGATCTGAAATTTTGAGGACATATTGCCAAAATTGTGAGGACAACACAATGAATTCTAGGAATGATGTGGGAGACACTGACTTGTAGAAGGAAGTTCTGGTTCCACTGTAAAAGGCTCTGATTAGGCCACAAATGGGCTACTGTGCACAGATTTGGTCACCTGGTTTTCAAAAGGATGAAGAGATATTGAAAATGGTCCAGAGGTGACTGACTAAGGTAGTTTCTGATCTCTATGAATGTTAAATATGCAGAAAGGTTGAGAGGATGCAATTTACAGAGTCTGGTGGACAGGAGAAAGAGGGCGTGATATGATAGAGACATACAGGTTAGTAATCGGTTGTTATAGGATTAACGTTGAAGAGGTCATCCCTGGAAATTATATAAGCAAGATGTGAGGATGGGAGTGAGAAGCAGTTTTTCCATGGAGAACTGTGAATGATTGAAATGCACTGCCTGAGAACGTGGTGTTTGCAGAGAATTTGAATGTGTTTAAGGCATGGTATGATGAGCTGTGTGTATGACAAAAGGGACTTCCTAGATGAGTCTGTAACTCTATGGGGTCTTTAAGATAATAATAATATCCTGGAATGTAAGAAGTTCCTTGGGACTGTGACTTAGCCTACTATAGGGAGACAGGAAGATCTATTAACATTTGCCTTGGAAAACATAAAAAATACATTCACTACCATTATTACAGCAAGTCAGGACTGGCAGAGCATGCTTTGGACATCCCTTCACACAGGATTAAATAGAAGAAAACCAACATGCTATTTAGAAGTCATTACAAGTCAGAAAGATTATTTTTGGAATCAGCCATAGCTATGAAGAATTCTAATCTGAACAAATATGGCTGCATTAATTTGCCAAAAATTTGGGAGTGTTATCTTAAGATAAACTCTTACATAGCTGTAATACTTTTTTTTTTTTTTTTTTTTTACATTAGAGGGTGCCAAATTAAGACTAGTTCTTTTGTTCATTACAATTTGAATTGTTTCACTTACTCATTGTCGCATGTAAACGTATAAGCCAGTTAATAAACATCTTTTTTACAAATTAGTTTGTTTGGTGTTGTAAATACCATTACAATAAGTTATGAATAATATTCAGCACCTAAGCTTGTTTATTAGTTTTCCAACCAAGTGAAAAAAACCCTTCTACATCTCTAATCCAGAGCATTTCAATAATAAGGTGATACATCTTTTACCACTTGTATATGGGAAATATATGACTTGTGCATTTCACCTTGGTATCTCTTCTAGATTTGGAAGGGATGTGCTTTGCATTATGGAATAATTATATTCCATTATACAAGTAGCCTAGCTTAACTGTGAAGATACTTCATGCTGTTTGATTACACTTGGATAAAGGATTAAACAAGAATATTATAAGTTCTTGGAAAATTTAATTTAACTCAGTTCTTCACTTAATGGAGATGACAAATACTCCGTATAAATAAATTCAGTACAAGTCTTCAGAATTTTTACATGAAATTTGATAACTAGTGAACCAAGTTTGATATGAAAGTGAAGGGTTGAATAGTTATATTGAAAAAGAAAAATTAAAAAAAAAAAAAAAAAAAAAAAAACACAAAACATTGTATAGAAGACAGTCTTCACACTAATTTTAACTTATGAATCTGAGGAATACATCAGAAATAAAACAGTTGATCTGAGGCTAGAGACCTCAGGCATGAGTTCTGATAACAATTACTGTAGCAAACAGATGGCATCAATGGTAGAATCAATTAAAAATTAAGACACAAGGAAGTATCTTGAAATTTGCATTCAATAATGTTTGAACAGATCAAATTAAGGATGTATCATTAAACAGATAAGAAAGCTAACAAAACAAATATGCAAGAGATAACAAGATCTAGAAGATATAACAGGTGGAATGTTATAAGTTAGTAGTGCCTTAAAGGTCTGAAGGATTAGATGTGGTTTAATCCTTTATCCAAGTGTAAGCAAACAAAGTTTGCACATGAAGTAACTTCATAACTGGGCAACTCATATATAGAGGCTAATGACTTTATATCAATTGCCTTAGTATCCCATAAAGCAAAGCACATCTCCTTATAGAGATGTATAATGCTATGCGTTATGGGAAGAGTCACTTACCCAGACTAGTTTCAACCTTTGAGGTCTCATCAGTGGGAGCCAGACCCAGAAGTGATACCAAGATTGAAGTAATGCAGACATCATATTTTCATATACAAGTAGCCAAAAGGTGTCACACCTTATTACTAAAATACTCTGGATTAGAGATAGATGTTGAAAGAAAGTTTTTCTGGGAGCCTCATCAGTGGAAATATGACATCTGCATGACTTTAACCTTAGTATCATTTCTGGGTCTGGCTCCCACTGATGAGACCTCAATAAAGGTTGAAACTGGTCTGGGTGGTGACTTCCCATAATGCATAGCATTATATATGTCTGTAAGGATATGTGCTTTGCATTATGGGATACTAAGCCAAGTGATGTTAAGTCATTAGCCTCTCTATATGAGTTGCCCAGTTGTGAAGTTACTTCACCTGCAAACTTTGTTTGCTTACACTTGAATAAAGGATTAAACCAAGAATATAATTTCTTGGCATCTTGAATTTACAGATGAATACTGTGTCCCAGTGCTGCTTAAGAGTGCTCACACCTCATTAGTTGATGTTCATCTCAACCAAGCTATGAGATCTATCCCTGAAACAACAAAAACTCCACAACTTTTTGGCTTCCAATTCGTAATATTGCTTCTCCTCTGAGTAAAAGGATATTAGGCAACAGAAGAAAACTGAGAATAGTGACCGACCTGTTCTGAGAACCGCTATGTAAATATTGCATGAGGTCTCTGATATCACATTAGCATAGTAACTTTACTGGCAAGAACATACCTTACTTACATGTCACTATTCCTGATCCAATGATCTAACTACCAGATCAAAGGGTTCTAACATTCCAAGACATATTTCTATTCTTAATGGATCAGAACAGGACCACTGGAGATTCAAACAGATGCTTCACAAGTGAAAATGGACCGACTCTGGCAATTTAGTAAAGACCATTTAACATATCCTTAACAGTTGTCATGTTTTCTCTTATCATGGAACTATATACTTTTTCTGATGTTAAATCTAAAACTTTAACGGTTAGAATCTGAGTCCACAATAAACTATGATGTTTTTTTTTGTTTTCATATAATAGTTTCACCTATTTATTTTCTTATCACTTTTTATATGTACATCATTTGATAAATAAATGAATATTTAAAAAAAAAAGACTTATTTTGCATGCATTTAAAAAACATCATGATTATTATTACTAGACTGTCCATAAAGTCCAATAACTGAATTGCATGAGACTGTATAGATATCATGCAGGAAGAGAGTAGCTAATTTCAGTTAACTGTTAGTTTTACTGTAGTCACAATTAAGGATTTCTCATATGCATTTAAAAGACTGCTTTTGTTAGTCACTAAGCCTTTTCATCTCTACAACTATTAGAAAGAAAAGTTTTAATAGTATTATGATGATAACAACATAAATAAATAAAATATTATATTAACCACTTTTTCCACCTTATAGTTTAAAAAAATGGTTCATACCTGTTAGGATATGTAGAACCATTGAAAAGGCAAGCTGCCTGTAAGCTACCATGATTCATTATAGAATTAGGTGGAGTAATAGTCTAGCAAAGATGACCAATTAAATCTGCTAATAGAATCAACAAAAACAGGAAGCCAACTGAATAAATTTCTGGAACAAGAGAAAAATCAGCAAAACACTAAGCTAGTATTCAAGACAATCTTCAAATCAATTTATGGATCTGAGTAAAAATGAAAACAGTTGACCACAGGCATGAGAATTCTGAGAAAAATTAGTTCAGTCAGGATAGCATCCGAATCATTAAAAATGAAGATATTAGATAGGAACATGATTATTGTTAACATTCAAGAATGTATATCTAAGGTAAGCTGATATGGTTAATTAAACAAAATTGGAGAGAAAAAAGTTGGCAAAACAAGTGTTTGATGCCAGGATAGCAGAAAAAAGACCTTAAGGAAAACCACTATTTAGGTGAATTGATGCACGAGCTTACCAAAATTAAATGTGACAATATTGGAGACCTGACAAACAACCGATTAGTCTGGAACTGTCCACAGGAAGCAAGTAAAAAATGCAAAACTAATCATGTAGAATGCCATAATATTCTATATATTCCTTGAAAATAGCTAAATTTGGTGATGCATTCTAAAAAAGCAGTACTTCTATCTTAATGCACTTTCAGGGTAATATACTGTTGCAAGATCACATGCAGGTATGGCTCAAGGAGCATGACCATGAATTCACTTACCTACTATGGTCTACCTAGTTATCAGTTCTGAATCCCTTAGAGAATGTGTAAGACAATGTTGTGGAACATTCTGTTCATAACGTGACATCACTATCTGAAGCATCAGTGAAGTGGAATTGCTTCTTCAGATGCTCCACAACATAAGGCTGGCAAAAGGTAGTCTAATGTAATGATGATGCAATAATGTAATGACTGAAAACTTGTGATCCAAAGATCAATAATCATTACATATATCTTGAATATTCTATATTATTTCAGTGATATATTAACAAGAGATATTTGAAATAACGGAGTAACTTAAGTAGATCAGGTTTTATTAACCTCCCTACCGACCAATGTGGATGAAATAGTGACACCAAATTGCACTTCTTATCCATGTTATTCAATGGGTTTTAGAGCTTCGTATCCAGATTTAGCTCAACGTCTATAGACGTCATGGACGGTTGGGGAGTTAATATATATTTTGATCCTATACTGAAGCCACTATCTAAATGGTGCATAGGTTAAAAAAAAAAAAAAAAAAAATTAAAGTTCAAATATATATAAGTGAACATAGAATACAACAATCTCAGTTATTAACTACTGGAATTGCAAAGGTAGCCAAAACAGCATATCAGATTATGAGGTTGTCGAACACAATAACAAGCAGGGATAAAAAAGTTGCTCCCATATCTCATCTTCTTTATACCCTCTTTTACCTTGTGGTGTCGAGGGTCTGTTAATCATCAGACCTCAAACCGTTCACAGGATAAAGTGGTCAGCCCTATGCCCCAGAGTATCCTATGTTGAGTTCTCAAGGCTGGTTTGCCTGCTTTGCGGGATGAAAAACTCCAGGATAAACTGGGAAAATAACCCTACTCTCCACGCCCAAGACCGGCTAACTTGGCTATGGCTGAGGAAGATCCTTCAGCTCCTCACATCACCGATGGGAATCGAACCTAGGACTCTTCTTCCCCAGGCATATGGTTGCGAAGTGCACAGGCACTAGGCTAACCACGCAGACGTTGCTCCCATATTAAGGATTTAATAACTATATCTCAACTGCTGCATGCAGATCTAGTCACCTACATTCCATGGAGGATGAAGTGGTGGAGATGATTCAGAGGTGAGTGGCTAAAACTGTGATAGGTCTATGGAATGCATCCTATGAATATATATAGACAGTCTGTGGGCTTCAAAACTAGCTGATAGGTGAACAGCAGAGACATGATGGATGTATATAAATAAGTTGTTAAAGGGGTTTTTATAGGATTGACACTTAAGACTTTTTTTTAAGTACATGGTAGGAAATGAGAGATTTTTTTGCTTGAGGGTGGTAAATGGGTTGCCAGAGGTGGTTGTGAGTGCTTCATCAGTGAATGACTTTAAGGAGAGGTATGATAGGTATTGTATAAATAATGGATCCCCAGTGATGTCTTCCGACTCCATGGAAATACCTGTATAATATTAGTTTTAATTTTAAATACAGATATTAGTTGAAATGCATGCAATATATATTTAGATTTCTAGGACTTTGTTATAATTTGTTATTAATGGCAGGACAATGCAAGAGAAATATCCATACTGTAAATTTTTTTAATCATTAAAATGGGAGAGAAAGGGGAAATTATGTGTATGTGTGTGTGTGTATATAGTAAGGCAGATAATATTTCTGTAAATCAGAAATATTGTATCTGCCTGGATAAAGTAATTTCAGAATTATTATTCCAGATAATCATGACACAATTATACAACTCATTTGGGCAAAAAAGTGTATGTCCAAGTTTTAAAAAGTTCTGTTTGTTCTAAATTACATTTTTTTATTGTTTATTACATAATTCTAGTTAAAATTACTTCCCAGAATAAATTATTAGTTTCCACACTTAACGTTTTTCTTTCTGTATAAAAAAAACCCAATGATCTGTTCACTTTAGTTTCATCCTTTGAAGTCAGCTAAGTGATAATGCATCTTTATGCCAGCTGCCTATCCATAGCAGGTTGAACTGGATATTCTATCAACATTCTTATATTTTTCCACATTTGCAGTTTCCATGTTTATATGACAGCTGTTTCTTCATTTCTGGTTTAAAGGTGCAAGAACAGTTATGGTCATGCTGTGTCAGTACACAGTAATAAATGAGCAGCATATACACTGCTTGGAAAGAAGTCACAAACGAGATAGTGTGAGGAACAGCCATGGTACCACCTTAATAACATGTAAGACCTCCTGTCATTATGCATAATGTATTCCTGCAAAATTTTGCAGCATTTGGGTCACTGGATGGTGCTCTACAAGGCCTTAAACAGGGATACTTTAATTTTGATCACTCTGCATATTGTGCATTGCCTGCCTGTTCAAGACTCTAGCATGAGAATATACATAAGTATGTTATGGCAGCGATTTTCAACCGGTGTGCCACGAGATTTGTGAAAACAAATTAATTGAAAGAAATAATGTTGTAATTTGTGCATTTATATTCAGTTCAAAATTGTGTGTTAATTAGATTTAATCTTTTGATAAGTGTGTTCACAAATAACTTCATTTAATTCTCTTATTTTTCAATATTTTGCATGCATAAAACAATAAGAGTTCTTTTGTTTTTGTTTTTTTTTCATTCAGTTAATTTTATTCAATAGTATTCCTTTAACATGGATATTATATATTCATTTGAAAAAAATCAATAAAAATTTTAAAAAATAATTTTGAGTATTGTTTATCTTACTCAAAATGTCAAAAATATAGTTTAAATGTTTTTGGAGCAAAAAAGATAAGTAATTACTATTATTAATATCGTGTGTGTGTAAATCAATCAAAATTATGCTATTTTTTTCCAGATCGTCAAAAAAATTAAAAGAATATATTTTTAGTGTGTCAAAGAATTTTAATAATTAGTCTAGAAAAAGGTTGAAAATCACTGCACTATAGTATTATTATTGTATGGGTGCTTCCATGGAGTCTGAAGACTCAAACTATCCACACAATTTATCATACCTCTGCCTTGAACCCATTAGAAGACAAAGCACTAACAACTGACTCTGGGCCTATTCCATTCATTCACAACTCTCCAAGCGAAAAATCTGGTCCTCACGCACTTACTAACCACACTTTTACTCAGCTTCCAAGGATGACCTCTTGTTCTGACACCTCTAGCCAAGTGCTGAAACATTTCACCTGTGTCAATCCTATAAAATTCTTTAAGTAACTTAAATGTTTCTATCATATCCCCTCTTTTTCGTCAACTTTTGCAGTCCACACACACCCCTCAATCTATCTCATGGGGAGCATTCCATAAACTATTTACCATCTTGATCGCTCACCTCTGATTCCTCTTCATCACTTCCACATCCCCAAGAGACCAGACCCAAGAGGAATAACAACTTCCTTATCTCTACTTATTAGTGTCTTCTTCAATAGTGAAGTAATCTTATTAGCTACTTAGCAGTATTTCCTCCAAACTTCAACTCTGTTTACCACCACTCCTAAATCCCTATCTTCATCTATTTCCATGAGTACATTTCTATCAGTGTGGTACACAGCATGTAATCTATTTATCTCAAAATTCATAACATTACATTTCTCCACATTAGACTGATACCAATTATCTGTTGCCAATACTGACAGCCTATTTAAATCATCCTGCAAGCTCTCCACATCGCCATGATTAACTATTACTCTACCTAATTTTGTATCATCAGCAAACAACTGAATATTTCCTATATCATTTATGTAAACATTAAACAGTAATGGTCCTGGATTCTGCTCCCTCTGTATATATCTCTCTCTGCTATTTTTTCCAGCAGCCACCTCTTATTCACATAACCAGTGTCATACCCATCCCTGTGTGTTCTAATTTGTATAAGAGAGTTCCATGTGGTATTCAGTCTATGCAAAATCCAGCACAATTATCATGTAGCCATTTCCTTTATCCAACTCAGCTGTCACTATTATAAAAAGTTAGTAAATTACTAAGGCATAACTGACCCTTCACCAAACCATGTTGTCACTCAGAGTATCATATTCTTATCCTTGTTCACCGATTACATTAGCCTGACCTCTGGTAAGGAAAAGAGGGAGGGAGAAAGAGTAAAAACTGAATAAAATAAGAATGATAGATTAAAAAGAAAAATTATTAAAAGTGGAACTACATCAATTGCACTCTACAGTCCTGTTATCCTCAAGTTCTGTCAGCTGTATCAACGTTTTTCTGAAAGATAATCCATCATTCTTGTTGAACAATGAATTGGCATCTCATTTTCCTACAAACGAAGTTTTGGTACAATGTAGGAAATTCACCAGTTTCTAATTAATTCAGTGATAAGTTTAGAGTACATGATTGAAAAGGCCTGTTTTACAATAGTGAAGGAATTTAAACTGGTTTGTGTGTTTGTCTTTCCATATTTGAATTGTGCATTCTGTTTTCCCTATGTAGGGTAACAAAAGTTTCAGGTGCACTGGATTTTGTAAAACTCAGGTAGGCGAGCTAAGGAAGGGGATCTTTGAATGAACTCAGTATGCTTTTCAATTTACAGGAGGTTTGAATGTTGTTTTAATATTGCATTTATGTATCTATTTTTTCTGACATTCTAATGTATGGTACAGTTATGGCATGTTTGTAATCTTTTTTACCTTTCATGGCATTATTGTGAAGGATCTTGTGAATTTTATTCCTTCTTGTAGCCATTCTTTATAAAGGTTTCGATAATAGTTTCGCATTGCTTCTTCAGCACCTGCTCACTGAAGCAAATTATCAGGATTTTCAATCTATCATCATCAAATTCCTGCCATGTACCCTCAAGGGCTGTACAGGATATGATAGTACTACATGAAAAAAATTACATCATTATTAATTTCCTATCTACAATTTTCCTCCAAAATCAGTCTGTTACTTGTCAAAACTCCAACATTATCAGATCTTATATTTCTATCGTCTAAGGCACTTTGTACCGTATCAATCCACCTATATCTTGGTCTTCCTCTGGGTCGTTTTGCTGCCAACCAGGCAGAGAACACTTGTTTTGCTAATCTTTCCTCACCCAGTCTGTTTAAGTGACCATACCACCTGTGATTAGCTCTGCTAACGCATCCCTGTATGCTAACAATGTAAAGTTCTTTCCTAATATCCTCATTTTTAATATGATGTTACCATTGATGTCATCTGTTCACACCTCTAATCTTTCTCAGGACGATCATATCTACGTCTCTAGTCATTGGTCAAGTGTTTTACTTCTGACCCAGCTCTCAGATCCATAAGTTAAAACTGGTTTGAACACCATCTTGTATACAGCTAATTTAGTGTTCCGACTAATTTCTCTCTTATTCCATATGAATTTATTCAATTGACTTCCCACCATACCAGCTTTGTTGATTCTGTTGTCTGTTTCCATATTTAGTTTACAATCTTTACTAAAAATCGTGCCTAGGTAGCTGAAATGTTTTACTTGTTCCACAGGTTCTCCATTCACAACATAGTTGACATTTTCAACAATTCTACCTATTTTCATTGTCTTTTTCATGCTGACCTTCATACCATATTTATTACAACAGTTATTCAATTTAGTCAGGAGATCTTGCAAATTTGTAGCAGATTTATTTAGAAGTATAACATTGTCCGCATAAAGCAAAGAGCTGACATTAACATCTCCAATTTTGATATCATGTTTAATACCACTTTCCTTCATAATGTGATCCATATAGATAATGAATAACAGAGGGGATAATGTACATCCTTGTCTCACACCAGATTTAACATTAAACCATCCTGTACTTCCTTCAATTCTAACTGCTGACTTACAACTCAAATAAAGACTAAGTATTGCTTGATATAATGCCCAATTGACACCATATAACTGCAGCGTATTGAATAGCTTCTCTCTTGGCACCTTGTCATATGCCTTTTCCAAATTGACAAAACTTAAATACAGATCTTTGTTATATTCCCATGCTTTCTCGACTATTTGTCGTAAAGTGAAGATCTGATCCTGACAGCCTCTATTTGGCCTGAATCCAGCTTGTTCTTCACCAAGCTTTTCTTCCACAATTCTTCTCAACCGTTTCTCAAGTATACTTGCATAGATCTTGCCAGGAACACTCAGTAGGGAAATACCTCTGTAATTCTCACATTCAGTTTTATTTCCCTTTTTATATATGGGTACTATGAGAGCTCTTACTGCAATCATCGGGAATTTGTCCCCCTGTCCAAGCCTTCTGAACTATGCAGTGCATCCACTGTAAGACTTTTATACTACCATACTTTATTTTATTAATTTTATAACTGCACAGTACTCAATTTTATCCATTTCAAGGGAATACAGACAGCTGTATAAAACAAACTACTGGATAGAATAACTTGCAATTTCACATGGATGGTTATGACAGATGTACCAACTTAGAAAAAAAAAATCTTGCCAATAATGTTGCCATCTATGGTCGAGGCCGAGAACTTTTAGCCCACCCTCATAAATCCCAATACAAGTGGGATATTCTTGAAAGGATTACAGACAACCCTACAAAGCATGTTTTGTGCAAAAACAAGAAAAATTAATGGCCAAGTTCCAAATACTGAAACAACAACAAGAAAGCAACAGCAACCCATACACCACGCCGATAGGAGCACAAACAATTGAAATGAGGAACAACCAGCCACCAACAGAGAATGGCCAAGTTAACATATCCAGCTACAACGTTAACAATGAAAAATTGTTGCTTCTGTTGTTATTGTCGCAAGTGAGATTAGCGGTAGTTTTGAGCTGTGATAAAAAAAAAAATTGTTCAATTAGTGTATAGTGTGGCTTTCTTCGCTAATTGTGCTGCATTCTTTTCAGTTTGGACATAAGTGTCCTTCAGTGGTATTGCTGTTGAAATTTTTTTGTTGTTTATATTGTGTTTTACTACTTGGTTGTTGTACTACTTCAGCTTCTAAAGATGGCATCCATAAAGAAACGTACGTCAGCGGCACAGAAGGCTTCCGTATGAAAAATACGGAAGCCTTCTGTGTTATAAAATTAATATTATAAAAATTAATTTTATAACTGCACAGTACTCAATTTTATCCATTTCAAGGGAATACAGACAGCTGTATAAAACAAACTACTGGATAGAATAACTTGCAATTTCACATGGATGGTTATGACAGATGTACCAACTTAGAAAAAAAAAATCTTGCCAATAATGTTGCCATCTATGGTCGAGGCCGAGAACTTTTAGCCCACCCTCATAAATCCCAATACAAGTGGGATATTCTTGAAAGGATTACAGACAACCCTACAAAGCATGTTTTGTGCAAAAACAAGAAAAATTAATGGCCAAGTTCCAAATACTGAAACAACAACAAGAAAGCAACAGCAACCCATACACCACGCCGATAGGAGCACAAACAATTGAAATGAGGAACAACCAGCCACCAACAGAGAATGGCCAAGTTAACATATCCAGCTACAACGTTAACAATGAAAAATTGTTGCTTCTGTTGTTATTGTCGCAAGTGAGATTAGCGGTAGTTTTGAGCTGTGATAAAAAAAAAAATTGTTCAATTAGTGTATAGTGTGGCTTTCTTCGCTAATTGTGCTGCATTCTTTTCAGTTTGGACATAAGTGTCCTTCAGTGGTATTGCTGTTGAAATTTTTTTGTTGTTTATATTGTGTTTTACTACTTGGTTGTTGTACTACTTCAGCTTCTAAAGATGGCATCCATAAAGAAACGTACGTCAGCGGCACAGAAGGCTTCCGTATGAAAGAAAGTCTGGCTTTGCCTTGGATTTTTCCCAGTGGATGCGTCGAGAAAACTACTATACGTATGCACCGAAAAATGTAAAAGATCTGTGGAGTGTTTGGGTAAACGAGAAGAAGAAAAGTGTTAATATATGTGAAAAGTGTCTGTTTTATACAGCTGTCTGGATAGATTAAGAGCGAATGGAAATGGGAGCAAACGTCGGGACCATAGTAGAAGAGCTTCGGCAGGAGTTAATGAAAATGAAATATCTAGAAGAGGATATTAAACAGCTAAAGGAGAGATTGGCTGATGACAAGGAGAAGGAGGAAGTTAATGTTATAAAGGAAGAATCAAAGGATCAGTGTATGGTGACTCGATAATTAGAGGTGTGACTACTAATAAAATAAAACAAATAACTCATGAGTTGCAGAAAAGGAAATACCAGCGTCAAAATTAGTGGTAGTCGTGAGCACAAATAACTTAGTTGGGGAGAAGAATAATATTAATAGAAACTTGAGGAAGTTGTTGCAGCAAGTAAAGAAGAATAGTGTTGTTGGGAAAGTCCCAGGCATGTTGCCCAGATATGATAACAGTGAATTGAGAAGGAGAGCAGAGATGATGATGAATAGTAAGATGGCTGAGTTGTGTGAAGCAAAAGGGGTTCAATTTATAAATCTGTGGAATGAATTTGAAGAGAAGTTCAAATGGTATAAACCTGATGGATTACATTTGAATGGGTTTGGTGTTGGGCATTTAGAAAGGCTACTGTTTTCTGAGCATGCACAGAGTCAAGAAGTTAATGTAGCAAATGATCAGAGTCTACCTGTGGAATAGGATAGCACAAATCAACAGATTGTACAGTTGGAGGAAGATGGATATGAAGTCGAAGATGTGGTTGCAGCAGCAGCACAAGGTGATGGAATGCATAAAGGTGAGGATGAGACAGGCAAGAATGGAAATTACAATCAGGATCAGGGAAATGGGAGTGGTCAAACCAAAGAGAGAGAGAGGTATAGTATAGCAGCTAGAATAGAGAATATTGGTGCTAGTAGGATGGCCTCAAACTCACAGCGATTGTTACGTTTATACACAAATGCAAGGAGTATTTGAAACAAGAGAGCTGAGTTTGTGGCATTGATTGAGACAGTATGCCCAAAAGTAATTGGAATAAGTGAAACTTAGTTGTCTGAGGAGGATGTGATGTCAGGAATAGAATTAGAAGGATATATAATTTTCCGGAAGGATGACAGAGATGTGAAAATGGGAGGGGAAGTGTTGTTAATGATTGCAGAGGAATTGTGTCCGCAAAGTGCGTAAGTTGATGGTGCATGCACAGATTTTGAATCTGTGTGGTGAAGTTGAAATAAACAGGTTACTATATCTGACAGGATGCTATATAGGCCAGGGAATGCAGAGAATACTGATTGTGAAATGTTTAAGCAAATTAGTTGAGCATGTAAAAAGAAGATGATCCTGATAGGAGACTTTAATTACAGGAATATAGACTGGAAGGAAGAGATAGTGTATGGAAACAAGGAGAGTGAGTTTATGGAATTTCTGAGAGATAAGTATCTTAAGCAGCACATGACTGAAGCAACTAGAGGCTTTAATGTTTTGGATTTGGCGATAACTTCACAAGATGTAGTTGTTAATAAGGTATTGACACTGTCACCAGTTGGTGAGAGTGATCATGAGATACTTGTTTGGGAAGTGATGAAACAAGAAAAGGTCACTGCCAAAAATGGATACATGTGGAAGTATAAAGTAGGTGATTATAGGAAGCTTTGTAGTCAGTTAGCATTAGTACATTGGGTAGATGAGCTGAGCAGAAAAGATGTTCAAAATGCATGGAAACTCATAAGGCATTATCTGACAAAAGCAATGTATGACTACATACCAAGGGTTAAGTGAGTAAATAGAGTGGGAGTGAAATGGATGAACATCAAAATCAAACAAGCTGTGCTGGAAAAGAAAAGGTTATGGAGGAGGTACAAGACAGTTGGTGGTGATCAGATCCATAAAGAGTATAAGGTGCAGGCTAGAAAGGTGACGAGCATGGTAAAGAAAGAAAAGGTGCAGTATGAGAGGAGATTGGCTGGTCAGGCTAAGGTGAACTCGAGGGAAATTTTCTGCTACATGGCAAGCAAGAGGAAGAATAATTATGGCAGACTAACAGCTGCAAAAGATATAGTGGAATTATTGAACAAGCACTTTATTAGCATACATCATGCTGGTATAAATTATCCCAGTACAATATATAGAAGAGAGGCAAGTATTAGGAGAATTGGAAGCGAAAGAAACAGAGATATATCAGATGTTGGTTGGGTTAGATGTAAATAAGGCTGTGGGAATGGATGACATATCACCACGTATGCTTAAGGAATGTGCACCACAGTTGGTTATGCCCTTGACCTGGTTATTTAATGAAAGTCTTGCAGTGGGTAGGGAAGCCCTCTTTCCTAAGGAGTGGAAAGAGGGCAAAAGAGGGCTTCTGTCTTAGAACCACAGGCATGGTTCTAAGACAGAAGTCTCCAACTATAGGCCACTATGTATAACTGCAGTTGTGGTCAAGGTGTTGGAGCGATTGATAAGGAAAAGAATACAGGATTGGGTTGATGGACATGACATTCTTTATGAAGGTAAGCATGGATTTCTAAAGGGTAGATCCTGTTTCAGTAATTTACTTGCATTTTATGATAAGGTAACGAGTGTGTTAGATAAGGGAGAATCATATACAGTGATATTCTTAGACTTTGCAAACGCGTTTGATAAATTACCACATGATAAGTTGGTGTAGAAGTGGCAGAGGATAGGAATAGACTTTTGTCCCAAAATGCATCACCTTACACTTTGCTGCATTAAACTGACATCCATTCTTCCTTGCCCAGACTGTCAGTCTATCCAAATCATTCTGCAAAATTTTAACATCATCTTTATTAACTATTGCTCTATCCAATTTTGCATCATCGGCAAATAACTGAATAATTTCTCTCAAGTTTTATTCTATATTGTTAATGTACAAATTAGATAGTAGAGGCTCAAGAACAGAGCCATGTAGAATGCCACTAGTTACAGGCCTTCTACCCCTGAATAAACTACTCTCTGATATCTCTCCATTGACTATCCTCATATCCACTTCACCTATGTGCTGGAATTTATTGACCTTTATCCAACTAAGTTGTCACTGTATTATAAAACGTGAACAAGTTACTGAGGCATGACCAACCCTTAACCAATGTTGCTCCCCGTATAGTATCCACTTTCTGTCTATCCATTCCTGTATTTTGCTCTTGTCCAACTTCTGCAGCAGCTTGATTATGATGACTCCTGCAATGTTGCTTTGTCTGTAATTTGTTTCATGAGTCCTGGAGCCTCCTTTATACAAGAAGTAATTTCCCTCTCTTTTCAGCTCCCTGGGACTAACCCCAAAGTTAAGACTGACATAAAATGTGGTCAAAGGGCACTGCCAATTCCCTAGCACTTCTCATAAAACTCAAGCTTGTATACCATCCAATCTCAAAGCTGAATTCACATCAAGGCTCTGCAATATGCTATGCACCTCCAGTTCATTTACCTCAGTTTCCATATAAGCCTTTGCTTCTCTTGTTACTGCAATATCTCCACCTGGATGATAGTGACTGCAAAGTATTCACTTGGTAATTACAGTAAACCCTTGCCGAACGCAGGGGTTACATCATTAATACATTGCACGCACAGCAAAATCGCGTTCCGCAAAGTTAACTTTCTATGGAAAAAATGTGTTAGGTATAGTTCAAATTAAGAAAGTATGTATGTATAATTTAAACTAACCTAAATATTGTTGTAATTAAAATGGAAAAATGAAACAAATGTTAATTGAAAGGATTTTTATTACTGCTTAATAAGTAGGTACATGATACAATTATTTTTTTTAAAAGCTAGTGATTTTTGCTTGGGACAATGACTGACGCAACTCTTTAAAAGTTTTGCGGTAAGGAGTGCAGAGTTTTTCAATGCCTTTCATAAAGTGTCCTCTTCTTTCTTCATTTGGGTCAATCTCCATTGCAAAATCAGACAGTCCCCGTGCCTTTTTTAACAATTCGTTTAACTTCTTGTAAGTTAAAGACGCTTTATCTTCTTCTTCACTATCGGCTGGTGTTACAAGATCATCCAATTCTTCATTTGTCATTTCTCGATCATCATTCCTGATTAATTCTTTGACTTCTCCTTCTTCCATATCTGAAAATCCTTCGCTGCCAATTGCTTTTGCAATTTGTACGATTTCTTTGGCTTCATTTTCAATCGATGGAAATTCTTTAAAATTGTTGACAACGTCTGGCCAGAGCTGATGCCAGCAAGCATTCAATGTTGATGAATTCACTTGTTCCCATGCGAGTTTAATCATTTCTGTGCAGTGGCTTATGATGAATCGCTTCCAAAATGTCATTAGCGTGTCTTGCTTTCCTTCATCTAGTGCTTTATTTGCAAAGGTGTAAACATGCCTGACATAATAGGCTTTGAATGTTTTTATGATCCCTTGATCCATTGGTTGGATTAAGGAAGTGGTGTTAGGTGGGAGGAATAAAACCTCTACATTTGGATGCAATGTTGTGAGGGCTTCAGCATCGTGTCCTGGAGCATTATCGAGAATTAGGAGAACTTTAAAGCACAGATTTTGCTGTTTTAAGTAATGTTCGACTTCTATGAATTTTGAGGGCTTTTGTTACCCAAGCTTTTCTATTCCACTTCCACACAACTGGCAATTGCTCAACATTTTTTCCCTGCAATGCACAAGGCGTTTTAGATCGATAAATGAGCAGAGGCTTGCACTTGAAGTCGCCTGATACATTTCCACAAAAAAGCAAAGTGAGTCTATCCTTAAAAGCTTTAAAACCTGGGGCAACCTTTTGTGTCTTTGTGATGTAGGCTCGTTGTCCCATTCACTTATAAAATAGGCCCATCTCATCTGCATCGAAAACTTGTTACGGAACGTAACCCCTCTCTTCAATAAATTTCAAAAATTGGGGTTTGAATTTCTCTGCTGCTTCTTTATCTGCAGAGCCAGCTTCTCCCTGAAGCTTTACATTGTGCAAATTAAAGCAACACTTAAAGTTTTCAAGCCAACCTTTGCTTGCTTGAAAGTCAATTTTCTCTGATGATTGGCCATCTTTAGTTAAAACAAAAGAAAACAAATCTAACGCTTTGTTTCGAATAGCAACACCATCCACAACTGAGCCTTTTTCGTTTACTTGATTGTCAATTCACACTATTAATATTTTTTCCATCTTTTCCAATTGCGGAATTCTTCTTGAAACTTGAGCAACCTTTGCCGAAGTATCGCCTGAAGCTTTGACACTAGACCAAATATTTTCTTCAATCTCCCGTATTGTTCTTATGCTTGATTCATTTATAGCTAGTTCTCTTGCAAGCGATGAAACACGTGTACCATTTTTCAACTTATCTAAAATTTCAATTTTCTGAGATAATGTCAAAACTTTGCATCTGTTCGCTGCTTTATCATCTTCATTCTTCCTCTTAGATGTCGTATTGAATTTTTGAAATTAAAAGATTGCAACTCGGCCTAGGTCACTCAGCTAGCGGGCAGCACCAAGTAGGGTTGCCGGCCGATGCTCTGCAGCGTACCGCATATGAATGAAATTCTAGCGTTGGACAAATTAAATGGAAACAATTAATTCTAGTAGCAAGGCTTATACTTTGGTCATACATAACTGGTAATTAGTTTACGGAATTAACAACGTATATAAAGTATATTAATTAAAGGTAACTTTAATGAATAACTTCTATATTTCGGCAACATCACGTTGCCATCTTCAGGAACATAAAGATATGGTATGTGCATGTAGGCACTAACCAAAGCAAATGAGGAAGAAAGCAAGAAACTAATATTGTTCCTAAAGTCCTAATGGTGCCCTCTGGGGGACTAATTTGGTTGTCTTGGCAGTCGGGCTGAAGTTCTCATAATGTAAGTCTCCCAAATTTGGGGTAGTTTCATGCACCCAAATTTGTTGAGGTTAGGAACGTTTTTTAGAGCTGCTGAAGATTCCTTGAATAATCTTTCATATTTAAACTTGCTGCGGTATATTATTTTTGTTTTCTTCCAACAAATTCTATGGTGGGTATCTAAGGCATGGTCTGCCAGCCCAGAGCGGCTGTACTGGTGAAACCGGATGTAGTCTTTGTGTTCTGAAATCCTGATATTTGTTGTTCTGCCTGTTTGGCCAAAGTAGGACAGTTTGCAGCTGCAGGGGATCTAGTATACACCAGGTAGGTCTAGGGGAAGTGGTTGGTCTTTGGTAGAGCGGATAAGGGATGCCAACTTTTTATATGGTCTGTAACAGGAAGAAAGATCATATTTTTTGAGGATATTGGTTATTTTCTCAGAGGTGCCCTGGATGTAGGGGATGGTGATAGATTTGGTGTAATCTTTATTGTGGAGGGGGGGGAGGGGAGGTTGTGGTTTACTCGTTTTAGTATTTTTTGGGGTTATAGCCATTGGCTAAGAAAGTGTTGAGGATGTGGTTTAGTTGTTCAGTAGTTAGGGCCTTGTCATCTGAGCAGATTAATTTTGCCCTGTTATATAGTGTTTTTATAACCTCATATTGTTGTGGGGGGGGGATTGCTGGTGAATGTATCTGGGTGTATGGGTGGGTTTTCTGTAAACAGAGAAAACCAAAGATCCAACAAGCTGGCGAGTGATTAAAGTGTCTAGGAAGGGGAGGGTGTTGTTTTCCTCTTTTTCTAAGGTGAACTGGACTCTGGAGTGTTGGTTGTTTAAGTGTGTTAGGAAAGAGTGGAGTGTGTCTGAGCCATGTGGCCAAATAGCGAACACATCATCCACATAACGAAGCCAAATAGTGGATTTTTGTGGGGTGGAGTTTAAGGCTTTCTCTTCAAAGGTCTCCATAAAGAAATTGGCCAAGGGTGAGGAAAGTGGTGAACCCATGGCTGTCCCCTCTATCTGTTTGTAGAACTTTCCTTGCCAAACGAAATAGCCTGAGTTCATTGTGAACTGAAATAGGGCTGAGATATCGGGAGGAAACTTGGCTTGGATGAGCTCTAGGGTTTCTTTGAGTGGGACATTAGTGAATAGGGAGGAGATGTCAAAACTGACCATTGTGTCAGTTTTTGGAATGAGAGGTTTTCTATACTGGCTTTAAAGTGGGCTGAGTTTTTTTATGTGTGATGGTGTGTTGCCAGTATAGTGTGTGAGCATTTTGGCTAAATGTTTGGCTAATTTATATGTGGAGGAATCAATGCACTATGGGACGTAATGGCACATTTTGTTTATGTATTTTTGGGAGTCCATATAACCGGGGGCGGGGGGGATCTAGAGTGGAAGTGGTATCTTTAATTTGGAACAAGAATCTCCTTACTTCTATAAGTCAGTGTCCTCCACATCATTCCCAGAATTCTTTGTGTTGTCCTCACCATTTTGGCAATGTGTCTCCTAAATTTCAGATCCTTATCCACTATCACTCCAAGATGTATTATTTCCTACAACTCCAACAATATATCCCTACCAAGCATAAATTCTACATCCCATCTTTGTTTCCCAAATTTGAAAACCTTACATTTTGCAACATTGAACTCATATCCCCATTCAATTTATTCAGGTCCTCTTGTAAGGCCACAAGATCTACTTTTCATAGTTGACCGCTCTTGTTAGTTGACTACTCTTCATGGCTGGCCGAGTGGTTAGCATATTCGCTCTCCAGTCAAAAGGCTGCGTGTTCGAATCCCGCCGTGGGCATGGATGTTTGTGTTGTCCGTGGAAATACTAGTGGCGGTAGATGGCGTTGGTGTAGTTGCGGTCAGTTGGTGGATTGAGTGGTTGAGACAGAGTTGTAGAGCAGGTGCCCTCCCTGGAGGTGTCAAATAATAATAATAATAGTTCGTCCCAACTTTGCATCATCTGCAAACAACTGAATATCCCCATCCAAATCTTCACCAATATCATTAACATACAGGTTAAACAGCAATGGTCCTAAAACAGACCCCTGAGGCACACCACTAGTGACTTTCCTCTTCTGGGATATTGCTCTCCCATACACAACTTGCTGATAACTATCAGACAACCAGTCTTAGATCCATTACACTAATCTAATATCCAACCCCATCTGCTCTAGTTTGACTATCAACTTATATGTGGTAATCTATCAACAGCCTTTGCAAAATCTAAATATACTACTGTGTATTCCTCTCCTCTGTCCAAAGAAGCAATCACCTTATTATTAAAAAACTAGATTACTAAAGCATGACCTCCCTTTTGGCAAATCCATGCTGTCCATCAAATCAAAGATAATACTATTGTTTTCAACCCAATTCTGGATCCTAGTTCTCACCAGCTTCTCCAACAACCCACAACACCTGACACACAGATAGGCCTATAATTTGATGCTTGAGCTCTATCACCTCCTTTATGAAGCGGGACAATCTTGTCCTTGTTCCACTCCTTTGGAACTCGACCCAGTGCAAGATGTGCATTAAACAAATATGTCACGGCAGATGTCAACTCCCTGGCACATTCTTTCAGGTGACTGATCACATATCCTTTCCAGTGATTCAGAGAAGTTCACCTTACCTTCTTCACAAGAGTCCTCGGTTGGTGCATGTGTATATATATAAGTGAAATATTGAACATCTTAAACTTTATTCTCAGTACACAAAGTCATTCATTAACTGGTTTAAAATCAAGAACCAAGTGTTTCCATTTTTTTTTTTTTTAATCAATCAAGAATGCAGTACCAAAGGCTTTTTGATCTCCTCCGCTGTAAAAAATAGTATGTGTTCTGGTATCAGATATGCCACTTCCTTTCCATCGCACCTCCTGCAATGCTGTTATTCTCACTATAGTTCTGCAGTTCTTCACACACTCTCCTCAGCGCTCGTGGTCTGTTCTGGCTCAAGGCATTCCAGCGTCCAAACCAATATTCATAATCCTTTTTCCATTGCCTAGGTCGTTTCGTGAATTCCATCTGGGGTTAGAAATAAAGACTAGAAAGACCAAAGATATGACAGTTCTGAGAAAAAAAAAATCAGGTAAATGAACAGATTGGAATCAGTGGCAGAAGATATTAAAAAAAAGAGTTTTTACAGGGCAGGGTTGTCCCCTGCACCCAACTTTACAAGAAGGAAGCTGGCTATTCCCCTGGGGACTGGAGTACCCAGGGGTGTAGCCGGGTCACTTTTTACAACATGCATGGGTTACATTGGGACTATTCTTTAACCCTGGTCACCACATGGAGATGGGCTCTATATATGCAGTCTGCTATTACTTCCCTCAAACTCTCATTTACCACTTCCAATGCACTATCAACATCCAGTCCTTGCAGTTTTGCATAACATGGCACTAATTGAAGAAATCTCCTAAGTTTGGAATTACTTAGCCCTGTAATTCCACATATACCCCCCTTTAACTGAAAATTTCACATATTTAGCTACCTCCTTAAGACCATATGATCACTCTCACCAACTGGAGGCAATATGGTCAATATTGGCTATAGACACATTCTCTGATGCAATTACTAGATCAAGCACTCTCAAACCCCTTGTACATTCCATCACATGCTGCCTCGGGTAGTTATTTCCTTAGTAATGCATAAATTTCATTTCCTTCCTCCCATTTGTCCTTTACCTTTTCCAATCTCTTGGACTATAAAAAAAACAACCAACTGTATATTTTGTTCTGCTTACCAGTATTACACACACACCAGATGGTCTCAAATGTGCTATTTTCACTGGCCTGCAATTCAACTCCTCCCCTCTTTGGCTAAGTTCATCAGCTATCATCAATAATACACCTCCCCCAATCTTTTCCCTCTCTCTTCCTTGAAAACCTATATCCTTCACATATCGCACTAACTATATCAACTTCTGTTAGCCATGTCTCACTAATGCCAATAATCTTTGGCTAGGATGAACCCAATGCCCCCCCCCCTTTTTCCAAATGCTCAAGAGGCATTAGTGTACATAAAGCGCAATAGCCTCTTTGGTCTACTACTGTCCTTATGGTTTATACCAACTATCCCATTCTGTTATGGTACCAGTGATACTCACTTAGGCATTTTTTGAACATTCTTACAATCAACTCACCGGTATCTGTGTACTCGCTCAACAGCTTCCACTCTAAAAGCTCTAGTTTCCTTCATTTTGTATATCCACTTTCACTTCATTCAACAACACTCTCTTCTAGACTCTGAACACCAAGTTCATTCAGATGCAAACCATCCTTGTATAAATTCTTTCATTTGCCAAACTTACTCCATACATCCACATCAATTCTCCTGCATAAACTATAGATTGATTCATTTGCTATTATGACCCTCCTCCTTAGCTCAACTCTGTCATACAGTGGCAAATAGATTATCTTAACTCTCTCTCACTCTTCTTTTGCAACTTTCAGTAACTCTTTCATGTCCTCCTTCATACCATACTTTTCTCCTTTCAAATCATTCCTTCCAGCCAAAACAATCAACTCTTTCCTTACACTTTTACATTCTAATAGCCTTGCTAACATTGTTAATTTCTGTATCCAGAAAGCATGAAATAATCTTATGATAGAATTGCCATACAAGATCATCTCCTTAATCTTTCCTCCTCTCTTAGTCAAGTATTCCTTTCTCTTTTCTTGAACTTCTTTCTTTCTGCTCTTGGCTGAATCACTCGGCAGTTATTCTGCATGTGCTCAGCTCATGTTTCATCATGTGTATCACTCTGCATAAATACACCATTTCCATTATGGTCGACTCTTTCTTCTTTACATCCACAATACTATTATTACTCTGATTCTTTCTCTCTCAATCGTCTCACTTTTAATTTCTCTTTCAATCCTGTCTTCTGTTACACACATTTTCACATGTATTCATTATTCTGTTCACCACTTCAATCTTTTGACCTGACCCACACTTCTGACCCTCGCTTTCATAGCATCATAGCCATGGTACCTAGATAATGTGTATATCTTGCAAACATTGCACTTTCACGCTGGTTGAATTCCTCAAGCAATGAAGCCCTGGACTCCAATAGCATTGTTCTGCTTTGCATTGGTGCCATGTGCTATGCTATGTAACTTACCGTGAATTGCTTGAAGCTGAACTGTTTCATTTAGAAAAAATAGAGATATTAGTTGACTATATTAACTATATTTAAATAATTTTTTTTTTACTTAAAACTAGTCAATATTACAATACAATCTAGTTCTACTACAATTTTTAACCAATATCACTATTTTTTTTTATAAACTAAATCAGCATTTCCCAAACTATGTTCCGCAGAAAGTGAATAAGTGTTCCATGATAAATTATCAAAACTAATATGAGCCTGGAATAGTTTTAAATGCTGTGACAAGTTCAAAACATGTTTGAAAATTAGGCGCTCTCACTTTGCATGCGGATTGTGCTATTAAGGCCAACACATGCTGGACTTGACTCCACTGTTGTCGACACCTCCGAGTGCGAGTGAAGTATGGAGGTATCTATTCTAGGAAATGTGCGGTCACAAGCAAGGTCAATGCGATGTGCTGCGGCCCAGCACAGCTGTAGCGTGCACTGTAGTATTTTTGCAATGCGATACAGCCTACTGCAGCAATAGTGTGCACTTAGCTTTACATTGAATACGAGACCGATGATACTCGACTCTAACCAAGGTGTTCAGTTAAAATTTCAGGATTTGTGAAGTGTTCTGTCGTAGGGAAAGTTTGAGAAACTCTGAACTAAACAATTCAGCTTTCAGAGCTCTCCAAACACAAGTCTACCACTAGACACCAACTAATACTGAATGAGTTTAAAGCTTGGTTTGATGGTTTTTTTAATTTTTATCCTCAATATTTCTTAATATATACATGCATACATATTCCAATTCTGGCTACTATGTGACTACATGTCAATAATAATTCCACAGCAATGCTTGTTGTTTCTGTTCTTCTACATTCAAGTTTTTATTATTGTTCTTCAATCCACACTAATACTTTATTATTATTGTTATTATTATTATGTGACACCTCCAGGGAGTCCAAGGACTTACTTTATGATATGGAAAACAGAATATTTTTGATTAATAAATAATTATAAACTTATCAAACTGTGCTATAAACTCATTCATTGTTACTGTGGCATACATGTATTGAATAACTATGAAATTCCACAGATGTGTTTATGTATGCAGTCTACTATTATAAGATGGGTTCTTGTATAACCATGGTACTTAGATCAGCAGAAGAAATATCCTATAGGTTCAATTTTAGTCACTGATAAAAGGAAATTTATCTAGGACTTTTGTTCAGCTATTTTGAAGTACGTTAACCTTATGACAGTAAGGACGGTTTTCTCTGGAAGAAGCATTTTATTTTAACCCTGAAATTCAGAAAAATTAACCAGAGAACACAGACTTGTTAGGATTAGAAACATGAAATGAATATAGCAGACAGTGAGGGGGTGGGTGGAGAATGGCTTACAAAAGTGCCAGCACTCTATAGCTGTACATTTATTTTTAGAAATCCTTCCTTTGGGAGGGGGGGGGGGAGTGTAGTTTTCTTATTATATGACATTAAAAAAAATTGGTGTATGACAAACAAAAAAATAATGAAAATATTGAAATTTCAATTACCATGAAGGATAATCCTTCCTTAACACTGTGGTCTCTTGAAAAGTCTAATGCTACTTTTGTTGTTTGAATAGCAACAGGACTTTTAGAAGCAATTATTTTTGCCAATTCCACAGCAGCTGTTAGCATAGTTTCCTTATCTGGAAATATCCTTCCCACCAGCCCTAGCTGAAAAAACATAAGTGAAGTAAAACATTAGATCATAATCTCTTTTTATTACAACAGCTACACTTGGATAATATTACTGTAAAACATAAAAACAACTATTAATTTTGAAAAAGCACTATTTATTTCTTATAATGAAAAAAAAAAAAAAATTTCATATATGCATGATTATTTCAATTGTGTTTAGCACCAACACACACATCCAGTGTATGCAAGATGAAGTTAAGATTCATGAAGTTCATGGTCCTGCCTGCCCTCACCAAGAAAAAAAGCTATACCATTCTGCTAAACAATCAGTATATTAAAATGAAGATGTATCAACATATAATAAAGAATTTCATTATATAGTAAACTTTGTTATAACGTGATAAATTAATAGTTAAAATGTAAAAAGTGAGTTTTCAAGAGTTGGACTACTTTTAGAAATTTTAACCTCACAGACAAACTGTAACAGTAAATACGGCAAAAGAAGGTTTGAGACCACAACCTTGCTTATTGGGGATATTTCACAGGAGTGTTAGTGGATAGGGAGTTAAAGTTTAGGTGGCATAGCAAACTTGGCTAAAGCAGCTCAGCAGATTACTTGGTTACTGAAGAATACTTTGATGAGCAGAGACAAGCAGGTATTGTTCCTCTTAATCGAGCCTTGATAAGATTACAATAGAATCTCATGAAAACGTGCATAACATGCTAAAGTAGTACCAAAAAAAAAAAAAAAACGTTAATTATTTAACACAGTTTTGTATGATAATTTCCCATACTTTAGGAATAGTAAGAACGTCATTGCGGTTTAGGTTTGGTCTGTGTAGTAGGGCTTCAGAACGTTCTTTGTATAAACGTTCATGTTTAAATATAGATCTATGTAAAAGTTTAGCCTTTTCCCAATGGATCTTATGGTTTGGATTTTCAATTCCGTGTTGAGAGAGGCCAGATTTCTGCGGTTTAAGAAGACGAATGTGGTCTTGATGTTCCGAGATGCGTTTCTGAACAGACCTACCTGTCTGTCTAAAGTAAGATAATTTGCATGAGCATGGAATCTCATAAACACCAGGTAACATCAAGGGTAAGAATTTGTCCTTAGGAGAAAGGACAAATTCTCACCTGGTGTTTATGAGATTCCATGCTCATGCAAATTATCTTACTTTAGACAGACAGGTAGGTCTGTTCAGAAACGCATCTCGGAACATCAAGACCACATTCGTCTTCTTAAACCGCAGAAATCTGGCCTCTCTCAACACGGAATTGAAAATCCAAACCATAGGATCCATTGGGAAAAGGCTAAACTTTTACATAGATCTATATTTAAACATGAACGTTTATACAAAGAACGTTCTGAAGCCCTACTACACAGACCAAACCTAAACCGCAATGACGTTCTTACTATTCCTAAAGTATGGGAAATTATCATACAAAACTGTGTTAAATAATTAACGTTTTTTTTTTTTTTTTTTTGTACTACTTTAGCACGTTATGCACGTTTTCATGAGATTCTATTGTAATCATGCACCCTAACTGTATGTTATTCCTAATTTTTGTTTAAATACTGTACTGATGATGTCCTAAGATACTTAGGATGAAATATTTACAATTAAATAATTTTCACGGTGGTTTATACGTGTGTTTCTTCTAATTATGAATGTATTTCTGCACTCAATTGTAGGCATCTTATATGCTCATTGCTTAACTGTATACCATCACAGCTCTGATCAAGTCTAGTGTCAAGATTTTATCGTCTTTACCTTCAAAAATTTTACACAGGTCTGTAAATTAATGTTTTAATTAAAACCTCATTTAATTTTAACTTTTTTAGCCTAGCTGTTACATAGGGAACTACTCTCCATTACCAAAAATAGCTTATTCATTCCAACTTTGAATAATAATAAATTATGAACTGATAGCATAAGAAAACTCTATAATTAGTCCCAATTATGAACAGAGAGAGAGAGAGCCTCCATACCTCAGCTGGCTTTGACAAAGGCTCTTTAATTGAAAAGATCTGGATTTTAATCTCATGTATGTTGCAACGAACCTTTATCAGGGCTTTTCAAAATTAAAGGCGAGTTAACCAGTCTCATATGGAGGTGGAGGCTTTTCCTCCTGGTAACTTGTTTTTTTTGTCCCTCAAATTAGGCAAACCAGTCCCTGTGAACACATACCTATAGATATAAAATACCTTCCAGGGAAGCAGCAGAGGAGAGGCAAGCAGGCTGAATTAATTTTCTAAAAATCCATAATTATTATCATGATTCAGGCCTTTCATGGAGTCAAAACTATTGTGCTCGTGTAAATCTTACCTGTAATAATAAGTAAATTATTAGTAAATTGCCACTGTAAATTCCCCATTCTGTGTTGGTCCCCCCTCACAATAAACATGTACTGTGAGGGTATAAAATGTTTATACCTCTATATCTGAGCATTTCTCATCAAATATCATCTACTTCAGTTGTCTTTCCACATGTCAGGTTTCTGATGACTTTTTTCTACTTGGATATGTACTTCTGACTACATGCTTGAATATTTCTTACCACTGTTCTGTCACTCACATTTAACTATCATTCAAAGTAATTATTCAAGACATCCTGAATATCTGTCCTCAGCATTTGTGTCACTTTTTCCCAGTTGATTTCCTTTACCATACCTTTTCCTCCATTTCTCAGCTTTTTTCAATAGCTTCCAAGACATTTTTACCGCCTTCATGATATATATATCTTCTTACAAAAGTCTTCCCAGGACTTTTGTGTTACATTTTTTTTTGCATTCTCTCAGGGTACTTGATGACTTAACTGCCAAGAATGTTTGACGTGATTTCTTTTCTGCACTATCTCTCCAATTTCTTGAGTCTACACATGTCTCCCTAGCTGAATCACTGAATTTTGTCTTCAGATTTTGGCACAGTTTCTAATATTTGGTTCTTGATTTTAAACTCCTTCACACTTTTAATCCAATAACATTAGTAAATTTGAATCTACAGTTCACTTCTGAAAGCTGCTTGATTTTTGTTTTTTTTAAAACTTTAGTACACATATTTGTTTTCAATATGATATTCATTTTCAAAACTAAAATGAAACTCTGCTCAAAACTAATCATCCCTATTTCAAATCTTTTGTATATTCTTATATCATGAAGTAGTATAAAGGTATCACTATGAGCAGCAACATAGACTATTTTTTGTGCCTTTTCTCTAAGTGAATTTGTTCATATCTATATTGAACTGAAATCCATGAGGTACTTGCCGTTCCTATTAGCTTTTCTTCAATTTTCTGTGCATTTTCCCAAAACTTTCCTATCTGATATTCACTTCCTATTCCGCTCTTTAGTAAGATCTGCTACAAGAATCAGTTCATCCTTTTTTGTCCACTGTCCTTTCTAATGACTTAAAAAAGATCTTTTTTCCTTAGATAAGAACCTTCTATGGAAACATGGGTACTTTAATGAATGAATTAATGATTTTTCAAATTTTTTAAAAATTCTGTTTATGTTTATAATTTTATCTGCATAACTGGGGATATAAATAGCTGAACAAGTTATTTCAAAATGCCAGTTAAAAATTTCTGAAAAATATATGTTTTCTCTATTTAGTCTAGAAGGCATTTGTTTTTCAGAAATTTTTAATATAGACCAAGAAGAATCATGTAAAAATTCAAAAATTTCAAAAACAATGACTCACACTTTTTGCTGTATCAGGATCCACTGGAGAACAAGTAAAGGCATATTCTCTGATGAGACTATCATTACCTGCAATCTTTGGCAACCTTTGCAGTGTACCCATATCTGCAGCCATTCCAACATCTACTTCCTGTAAATAAGTAGAAAAACAATATTTATTTAAATATATAAATCTTTAAAAATGATTAGAAACAAAAGGCCTCAAATTAAGACTCAGTCCTATGATAATTCACTTTTATTATTAACATGTGACCTTCATAGAGTAAGAGACACATCGTGAGAAGTAGACACTATTGCACACAATGATCATCCAACCATGCCTTAAACTGATTCAACGTATCTACATTCATAACATACTCAAGCAATGCATTCCATTCACCAACCACTCTCCATGCAAAGAACCTACTCCTCACTCCACTGCTAACTGGAAACTGTACACTCTTCCTGTACAGTTTCCAGTAATGGCCTCTTGTTCTACTGCCACCCGTCCCCACCATTCTAAGAAAAATCTCTTCCATGTCAACCTGATAACAATCCCCGACTAGTTTATGTCTCAATCATATCCCCCTTTTCCTCCTATTCACAAGGTAATGCAATTTACACTCTCTCAATCTGTCCTCGTACTCCACATTCCAAAGACCGCTGATCACCTTTGTGAATTTACTCTGGATCTCTTTCTAACATATCCTCATCACCATGAAAATCCAGTGACCAAATCATTTTATTTCAATCTCACTAAAAAAAAAAAATTTAAACCTATAGTTTTTGGATTATCTAATCCTTAGCTTTCTCAGATTAAGGATTAGGTAATGCAAAAATCTTGTCCTGGAGAACAGGATCTCAACAAATATGTTTGCCCACTCACATTTGGCAAGTAGATTTTACCAGCTGGCAAAGAGCTGCAGACTAAATAAAACAGAATGTTTTTATTTAATACAAAAAATAAAAATCTAAGAAAAAAAATAATTATAAATAAAAAGTTAACTTTAGGAAAAGAGATGAATATGCATCATACGAAGGACCATTCTAATAACAAAATGAATGTGTAAATTATATTTTACAAAAAACACTATTATTTTTGCTGTTTATTCTATTCTTCCTAGGGAAAGTCAATAAGTAATATATTTACTGACTTTTTTTCCCCTTAGTTCTCACACAAAGGAAATGTTATCTAAGCATAATTACAGTACCACTAATCACTTTATGACTTATTGAGATGAGATATCTTTAAAAAATAATAAATGAGATGGAGCATCATGGGCAGGCAAGTTTTTTGCATGATGAGTAGGATTTTGCATAATTTGTTGTGATATACCCCAAAGAATTGAAAACGAAGTTACACTTTAGAATAGGTTGAAGATTTGTGGGTTGCAGAGATCGGATGATAGGTGAAGGAGGGATGATATGATTGAGACATTTAAATTACTGAAGGGTTTCTATAAGATTGATCCAGAAGATATTTTTGAAAATATGACTGGTGTTGGGAGGACTAGGGGCCATGCATGGAAGCTGGGCAAGAGCGTGGTTGACAAGGGTGTTAGAGCTAGGTTTTTTACTTGGAGAGTGGCGAATGAGTGGAATAAGCTTCCAGAGTCTGTTGTGGGTGCTACGACTGTGAATGAGTTCAAGGCAAGGTATGATAGATACTGTGTCAATGTCGAATAGTTGTTCTTGACATGATGTTAGGGCCTCCCTCGATGAGTATGTCGACTCCTTGGAGTTGCCCGGAACAATAAATAACAACTTCTGCTCTATGACATGAAAAACTAAATTTCAGTTTCAAAGATGTAAAAAACAGAGAGAACATTTGATAATAAATTATAAAACATCCCATTTTCCTTTACTGCTTAGATTCAAAGGCCTATCTTGGCCAGGTAAGTAGGCTTTGTAGAAATCCAAGTAATGAAGTGATAGGATGGTCAATTTTATCATTGCATTACTAGATATCTCTCCCTAGTCTATTATATCTGTCTTACAGGATGAAAGATTAGTTTCCAGGAAAAGGGGAGAGGAAGAAGGAGGATGCCTCTGCATAAGAAAAAGCAATAAGGTGTCACATAATAATAATAATAAAATTGCTTACAAAAGGCAAGAGGCATGTTGGTAATTGGAAACAGTTTAACTTGTTTGTATGTGCAGGGTTTGAAAGAAATGATTGTATCTACGTTAGCCGTATGCATGAACAGAGAACAAACAGAATGGGAGAGCAAAGCTTAGTAAAACAGGTGCTTTATGACAAGATGGCAGAAAAGACACAGAAGAATACATCAAGATTGGTGAGGTGATGTATGTGCTTTAGAAAACTGAAATATAAGATTCTGCAAATATATTGGAGTCCTCACAGATAACTAAGGAAAATTATTGATAGAAGTTAATAACCAACTTTTCATATAGTACTATTATAGTATTCTATACACCCCTTGAAGGTACATATTGAGAATTTGATGATGTTTTAATATAGCTTTTGGCTTTGATAATGTCTCTTCACTCCTTAATTTTCCTTATAATTCTCATACCTGTGGTTTCAAGTCTGATCAATTATTTCATTTTGTCCCAAATCAATATTTCTATGAGGCATGGTTCAATTAAATTTTTAGCATTTATGAAATATTTCCTCATGTATAGAAACAAGTAAATTTAAGTAAATGCATCATCATCAAATTCCTGCCATGTACCCTCAAGGGGTGTACAGGATATGATAGTACTACATGAAAAAAATTACATCATTACTAACTTCCTATCTACAATTTTCCTCCAAATCAGTCTGTTACTTGTCAAGACTCCAACATTATCAGATCTTATATTTCTATCATCTAAGGCACTTTGTGCTGTATCAATCCGCCTATATCTTGGTCTTCCTCTGGGTCATTTCGCTGCCAACCTGTCAGAGAACACTTGTTTTGCTAATCTTTCTTCGCCAATTCTATTTAAGTGACCATACTACCTGAGATTAGCTCTGCTAACACATTCCTGGATATTGACAATGTCAAGTTCTTTCCTAATATCCTTGTTTTTAATATGATATTGCCATTGATGCCATCTGTTCACACCTATAATCTTTTTCAGGACTCTCATATCTGCAGTCTCTAGTCTTAGGTCAAGTGTTTTACTTCTGACCCAGCTCTCAAATCCATAAGTTAAAACTGGTTTGAACACTGTCTTGAATACAGCTAATTTAGTGTTCCAACTAATTTCTCTCTTATTCCATATGAATTTATTCAATTGACTTCCCACCATACCAGCTTTGTTGATTCTGTTGTCTATTTCCATATTTAATTTACCATCTTCAGTAAAAATCGTGCCTAAGTAGCTGAAATGTTTTACTTGTTCCACAGGTTCTCCATTCACAACACGGTTGACATTTTCAATGATTCTGCCTATTTTCATTGTCTTTGTCTTTTTATTGCTGACCTTTATACCATATCTATTACAACAGCTATTCAATTTAGTCAGAGAATCTTGCAGACTTGCAGCAAATTTATTTAGAAGTATAACATCATCCGCATAAAGCAAAGAGCTGACATTAACATCTCCAATTTTGATATCATGTTTAATATCACTTTCCTTCATAATGTGATCCATATAGATAATGAATAACAGAGGGGATAATGTACATCCTTGTCTCACACAAGATTTTACATTAAACTATCTTCCTGTACTTCCTTCAATTCTAACTGCTGACTTACAACTCAAATAAAGACTAAGTATTGCTTCATATAATGCCCCATTGAACCATATACTGTAGCGTATTGAATAGCTTTTCTCTTGGCACCTTGTCATATGCCTTTTCCAAATCGACAAAACTTTTCAATATAATTTATTTTGGCATCCATGGAACTAATGTACTAATATCTATTAGGAAAAACAAAACAAACAGAGCTATTTAAAACACAATTTTCCCCTTTTGTGACATTATTTTTAAATGTTTACCATAATACACAAGCTTATATAAATTACATTTTATGTAATTTATATAAGCTTTTGATCTGACTGTTTATAGTCTACAAAAATAAGGTTTTTCTTTTTCCTGAGTCATCTAGCTTACAATGATTTTTAGGGCTTTCCAAACAACTAGTTTTATCCCTTGGTTCTATACAAGATAACATTGATAGTGGGACCTCTTTAGATTCTTTAATACTTCTACCTTAACTTACTTTTCCTCTTTGTCCCTCATGACAACTAATCTGAGACCTATTTCTTTCAGATACCTGTTCTTGTACACTTTCTCTCCAGCTCTCCCAACCAACCTTTCTTCTTTCCTTTTTCCTTCTAGGATCCATGTCAAAACTTATCTTGGAATCACTGCTGCCCATTCTCAGTACATGTCAATTGATTTCATCAATCTGCATATTTTTATTTCAGTGGCAACTTTTTTTTTTTTTTAAATTTCCATGTCTCTGATCCATATATCATTGATACTTAAGATCTTTATTTTGGTTTTATTATAATATTTAGATGATTTTCATATATTATTTAATTTTATGAAAACAGTATATGCTTTTGTCAATCTTTATATTCCTGTCAATTCCACGCTGTATCATCATTAGCTCCCAAGCATGTAAAATTTATAACTTCAGCTGACAGGATACCACATGGAACTCTGTTACACACTGCAACAAATGGAGATGGATACGACACTCATTATGTGGATTAGAGGATGGCTAATGGACAGATACCAAAACATAGTGTATGGATGAGCAGAATCCAGGAGAAGGCAGGTGCTAGTGGTGTGTTGAAGGGCACTGTGCTTGGACCACTGCTGTTTACTTTGTACATAAATGATATGGGAAAATTAGAAGGAGATATTCAGTGGTTTTCTAATGAGCCAAGTTGGGTAAGATATAGTTAATTAAGGTGATGTAGAGAGAGAGAGACCTTGCAGGATGGTTTAAATAGGCTAACATGGACAAAACAATGAATGTCAATTTGATGTGGAAAAGTGCAAAGTTTTGCATTTTGGGATACAAAAATTACAACATCTATACTACATTGAGATAACTGTACTCCAGGAAATTGATGAGGTCAAGGATTTGGAGGTAGTAATATATAGAGAGCCAAAGTTTAGATGGTATATTGCTAACAGGATTACTTTGTTATTGAAGACCACACTAACAAGCAGAGATTAGGGCGTTATCATTCCTCTTTATAAAGCCTTGATATGATTACATCTGGATTACCGTGCTCAGGTCTGGTCATCTGGGTTTCTTGGAGATGAGTAAGTGGTGGAGAGTGACCAAGAATGTTAAGTGGTCTGTGGAATGCTTCCTGTGAGGATAGATAGAGGGTTTGTGGATTGCAGAAATTGGTTAATAGGAGGGGAAAAAAAGGGAAGGGAAGATATGACTAAAAAATTAAGTTACTTAAAGGATTTTATAGGACTGATGCATGGGAAATGTTTCAGTACTTAGCTAGAGAGAGCAGAACAAGAAGTCATCCGTGGAAATTGGGTAAGAGTGCAGTTAGCAAGGAATTTTCGCTTGGAGAATGAATGAATGGAATATGTTACCTGAGTCAGTTGTGAGTGCTTTGTCTGTTAATGGTTTCAAGGAGAGGTATGAATAGATATTGTGTTAATAGTTTGGATCTCCCATAATGGGTTTTAGGACTCCATGGAGGCACCCATGCAATAATAATAAAGTTGATCAATTTTAATTTCTTTGTGGCATTTTCCGTTCAATTTAAGAACTGTTTAGTCATATTTATTTTAAGACCAACCTTTTCAACCATTTTATACAATGCTTCTGATTTTGATCATATATCAATGTATTCTGGTGATATCTTAATAATAGTTAATATTGTAATAACAGTCTGTGCTAAAAAAAATATATATATATATATATATATTTTTTTTTTCCCAATCCATTTCATGATCTTCTATAGTTGCATTTATTTATACCAAAGAACATATCAATGGCATAGTAATGTGCTCTTTGTATGAATTTCTATGGACTGACAAATTTCTTCCATACAGGCTTTTAATAGTTGCAGCTTAATTTGTATACCTCAAGAAATTGAGTGCCATTCATGTTTGGCTTAAAGATGATAAGAGATTACCAACACCCAAAGTGGCATTAATTAATACCACTCTGGGCATTGATACATCTTAGTGATAGTTGGATGAGTGTCTTAAAATACTACCTTTTTTTTTTTTTTTTTTGGCAAATTTTCAAAGTATTTTGCTTAGAGAACACTCAAGCATAAGATGATAGAAGCTCCTATGTATGAATTAAGTTCTATCTGGAGTGGTTTAGTTGTTGTATATTCTCAATCCTATAACAGGGTTCAGAAAGCTTGATGGTGTAATGGTTCGATGTCAGTTTTTGATGTGTGGTTCTGATGCAAGACAGCATGCAGATACCATCTAGTATGTCATATATCAATGAAAAAGATGCCATTTGTTATTTTACTTATGTGAACTTTCTGATGATATAAACTACCACCTTGATTTTTCAATGTCACTGATTGACAACACTCATTCTTGGGTACAGCTTTCCCTACACCATTTTCCTCAAAAGATTATAACTGCTAGTTATTCAAGAAACAATAATCAACAGATTTCTTCTTTCTTCCTAACCACTCGTGTTGTAGGCTTTGCAACTGTTAATGTGCGAACTGATAAAAATGAAACAAAATAAATATGAGAAAAAAATTATTTCAATATTTCCATTCCTCAGGACCAGCAGTGTCTGTCCCACTATTAGGAGGGATAGATACTTGAAGCCCAGAATGGCATTAATTAACTCCGAACTGAAACTTGTGCATTTACAGAAAGGATTTCTAAAAGTTCAGTGGCTTGCGACATCAGGAGAGCAATGGAGAAAACACATAAATCTGATATGAGGCAAAGAGATTTCAGCCAGAGGAGATTGAGTCATACACACTAACATGAATCAAAGATGTGAATAAATGCTATCTAAGAAGCAAAAAGACCCAAAAGTGTATATGTCAGTCCGACCAGTTCAGGTCATACTTTACAATCCCACAGTATATTTATGGATATTTATGTGGTAAATGAAATGCACTAGATGGTGTGAGACTATATTCCACTTATTTAGGACTGAATTTGCATGGAAAAAAGTTCAATGTTTGGTTTCTAAGAAGATTTCCTGGATTATCTATCAATTAGTGTATCCACAGCACCAATGCATATAACCTAGAATGGAAGGAATTTATATAAAAAAATATTGAATTTCCTAGAGGAAATGGACATTACTAGGGTTGGAACTAGACCATGAGGGTGTGCATGTGTGTGAGATTGATGGATCCAGAAGGATTGGAGGTCTCAATTTCCTATGTATAACATGTTTCTCTTTGCTTGACTCTTCATGGCTGTTTAAAATGAGTCGAAGAGAGGAGAAAAATAACACAGCGAATTTCATCCAAGTCTTTTGCAAAGCATGATCTAGGTAGTACACAGTACTACCCACATACTAGAATTCTTCAAGGCACATCTAGCCAAACAGTGAAGTAAGATTATTCACTAGCTGAGCTGGAAACCTCATGAAGAATTACCATCAGCTTCATGGCATAATGCACCCAGTCTGCTGAATAGCCATTTTAAAGTTATATCCATGAAAGGCAGAAACACTGCATCTCTCCAAGATGTCCAACATAACTTTGAAAACATCATGCTGAAAGAAATGAGGAAAAGCAAACTGTTGACACCTTGGAGAGAAGTAGAATCCAAACATGTTCAACAAAGTCTCCAATAAGCAAAGTAGTGGTGGTGGTATTAAATTAGGTAGTAAAACTCAACTCATCTACTACTACTTAGTGGTGACTAGTACCAGAGAAGGAAATGAAGAAAAACTGCAGCAATAAGTATGGATGTGCATTGAAATAATAATTCAACACAGGTGAATAGGCAGGTCTCAAAAATATTTATTTTTTGGAATGTTAACAAATGTGATCTGCACAAAGTGCAAAAAAATAATAATATAGAGATTCATAAGCTAATTAAGGGACGAACATACAAGTGACTTACTTTAATCTCAAATGAAGCATCTTCAGTACAATATCGAATGTCACAAGCACACACTAGATTAACGCCACCTCCAATACACTTGCCATGCACAGCAGCTATTACAGGCTTCTGACACTGAAAGATTTTTTAAAAAAAGAAACAGAAGATTCACTGTGTGAAATGAATAAATATAAAACTGAAATCTTTCTTAAGTATTAAACAATAACTTTACTGGGATCACTTTTTTTTGGTCCACTGATAAAAGCAACTATCTCAGAAAATCTCCTCAGGGCTTTACAAGCAGTTATTCATAGGTTTTTTTTTCATATAGATATTTTTAAATTACTACTTTCAAATCAGTAATTTAATATATTAAATGGATTTAATTTCATAAATTTAAAGAATATTTAAATTCTTGAGTTTCAGATATATGAAGGAATGCCATTCATGTCAAAGATGTTTTCATTTCTAGATTTCACCATTAACTTACCACACAAAAGACAGAACAACACAATTATCTAGAAAAATACAATTATCAAATTTAAAGTATCATGAAGCCCAATATCAAGTGTGCTTCTTTGAAAACTTGAAAAACTTCTGAAAGCAAGAAAAAAAGAAATTTAGATGTAGTCATCATTATCATAGAGGCTCTGTAGCTCGGTTGGTACAGACAAAGCCTTATGGTTGGGAAAAAAAAAGACAGAGGTTCAATTCCTGTCCATGATGTGAGGAGCCTTATCTGGTCTCTTTTGACTAAGGGTAGTTAGCCGGTCTCATACAGAGGTAGAGAGTTTTTCACCTGGAAACTCAGGTTTTTCGTCCCTCAGAACATGGATTAAAGCAATGAATACTTACGACCCAGCATATGCCCGATTCATCAGCTATGCCGGTCCCAAAGCCCGGATAAATGGGGTGGATTGGAGAAAGCAATGGTGAACTAACTATCCTGTAAAAATCTCACTGGAATGCTTTGTGTCAAGATGGCCTCCAAAGTCACCAAGAGTCAGACATAATTGAATGGTTAAATTAAAATAAAATAGCATTGTTACCCATAAACCATTTGGTTTGGTCATATTGATCCTTCTTGGTAGCATCATCATCATGCTACCAAGAAGGATCAATACGAAGTGAAAAATGCATCAGTCTTATTACATAAAATATACGACACAGTAAAACTCATGTCCCTACATTTAACCACACTCTCCAGCAGTGTAGGGCATTCCAGTCATCTATCAACACCAAAATGGGCCACCCTCCCTTCCCTCTCTCTCAACCCCTCCCCACTTTAACAACGAATTCCTGACACATACCCTCAGAGGAAATACGGGATACTATGAGAGTACATGAAAAGTTCACACCATTACTTACTTCCTATCGACAATTTTCCTCCAAATTAATTTATTATCTATCAGGGCTCCAACATTGTCAGATCTTATATTTCTATCTTCTAAATTCTAATCAAGATCTTGGTTTTCTCTGTATCTCTATTCCTGCAATCCTAGCAAATAACACTTGTTTTGCTAACTCTTCCTATCCTATTCTGTTTAAGTGAATATTCCATCTGAGATTAGTTCTGCTCATAAATTCTTGAATGACAACAATATCAAACTCGTTCCTAATATCCCCGTGTTAAATATGATTCTGCCACTGATGCCATCTTTCACACCTCTAATCTTTCTCAGAACTTGCATATCTGTGGTATCTTCAGTCTTTGATCAAGTGTTTTATTTCTAACCCAGCAGTACTCCACCACCGTGTTTTCCCTTCCTATTCTGTTGAAAAATGCTGTACCCTGATACTTCTATTCCTGTTGGTATATCATCAGCACCACCAATTCATATCCTTTATTCCAGATACTCCTGGCATTAGTATAAAGAATAAAAACGTCACTGTTTCTATACCTGTCATTATTCCCTCCAGACTCACTGAATTCAGCTTTACCCAATGTATTCATTTTAGAAACGAATTCCCAATGTATTCCCTCTTCTCCGAAGAACCTATTCCCACAAGAGGCCCCCCCCCGCTACCATCCACCCTGATAATTCTAGTTTCCCTGCATTGACACATTGACTTGTTCAGAGAACAGCATTCTCCCCAGATGCCTACATCCTTCCTCATTCAAATGCAAGCAGTCTTTCACATACAGTTCCTTTCTGTCTTCAATTGACCTCCAAGCATCCATGTATTCCAAGACTCTCTTTCAACACATTCTGGCTATCATACTATTCATTATTAATACTCTTCTCCTCAGCTCTGCATTATCATACCTAGGCAACACACAATCTTCCCTCTATGAGTCTTCTTCTGCACAACCTCAAGCATGAACCTCAAATCTCCTGTCACTTCTGAAGTCATTTGTACTTACCATCACGATCATCTCATCCTCCCTTTCAGCTTGCTAAATTGTCACAGCCACACTTTCTATCATTCCTACAGGCAAACACTCCTCAAGCATTCCCTCTTGCACCACAGATCATTGAATCTTCATATATCACACCTCTTACCACTGTTCCTTCCTTGTTCACCTGCATCCCCCCCCCCTCTCTCTCTCTCTCTCTCTGCTGTTACACTTTCTTTGTTCCCTATTTACCTGTTGTTCTGGCATCTTTCCATCCCTGGTTCCCACACTCCCTCACATTTTTCTCTTTTCCTCTCTTCTACTGTTTCTATTCTCTCCTCTTCTATCATTCCCATAACTCTCTCTCAACCCTACTCTGATTCGCTTTACATTCATTATTTCTAGTCACTTAAGCTCTTCTTTCAAGTTTCTCAACTCATTCCCGAGACATTCCACCTCCTCGTTCAGTGCATCTCTCTCTCTGCAACTTACCCACTCTTGCTCACCATTCATCCTCCCAACTAAGACCATCTCCAAAAACTTCACAATAATTAAAACTGACAAACTATTATAAGACTATTTTTAGTAAATAAGGGTATGGTTTGCCAATAGTGAAAAACTTAAATTTTCATGGTAGTGTGTGCCAGTTGAGAAATTTTCAAAGTAGCACTAGTAATATTTTTTTTTTTTATTACAAAGCAACACACACAATCTTCAGCAAAAAAAAAAAATAAAATAAAATAAAATAATAATAAATAAATAAAATAATAATGTTATGGCATATTCAAAGTGGAAAAAAATGTGTATATAAACAGAAGTGCAAAAAAATTATTTCATGCTGTTCAGCTTCCTTCCTTTTTTTAAGGATAAAAAATAACAAACCTTCATATTTAACTTTCATGATATAAAGATGACTTTTTTTTAAGTACAGACAATAACAAATAATTTATATGTAAAAAATACAATAATTTCAGCTGATTGCTATTCCCTAAAAACTGAATACTGTGACCCAGAAAGGAAAAAAAGTAATGGCTGGAATAACCAAATAGCAAAGAAATAGTATGGACATAGATAAGAGAATAATTATTTCCTTTCATTTCTTTACAAGTAAAACAAAGTCATAGATTTCAGATACTGAAATGTGAAATATACATGCAGTGAAAAATATGAAGTTATAAGAAAGTACACATTAATAATTCAATTATTGTGAGTGGTCGCAGTGAGTGTGTGTGTGTGTGTCAGGAGGTGGGAATTGGAATACTTCAAGATGAAAATAAAATTTAAATCAATTTAGCATAGGACATATCTCAGATAATTTAGCCATACATTTTGCAATGGTCAAGAAACAGAATTATTGTTAATGAAATGAGCACTCTACAAATAACAACAGGAGTAATACTCTGTTTCATTTTTCAAATGTATTTAATACTATTGAATAGAAATTTGTGATATTTTAAAAATTATCCTCAAAATAAGAATGCCATGCAATTTGATAATTTCTTGTTCAGAAAAAGCAGAAAGAGTTGCTCACAAACAACAAGAATATCTAAACATGTAAGCATAACATGATATGCATATTTCCATGCATCAGAATAGTGCAAGAAGAAAAAAAAAGTAATGTTCAAGCCATATTTATTGGAATAAATGTTGCTTGGTAGCATCTTTTTTTCTCAGAATATTTTAAAATAATTTTTAAATATTTGGAAATTAGCATGAAAATAATTTCTATATTTTGAGTTACACATTTTCCAAAGTGAATATTTCTCTTGAAAACAACCAAAATGTTTATGTGGAATTTCCTCTATTAGGAAATTCCAGATACTCAATACACTCTTTAAGTCAAGAGGTAATTAAGGTTGCAACACCACTACAGTTAAATTAGTCATTCTTATGATTAGTTTTAATGTTCAGTTGGCAAAAATAGAAAATAATACCCTCTCCCCCTCAAAAAAAAAAAAAAAAAGATAAACTATGTTGAATGCTTATGTAACACATATGCACTTAAAAAAAAAAAATAACAAATAAAATAAAATAAAAAATCCTTTCTTTCCAAGATAACTGTATCAAATAATTATTCATTTTTGATAATAAAAGTAAAATTATTATAAATTAATAAATTATTTTGACATATTATATCAGCTTGTAAAAAATAATTCTGTTTAGGTTTTCTGCTAATCGATCAACTGAAAATGAAACAAGACATTGCTGATATATCGTGCACTACTGCTCGAGGCTTAAGATGCCAACTCCTTGGCACATTCCTTCAAAATACATGGTGATATATCATCAAGTCCCACAGCCTTATTAACATCAAGTTTACTTAATTCCCCATATGCCTCTCACTCACTCAGTCTCTCCTCCTCCTCCACATCATCATCCACTGCTCTCAAACTCACCATTATGTCACATGGATAAAAGACCTTTATGAACTGCTCATTAACCTCCCTACCAGCAAGTTGGATGAAATAGTGAGACCAAATTGCACTTCTTATCCATGTTATACAATGGTTGTTACAGAATCATATCCAGATTTAGCTAGACGTCTATAGATGTCATGGCCGGTTAGGGGGTTAAATATCTTAATTATATCCTCTGCAGTAGTTGTCCTTATACCATTTTCTCCAATCAATGCCATCCTGCTATAATCTTTTTTTCTTCTCTTTTGGCTTCATTAGCTAACTGTTGCTCATACCGAACTTTTGCTACCCTTACCAACAGAGTCACCCTCCTTTTTACTGTTTTTTTGTATTCCTCATGGAATTGATTATTACCACTCCTCTTATGTTGCCTCCATAATGCATTTTTTCTCTGTATTGCTCATCCATCCATCCATCCATCCATCCATCCATTTCTTACCTACCATATTTAACTTTCTGATCTTTGGAATACAAGATCGATGCTGCTTGCTTGGGTGATATACAAGAACTAGTAGCACTGATCTCCTTTCCACCCAACTCCTCATTCCATGCTACAGCTGCAAGCTATCCCCCTGAGCTTCTCCTAATCACCAGCCATGTAGTTCCACATATACCCTTTCCTCACATGGTTGGCATGAAGTAATCACTTCATGGTCACTCTCACTAACTGGAGGGAGATTTGACATCTCATTTATAATTACATCCTCTGCTGAGATGATCAAATCCAAGACCCTCAATCCTCGTGTGCCCTCTTTTACATAGTTCCCGAGGTAACTGTTCCTCAAAAACTCAAGAAATTCATTTTCTTTATTTCAGGTTGCTATCTCGTCATCCAAAATTTATACTGCCTTAATTAAAATCACCTATAATGATCACCCTTTTCCCATTTGCTTGGATAATTTGCTTATACATTTCCTGGTCACTGTCCTCCACATTACAGTCTATAGTTAACATCCAATGAAGCATTTCATTACATTCACCACTATTTCACACCATACTACCTCAAAACTACTACCACTGTTTCCCCCTTACATCACTACTCTCTCCACATTACCAGGTCTAACATCCAACAAAGCATTTCATTCTAATCACCTCTATGCCACACCAAACTGCCTCAAAACCACTACCATAATTTCCCCCTTGCATCTCTACCTTTATGGACATACATCAATAGCAATCATTCCACCTCCCTTTTTTACCCTTTCTATCTTCACAAAATAGATCATACCCTGCCATCTCTATTCTATCAGGATGTCATCCTCATCCAATCATGTCTTGCTCTTTCCAATAATTTTTCAGTGAATGAACTCAATCAATGCATTATTTCCCTTGTTTCTGATACTTCTAGCATTCGTATAGCCTTGCACAGCTTATTCCTGGATCTATAACAAGTTTCACTGATACCACTTATTTACATGCGACTTCTCCATACTTTCTTCGAGTCATTTCTTTTTTCTCCTTGCTCATCCCAAAACCTTCTCCAAATTGAACTGTTTTCCCTACATCCCAGATCATTCCCTTCCCTCTTTGTCTACACAGAGATTCACATCCTCTTGGAGCAACAGCCTTTCTCACAATGTGTTCCCCTGTCACCCCATTTCTCTGTTTGCTTGCACAGCTGTTCTCTCATTCTCTACTCATGTTACCCACTTCAATCTCTCTCTGTCCTTCTTTACTCTCCCACTCTTTCACATTGCTTCTCACTTCCAGCAGTCCCTTCAAATGATTCACACTGACACCATTCAAATGCAGTCCACTCTTATACAGTTCTATTCTTCCTTCAAACTTATTTCACACATTAACAAACTGCATTCCTTTCTCTTTGCACATTTTTGCTAACATATCATTCATAATTCTTGCTGTCCACCTCATTCATTACTGTCATACCTGGGCAACACACCAACTACCTTTCCTATCACATTATTATCTTTTATCTTTCTTAACAACCTCTTGATATCCAATCTTATATTCTCCTTGTTCCCAGTCAAGTCATTTGTACCTATACCATTACCAACTGCTTTGCTCACTTACTCCTTATATCCAACACCTCAATCACTCTATTCATTTCACCTCCTGGAAAACTAACCTTGTGCATCTTCTCTTTTACCACACACCTCTAATCACTATCATTCACTCTTGCTATTTTATTGCCATCACACACAACTTATTCACTCTCAAACCCACTCACCACCTTACCATTAATTGTCCTCTATTTTCATTGTTATTGCCCACTTCATCATTAATTTTTTTTTTAAAGTCATTATCACCCGCTTTATCATCACTCAAACTCTTTTCCTCACCATCACTTCCACTCTGAACATTCATACAATCTTCAAACTGCCGTGTCAGTTACCATGCCATGTTCACTACTCATATTTAAACAAGCTTCATGGTCCATCAGAATATCACATTTCCTTTATACCCACACTCATTTTTTTTCTCTTATTCAGCCTTTCTACATAAATATCCATGACATCTTCCCACGCATACATACGACATTTATGGTTCCGTACCATTTTTGAAAAATCCATGCCATAGCACACTGATACAATGTGACAGTGGAAGGCAAATCATTGCATAGGTTGGCACAGAAGACAAAGTAAACTAAAAGTAAATCATTGCAAACCTATGCAAGGATTTGTCTTTCACTGTCATAGTGTGCTAACAAAAACAATGAATTTATGATATTGACTAAGAAATTTATCCAAACAGCATTGCAATCTCCAGTATCTCACAGTTACACAATCTACAATTTAGACAATATTGGCACACATTTAAATATAAAATTTACTTAACTTGCTCCAGCCTACACAATGACCAATGTTTAACTTACGCCACTTAGTGTAAAAATCTTTCACTATTTTCATCATACCTATAGTGGTTAAGCAGTAGCATGTGCACCCACAAAAAAACTAAAAGTCATCTGTTGCAATTTTAAGCAGAAGGCAGCTGAAATATTATTGTATATAAATTTTTTTATATTAAAAGTCTCACAATTGGAAATTGAGCAATGCAAATTAACATCGTTTGTTGTTCATAAAAACAGGAAAACTCATTACTAAAAATGAAACATCATGATCCATATAATGGCATTTTGAAATAAGAGTTGCAAAATGCCTTATATGGATCATGATGAGTTGACATTTATTTTAATAAATCTTATTTGAAAAAATATATAAATATTTAATACAATGATTTTCAAATCAAGCATTTGAAAATTGAGCAAAAATAATTTCAATAATTATTTTTCCAACAACTTCAGTAATATTGTCAGTAAAATGAAAGAACATAAATTGTCTTGTTTCATTGCACTGATTTGAAAATTAAAAGATAGCAAATTTTCTATAACTAAATAAATTCATTGCAAAGGCTGATCTGTGGTCATCTCAGGATTATTTTTACAAACTCGTGAAATTTGTTTTTATCTTAGGGAACAGACATAAATAAATTGTGCCTCAGAAAGTTCAAATATTGAAGCACAATTTTAACGAAAATTCCAAGTAACTAAATATATTTTAAGTCGAGTGATACAAAGGTCACTGTGTTAATCCACTAATGGCTCTACAATTGCCATTAAGGAATTAACAACAAGAGAGGGTAATTACGTGGTGAAAGGCAGAATACTGATGTTTTGATTAATGAAAAAACCTAACATGCGAGTATTTCATCTACTTTGGCTTGGTGGGAAGCTAAACTAGGTTTTGATGTTTTGGATTTGGTGATAACCTCCCGAGATGTAGTTGTTAATGAGGTGTTGACACTGGTGGTGAGAATGATCATGAGGTGCTTGTTTAGGAAGTGATGAAACAAGAAAAGGTTACTGCCAAAAATGGATATATGTGGAAGTATAAAACAGGCAACTGTAGGAAGCTCTGTAGTCAGTTAGAATCAGTATATTGGGTAGATGAGCTGAGCAGAAAAGATGTTGACAATGCATGGAAACTCACAAGGCAGTATCTGACAAAAGCAATTTATAACTGCATACCAAGGGTTAAATGAGTAAATAGAAAAAAACATTGAAATCAAGCAAACTGCACTGGAAAAGAAAGGAGGTACAAGACAGTTGGTGAAGAGTATGAAGTTCAGACTAGAAGGGTGATAATCATCATCAAATTCCTGGCATGTACCCTCAAAGGATGTACAGGATATGATAGTACTACATGAAAAATTTACATATTACTAACTTCCTATCTACAATTTTCCTCCAAATCAGTCTGTTACTTGTCACAACTCCAACATTATCAGATCTTATATTTCTTTACTCATAATCTACATACCCTCATAGGGACCATTATGAATGGTCCCTATGAGGGTATGTAGATTGCAGAAGTTGGTTGAAGAAGTAGAAGAAAAAGAGGTGATAAGATAGAAACATTTAAGTTGCTTAAAGGATTATACAGGATAGATGCAGGTGAAATGTTTCAGCACTTGGCTAGAAGGATTAGAACAAGGGGTCATTAGTGAGTTGAATAAAGTGTGGTTAGTAGGGGTGCGAGGACTAGATATTTTGCTTGGAGAGTGGTGAACGAGTGGAATAGGTAGTCTGAGTCAATGCTTTGTGAGTGCTTTGTCTGTTAATGGGTTCAAGGAGAGGTATGATAGATTGGGTATCCCACAATGAGTTTTCGGATTTCATGGAAACATAATAATATCTACAAAATAATATTACAAAATAACAATGAACCCTTTTTTTTCCCTATAAGTAGAAAGACCAAGTCTAGAAGATGTATTTAGTTTTCATTTGATACAAATATTTTTTTACTGTTTTAGATGCATTCAAACATTTATGAACTGTCATTTATTAAAACTATATATAATTTATCCAATTTTGTTATTACTGCATGCATTATATCATCCTGTCTTTTAACTCTATACCAAATATTGTCAAAATATAATGGAAAATAAATGTGGGATTAATAATTAAAGATATACAGCAGATCTTGAAACAGCATTCCCCATTACATTTTAAAGATAGGTTGTATTACTTTTCATTTAAATAAATCAAATATAAATGAAGGCATCACACATAATACAGCAGTAACAGTCAAAATCTATTGCCTTACATCCTCAATAGCATTAAAGGATTCCTGATATTTGGCAATCAGTGCTTGAAGGAACTTTGCTTTTCTTGCTACATCTCCTTTACCAGCTACCTGAGAAGTTAAATCCTGCATATCTGAATAGTCCAGTCCTAAAGAAAAACAGCCACCATTAATGTTACCTAGTTATGCAACTGCCTACAAATTCACACCTGATCAAATCATATGCAAGGTATACTGTAAATATCTACAGAATGGAACAAATTAAATTACATGAGTCATGTAATTTGTAGTTTTCACAAATTGCCTTCAAAATGGTATGGGTTTTCTATGCTTACTACAAATTGTTGGAATAAATGGTTCATCACTTTTCCTGTCCCCAAGACAAGACAATACTTCAAGTGCAGGTATCTGTCATATGACTAATAATTGGGGGGGGGGAATTCAAAACAAATTAACACTACACCTAGAAAACTATTCTATGAGAATTTGCTATAAACTTGACTTTAAAAAAGTAATTTTTTAAATTTTTAATTTGAAATTTAAATCTTTCTGGAACCAAATTTTGATTTTTTAAAAATCAAAATCAGTTTCTAGAGAGCAGTTAACTGTATGATGCAACAGATTACACTAAATATGTACACACAATTCTAAATACTAAATATAAAGTAGGTCTATTATTCATAAAAAGGCAATAGATAAAGAAACAGACAATTGTATTGCTTGGTATGAACAATTTGAAAGAAGACAAGTATGGTAAGATAAATAAGTGAGAGCATATCTGGTCTTGCCATAGTATGATAGAATCAAACAAGATTGGGGAAAGGGGGGTGGAAGGATAGCATTTGATTCAATGTGTAGGTTGTAGAGATGTGGCACAATCCATATACTGAAAGATAAGCTGCAATTGGATGTGGAATTAGGGGTTTGGAGAGACTGTTGGTATACAAGAGAAAAAACATGATGTGTCAGGAAAACTCAAGGCGTTCAAGGCAGGGTATGGCAACTGAGTTTCTGTAGCATTATAGGTTATTATCATTGCCAGTTACATGAAAGATTGGAGTTTGATTCCTCAGTGGGGAAGTTACATTTTTATGTCAGTGGCCAGATCAGTTTAAAAGCACCAGTTCTCAAGAGAGCTGACCACTTAAACAAATCTGAGTCTAGTTAATACTTTGGGAGGGTAACTACCTGGATGTTACTAATAAGCAATTTCTTTATTTCCAGCCTGTTTGGGAAAGCAGATGATAAGCATATCACCTAGTATGATAGCTTAAAACAACTACAGCAATCCCTCGATTAATGTGTTCTTTAAAACAGGCACATTAATCAAAAACGCACTAATCGAATATAGTAACCTATGGGAAAATGTATAATTTGTTTCTCAGATTTCTTTTTTGACCCTTAAGTTTTTTTTATAAAAGAACTAGGGTATGTCTCAGGGCCTAGTTAAAGGAAAACCACGAAGCTGAAAGACAATAAAACATATTCAGAATATAAATTTATTATTCTGCTTCTTAACAGAGAATTGAGTTAACGTAGTTTGGCAGGCATTCTGTTTTCTTTTTTTCATACAACTGATGGTATAGTTCGCCCACAGTTTGTAGATCTCTGCTTGGAATCTTGCCAAGAATAGTCGATTCACGCTGAAGGGGAGAAAGAAATGAAGGATGTACGAATTGGTCGCCAACATGCGAAATCAGCTTTATAGGTAAAATTTTCGAACTATTATACAAGCAACATAGTTAACTACAATGATCATAAAAGAGAAGTTAATTTTCCGGCGTGTAATAATAAACAACTCATCCCACAACATGGTGGACTGATTACCCTATTATCGGAATGGATTCTCCTCCTGTTGACATGTGCAGAAGTGACTAAGGGTCTCGAATCTGTGGGTGTACTATATGGCCCTATTGCCTCTTCTGCAAATTTTACTGGTTCTCTCTTCACCAGGGTTGGTCTCTAAGCATTGCTGCTTAAAAATTTCGATTGTATGAAAATTATTTTCAATTTTTTCTGTGAAACCTCTTTGGGCTTGTCAGTGATTAAATTTTCTTCATATTCTTCAGGATCTTCCCACTGTGCATCGAAATTTAGCAGGTCGGAATCACTCAACTTCTCAGAATGAGATTTAATTAACTTAGATTCATTTGAAAAGTCTCTAAAATTATTTGCACAATGTGGAAGAATGTGCTTCCAAACAGCTAGCATATTGCTAGCAGTATTTTCATTCGATTTTGCAACTTTATAACTAGGCTGAGATTTTTCTGATTTGGCTGGAAAAGTCTTGAAAGGCATCTGCTTCCAAAAAAGGCCGGTTTCATCAACATTAAATATTTATTGATCACAATAGTCCCTTTCTTACACAATTTTCTTCAAAAATCTCTGAATATCTCCTTATCTGCAATTGTAGCTTCGCCTACGATTAGAACATTATGTAGACTACTTCTCTTTTTGAAATGCTGAAATCACCCAGCACTAAAGGGGAATTCTTCTTTTCCATCATTGATAGCTCTTTCTTTCCAGGTTACAAAGAGCCAATGCTTTTGATTTAATAAGGCCAGTGTTTAGTGGGATCCGTTTTTGGTTACAATCATCGATCCATATAAAAAGAAGTCTCTCTAATTCAATCATGATAATACTTTGATTTTGAGTGCATGCATGATGAACTTGAAGCAGCCTTACCTTTCTCTTTGTATTCAGCAGCTGATTCAGCCATTTTTGTGTTCTTGTCCTATCTTTGCCCTGGACTCGCCTTGTTCATTTTTCTTTATTATTTCAAGTTTTTCTTTAAATCAGATTACTTTTCAAATCATTTTCACACTTCTATTTTTTGCTCACTAATTCTTTTACTCATGATTAAAGGTTAGGAAAATAATTTAAAATAAAAAAGTAAGGAAATCAATTGCACGAGATATGATCAGCAAAATGCTATGTAATTAGCAGATGACAAATTTTGGCAGTAAATTTGGAACATAGTGTACATGGAAATAGTGTAGTATCCCATTAAAAAATAACTTTATAAAATGTTTCAAATCGGTAACTAATTTATTTCATCCTGGTGAGCGATTTTTTAAAATGGTTAGCCATAAAAAATGTATAGATCAAAAATTTTTAAAATCTGTAGCATTTATTTTTAAGATACAGGGTGTTCGGGATCAATTTGACATATTTATAATTAATTATATTTTTCCGTAAGTTACATGTATTAACACACACTTCTCTTCATTTAAAAGTTTGGACCCTTCTTCATTCATATACAAGATGTCAGAAAGGATGGATAGCTGGAACCCACCTGAATCATGGAAGAGAATAACTTGTATCATGATGATTCGTTCCCGCCATCAAAATAAGGATATTACGACTGCTGCCCAATGCTCCCTGAATACAGTAAAAACAATCAGGCATGAACTAGAGACTTGCAATGGTGACTACGAGGATGTAGCAAGAAGAAAGATCCCTAGCAGACGATCTGATTGCGTTCGTACAGCAGAATTCCTCGCAAATCTGCAGGAACAGGTGTTGAAGAACCCTGGCATTGGAATTCGGGCTTTGTTCGTGGAGTTGCTAACTGTAGTCAAGCCCTGGATAACAAGGGTAGCCAATGGTAGGCCGTATGTATGGCAGCAGGATTCGGCCCCTTGCCACACCTCTGGGAAAAGTCAAAAATGGTTGTCTGAAAATTTCTACGACTTCACCAGTCCAAATGTTTGGCCTCCAAACTCCCCAGACCTTAACCCCATGGATTATTTTGTATGGGGCGCAGTTGAAAAAGACACCAATCGCACTTCCAGTAATACAAAAGCCCAGTTAATGGATAAAATTAAAACAGTTTTTGCGGCCCTTCCCAGGGAGACTGTAGCATCAGCTTGTTCGAGGTTCCGAAGCAGAATTGAAGCTGTGATCGATGCTAATGGTGGTTATTTTGAGTAAATCTTGTTGATAGTATTGTAATTAACTCTGCCTGTAATGTTTTTTTGTCAATTCATTAAATTTAATAGATACAAAGAAGATTTTCTTTTTCCTTACGAAACTGTCAAATTTATCCCGAACACCCTGTATATATAGGCGCACTAATCGAATTTGGGTATCAAAAAAAAATGACGAAATAATCAGGGACGCATTAATCGAGGGATTGCTGTATCCTATTTACTGCAGGTCTGAAGTTCTATTTAGACTCTAAAGCAGAGTTTCTAGGTGTGTAATGATGCTCAGCTTACCCATTATAGTTTTATAACTATTTATGAGTAGAATTCACATATATAAAAAAAAGTCGGTTGCAGAAAGTACATAAGATGTTAGGAGAGAGAGAGAAAGCTGAAAGGATAGAAGAAATGATGTGCCATTTATGACAAATTTCGGTTCACTACTAAATGTGGATAGAGATAGAGTGGGAGGGAATAATTAAAAAATGACTAATATGTATACAGGTCAATCCAACTGGAAATGGATATGTCTATGGACTTAAAGAATCCTGATTATTAATGCCAGAAGCATCAGAAATGATGAGGATTCTTGGCATTGGTCAGTTTGAATCAAACAAAAAATTAAGGTGTAAAATTTGGCTGATAGAATAGAATATGATCAGGGTGGTATGCAAGGATATAAAATTTTCCAGAAAGAACTTATTCAAGAAGCAGTGCATTCTAATTGGTATCTGTCTCATACTAGTTACTTGAGTATAATGTGAGACAATGCAATGAGAAACACTGTTGAATCAAAACAGAAAAGGTACTAGCATCACAGACAATTAAGGTTGCAAATTGTCTATTTGTGTATATTATTTATGCCTAATCATACAATAGATTCAGCTATTTGTGATGTTCTCTATTATAAAAAGACAATTTTTGATGAAAATGAAGACTCAGAATAGCTTTGGCGATTTATCTGAAATAATGATGAAGAATTCAAAGTTAACTAATCTGAATTAGCAAAGTCTTGTGAATTAAATGAAAATGTTCACTGTGTAGTTAAATATTTTATGACTTTAACTGTATACAATAGTCTTCTGCAACAAAATATAAAAATGAATTGGGACATAAAATGTAATTAGTTATGGATGTTAAAACAAAGTGGAACTCACTGATTGATATAGTTTCAACATTTTTAAAACTATTTAAGTTTATTAAAGAGGTCCTTAAAAGACACTGGTAATACAAATTTAATCAAATACTTCAATATTCAATTGTGTCATTATATAAATAATTTAAAGCAGATTAAATGTTGAAGCATTTGGACAGTTTTTGTTCACCAGATCACAATAGTCCCCTTCTTACACAATTTTCTTTGGATATCTCCTTATCTGCAATTGTAGCTTTGCCTGTGATTAGAACATTATGTAGGCTATTTCTCTTTTTGAAATCACTAATTCCACATTAGTGCTGAAATCACCCAGCACTAATGTGGAATTCTTCTTCTTTTCTTGATAGCCCTTTCTTTCCAGCTTACAAAGAGACAATGCTTTTGATTTAATAAGGCCAGTGTTTAGCAGGATGTTATCAAATTTGAGGAAAAATCAAAAGGACTTAGGCCAAGAATTGTTACTTAAAATGGAAACTTGAATGAAAATCTCAGCTCTGAGTTAGTCTCAAGGGGATGGAAAGAGAGGAAAATAGTTCCTTTGCATAAAGGAGTCTCTAAGATTGATGTAGCAAATTATTCACCAATCAGAATATCAGGAGTTGTCAGAGTATTGGAGAAGTTGGTCAAGTCAAAATACAGGAATGGATAGATGGAAATGGAATACTGTATGCAGGTGTAGCATGGTTTTATGAAGAGTAGGTCATGCCTCAGTAACTTGCTCACGTTTTACAATACAGTGACAGCTAAAGTGTGTTGGATAAAGGTAATTGGTTTACGGTGATACTGCTGGGCTTTGTGAAGGCCTCTGACAGGATATCACATGGAATTCTAATCAGGAAACTGGAGCACATGGGGATGGATAGGAAGGTGGTTGATGAAGAGATATCAGAAAGTAGTTTATTCAGGAGTAGAGTCCAAAAGAAGACCTGTGACTAGTGGCATGCTGCAGGGTTCTGTTCTTGGACCTGAGAACTGTTGCCGATGATGCAAAGTTGGGTAGATCAATAGTTAATACAGATGATGTCAAAATTTTGCAGAATGATTTGGATAGATCGGCACACTGGGCAAAGGAGAATGGACATCACTTTAATGTGGCAAAGTGTTAGGTTATGCATTTTGGAGTGAAAAGATTACCACCTGTATACTACATTGGTGGAACTGTACTCCAGGAAATTGATGAAGCCAGATACTTGGGGTGGGTGGGATGTTAGTGGATAAGGAGTTAAAGTTTAGGGGGCACATAGCAAAAGTGGCTAAAGCAGCTCATCAGATCACTTGGTTATTGAAGAATACTTTGATGAGCAGAGACAAACAGATTATCATCATCAAATTCCTGACATGTACCCTCAAGGGGTGTACAGGACATGATAGTACTAAATGAAAAATTTACATCATTACTAACTTCCTATCTACAATTTTCCTCCAAATCAGTCTGTTACTTGTTAAGACTCCAACATTATCAGATCTTATATTTCTGTCATCTAAGGCACTTTGTACCGTATCAACCCACCTATATCTTGGCCTTCCTCTGGGTCGTTTTGCTGCCAACCTGGCAGAGAACACTTGTTTTGCTAATCTTTCCTCGCCCATTCTGTTTAAGTGACCATACCACCTCAGATTAGCTCTGCTAACGCATTCCTGGATGCTGATAATGTCAAGTTCTTTCCTAATATCCTCGTTTTTAATATGATATTGCCATTGATGCCATCTGTTCACGCCTATAATCTTTCTCAGGACTCTCATATCTGCAGTCTCTAGTCTTTGGTCAAGTGTTTTACTTCTGACGCACCTCTCATATCCATAAGTTAAAACTAATTTGTACACTGTCTTGTATATAGCTAATTTAGTGTTCTGACCAATTTCTCTCTTATTTCATATGAATTTATTCAATTGACTTCCTACCACACCAGCTTTGTTGATTCTGTTGTCTATTTCCATATTTAATTTACCAACTCCACTAAAAATTGTGCCTAAGTAGCTGAAATGTTTTACTTGTTCCACAGGTTCTCCATTCAGTTGACATTTTCAATGATTCTGCCTATTTTCATTGTCTTTGTCTTTTTATTACTGACCTTCATACCATATCTATTACAACAGTTATTCAATTTAGTCAGAGAATCTTGCAGATTTGTAGCGGATTTATTTAGAAGTATAACATCGTTCGCATAAAGCAAAGAGCTGACATTAACATCTCCAATTCTGATATCATGTTTAATACCACTTTACTTCATAATGTGATCCATATAGATAATGAATAATAGAAGGGATAATGTACATCCTTGTCTCACACCAGATTTAACATTAAACCATCTTCCTATACTTCCTTCAATTCTAACTGCTGACTTACAATTCAAATAAAGACTAAGTATTGCTTGATATAAGGCTCCATTAAGACACCATATAACTGTAGCATTTTGAATAGCTTCTCTCTTGGCACCTTGTCATATGCCTTTTCCAAATCGACAAAACAAGCAGATTATTGTTCCTCTTTACTGAGCTTTGATAAGTCCCCATCTTGACTACTGCATGCAGATCTGGGCACCAAAGTTTCTTGGTGATGAGGAGGAGGTGGAGAGGATCCAGACGCAAGCGACCAAGATGGTAGCAGGTCTATGGAATGAACCTCATAAGAACAGGTTGAAGATTTGTGGGTTACAGAAACTAGTTGATAGACGATAAAGGGGTGATATGATTGAGACATACAAATTACTAAGGAGTTTTTACAAGATTAATTCAGAGGAAATTTTTCAGAACAGGTCTGGTGGTGGGGAGCACTAGGAGCCATCCATTCACGGAAACTGAGAAAGAGTAGTTAACAAGGGTGTTAGAACTAGTTTTTTTGCTTGGAGAGTGGTGAATGAATGGAATAAGTTGCCAGAGTCTGTTGTGGGCACCATGACTGTGAATGAGTTCAAAGTATGACAGATACCGCACAAATGTTGGATAGTTCAACATGATGTTTAGGCCCGGATGAGTCTAAGGACTCCTTGGAGTTGTTGTAATAATAATAACAATAATAAGAGTGCAGAAATAAAGTCTCAGATCTTTTTGGGATGTATGACAAATCGCTAATATACCTAAAACCAGGGCTCCAGAAATTCAGGCAAGTAAAGAGAGACAAGTGGCAAATGAATTTTTGGCCTCATTCTAAATGCATTCAAATTTATTTTCTGTGTCATTTATACTTTTTTTTAACATTTCATTTACTATCAAGTTATTTGATCACTGGCAGCTGCCAATGAATTCATTAGAGAAGTTTTCTTTCCAGAGAGTTGGAAATAAAACTTCTGGATCTGAAATCTTTAATACAAACACTATAGCATTCTTTTTTAAAGAATCGCCAAAACAGTTGCAATTTTAGGTGCTGGTTTTCTCAAAAGTCTTAATGTAAGCCAATCATCTTCACTTTCTTCCTTCCTTTTATCTCCCTTAAAGTTCAAAAAAATAATTACAATTTTTCATAGTAATTAAAAACTCAACGTACTGTACCCTCTCCACATCCCCAACAGTTGCTCTGTAGTGTCATTGTTGTAACATAAGAATTTCTAACTTTTAAACATTAGTAAGGGGGTGAGGAGCAGGTTTTTGCAGGGAGAGTGATTACAATGCATTGCTCAAGAGTGTAGCAAGCACGGAGACAGTGAAGCCACAGTATGAAAAACTGTGTAACAGTAGAACCTCCTGCAATGAATCTTTTGACTCAATGGAGGTTTAATAATAATAATAATAATAATAACAACAACAACAATAATAAATATCAGCCAGTAACGAAGAAGACAAAAATAGGTGCGATCTTGTTAAATAATAAGTATAGGATGTTATACTAAGGCAATAATGATCAAGGAAAGGAAGGAGTAGCAATAGCATTCAACACCAAACATGATGATAAACTTCTCGATTGGAAGACATTTCAAGTAGAATTAGAGTGCTAACTTCAAAATGTGGACATGGAAATGAAACTTATTTGTGCCTATGGTCCCACAGAAGGTTCTTCCAAGGAAGAAGTGGAGGAATTTTTTGAGTCATTAGTACAGGCATCTGACAAAGAAAATGGAAAAAGTGGTCCTTGTTGGAGATCTGAACAGCAGAGGAGGAAATGAATCCCACCAGGCATATAGGAACATTTTTGGGAAAATTGGGAGAAAAGGGCAAAGCTAATAATAATGGTAGGTATTTACTGGACATCTGCTCAGGACACTGACTAGTCATTATTAACACCATGCTTCAACATAAAGATGTGCAAAAGTTCAAATGGAGAGAAGACACGAGAAATTAAAAAAAGCCTCATTGACTGCTTCCTTGATGATAGTGATATCTTCATAGTCATTCAGGATACAAGAGTGTACAGAGGATTTGAAATTGAAAGTGACAATTCCTTAGTACTAAGCAGGAGAAAAATGGATATCACACATTGAAAATAACAGTATGTAAGAAAGTTATAAAAAGAATTAAAGTTGAGCAGTTTTTACAATAAATTGTAGACTTGACTATACAAAATTATTGAAGAAAAAATGAAACAAATTGAAAATAAAAATCAAACCTTGGAGTCTCGGTGGCGAACTCTGAAGAAGATTTTGATTAATTCAGCTAAGAAGCTACGTGGCGAAGTTGTCTGAAAGGACAGAAAAATAAGAACATCATGGTGGACACAAGAAGTTAAAGAAGTAGTTGTGGAAAAGAAGAAAGCATACCAAAAGTTCCTAGCAAATGAGTCGGCAGATGCCCTAAAAAAATACAGAGAGAAATGTAAGAGAGCTAAGCTGTGTATAAAAGTTGATAAACAAAAGTCATGGGAAGACTTTGGTAAGCATATGGAAAATAAATATCAGGAAGGTGACAAAATGTTCTGGAGGCTACTGAAGAAGCTTAGAAATGGGGGAAAGAGTACTGTAAAAGGAATCAAAGATGATAAAGGTGACATGAAAACTGAAGATAAGGATATCTTAGATGTCTGGAGTAACTGCTTTAAAAGACTGTCCAAAGAACCAAAAAGCTGTCAAAAACTTGAAATGTGGAAAGGTAGCTGGAGTAGATGATATTTGACCAGAAATGCTTAAGAATAGAGATATAAAAAAGTTTTGCATTGATTAGGCTGCATAATTCAGAGGACTTGGTCAGAGGTTCGATTCCCAATGACTGAAATAGAGCTCTCATAGTGCCCCATCTATAAAAAAGGAAATAAAACTGAATGTGAGAATTACAGAGGAATTTCTCTACTAAGTGTTCCAGGTAAGATTCATGCAAGCATACTTGAGAAGAGGTTAAGAAAGATTGTGGAAGAGAAACTGAGAGATGAACAAGCTGGGTTGAGGCCAAATAGAGGTTATCAAACAAATAAGCAAAGCTAGTATGGTGAGCAGCCAGCTGAATAAATTTACATGGAATAAGAGAGAAATTAGCCAAAACATCAAACTAGCAGTATATAAAACAGTGTTTAAACCAGTTTTAACTTGTGGATCTGAGAGCTGGGTTAGAAATAAAGCACTTAATCAAAAACTAGACACCACAGATAAGAGGATTCTGAGAAAAATTAGGGAAGTGAACCTATGGCATCAATGGCAGAATCATATTAAAAATGAAGATATTAGAAAGTAGCTTAACATTATTGATATTCAAGAATGTGTCAGTAGGACTAAACTCAGGTAGTATGGCCACTTAAATAGAATGGGTGAAGAAAGGTTAGCAAAACAGGTGTTTGATGCCAAGATGGCAGGAAGATCAAGGTCTTGGTGGATTGGTTTGGGTAGAAGTGCCTTAGAAACATGAAAAGTTAGATATGACACTATTGGATGCTTACAAGTAATAGATTGATTTGGAGGAAAACTGCTCATAGGAGATTAATAATAATGTAAACATAATCATGTAGTGCTGTCATAGTAACCCGAACACCCCTTCGGGGTACATATCAGGAAACTGATTAAGTTCCAAAGAGCCCCTTGCTTCTCTCACAATAATATTATAGCATTCTTTTCACTATGCAACACACTCTGGTTTTCGTTTGTCATGAAGTGATAAAAATGATCAGCCATTATGCACTATAGTTTCTGTCCTTTACTCAAAAAAACATATGTAAGTTTTTTATATCATATATGCATTTAAATTAAATTGCAGTTATCATTTCCAATAAATAAATTTTTAATCAAATCAATGCATTCATTTAGTTCAATATTAACTTTAAATGTATATACAATACGCACAACATACGTAATACACAATCTAATCTTTAAAAATAATAAATAAAACAAAAAATAACTGTACTTTTCTTACAATAAAATTTTATCAACAAAATAAACAAGTAATTATAAGTATAAAAATTAAAATTGCAACGATCTAATTAAATATTGTAGCACATCTATATATCTTATTCTTTCAACACCTGATAAAGTTGTGTAAAGTAGTAGATATTGTTCTGAGCTGATTTTCACAGCTCAGGACAATTCATATTGTCCTGAAATTATTATTATTATTCAGGCCTCCATGGAGTCAAAAGACTCATCGAGGGGAGGTTCCCCCTAAGAAACACAAAGTCTATCATACCACTCCTTAAACTCATTGACGGTTCCCGCCCTCACCACTCTATCAGGCAACGCATTTCATGGCTCAACCACCCTCCATGCAAAGAAACCACTCCTCACCCTCTTGCTCACAGTTTCCTTTCGTAACTTCCAGGGATGGCCTCTTGTCATCACTCCTTCCCGCTGTTCAACCAAGTGAAAGAACTCCCCGGTGTCAACCCTGTAACCACCTCTCAACAGTTTAAAAGTCTCAATCATATCACCTCTCCTTCTTCTATCCGCAAAAACTCTGCAGTCCACATTCCCTCAGCCGATTCTCATAACTATCCTTGTACAGTCTTGAGACCATCTTTGTCATCCGTCTTTGTATCTTTTCCACAGTTAATTTATCCCCTTCAAATCCTGGGGACCAAATCTGAGAACAATAATCCAAGTGTGGTCTGATCAGAGACTCATACAATGGAATGATAACCCTCTTATCTCTGCAGGTCAGTGTCCTTCTCATAATTGCAGCAATCCTCTGTGTTACCTTCACCACCTTTGCAATATGTCCCCTAAACTTCAGGATTCTATCAATCATCAACCCCAGATCTCTTGTCTCCCCAACTTCCTCCAGTATAACTCCTCCCATAGAGTATGCAGCATCCCATCGATGTTTCCCAAACCTCAAGACCTTACATTTTGCTGCATTAATTCATTTGCCCATCTATCTAGCTTATTCAAATCCTCTTGCAGGGCTACCACATCTGCACTATTACTAATAATCCTTCCCAGCTTTGCATCATCTGCAAACAACTGAATATCCCCTTGCAATCCACTGGCAATGTCATTGATATAAAGGTTAAACAATATAGGTCCTAGTACTGAGCCCTGTGGGACCCCACTTGTAACCTTCTGTCTCCTTCATTATACTAAGCTAATTAGTTTAGTGTAATGAAATGCATGAAAATGAGTGCAAAGACAAATCAAAGACCAGATCATGTGACTGAGTGCATTGTGAGTCTGGCTGAACATCCAGTGCTACCTACTTTCTTGTTTTTGTGAATTGTATTATTTATCTTTCCTATTAAATTATTGTTCATAGAAAATCTACATAAATTCACCCTTCATTATAGACAATAAATGAAAGAAACCACAAATTGAGTTGTGATGAGTTGTGTCTGGCATAAAAGAAATCCTATTTCAGTATAATTGTGTAATACATACTGTGATTAATTAAATATTACCTTGTTTTGTCAACATAACATTTAAGGTTTTCTTTCTTTCTTTCTTTTAACATCACTTATAACAATATTTACATAAAGCAGATGGATACCTTGGGCAAATACACTTTTTTTTTTTGGCTAATAAATTTAAGTTGTATTTCAGAAGCCTTGCCTAAAACAGATCTTAGATTTTGCAACAGAAACTATAAAAACTTTTTTCCAGTAAATGTAACTGAATATAAACTAAAACCCAGGAAACATTGTATTTCAGAAGCCCTGCCCAAAACAGATCATAGATTTTGCAACAGAAACTATGAAGACTTTTTTTCCAGTAACTGAATATAACCATGAAGTGAAGATGCAAAAAATTCTTTAATGTTATCACTCTCAGAGACAAATAAATTTTATAAGTTTAAACCATAATTTGTCTTACTTAGAGAAATACAAATAAAAGAACAAAGTTTAGAAAAATTACACAGGCTCTGCTAATGATTCAACCAACAGTAACAGATTCTGAAAGGCCATTTTCAAATTGCAAATTTTTGCACAAAGTTTCGTTTAAAATTCTCAGACATATCCATATCCGTGAGCATTGTTTTTTCTTAATTTTTAAGTATTTATTTTTGAATAAAAATATAATGTAATTATTTATAAAAAGAAATAAAAATAATTAAAAGTAGAATGAAATATAAGGAGCCTTCATAGCTCAGTTGGTATAGACGAAGCCCTTTGATCTTAAAGACCTGAGTTCGATTCCTGTCAGAAGATCTAATACAGAGGTAGGGTTTTTTTTTTCATCTGAGAACTCTGGTTTTTTTGTCCACCAGAACAGGAAAATTGACTCCGTGAACACACGCTTCTACAGACATAGAACACACCGGCCCTATGTCTCCCGGTGAAATGTTAAAAAAAAGTATAAATGACACAGAAAATAAATTTGAATGCATTTAGAATGAGGCCAAAAATTCATTTGCCACTTGTCTCTCTTTACTTGCTGAATTTCTGGAGCCCTGGTTTTAGGTATATTAGCGATTTGCCATACATCCCAAAAAGATCCGAGTCTTTATTTCTGCACTCTTATTATTGTTATTATTATTATTACAACAACTCCAAGGAGTCCTTAGACTCATCCGGGCCTAAACATCATGTTGAACTATCCAACATTTGTGCGGTATCTGTCATACTTTGAACTCATTCACAGTCATGGTGCCCACAACAGACTCTGGCAACTTATTCCATTCATTCACCACTCTCCAAGCAAAAAAACTAGTTCTAACACCCTTGTTAACTACTCTTTCTCAGTTTCCGTGAATGGATGGCCCCTAGTGCTCCCCACCACCAGACCTGTTCTGAAATATTTCCTCTGAATTAATCTTGTAAAAACTCCTTAGTAATTTGTATGTCTCAATCATTTCACCCCTTTATCGCCTATCAACTAGTTTCTGTAACCCACAAATCTTCAACCTGTTCTTATGAGGTTCATTCCATAGACCTGCTACCATCTTGGTCGCTTGCCTCTGGATCCTCTCCACCTCCTCCTCATCACCAAGAAACTTTGGTGCCCAGATCTGCATGCAGTAGTCAAGATGGGGACTTATCAAAGCTCAATAAAGAGGAACAATAATCTGCTTGTTTTGTCGATTTGGAAAAGGCATATGACAAGGTGCCAAGAGAGAAGCTATTCAAAACACTACAGTTATATGGTGTCTTAACCTTTTCGAGTATGGTTGCGGTTGCAAGAATACTTACTTCGACATCGTAAAAGGTAGAAGAGGAGGATTAAGAAAGAAAGAAGAATGAAATATACACATTCCATTTCAAACTCTAAAAATATATAAATGTAAACCTAGATAAAATCTATATATCTGTATATAATCACCAAGGAAAATGGAGTGAGATTACATTAAAAAGAGTAATTAAATTACAAATTAAATTTTTACCAATCAAAATTTATTTACATCATCATCAAATTCCTGACATGTACCCTCAAGAGGTGTACAGGATATGATAGAACTACATGAAAAATTTACATCATTACTAACTTCCTATCTACAGTTTTCCTCCAAATCACTATTACTTGTCAAGACTCCAATATTATCATTATCAGATCTTACATTTCTATCGTCTAAGGCACATTGTATCATATCAATCCACCTATATCTTGGTCTTCCTCTGGGTCATTTTCCTGCCAATCTGGCAGAGAACACTTGTTTTGCTAATCTTTCCTCGCCCATACCACCTGAGATTAGCTCTGCTAATGCATTTCTGGATGCTAACAATGTCCGATTCTTTCCTAATATCCTCGTTTTTAATATGATATTGCCATTGATGCCATCTGTTCTTGCCTCTAATCTTTCTCAGGATTCTCATATCTGCAATCTCTAGTCTTTGGTCAAATGTTTTACTTCTGACCCAGCTCTCAGATCCATGAGTTAAAACTGGTTTGAACACTGTCTTGTATACGGTTAATTTAGTGTTCCGAGTAATTTCTCTCTAATTCCCTATGAATTTATTCAAATGACTTCCTACCATATCAGCTTTGTTGATTCTGTTGTCTATTTCCATATTTAATTTACCATCTTCACTAAAAATCGTGCCTAAGTAGCTGAAATGTTTTACTTGTTCCACAGGTTCCCCGTTCACAACACAGTTGACATTTTCAACAATTCTACCTATTTTTATTGTCTTTGTCTTTTTAATGCTGACCTTCATACCATATCCATTACAACAGTTATTCAATTTAGTCAGGGAATCTCGCAAACTTGTAGGGAATTTATTCAGCAGTATAACATCGTCCGCATAAAGCAAAGAGCTGACATTAACATCTCCAATTCTGATATCATGTTTAATACCACTTTCCTTCATAATGTGATCCATATAGATAACGAATAACAGAGGGGATAATGTACATCCTTGTCTCACACCAGATTTAACATTAAACCATCTTCCTGTACATCCTTCAATTCTAACTGCTGACTGACAACTGAAATACAGACTAAGTATTGCTTGATATAATGCCCCACTGACATCATATAACTGTAGCGTATTGAATAGCTTCTCTCTTGGCACCTTGTCATATGCCTTTTCCAGTCGACAAAACTTAAATATAGGCCTTTGCTATATTCCCATGCTTTCTCAACTATTTGTCGTAAAGTGAAGATCTGATCCTGACAGCCTCTATTTGGCTTGAATCCAGCTTGTTCTTCACCAAGCTTTTCTTCCATAATTCTTCTCAACCGTTTCTCAAGTATACTTGCATAGATCTTGCCAGGAACACTCAGTAGGGAAATACCTCTGTAATTCTCACATTCAGTTTTATTTCCCTTTTTATATATTGTCACTATTAGAGCTCTACTCCAATCATCGGGAATTCGTCCCTCTGTCCAGGCTTTCTGAACTATGCGGTGCAGCCACTGTAAGACTTTTATACCACTATACTTCAGCATTTCTGGTCGAATATCATCTACTCCTGCTGCCTTTCCACATTTCACGCCTTTGATGGCTTTTTCTACTTCAAGTATGGATATGTATTCCTGACTGTATGCCTGTTGAGTGTTTTTTACCACTGTGCTATCACTGCTTGTTTCATTTAGCAATTTTTCGAAGTAATTACTCCATACTTCAAGGATGTCTTTTTCTCCTGTTTTCATGTCACCTTTATCATCTTTAACTTCTTTTACAGCACTCTTTGCTCCATTTCTAAGGTTCTTCAACAACCTCCAGAATATCTTATCACCTTCTTGATATTTATTTTCTATGTTCTTGCCAAAGTCCTCCCATAACTTTTGTTTAGCTAGTTTTTTATACAGTGTTTCGCTTTCTTACATTTGTCTCTGCATTCTCTAAGAGCAAAAGCTGACTTATATGCCAGGAACTTTTGATATGCTTTCTTCTTTTCCTTCGCTGCCTCTTTAACTTCCTGTGTCCACCATCGAGTCCTGATTTTTCTATCATTGCAGACAACCTTACCACATGCATCTTTGGCTGAATCAATCAGGGTTTTCTTCAAGGCTTGCCACTGAATCTCCTAGGTTTGGTTCCTGTTCTCAAACTCTTTCATTTTTTCTTCAATACTCTTTGTGTATGTTAGTCTGCAGTTCACATCTGAGAGCTGCTCAACTTTTATTTGCTTTAAAACTTTCTTACATGTTATTCTTTTCAATATGAAATTCAATTTTATCCTGATCAAGATTAAATAGTGATTGCTTCCAATTTCAAATCCTCTGTACACTCTGGTGTCCTGCACCAGGAAGAAAACATCACTATCAACAATAACATAGTCAATGAGACTTTTCTTATTCCTTGCCTCTTCTCTCCATGTGAATTTATGCACATTTTTATATTGGAACATGGTGTTAGTAATAACCAGCCCATGTCCTGAGCAGAAATCCAACAGGTATTTGCCATTATTATTGGCTTTGCTCTTTTCTCCAAATTTTCCCAAAATATATTTTAATGTCTGACAATCATTTCCTACTCTGCTATTCAGATCCCCAACAAGGACCAACTTTTCCTTTTTCATTGTGTCAGTTGCTTTTTCTGAAGCATCAAAAAATTCCTCCATTTCTCCCTTAGTAGAACCTCCTGTGGGACCATAGGCACAAATAAGTCTCATTGTCCAGTTCCCCATTCTCATATTTGCCCACATCACTACTTGAGACTGCCTGCCATTCAAGAAGATTAGCCTTGTATTTGTGTTGAATACCATGGCTATTCCTTCTTTTCCTTGATTGTCATTGCCTGAATATAACATTTGTATTTATTGCTTAGAAAGATCTCACCAGTTTTTGTCTTTTTTTGTTTCAGTCAACCCCTATTATGTTGATGTGGTACTTATCTAATTCCTCAGCTAGCTCTCCATTTCTTTGCCATTCAGGCTTCTTATGTTGATAGTACTGATCTTTAACGGTGATGTTGAGTTGGGGTGTGTTTTGAGATTTGTTGCAGTAGCTGACTTTTTGCTGTTCACTCTGGTTCCCTGGCAAAAACAATGTGGGCCTTTTTTAACCAGGCGACACCCCCAGCTGGCATGAAATTTTGTCATGTTGTACCATCATTTTTTATTTTGGTTTAACCAATAAGAATACAATTTGGTCGGCTAAATCCCAAATTGCCAGCCCATCCTCATTCGTTCAGTATCAATGTAGATACCCAACAGGGTGCACCACGAGAAGGTGAGGATTGGACATCAGGTCAGAAGCCCTGGTCGGTTCTCCGCATTCCTTTAAAGGCTATGTGGAGGTCTCCCCTCAGTTTTACAGCTCTGACCCTTAAGCACCCCAAATTTATTTACAAATATATTATTTATAATCAAATTACTTTTAAAAAGCAATTTTTTACTTTATCAAATACAACAATTTTGTAATTCTTTAGGCTTCAGCTTGATATCTAGTCCAGACTCAGATTTCTTGGGTTCAAACATGGTCTTGCTCAACGCTTATGACTAGTGCTTTCATTACATAACACATGATTTCAATTATATTATAACAGCAGTGTTCAATCCTCATCATTACTCATATGTATAACTTTTTTAAAACATTTTTTTTTTTTTTTTTTAGAAAATTCAAACCTGCAGAAAACATTTTCCCAGATCCTGATATTATAATTGCACGGCACTGTCTATCATCTCTAATCTTCCGAAAACAGTCCAACATTTCTCTACATTAAAAAATATAACTAAAATATAGTACACTGAATATCAGAATTTAACATAACTAGATTAATTTGTTAATGTAGAATTAAAGTGAATTCAATCAAATACATTGATTCTAAAGTAAATTTCTTTTGTGCTTTACATACATGTCTCTGCAAAATCTTCCTGGTACTAACCTTGGCATCACTAAAACAATGAAAATATTAGTTGAAAGTTAACTCATGCATCCATTAACTATCTACCAAAAATTTATAAGCTGATGATCCTGTATCCATATGAATTAAGTTCAATTTTGTGATTGCAGAAACAGACTTAGGGTTTACAACAAATTAACTGGTGAAATTAAACACTGAGTTATTAGCAGCCTAGTTGGTTGATTGGATAAGAATTCCACTCTTCAACAGGCTGTGGGTTCAAAGCCAAACATTGGTATGAATGTTTGTGATCATTTCAAAACAGATGAACTCTAATAAGCATAATGAACAAGAATGGATGTGAAACTAACACTGTTTATTGGTGGCCTGAAGTTTCTTGAAAAATTCCCATGTTTGGTCTCTAGAGCAGGGTTAGAAAACAACATTAAGCTCACCCATTTTCTATTGTGTGATAAGTCTTACAACCTTTTGTGGGTGGATATTCACATAAATGTAAAGGGAAACAAAATATGTCTTTTGATCATCCAGTCTAGTTCACACTTGGGCAACTAATCAGTTAGTTGAAAAAGCTGAAACCACACACACACACAGAGAGAGAGAGAGAGTATGCGCTTCTATTCTGCTTCAGATGCAGCAACCCATTAACAAAATGTTAAATATTAGATTAAATGAAACAAATGTCAGAACTTTCAGGTCAAGTTAGTCAAGTTAGTTTTCTTGAATTAAAAACTTCTTCAGGTGGACACCAAACATTTACCAGTGGGCATCTACTTAACTAATCAAGTTTGTTAGTGTAAAACATATGTTTATAAAACAGGTCTTGGTATAAAAACATCAACTCATTTATTTAATTAAAATTATATTTATCAGACTGTTTATCATTAGAACATTCAAAAGATTTAAAGTTACATTACAATGTTAAATTACATTATGGAAAATTATGGAGACAATTACTGTGCTAGAGCAAAACTTCATCATCATCATCAAATTCCTGCCATGTACCCTCAAGGGGTGTACAGGATATGACAGTACTACATGAAAAAATTACATCATTACTAACTTCCTATCTACAATTTTCCTCCAAATCAGTCTGTTACTTGTCAAGACTCCAACATTATCAGATCTTATATTTCTATCGTCTAAGGCACTTTGTACCGTATCAATCCACCTATATCTTGGTCTTCCTCTGGGTCGTTTTCCTGCCAACCTGGCAGAGAACACTTGTTTTGCTAATCTTTCCTCTCCCATTCTATTTAAGTGACCATACCATCTTAGATTAGCTCTGCTAACGCATTCCTGGATGCTGACAATGTAAAGTTCTTTCCTAATATCCTCATTTTTAATATGATATTGCCATTGATGCCATCTGTTCACGCCTCTAATCTTTCTCAGGACTCTCATATCTGCGGTCTCTAGTCTTTGGTCAAGTGTTTTACTTCTGACCCAGCTCTCAGATCCATAAGTTAAAATTGGTTTGAACACAGTCTTGTATACAGCTAATTTAGTGTTCCGACTAATTTCTTTCTTATTCCATATGAATTTATTCAATTGACTTCCCACGATACCAGCTTTGCTGATTCTGTTGTCTATTTCTATATTTAGTTTACCATCTTCAGTAAAAATTGTGCCTAAGTAGCTGAAATGTTTTACTTGTTCCACAGGTTCTCCATTCAATTGACATTTTCAATGATTCTGCCTATTTTCATTGTATTTGTCTTTTTATTGCTGACCTTCATACCATATCTATTACAACAGCTATTCAATTTAGTCAGAGAATCTTGCAGACTTGTAGCGGATTTATTTAGAAGTATAACATCATCCGCATAAAGCAAAGAGCTGACATTAACATCTCCAATTTTGATATCAGGTTTAATACCACATTCCTTCATAATGTGATCCATATAGATAATGCATAACAGAGGGGATAATGTACATCCTTGTCTCACACCAGATTTAACATTAAACCATCTTCCTGTACTTCCTTCAATTCTAACTGCTGACTCACAACTCAAATAAAGACTAAGTATTGCTTGATATAATGCTCCATTGACACCATATAACTGCAGCGTATTGAATAGCTTCTCTCTTGGCACCATGTCATATGCCTTTTCCAAATCGACAAAACTTAAATACAGATCTTTGTTATATTCCCATGCTTTCTCGACTATTTGTCGTAAAGTGAAGATCTGATCCTGACAGCCTCTATTTGGCCTGAATCCAGCTTGTTCTTCACCAAGCTTTTCTTCCACAATTCTTCTCAACCGTTTCTCAAGAATACTTGCATAGATCTTGCCAGGAACACTCAGTAGGGAAATACCTCTGTAATTCTCACATTCAGTTTTATTTCCCTTTTTATATATGGGTACTATGAGAGCTCTACTCCAATCATCGGGAATTCGTCCCTCTGTCCAGGTTTTCTGAACTATGCAGTGCAGCCACTGTAAGACTCTTATACCACCATACTTCAGCATTTCTGGTCGAATATCATCTACTCCTGCTGCCTTTCCACATTTCAAGCCTTTGATGGCTTTTTCTACTTCAAGTATGGATATGTATTCCTGACTGCATGCCTGGTCAGTGTTTTTTATCACTGTGCTGTCATCACTGCTTGTTTCATTTAGCAGTTTTTCAAAGTAATTACTCCATACTTCAAGGATATCTTTTTCTCCTGTTTTCATTTCACCTTTATCATCTCTAATTCCTTTTACAGCACTCTTTCCTCCATTCCTAAGCTTCTTCAACAACCTCCAGAATATTTTGCCACCTTCTTGATATTTATTTTCTATATTGTTGCCAAAGTCCTCCCATGACTTTTGTTTAGCTAGTTTTACACACTGTTTAGCTTTCTTACATTTGTCTCTGTATTCTGTAAGAGTAAAAGCTGACTTATTTGCCAGGAACTTTTGATATGCTTTCTTCTTTTCATTCACTGCCTCTTTAACTTCCTGTGTCCACCAGGGAGTTCTGATTTTTTTATCCTTGCACACAACCTCACCACATGCCTCTCTGGCAGAATCAATCAATGTTTCTTTCAGAGTTTGCCACTGAATCTCCAAGGTTTGATTCCTGTTCTCAAACTCTTTCATTTTCTTTTCAATAATATTTCTGTATTTTAGTCTACAGTGCACATCTGAGAGCTGCTCAACTTTTATTCGCTTTAAAACTTTCTTACAAGTTATTCTTTTCAATATGAAATTCAATTTTATCCTGCTGAAGACTAAATAGTGATCACTTCCAATTTCAAATCCTCTGTACACTCTGGTGTCCTGCACCAGGGAGAAAACATCACTATCAACAATAACATAGTCAATGAGACTTTTCTTATTCCTAGCCTCTTCTCTCCATGTGAATTTGTGCACATTTTTATGTTGGAACATGGTGTTAGTAATAACCAGTCCATGTCCTGAGCAGAAATCCAACAGATATTTGCCATTATTATTAGCTTTGCTCTTTTCTCCAAATTTTCCCAAAATATTTTTGTATGTCTCACAATCATTTCCTACTCTACTATTTAGATCCCCAACAAGGACCAACTTTTCCTTTTTCATTGTGTCAGTTGCTTTTTCTAAAGCCTCAAAAAATTCCTCCACTTCTACCTTAGTAGAACCTTCTGTGGGACCATAGGCACAAATAAGTCTCATTGTCCAGTTCCCCATTCTCATATTTGCCCACATTACTCTACTTGAGACTGACTGCCATTCAAGAAGATTGGCCTCGTATTTTGTGTTGAATACTATGGCTACTCCTTCTTTTCCTTGATTGTCATTGCCTGAATATAACATTTTGTATTTATTGCTCAGAAAGATCTCACCAGTTTTGGTCTTTTTTGTTTCAGTCACCCCTATTATGTCGATCTGGTACTTATCTAATTCCTCAGCTAGCTCCATTTCTTTGCCATTCAGGCTTCTTACGTTGATAGTACCGATCTTTAACTCTGGTGATGTTGAGTTGGGGTTTGTTTTCAGATTTGTTCCAGTAGCTGACTTTTCGCTGTTCGCCCTGGTTCCCTGGCGAAAACAACGGGGGCCTTGTTTAACCGGGCGACGCCCCAGCCGGCATGAAATTTTGTCATGTTGTACCATCATTTTTTATTTTGGTTTAACCAATAAGAATACAATTTGGTCGGCTAAATCCCAAATTGCCAGCCCATCCTCGTTCGTTCAGTATCAAAGTAGATACCCAACAGGGTGCACCACGAGAAGGTGAGGATTGGACATTAGGTCAGAAGCCCTGGTCGGTTCTCCGCATTCCTTTAAAGGCTATGTGGAGGTCTCCTCTCAGTTATACAGCTTTGACCCTTAAGCACCCCCTGTTTAAGTTTAACATAAACCAAAATGAACACTCGATGTTTCGACTTTCATATCAAGGTCATCATCTGGAGCATACACATATATACAGAGAAACAAGCTGAGAAACAAGAAACAAATATATAAACATGTTGCTCTCCAGCCCAATTTAATTTTATAACCTGATAGATGACGATAATAATAATAGGACTCTAGCTTTGATGTAGTAAAGATTTTTTTTTTTTTTCACCAGAGGTCATGCCAATAATTGTTGCACCTGTCGGTCAGTAACTTTAGTAAACCATGTAAATTGTAATGCAGCTTGTTTCTCTGTATATATGTGTATGCTCCAGATGATGACCTTGATATGAAGGTCGAAACACTGAATGTTCATTTTGATTTATATTAAACTAAAGTTTTGCTCTAAACACAATAGTTGTCTCCATAATGTATTCTGATCACCATGTAAGCATGAAAGAAAGGAAAAACAATGTTAAATTGGTTACCAGGAAGTGAGAATAATGATTTGTTGATTAGGAGTTTAATGACACAAGCACTACAAAGGTCATACTGCACAAAACCAAAGGTTACAGGGTATTAATAAAAAGTAATAGATTAGTAAATTACTAATTTACTAATTACAAATTAATAATAGATTCGTAAATAACACATTAGATACAAAATGCAAATTTAAATTAGTACAGCAAAGCAGTATCTTGATTATAAATTCCAATTTCTGTATAATGTGTTTGTATAAATTAATTCTTTTTAAAAAGTTAAAAACTTCAGGCTGTTTATCTGGTCTGATAAGATCTGTATGATGACTCATGCCAGTGTGTAGTAAAGAAATTCATTCCTTTCTTGACTGAAGTGCACCACACTGCACCAGAACATGACAAATGGTCAGATGTGTGTTGCATTATTTGCATCATTCACCTGTTTGTGAATAAACATAGTTTATTCACAAACAGGTGGGTCATTAGCCCTCAGTAAATCAGAATTTAAGATCACTAACCAATGCAGAGCCTAGCAAGCACAACCTCTATTTTGCAGTTGACTGTCAATGTTAGTGATTCTTACCATGATGACTGCCACTGGGTATTAGGTTTGATCTTATGAACTATCTGTATATGGAATGACAAATAGTACCTGGAAAATGTTTATCTAGTAGCTGCATCTGCAGTCTTCATTTCCCTTAATTCTGTGGGTGGGAATATTAAAATTAAAGGACCTTCAATTTGTACAACAGTTGCAGAATTTTACAAAGCATCTGATGTGATTACATGAGAGTGTGCTGAAAAGTTGTGATGATCCATGAAAGAATTGAGGTAGAACTATGTAACTTACACATTCTATATATTCCTCCACAAAATGTTATACACTTGTTACAACACTGCTGAATCATTTGCAATTCTCTGAGAAAAAAAAAAGTCATTAGTTACAGATATGACTTCATCTGTGGTAAATTTTGTTCCTTTCAAATGTTTCTTTAAATTTGGGAATAGGAAATAGTCAGATGGGACCAGGTCTGGTGAATAAGGTAGGTGAGGCAGACATCGAAAGCCCAGGTTGTGTAATGTCTATTGGGTTTCATGAGCATTGCGTGTTGTTCTGCAAAAGCAACATGCCTCTGCTCAGTTTCCCACAGCATTTTTCCTTCAGTACCTCCTTCAGAGCTGTTGAATAAACTGCTGCTGTCACAGTTTCACCTTTTTTGGAGGTACTTGGTAAGGATTACACCATCCACATCCCAAAAGATAATGGCAAGAACCTTTCCTGCTGACTTTTGGATTTGGAACTTCTTTGGCTGTGGAGAACCTTTATGTCTCCACTCCACGACTTGTTTGATCTTGATGTCATAGTGATAAAGCCATGTTTCATCAGCAATCACAATACGAGCCAAAAAATTTGCCTTCTCAAAATGACCCAAAATCCCTTGAGATGAGAGTACACATTCTATCATTTGGTTGGCATTCAAACATTTGGGGACTCACTTTGCTGAGAGCTTCTGCATGCCCAGATGTTGGTGAATAATGATCTGAACTCATTCTCTGGATATCCCCAGTCTTTGCAATGTTTTTGGCTGGTATTCATCTATCATCAAGGATCATGGCATGTACTGCATTGATGTTTTCAGGTCTTCCTTACCTGGGGGCATCTGTTGTCTCAGGATGCCCAGTTTTAAACTTGACCACCCATTTGGAAACTGTTAGATATACTGAGGTGCAGTCCCCCTAAAGTCTCACACAAAGTTTGGTGAATCTCAGTTGGACTTTTCTTGCAGCATGATGACAGCCTGCACCTCTGTGTCTTTGAATTTCTTCAAAACCTCTGACATGTCTTCTTGTATATCCTAAAGGAAAAATAATTAAATTATTACAATTTAATGAAACATGGGGGGTTAAAGGGTTTTAAGATATGTTCTTTTCATTTAAGATATGTTCTATCATTTTTTGAGATGGGATAGTCTGTAAAGAAACGTGTCTGTATAATTATACACTCTTGGCAGCAGTTTTCTTTAATTATGCACAAGCTGAACTACATGCAACTCTGCTCTATAATTACTACAATCAAGTGGAATCTAATAGGATATAAAGTCAGCAAATACAGTAACACAACCAACAGAGGCTTCAGATCTTGAACCATCAGTATAGATGGGAAGGAAATCAAAGTATTCTGCTCTATTCATATTACATAACTGCATGTAGATGGACAACAGTCTCAGACTTCCATAATTGGCACAATGAGAGGAATGCAAACTTGCCATGGTGGAATGTTGTCAAGATTCATACCAATAGCTTGCATAATCTCTTTAACACACACCAAAGGAAATATGGCAGTCTGATATTTGTGTGATATTGAGCCTCTTGAAACAGAGAAGAGATATTAGTCCATGCAGAATGCTCCGGAAAAGGCCTAATTTTAGGACATAGTTCTATTAACTATTTCCCTCTGAGTGACAGAGAAAATTCATTCATCTCGACAAAGACTTTGAATGGATAATATGCTTAAACCACCAAGCTACTCTACCCATTCTCTCTCTACTTTATGAAAAATATCCTCCACATTAATCTGGTAACAACCCATTACTAACTTATGTCTCAATCACATTCACTCTTCTTTAATCACAAGGCTCTGAAAGTTGCATAACTCTGCATCTCAACCTTGCATTTGCAATATTAAAATTAAACTGTAAGCTCCACTCATCTGCCTACTCAGTCTATTCAGATCCACCTGCAAGGCCATACATCTGTGCTATTTCTTATAGTTTTTGCCAGTTTTGTATCATCAGCAAACGGTTGCACATCTCCAGTCTCAAAACAGATCCCCCATGGTTTGTCTCTTTTGGGAGATTATTGTCAGTTGGATAATAATCCAAACACACCACAGTATATATATTTCCTTTATCAAGTTTGTAACCTTTAATATGCAAGCAGATTGCCGAAACATAACCTCCCGCCTAACAAATACTGCCATTATCAACCCACTCCTGAATTTTAATCCTCACCAACTTCTCTAACATATTAACAATAATCCCAGACATGAAAACTGGCCTATAATTTGTAGCCTCACCTACCCCTTTTGTGAAGTGGAACATTTTTTCCCACCTTCCATTCCTTTGGGACTCATCCTGTTGCAAGAATCATATTAAATAGGTGTGCCAAAGGTGCCATTTATTCCATAGAACATTTCTTCAAAACATGTGGCGACATGCTATCAAGTCTTATTGCCTTATTTACGTAGTTTACTTAATTCCTCATATATTTCACATACTCCCTGCTCTCATTCAAAATCACTCCTTCCTCCACCATACCCTCTACACTCCAGTATGATGTTCCCTTCACAAGGATGAAATACGCTGATAAACTGGTCATTGAATATTTCAATTATATCCTCCACACTGATTACCACTCTTCCAGTGTCATCAACTAGCATCACCCTCCTGTAGTCATTGTTATTTCTGCTTGCCACATACCTAAAGAACTCACTAGGATTTTTCTTAGCCTGACTGGCTACTTTCTTCTCACACTGCACTTTTGCTGTTTTTACCAACCAAGTCACATTAGTGGCCTGTTTTTGTACTCTTCATGCAACTGATTTCAAATATTCATCTTGTTACCTCCACAGTGCCTTCTAGATTTCAAGCTTAATTTCTTCATTCATCTATTTTACTCCTACCTTGTTTAGCATCGACACCTTTGGAATACACTCAGATTGCTGCTATTAAATAGCTCTTGATTAATGCCCATGCAGCATCTGTCTCCTTCCCACTCAGCTCCTCTTTTCATTCTATAGCTCTCAGTTGTCTCCTAAGCATTTGATAATTACCAGCCTTGTAGTGCCACACAGGACTCCAGAAATCCACTCACCACAGGTGAGTTATCAGAAACAAGTAGTGTGTGAATTTTCAGTGAACAGCAGGAAGGAGTGATGACAAGGGGCCATCCCTGGAAGTTACGAAAGGAAGCTGTGAGCAAGAGGGCAAGGAGCGATTTCTTTGTGTGGAGGGTCGTTGAACCGTGGAATGCATTGCCCGAGAGAGCAGTGAGAGCAAGAACAGTTAATGAGTTCAAGGAGTGGTATGATAGATTTTGTGTTTCCTAGGAAGGACCTCCTACAATGAGTCTCTTGACTCCATGGAGGCCTGAATGGTAATAATAAATTAATAATAATAATTTTTTTTTTTTCTGCACATAATTGACACTTTTTTTTTTTTTTTTTTTCCATTTTAAAAAATCATCTCATTCACTGTCAAGTTAACAAATATTAAATTCTGGATCTGAAATCCTTAATTCAAATATTACAGCTTCTCTTTTAAAAAATCACAGAAAACACTTGCAATTTTAGTTGCTGTTTTTCTCTAAAAGTCATAATGCAAACCAATGATCTTCACTTTCTTCCACACTTTTATCTCCTTTAAGGGTCAGAATTTTATTTTTTCTATATGAAAGAATGTTCATTTTATCATAATTAAAAAGTACCTGCCATATCTTCTTTCCCCAAACAGTTGTTCTTCTGTTGTTATTATTGTAACAAAACAATTGATAACATAAATATTTTTCATATTATGAATATATTTAAATTAAATTAGTAATTCAACACATTTATTTAATTCAATATTGACCTTGCACATCTATTACAGTAAACACGAAAACATGACATATGTAATAGATAATCTATTATTTATAAAAAATAATAATTGTACTTTTCTCACAATATAATTTCATTAATAAATAAACTGGTAATTATAAAACTAATATAATTATAAATCTAACAATTTAATAAATCAAGCCAAAAATCACACAGACACTTCGTTCTCAAAAATAAATAGTACATGATTAAAATTCAAAAATTATTGCCGATTATTACTCAAAATACACATCTTTTCTGGAGCTCCTTGCCAACACTGCACACCTTATGGCCCTCTAGTGGCTGAGCCGTGTGGTACTCTGTCCAATGCCTTTGTAAAAAAAATTGGCAGAACATGCCTTTTCCTCATCAGCCACTCTTGTCACTTTATTATAAAAGGCAATCATATTACTAAAAGAAGATTGCCCCTTGCTCACAGATTACATTACCCTCATCTGCCCAACACTATAAATGATCCCTAATTATTTCTCCAAGATCTTAACAACTATGATTAAGACTGAACAGATTAAGAGTTAACAAATGACATCAATGGCAGTTTCATAATAAAAATGAAGATGCTGGCCTGGTTGGCCGAGTGGTTAGCATATCAGCTCTCCAGCCAGAAGGCTGCAGGTTCGAATCCTGCCATGGGCATGGATGTTCATGATGTGATCGTTTGTGAAAATACTAGTGGTGGTGGTCGGCGGTAGATGGCATCGGTGTACATGATGAAGGTAGTTGTAGAGTAGGTGCCCTCCCTCAATGAGTCTTTGGACTCACTGGAGGTGTTATGTAATAATGATATTAGGAGAGAACATGACACTATCAGCATTCAGGAATGTGTTAGTAGAGCTAATCTCCGATGGCAGGGCCACTTAGAGCAAAGATTAACAAAACAAGAGTTCTTTGCCAAGTTGGCAATAAAAAGACTCAGAGGAAGACCAGAATGTAGGTGGACAGTAAAAAGTGCCTTAGAAGACAGAATATAAGATCTGATAATGTTGGAATCTTGACAAATACCTAAAGAACTCACTAGGATTTTTCTTAGCCTGACTGGCTAAGAAAAATTTTATTTTGGAGGAAAACTGTCATTCAGAAGTTAGTAATGATGTAAATTTTCATGTACTACTATCATAATATCCTGTACATCCCTTAGGGTACAGATCAGGAATTTGATGATGAACTACACTTTTATTAATAAATGTTTATATAACATTTTAGGTATGATATCTAGAAATACTACCCAATAAAAATTTATAAGAATTGAGCCAAAATCTAATTTTTTTTTTTTCTTTTATATGACTCCCACCAAAGAAAGGATATAAGACTATAGTACATACTGTGGTGGGCTAAGGATTTTTATTAAATTTATACGTATTTTATTTGTTTTTCACATAATCTTTAATTTGCTATTCACAAAATCCTGTTCAAAGTTCAAACATGAGTTTTTCAAGCCACTTTTAATGTAGTAATTTTCCTTATAAATTTGAATCTGTCGTTTGTACTTTTGGTGTAGTAATTTTCCTTTCCCAGAACCTTCAATAGTTACTTAAATATAAAGAGCTAATAAGCTTCAATAGTGTTCTCACACTGGGTGATCAAACATTGATGCCCATGGCAGGATTTGAATTTACAGCCTGTTGGCTTCATGTTGGAGGCTTAATGGATTTTTTTTTTTTTTTACAACACTCAAAAAAAAAAAAAAGGATTAAAATAGAATTTAATACTTCCTATATTTCGTCCTAGTCACTAGGACATCAACGGGGATTACAAAAACAACTAATGTAACATGCACACAAATATCATACAACTAAGCCCAACCACGTGGGTTGGGTATAGGACTAAAGTCCTATCTAGGTGGAGCGCCCTCTAAGGGCGGTAGTAGGTGACCTGGAATGTAAGGTGAGACCTCTGGTGATGAGTGTTTCCCAAATCTTCTGCAGCTAAATGCAACCGTATTTATTAAGATTTGGTTGGTTTCTGAGAGCTGCTGCTGCTTCTAAAAAAAGTCTCTCTTTCTTGAATTTGATGTGGTGGAGCATGGTGGTTTTCTTCCATGATACCCTATGGGTGGTGTCCAAAACATGGTCAGCCAAGCCTGAATGACCATAGTAACTGAATGATGTCCTAGTGACTAGGACGAAATATAGGAAGTATTAAATTCTATTTTAATCCTTTCTGAGTGTTGTAAAAAAATCTATTAAGCCTCCAACATGATGTCCTCACAGCACTTAAGCCTCTACACACGAAGCCTGTTGGCTACAAGTTCAAATCCTGCCATGAGCATCAAATCCTTATCTCCTAACTGTTGGTTACGAGATAAGATATACATCAGAATGGTATCCACAAGGTGTCAGAAAGGGAGAATACGCTAGAACAGTGGTTCCCAACCTTTTTCCACTTGTGTACCCTTTTTAAACCCATTTCTATAAATTGTACCCCCTTGTTATTAAAATAATTGTTTTTAAATACTGACACTTTTGTTTAGTGGCTATCTTAATGTAAAATAGTGGAAATGAGTTGGGAAAGGAAAATTACTAGGAAAATCACTAAAAGTACAAACCACAGATTTAATTTGACAATATTCGTAACACAGAAATAAGTCATGTTAAAAGTTGATAATGATGATCAAGTATTTAACAAACTTTTGATTTATTATTATTAATAATATTTATTTGTGTTATCTCAAAAGTCTGTAATAATTGGTATACAGATCACTAGCCGAGTGAAACATTGTTGGCGAGATCTTTGAGCTTAGTTTGATGCACTTAGTTTCTTGAAATCAGGCTCAAAAGATGCAAGATACAGTCTTAAATCCAGACTTGCATTAAACTTGTTGCGGTACTTATTTTTTATGAAGGTGTAAGAAGAAAAAGCTCTCTCCACTAGTTAGTATTAGTAAATGGCAAGAGGTATTTGAGTGTCTTCTCGCTGAGCTGTTCATATTCCTCACTGACATCTACCCAGAAGGTAATAAGATGCTTTCTTTTAAAATCAGAATTTAAAGACGAAACAGTTGAAAGTTCGATTAACTGCTCTTTTTCATCGATCGATTGATAGTTTAGCTTCTTTGAAGAATTCTTCATTGAAGGGATCTGCAATCCAACTGTTTTCTTTTCCACATTGAGGGAAGGGAAGTACTTATAAAAGGACACTTTGAGATCTTCCAAGTGACTTAAAATATTCTCTTTCACGTTTTGGGATAGGTGCAAGTTATTCTCAGATAAGAAGTTGTGCAGAGTTATTATTATTATTAAACAAGACCTCATGGAGTCAAAGACTCATCTAGGAGGTCCTTTTATCTCACACACATCTCATCATACCGCGTCTTAAACACATTCAAACTCTTTGCAGACACCACACTCTCAGGCAAGGCATTCCAATCACTCACAACTCTGCACGAAAAAAACCTGCCTCTCACTCCCCTACTCACACCCTCTTTATACAGTTTCCAGGGATGACCTCTGGTTCGCCCACTATTCTCTGTAGAACTTCTACACCATTGATCCTATAACAGCCCCTTACCAACTTGTAGGTCTCTATCATATCTCCCCTCTTCCTTCTCTCCACTAGACTCTGCAAATTACATCTTTTCAATCTTTCCTCATACTCGACATTCCAGAGGTCAGAAACTACCTTAGTCAGTCGCCTTTGGACCCTTTCCAACATCTCTTCATCCTTCTGAAAACCAGGTGACCAAATCTGGGCACAATAGTCCATGTGTGGCCTAATCAAAGCCTTATACAATGGAACAAGAATCTCCCTACTTCTACACGTCAGTGTCCTCCGCATCATTCCCAGAAGTCTTTGTGTTGTCTTCACAATTTTGGCGATGTGTCCCCTAAATTTTAGATCCTTATCCACTATCACCCCCAGATCTCTTATTTCCTCTACTTCCAACAATATATTCACACCAAGCATAAATTCTGCATCCCATCTTTGTTTTCCAAATTTTAAAACCTTACATTTTGCAACATTGAACTCACATCCCCATTTGCTTGCCCAATCACTCAATTTATTCACGTCTTCTTGCAAGGCCACAACATCTTCACTACTCTTTATGGTTCGTCCCAACTTTGCATCATCTGCAAACAACTGAATATCTCCATCCAAATCTTCGCCAATATCATTAATATACAAGTTAAATAGTAATGGCCCTAAAACAGATCCCTGAGGCACTCCACTAGTGACTTTCCTTTTCCTGGATATTGCACCCCCATACACAACTTGTTGATACCTATCAGATAGCCAGTCTCCAATCCAATACACTAATCTAATATCCAAACCCATCTGCTCTAGTTTGACTGTCAACTTATCATGAGGTACTCTATCAAAAGCTTTTGCGAAATCCAAGTATTTTGCTGTGTATCCTTCTCCTCTGTCCAAGGAAGCAGTCACTTTATTGTAATAAGTAAGTAGATTACTAAAACACGACCTCCCTTTAGCAAATCCATGCTGTCCATCAAAGATTATACCATTGTTGTCAACCCAACTCTGGATCCTAGTTCTCACAAGCTTCTCCAACAACTTAACCACAACACCTGACACACAGATAGGCCTATAGTTTGATGCTTGAGTTCGATCATCTCCTTTATGAAGTGGCACAATCTTGCCCTCCTTCCACTCTTTAGGGACTTGACCAAGTGCAAGACTCGTATTAAAAAAAATGTCAAGGCAGGTGTCAACTCTCTGGCACATTCCTTCAGAATACGCAGTGATATATTATCAAGTCCCACAGCCTTATTTACATCTAGTTTACTCAACTCCCCAAACACCTCTTGCTCACTTACATTCAGTCTCTCCTCCCCATCATCAACTGCTCTTAATCTCTCCATGAAGTCACATTCACAAGATTGAAAGATCTTTATGAACTGCTCATTAAGTATCTCCACCACACATTCTGCAACAGCTGTCTTTATACCATTTCCTCCAATCAATGTCATCCTTCCATAATCATTCTTTCTTTTGCTGGCTACATATCGAAAGAACTCCCTAGGATTCTTTTTAGCTTCATTAGCTAACTGCTGTTCATACCTCTCTTTAGCTACTCTCACCAACCAAGTCACTCTCCTTGCCTGGTCTTTGTAGACCTCATGAAATTGGTTGCTTCCACTTCTCTTATGCTGCCTCCACAATACCCTTTTTCTCTGTATTGCATGCTTTATCTCTTTATTCATTCATCTCACACCTACCTTATTTAACCTTCTCACCCATGGTATACATTTAGACATTGCAGCTAATAAATATTTTTTGAAAATCCCCCAAGCTGCATTGATCTCTTTTCCAGCTAACTCCTCATTCCATGCTACACCTGCAAGCTATTTTCTGAGCTCTTCATGATCACCCCCCTTGTAGTTCCACATATACCCTTTTTTCACAGGGGTCCTTGCACTGCTGTCAACCACCCAAGTAATCACCTCATGGTCACTTTCACCAATTGGTGGATGATTTGATACCTCATTGATAATTACATCCTCCGATGAGATGACCAAATCCGAGACCCTTAATCCTCTTGTGCCCTCTGTTACATACTGTCTGAGGTAGTTATCCCTCAAAAACTCAAGAAACTCATTTTCTTTACTTCCAGTTGCTATCTCTTCATTCCAGTCTATATTGCCATAATTAAAATCACCCTTTTCTTATTTGCTTGGCTTATTTGACTATACATTTCACTATCACCACCATCCACATTACCAGGTCTATAACAACATCCCACCAAGTATTTGATTCTATTCACCTCTATCTCACACCATACTGCCTCAAAACCACTGGCCCCATTTCCCTCTTGCATCTCTACCTTGTATGGACATAACTCTTTCTCTATCATCAATAGCACTCCCCCTCCCTTTTTACCCCTTCTATCCTCACGAAACACATCATACCTTTCCATCTCTATTCCTGTCAGGATGTCATCCTCATCTAACCATGTCTCACTTATTCCGACAATCTCTGGGTGCACAGACGCAATTAGTGTAACCATTTCATCCGCCTTGTTTCTTATACTTCTAGCATTGGTATACAAACACAACAACTCATTTCTGGATCTACAGCTAGTTCCACTGATACCACTCACTCGATGTGATCTCTCCATGCTGGACTGGGGCCATTTCCCTTTCTGCTTCTTCATTTTAGAACCCTTTGCAATTCCATCTGTTTCCTTTTGATCCCTGATCATCCCATTATTTTCCTGCATACACATACTCTCACCTCCTCTTGGAGCATCCACCTTTCTCACGCTGTGTATCCCTGTCCACCCTGAGCCTCCCCGTTTCCCTGCTCCTCTTGCACACCCATTCTCTCATTTTCTATACTCATTTAGTGAGAGTATTAGAGTGCAAAAACAGAGGGTGAAAGAATTAATAATTGTGGCGGGTACGAATGAATTGAAAGGTGATAAATTTTTTATGAGAGAGGACTTGAAAGTATTGTTAAAGGTAGCGAAAGAAAAGAGTGACAGAGTTAGAATGGTTAGTCTGTTGCCGCGGTATGACAGAGAGCAGTTTAGGAGGAGGGCCATAACCGCAAATGACATTATGCGTAGGTTATGCAGACGGTGTGGTGTGGAATTCGTGGACGTGTAGAATGAGTTTGAAGGGCGAAAGGACTTATACAAGATGGATGGCCTGCATTTGAATGGACTTGGTGTGCGGAGACTGGAAAGAGTGTTGCTGAATGAAGTGAAAATGGATGTGCAAAACCAGGGAAACTAGAACTACCAAGGAAGGGGGGGGGGGAATGGATATGCAGACATCAGTGAGACAGATGAGTGTAAGAATGTATATAATGTACCCGAGCCAGCACTAAGGACAAAAAATGGGAATGGGTCATTTAGAATAACGCATCAATATAGGGATGGGACTAAGGGATCACTGCATTTCATGTATACTAATGCCAGGAGTATTAGGAACAAGAAGGAAGAATTTTTGGCCTTGACTGGCTCTTCCTGGCCACAGGTTATTGGCATTAGTGAAACATGGCGGACGGAAGATGATATAGTTAGTGGGATAGAATGTGTAGGTTATAGTGTGTTTAGGAGGGATAGAGACAATAAAATGGGGGGGGGAGGGGTCTTATTGATGATAGCTGATGAACTGCAGCCAAGGAGAATTGAAGTTGTATTGCAGGATAGTGAAAGGAGCTCATTTGAGGCTATTTGGTGTGAGATTGAGACTGGCAGAATAAAATATACAGTTGGGTGCTGCTATAGACCAGGTGATGGAACAGATGGTGGAGATAGTATGCATAGGGAAATTGATGAAATGAGTGGAAGGAGGGTAATTATTATGGGTGATTTCAAGGTAACATTGATTGGAAGGAGGAGAGGACACATGTGAGGAAGGAAAAGGATTTTATTCAATTATTAAGGGATAACTATCTGAGACAGCATGTAATTGAAAATACTAGGGGTGTGAGAGTGCTTGACCTGGTAATAGCATCTGAGAATTTGACTGTAATGAATATGACCATGTTGCCACCTATTGGTGAGAGTGATCATAAGGTCTTGACCTGGGAAGTGGCTAAAGGTGTAGAATTTTCGATTAAGACAGGGTATATGTGGAATTACCCTACTGGCAAGTATGACAAGCTTAGGAGATTGCTTGGATCAGTGCCATGGCATGTACAACTGCAAGGGCTGGACGTCGATAGAGCATGGGAAGTGGTCAAGGAGCATTTACAGGAGGTAATGGCTGATTGTATACCTAGGGTCCGAATAGTAAAACAAGTAGGGGTTAAATGGATGAATAACATCATTAAGCTTGAGCTGCAAAAAAAAGAAACAACTGTGGAGGGAATTTAAAGAAATGGGTGACCTGCAGGCACACGAACGGTATAAAGTGCAGGCCAGAAAGGTAACGAGTGTGGTAAAAAAAGCAAAAGCGGATTATGAAAGGAAACTAGCTTTGCAAGCAAAAGAGAATCTCAAACAGTTCTTTCAATATGCTGCAAGCAAGAAAAAAACTGTACATGGCAAAATGATTTTAAGGAATGACGATAGTAAGGAGGTCACTGAATCAGTCGATATAGTGGAGTTACTGAGCGTGCACTTTGCAAAAGCATATCATCCAGGTGGTGACATTGAAAAAATGAAGGAACCATTAGTTTATACGGGAATAGTGATGAATGAAGTGGAGGTGACTAGTCTATTACAGAACCTTAATGTGAACACATCTGTGGGATTGGATGGTATACCGGCACGGGTCTTGCGTGAAGCGGCTAAAGAATTATCAGTGCCCTTGACCATGTTGTTTAATCTGAGTCTCAGGTCTGGTTTAGTCCCGAAGGTGTGGAAAGAGGGGAAAATAGTTTCACTGCATAAAGGAGGATCCAAGACTACGGTTTGCAAATTACCGACCGATCAGCATATCAGGAGTCATTGTCAAGGTCTTAGAGAAAGTAGTCAAAGGAAAAATACAGGAATGGATTGATGAAAACGAGATACTGTACAGGGGACAGCATGGCTTTGTGAAGGGTAGATCATGCTTCAGTAACTTGCTCAAGTTTTATAACAAGGTGACGGCTGGATAAGGGAAATGGGTTTACAGTGATACTGCTGGACCTGGCAAAGGCGTTTGACAGGATACCACATGGAATACTAATCCGTAAACTACAACATATGGGAATGGATATAGGATTGGTGAGATGGATAGGTGGTTGGTTGATGGAGAGATATCAAAGAGTAGTTTATTCAGGAGTAGAGTCCAAAAGACGGCCTGTGACTAGTGGTGTGCCGCAGGGTTCTGTTCTTGGACCACTGCTGTTTAATCTGTTCATTAACGATATAGGGAAGGATCTAAGTGGAACAATTCATTTGTTCGCTGATGATGCAAAGTTGGGTAGGGCAATAGTGAATGCAGAAGATGTCAAAGTTTTGCAGGATGACTTAGATAGATTGGAGTTCTGGGCTAAGGAGAATGGATGTCAATTTAATGTGACAAAATGTAAGATTATGCATTTTGGGGTGAAAAGATTAGCAGCAGTGTACCACATTGGTGGAACTGTACTCCAAGAGATTGATGAGGCCAGGGACTTGGGAGTGTTGGTGGATAGGGAGATGAAGTTTAGGGGGCACATTGCAAAAGTAGCTAAATCAGCTCATCAACTCACTTGGTTGTTGAAAAATACCTTGACGAGCAGAGACAAGCAAGTTATTGTACCTCTGTACTGAGCCTTGATAAGACCTCATCTCGACTACTGTGCCCAGATTTGGTCACCTCGGTTCCTTCTTGATGGGGAGGAGGTGGAGAGGATCCAGAGGCGAGTGACTAAGATGATAACAGGTCTATGGAATGAACCATATGAGAACAGGTTGAAGATTTGTGGGTTGCAGAAACTAGTTGTTAGGCGGAGGAGGGGAGATATGATTGAGACATTCAAATTGCTAAAGGGATTCTATAGGATTAATTCAGAGGATATTTTTGAGATCAGGACTGGTGGTGGGAGAACTAGGGGACACCTATGGAAGCTGGGCAAGAGTGTGGATAGCAGGGGTGTTAGAGCTGGGTTCTTTACTTTTAGAGTGGTAAATGAGTGGAATAAGCTGCCAGAGTCTGTTGTGGGTGCTATGATGGTGAACGAGTTCAAGACAAGGTATGATAGATACTGTGAGAATGTAATCGCATAGTTGTGTGGACATGATGTTTAGGGCCTCCCTCGATGAGTCTAAGGACTCCTGGAGTCGCCCGAAATAATAATAATACCACTCACTTCCCCATTCATTTCCACTTCTTCAATCTCTCCAGAGTTTCAAAAACCTCAGGCTGAACTCTTTCAATACACACTTTCCAAAAGTCTTTTAATCATTGACTCAATTTTGTCAGTTACTTTGAACATAGTGATTGAGCTGTTTTGAAGTCCCAAGTTGAGTTTGTTTATTTCTAGAAAAATATCTGATAAATATGCAAGACTTTGAAGTCGATCACTGTCATGAAACTTTGGAGCAAGATGGAAATGATGGTCTTCAAAAAATTCTGGAGTTCAAACAGCCGTGTAAGTACTTTACCACAAGACAGCCACCTTACCTCCATATATAAAAGTAATGTGCTGTGAAGGTTGTTCATTTCTTCACAGCGCTTTAAACAATCTGGAGTTTCATGGTTCTGATTCAATAAAATTTACAACTTTTACGGCCTCATCAAGAACGTCTTTCAGTTCACTAGGAAAAGGCTTGGGTGCAAGAGTTTGTCTATGAATACAGCAGTGACTCCATGGTTCATGGGGAGCTACTTAACTCAGCTGCATATGCCTATAGAACAGCCTGACATAGACTTGGCTCCATCAGTGCATACACCACAACAATTCGACCAACTAATGTCCTTTCCAATGAAATAACCATCAATCACATTACAAAAATGGCATCCTCAATACAAGGAGAAATTAAATCTTCAGCTATGGTGTGGTTTTTACCACATTTAACTATGCGATAAACAATATGGTAGGAAGCCTCAACTGCATTCTCATCCAAATGTAACTTCATACATGACGTCTTTCCTGACGTCATGTATGACGTTACATTTGGACGCTTTTCTAAGCCTGAAAATAATTTATTTCTTTGTTTTTATATATAGGATGTTTAGTTTCAAATTATATCGTTGGATAATACTTCCCCACACACAAAGGGTTAGGACAGTCATCATCCCCTACAAATGAAAACCCATATTTAATATACTCTTCACAGTATTTCCTTTTCTTCTGTATAGTACCTGAGGCACACACCTTTTTACTATCTCCAGGTGTGAGTGTACCTGTAGCTGCAGACACGTATTGAGAAGTACTTGGCAACAGGTTATAATCCACATCAAATTTTGGTTTTTTAACCATTCCTGTTTTCAACCACTGATCCATAACTGACACGCTTAAAAATCACTGAAACTACGTTAAACATTAAATAAAAAAACTACTTGAAAAGATCACAATTAAAGACAATGCACTTACTTATACTCAGTCAATAACTGAACTGATCAAACAGTCTGGCTAGGATGTATTTATATTTTTTGAGAAGTTCTAGAAATGTCGCAAATGGAAGTCAGTGAAAGGTTCATTATCGCAGAGGTCATTTCTTAGTAACACGTGATTGTTCTGGAAAGGAGGATGAATGACAAAAGTGATGCATGAACTGTACATAATGACTGGTAAAAGAGTGGTTTGGGGGAGGGGTTCATAGCCAAGTCCTCACCAATCATCATTTGCTAATGTGAGTTAGTTTTGAAGTGACTCCATTAGTGGTGATTCAAACTTAACATTTATCGTTCCATAACTAACGTTTTGCATTTTGTTTACTTTACTTGTTTTTCTGCCATTACTGATTATTTTTCGTGTACCCCTGAATGGCCCAGCACGTATCCCCTAGGGGTACGTGTACCACTAGTTGAGAACCAATGCTCTAGAATAATGGAAAAATGACTATATGGTAAAAAATATCAGGTACTAATGATCTGGTGTGACATCATAAAAAAATGAGATGACGAAAATTCCACGCATCACAAACTTCTTAGAAGATGGAAGGGAATTAAGCAACATAATTTTCCTAATCTCTATGGAGTCATAAGACTAATCATGGGAGGTCATTACTAAACAATACAAATTATCATACCACTCCTTAAACTTTTCCACAGTTTGCACTTTTACCACCTTCTCTGGGCATATTATGCTCTTACCACTCTCCATAACATAAACTTACTCACTCACTACTTCGTTTTGCAATTTCCAGGGATGCCCCTCCCCACTTCCTAATGTCCTTGTTCCTTGTCCTCATTCTACTACACAAAAAAGCAGCTCAGGTGATATGATTGAGATATCTAGTAATAACTCTCAGTGGGTATGAAACATCCACATCTGTGGATCTCAAATTTCTAAATTGTATATTTAGTAACATTAAACTAACTTCCCCCATTCATGTATCCACCTATCCAACTTATTCAAGTCTGCTTGAAGAGCTGAAACATCAGCATTATTATTGAAGAGCCGAAACAGCATTATTAACCTTCTGAAGCTTCATCATCTGTAAACAACTGAATTCTGTAATAAATGTTAAAAAGCAAAGATCAGTCCAGGACTGGTCCCTGTGGTAACTTGTGACCTTCCATTTCGTTAATACTGCTTCACAATGCAGTTACCAATCTAAGCCAATCGATGTCCAAACCTATTTGATGCAACTTAAAAACCAACTTGTCAGCTGGCACACTATCTAATGAATACCTTTGCAAAATCCCAAAAACGTGACAATGTTATGCCTTCCCCCTCATCCACTCTTATTACTCTCTTGTAAAAGACATCTAGTGTACTAAAACAAGATGTGGGAAGTTTTTTTTCAGTTGGTTGCAAATTAGATTAAACTTACCAAAAAATTATATTCTTGTTTTATTCTTTATTCAAGCGTAAGAAACAAAGTTTGTGCATGAAATACATTCATGACTATGCTACTTGTATACAGATGTTAAATTACTTCCCATCAATTGCTTTTGCATGCCATAATGCAAAGTACACACCCTTTCAAGATATGTATAAATGCTATGCATTGTGGGAAGGGTCACTACCCAGACCAATGCAGGAAATATATGACCTCTGCAATTAATGCAGGGGTCATATATTTCCCCATATACAAGTAATAAAAAGGAGTATCATCTTATTATTAAAATTCTCTAGATTAGAGAAAGATGTGGTAATAAGTTGTACTGAAGATTCAGTTTTGCTGCTTTGGCATGTTTTTCAGATATTCAGCTTCAGCCAAACCAGTAAAAAGATTCAGCATCTGGAAGACAAGCATTGCCAAATTAGTATACAATGAGTACAGGTCGAGTAATTATTATGGGGAATTTCAACTATGGAGATATAGACTGGAATGAAGAAAGATCACATAGCAGGAAGGAAATAGAATTTATACACCTGCTAAAAGATAATTACTTAAGGCAGCATGTGATGGAAGGGGACTAGGGGTGGGAGAGCACTGAACCTGGTCATAGGATCAGAAGAGCTATTCATTACCATGACAACATTGCCTCCATTTGATGAAAGTGACCATGTGGTCTTGACTTGAGAGATTGTAAAACATGAATATTCTATCAATAAGGGATATTTGTGGAACTACAAGGCAGAAACAAAGTACGAAATGTAGAAAAATTTTCTTACTTTTGAAAATTTACTAGAAAGAAAGCTTGTGAGAAAGTTATGCTTTTACAAACTGGTAAATTTTCAGAACTTAACTCTCTTTAATATAGACGGATCCACAATATCCTCCATTTCAATATCTTATTTCAAATTCAAGCATCTTAGCTCTATACATAAAAAATTTTACAGTTATATTTAGGGAAAGCAAAATTTTATTTTATCAAAGAAGATAAAAAAAAAAAGTCTTCATTCTGGCAATGCAAAATAAATAGAAATAGGAGCTATTAAAGAAACACATTTATTTTATAGCTGTGTGTGTATAAAGAGAGAGAGAGAAACAGAGTTTTGAATAAAGAAGATAGAGCTTATGAGAATACAATCCTCGGCATCAGAATTTCCTTAGCTTGCACTACTTGAAAAAAAGTTTCCAAATTTCTTTAATAGTCATGAAACATGAATTGATCTTTTTATTTTACATTTTTCCCCCCTTCAGAGAATCTTATTTTTATGTCATTCTTTAATTCAGAGAATTGGCTTTCTCACTTATGAAAAATCCGATTCTCTGAAACAGGATTGCTTTGGTATTGAATATTTTTGTTGGTTTGGTATTGCTTATTTTGGTATTGAATTATCATTTTTAAGATTTCTTTCTTATCTCCAATGGGAACCAAAGTTGTGAAACAGCTACCAGACCAGTGAAAGCTAAATCAAAAGATTTGATAAAAGGTGAATATACAGGCACCTCGGCAATCATTATGTCTTTAAGTAAGAAAAGTTAAGGCAACTCCAATGTCGAAGATTGTATTCTCATAAGCTATGTGGTCTTTCAAAGCTTATGTACATTTATTCATTTATTTTCATGTGGTCACATGACTAGGTAAAGTAATTACACATTTTTTAATCTTTCTATATTCTGCTATTTGGCTGATATGCTGAATATTTGACTGAAGCATTATTAATTAAATTTTAACCATTATGAATTAAATTATATAACTAGTGATATCCAGCTGTTTGTGGATGATGCAAAACTGGGGAGAGCAATGCACAACAGTCAGGCTAATGTTAATGCTTTACAAGAGGACTTGAATAGTTTGCATGAATGGGCAAGTAAGTGGAATAAACTGTCAGTTCAATGTTGCCAAGTGTAAGGTTTTGAGATTTGGTAAGCAACAATAGGATGCAAAGTATACACTTGGTGGGGAAACTTTAGCAGAAGTAGAGGAGATGAGAGATCTAGGAGTGATGGTGGACAAGGACCTGAAATTCAGGGGCCACATTGTACAAGTTGTGAAGACATCACATCGAATAATGGCAATGATGCAGAGAACCCTGACATGCAGAAACAGAGGTTATGATTCCATTGTATAAGGCCTTGATCAGGCCTCGTATGGATTATTGTGCACAGATTTGGTTGCCAGGTTTTCATGGTGATGAGGATATGTTGGAAAGGGTACAGAGAAGATTCACAAAGATAGTCAGTCGTCTTTGGAATGTGGAGTACGAGGACAGATTGAGAGGATGTAAGCTGCAGAGCCTCATGAATAGGAGGAAGGGGGGGGGGGGATATGATTGAGACATATAAGCTAGTCAGGGGTTGTTATCAGGTAGACATGGAAGAGATTTTTCATAGAATGGGAGAGGGGAGTAGAACAAGATGCCATTGCTGGAAACTGTATAAAGAGAGTGTGAGAAAAGGGGTGAGAAGAAGGTTCTTTGCATGGAGGCTGGTTGGTGAGTGGAATGCATTGCATGAGTGTGTTGTGGATGTGGACACATTGAATCAGTTTAAGACATGGTTGGACGAGCATTGTATGCAATAGTGAGTACCTCCCATGATGAGTCTCTGACTCCATGGAGGTCAAATGTTAATAATATATATATATATATATATATATATATATATATATATATATGTTTTGAACAAAATAATACTCGTTAAAATTTATAAAAAAAATTAATGAGTGCATCCCTATAGGAAGGGATATCATTCTTTTGATGTAGTTTTACTTAAAACATGCAAAGAAATTATATTGTTTTATAAAAAGTAAGTAGATATTACATCCAGCATTATTTCAAAGCCAAAATAGAACTATGAAAGTTTTGTAAAAATAAATTGACCACAGAGCTTACGGCACTATGCTGGCCGGCATTTACGAGTTGCCCTAGCACAGACCATCTTAGAAAACATGAACGCCAAGGAGTCCATATAGTCACTTTCTAATTTGGTCAATTTTTGATAAGGTTTCACTGGCCTGACAGCTGTTTCAAACTGGTTGGTTCTCTTCAGAGACCAGGTAGAAACCTTAAGAGCAAAAACTCTCTTTCGATACTAAGGGAATTGAAATGTTGGAGAGGTGCATTTTTCGTAAGCAAACTCTCTCAGTGCGTGAAAGTATTTACTAAAGTAAAGAGCCAAAAGGCTTCAGTTGGGCAATGCAAAATTTATAAAAATCAAGTGGATATTAGATCCAGCATTATTTCAAAGGCCAAATGTAGAAACCATGAAAGTTTCATAAAAATAAGTTTACCAGAGAGCTTACAGGAATACGCCCACCAGCATTTATGAGAGAAAGAGAACCAACCAGTTCAAAACTGGCTGTCAGGCCAGTGAAACCTTATTGAGAATGGACCAATATTAGAAAGCGACTATATGGACTCCTCGGTGTTTATGTTTTCTAAGGTGGTCTAGGCTAGGGCGACTCGTAAATGTCGGCAGGTGTATTCCTGTAAGCTCTCTGGTAAACTTATTTTTACGAAACTTTCATAGTTTCTATATTAGGCTTTGAAATAATGCTGGATCTAATATCCACTTGATTTTTATCAATTTTGCATCGCCAAACTGAAGCCTTTTGGCTCTTTTAAATATATTGTTTTATTTTGTTATCCAAGTGTAAGCAAACGAAGCTTGCACGTGAAACACATTCATGACAACCTTGGCATCTCTACTGGATCTGGACACTCCCACTGATGATACTTCATTAAAGGTCGAAACCAGTCTCAATAGTGTCCATCCCATAATGCACAGTATTATACACATCCAAAAGAGTGAGTCTGCTTTGAATTATGGGATGCAAAGGCAATCAATGTGAAGTCATTTTTCTTTATATACAAGTAGCCTAGTCATGAATGTATTTCGTTCAAACTTTGCTTACGTGGATGAAGGATAAAAGAATATAATTTCTTGGCAAGCTTAATCTACTAAAACAAGAGTGGCACTTAACAAATCCAGCTGGCTTGCATAAATGACATTGCCCTCACTTTCCCAATTACGTATAGGAGTTCTTACCAATTTCTTCAAAATCTTAACCACAAAAGAAATACAAATTGGCTTATAGTTTGATACCTTCATTCTACCACCACCACCACCCTTATGCAATGGCATTCTTTCCACTCTTCAGGGACTGTCCCACTGCATGAATTTCATTAAACAGGCAGGTTAAACTCCCTACCAGTCAATGTGGATGAAATAGTGACACCAAATTGCACTTCTTATCCATGTTATTCAATGGGTTTTAGAGCTTCGTATCCAAATTTATCTCGACATCTATAGATTGTGGCCAGTTGGGGGGTTAATGGCATGGTCATATATTTACATCATACCAAATATACTGTACTTTATTAAAAATCAAACTTCATTTACACCTACCTCCAAAACATCTTGTTCATTGCATTATACGCTGGACGGTTGAGTTCCACATGGAGCACTCTGGAGTGAGGGGAAGTAACTGTGAGCGTTTCATATTCATAGCGAGCAGTAAATGCCTCAGACATTGATCTAATGAATGTAATTCCAAGTACATTTTGAAATGGAGTTAGAAGCTGAAATGCTCTTGATGTAGTTTTACCTAAAAATATTTAAATACATAGATTTATATCACTTGCATACATTTATATAAGTTTGGCACAAAAAAATTAAAGAGAACTCAGCTGCAGAAATAACAAAAAGACTACTGTATTCAATAACCTATTGGCTCACTCCAAATACTAGAATACACAAAGAGGAATGTTTAGGGAAAAAGTAAAAAATTCTGTTTTATTATTATTATTACACCTGGATGCTTATGAAATCAAAAGATTCACTGCATGAAGTCATCTACATTAACCACAATGTCTATCATATTGTTGGATTCTGATTATGTAGAGATTAGAGTAATTATTATTTGCTTCAGAATCCAACATGATCTTCCATCACAAAGGCTAGACTTGTAAATATTATTTAATGTAAACAACTTATTTTACAATTTAATATTCATATAACTACCTTAATTTTGTCTAATATTTAATTATTTAATCAAAGATATATGTATGAATAATGAAAAGACTGTATTAAATATTAATAAGTTATTTTATGTATTGTTATGTCAATATTATAGGAATTTATATCTGATAAATTAACTGCGCATTAATTGAAATATAAATATTCTTTATTTATTCCTGTTTGTGAAAGTTTAACGTTATGTAATAGCTCAATTTTATTATATTTTGTTTTGTTGTCATGGAAACGTATGTAAGTGAGCGAGCACGTTTTGGAACACCACGTGAGGTTTATTGAAAAGAGTTTTAGAAAGAAATGATGTGAGCAATTTAGGGGGAAAAAGAGATATATAAGCGACGAACGCTGGAATAATTAATTAATTAGGAGAGGGGAGTATTAGAGATTTATTAGAGAAGGATTGGCATTAGGTTGGAATCGGGCATTCGGCAATCACAGTGCGATAATAGCGAGTCGGCTAGTCACTCAAGCAACTAAATAAAGTCTACAAGTTGAGAAGCAGTCAGCTAATAAGTTTCGGAATAACAAATAAAGCAACGGAAGATAGCTGAGTGACTACTGAATGACTAGCGATATTTTAGTTGAGATTTATTTTCAGGGCCGACCTTTCAAGGACACACTGAAACGTAAAGCTTAGTAAGAAGTAACTAGAGAAATAAATAGAGGCAACAGAGTTGTGTTTAATGATAGCGGTGTTTAGAATTATAGTGCCTAAAGAATTATCTGAATGCCGGAGGAATGAACATCTGTACATATAAACCCCAAGTTAAGGAATTATTGTGTATTGCCCTAATTCAAGAGTGATCAGTAGTGATTCATACAAGAACGTCTGATTATATGTATTGTGCCCGTGAATTAATTCAGTTAATGCTTAGAAGATTTATTTTAATGAGTGCTGTTTATTGTTAAAAGTGTTTGCGGTTATAAAAAGTGTTTGTGTGTATGTTGATGAAGATTATCGGTAAGATTATTCCAACCTTTAGTTTTCCTATATAGAGAAGTGTGTGAGTTTCATCCCAGAATTTCCTTATGTTAACAGTAACTATCGCGAAGATTAACTGAAGCAAAAATTTGAAAGTGTTTACTTGTAAAGCGGAGTTACTGCGATTTTATTGTATTTTGGAACTTAAGGAACTGTGAGAAGTCTGTAATATAGAAATAACAGATTTATCTTGTTAGAGTTTGTATGACTGTATTATCAGAAGAGCTGAAGTGTTTGTAGTATCTTAATTAGTGATTTGAACTCATGCGTATAAATTGTGATCCTAAAATAAATGTTTGTTTTTGTTAATCAAAAGTTGTATTTTGCCTGAATCTCGTTTACTGCACCATTCATAAAATATTCGAACCATAGTGGGAAAATTAAGTAAGTTAAATATACTCGGCCAGTATATATAATAACATCATATAAAAGAGGATAGTTGTGAGTTGGTTTTTCTTCAATTCTTGAACTAATTCAGATATAGAGTGGCGCAGTCTATAAATATAAATTTTCTCTATATTGAATTAGAAATCAACTAGCAACTTATAATTTTGTTTAAGAACATCATAGTGACTAATATGTCGGATCCAAAGTATAAATTAAGAAGTAGGATCCAACAATATCATAGCTTATATCCATATATCACCAATATCTCCATTAAATCATAAATGCTTGCCTGGCACCCTCCAAAAAACCTACTTACTCGTTTCTCACCACACTTATAAAATATCCAAAAATAGCCCTTGTTTTTTAAACCAATCTGCCCTTATTCTGACTGCTGCTGTTGTGTCAATTGTATCTCAAAAAAACATCTTGTATATGTAAAAAAAAAAGTTAGCCAAGTACATAGCATGGAGAATGCAGAAAGCTGGATGCAATTTAAAATTGACTATTTGACTGCCATTTGTTTAATATGTAGTATTGTTCCTGCTATAATGATATTACTTGAATTTCCTCATCACCAAGAAACCCTGGTGCCTAGATCTGCATGCAGTAGTCAAGATGGGGTCATATCAAAGCTTCATAAACAGGAACAATAACCTGCTCGTCAAAGCATTCTTCAGTACCCAAGTGATCTGATGAGCTGCTTTAGCCACTTTTGCTATGTGCCCCCATTTCACTAACACTCCCAGGTCTCTGGCTTCATCAATTTCCTGGAGTACAGTTCCACCAATGTGGTATACAGGTGGTAATCTTTTCATCCCAAAATGCATAACCTTACACTTTGCCACATTAAACTAATATCCATTCTCCTTTACCAGTCTATCTAAATCCTGCAAAATTTTGACATCTGTATTAACTATTGCTCTACCCAACTTTGCATCATCGGCAAACAACTGAACAGTTCCACCCGGACCCTTTCTTATATCGTTAATGAACAAATTAAACAGTAGCGGTCCAAGAACAGAACCCTGTAGCACACCACAAGCCTTCTTTTGAACTCTACTCCTGAATAAACTTCATTTCCATTCCTTTCTGGTATCTCTCTATCAACCACCCTCCTATCCATCCCCAATGTGCTCCAGTTCACTGATTAGAATTCCATGTGGTATCTTGTCAAAGAACTTTGCAATGTGCAGCAGTATCACTGTAAACCCATTACCTTTATCTATCTCAGCTATCACCATATTATAAAACATGAGCAAGTTACTGAGACATGACCTACCCTTCATAAAACCATGCTTCCCCCTCCCCCCCCTGCCCATAGAGTATCCATTTCCATTCCTGTATTTTGCTGTTGACCAACTTCTCCAATACTTTGATAACATGAATTTCTGATATGCTTTGGTTATCTCATTCCTGCAATATTACCCACCTGAATGAAATACTCCTGCAAAATGTTCACTTAGTAATTCTACTATTTTGACCGATTTGGTTACCTCCCTACCATCGGCATTCCTTAAAATAATTTTTGCCATATACATTCTTTCTTTTACTTGCAGTATATCAAAAGAACTGTTTGGGATTCTCTTTAGCCTGCATTGCTAACTTCCTTTCATAATCTGCTCTTGCCTTTCTTACCACACTAGTTATGCTTCTTGCCTTGCACTGTTCATGTGCCTGCAGGTCACCTTTCTCCTTAAATTCCCTCCACAATTGTTTCCCCCCCCCAACTCCAGCTTGATGATAATATTCATCCATTTAACTCCCACTTGATTTACTCTGACTCTAGGTATGCAGTCTGCCATTTCCTCCCTCAAACACAACTTTACCACTTCCTATGCACTATCAACATCCAGCTCTTGCAGTTTTACATGACACGGCACCAATCCAAGTAATCTCCAAAGCTTGTCATACTTACTAACCCTGTAATTCCAAATATATCCAGTCTTAAATGAAAATTCCACACATTTGGCCACTTTCCAGGTCAAGACCATATGATCACTCTCACCAACTTGATGGCAATGTGGTCATATTCGTTATAGACAAATTCTCAGAAGCAATTACTAGATTGAGCACTCTCGAACCCCTAGTATTTTCCATTACATGCTGTCTCAGGTAATTATCCCTTAGTAACTTCATAAAATCCATTTCCTTCCTCCCATGTGTCCTCTCCTCCTTCCAATCTATTTTCCCATAGTTGAAATCCCCCATAACTATTACCTGTCCTCCACTTATTGAGTCTATTTGCTGATGCATACTATCTCCATCATCTTTTCCATCCCCTGGTCTACAGTAGCATCCAACTGTATATTTTGTTCTGCTGGCCTCAATTTCCTATATCCTAGTGTTCTGCATAGAACTCGCCTATTTACTATTAATTAGAATATAATCAATCATGTTCTTGTGGATATCATCAGATGAGATCCAAGTGTACTTTTAAATATTCTTATGCTTAAATTGGTGTTGGTCATTTTCAGTCCATCTAAGCTTCCATAATTGGAGGAGTCTCTCACCACAATTACCAATTCCAAATAATCCTATTATTCTGCACATAACCGGAATCAGTGTTAACCTTGGCATTCAAATTCCTTAAGGTAAGTGTTATATCACCTTTCTTAAAACTGTCTAGTATATTTCGTAGAGAGTTAAGTGCTTTATCCATCGATCTTCTGAATCCTCATAGAAGCATAGCAACTAACCACATTTAGAGCTTTAATCCCAGTTTTAAATTTAGCACTCAGGAGCCTTGAATTAAGTTATATCCACAAAGAACATTGCTTACATTTCTATTACATAACAGTCCTACAACTTGCAGATGTTTGCTGCAATTCATATCCTAAGGATATGATCAAGTGCTACCTTTCCAAATGTCTCATTTTCACATCTATCTTAATTCTAGTAGCAAGGCTTATGTTGGTCATGCATAACTGGTAATATCTATTATATGCATAACAACGCATATAAAAGATATTAATTAAAGGCAACTTTAATGAATAACTTCAATATTTCGGCAACGTCACGTTGTCATCTTCAGGAACATAAAAATATGGTATGTGCATGCAGGCACTAACACAAGCAAATGAGGAAGAAGGCAAGAAATTAATATTGCTCCTAAAGTCCTAATGGTGCCTTCTGGCAGGCTACATTGGGCTGAAGTTCTCATAATGTAAGTCTCCCAAATTTGGGGTAGTTTCATACACCCAAATTTGTTGAGGTTTGCAACGTTTTTTTTAGAGCTGCTGATGATTCCTTGAATAATCTTTCGTACTTGAACTTACTGCGGTGTATTATTTTATTAGTTTTCTTCCAACGAATTCTATGGCATTGTCTGCCAGCTCAGAGTGGATGTACTGGTGAAACCGGATGTAGTCTTTGTGTTCTGAAATCCTGATATTTGCTGTCCTGCCTGTTTGGCCAAAGTAGGACAATTTGCAGCTGCAAGGGACCTGGTATATACCAGGTAGGTCTAGGGGAAGTGGTTGGTTTTTGGTAGAGTGGATAAGGAATGCCAACTTTTTATATGATCTATAACAAGAAGTCAGGTCATATTTTTTGAGGATATTGGTTATTTTTTCAGAGGTGCCCCGGATGTAGGGGATGGTGACAGATTTAGTGTAATTTTGTGGAGGGGGGGGGGGTTGTGGTTTATTGGTTTTAGTATTTTTTGAGGTTATAGCCATTGGCTAAGAAAGTGTTGAGGATGTGGTTTAGTTCAGTGGTTAGGGCATCGTCATCTGAGCAGATTAATGTTGCCCAGTTATATAGTGTTTTTATAACCCTGTATTAATGTGTGTGTGGGGGGGAGGGAATTGCTGGTGAATGTATCTGCCTGTATGGGTGGGTTTTCTGTAAACAGAGAAAACCAAAGGATCCATCCAGCTGGCGAGTGATTAAAGTGTCTAGGAAGGGGAGAGTGTTGTTTTCCTCTTTTTCTAAGGTGAACTGGACTCTGGGATGTTGGTTGTTTAAGTGTGTTACGAAGGAGTGGAGTATATCTGAGCCATGTGGCCAAATAGCGAACACATCATCCACATATCGAAGCCAGATAGTGGGTTTTTGTGGGGTAGAGTTTAAGGCTTTCTCTTCAAAGGTCTCCATAAAGAAGTTGGCCAAAGAGGGGGGAAGTGGTGAACCCATGGCTGTCCCCTCTATCTGTTTATAGAATTTTCCTTGCCGAATGAAATAGCCAGAGTTCATTGTGAACTGAAATAGGGCTGAGATATCGGGAGGAAATTTGGCTTGGATGAGCTCTAGGGTTTCTTTGAGTGGGACATTAGTGAATAGGGAGATGTCAAAACTGACCATTATGTCAGTATGTTGGAGTGAGAGGTTTTCTATACTGGCTTTAAAGTGGGCTGAGTTTATTTTATGTGTGATGCCAGTATAGTGTGTGAGCGTTTTGGCTAAACGTTTGGCTAATTTATATGTGGGGGAATCAATGCCATCCACTATGGGACGTAATGGCACATTTTGTTTATGTATTTTTGGGAGTCCATATAATTGGGGGGGGGGGGGTCTAGAGTTACAAGGTTTTAGTTTGTTAGTGACTTTCACAGACCAACAATCGACTTTCTTAAGGAATCTGTGAAGAGTTCTAATCTGAGAGCTGATAGGATTATATTCAATAGGGAGGTAGGTAGTACGGTCTAATACTAAAGCATTAAGCTTACCTTTGTAGTCCTTTTGATTGAGCACCACAGTGGCGTTTCCCTTAACCGCTTTGGTGATTACTATTTTTTTTGTTTTTCTTCATTTCTAGTAGAGTTGCATATTCGTTTTTGGATAAGTTGGTTTTTAAAGGATTTGCTTTGGTCAGAATGCCGGTTGCATCCAGTCTGACTTTGTTGGCGATGTGGTTAAAGGTTGCGAATCCCACATTCAATTTGGATCATGATTTCTTTGGCAGGTATTCTTTTAGGAGCTAGGGCGAAATTGTGGCCACGTGAAAGTGCAGTGAGTGCTTCAGGCTTTAAAACTATGGACGAGAAGTTGACTACCGTGTTGAGTGGTGGCTACGGTAAGGAAGTAGAATTCTTTATCAAGTTTTCGTATTTTTTCACATTCTGACTATGTATTTTTTCGAATTCTTTTGTTGCCGAAGCGCATGAGACATCATAAAGAATCGTCCAAAGATCATGACCGAGTGTATCTGAAAGCTCTTCCTCTAACACCCGTAAGGTTTTGTTTTCGTCGGCAAGGAGAACACGCGTCGCGGTTCGCCTGGGGAAGTCACTAACAAACTAAAATCTTATAACTCCAGAACCCCCCCCCCCCCCGATTATACGGACTCCCAAAAATACATAAAAAAAATGTGCCATTATGTCCCATAGTGAATGGCATCGATTCCCCACATATAAATTAGCCAAACATTTAGCCAAAACGCTCACACACTGGCAATACACCATCACACATAAAACACTCAGCCCACTTTAAAGCCAGTATAGAAAACCTCTCACTTCAACACACTGACATAACGGTCAGTTTTGACGTCTCCTCCCTATTCACTAATGTCCCACTCAAAGAAACTCTAGAGCTCAGTCAAGCCAAGTTTCCTCCCGATATCTCAGCCCTATTTCAGTTCACAATGAGCTCAGGCTATTTCGTTCGGCAAGGAAAATTCTACAAACAGATAGAGGGGACATCCATGGGTTCACCACTTTCCCCACCCTTGGCCGACTTCTTTATGGAGACCTTTAAAGAGAAAGCCTTAAACTCTGCCACACAAAAACCCACTATCTGGATTCGATATGTGGATGATGTGTTCGCTATTTGGCCACATGGCACAGATACACTCCACTCCTTCCTAACACACTTAACTAACCAACACCCTAGAGTCCAGTTTGCCTTAGAAAAAGAGGAAAACAACACCCTCCCCTTCCTAGACACTTTAATCACTCGCCAGCTTGATGGATCTTTGGTTTTCTCTGTTTACAGAAAACCCACCCATACAGGCAGATACATTCACGATCAATCCTCCCCCCACAACAATACAGGGTTATAAAAACACTATATAACTGGGCAAAATTAATCTGCTCAGATGACGATGCCCTAACCACTGAACTAAACCACATCCTCAACACTTTCTTAGCCAATGGCTATAACCCCAAAAAAATCCAAAAAATATTAAAACCAATAAACCACAACCCCCCCCGACAATAAAGATTACACTAAATCTATCACCATCCCCTACATCTGGGGCACCTCTGAAAAAATAACCAATATCCTCAAAAAATATGACCTGACTTCTTGTTATAGACCATATAAAAAGTTGGCATTCCTTATCCGCTCTACCAAAGACCAACCACTTCCACTAGACCTACCTGGTGTATACCAGGTCCCTTGCAGCTGCAAATTGTCCTACTTTGGCCAAACAGGCAGGACAGCAAATATCAGGATTTCAGAACACAAAGCTACATTCGGTTTCACCAGTACAGCCAGTCTGAGTTGTCAGACCATGCCTTAGATACCCGCCATACAATTTGTTGGAAGAAAACTAAAATAATACACCGCAGCAAGTTCAAGTACAAAAGATTATTCAAGGAATCATCCGCAGCTCTAAAAAAAACGTTGCAAACCTCAACAAATTTGGGTGTATGAAACTACCCCAAATTTGGGAGACTTATAATATGAGAACTTGAGCCCAACGGCCAAGACAACCAAATTAGCCTGCCAGAGGGCACCATTAGGACTTTAGGAACAATATTAGTTTCTTGCCTTCTTCCTCATTTGCTTGTGTTAGTGCCTGCGTGTACATACCATTTTATGTTCCTGAAGATGGCAATGTGACGTTGCTGAAATATTGAAGTTCATTAAAGTTGCCTTTAATTAATATTTTTTATATGAGTTGTTAATTCTGTAAGCTAATTACTAGTTACATATCTATCTTACTTCTTGTAGAGCAACAGGTTCCTGTTTGTATCTGTGAAATTCTTCATAAAAGACATCAAGAAAAGTCTTTGATCGGTGTCTATGTTCCATCCTTAGGGGGAAAAAAAAAAATTGTTACTAGATCTATGGAAAAATGATTTTTTGTTTGGTTAAGGGCCCAGAAAAATCAGCCCTAATTGCATGTGTGGGACAATTACCTATTTTCTAACTCTCTCTCTCTCTTTAGCTTAAGCCACATAAACCAATGGTCAACAACACATTAGTTGTCTGGTGATGGTTCCAGCAGTGAAGTCCAAGTACATGTGATCATCTCTGCTTTGAATTAGTCACCAGTTGATATTATGTATGCTGTGTATCACAGCCTACCTGAGCCAGGAAGCCAAGCAAACAAAGGAATGTACTGGTGGATTTTTTTTTTTTTTTTACAAACGCCTATTGGTGCAGCAGTGTTTATTCTGTATCCAAATTTAAAACCGTAATCAAATCTGTTTAGTTTAAATGGTCCATTTAAACTGTGTGGTGGGCAGTAGATGGTGTTGGTATAGATGATGCTGTTCATTGTAGTTGGTGGATTGAGTTATGGAGATGGAAGTTGATAGAGTTGGTACCCTCCCTTAATGAGTCTTTGGACTCTTTGGAGGTGTCGTGTAATAGTAATAATAGGAGAATAAACCAAGTAAGGATTAACTAGATGAGTAGAGATATAAAGCAAGAGCTCCAAAAAAGAAGCACTGCGCAAGGAACAAAGAAAAATGTGATCAGCACACTCAAGAGAAGTACAAAGTGCAAGCAAGAAGGGTGACTAGTATGGTAAGAAAGGCCAAATCAAATTACGAAAGAAAATTAACTAAGCAGGCCAAAGTAAATTCAAAGGAGTTTTTTCGTTAAGTAGAAATAAGAGGAAAAATGACTATGGTAGGATGATTTTAATCAATGTTAATGGTAGGAAGATTACAGAGGAAAAAAGAAATTGTTTAGTTGCTGAGTAATCTTTTGCAAAGATCAGGTGGAGATTTAGTAGTTATTGATGTGCCATGCCAGAGATGCATGTCAAAATGGAGGTAGATGAATAGGAGGTGTTAAACATATTAAACATAATGCCGACAACCAAATAATAATTACAAATTCTGAAGATCAGAAAGCTATTTTAGATCTAAATGAGATATCCAAAGATTATGGTATGATAATATCAACAGAAAAATCAAAAACTATGGCCTTTAAAGGACAAGATCCAGCAAGAACTAAAATAGTAATAGATAACAAGATCTTAGAACAGGTGAATTCATTTAACTACTTAGGATGTATGATCACATATGAAAATGACAAAGATATAAACGTAAAAATTGCAAAATATTTAAAAATAACAGGTGTAATTAACTCTACATTTAAACCAAACCTAGTTCAAAAACAAACCAGACTAGAAGTATACAATACATTAGCCCTACCAGTCTTAATGTCCAGTCTTAATGTATGGAAACTAAATCTGGACAATAAAACAAAAAGACAAACAAAGATTAATAACAGCAGAAATGAAGTTTATGAGTAAAACTGCAAAGTATACCCTATTTGATCACAAAAGAAACAAAGAAATTATTAAAGAATTAAACCAAGAACCAGTAATAGAAAAAATTAAAAAATATAAACATAAATGGATGGAACACGTTCAAAGAATGAAAACAGAAAGATTACCAATACAAGCCTTCAAGTACAAGCCATTAGGAAAAAGAAAACCAGGACGTCCTCTTAAACGATGACTTCTAAGGCCAGAACATGCCATGCTAGGCCTAAATCCTTGATACGCATGATGATGAAACATATTGAAAAATATCAATGTGAATATAGCAGTGAGATTGGATGGTAAGTCAGCCCATGTACTATGTGCAAGAGAATTGTCATTGCCTCTGATGAAGTTGTTCAATCAGTCTTAGCAAGGGAATGAAAACAGGGTAAAATAGTTTCATCACATAAAGGTGGCTCCAAGACAGATGGGCATACTACAGATCAATTGGTATATCAGGAGTGGATGTTAACATATTGGAAAAGTTGGTTAAAGGTAAAATCCAAAAGTGGGTAGGTGGATAGAGATGAGATCTTCTACAGTGGACAGCATGGCTTTCTGAAAGGTAGGTCCTGCCTCAGTAATTTATTCACATTTTATAATAAAAGTGACAATGGAATAGCATAAAGGAAATGGCTACATCATGATACTGTTGGACTTTGCAAAGGCATCTGACAGAATACCACATGGAAAACTATTACAAAATTAGAGCAAATGGGAATGGATATGAATCTAGTAGCAAGAATGGGGGGAGTGATTGGCAGACAGACACCAGAGAGTAGTATACAGTGGAGTGAAATCTAGGAAGAATGATGGCAACTAGTGAAGTACCTCAGGGTTCTGTACTAGGGCCACTTTAATTTGTATATCAATGATACAGGGAAAGATTTAAGGGGGGATTCAGTTGTTTGATGCAAAACTGAGTTCGGCAAGAGTTGATAAAGGTGATATAGATATAATGCAGGATGATTAAATAAACTGACATTGTAAGCAAAGGATAATAATTATCAATTTAATGTTGCAAAATGTAAGGTTATGCACTTTGAGTTGAAAATTTTGCATATTGTGTATCACACTGATGGTACTGGATTGTAGGAAATTGATGAGGATAGGGATACTGGGAATAATGGTGGACTGAGAGTTGAAGTTCAGAGGGCATGTTGGAAAAGTTGGTAAAATAGCTCAATGAATTATTGAAAACATGCTAACAAGTAAAAACAGGGAGGTTATTATCCCTCTTTATAAGGCTATGAGTCAGCTACATCTTGACCACTGTGCATAGATTTGGTCACCTGGGTTTCTTGGTGATCAGAAGGTGGTAGAGAAGATTGAGATCAGTGACCAAGCTGGTGACAGTTGTGGAATGCTCCCTGTGAGTATAGGTTGAAGGTGTGTGAATTACCAAGTTTAAATGATAGGCAGAAAAGATGGGATATGAAACTTATAAGATATTGAAAGGAGTTTTATAAAACTGGCACAGAGGAAATTTTTCAATATATGACAAATAGAACTAGGAGTCATCTGCAGAAGTTGTGTAAGAGTGGTAAGGGTGTGCAGACTAGATTTTTTGCATGGAGAGTGATGAATGAGTAGAATACATTGCCAGAATTAGTTGTGCACACCCTGATAGTGAATGAGTTTAAGGAAAGGTATGATACTTCTTGTGTGTATAAATGTTAGTATGGGTCTCCCACAATGAGTCTCCAGACTATGGAGATACCATATAACAACAATATCTCTGTTTTAACTTTTTCCATGTGTCCAAATGATGGAAAAATTCATCTCGGTTTTCATTATTTATTTATTATTTATTTGTTTTTGATCACTGTTAATGCAACAAGTAGAATTAGAGTACAGCAAATGAGAAATGTAATAACATTTGTAAACATTTTAGATTAAAATTCTGAATTTCTGTAGTGTTTTTTTTTTCCCCAGTGAGGTGTTTCTCTTCCAAAAACCGCTTTATTGCAAATAATAAATTTCACCACTTTTTGTTAACTTTAATTTTAAAAAATCTATTTAAAAAAAAAGCTTAAGTGGTTTTTAGCAAAATGTCATTTTGCTCAATATATTTGCCACCCAAGCGTTTCAAGCAAATTTGAGCGCGGTTAGTAGTTGGAAGGGGATAAATCGTTCGAAGTTGTTGCCACACTCTCCCTTGATGGGTCTTTGGACTCCCTGGAGGCGTTACATAATAATAACGCCAGACACAAGACATTGCTGACTATAAGGGTGAAGCAAAATACTTTTATAATCCCTGCTATCTGATAAGATTATTGTGTGAGGAAACATTTATGAGCTAAGTGCTCTGGATGAGTGGGTGCGATTTAAAGATCTTCATTTGGAAGTAGGATGGCCTTGGGTTTCCTATATTTGGAGAAGTCTGTTTCATCATAATTTGATGCTTGTTGCACTAATTCATTTGGATGTGAAGAGGATGCTGAGAAGAACTTTACTGCCGAAGACTGCAGGAAAGAGTAGATGTAGGGGATATTTGTATCCCGGTGGAGTTGGACATTTCTGACATACCATGGTGTGTTTAAGATCATGCGGAGACATTTGTTTTGCACTCTCTATAGTTTGAGGATATTTGTACTTGAGGTGTGGCTCCAGGCTGGGGACGAATAAGTAATAATGGGTCGAATCATCAACTGATAAAGGAGCAGTTTTATTTTATCCAGCTTGCTATTCCTATTGATAAGAGGGTAAAGCTCTGCAATGACTCTTGATGCTTTTGTACATGAGGCTTTTATATGTGGACTGAAGGTTAGTTTTCTGTCCAGCAGTACACCCAGATATTTGGCTTCTGCTTTCCAGGGAATCTTGATATTAAATAGGAAGATGCCATCTTTGGGAGATAGTTTTTAGTGAAGAGAATGGCGAGGGTTTACTTGCAATCTACATTCGAGAACCAGTGCTCTAATTTCAGCAGGTTTTTTTGCAGTTTCTTGGTGACAAGGTGCGGTTTAATAGATCTGGTTAGTATAGCTGTGTCGTCTGCGTATAGGGCAATGATGGATGACATTAGATTGTGCGGAATGTCCGCCATGTAAATCGTGAAAATTATCGGTGCCAGTAGGGACCCTTGAGGCACTCCTGCCAGGATTCGTCGCTGGTAGATAATATATCATTCAGTTTGACTTGCATTCGTCTGCCACTAAGAAATGATTTTATAATTTGGACTAGATCTAATGGAATGCCAGCTAAAATCAACTTGTATAATAGCCCAAAGTGCCATAATTTGTCGAACGCCTTTTCTAAGTCAAGAAAAACTGCTCCAGTGTACTGGTGCCAATTGTAACTTGTGGTAATGAACTCTATTAATCTATGGATTTGTTGGGTGGTACTGTGAAACTGGCAAAAACCAAACTGTTCTGAAGGAAGGATGTTTAATTTTTTTACTGAAAGCTGAATTCTGGAAAGGATAGCTTTTTCTGCTACTTTGCCCAAATTAGAATTCAGACTTATGGGACGATAACTGTGAGGCTGCTGAGGATCCTTGCCAGGCTTGTATATATGAACTATGTCTGCCAACTTCCATGCAGAGGGAAAGTACTTAAACCTGAACATAGCATTTATTATTGTTGTAAGCTGTACGATGGCCTTTCGGGGTAGCAGTTTAATAACTTTGTTGGATATGCCATCAGGTCCTGGAGCTTTTTTATTCTTTAAGTTCTTTATAATATCATAAATTTCAGCTAGGGAAGTAGGTGCGAGTTGGCTGGTACAGGTATCAGGCCGTTTTAACGTGTCTGATGTGACGGTGGACTTTAAATATGATTGAAATTTAGATTTTTGTATGAAGGGCTACACTGTTGTTTTGTGATGTTTTGCGTTTAAATCTCTGGCGATAATAACCGGTAGTTTAACGCTGAGGATAGCATCCAGATCTGTGGTCAGCAATGTTTTTGATGGTGGGTTATAAGCAGCATAGATTTTTATGTTTCCGACAGAGTTTGTGATGACACTGATACCTGTGACTTCGAGATTAGTGGTTGTAGAAATAGCTATAGCATGATGGTTGATGTGATTTTTGATGAGGATGGCTGTACCAACACCTCTATAATCCAACCTATCATTCCTGTAAAGTTGATATCCTTTGAATTTAGGATTGTCAATATCCTAAATTCAAAGGATGTCAATGTAATATATCCGGATTATATCTGTGATTGAATTCCTGTACTTCTAGTATTTTATTTTTAAGGCCATTGGCATTCCATGCAATAATCATTAGAGAATCTGGGGAAAATTTTTTCCTATGCATTGGAGAGTGCAGATAAAATGGACTGTCTGCTGCAAGTAACTTTTTGTAGTGCTTAGTGATGGATTTGCATTACTGAAATCCTGTAACATATTTACAAGAGAAGAGGTGATGATGGCTGTTATATTTGAATGTGGATTTGGCATATTCTGATCATGGACTGCTTTTTTGGGACGGGCCACGTCAGCATATGTTCTTGTTTGGTGTTGAAGATTTATTTTCTTGGGGTGCTCAGTTGATTGTGGGTGAGCACCTGTCATCTTTGTTCAAATTAACAGGAGCCTGATGAACTTGAGCTTCTGGGGTTCTTGTTTCTGATAATGAAATGGATTGACTGATTAACTCAGTTTGCCTGTTTTTTGGGTGGCAAATGCACCCTCTGTAATTTGCGGGGTGGGGGCCACCACAATTAGCGCTCTCAGCCGGTGTGGTTTTTGGCTTGGAGCAGTATGTGTGGGGTGGGTGTCACCACATTTTAAACATCTGTATTGAGCTTTGCACAACTTCTGGGCATGACTGAATTTTTGGCATCTATGGCACTGCCCAGAAGAGGCCCTCTTCCTAAGTGGCTCCGGTGAGACCTTAAACCCACAGATTGTCTTCAAGTTATAAATATTTTTATAGATATTGTGCATTTCTACGAATACCAGAGGCATAGGGGTCTTGTTTAATCTGTACATTCTGCTGACCTTTATAGGTGGCAGATCTTGCATGTTGAGGTCAGCACCTATTTCAGCTGTTCCAATGTCTTCTGATACTCCTCTGAGTACCACTTTTAAATTTTTCTCTGAGGTAAGTGTGAAGGTATGGTATTGTATACCTCTTACATCCAACTCCTTGGTTAAATTTCTATAGTCAGTCACTGTAGTGGGCTGAATTTTGATGCCCTCCTCTGTGTTCTTGGCAGTGGAGTAATTTATCTGCAGGTTGGTCATGGTGGTTCTTAAAACTGTCCATCTCTGCTTTTCCCTAAGAATGACTGGAGGCACCTTTTCATTGGTGGAGGCAGAAGAATCTGTGTTGGGGGTCATCTTCATCCATGCCATTTTTGTTTGTTGACTCCGAGGCGAGAGTTTTGCATTTTTTGCACTCGTGCGTCTCTCCTTGATCTGAATGAGTATAGTCTGAGATTACTAGATTTAATTTTTCCTCCATTTGAGGAGCGTCTTCATTTTGATCTTCATCAGTAAAGAGTAAAAATTTAGGAAGCCGGGCCATTCAAGCTCGAACTTCTTAAGGAGTTTCTTTATGAAGCTGAATGCCAGTCCTTTATCTAGAGAGTCTATAATGATGTCAGGATCTATCATGTTAGATGGCCATTTTAGCTTAAACTTCCTTAAAAGTTTATTTACTACAATTAACGCTGGTTCTTCATCCAGAGAATCTGTGGGGGCGTCCAAATCTAACACATTCATCATTGACGATTTGCGTATGAACGCAAGTAATTTCTGCAAATATTTGGATCTGAAGTAAATGTGCTAACAATGGCGATTCTATCGACTGTTAGGCCTAACGAATCGCCCTCGTTGCAATTACAGTCCACTTTCCTGTGCTGCTGTTCTTAAATACAGTATAATCCGTAATTTAATAACTTTAATCACGTCTCTGCTAGTTAATCTAGCAGCTACACTACAAAACCAAAGTTTCTCATATTTGGAACTGAAAAAATCCTAAATCACATCTCTCGAGCCAAGGTAAAGTATTCCTGTCATAATAATAACGTTTACGTCTGATTTTATTATTACACGAACCTCCACGGTATTACTGGATTCATCGCGGAAGGTCACTACACAACTTCGTATGGCAGCTCTCCATTAATTTACGCAATGTATTTGTGTGTGTTCTCTGACAGGTTTGCGATTTTGTAAACACCTACGTGTTTTACATTCAACACGAAAAATGAGCGCATTTCTTCGAAAACATCTGCCGGATGTATAAATTTGCAACATATGTAGATCACACAAGGTATATTTTATAGTTGCTTAATGCTTCAATCGCGAATGGTAAAAATGAAAGGCTGTTTGCTTTCACCAATTGTTCAATATTTACAAATCCACGGCTATTAGTCTTTTAATCAGAAGATAGAGTTGCATATCTAAATAAACAGACAGCGGTACACAGGAAAACTAGCTACGCACGTCTTCGTTTGAACTGGGAATAGGCCACGGAATACTTGGTCAGCGGTTTCAGTCTGCTGATGGTGATGTAGAATGACTAGTTTACGGTTTCAATTTGAAAACGTCATGATCTATATTTGATGAAAAACACTATGGGGTAAAGCAACGTAGTTGTAAATCTAAGAGAGAAGTCATATGACACCATTAATATAGAAGATATTCTTCAACAAGCAAGCAGAATTATAGTACAGCAAATGAAAAGTGAAGCACTGTTTTAGCATAACACTTGTAAATATTTCAGATAAAAATTCTAAATTTCTCAGGTTTCTTTTCCCAGTTCACCTGGAAGTCGTTCATTGAAATATTTGCTCTTGAAAATTAGTGATAACTGATAACTTCTATGGCTTGATGGATTTCAATCCCATGGATTCCGATCCCTTCATCGCTAAGAAATAGTTCTGTATGAAAGATTAACGAGCACTTGGCTCACCCTATTTAGGGCAGTGCGGAAGCGCCTGAGCCGAAAGGCAGAGCAGCTTTCGGGCGCTTAGAAAACTCCTGAATGAGTTGCTTGGAATGAAAAGCTGCTTAGGTGAATAAGTAGTGTTACGGAGCAATGTGGAAATATCTGGGATATCAGCATCGAGATGTAGGAGAGCATGTCATTTGTTGATCATGGAGAAGATGACTTGGGTATTCCTGAGGAATTTCTTAGTGTCGGCTTGGCTGGAGTTCATGTTGCTAAAGGCCGTTAGCATCTCCCCTAGTGAGGCAGCAAGAATCAGTGCAGAGTTTTGGCTGTAAGCTGTCGAGGCTCCGGGTAAAATCCGCGGAAAGACCGCAGAAGCGTATGCTTTATCGGCGCGAACACCCCGCACTGTGATTTCCGGCGAAGGTTTCGTGACTTGGATCTGATGGGCGGAGCTAACGCCGCTCTTGTCTTCCGTAGGTTAGAAGAGTGGATTGAGCAGCTTTTATAATTGGCTGGATGGGGGCCGCCACAATTCGCACATTTAGCAGGTGTAGACCGTGATTTTGTGCAAGTGTGCGAGAGATGGCTGTCACCACACTTTACGCACTTGTAATCTGCTTTACATAACTTTTGTGCATGCCCAAATTTTTGGCAGCGATGGCATTGACCGGCGGAAGCCTTTCTTCTGAGTCGTTCGGTCTTGATGACTAAGTTGCAGACAATCTTAAGGTCGTAAATTTCTCTGTGGTCTTTACTGATCTTCACTAAGACCAGAGGCATGGGGCGCTTGTCTGTGCGATATCTTAATTGGTTCAAGGCCTTGTGATCTGAGGTCAGTAGCTATTTCATCAGCTGTTATGGTTTCTGCCAGGCCTCTGATGACTACCTTAAGGTTTTTTTCACTTTTAAGTTGGTAAGTGTGATAGGGAACTTTCTGTTCATCCGTAAGTCTGGTGAGCTGGCGGTTGCTCCTTCGGGCTGTATGCGGACTCCATCGTCGGTGTTTTTGGCTGATGAGAACTTGATGTTAGTGTTCTTCATCATCTCTGCAAGTGACGACCATTTTTCCTTAGGTGTCAAGATTACTGGTGGAATCTTCTCTTTGGGCTGTGTCAATGTATCTGACTCTGTTCTTTCAGCAGATAGTGCTGATGTGCCCATTGGAGCTGTAGGTTCCAAGGTCTGAGGTACTATTTCAGGATCTGCTGTGGGGAACTTTTTCTTTCTCTTCTTCCTTCTGACCTCCTGAAAGCCACTGGAATCTGAAATAGAGATGTCGTCAGTTGTTGTTGCTGGCTCGCTAGCGTTGTCATGTGAAGAGGGAGGAAGTTCAGAGGGCTGGGGGTCCTCTATCACCACTTCAATGACCTGGTGTTTTCCGACTTTATCGAGCCATTTTGTGTTTAGGATGTTGCCTAAATGCCTGAAAAGTGCCAAAAGTTCTTTAAAACTGAGATCATCAAAAGGCAAATCCATGTCAAGGAACAGGAGAGGGCGAGAAAAAAAAAAAAAAAAATTGCGTGAACGAAAACAAGTCTTACCTGCTCTGCCGAACGAGCACGTTGCTGATGCTGCGGAGAAAAGCACACTATCGGTCCTAGATCAAGATGGCATAATCACCGCCAGACATCTTTACGGTACAATCTTATCTAATCGAGGTAATCAATGCTCACCGACGAGAGATCACTGGTAATTGAGTCAAGATCAATCATCAACCCGGATCTAAGATAATCTTGAAAATTAGTGAAATAGTTCCATTGCATAAAATAGGCTCCAAAAGTGATGTAGCAAATTACCGACCAATCAGCATATCAGGAGTTGTCAAGTTACTGGAGAAGTTGGTCAGTTCAGTTTCGAATAGGTTGCCATGATCGTAAATGAGTTTAAAGCAAAGTATGGTAGTTACTGCGCGAATGTTGGACAGTGATGAGTCTAAGGAACCCCATGGAGTAGCCCACAATAATAATATAGAATTTGAAAGGAAAAAAAAAAAAAGAAAAAAAAACCCTAATCCGTTACGATCGTGACTTGCCGATATTGCAGTAATAAAAAGGTGGTGAGACAGAAATAATTATCTAGTGAAATTCTTAGAAACCAACCAGCTGCAAATGCATCCTCACAGGTTGTTAAAAGATGGTGTTTACCACAAATCATTCGAATAATCAGCAATATACGGCGATAGAAGCATAATTTAAAAATTTACAGCGAGAAAATGTTCATGGAATTTAAGCTGATAACCAGCGCGGGTTTTCAGTTTGAACACCTTGAAGTGGGTGGGGGGGGGGGTCTTCTGATAGGACACACACACAATAGCTTAACCCTATTTTGCTAATAAGTAGCCATGCTAAGGAAATTTTTGATATGATCTCTCTGATTATATAGACGACACAAAAGTACACATGATAATTAACTGGTTTAGATACGCTAAATGACTATAGGATCTACAGCCAAACATTGCACAGAAAATGGGTTAGTCATTGTATTTCATATCGTCGACATTGTTCGAGGAGAAGATGGAACAGTGCTTCATATTTTTTTTTAATACTAAGGGATAAAAAAAAAAACTCATCTGCTGAGGAATGAAATCCTTATTTATAAGTGTTTCACGAATGTTTAATAAAAATTTAATTTCAATGCCATGTTGAAAAGCTAATTTCGTTGAATTTTTTTTTTTTAAATAAACATTATGTACTCAAGCTGCATTCAGTGTACAGTATTACTATACAGAAACGTGGTATTGTGTGCAGAAATGACGTTCAAATCTTAATCTTCCACTAATTTTACCTGTTGCCCAAGGTAAGATCTCATTTTTTCGGTTTTGGGATTGCTGCCAAGCGCTTCTCTTTCAAACATTTTAATTGCGATAGTTCTTCACTAAAGAGATGTGAATGAAATAAGAAACAAAGTCACGAAATGCACTTTATTTTCATACATTACTTCTGAGCATAATCTCCCTCACTTTCAAATGTATTTTCTATACCGTATGACAAGTTTTATATCAAAGCTGTTAGTGAAACTTAATTGTTTTCTGAAACACTTTCTCAGCTTTGATGTTTGTCATTTTCAAAACGGATAACCTTAAAATGCAACAACAACAACGTTACTGGCTTACTGGGTGAAGCATAAAATGTTTTTTGTTTTACCCTTTGGCTGTGTCGAGAAGCTTGATGGGGGGGGGGGGGGGGTTGTGAGCCTTATGCTCGCACTTTGTGAACTATGGAGTTAGCTCTGTTCTGCTGAGAGCAGGATTGCCTTGGGTCTTTTATGTTTGTGATAGTCATGTTCACTATAACTGGAAGCTTGTCTGATTAGTGGGTTGGGATGAGAGTGTGCCTTGCTGAAGAACTTTTCCCGCATGGTCATGAAGGAGAGAATGGATGTCATGTCTGGGGTTCCGGTTTCTCTGTGGATCTGCGTGTTTCTGATGAACCATGGGGCATCCAAGATCATCCGGGGTCAATTTTTTTGTTTTGTATCCTCTGCAGTTTCAGGATGTTAGATTTGGATGTGCGACTCCATGCTGGGGATGGATATGTGATTACTGGTCGTACCACCATCTGATATAGTAACAGCTTGTCGCGTGTATCCAATTTGCTGTTGCTGTTGATCAGGGGATAGAGTTGGGCTATGGTTCTGGATGTCTTTGCGCCTATGAGCTTGATGTGGCTGTTGAAATTTCGCTTTTTGTCTAGCTGTACTCCAAGGTATTTGGTTTCTGTCTGCCATGGTATCTTTTTTCCGAGGAGTTGAATGTCATTTTGGATGAAGGCTTTGCATCTGGTGAATAGTACAGCTGAGCTTTTGACAAGGTTTACTTGTATCCTCCAATCCGAGAACCATTTCTTTAGATTTGTGATGGTGTCCTGGAGACGACTGATCGCCAGGTGTGGGCGGAGAGATCTTGTCATTATGGCTGTGTCATCTGCATATATAAGGCTGTGATGGTAGTCCTCAGGTTCTGTGGAATGTCGGCCACGTAGATTGTGAAAAGTAAAGGAGCCAACAGGGATCCCTGTGGTACTCCTGCCAGGATTTGGTGCCTAGTTGAGATGGTGCTATTTATTTTTATCTGCATGGATCTGTCAGTGAGGTATGATTTTATTAGATGGATAAGGTTTGTTGGAATGTTGTCTTGAGTTTGTAGAGTAATCCTTGATGCCATACGTTGTCAAAGGCCTTGGCAATATCCAGAAAGACTGCAGTTGTGTGAAGGTTCTAGTTATATCCTTGAGTGATGTGCTCCACTAGTCGGTGTATTTGTTGCACTGTGCTGTGTACACGGCGGAAGCCAAATTGTTCGTTTGGAATTATTCCTAATTGGTCTGATTTTTCTTGTAGTCTTCAGAGGATGATTTTTTCAGCAATCTTTCCTAGGTTGGAAACCAGGCTTATCGGACGGTAGCTTTGCGAGAGTTGTGGATTGTTTCCTGGCTTTTTTATTGGTATGATGTCAGCTGTTTTCCATGCAGTGGGGGAGTGTTGTATCCTCAGTATTGCATTGGTTATGTTATCCAGGTGCACAATAGCCTTTCGAGGAAGTAGTTTGATGATTCTGTTTGTAATTCCATCTGGACCTTTTTTGTTGTTTGTTTAGATATTTTATGATGTTGGTTATTTCCATTGGAGTAGTGGGGGTGATGCTGTCTGGTTTGTCTGTGTTCTGTCTTAAGGAACGCTTGACCTGCCGGTGGACTTTATATATGTGGCTGATGTTTATGTTGTCATATGATGGGCTGCATTGTTTTTCTAGGTTTTCTGCTTTTTCTGTATCAGTGTGCACAGTTCCATGTGCAGTTTGCATGGGGGGGGGGTTAGAGGGTTGCGTTTGGTGTACAGGATCTTCAGAAATTTTCATATTGTGTGATCTTCCGGGTTGAGTGATGACAGTTTATTGTACCAATCCTGATTCCTTTGGTTTCGAAGTGCTTTTCTGACTTGGTTGTTCAAGTTGTTCAGTGTTTTCTTGTCCTGTGGGGCTCTTGTGTTGTGGTATCTTTTCCTGCCTTTGTTTTTTGTTCTGATGAGGTCCATGATGTTTTCTGGGAGCCGTCTGGTTGGTTGTGGTTTTGGTGACTGCTTCTAGTGCTTTTTTGATTTGGTTTGTTAGATTGCTTACTGCTTCATCTATTTCTTCTTTTTTGTGGATGATGGGTACAGGGCCATGTATTCTGGTACGATTTTGGCTAGCCTATCCCATGATATGAAGGTGTGCTGGGGGGGGGGGGCAGTTGGTCTTGCATACCAAGTTTGATCAGGATTGGGTTGTGGTCAGATGATAGTTCATTTGATCGTCTCTAGTTGATATTGATAACCGATGTTTCTAAGGATAGCTATGTCAAGTACATATGATCTGCCATGAGGGCTGTAATGAGTGTGCTCAGTGGGTCCTGCTACCACAACTGAGTTAAATATTGAGTAGTTGTGTAGTATGCATCCACTTCTGTTGTTGGTGGTGCTGAACCAGGCTGTGCGCTTGACGTTTAAGTCTTCTGCTATGATGGTGGAGTCTGTGGTGCCAAGGACAGCATCCGGGTCTGCTGTCAGTAAAGGGTTGCTTGGCGAGTTGTAGGCAGCATATATCTTGAGGCTTCCTGCATTGCTTGTGTGGACTTGTATTCCTGTAATTTCCAGGTTGGTAGTCTGTGGGTTGGATATGGCATTGTGGTGGAGGTACAGTTTGATAAAGATGGCAGTGCCTCCCCCTCTGGTGTTGAGTCTATCAGTTCGGTACATTGTGTATCCTCTTACTTTTGGGTTGTTAGAGGGTCTCAGGTGTGTCTCGTTGTTAGTATTATGTCAGGGTTGTATCTGAGTGCAAATTCCTGTAGTTCTGGTGTTTTGCTGGAGAAGCCGTTGGCATTCCAGGCTGCAATTAGAAGCGAGTTGGGTTTTACTTTTGTTTTATTCATTGTTGAGTGCTGTCAGTATGGAATGGGTTCCTTGCAGGAATATCTTTGTGGAGGATGGCGTTGGGTTTGTTCTGCTGAATTCCTGCAGCATAGTGGCTAGCAAGGCAGTCAATATTGCTGTGATGTTGGAGCCTATTTGATTGCTCTGTATTGTGTCCTTTGGGCAGGCTGCTTCTGCATAGGTCTTGGTGGGAGGTTGAGCCCTTTCCTGACTTTTGTGGATAGGGTTTTGTTGGTTTGATGACTGGTCAGCTGAGATGCTTTGAGTGGTCCAGACTGGGGAAGGTTGGACCGGTCTTGTAGTTCCATGATTTCTGGGGTGGTGGTTGCATCCTTTGTAGTTTGCTGGGTGGGGACCTCCACAGTTGGCTGGTGTGGTTCTTCGTTTTGTGTATGTAATGGTTTGATGTTTCTCACCACACTTCAGGCATCTGAACTCGGCTTTGCATAGCTTTTGGGCATGGCCAAACTTTTGGCAACGATGGCATTGCCCTGCTGATGCCTTTTTCCTGAGGTTGTTATCTTAAGTCCACAGACTGCGGTTATGTCATAAATTCATCTTTGCGTGTTCTGGATCTCAACTAACACTAATGGCATCGGTCGTTTATCGGATCTGAGCATCCGGCTGACGGTGATTGGTGTTAGGCTCTGCTGGGTGAGGTCTGCCGCGATCTCCTCGGAGGTAATGACTTCAGTGACACCTCAGAGTACAACCTTGAGATTTCTTTCGCTGCTTAGTGTGAAGGTGTGGTACTGTAGTTTGTTGTTGTCCATCATTTTTGTTATCCCTCTGTAGTGACTGTTGTTGGTTGAATTTTTACTCCTTCATCGGTCTTTCTGGCCCAGGAGTAGTCAATGTTATGCTCTCTCAGGTTTCGAGCAACTGTGGTCCATTTTTCTTTTTCACGGAGAATTACTGGGGGGACGTGTTCCTTTTTTTCCGGCAATGTTTGTGAGGGTGTTTCGTTTTCCGTATGATCATCCTCGGTTCTGCGTCTTTTACTAGTGTTCTTCTGCGAGGTCTGTCTGATTGTGGTTCTCAGGTAGGGAGACGGTCGTTTTGTTGATCTCTTCAACTTCGTCCTCGATATCTTCGGGTTCGTCTGGTTGTGTGTACAGGTTTAGGAAACCTGACCATTCCGTATCGAATTTTTTAAGTAATAATTTAATTAGTTTTAGTGATTGATCTTTGTTTAGATGCTGTAGAAGATCATTAAAGCTATCCATGTCTGTTCTGTTCATTGTTAAGTCTAGTAGGTGGTGATTAGGGATTTGCCTATGAGCGTAAGTAGAAATCCCGCAGGTCTATAGACCTGCCAGCAGAAATTCTGTAAAGGATATCGCAACTGCAAACGACTGCCAGCAATATCGAGCGATTAGCTAAATGCGCGAAGCAATAGAAATTAAATTTCACAAAACGAAGAACGCTTACCTCTATATATCATTCGAAAATCCAAAAATATCACACTAATCAAAACGCGAGACTAATACGTGAGCCGCCATCATAATTCATTTTGTTTTTGATACAGGACGAGAAATCTTTTAATAGCTTAATACGAATTATACCTGCAACTAAATGGAGTATTAGTAATATTACTAATAATATTATTAGTAATATTATTAATGTCCCAGCTCAAAGTTACAGAGGTGCTATCAACTTTAAAACAACAAAATGGCAGACTCTTTCCCTAAATGCGTCTCCAATTATATATGTACACATAGCGGTATATATCTGTCTAGGCGGTTGGTCGAAAAAAAAAAAGGGGGGGGGGATTTTGGGGAAATGGATTTGGATAGCGATGATGTCTAATGTGCGGAAATTTGATAGTTGATGTAAAATGTGATTCAAGGAATTTTGACTAGTAAATTTACTAGTAGTAAATAGTTTTACTACTATAATCAATCGGTTTATTTTTAAAGAAGTTCAAAGAATCAGCAAAGTAGGTACGTCAACAAATTTCAAAACAAGGGCGGTACGTTAGGTCTACTGCCATTAGTATCGCCATTGTTTCACTGCTTCATTTACTTCATTAGAAACTGTCTATTATTATTACTGTGGAAAGGGAAAGTCATGTCCTGCTCTACAGAACAAGACTTGGGTCTAACCATGGATGCACCGTACGAAGAACTTAATTTTAAACAGCTTCTGGCAATATTTAAACAGGTAGGAAATCTGCTTCGCACAAAATGGCCAGGAAAGGTTGTAGTTCATGAAATAAAAGAAGCTGATACAGATGACTCTCAACTCTTAGAACTTCTTCAAGACAGCGCTAGCGAAATAGCAATAACTGCTGAGGATAATACCCTTACTGACCACACCGATTATCAAGAGGTTCGCGCTCGCAAAAAGCGCAAAACTGCAGCCTCTGAACCACCAAATATGGATGAAATGGAAGAAGATAGCTCTGTCTGGGACTCTCCTACCTCCTCAAGGGAAAAGTTACCCCTAATTATTCTGCGTGAAAAGAATAAATGGATGTACAACTTACAGATATCATACAGCTAAGCAAAAAATGTCACAGACGGTATTAAAATTCAACCCAGGACAGTGATGGATTATAGACGGTTAACCTCTGAACTGAACACCAGAGGTATTCAGTACCACACTTTTTCACTGGGATCAGAAAAAAAACCTCAAGGTAGTGATTAGAGGTGTAACTGAAGATGTTTCCACAGAAGAAATCACTGCAGATCTACACCAGAAAGATTTACACCCGTAAAGGTCAGTAGAATGATGAGGAGAGACAGAACTCTAATGCCACTGGTGTTAGTAGGGATCAGTCAAACCTACAAACACATATATGATCTGACGCCCATCTGTGAACTGAAAATCAGTATATAACCATTAAGAAAAAGGGTTTCAACAGGGCAATGCCATAGATGTCAGAAGTTTGGTCACGCTCAGAAAATGTGTAAGGCTGAATTTAAATGCTTAAAATGTGGGGTCAGCCACCCAACAAATACATGCTCTAAGCCAAAATCCACCCCAGCTAAATGTGCCAACTGTGGCGGTCTTCACACTGCCAAGTACAGAGGATGCACGCACAATCCAAGAAATAGAAAATCAGAAGGAACATACTCTTCCTCTCTTAGCACACCTATATCAGAGACTACTTCACAGCCTCCTATAGTTCAACATAAAGGATCAGAAGCCCATCTGCTAACATCTGAGGCCTCTAAAAGAACAACTCAGAAACAACAGTCTAGGACGTATGCAGATGTAACTCTCCCTAAACAGACATCCCTTGAACAGTCAACATCACATCCAAATCTGACAGCTATCATTACCTCTTCCATGGCAAATATGCTATTGGATTTTAGCAGATCCAACCCTTCACAAAGTTCTACTAACAGATTTCTAAAGGACACACAAGCTATTATTTCAGCGCTCACTAATGAACAGTAACAAAATAAAACCAGAATCTCTAGAGATCATTGCGTGAAACGCGAACGGCCTGAGGAGTGATTTTACAACTTTAAAATTTCGTCCAAAGACATCAACCAAATGTTCTTTTACTAAATGAGACGCACTTAAGACCTTCAGACAACCCCAAAATTTGTGGATACCAACTGTACAGAGCTGATACTTTCCCACAGAGGAGGCGGCACAGCAATTTGCATTAAAAATTTCATCTGTCACCACTCCGTAAACATCACTCCTACCACCAACCTCGAGATCACCGGCACTGAGATTCTCACGAGTTCTGTCGGCAAACTAAAAATCTTCGCAGCGTATCATCCTCCACATAAATCATTACTGTTCTCGGATTTGAACGCCTTATTCGATACCAGAGAGAATATCATTGTGGCAGGTGATTTAAATGCCAAGCATTCAACCTGGAATACCCGTTCCACCAACGAAAATGGACAGATACTACATAACTATGCTGGTTTCAACAACCTTCTTGTAATAGGTCCCACTGATCCCACCCATCACTACACTTATGGTCGGGCTGGTGTGTTGGACAAGGCATATTGCAGCACATCAGACTCCAATACAATTTAATGACGATTAACGATCTGTCATCAGACCATAACCCAATACGATTAAAATTGGGAAACCTTGAAAAATTACCCCCCCCCCCACTCATTCATTCCTTGGGAAAGGCTCTCCAAGGTACTTCCAAAATATATTGGTCCTGTTCCCATCATTAAATCAAAAGAGGAAATTAAAATAGCTACAGAACAGATTAAAGCAGCCTGTGCAGTAGTTACTACCCCTGCGACTACCTGCAAGTCCAACCACTTGCCAGAAGATATTATGAATCTGATTAGAGGAAAAAATAAGGCAAGAAAGAGATATCACAACACCAGGGTGCCACAAGACAAACGGATCTTGAACAGGTTCAACTCTGCAGTGAGAGATGCCCTTGCAGCCCATAGAACTCAACTCTTGGAAGAAAAACTAACCTCTATCTCTACTGATAACCACTCCATAGGGGATCTCATCCGAAAGATTAAAAACAAAAATAAATCTCTTCCCCCTTCCAAACAGATTCAGGTTTCATCCACACGGATGCTGATAAAGCTGAAGCAATAGCAAATCATCTTGAAAAACAAGGTAAACCTGCATACGATCACCTCGATTTTAACCATATATATACAAGATATACCGTAATGTCAGATATTCACTCAATTCTGCTCTTACATATTCTACTCAAATTGCACCCACCTCACCTGCTGAAATATATGCTATTATTAAGAAGTTAAAAAACAAAAAGGCTCCTGGACCCGATGGTATCTCTAACAAAGTAATAAAGCTTCTACCACGTGGAGCCATTGTCCATCTGACAAATATAATTAACTCCATCCTTCACTACAAACATTTTCCTTCCTACTGGAAACTGTCGGACATAATACCGATCCATAAACCCGGAAAAGATCCCAGATTGCCTCAAAATTACAGCCCAATCAGCCTCATCTCTAATCTCGGCAAAATTGCCGAGAAGGTAATTCTTACCAGACTTCAAGATTCAGTACTCCGTTTAAATATCCCACCTGAGGAGCAGTTTGGCTTCCGACAGTCGGATAGCACCACGCAGCAAATACACAGATTGGTGGAACACATCATCACGGGTTTTAACTGGCGCCAATGCACTGGGGCTGTTTTCCTTGACAAGCCAGTGCATTTGACAAGGTTTGGCATTATGGTTTGCTATACAAACTAATATCTTCTAGTGTACCAATCGGAATCATTCATCTTATAAAGGCATACCTCTACGATAGGCGCATGCAAGTCAGGAAGTGTGGGGTAGTCTCGACACAAAAACGCATCTTGGCTGGAGTTGCACAAGGATCCTTACTAGCACCAATCCTATTCTCTTTATATAGGATTCAACCCACAACCCATTTATATAGGATTCAACACACAACCAATTATCTTCAATTAAAGCCCTATACGCTGACGATACAGCGATATTAGCCAGATCTTGAAAGCCTCACCTAGCCATCAAGAAACTGCAAGAAAACCTACAGCTAATCGAACAATATTTTTCCAAATGGCGACTCCAGGTGAATCCCCCCCCCTGAAGAGCGTAGCGGTCCTATTCTCCAGAAGATCACTGCTTCCTAAAGAAGATATTCTCCTTTTCAGCACTAAAATTCCGTGGAAAAATGAGATCAAATATCTTGGTGTAATACTGGACAGAAAACTGAATTTCAGCTCCCATATCAAGACTCTCTGTGCAAACACATCAAAATCCATAGTCCAGCTCTATCCACTAATTAACAGAAACAGTAAGCTGAGCACCAGAATCAAACTGCTCATATACAAACTGATAGTTCTTCCAATACTCACCTACGCTTCACCGGCCTGGAGTCATACCTCAAATTACAACGTATTCAGAATAAATGTCTCAGAATGATCCTGGGCGCTCCATGGTTCATCCGAACTGTCCAGCTGCATCGGGACACAGATATCCCCTATATTTACACTTTCATGCAGACTACAGCAATAAAATTCTTCTCAAAAGCATCTGTGCACCCTAACAAACTGATCCAACTGGCTGCAGATTATGACGCAATGGATTATTTCAAACATAAAAGACCTAAAGCCATCCTAAACCAACACTGAGGACTAATCTAGCCCACTCAGGGCGAGCAATTGGCTCAAACTTTCTCCACTCAGTTTCTCTCAAGATAGCTGGGAATATGAAAAGCTTTTGCTTCACCCCTATGTCAGTAAAGTTGATAGTTGATCTGTCTAGGCATAATATCCTTATTTATAACTGTGTTTCACGAATGTTTATTAAAAATTTCATTTCCATGCCATGCTACAAGCGCTATACTTAACAATGAAAATATGATATTATATACCTTTGTAACTTGCTAAATACGGTCACCATTAAATTTTACAAAATGGCAAACTGTATTTTACTATACAAAAATAATTTAGGCACAGTATTTGCCTAAGTTCCACTAAGGTTGAGAGAATGTAGATTACAGACGCTAATTAGTAAGCGTAAGAGCTACGATATGATTGAGACAAATTGCTAATGAGTGCCGAATATATACCGAGGATATTTTTCAAAGGGTTGAAGGAGGGAAGAGGGTGAAACCATAGGTCATCATTTGAAGTTGTATAAAAGGTGTGGTGCGGCATGACTTTTTTCATGGAGAGCGGTTGGTGAGTGGAATTTATTGCCAAATGAGATGGTGAGTGCGCAAACGTTATTGAACCAATTTAAGATAAGGTATGATAAACATTATCTCTGTTAGAATGCATCTTACTATAGCCTCCCTTGATGAGTCTTGACTCCAGGAGGTGTTTGTATAATAATAAAAACAACAACGGATATATAATAGGTTCGAAAAGAAGCAAGAATACAAGGTAGGGCAATCACTGAAGAAAAAAAAAAAGAAAAGAAAAAAAATGCCATAAATGAATTTGTCTTTGTGAATTTCCTTTAGGGTATGTAAATGTCAGGGTACCAAAATAAATCCCCTAGCGTTTTCTTAATTCCCACAGGAAGGAGGCAGAACTCCATCCTAACTTTCGGAAATTGACAGCCAGTAGACCTCACCCTTAATTATCGGAGACCGATGAGTTCATCTCGCCCAACAATTTGTAGATTTACTAACTGCCATCACCAGTGTTTTTTTCCCCCTAAATTTAACTGGTATTATTATTACGTGACGCCTCCAGGAAGTCCAAAGACTCATCGATGGAGGGCACCTATTCAACAGGTCTGTCTCCACCAACTACAACTAACCGCAACCACATCAACGCCATCTATTATTGCTGAAAGAGCAATAGGTTTCTGAGCTGGGAGGTTCAAGTAATTTCCAGGCGAAAAACCGTACTTGCCTATTCCAAACATTGTTTATCAGATGAAGAAACCGAGAAAAAAAAAAGTTTCTCTAATCAGCGACTAAAACTCTACCGACCCTATAAGTTTCTTCTATCACTCACATTATGGACTTTACGAAGAGTTATTAGATAGGGATCGAGTCTATGTATTTCTTATATTTCAGTAATCAATGCAGCACACAGCACTACTTACTTTCAAAGAAATTCAGTTTTTCGATAGGATACAAAGTAACTTTCTTTCATCCATATGGAAAAAAAGAAAATGGAAATGTTAAAAAAAAAAAAAACCTCAATTCACCTTAAAATCCGCGAGTGACATGTATGCTTTGGAAAGTTGGATAAAAGAAACTAAGATTTCAAATTTTGTTCAGCCCAATTAATATCTGACAAGGGAGAGAGACGTACTAAAATATTGGTCAAATGCTAGTCGCACATATTTGTAGTTTTTCAAATTTATTATAGTGATTACCATATGATTGACAATCTCGAAGTAAATGAACATTATTATTATTATTAGACACCTCCAGGGAGTCCAAAGATTCATCGAGGGAGCGTGTGCCAACAGCATCGATCGATTGAATCCCTTCCAACTACTAACTGCTCTCAAACTTACTTAACTTTTTTCATGAGCCATTAGTAGCAGAGGCGCTACCAATCGACCAACCTTTGCTGACTTAGCAAAAATACAGGCGAGTTTGATAATGGCACTTTCGTCTGCTATTATTTTATCAATTCATAATTTCTGTGATAAAATATGAACGAACCATAAAAAATTAAAGTCAATATATAGTTTTTACTTCCTTACAATCAGGAAAAAAATCACTAACCTTCCTTTTTTGTATGTTTAATTTTATATTAATAAAATACGATTTTTATAAATGGAGCTCCATCTACTGACGCATAAAAGCAGATTTAAAAAGCATTAAAATAAAGCTTTAAAGACCTAATATGCACACACCCAGAGGTCGGCAATCTCGTCATTACGAGGAACACGACATTATTATTATTATTATTATTGACATTACAAAGTATTGATGAGGAAACCGAAGGTTGAAAATAGAACATTAATATTAAACATTAAAAGGAAACGTTTAAAGAGGAAAAGTATAATTAAATATTATCAAAGCTAACGAGCGAGTTCTTGAAAGCATGTATTACAGACTTTTTAAAAGCGCTTGTACTCAATGCCAAATCGTCTAGTGTGACGTCACGTACAGACCAAAACAAATGCAAAGGGCGACGTGCACGCTCGCACGTTATCCGGTTCGAGTAGCGGTTGCTGACACCAGACTTGCATATAAAGTGATTAATTTTAGTTTTACATTTTTACAAGTTTTTATTTTAACATGGGACATTTTAAGTATGACATTTTTTTAAGTCACCAATGAAATTCGACTTCTGAACAATTTTACGATTTTTTTAACGGTATCTAGGAATAGTAACAAAAACGAACCAAGAAAAATTTGCGGGTTTTAAGTTGGACTGTGTAGCGAGTACTAGATAGCTTCACCATGTATTTCGTTAAGATTTAGAGGAATAATAGGGGAACCATGATGCCAATTCTGATCAATGACCAGGGAAATATCTACATAAAATGCACGAAGCACAAACTAGAAGTCTGTGCGAGAGGGCTAGATCATTAATCGACTTAATTGCTGCTTTCAACACTGCCCCAAGAATTCTTTCGCCATTCAAGATAGTTCCTTAGGGTCAACGTCCCAAATTGGAGAACAGCATTCAATAGCTAGACATATTTGTGATCTGTGCAGGGATTGGTTTGTCTAGGGTGCAAGTAATGATTGGAGAAAATATGATTACGCAATTCCTTGGCTGCTCAGAAAGCGAATTTGTGATTCAGGAAGGCCCCTCCCTCCGCCCTCGCAAAATAAGCAGTGAAATTAACAAAATCGCTACGTCCGGTAGTTACTGCCCTTTGAGAACAATCTCGTAGATTTTTCTTATTTTCTGCAACCAGTGTCGTTCACCGGATGTCAGAAAACGCCCCCCCCCCTCCCGGTTAAAAGACTAACGGCAAACAGAAAACCGAGGGCGGCAAATATTAGATATACCATCTCGGCTGCGGCGTTTTATGATTGCATGAATACAACCCTCGCGTAGTGTTCTGTATTTTTCGCTGCTTCATAAAACAAAAGACGTAATTTAAAAGCTAGCAAATCGGTGACTCAGTCTCTGAAGCTCAGAGTACGCTATCACTATCTACAATGGAATAATTTAAGTAACAGAGGAAATTATGTTTAATAATAAAACCTTAAGCAATTGTAATGCAAGTATCACCTAATCAAGCACGACCATCGTAGCTGATCAAAATTTAAATATTTCAGAAGCTATTAAAAATAATACCTCACGTATTATTTTTACTTCCTTATATACGTGAGGTATTATTTTAAATTTAAAATTAAAAAATTATTTAAAGTATCGATTTTTTTCATATAATTCATCATATTTCTTTTAAATATTTTTCATCACATAATTCCCACGTACCGATTTCAACCAATAATTCTAGGAGTTAGCACGTGTACCGTACGCCTACTGATGCGAGACCCTTCTGCGCATGTCAGAAGACGAATCCATTCCGATAATAGGGTAATCAATGCGTTTCGTGGGATGAGTGTTTATTATTATATGTCGGGAAATTAGTTTTTCTTTTATGAAAATTCTAGTTCTTAAAGTGGCAACTATTTTGCTTGTACAGCAGTTGGAAAATTTTACGTATAAAGCACGTGATTTTGCGTGTTGTCCAATTCTTACATGCTTTATTTCTTTCTTCCCTTTAGCATGAATTGACTATTCTTGGCAATCTGCCAAAGTCGATTCTATGAAGTGTGCAGGGCCGCATTTACCATTAGGCGCAAGCTGGGAGCCTCACTCTCGGGGGGGGGGGGGGGGGGGCATTTTAAACCTTACTCCTCACAACGAACAATAAAAAACGCACCGTAGTTATAGTTGCAAAATAAAATACTTATTTTTAAATATTAAATTCATAATATAAAAACTAGATTCCGTTGAAAAATTTGTGAGGCCTCCCGCTTCCATTTGAAATATATTGCTCTTTCCTTAGAATAAAAAAATAACAGGAACTCCTGTATTCCATAAAATGCATGTATGTAAGCGTACCATTTCTTTGCTGGACGTATATACACGTCAAGAATATTATTGGACGTATATACACGTCCAATAATATTCTGTCCACCTGTTGAAAGAACATGGATGAGAAGTGCAGTTTGCCCATTAGAAGGCGCAATAATCCTTCACGCTAAAAAGAACACTTAACTAGATTACCTGGCGTATGTAGTAGCTATGTTTGTTATGAGTAGTTTCAGTTGCCTACAGCAAGAAATGCAGTTGCTTGCCGTTGGTAACAGAATCTAAGTTATATCAGACTAAATACCCATGAGTTATATTCATTTTTTGCTGCTTGTTTTTATCACATAATTATAGTTTTTAATGCCAGCGCAAAATAAGAAATCCTTTCATACTTTCTTCACTTCATATTGTATCACTTTGGAAGGTCAATATCACTATCAATTTTTTTGCTAATTATTTTAATCGCCAATACATTTTAAAATTCTCCCAGAACTTGATTGAAGATAATTATTTTTGTCAAACAATTATTTTATAAATTCATGAAAATCCGAATCTAAAAATGAACACAGCCTCCATCTGTTCCAAACTACGTTTTCTATTTCATTCATAATCTTAGTTCGACGGTTAGTTCAAAGATTGCGAGAAGGTTCTCACTTTTAAATTTTGCTTTATAGAGAATCATATGTAAATATTGAATCATATCGTATAATGCATAATTTTTATAACGTAATCTGTAGGTTTTTGCATTTCAACTTTCTTGGTTTCCCCCTAATCACTCACTACAAATCGAAATAAACGGCAGTTTTGAAGTAGCGATATTTTCCCTACAGTTCATCTTTCGAAACATGTGTAGGTGCATGCGTCAAAGTGAAATTTTATTTCAAAAATTTTCATAACAGAATTAATTCGCCTTTAATGGCGAACTCCCCCTCCCAAAATTATCACCCCCCACACACAAAATACTGCTAGATAACATATGTGGACTTTCTTTTTGCTTGAATTCGTTATTTTTCCAAAGTAATTGTACCAGAGAACTTTTAATATTCCGATACTGAAATTGAATTGTGATTATTATAAATTAGCAAATTTTGTATATTTTTTCATTTATATTATTTCCCGAAGTATAAATCATTAAATTATGTAATGTTGGAGAAATTAATGTTTAAAAAACAGCTTCATCCTACAACAGCAATATCAGAATAAAATGTTTCTAACACCTGTAAAGCAATCAGAAAGGTGAAAAATATAATAATAAAATAAAATAAATTTCTGTGTGTATTGTTAGGGACGTTTGAGTTCGTTTAACTGGACGTGTTCGTTTCTCACTTTCTCAATAATTTTCGTCAGCTTACGGACTGTTACTCGAGGAGAAAGGAATAGGTCTATAACCCCCCCCCCCAAAAAAAAAACATGATTTAATACATATGCGCCTTTTCTTTTAAATAATTCAAATATTTTTTTCAAGATAATTGTATCAAATTATTTATAATTTTTCATAATAAAAATGAAACTGATCACTATAAATTAAGAAATCATTTTGGTATAACTGTTGTATCAGCTTGTAAAAGATATGTCAGTATTTCTGTGTTAGGATGTCTGTAATCAACAGACATCCTAACACAGAAATTTTCTCTCTTGTCTTTACTCTCACTGCTCAATAGCAGTGAGAGGAATCTAAGTTTAGCTTTTCCTCCAGCTAAGAGGATTATTATGGAGTATTTCGAAGGTAGTAATATTTAGACTTAAAAAAATAATAAATAAATAACAAAAGTAACACTACTGAAATTTCAGCAGTCCGCTGAACGACTGATTTCAGATTGCAAAGAAATAATACAGAATTAGAAGCTTCGACGGCACAACAATATTATTGCTTTATTTATTTTTATTTTATTTATTTTTTTGTCAAAACGGTCAACTGAAGTAACAGGTTTTGAATACTGTCTGAAAGTTTTCAAACCAGTAGAAATTTAAAGTAGTTGAGGAGAAGGGAGATGCAGTAGAAAATCTTCAAAATGACATAAATTTCGAATTATTTCGTATAGGATATCCTTCATATTATATTTTAGCATATCTACAGTGGTTACACTGGATATTATAGTAATGCTGATCCTAAAAATAAAAAAAAATAAAAATAAATAAAATCTGTTGCAGTTTTAAGCAAAAGACAAAGATAAAATACCATTGGATATAAATTTTTGATATTAAAAAGCCTCACAATCGGAAACCCCGAGTAGTGCAGTTTAACATTTTACAGGATGACTTAAATAGGCTGACGCTATGGACTGAGGTAAATGGCTGTCAGTTCAACGTGGCTAAGTGTAAGGTGATGCACTTCGGGAGGATGAAATCGCATGCTGTTTACTATATTAACGGAACTGAACTGCAGGAAGTTGATGAGATAAGAGACTTGGGAGTTATTGTGGACAGAGAACTTAAGTTTAAAGGGCATATTGCTAAGATTGCCAAAACATCACATCAAATTACATGGTTGTTGAGGAACACACTAACAAGCAGGGATAGGGAAGTTATTATTCCACTCTATAAGGCATTAATAAGGCCGCATTTGGACTATTGTGCACAGATCTGGTCGCCAGGATTTCTTGGTGATGCGGAAGTGGTAGAAAGGATTCAGAGGAGGGTTACAAAGATTGTTGCAGGTCTGTGGGATGTTCCCTATGAGGATAGATTGATGATCTGTGGGCTCCAAAAACTAGCTGATAGACGTAGGAGAGGAGATATGATAGAGGTATTTAAATTGTTAAAGGGATTTTACAGGATTGATACTGATGATATTCTTAAGACCAATGCAGGATGTGAGAGAACGAGGGGTCATCCCTGGAGATTGTGTAAGAGTGTGGTTAACAAGGGTGTTAGGACTAGATTTTTTACTTGGAGGGTTGTGAATGGGTGGAATGCTTTGCCAGAACTGGTTGTGAATGCTTCAACTGTGATTGAATTTAAGGAGAGGTATGACAGGTATTGTGTAAATAATGGTTAGTGTGTCAATGTCGGGTCTCCCGCGATGAGTCTTTTGACTCCATGGAGACACCGTTAAAATAATAATAATAATAATAATAATAATAATAATAACATCATTTGTTGTTCACAAAAAAAAAAGTCGTTCCTAAAATTGAAATATTACGATCCATATGACGGTATTTTGCATGGAAAGAAAACAAAATGTCATATTTATTTCAATAAATGTTATTTAAAAAAATATAAATATTTGACACGATATTTTAAATGAAACAAACATTTGAAAATTCGCAAAAAAAAAAAAAAAAAAAAAAAATTCTTCTATATTGTCTGTCAGTAAAGCGAAAGAACAAAGTTTTCTGTTCCGTGACACTGATTTGAAGAATAAAAGGCAGCTAATTTACTATTACTAAATAGATTCATTGCAAAGGCTGATCTCTGGTTATTTCAGGATTAATTATTTTCGCACATGTGAAATTAGTTTTTTATTTTGGGGAAAAGACAATAATTGTGCAGGAAAACAAACAAACAAAAAAAAAAAAATCAAATATCGCAGGACAGTAAAGGAAATTCCAAGTAACACAGTAAGTACACGTAAAGTCAAAGGTTGCTCCACCACAGTTAATCTGTTAACGGCTGTTCGGGGATTAACGGCGAAGGGGTAATCGGATGATAAAATGTAAAATGCGGATGAAGTTTTGATCCATTAAAATTGAATTGGCAACTATGCCGCGGAATCGTGTCCGGAAGCAGTGCAGTATTTTTGTTTTATTCAAAACGTATACAATTACTTTTCATCTTCAACAAGATGGAGTATACTCCTTAAACGTTTAGAAAAAAAAAAAAAATCTTTAACAGTTAAAAGATTGAGTGAAACGAAGTGGTCCACAAGAGCTGACACTGCATTGCTTTGAAACCGTGGATATAAACAGATTAAAAAGGTATTACTTGAAGTATCCATTTCTCTTCATGAAACACCTATTTCTAAATTAGAGCTCATCATTGGCTGATCATTTTGACAATTCAGAAACAGCAATTTTAACAGTTGTGTGGGACCAACTTTTACAACAAAAAAATGCTACTAGTAAATCTCTACACGATCCCGATATGGATTTGTTTCTAGCTAATAATTTGTTATAGTCTTTGGTTTTATTTTAGATATAAGAAATAGTTTTTGCTGCTTTAAATGAAGCGAATTTATTAACAGATGAGACAAAATTTAAAGATGAGATGAAAGAGTGAAAAAACGAAAATAAATGTCTCACGAAATTTCATGATCTAACGATGAGATTACTCGTATATTACATGGGAAAGAAAATTTCATTATTAATACTTTTAATGTCTTTGTGATAAGCTTATTTTGGAAATTAATGAAAGAGCAAAAAGCTATTTAGACAGATATGTTTGTTTGTTTTTTGAAAAAAGATATAGCTCAAGACTAGTATTAACAAAATTTTACAATCTTATAGGGCTGATATTGATTCAAAAAAATTTATTGGTGAAGTTAAGTAATTTTTAATAATGATAAAGGAAGAAAAATTTTCAATTAAAATATGTACAAATTTATAAACGATGGGTTAAGGTCTATTTTTCCGAACGTAGAAACAATTCTAAAAGTAATTTTGAGGATGCCTATTTCAAATGCAAGTGCCGAACGCTCATTTTCAGTGTTGAAAAGTCGTTCTTAACCAGGTGTGTGCACCCCCAGGGGTGCAGGCACCTGGTTAAGAACGACTGCTGTAAATAAATATGGATTTCTTTTTCACATTATCTTTTCATTTTTGACGTCTTGTGTTAGTAATACGTAAATCATATAAACTTACGGTACCGATAAATACAGTACAGTACTGTAAATGTATTTTCTCTTCCTTATGATTTTCTTAATAAGATGTTATTTTCTCTAGCTTACTTTATTGTAAAAATACAGCACATATAAAACGTATAAAATACAAAATGTGTTAATCGACTGTTTATGTTATCGGTAAGGCTTTCGGGTCAACAGGAGGCTACTAGCAGTTAGTTTGGGCAGTCAAAATTTATATGCGGATTTTCGAACAACGCGGGGGGGGGGTCGGCGCCCCTAACGTCCGCGTTGTTCAAGGGTTAACTGTACTTCCTTTGTGGAATAAAAGGCAGATGATTTATCACTCACAAACACACACGCATCCTGTCTAAATGCAAATCACCCGCACAGCTTTCTTTATACAATATTACAAAATAAGCACAGTTCTACGGGAGAAAAAAACACTTCAAAAATCTTAGCGCTATACGTACAGTACCTATACGATGTAACTAAAAATAATTTAATATACACGTTTTGTAATCAATATTATATTTCATAATATAATTTGAACACATTCCTGTAAGGTACACAAAAGAATAGCGGAGAGCAGCAGGCGAGTGATATACACTGTAGGATAGTGTACGATGAATGCAAATACTGAAATATTTTAGGGCCCGGACCTCTCACAGTGAGTGATTCCATGAAAGGAATGGCAGTGGAGATAACAGCAGGATGTACAGGAGCGCGAAAAGTCACGAAGGGATTTAAACATTGAATAATAATAAGCTAACGCCTTTTATTCCATTATAGGGAGTAGGCAAGGCCTTTTAACCCTATTTAGCTTTTGGAGGCTGAGTGGGAAGTTCAATCTCCACCGATAGTCAATCAGGGACAGCTGGCCCATGACTATCACTAATTATAGGCCGCCACCCATGAAGAGACTGACAAACAAGAGCTGCCATCTCTTGGTACCTAATCCTAATATTGAATAACTTTATTTTTATTCTTTTTTTTTTTCTGTTACAATGAAATACAGAATCTGGAATTTTTTTAATTATTATTATTATTAGTTATGGGTTATTCACATTTTAACCCCCTCGTGGACTTATGGGCCACCCTGTACTAAATCTAAACCAACATTGTTCTCGGGTTCATGAAGCCAAACGCATTTACCATTGTAATTTTGCATTTCGTAGCTTAGTACAGTATTTTGGTTTATCTATGTGTGTACTTGTTTGCAATGGCGAACAATTTTCAATGTATGAAGAAAAAAAAAAGCGTTGTCATATGAAAATGTAATAAAACTTAACTAAAAAAAATCAATTTATGTAAATTTTGAAGGGAAAAAAAATCCATATTTCCAAAATCAAAACCATTCGTTTATAAGCGCGCCTTCATACACATTTTTCAAATTTTGTTTAAAAAATTACTGAAAATATTTCAATCATGAGACTCGTGACGTGACTTATCGAAATGTTATAATGTCAGTGATAAAAAGTCACGAGATACTTTGAGGTTAGTCCTCCTTTCTCGAGGACTTTGAATTTTAGACGTCTAAGCTGACGGTGCTTCTCACCTTTCAAGCAAAGGCCTTCACAATCAAACTTGGCGATATAAGCATTCAGATAAACTGAATGAATAGCATTATACTGTAGATAATGTGGTTGACGCATCTTAAAAAATTCCAAGATATCTAGAATAATAGCAAACATACTCGTACTTTAAACTTATAGATAATTGCTTTGGTTCAGAAATAAGCCTACAAATAATGTGATAAACTGTTAGCTACTGCAAGAGCTAACTGATATAACACGCCACCTTTGCATTTCACACATAAATTAAGGGAATTTTTTAAAATTTGTATTAGCATGTAGAAATCACATATTTTATTCTCAGAAAGTATAATTTATTATAAACACACAATACAATATGACTGTTAGTCCGACATTAGCCGAGGGGGGGGGGTCAAAATTACAGCCTTTCAATCCAGGTTACCAGCATGTTTCTTCCTCCCTTACATCAGGTTGCTGATATTGTCGAACTCTGTAGATAGCTCAAATCCCACCTAGGAACATTTATAAGAGAATTCCTCTACTTTTCTCTTTTATATAACAAGATGGAGTTTGCCAATCTCATGTGACAGTGTTTCCCGGAGGGAAACAGGTTTCTGAACTCACAAAAGAGGCCAACCCGTCAGAAGAACACATACTTAACAGACACGACCACCATGACCTGATAGCCTTTAGTTCTTTCGGCAGTAATTCAAAATAATCTTCATCCGATATTTTCTAAGCTTCCAAATCTGGGTTCTGCTTTGGACAATCTCACAGATCAAGGTTCCCTAGCCTTTCGACCACTAGTATCCTGCGCTTTTAAGAGCTCAATGTAGACCATTAGTTCTTGACTAAATTTCTTGAGAATTGGAATAGATTTTCCCAACCAAAGGACAATATAAAAACTACTCAGTAGTGCATCTGTAAATTGTGTTTTGTAAACAGATAAAAGTCTTAAATGCGTTATCAGTAAATACACCACCTACGTCTTCAGGGCCGAATTTAGACTTGCTTCCTAAGCTATACAAAACCCAGAGGTCCCTACTGTTTTAAATTACATCAGCTTGTCTTTTGGTTTTTTTCATTTGAAGCCCCGGCAGATTGAGAGGCCCTAAGCTGTAGCTTTTTTAGCTTATACGGCACTGTACGTCTTACTAAGACGTTTATTTTGACAGCAGCACGCGAACGCATTCGAAACTGGACAATATAAAATTCGAATGAGCCTCTCTGAGCACTTGCAAATCTCCTTGAAGTTCACAGGAATATGTTTACTGCATTAAAAAAAAAAAAAAAAAAAAAAAAAAAAAAAAAAAAAAAAAATACGTTGGCAGATATACAGTCTTTTGTGTATTGACTGCTTCCTATGTGAATCTGAGTTCTCTTTGCTCACGTTATATTCGAATGCAAGTGCATAGATTCCAAAATGCAATATAGTACGTTAAGCTTAAAAAAAAAAAAAAAAGGCATGCATTTCAAAACAGATAATATAACACGCCGTACAATGAGGGTTCAATTTTGGTTGGATTTATGATAGAAGCAACGAAATACTACGAGACCAGTTTGCTTGTTTTGTGGGATAAAAACTTCTGCCTCCTCCGTATGAGAAGGGCTACTTCAGTTGAAAGCCTTTATAAAAAAGGTTTCTCGCGTCCAACACAATATTGAACTGAGATCTAACTAAACCCCCACGGTCCTCGTAAATGCACTATGGTGGTACCGACATAAAATGAAAAATGGATAAAAATATGCGAAAATCGCTTATAACAAGTATTTATTATGTGAGATTAACGTTGAAGAAACATTAATTTCATATCATTAATACTTTATGCACAGTTTAACTTTTCGCCTCCATCCTAGTATACAACTTTTTGTTATTATGAAGCAAAATTATTTAGCTGGTTTAACATGTGCGTTTAATTATTATATCCTCCCTTTGACAAGAATATGTTTAAAAGACCAAAGAATAAATATGCAAATAAAACTAAGGGGGATGGATGGTAATTGCTGAACTCAAAATCAAATCATAACCGTCAGTGATATTACGACTTAGCAAGCATTAATCACACAAGTAGATAAGTAATCTCCTCATTAAAGATATATCACAGTGTCAATCACGATGCATAAGTACAGTGGTATCTCGATAATCCGAACCCTCCAGTAATCCGAACTGCGGTTTGAAAGAAAAAAAAGTTTCATTTATTACGTATTATTATTTTGTGTACTATTATTTTTAATTAATAATTATTATTCTTTTATTATTATTACGGTACAGTATTTTTTTTCATAGAGGACTATTTTGATTTATTATGTATTCACGTTTGCTTTTTTATACTGTACAGTACGTACTGTATTTTCAGCATGAATCAAAAATATACACAAAAATAGGAAATTCAAAACGTGCATAATTTGATTAAAAATATAAATCCAGATGTTGAAATTTCACAAACAGATGTTGCGGAATGGATTACAGATAGAACCGAAAGTGAATTCGAAATCAAATCAGATGATGAAATTATAAATATTACGCTACAGAATGAATTAGAAGACGATGATGACGATAAAGAACTTGAAGAAAAAAAAGTAAAACGTGAAGAGGCAGCTGACAGTTTTAATATGTGTATAGAATGGACTAAGCAGAGTGATAAGCCATTGCACAAAATTTTGTTGCTAATGCAGCTCAGAGAAGAAGCATTCGAAAAAAGTTTAGCTTCAAAGAAGCAAAAGAAAATCAGGGACTATTTTACAAAAAAATAATAAAAAAAAAAACTTTTTTTGTGCTATTTTGTGAAACTTTTTTGTGTTGTGTACAAGAAAGTGATACTTTTTACGTAAATTAAGTTATGTACTGAACTATGCAATTTTATTAAATCAGAATCCTCAACAATACAGGTACATACAAATTAAATTTTTTACTAAAATAAATTTGTGTACCGTATTGTTGTTATTATTATTATTTTTTTTTTTTTTTTGCTTTACAGTACAGTAGCTTTTTTCTATCAGTTAATTTATTTACAGAATTAAATTGATATACCATTAGAATCTGATTATTTTTTGTCTTAAACGCTAGTTATTGTTGTCTCTTGGGGAGAAATTCGCTAATCTGAACGAGCACGGTTTTTATTAGTTCGGATTAGCGAGATACCGCTGTATTATATATGAACAATGATTTGGCTTTTGGTTGCCTAATGTTCGTACGAACTTCATAAAGATCCAGCAGTTCACGAAGTCAAGAAGCAACTGGGAGTGGGCAGCAAAATGATTTTGACAAATGATAGAAACAATCAAATCTGAGTTATAGTGTTATTTCCACCCAAGATCTACGAAACATTTAATAGTTACCTGTTAATAAGAAGTAAAAAAGCAAATCCCACCCATGAAAGATTGTAAACCTACAGTACATTAGTACTGTAGGTTAATTTTATATTTAATTTATAACACGCGCGCGCGCACACACGGGAGAACAGTTTCTTCTCTTCAGATTTTTCTGCCAAAGCACCCTCCAGGGATCTATTTTCATGTAGGTTCTTCCTCTTATACATAAATTACCTCTTTCTCAATAACCTCAATTTCCATCATAGTTTTGCTGATGACTTTGTACACCTTTTCATTTGACCACCTTATAAACATTCTAAGATCTTTGCAATTGCCCTAAACAGATATCCTCGTGTCATTCTCCAGTGGAATAAGAACAATCTCGTGGACCTCGGTGCTATTAAAATAGCCATTTCTTGAAAGATCTCATTGTGCTTCACTTTACATTTGAAAATATTCCACGTTATCAAGACAAGATTTCTCTTCTTGGGATAATTTACACCTCTAGCCTTTCCTAACTTCGAAAAAAATCTGGTGTTCTCTTTTACTCAAAACGCCTTTATACACCTATTAGCAGGATATAAATCCCACGTCAACTAACTCTTGGAATATTACTCACATATGGGATGGCACACTAAAACCTCTTAAAAATCATCATCATCATCATGCGTATCAAGGATTTAGGCCTGTTCCGGCCTTAGAAGTCATCGTTGAATCGTTTAAGAGGACGTCTTGGTTTTCTTTTTCCTAATGGCTTGTACTTTAAGGCTTGTTTTTGTAATCTTTCTATTTTCATTCTTTGAACGTGTTCCATCCATTTATGTTTATATTTTTTAATTTTTTCCATTACTGGTTCTCGATTTAATTCTTTCATAATGCTATCCGAAAAGAGCAATCTAGCTACGAGATGGCTTTCTGGACATGCTGCTAACGGCATCAAAATCGAATTCAACACAATATTTCAATTTTTTTTTTTTTGATAAATAATAAAACATCTTATTCTATTATAATCATAAAAGATATAAATAATCCTACACAATATCGTGTTAATTTTCTTGTCAGCTATAGCTATTCGCAGCTTTCGAGCATAATTATTCTATATTGATATAGCAGCCGTAGCGCAATTGGAAGAATAGCGGAACATTGCGCCCTTCGACTGGAAAAGACCTGGGTTCGACTCTCGTCGTGACGAGGGGAATCCTTATATGGGCTTTTTCAGTTGAACGCGAGTTAGCCGATCTCATACGGTGGTAGCAGGGTGTTTCCTCCCGGAAACTTGGGTTTTTCATCCCGCGTACAGACAAATCGGCCTTCAGAACACGCAATTTACAGGCAAAAAATACTGTTGTTGGTGATTATGGGCGATAGATGGCAGTAGTGTGCCCTCCCAATGAGTCCTTGGACTCCCTGGAGGTGTCGCCTAATAATAATGTGATCTTGCTGTTAATTCTCTTTCAATTAAATTTGACTTTCGAGATGTCTTATTAAAATTATTAAAAATTACACCTAAATTTATTACTTTTTCTCCTTAAGCTTTCACGAAACATGAAGGTTCTTAGGTGTGGATTCACAACCGCGACCGTCACCAGGATAAGATGGTTGGCCCAATGATTTCCGGTGTGTATGTCTGTAGATGCCATAATATTCGACTATAATTTACGACCATTAATATTCGACTATAAAGCCATAATATTCGACTGTAATTTACAGTCGAATATTATGGCTTTATAATTGTATAGCTTTAGAGTGTATCAATGTTAATTTCGTGTCTTTTAATATCTTTCTATGTTCTTATCGCCTGATGAAGTCATTCTTGACGAAACATGTTGCGTTTTTACAAATAAATGTCATTGTGTTATAATTCTCGGGTTTTAAGTCAGTTAATTTAGAAAAATGAACATATCCCAACCCCGAGTTAATAGTACTAATCATATATATATATATATATATATATATATATATATATATATGAGTGTAAATAACATTAACAAATAAATAACAAATAACATATAAAAGCAACATATCAACCCGACCATGAAGCGTAGATGAGTATTGGAAGAACCATCAGTTTGTATATGAGCAGTTTGATTTTGGTGCTCAGCTTACTGTATCTGTTAATTAGCGGATAGAGCTGGGCTATAGATTTTGATGTGTTTGCACAGAGAGTCTTCATATGGGAGCTGAAAGTCAGTTTTCTGTCCAGTATTACACCAAAGATATTTGATCTCATTTTCCCACGGAATGTTAGTGCTGAAATGGAGATTATCTTTTTTAGGAAGCAGTGATCTTCTGGAGAATAGGACGGCTACGCTCTTCAGGGGGATTCACTTGGAGTCGCCATTTGGGAAAATATTGTTCGATTAGCAGTAGGTTTTCTTGCAGTTTCTTTGATGGCTAGGTGAGGCTTTAAAGATCTGGCTAATATCGCTGTATCGATATTAGTCAATATGGCTTTAATTGAAGATAATGGGTTGTGTTATATCATACAAGTATAAAGAGAATAGGATTGGTGCTAGTAAGAATCCTTGTGGAACTCCAGCCAAGATGCGTTTCTGTGTCGAGACTACCCCACACATTCTGACCTGCATGCGCCTATCGTAGAGGTATGCCTTTATAAGATGAATGATTCCGATTAGTACACTAGATGATATCAGTTTGTATAGCAAACCATAATGCCAAACCTTGTCAAATGCACTGACTTGTCAAGGAAAACAGCCGCAGTGCATGATGCAAGTTAAAACCCGTGATGATGTGTTCCACCAATCTGTGTATTTGCTGCGTGGTGCTATGCGACTGTCGGAAGCCAAACTGCTCCTCAGGCAGGATATTTAAACGCAGTACTGAATCTTGAAGTCTGATAAGAATTACCTTCTCGGCAATTTTGCCGAGATTAGAGATGAGGCTGATTGGGCTGTAATTTTGAGGCAATCTGGGATCTTTTCCGGGTTTATGGATCGGTATTATGTCCGACAGTTTCCAGTAGGAAGGGAAATGTTTGTAGTGAAGGATGGAGTTAATTATATTTGTCAGATGGACAATGGCTCAACGTGGTAGAAGCTTTATTACTTTGTTAGAGATACCATCGGGTCCAGGATCCTTTTTGTTCTTGAACGAGACCTGAATCTGTTTGGAGGGGGGGGGGAGGTTTATTTCTGTTTTTAATCTTTCGGATGAAATTCCATATGGAGTGGTTATCAGTAGAGATGGAGGTTAGTTTTTCTTCCCAGAGTTGAGTTCTATGGGCTGCAAGGGCATCTCTCACTGCAGAGTTGAACCTGTTCAAGATCCATTTGTCTTGTGGCACCCTGGTGTTGTGATATCTTTTTCTTGCCTTATTTTTTCCTCTAATCAGATTCATAATATCTTCTGGCAAGTGGTTGGACTTGCAGGTAGTTGCAGAGATAGTAACTGCTGCACAGGCTGCTTTAATCTGTTCTGTTAAATTTTTAACAGCTATTTCAATTTCCTCTTTTGATTTAATGATGGGAACAGGTCCAATATATTTTGGAAGTACCTTGGAGAGTTTCCCAAGGAATGAATGAGTGGGGGGGGGGGGATAATTTGTCAAGGTGTCCCAATTTTAATCGTATTGGGTTATGATCTGATGACAGATCATTAATCGTCAGTAAATTGTATTGGAGTCTGATGTGTTGCAATATGGCTGTGTCCAACATATCAACCCGACCATAAGTGTTGTGATGGGTGGGATCAGCGGGACCAATTACAAGAAGGTTGTTGAAACCAGCATAGTTATGTAGTATCTGTCCATTTTTGTTGGTGGAATGGCTATTCCAGGTTGAATGCTTGGCATTTAAATCACCTGCCACAATGATATTCTCTCCGGTATCTAATAAGGCGTTCAAATCCGAGAACAGTAATGATTTATGTGGAGGATGATACGCTGCGAAGATTTTTAGTTTGCCAACAGAACTCGTGAGAAGCTCAGTGCCGGTGATCTCAAAGTTGATGGTAGGAGAGATGTTTATGGAGTTGTGAGAGATGAAATTTTTAATGAAAATTGCCGTGCCTCCTCCTCTGTGGGAAAGTCTATCAGCTCTGTACAGTTGGTATCCACAAATTTTGGGGTTGTCTTAAGTGCGTCTCATTTAGTAAAAGGAGATCTGGTTGATGTCTTTGGACGAAATTTTGACACCGCGAACGGCCTAAAATCACTCCTCAGGCCGTTCGCGTTTAACGCAATGATCTCTAGAGATTCTGGTTTTAATTTGTTACTGTTCATTAGTGAGCGCTGAAATAATAGCTTGTGTGTCGTTTAGAAATCTGTTTGTAGAACTTTGTGAAGGGTTGGATCTGCTAAAATCCAACTGCATATTTGCCAAGGAAGAAGTAATGATAGCTGTCAGATTTGGATGTGATGTTGGCTGTTCACCGGATGTCTGTTTAGGGCGAGTTACATCTGCATACGTCCTAGACTGTTGTTTCTGAGTTGTTCTTTTAGAGACCTCAGATTTCAGCAGATGGGCTTCTGATCCTTTATGTTGAACTATAGGAGGCTGTGAAGTAGTCTCTGATATAGTTGTGCTAAGAGAGGAAGAGTATACTTAAGTATAAAGAGCTAATAAGCTTCAGAAACTCTCTGATTCCAATCTTTGAGTTTCTTATTCGGTTTTAAAACTATGTGGGATTTAATATCCCCTTAATTTTAGTAATGAGGAAGAGTATGTTCCTTCTTCTGATTTTCTATTTCTTGGATTGTGCGCGCATCCTCTGTAGTTGGCAGTGTGAGGACCGCCACAGTGGCACATTTAGCTGGGATGGATTTTGGATTAGAGCATGTATTTGTTGGGTGGCTGACTCCACATTTTAAGCATTTAAATTCAGCCTTACACATTTTTTGGGCGTGACCAAACTTCTGACATCTATGGCATTGCCCTGTTGAAGCCCTTTTTCTTAATGGTTCTATACTGATTTTCAGTCCACAGATGGACGTCAGATCATATATGTGCTTGTAGGTTTGACTGATCTCTACTAACACCAGTGGCATTGGAGTTCTGTCTCTCCTCATCATTCTACTGACCTTTACAGGTGTAAATCTTTCTGGTGTAGATCTGCAGATTTCTTCTGTGGAAACATCTTCAGTTACACCTCTAATCACTACCTTGAGGTTTTTTTCTGATCCCAGTGAAAAAGTGGTACTGAATACCTCTGGTATTCAGTTCAGAGGTTAACTGTCGATAATCCATCACTGTCCTGGGTTAGATTTTAATACCGTCTGTGACATTTTTTGCTTGGCTGCATGATATCTGTAAGCCGTACATCGTAGTCCCTAGGGACATCCCTTTATTCTTTTCACGCAGAATAATTAGGGGTATATTTTCTCTTGAGGAGGTAGGAGAGTCCGGGACAGAGCCATCTTCTTCCATTTCATCCACATTTGGTGGTTCAGAGGCTGCAGTTTTGCGCTTTTTGCGAGCGCGAACCTCCTGATAATCGGTGTGGTCAGTAAGGGTATTATCCTCAGCAGTTATTGCTATTTCGCTAACGCTGTCTTGAAGTTCTAAGAGTTGAGTCATCTGTATCAACCTCTTATTTCATGAACTACAATCTTTCCTGGCCATTTTGTGTGAAGCAGATTTCCTACGTGTTTAAATATTGACAGAAGCTGTTTAAAATTAAGTTCTTCGCATGGTAAGACCCAAGTCTTGTTCTGTAGAGCAGGACATGACTTTCCCTTTCCACAATAATAATAATAGACAGTCTCTAATGAAGTAAATGAAACAGTGAAACAATGGCGATACTAATGGCAGTAGGCCTAGGGTATCGCCCTGTTTTGAAATTTGTTGACTTACCTACTTAGCTGATTCTTTGGACCTCTTTAAAAATAAACTGATTGATTATATAGTAGTAAAACTATTTACGACTAGTAAATTTACTAGTCAAAATTCCTTGAATCACATTTTATATCTACTATCAAATTCCGGCACGTCAGACATCATCGCTATCAGAATCCATCTCATCGTGTGAAATACAACATGTTTGACTGACCTTTTACATATAAAGGTTAGTCATAATCCCCACATGATCCTGTTAACGGTTTCATAAAAACGTAACATGATTATTTAATTCCTGTTTATTCAATAAGAACAAGAACGATCAAAACCCACAGCATTTTTAAATCTGACAATGCAAATACGTAACTCGAAATACAGAAAAAGATAATTAATGGAAGCATAATGTGATAAAAAAAAAATTCACAGATACGTATTCACTTCATCAAATAATGATTTTATAACGCTGTTGCATAATGTTAAATGAAGATAAACTTATATTAACGGCATAAATCAAATTTAATATTAACTTTCACAGTCAGTAGTAGGAAACGTGGCAATGCGTGTTTTTTTTTTTATTTTTTTAAATTCATACTTCTTAATATTATTTTTACATCATTTACATGTTTTTTTCAAAAATTTGACTGAAATAGATAATAATATACATGCAGTTACCGAAGTCATACGAACCATCATGGGACGTCAGAAAATGCCATAACACTAGAATACACATCCTAAAATGCATCAATTAATGGCATCGGTATTGATTATTAAACAAGTATTATTAAATTTTGTGTATTAGAAATACGATACTCTATGGCAATAGGGTTTTAACTAAATAACGATCAGAATACTGGAAATAATTAGCATCTAGAGCAGGGATCGCCAAACTTCTTTGCCCGTCGACCCCTTCAAGAATTTCTTGACTTTTTATCGACCCCCTCTATTTTACTATTACATAATTTTAATATTACCTAATATGTATGTTGATGAATTTTAACGCTCACTTGTATGTCGATGAGCAAAAATGAGACTCGGCTCGAATACGTGTAAGTATAAGTAAATAAGCAACCACACACGTGTTGAAATCTCGCTCCTGCCGCGCCGGAACCACCAACATCCGTTTATTGGTAAATACGTCATTTTGGCCTACTTGATTGGCTTCCGTAACTATTTTCATGACCTTGCTCCATCTTACAGGTCCTATTCATGTCACTGTTCTGACGATTCACTCTTAATTGCGTTGTCATTTGGGATCGAGGTATTACAAGTTAACCGAATTAAATATTACCCGTACAATGATGTCTTATATTTTTCTATCGACCCCTAACAATGTTATATCGACCCCTGGGGGTCGATATCGACCACTGATCTAGAGTGTAAGCTGGTGTTATTAAAAAACGTGCCGAAATTTTATGGGTATAACGAACTTGGGTAATTTGACTTTCGAATGCAGTATAAATATTGGTTAGTATTGAATTAAATATTTTATGAATGACATTTTAATATTTGACGGGAAAAAAATGGCTCAGCTGATTTAGAAAAAAAAAAAATCAAAAGAAATGAAGGATACAACAGCTGCATTTTTTGAAACCTAACTGCCTATTCCCAATGAGGATGGGGGGGGGGGGAAGAGCGTTCCAGTAATTCTGCACCACTTACATATTTCTCACAATTCATATCTTGTTTTCTAGCAATATGTTTTTCTGTCTGCACATTTACTTTACGTGGGTGGTCTGAAAAGTTCTCTGCCCAACAATGAAAAAAACGAATTTATAATTTCAAAATTATTTTTATTTTTCAACATAATCTCCCTTAAGACTAATACATTTACTCCAGCGCCATTATCCGGTCCCTGTAGTGAATCACCTCTTGATTCGAAGAAAAACGCTGACCTGAGAGGAAGAGTTTTAGTTTTGGGAAGAGATAGAAATCAGAGGGAGCCAAACCTGGGAAATAGGGTGGATGTTCCAACAATTCATAGTGCAGATCGCTTAATTTTCCCATTGACAAAACACCTTTGTGGGCAGGTGCATTGTCCTGATGAAAGATGATTTTTTTCTTCTGCAAACAAATTTTTTCGTCTAGTCTGATTAAAAGATCGGAATAATATTCCCCGGTTATTGTTTTACCCTTTAAGATAATTAATAAACAAAACACCGATGCCATGACCTCTCCTGCTGATGGAACTGACTTTGTCTTCTATGACGCTGAACAACCGGCTTCAGTTCACCGTTTTGACTGCTTTTTGGATTCTGGTTTGTAATAGTGAATCCAAGTCTTATCCATAGTAATAAATCGATGCATAAAATCAGTTTTATTCTTGTTCGAACACTCCAAGCACCGTTCAGAGATTTTCATGCAAGTGCGCTTTTGATCTGCTGCGAGTAAGTGCGGCACCCATCTTGCGAAAGCGCTTTCATTTGCAATTCTTCATGCAAAATATATCCTACACGTTCTTTTGAAATGCCTATAGTCTCAGCAATTTCACGCACTTTGACTCGCCGATCATCCAATACCATATTCATGCACTTGATCAATGATTTCTGGTGTCGTTACACTTTTTGGACGTCCTTCACGTGGATCATCTTCAAGGCTAGTTCGGCCACGTTTAAACTCGGCAGCCCATTTCTTAGATGTCGAAAACGAAGGAGAAGAGTGCCCATAAACTTTTATGAACTTCAAGTGAATTTCTTTTGGCGTTAAACCTTCTTTTACAAAGAATTTTATAACCGCACGATACTCAATTTTATCCATTTCAAGGGACACTTGTATTTTGCAAAGACAACACTTTTGCTTCACACAGCTGTATAAAACAAACTATTACTTGCAATTTCACATGGATGCTTGTGACAGATGTACCAACTTAGAAAAAAAATCTTGCCAATAGTGTTGCCATTTATAGTTGAGGCCGAGAACTTTTCAGACCACCCACGTAGTTTTCAATATTGACGTATTTTTAACCTATCTCAGGGAGAGAGAGAAAAAAAAATCGATATTGGTATCTAGCATTCACTTACTACTCTATTCAAGTTCACTTCAACTAGTAAACTGACTGAATTCTGTTAAGTTTATTGTATTTTTCAAAGCAATTGTATGAAGAAGAAACCGAAATAAATCTACACCGCCTTCTTCCCGATGACATTCTTTCTTCTGATACGCAATAAAATCTGAACATAAAAATATGTATGCATGCAGTTGCAAATACAACAGCTCAGAATTCTAAGCGAAGAATATTGTTCTGAAACCCTTTGTTGGCCTCTCTCCTAGTGAAGTCAAAATGATCTAAAAAGAGTACACCGACTTCCCAACAGTTTTATAGCGCTCACGCTGTGAAGGATAACTACACTCTCAAGGCCACGAAGTGAGTAAACAAGATAGGGTAGACTTGATAAATGTGACACTGTTCCCTCTCTCCGTTGACGTTCTCTTTGCAACAGAATACGAGAAACTGGATTATGCTTTTTTTTTTTTTCCCCTCCACTAAACAAGCTGCTACTTTCCCGCGATTTAAGTATGAATACTTAAGTGCTAAAACCTGTTCAAGATGGAACAAAATGGACAAGAGCTAGTCTTCAAAAGAATCAAAGCAATCGATTTACTGTGCATTCGCCGAATAGAATAACTTGGGGGGAGGCTTTGCCCAGCAGTGGTACTCTACAAGCAGACAACAACTTACGCTAGTTATCGCAATGCCGTTAAATGCCTATACAGGGAAGTTTTAACCTGTGGATGCACCCTGAGGACACAGGAAACCTTGAAGACGTTTATTTTAAAGAGCTTCAATACTTAGTTTTTTAAAAAATCGAAGTAAAAATTTTACTTCGATTTTTAATTATTTTTAATATATTTAAGTTATTTTTAATATAAAACAATGGTTTTATATTATGCGATAGCATGGCGAAAAATAAGTATATATATATATATATAGAAGCATAAGTTACTAAGTTTTATTGGATGGATGCAGAAGCAACTTTTCAGTACATGGTGAGGGAAAGAACAACGGCCACACTTGGAAACGACGTTTAGTCAGCAAGGATGCGAGATATTTTGCTTGGAGATAATGAACTGGGGGGATGAATTTACCATTCCCTTGTTCATGAAATGGGGGTGTCATTGTCAATGAATGAGTTTAAAGGGTGACATGGCAGGCATGTTTGAGTCCTAAAATCCATGGTGATACTTGGATGATAATTGCAATTTGCATCCCAAATGCAAATTTTAAGGCAAGTTCCTGTAAGCTTTTGTAGGAATTTTAAGCAGGCTTAAAAAATCCGTTTATTTAAAAAAAAAAAGAATGCAATCAACTAAGCAGTTAATAAAAACCCATTCAAAACATGGGTTTTATTTAAAAAAAAAAAATCCAATCGTATTAAATTAAATGAACTTCATTATAATTTTAACAAATAATCATTCATACTCATAAAACATTAAAATTGATTGTAATAATATTTACAATGAAATTATTTTTGTTATTAAACTGTAGAATCATAATATTTAACATAATCTGGCTCTTCAAGAGGATTTGAATAAGCTGGAAAGGCAGGCAAATGAATGGGGAATATAAGTTTATAATCCAACTAACTAAATGCAAGGTCTTGAAATTTGGGATCCATAGATGGGAGGACTACATACTCTATTGACGGATCTATATTAGAGGAAGTGTATGAAGCAAGGGATCTTGGGGTGATTGTCAATAAAACTAAAGTTTTAGGACACATATTGCAAAGGTATTGATTGCTGTGATACTAAGGACTGACCAGTAGAGGTAAAAGAGGTGGTGATTTCATTATGAAGCTCTGATCATACCACATCTGGACTAACTTGCCCAGATTTGGTATCAGGATTTGAAGAGAATAAATTAACCTTAGAGAGAATACAAAAGGTGGATAACCAAAATGACAGGACTCTACAGTGTTAGTTATATATAAAAGACAAACTGAGGTTAGAAATGCCAACTACAGAGTTTGGTTCAGCAGAGAGAAGACTAAGAGGTGAATGATTGAGACGTTTACACTGTTGAGAAGTATTTACAGGATTGACATACGGGCAACTTTTCATATAGCAGAAAAAGGATGAGAAGTTTTTTTTTTTTTTTTTTTTTTTTTTGCATGGATGGTCAAGACTATGGAATTCACTGTCTGATAGACTTATGTGCAGATGGCTAATGGGCTTAAGGAGTGGTATGATAGACCTGTCTAAGATGGGCCTCTTGCAATGAGTCTTTATGATTCCACAGAGGTCCAAAAAACAGTCTGGATAATTTGTATATACTGCAGATATCTCTCCTACAAATAGTATTTCATTAGATTAAGAGAATATGTAGAGGAAATTGATGTGTAGAAGTAAGGATGTTATGATTCCATTGTATAAAGCTTTGCTAAGACTGCAGATGGGATTTTTTATAGAATGGGTGGAGACAAGGAGAACAAGATGCCATTCCTGGAAGCTATATATCGAGGATGTAGGCAAGAAGCAAGGAGTAAGTTTTTTTTTGAAAAGAGTGTAGTGCCCAAGAACATGGTAAGTACTGAGACACTGAATGCATTTAAGGCATGGTATGATGAGACTGCACGTTGTGAGAGTGGGACCTCTCACAATGAATTCTGACTCAATGGAGGTATGATAATATCTGTTCCTATATTATTATTATTTGACACCTCCAGGGAGTCCAACAACTCATCGAGGGAGGGCACCCGCTCTACAACTCTGTCTCCACCATTCAATCACCAACTGACTGCCACTACACCAACGCCATCTACCGCCGACCACCACTGATATTTCCACAGACAATCACAAACATCCATGCCCATGGCAGGATTTGAACCTGCAGCCTTTTGGCTGGAGAGCAAATATGCTATCCACTTGGTCAACCAGGCTGGCTGGTTATTATAATATCAAAGACATTTTGACACAGATCACTGGGGTTAAAAAAAAAAAAAATTAACTTATTCTTCCTTCCATTAAAAGATACTTTTTTTTTCTCTTCGTACACCTAGGAAATTGATGTGTACGGATTCATCAAATTCCACGTTCCTGCAATTTCATCTATTTTGGGCAAATTGTATATACTGCAGATCTGTCAATCCAGGCATGTATTATTATTATTATTACCCCCCCCCCTCAAAAAAAAAACCGGCCACGTTTTCTATGGATGTCCAGCTAAATCTGGATACGATTCTGTAGCACCCATTGAATAACATGGATAAGAAGTGTAATTTGGTCTCATTATTTCATCCACATCAGCCAGTAGGATGGTTAAGAGACCTCCATAGAGTCAGGACTCATTGATGGAGGCCACATACTACACACACCAGCTATCATATTTATTCTCGAATTCATTCATACTGCTTGCACATACCACATCCAATGGCAATCCATTCCAATCATGCACAACTCTATGAGAGAAAAATCTAGCCCTCATCCTCTTCTTAGCAGCATTCATTCTCAGCTTCCAAGGATGCCCTCTTGTCCTTTTCCCACTTTCCATAAAATGAAAAATTCCTTCTACTGAAATCCTGTATGACCTTTTCAGAAGTTTGTAAGTTTCAGTCATATCACTCTCTTTCTCCTGTTTGCTATTGTCTGCAGTCTACAAATTCTCAATCTGTCTTCATAAATCAGTATTCCACAATCCTGATATCATTTTTAACACTCTCTCCACTGTATCAGAATCATAACATAAACCAGACCTGTGCATAATACTCCAAGTGAGGTCTCATCAAGGCCTTGCAAAGAGGCAAAATGACATCCTTATCTTTACATGTTAAAGTTCATTTAAACATTGCAATTATCTTTTGAGTTGCATTTGCAATGTTTGCTACATAGTCCCTAAACTTCAACTTACTATCTACTAACACTCCAAGATCCCTAGCCTGATCAGTTTCTTCTAGCATAATTCCTCCAATATAATTTGCATTGGATATCTAATCATGCCAAGTGCATGACTTTACATTTACTGACATCCATTTTCACATGCCCACAATTCCAGACTATTCAAATCATTCTGTGAGTATCGCATATCAGCATATCAGAATTATATATCCATTTTCTTCAACCTGAGAAGTCTGGTCTTAGAGAAAATAAAGCTTCCACTAGCCACAGTATTTTTTGGAGCAATACAACAATCCTTCATATAAGCTCTTTGAGAGATCCCACAAATAAATTGCATGTAACTATCCCAGGGAAATCTATCCATACATCGTCTTATGACAACTGTTATTGTTATGTACAGTCCAACCACAGATGCAAGACCTCTCGACACTTCTGCACATGCCAGAAGAAGGCGAATCCATTCTGATAATAGATAATGCTTTAATGGGATGGGTGTTTATTATTACACGTCAGAAAATTAACTTTTCTTTTATGAAAATTCTAGTTTTGAAAGTGGTAACTATTTTGCTTGTATAGCAGTTGGAAAATTTTACATATAAAGCACGTGATTTTGCATGTTGGTGATGAATTCGTACATTCCCGTTTTCCTTTCTCCCCTTCAACGTGAATTGACTCTTCTTGTCACTGTGCCATCTAGGATTCTCACAACTGTGGACACACTATAACTTGTAATATTACCTTAACTCAACAATCAATGAGCATGTAAACTCTCTGGCTGACTGCAGAGAACCAAATCCAGTTAATCCTTGTACAGTCCACACAACATCACTGATATATCAGTGGTGTTGTGTGGCCATTTTGATTGGGTGTGCTGTTGTGTGGCTTATGCAACCCTGCTACAAAATTCACATTTTGTAGCGGGTTGTAGCAGTTTCACATGTATGAAAGTTTTAAGAGTGCATATACATCAGCACTCATCTTAATTGGTCCAATGCAATTAATTGTAGGATAACTTTGAATACTTTATCAATTAATTGTAACCAAATCATCATAAGGGGGGGGGAGGACAATGTGTTTGTTTTAAGATATATTAGAAAATAATAAACAAGAATGCTATTTTTGGTTGGTATATTTGAATTATGCAAAAAGTATAAATTATAATAGTAAATTTGGAAGAGGAGGTGAGGCATATCTCCTTCGATTACAACTGCAAATCATAATCTGCAAAAGCTCTGCAGAAAACAGGACATTCAGCAGATTTTAAACACTGTCTCCCCATTGTAAATAAGGGCAAAAAGGTTATCAATTATTTATAGAAAATTACTTGTCTATATCGGTATCTAAACACGTCAGTTCACACTTCATTATTATTATTACAGGCAACTCCAAGGAGTCCTTAGACTCATTGAGGGAGGGCCACATCATGTCAAGAACAACTATTCGACATTCACACAGTATCTATCATACTTCTCCTTGAACTCATTTACAGTCATGGCACCCACAACAGATTCTGGCAGCTTATTCCACTCATTTACCACTCTCCAAGTAAAAAACCTAGCTCTAACACTCTTGCTTACCAAGCTTCCATGGATGGTCCCTAGTCCTCCCACTACCAGTCATATTCTCAAAAATATCTTCTGAATTAATCTTATAGAAACCCTTCAGTAATTTGATTGTCTCAATCATATCACCCCTTTTCTGCAGCCCACAAAACTTCAACCTGTTCTCATAAGGTTCATTCCATAGTCCTGCTATTATCTTGGTCACTCGTCTCTGGATCCTCTCTACCTCCTCCCCATTGAGAAGAAACCCTGGCGCCCATATCTGGGCACAGTAGTCTAGATGGGAGTCTTATCAAGGGTCGATACAGAGGAACAATAACCTGTTTGTCTCTGCTCATTGAAGTGTTTATCAGCAACCAAGTAATTTGATGAGCTGATTTTGCCACTTTTGTGATGTGTCCCCTAAACTTCAACTCCCTATCCACCAACACTCCCAAATCCCTGGCCTCAATTTCCTGGAATACAGTTCCACCAATGTGATATACTGCTTCTAATCTTTTCACCACAAAATGCAAAACCTTACATTTTTCCACATTAAATTGACACCCATTCTCCTTAGCCCAGTCCTCCAAACTATCCTGCAAAATTTTGACATCCTGAGCATTCACTATTGCTCTACCTAACTTTGCATCATCCACAAACAGATGCACAGTTCCTCTCAGATCCTATCCTATATAGTTAATGAACAAATTAAACAGTAGCAGTCCAAGAACAGAACCCTGCGGCACACCGGTAGTCACAGGCCGTCTTTTGAACTCTACTCCTAAATAAACCACTCTCTGATATCTTTCCATCAACCACCCTCTTATCCATCTCACTAATCCTATATCCATTCTCATATGCTGCAGCTTACTGATTAAAATTCCATGTGGTATCCTATCAAAGGCTTTAGCAAGGTCCAGTAGAATCACTGTAAACCATTACCCTTATCCAGTTCAGCCGTCACTATGTTATAGAACGCAAGCAAGTTACTGAGGCATGATCTACCCTTCACAAAACCATGCTGTCCGCCATAAAGTATCCCATTTTTATCTATCTAATCTTGTATTTTCCTCTTTACTATTTTCTCCAAGACCTTGACAACAATTCCTGATATGCTGATCGGCCGGTAATTTTCAACAGCAGTCTTGGAATCTCCTTTATGCAGTGGAACTATTTTCCCCTCTTTCCACCCCCTTGGAACTAACCCAGACCCGAGACTCAAATTAAACAAAATAGTCAAAAGGCACTGACAATTCTTTAGCCACTTCTCGTATGACACGAGCTGGTATACCATCCAATCGTGCAGATGAGTTGACATTGAGGTTTTGTAATAGACTATTCACCTCCACTTCATTCACCATAATTCCCATATAAGCTATTTGTTCTTCCATTTCAGCAATGTCACCACATGGATGATATACTCTTGCAAAGTGCTCACTCAGTAATTCTACTATATCAACCGATTCGGTTACCTCCCTATCATCGGCATTCTTTAAAATCAATCTGCCATATACATTTTTTCTTTTACTTGCAACATTTCGAAAAAACTGTTTGGGATTCTCTTTAGCTTGCATGGCTAATGTTCTTTCATAATCCGCTTTTGCTTTACTTACCACACTTGTTACCCTTCTGGCCTGAGCTTTATACCGTTCATGTGCCTGCAGGTCACTTTTCTCCTTAAATTCCCTCCACAGTTGTTTCTTTTTTTTCAGCTCAAGCTTAATGGTGTTATTCATCCATTTAATCCCTACTTGATTTATTATTTGGACTCTAGGTATACGGTCAGCCATTGCTTCCTGCAAAAACTTCTTAACCCCCTCCCATGCACTATCAACATCCAAGCCCTTGCAGTTTTACATGCCATGGTACTGAACCAATCAAACTCCTATACTTGTCATACTTACCAGGCCGATAATTCCACATATACTCTTAATTGTAAATTCCACACCTTCAGCCACCTCCCAAGTCAAGAACCTATGATCACTCTCACCAATTGGTGAGAGTTGTATGGTTACAGCCAAATCCTCAGATGCAATTACTAGGTCAAGCACTCTCTGACCCCTAGTATTTTCCATTACATGCTGTCGCAGATAGTTATCCCTTAATAACCGCATAAAACCCAATTCCTTCCTCCAGTGTGTGTCCTCTCCTTCCCCCCCCCCCAATCAATGCTACCATAGTTGAAATCTCCCATAATAATTACCCTCCTTCTACTCATTTCTTCTATTTGCTTATGCATACTATCTCCACCATCTTTTCCATCTATAGCAGCACCCAATTGTATATTTTGTTCTGCTAGCCTCAATCTCACACCAAATGGCCTCCAATATGCTCTTTTCTCTATCCTGCAATTCAACTTCTATTCTCCTTGGCTGCAGCTCATCAGCTATCATCAATAATACTCCTCCCCCCATTTTATTCTCCCTGTCATTCTTGAACACACTATACCCCTCACATTCAATCCTACTAGCTATATCATCTTCAGTCAGCCATGTTTCACTAATGCCAATAACCTGTAGTCTGGAAGTGCCAACCAAGGCCAAAAATTCTTCCTTCTTGTTCCTAATACTCCTAGCATTAGTATACATGAATTGCAGATCCCCCTTTAGCCCCATCCCTACCTTGATGCCTTATACTAACTATCCCATTCTGATTTGTTGTCCTTATTCGCTCGGGCATATTATACTCATTCAGACACTCAACTGCCTCCCCCTTCATGCACACAAAACAGATGAAACTCAGAAAACAAAACTGCAATTCATGACAAATGACAACATTCAACTGGATTGGCTAACACAATAACTAATCACAACCACTGATTTCTGGGTACTATTGTCTCAATGAACAACCTGCCTTGCCTTCTGGGTGGTTTGAAACCACTGGAATGTTAAGAATTTGACCTGCTGCGCCATCTGTACATCTGTTCAAAGGTGTCTATTTGTGACCACAGACCCAGGCTATTAACTTGACACACACAAGGAGGGACTGAAAAATTCTGATAAACACACAGAACAAAAATGATATTAAAGCAACTCTTCTTATATATCTTAAAATAAAAAGAACAAATTATTGCAAATTAATTTGAAGAAACATGGGGGTTAAAGGGTTTTAAGATATGTTCTTTCTTGTGGTTATATCACTTGCTTTAACATCATTTTTGTTCTAGATGTTAATCAGAACTTTTCAGCCATGCACCCCCCCCCCCCACTTTGTACATATACACCAGTTGTTTCTTAATGCTCTTAACCATATTTGTAAACTCTGAAAATACTAGTATTACTATAACAGTGCTTCCCAAATGTAAAACATTTGCATATTCTTCCTCTTCCAGTAACAGGAGAGATTTTTTTCCATAAATTTTTAAATGCGACTTCCATATACACATAAGGTACAAAAAATAAATTACGTACTATCATACCACTCTTAACTTATTGACCGTTCTTGCTCTCAATACTAATCAGGCAATGCATTTCACAGTTCAACAACCCTCTACACAAAGAAACCACTTCTCACCCTCTTTCTCACAGCTTCCTTTCATAACTTCCAGGGATGGCCTCTTGTCATTACTCCTTCCCACTGTTCCACCAAGTGAAAACTCCCCAGTGTCAACCCTGTAACTGCCGTTCAACAGTTTAAAAGTCTCAATCAACTCTCTATCTACCAAACTCTGCACTCCACATTCACTCAGCCGATCCTCATAACTAACATTGTACAGTCCTGAAACTGTCTTTGTTAACCGCCTCAGTATCATTTCCACAGTTAATTTTTTCCCTTCAAATCCTGGGGACCAAATTCGAGAACAATAGTCTAAGTGTGGTCTGATCATGGTCTTATACAACAGAATGATAACTCTTATCTCTGCAGGTCAGCACCCTTCTCAGTATTGCAGCAATCCTCTGGATTACCTTCACCACCTTTGCAATATTATTATTATTCCTGATACCTCCAAGGAGTCCAAAGTCTCATCGCGGGAGGACACCTACAACTGTCTCAACCATTACACCGAATCATCTCCAGCAACCGCCCACCTCCACCACAACAAGTATTTTTTGTCTGTAAATTGCATGTTTTCTGAAGGGCTGATTTGTCTGTATGCGGGATGAAAAACCCTGCTACATCCATATGAGATCAGCTAACTCACCTTCGATTGAAATCGTCTAGATAAAGATTTCTCCCGTCACGACGAGAATCGAACTTAGGCCTATTCCAATCGACGGGCGCAATGTACCGTCGTTCTTCCAAATGCGATATGGAAACACTTATATATGAGCCCTGAATTTCAGTTTTCTATCAATCTTCACCTCCCAGATCTTTTGTCTTCCTCCAATTGAGTATGCTCTCCTATAGATGTATCTCAAACTTCAAGACTTTACATTTTGCTGCATTAAAAGGTGCCGGTACTCACCATGAAGATGTTATTACAGCTACTTCCACACTTTTAACATATCCTCCAATATACCCTCGTCGTCTCTAGATCACTTCTTGCTTTTGGTATCAACTGCAGAATGATGACCTCGGAGCAGCCATGAGTCCACATATTTGCTAGGGTTGAACTGAGTGAGAGGAGGTCCTACTATCCTGATGAACATCACTGCAGAAGTTGTCCGTACAAGCAGAGATGAAGTTACTATAAGATTCATCTGAGAGAAAATCGTTAAATGCTGGTCTGTATACCATTCTCCAATATGGTGAAGGCAAACTAGTTAATTTCAGTGCAACTGAAGAAGAACCTTACCTTCCTGCTTTGCTTCTCCCTTATCTCTGATACACACATCAGATACTGCTTTTCATGAAAATTTACCTTAAACCCTGGAAGATATTGCATTTGTGCCCAAAGTGTGCTTTAGAGGAAGTAGTATGTTCGGGACTTTATTTTCTTGAAGAATTTACGGAAACCATGAACTGCTTCTCTTTCATTTAAGCGAAATTTGCGTGTTAACTTTTTAATTTCAGTTTCACCAAATGTCAGATTCTTCCCAGGATTTTCTGGCCAATACTTGGAATCTAAAATCTTAGCACATTCAGGGAAATCAGCATCATCTCCTTCAAGCAGACACTTTCCAACAGCTTCTTTCATACTTTTATAGAAAGCAGATGAACTTATTGCAGGATGCAGGACTATGTCTTTCATTTTTGTGGAGCTCAATCCCTTTGAACTTTATGTTCTTCTGACTTTGAAGATAAATCTGTAGTACTGACCAGGATTTTCACTTCTTTCTTCAAAAAGTTAAACTGTATTCTTTATCTTCCTGCCTGCTTTGTACAAGTCAATATTTCTCTCTTGTATATCTAGACTTAGTTCACTAAGTTCTTGGAGAGCATACACATAAGGCCCAGATCAAGAACAAACTTGCATGACATTATTTTTCTTAAAAGGCCCTCATAAAGAAGCAATCTGTTTTGCTTCTTCTGCTGTCTTTTGCCCACAGAAAGTGATGGATGAGGACTTCAAAGTCTTGCCACACTGCAGAAACAGTGCGAAAGCTAGATGAAACCCAGCGAGTGCTTAAAATTCTGCCAATTTAAACAGTTGAAGTTCTAGAGTCACTGCACATTCCTGTAGTTCCCTAGCATTCTCAGGTGAAGCATGAGAAGTCACATAAAGTTTGTCCATGAAACTCTTAAAGCGATTTACTCTCGCCACATTGTTCACTGTGTCACTAACAGACAATTCAAGGCGATGGCTAGCACAATGCCAGAAAATAACACTAGGAAACTTATCTTGCATTAGCCTCCTTCAGGGCTGGTTCGAGCGCATCTGATGCCCCTAGGCAAAGGAAATTTAGGTGCCCCTATGCATTGTCTCTCTATATATATTTTGTTATATATATAGATTGAGAGAGAGAGACTATATATTGAGCACCAGGACGGCTTGAATTATTTCAGTTTTTTATTATTAATCAAGGTTTTACTAATTTTTTTTGAAGTTTGTAATTTTTCCCCGAACTATGTAGTAAAATCTGGCGCCGAAGTCTTAGTGCCCCTAGGTGATTGCCTAGGTTTGCCTAGTGATAAAACCGACCCTAGCCACCTTACACCATTACGCATACCAAACAACACGGCTGCACCATCACAAGTTACAGACAATAAATATTCCTTTAAGTAATCTTCAGATAATCCTAAACACTCAAGATGACTAATTAAAGAGTTTAGAATTCCTCTAGCAGTTACATCTGATAATTCGATCAAATCTAGGAACAGACTCACAGGAGTCGAAAGTTCAGGAAGAACTACACGAACAATAACAATCAATGTTGTGTTACTCACAGTTGTCGATTCATCAATAAGTAATGATATTTTGTTCTTGGAGTTCACTATATTATCTATTAACGTTTTTCTCATTTCATTTGCGATATGGCTCACAATTACTGAAAATAAGAGCCAACAGGCTTCACTTCGGCGAAGTTAAATTATTCAAAATTAAGTGGATATTGAATACCACATTATTTCTTAGCCGAATAAGAAACTCAAAAGATAGAAAATCTAATCTAATGTGGTATATTCAATATCTACTTAATTTTGAATAATGGCTCACAATGTTAATACAAGCATTTGCAGAATGAAGAATATATCCCATGTGTAGGCCATTAAGTTCCTAAATCTATTTCGTCTTCAAAGTGTTAAATGATTGATTTCTCCTCGCAACTTTGTAAGCAGTTTGAAACACTTTTCCTGTTATGTCTTTATTTGAGATAAAGTATTTAGGAAAACTTTCTCTAATGTTTCGTTTTTTGCTTCAGATTTTATTTTTTGGCATGCGTTCCTTTGTGCCTGCACTCTCCTTATGATCGTAATTTTTTTTTCTTAATGACATTAGCTGTTGTTTGAGAGACTCTCCAAAATGACTGATTTTACCATTTGCCCACTCTGCTGAAATTTTCGTTCCCATGTGTTTATCGAAGGCAAGACTTCCGACATCACGACTTTACAGCCCAACATTTCATTCTTGACATACAGCCACCTGTTTCTCTCGCAGAAGTCATTTTTCTGCAAAAGTTGCAAACGTTCGGGCCAATCATTATCAGAATCTGCTTCCTTTGGACCACGTGGATCTTCGGTCTTGATTTTGTGATCATCTTCACCAAGTGTATTTTCAGTGCTAGTTTTCTGTTTTACAGGATCACAAGTAGATTCAACAATTTCTGCTTCTTCGGCATTCCTTTTTTACTCATTGGTCATAAGTTATTTACTCATAAGGTAACTACTTATTTACTCATTTTGAACAATGATTGCGCTGATTTAACTCAGATTAATTCAACACCTGTCTGTTGCAGAGTGAATATAGAACTAATAAACTGATATTGGAAGCAATCAGAAGTGAACACAACTTCCTGTTTCCGGTTGCGTACCAACCTATGAAACAGGAAAGCAGGATACTGACTTATGAGTAATCAAAACAGAAAATTCAATTCATGAACACAGTACCATCTACCGGGATATTTATAATACATTTTGCTATCAATAAATCGCAAATTTTTACAAACTTAAGAAAAAAGGTACCGGTACTGCATACCATTGCATACTGCCAGAAAAAAAAAAGCACTGCTAATAACCTTTCCCAGCTTCAGATCATCTACAAACAACTGAATATCCCCCTTACAATCCATTAACAGTGTCACTGATATAAAGGTTAAACAATACAGGTCCCAGTACTGAGTCCTGTGGAACCCCACTTGTAACCTTCTGCCTCCTTGATATTGCCCCACCATACACAACTCTCTGATATCTATCACACAGCCAATTCTGAATCCAGTTGACTAACCCGACATCTAAACCTATGTGCTGCAACTTAAATATCAGCTTATCACGTGGCATCCTGTCAAATGCCTTTGTAAAATCCCAAAAAAAGGGCAGTATATGCCTTTCCCTCATCAACTGCTCTTGTCACTTTATTATAAAAGGCAATCATATTACTAAAGCAAGAGCATCCCTTAACAAATCCATTTGACACTCACAGATAACATTACCCTCATCTGCCCAATGTTGTATATGGCCCCTCACTAATTTCTCCAAGACCTTAACAAACACTGATGACACACAAACTGGCCTATAATTAGACTTCCAGTCCTTATGCAATGGCACTATCTTACATTCCTTGGGTACCTTTCCCACAACCAGACTTTTATTGAAAAGCCAGGTCAACGAAGCTATCAGTTCTTTAGCACATTCTCTCAAAACCCGTGGTGAAATACCATCCAGACCAACAGCTTTACTGGTATCCAAAGTACTCAGTATTTGGAACACACTCTCCTCTTGCACCTCTAAACCCGCCCAATCCCTTTAGCATTAAAACTGACTCCTCCAGGATGAAATATTCCAATAAAGTGTTCACTGAACAACTCCACAATGTCCTCTGCATCAAGGTCCAAGTTTCTGCACCATACAGCAGTATAGACCATACATAGCATTTATGCCATGCATACTCTAAGCTCAAGTTGCTGTTACACAATGTTGATTTCATTAGGAGAAAATTTTTTCTTGCCATTTCAATTCTAACTTTTATTTCCATTTCTGGATTGCAATCTTCATTTAACCAGCATCCGAGATATTTAAACTTTGTCACTCTTTCTATTTGTTTCCCATTTAAAGAAAGTGATGAATTAAGAATTGGTTTCTTGCTTATGACCATGCGTTTAGTTTTGGTGATATTTATTTTTAATCCCATTTTTTCACTCTCTTCATTCACTAGTTCCAGAAGATTTTGAAGATCCAGAATATTGTCAGCCAGGAGAGCTGTATCATCGGCATATCGGATGTTACTGATGATTTCACCATTTACATTAATCCCTTCCTTTTAAGATTTTTTAAATATGGCTTCTGAGTATAGTTAAAAAGAAGATTTGACAGCACACATCCTTGCCTTACTCCTAGTTTGATGTTAATGGGGTCTGTAATAATGTCATCAACTTGAGCCTTTTGGTTCCAGTATACGTTTTGAATGATCCTGATGTCTTTACCATCTAAACCAATTCTCTTTAATAGTGCAATCATTTTAGTATGTTAGACTTTATCAAATGCTTTCTCAAAGTCAATGAAGCAAATTAATACTTCCTTGTTTTGATCAATACATTTTTGGAATAAGATTTGAGAGCAGAAAAGAGTCTCTCTTGTTCCCAAACCGTTTCTAAAGCCGAACTGGGTATCACTGATGGTGTCTTCACATTTTCTGTATATTCTTTTTTTGAATTATTTTCAGGAACATTTTGAGAACTTTGAAAAAGTTCTCAAAATGAAATCATCAGTATACAAAATTATTATGTATACTTTATGCAAAGTATACATAATAATAATAATGCAAAACTGGGAAATTCAACAATTATCTAAAAGAAAGGGTCAACAGTTATTAATAAAGGTGATGTGGAGCTCCTGCAAGATGGTTTAAATAGCAGTGTGGGCAAAGAATAATGGTTATCTGTTTAATGGTGGTAGGCAGTAGATGGCATTGTGTGTAGATAATAATGGTAGTGGCATTCTGTGTAGCTGGTGAGTTAAGTAGAGATGAGGAGTTGTACAGCAGAGTGCCCTTCCTAGATGAGTCCTTGGAGGTGTCACATATAATAATAATAAAATGACCAAGTGTAAAGTTATGCCCTTTGGAAAGAAAAGACTACAAGTATGCAAGGAATTAATGAGACTAGAGATATTGGGGTGGTAGTGAATAGGATGTTGAAGTTTAGAAGGCATCATGCAAAAGTGGCCAAAATATAAAGAAAGGTCAATAAGCAAGTTACAAATAAAAGCAAACAAAAGAACTGGAAGCGAATGGTTTTTAGCATGCATTACAGTCTAGGATGATGACAGTACATGTAGTAGATGCACATGCATGTTTTGTAGCTTTTTTTCACAGTCTAAACAATGGCAACCATGCTTGAGGAGTGTACAAGTGTTGAACAGCATGCTGTTGTGCATTTCTTCTAAGCAAAAGGACTTTCTGTAAAGGACATTCATAAAGAGATGTATCCTGTTTGTCACAAGTTCAAGGTTCAGCATCAGCAAGACAGCTTTTTGGGATTCTCAGGGAGTACTGCTTGCCCATTTACAGAAGCGTGGTGGATATGTAAATATCATAACATGCTGTGAAATTTTGTTCAAGTTTCAGGACGCAATTCACTAAAGATATCCAAGGCCTACTGACAAGAGTAGTATTGCTACATGATAATATGAGACCTAATAGAACTACAGGAATCCTGGAGAGAATTCAAGAACATCATGGAAACTCCTTCAGCATTCACCTTACAGCCCAAGCGACTTTCATTTAGCCCCTGAAAACACACATTGGTGGCAAACATTATGCTGATGATCAGGAGGTTGAAAATGAGATAATAGGCTGAGACAACAGACAAAAGAACTGTGTGTTGCTGGTTTTGAAGAACTGATAAAGTAATGAGGCAAGTTAAATCTTGAAGGAATTATGCACAGAAATAAATAGTTATCTGAAGTTCAGATTTCACTTGTTTTATTTTTTATAACCATTTGTAGCTTACTGACTTTCCCTTGTAGTTAATTGGCTAAAAGTATTTTGGCCTTATCCCCAAGGAACCCCAGTGACTGATCAGATCTGTTTGCAGAAATCCAGATTTAGTTGAATCAATCAGAGATAGGATAGCTATTATCTGGACTACTGCAAGCAGATTGGATCACTGGAGGATCATGGGGATGAGTAAATAATGCAGATTCAGAGTCAAGTGACCAAAATAGTAAAATTAATAACTTAACATGTATAAAACCAACAGTAACAACTTGAAAGAATTAAAGGTACAAATATTTCGTACTGAAAGTAACGGTACATCATCAGTGTAGAACAAACAGTTAAAGGAATGGAATGTAAAGTACAGAACAGTTGGTGAATCACCAATTAAATTGTTGCCACGTGCCAGAAGATTAATTAAAATAATATTAAATAATTCTTTAAAGATAATTATTTCATTGATGATTGCATAAGATAAGAATCTCTCAAACTTTTGGGAGAGAGAGAGAGAGTCATTTCAGTTTAAAATTAGGGCGATGCAAAAGGGCTTCGTAACTTTCTTTAAAAAGGTGTTCATATTTAAACCTGAATCTGTGAAGCAGACAAGCGTTATCCCACTGGATATTATGATTAGTGTCAATGCTATGTTGTGCTAGACAAGACTTATGAGGTTTCATGTATTTGATATAATACTGATGTTCCTTCATTCTTTTTTCCACAGAACGGCCTATTTGTCAAAAAGTATGCTAAGTTACATTCACATGGTATCTGGTAAACACCAGCCAATGATAGAGGTGCCAGTTTGTCTTTTGTAGATGACAAAAAGTGATAAATTACATGGCAGTAACTTTGAAGTTGCTACCTCACTTTTCAAAAGCAAGTTACTGCCATGTAATTTATCGAGTGCTGAAATCCATGCGCTAACTTCATTAAGAAAAAATAACGAAATATCTATTTCAAAATCTGATAAAGGAAAAGCTGTAGCGATCATGGATAAGACTGACAAAAGTAACCAGCCTTTTACAAGATACCTCCACCTATCAAGAAATCAATCATAATCCTACAAATTTGCAAATTAAAAAAATAAATAAGTTGCTTGATGAAGTTATCAGTTGAGATCAAAACACCATGGATAAACTGCGCACTCATTTTGAAAGAACTCCTCGCTTATATGGCCCTCCCAAAAATCCATAAAGAAGATTATCCAGTAAGACCCATCGTGAATTGTATTGACTCTCCCACTTATAAAATTGCTAAATTTTTGTTCACATTCATTAGCTGCCCTTACTGGACATTCTAGATCATTCATCAAAAATTCGACACATTTTCTTGAAAAAATCAAAGAGTCTGACTTATTAGTTAGTTTTGATAGTGTTTCCCTTTTTACCAATATTCCACTAGCTGACACTGTCAACTTACTATATGATGATTACCCTCTGGATATTGCAAAGATTTTTGAATTTGTCATACATTCAGGATATTTCAGTCAGGAGAAACAAGATCTACAAACAAATTGAAGGTACTGCCATGGGTAGCTCTCTGTCTCCACCTTTGGCAAATTACTTTTTGAAACATCTGGAAGACACCTTGTTTTCATCCATTCATCCCCAACCCTCTCTTTGGTTTCGTTATGTTGATAATGTCTTTGCTATTTGGCCATATGCTGAAGAGGAACTTATCACATTTCTACAACAGATAAATAGCCTTCACCTACACATTCAGTTCACCATGGAAAAAGAAAATTCTGGTAGTTTACCATTCTTGGACATTCTCCTTACATGCACATCCTCTGGTACTTTGTCTACAAGTGTATCAAAAACACTACCTTTACTGGCAGATACATTCATCATAAGTCTGCTCATTACCTCTCAAAAAATCTGCATTATCAAATCTTTAATTAACAGAGCACATAAAGTGTTCTCGTCTCCATTAAGCTTACAACAAGAACTTTTCACTATAAAAAAGTTAATAGAATCTAATGGTTACAACCCTAATCAAATCCAGCAGATAATTGACTCCTATGTTCCAATACCTCATGATTCTTCAACAGACAGCAGAGTTCCAATCCCTTACATTTCAGGCATCTCAGAACCTATTGGCAGAATTTTGAAGTAGTATCATCTTATTCCCACATGTTTTCCCATCAAAAAAAATTTCTCACTTTTTGCCATCTACAAAAGACAAACTGGCACATCTATCATTGGCTGGTGTTTACCAGATACCATGTGAATGTAACTTAGCATACTTTGGACAAACAGGTAATTCTGTGGAAAAAAGAATGAAGGAACATCAGTATTATATCAAATACATGAAACCTCATAAGTATGGTCTAGATAGCATTGACAGTAATCATAATATCCAGTGGGATAAAGCTTGTCTCTCTACAGATGCAGGTTTAAATAATTAAATATGAATCGAAATTCATCGACCTAATATGAATCAAAATGACTGTCTCTCTCCCCCAAAAGTTTGGGAGATTCTTATCTTATGCAACCATCAATGAAATAATTATCTTTAAAGAATTATTTAATATTATTTTAATTAATCTTCTGGCACGCAGCAACAATTTAATTTGTGATCCACCAACTGTTCTGTATTTGTATTCCATTCCTTTAACTGTTTGTTCTACGCTGATGATGTACTGTTACTTTCAGTATGAAATATTTGTACCTTTAATTCATTAAAGTTGTTACTGTTAGTTTTATACATGTTAAGTTATTAATTCATTATGCCACAAGTACCTCTAAAGATTAGTCAAAATAGTAAAAGGCCTATGGAATGCCCTTAATGAGAATAAAGGTTGGTAGGTTACAGAGTTTATTATTACACAGTACTTCAAGGAGTCCAAAGCTTCATCGAGGGAGGGCATCTGCTCTACAATACCGTCTTCCACCACTTAAACCATCAACTACACCGAACTGCCACTACCATCATCATTTGCACCAACACCATTTACTGCAAACCACCACCACCACCACTACTAGTAATTTTTGTCTGTAAATTGCATGTATTTTCAAGGCCGATTTGTCTGTATGCAGGATGAAAAACCCTGCTACCTCCATATGAGATCAGCTAACTCACCTTTAATTGGAAAAAAAACTCATAATGATTCCTCTCATCACAACGAGAATCGAACTCTGGCCTTTTCCAATCGAAGGGCACAATGTACCTTCATTTTTCCAATTGCACTATGGAAGTGCTTAAAGTTTAAACTATAGGCAGAAAAGTAAGAATATGATAAAATAAATTCGATTTAAAGGATTGATGAAAGAAAGGAAAGAACAAAGGGTAACTCTGGAAACTGCGTAAAAGTGTGGTTAGAAAAGGCATGAGAAGAAATTTGTTGCCTGATAAATAGTGCATGAGTTGTTAGTGTCAGTCAATGAGTGCTTTGGTAGTGAATGAGTTCATGGAGCAAAACATAAATACTGTATGAATAATGGTTAGTGTGGGGCTTTTGAGGTCCAAGTAGTAATATGTTGAAATGAATCTGTTGACATTTAATAATACAACATACCATGCCATTGACATTAGAAAGCCTCGAAACCACTAAATCTTGCTTTGCAGCTCTACTTGTGGGCCAAGGTCTTTATTACCCCCCCTCCATCCCCAACTTATGATTCTTCCTATCTACAGAGAAGATACCCTACCCTGATACTCCAGGCTTTTGGAAACGGACATGATACGGATATTTATTCTGGGGGACAATAACTTATAACAGACCTCGAGTTCATCTCCACATGAAAGTATTTTATTTCCCTTTTAAAAACAGGAATGAATATCCACATGCAACTGAACATATTCATGTCTCAAGGCCTTCCTTTCTACTATGGGATTACCTGTTTTCCCTATGGAATTTGAATATCCTTACTCACATTCTTGTTTTACTGTCTTTCCACTAGTTTCTTGCCTTACTAGTCCTTTTTCACTGTGTTCGTGTATCCATAACCAATCCTCTTCCAGTCATATTCCTTATCTGCTACAGTCTTATATATATTGAATCAGTCTCAAATGAAATACTCATTTTTTTTTTAAATTCATTTAAACAGTTCTTTTGTTTCAATTAACATTTCTGATGCAATGAAGAACATTTATACAGCAGACATCAAAAGAATTACTTTTCTGATAATACAGTATATAGATTAATCAATTTATGTATGGCTAGAAATAAATATCTCATTGATTCATCTCAAGTTAATATTTCAGTGATTTATTATCTGGTTGAGGGACAATCGCATCATCTTGTACATGCTTTGCATAAACACTTATTTACAAATTGTTTTTGTAACCATCTTTACCTATATCTTACCCTATTTGATGTTCTCAAAAGTTGCTGTCTGAGAAATGTGGAGATTTTACATAGAAGCTTTCAAAAATCTGCCAGAGTTTGCTGACAAACTTGCGCTAAAGAAAACATCCTTCACTGGTTGCTGCTGTTTTGATTCCATTCTGAATTTTGTATCATGAAAATGAACTATTCAAAGCGGCAGCAACATTCAGAAAAGCTATCTCCTTGTCCATTTCTATTTTTTTGCAGAATAATGTACTATATATCTTTTCATGTGGATAACAATTTAAGTATTCATCTATCATTGTCAATGGTAGATGATTACAGATTGGTAACAAATGAATAATAGTATCCTCATAACTCAGGATCAAATAAAAAGTGGTTTTTTTTTTTTTTTTTTTAAAAAAAAAACAGCTTTGAACTTCTAGATGTGATTTCTTAAGTGCACTGAACTAACATGGATTAGCGTACACTACACCCATTCTGTCATCACATGCTGTTCAGTTTCCGTAACAGGTCCCTCTATAAATTCCATTGCTCTTTTCATTTTCATACATTTACAAAGTACAATGTTCTTGAGTTGTGAACACTTAGACAACTATATTATATTTTGCAGGCTTCTATAAGCATTGACTTGATCAGACAATATTCTGGAAGATTCTCCAAAACTTCTTAAAAAAAAAAAACTTTTTTTTAACAATTAATTTGCTGCTCCTAATAATTAAGATAAAAAAACTCAAATCATTATTGCTCAATCTCCTTTCAATGAGAATTTCAAAAAGCTCATTTATCTCAACAGATCACACTTTTGTTATCAAGATTACTTCATAGAGGGATTGCTTTATTTTCCACTGTTAAATGATGTTACTTTATCATTAGAGTGGTAACTTGTTTTCTACTGAAAACAGAGGTTAAGACTGCATGAGAAATGTTGGTATGAGAGAGAAAAAAAGACAGGATACAAGCAGTATGAATTATACATTCCAGAAAATTATCAGATATTAATACCAATGACAATTATCAGGAATAATTTTTTTTTTTTTAAATTCCATTTTCCAGTTAGAAATTATGTGCTTTGCTGATGGAAGCTACTGCAAGAGATGCAAGAATAAGACTGAGTAGACAAGGAACTAAATTTCTGGAAACATAAGTTTAAACAATGTTTGTCAAAAGGTAGAACCATACTGTAATAACAGAAAGGCATTACTTTATCTCTACTTATCAATATCTTCTGGTTCCCATCTGCCATACGGCCGCGGGAGGGTAGCTATAAGCTACCATTCTAGGGAGAGATGATTATGAGCAAGGTGGTTTCCCGTTGCCTTCCTTGCCGTAAGTATTTATGACTGTAACCTGTGTGTTCACGGGGCCGGTTTGCCTGCTTGCGGGATGAAAAACCCCAGATAAACTGGCGGAAAAAACCCTGCTGCCCATGCCCAAGACCGGCTAACTTGGCTATGGCTGAGGATGATCCTTAAGCTGTGGACGGGAATCGAACCTAGGACACTCCTTCCCCAGGCATATGGTTGCGAAGCGCAAAGCCACTAGGCTAACCGCACGGACACTTATCAATATAAGTACAGACAAAGAACTCATCTCCTTAAATACATTGATTTTTCATTCCAGGATGATGAAAAATCAATGTATTTAAGGAGATGAGTACCTAAAGTAACTAATTTGAAAATCCTGATAAATGAGAGGTAAAGCAGCAATGCAAATGTTTTCCATGAATAGTGGAATGCATTGCTGGGGGTTAGTCTGCGTGGTTAGCCTAGTGGCTTTGCGCTTCGCAACCATATGCCTGGGGAAGGAGTGTCCTAGGTTCGATTCCCATCGGAGACGTGAGGAGCTGAAGGATCTTCCTCAGCCATAGCCAAGTTAGCTGGTCTTGGGCGCGAGCAGTAGGGTTTTTTCCGCCAGTTTATCTGGTGTTTTTCATCCCGCAAGCAGGCAAACCGGCCCCGTGAACACACAGGGATACAGCCAAGAATACCTTGAGGCATAGGAGTGACAATTCTATCCTCGTATTTCGGTTACGAAATCCAAGCATGCTTGGAAGGTTGTGGGCCTTAAAGGTCTGTTAAAGCCATTGGGATAGATTGCTGGGGGGGGGGGGGGATAAGAAAGAATATGAGCATAGACAAGCTTTTGATGAGAATAATACAATCTTTTTAAATAGCAATCATGGCAGAAACATTTATTTTTCAATGACATGATGTCTTGTGACTCCATGGAGGTCAAGAAAATAATAATAAATTAGCCTTCAGTATAGATTACAAGAGCATTATTTATTTCTTATCCTCTTACTCTCCTCCTTTCCATTATGAACATAAGAACTCTTGGAGTGATATGATTTGTATAGTTTAAATTTTGGTTGCTGATGAGACTTTTCCAGCACGGGAAAGGAGAGATGAGCCTTGAGATTTCATGTTTGCTACATGTGTTTGTGTGTGTTATATATACATGGAAAAAAAAAAAAAAAAAAATCATGACACATATATCATGACATATAGCCAAACGATAAAATAGAAAATAATGAATGAATTTCCAAAGGTAATACTAGTTGTCTTTCTAGAAGACTTCATCAGGTACATAATACATTTATAAAAAAAAAAAAAAAAAAAAAAAAAAAAAAAAAAAAAGATACATAAAAACATTACTTGGGTACGTTGCCAAAGTTCTAAATTATCAATGGATTGCTTATATTAGAATGAATTCGCAGATTAGATGTGTTGTTGTTGTCGTGCACAAGGACGTGGCCTCGTGACTGCCATAGCTGAATAGCAGAAGAGTAAGAATCAGAAAGATTGTGGCTGAGGTTGATATTAAGGTGAGTGGGATTTAGTACAATGTTTGTTGATTCTAAGATTTTTCTGCCAAGTTTATCATAGCATTTGTAAATGATTTCAAATCTATTCCAGTTTACTGAGTATATAATGGACATTCAATCACTGGGATCAGAAGAATTAAGAACATAACTGGATAAGGCTGTGGCACTGGTTCTATTACAGGTGATATCTCTGATACGTTTTTCGATACTAGGTTCAAATGATTTTTGTTTGTTCATAACATAGGGAATTATAGCCACACCAAAGACTGTACACACACCTGGATACTCAAATTGTTGTGTTTAGGTTTCACTGGTCAAAGTTTTGTAAGGGGAGAGGCTAATAAGGTATGAATCTTATATTTCTTGAAGATTTTTATTAGAAATAGAGCTGGTATACGGAATGGTGATTATAAACTTTTGCATCATTATCCTCTTCAGGCATGGTGTGTAGGAGGATTAAACAAGAGCTTAGAAACTGACTGTTCATGATAACCATTCTTCTGAAAAACTGATAAAAACAGTTTTAATTCTTTCATGATCTCTTCTTCATCACTGATGAGAGTATGTGCATGGGTTCCTTAAGTAGAAATAATACCAAGCCGTTGAAGTGGATGATGTTGGGGCTGAGTGTGAAGATGTCTGTTGGTATGTGTTGGTTTTCTGTAGATGGAGATTTTTAGTTTTTCAAACAAATGAGTACATTTTACATCAAGAAAAGGCAGCAAACTGTTAACTTCTAGTTTCACTTAAATTTTATCCAGGATGTTGGTTGTTAAGATGGTTCAAGAACTCTTGGAGTGAATATGAACCTTGGCTTCAAATCAAGAAAACATCATCCATATATCTTTTCCAAAATCTTGGCTTCAACAAAAGAGGAGTTTATTGCTTTTTCTTGGAAAGCTTCTAAGTATATATTTGCTAGTACTGGTGATAGAGGTTGTCCATGGCTAAATTCTCTCTCTCTCTCTCTCTCACACACACACACACACACACACACACTACATAATTTTTTAACTTTTTTTTTTCTTTAGCAGTATGAGGGGGAAAACATTTCTCCATTTCCCATTAAAAGCTAATTGAATGTTAAATAAAATATCAAGTACTGTACCAAATAGTGTAAGTATAAGCTTCCATTAAGCATAAAACTGAGAAATGAATATGAACAAAATACATATTTAATTAAGCAAGGATAAATTAAATGTACAATTTCATAACCATGAAGAACAAATTTCTTTATAAATAAAAATCTAAGTCAACTGCTGGAACTACATTTTGGCACATCATATATATTACTGCTGCTGTTTTTTTTCCCTAGGATTTTCTTTAAACTGATTTTAAGATCAAACTTAAGCACATAAAACTCGGCCTTAGGTATCAGATTATCAAAATGAAATCATTTTTGAGACCAAATGATGCTTAAAAATGTGTTCAAATGAGTGCATCAGTGCTATAGTTGCAAATGGTTAACTGGTGGTAAATGATTACTTATCATCCAGTGACAATCTGCATGCTAGTGTTCATTGGCTTATGTCATTTATGATGTTTTCATCTCCAATGTAGAAAAACTGTATTCTACAGTGGATGAAATGATTAGCAAAAGAAGAATTATTTAGAAATCAAGTTACCTTCTTTAATAAATAAATACTTTTATTGACTTGATATGGTTAGTGTTTGAAGGATGTGAGCCAAGTATTTAAAAGTTCAGATGTCAGTTATCTGTTGTCATGAAATGGAAACCAATAACTGATCGGTTTTTCTAAACTACCTCATATTCCTTCCTGCTCAATGATTTTCTGGATTTTTTAGCTTTTAGAAAGTCCTACTTTTGCCAGGAAATAAAGACACATCATGCACAAATTCAAAAAGTTACATGCTGTTATTAAATAGGCATCCCATGGATTCCAGTGGTTCACTGTGGGAGGCCCATGCTAACCATTTTTGATGCAATGAATATCATCTCCCATCCACAGAAGGTTTTTGTAAACCTTCTTCTTCTTCTTATTGTGCTATCTTCTATCGAAGGTCAGCGACCATCTTGGCAAACAAACTGCGCTTTTGTGCTAATCTGAGCAGTTGTGCACTGCTCTTTCCTGTCCACGTCTTGATGTTGTCAAACCATGATATTCTTTTTCTTCCTCTAGTTCCTTTGCCACCAATTCTTCCTATCAAAATAGTTTGTAGAAGTTGGTATTTGCTGTTTCTCATGATGTGGCCAAGATATGATGTTTTTCGTTTCTTGATTATTTGTACAAGATATTTAGCTTTGCCAATGGATTTTAAGACATCTTCATTGGTAATTTTTTCTGTCCATGATATCTTTAGCATTCTTCTGTATAGCCACATCTCAAAGGCTTCGATTTTCGTGATGGTTGTCGCCTTCAATGTCCATGTTTCAACTCCATAGAGCAGAATAGACCACACGTAGCATTTCAGCATTCGGCATCTGATTTCCATGTTTAGGTCTTTATTGCAGAATAGTGTTCTCATTTTCATGAAGGACTGCCGTGCAATCCTTGTCTTTATATCTATTTCTGGATCCCTCCGTTCATTAAGCCAGCAACCAAGATATTTATATCTTGACACTTGATCAATATTTTCCCCATTGAGTGTCAGTTTCATTGATGAGGCTGGATGTTTGCTGATGATCATGTATTTTGTCTTGTTGATGTTTATATTTATTCCCATTCTTTGGCTTTCTATGTATACTCTGTCAATGAGTTTTTGGAGATCCATAATATTATCTGCAATTAGCACGGTGTCATCTGCATATCGAAGGTTGTTAACAATCTTTCCATTTATTGTGATTCCCTCTGAACATTCTTCCAATGCTTTTTTAAAGATTACCTCTGCATATATGTTGAACAGGAGTGGTGAGAGCACACATCCTTGTCTCACTCCTCTTTTGATGTTAATATCACTGGTGGTAATGATGTCTAATTGAACGGTAGCTGACTGATTCCAATACAGATTTGTTATTAGTCTTATGTCTTGTTCGTCTAGCCTTATTTGTTGAAGGACTTCTATTAAGTTAGTGTGTCTGACTTTGTCGAATGCTTTTTCAAAATCTATGAAACACATAAAGACAGATTTCTGTTTTTCTATGCATTTTTGTATCAATATTTGGGTACAGAAAAGGGCCTCTCTAGTACCAAAACCATTCCGAAAGCCGAATTGTGTTTCACTTAGAGTTTCTTCACTTTTTCTATAAATACGATTCTGAATTACTTTCAAAAATATTTTTAATGTTTGGCTCATTAGACTAATAAGTCGGAAGTCACCACAGGAATTCGCTTTGGGTTTCTTTGGGACAGTGATAAATGTAGATTTGAGCCAATCTGATGGAAATTTATCACTTTCATATATTTTATTAAATAGTTTTTCAAGAAGTTTGATGTTATCTGGTTCTATTAATTTTAAAAATTCGGTTTGCACACATCTGGTCCACTGGCTTTTCCTGTTTTACTTGTTCGTATAGCATTCTCTATTTCGCATTTCATGATTGCTGGTCCTTGAATGTTATCTTTTATATTTATAGGCTTCTGTCTAGTATCATTGAAAAGTTCTGTTACATATTTTATCCAAATCTGTGCTTTATTCTCTTCTTCTAGAACTATTTTTCCATTTTAGTCTCTTAGACACTATTTGCTTTTTCCTCAGTTTTCCAGAAATTTCGTTGATTTTCTTATACAGATTGAAATTATCATGTTTCTTCTGAAGCAGTTCAATTTCAGTACATAAATTTTTCATCCAATTTTCCTTGGCTTCTTTTATTTTTTTCTTGATGATGTTATGTGTTTCTGTATACCTGGCAAGGTCTTTGTTTTTGTACATTCTTCTTGTATCAATAAGAGAAAGAATCTCATCTGTCATCCATTCCTGTTGTTTTATATTATTCACATAACCTACTTCTTCAATACTTGTTGTTACGATGGCATTCTTTAAGCTATTCCAAAGAGATTCCACACTTTTATTTTCTTCTATGTTAATCTGTTGTAATCGCAGTTAAGCTGTGTCTTGGCACTTTTATTTATGTTCAGGTCTTTCAGTTTTTCTACATCAATTTTCTTTTTCTTCTTTTGTGATTTTTTAGCTGATTTTAATCTAAGACGTACTTCTGCAACTATGGGATTGTGGTCTGATGAGATATCTGCTCCAGGATAAGTCTTTGCACTCTTTATACTACTGTGGAATCTTTTATTTATCAGTATATAATCAATTTGATTTCTGACAATGTTATGTTGGTTATCTTGAGGCGATTTCCAAGTGTACAGTCTTCTGGGTGGAAGTTTAAACCAGGTATTTGCTATTGTTAGATCTTCTTCCTGACAGAACTGGACTAGGCGATCTCCTCTGTCGTTTCTGGTGCCTAAGCCATGTTTGCCAACAATTTCTCCATCACCCCCTCTTCCCACTTTTGCATTGAAGTCACCCATCACTATGTTTATATCATGTTTCTTTGTTAGGTTTTTAATCTCTTTTAGGTGTTCATAAAACTCTTCAACATCTTCACTTTTGTCAGCTGTGGGTGCATAAGCTTGGATGATATTTATGTTAATGGGGTTTCCCTTAAGTTGTAACAGCATTATCCTTTCAGAAAATGGAATCCAATTTATTACTGATTTATTGATTTCTTCATCTACTATTACAGAATTTGTAAACCTACAGTACAACAAAATCATTCCCAGTATCACTGATGCAAATACTGAAAGCCCCCTCTCCCCCTCCCCGTACAGGTGATCAGTGGCATACCCCTGATCACGTTGCTTCTCTCACGTCTATTAGCAGTGGTGTAGCTAGAGCTTTTGCCGCCCGGGGCGATCTATGAGTTTGCTGCCCCTCTCAATACACACCAAAAATACTACAAAAAGTCCAAACGATTAACAGGGAAATAAATTAAAAACACTATGTTTATTTTTGCAAAATCGTCGATGACACTGTCGAAGTCTATCAACCCGTTGCTGTTCTATAGATAGTATGGCAAGATTTCTTAAACGCAAAGTGCCGCCCGGGAAGGACCCCCCCCCTCTCCCCCGTAGCTACGCCACTGTCTATTAGCCACCCTTTTATCTGTGTTACCAGCTTCACATAAAACTTTATTTGCTTTAGCGTATAATTCTATGTCAAATACTGTTGTCAAGTCCAATAAATGTCATAGTGTAACCATTTATTTCATCCACTTAAGCTGTCACATACCGAACAGCAACCTCGCACCCCCCCCCCGGCCAGACACACACACAGAGAAAGAACTATGGCATACTACTGATCACCCTGCCATATCTCCAATTCAGCTCCACCAAATTGAGTAAATTACCAAGACACCCACTTTTATTTAAAGTAAAATCCCTAAGTTAAGCAAGGGCTGTGCGGTGGTCTCAATACGGCAATGGAATTAATACTTAAATCCTAAAATTGAGATAAAGTGAGGAGGGGGAGTAATTTGTAGATAAAACAAAACACATAAATAAGGGTGAGGGAAAACACCAGTTAGCTTCCAGAATATGGGAATAACAGTAGCGTCCTATTATAATCTATGCAAAAAGCTTTTTCTGAAGCAACATTTTTGACTTGTCACATTTCTAGCTAAGGTGCAATTTGATTAATCATATATGGAATATATTTTGTAATATATCAAGTGTTAGAACTTAATATCTTACAAAATAATATCATATGCCTTGATGACGACTAGAAATTTTTACTTTACTCATGTTTAAAATACGAGTTAAAAGAAATAAAGAGAAATTTGCTCAGAAAAAATGAAGCATATCTACCTAAACCAAGAAATCCACGAATGGCACTTGCTGACATAATGTGTTAATTGTACCACAATCGAGAAGTACACAACGTAGTCACTGCACTGTGGCTTACAAGCAAACTGACTCCTGATTTACTCCTTGAATGTGTTTACTTAAACTAGGACGCAAGTTTCACTCTGCAACAAATCCCCGGAAGACATTCTAGCACGCAGCGAAGGTCTGAGGAACACGTGTTCAGTCTCCAGGCTCTTCCAGTGATAACTCCGCGCAAACCTATCCTCATGGTGGGGGAAGGGGGGGGGATGCGAATACAAAAAGAAAACTATTCTCGTTATAACTGGATAATTTGCTATCACATGATACGCATTTTAACCAATTAAATATAATCTTACAACGGACATTTAACATCTCTGCCAGGGGCAGATTATGTACATTTGTTTTGTTTGTTAGGTTAAATAAAGCGTAATGACCCGCTGCTCTTTAACATGGCAACCCACATTGCCGGTGTTTGTATCGCTGCGTTTTTAAGTATTCTTATACTTCGACAGTGGCGTATTTTTATGTGGGGAAAATGTCGCAGCAAAAAATCAATGAAAGGCAAAACTGTTATTATAACTGGTGCAAATTCAGGAATTGGTAAGGCAACTGCAAAGGAATTGGCAAAACGTGAGGCCCGTATAATTCTAGCTTGTCGAGATGTTTCCAAAGCGCAACAAGCTGTTGAGGACATTCGGCGATATACAGCAAAAGGAGAATTAGTGATCAAACACTTAGATTTGGCTTCTTTTAAATCAATACGCAAATTTGTTGAAGACTTCCTTCAGTCCGAAAAAAAACTCGACTTGTTGATAAATAACGCTGGCATTTTTCAATGTCCATACATGTTAACAGAGGATGGTTTTGAAATGCAAATTGGCGTCAATCACTTGGGTCATTTCTTATTAACAATGTCATTATTAGACATTTTAAAGCATTCCTCGCCAAGTCGAGTCATAATTGTTACGTCTGCACTCTACAAAAAGGGCTATATTAATTTCGATGATTTTAATTCTGAACGTACGTACGATAAACGAATGGCTTATAATAATAGTAAACTGGCGAATGCGTTATTCGCACAAGAACTTCATAGGCGATTATCAGGTTGTAATGTCAATGTATATCTCCTAAGCCCTGGACACGTATGGACGAATTTAGGTCGCCATATAAAAATTTCATGGATAAAGATGCTGCTTCTTTTCCCATTAGCCCTTCTGTTCGTCCGAACGCCATATCAAGGATGCCAAACAGTACTCCACTGTGCTATCTCAGAAGAACTCGATAATACATCAGGAAAATATTATCGTAACTGTGTCGAAGAACAAGTTTATGACTCGGCGAAGGATGAAAATGTAGCACAGAGACTTTGGAAAATTAGTGAGTCCTTGTGTGGAATAAAATCTGACTGAACCAATAGTTTATAGAAAGTTTTAACTCTTGTCTGTCACAGTGGAATAAAATAATGCTAACTACCACAAGTTGCATGTACAATATTACAAAGCTCTTAGTGCATTTTGAGAAATATGTTGTATAACAGTTTCAAAAGAAGTGGGATAGAATTCTGAAAATCAAATATACTTCTTGTGTATTATCATCAGGCTGCTAGAGTAATAGGCAAGTACCATGCATATTTTGGTACACAACAGGTGTGATATATTAATGCTTAAGAAATTATTACTAAAGTGTGAAGTAATAATTGTCTGTGGTGAAGTTCAGTCATCCATTTCTTTCCAGGAAGGCTGAAACATTACTCAAAGTAAGATTTACTGACGTGATAAGACTGTATCCATCTTTTCCTGTAGTCTACTAATTTTATCTGGTGAAAAATCTTGTAATTAATTTGACATTCCTTTGTGTATTATAAATAGAATAATTGTACGTTTGTTATTGATACTATGTCAGTTGTAGTCAAATGAAATACAAATACAACTAATTAATGCACCAACTATAATGTGATGTAAATTTAAAAAGTAATTTGATCCCTCCAGAAAGATCTTAATTGTTAGCAGTGGATCTATATTAATTACATTATGTAGCTTATGTTTCTGAAATAGTGAGAGCTATTAATTTATTTGTTTCTGTCGATAGTCTTCAAGTATAGTATTTCATTGACCTATTTACAGACAAACTATTATTTAAAATTACTAACCTGCTGTTTGGACTTTCATATTTATGTCATAATGGTATGTACATATATGGATATGCAAAGGAGAGAAGTTAATCCATCAATATGCTAAACTACTTAATCATGAAAGCCAAACACCTCATAGGGAGAAAATACATTTAAAAATTATCAAGAAATATTCCTGATGACAGCAAAGAGATTTTACAAATAGAACAAGTAGGAACAAAAAGTCATTCCTAGAAGTTGTGGGAGGTGAGTTTTTTTTTTTTTTTTTTTCATGGAGCCAGTTAGGTACCAGTAAATGATTACCTGGGGGGATTGGGAGAATGTGCAACACTAAATGAATCTCTCAAAATAAAGCTCTCAGTAATAATAATCAGTTATATGCCTAATTATGACGAGGACCTAGAGTGCTGTTGTATTATAATGGATAGATAATATAAAATAGGTGATTTGTTTTTATTATTATTGAAACCTCCGTGCAGTCAAAAGACTCATTGTGGGAGGTCCCACAGCATGATAAACACACATACAGTTTATCATGCTGTGCCTTCAATATATTCAGTGTCTCTGCGTTCCCCCACTCTTGGGCAGTGCATTCCAATCACTCACCACTGCATGTGCAAAAAACCTTCAGATATATCAGATAACGACCATATTCACAGATGTCGCAGAGAATACGTGTTGCATATTTATTTTAAATTGTTTTTCCTTCCTTTTTGTGTAGTTCTTTTCATTGCATTAAGTATGTGTTACAGATTATTTCATGTGCTCTTTCATAGTAAATCTTTAATAACATGTTTTCTTGAACTAAATTTACATGCCAAGTGAATAGCTTTTCTTAAGATATATCATCATCTTATATATATATGAAATCTTAAAAAATTATTTCTACATTTTATTTGCCAGCAACATTGTAGAAATAATTTTTTAAGATTTCAATCCTGTCAAAGATCAGATATTTATATATGCTTTTTTTACTAATTATTGAATTTATTCAATGAAAACCTCCAGTTTTTCATAGAGTAATGTTATCTTATGTTGAAAGTGATGTTTTTATTGGAAATTGATTAATTTAAAATAACCTAATATTTGGAAATATTTCTTGCCATACCTTGAAAATTTACAATGGCTGGCACTTTCTTTCCAATTTATACAGATTAACTTCGCTTATATAAACAATTGACAAAGAAATGTCTGTCAAACTTATATAAAATCCATCCAACTGTCTGTAGTAAATCAAATATGGGAAACTAAAATTGAAAAGGTTCAGTGTAAGAGGGAGGAACTTATGCAGTGAATGTATATTTGTTGATCCTTTTTCGCAGAGTAATTTGAAGAATAGAGTGGATAAAAATCGGCATGGGTCTACTGAAATTAGTGACATGTATATCGGTTCTAAAGCTGGTACAAGAACTAAAGGGAATCTGCAATTTTTGTATACTAATGCAAGAAGCATTTGAAATAAGAGGGAAGAATTTTTGGCATTAGTCAGTTCCATTATTAGTGAAACTTGGCTATCAGCAGAAAATGTGGTTACTGGAATTGAATGTGATGGGTACAGCATTTACAGGGAGGATAGAGAAGAACGGGAGGAGGTTGATGATAGCTGACGAGTTGCAGCTAAAGAAAGTAGTATATCAGGAGGATAGATGTGCGAATGATAGTTCATTTCAGGTGGTCTAGTGTGAAATAGTGACCAACACAACCAAATATACAGTTGGTTGCTGCTATAGGCCAGGGTGTACAGGGGGTGATATTGAATTCATGCATCAGCAAATTAGTGCAATGAGTGCAGGGTTAGTGATTATTATGGGGGATATTAATTATGGTGATATCAATTGGAAGGAGGAAATATCATGTGGCAAAAAGGAAATGGAATTCATACACCTAAGAGATAATTACTTGAAACAGCACATAACTGAAGGAACTCGTGGTGTGAGAGTGTTGGATCTGGTCATAGGTTCAGAGGACATATGCATAAGTAAGGTGTCCTCGTTACCTCCAATTGGGGAGAGAGCGATCATGATAATTATAACAGCTGTCCCATTTCAGAACATATTGCAGGGGAAAGATGTCAGCAGTGCATGGGATATAATCAGCAGGTGCCTGAGAAAGGCAATATCAGAATGTATTCCCATGGTCAGGAAGACAAACAAGGTAGGCGTTAGATGGATGAGTAGTAGTATCAGGCTTGATCTGCAAAAAAAGAAAATGTTATGGAGAATTTACAAGGAGAAAGGTGAGCAGTACAAGGATCAAGCTAGGAAGGTTACCAGCATAGTAAGAAAAGCTAAATCAGATTACTCGAAGACCTTGGCAAAAGAGATCAAGGGTAATCCCAAAGAGTTCTTCTGCTATGTGGTAAGTAAAAGGAAGAATAACTTTGGAAGGATAACCTTAGTGGGTGCTGATGGTATTGAGGTGACCAATTCATATGTAATAGTAGAGTTACTGAGTGATCACTTTTGAAAAGTCGATCACCCAAGTGAGGATATCTCTGTACCTGTAGCAATTACTAATGTGAGAATTGAAGTTAATAAATCAGAGGTATTTAGTATATTGCAGAATTTAAATGCAAACACTGCTGTAGGTTTAGATGGAATATCAGCTCAGGTGTTGCATGAATGTACAAAGGAATTGTCAATGCCTCTTACTTGGTTATTTAACTTAAGTTTGAACTTTGGTATGGTCCCTAGGTAGTGGAAGGAAGGCAAAGTGGTTCCTTTGCATAAAGGTGGCTCTAAGACTAAAGTAGTTAATTACAGGCCAATTACCATCTCGGGAGTGGTGGTAAAAGTATTGGAAAAGTTGGTTAAAGACAGAATTCAAGGATGGCTGGATCAGAATATGATACTCTTTAGGGGCCAACATGGTCTTAAAGGTCGATTCTGTCTTAGCCATTTATTAACTTTTTACAATAGAATGACATCTGAGTTGGACATGGGAAATGGCTACACAGTGATACTTCTGGATTTTGCTAAGGCTTTTGACAGGATACCATTGAATGCTGTTGTGCAAATTAGAGCAGCTGGGGATGGATACTAAACTAGCAATTTGGATAAGAGAATGGCTCATGGAGAGATACCAGAAAGTAGCATATGGAGGAGCAGAATCCAGGATGAGGCAGGTGACCAGTGGTGTGTTTCAGGGCTCTGTGCTTGGGCCATTATTGTTTAATTTGTACATAAATGATGTAGGAAATGGCTTGAAGGGAGATATTCAGTTGTTTGCTGATGATGCAAGCAAAGTTGGGTAGCGCAATAAAAAAATCAAGCTGATGTTGAGAGTTTGCAGGATGATTTAAATATGCTAGGAAAATTGGCAAAAGGTAATGGATGTCAGTTCAATGTGGAAAAGTTTAAAGTTATGTATTTTGGGATTAAAAGATTACTAGTTGTGTACCACATTGATGTCTGCACAGTTAGCCTAGTGGCTATGTGTTTCGCAACCATATGCCTGGGGAAGGAGTGGCCTAGGTTCAATTCCCATTGAACCTAGGCACACGACATGAGGAGCTTAAGGATCTTCCTCAGCCATAGCCAAGTTAGCCAGTCTTGGGCGTGGACAGCAGGGTTTTCTTTCAGTTTATCTGGAGTTTTTCATCCCCTAAGCAGGCAAACCGCCCCGGTGAACACATATGGATACAGTCAGGAATACTTAAGACAATCCCTCCAGCCATAGGTCTGAATTGTCAGCTATTCCAGTCCTGAGCCTGGATAAAAATAGGGGAGGATTGGGGTGGTGCCGTACTATCTCCCCACAAAAGGGGCTCACGGCTGTTGACTCACCATATGAAATGAATGAACCATATTGATGGAATGGTACTCCAAGAGATTGATGAGGCTAGGGACTTCTGGGTGTTGTTGGATAGGGAGATGAAGTTCAGAGGGCACATTGCTAAGGTGTCCAAGATTGCACATGGGATTACTTGGTTATTGAAGAATGCACTAGCATCCAGAGGTAAAGAGGTTATTATTTCCATTTATAAGGCATTGATACTTCCACATTTGGATTACTGTGCTCAAGTCTGGTCATCTGGATTCCTTGGAGATGAGGAAGTTTTGGAGAGGGTTCAGAGGAGAGTGATGTAAAAAATGCTCCCTACATTGATAGATTGAGAGCTTCCATGTGTTGAGACTTATGTGCTGTGAGGACATCCTCACTGACCATAGTCACGTTTGCAGATATATGACTATGGTCAGTCAGGCCTGGTTGATCATGTTTTGGATACACCCCACAGGATCTCATGGAGAAAAAAACCACCATGCTCCACTACAGCAAATTCAAAAAAGAGAGACTGTTCTTGGAATCTGCAGCAGCTTTCAGAAATCAATCAAATCTAAATAAATACGGTTGCATTAAACTTCCAAAGATTTGTGAAACATTAATCATCAGAGATCCCACCTTATGTTCTAGGCCACCTACAGTCACCAATAGAGGGCGCACCACCTAGATAGGACTTTAGTCACCCATGAGGTTAGCTTGGTATTGTGTGGTATTTGTGTATATGTTAGATTAGTTTTTTTGTAATCTCTGAAGATGTCTCATTGACTGAGACAAAATATAGGAAGTATTAAAATCTGTTTTTTAAACTTTTCCTAGTGCTGTATACAATCCATTAAGCCTCCAACATGAAGATTGGGAGCTTGTAGATTGCAGAAGTTGGTTGATAGGCAGAGAAGAGGGGATATGATAGAAACATTTAAATTACTGAAAGTTTTTTATAAGATTGATGCAGAGGAAATATTTCAGCTGTGTGATAGTGATGGAAGAACATGAGGTCATCCCTGGAAATTAAGGAAAAGTGTGGTTAACGTTGTGAGTTCGTCGTCTGTAAATGAATTCAAGAAGAGGTATGATGGATATTGTTTTCATAGTTTGGGTCTCCTGCAATGAGTCTACTAATTCCATGGAGATACCTGTAATAATATATCAACTACTTACGTCGTATTTGTGTTATTTCAATTGTAAAGTTCACAATCCATATACAGATTGACAGCTAAACAAACTATGGCGTGAGGGCATCAGATATACATTTGAATTTCATGCCAAAACAGCATCTACAAAAATAGGCTTACAGCATAATGAATATTGTGCCTCAGGTCTCTCTTTATACACATGCACACATTCATGTTTGAAATTCTGATTATTACTTATATGGCAGTAGAAATAAGAACTGTGACATTATACAGAAGTTAGCATGATTCTTCTTGCTAACTAACATTCGGTACTGCAAATGCATGCTGCAAACAACCACACATGAAGTTAGCTGTATGTAATGTGCTAGCATGACCGAATATTGAAAAGGTTCTTGGAAGCTCCAAATTTTACGTTGTTTGCGACATATGGTTTAAATACTTTTTGAGCCTCAATTTCTGATTGGACCTGGCCTCTGATCTCTTTTATACTCTGGACTTTTTCAATCGAAGGTGAGTTAGCCGATCTCATACGGAGGTAGCAGGGTTTTTCCTCCCGTAAACTCAGGATTTTCATCCCTCATACAGACAAATCAGCCCTTCAGAACACGCAATTTACAGACAAAAAAAATACTAGTTGTGGTGGTGGTGTTGGGCCGTGGATGATTGGTAGTAGAGGTTCGGTGTAGAGACGGAGAGTTGTACAGTGGGTGTCCTCCCGTGATGAGTCTTCGGACTCTTTGAAGGTGTCATGAAAATAATAATAATGTATGTTATATTTAAATGAGTATTGAAATGTACATTTAGAGAAGTTGCTGTTTTACCAATGGAGTGAAGAAATGTATATTAGGGAAAAAGTTACTGGGTAAGATAGTGGGATGTACTTGGATGGAGATTACAACTGTGGAGTAAGAACTAGATTCCATGCAGCATAGTTAGGTTAAAACTAGAGAGATTCCATTCTACCATCAATTTATGTAAGAGCCAATGGGGATAGGGGATTAACTTATTACATTCATAACACATATGTAAACACTGCCCTGTCCAAAATATAAAATTATACCATCAATAGGCTGAGTATTAGATAATCAATTCTCCTCTTCTAGAAACCAAATGTATATTTTTTAGGCCACTTATGGCCTTAAATAAGCAGGGTGGTGATCTCCTGCTGGGCATAGAAAATCATCTGTTAGGTTTATATATATATATATATAAACATAAGACATTCACAGCCAGTGGGAATCAAACCCACAGGTTGTTAGGGGGAGAACAGACTAGAGTTACTTGGGCACTAGGCAGATAAATAGTGAAGCAACAGATACTGTAATGGTATCCATGTGCTGCAGTATTTCTGGATTTTGCAAGGGCATTTTTGAGACATTGCCATATAGCAAGGTTAGTATTTAATATTTTGACTGTCATGATGGTAGATATTTGCAAAATATGCTCTTGAAAAGCATGTTTATACTGGAAGTCCAACTGTAACATTTCACCTCTATTATGCCATCACCAGCCTGGTTGGCCGAGTGGTTAGCATTACTCTCCAATTAACAGGCTGCAGATTCAAATCTCACTATGGGCATGGATGATTTGTTTAAGTAGGAGACGAATTGCATTGACTAGTGTGAGACCACTGCCTCACTTATTTGGAAACCTGAAGTGACTTGAAAAAGTTTCACGTTGGTGTTAGAGTAGGGTTTCTGGACTATGCAAAAAAAAATATATGTATATATAAAATTCCTAAAAAAAATAGAAAAAAATCTCCTGTAGCCCACCCATGGTACAAATGTATGATAGATTTACTGAAAAATCTTTTGTGGGTAGGAGCTGCATTAAAAAAAAAAAAATCAGTGATAAGCTGTTCTGTAACATACAGTATATCACCTACTAATAAATGATGTGACACTGTTGTCTTGGCACCATCCGGTGGTTAATGTAGTGGTAAATATATATTAACATGTTCATTGCCAATCGCGCGACGAGAGTTCTCACCAAACGGCCGATCACGCGTTATCGCGTGGACGTCGTTAACTAATTAAAAAAATAAAAAAAAGTTGGCCACCACACGAAATTCCAATTTTCAGCTTGGCAATGAAAGTGTTAAACTACAGTAAATAGGTGTGGTATGAACAGAAGGTTGACCGAGGTTATTAGAATATACGATTTTTTTTTTTTTTTCTTTATAGTCACCTCAATGGAGTCAGATTCATGCAAGAGGTCCACTTTAAAAACAATACTATATATATAATATATTTAATCAATATACAGTGCTACTAAATAAAACAATTAAAATCCCAAAGAATTTATTACTTTCTTGAGTCTGAAATAGTGTCGATTTTCTCAGAGGATGGAAAACCTGAGTTACTAGGAGAAAAAAATAATTTGTTAGGATTAGGGATCACGAGATGGCGGCACTTGTTAGGCTTCACTGGATGTCACTTAAAATTAGTTATTCTTTCTTTTAAGGTTACACGGTGATCAGCATTCATATTTATAAATTTAGGGACACAAAAACACACGTGTTGAACAGATTATTTTATTAATTACTAATAAAATAAAACTTGACGTTTCGACCTTGCATCGAGGTCATCATCGGAAGGATACAAGTGTATAAGGAACCAAGCTACATGCTCTAGCCAGTATACCGGTAAACTAAATCTACGTAGTTAATTAATCCTACTAACCTGACCTCTAGTGGTAAAAAAAATAAATTTATCACTAGGGGTCAGGCTTGACAAAATGATTCATTAACTACGTAAATTTAGTTTACTGGTATACAGGGCTAAAGCATGTAGCTTGCTTCCAATTTATAAATATAAAATTAGTTATAATCTTAGTCCTATCTCTGACTACCAGTGGGGGTTGAATTGCCAACCGACTAAAACATGCTCTCTTACTCTCTCTCAGTATGTATGTATGTGTGTGTATATATGTATATATATATATATATATATATATATATATATATATATAAGGGAATAAAAGGCATTTTTTTAAAGGCAGAATTCAGGAATGGATGGATAAGAATAATATTCTATTGGGAAGGAAGCAACAAGATTTTTTAGAGGTCGGTCTTGCCTTAGAATTAACATTTTTAATAATAGAGTGACAGTTGAGTTGGACAAGGGAAATGGCAATACAATGACTGCTGGACTTTGAGAGGATATCCCATGAAATACTGTTATGCAAATTAGAACAAATATGGATACAAGAATTTCATGGACAAATATACACCAAAAGTAGTGTATGGAGCAGTAGAGTCCAGGATGAAGCAGGTGACCACTGGTGCACTGTATGGCTCTGCTTGGACCATTATTGTTTAATTTGTGCGTAAATGATATAGGAAATAACCCCAGGGGAGATATTCAGTTGTTTATTGATGATGCGAAGTTGGCCAATGTAATAATTAAGATGTAGAGCTTGCATGAAGATTTAAATAAGCTGGCAATATGGGCAAAACATAGTGGATGTCAATTTAATGTGGAAAAGTGGAAAATTGTGCATTTTGGGATACAAAGATTACAAGATGTCTACCACATAGAGCTGCAGATGAAATTGATCTTTCCACCTTAATCTTGGACTTCAACGGTCTCTTCTTCCTGTAGCTTTATATCCACATGCTACTTTGGAAATCCTATTAATCCTCCTTTCTATGTGGCGTAGCCAATTTTGTTGATATTCTTCTATTTCTTGTACGATGTTCTTTGTATCTAATGGTCTTATTTCTGTGTTACTCCAGGAAATTGATATAGTGAAGGTTTTGGAGGATTAGTAACACAGAGAACTGAAGTTCAGAGGACATATTGCTAAGGTAGCCAACAGGATTAATTTAGCATTGAAGAACACACTAAGAAGCAGATATGTAGGAGATATTCCTCTATGTTCTATATCAAGGCTATATCTAGGAGATATAGCCTTGATACAACTACATCTGGATTACTGTGCTCAGGTCTGGTCACCTGAATTCCTCGGAGGTGAGGAAATGGTAGAAAAGAGTCAGAGACAAGTGACCAAGTTAATAAGGGGTGAAAAGAATTCTCCCTAGATTTGATTGAGAGTTTTTGGTCACAAAATTTGGTTGATGGTTGGAGAGGGAATGTGATAGAAATATTTAAGTTACAAAAAAGTTTCTTAGGATTGATGCAGGAGAAATATATCAGATATTGGCTAATGGTTGAAGAACAAGAGGTCATCTCTTGAAGCTGGGTAAAAGTGTGATTAACAAGAGTGTTAGAACTATTTTTTGGGAGAGTGGTGAATGAATGTAATGTGTTGCCCGACTCAAGAGCGAGTGCTTCGTCTGTCAGTGAAAAATATTTATTTGGAGGGTTTGGGTCTCCCGTGATGAGTACTGACTTCATGGAGATGCCCGTATAATAATAATAACAATAGTAGTAGCGGTATTTCTATGAGTGTAAATTCAGCTGAAAAGCCAACAATAACAAAACAGAAGTACGAAATTTATATTTATTATATCTTCAGGATACTACGGACGTGTTTTACATATACATACGTCCGTAGATGATTTAAACCTATACCTATACAAGAGGTATGTATTTGAATAAGATGAAAGCATTGCCGATTTAAAATGCGGAATTGCATATGAAAATTTACATTCAGTGAGTTCACAAATCATTGAGGAAAAGTCAGAAGAAAGGTTTATGAAATTTGCCATACCGTTCCTGAAACAACAGCTTCCTCCATATAGGTTGCCTAAGGCATGGGTCTTCAACGCATGGCCTGTGGCTCGCAGAGCTCTTTGGCGTGGCTCGCCGGCCATTTTGAAAAAATCACTACTTAACATTACAACGCGATTAAATAAAAAATAATTTCAATGAAGCCCACAGGCCACTAAGTTATAATGTGGTATTTAGAATTGTAAGATGCTTTCCAGATTCACAGGGGATACTTTGCATAAAATCTTATAAAAATAAATATTAAATAGACATGCTTCTTCAGCCATCTACCAGCGCCAAGCGGTAATTAAGTACTAGTACTAAAGACGCAGGTAGATGGCTAAAGCTTTAGTTCGTTTGAGTGTCTAGTGCCTTCTTTCCAGATATATCTCGAAGGGCCTCGATACTTCCTTATTTCCATATAAATACAAGAAGATCTCATCCACAGTTAAAGGGTTAAACGTGTTAAAGGGTGAAGCAGATGTTTTTCATATTCCCGCTGTTTGATGTGGAAAAATATTAATGAGCCTGTTGCGCCCTGAGTGGGCCTGAGTATTAATCATTGAGGTTGCAGTTTAAAATAGCCTTTGTTTTTTTGTACTTGGTGTAATCTGTTGCGTCGTAATTTGCAGCTAGTTGAATTAGATTATCAGGATGTACAGATGCTATTGAAAAGAACTTAGTCGCTATCTGGATGAAGGTATAAATATAGGGGGCTTCTGTGTCCCGGTGAAGTTGCACAGTGCATATGAACCATGGTGCGTTCATGATTATTCTGAGACATTTATTCTGCATGCGTTGTAGTTTCAGGATATTAGTATTAGCAATATGACTTCAAGCCGGAGAAGCATAGATGAGTATAGGACGAATCAATTTATATATAAGTAGCTTGATTCTGGTTCTCAATTTGCTGTTTCTGTTTATTAGAGGATAGAGCTGTGCAATGATTTTTGATGTCTTTTAACATTGAGACTTGAAAATTGAGCTGAAAGTTAATTTTCTGTCCAACAATATGCCAAGATATTTGATCACAGACTGCCAAGGGATTTCTGTGTTAAACAGGAGAACGTGTCCAGTAGGAAGCATTGATCTTCTGGAAAACAGTACGGCTACGCTTTTCTGAGGATTTATTTTGAGTTGCCATTTGGTAAAATATTGTTCAATTATCAGTAGATTTTCCTGCAGTCTTTTGATTGCTAGGTGCGGTTTTAAAGATCTGGCTAATATCGCTATATCATCTGCATATAATTCTTTAATAGATGACAGTAGGTTGGGCGGAATATCACACATATAAATGGACAAAAGAGTTGGTGCCAGTAGTGATCCTTGTGAGACACTAGCCAAGATGCGTTTTTGTATGGAGAGTGTGCCATTTAACTTAACTTGCATGCGCCTATCATAGAGGTATGATCTGATCAGGTGAACCACTACCAATGGTATTTCAGATGTTATCATTTTATATAGCAAGCCGTAGTGCCAGACTTTGTCGAATGCACTGGCTATGTCAAGGAAAACAGCCTCAGTGCATCGACGCCAGTTAAATCCTTTGGTAACATATTCTACCAATCTGTATACTTGTTGTGTAGTTCTGTGAAATTGTCGGAATCCAAATTTCTCCTCAGGAAGAATGTCTAATTTGTGCACTAGTTCTTGGAGTCTAGTGAGAATGACTTTCTCAGCAATTTTGCCTAGGTTGGAGATGAGGCTAATTTGTTTGTAGTTTTGAGGTGATCGCGGGTCTTTTCCAGGTTTGTGGATTGGGATTACATCTGCTAGTTTCCGGTGGGAAGGAAAATATTTGTAGTGTAAGATGGAGTTTATGATGTTAGTCAGATGCACAAGCTGTGTGGGGTAGTAGTTTTATCATCATGTTTGTGATTCCATCAGGTCAAGGAGTCTTTTTGTTTTTAAGCTTGTTTTTAAGGTTATGTCGTATAATTGTACATGTGATGTGGGTGAAATTTGACTAGAGCATGTGACAGAAAGTTTGAGCGAAGATCTGACATGTCGATGAACCTTGTATATGTGATTGAAGTCGAGATGGTCATATGAGGGTTTGCATTGCTTTTCTAGAGATGTTACTATTGCCTCGGCTTTGTCTGAGTCGGAATGGATAAGGCCGGTATCTGTTTGGAGAGGAGGAAGAGGTTTGTTTTTATTCTTGATGTTTTTGATAAGATTCTATATGGAGTGATTGTCAGGAGAGATAGAATTCAATTTACCTTCCCAAATTTGATTTCTGTGCACTGTGAGGACATCTCTAATTGCAGAGTTGAATCTGTTCAAGATTCTTTTATCTTGAAGTGCTCGCGTGTTGTGGTATATTTTTCTTGCTCTGTTCTTTTCTCTGATCAAGTTCATAATGATTTTTGGCAAGCGGTTAGATCTGGGGGTAGTTCTGGAAATAGTTACTGCTGCAACGGCAGTGTTGAATTGTTTAGTTAGATCCTTTATAGCTGTTTCAATTTCCTCTGTGGATTTAATCAGTGGTACAGGACCAATATATTTTGGGAATACTTTGGATAGCTTATCCCAAGGTATATATGAATGGGGGGGGGAGACAGATTATCCTGGTTTCCCAGCTTTAATAGAATGGGATTGTGGTCAGATGAAAGAATCATTTAGACACACTACACTGTACGAGAGTCTTGCATTCTGTAGGATAGTTATGTCTAGTACATCAGCCCGACCGTACGTGTTGTGATAGGTAGGCGCTGTGGGGCCTGCCACAGCAACATTGTTGGATCCAGAGTACTTAGCGAGGATGTGACCATTTTTATTTGTGGAACGGCTATTCCAGATAGGATGCTTGGCGTTTAAGTCGCCAGCCATGATGACAGGCTCTCTGTTGATCAGTGCAGCGTTCATATCTAAAACCAGTAATGTTTTTTGCTGTGGATTATATGCTGCCAAAATCTTTAGTTTGCCCACCGTGCACGTGGGAATTTCTATGCCTGTAATCTCAAGATTAATGGTGGATGGAATATATATAGAGTGATTATTGATGTAATTTTTAATGCAAATAGCAGTGCCGCCTCCTCTGCAGGATAATCTGTCAGTTCTGTACATCTGGTATCCATTTATTTTGGAATTATCTGATGGTCAGAGATGGGATTCATTTATCAAGAGTATATCGGGCTGACGCCTTTGGGCGAACTCCCGGAGCTCTAAGATTCCACATCTTAATCTGTTCGCATTCCATGCTATGATCTGTAAGGAATCTGGTTTCATTTAATTTCTGTTCATGAGTGAGCGCTGAGATAATGACTTGTGTGTCCTTTGGAAATCTATTTCTAGAGCATGGTGAGGGGTTGGATCTGCTAACATCCAACAGCATATTTGCCAAGGAAGTATGACAAGGATAGCTATCAGATTTCAGTGTGATGTTGGCTGGTCCAGGGATTGTTGTTTCTGAGTTGTTTTTTAGGGGCCTCTGACTTCAGCAGATGGGCTTCTGAACCTTTATATTGATCTTTAGGAGGCTGTGAAGTAGTTGACGTAGGTGTGCTAAGAGAGGAAGAGTATGTTCCTTCTACTGGTTTTCTATTTCTTGGATTGTGCGCATCCTCTGTAGTTGGCAGTGTGAGCCTCGCCACAGTTGGCACTTTTAGCCAGGGTGGATTTTGGCTCAGAGCATGTATTTGTTGGGTGGCTCACCCTACATTTTAAGCATTTAAATTCAGCCTTGCACATTTTCTGGGCATGACCAAACTTCTGACATCTGTGGCATTTCCCTGTTGAAGTCCTTTTCTTTAATGGTTCTATAGTGATTTTCAGTCCACAGATGGACGTCAGATCATATATGTTCTTGTAAGTTTGACTGATCTCTACTATTACCAGCATTGGAGTCCTGTCTTTCCTGGTCATTCTGCTGACCTTTACGGGTGGTAAATCTTTCTGGTGTAGATCTGCAGTGATCTCTTCTGTGGAAACATCTTCAGATACACCTCTAATCACTTTTTCACTAGGATTAGAAAAAAACCTCAATTCCTTGAGGTTTTTTTTTCTGATCCTAGTGAAAAAGTGTGGTACTGAATACCTCTGGTATTCAAATCAGAGGTTAACCGTCGATAATGCATCACTGTCCTGGGTTGGATTTTAATACCGTCTGTGACATTCTTCGTTTGGCTATATGAGATCTGCAAGTTGTACATCGTAGTCCTTTGTGACATCTATTTATTCTTTTCACGCAGAATAATCAGGAGTATCTTTTCCCTTGAGGGGGAAGGAGAGTCCGGAACAGGGCCATCTTCTTCCATTTCATCAACTTTGGGTGGTTCAGAGGCTGCAGTTTTGCGCTTTTTGCGAGCGCGAACCTCCTGATATTCGTTGTGGTCAGTAAGGGGATTATCCTCAGCAGTTGTTGCTATTTTGCTAGCGCTGTCTTGAAGATGTTCTAAGAGTTGTGAGTCATCTGTATCAGCTTCTTTTATTTCATGAACTACAACCTTTCCTGGCCATTTTGTGTGAAGCAGATTTCCTACCTCTTTAAATATTGCCAGAAGCTGTTTAAAATTAATTTCTTCGTATAGTGCATCCATGGTTAGACCCAAGTCTTGTTCTGTAGAGCAGGACATGACTTTCCCTTTCCACAATAATAAGTACAGTTTCTGATGAAGTAAATGAAACTATGAAAACAATGGCTATACTAATGGCAGTAGACCTAACGTACCTCCCTTGTTTTGAAATTTGTTGACGTACCTACTTAGCTGATTCTTTGGACCTGATTGAAAAATAAACCGATTGATTATAGTAGTAAAACTATTTACTACTAGTAAATTTACTAGTCAAAATTCCTTGAATCAGATTTTATATCAACTATCAAAATCCCACACGTCAGACATCATCGCTTTTAACCATAACTTTCCTCGCTCATGAAAGGAAATTTCTGACTTCTATGGCTGGATGGACATCAACCCCTTGGATTTGCATCCCGTAATCGATATTTTTTTTCTTTTTTTTTTAATTGTTTAAAGAAAGAACATTTTGAGCACTTGGTTCGCCCTAATTAGGACTGTGTAGAAAGATTTCAATCTGTGATTAGGGCTGCCTTTGGGTATTTATGTTTCCATCTGTCTTTTTCATCGTAATCTGATGACTCATGAATGAGTAGGTTGGGATGGAGTGATGCCTGAGCGAAGTACTTGGTTGCTATCTGGTGTAGAAACGTAGGTATGTCTGGCAGGTTTCCGTCTTGATGGAGAATAGTGTTCCTTAGAAACCACGGGGCATCGAAGATCATTCGGAGGCATTTTTTTGGATTATTCGTAATCTTTTGATGTTGTTAAAGGATGTGTGGCTCCATGCTGGTGAACCGTAAGTTAGTATGGGTCTGATGATTGCTTTGTATATTCTTAGTTTGTTTTCTGGACTGACTTTGCCTCTACGGTTGAGTAGAGGGTAGAGTTGAGCTATTGCTGAGTTTGCTTTGTTGCAGGCATGAGAGATGTGGGAGTTGAAGCTGAGATGGTTATCTAGTTTGATTTAAAGGTATTTTGCTTCTTTTTGCCATGGGATATCAGTATTGAACATCGTGACTGCTCCATGATGGTCTGCTTTCTTCCTTGTAAATAATATGGCTGCTTTTGTCTGCATTGACATTAATTCTCCATATCCGAAACCATTTTTCAAGATTCATTGCTACGTTTTGTAGTCGTTGTGTGGCTAGGTATGGTCTGAGCGATCTGGTCAGTATCGCCATGTGATCTGCATAGAAAGCCATGGTGGTTGATGCTGTGCTTGGGATGCTACAAGCAGGGAGCCTTGCGGGACACCTGCTGTGATACTTCTGTAGTGGATCTAAGCCCACGGAGTTTCACTTGAAATTTTGTCTTTCAGTTAAGAGGCTATTATTTGGATGGGGTTTAGTGAGTATTTTGCAGTTATTAGTTTGTGGATGAAGCCTTTGTGCCATACTTTAATGAAGGCTTTCGCCACATCCAGGAAGATTGCGCCTGTATATTGTTTCCAATTAAATCCGGTAGTTATGTATTCTATAAGTATGTGGATTTGTTGAGTTGTGCAGTGACCAGTTCGAAAATTAAATTGTTTTTTTGGGATTAGGTCTAGATTGTCCGTTTCGTTTTGTAAGCGTTTTAGTATTACTTTTGAGCTATTTTCCATAGGCCTGACAAGCGACTGATAGGTCTGCAATTCTGGGGGAACTGAGGTGCTTTTTCCCGGTTTGTGGATGAGGACTATATCTGCCTGCTTACAGCGAGTGGGGAAGTAGTTGAGTCTTAGCATCGCATTGATAATAGCCACCAGGTGCATTATTGTTTTGTGAGGGAGTGCTTTTAAAATTTTGTTTGAAATCTGATCAGGACCTGGTGCTTTTCTGTTATTGAGGTTCTTGATGATTTGGTATATTTCATTTGGTGTAGTATAGCTTGAGTTATCATGGACAAGTACTCTATGGATTTGCATAGAGTACTTGTCTGTGGAGATTTTCAATGAAGCGGAAGTCCGCATGAGTCTACACTCATGCGGACTTGGGACCAAGGAGTCTGCAAAAGCTTCTGCTTTTTCATCATCTCGGTAGACTATACCTCTTTCTCCATGGATTGGTTGTATGTTGGGGTAATCTTTGCGAAAGGCTGTAGTCATTTTCCATAATGAGTTGTCTACAGTGTTTAAGGAGCTTAGTTTCCTCTCCCATCGTTCATTCTTATGGTCTTTGATTGCATATCGGACTAGGTTTGTTGCCCTGTTAAGCTCTTGTTTATCCTGGGGTGATTAGTGTTACATGATATCGAAGTCTAATCCTGTTTTTGTTGCAAATAAGGTTTAGAATCTCTTCTGGGAGCAGGTTAGTTTGAGCTGGAGTGGTAACAGTGGAGGCTGTTGCTAGGCCAGTTTGGACTGTGCTTTCCAGTTTATTGATCGCTGTGTCTACTTCTTTGGGTGAGATGGTTGGGCCATTGCCTCTGATGTTGCAGAGAGTTGCGTTGAGCTTCTCGAGATTTGTGTAGGATTGTCCGGAGATTGTTTCTGCTTCTCTGCCTAGGCTAAGCAGAATTGGATTGTGGTCGGAGCTAAGATCATTGATAACCTGTAACTGGAATTGGTGTGGGGTATTTCTGAAAATGGCTATATCCAGCACATCATGTTTGCCCAGTGGTCTGTAGTGTGTTGGTTCAACAGGACTTGCTATGGTGATGTTTCTTGTCACAGCGAATTTGTGTAGACTCTTCCCGTTATTATTTGTGTTTCTACTGTTCCACACAGGATGTTTTGCGTTTAGGTCTCCCGCCACCCCCCCCCCCCCCCACCCCCCCCCCCCCCCACCCCCCCCCCCCCCCACCCCCCCCCCCCCCCACCCCCCCCCCCCCCCACCCCCCCCCCCCCCCACCCCCCCCCCCCCCCACCCCCCCCCCCCCCCACCCCCCCCCCCCCCCACCCCCCCCCCCCCCCACCCCCCCCCCCCCCCACCCCCCCCCCCCCCCACCCCCCCCCCCCCCCACCCCCCCCCCCCCCCACCCCCCCCCCCCCCCACCCCCCCCCCCCCCCACCCCCCCCCCCCCCCACCCCCCCCCCCCCCCACCCCCCCCCCCCCCCACCCCCCCCCCCCCCCACCCCCCCCCCCCCCCACCCCCCCCCCCCCCCACCCCCCCCCCCCCCCACCCCCCCCCCCCCCCACCCCCCCCCCCCCCCACCCCCCCCCCCCCCCACCCCCCCCCCCCCCCACCCCCCCCCCCCCCCACCCCCCCCCCCCCCCACCCCCCCCCCCCCCCACCCCCCCCCCCCCCCACCACATTGGAAAGATATAGTTTTGGCCATGGGTTCCATTAATAGCAAGGCACTGGAAGCATCCTATCGTTTACTTTTGCGCATAGCGAAAACAGGGAAACCTCATTCTATCGGGGAAAATTTGCTACTTCCAGCTATAAAAGATGTGGTAAAAACGATGTTTGGCAACAAGTTACTAAAAGATATTGATTTGACTCCTCTTTCAATGACACTGTAAGTCGCAGAATTAATGACATGGCAGGTGATGTAGAATCTCAATTAATCGAAAGAGTTAAGAAGAGCCCTTATTATGAATTACAAATAGACGAGACTACTGATGTTACAGACGATGCGCAGTTAATATGCTACGTAAGATATGTTCATGATAACAACATTCATGACGATATTCTGTTTTGTAGAACTTTGTCATCCCGAACAACTGGAGAAGAAATATTTCACACTCTCAATAATTACATAATACACAACAGGATCCAGTGGGAAAAACGTGTAGGCTTCTGTTCGGATGGAGCTCGCGCCTTTACAGGCAGGCATAATGGGGTTGTTTCTATGTTCAAGTAGCTCCGGATATGAATTGGGTATATTGTTTCACACATAGGGAAAGTTTGGCCTCCAAAGGAATGCCACCAGAATTTAAAATGCTATACAATGCTGTAAAGCTAGTTAATTTTCTTAAAGCTCGACCGTTAAATAACAGGCTATTTTCAATACTCTGCGATGAAATGGGCAGTGAATATATATACAACTTTTGCTTCATTCGGAAATTCACCTTTTCAGGGACAAAGTACTAACAAGGTTATTTCAATTAAGGCAGGAAGTTTTATTGTTTGTAAATTAACGTAATTCTGATTTTGCATCACTCCTTCTTGACGAAGCATGAACACTATTTTATCTTTCAGACATTTTTTCGAAATTAAATGTACTAAATCTCTCCCTTCAGGGAAATTCTTTAACTGTTCTTGATGCCTACGAGAAAAAACTGGTTTTATGGATTAATTATGTAAAAGACAGACAATTTGCACCTTTTCCAACATTGGAATCCTTTTTAGTGGAAAATGATATTTTTGTTGATTCTGAGTTTCTGGAAAGGGTTTGTGACACCTCAAAAATCTGAAACGGAATTTGGAAACATATTTTCCGAATAACTTTTATAAGAAATTTCTTTGGGTTCGCGATCCACTTCAGGATTGCAGTCACGGGAACGACCTTTCGTAATCGAAAAGAGAACAGTTAATTGAGCTTTCAAGTGACAGTGGACTTAAAATGCAATTTCGTGATCTTGGTTTGACTCGAGTTTGGATCTCGCCTTCGGTGACAAGTGAATTTCCCGAATTATCTGAAGAAGCACTGAAAATCGTCATGCAGTTCTCTATAACCTATCTTTGTGAGAAAGGATTTTCATCGCTCCTTCAAATTAAAACAAAATACAGAAATCTTCTCTGTGTGTGTGTGTGTGTGTGTGCCGATCTTCGACTGAATTTGTCAAAGATTGAGCCAGATATCCAGCAACTCTTCAAGGGCCGAGAAGCTCAACCATCTCATTAAAAGTAAGTAGCAACATAATCAGATCATATTATTTATTTGTTTAATAAAAATTAAAACTTTGTTCGATGTTGATACACTTTTAATTGCTTATTTCCAATTTATTAATTATGTTCCATATGTATTCAAAACATGCTTTTATTATTATGTTTATATGTTATAAATGGCATAGTTATTCAGGAATGTTGGTAATTCCTACTTAGGTGTTTAAAAATATTTCAAAAGTCAAAACGACGTATAGGGAAATAAATTAAAAACACTATATTTATTTTTGAAGTAAAACTTTAATTCGAACATTCTAAAATGTTATTTTTCTTGCTTTTCTGTTCGCGAAATCGTCGATGACATTATCGAAGTCTATTTCATCACTCAGTTGCTGTTTTAGACAGTAAGGCAAGATCTCTTAAATGCCAAAAAAGTGCCAACTGCGGCGGATAGCTCCCCCCCCCCCCCAACTACGCCTCTGTAAGTGGTCTGTAGAACTGTTTTAGGCATTTTACTGGTCCTTGGGTTTAGAAAGGTTGAGAAACGCTGCCCTATGGTGTTACGAAGGATAATATGTAAAACCCACCATTCGTCGACGAAAATTTTCAATGCGGAGTTCCTGGCATTGGCAGGAACACGAATCTGCACAGAAACATTCAGAAACGAGGCTCACAACATGGGGGTCTCCATGGTAAGAGCGCAATATGCAAGCCCCACATTATCCGAATCAACATGCAGCATCGTCTTCAGTGGCAAAAAAGAGCATGTATGGGATGTGGTAGCAAGGATAGCTGTGTTATTAGAGCATGTAGAACGAATAGTTCTACATGCTCTAAAGCAGTGGTCTCCAAACTTTTTTGATCGCGTACCCCCAAGACAGAAAAAATAAATAGCGCGTATCCCCAAATGATTGACCAAAATCTATTGTATTAAGCAAAAATCTATTGTAAAAAATAATAAAGAGGAAATATGCCCTGTATCATCATATAATAATTAAAAACGCTAGATATTTTTACACATTATTTTTATTATTAACAGCTTACAAACATATTTATTATAATATTTAACGTGAATAATGGCCTTGCATTTCTTTCATAATTTCTTGAAATTCTGGTTTGATGGCTTCAGATACTGCGATACATTGCTTCTTTAAATTATCTGCAATGATTTCTATATGTCTATCAATAGTATTTGCTGATAAGGGAATACATTTTAGTTTTAAAAAAAATCAGCTAATGCCTTTTATTCCCTTTATAGGGAGTAGGCGAGGCCTTTATACCCTATTTAGCTTTCGGAGACTGAGTGGAAAGTTCAATCTCCATCGGTAGCCAATCAGAGATAGCAGGCCCATGTCTATCGCTAATTATAGCAGCCACCGATGAAGAGGCTGGCAAACAAGTGCTGCCATCTCTTGGTACCTAATCCTAATAAGATATTTTACTGTCTGAAATAATGCGAGTTCTACGGTCGATTTTCTTGAGTTTACGGGATGAAAAACCCGCTTGCCCATGTCAGAGATCGACTAACTTGGGAATCGGTCGAAGAAAGGCTTAGAAAAAGTTCCTCCAGTCGGCAACTAGACTTGAACTTAAGTCTGACTTCAAGCGACCAAGCATCACTTCCACTGAGCTACACAGGCCTCTTACATTTTAGTTTATCTGCATATTCTTTTCCATGGATTATTTCTACCAGTTTTATGGTGGTTGGGAGTACAAGCGTTTCCCCAATGGTGTGTGGCTTTTGGTCTTTTGCAATTAGGAATGCAACCTCAAGAGATGCCTCCAAATATTTATCATTACTTTTAGTGAATTTTTTTAAGTTGTTGGATTGAGAATTACGTCTTCAAATATCGTTCAAAGAATTGTAAGGATTTGTATTCATGTTCAGGATGTTTAGTTTTAAAGTGTCTTATTAATAATGATGGTTTCATACTTCCATTACATAGTGTCTCATGACACAATACACATGTAGGACGAGGTTCATTGTTGACTATCGTCGATGTAATTCCCCATTTCAAGTAGTCTTCTTGATAATTTCGAAGTTTCTTGGGTAAGGTTTTGTTAAGTTTCAGATTAATGTTTTTATCACTTAATTTGACTGATAACGAACTTGTTTGAATAGAAGAATCAATCCAATCTTTTCCTTGTTGTTCGTCTGATGTAGAAGTACTATCATAATTATCTTCAATTCACCGTTTCTTTGGAGGAAATTTTTTAATCATTTATCCATTTTGTGAGGGCTAATTTGCAAATTTAAATATAATTCATTTACTACTGATAATATCAAACACTTTTAAAAAATGTAAGCAATTTTGATAATATTAATTCACTATTTCTAGTGTAAACGTAAAAGTAAGCACAAAATGGCGTTGGAATTGCACACAAACAATATATACTAAAAAATCGTAAAACTTACTACTAATAGTCAAATAATTAATACAACTCTGGTGTCATCTGTAGATAGCAGGATGAGTAAGCCATTTTCTTTCTCTAGTTGGGCTTGTCAACACTAGGATGCTCTACAAAGAATGGCAATGATAAGAAGTAAGAGATTTACTCCCTAGTTTTAAAAAACATGACAGCTTTGTCACGGACGATTATGTGTGCAAAGTCGCCCAATGTGTGCTACTTGCAAATTTAAGTTTACAGGATCTTTATAACGTCTTTGTCTATATTAGATATATGTTTAATTGATGAAAGAAAGTAATTCTTTATCTTTAATTAATTACTCAATTTTTTTTCCTATCAATATAAAACTTTTTTAGATGTACCCCCACGTATCGACTCGCGTACCCTCTGGGGTACGCGTATCATACTTTGGAGACCACTGCTCTAACGAGCAGATGGACGATTGTGGTGGATGCCCGGTGAATGTCACTTACTAGAGTGCTTAATCCCAATTATGAAATTCGGTGGTGATGTGATGGTATGGTCCTATATTTCCTGGTTTGGCATGGGACCTCTGTTTGTGGTGTCACCAACACTGATCCCCGAAAAGTATCTGAACATTCTGGACAACGCAATGCATCCTACTTTGTGGCCTTTCTAAGGAACCGACCATTGTCTCCTTCAGCAAGACAATGCATCATGTCATAAAGCTGCTGCGTGGCTTGTGCACACGCTTGTGGAAAGTATGCCCATAGGATTGCTTCCGTTATCACAGTATAAGGAGGCCGTACATCTTACGAGTATTAAGGGGAGCGCCATGGCTGTTTGTTCCTCACACCATAGTGCCTGTTGACATCTTTCCAAGCAGTATTTCTCTCCAATTTTTAGTACTACCATTTGAGAGTTGTCTGAGCAACATAAATTTCTCACAGACATTGTGATAGTTCTTTCCCGTGAAAGCAAAATATCGAAAATTCAACTCTGAACAATTTTAACTGTTTATATTATACTTAACTGAAAATGTTCCTAGTACGATGATTGTTAATCTATAGTGTTTCAATATTAATAAGTGATATTATTTATATTGTAAATTAATATTGATATTAATATCAATATTAATTTACAATATAAATAATATCACTTATTAATATTGAAACACTATAGATTAACAATCATCGTACTAGGAACATTTTCAGTTAAGTATAATATAAACAGTTAAAATTGTTCAGAGTTGAATTTTCGATATTTTGCTTTCACGGGAAAGAACTATCACAATGTCTGTGAGAAATTTATGTTGCTCAGACAACTCTCAAATGGTAGTACTAAAAATTGGAGAGAAATACTGCTTGGAAAGATGTCAACAGGCACTATGGTGTGAGGAACAAACAGCCATGGCGCTCCCCTTAATACTCGTAAGATGTACGGCCTCCTTATACTGTGATAACGGAAGCAATCCTATGGGCATACTTTCCACAAGCGTGTGCACAAGCCACGCAGCAGCTTTATGACATGATGCATTGTCTTGCTGAAGGAGACAATGGTCGGTTCCTTAGAAAGGCCACAAAGTAGGATGCATTGCGTTGTCCAGAATGTTCAGATACTTTTCGGGGATCAGTGTTGGTGACACCACAAACAGAGGTCCCATGCCAAACCAGGAAATATAGGACCATACCATCACATCACCACCGAATTTCATAATTGGGATTAAGCACTCTAGTAAGTGACATTCACCGGGCATCCACCACAATCGTCCATCTGCTCGTTAGAGCAGTGGTCTCCAAAGTATGATACGCGTACCCCAGAGGGTACGCGAGTCGATACGTGGGGGTACATCTAAAAAAGTTTTATATTGATAGGAAAAAAAATTGAGTAATTAATTAAAGATAAAGAATTACTTTCTTTCATCAATTAAACATATATCTAATATAGACAAAGACGTTATAAAGATCCTGTAAACTTAAATTTGCAAGTAGCACACATTGGGCGACTTTGCACACATAATCGTCCGTGACAAAGCTGTCATGTTTTTTAAAACTAGGGAGTAAATCTCTTACTTCTTATCATTGCCATTCTTTGTAGAGCATCCTAGTGTTGACAAGCCCAACTAGAGAAAGAAAATGGCTTACTCATCCTGCTATCTACAGATGACACCAGAGTTGTATTAATTATTTGACTATTAGTAGTAAGTTTTACGATTTTTTAGTATATATTGTTTGTGTGCAATTCCAACGCCATTTTGTGCTTACTTTTACGTTTACACTAGAAATAGTGAATTAATATTATCAAAATTGCTTACATTTTTTAAAAGTGTTTGATATTATCAGTAGTAAATGAATTATATTTAAATTTGCAAATTAGCCCTCACAAAATGGATAAATGATTAAAAAATTTCCTCCAAAGAAACGGTGAATTGAAGATAATTATGATAGTACTTCTACATCAGACGAACAACAAGGAAAAGATTGGATTGATTCTTCTATTCAAACAAGTTCGTTATCAGTCAAATTAAGTGATAAAAACATTAATCTGAAACTTAACAAAACCTTACCCAAGAAACTTCGAAATTATCAAGAAGACTACTTGAAATGGGGAATTACATCGACGATAGTCAACAATGAACCTCGTCCTACATGTGTATTGTGTCATGAGACACTATGTAATGGAAGTATGAAACCATCATTATTAATAAGACACTTTAAAACTAAACATCCTGAACATGAATACAAATCCTTACAATTCTTTGAACGATATTTGAAGACGTAATTCTCAATCCAACAACTTAAAAAAATTCACTAAAAGTAATGATAAATATTTGGAGGCATCTCTTGAGGTTGCATTCCTAATTGCAAAAGACCAAAAGCCACACACCATTGGGGAAACGCTTGTACTCCCAACCACCATAAAACTGGTAGAAATAATCCATGGAAAAGAATATGCAGATAAACTAAAATGTAAGAGGCCTGTGTAGCTCAGTGGAAGTGATGCTTGGTCGCTTGAAGTCAGACTTAAGTTCAAGTCTAGTTGCCGACTGGAGGAACTTTTTCTAAGCCTTTCTTCGACCGATTCCCAAGTTAGTCGATCTCTGACATGGGCAAGCGGGTTTTTCATCCCGTAAACTCAAGAAAATCGACCGTAGAACTCGCATTATTTCAGACAGTAAAATATCTTATTAGGATTAGGTACCAAGAGATGGCAGCACTTGTTTGCCAGCCTCTTCATCGGTGGCTGCTATAATTAGCGATAGACATGGGCCTGCTATCTCTGATTGGCTACCGATGGAGATTGAACTTTCCACTCAGTCTCCGAAAGCTAAATAGGGTATAAAGGCCTCGCCTACTCCCTATAAAGGGAATAAAAGGCATTAGCTGATTTTTTTTAAAACTAAAATGTATTCCCTTATCAGCAAATACTATTGATAGACATATAGAAATCATTGCAGATAATTTAAAGAAGCAATGTATCGCAGTATCTGAAGCCATCAAACCAGAATTTCAAGAAATTATGAAAGAAATGCAAGGCCATTATTCACGTTAAATATTATAATAAATATGTTTGTAAGCTGTTAATAATAAAAATAATGTGTAAAAATATCTAGCGTTTTTAATTATTATATGATGATACAGGGCATATTTCCTCTTTATTATTTTTTACAATAGATTTTTGCTTAATACAATAGATTTTGGTCAATCATTTGGGGATACGCGCTATTTATTTTTTCTGTCTTGGGGGTACGCGATCAAAAAAGTTTGGAGACCACTGCTTTAGAGCATGTAGAACTATTCGTTCTACATGCTCTAATAACACAGCTATCCTTGCTACCACATCCCATACATGCTCTTTTTTGCCACTGAAGACGATGCTGCATGTTGATTCGGATAATGTGGGGCTTGCATATTGCGCTCTTACCATGGAGACCCCCATGTTGTGAGCCTCGTTTCTGAATGTTTCTGTGCAGATTCGTGTTCCTGCCAATGCCAGGAACTCCGCATTGAAAATTTTCGTCGACGAATGGTGGGTTTTACATATTATCCTTCGTAACACCATAGGGCAGCGTTTCTCAACCTTTCTAAACCCAAGGACCAGTAAAATGCCTAAAACAGTTCTACAGACCACTTACAGAGGCGTAGTTGGGGGGGGGGGGGAGCTATCCGCCGCAGTTGGCACTTTTTTGGCATTTAAGAGATCTTGCCTTACTGTCTAAAACAGCAACTGAGTGATGAAATAGACTTCGATAATGTCATCGACGATTTCGCGAACAGAAAAGCAAGAAAAATAACATTTTAGAATGTTCGAATTAAAGTTTTACTTCAAAAATAAATATAGTGTTTTTAATTTATTTCCCTATACGTCGTTTTGACTTTTGAAATATTTTTAAACACCTAAGTAGGAATTACCAACATTCCTGAATAACTATGCCATTTATAACATATAAACATAATAATAAAAGCATGTTTTGAATACATATGGAACATAATTAATAAATTGGAAATAAGCAATTAAAAGTGTATCAACATCGAACAAAGTTTTAATTTTTATTAAACAAATAAATAATATGATCTGATTATGTTGCTACTTACTTTTAATGAGATGGTTGAGCTTCTCGGCCCTTGAAGAGTTGCTGGATATCTGGCTCAATCTTTGACAAATTCAGTCGAAGATCGGCACACACACACACACACACACAGAGAAGATTTCTGTATTTTGTTTTAATTTGAAGGAGCGATGAAAATCCTTTCTCACAAAGATAGGTTATAGAGAACTGCATGACGATTTTCAGTGCTTCTTCAGATAATTCGGGAAATTCACTTGTCACCGAAGGCGAGATCCAAACTCGAGTCAAACCAAGATCACGAAATTGCATTTTAAGTCCACTGTCACTTGAAAGCTCAATTAACTGTTCTCTTTTCGATTACGAAAGGTCGTTCCCGTGACTGCAATCCTGAAGTGGATCGCGAACCCAAAGAAATTTCTTATAAAAGTTATTCGGAAAATATGTTTCCAAATTCCGTTTCAGATTTTTGAGGTGTCACAAACCCTTTCCAGAAACTCAGAATCAACAAAAATATCATTTTCCACTAAAAAGGATTCCAATGTTGGAAAAGGTGCAAATTGTCTGTCTTTTACATAATTAATCCATAAAACCAGTTTTTTCTCGTAGGCATCAAGAACAGTTAAAGAATTTCCCTGAAGGGAGAGATTTAGTACATTTAATTTCGAAAAAATGTCTGAAAGATAAAATAGTGTTCATGCTTCGTCAAGAAGGAGTGATGCAAAATCAGAATTACGTTAATTTACAAACAATAAAACTTCCTGCCTTAATTGAAATAACCTTGTTAGTACTTTGTCCCTGAAAAGGTGAATTTCCGAATGAAGCAAAAGTTGTATATATATTCACTGCCCATTTCATCGCAGAGTATTGAAAATAGCCTGTTATTTAACGGTCGAGCTTTAAGAAAATTAACTAGCTTTACAGCATTGTATAGCATTTTAAATTCTGGTGGCATTCCTTTGGAGGCCAAACTTTCCCTATGTGTGAAACAATATACCCAATTCATATCCGGAGCTACTTGAACATAGAAACAACCCCATTATGCCTGCCTGTAAAGGCGCGAGCTCCATCCGAACAGAAGCCTACACGTTTTTCCCACTGGATCCTGTTGTGTATTATGTAATTATTGAGAGTGTGAAATATTTCTTCTCCAGTTGTTCGGGATGACAAAGTTCTACAAAACAGAATATCGTCATGAATGTTGTTATCATGAACATATCTTACGTAGCATATTAACTGCGCATCGTCTGTAACATCAGTAGTCTCGTCTATTTGTAATTCATAATAAGGGCTCTTCTTAACTCTTTCGATTAATTGAGATTCTACATCACCTGCCATGTCATTAATTCTGCGACTTACAGTGTCATTGAAAGAGGAGTCAAATCAATATCTTTTAGTAACTTGTTGCCAAACATCGTTTTTACCACATCTTTTATAGCTGGAAGTAGCAAATTTTCCCCGATAGAATGAGGTTTCCCTGTTTTCGCTATGCGCAAAAGTAAACGATAGGATGCTTCCAGTGCCTTGCTATTAATGGAACCCATGGCCAAAACTATATCTTTCCAATGATTTAATGTCCCTAAGCGTCGCTGGAAAAATTCAATTGGCTTATTTTTCACATCACAATGTTTAGTTTCTACATGTCGTCGGAGTTTCGCAGGTTTCATGCACTCGTTCGACAACACTTCATAACACAAAACACATTGAGGTTTCTGTTCACTTTCATCTCCACCCCAAGTAAACCCGAATTCCAAATATGAACTGTTATATTTCCTACTGTATTTTTTCTTTGAACTGCTTGTTTCTTCTACTTTAATAGTATCAGATTTACTCGCCGTTACAATACGTACATCACAATTAGGGTTAGCATCACCTATTTCATTTGCCCTTCTTTTCAAAGTCCTATTTCTAAGCCACTTTTCCATTATTAAAAAACGATTCCGAAACATCAAAAAAAAAAAAATCAACTAACGCCTTTTTATTCCCGTATACGAGAGTAGGCGAGGCCATTTAGCCCTATCTAACTTTTGGAGACTGAGTGGGCAGTTCAATCTCCACTGGTACCAATCAGAGACAGATGGCCCAAGGCTATCACTAATTAAGCGGTATGCAGTGAAGAGAGACGGCTCAAATGTGCCGCCATCTCGTGGTCCCTAACCCTAACACAATATTTAATGTCTGAAATAATGTGGGTCCTATGGTCGATTTTCTTGAGTTTACAGGACGAAAAACCCGAGTTTCCGGGAGGAAAAACCTGCTTGCCCGTGCCAGAGATCGACTAACTCAGGAACCGGTCGAAAAAAGGCTTAGAAAAATTTCCTCTAGTCGCCGACTAGACTCGAAACCAAGTCCTCCTTCGTGCGGCCAAGCGCGGTGGTGTGCAAACGCCACATCCACTGAGCTACACAGCTCCGAAAAATATATAAATATATAATACTGGGGTTAACTCAGGGCGCACTTTGTCCAAGTATCACTTAGCACTTCTCAAGATATACTGAGCCTTGGTTGAAGGAGGGAAATCTTCAATAATAAAAATCAATAAACAACAAGCCATTGGTTGAAATGTGGATAACACATGTTCGCATCAAATATGACAAAACAGCAAGGGAAGGCAGAAGCAATAAAACTATATTATTGTTCACTTCATCCCTCTTTTATTATTGTCATTCTGCCGCTTCATATTTAGCAGAATGACGAATAATAAAAGGGTGAAGTGAACAACAACATAGTTTTGTTGCTTCCACCTTTGAACATTCTGAGGCTTATTATTATTTATTTTTTAAAATCTCCATTTGATTTCAATAATTTTTACTTACTTATTCAATTTTAATTTGTTTAGATAATTAAAAAATATATATTTATTTAATTAATGTAAGTCTGTCTGAGGACCACCTGTCCCATCGTCGCGGATTACAGGTTGAGGAACACTGCCATAGGGTGTTACGAAGGATAATATGGAAAAACCAGTGAGTTATCCACTGTAGGTGGCACTTGTTGAACTGGAATGTCGCAATTTCCCGAAAAGATAAGCCCCTGCGACATGGCATCCTATCACAATCCTTCTTTCCTGTGTAAGTTCCTTTCTCGCATCCGTTTCAGTCGGATACAACTGCCCTGACTTGGGAGCATCATATGTCACCCATTTATACTGGTTACAAACACGTGACTTGTTACTTGTCACTATGCACCTTGCCTATGGCAGCATCCTTTGACTTCTTTCCAAGCAGTGTATATCAAGTTATAGTTTATGTCACGCCTATCCGTGTTTACTTATATTTGTTTTATGTGGGGGAAGTAAGTTAGAGGTTATATACTTTATGTAGTTTTCCATAATTTTGCAAATACAAATCATTTGACTGAAACGATTTGTATTTGCGAATCGTTTTCAGTCATAGCATGCTCTTCATGGATCTTAAATTCGATCGATGAAGAGCATGTATACTACACATAGCGGTCAGTGAATAGAAACATTTATGCAGGTGTATGCAAACATCACTTTTGCAGCGTATATGCAAAATACTTGGTCACGTGTTCTAGGACATAGATGGCAAACCTCTGGCACGTGTGCCACAGGTGGCACGTCTGAGAATTTTACTGGTACGTTAACGATTTACAGGTGATATCCTTTTATACGCTTATAAATTATTCATCTTTTTTAAAAAAAAGTATTACAATAAGTACAAGTTTAAATTTTTACACGAGAGAACAGCTATGAAGACGTGGATATGATTGGTGCGGTATTAACAAAAAATCACGTCACCCAAAGACATAGGCAACCGACAAGTGTTGAGTTGAAATGCAAATTCTCTTCAACCGAATTCCATAACATTTGAAACTGTCATAACAACATTCACTATATATTTCTTAGCTTTAACACATTCACGACGGGGTCTTGTTCCGACGGAACTTCTCATTACCGGTGGGCTCAACTCACACAAAGTTTCAACCCTTGGTTGAATTTTATTCCTGCTTGTTTGCGCTTGAGCTGGCAGGCGAACTCAGTGACCTTTTTTTTTTTTTTTGGAGAAAATAAAGAACAAATCAGAAATTGTTCAATAATAAATAAACAAAAAAAAAAAAAAAAACAGGTTGCGTTTATTTGTGTTACTAAAACTAAAAAGCTTTATAACGTTTATTGTGAAATATAAGCATATACATAGCATTTTAAACAATGATATTCTTACTCAAAAAATTAATTTTGATATTTTCGCAAGAATGAACTTTTTTTAATCAATCAGGTTTGTGTTTTAAAAATTCATAAAACTGTACACAATTCATGTCAAACTTGCATTTGGTATAAATGCATGCTTTCAATGTTTCGATTTTTAATTTGGGTTTTTTCCACTGGTCCACATATTGTTCACTAATGAAAATACTCGTTCAGTGGGGGCATCAGATGGCATTATCCAAGGAGACATAAGCAAAATTCAACGATTTTTAAAATGTTTTTAAAAGATACGAAATATTTAATATTTAAAATTTTCAACCCATCTACGTCATCAGGACTCGTCATGTTGTTGCCATTCTTCGATCTTTTCAGTGGTGATATGACTTTTAATACACGAAACTTCATCAAATAGTTCGCCGGCATTTTTATTTAAATTCCAGTGACTGGAAATGAACAAACCACTTTCCTCGATCTTCGCCCGCAGAGGGATTTGTCGTAGTAGGATCCATTCAAATACAGTACTTCCATTTCCACAGCTGTTCCAGTTACAGTGGTAGCTCGAGTTACGACTTCATATCCCATTTTGACCTCTAGATACGAACCTAGACTCGAGATACGAACCGTGATGCTTTTATTTTCAAATGAACTAAAGCCTGTTTTACATATACTTTTTTTTTAAACTTTTTATGCACGTTTAGCTGAGCGTCCGCTGAACTGTCTCTAGTGTAACGATTGACAATTGACATTTATGTCTTTAGGGGTGAATCAAAATGCTTTTCATATTCCCCGCTATCTGTTGTTGTTACAGTGAGGGTAAAATTTATGAGCAGTTTGCTTGCCCTGAATGGGCATGGAGATTAATCATCGCTATGGGATGCTAATATAGCTTTCGGTCTTCTATATTTGAATATGTCCGTTGGATCGTATGCTGCAGCTTGCTGAACCAAATCGTTGGGATGTGTGGACATCTTTAGGAAAAACTTGGATGCTAAGGATTGTAGAAAAGAGAAAATATAGGGAATATTTGTGTCTCTGTGGAGTTGATTGTTTCTAACATACCACGGGGCGTTCAGAATCATTCTCAAGCACTTGTTCTGCACTGGCTGTATTTTGATAATGTTAGCATTAGAGGTGTGGTTCCAGGCCGGAGAGGCATAGGTGATTATAGGACGAATCGTCATCTGGTATAGTTGCAATTTGATTCTGTTGCTGATCTTGTAATTTCTATTGATTAGCGGATAGATCTGAGCTATGGCTTTAGATGCCTTTACGCACGCAGATTTGGTGTGCTGATTGAAAGATAGCTTTTTGTTGAGAATTACACCCAGGTAATTTGTTTCTGTCTGCCAGGGAATTTTAGTATTGAATAGTAACATATCTCCTACTAGAGACATTGGCCTTTTTTGAGAAAAGAACGGCTGAGCTTTTCTGGGGGTTGACTTCCAATCTCCACTCAGAGAACCAACTCTCCAGCTTTAGAAGGTTTTCTTGAAGCTTTCTGGTAATGAAATGGGGTCTGAGAGATCTGGTTAGTATTGCAGTATCGTCCGCATACAGGGCCAAAATGGAAGTCATCGGATTGTGCGGGATGTCTGACATGTATATAGAGAACAGCAATGGAGCCAGTAGAGCTTCTGCGGCACTCTAGCAACGATGTGACACTGGGAGGATGTAAAACCGTTGATTTTTACTTGCATTGATCTATTCTGAAGATATGAATGGATTAAATGAACCATTTTGAGTGAGGTACCGGCTGAGATAAGTTTGTGCAGGAGTCCAAAATGCCAGATTTTGTCAAATGCTTTGGATAAGTCTAGGAAAACAGCGCCTGTGCACTGGCGCTAGTTGTAGCTGGTGGTGATGTATTCGACAATTCTGTGGATTTGCTGGGTAGTACTATGGTGTTGCCTAAAACCAAACTGTTTTTTAGGGAGGATATTTAGGTCATTTACTGAGGTTTGGAGTCATGAGAGGATGACCTTCTCTGCAACCTTACCCAGATTTGAGATGAGACTGATTGGACGATAATTTTGCGGTAGGTGTGAGTCTTTGCCTGGCTTATGTATTGGAATTAGGTCAGCCCGTTTCCAGGTGGAAGGAAAATAGTGAAATCTTAAAATTGCATTTATTATACTGGTCAGGTGCACTACTGCTTTTCGGGGCAGAAGTTTGATCACCCGATTAGTAATACCGTCTTGCCCAGGAGCTTTTTTGTTCTTTAATTTTTTAATAATGTCATATATCTCAGCAGGTGATGTTGGTGCAATATGGTCAGTGCTGGTGATAGGAAGTTTGAGTGAGTGTCTGACCTTTCTGTGAATCTTATATATGTGGTAAAAGTCAAGGTTTCCATACGAAGGCCTGCATTGCTCCTCTAAATTGTATGCTATAACTTCTGCTTTGTCTACATCTGTATGAGCAAGGCCCTGGTCAGAGGATATTGTGGGAAGGGATCTGTCTTTGTTTCTGATATTTTTCAATAGTTCCCAGATGGAGTGATCAGTAGGTGAAAGGGAGGATAACTTTTCATCCCATACTTGGTCTCTATGGGCTTTGAGTGCATCTCTTACTGCCCCATTTAATCTGTTTAGATTTGTTTTATCTTGTGGTGCACACGTGTTACAGAATCTTTTCCTAGCTCTGTTTTTGTCTCAGATCAAGTTCATGATGTCTTCAGGCAAACGATCTGGCTTGCAGGCAGATTTGTAGGAGGAAGCTACCGTTATAGCAGAATTAATTTGTTGTGTGATAACTGCATTTTCTACTTCTTTTGTGCGTATGTGAGGAACAGGTCCAATGTAATCCTTGAGTGCTGTTGACAGTCTTTCCCATGGAATGTAGGAGTGAGAAGGAGGACACAGCTGTAGTAGAATTGGTTTCCCAGCTGTAGTAGAATTGGATTGTGATCGGATGATAGTTTATCCATAGATATGATGCTGTATTGAAGTTTAATATCCTGAAGAATAGCTATATCCAGGATGTCAGCAGTGCCGAACGTACTGAGATGAGTTGGTTCGGTGGGGCCTGCCACAACAGCGTTGCTTGATCCTAAGTAATCGGAATGGATGCAACCATTATTGTTTGTGGTTGTACAATTCCATGCAGGATGCTTGGAATTCAGATCCCTGGCAATAATGGTGGGCTCTCTGATGCATAAGATGGCATTTAGATCAGAGTGAAGTAGAGATTTTGGGGGAAGGTTGTAAGCTGAGTAGATTTTCAGTTTGCCAGTGGAGCTAGTGACTATCTCTACGCCTGTGATCTCAAGGTTAGTGGTAGGATTGCTCACAGAGTGGTGCTTAATGTAGTTTTTAATGAAGACGGCAGTGCCGCCGCCTCTCTAGAGGAGTCTGTCATTTCTGTATAGGTGATAGCCCCTTATTGTAGGATTGTCTGAGGGTCTCAAATGAGTTTCACTGATTAAAATAATATCTGGTTGATACCTATATGTGAAATCTCGGAGGTCCAGAATTTTGTTTTTGAGGCCATTTGCGTTCCAAGCAACTATCTGAAGAGATGCTGGAATGAGTTTATTACTGTTCATTTATGAGAGCTGTGAGGATGACCTGCGTTTCACGAAGAAATCTTTTAGTGGAGGTTTCAGTAGGGTTTGATAGGCTGAAATTTTTTAGCATGTTTGCTAGTGAAGCCATAATAACAGCTATTAGGTTTTTAGGTTTTGCTGTTGGTTGATTTTGTTCTGGAATTGGTCTAATTGTACAGGTCACATCGGCATAACTTCTTGTTTGCTTTTGGGTGTCTCTATTATTGGAGGTCTCCGGCAGTGGCCGCTGAGTCTCCGGTTTTGATGCTTGGGCTTCTGGTGTTCTTGTACTGTAGGAGGAGGAGGGCTGATCTTGGTGCTGAGTACATCCTTTGTAGTTCGCAGGATGAGGGCCACTGCAGTGGGCACATTTGGCCGAGGTGGTCCTTGGCTTTGTGCAGGTATTAGTCTACACATTTTAAACATCTATATTCCGCTCTGCATAGATTCTGGGCATGGCCAAACTTCTGGCACCTGTGACACTGCCCAGAAGATGATCTTTTACGGAGTGGTTCCCGTGTGACGATGAGACCACAGACTGTTTTTAAGTTGTAGATATCCTTGTATATTTTATGAATCTCAACAAGGACTAATGGCATGGGAGTCTTGTCTGCTTTGTACATTCTGCTGACCTTGACTGGAGGCAGATCCTGAGAATTTAGGTCAGCAGCTATTTCTGCTGTGTCAATGTCTTCACAGACACGAAGGACCACTTTTAAGTGTTTTTCGGAGCTAAGCGCAAAGGTATGATTTTGGATTCCTCTGTCGTCCAGTTCTTTGGTCAACCTTCTATAGTCTGTCACTGTTGCTGGCTGGATCTTTATGCCTTCATCCATGTTTTTGGCCTTAATGAAGCCAATATGCAGATTGGACATTGTGGATCTTAAAGCTGCCCACTTCTGCTTTTCTCTAAGGATGATCGGAGGCACCTTTTCTTTGGGAGAAATAGCGGCGTCCGAACCCTGAGAATCCTGTTCCATTTCAGTATTGTCATTGTGCGGTTCATCTGTTGTTCTTCGCTTTTTGCGTGCGCACAAGTCTGAAGGAGTAGAAGGCACCGATTCTAAATGATCTTCAGCGACAACGTCTGAGACACATTCGAGGGGAAACGTGTCATACAATTTCACTTTTCCCGGCAATTATCACTCAGCAGCTTTCCTAGTCTGAGGAATTCCATGTATACTTCCTCGAATTTGGTCTCATTCAGAAGTTTTGCCATTTCAATAATTTCAAATGTGTTAAGACACACATGGAGAAAGAGTAGAGATTTCTCAGGTGTCCCGAACAGGTAAAGATAATCCTGTGGACTTTTGAGGGTCCACTAGCAAATCCCGTAGACACTCTTAGGTGTCTACCAGCAATAAAATGTCACTATAAGAAACAAAGGTGATTCTAGCGGCAGTAGGCCTAGCGTATTGCCCTTGTAATTACAAATGACACCTGGACAAAGCACTATGGAAAATAAAGCTGTTTATGGTAGCAAGCAATTAACTACAATTACTAATGAATAAGCATAAATAAATCGCTAAAAACATATCAATCAAATTCACAATTCATCATCAATAATAATAATAATCAGGAATAATAACCATCATCAGGAATAATAATCATCATCAGGAATAATAATAATAATAATAATAATAATAATAATAATAATAATAATAATACACCACACGAAACACTAACACACGAGCCGCCATCTTTTTTTTTTTAAGTCCAAATACCAATGTAACGTGTTAATACGTCGTATTTATCTGAAATACGACGAACGCTGCAATTTGCTTTTTTTGTGTGCGTGTATTTATTTCGGTATTTGTGTAAACAAACAATACACTTTGTGAAGTTTTTTTAGATTTGTATTTATGATGTGTACTGTATGTTTTATAAGTGACGTGTTTTATTGTAGCTTTACGTTTATTTTCTGAATAATCTACCAGATAAGCGTCATTTCACTGATCAGCGTATTATTTTCAACATAGGGCGAAAGAAAAACTAAGAAAGAAGAGAAGAAGAAAATCACAATAGAAATTAAGAAACAGATTGTGGGGAAATATGAGAAAGGAGTCAGGCAAAGTAATCTGTACAAGCAGTATGCCATTTCCAAATCCACAATAGCTACAATTGTGAAGAGAGCAGATTTTTATAAGGAACTGGATGTGGCCAAAGGAGTATCTATCGTGTCATCTCGAAGAAATAAAATTATGGAAGAAATGGAAAGTTTACTACTCGTCTGTATTAATGACATGCAACTGAAAGTAGATAGTGTATCTCAAAACATGATCTGTCTACAAGCTCAAACTATTTACAAAGATCTTTCACAGAACTTGCCATCCACTAGCAGTAGCAAAGACATCAGTGAAGCGTTTAAAGCTAGCAAAGGATAGTTTGAGAAATTCAAGAATAAAACCAGTATCCATAGTGTTGTTAGATATGTAGAAGGTGCTAGTGTTGACAAAGAAACCGCTGAAAGGTTCGAGCCCTACTATCTCCCCTTCTGTATGAAATATGCAGAGGTCTGATGGCCAGCGTCCCATCCGCAATGAGGACCAGTGGTAGACGAATGATATTTTAGGGAGGTTGGTCTCTGCACTGTGTCCAAATAAGTTCCCGAAACTTCTGTTCTCCTTGTTTAGGATAGTCACCTATAATAAACTAACTTTTTTGCTCATAGACGCTTACTCTAAGCTGTCTTCGGGATTAGCTAGTGGATTCTCAAAGTCTACAGGATCACTTACAAACTAATCGGGAAACCCGAGCAACCGCTGTTTTCTCTTGGGCCAAGTTATGGACTCTCCATATGATAAGCTCGACTTCTTCCAGCTAGTGGCAATCTTCAAACATGTAGGAGGCCTACTACAAAGGAAATGGCCAGGAATGGTAGCAATCCACCAAATAGAAGCGGTTGAAACAGAGGACTGTCAATCCCCTGACCTTATCCCCAGCACTTCTTAAGATAACACCAGATAATTATGTTACCTGTTAATGACCAGCCCCTAGTGGACTCAGATAACTCTACAGACTATCAGGTTGTCAGCAGAAAGAAGCGCAAGAAGGAGTCGCCAGCTGCAGATCTTGAAATAATACATCAACCCTTGGAAAGAACAACTCCAATGGACTTAACAGCACAAGCTGATGAAAGAATAGAGACTGACTCCAGGGCACAACCCAAATAGAGGATTCCACCAGTAATTTTCAGAACAAAAGAAAATTGGTCTTCAATTACAGCAACAATGAAGAACGCAAACATCAAATTTACATCAGCCAAGAATACAGATGAAGGAATCCGGATTCAACCAGAAGGAACTTCGGACTACTGCCAGCTCACCAGACCTATGGATGAACTGAAAGTCCCGTATCACACGTTTCAGCTTAAAAGTGAAAAAAATCTAAAGGTGGTTATCAGAGGTCTGGCTGAGACCATACCAGCTGAAGAAATAGCTACTGACTTCAGATCACAAGGCCTGGAGTCGATTAAGATATCGAGCATGTACCGAGCAGACAAGCGCCCCATGCCTCTGGTCTTGGTCGAGATCAGTAAAGACCATAGAGAAATTTACGACCTTAAAATAATCTGCAGCTTAGTCATCAAGACCGAAACTCTCAGAAGAAAGGCTTCAGCTGGTCAATGCCATCGCTGCCAAAAGTATGAGCATGCACAAAAGCTATGTAAAGCAGATTACAAGTGCGGTGACAACCATCCCTCACACACTTTCATCAAACCACGAATCACGCCCGCTAAGTGTGCGATCTGTGGCGGCCCACACCCAGCCAACTATAAGGGATGTTCACTGCACTCATCTAACCTGCAGAAGGCTAGAGAGACACTACCCTTGCCCAATCAGAAGTGAACCAAACCAGAAATCAGAACGCGGGCTGTTACTCCCGAGAAATCATATGCATCTGCGTTCTCTACTAGGAACAAACTGGCATCTTGCAACCAAACCTCTGCAGCAATCCTAGCTGCTACTCTAGGAGAGATATTAACGGCCTTTAGCAAAAACAAATCCCAATCAGGCCGACACCAATAAATTCCTCAAAAACACACAAGTCATCTTCTTCATGATTAATGGATAACACGGTCACCATAGCTAACTCAATACAGATTGCTTATTGGAATGCTAATGGGCTAAACAACAACCTCCTAGAACTAAAAGAATTTGCTGAAAGATATAAGATAGACATCCTTTTAGTGAACGAGACACATCTTCGGCCTTGCGACAATCCCAAAATAAGGTAGTACACACACTACTTAGGACAGATAGACTCAATGCAAGAGAGGGGGAACGGCTATATTGGTTAAAAAAAAAGTATAAGATACAATGAGATGAAGAAAACAACAACCATAAACCTGGAAGAAACTGGAATTGAAATACATACCAACAACACAGGTAGTCTAAAACTATATTCAATCTACAACCCTCCAGGCAAACCACTCCTAGCCTCAGCCCACTCCCAGCTTCTTGACACAACAATAGTGGCGGGAGACCTAAACGCAAAACATCCTGTGTGGAACAGTAGAAACACAAATAATAACGGGAAGAGTCTACACAAATTCGCTGTGACAAGAAACATCACCATAGCAAGTCCTGTTGAACCAACACACTACAGACCACTGGGCAAACTGCACACGCTTGTGGAAAGTATGCCCATAGGATTGCTTCCGTTATCACAGTATAAGGAGGCCGTACATCTTACGAGTATTAAGGGGAGCGCCATGGCTGTTTGTTCCTCACACCATAGTGCCTGTTGACATCTTTCCAAGCAGTATTTCTCTCCAATTTTTAGTACTACCATTTGAGAGTTGTCTGAGCAACATAAATTTCTCACAGACATTGTGATAGTTCTTTCCCGTGAAAGCAAAATATCGAAAATTCAACTCTGAACAATTTTAACTGTTTATATTATACTTAACTGAAAATGTTCCTAGTACGATGATTGTTAATCTATAGTGTTTCAATATTAATAAGTGATATTATTTATATTGTAAATTAATATTGATATTAATATCAATATTAATTTACAAATCAATTTGGGGCTGAAGACTTTATCAGCACCATGTCTTGTCAACAATTCGAAATGGTTATAATTCTCATTGGCATGATCTAATTTAATGAAATTAGGCAAGCAATTACAATTCCTCATTTCAGTAGAACCATGGTGCGAACTTGGGTAAAACAATTATTTGTAAAGTACCAAATACTGAAGAATACACTCTACGTGTTCATATACCCTCCCGAATTTGTACCCAGTCTAGGACCTAGAATGTTTACAAACTTGCTAGCTAATTCGAGTTAGAAAGCTTAGAAGTAATTTTTTGTTTTTTTAATCCACAAAACAGCAGTCAAATCGATAGGAGAATATGCGCAATTGACAGCATACCGGCCTGATTGTTTTCGTTGATTTGGGCATACCAGCTCAGTCTTCAATTATTAATTCTATGAACAATCTGTAAATATTTTTTCTGGTAATCCATATAGCTTTAGATGGCAAAGGTTCTATTCTGGGTGCGGATTAGAGGAACTTTCTCTTCTTTCAGAAAGTTCTGGGTAGTCAATTACCACCGATGACTAAGATTTCCGAAATTAGGATTATAAGAATTTCTATACTCTTTGGAAAGTATGTGGAACTGTTATAGCCATAATTACACTTTAATTTAATTTTATGCAGAGTCTCTCCCTTAAAATTCTCAAACGCACATGATCACCCTGTTCGTGATTTAGACGAAGTTGAAGTTATCTAGTAAAAGATTTGAGTTATACGAAATTCTATTTAATTTTTTATGCTGTAGCACTCATGTATTGCTGTTAGCACTCATGTATTCAGTATGTCGAATTTTTTTAATAGAAAATGAAAAAAAACATTATTTCTTTTAATGAGAAAATGCCATCCACCTATGGTTATTAGCCAGTTGTGCATTCATGCATGAGCAGACTAAGGTTATAGTAAAAAGCTCTAGAGGCCAAATCTGGAACTCTGCTTTTGTCCTGCTTCCGACCTGTAATATGCAAGCCCATTTCACACAGAGCACTGAAATTCATTAGAAGCGTCCATGCCCACAGTGGGATTAGAATCTCATACATCTTTTCCTCTGTACTCTTACCTGCTTGCCATTTAAACCTTTTCAAGAGTGTGCTAAAACCTGTATGGCACTTTTAGTCTTATTGTACGAAGTGGAAGGAAAGAGGTGATAATCCATTATGGGGTTTCACCACTGTAGTAGATGCAAAGCCAAAATAGTTCCTATCACAAAAAAGCATAATTTTTTGTGAAGCAGGAACATGTTTGTCATTCATTGTCCTCATGCTGCAGTCTGAACTCTTCTATTTACTCTCATCCTCTGAATCATGAGATATCACTAGTTACAGTATGTTTATATGTATATCCCCTATATATCTTAATGAAAAAAATTCTGCTAAAGCCTTTTATCCCAGTAGAGGGAGTAGGGAGGGCGTTTTAGCCCTATCTAACTATTGGAAACTGAGTGGGCAGTTCAATCTCCAGTAGTAGCCAATCAGAGATAACTGGACCATTACCATCACTAAGTATAAACAGAACTGATGATGAGTACTGCAAACAAGTGCTGTCATTTCTTGGTACCTAATCATAACAGGATATGTTACTGTCTGAAATAAGTGGGTTCTACTGTCGATTTTCTTGAGTTTGCAGGACGAAAATCAGCTTGCAATATTGACTGTAGATCAAATAATGTCTTTGTAAACATACTGAAGAAAGAATCTAATCCTTTCTTGATTTATAAAAAAATCTTTTAGTCTGTACAAATAATAGAAATGAAATGCAAGAAAGTTTTTGACCGTGCGACTTTATTCTACCCCATGCTTCATTTTTATAGATTAGTTTCATCGATAAATGTCAACATCCCAATGATTTTCTACACTGCATAAGTTCAATGAACTCGCTATATGATAAATGCAGCATTCTGATAAGCTGTAATTATTCTTTATTATTATTATTTCACATGTCCAGGGAGTCCAAAGACTCATCGAAGGAGAGCACCTGCTCTACAACTGTCTCCACAACTGACCACAACTACACCAATGTCATCTACTGCCGACCACCACTAGTATTTCCAAAGGCAATCACAAACATCCATGCCCAAGGCAGATTCGAACCCGCAGCCTTTTGGCTGGAGAGTGAATGCGCTAACCACTCAGTCAGCCAGACTGGCTAGATATCTTAACAAAAAAGAAAAAAAAAAGGAATTCAAGCAAGTCATGCTGAGTGTGACTGATTATAATATTTATCCAAAAATTTTAAAAGGTTTTACTTAATAGCAATTTATTATACGTTAGTTGCTTTTGAATTAAATCAATATTTTATTTAAAAATTTCAAATGATGTCAAAATATTTATGAAAAAATTATATCTTTAAAAATCAAAATAAAGTTCAAATATTCTTGTAAATAAAATGAAATGTTACGGCACTATGTGGACAGCAAATACAAATACTTCAGTCACACATGAAATATGTAAATATTATAACTTCTAAATCACGAACTATTCATGCATCGGGTCTTTAGCAACTTTCCTCGTGAAAGCAGGAGAATATCTACAGGGAGGATCGGATCTATCAAAAATCAGAGAAGACGACGAAACCAATTTTGTCACCATTATCATACTTCCAGTTCCTGTTTTACGCTTTTAAGTAAGTTTTTTCGAAACCAGATCTGACAGAATAGATGATTAATCCTTATTCCCTTATTATCCCTATGTCTGTATGTGTTCTGCGTGTGTTCTTCTGATCAGGTTGCTTGTTTTAAGGGATGAAAAACTCTTTCACCTCCGTATGAGACCTGCTAACTCATACCTTCAGATGACAAGCCCTGACAAAGGTTCTTCACATCTATACAGGATTCAAACCCAGATCTTTCTAACTAAAGGGCATCGTTGAAACCTACTGAGTTACGGACGCTCACCATTATCCCAAATTTCCTTACTTTTGTATAGGAAAAGGAAAATGTGAAAAATTATACAGTTTTATCTTCTATTTGGTAACATTGCAAAAGTCCAAATTCATCATCATCATATATATGTCTCTTCAAAATTTAACTTTTTTAGGCTTTTTGCTCGGAGAATGAATTTATGATTTGATTATAGTTGATCATAGTTAATTTCATGTGCTGTTTCCTTTTTCAACGGGCAAAGATTATTAGGATCGATAATCATTCCTGCATCCTGAGCGATCTTAGACAGCAAACGTATAGATACTTCTCCAGCACATACCTCTGTTCCAGAAATTTCCGTTTGTCTGCAAACGGAAACCAATGACTAATGAGAAATGATGTATCAGATTGCACTACTTTGTCATTTGGAAAATTCATTCATAAGAATAGAATGAGCAAAAAGGCATTCTATTTGTTCTCATCCATTAAAGACAATAAAATATTTAAAAAAAAATAAAGACATATTTACTATGTAAACATTCTTTATTTTACATTTCTGAAGTAAAAACCACTAAGTAATGTTTCATATATTATTTTACAACTTTGTTTTCTAACATGTGCAAAATTAAAGAGAATAAAATATTTAAAAAAATAAAGACATCTTTATTATGTAAACAATTATTTATGATTTTTGAGTGAAAAACCACTCAAATGTAGCAATAGTTAAATTATTTCGCAATTTTATTTTCTAACTTTATTATTATTATTATTCAGGCCTCCATGGAGTCAAAAGACTCATCGTGGGAGGTCCTTCCTAAGAACAAAGTATGTCAAGACTCATCGAGGGGAGGTCCCCCCCCCTAAGAAACACAAAGTCTATCATACCACTCCTTAAACTCACTGACCATTCTTGCTCTCACCACTCCATCAGGCAATGCATTCCATGGTTCAACCACCCTCCATGCAAAGTTTTGATTTCTGAAGTTCAACTATTATACACCATTTTCATAGAATATATTAATACAAAATTGTATGAGTTAAAATTATTTAAAAAGAAAAAAGCATTTGTCATGTGATTCTTTCCAATTTCTCAATTGAATCACATGCATTCTTGTAGTTAAAGAGATTAGAAATGAAGTGTGATGTTACTCTGCAGCTTTCTTCCCATCTGTTGCTCTCTGCATTTGTTAAGGTGCACAAGTTTTCAGTATACTGCAGTGCATTCTTTAATAGTCTAAAAGTACAAATAATTTCAGTTAAGTATGTGCCAATATGCATTTTTTTTTTTCATAATTGAGGTCTTACAAAAAATGATGCTTTTCAAAGAACAGGAGATGCAAAATTAAGAGATTGTCGCTGATTATTCAACTTGAGAAGGATACATAATATTTTGAAGAGTCAGTTTCTTAGGAAATATACAACTTGAGAGTGGCACATTAATTAAACAAGAAAAAAAAATAATACATTTGCTTATTATACAACATTATTCTCTTGAATGTATGTGCACATATATACGTTTACATGAAGTCCAGCATTTGTCTGTTGTTTTATGATTTACTTCCTGAAAACCACCTAACCTATTTCTCCAAAAACATTTCATTTAAAGACTGTTTATCAGACGTTTATGGAAATAATTCCATACGTATCTGATAAAATTTAAGTCAATTATTTCATTAAATACATTATTATATTGTACTTAAAAAAAGTCAGAGCATTGTAAGCATATAAGAAAGAGGTTCTGAAAATGCATTCATGTAGCACCAATCTTACTGGTTATAGCAACATGCAAGTCTCTGTCCTATATCAGCCATACAGGTGGTTTTCTATACCATAGTTTCACCTCTTTGCAAATGAAATGAACAGATTTCCAATGAAATATCCAAAAGAAAATTTAGCAGTCTGGAAGTCATTTAACTGAATCAAAGAAGTAATCACTTATCAAAAAATTAACATATTTTTACATTATGAAGGAAAGGAAGCTAATTTTTATGTGGAAGAATCTGCATTCTTCCACATTAACCTGTGTTAGTGAAACTTGGATTATAGCATTAAAAGAAGAACAAAGTCTCCAATTTATGTTAAACAAAAAAAGAAAAAGATGGAATGTTAAAAAAAACATTAAGAAACAACAGGCAAAACACAGTGCTTTACTGAAAGACAATGGATGAACAGGCAGGGTCACAACTGATACTTCACAAGATCTAGAGGATCTCACCAACAGGATGAGAGGACCTTTTTGTCAACACATTTGGATAAAATGGAGAGGACTATCATAGAACAGAGAAAACTGGAAGAAGTCAATCTGTAGAAAATTCACTTCATCTGTAGCCTGCCAAAGTAATACCATAGATAGAATCATTTTGAAATGGAGCAGAATAGATTTTAATTGCTTGTAAACACTGATTACAATTCTTTTAAAAGTTATCAGTGATGAGGACAAGATGGTCTGCAATGATCAGTAGTATCTTTTCAGCTGAATAAGAATTAATGAATTGGTTTACTATTTCAGGGAAAGTTGAAGTAAACAGAACAATCCTAAAGGAAAATTAATGGATGGGGGGAATGCAAATGTAATAATGCACTTGTGCCAACATACACACCCACCACTAATGAAAATATGAAGTTTTGAAGCTGAGACATCAACCAACAACATTACCAACTGATGGTGATGTGTCAGGAACATGGAGAATGGGATCATTCCCAACCACCATAGTGCTTGTCCTGATGAAATACAATGCCATTACATTTACCCATACAGTTTTTTTTATTTTTATTATTATCTTTTATTTAGCAGTGCATATTTGGTGCTAAGCAGGCATACATATCCTGTAATCATTTTGCCAAAGGATAATAAAGTCCATGATGGTATCACCTGTATTCCACAAACAGAACATCTAATTATTTCTGGTTTTAAACCACACATATAGATATAAAATAAAAACTAGTTTCATGAAAACTTTGTTTCACTTCACCAGTAGAATAACAACTAACTGAAAGGGTCCACATTGTTTACTGCTTTTACTCAAGAGCTTTCCAAGAATCAGCTGAAATAATTAAGGATGTTCTACAGCATAACAAAAAACAAGGGCTGATTTTACACCAAGTCTGGTCTTCCTTAATCCATCACAACACACTTGCATCTATCAGTAGTATAGAGCAACCCACAAACCAGCAGCCAACATAACAGCTGGCTGCTGGTTCAAATATTTTTCACTAGAACTGTTAATTGTTATTACTTCTAGGTTTTTAGTTTATTTGTGCTATTTCCTGATGAAGTGAAACAAAGTTTTTCCATAAAACTAGCCGAATTAAAATAGTTCCTATTTGACATCATCGTGTGTGGTTTAATACTGAAAATAATTAGTTCCGATACGTTCTTTCTCCACAGAAGCCTACATAACACGCAATATCTTTCTTCTGTCAGTGAATCATGCACTTAGTTGTGTGCAACACAGTTCGCTCTGAAAGATAACCATTGATGTGATTTTTTGATTTGCTATACATAAGCTCTTATTTGTCTCACTCACATTATCTAATGGTAACCCATTGGGCATTGTAAGTCATGGATTCCACGAGAAGAACCTGGACCTCACATTTTCTAACAAACCCTTATTTATTTTCCAGGAATGATCCTGAGTTCTGTGCAGAAACTGTAAGATCTCACTTGTATCTATAATGTAATATCCCCTAACTAACTTATATTTTTCTGTCATATCCCCCATCTTCCTGTTTCTCAAACTTTGAAGAACACATTCCCTCAATCTGTCTTTCTCATATGCACAGTTCCATTGACTAATTATCATCTTGGTAAGCAGTGCTATGGGATAAAAAACTACGTGTGGTAATGGAATTGGAAGTGAATGGGAAGTATTCAGAGAATGTCTGAAGGAAGCTAGATCTGGCTTCAGAGTTAAGAGAATAAATTTCATTAGAGTTAAATGAATAATATTTTCAAGCAAGAGCTGCATAAAAAGAAATGTTGTGAATCCATTACTACGAAAACGGTGAAGATCAGTTCCATATTTTACCATATTTGATGCAACTGCAGCATGCCTTATTTGGCCAGGCTGAAAAATCCATTGCAAAACATAAAAGAGACATCACATATGGCAGAACTAGAACAAGTGCTCTGTTGAACCATGTCCTGAATTCTGCTGACACTAATGACAAAAACTCTATCTATCTCTATCTTTGTGCTGATATCCAACTTTGGCATTCACGAGAGCTTGAACACATGTGCACACCCAACAATGAAGAGATACACTGAACGCCTTCAAATGTTAATACGTTAGCATTTTAATGTTTAGATTTTTTTTTTCTCATAATGTTTGTTGGTATTTCCTTTATGTTATGCACCCAAAGTGTTCTAAGAAGACAAAACTAGTTGTGCAGTTTATTTAAAAAATAAAATAGTGTTTCAATTTTTTAGCTCTTGGCTTATAGTCTGTTTCAGAAACATGTCTCTCAGTTGAATCAATTAGTTATATCACTCACTCTCTCTCTCTCTCTCTCTCTCTCTCTCTCTCTCACACACACACACACACACACACACACACACACACACACACACACACACACACACACACACACACACACACACACACACAATATATATATATATATATATATATATGTGTTAAAGATATCAAGTTATTTTAAATATAAACCTGGACTTGGGAAATGGATTAAAACCAGGTTTATATTTAAAATAGCTTGGTATATTTAACATATATTATACCCAAGGTAAAAAATTTCTACACACACATATATATATATTGCACATAACAGGATTAGTTATTCATTTTTACTAGGATCTGAATACCAGTAAAGTTTAAACAGTTGAAATATTTATCGTACCTTATTAGACGTGTTGGTTTACTACTTCCCACTTCGGTCTTTAAATTGTAACAATGAACTACAAGGAGTAGGAGTATGAGGATAAGGCCCTGACTTATTGGAGTTACACTGAAATATTAAAAATATAGGAAAAATTAAAAAAAATCTAATAACCACATGTAATAGCATTAATGGAACATGTGCACTAGACATTAAGTTTTATTGCTTACACATGCAACAAAAATTATACAGAATTTATTCAAAAAAATTATGTGGGCATCATCAGGGAGACAGACTGTTAACTACATTCAACAGATGAATCAAAATAATGAATTATAAATCATGCATATATTAGTTCATGTCTTGGTTGCAGTTGAAGTATATAATATTATATTATTAGAGTTTATTTTTCACTTGGTTAGACTATAATACGTTTAGTTTAATCCTTTATCCAAGTGTGAGCAAACAAAGTTTGTGCCTGAAAGTATCTTCAGGACTGGGGTAAGGTAGTACAACACCGGGCAACTCATTGCAAAGGTGGAGAAAGCTCCCATCACTCCTATCTCAGTATCTCCCATAATCAGGCACAACTTGGATACACAATCACTCACACTTGGATAAAGGATTAAACTAAACTTATTATATACTATTAGAGTTCAAATGGACAATTATAGTAAGCTGTGTAGATTAAATATATATATATATATATATATTACTTAATCCTCTTCACTCCACCTGGGAGCATAGGTCTTCCACCACCATTTTCCACTGCACTCTGTTTTTTTGCTTCTGCATTTATTTGGTTCCAGTTTTTATTAATATTTGTTATTTCTTTCAGCATTGTTCTTTTCTATGTTTCTCTTAGCGTTCCTTGTCTTCTTTTACCCTGTGGGTTTCAATCTAGAGCCTGTTTTACTATTATTTTATCTTCTTTCCTCAACACATGCCCCAACCATCTCCATTTCTTTTCATATATCTGTTGCAACATGGGTTTCTGGTTTGTTCTCTGCCATAGTTCTTTGTTTGATATTTGTTTTGGCTAATATATTCCCAGTATCATTCTTAAACACTTGTTTAAACACAGAAGACCTGGGCACTGTTAACTATCTTTCTGTTTAACATGAGTTAAATATTCTCATTTTTGTTTTTATAGACAAATTCTTGTTTTTCCAAATATTTCTAAGTTGGTTGAAAGCTGAATAAGCCAGCTGTTTCCTTCTATTTATATCTTCAGTAGTTCCTCCTTTTATTGATACTGTTGAACCAAGGTATATAAACTGTTCTACTTCTTGAAGCAGTGTTTCTTCTATTGTTATTTGTTTATTTTGCTTTGCAATGTTCTACCTCTCCAATTTTTGCATTCAGATAGGTTCCCTTTTTTGGATAATTTAACCAGTAATCCAGTATTCCATTCCTTAGGCCACTCTTCTTTCTGCCATATCTCATTTAATAAGGGATATAATATTTCTGCTATAAGTTTTGGATTTGCTTTTAGTATATTGTTTGGTATGGAGTCTGCTCCCGGTGTTTTACCTGTTTTGATCTGAGTTACTGCTTTTGTAATTTTTATTTTTGTTATTTCATTCAAATTTATGTCTAATGATGCATTTTGTTCATTTAATTCTAGGCTCTGGTCACCATCGGTCATTTCTTGAAATTTCTCAGAGAAGAATTCCACCCATCTATTTATCTGTTCTTTTTCATTTAATAATAGTTTTCCTTCTTTATTGTATATAGGAACTATCTATTTGTTTCTTTTTCTACTTAATTTCTTTGAAATATCGTACAACTTTCTAGTATTATTATTATTACCCCAAGACCTCATGGAGTCAAAGACTCATCGGGGAGGTCCTTTTATCACACACACACAGCTCATCATACCGTGCCTCAAACACATTCAAACTCCTTGCAGACACCACACTCTCAGACAAGGCATTCCAATCATTTACAACTCTGCACGAAAAAAACCTGCCTCTCACTCCCTTACTCACACCCTCTTTATACAGTTTCCAGGGATGACCTCTGGTTCTCCCCCGATCTCCCACTATTTATTTATCGTATGGCTTGTACACATGGTTAAAAGACAATAAGATATAATACACATGAGTATAGATAAGATACACATATATGATTTTAAAAAAAAAAAAAGTCTACATTCAGGCAAATACAAATATGAAATTTATGACAAGCATCAGACAGAAGATTAGTCATATTTTAACATTTAGGTTTTTGATCCAGTTGATTGCTTCTGGGGATAGGTCAAAGATGTACTTAAAGTCACCTGGATATGCTGTCAGCTCACATTCCTGTATTATATGGTAAATGGTTTGGGTCTTGGCTCCACAGGGACAGTGGGGATATGGTATCTTACCCCAATTTGAAAGTAAGTCTCCACATACACCATGGCCTGTACGAATCCTGTTAGCCATCATCCATATATTCCTGGGCAGGTCAAATCCAGATGGTTTTTGGAAGATGTTTATGTGATTGCGAACTTCAGGTGATACTGCTTGGGACCACAGTACATCCCACTTACTCACCATACTGTCATTCTGGCTAAGAAGATTAAGGGCGGTTTTTATGGCAGATCTTCTGGATTTTAGTCTATTGGATAAAGCATCTGGAATAAATTCATGTATTTATTCCAGGCCCTAAAACAGCCCCCTGAGGTACTCCACTGGTGACTTTCCTTTTCCTGGATCCCCATACACAACTTGTTGATACCTATCAGATAGCCAGTCTCCAATCCAATACACTAATCTAATATCCAACCCCATCTGCTCTAGTTTGACTGTCAACTTATCATGAGGTACTCTATCAAAAGCCTTTGCGAAATCCAAGTATATCACTGTGTATCCTTCTCCTCTGTCCAATGAAGCAGTCACTTTATTGTAATAAATAAGTAGATTACTAAAACATGACCTCCCTTTAGCAAATCCATGCTGTCCATCAAAGATAATACCATCGTTGTCAACCCAACTCTGGATCCTAGTTCACACAAGCTTCTTCAACAACTTAACCACAACACCTGAGACACAGATAGTCCTATAGTTTGATGCTTGAGTTCAATCACCTTCTTTATGAAGTGGCACAATCTTTCCCTCCTTCCACTCCTTAGGGACTTGACCGAGTGCAAGACTCGTATTAAAAAAATATGTCAAGACAGGTGTCAACTCCCTGGCACATTCCTTCAGAATACGTGGTGATATATTATCAAGTCACACAGCCATATTAACATCTAGTTCACTCAACTCCCCATACATCTCTTGCTCACTTACAGTCAATTATATATGCAGCATCCTCTGCCTCTTGTGCTAGATTCTCTATATATTTTCTTTTATCATTTCTTGCACTTCTTTTTATTTCTTTGTTAATTGCTGTATATCTTTGTGCTTGTTCTTGTTCAACATTTTCACCAATCTGTAACAGTTTTTCTTTTATTCTATCTCTCTCCTCTATTTTTAATTTAGTGTTTTCTGATATCCATTCTTTGTCTGTATTAGTTCAAAATCCCAATATCTTTTCTGATGTGCTTATTAGTATGTCTTTAATCTTAGTGCATTTTCCCTCTATGTTATCTCCTTCTCTTTTTTCAAATTTATCCCATTTATCCTTTTTTTTTATGCAGTGGAATTTAGTTCCACTGCATAAAACAATGCAGTGGAACTAAAATTAGAATGCATGGAATTCTAATCAGTAAACTGCAGCATATCGGGATGGATATAGGGTTGGTGAGATGGATAGAAGGATGGTTGGAGAGATATCAGAGAGTGGTTTATTCAGGAGTAGAGTCCAAAAGATGGCTTGTGACTAGTGGTGTGCTGCAGGGTTCTGTTCTTGGACCATTACTGTTCAATTTGTTCATTAACGATGTAGGAAAGGATCTCAAAGGAACTGTTCATTTGTTTGCTGATGATGCAAAGTTGGGTAGAGCAATAGTGAGTGCACAGGATGTCAAAATTTTGTAGGATGATTTGGATAGTTTAGAGGACTGGGCTAAAGAGAATGGATGTCAATCTAATGTGGCAAAATGTAAGGTTATGCATTTTGGGGTGAAAAGATTAGCAGCAGTATATCACATTGGTGGAACTGTACTCCAGGAGATTGACAAGATTGGGTAGAGCAATAGTGAGTGCACAGAATGTCAAAATTTTGCAGGATGATTTGGATAGTTTGGAGGATTGGGCTAAAGAGAATGGATGTCAATTTAATGTGGCAAAATGCAAAATTATGCATTTTGGGGTGAAAAGATTAGCAGCAGTATATCACATTAGTGGAACTGTACTCCAGGTGATTGACGAGGCCAGGGATTTGGGAGTGTTGGTGGATAGGGAGTTGAAGTTTAGGGGACACATCGCAAAAGTGGCTAAATCAGCTCATCAAATCACTTGGTTGCTGAAAAATACTTTAACAAGCTGAGACAAACAGGTTATTGTTCCTCTGTATGATGCCTTGATAAGGCCCCCACCTGGAATAAGTTCCTCTGAGATCCTTTCCTATATCGTTAATGAACAGTAGTGGTCCAAGAACAGATATGGGCACCAGGGTTTCTTATGGATGGGGAAGAGGTGGAGAGGATCCAGAGACAAGTGACCAAAATGATAGCAGGTCTATGGAATGAACCTTATGAGAACAGGTTGAAGATTTGTGGGTTGCAGAAATTAGTTGATAGGGGGAAAAGGGGTGATATGATTGAGACATTCAAATTACTGAAGGGTTTCTATAAGATTAATTCAGAAGATATTTTTGAGAATAGGATTGGTGGTGGGAGGACTAGGGGTCATACATGGAAGCTGGGCAGGAGCATGGTTAGCAGGGGGTGTTAGAGCTAGGTTTTTTACTTGGAGAGTGGTGAATGATTGGAATAAGCTGCCAGAGTCTGTTGTGGGTGCCATGACTGAGTTCAAGGCGAGGTATGATAGATACTGTGTGAATGTCGAATAGTTGTTCTTGATATGATGTTAGGGCCTCCCTCGATGAGTCTATGGACTCCTTGGAGTTGCCTGTAATAATAATAATAATAATAATAAAATAATCCTGTAGAGTTGTTATAAATTTATTTCTAATCTCTTTGTTTTTGAGTTTTTCGATTCTAAACCTCTTCCTATAGGGCACTGTTTGTTTATATTTAAATATTTTTACTTTTATGATAGCTGTTAGGAGAAAGTGATCTGAATATGCCTTGGCTCCTCTTTTAACTCTGACATCCAGGGATGATATCCTCCAATTCCTTGTCATAAGTACATAGTCTATTTGGTTCTTTGTCTTTCTATCTGGTGCTATCCATGTCCACTTATGTATTTTTTTATGTTGGAAGAGACTCCCTCCTATTACAAGCTGATTGAACATACAGAAGTCTATAAGAAAGTCTCCATTTTCATTTATTTCTCCTGCATACTTTCCCATAACAGTTTCTTTATTAGTATTATCATTTCCAACCTTAGTATTAAAGTCTACAATTATAAGTTGCATATCTTTTTTATTTGTTGTTTCTATACTTCTCTGTAGCATGTTATAAAAATTATCCATTTCTTCCTGGATCGCATCATTTGTTGGTGCATATATAGCAGTTAGTGTGATGTTCTGCTTGTCGGCTTTAAATCTAGCATTTAATATTCTTTCGGATATTGGGTTCCACTCCATTAGTGCACCATGAGATGAGCTTTCTTTGTCATCATTAGTGCAACTCCCTTTGTGTGGTCATTCGTATTTTGGTTCCCCGAGTAGATTAAGTAGTGACCAGAGTTTAATTTGATTTTTCCAGTTCCTATCCATCTCGTTTCACTTAATCCCATTATTTCTAATCTGTATTTTTCTAGAACTCTCAAGACTTGGTATATCTTCCCAGTTTCAGACATGGTTCTAACATTCTAACATCCCAATCTAAGCTTGTCTTTTGGTAAGGTGTTTGTCACTTTCTTCCGCACCTCTGCTTCCCCAGAGGGGCTTTCACAGAACTGCCTCATGTTCGTGTTCTATTTTCTTCATCCAATATCACATTTTGGAAGGTTTCAGTTTGCACAGGAAAATTTTTTTCTGAGACTGGATTGCCCTGCTTTCAACCCTCCCCATTTATCCGGTCTTGGGACTGGCATGCCAAGTTTTCACTAAGCATGGCTGAGTTATATATATATATATATATTTAAAATAATTATGAATTTAAAAAATTTATGAACAATCAATATTCCAAGTTTTGGGAAGTTATCATTATTAATTGTTCATACATTTTTTTTAATAACTAATTATTTTAAACACACACACACGCACTGGTGTCCAAAACCTAAATTTTTGAATTGTGGTTAAAAAGGGGTCAAGTAGTAGCATGCAATACGAAAAAAGGTAAAAGGCTGTGCTAAGCAAATTGTGTTTGAAGGAAACTGTTTTCTTTTAGGAATAACATTGCAAAATGATAAAATGATTTCTCACAGGGAAAAATTATTGGAAAGCTTGAAGAAGGCTGCAGAATTATTGATATTGCCACAAAGTTTGGAATCGCACATAGCATTGTGTTCAGTCTCTGGGCAGCATTTCAAACCAATGGAATGCATTCCAGACATTTTCTAAGAGGTTGCCCTTGCTCTACAAAGAAGCATGAAGTGAGGTTTTTTGGTTAAGTCAGCTTATAAGTTGGCTCCATTTAAGCACAGGTACGTGGATATCTCAATAAACTGTGGCAAGATGTCTAAAATAGGTAGGCCTATACACTCAAAGGCCTGTATAGTGTATGTCCATTTATCCACAGCTCATCATAGAACATGTTTTCAATGGGGTTGTATCCATAAAAATTGTACAAGATATCAATGTGCTAATGTACTCTTTAGAGATGAGGGTCATTTTAGTCTTTCCTCTGATACTTGATCTGGCATGAAAGTGGTATTGCTTACCATCGCTAGAATGTTCTTGAAAGGGATACACCTAGATATGGTGGTGCTGGGAGTCGTGGTGTGGGAAGACGTTATGCTTAATGAATGCACCTAGCTAGAAGGGCAGGAAAAAAGAGACTATGAATCTGAATGATACTGCAATGAAGTTCTTCAATATCATGTTCAATTGTTCCATGGTGCTGTAGGCAAAGAATTCATTTTTGTGGATGACAATGGATGACACATCATACAGGAGCAGTAGAGATACTTCTGAAGACCAAGGATTTTCGAGTTACCAGCATGCTCCTGAGATCTCAACCTCATAGAACAACACGTTTGGGATGCAATAGGGAGATGCACTGCTACTCAAAACTCTCCTCCAGAAAACAAATCCTTGTTCTGAAAGAGGAGTGGGCCAGTTTGCCTCAAGAACTCCTGAATCACTTGGTGCTAAGTATGCGATGTTGTGAGTTTTTTTCATATACAGATGAAAATATAATTTGTCCTCAGCTTTTGGACACCAGTGTGTATGTATGTATGTATGTGTATATATATATATGTGTGTGTGTGTATATACAGGATGATCAAAATTAAGGTATCCCTCTTTAAGGTCTTGTGGCATGCCATCCAGTGATCCAAATACTGCTAAACTTTGCAGGAATACACTGTGCATCATGTGGACATGATATCGGAGAAAAAAAAAATAGTTCAAAAATCACCACCAAATGCATGGAATATGCATATCATGCAACATGGCAGGTGAGAGGAGGTGTAAAAAGATGGATACAGGATTTTTCCCTTCATTTTGGTTGTTAATACTGTCCGTAGTGATTTATTTATTTATTATTATTATTATTATATCACACCTCCAGGGAGTCCAAAGACTCATCGAGGAAGGACATTAACTCTACAACTCCGCATCTCACTACTCCACCAACCTTCATCATCTAACACCAACGCCATCTACCACCACTAGTACTTTCACAGACAATCACAAACATCCATGCCCACGGCGGGATTCGAACCCGCAGCCTTTTGGATGGAGAGCGGATACGCTAACCACTCGGCCAATCAGGTCAGCCAAAAATTATTATTATTATTTTTTTTTTTTATGTTGGGCCCATATACGAAAAGTTGGCTGGTCAACCTATAGTACTTTAGTACCATATATGGGTAGTAGGATGGGAAAGGAGAAACATTCAATTTAAAAGCCTGTATGTTGTATTCCTTGGGAAATACATCAGGGGGAAGGCTGTTCCACAGTACAGCAGTAGCAGGGATGAAGGAGAAGAAAAAGAAACTTGTTCTGTGGGTTTCAATGTGAATGTGTTTAAGGTACAGTATGATTAGCTATGTGTTGACAAAAGGACCTCCTAGATGAGTCTCCAACTCCATGGGGGTCTTAGGTAATAACAATAATATGACATTGGATATCTAATGAGGTCAAAGTGCGTGACTTTACATTTACTAACATTGAATAAACTTAATAAGAATTTGAGCTTGTTGTGTATGCTGATTTCTTAATGTTAGAAACTATTCTATTTACGTTTCCTTTATAATATCTTATTATTTCATTAGCTTTATCATGAGTCTTAATTTACCAATTTATCATTTTAATTGATATGAATTGTATTTCTGTAATGCAGTTTAGTGCATTACAGAAATATCCATATTTTTGCATTTGCCTTCAGTGAAGTAGGTTAAAATACTTAAAGAAGGGGTCTTCAACCTTTCAGATAGTGCAGGCTGCATTAAAAATTTCAATGAAGCCCACGGGCCACTAAGCTATGCTGCGGTATTTAGAATTGTAAGATGCTTTCCAGATTCACAAGGAACACTATGCATTTGATACTTTACATAAAATCCTATAAAAATAAACAAACTCAGCTTTAAGAGCATAGGTAGGAGATGGGTTCATGATGAGTAAATACAATCAATACTTGAAAAAACATTCATTGTTTACAATGTCAATGGGAAACTAGGCAATACTTTTCCTTGACCAGCTTGTCAATGTTGGCATCAATGTTGAAAGTCGCTATGTGCAGAGTATTCTCGAGATATTGGTCCATAATGTGAGTTCTTGTCCTGTAATTCACATGCTTCATTCTGGAGAAGAACTGGGGGGGGGGGGATTTTTCTTGTTTTCTTGTGCCGTTCCACTATAAAACTAGCTAATTTCTTATTCATAACCATTTTTCTCACATAAGTATCTGCTTCCTAACAAAGCGCACATCTTCAAAGCATGCCGGCAAAGATTAGGGAATGCGTCCTCAGAAATGTAGTCTTTGTAAAATATAAGCAAGGGCACATTGAATAATTTTTCTCTCAAAGAAGAGTTGTTTTGGAGTTCAAGCAGCTCCATTTGTACTGAGCCTAGCATTTCGGCAGCATTGACACTGAATGGCATTGAAAATAAATCTAAAGAAGACTGTTGGTTATGAAAATCACTAAATCTCTCTTCAAACTCACTTCGCAAGAAGGCTAATTTTGTAGCGTATTCATCAAGAGATGGACAGTTTGTCTCCGAGAAGCTGAAAATGAGTTAAGTACATTTTTGTGAGTTGTCTCCCCCAAAGTTTGAGCTTGGCCACAAAAGCTTTGATGTGATCAAACAGAGTGTGCACCAGTTGATCTTTGGATTGTAGCCACATATTTAGGTCATTCATAAGCAACGAGATGTCGGTCACAAAGGCAAAGTCTGTCATCCACTTCAGATGGTTAAATTCCGTAATCGGATTCCTTGGTTTGCATGAACTGCTGTATTTTGCTCCTTAAGTCAAAGACTCTTTTAAGAACCTTCCCTCTGCTCAACCAATGCACATCACTATAATAAACCACATCACTGTGATCTGCTTTGCACTCTTTGGTCAAAAACTCTTGGAATTGAGGACGATTCAATCCTCTTGCCCTAATAATGTTGACGACAGTCACAATAACTTTCATGACATTCTCAAATCCAATAGTTTTGCGCACAATATTCTCCTGGTGGATTAAACAGTGGTAATGGACAAAATCTTTTCCTTCTAGTTCCGATTCTTTCCGTAGCAGCGCAACAAACCCTTCATTCTTTTCCACCATAGCAGGGGCACCATCAGTTACCACACCCTCGACGTTCGTTAAGCTGAGGTTGAAACGCTGGAGCATTTTCTTGGCGGCTTCAAGAATATCCTTTCATCGTTCCCTTCATAGATATGAGCACTAGCAGTTCTTCTGCCACATTGAATTGTTGATCAATGCCATGGACAAAGATAGCCAGTTGTGCTGTATCCTTCACATCCGTGCTCTCATCTAAAGCAAGTGAATATAACGTAAATTCGAACAACTGTTTTTTTAAAGTTCCTTCAATGTCAATGGCAAGATCTTCGACACGTTGTGTTACAGTTACCCGAGACAAACTCGGTTTTTTAAACACTTCCTTATTATTTGGGCACAGAATATCCCCAGCAGCGATGAGACACTCTTTCACAAACTTGCCATCCATGAAGGCTTTTGATTTTTTAGCAATTTTTTCAGCTATTACATAACTTACTTTGATACACGCTTTGCTCTCTTCTCTCTGCCTTTTAAATGTACCCTGCTGGCATTTTAAATCAATTTGGAGACAGTTCACTTTGTCCACATGAAGCTGCCCTTGAAGGTGATCGAAATTTAATGCATGCTTTGTCTCATAGTGTCATTTTATATTGTATTTTTTTGATACTGACACTGACTCATGACAAATTAAACAAGACAAGAATCACTTGATTTGTGCTTTTTACTTGTAGATGGCATAGTGATGGAAGGTGAACCCAAAAAATGATCCAAAATGTCAGTGTAACGGTTATTATTCACTGAATATGTCTCACACTAATGAAAAAAGTCTGGCAATATAAAACCACAATAGACTATGGCTGACATGACAAACCTGCATGCACTTATACATGAATATCACACTGCTCACGACTGACTGTGGATGAGATCCTCTTGTATTTACGGTATATGAAAATAACGAAGTATCGAGATGTATCTGGAAGGCACCAGACAGCGCACTCGAATGAACTACTGCTTCAGCCATCTACCTGCAATGTTAGTACTAGTACTTAAGTACTGCTTGGCAATGGTAGATGACTGAAGAAGCATGTCTATTTAATATTTATTTTTATAAGATTTTTTGTAAAGCATCAAATGTACAGAGTTCCTTGTGAATCTGGAAAGCATCTTACAATTATAAATACTGCAGTATAGCTTAGTGGTCCGTGGGCTTCATTGAAATTATTTTTTATTTAATCGTGTTTTAATGTTAAGTACACCTGGTCGTTGACTTACAACCGTCTGCACTTACGACCACAAAAAAAAAATTAATTAATGAATAAATTAATAATAAATCGAGCAGCTGCACATACGATAACTATGGGATATGATAGTTATCGTACGATAACTATCTCTCACATACACTCAGTCGCTTTCAAGTATCTGTTGCGTGTAGTGTATTAATTAAAATTCTACTGAAATATTACCCATAAAATGTCTAGTGAAGGAAAATGCCTTCATCTACAATACGCCAGCTAAGAAGTCAAGGAAAACTACTGATTAAGAATGTAAAGTGAAAGTTATCCAGAAGTATGAAGGTGGAAAGAAAATGAATACGATAACACGTGACTTGAAGTTATCACATTCCACGGTATCGACGATACTTAAGGACAAAGAAAGAATTCGGGAAGCTGTGAAAGTTTCCGCACCTATGAAGTCTACAATTTTAACCAAACAACGACAGGGACCCATCCATGAAATGGAGAAATTGTTGTTTATGTGGATAGAAGATTTAATACAGAAAAATTCACCCATGAGCCTTTGCACAGTGCAAGCGAAGGCTAGAAGTCTGTTTCAGAGTTTAAATTCACACGACAAAGACAATTACACAGATTTTCAGGCTAGTACTGGATGGTTTAAGCATTTTAAAAAAAGATTTGCTTTGCATAATGTACGTGTCACAGAAGAAGCAGGAAGTGCAGATGAAGATGAAGCCCAAAAATTCATTGATAGTTTTGACTCTTTAATCAAAGAAGAAGGATATCTACCGGAACAAATATTTAACGTAGATGAAACCGGCTTGCAATGGAAACGCATGCCTAATCGTACGTACATACACACAAGAAGCAAAAAGGATGACAGGATTCAAAGCTTTTGAGGATCGGTTGACTTTGTTGCTTGGTGGGAATGCCGCAGGTTTTAAGCTGAAGCCTTTTCTCATTTATCGTTCAGAAAACCCTCGTGCATTTAAGCACATCAACAAGCACACACTGCCCGTTTACTACCATTCAAACCCTAAAGCTTGGATGACTCAAGCACTGTTCGAAGACTGGTTCATGAACTGCTTTATTCCCCAGGCTCGTGAATATTGTGCGGAGAGAGGTATCCCTTTCAACATTTTATTGATTATGGACAATGCTCCTGGCCACCCTGCTCATCTGGATGACCTTCAACATGATGTTAGAGTTAGTTTTTATGCCACCTAACACAACCGCTCTCATTCAACCCATGGATCAGAGTGCTATTCCAGCATTCAAGGCTCACTATCTCAGAACGACATTCACACAAGTCATCGAAGTATTCTGATGCTGATTTATCTTTGTAAGACTTTTGGAAGCAGTACAACATTCTTCAGTGTATGGAGAATATTTCGACTGCATGGGAATGTGTAACAAAGAATTGTATGTCGGGAATTGGAAATAAGTGTCTAAAATGTTATGCGAATACATTTGAAGGATTTGAAAAAAGGAGAGGAACTGGAAGTGATTGCAGAAAAATAGTTAAACTTGCAAAAAATCTTAAATTAGAATGTGAAATAGAAGACGTAGAGGAGTTGCTAGATTGTGAAATAAAAGAATTTTCCGATGAAGAGTTGATTGAATTGGAAGCACAGAGAGTGTCAGAAGAAAAAGCGAGAGAGGAAGAAGAGAAAGAAGAAGAGGAGGAGCCAGAAAAGAAATTCACTGCAAAGAGTTTATCAGATTCTTTTTTGCAACTGAATAAAGCTCTCACCAGTTTTGAAGCAATGGACCCTAATGTTGAACGATTCACAAAGGTCGAACGTATCATTCAAGATGCTGTGCGTTCTTATCATGAGATATATGAAGACAAAAGAAACAAACTGTTCAAACAAAGCTCAGCATGTTCCTCATCAAGAGAACATCTCCTACCTCAACCCAAGAACATGACCCTGACGATCCACAATCCAGCACAAGCAAAGATTAAAAATTGATTTTGTAAATTTCATTTGTATTAATTTTTACATTAATCTTAGATTGTATTTTTGTGTTTACAGTACAGTATGTACAGCATTATTTTTCACATTATGTAAAATATACATAATTATAAATTTAAAAGATTATAAAAATAAATTATAAAGATGATAAAAAGATTAGAAAGGTTAAAGAATACTGTTAATAAATATATGGCCGATATACGACCAGATCGACTTATGACCTGTCAGCCAGAACAGAAGTCGGTCGTAAGTCGACGACCAAGTGTAGTTATTTTTTGAAAATGGCCGACAGGCCATGGCAAAGAGCTCCATGGGCCATGCATTGAAGACCCCTGATTTAAAGCAATTTTACTTACAGTACATTAAAGTAATTTTAATTACAATACATGTAGTTAATTCCTGTACTATATATTTTAACAAGTGCTATCCTCGCAAGATTAAGATTTTAAAGAGAAAAAAAATTATAAACCAATTCTGAGGAAAATTTTTTTTTATCTTCTTCAGCTTCAAGATATTAACAGCTCTTCATTATCTCATAAGTTATAAAAGCAAAAGTGATGCTATTACTTTACCTATTTATTAATCTGATGTAATTTGCTCTCTGTCTTGAACGTAGTTTTTTCTCTTTCCACATGACACACCGGCTGCTCACTGCATTGTGCACTTGATGTACTACTACTGTTGCATGAGAACATATTTGCCGCAGTAATGTTAAAATTTCTAATTCCCTTTTTGGATTATATATTGTGTATGGGTGCCAGCATTGTATGACAGAAGATATCCTCTCTAAACTCGCTGCAGATAAAATTAAGCTGCGCTGGGGAAAAAATAAATAACTTTTATTTCATATTAAAAAATCTCTTAAAGTATACAATGACTTCTTTCTACAGATATGATATATGCAGAAAGAAGTTATTGTATACTTTATATGTATATAAAGTTCATTCACTAAGATGATCAAGAATGCATACAACAACAAGTAATTTACATTGCAGCAGTGACTGAAATATATTTGTTTAGTGAAAAATTAAAGCCTATGTAGTTTAGTTGGTTTCAATAATGTTCTTTGGTTGGAAAGACCTGGGTTTGAATCCTGTCTAGAATACAAAGAACTTTTATCAGGGCTTTTCAGCCAAGGATGAGATAGCTTGTCTCATTTATGGTGCTGGTGGGTTGGTGTAGGAACCTAAAAACTCAAGTTTTTAATCCTTCAGAACAAGCAAACTGGCCAGAAGAACAAACACAGCTGACAGCCACGGCAGATGAGGGTAATGTTATCTATGAGAGTCAACATGGATTTGTGAAGGGGTGCTCTTGTTTTAGCAATATGCTAGCCTTTTATAATAAAGTTACAAGAGCATTAGATGAGGGAAAGGCATATACTGCCACTTTCTTAGACTTAGCAAAGGCATTTGACAGGGTGCCACATGATAAGCTGATATTTAAGTTGCAGCACATGGCTCTGGATGTCAGATTGGTCAATTGGACTCAGGATTGGCTGTCCAATAGGTATCAAAGAGTTGTGTATGGTGGGACAGTTTCAAGAAGGTAGAGGGTTACAAGTGGGGTCCCACAGGGCTAAGTACTGGGACCTATATTGTTTAACCTTTATATCAGTGACATTGTCAGTGGATTGCAAGAGGATATTCAGTTGTTTGCAGATGATGTGAAGCTGGAAAGGATTATTAGTAATAGTGCAGATGTGGTAGCCCTGCAAGAGGATTTGAATAAGCTAGATAGATGAGCAAATGAATAGGGGTATCGGTTTAATGCAGCAAAATGTAAGGTCTTGAGGTTTGGGACACATCAATGGAATGCTGCATATTCTATGGGAGGAATTAAACTGGAGGAAGTAGGAGAGACAAGAGATCTGGGTTTGATGATTGATAGAAACCTGAAATTTAGGGGACATATTGCAAAGGTAGTGAAGGTAACACAGAGGATTGCAGCAATAATGAGAAGGACACTGACCTGCAGAGATAAAATGGTCATCATTCCGTTGTATAAGACTCTGATCGGACCACACTTAGACTATTGTTCTCAGATCTGGTCCCCAGGATTTGAAGGGGATAAATTAACTGTGGAAAGGGTACAAAGGCAGATAACAAAGATGGTGTCAGGACTGCACAATGTTAGTTATGAGGATTGGCTGAGGGAGTGTGGACTGCACAGTTTGGTGGATAGAAGAAGGAGGGGTGATATAATTGAGACTTTTAAACTGTTGAGAGGTGGTTACAGGGTTGACACTGGGGAGTTCTTTCGCTTGGTTGAACAGCGGGAAGGAGTCATGACAAGGGGCCATCCCTGGAAGTTACAAAAGGAAACCGTGAGCAAGAGGGTGAGGAGTGGTTTCTTTGCATGGTGGTTGAACCATGGAATGCATTGCCTGATGGAGTGGTGAGAGTGAGAATGGTCAATGGGTTTAAGGAGTGGTATGATAGACTTTGTGTTTCTTAGGGTGGGGGACCTCCCCTTGATAGACTTTGTGTTTCTTAGGAAGGACCTCCCACGATAAGTCTTTTGACTCCATGGAGGCCTGAATAATAATAATAATAATGCAGATAGGATTGATTAAACTGCCTTGTCTTGTCTGAGTTTTAAGTAGATTTTAAAGAAGCCAAGTTACTTGGTCATGTAAAGCCATTAAACCTAACACAAAAATGATAAATGGGGGGGGGGGAAATAATTTAGAATTTCAGAATTACATATAAAAGCGTATACTATCTTATTCTATAGGTCTTAACTGTCTAAAATCCTTGGATTTTGTATCTATGATTCCAAGATAAGGTGGTTAGCACTACACTTATAAGTATACTTTATAAAATTGTGAGTGTTCTCATGGCTGGTGTGTCTGTATGATAGACCCAAGTTTCTGGGAGAAAAAAAAACTTTTCACCTCTGTATGAGTCCAGCTAGCTCACCTTCACTTGAAAAGGCCTGATAAAGGTTCTTCGTGTTCTAGAAAGAATTCAACCCCAGTCTTTCCAACTGAAGGGCATTATTGAAACTGACAGTTACAGAGGCTCAATGTATACACTATACCAGTGGTGTATGGTGTATATAAACTTCACATCCAAACCAGAAGTTAATGTTGTTTTAGCTTTTCTAGATATAAAACTTACTAGAACAATGGATGGTCTCAAGATTTCTATCTTTAGAAAGCCAACACACACTGATAGATACCTACATGCTTCGTCTCCCCACTACCCCTCCTCAGAAATTAGGAATTATTTCCACACTAGCTCATCAGGTGAGATCCTTGTTGCCAGAAGAAGAACTTCAACAAGAACTTAGTTACCTCAAAAGGACTTTCTTAAATAATGATTACTCTCCTAAAAATATCTATAATCATCTTAGTGTACATAATCAACATAGTAGTAAAGATAACTCAAACCCAACCTCCTTACCGTATATAAGTTCTCTTTCTCCTAAACTAGCGAAAATCCTGAAGAAATTTAATGTGTGTATTAAATTGTATACACCCAGGAGTATACAAAATCATTTGCAGTTGTGGCAAACCATAATATTGCCAGACAGAAAAGTACATCTCTCTCTCTCCGCCTAGAAGAACACCAACACGACAGTTCTTATAACAGAGTCCCTGCTAATGCCTATCCAGCCAAGTTTTATTCTCAGCCAATAGCAATGTTGAAGGATGACAACAACAAATAGACCGGAACTCAACTTCAAACATCCATAAACGCTCTGACGAATTAGAAAAACGTATCTTGGAATCCAAAGAAATAGCTCTTGACCCTGCCCATCTAAACAGCAATCTCAGTTACAGCCTGCCCGATTCACATAGCACTGTAATCCAGTTTTGGCGCACTCGTGATATCATTTACATGCACAGTGCTTCATGCCAGAACTAATGCTTGGACTCAATTTCAAACACAACCACTACTTGTTCTAAACTCTGTTTTGTCTAAAGTACAATATATTTTTAAGATGTTGTTTTCTCCATGGTACTGTATTCACTTGACGAAGTCGGCATTTCCGATGAAACTATTAGTGAAACTTTATTAAATCTCTTGTATTTTTTCTCGGTGTTTAAGTCAGTTAATAATTATAAACATGTCATTTAACTGAGTCAATTACTCTGTAAATAAATATACATATATATATATATATATGTTTTATTTTATTCCCATTTTCATACTATAGTTTTATATATAAAGGGTGTCCCAAAATTCACACAAGATTTAAATTTAGCGCCATTTGTGCAGTAAAGTGTTGCCAACGAGAAAAAAAAGACAGCGTTACAGCTGACTGTTCAGGGTTATTAAAAATGGAGCGCTACACGAAAGAACAACGCATTTTCATTGTTGAGCAATATTTTAAAATTAATGAAGGTTTGGCAGCTACAGTTCACAATTTTCGTACAAAATATGGTCGGAATAGTGATTTAACTTCATCAACTGTGAAAAGATTAATTAAAAAATTCAAGGAAACTGGATCAATTAGTGATCTTATACACTCTGGCTGTCTTTCAACAAGTCGTTCAACAGAAAACATCGAAGCAGTTCGTGAGAGTGTTGCTGAGAGTCCAAGAACATCAATTCGGCACCGTGGTCTTGAATTGGGCATTTTGAGAAGCTCTCTACAGCGTATTCTCACGAAAGATTTGCATCTTTATGCTTACAAAGTTCAACTGACTCAAGAACTTAAGCCTACTGACCACACACAGCGAAGAGAGTTCGTCGAATGGATTATGGAACAACAACAAGTGGATGCTTATTTTTCAAACAAAATCATCTTCAGCGATGAGGCTCATTTTCATCTTGATGGCTTCGTTAATCGACAAAATTGTTGCATTTGGGGTTCAGGAAATCCATGAGTGATTGTTGAGAAACAAATGCATCCACAACGTGTCACTGTTTGGTGCGGATTTTGGGCTGGAGGCATCATTGGTCCATTCTTCTTCGAAAATGCAGCTGGTACGGCAATAACAGTTAATGGTGCTCGCTATTGAGACATGATAAACTAGTTTTTTGTGCCTAAATTGCAAGATATGGATGTGGACGACATGTGGTTTCAACAAGACAGTGCCACATGCCATACAGCCCGAGAAACAATTCAATTACTGCATGAGTCATTTCCTGGTTGTGTAATTTCCCGTTTAGGTGATCAGAATTGGCTGCCCAGATCATGTGACTTAACGGCGTTGGACTTTTTTCTTTGTGGTTTTTTGAAGTCTAAGGTTTATGCCAACAAGCCCAAGACCACCCACGTCTTGAAGGAGGAAATTGAGCGCTGTATCAACGAAATTCAGCCACATTTATGCAAAATGGTCATGGAAAATTTCGACAAAAGAGTGCATATGTGCCAGCAAAGCCGTGGAGGCCATTTACCCGATATGCTATTCCATGCATAATCCTATACTGTATACTTTATGAATCAATAAGAAATTACAATTTTTAATTAAAACCTTGTGTTTTCTATCAAAATTACTTCTTGCGTGAATTTTGGGACACCCTGTATATATACATATACACACACATTAAATTTTGTATTCATAAATTAAATATATCGATAAACACAAAGAGTGACATAAACAATTTAACAAATATTATAAAATTATAAACATTTCACTGGGTAATCAATGAGATGGTTGCACAGTATCAGTATTGCCAACTTAGTGACTCTGTTACCAGAAATAGCGACTTTTGAGCTCTCACGGCGGTACCCTCAAAAATCCCCCCCAAGGAGGAGCATATCACAGGCTGAGAACCCCTACACTATACGTACAAATTTCAAATAGGAAATCATCACCATCTATCATGGTTCTAAGCAGCAATAAAAATTAGTACAGCTGACTCTCACTACAGCAAATTTGTGACCTCAGGAATAGTTTGTCATATAGTTGTCATAAGCAGCAATAAAAATTAGTACAGCTGACTCTCACTACAGCAAATTTGTGACCTCAGGAATAGTTTGTCATATAGTTGGCTATAATGAATTTCTTTTATCATAGTACTGTACTTACAAGGCTTTGGTCAGGACTTTCAGTAGTTTGTTACAGTGAGAACTGACTGTATTTCACTATAAAGAAAAATGCGCTAAAAAAAAATCGAAACTCAACAGATTTCAGATATGAACTGCAGACTCATTTGGTTCATAATTCTAAAGAAAATTCCGAAGACTTAATCATGGAAGCAGGTGATGAGGTTACCTGCAAAGAGAGAAGACATCAACAGTTAAAAGATGGTTATTCATGACTTATTTTTCACGGTATTAACAACACCACAAACACTTTTAACAACAAAGATGTTTTATTAACGCTTATATTTCGCTGATTTTCAACTCAGCATCATCAGAGCACAACACACATGTAAACACGACAGTGAGTGAGTGAAAGAATATAATTGCAAAAGACAAAAGATCTAAAGTCCTATTTTTGGCGGCCTCTAACGAAGGAAAAAAAAAAAAACACAGCAGTTATCCAGGAGTTTTTCTTAGGATAATTGTCTCCCAAATTTTTGGCAAATTAATGCAACCATATTTGTTAAGGTTGGGAGAATTCTTCAAAGCCATTGCTGACTCAAAAAATAATCTTTCAGATCTACAACGACTCCTAAATAGCACATTCGTTTTCCTCCATCTAATCCTGTGTGAAGGAGTGTCCAAAGCGTGGCCTACCAATCCCGATTTGCCATAGTAATAGTAGCAAATGTATCTTTCATGTTCTTCCAGGCGGATGTTCACTGATCTTCCTGTTTGCCCATAATAGACCAAATCACAGTCACATGGAACTTCATACACTCCTGGGTGTGCTAAAGAGTGAAGTTTATCCTTAGGTGAGCGGATCAGAGTTGCAAGCTTGACATGAAGTTTGAAAGTGGTGCGAACACCATGTTTCAACAATACTTTGGCTATCTTTTCCAATGTACCTCTGATATAGGGAATAGAAATGGTCATGTTGTATTCTTGTGTATTAGGGGAGGGCAGAGTAATGGGCCTATGTAGTATTTTATCTATTTTGTAGGGATTGTAGCCGTTGGCTAAGAACGTATGGCACAGGTATTGGAGTTCAGTGGTCAGAGCTGTATCGTTAGAACAAATGGCTCTGGCTCTGTGGGTAAGTGTTTTTAAAATGCCGTATTGTTGGACTGGATGATGATGTGATTGTTTATATTGGTATCTTCCTGTGTGTGTAGGCTTTCTGTAAATAGAAAAAGATAATGCACCATCTGAAAGGCGGGTGACTAATGTGTCAAGAAATGGTAAACAGTTATTTGATTCTTTTTCTACTGTGAAGTGAATGTTGGCTGTTTAGGTAGGTGACAAAAGCATCCAAAGTGTTTTGTCCATGGGGCCAGATGGCAAACACATCATCTACATAGCGTAACCACACTTGTGGCTTGTATGTAGCTGTGGTAAGTACTTTGTTTTCAAAGTGTTCCATGTAAAAATTTGCTAATGGGGGAGAGAGGGGGGAACCCATAGCAGTACCATTAATCTGTTTGTAGAATTTCCCCCCCCTCCATGTAAAGTAACCTGCATTCATGGTAAATCGAAATAATTCAAAAATATCTGGGGGAAATTTAGACTTGATTAAATCAAGAGTGTCTATAAGTGGTACATTGGTAAATAAGGAGGTGACATCGAAACTAACCATTATGTCTGAATCTTTTAGGATTAGATTTTTAACCAGTGTTTTGAAATGGAATGAATTTTTTTACAAAAGTAGAGGAGTTGCCACTAAGGGGGGCAAGCGACTTGGCTAAATGCCGGGCCAGTTTATATGTGGGACTATCTATGCTATCAACTATGGGGCGTAGGGGAATATTAGTTTTGTGGATTTTTGGTAATCCATAAATACAGGGTGGTTTAACATGAATTGGTTTTATTTTCCTGATGATTTCTTTGGGCCATGATGTCACTTTTTTCAGTAATTTTCGGGACTTTTTTCTTTTGAGACATCGTAGGGTCTCGATGTATAATTTGATATGTGGAACTGTCACATATGAGATCTTGCATTTTTCTGTTATACTCTTCTTTATTCATGATAACTGTTGCATTTCCTTTATCGGCTTTTGTAATAATAATATTTTTATTATTATATAACTTTTTTAGGGCAGTTATTTGTTTACGTGGCATATTGCTTTTTGGAGGCTTAGCCTTGTTTATAATACTAGCTATATCTAGTCGCACGTTGTTGGCCATTGCTAGCGGAAGATCGTGGATACCCCGTTCTACTTTCATCATAATTTCTAGTTTAGGAATTTGTTTGGGTGTGACGGCAAAGTTATGTCCTAGACTGAGAGCGTTCTTGGCTTCTTCAGCGAGTGTTTCAGATGATAGGTTTACGACCACGTGGTCTCGTCGAAGTTGAGGTCGGGACTTCGTATGCTGGCGTTGTTGTAGGAGTTCAAATTTCTTTAGGTGTTTGCTTTTTACTTTTGTGAATTCGTTTTTTGCTGCAACTTTGGAGATGTGTTGTAGGAGAGTCCATATTTCAGGATTTAACACGTTTATTAGTTCTTGTTGTAGAGCTGTGATAGAGCTGTTTAGCTTACTAAGCTCTATGCGAGTAGCGGCGATTTGTTCTCGAAGAAGCGCTAAACTCGCCCATCGATAAATACGATGTGCCTTTGCTGATTGCAACTTTTCTTTGAATTTCAGAAAAGATGGAATTATATCATTGTCGCGGCATCGTTTAAGGAAGGCTAACCTGTTCAATTTTCTGGACAATTTCAGTTTCAACTTACCGAACTGTCGCGCTTTGTAAACAATATCTTCTCCGTGCAGAATATTCAATCTAACAGATAAGCTTAGGTGTTGATGGTTATTCATGACTTATTTTTCACGGTGAAAATCAGCGAAATATAAGCGTTAATAAAACATCTTTGTTGTTAAAAGTGTTTGTGGTGTTGTTAATACTGTGAAAAATAAGTCATCAATAACCATCAACACCTAAGATTATCTGTTAGAGTTAAAAGATGGACTCAAAAAAATTAAGATGCAGACCAAGAAAATAAGAAATCACATACAAAGTTTATAAAAAATAAATCTAGTACACCAGCCTTTAGATAACACAGGAAAAAACGTTTTAGAATCTGCATGAAAAAGGTGAAAAATAAAAGAGATTTCTACAAAAGGAATCCAAGATGATATAGAATTCAAAATATTCTAAATATGGAGAATAATTAGAGTAATTACTTTGAAAAGTTATGCAGGTTAATCAGTGCAAGAAAAATGGTTGAAACTATCTATGAGGAATGCAATCATGAGTACATTTCAAAACTAGAGGTAGAAATCTCTTTCGCACGCCCAATTAAGCAGGTGAATTAGAAGATAATCACATATAAAAATTTACATTAGCAAGTGCCTAATTCAGAAAAGCTTGGTCAGAAAGTTAATTTCAGATAACTAGATTATAGCTCTCATTATGATAATCTATAAAGAAAGAACTAAAATTAAATGTCTGCATATATAAGGCACTGAGAAAAACAGACATCTGCAAGTGGTCTAACTGTGTCATGCGGACTACAGGCAAATTAACATGCAGGTAGCTTATTATGTTTGTACACAAATGCTAGGAGTATCAACAAAGGGATAGAGTTGCCTAGGTCAATATATTGGGACCTCAGATTGTAGGCATTAGTGAGAACTGGCTATCAGAATCAGACAAACTAACTGGTATTGCATGTAAAGGGTACAGTATTTTTAGGAAGATAGCCAAGATAGGAGAGGAGGGGTGTGTTGCTAATGAGGTATCCGAAAATTTCACCAAAAGCAAATCATCAAAAGACAATTTATCGAACAACAATTTACCTAAAGGCAATTTATTGAAAAAACAATTAATCAAAAAAGCAATTAATTGAAAGACAGTTCCTCAAAAAAACAATTCATCGATCAGCAATTAATCGAAAACAATTTACCAAAAGACAATTAAATGAAAATCAACAATTCATCAAAAAATCACAATTCACCGAAACTACAAATCACCGAATCAACAGTTTGCCAAAAAATGAATTATGAGGCATGTTAAGTGAAGTGAATTTATCAAAAAAGAACTGTACTTTTTAACTTGTGATGTAGTTAAAGCTTAGCATGATATCCCTTTTAGTCAGTATATGTGTTTTGTGTATTTTACACAATCTGGAAAAGATTACGTAAAATATCTTTTCTCAAAACCAAACATGGATTTTTTTTTTTTTTTTTTTCAAACACTCACTTACTTGAAATCTCCAATAAGCAGGATGGATGTTTCACACAGGAAAATAAAATTTTTCACTTAAATACAGTTATCTACTGTATCCAACCTAGTTTGGAAAGCAATTTTTTGTTCAGCAATCTGAAGGATCATTAAGTGGCTATACTGGTTGGAGGGAATGATAAAATGAAAACTATTGACCAACCATTCCTGGTTGGTAATCATCAATAGTGTTAATCTGAATTTTTTTTTTTTTTTTTTTTTCGTTAGAGGGTGCCAAAAATAGGACTTTAGATCTTTTGTCTTTTGCAATTATATTGTTTCAGTCACTCACTGTCGCGTTTACATGTATGTTGTGCTCTGATGATGCTGAGTTGAAAATCAGCGAAATATAAGCGTTAATAAAACATCTTTGTTGATAAAAGTGTTTGTGGTGTTGTTAATACCATGAAAAATAAGTCATGAATAATCATCAACACCTAAGCTTATCTGTTAGATTAATCTGAATGAGAAAAACAAAAAATCTTTCAGAGGTCAATAGAGAGCTTATTGTGGGTGCCTGTCTGGCTGACAATTTTGAAAACAGCAGAGCTGAGTGGTTTCTCAAAAGGTGAGATATCACAGGTGTTTAATCAGTGTAAAAATAACCCATGCTGCTTGTCTAAGAGGTATAGACAAGCAGCATGGTTAAGAGGTATATTAAGACAATCTGTCAGTAACGAGATTGCCTGTTATCTCAGAAAGCTTCTATGGACAAACCAGAACTTCTTGTGTGCAGCAACTGACTGAAGTTTGATGAAGGCTATTCCCTACCCATATCTCACAAAACTATATATAGGGAACTGAAGCAGACTTGAATTGGCAGTCGCATACTTAAACGTTCTCAAACTGTTTCTGAAAATAATTCAAAAAAGAATATACAGAAAATGTGAAGACACCATCAGTGATACCCAATTTGGCTTTAGAAATGGCTTGGGAACAAGAGAGGCCCTTTTCTGTTCTCTGATCTTATTTCAAAAATGTATTGACCAAAACAAGGTAATATTCATTTGCTTCATCGACTTCGAGAAAGCATTTGACAAAGTCCAACATGCTAAAATGATTGTACTATTAGAAAGAATTGGATTAGATGGTAAAGACATCAGGATCATTGAAAACTTATATTGGAACCAAAAGGCATCTGTTCAAGTTGATGACATTATTACAGACTCCATTAACATCAAACGAGGAGTAAGGCAAGGATGTGTGCTGTCACCTCTTCTTTTTAACATCTACTCAGAAGCCATATTTCAAAAAGTCTTGGAAGAAAGAAAGGAAGGGATTAGTGTAAATGGTGAAATCATCAGTAACATCCGATATGCCGATGATACAGCTCTTCTGGCTGACAATATTCAGGATCTTCAAAATCTTTTGGAACTAATAAATGCAGTGAGTGAAAAAATGGGATTAAAAATAAATATCACCAAAACTAAATTCATGGTCATAAGTAAGAAACCAATTCTTAATTTAGCACTTTCTTTAAATAGGAAACAAATAGAAAGAGTGGCAAAGTTTAAATATCTCGGATGCTGGTTAAATGAAGATTGCAATCCAGAAATGGAAATAAAAGTTAGAATTGAAATGGCAAGAAAAAATTTTCTCTTGATGAAATCAACACTGTGTAACTGCAGTTTAAACTTAGAGCTTAGAGTACGCATGGTTAAATGCTATGTATGGTCTGTATTGCTGTACGGTGCAGAAACCTGGACCTTGAAGACAACATCAATAAAAAGACTTGAAGCCTTTCAGATGTGGTTATACAGACGAATGTTAAAAATCCCATGGACAGCAAAAACGTCCAATCAGGAAGTACTGGAACAAATGGGGAAATCACGTGAACTTTTAGATACCATAAAAAGAAGGAAAACTACATATCTTGGTCACCTACTTCGTAATGAAAAATATAAGATACTTCAATTGATTATAAAAGGGAAGATAAATGGAAGAAGAGGACAAGGAAGACGAAGAAAATCTTGGCTGGCAGATATCAGACAGTGGACTGGTATGAACTCTGAGAGACTGCTCAGAATAGCTGAGATTCGCTCAAAATTTGCCAAGATGGTTGCCGACCTCCAATAGGAGATGGCACTCAAAGAAGAAGATGCTTATATGAAATAAAAGTTCAAATTCAGTGGTCGGTATGTGTATTTCATCCTCATGGAAATAATATAATACAGAACTTGAGAGCAGTGGGGAGGGAGAAGGGGCCACTGATGGATGGTGAATGAGCAGGAGGTATATATATAAAAAATTGAGTAATCCTGATGTCAATCAGGATGTAGGACTTGTTGGTATATCACTGAATGTCTACTGGGAATGTTCCAGAGGGCTAAAAAAACCTTTAATTTACCTCTTTAATATGAGTCTTAGATTTTCCAAAGTTCCAAAGGAGTGGTGTTAAACTTTGATAAATTGAGATTCCTAAGAATCCTAATTTTATCATCGTTTAACAGGAAAAACCTTGTAGGGAATATGCTTGCTTCTAGGTATGTGCAATATGCAACTACAAACCTTATAAATATAAAGAAAAAAGATTGTGAATATTTCAAGGAATACTTACTTGATTGTATAATGCCAGTGATATGTTATAAATTAATAATATTTTCTTAGAATTGATAATACAATGTTTTGTAGTATGACTTGCATTAAGCTGCTATGAACAAAAGTTCAAACTGAAAGTGCATAGGTACCCGACGGAAAAAAAGATTGCCCCCAGGCAGTCGCACGCCCATGACACGTGCAGAAGCGAGTGGTCAGAAAAAACAAACGATACGAAACGACACCCACGTAGAAGAAGTAATACACGTTGGGTGAGGTACAGTGATTGCTGATAGGGGAGATGATATAAAAGGGTTAGGAACCCTCCTCCCCCCACAAGGCTTTTTTTTCTCTTCCCTCTTGGGTCTCGTGTATTCTGGTGGATATATGGTTGCACGGAGGAGCGTCTCTGTCCAGGAGTGCTCCGACAAAGGATCAGTGAAGAGTTCTGTTAGGAATAATCCCGAGGGCGGTAATAGGATATGCCGCTTACGAGCTGGAAGGATCACACGCTCCTAATCATACGATGAAAGAACACATCTCCGTTCGTCTGACGGACAATCCATGGAAAGGGCTCAGCACCTAGGCAACAGGCCTCATGGAAGCAGAAATTGCCTTACGCCATGATTATATCTGGAGTGGGCTAGTTATGCTGGGATTGTGTGGACTTGTCTTTGACCAGAGAAATCCATACCATAGCACCGACTAAATGAATTGGAAGGGAGATCGATCAGAGAACGGCAGTCAGAAGTTGAAGGAACAAGTATGAAGACCCAGTGTGTACGGTAACGTTGAAAATTCTTTGTCTATATAATGTGCATAAGAAAATTAAGATGTTATAAATGAGATTAAGGGAAATTGAGGACTTTCATATAATTAAGACAGGACTGTAGCACCTTAATATTAGAATGCATAGTGAGGTAACTCCTATACGGTTAAACTAATGTGTATGTTTTTGAAAGTATTAAGAAGGTTTAGTCGGAGTAATGTGATATGATATGAAGATTAATGTGAATATTGCAGTCAAGTTTTGTCAGTTTGTGAAATATTAAGAAGATGTTGCTTTTTGATGTCCTTACTTAATAAGGATACCTATAATTTTCTCTGATTAACATTGAAGTTTTGGATTGAGTTTCTTTGTATTGTAAATTGTATTAATGTGTCAAATAAACCTTTGCTATCTTTAATCCGAGTGTCTGAGTATTAGAATCCGATGCACCACTTGCAAAAAAGATACGAATCTAAGCGGGAGAAAATAGATTATGTTATAGGTCACGTTTGCTAATCTGTAGTCATTATAGTATACACCTTTAAGATCACTTCTTGATTAAGACATGTTTAACTTAATCTAATAGCTTAGGTGACGCAGCAAAAAAATATAAATATTCCTAATGCTTTAAGAGAAGTGAGATTTCAAAGACTTTGTCATGGTGGTTTTGGCTCGACCCTGAGGCAATTCCTTCGTGTTTTAGAGGTACCACGTGACTCCTTCCTAAGGAGTCACGTGGTACCTCTATCAATAAATTTTATTGATATGGTACATATATCAATAAAATTTAAGAAAGCGGGACACAACAATGGAAAGATAACAAAATTGTTCCACTTCAATAAAGTGGAACAATTTTGTTATCTTTCCAGGGATGTTATCCTTAAAGGGATGATAAGACTAAGGCTTCGAATTACAATCTGTTTGTTTGGAGTTGTGGTTTGTCTGGAGATGCTAGAGTGGCTACACACACACACACACATATTCGTTATACAACAAAATCTGTATAATCTTCACTGTAAATATTAGAACAATACATAATATATAAGCAAAAATATTATTATTAAAAAAATTGTTGAAATGTAATGCAGAAGATGAACCACATATACAGAGTGCTGAATCTTGAAAATAATATGTCGAAATGCCACTGAAGATGACTATTGCACATATGTAAATATTTTAGAGATGAACAATAAAAAAAATTATTATACGGGCATCTCCATGGAGTATGAAGACTTATTGCAGGTCCCAAATTATTCACACAATATCTATCACTTTTCCTTGAACTCATTAGCAGACGAAGCACTTACAACTGACTCTGTCAATGCATTCTACTCACTTTCACTCACCAAAAAAAAAAATCTAGCCTTAAACACCCTTGTTAACCACACTCTTACTTAATTTCTAGGGATAATCTCTTGTTCTTCCACCATTAGCCAACTGACTAAAATATTTCCCCTTCATTAATCCTATAAAACACCGTTTTAGTAACTTAAATGTTTCTATTAGCCAACTTCTACAACCCACAAACTCATAATACATCAACACAGGGAACATTCCTCAGACCATTCACCAACTTGTCACTCATCTCTGAATCTTCTCTACCACTTTCTCCTCTCCAAGGAATCCAAGTGACCAGACTTGAGTACAGTAATCCAGCAGATGTGGATGTACCAATGCCTTATAAAGACGATTAATTACTTCTTCATCTCTGCATGTTAGTGTGTTCTTCAATAACCAAATAATTCGCTACCTTAGTAATATGCCCTTTGAACTTTAACTCTATCCACACCAACATCCCCCCAAGTCCTTAGCCTCATAAATTTCCTGGAATACAGTTCCATCAATGTGGTACAGAGCATCTAATTGTTTAATCCCACAATGCATAACTTTACTCTTTTCCATAAACTGACATCCATAATAATTACTTAAATGATCCTGAACGCTCTCTACATCAAGCTTGAATAATTATTATGCTACCCAACTTGACATCATCAGCAATCTTCAAACCATTTCCTATATCATTTATGTACAAATGGAACAATAATGGTCTGAGTACAGAGTCTTGCAGCACATCACTGGTCACTGGCTTCAACCTGGACTTTGCTCCTCCATACACTACTTTTTGGTATCTGTCTATCGGCCATGCTAGTATCCACATCACCAGATTAATATCCATCCCAATTAATTCTAATTTGCATAACAGTGTTTCATGGGTTATCCTGCCTAATGCCTTAACAAATCCAGTAGTATCACTGTGTAGCCATTCCCTTTGTCCAAATCAGCTCCCATTCTATTATAAAAAGTTAATAAATTACTAAGATAAGACTAACACTTAATAAAACCATGTTCTTCCCCCATATTCTTCTTATTTGCCCATTCTTGAATTCTGCCTTTAACTACATTTTCCAATACTTTTACTATCACTCCCAACATGGTGATTGGCCTATAATTTTCTACTGCAGAGCTGTAGAGATTCCTTTATGCAAAGGAACTATTTTACCCACCTTCCACTACCAAGGAACCTTACCAGAACTATGACTTAAATTAAACAGTCCAGTAAGAGGCACTGACAATTTCCTTTGCACATTTATGGAGTACTCAGGTTGATATTCCATCCAAACTCACAGTAGTATTTGCATTTAAATTCTGCAATATTCTAAGTATACCTGTGATTCATTAACCTCAATTCTCACATCACTTATTCTTGGGTAATAAACATTTGAAAAGTAGTCCTTCATTAACTCTACTATTACATTTGCCTCAGTCACCTCGCTATAATCAGCACCCACTAAAGTTATTATGCTAACCAGCATCAGCAGACAACTCAATGTCATCCTTCAAATTTCCTTTGACCTGCTTGACTAAGGTCATCTGATATTCTGATTTAGCTTGCCTTACTATGCTGGTAACCATTCTAGTCTGAGTCTTGTACTGCTGGTGAGTTCGTTGATCACCTTTCTCCTTATAAATCCTTCATAACTTTTTTTTTTTTTGCAGATCATACCTAATACTACTTACTCATGTATATTATGCCTACCTTATTTATCTTCCTGACTATGAGAATACATTCTGATAGTGCTTCCTTCAGATACCCATTGACTATCTCCTATGAACTGCTAACATTCCCTTGCAAATTCTAATGCTATGGGATGGCTGCAAGCTGCCTCCGAAGCTTGTTATAATCACCTAATCTACCTTCTAATTCTTCCCATGTCAATACCACATGGATCACTCTCACCAATCGAAAATAATGTGTGTAGAAACCATACATAAGTATGGTATCTGTTCATAAGAAGAGATCTTCTGAACCTATGATCAGATCTAACACCCTCACACCACTGATCCCTTTGGTCACATGCTGTTTCAAGAAATTATCTCTGAGAAGGTATATACATTCCACTCCCTTCTTACCACATGATCTTTCCTCTTTCTAGTCGATATCTCCATAGTTAAATTCCCCCATAATAATTACTTGACCTGCACTCATTGCACTAATTTGCTGATGCATGTCTTCCACATCACTCCTTGTACTCCCAGGGCTACAGCAACTGTAGCCCTGGGAGTACAAGGTCTCAATAAGTAAGGCACTTTTGACTCTCAGTCCCCTGCTAAAGAACACTTCTTTTGCTAATCTTTCCTCTCCATTCGGTTTCAATAAGTGCCTCCATAGCTCAGTTGGTATAGATGAAGCCCTTTGGTCAGAAAAGAGCAGGGTTCAATTCCCATAAGTGACATGAGGAACCTTTATCTGGTCTTCTCTAAATCCAGAGTAATTTAATAATAAGGTGGTACACCTTTTGGCAACTCGTATAAGTAAATATGACCATTCCATTGCTTCTGCCTTAGTATCACCACTTTTGGGTCTGGCTCCCACTGACGAGACAGACCTCAATAAAGGTCGAAACCGGCCTGGGTAGTGGCCCTTCCCTTAATGCACAGCATTATACATGTCTGCAAGGAGATGTGCTTTGCATTATGGGAGATACTGAGACAAGGAGTTATGAGAGCTTGGTCCACCTTTAATACAAGTTGCCTCAGTTCTGAAGATACTTCAGGTGCAAATTTGTTTGCTTTCACTTGGATAAAGGATTAAACTAAATTATTATATCATTTATTATTGCTACTCTTCTACTTAACTCATAGTTATCAAAATGAGGCAGCACACAATTTTCCCTTTGACATTTTTCTGCTTCACAATATGTAACATTGTTCTTAAATCCTTTGCCATCTGATTATTACTACCTCTCAAGTCATTTGTTGCAACCATCATGATCATCTAGGCACTTTTTTTCTTTTTAAAAGCGAAAAGCTATTTAACGAATAGCTTTTTGCATTTCCTGAGTATTGATTGAAAAGTTTAAGCAAACAAACTATTAACTACTATCCCACCCTCCTATTCTTTTCAGCCATTAATAACAATACATAGCATGTCTGAGATTACTACTCCAAATGAATCATTCTTGTGATTGAGAGATTAGATTAGCTGATGTGAAATACACATAGAAATGCAGCGAGGCTTTTAGAACTCTGGGCAAATTCGTAACTAAGGCCTTTTATAGTATGACAGTTTCGAAACTTGGTAAAACATCTTGCCACTGGTGCCCTTGGCAACTGTCCCAATGCCAAAGAGATCCTATGCCCTGGGAATAGAGCTTAACAAAGCTCAAAAATGTGTCACAAATGACATAGAACAAAATATAAACACCTCTTACTGCAAAATATTTGAATTTTTGCTATTTAATTCAATGTACTGAGACAAAATCTCATTCTTGATCAAAATATCGCCTTCCCATAAATAATTTTTCTTTGTTATATTTACATTTTACACACATTTACATTTATATACGTGTACATTTTACTACAAAATTCTGTACTGAATGATTATTGCATTATGCAGTGGTGTAATAGTAAGTAAATAAATAAATAAATATATATATATATATACACACACACACACAGGTATCCCTTGCTTAATGCGAGATTTGATTAACGAGGTGAAATTAATTGCGGCAATCCCTTGATATATGTGGTAAGAGTTTTGATTAACACGCCTTTAAGCCTGCGGAGCTCACAGCTGATCTGACACATGCAAAATGTTTATATAAATATTCTTACACATATCCAGTGTATAGCTTGGAGGTCACGAGTAGCTATGCATTCATATGTTACGAGTGATATTCTGCACTGTTTTTTGCTCAGTTTGGTTTAACACATGTTATGTAAAGGTTTGTGATATTTGACAATAAATTGTATATGAGAGATACTGCGGCCTCTGATGTCAGTATAGTATGGTTTAGTTGTTATTTTTTATTCTTTGTTCAATAATTTCTAGACTGTAACTGAAAATAAATAACCCATCATGTATTACTGAAATAGAGAGCCAAAGGCTTATTTATCATACATCTCCTCTAGGAGATGTGCTTTACATTATGGAAAATACTAAAGAAAGTGATCTGGAGCTTACTCCACCTTTACAAGAAGTTGCCCATAAGGTTGCTTATCCTTGTATCCGCCGAAACTTTTAGTTTCTATATTTGGCTATGAAATAATGTTGGATTCAATATCCACTTAATTTGTACTATCATGTATTATATTTGCAGTGTTTTTTCTTTATGTTTTATTGCATTTTAGCACATACCACTAATGAATGTATCTCTCAGATATACTGCGACCTATGCTGCAATTTTTACTGCTGCGAGCTCTGCAGGGTTACATTTATCACGCAAAAACAAGCAAGCCTCGTGGTATGAAAACAATGATGTCATTCCAGCCTCTTACGAATTATTAATAGAGTAAACGATCATGGATGAATTGTAATTTTTATTATTGATTATTAGATTTGATTAACGCGATTTTGATATACACAGTAACATTGAGGGATACCTGTATATTTAAATGGACTATTAGCAAGCTACACTGAACTCCATCAGTGTTTAAAAAAAAAAGCAATGTTTAAACGTTTCACATGGATCCAAGCCAATAGCACATTACACATGGGAAAGTCTGGATGGAAGATACAAAAATCAATTAGACTATATTGTAGTCAGTAAATGTTACTTCAATGGAATACACAACTCAAAGGTGATGCCAAGTGCTGACTATGGATCTGATCATAGACTGGTCTTAATGAAGATGAATATTCGCCTGAAAACAAAGTTTAAAAGAAGTCAACTCCTAAAATGGGATCTGCAAATGGTACAAAATCTGATTATAAAATCAAAATTTAATGAAAATATTTCAGAACTGCTGTCTGCACAGTTGCAAAATGAAAATGAACCCTCTAAATGGAATAGACTACAAGTAGCTATCATAACACTTGCTAAAAACCACATCAGTAAACAAGGAGAAGAAAGAAAGAAAAAACCATGGATAACTCAAGAGATAATCAACCTTATTGATGAAAGAAGAACATGGAAAAGAGGAGCAAATGAAGAAGAAAGGTTAAGATATAAAACTTCGGATAAAAGAATCAAACAGTTATGTAAAAGATTGAAAGAAAACTGGATAATAGGCAGTGCACTGAGATAGAAGAATTACAAAATAGGAACAAAACCAGAGAAGCATTCCTGAAAGTGAAAGAACTTAATGGAAAAGCAAAATGTACACAGTCTAATAACATCAAGACAAAGATGGAAACATATTCATTGATAAGGAAAAGATAAATGGAAGATGGGTGGAGTACTTATCAGATCTCTATGATGATGATAATGGTAACAAGTTAGATGATTCACGACACCTTAAGTTAAACATAACAACAGATACCACTCTACCCACAAGAAGGAGGTAGAACACGCATTCAAGAATCTTCCTAATAATAAATCCCCTGGGTGTGATAATATTCTGGCTGAGCTGTGGAAAGCTTTGACTGGCAATAATAACAGCTATTTAGTGGAATCCATTCAGGACATCTATAAAACAATACAATTACCTGAAGTTTTTAGAACATCTATCCAAAATGACAAATATAAGTTTTAGCTTCAGGATTACTACTGCATGAACTACCAAAGTTTAGTTTTGATTTGATCTGAACATTAAAAATCAGGTTAAGAAGTCAGTACTTATAGCAATTTGTAAATTTTTAAAAACAATGTTTTTTAAAATGTAATTTTTCATAATTTTCCATAAACTCTCATGTTTTTTTAATATTTTGATAAACTGTTTTGAGCTCTATTAAATGTTTGTTTTGCTCAGCATATCATTGGCTCTGAAGATCTAAGTATTTCAATACTCATAAAAATGCAATATCTTTGAAAGTTTTCATCTTATGTTCTGATATGACTGACATGAAGGACAAAATCTTTCAGACCCACATTTCTCCCCAAAGTTTGGTATCGTAGCTTTAATTAGACAAGATGTAATTAATCATTAGTGTCCAATTTTTGTTATTATATACAGAAAATAACCCTTTGGAAAAATCTGTAATTACAAAAATCGACTGCCCATCATCATTTTCTACAAAAGAGGGAATCAGCAGCAAAGAATAGCCAAAACAAGGATTTTTCTTTCATTACACATTTTCTGATTATCCAGAAGCACATATAATGAAAAGGTTACTATCACAAACCTTTCTTTTAAATCTGTTAAATGAGAATACTGGCAGAGAAATTCCAAAGAGCTCTTAAATTTCTCGAACTGAATATCATCATTGTGACTGTTTGTTGTTGAAAATTCTGCACTTGTTGGGAAATTACTCCAGAGTAATAAACTAGAACAGAATTCCAGCATCTGAAAGAAAGACAAAATGGCAAAAGTCTTCATATTTATCAGATTGTCACACATACATTGGCATATTTATTATCCAAAAATAACAATTTTTTGGATAATAAAAAATCCATTGATCAAAAATTACTACAGCATGGATAAATGCCTAAGGCATTTCATCCATGCAATATAATACTGTTATACTACTAACACTAAAGTGATATATATTGATAATTTATAACTGATAATCAAAATTCTTAATTAAATATTTTAAATGATAATGAAATTTTGATAACTGATTATCAATTATAATTTATAACTGATACAACTAAAGTGATATAACTATAGCAACAAAGTGATATAAATTAATAATCCTGAAAAAGTTACAGGAGTAACTGAAAAAATACAGGAGTAATATGCCAAGCTATGGATGTTGATTCCTTGAGTAATTTTAAGCAAAAAAATAAAAAATAA